>NC_045426.1:131365812-133838312 GCF_902635505.1 Sarcophilus harrisii | reverse complement strand
TTCCAGAAGACTTGGAAAAGCTGAATAGTTAAATCTAAAAATGAGCAATTTTTAAAAGATTTATTCTTTGAAAAGTTCTAAGATGATTAAGTGGATAATTGTGAGCTCTTAGGGGGATGGGAAATGTAACTACCAGAAATTAATAGAATTTATTTAAAACAAGTCACTCCAAATTAATACCATTGTTTTTGGTTTTGATAGGACTAGCTAATTGAAAGAATGTTATATGACATTATATCTTGATTTTAGGAAGACACTTGACAAACATTTTCTTAGTTTTTTTTGTGAACAAGATAGAAGAATGTGAAATGGATAAAGTGATGCATTTGTAATCAATAGAATAATCATGTAGAGTGTTAAAAGAGAATTGTTTAAGGGATTGACATCTGAATAGAGGGATATTTCTTTTTCTTAGGAAATGAAGGGATATTTAATGACTGATTGGTGTTGATGTTTGTCCTTCCTTCTTGAAAAAGATCTTGATATCATGGAGGTAATGCCATGATATATAAGTAAATTGGATTTGAATGAGGGAGGGCTGTGCAAAGTCACCTGCTTCGCTTTTCCCCTCCAGAGTTGATTAAACAGAAATTATACAGTATTGTAGAAAGAGCACCCAGCTGACACCCAAATTCACATACTAACTTCCATTTGGTAAATCTTAAACAAATCCTTGATCCTTTTGTATACAATGAAGCAATCTCTGCTCTGCTCTGCCTACTTCACAGAATTAATATGAGGCTTAGATAAAATAGATTATGTTAAGGTGTCTCATAACCTGTAAAACCTTACACAAATATGATATGGCATTTTTAATAATAAATCCATATTCCCTTGCAAAACAAAATAAAGGCAAGAGAGGAAAAAGTGAGATACAGTAAGAGACATAATTATTGTTAAAGTAAAAAGAGCTTCACATTGGGTTTAATATCATCCATTAGAGTCACAGTTTATTATCATATAAAATCACATTCGGCTACAAGGAGAGTGATTTGTGAAACTGATACAGTGACACCATGGAAAGAGAGAGACACAGTAAAAGAGACAGGAAGATAGAAATAGAGATTAAGACAAAGAGAAAGAGTTCCAAGAAAATGAAATAATCTGGTAGCTTTTTATGCCTTCTCAGGAGAAGTCCAAGCTGTACTTTTGGCTTAACAGATTTAGTAACATTTTCAAAACTATTAACTTTTGGCTATTTTCTTTTCCTCCCACTGCTCTTCCCCACTGGGGGGAGAGTGAGGAAAGAATTCTAGCAAATATGCTTGGTTAAGCAAAACAAATTCCCTCATGTCCAAAAATGAGTCTCATACTGTATATTTCACTCATCACCTTTCTATGAAGAGATGGGAAGTTTTCTTCACATGTCCTCTGTACTCTGCTGGTCCATGTGTTGCTCAGAGTTCTTAAGTCTTTCAGAGTTTTTCATTTGCTGTGGTTGTAGATGTAGCATAAATTATTCTGTTGGTTCTGCTTATTCACTCTGAAGCAGTTATACAAACTTTTCCAAATCTCTGAAAAGCTTTTGTTATTTCTTATAGCACAATAGGATTCCATTATATTCATATGCTATAATCTGTTTAGCTAGTCCCCAAATGATGGGTACTACAGTAATTTCTAGTTCTTTGTCATGAAAAAAAAAGCTTCATAATTTTCTTTTGTAATCATAGATATTTTTCCTCTTTCTTTACTGAGTGTATAAGCTTAGTAATGGTAAAATGGAGAATAACTTTTGGGGCCATAGTTTCAAATTGATTTCCAAAATGACTAGAGAAACTCACAGTTCTAAGAAAGTCATGAGATTTTTTTCATCGCTAATGGTCATAATAATCAGGACAGATCTGGATGCAAGTTGATTCTGTAAAGACTCCCCAAGTCCTGTATTCTTGCTTTGGTGCCACAGACGCTGCCCAGATGACCCATCACTCCCTTCTAACCATAGCTACCCAGCCATCTTTGACCAGAGACATCCAATGCTGCCATTTCAGCTCAACTTTGCTTTTTTAATTCCTGATGTTGCCATTATCTGCCTTCCTCCCTTCATCTTCTACTTTTGTCTTCTTCCTTCTTTCCTTTAGCCAGCAAGCTACCATGACCAATGCAGCTTGTTAATGAGTTATATAACATTAGTAAGAAACAAATCTAAGGATACTTTATTACTTCAAGGAAAAAAATAACCATGTAGCTTTCTGAGAACTGGAGTCAGGAATAAAATCTTAGTGGAGAAGTTGGAAACCTGGATTCAAGCAAATTTCAGCTCAGTTCTCCCCTCTGACACATATCAAATGGGGGAGCAAGTGCAATTCACTTAATTTCTCACAGTCTAAGGTTCCTTATCTGCAAAATGGAGAGAATAATGCACATATGACCTACCTCACATTGTTGCTATGGGGGCTCAAATGACATAATGTGTCTTAAGTGCCATATAAATTGCAGCTACTTTATTATTGTTATATAATTTCCAGTGGGGATGAAGAGAATGAGAAATGTTTTTCCTTTTTTTCCCCCAAGAACATTTTTTTTCATAAAATTAAAATATTAGAAAATTTTTGGGCTGGGGGTTAGTTTTAGAAGAGTGACTTCATTCTTATTTTCAAAATCTGTTAAAAAATAAATAATCATTCTTTTTAAATAGTTCATGGATCTTAACTTAAGAACAAAGATGATTCTAGTGTTCTTGTTCTCCTGACTAGGTCTCAAAGACCTGGTATTAGATTAGCTACAAAGAGTAGCTTATTTCTTTAGAATTTAGGGACAAAGAATTTATTTGCCTAATTTGTTCAAAAGATTTACTACAAAGAGGAGAGTCCTAAAAGTTTTGAAGCTGAAAAAGACTTAATACATGACTCTTCCTAACCCTCTATGATTTAGATCCAAAGGAGCCAAAAATATACTAAAAAAAATGCTGAAAGTTAAGAGCTTAAATGTATCCGAATTAAGAACATTAAGCACTATTTCTCCTTCATTTACTTATTTTCATATCCTGTGCAAATCATTCTCCTACTCCAGAGTCAAACTATGGTATGGAGTTGACCTTGTATTATTATAGACAATGTCCCCAGTGCCCCATCTTTAGCATTGCCAAGCTGGAAAAGTTCCAAATATCAACACTACTAATGATTAGTAGAAGTTTGAAGAAGCATCACTAAATTGGCAGCTATGAGTTGATGACTGTTTTGGCTTCAGCGACTCTTCAAACCATCTGCTGAAGTGTGGAAGGGTTTATGTCTTTGCGAGGAGAAAATGCCACATATCATCAAGTACTAAAATATTATAAATCATTGTTAAATTCTTATTTATCCAATGTTCTCTGGAAAAATATGTTTGTACTAGGTGTTGAGAACTGGTGGTATTTAGGAATATTAACAGCACTGATACTATTTTGTCTTTAACTACTACTTTAAACTTTAAACTCCCTGGATTGAAGGCCCTTTACAAAAATATTTTATTTTCTCTATTTCCTTTAATCTTTGACAGTGTTAATTTGAAAGTGGACCACTGAATTTCCAATGGTCTTGTGATAAAGAGAGCCATCTGCACTCAGAGAGAAGATTGTGGGAATTGATGTGGATCAAGACATAGTATTTCACTTCTTTTGCTGTTTGCTTGCATTTCATTTTTTCTCATTTTATTCCTTTTTGATCTGATTTTTCTTGTGCAACATGATAATTGCGGAAATATGTATAGAAAATTTGCACATGTTTAATATATATTGGATTACTTACTGTCTAGGAGAGGGAATGGGGGAAAGGGAGGGAGAAAAACTTTGGAACACAAGGTGCAAGGGTGAGTGTTAAACATTATCTATGTATATGTTTTGAAAATAAAAAGCTTTAATTTTATAAAGAGAAAAAAAAGAAAGTTGGTCACTGAACTATTTTCTCTTTCCCTCCCTGTCTCTCATCAAAATGAAGAAACAAATTTTTAATATATACTTGTGCTTCTTTACTATAAGTTATCTCCTGGATGGGGGAAAAGCATGATTTGAAAATATTGCCCAATGAAATCAGCATCTGAATACTGGGCTCAGTTCTAACAGTGTGACGCACAAATGAGGCTAATGTTAAATGGTTGTTGAATGAATGAATAACAAACCAAACACATCCTTGTCTTAAAGATTGTCTTCTTGGGAAGCAATAAACTGGGAAAATATTTTTACAGTCAAAGGTTCTGATAAAGGCCTCATTTCCAAAATATATAGAGAATTGACTCTAATGTATAAGAAATCAAGCCATTCTCCAATTGATAAGTGGTCAAAGGATATGAACAGACAATTCTCAGACCAAGAAATTGAAACTATTCTAGCCATAGGAAAAGATGCTCCAAGTCATTATTAATCAGAGAAATGCAAATTAAGACAACTCTGAGATACCACTACACACCTGTCAGACTGGCTAGAATGACAGGGAAAGATAATGCGGAATGTTGGAGGGGATGTGGGAAAACAGGGAAATTAATACATTGTTGGTGGAATTGTGAATACATCTAACCACTCTGGAGAGCAATTTGGAACTATGCTCAAAAAGTTATCAAACTGTGCATACCCTTTGATCCAGCAATGTTACTACTGGGCTTATATCCCAAAGAGATCATAAAGAAGAGAAAGGGATCTATATGTGCACAAATGTTTGTGGCAGCCCTCTTTGTAGTGGCCAGAAACTGGGAACTGAGTGGATGCCCATCAATTGGAGAATGGATGAATAAATTGTGGTATATGAATATTATGGAATATTATTGTTCAGTAAGAAATGACCAACAGGATGATTTCAGAAAGGCTTGGAGAGACTTACACGAACTGACGCTGAGTGAAACGAGCAGGGCTAGGAGATCATTACACACTTCAACAACAATACCATATGATGACCAATTCTGATGGACCTGGCCATCCTCAGCAATGAGATGAACCAAATCAGTTCCAATGGAGCAGTAATGAACTGAACCAGCTACGCCCAGCGAAAGAATTCTGGGAGATGACTAAAAACCATTACATTGAATTCCCAATCCCTATATTTATGTCCACCTGCATTTTTGATTTCCTTCACAAGCTAATTGTACAATATTTCAGAAACAGCAAATACAGCAAAATAACAGTTTGGTCATGTATACTTATTGTGTATCTAATTTATATTTTACAGCAAAATAACGGTTTGCTCATGTATACTTATTGTGTATCTAATTTATATTTTAATATATTTAACATCTACTGGTCATCCTGCCATCTGGGGGAGGGGGTGGGGAGTAAGAGGTGAAAAATTGGAACAAGAGGTTTGGCGATTGTCAATGCTGTAAAGTTACCCATACATATAACCTGTACATAAAAGGCTATTAAAAAAAAGTTTAAAAAAAAAAAAAAGATTGTCTTCTTAATATAAAAACATTTTTATTAGGTGAATGAGAAAGACTATGATGCAAAAAGGGCAAGTTGAATCTTGTAGCATTCATGATGCAACAATAGTTCTTCTACTTCTACTAGTTTATCCACATCAGCATCCTTACAAGGGGTTTCCTAATAGATAATATCAATAATCCAAATATTTTAAGCAACTCTACCCAAAGTAGTCTCAGAACATTCCGTTACAGACAAGGTGATTCCTGAAGCTCAGAAAGAATACACTAACTTTCATATAGGACAGTTTATATATCCCATTGAGACATTCCTTTCAATAACTAAAAACACAAATAAGCAGGAAGCAGCTTAATTATTTCTATCATCATATAGATGTTCTTTGAACAAGTTTTTTTTCAAAAATCAGAATAATAATAAGTAATAAAATCTATCCTCAACACTAATTTTTTAAAATAAAGTATCAAAGAAGCAAAAACCACAAACAATCATAGCTCAAAGACTGATTAAACAATTTTCCAAGTAAAATGTGTATTCATTAATTTGGGAGATTTCCTCAGTGAGTTAAAGAAAAGCCTACTTTTGCTTGGCAATAGGAAAGACACAAACTTCAGAGAAAATAACTTCAAAAATGTTGTTACTGTATTATTTCTTCCAGATTTTTGCCTATTTCTTATCAAATGGAGAAAAAGAAAATTTAAAGGTACTGGATTGTTTTAAAGTTGAGTAGTTTGTAACTCTACTTGTAACTAAATTTTAACTCATTTGTAAGTAAATTAATTGATAGACTTGTAAAATGAATAAAGTATACTTTTAAATTGAATATACCAAATATGATAATTTTTACAGGCAAGTCAAATTATGCACAATAAAGTACTATGATAAAGAAGACTGCAAAAATTCCAATTCTTGTAGTGAAAAGTACTTGAACTCTGAGAAGAAGAGGAAAGAAAGGAGATACTGGTGGTTCAGTCACACAACTATTGCTATGCTTGCATTATCTCCTTTGGCCTTGATTGTGTCCCTGTAAGGTAAGTGCTATTGTTATCCCCATTTTATAGATGAAAAAACTGAGATTTGAAGAAATTAAATAACTCATCCCAAGATCAAATAGCTGCCAAATTACTTCAAACTCAAGCTTTCCTAACTATAAACCTAGGATTCTATTCACTAAAGCACCTATCTTCCTTATTTTATATCTGCTTTATTATCCCATGACATACAAGTACTCATAAAAAAACAAACAAAAACAATTTAAATCTTATAAACATATTTTTCCAGTGAAATAGCCTTCTATAAAAAGCCTGTGTTCCTAATAGAATACTGTTTACCCTTTATAGAGATAATTTTAAAATTGTATATATTTACACATTAACATCCGAAAAAAATTAGAGTCTGCCTTGATGGTATTTGTATCCCCAGGGCTTAACAAAGTGCCTGGTATTCAACAAGGATTTAATAATTACTTTTTCATTCACTGATGCCATATTTTAAAGGTCATTGACTCGAACGAAATTGTTCTAGTCAAAATGTTAACAAGTTGGAAAACACATACAGGACAATTTAATAATTTTATTAGCATAAATGTGACATTAAAAAAACATTATACTGATAAATATCTAGCTGTAGAAGCAAAGAGGATGAAAACCATGTGAAGTCCAAGTTTTTGGTCACTGTCTCCTGGAGCATTTAGCCTAGAGGCCAGAAGCAATTTTGGAGGACTGTGAGACAAAGAAGTTTCTCATATTATGAAATATTGAGAAGTGAATTTGTAGCAAAACTATATAAACGGGAACATATAGAATAACATTTGGGATTTTCTTTTTGAAGCTGTTTACAATTTCAGACCTGAATAAACTAAGCAAACAAGCACAAGAGGCAGAAAAGTGGAACAACACATTTAAAAGCTTATTTGGTGGTTCAAAGGAAGGAAAGGAAGAAAGTACTTCTTTTACCTTGGTGGATATTTCAGAAAGCTAAATTAAAATAGATTTAAAGGGAAAACAAGCACATTGAGTGATATACAAGCCCATGAAATGCCCAATATAATGATAATCAAAACAATAATTGTTTCCAGGAAGGGTATCAGATATATGAGATGCTAGTCATGCATAGAGTTAGTATTAGGAGAAAAATAGCCATCTTCCTTATCATGCCTATTACTCTGCATTATAGTACATAGGACAAAATGCTTTAGAGTCATTTTGTTGTTGTTTCTGTTTTTTAGAATAAAAATAATTTAGTTAGCATATCCCATCCTTTGAAAGGAATAAAAAAATTTGTCTGACTTTTTAAAAATGAATTTTAGTTAATCAGAGATTGATTGCCTATTGTTTTCCAGGCACTAAACCAGATATTGTGAGAAACTAAAAAGGGAAATTCAAAGAATTTCATTTATTAAAATGTCTTTAGCAGTCTGAGCTCCCTTCAAAAAGAAAGTTACCTCTGGTCCAGATAAATGGAAAGATAGATAATGTCTATTCAAAATCTCCCCTCAATAAACCACTACCAATTTTTTTGCTTTTATTAGACCAATCAAAAGACATATTAGTTCAAAACAAAAATCATTTATTCACATATAATAAAATTTCTTGTGAAATAACCCCTGTTAATTTTTACAGGAATTTTTAAAATTTTATTTACAGAAGTGCACTCTGACATTGGCTACCACATCACTAATGGGATATATGGGAACATTATCATGATCAGAGCACTCCCCATGCAGAGGTATATGTAAAGGGAACAGGTGTGACCAAAGAGAATTAATAAAGGGGTTGAAATACAAAGAACAAACAAGATCAGGGCACACAAGTAGCTGAGAAATCTCATGATCTTCTTCCTGTGGGATTGAAGTCACAGAGAGACATCTTCTCTAAGTTGGAGTCTTCTGCTATCTTCTCTCTGCTGGATGTTCTCCACTGCCTTCTCATTTACAGTCTGCTAGCCTTGATGCTATCATGATGCAACTTCCTTGTAAGATGAAGTTTCTTCTACCAGTCCTATGGTTATCCTTAACTCATTTACTATAAATGTTGCAAGCCAGCAGCTCCCAGCTCTTTAACAAGCTCTTTAACCATTTTAAAATCTCTCCTTGGAATAACTTTTTTATGATTATACTTCCTTAGGTTTAGTTTCTTAGACTTTAGTGTCCAATTATATATATATATATAAACATACATATAATATATGTAAATATATAATTATTTTATACATACTTCTATTTATGCTCTTTCTCTTGATGCAAATAGCATTTTTCTTTATATGTTCTTTATAGTTAAATTAAGTATTTATAATAGACAAAATAACTTATTCACTCAAAGTCATTCTTAAAATAACATTGTGTTACTGTATGCAATGTTGTCTTATTGTACCCAAAGGGCATAGATATTTTAATAACTCTGGGAATAATTCTAGAGTGCTCTCCAAAATGGTTGAATCATTTTACAACTCCACAAATAATGAATTAGTGTTACAATTTTTCCACATCCTCTCCAACTTTTGTCACTTTCTCATTCTATAAAATAATAGGACTATTATTTTAATATAGAATATAGAATAATAGAAACCAATGTTGCTCAAGCCAGTTGGAGCTGGTTTTAGCACACCCCTAACTACTGCCTCTCAATCTAATCCTTATAATAATTATGTGAAGTGACTACTAATCCCATTTTACAAATGAAGAAACTGAAATTCAGAGAAGCTATATGACTTACATGATGTCATACAACAAGCAAGTTTCATTGCCAGAGTTCAAATACAGAACTCTCCTGGCTCCAAGTCAATGTTCTTTCAACATTACTTATAGGGTATCTGGAAATCAGCAAGAAGCAGAAGCTCAGATATCTCAGCCAAGCTCAGTCTTCATGGTTCTAGAGGGATTCAGGTTTTTTTTTATTCCATTGGAAAACAGTATTTGTTAAATTGTTTAAAAATGTGTTTATATCACCTATCCTATTCACTAACAAATGTTTGGGATAATTGATAAAGAAAATAAATTTTAAAACTATCTGCCTTTTAAAATTTAATTCAATTCAACTTTTAAAAAAATTTCCAACTATATACAAGGCATATTATTAGGTGTTCATGATAAAGAGAAAATACCAAAGGTCCATTTGCAATAAAAATACTTTAGAATCCCCAATGAAGGGACCTTTAAAATAATAGTCCATCTAAGAAGACTTTTAAATCTCTGGTTTTACAGTATCAATTGTTCAGTGATGAAGAAAGCCATATACACCCAGAGAGAGGTCTGTGGGAACTGAGTGTGGACCACAACATAGCATTTTCATGCTTTCTGTTGATGTTTGCTTGCATTTTGTTTTCCTTCTCAGGTTTTTTTTTTCTTTCTAGATCCATTTTTTTCTTGTGCAGCAAGATAACTGTATAAAAATGTAAACATATATTGGATTTAACATATATTTTAACATATTTAACATGTATTGGACTGCCTACCATGTAGGGGAGGAGTTGGGGGGAAAAGAGGGAAAAATTTGGAATAGAAAGTTTTGCAAGGGTCAATGTTGAAAAATTACCCATTCGTATGTTTTGTAAATAAAAAGCTTTAATTTAAAAAAAGGGGGGCGGGGGAATCCCTGGTTTTAGAGTATGCAATGGAGGTGGTGGAAACGAACTAAAAGGAACAGAGGAAAAAACAATAAAAATAAAAAGAAAGGCAGAAAAAGAATAAATGTAAATAACTAGGGAAAGGTCTATCCAATTCTTTAGCTGGCTGGCTTTGTGGAACAGACTATGAAGTGCTCATTTCTTGCAAAAATATCTGCCACATTTGAAAAACTGCCTAGTTAGGTGCCAGATGTACCTAATCAAATTCATCACAGGATCAACACATACCTCCTCACAGCCCTTTCAGTTATTTTCCTGCATGTCCACTTCCTCTCAAGTGCTCTATAGAAGTGGTGTGAGTTTCAAAAAGGGCTTTAAAGCCAAGATAATGTTTAAAGGCAAAGAAACAAGATAAAATGAGTAAATGAAAATGCTTTCATGCCTCCAATATTACCTAAATATGGTTATGCACAATCATTATGGAACCAGTGGACATATTTTAGTTCTGTACAGAACACTATCACCTTAAAACTGAAAGCCCAACTCCTCCAAGATACAGAACAGCATGTATTTTGGGGGGAGAATGGATTTTTTGATAGTATTACTTCTAACAAGATTTAAAAGTAATTGTACTAGAGTCTTATCTTTCTTTTCCTTAATATCAAAGGACTTTTTGAAAATTTGCTAACTCTAAGGAATGCTGGGGAGAAATAGATGCTTTTATCCCCATTCTGCAGATAAGGAAATTCAGACATGTTTAGCTGGTGACCAGAGCAACCCTAAGGTCTGAGAAAAATATCTTCCTTGGAGAAGGCCAAAATGATGAGCTCAGTGCCCTCTCCATGATATTTCTGCAGAATTTCTGAGCTCTTGAAAATCTTCTTCCATTGGGAAAAACATTGCTTGAAAAGAAAGAACTGGACACAACTAACAATTCTGGAGTCCAAGTCAAGTAACTCAACCTATGCTATTGTAATTCATAATTTTAAAATAATTCCATAAATACCTGAAAAAAAGGGCAATTAGGTGGTAAAGTAAATGGACTCAACTACATGGGTTCAAATCTTGTCTCAAATGCTTACTAGCTGTGTGACTCTGGATAAATCACTTAAACTTGTTTGCCTTAGTCCTCATCTGTAAAATGATCTAGAGAAGAAATGGCAAACCGCATCTTTGCCAAAAAAAAATCCCAAAAGGGATCATGAAGAGTCAGATATGATTGAAATGACTGAATAAAAACTGAGACAAATTAATTTCAGCCAAAGACAATTATTTACTATAGGGGCTCATAGATGGTTATAATTCTTTGGTGCTGATTCTTATGAGTGAGAAGAACTCGCTATGAGGAAACTCTCTCTTTTACTGAGATCTATTATCATACTGAAATGTAGTCTCTATGTTGCCTGGACATAGAAAGGTTAAGCCATTGAAAGAAAGGTCACAAAGCCATTAATAGTCCGGGGCAAAACTTAAAACCAAATCATCCTTATTTTTAAATCCAGCTCTCTGTCCAGTATACAGATTGTCTCCTGTTGTGATTAACAGTAACTAGTTAGGTACTAAGTTTGGTATTTCTATACTAATAGGAAGTGTAGAAATACTGAATCAAAATTTTGGATGCTTTAATTTTTATGTCCTAGAACTAGTTTCAACTACCTTTTACTAGGATTAACTGTACAATAGTTGGGTTTTGCAAGTTAGACCTACTGTCAATAAGTTTCAATCCCTAAGTTATTCCACCAGAAGGTATTCATTTAAGCAGTCTCATTTTCTTCCTCTAGGTTGTAAATAATAAAATTTGAAATCTTTGGTCATCAAGATAACAGGAATAATTTTGTTTCTTATCATGGAATAAAGATGGCAACTTGGATGATGGAGTCAGAATCTAAAAAAAAAAAAAAAAATCACAACCAGCTAGAATACTGGGCCAAATTTAATTGGATGAAACTTAAACAGGAAAATTTTTAAACTTGAAATAAAAAATTTAATTTCACAAGTACAGGATGTGGGAGGTGTGGTTAGACAGCAATTCTTCTGGAAATTATGCAAGGCATATTAGTAGACTGCAAACTCAATTGTAAATCAACAATGTGATGAGGGAGCCAATAAAAGCTAATGAGCTATTATGCTGCATCAACAAAAGCACAGTGTCCAAGAGTAGGGAGGTGATAGTCCCATTGAACTACTCTCTAGTTGGATAATATCTGAAGTCTTGTTTTCCATGCTGGGAACCATATTTAGGAAGGACATTGATAAGCTGGGGAGTTTCCAGAGGAACGAAACAGGAAGGACAAACAATCGAGTTCACGCTGCATGAAGATTTGCTTGAAGGAACCAGAGATATTTAAAATATAGAAGAAAAGACTGAGGATTTGATTTGGGAGAGATTTGAGGAAGATATATCAATTAGAAGATTACTGTAATAGTGTGGCTAACAGGTGATGAGAACCTTTTTTATTTTATTTTTAATTTATAGAATAAAACAATTACTTATATAACATAGTATAATAAAAAGATATACATGAAACTGAAAGTCTAGTACTATGCACAACTTGTTATTTCTTTCAAATATACAACAAAACTGTCATGTAATTTTTTTCCCTTCTTCCCCTGTTCACCCTAGAGATAACTATCATTTACATACAGATATTATATATATATATATATATATATATATATATATATATATATATAAAATACTCAACATACATACACATCTATCTATATCTATCTATCTATCTATTTGTAGATAGATAGATAGATATAGATAGATAGATATACCCACATATATATGAACAAGATGTGGCAAATTATTAGTTTTATGAGGTGAGAGAAAAGGATGAGGAAAGGACATCATGAAATTTAGACCTACTAAAAACTTACTTGAAACAATTATTATAACAATTTCAGCAAAATTGTAGGATATAAAATAAACCCACACAAATCATCAGCATTTCTATATGTTACAGGCAAAGCCCATCAGCAGGAGATAAAAAAAGAAATTCCATTTAAAATAATCATAAACAAAATAAAATATTTGCATGTCTACCTGCCAAGACAAACTCAAGACCTTTATGGGCACAATTATAAGATATTTCTCATACAAATAAAGTCAGATCTAAGCAATTAGGAAAATATGAATTGTTTATGGCTAGGTCAAGCTAATATAAAAGTGACAATTCTGCCTAAATTGTTCTGCTTATTCAGTGCCATATCAGAACTAGAAAAAATAATAACAAAATTCATCCAAAAGAATGAAAGGTCAACAATATCAAGAGAATCAATGAAAAAAAAATACAAAGGGTGGTGGCTTAGCAATACCAAACCTAAAACTATATTATAAGGCAGCAGTCTTCAAAACCACTTAGTACTGGCTAACAAATAGAATGGTGGTTCAGTGGAATAGAAATATATATATATATGAAACACAATAACCAAGGCCTATAGTAATCTAATATTTAATAAACCCCCAAACTCCAGCTTCTGGAATAAAACCTCATTATTTGACAAAAATTGCTGGGAAAACTAGAAAATAATATGTCAGAAACTCAGCATCAATCTACATCTCACACTCTACACCAAAATAAGGTCAAAATAGGTATATGATTTGATCATACTATAAACAAATTAGGAGAGCAAGGGAAAATTTACCTCAGATATTTGGAGAAGGGAAGCATTTATGACTAAAAACCTCGAGAACATTCTAAAAGACAAAATGGACAATTTTGATTACATTAAATTACAAAGTTTTTTCACAACCAAAACCAACAGAAAAAAGATTAAAAGGGAAGTACAAAGCTAGGAGAATATCTTTACAACCGGTGTTTCTGATAAAGGTCTCATTTCTACAATATAAAAAAATTGTGTTAAATTTATAAAAATACAAATCACTTCCCAATTGATAAATGGTCAAAGAATATGGACAGACGATTTTCAGTTGACAAAATTAAAGCCATCTCTGGTTATCTGAAAATATTTTCTAAATCATTCTATACTGGAGAAATGCAAATTAAAAACAATTCTGAAGTACCACCTCATACCTCTCAGATTGGTTAATATGAAAGGAAAAGATAATGATAAATGTTGAGGGGGTGTGGAAAAACTGGGACACTAATGTATTGTTGGTGAAGTTGTGAAACTATCCAACCATTCTGGAGAGCAATCTGGAACTATGCTTGACCCAGCAGTGCCATTATTGGATCTTTATCCCAAAGAAATCATAAAGAAGGGAAAAGGACCCACATGTGCAAAAATGTTTTTGTGGTAACAAAGAATTGGAAAATGAGTAGATGCCCATCAGTTGGGGAATGGATGAATAAATTATGGTTAATGAAGATAATGGAATGGAAAAATGATTAACAAGCTGATCTTAGAAAGGCCTGGAAAGATGTACACTAACTGATACTTAATGAAACAAACAGAATTAGAAATACATTGTATACTATAAGAGCAAGAATGTGTGATGATCAACTCTGAAAGACTTGGTTCTTCTCAACGGTTCAGTAATCCAAAGCAATCCCAATAGACTTTGGACAGAAGATGCTATCTGCATCTAGAAAAAGAACTGTGGAGATTGAATGTAAATCAAGACATACTATGTTCACTCTTTTTATGTTTTGCTTTTTTTTTTTTTACTCTCCTATGGTTTTTGCCTTTTATTTTGATTTTTCTCTCCCAACATGATCCATAAAGCAATGTGTAATAAAAATAAATAAAATTTTAAAAATCTTAGTAATGTGATCACAATCTATTTATTCATGCCTATTCTGTGTAAATCATTTTGCCTCACTTCTTCCATGCAAAAGATGAATAAAGAATCTTATTGGCCCCTGCTCAGAAAGCAGAGCCTGACCATTAGCTCTCCCAGATAGTGGCTTGTCTCAGACAAATAGTGAACTGAATGATGTTCTGAAGTAGGGGAATTTGACCTGCACACCTGCCAGTGTGGGTTCCCAGGTCCCTGGTAGGCTAAAACTTCCCTGAGCATCTTAGAGGAGAAAGGCTAGGAGTTTGTACAATCATCTCTAGCCAAGGGAATCAGTGATATAGGGAAGAATAGGAAAGTGTTAGCAATGAAGATTATGACAGTCTGCCAGTCTGATGCAGTCTTGATCTTAGTGGAGGATGGTCAAAAATAGAATGTCTCATTTCCAGTCCTTCTCAACCCTTACATACCCTATTACAATTACATCATTACAGCATACTAATTATGTGTGAACTAGAGAACCATTACATCACCATGCTAAGTACTAAGTATATATGTGAACTGGAGAACCATAATCTCATCAATTTCACTGAGTTAACACCTTGTAGTAAGTATCCTTGTTTCAAGTATACTTCTCCAGAGTATAACACAGACTAGTAGTAATGTAGCAAACAACGTGAATCAACATGAGGAATTATACATGTTCAAAAGTCTTAAAAGGAAGTTATATAAAACAACAATCATACATATGCCTCCTTCAGCAGCCAAGAGATAGTCCAAAACTAATCTATTATCCATTACTTCACGTCAGGGAATCCAATGATTCCTGCAGATTTTTAAGTCCTGCAACAGTCTTTTTATGTGTTAGGGAATCCAATGATTCCTGCAGATTTTGAAGTCTTGCAACAATCTTATCATGTCTCAGAGAATCCAATGATTCCTGAGGGTTTTGAAGTCCAACATTTTTTGATGTCCATGAGTCAATCACCATAATTGCCATACTCTTTCAGTGGTGGGCATAGTCAGCAATGGAACCACCTGATGTTTCTTGGGTCTTTTCCTTTGTTTCAAGGGTCTGTTCTGTCTATCTCTGATGGACAAGGTGAATAAGGCTTATTGGCACCCATCTGATTCCTTCTCCATCTGTAGAGATACAAGTAAACCCTCTCCCCCAAGCAATTAACCTATCTGATCCCTTCCATTCACCACTTTCTGGGTCTCTCCACATCACCTGGCAATTATCTAAAGATACTGAAGCTGCTTGCACTGGACACTGCCCTTCCAGTGGGTTATAAAACTTGTCTGCTGGAGCTAGTGCATCTTTGTCAAAAATCAAGAAGTTAATAGTATAAAGAGCTAGATTTAGAAGTTCTCTAGGGTTACCTGTGGCTCCCCCTTTCTTTTGTTTTTGGAGGAGCATCTTGATGTCTGTTTCTCTTCTCTACTATTGCCTGTCCTTGAGGATTAAAAGGTATGCCAGTGGTGTGTAAAATCTGATACTGCGCACAAAAGTGTGCAAAATGTTTAGAAGTATATGCAAGATTGTTAATGATGTAAAGTTACCCATGCATATATCCTATAAATAAAAGGCTATTAAATAAAAAAAAAAGTATATGCAAGTCCATTGTCTTTTTTTATTGTTTGTGGCACACCCACGATTGCAAAAGTTTGTATAAGGAATTTAGTGACCACTTGGAATGTCTCTTTTGCTGCTGGTATTGCAAAAATAAATCCTGAAAAAGTGTCTGCTACAACAAGGATAAAAGATAGATGACAAAAAGATTTATAACGGGTCACATCCATTTGCCAAATTTCATTGGGTCTCAAACCATGAGGGTTCTTCCCTGGAGGCAGTGTAGGAGTATGGAAAGGAAGGCAAGCTGTACAGGCTTTTACTATGCTCCTTGCTTCCTCTCTTGTTATTCCAAATTGTAAACGTAAAGCTCGAGTAGCCTGATGATATTTAGAATGAGATTCTTGGGCTTCTTGAAATAAAGGAGTAATGGCCAACATGGTTAGAAGGCTATCTGCCTTTGAATTACCATCAAAAATAGGATCTGGAAGTCTACTATGAGAGTGGACATGCAAGATATAAATCTTACCTGGATGCTTTCTCATTTGCTCTTGAACTTCCTTAAAGAGCTGATATATATTAGAAGCTGCAAATTTTATTTGGGCTGTGGCAATTCTTTGTAACACACCTACTGAATAGGCCGAATCAGATATTATATTTATATCTCCTGGATAATAAGTAAGAGCTAGCATGATTGCATCCAATTCATTCTGCTGAGTGGACTGAAAAGGAGTTCTGACTATTCTCTTTATAGTTAAATCATGAGAGTAATCAGCACAAATGTTATGTTTGGATGCAACTGTAAAGATAGTTGGTCCTTTAAGAGGAATCTTAGAAACGTTTTCTTCAAGAATCCATCACCAATTATGTACTAGCCGAGATATCTTTAATGGTGACCCGTGTGTAAAATTTGGAGCTATGGCCAATAAAATTTGCCACTCTGGGATGTTTTCACAGCATACATTAATTTGTGCATTGGTATAAAAGGTGTATATCTAGTCAGGTCTTACCCCAGATAATTGTACTATTTGCTTAATAGCCTTTAATAAAATTCTAGCCACAATTGGAGGCAATCCTGGGTAAGGATGAAGGACTGTTGTGGTTGCCTCTTTTGTATCGAAAACTGATATTTCCAAGGGTTTTTGAGTAACTCTTTCAATCACATTGGATAAAGCCCATTCAACCTCTCTCAAAGCCTCTTGAGCTTCTTTTGTAAGCTGGCATGGAGAGTTCCAGACCTCTACAAAAGGTGAAAGCTGTGATGCAGTTGTATTGAAGTCAAGTGAAGTGATTGACTTGGGTGACTCCTTTTCCTAGGGACTGAATGGATAGACATATTCAACTCAGAACTATACTATGGATCTCCAAGGGGCCAGGTGCCCATATTGAAAAGCACTAGATTCCATAATTCCTGAGATCCCTTTCAAAACTTTGGCCTAAGGGTTATAAGTATTTCAAGTTTAATTAGCCTGGATCGATTAAATGTTATTTCAACAAGAAAAAAAAGAAAACCTAGGAGATCAGAAAGCTCTCCTAGGAAAGACAAGAGCTATAAGTTGTATCGAAGTGAAAATGAGGATAGGAAACTGCTGCTACTACTACTCCCTTACTCAATTGCTACTACTGCTGCTACTGCTACTTTACTACAACTGCTGCAGCTATTATAGCATTCCAGACAGGAGGGGACAGCCAGAGAAATTGTCCAGAACCCAAAAGATGGAGTGCCTGATTAGTAGAACAGCCTGGATTCCAGGATGGCTAGATTGAAGAGGATATATTGGGTAAGTAAGTCTAAGAAGGCTGGAAAGATAGGAGAATACGTTGTGAAGGGCTTTGAATGACAAACAGAGAATTTTGTATTTACTCTTAGAGTCAATTAGGAAGTCACTGGAGTTTATTGAATAGCAAAGTGACATGAGTGTTCTTGCATTTTAGGGAAATCACTTTAGTGGATTAATGGAGGATGGATTGGAATGGGGAGAAATCAGAGGCAGATAGATTCATCACCAAGTTTTTGCAGTATTCTAGGTATGAGATGATGAGGATCTAAATTAAAGATGGAGCCATGTCAAAAAAAAAAAAAAAGAAGGGATAGCATTTGAGAAAAGTCTCAAAAGTCTGACCCCCAACCAATCATATCACCATGAATGCCTATTATTATAAAGGGTAGAATGAATTAAAAAGGATAAATGACTGAACATGACCAGACCTCCAAACCACTTCCCAGCTATTTCTGAACTACATCTCTATGCACTTTCTATCTCTTACTTCTAGCTCTCTTTGAGGTGTTGTCTTCCCCCTTTAAGATGTAAGCTCTCTAAAATGCATGCTCCCAAAGAAAAGATATAAGAAGATACCCCCCATTATTTTATAAATGTGAAATCCACAGTTGTGGAATATTGCCTATTTTCATACTTTCTCAATTAATTTCATTAATTTCTCCCATTATTCTTAATTTTAAAAATATTCTTAGCTATTTTAAATGGTTGGGGAGAGGAAGCAAAGGAAAAAGCATTTATAAATGCCCACTAGATGCCAAGGATTGTGCTTAAGTGCTTTACATTTTGATCCTCACAAAAACCCTCCAAGGTAGGTGCTGTATCATCATACATATACACAAAGGAAAATCTAAGAATGTGCCAGAGATTTCATAGAATCTCAGTTACATTTAGGCTTTTTTGTTGTTCAGTCATTTCAATCATGTTCAGCTCCTCATGATGCCATTTGGGATTTTCTTGGCAAAGATACTGGAGTGGTTTGCCATTTCCTCCAGCTTCTTTTACAAATGAGGAAACAGATTACTTGCCTGGAGTCACCCAGTTAATAAATGTTTAAGGCCAGATTTGAACTCAGAAAGATGGGTCTTCCTGACCTAAGCCTGACACTCTATCCACTGGAGGACTAGAACCTCTAGTGTGTTGAGATATCATCCCATGATGTCCTCTTTGAAATTAAGGACCAACATAATGTTATTATCATCCTTATTTTGCAGATGGAGAAACTGAGTCAGACTAAATTTAAGTGACTTGCACAGGGTCATAGAGTTAATATCTAAGGATATATCTGAACTCAAGTTTCCCTAATTCCAGGACTAACATTTTATGAACTATACCACCTAATTGAAAAAGAGGAGAGAGAAGGGGAATAATAAGAGGATGTACTGGGACAAATGTAAACATCAAAACTATCAATAACATTTATTTTAGAATAAAAGGATACAACCTCTTTAAAGACAAGGACTATCTTATTTGTTTGTTTTTGTTTCCACAACATTTAGCACAGTACCTCACTCATGATGTCTTTTTTTCTTTCATTAACCTGCTTTGTCTAAACACAATGTCCAGATATTGGTACACACACCATTCTAAATTCATTTGATTTTTCAAACCCTTCCACAGACTTAAGACATAAGAGTTTTGGAAAAATTACTCAGCAAGCAAGCTGAATGATTCTCAATACTGCATTTCCTATTAAATGGTTGATCTCCCCCAAAGCATCTGAATGAGAAGGGACATTGAATTTGAAACAGCACCACCAATCAATGCTGTCCCTTGAGAATATAATCCGACTAAAAACCAACTAATGAAGCTCAGAATGCTTGATGAGTTGATTTTGTATCGGAAGGGAAATAGCACATTAGCATTTTCTCTAATTTGAGCAATTTTGCTTTTATACATTTGCCTGGGTAAAGAAAAGTGGCAAGGAAAGAGGTTTTCTTTTTGTGTGTGTCCAGAATAGCTATTCAAATAACACCATGTTCCAACAGAATAGTAAAAGAGAAAATTAAAAGAATCAGCATAATAATATCCTGTTCTTCAATACACTTGAATTTCTACAAATCCATCACTTTGTTTTCTCTTACAAAGAAACATCGATCTTTCAAGGTAGGTGATAATTGTGTTCAGACACATGAAAGTAGCTGACCTACAAGCTTGGCATTACTTTATGGTTTTATAATCCAGAGAAGAAAGCAACAGTGATTCCAAAATCACATTGATGCTACTTAAACAGATGTTTCTCCAGATGTTATAGTACATGGGTGTTGTTTGCACATATTATCAAGAATGTTTTAGAACTAGAAATACAGTAATTTGTCAATGGTACCATGTTAGGTGTCAAATGAACTTAAGAAATGCTCTTAGAAACTTGAACATCCATTCATAAGAAATGCCCTCAGAATCACATTACCCACAGTGTAAGAGACACTGGAGAATCAGTGTATCATGAAGTCACCATAAGTGACATAAAAGAGAAACAAAGGAAAGAATAGAAAACAAAAGTGAAAGAATGTGACATTCCCACTTAGTTCACATGTACACATAAAGGCAGATCACAATAGATTCACTTTTCTAAAGCTGAAAGGAACTTTAGAAGCCATGAATGAATAAGTTTTGTGGTTGTTCAGATGTTTTTTGTGATCCTATTTTGGGTTTTCTTAGCAAAGATATTGGAGCAGTTTGACATTTTCTTCTCCAACTCATCAACCATGGAGATCGAATGTAAATCAAAGCATAGTATTTTCACTTTTTTTGTTTATTTGTTTGCTTTTTTATTTCTCATGGTTTTTCTACTTTCGGTCTGACTTTTCTTGCACAACATAACAAATATGGAAATATGTATTTTAAAAGTGTACATGTTTAACCATTATCAGATTGCTTTCCCTCCTGGGAGGGAAGAAGTAAGGGAGAGAGGGAGAAAAAATTGGAACACAAAGTCTTACAAAAATGAATGTTGAAAACTATCTTTAGGGGCAGAGCCAAGATGGCAGAGAGAAGACACTCAATATGAGCTCTTTCCATGTCCCTCAGATCAACACCAGATCAAGCCTCTCAACTGGTCTTGGAGTGACAGAACCCAGAAATATTTGGAGTGTAACAAATTTCCAGCAGAAGATATTTTGGAAGAACTTCAGAAAAATCAATCAGCCGTGGGGGAAGCAGCCAAACACAGGCCCAGAGCTTGTGGTGGGGAATCTACTAGTAAGAATCAACAACAGTCCTGGTTGAAAGCCAATAAATCAGCAGATTAGCTGTGAGACACTAACACAAATACAAGAGACAAATAGTGAGCCTTTCAACCCAGAATAGCATGGGACCCGGTCATGCCTACCCAGTGCCAGATGTCAGCAGCATCAACCCAGCACAGCCACTGTCACTTGTACAGGAAGCTTGGACATTGTCATTTGCCCTACAAGCAGACCTTAACCTTTTAAAAAATGAGCACAAAAGCAAAAAGAAATCTGACCCTATATAGTTTTTATTGAGAAAGAAAAGAAAAGACTTCAAACCTTGAGGACACTAAAAGCAAATCATCTCCAGATGAAGCCCCAAAAGGTGATATGACTTAGTTCCCATCTCACAAGGCTCTCTTGGAAGAATTCAAAAAAGGATTTTAAAAGAGAGTTAAAAGAAAAATAGGGAAAGGAAATGAGAACATTACAGGAGAATTTGAAAAAGGAAACACAGAAATTACCTGAAAACTCCTTAAAAAATAGATTTAGTGATATGGAAAAAAGCATATCACTCTTTATAAAATAGAGTTAACAAAATAGAAAAAGAAAACAACTCCTTGAAAATCAGAATTTGTGAAATGGAAAAAAATCCATTGAACAAAACAACTCATTTAAAAATTCAATTAGCCACATACAAAAGCAGCAAAAAAAGATAACTGAAGAAAATAATTGACTAAAAATTAGAATTGAACAAATATAAATCAAGAATCAATGAGACATCAAGAATCAATAAAACAAAATTTTTAAAAATAAAATAAAAAATAGAAGAAAATGTAAAATACCTCATTGGAAAAACAAGTGACCTGGAAAATAGATCTAGGACAGAGAATCTAAGGTAATTGGATTTTCTGAAAACCATGATGAAAAGAATCTAGACATCATCTTTCAAGAAATCATCAAAGAAAACTGCCCTGGTGACCTAGAACTAGAGCGTAAAATAGCCATTGAAAGAATTCACTAATCACTTTCTGAAAGAGACCCCAAAATGAAAACTCCAAGAAATACTATACGTAAATTTCAGAATTATCAGATCAAGGAGAAAATATTGCAAGCAGCCAGAAAAAAAATTCAAATATCAAGAAGTCACACTCAACATTACCCAGGTCTTAGCAGCTTCCACCTTAAAGAATTTAAGAATCTGGAATCTGATATTGCAAATGGCAAAGGAACTTGGATTGTAGCCATCAGCTCTCCAACAAAACTGAGCATTATCTTTCAGAGAGAAAGATGGACATTTAATGATACAGATGAATTCCATTTATTTCTTATAAAAAAGACCAGAGCCAAACAGAAAATTTGATCTCCAAACACAAAACTCAAAAACATAAGAAGCTAAAAAGAAAAGAATTCTTGAGAACTACATCTCTGTTATGGATATAATTAGAGAGTGCAGGCATAATTTGATTTTATTGTGATAATATAAAAAAGAAAGTAGAGATGGAAAGAGAATTGTACTGGAAAAAGAGGAAAAGGAAGGTAAAATGAGGTAAATCACATCTCATAAAGAGGCAAAGAAGACCTTTTATAATTGAGGGAAAGGGATGGGGGCAGCTAGATGGCACAGTGGATAGAGCACCAGCCCTGAAGTCAGGAAGACCTGAGTTCAAATCTGGATTCAAACACTTAATACTTCATATCAGACATATTTGGCTTCACAGAGAAACTTCTCTCACCCTATAAAGAAGTGGGAGGGGAAAGGGGAAAAGAAAGGGGTAGCTAATAGAAGGGAAAACAGAAGTAGTAGGGGAAAGGTATTAGAAGGAGAAAAGGGCTGTAAAGGAGAAGGACTATTTGAAAGAGATGGTGGTCAGAAGCAAAATACTGTGGAGTAAGGAAAGGGGGGAAAGGAAGAGAAAAGTATAACTTGGGGAAAATGAGATGGTGAGAAATACAGAATTAGTCATTTTAACTTTGAATATGAATGGGATGAACTCTCCCATAAAATGGAAGCTAACTGGAAGTCTGCTATCTACAGATTGTATTAAAAGCCAGAATCATACAAGAAACACATTTAAAGCAGAGTGAAAACTATTTTTTCATGCCTTTTGAAAAATAAAATACTATTAAGAAAAAAAAGAAATGAGGGCCACATAAAGTATATATAAGGATCCCTATAAGCTTCAGATTAATTTAGAAAGTGACATGTTAATAGTATATGTGTTTTATTATTTTTTTATTTTCTTAATAGTCCCCAATTACATCTTAATATGTTTCAAATTGGGATTGTTGTGGTCCACATACAGCCTATTGGCTGGTGCATATTTGACACCTCAAGGCTAAACCATGTTTGTGAGGATTACTGGAATGTCATGACACTAGAACTGATAATATATTACAAATATTATTCATTATGACCAAATGGAATTTATATCAGGAATGCAGAGATGCAGGGAAATCAACCTATTCATCATTTTTATATAAGGAAAAATATTAACATAAATGATTATATCAATAATCAAAGTAAAAAATCATACAATTATATCAACAAATACAGAAAAAACTTTTGATAAAGTACAACACATTATTAAATAAAAACACTTGAAAGTATAGGTATAAATGAATTTTTCCTTAAGTTGATAAAAAGCATTTAAAATCATCAGCAGGTATTATTTATAATGAAGATAAACTAGAAGCCTTCTCATTGATGAGGGGGTCACACTTCATACAGCGCAGGACTGAGAGGGAGTCTCAGTCTCACTTCAAATACTGCCTCACATACTCACTAGGTGTGTATTCTGGGCAATTCACTTAACCTCACTATTCCTCTGTTAAGGGACAGGTCAATTCTCCAAGAGCCTTCACAGCTGTGAATCATAACATCTGAAGGAGTTGCAGGGCAGCCTTTGCTGACACAGGTATTGTGGACTGGGAATGAAATAAATTAGAACCAGAGGGAAGAGGAGAGAGGTCAGACAATGTAATGGCCTCTCAGTTAGAGAGGTCAGAGAACAACAATGGCTTTTCAGTCTCCTTGTATTATCCTCTCACAAGAGAAGATCCATTCTGGGTTGGATCTCCAGCAGTCACTGTCAGGTGACTCCCATATATTCCAACAGCTCTCCTGTGTAGTCCAATTAGCCAGCACTAATCTATAGGTGATAAGGCCATACAAATGATAAGACCACATTCCAAAGACTGCCTTAACCTTGAATAGGCAGATATCTAGGCATCTCCTAATCACATCCTGGAGCTTCCTACTTGACCAAACACACCTGATCAGCTCATCCTTGGGCAGGAAACCAATCCTTTGTCTAGGACCCCCACCCTGTACTGAGTTTGTGCAACCCTGCTTCCTTTCCTATTGCTATATACCTGTACTATTGCACTCATTAAAACGAGGCTTGATCAGATTATTTTGTCTTGCCTCCCTTCTGCGCGTCCCCTGTCTCTTGCTTTTGTCTCTCTTCTTCTAGGGTCCACACACTCTGCCTTGTGGGCCAAGGCAGTCCAATATTCCTCAATTTTCTAATCTAGAAAATGAAATGATAATGACACATCCTATAGAATTGTTGTGAAGATCAAATAAACTTAGATAAATAGAGATAGAAATGATATAGATATGTATGTGTATGTGTAAATACATATACATTATATATATATATATATATGTGTGTGTGTGTGTGCGTGTTTCACTTTGCAAACCTTATAGTATTATGTAAATGCTATTATTTATTATTGTTATTATTCAACCTATCTTTCCACACTGTAGTCAAAATGGTAATCCCAAAACACAATCTGAGATAGATAACTCCAAGATTAGAGTCAGAAAGGCCTCAGATAATTTCTACCTGGGCAAATTACTTAACTCTTTTTGCCTCAGTTATCTATAAAATTAGCTGGAGAAGGCAATGGCAAAGTACTCCAATATCTTTGCAAAGAAAACCTCAAATGGGATCACAAAATCTCAGACATGATTGAAAAAAATGACTCAACAACAATAAAAATTTCAATACATAGTTTCATTAGTTTTTGTGTCTTTCCAAGTCCTCCTTAGGATTCTTCATCCATTCATTCCCATTCACTCTTCCTTTTAGTTGATCTCAGTGTATTCTATACTCTTATAGTTCTTGTTTTCTCACTTAAATATAATCAGAATTTTAAAAATTAATTGACTACTAACCAAAAATAATTTTAGTATTCTTCATGCAAAAATTACAACTATTTTATACAAAAAGTTTTTTTTAATATCTCCAAAAGGAAACAATGCAATGCAATAAATAAACCAAAAATTAACATCTTGCTCATTTTATAATAAATACTGTTACTTTTATTAGCCTAGTATAACTAGATTTTAGGTACAAGACTTTGGGAAAGGATAGTATTCATTCATGTTGATCTAATTCTTACAACATATAAATTTCAAGCAGTATTGCTGCTTTTCCCCCAACAAATACAGCAAAATTCCACATTGTCAGGAGTGTTATCTCCTTCAAAGTTGTTATTTTGGAGTGTTGTCCACTATGGGGATGCCATCTCTCAAAGAATTTTGTGAACTTCTCTTTGAAAATTGATTTCAGAGTTTATACTTCTCTCATATCAATATTTTTGCTGCTCTCGTTTTTATGTTCTATTCCATATTTTGAACTAAAAAGTACAAAGGTGAAATAATATGGATCCTTTTTGTCCTCATAAAGTTCAAAATGAAGAAGTGGAGATAAGACACAGACATACATGATCAAAATATGTTTATTAAGGACTCTATTCAAGTGAGGAGCCAATTCTTGGTAGGGGCTATGTGACTATTGATTCCATCTTTGTTGTATATATTCATTCCTGGTTTTAGTTGGAAATTAGGATTTTGTAAATTCTTAAAGTTCAAGAGAGAATTACCAGAAATCAGGGTATGGAGCACAAGTTGGGATTTGCCAACAGCCAAATGGTGATGAGCAAAAACCTGAACTACCTGGCCCAGTTCAACAGCAGCAGAAAAGCAAACTTATTATTTATTTATTGACTATGCCACATTTGGAAGAAAACTTGATAGGACAGATGCTATATAGAAACTACTTTTAAGATTTAGTTCACTCAGGGGCAGCTAGGTAGTGAAGTGGATGGAGCACCAGCCTTGAAGTCAGGAAGACCTGAATTCAAATCTGACTTCAGACACTTAATGACTTCCTAGTTGTGTGACCCTGGGCAAGTTACTTAACCCAAATTGCCTCAGGCAAAAAAAGTTAATCCACTCTCTCCAGAGATAGGAGGTAGAATAGAGGAGAGTTTGCTTCCCAGATTTTGCTGGGAGAGGGAGGAATGCTTATACTTCTAATCTTGTTAGAATGCTTTGCAGCAAATACTTTGCAAAAGCTAATTGGGCAGCTAGGTGGTACAGTGGCTAGAGCTCCAGGCCCTAAGTTGGCAAGATCTGAATTCAAATACAGCCTTAGACACTTACTTCCTATGTGACCCTGGGCAAGTCACTTCACTCTGATTGCCTCAGTTTCTTTATCTGTAAAATGGCAAACCTGTATCTTTACCATGAAAATCCCAAATGGGTTCATGAAGAGAGGGACATGATTGAACAACAAAGAACAACAAAAAGCTAATTGATGTTAATTAGCTAAATAAACCCGAGGCCCTAATCATTTGTCGTTAATTGAGGGGACAAAACCCTTACGGGCTAATAACAATGAAGAAGAAATACTTCCCTAAACCCTCAGAGGTACCACTAGGACCATGATGGGGAGATGTAACTGTACATAGGAGAGTAAATCCAGATTCTTACTATGTCATAGAATTACAAGATTCTGGCTCATTATGCAGTAATCTGTAAACTTCTAGACAGATATTTGTACTTAATTTCAATAAAAAATGTTTCTGTTTGTTGTGTAGAACATATTTTGAAATCTTCCTTTCAAAATTTCCATTTATATTGATAGGTCTGGGTTTCCAGAGACTGAATATTTTAGGAGTCACACTGAGGGACTGGGAGGTCTATTTCTAATTCCATAAATCATGTGCTCCAACCAGTATGCTTCTTTCCTATAATTATGATTTGATATTGTTTAATCAATCAGACTTAATTAGTTTTTATTTATTAAAGTGGTATAGTAAGATGAACTGGTACAAAAAAGTAAATGACACATTTTCCCATCAGTATATATAGACTCCAGAGGAGAAGCAAGTATAAGCTTAGAAAGATATTGTGGCAAAGAGCTGACGCAGTAGTTCTTGGAAGTCTTTCTCCTGAAGTCCTCAGGATGTTACCCTTAAAAGCAGTATACCTCTTCTCCTGGGTTTCTTGAAGAATCCTGAACTTTCCTTTCCTCAGAGCATTCAAGTTATTCTTGGTCCCCAGTGCAGATACTTCTACTAGTCACCTTTCCTGGGGATGTTGCTAGAATGCTGATAATAAGTCAAACTCTTTGGCCATTTGGAGTTCATATCTTCCTCTGTTCAAAGAGCACAAGGATGAAGGAACTGAAGCTAAAAATACTCCTTAATCACTAAGCTGACAGATCACTTGAATCTTCAGCTTCCAGTAGTTTACTGATTTTCTATGTGCCCTACAGGGCATGACCAGGTCCCCCAATTAAACTGAACAGACTTTATGTACAACCTCAGTCTAGTTCACTCTACCATCTGTAAATGTTCATCAAGACTATATTGTACAAGGCTTGCTTCTCTCGTGCCAAGCAGCTTAGGTTGTGGTAGAGCCCTGGATGGGATTTAAATCCAGCCTCAGACACTTGGAAGCTCGTAAAAGTGCAGGAAGCAGTAATCTGAGAAACTAATAGAAGCTTACCAAGTAGCTATGACTTCAGTCAAGAGTTTTGAAAGAAACAAGTGGCAGTTTCATTCTAAAGTTCATAGTCAAGACCTTCAAGAAGAATAGATTTTGCTTTAAAAAAATTTTTAGTATTCATGGTAAACACAGATTAATAGTTGATGAAAAGTTGCTCTGTGGTTGGTAATAGAGAGAAGGGCAACTTGTCCATTATTAGAATAGCTCCAGAAACTAGAAAGGAGCTTGTAAAGACAATTAACGACAACTATTTATTGACTATAGAAGAATTAGGTGAACTACCTGATCTTTAGGAAGAGGTTAATGAACTATCAGAGGACCCTAAAACAGAAGAGATCACCCATTAGTTGTGCAAAGATTGCTTGGTTCAAAGCTCAGCAACAGACCTTTTAAGTGAAAAAGACACTATGTACTATAACCTAACAACTTTTTCAGTTGGGGAAGAGACTTGACTCCAAAGGCAATACTTCATGAACATGGTGACATCCTTTGCCATCAAGCCTACCATATCCTATAATTCCTGTGTAAGATAAGCAAAGAACATGTAAAGTAAACATGAAATAAGTTCAACAGTGAGAGTAAGAGCACAAACAATTAAGAGGATCTAGAAAAGCCTAGCTAGAGATCCCAGGACTTCAAAGTAAGGAAGGAGAGCATTCCAGATATAGGGGGCACATTCTAAGAGTAGCATGCATGAATACATATTTTAGTGCCTTCAGCTCTATTATAGTGAGTTTAAATTTCAGAAATGACCACAAAAGATTCACTGCCTTCTGCCTTTCCAATCTTTCACATTATTGTCTTTTTCATATTCTGTTTCCTTGGCCAAGTGGCTTGCTAGCTACTGCTTATATGGGACCATTCCATGTCCCACTTTTGTTCCTTTGTTCAAATAGTCTTTTCTCTTCACTTCTCTCATAGAATCCTTAGCTTTCCAATGAGGGAAATAATTCTCTCTACCAAGTGTTTTCTTTTATTTCTTCATTCAGAAATAAACCCCTATAGTTAATGTAGCCAATCTTTGAAGGACATTACTCACCTTGTCCCAAAATTTACCTCACCTACACCATTTTATCTAGGTGGAATTTTTATCCCACCCAACTAGAAAAATCTTACAAAGAATCTAATCAAGAATCTAATTAACCCATTGTATTCTACTCAGACTTGAGTAGAGGATCCTGAGGTTGGGGGTTGTCTGAGAGTAAGAATAATATAATCAAAATTAAGTTCCCCCTGCTCCTCATTAGAATAGCTCTGCCTTTCATTATAATATTCATTCTCTCATTAATTACCAATCAAAAAGAGTTAATTACTGCCTTTTGGGAACATCTATTCTTCCTTAAGTATATAATTATCAAGATGCCCATAATGAAGGGTTTTTGGTTTATGAGAGAAAACTAAATGACCATCCTTTCATTAATTATTTATTAGCCATAATTTTAAAAAGTGATTACCTAGAAATTATATCTTTCCAACTTTTCATACCCCAAAAGTCAGCTCAAGAGCCACCTCCTTCATGAGGCCTTTCCTCATTCTTCCCATCCCTTCATTTAACAACATTTTCTCCTTCTTAATATTCCTTTGTATAAGCTCCTTGCCAGTAGAGATTGTTTCATTCTTTGTCTTTATGTCCAGTGCCTATCATAGCGTACATAGTTGTTTAATAACTGCTTGTTGATTGGTTTATTATTTTGTCTATACTTTTTATGTACAGATTTTGTGTTCCCCCCTTGTTAGTTGGGAAATGTCTTGAGAATAGGATTTTTTTTGTTTGTTTTTGTTTTTGTTTGTCCAGCAGACTGCCTTGCTCACACTAGCAGCTAATACATTTTTGTTGAATTGAATTTTGAATTTCATTCATTTCTACATTGTTTTTGAAGGATTCAAGTCTAATGGAAACATATACCTAATCATTTCATGAATTATGATACATGACAATTCCCTGCCCTTCCCTCTTCCTATCTGAGGAAGGACTAAACAAGGAGGAAGAAATGGAAGAAGAAAAGAGCTAGAAGAGGTCAGAGAAAAAAAGGAGGAGGAAGAATGGAAGAGGAGATGGAAGAAGTAGAGGAAGAGGAAGACCTGCAGAAGAAAAGGAGGAGAAGCAGGAAGAGCTGGAAAAAGAAACATTTCTTTTATAGAAAAATAGCTACGAGAAGTCCTAACTAAGATTCTGACAGCAAACTCTATTCCTTTGGTTATTTTACATAATCACTTTTAGACCTTTTCCAGCAATATGTATATATGTATGTATGTATGTATGGTATTCATTCATTTATTTAAGTGATAAAAGGAAGAAAAATGTGTAGGAAAGAGCTCTTGTAGCAATTCCACCAGACGAGGGCAGTGCTCCTTATGAAATCATAACCCCATAACAGTGAATGTTTTCATGGTCCATAGGCAGAGCCCTATAAAAGTGTGGAGGAAAAAATATATATACATATATTTTATTGTACACAAAATTCAAAGGAAGTATGCAATTCTACCACAGTTTCTTCTGAGGTTAGAAAGTTCTAGCCTAGAGGCACCTATTTATTTCCTCTATCTGTTATACATAAAAATATAGCTTTACTGCTCTGGGGTTACTAGTCCTTACCCCTAAATGTACAACCCCTGTTCAGTGTATTACTCTCTTCTCTATATCCCTGAGCCTACTTCTTTATAACATCAAAAGTCACTGCCTATTTTTAGGATTCCAGAAGAATAAGTCTGTAAGATCATAGGATTCAAGATCATAGAGATAGAATAGAAAAGGGTCTCAAATTCTATCTAAATCCAAATTCCACTTTTAGCCTAGCAAGCACCAGGTGTGGGCTTTGAGCCCAAGACCTACAACTTCACTGTACTCTGCTGTCTCCCATTTTCATTTCTGAGTCTTTTTACATGGAAGCTTCTCCAACCCTTCAGTTATTTTACATAACCACTTCCTTTTCTTTTCCAGCTGTTACTCTTTTTTCTCCTTTTAAAAAATGTTTTAAAATTCTTTAAATTTTTATTCTTGGATACCATTACCTGGTATATTACTACAATTTCCAGAAAATCTTGCATAATAAAAAGAAAAATCAAAGCTATAAGAGATAAAAAAAACTTCAGGAATGTGCTTCTAATATACACTACAGAATATTAATCAATAGCAGCACTTTTTGCAAGGAGTACTTATGACATTCCTAAGCAAGATGGTTTGTGTTTAAGCTGTAGTAACTTTTCTGAATATAGATAATTATTTCTGTGGCAGATTTTTACAGTTTCTTTAATGTAACTGTTCTCAAATTTTTTGGTCTTAGGAAACATCTACGCTCTTTAAAATGGTTGAGAACTCCCCTTTTATATTATATTATATTAATCATATTATATTATGTATAAATATATATATATATATTTGTTGTTATGTTTGTCCTTCTCTCTCTCTCTCAAAAGAAGAAATTCATGACATCAGGGAGGTGATGCTATAACATGCAAGTGAATTGGATTTAGGTAAGGGAGGGCTGGGCAAGGTCACTTGCCTCACTTTCCCCTCCAGAATCATCTAAATTCAGTGGCCAGATATAGTTCAGGACAACTGGAGATGGCCCTGGATAAAATGGGAGACGCTGGCCTTTTAAAGCTGAAGTCTTCAATAAGTCTCAATTCGGCTGGGACTGCACCATTTTCAGTGATTAAGGCTAGATAGCAATTGAGACAAAGAATCTCCTCTTTCACACACACACACACACACACACATGCACACATGTATGTATATATGTATGTATATTATATATGTATGAATCTATATCATATTAAAAATTAAAACATCTTAGTATTATTCTGAAAAAAAATGACATTTTTTTCTAGTAACTGGTATGGGGTCACTTGTAGTCCTTGACTTTTAAATATGGAGAAGTAAATAACAATGGAAATCTACCACATCTGGAAACTATTCAGTGGCTGGGCATCCTGGAATTTTGCCCAACATGGGCATCCATTTGAGCAGCTTGATCCTGACTTCTTTTTCTCTAAATGATCCATAGAAATAAGAAGAAATCATAAACATGTCTATTATTTCTATTATAGTCACACTATGTTAGCTGGTATCTATGTTCAGCTGGAAAAGTCATTGGAACATAAGACAAGCAACTAGCAATGAATTTTGGAGGTTTCTCCTCGCTACTCTGATACATTCCATCATTGGCAATTTGGGACAAGAAAACACAATACCTTGTCACAATCAGGGATCAGGAGGAAGCCTGAATGAAGTAATTTACCATGTTGCTTTCCTCTCAAGGCCATATAATAAAACACCTCTCCCTGGTCTCCCATTGTGGATTTCTCCAGATGAATTGAAAGCCTGCAGCAGTGCAACCCTGTCCAACAGCAGAATGAATGCTGCTTTATTCACAGCTTTTAGAACAGGCCACCAGCTGGTGCTCAAATAATGGCAAAACCACTTTCCTCAATTCTAAGATAGTGGGTTTGGCTGACTGTGAACAGTAAGCTGTGATTATGATCATGAATTGTCATCAAGAACTCTTGTTGAAGGGAAGGCAGTTTTAGGGTCCTGTGGGCTGCCTGTCTTAATTTGAAATTCAGATAGCATGGCCTATGTTAAAGAAATAGGAAGAAAAAAGAGAAAAGCATAACGTGTAGGAGTGAAAGCAAAAATTGCTTCTCAATTTTGTTATTACTCTAGGCCTTCATATTAATAAATATTAATCACAGCACTACATAAAGATTTTCATCTTCCAAATGCTTTGACATTCACCATTTACTCTTCTCTACAAGGCAGGTATAATAATAGATTGTGTTTAATTTGTTCTTCAAGGAAAATGGCTTGGGAAAATCAAGCAGCTGAAGTTTTGAAGTATTCAATCATGATTGAGTCTATAGGGGCAATGAAAAGAACAAAAAAAAGATGAGGCAATTATTCGCATAATTCAGGCAATGCTTTCTACTGCAGGACTTGGGGGAGGGAGTAATGTGCAAAACTTAAAAAAAAACTAAGCTCATCATTTTACTGATCAACCAGATACTATTATTTTCTAGTTTTTCCCTTGATGCTCATTGGGAAAACAGGTTGAATGTCTCCCCATATCAGAAGCAAAGGATGGTCTCACAGTAAAGTAAGAGGAGGAACCAGGAACCCTAGTATAATGTTCTGATTAGCTTTCTGGAGGTCCTCCAAAAGGGCCTTTGGACCAGCCTTGATTTCAGCAGAATAATCACCAAGAGAATAGTCAGGGATAAAGTCCAAAGTCTTTATTGTCTCCTTCAGTTTCAGCCAATCAGCCAGTCATCAGTCTGTACATCTCAATGTAATGTCCTGCTTTCTAGAGCCCCCAAGTTGGGGTGACAAAATGTACCGTTGCTTTCTAGAGCCCCCACACTGGCATGGATTAAAATATAGTGTCCAGACTAGCTCTCTGGAGGATCTTGGGACCAGCCCAAGTCCTTGGTCTTATGGAGAAGTGATGAAGGCAGGAGAGCCATCATGAGGCTGGTCAAGTCTTCTTTCTATAGTTAAGTTTGTTCCCAATTTATATAATCTATTACAATTAAATCAATCCATCATACTGAGTATAAACCAATCATTATATCACTAGGGAACCATTATTTGTTATAAGATTAAATCAATCATACCAAACTAGAGAACTCATATGCTAAACTAGATAACCATTATCTTATCAATTCCACTGAGTTAATACTTTATTATAAGAATCCTTGTTTCCAGTACATTTCTCCAGAGTTCTGGCCCATTACATCTCCTGCTTTCCTTTTAGAACACAGGTGGTCACACCCTCCCTGACTTCTCAGGGAGGTGAGCACCCCAAAAAAGAGGTGATCACACCCTCCCTGGTGTCTCAGGAAAGGAGGTGAAAACACCAAAGGGAAATGGGGAGTCAAACCAGATTTTGTTAGTGGGTTTCTGAAGGGTCTCACTTGAAACAGGTATACATAAATCTATCAGCATGGGAGATATTACACAAACACATAGTAATATAACACAGGCTAGTAGTGATGTAATAAACAACATGAATCAACGTGAGAAATTATACATGTCCATAAGTCCTGGAAATAGTCCAAAACCAATCTATTGTCCATTACTTCATGGAATCCAATGATTCCTGCAAGTTTTGAAGTCCTGAAACAGTCTTATCAACAATTTTTGATGTTCATGAGTCAATTTCCATACACATTGGATTAACAGTCATGCTTTTTCAGTGGCATATGTATTCAGATATGGAACCACTTAATGTTTCTTGAGTTTTCTCCTTTGTTTTGAGGTTTTTCTCTTTTTCTGTCTCTCTCTGATGGACAAGGCAAATACAGCTCATTGGCACCCATCTGATTCCTTTTCCATCTGTAGAGATACAAGCAAACTCTCTCCCCCAAGCAGTTAACCTATCTGGTCCCTTCCATTCACCACTTTCTGGATCTCTCCACATCATCTGGTGATTATCTAAAGATAGTGGAACTGCTCACACTGAACACTGCCCTTCTGGTTGGTTATAAAACCTTTCTGCTGGAGCCAGTGCATCTTTATCAAAAATCAAAAAATTAATAGTGCAAAGAGCTAAATTTAAAAGCTAAAGAGTTACCTGTGGTTCCCCTTCTTTTGTTTTTGAAGGAGTGTCTTGATGTCTGCTTCTTCTCTCTACTATTGACTGTCCTTAAGGATTAAAAGGTATTCCAGTGGTGTAAAATCTGATATTGTGCACAAAAGTGTGTAAAAGGTTTAGAAGTATATGCAGATCCATTATCTGTTTTTATTGCTTGTGGCACACCCATAATTGCAAATGCTTGTATAAGGAATTCAGTGACCACTCAAGCTGTCTCTTTTGCTGCTGGTACTGCAAAAATAAATCCCGAAAAGGTGTCTGCTACAACATGGATAAAAGACAGATGGCCAAAAGATTTATAATGGGTCACAGCCATTTGCCAAATTTCATTGGGTCTCAAACTACAAGAGGGTTCTTGCCTGGAGGGAGCATAGGAGCGTGGAAAGGAAGGCAAGCTGTACAGGCTTTTATTATGCTCCTAGCTTCCTCTCTTGTTATTCTAAATTGTAAACATAAAACTTGAGCAGCCTGATGATATTTAGAATGAGATTCTTGGGCTGCCTGAAATAAAGCAATATTGGCTAACATGGTTAGAAGGCTATCTGCCTTTGAATTTCCATAAAAAATAGAACTTGGAAGTCCACTATGAGAGTGGACATGCAAGATATAAATCTTACCTTGTTTCAAGTATATTTTTCCAGAGTTCTGGTCCATTACACCCTAGACTAATCATTCTAATTACATAGCATTTAGTTTGGTCATATTGTTCTTTCCTTTCACATTATCATAGCAACATGGTGTATAGTTTTCAAATGTCTTTCCATATTTCTCTGGATTCTTCACCTTTCAAGAGAAGCAGGGGGTATGTGTGTGACAGACACAAAGAAAAACAGAGAGGTTTCTTGACTAGGTCTGAACCTAACTATATGCAAAAGGATGTAGTATCACAAGCTTCACACCTCAAAGGATTTGAAGAACTGAGGTCAAAGACAAAACAAAGCAGCATAATGGGATGAAGCACAAATCTATAGTAGGGCACAATATCAGTCAAGAGCTAGTATCCTCAGATTGTTTTATATGTTTCAAATTATGGTCGCAACTAGTGTACTTCACAGTAAGAATTAATTGCAAAATAATAATAATAAGACTGTCAAATAATTGAAAGGCTATCCATTGCCCTTGAATATGTTTAATACTGTAGCTAAGAGTGATAAAATACACAGTAAAATTTAATTATAAAAGATGATTTAAATAATTGGAGGTGGAAGTATATTCATTATTCATACTTGGAACACACAAGTATAATAAAATTGAACATATTACCTAAATTAATTTAGGGATATAGGTTATTTTTTAGAATGAAATAAAATAATAACAAAAGTCATTTGAAGGAACAAAAGATCTATAATCTCAAAGAGAAATTTTTTTAAGTAGGAAAAAGACAAATAAGCATTTTCATGCCTCAAATTATATTAAAAACCAATAATTATCAAACTATTTGTTCTTGGTTAAAAATATTTAAAAAAAAAAAAAAAAGATCAACAAGGAGATCAATATAAAATTAGACAAAGGAGAATCAGAAATAGCCTTCAATAAACCCATGAACAAAAATTACTTAAAGAAGAACTTTCTATTGGCAAAAGCTACCAGAATTGGAAAGCAGCTTGCGCAGAAATCAGATTAAGACCGATACCTTACTTTAACCAAATACTATAGTAAGCTCAAATACAAGATTTTTTTACATGATTAGAAAAAAATATAAGAACAAGATTAATTACTTTTCAAAATTATAGCTGGGAGAGAATTCTTTTAAAAAAATAGAGATACTAATAAAAGAAAATAGATCATTTTGATTATAAGAAATTGAAAGGCATTTACATAAATAAAAGCAATACTGCAAGGTTAAAATGAGAATTTTTCAATTCAAAAAAAAAAAAAAATGGAAGAGGCAACCACCTTTGCATCAAATTTCTCTGCTAAGTATCTGATAGCCAAGATATATAGGAAACCAACACAAACACATAAGCCTAAGATCTCTAAATGGATACATGATCAATGAATATTAACAAACATCTCAAAAAAAATTACAACTATAGTGCTAACAAACTATGATGTTGTAGTCCAAATCATTAATGAGTAGAAAAATGCAAAACAAAACAACTGAGGGTTTGACTTACACCCAGAAAATTGTCAAAAAAATGACTAATAATGGAAATATTTAATATTAAAGGAACTACAGTAAGATAGATACTTCTATTGATAGAAGTGTGAATTGCTTCAGAAATTTTTAAAGCAATTTAGAATTTTTTAAAAATTATTTTTGGGGCAGCTAGATGGCACAGTGGATAGAGTACCAGCCTTGAAGTCAGGAGGACCTAAGTTCAAATTCGGCCCCAGACATTTAACACTTCCTAGCTGTGTGATCACGGACAAGGCACTTAACCCCAATTGCCTCAGCTGAAAAAATAAAATTTAAGAAAATATATTTTTAATTTATGGAATAAAACAGGTATTTCTGTAACATAGTATAATAAAATATTTATTGCACATGAAACTACAACTCTGTAATATGCAGCTTGCTATTCCTTGTAAATAAACTTTATCATGTAAATTTCCCTTTTTATCCTTTTGGTGTTCTTCCCTCCCTCTAGTCCATCCTAGAGATGGCTACCATTAAACATAGATTGATAGAAAGAGATATGTAAAAACATTCTAAACACACTTATATTTATCAATTCTTTCTCTGGATAGAATTAGCATCTTTCTTCATATGTCCTTTGTGGTTCATTCGAGTATTAATGACAGTAAAAATAAGTTATTCATTCAAAGTTGTTCTTAACACAATATTTATTGTGACCATATACAATATTCTTTTGGTTCTGCTGATTTTCCTTTTTGTTATTTAATGCAAATCTATTTGTTTTTCTAAGATCACTGAGATCATCATTTCTTATGGCACAGCAGTATTCCATCACAATCATATACTACAACTTGTTCAGCCATTCACCCATTGATAAGCATTCCCACAATTTGCAATTCTTTGCCACCACAAAGAGAGCTTCTATAAACATTTTTAGAATATATAGGTTCTTTTCCTTTTTTTCCCCTAAACAACTTTGGAAATAGAATTGTAGTTTAATTACTGAGTCAAAGATAGTTTAATAACTCTTTGCTCTCCAAAATGGTTGGTATCAGTTTACTATTCCATCAATAATGAATTAGTGTCCCAATTTTTCCCCATCCCCTCAAATATTTGTTGCTTTCCCCTTCAATCATTTTAGACAATCTGATAGGTATAAAATTATATCTCAAGGTTTATTTTAATTAGAATTTCCCTAATCAATAATGATTTGGAGCATTTTTTATATTACTACAAATTGTTTTGATTACTTTGTTGGAAAACTGCCTGTTCATATTCTTTGAAAATTTATCACTTGGGGAATAACTCACATAGGAGTTTTGCTCTGAAAAAGTCATTAAAATGTCCATATCATATGGTCTGGAAATCCTGTTAGGCATTCACTTCAAGGAGGTCAAAGACAGAAATATTTCACATTAGTAAAAGTTAGTAAAACAATGATGACATTAGAAAGCTAAGTGAGCTGATTGTCCTGACCTAATAACTAGAACCTAATTTTAGGTTCTTGTCTAGGCTCTACCAAGTGGTTCTACATTAGTTGTGTGACTTTGAATCAGTAACAATCTTTTTGATCCTTGAGTTTGTTAGAATAGATAATTTCATAGTTCCTTTCTATTCTATATATTCTAATATTTAAAAAAAAAACAGGAAGTAAAACCTGTAATTAATCAAAGAATAAAATTTGAGTGGGCTAGACAGATTCCAATAAATATAAACTCCTATGTTTTTCTTAAAAATACTATTTCATAATTAATAAAAGTTCTAATTTGAGTTAAAATAGCCTCATGAATAAAGAAATGACTGATCATAATGAACTAGCATTTTCAGAACTGGATGAATTTTGTTACTTAACATTAAGTGATGGTTTTCACTTGATTGGCAGAACACCAATACAGCAAGTGGATAAGACTCTTATAATTAGAGCAGAGGACTAGCATATCATAGTTTGAACAATAGCCATTATTCATCAACTTGTATTTTCCTGTGCAACTATTAGGTCAAATTATTTTGAGTAATTATGGATCTTATATAATAAGTACTGCAAAATTTGGGAGTTAGTGCAATCAGGATACTGTTATTTACCCCAAAAAAATCATCTGGAAGAGATGATTTATAGGAAATTCCTTTTTCATTTTAACTGTGATAGACATCCTCTATTACAGTACTGAACACCTTTGACCAAAATAAATATCCATTTTATGATGTTCATCATTTAACATCCTATCTATTCTAACAGAAATCCTTCTGCCTTTGCATAATCTGTTTTATATAGCTGAAAGACTGAGTTCCTAGTTTCCTTTAAAGCTTAAGTCAAGTGTAGCCTCTACTTAAGGTTCCTTCGATATCCACAGTTGCTAGTGGGATTTATTTTGCATTTACTTTTAATATATTTGGGTTTTTTTCATTAAAATTTGTTTTAAATTATTAAACATGTGCTCTTTTCCTCCCACCCACTTATTCCCCCACCCTAAGGGGAAAGGAGAAAATAAAATCTCTGAAATAAATAAACAAGCAAAACATATTCCCACAATGACCATGGCTAAAAATATTTGTCTGATTCTGTTTAATTGATCCCTCTGTTAAGAGGTAGGCAGCATCTTAAATCATTAATCTTCTGGAATTGTACTTGAACACTGAACTAATCAGAGTTCTTGAGTTGTTCAAAATTATTTGTCTTTACAATGTTCTTGTTATTGTATTAAATTGCTCTCTTGATTCTATTTGCTTCATTCTGCCTCAAAAAAATACTGGTTCATACTGGGCTTATATCTCAAAGAGATCATAAAGAAGGGAAAGGGGCCTGTATGTGCATGAATGTTTGTGGCAGGTCTCTTTGGAATGGCTAGAAACTGGAAACTGAGTGGATGCCCATCAATTGGAGAATGGCTGAATAAATTGTGGTATATAAATATTATGGAATAATATTGTTCTGTAAGAAATGACCAACAGGATGATTTCAGAAAGGCCTGGAGAGACTTACACGAACTGATGCTGAGTGAAACGAGCAGGACCAAGAGATCATTATATACTTCAAAAACAACACTATATGATGATCAATTCTGATGGACCTGGCCATCCTCAGCAATGAGATCAGCTAAATCATTTCCAATGGAGCAGTAATGAACTGAACCAGCTACATCCAGCGAAAGAACTCTGGGAGATGACTAAAAACCATTACATTGAACTCCCAATCCCTATATTTTTGCCCACCTGCATTTTGGATTTCCTTCACAGGCTAATTGTACAGTATTTCAGAGTCCGATTCTTTTTGTACAGCAAAATAACGGTTTGGTCATGTATACTTATTGTGTATCTAATTTATATTTTAATATATTTAACATCTACTGGTCATTCTGCCATCTGGGGGAGGGGGTGTGGGGAAAGAGGGGAAAAAATTGGAACAAGAGGTTTGGCAATTGTCAATGCTGTAAAGTTACCCATACATATAACCTGTAAATAAAAGGCTATTAAATAATTTTTTTTAAAAAGTGAGGTTCAAAAAACACCAAATTCCTATTTTCTTTCTTTCTTTCTTTCTTTTCTTTTTCTTTCTTTCTTTCCTTCCTTCCTTCTTTTCTTTCTTTCTTTCTTCCTTCCCTTCCTTCCTTTCGTTCCCTTTCTTTCCTTCCTTCCTTCCTTCCTACCTTCCTTCCTTTCCTTCCTTTTCTTCCTTCCTTCCTACCTTCCTTCCTTTCCTTCCTTCCTTTCCTTCTTTCCTTCCTTTCCTTCCTTCCTTCCTTCCTTCCTTCCTTCCTTCCTTCCTTCCTTCCTTCCTTCCTTTCCTTCCTTCTTTCCTTCCTTTTTCTTTCTTTCTTTCTTTTTCTGAAGCAATTAGGATTGACTTGCCCAGGTCACACAGCTAGGAAATATTCAGTGTCTAAGATCAAATTTGAACTCAGGTCCTCCTGTCCTATTTTCTTTTTTATACAAACTTTTACTTATACCCACTTGATTATATGACATATCCCATTCTTTTTCCTTTCTTTCATAAAGTATCCTTTCTTTCATTCCCTTTCAATTCTTAAAGCATAACAAAATTCACTTCTAGAACTTCCATCTTTTTGGAGTTTCTCCATGACTCCTTCTAATTTCACAATACCTAGGGGATGTTCATTATCTCTTTATCCATCACAATCCTTCTTATAAAATCTTCTCTGATTATTTACTTTCATTTTTTTTCACTCCTGTGTTTTTATTTCAAAGTTTTTACCAAATTCCAGTGTTTTCATTGAATGTGCTCTATTTCATTAAAGGTTCATTTTTTCCCTTTATAGAAATTATTCTTGGTTGTAAGTCTTTTGCTTTTCCATGCTCCCTGTTCCTCTAAATGGGAGCTGTTAAATTTATGTGATTCTAATTGTTTTCTCAGAATTTAAAATCTCTCTTTTTGGTTGCTTGTCTCATTGTTCTTCAACAGGGAAGCTCTGGATTTTGTCTATGATCCTAGGAATTTTTATTTTGAAGTTTGTTCCAGGAAATGACAGATAGAAACTTTCTATTTTTTTTACTTTTGTCCCTTGGTTCTAAGAGAGCTAGGTAAATTCCTATCATAATTTCTTGAAATATGATAATATAGTCTCTTTTTCTGACCATAGATCTCTGGTAATTTACTGATTTTTATATTGTCTCTCTTTGACCTATTTTATGCTTTATTTGTTTACATGATAAATTACATTTTTTCCAATCTTTTTATTATTTTGTCTTAATTTTTTTTGTTTTCTCATAGTGTCATTAATTTTTAGTTTCTTCTTATGTTCATGGAGTCTATTATTTGGATAAAGGTTTCTGTCTCTTGTGCCAAGCTGTTAATCCTTTTCAAATCTCTCCTCATCTCTCAATTCTTTGCTCTATCATTTTCATTTCATTTATAACATTTTTTTATTTTTAATTTTTAAATTCTTACATAATTTCTCCAAGGAATTCTTATTGATCACTAGCATTTTAACTGTGTTTTAATTTGAGGCTTTGCTTCTAGGTATGACTCTAAAAGTATACTCGTCTGAGTTTTGTTGTGGGCATCCCTAACCTCAATAGCTTCTTATCTTTTTTGCTTGTTTATCTAGTCATTCTGCCAACATTCTGCTCTTAGCAACCCAGATTTCCTGGCCAAACTGGGAGCTCTTTCAGAGTTGTTATCATAGCCCTTCTTGAAGATACTCAGTACTACTTTTCTGGGTGAAGGGCTGAATCCATGATCTTTCCTAGATGAGGGCTCGGGATACTTAATCCAGGATCCTGAGGGAATTCTGATTCATTTTTGCATTTGTATTTTAGGAACCTGTAACAGTGCCCAAGACATAATCTGTGAGCTCCTAGATAGCAGGACTATCTTTCACCTTTTGTGGACAAAACATTTTTATTATATTAATAACCAATCATTAAATTAGGATCAAGGCCTTTTTTCCTTTATTTCCTCATTTAGGACCCAACTCCTCTAAAAAGGTCAGTCAGTCAGTCTCTAAAGGATAAAGCTGAGTGACTGAATTACCCCTAACTCTATGGAAACATGCTCCTCAATCTTGGGCTAGATCCCATCCAACCAAGATAGAGAGAAGTATGAGTAGAATTTGATCTGATTGAGTTCTTGCCCCAAGGAGAACAGCCCTGCTCTTATAATTCTCCATCAGTTGAGAATGACCCAGTTCATGAAGGAGAAAACCACCTGGAATGGTCTGGGTAGAGATGGATTCTCCTGTCCAGATTGCAGGAGGCAGCTGAGTTTCTCATGATCAAGCTATGTTCTCAGCTGGAAGAGCTTGAAAACTTCCTAGCCCATCTTCTCGTTAAATGTCCACAAATCAGGGTTGATTTCTTCTATTAAAAGCATACACTTTTACAAAGGTTTTTAAATCATTTAGTGTCTTCATTATTTTACTTTGGTTTTCCAAAAGAAACCAGTGATCATCAATTTATTATTAAATAGACTATTTGATAAATCGATTATCAATTGCCCAGAAACTCTATCTTTTGAGTTTTCATTCATCACATTTGTATTCCAAATGTGGAGTTTAGAACTTTACATGCAGTATATGTTTAATCAGCATTCTTTGAATAAATCTATGCTTTTCAATGAATGAATGAATCCATTTAGTTTTGTCTATGTGTATGACTTATTCAGTGGTTGTAGATCAAGTTTTGAAAATTCAATATTCCAAGATTTGATTTATTCAATATAAAATCATTTGCACATAGCATACAAAGAACACATCTATAGGGATTCCCTCTTCCATTCAAACATTTTGTATGAAATTCTCCTTCCTATGAAAAGTTAATACTTTTGGCAAGCAATACTTTTGGGGAGTTTCTTGTCTTGTTTCATCTGTATAATAAGTAATTTTCCATAATCTTGACAAATTCATGCCTCCTTGGCAGAAAGTCTTTAAGAGTGTGGGTACTTTAACACTGCTTAACTTGCAATTCACTGATTATTAAAGTATTTCAATAACCTTTCAAATGATTATAGAATCTGTATTTACACTTTCATGAAGTATCCTTGAAGTTAAGATCTTTTTATCTTAGGAATGGAGAATAGAGCATTTACAAAATCAGAGTTTTAGAATTAAAAGAGAATTCAAAAAACATTTAATTCAACTCAAACCTGAATGTGAATTCCTTCTACAATGTACTCAAATGATATTCTAGCCTTTGCTCTTGAGGCAGCCCATTTCACTTTGGGATACCTTTGTTAGGAAGCTTTTCCTTATGAGAAACCTAAATTTTTTTCTTTGAAACTTTCACCTATTATTCCTAATTCTGATCTCTGAGTCCAAGCAAAATATATTGAAATCTTTTTCCCATTACAGTATTACAAAATATTTCAAGATATCTAGTATGCAAAGCCATCTTCTTTACCCTACCTCTCACACACTTTTTTTCTCTTCACCTGAATAAATGTCATCAATTTCTTCAATTTATTATAGATAATCAGCATGACCTCAAATATTCTCAACAACATGGTTGCCTTCCTGGGGACACTTTTGAGATGATCAATTTCCTTCCTATAATATAGCATTTAGAACTGAACTGAGGGGAAAAGTAGAGGAGGGGAAGAAGAAGGGATGGAGAGAGAGAGAGAGAAAGAGAGAGAGAGAGACAGACAGACAGACAGAGACAGAGACAGAGACAAAAACAAAGAAATACACAAAGGCAGAAAGAGATGAATGCATGTTGAATGGATCCACTTGACTCACTCTATTGAATAACTGTGATCAAATTTTGTAAATGTAATATTCCCAGACTTGATATAAGCAACATAATATCACAATGTGGCTTGAACAATGCAGAGTACAAGATTGACTTTCCCTTGTTCTGTTTCTTAATATAATCTAAGATCACTTTAGCTTTATTAACACGCTACTGATTCATACTAAGCTTGCTTCCACTAAAACCTAAGGATCTTTTCTTAGTCAAATTGCTATTCACGTATACCTCTTCCCACTTGCCCTTGTGAAGTTTATTTAATTAATCATTTATTAAGCACCTAATTACTATTTGCCAAACATTATGATAGAGGTACAAGTACAAAGAATAAAATAATCCTGTTTTGCAAGAAGCTTATATTGTAGTGATAGATAATTCAACTACATATGTAAATCATACATAGCATAAATATAGAGTGAATAAATACAAACCAGTTACATTTATGGTAGCTTGTAGGGAGAGCATCATCAGTTGTGAGAATCGAGAAAGGCTTTATGCAGAAAATGGTGCTTGATATAGTAAAGAAGAGACTGTGAGAACTAAGGAAGATATGCATTCTAGGTATTGGGGTGGCTAGTTCAAATACCGGAGATGGGAGATGGAAGTTGGAGCTCAGAGGGTGAAAAGGGAAATAAGATTCAATGAGGATGGGAAGATGCAGAGAAGTTTTTATGCTAAAGGAAAATCACTTTGATAGCAATATAGGGAGCATCGGAGAGGGGAGAGACTTGGGTCAGGGAGACCAAATAAGAGAGATGTAAATAATCTGGGTGAAAGGTGATGAAGGTTTAAATTCAGGCTGCAGCTGTCTAAATAGAAAGAAGAGATCATATATGAAAGATGTTGCAAAGGTAGAATGGCAAGATTTGATCATTTTTAGCCCGACTGTAAGAGTTAACATTTATGTTTCTCAATTATGTTCTTGTACCCTTGACCTGAAAAGGCTATCCAGTTCATGCCACAACTAGGGACAGCATCGCTTTTAGTGTTAACATTAAGGTATACTGTATTTTAACAAAAGATATCTGCATTTATTTATAAAAATATAATTATGACTTTTCACATTAGTATGATTTAGCATACTAATTTCTAATAATAAGCACCCTGTATTACTCATCAATTCTACTTGATCAAAATTAACTTTTTATATAAAATGTATTAATTTTGACACTAATATATAATATTTGGCACAAAGATATGTTTAAGTAAAATGCTATCTTTTTATATATAAAAAAATCTACATAAAATTGTGAATTGGAAGTGGGGATGTTTAGACCAAAGAAAATACTTAGAAGAAACATATTTGAAGAGCTGTTAAGAAGAAAAAGAATTAGATACATTTACCATGGTTTCAGGGAGCAGAATAAGGACTAATGTATGAAAATTACAAGAGGCGAATTCCAAATTTATATGAAAAAAAACTTCTAAAGAGGATAGTCATCCAAAAATGAAATAAGATTACTTAAGAAATATGTTCTCTGACACTGTAAGTCTAAAAAGTGGTGCGGATGACCAAATGTTGAGGATCTTTTAGATATGGAATAGACTGGATCACCTGTGAGGTCCACCCCCAATTCTGGAATTCTGAGATTTATTAAGATTCATCCTGTATCGACAATTCTCAGATGAAGAAATTGAAACTATTTCTAGTCATATGAAAAGATGCTCCAAGTCATTATTAATCAGAGAAATGCAAATTAAGACAACTCTAAGATACCACTACACACCTGTCAGATTGGCTAAGATGACAGGAAAAAATAATGATGATTGTTGGAGGGGATGCGGGAAAACTGGGACATTGATGCATTGTTGGTGGAGTTGTGAACGAATCCAACCATTCTGGGGAGTAGTTTGGAACTATGCTCAAAAAGTTATCAAACTGTGCATACCCTTTGATCCAGCAGTGTTACTACTGGGATTATATCCCAAAGAGATTATAAAGAAGGGAAAGGGACCTGTATGTGCACGAATGTTTGTGGCAGCCCTTTTTGTAGTGGCTAGAAACTGGAAACTGAATGGATGTCCATCAGTTGGAGAATGGCTGAATAAATTGTGGTATATGAAAATTATGGAATATTACTGTTCTGTAAGAAATGACCAACAGGATGATTTCAGAAAGGCCTGGAGAGACTTACACGAACTGATGCTGAGTGAAATGAGCAGGACCAGGAGATCATTATATACTTCAACAACAATACTAGATGATGACCAGTTCTGATGGATCAGGCCATCCTCAGCAACGAGATCAACCAAATCATTTCTAATGGAGCAGTAATGAACTGAACTAGCTATGCCCAGAAAAAGAACTCTGGGAGATGACTAAAAACCATTACATTGAATTCCCAATCCCTATATTTATGCACACCTGCATTTTTGATTTCCTTCACAAGCTAATTGTACAATAATTCAGAGTCTGATTCTTTTTGTACAGCAAAATAATGTTTTGGTCATGTATACTTATTGTGTATCTAAGTTATATTTTAATATATTTAACATCTACTGGTCATCCTGCCATCTAGGGGAGGGGGGGGGGGTAAGAGGTGAAAAATTGGAACAAGAGGTTTGGCAATTGTTAATCCTGTAAAGTTACCCATGTATATATCCTGTAAATAAAAGGCTATTAAAAAAAAAAAAAAAGATTCATCCTGTATCAATAAGTATCACACCAAAGACCATCAATTGCCTTGTTGCTTCTCCAGTCCTACTCTATATTAAATGAAATGTCACATTACAGAACATGCTGTAGCAATATCAGTGCCAAATTTTAACTGCCTAGGCAACTAACTATCCTACTGTTCTTTAAGAAAAAATATTTGCTTACTCAAAACAAATTAGCTTTAAAAATGAATGTCTCCCAGTCCTCTGAATTTCAGACTGAATTTTCAGACTACACTTCTAAAAGTGTAATGTGGTTTTGCATATCAGTAAAAAGTTTCTTGGACTCCTTTCAAAACTCCCTAAAATTAAGGTTTAAGTGTCTTAATCAGCACAAGAATGAAGGAAAAGAAAAAACAAAGGAATTCATATAGGGTGAGTAAATCTGCACTGAGATGAGGATCATTTAGGATCTCAATTCCATTCTTCATTGTTGGTTTCATTTGTTTCCTACTATTTCTTTGCTCATTTTGGATGGTGCCCATAATATCATTTTTAACTACTACATCCACAAAATAGGACTGAATTTTTTCCTGTGTCCCCTACCAACATTTATTATTTCCTACTACACAGGAGTCTATAATAAAACCACTGGCAGTCCTACAATACAATAATATTCCATTGAGAAAGACTCAATGGACCATGCTTACAATTCATTAGCAGCCTCTTTTAGCATTAAATAACAAACTGAAATGTGCATTAATACTTGAGTTATCCAAGCTCTTCTACAGCTGACTTAGTACATGTGGTTAAGAGAATTTAGGATAAATTAACTATTTTTCCTGTTCAGTACAAAAGTGAAAAACATATTTGAGAAGAACCTGATTAATAATCACTCTAACACAAAATGAAGACATTTCAAGTTTCTATTTTTCAGGATTTTTATTATCATGCTTTTCTTGGGCTACTGTATTTGAAGAACTCTAAATGACTGTTCTCTAAATGCCTGTCTTTTACGCTGTTCTTCAGATTGATACATGGAGTTAATCTTACCTTTAGCTAGCAAGAGATGGCTTCCATGTAAAGGAAGTGGGGGGGATATCAGTCTCTGGATTTATCTATCCACACACATATATGTAAATGAATATGGATATATACACATGTGTATATATACATATATATGGATTTATCTATTTATCCATACACATACATAAATGAATATGACTATATATAAGCATAAGTTTGAGATTATATATATATATATATATATATATATATAAAATCTCAAACTTATGCTTAGCTCAGTTTTAAAAATCCTTAGATGAGATGCTACATACCTTATTTTCATGTCATAATCAAATTTCATTTTGTTTTGTTTTCACTTTGTTTTCTTTATTTCTGAGAATTTGGCAATCAGCAAACATTTCAACATACATTTTTTAAAAATCAAGAAGTTTTTATAGGAAATTGAACTGCTATATATAGTTTTTTACACATGTATTAAATTTAATAAGGCTTAATAAGTTTATTTCCCTTCTACATTTTTCTTTATTTAAAAAATAGATTTAATTGCTTGTCTTTTTTTTTTTTTTTTTTTTTTTTGCCTATCACTACCTACTAACCTATCAACCCCTTCCCCAGAGAAGAAGCCCTCTTATTACAAGAGAGTGTATCATCCATGTATCATCCAGCAGAACAAATCAATATATGGGTCATATCTGAGAATGTTCACCTCATTCTGCATCTCTCTAGTACATTGACTCTTTGTCAAGATCAGGTTTATGCGTTGTCATATTGCTAAAGTAACTATTACAATGCTAATTTTATGAAAAGTTCCAACTTTTGTACTTTATTTCATCTTGTTCCCATTATTCCTCTCATTTATTTTTATCATGATGCAACTGTGCCACCTACTGGAAATGTAATTTTAAAAATTAGTATGTTTTTCATTTTTCAAAATATGGCTATGGTAACTATTAAAATAGAATCATATACATGCAAACTGAAAAGAATTATCTTACTTGGGCTTCTTCAGGAACAAAACGTATTTAAATTATTCTTGACAAATAATGTCTAGCAAAAAAACAAGCATTTAATAATTCAATGAACTGATGTCTAATTTCTTTTAAATCTCCTTGGAGGGAGACTACACAACTCCTCTGATATTTTCTTCAAGCAATGTAGCTTATCTTTCATCTATGATTCTTGCATGCTCTTGAAGTAGACCCAGGAAGTCAACAGAAAGTTATTATTTCATGAGACATAATGCCATAAAACTTTAACATAGTGTTTCAAAAAGGCTATGTTATTAATATCAACATTTTAAAGACAGATTCAATACAATTTTTACAAAGCTACCTACAAAAACAATATAAGGACTATTTTTTGATAGTAAGTGATTACAATTAGCTATGTTTTAACATTCTTTTCACATCAGTTTACTAGGCTCTAGTGAAATATAACTAAAAACAAGTTTATCTCATAAATATAGTACTTTTAAGACCAAGAACTATGACCATGAGGTGTGACTAAAGCAAGAAATATAAAAGGAAATGACATGTTACTAATGCAAGAGGGCTTAAATATAACAAATTAAAATTAAAATTTCAACAAGGTGAAGTTGTAAGTAGTACAGTGGTTTGGTGAGAGCTTATTCTACAGACCAAAAAAATTATATTAATGGTAATAATAGGTAATATTAATAGCACAATTCACAAAAAAATCATGCAAATTGCATTTAAGATTATGTAAATTATATGATTATGCAAATTACATGTATCCAAAAACTTACATAAATTAAAAAATATTGATGAACATGAGAACAAACATATATTATAAAATAATTAATTATAATTTTCAAGGGTTATTGTTATTACCCTTGAAAAAGGTCATGACAAAGAAACATATAAATGTTCACAAGCAATTTTCTGCAGAACATATCTTTACAGTCAAAGAATAAATTGATGGAAGATACAAATAATAACAACAACAATAGTAATAATAATAATAAAAGCAAATATTTGATCCTTACAGCAATCCTATGAAGTGGGTGTTATGAACACCCCCACTTTATAGATGAGGAAACTGAGGCTTAGTGATTAAGAAACTTTCCTAGGTCTAATTTTTCTTTTGCATCATGATAAATATGGAAATGTTTACAAGAATTGTGCATGTTTAACTTATATTGGATTACTTGCTATTTAAGGGAGGAGGAAAGTGGGGAGAGAGGAAGAAAAATTTGGAACACAGGTTTTGCAAGGGTGAATGTTGAAAACTATCTTTGCATGTATTTTGAAAAATAAAAAGCAATTATTAAAAAGTTTTTTTTAATGAAATTTTCTTAGGGTCACTTAGCTAGTAAATGTCTAACGTAGGATTGTAATTCAAATCTTCCTGATACCCAAGTACAGACTTAATCCATTCATTATACCATTTGACCAATTATTTATTTATTCTAAAAAAGCTTTTCATTTCAATTACAATGTTTAAGCTTTAAGTACAAAGTTAAGCTACAATGTTTAAAGTAATTCTCCCTCCTAATATTAGAATACTATTTCCTATAAAGCTCAGCAATCATTCCACTTGCTATATGAAAACTTTCCTGATACTCCTAACTAGTGCCTTCTGAATCGATGACCTTGAATTGATTGTGCAAATAAATACACATATTTATTTATACATATATATATATATATATATATATATATATATATATACATTACCTCCCTCTATAGAAAATCTTGAGCTTGAATCTCCTACCCTCCCTACAGATTTTTTTTAAAAAAAAAAGCATTTAACTTGGTAAAACAAAAGTCAGCTCTGATTTGGCTACAGAAATAACTATCTTCATTTATCTGCTAAGATTATGGTATTAAATTATGGTATAAAACAGAGAGTGATTTGTTCTTCTTCAATATTTGCCAAGGTGATGGGAGATGTCCTATGAAAGGTCCAAACTTAAAAAGAATTTCTTCTTAATGGCAAGGATTCATAAATGTTCAGAGGCCTAGATGACATTACACTAGTTACATCAAATTCAAGAATCCAACAAATACATATAAGTCCATAGATAGCAATGAGGACAGGACCTATGATTCTAGTGTCAATGATTAAGTAAAAGCAAATTAAAAATACACATAGCCCAGACTTTAATAAAAGGAATATAAATTTAGATATATGAGTCACCAATAAGATCATGAACCATGAGCTAAGCCCAGAATGGCTGAGGAGAGGGAAATAGGTGGCTTTAATAAGCAGACTACTTGCTGACCATATAACAGTCTATCACTCTCATATCAATATTGCCTGTTGCTCTATTGTTATGGGCTAGAACTTTGAACTTGAAACAAGGATTCTTACAAAGTGTTAAGTCAGTGGAATTGATAAATACAATGGTTATTTAGTTTAGCATGGTGCTTAATAGTTCTCTAGTTCAGTACATGTACTTAGTACTTAATATAGTTCCACAAAATTCACATCTATGATAATGGAGTATATAACAGCCAGCAAGGACCGGACGAGATTCATTCCATCTTCATTCAAGCTTCAGTGCCTCTCCTGGGGGACTGAGAGGCTCAGAGAGAAAGCCAGAGAACTCCAGTGGACTGGAGGCAGGAGCTCAAGCCCTCAGACTCAGAGAGATTCATTTCCATCTTCATCAGCCTTGTGGTGGCTGGCCTTTCGTCCTGCATTTTCTCCACTGAAACCTAGTCCCCTCTGAAGGCCATGAGAAAGCTAGCTGAGCACCAGGCGAAGGAGACAATAAAGACTTTTGGACTTTAACACCAGGCTACTCTTGTGGTGATTAATCCGCTGAAAAGAAGGCTGCCCCAAAGACCTCCAAGAAAACCCAAAAAGAACATTACACTCTATGACTACAAACCAAGGCACATTGTGATTTGGGGAGAAATCTAAGTCAGAATATCACAAAAGACAATGGAATTGTTGCAATGGGTAGCACCTTACGTAAACTTTTCAAAAACAGAACTCATTATCTGGACCTGAACTCATCTTTCTGAAATTCCTGTCAAGAATCACATTCTCCCTCATCCACTGAAGTCTTGTTGATTCTATCTCAACACTTCTCACATTCTTCTTTGCCTTCTCTCCACTCAAATACCATCATGTTTTGGGCCCTCATTGCCTCTCCCTTATTTTGATACAAGGCCCTCTTAAATGATTTCTTCTCTCTAGTCTCTTTCCTTTCTAATCTGACCTACAAACAGTGGCCAGAGTGGTTCTCCACAAAGCACAAATCTGCCCATGTCTTGTGTTTAACATATTCTAGGGGACTCCTTCATATGACACTGTAAGTCCTTTGCCTCCTGGCTCCAAATACATTTCCAAGCTATTTGTATATTATTCTTATAGCTAATCTCACAGAATATTTCATTTTTCATCTCTGTGACTTCACATGAGTTCTTCTCCATTCCTATTCTCCCTCCTAATATTAGAATACTATTTCCTATAAAGCTCAGCAATCATTCCACTTGCTATATGAAAACTTTCCTGATACTCCTAACTAGTGCCTTCTGACTCGATGACCTTGAATTGATTGTGCAAATAAATACACATATTTATTTATACATATATATATATATACATTACCTCCCTCTATAGAAAATAAGCTTCTTAAGAGTTGAAACTGTTTTGTTTTTATTTTCATCTTAAGCACATAGTTTAGTAGTTGATATATAACAAGAGCCAAATAAATACTTGGTGATTTATTGATTGAAGCCATGAGTATATATTCATAATAGTCACTTTAAGTTTAAACCCACTTTCTCCAAAGACCCTGACCCCCATTGGCAGTGCAGAATCAACTAGAATTTTGAATGGGAATGTGACATGATAAAGTCATGTTTTAAGATTAAGCTAATAGAATTCTGTTCTATTATACATTTCCTAAGTATGTGAATGACCGCCAACATTAAAATTTCTCCAGGAAGAGCTTACTTATTTCAATTGAGAGTTTCTATTAAACAAAGAGCTCCAATTAGACTCCTAAGAAGGAGATAAACTATTTATCATGATTGTATAGCATTTAGCTACGGCCATGTGGTACCAAGGTCTTTATCTACAACAGGAACCTATGCTTTGAATTATTTTTCTAGATATGATAGATTCATCTATTTCCATCTAATTTATGTTCTCTATGGAAGACCTCTATTTAGGTCCTTTAAGATAAATCGAGAAATTATGTTAGGAAAATAGAAGTTGTCCATTTTTTTAAAAGAAGGAATCACTTTTACATAATATACATTACACAATTCTTATCTGTTTAGCAACAAGATATTGACTAAAGATAACATATCATCTGCTGAGTCAAAGAATAAATGCCATAAAATTTGTCTTTGTAAGCATGATCTCATAAAGATTTTAATATTTTTTTGCATCTTAAATGCTTATATTAGGATTAAATAATTCTGAGAATTTCACTATGAAGTCTAAGAGATATGTATGTGTATATGTATATACAACATATCTTTATAACTTATCTGTTTAAGTATTATATCCAATAGAATGTCCCAACTTTGGGGGAAGGAATCAATATAGATATGAAGCACTTGAGAATTCCTCTTTTTCTGTAACTCAGCAAATTTAAAGTGTTCTATTATTATTACTCAGGGGCACTTGAAAAAATTCCACTTTGTGTCCACTTAATCATTTAGAATCTGTGTTTACAAAACTTTGTCATTCAATGGCATACCTTTAAATGTGTATTTGTAACACTCTTAAGATAAAAGTTCTTGTTCTCATTCCCTATTAAAATTGTACATGAACAAGGTCTATACTGAAAGAGAAAACCTTTGACTAACATGAAAAAGATGGAATAGGATATGCAGATGTATCTAGAAATAACTATGCATCAGCTACTACAATGGATTTCATATTAGACACAATGGATCATCTATAAACAAGGAATGTATAAGATGGAACCTAATTTGAGAGTGCAGAATGGAAAACATGGATTAAAGGGAAAGAGAAGCCCTGGACAACAAAGTAATTATAAAGTAAAATCAGATCTAAGCAATTGGAAAAATATCAAGGGCTCTTGGATAGGTTGAGCAAATATAATAAAGATGACAATACTACCTAAACTAATCTATTTATTTAGTGCTATACCAAACAAACTCCCAAGAAACTATTTTACTGACCTAAAAAAATAACAACAAAATTCATCTGGAAGAACAAAAGGTCAAGAATTTCAAAGGAATTAATGAAGAGAAAAGCAAATGAAGGTGGCCTAGCTGTACCAGATCTAAAACTATATTATAAAGCAGTGGTCATCAAAACCATATGGTACTGGCTAAGAAATAGAGAAGTTGATTAGTGGAACAGGTTAGGTTCACAGAACAAAATAGTCAATGACTATAACAATCTAGTACTTGACAAACATAAAGGCCCCAGCTTTTGGGATAAGAATTCACTATTTGACAAAAACTGCTGGGAAAACTGGAAACTAGTATGGAAGAAAGTAGGCATAGACCCTATACCTAACACTGTATTCCAAGATAAAGTCAAAATGAGTTCATGATCTAGACATAAAGAATGAGATTATAAATAAATTAGAAGGATATAGGAAAATTTACCTCTCAGATCTGTGGAGGAGGAAGGAATTTGGACCAAAGAACTAGAGACCATTACTGATCACGAAACAGGTAATTTTGATTATATTGTTAAAAAGTTTCTGTACAAACAAAACTAATACAGACAAGATTAGAAGGGAAACAATAAACTGGGAAAACACTTTTACATCCAAAGGATCTGATAAAGACATCATTTCTAAAATATATCGAGAATTGACTCAAATTCATAATAGTTCAAGCCATTCTCCAATTAATAAATGATCAAAGATTATGAAAATTTTTCAGATGAAGAAATTAAAATTAAATGTAGTCACATGAAAAGGTGCTCCAAATCACTATTGATCAGAGAAACGCAAATTAAGACAACTATTGAGATACTACTACACACTTCTCAGATTAGCTAAAATGACAGGAAAAGATAATGACTAATGTTGGAGGGGATGTGAGAAAACTGGGACACTGATAATTGTGAACTGATCCAACCGTTCTGGAGAGCAGTTTAGAACTATGCTCAAAAAGTTATCAAACTGTGCATACCCTTTGAGGGTATTTCTACTGGTCTTATATCCCAAAGAGGCCTTAAAGAAGGGAAAGGGACCCACATGGGCAAAAATGTTTGTGGCAGCCCTTTTTGTAGTGTCCAGAAACTGGAAACTGAATGAATGCCCATCAATTGGAAAATGGCTGAATAAATTGTGGTATATGAATGGTATGGAACATTATTCTGTAAGAAAGGACCAACAGGATGATTTCAGAAAGGCCTAGAGAGACTTACATGAACTGATGCAAAGTGAAATGAGCACAACCAGAATATCATTGTACAAGGTAACAATAAGATTATATGATGATCAATTCTGATGGACATGGCTCTCTTCAACCATGAGATGATTCAAACCAGTTCTACTTGTTCAGTGATGAAAAGAACCATCTACAGCCAGAGAGAGAACCATGGGAACTGAGTGTGGAACACAATATAGCATTCTCACTCTCTCTGTTATTATTTGCTTGCATTTTGTTTTCTTTCTCAGTTTGTCTTCTCTTTCCTTCTTGATCTGATTTTTCTTGTGCAGCAAAATAACTGTATAAATATGTATACATATATTCGATTTAACATATATTTCAATATTTAACATATATTGGAATATCTACCAGCTAGGGGAGAAGGTGGGGGGAAATGGAACAAAAAGTTTTGCAAGGGTCAATGCATATGTTTTGTAAATTTAATTAATTATTTTTTTTTAAAGTAAGAATGGTATTGTGTATGGCCATGCAGAGAAGTTATATCAAGAGTTATGAAAACAGTTTAAATCATTTTTTATGATGTTACTCACTCCAGTCCATTTTTTTCCCATGACTATCTTTTTAGATCTCTCCATATCTATAATAGGAATTCTTAACCTATGGTCCATGTACTTTTAAAAATATATTTTAATAACCATTTTTCAATGTAATTCATCTCTTTTTGTAATTCTGTGTATTTTATTTTATGCCATTAAAAAACATGTATCACACTGAAGGGTCCATAAAACAAAAGAGATTAAGAACCCCTGGTCTGGAAAAATGTTTGTTCAGAGTATAGGCAAAATGTAATTCAGTGAATGACTGAATGAGCATGAATTCTTTAGTTGTGAGTCCTTATCCTCACCTCTATCTTGATTACTGCTTTCACTAATTTTCCTGTGCTAATTATTCCTACATTAGGGCTTTAAAAACACTTTGGGTAACTCTGCAAATTGACCAGACAAAATCTAATTTCATTAGTGAAAAGTGTTGCTGCTATAAATTTGAGAGGTTAGATCATAAATTTCAAAAGTTAATTTCAAGTGATAATTTTTTTCCTATTAGAAACAAATTTAAATATTACACTTATATAAATAAATGTATATATTTATACTTTTATTAAAATCTTTACATTTCTTAGTTTTCAATTACAGTATTAAATTTCCACTGCTATTAACAGCATACGAAAAAAAAGTCTGATGATACAGCTGTAACCCCAGAATATATTTTCCACATTTATATATAAAATGTGAGTTTAATACATCATGAGCTTTCCCAACTTTATAAAAAATCAGAAAAATCTGCCCCAAAAAGTTGTTTCCATTAATGTTTAACAAGCACATGGAATTTAGTACAGCATAAGAGCTGCATACCAACCAATTATTTCCAATAGCATATTAATATTGGGCATCTCTTCCCTGATAATGCTCTATGGATCTTCATGAAAGTCTCTGGAAAGTTTGGAAAACTAGATACGTCCTAAAATTACAATCTCTGAATTAATAGAATAGAAGATAGAAGTGAAAAGTTGAGAACAATGACCCTTACAAATGTACTAATATTTCTGAATTTATGGACTGTAAAATAAATTAAAATAAAAATTGTCAAAAAGATTCATTGGCAAGAGATTAGGTGCCATCACACAAACATTTCCTTTAAAATTCACTTAAGATTAAAGCTAGATTTATTGTGGAAAACTCAGCAGTTACAGGTATTCCCATTTAAACCTTACTTGGTAGTAAACCAAAATAAGGGCAAAACAAGATTGAGGAAACACCTACATCATGTTTCAAATGGTTTAGTCCTTTAGACAATGCACAAGAAGGATCACCGTGGATGTTTATAGTCAACTTCTCCAAGGATCCACTCAATGCCATTCAAAAATCCTGTTAAAGTCTCAGCTTCCATATCCTGCACCTAAGAAAATATTTAAAAAATATTTTAATTTTTATAAAACAAGATTCTATGACCAAAAAGAAATAAAAGTTTTTTCTCAAAGTTGCAGAACAAAGAACGCTATAGTTGGTAGGTCATAATGTTTGGAGTTTAGATTCAAAAATCAGTCTCTGAAAAACTCTCATTGGCCTCAGTGTTCTAAATATTTTTATACAATAATCAAAAGGAAAAGAGAAAACACTGTATTTGGGAACACTGGGTAGCAAGATGTCTGTTAGGTTCTTAAGTATAAGAACTGTGACATCTCGAGGTGGCTGTGAGAAAAAGACAAAGGCACTTAACTAACTTATATAGTGGGTAAAGGGGTAAGATAAAAAAAATTGGAGACCATATTTCTTTAAATCTAATGTAAAGGAAGACAGTTTTCAAAAGTATTGGTACTTAAACTAAGCTGGCATTTACACAAATACATGAAAAATAAAATGTCTTTAAAGACAAAGAAGCTATAATGGGTCACTCAAATTTTATCAAGATAGGAGGGTACTATAATAATTTCTAGTCAATAACCCAGTCAATAACTTCAACTGACTTGTGATCTCATCAAGGTAAGCATTCCCTCTAAAGATGGAGACTGGAACTCATCCTTGCCTTTCAGTCTGAACAATTCTTATCTTCCCCCAAATCCTCCAGACAGAAACTACCTAAGAAGTGAGAAGTCAAACTTTAGTCCTGTTTTCTCCTTAATAGGTCCATTAATCTTCCCTCAATCATGTCCAGATTGCCTCCTTTTCTGATTCTACATTTCCTGAATAACATCTTTTATAGTATCTTTTACATGCAGGTCATTAGTGGTAATATACTATAAGCTGACATATATCCCTATCATGTGTCTCTCTATTATTCTTTATATCATCTGCAATTCTGATTCTTTGGAAATTGTGGTAATGTATAGCTATGTAGCATCACCAAAACAATGATTTTTGTTGTTGTTGAAAGATTAATTCTCTTATTTCTGTCAGAAAGAAGAAGAACTTGAGATCATTTCCCAATGCACAATTTCCCAAAAGCAACCAAGCCTAATTCCTCTTATTTAATTTCAGGCCCTTCTCACTATTCAATTGAAGTGTTTATTATATATAAATATAAATATATATATATATATATATATATATATAAATTAATGAACTAAATCAATATGTTGCCCATATAAATACATAAAATTTATTTTTATTAATTTAATGCACATAATTTATTATATCACATAAAATGGGTACATGGTAGTTCCTAAATTTCTAAATCATTAATGCATATGAATTAAGAAAATTTATTCCAAAGGGGTCCACTTTAAATTCCAAAAAATTACCCCCAAAGCCTTGAAAAAGCAAAGCTTATAAATGATTTTTAAAATGACATTATTACCAAGAGCACTCTGGATACTTTCCTTTCTAAACACAAGAGACATAGAAGTTATAGATTTAGTTAGAAAGAAACTCAGATGTCCATCTAGTCCAATCCTCTCATTATTAATTTTGTCTTTTTTAACAAATAAGTAAACTATTGTGAGGCCAAAAAAAATGAAGCAACTTGTCATACAGGTAGTAATTGACAAAATTGGGATCTGAATATAAGTTCGCTCACTCTTATCCAGAATTCCTTCCTCCAAACCATATTTCTATCAATATTATAGATCATGTATATATTTTAACAAAATTATGTAGTACTTATTAAAAAATTCTAATGATGAAGGCTTAAAAATGATTATCTCATCTATGACTATAGCCCCTATATTTGTTAGGAGGGTGGCACCAAATTCCATAATTTCCATGTGCTTTAGGTCAAAGTTTTTTAAATTGTGGATCATGATCCTATATGGAATCACATAACTCATTGTGGGGGATTGTAAAAAATTTGGCAGTAGTAAAAGGCATCAAAATTCCACCAATATTTAATTCCTTATGTAAAAGTAAACAAACATGCCCATTTCATTAGTATGCAAATTTGGTCATCTTTAATAAATTGTAAAAATCATATATATATATATATAAATCTATAAAATTAAGGATTTGGACTAAATAGAAACAGGATGCCTTCCAGCTCTATGATACTATGATCATCTAGTCATAAATGGGTTGCAAGGTATACTAATAGAGGTTGTTTCCACACCTGGAAGTCCTAGGCTTATGAAATCACAGTTCCTTTTTCCATAGGTATCTACATTTCCTGAGAGTCTAATACATTGCCACATACATGTACATAGTAGGTACTTAACTGCTATTTTATTGTTTCTTCTATACTCTCATATAAAAGAATGAAGAGGATTAGCAATTAATTTTCATGGATCACAAATAATCAATGTATTCTGTAGCTTTTGATTTCAATAAATGGCTTTAGTATGTTATTCAATTATAGAAAAAGTTAAGAGAAAAATTAAGTGAATGAGAAAGAAATGAGACATTACCATCCATGGTAATTGAAGTTCATTTAGTTTCAGCTCATGTGCCAAATAAAAACAGGGCATCCTTTTTACATTAGCTTGGGAAATACAAGATAAAACCAGCAAAGGTCTTTCTGGGGATCCAAAGGCTGGGTCTGTCATTGCCATAATTTGAGAAAATTCATCTTGCCATTCATGTCCTAAAAAAACAAGGAAAAACATTTGTATGCTTTGGGAGAGAAAAATGACTATAATTACATAAAATAAATGAAAATTGTTCATTTTCTATGCTCAACTGCTTTTCTGACAAAATAGTATTGAGCATACCTGAAAGTATTTCTCTTTGTATTGTATTTATATGCCTAATGTCTAATAAAAGGCCTAGCACATAGTAGGTGCTTAATAAATGCTTATTGATTATGAGATTTCAAGTTTTTAAGGAAAATTGAAGAATTACAATGATGTCTCAAATATTAACAATCTAATACTCAAGTCATTCACATTCCCTTATATTTTTTAAAATACCTAACCTATAACTAAATTCAATTTTCACTGACCTCATTGTGTGGTACACTTTGCTACCACTGGGTATTTAGAGTATGGACTCATTTCTTTCCAATTCTTTCTTCTTTCATTTGGAAGAAATAATGGATTAGGAATCAGAAGATCTTAACTTTAATCCTGCCTTTAGCACTAACTAATTAGTTCTATAATCCCATATAAGGCAAACTTCTCCAAGCTCCAGTTTTCTAATCTGTTAAATGAAAGATTTGAACTAGATCATCTCCAATACCTCTTTTGGTTCTAATGCTAAATTTTTTATTCTGTTTCCCTTCATTCTTTCTCCTCTCTTCTGACTGACTGTTTTGACTTTTTCTAACCAGTTTCATGAATAGGTTAACTTCATATTCATTCAATCACATTTATACCAAGCACCGACAGTGTGCACAGTACGGACTGTGGGTGAAGCACTGCAGAAGGTGCTTAACCTACTAGGGAAAGTGAGAGCTATCTATAGGTAACAGTGCTCTACTGGGAGGAACACTGAAAAATCAATCAGTCCCATCTCTTTGCTCCATAGATCAAATCACAGAAATTGAAGTCTATTGTATTCTTAAAAATAACTAAGTAGGGAGCCTTTCTCGTGCCCTTTGAGTCAGGATAGTCTTCCTAGCTTCACTGTTTCACTCACTGACAGGTATGCAGCGCCCATTCTGTATGAATCTTTGTGCCAGGATTGTGTGGGAAACAAAGATGTTTAAGACATGGTTTCTGAACGCAACAACCAAGTGGGGACCATGAAACTTGCATAAGTAACATAAGTAACTACCTATGAAACGATGAAAGTGTAAGTTCCCTAAGAGTTCATCAAGGAAATTCCTGGAGGGGTTTTCAGGTGGCAGGCGTCACTTCTGGGTGGGGAGCCCAGGAAAGGCTTAATAAAAGATGTGGCTTTTGAACTGAGTCCTAACAGAACTTAAATCTTTTCTGAAGCAATGTAATCACTTCTTGCTCTGTCTCATTCACCATCAACAATAGATTAAAAAGCTCACATTTATACAATGTTTTTAGGTTAATAGCTAGTTACTTTCTTCACAAAAATCCTGTGAGACAACGAGTTCAAGTATTACTATCTTGATTTTATAGAAGAAACTATGGCTCAGAGTGATGAAGAGACTCGAAGCTAAAAATGTAGCAAATATCAGACACAAGGTGTGAACCCAGGTTTTCTGACTCCAATTCAGGGCTCTTTCCACTACAATATCACACACTTCCCAAGATACACACACACACACACACACACACACACCAGATTAAAAAAATAGCTAAGCCTATATTCAAGCTAATGAAGTGCAAAGAAGGGAAGTGTTGATCTATATTAAAAGTTCAAGATTATTATTCTGTATTTTTTATGTTAAACTAAAATAACAATCAGGGCAAAGTTGTATTATATGTCATTTCAGCAATTAGCAATCAAAAGTAAAGTATTTCTTTAATACTATTTTTCTATTATTCTTTTCTACCAGAGACTATGCCAATTCTGTCAGCCAAGTATAACATCAACAAACTTTAAAGTTTTCAAATTCCTTTCTTTACTAGTTATGTGGCCTTTAATAATGTATTTTATTTTCCAGTACTTACTATTTTCATTCAATCGCTAATGAATAAATTCTCTCAAAACATAGCTGGTTAAAAGTCTAAAGCACTTTTGTAAAAAGAGGCTTCTGAAATCCGAAATAAAAATATAGATAAATCATTTAATTTCTCAATATTCTAGGCAACACCCTAGGATTATAAATTACAAAGAAGGCATTGACCTGCATAGGGAGAGGAAATCACAAGTCTAGTCACTTTATCCTAGTTAAATAGATAATTAATACACTGAACCTAAGATCTGTATTCTGATGTCAGGGTTACATAATACAAAAGGAAAAGCTCACAATTATACAGAAAATCTCAATTGTACAGATAGTTAAGTTTCCCAAGTGGGGCAGTACTCTTTTACCAATTTTTCCTTTATTATCTGGGTGATTTAAAAATGCAAAAATAGGATTTTATTATTAGCAAAGATTATCTGAATGAGAGAATCTGTATAAAACCCACTTTAGAAGCAGGATTAAATAAGAACTTTTTATAGTATATCATGTAATTACAATGTCCAAATTAACCAGTCACTCATTACGTCCTTAAGAAATCCACATTTAAAAAATACATTTTCCCATTTGCATTGCAAACAATAAATGGCCAGTGTAATTTTTTTAAATATTAAAAAATGCTTACTTTTGTGAGCTTCACCATTTGCAACATAGATGAACCCATCCACCACTTCACACACCTTCTGAATTTGTGGAATCACACTGTATGCGACCCTCTGTTCATCATTTCCTGTTCTGTTGAACATTTTGTTCACTGTACTTGTTTGCTCTTCTCTTGCTCTATCTCTTTCCTTCCTAAAAGGTAAAAAAAAAAAAAAAATTAAAATAAATAGACAAGGAGATATTCAAAAGGGCCCTAACTCATAAAAATGCTTCATTCCAGATCTCAGGCAGGCTATGAGATAAGGAGCCTTACCTAGTTGTTGAATATAATACCAGGATGTTAAATTTATGTTGGTTGTTCAACTGAAAGCTGATTCCTGATCCAATGCCTGAAGAAGAATACAAAATCAAAACAATTTATTATTGAATACAGTAGGAGAGAAAGACTGAAAGAAAGAACACCTAGTGAGAACAAAAAAGAGCCAAATGATAATTCTTTATGTGTGGCTCTGGAATAAAACATTATACCTGAGCTGAAGAAAAGGGGGGCTGCATGTGACTTTCATTCATGCAGTATTAAAAATCTGGATAGAGAACAACAAAGGACAATTAGCCTTAGACAATACTCTTTTACCTGTTAGCAAAAAGCAATGTAAGCCATTAAGCTAAGTTTACAAAGATTTTTGGTAAAAGCTAAAATAACTAATTTTAAAAGATAATATAAATAATATTTATATATTCCCTTTCCAACCATTTAAAAAAACAATGATAACAATTCTAAAAATCTTTAAATGCAAGTATGTGAGAGTGTGTGTGTGTGTGTGTGTGTGTGTAAAGAGTGAGCAATATGAAAAATGTCAACCTATATTAAAGTTCAAGATTATTGTTCTTTATATTAAAATTTAAAAAATCTTTTGGTGGGATTATATTACACCCCATTTTGGCAATATGATGTTATAATGATATTTAATTTCATACCTGGAAATAAAATTCAATCAAAACTGAAACAGAACTCTGGAAAATCTTATATATATAAGTAGTCTGGAGACTAGAAGTATAGCTAATGTAATTCATGAATTCTATAATTTTGCTCTGTTGCAAACATATGAGTCAAACACATTGATCACAAATTAATAAAAATGAAGTTGGATGATATCAAATTGTATGAAGTAATAACAATGACTTATATGTGTATGTATGTATATATATATATCTAGATCTGTGTATATGTACATATACTTATTTTTTATTGTTCTTCAGTTGTCCTAGTTGTGTCTGACTTGCCATGACTCCATTTGAGATTTTCTTTTTTTTCAGTTATTATTTATTTTATTTTTAATTTACGAAATAAAACAAGCATTTCTATAACAGTATAATGAGCTATGATTGTATATGAAACTGCAAGTCTACTATGCACAACTATATTATATACAACAAAATTATAATGTAAATTTCTTTGGGGTGGTTCTTGGTAAAGATACTGGAGCAATTTGCCATTTCCTTCTCCAATATATATATGTATGTGTGTATATATATATATATATATATACACACATACAAAAAAATGCCAAAAATAGTATAAACAGTGCTTTAAAATCTGCAAAGTGCTTTTTATATATTTTCTCACTTGAATTTCATAATAACTCTACAAAGTAGTGCCATTATCACTATTTTATAAATAATGAAATTGAGGTTTGGAGAAATTAAGTGATTTGTCCATAGTGAAATAATTATTGTTACCCAGGATACTCTTTTCCTTTCAATTCTTAGTCTACTGTTCTTTAGATCTAGTCATTACTTATTTTGCAATTGTTAGGGAAATTTTATTTTTTAAGTCTGTTTCTTGGTACAAAGCAAGTGAATCCACAAATTACTAAACGATTTATTTGATTATGTTTCAAAGAATATAATGTCCTAACAAATATCCACTACTCTGCCCCAACAGTCAAGGTTAATATCTTTTTAAAATAAAGAGTTACTGTAAGCCTTTAATATTCCAACATTCAAGGGAGCTTTTTTTTAAAAAAGTGTATTACTTTGCCTTAGTTGATCAATAACGATACTCCTATAAAATAGGAACACAAACCATCCATACAGTTTTTCTCCATGTCTTCCCATAAATCTTCAATAGAGTATCGACTCCAATGTACCAGATATATTTCTCCTTGTTCTTTTATTATTTCAGGGGGTTCCAGAGTACTCAAGTTGTTATCTATTTTCTTTCATTCTCACTACATAACCAGTCCATCTCCTTTCCAATTATTTAAGTCCCCTACTTCTTATACATAAGGGAACATATTAGCTTAATAAATAATACATTTTTAAAATTAGTTCTTCCAATTTAGAGGGCTTTTTCTAATAAGGCATATTCAGTTTAGGAAGTTCACAATAATGTAACACGATTTTATTTAGTAAAAACACAACCAATAAATAGTAATTCTACATTTCACATAAAATTAATAATGGCAAATAAATTCCTTCAATCCTAGAACATCAAAATGTCTGCTACATGCTAAATACTAGAGAAGGAAATGGCAAACCACTCTACTATCTTTGTCAAGAAAATCCCATGATTTTCTTGGGATAGCACATAGCACATAGTACTATTGGGCTATGGTCTATGGAATCATGAAGGAGTCAGGACACAACTGAATGACTGAACAACAAATCTGCTATGCACTATACTAAGCACTGGAAATACAAAGACAAAAGCAAAAGCATTTCCCTGAAGGAATTTGTATTCTGTACAAAAATATGCAGAATATATATCAAGTGCATACAGGATAGTTTGGGGAAGAACATCACTAGCAGTTGGGGATATCGGGAAAGTTATCACAAAAGACTCATGTAAAAGGTAATGTCTGAACTAAAAAAAATTTTTAAATAAAATTGTATTAACATAATTTGTTTTTACATTGCCTAAATTCCTCCCTGTATCTCTTTCCTTCTTCCCAGAGAGTTATTCTAAAAAAAAAAAATTGTAATAAAAAAAGACAAAAGAGGAAAAATCAGGGAAAAAATGATCAATTCCAAAAAAAAAAAAAAAAAGTTACAGTATACTTAATGATCTACATTAGTAGAATCATTTCTGTAAAGCAATGAAGTAGGAGGAGGTGTCTTCTCACATCTCTTTTTTGAGGTCAAATTTGTTTTCTATTTGTTAAAAGGATTCATTTTCAATTGTATTGGAATCGCCAGCTATGAGACATTAGCAAAGGGTCCCAACAACAATGCCAGAACTAACTTAGGCAAACATGGCAACAACCTCCCAATTCAGTAATGGGATAGAAACACAGTAAACCTCCATGGCTCTCTGAAAGAATGGAGAACTCCCAATAAGAAAGTCCCAAGAAGTTGATAAATGATCAGAGGGCTCTTGGGGAAAAGTAGCAACCACAGCAAAGCTGCAGAAATCTAGAAGTCCCACAGAAAGAGCAAACAGGACTAACCACTCTGCTCAAAAACATGAAATAAGCCTGTATTGGCACAAAGCACCGATTCAGGAACTAACTCTGTAGAGATAAATAAATCAAAAAAAGCACTGACAAGTATTAAAACCATAAAGCTAAAATTTTTTCCAAAGGAGAAAAGATAATGCCATAATAATAAAAGCAGAAACTTAGAAAAATATGAATTTTCCACAAGATATATATAAACATCAAGAAAAAATGAAGAGACAAGTAAATGAAACAAAAGATCTGAGGTGAAAAATTGGAAAGAGAATAAATAACAGAAAAGGATAAATCTATAGAACTAAGTGGTTATTCATCTTTTATCCTTGAAGAGAACCAAGAACATTAGGAGGGTGATGTCTAGACTTGTAGGTGAATTGGATTGAGGTAAGACGTAAGTCAAGATAACTGGTGATTTGACAGATTAGAAATCTGTGTCAGGATTCAAACACAGGTGTTCCTCATTTCAAAAGTAGCATTCTATCCCTTGTACCATTTAGCGGTCTCAAAATCAAAAGACTGGGGTAAGGGAAAGAAACAAAAATAGAAGAAAATTTAAGCTATCTGCTATCAAAACAACTGACCTGAAAAAACAGATTAAAAAATTAAGAATCAGAGCAGCTAGATGGTGCCAGGTGGTCTCCAGCCCTGGAGTCAGGAGAACCTGAGTTCAAATTTGACCTCAGATACTTAATATTTACTAGTTGTGTGACCCTGGTAAATCACTTAATCCTAATTGCTTCACAAAAAAATAAAAATAAGAAGAATCAGTGGACTCTCTAAAAGTCATGATAAAAATAAAACTTACTATATTTCAAAAAATTATAAATGAAAACTCAGATCCATTAGAATTAAAGGGCAGAATAAACCTAGAAAGAATCTACCAATTATTTGCCAAAATGGACCCCAAAAGGAAAAGTTCCAGGAATGTCATAGTTAAAATCTAGGATTCTGACATAATAACATTTCTTTCCTTCCCTAAATACCTGGTTGAACCTAACAGGTAGTGAGGATGAGGCTTGGAAACACTCATGGGAAATGGTTTAGTTTAGCTGTGAAAGAATTATAAGATGATAGTTTATGGGAATAACAGAAATGAACTTTTTAAGGCTGAGAGAGAAATCACCATTTATAGTCAGGAGTCAATGAAGGAGAGATTGAAGATAAACAGAGTAGAAAAACGGAGAGAGAATGAACATAAATGACCCAAGGTCAAGATCCTAGAGGAGGCAGAATTGGATGAGATGGATGGCATAAAGAGATGAGTTGGCCTTGGCAAGGAAAAGGGCTACCTCTTCAATAGAGACTGGAGTAAAGGAGGAGAAAGTATTGAAGGTTTTTAAGGTAATACTTTTCAAAAATTTCCTTACGAATATTACTGTTCTGTAAGAAATGACCAACAGGATGATTTCAGAAAGGCCTGGAGAGACTTACACGAACTGATGCTAAGTGAAATGAGCAGGACCAGGAGATCATTATATACTTCAACAACAATACTAGATGATGACCAGTCCTGATGGATCAGGCCATCCTCAGCAACGAGATCAACCAAGTCATTTCTAATGGAGCAGTAATGAACTGAACTAGCTATACCCAGAAAAAGAACTCTGGGAGATGACTAAAAACCATTACATTGAATTCCCAGTCCCTATATTTATGCACACCTGCATCTTTGATTTCCTTCACAAGCTAATTGTACAATAATTCAGAGTCTGATTCTTTTTGTACAGCAAAATAATGTTGTGGTCATGTATACTTATTGTGTATCTAAGTTATATTTTAATATATTTAACATCTACTGGTCATCCTGCCATTTAGGGGAGGGGGGGGGGGGGGGTAAGAGGTGAAAAATTGGAACAAGAGGTTTGGCAATTGTTAATGCTGTAAAGTTACCCATGTATATATATCCTGTAAATTAAAGGCTATTAAATAAAAAAAAAATTATAATAAAGGCTGGAACTTTCTGGGCATTGTAAAAAAAAAAAAAAAAAAAAAAAATTTCCTTACGTCTGTATCCTCATCCATTCTCATCAAGTCAACTATCATCTCAATACAAATGCTTCCTATAAATATCTATATCCAAACCTAATCTCTCTCTTAAGATCCAGGCTTGTCTATTCCAAAACTGATAAATGGTCAAAGGATATGAATAGACAATTTTCAGGTGAAGAAATTGAAGCCATTTCTAATCATCTGAAAAAAAATGCTCTAAATCACTACTGATTAGAGAAATTCAAATTAAGACAACTGAAATATCTTTCACATTGGCTAAGATGATAGGAAAAGATAATGATGAATGTTGGAGGGGATGTGGGAAAACTGGGACACTGATACATTGTTAGTGGAGTTCTGAAAAGATCCAACAACCACTCTGGAGAGCAATGTGGAACTATGCCCCATGGGATATACATCTGTGCATTCCCTTTGATTCAGCAGTGTCTCTACTGAATCTGTATCCTAAAAAGATCATAAAAGAGGGGAACGGACTCACATGTGCAAAAATGTTTGTAGCAACGCTTTTTCTGTTGGAAAGGAAATCAAACATTGAGCGGATGCTCCCAGATGGGGAATGGCTGAATACATTATAGTATTTAAATGTAATGGAATAATATTTTTCTGTAAGAAATAATGAGGTGGTTGATTTCAGAAAGGCCTGGAAATGGCAAGAAACTGGAAACTATTATCTTATTCATCTTTTTATGCATATGTCCTGTATTTTAACTAGGTATCAGTTCTGGAGGGGTCAAAATCAAGTCTTATATGTTAATTTATTTCCAGAACCTATTAAAAATGACTGATATAGAGTGAGATTTTAGTAAATATTTGTTGCTACTAATTCTTTCTAATTTGTTGCTCTACTATAAAAATTAAATGATCTGCTAAACAGGAAGGTTGTCATAATCGTCAATTACATAAAGTTATTTTTTCATTAATTTCTAAGAAAAAGCTCAATATTTTTTAGGTGAATTACTTTTAGCTTGCTGGTACTACTGGATGTTCCACTGCATCAAATTAATCTACCTTATTTGTTTCAAAGCGTTAACTCACCATTAAATAATGAACAATTTTCTGCCTACTCAATGGTAGTATCAAGCCCAAAGTGTTCAAATTCTCATATACCGTAGATGAATGTGGAAATTACCATCAATCTGTCTCTGAGGTAAACCAGCTGTAGGAGAAAGTTCTGTGCAAGACATCAAACTCAACACCAAAGATACATTCAGCTCTTCTAAACCTGGTCCAAACATAGCAAATCGAGGTTCTGTCTGAAGAATCAGTGACTGCAAAAAAGAGGCAACAGCTCCATACATATGGCGGCTGGATTTCATGTGTCTTCTGGTATGTGGACAGCTCATTTTATACCTGTTTAAGATAGCCATAACTAGAAATTAAAAAGAAGGAAAACATCTTATTTTTGATAATGTATCTTCTTTTATCATTATTATTATATTATATATTAACCACTGAGACTCATGAGGAATTTTAAGTCTGTTAATCAATAAGTTTATAAAATCAATAGTTAAGAAACAAAAATAACAGATTATTTCAGATGTTGGCAACAAGTCATCCTCATTACCTCACACCTAGAAAATTGGGAAAGATGACCAAAACAAACAAATAAAAAATGCAGAAATAGTCAATACTGGGAACATTTAGAATAACAGGAATAGCAATATACTATTAGTAGAATTGTGATTTTATCCCTGTGTTCTGGATTTATTTAACTATTATAACCTTTGACCCAATGATTCTATTAATGAGTATGCATATATATATACAAATGCACACACACACACACAAATATACTCTAGAAGTCAAATGTAGAAAAGTTAAATATATTTCAAAATATTCATGGTAACCCTTTTATGGCAGCAAAGAACTGGAAAAGAGGGTACACAAACTGCCAAATACTACAAATCTAGTCCCACAATTTGTTGATGGCAAAGAAAACACTCAAACCTAACCTCCAAGCTATATGCTCTATTCTCCCTCCCGCAGTAAAAGAAAATCAAATTAAACTGAGATGAGAAATGGGAAAGTTACATGATTAAGGATAGGCAGTTGTACAAGATTTATTGATGAAAACTGTTCTAGCCAATCTATTTAATGAGTTAGTCTAAGTCCCAGAACCTACACCTCAGGACAGAGAATTAAAATCTAAGATATCTAAAATTCGGGGCTTGGTTAACTTTATTCGCTTCACTACAGATATCTTGAAAATACATAGCTTTCCTTCTCTGACACCTGCTAGCCTGTCAGCAGGACCTAAGTCCCAGGGAAAGAAAACATAAATTTAGAGTTGAAAAGGACTTTATATGTATATATAACAAAGTCCAAACACCTTGGTTTTGTGAATAAGGAAACTGAAGCCCATAGAACTTAAAAGGACTTGCTAAAGGTCACATACCTAGCAAATGGCAGTCAGGAATGGCACCCATATCTTCTGACTCCAAATCTGGCATGACACTACACTTCCTTCACAGGAAGCAGCGGTCACTTTTTTTTTTAATTTTTATGAAACTGAATACTTACATTGTCATATAGTCATAAAGTTCATTGTCAATAACCTCAGATAAGGGTGTTTTTAAGACTTGTAGGTCTGGTAGAGACTTCCAGTCAACAGATGACCAGGAAGGAAGATCTCGCAAAAGGAAAAATTTCCACAGCATAGGATCTCGTACAGTTACATTCCAATATCGACATGTCCTTCCCAATTCAAATAGATCATGAGGTGAAAGAAATGACATAATGTACAACTGCACATAAATCTGAAATACAGAAGGACATGAAAATGGGTAAATTGGAACTTCAATAAATCATGTCTAGATCAATGGTTCTTGGATCCTTCTTTCACAGATGATGATGGACTACATCCTTGGTAACCCCTGATCCCAGAGAATCTAAGGACACTGAGAGGTTTAGTGCCTTTCACAGGGTCACAAAATTATTATGTATCAGAAGCAGTGCTTAAATCCAGAGCTTCCTGATTCTAAGACCAACTTTCCTAAACCCTACAGCATGCTGCCTCTCTCTATGGTGAAACTATAACATAATGTAGTCTAACACAAATCCCTCATCCATGACTTATGTCTATTTTTTCTGCCTTTAATGGAGAACATTGGTTACTATTTCACTCTCATTATGATTCTTTTTAACCCATAAATTGTAGTATTTTTCTTTTCAGTCTTTCTTGTAGAAATCTAACAAGTCAATAAGCAATCATGATTTTAACTCCTCACTACTTTATTTTTTAAAAACCACACTATATAAATCTATTATTTGAATTACCCTCCAAAATCTAATTTACTGTTTTATAGAAATCTGACCCATCTTTTAGGCAAAGATTGGTTCAAAAATAATTTTTTCATGGGGTTGTGTTCTACCAATAAATAATCATTTATTAGGTGTTTACTATGTAACAGGCACTGTAACTGGCACTAAGGAATAAGTACAGAGAAGGAACAATCCCAACTTTCAAGGAACCATATTTTAATGAGGAAGGAATGCACACATAAGATCACAAATTGCAGAAACATAAAGGAATACATACACATTCATACATATACATATATATATATATATATGATACCTGAATTCAAGGTAGATTATAGGAAAAGCACTAAATATTGGGAGATCAGGAAAGGTTTCCTGTGAATGATGATGTTTGAGCTTCATGAAGAAGGAAGAGTAGAGTGCTATGAGGGAGCACATTCTTGGTATGGTTGTGTAACAGCAAGTACAAAGGCATAGAGATGAGAGAGGGAGTGTTGTGTGACAAGCAGGAGAAGGGACAGTTTGGCAGGATTACAGAGCAAAAAGAGGAGTAATAACCAAAAATTATGGAAAGATAGATTGAGGCCAACTGGTGAAGGGCTTTAAAAGTCAAACAGAAGATTTTGTGTCTTTTTCTAAAGGCACGGGAGTCAATGTAGTTGACTGAATATGAGTGCAATATGTCAGAACTATTGCTAGGAAATGAATTAGAAGAGTTTGTAATAGTATAACAAAGAAGTGATGAGGTCATGAACTAAGATGGTAGCTTGTGACAAAAAATAAAGTGTTGGATGCAAGAGATGTTGTCAGAAGAATAATTTATACAAAGATAAAGTAAAGACAAAGAGGATGAGAGAGAGAGAGTCTGTGTGTGTGTGTGTGTGTCTGTGTGTGTGTGTGTGTGTGTGTGTTGGACATGTACAATGTAGAAATTTAAGAGGTTGTTGCAGTAGAAAGATTTTTGTTGATTAAAAAATTAAACATATTTTTAAAAAGCAGGAAAGGAAGACAGATGTCAAGGCATTCTGAGATGAAGAGAAGGGGAGAAGACTGAACTCATATCAAATGTTCTTGATTTTCTCAGTAAAGGGAGACAACAGGAGAAGGGGGGAGAGGAAGAGAGCATAAAGGAGAGAAGAGGGTGTGTGGGAAACTGGAACAAGAAAGAGGTTTGAAAGAGTGAACTAAATATGGAAGAATCAATCAATAAACTTTTAAAGTAAACTCAGAATTGTTTTAATTTGCATTTGTCTTATCAGTAGTTTGAGAACATTTTTATATGACTATTGATAGTTACAAATTCTGAAAATTGCCTGTTCATATCATTTATCAATTAAAGAATGTCAGATAGTCTTATAAAATTGACCCAGTTCTCCATATATTTGAGAAATATGGCCTTTGTTAGAGAAACTTGTTATTAAAAAATTTTCTCCATTTTCCTGCTTTTTTTCTAATCCTGACTTCATTGGTTCCATTTGTGAAAATCATATAATCAAAATTGTTCCCTTCATATTCCATAATGCTCACTATCTCCTGTTTTGTCAAACATTCCTCTCTTATCCATAAATCTGACAGGCAAAATATTTCTTGATCCCCTAATTTGTTTATGATTATCACCCTTTATGTGTAAAACATGTACCCTATTTTGACTTTATCTCGATATACCATTTGAGATGATAGTATATATCCAGTTTTGCCAAATTGCTTTCCAATTTTCCCAACAATTTTTGTGATTATATCTTGAATATTTGGGTTTGTCAAATACCACATTACTATGGTTATTTACTACTACTATATATATTGTGTATCTAATCTATTTTACTGATCAACCACTATATGTCTTAGTACCACATAGTCTTGATGATTACTGCTTTGTAATACAGTATGAGATCTGGTACTGCTAAGCCAACTTCTTTCTTACTTTTTTCACTAATTCCTTTGATATTCTCATCCTTTTGTTCTTCTAGATAAATTATATTATTTTTTCTAACTATAAAATAGTATTTTAATAATTTAATTGATATGGCACCAAATAAATTAATTTTGGAAGAAATACTATTTTTACTGAGCAATTGATATTTTTTCAACTGTCTAAATCTTATTTATGTTAAAAGTGTTTTGTAATTATGTTCATACGCTTCCTAGGTTCTTGGAAGAAAGACTCCAAGTATTTTATAGTCTGCAGTTATTTTAAGTAAAATTACTTTTCTATCTCTGCTATTAGTAATATGTAGAAAGACTGATGATTTAGAATTTATTTCATATTCTTTGAACTTTCAACTAGTTTTTAGATAATTCTCTAAATATACCATCATATCATTTGGAAAGAATTTAAGTTGTTTTCCTTATTACCTCCTGATATCTTTAATTTCTTTTTCTTTTCTTATTGCTATAGCTAGCATTCTAGAACAGTATTGGGCAATAGTGGTAATAATGTGCATCCTTGCTTCATCCCTGAGCTTATTGGAAATGCTTCTAGCTTAACTCCATTATAGATGATGCCCATTAATGTATTTAAAAAGCTACTTTTTTTTAGTTGCATGCCCAATTCATTGATCTAAGCATTTAAAGATATAAAGATCTTAGAAAGATACTACTTATTACGTTAGAAAACACTCAATTATTTCCTATGCTTTCTAGTATTTTTAATAAGAATGAATGTTGTATTCTATTAAAAGCTTTTTCTGCATCTATTAAGATAATCATATGATTTGTGTTGGTTTTCATTACATTGAATTCCCAATCCCTATATTTATGCCCACCTGCATTTTTGATTTCCTTCACAAGCTAATTGTATAATATTTCAGAGTCTGATTCTTTTTGTACAGCAAAATAATGATTTGGTCATGTATACTTATTGTGTATCTAATTTATATTTTAATATATTTAACATCTACTGGTCATCCTGCCATCTGGGGGAGGGGGTGGGAGGTAAGAGGTGAAAAATTGGAACAAGAGGTTTGGCAATTGTTAATGCTGTAAAGTTACCCATACATATAACCTGTAAATAAAAGGCTATTTAAAAAAAAGTTAAAAAAAAAAAAAAAGATTTGTGTTGGCTTTGCTACTGAGATAGTTAATTACACTGATAATTTTCCTAATACTGAACCAATACTGTATTCAGGTTACAAATTTCACGGGGTCACACAGTACAATCTTTGTGATATATTGTTGTGATCTCCTCACAAGTATTTTATTTTAAAATTTTCCATCAATATTCATTAGAGAAGTTGGTCTTTCATTTTCTTTCTCTGTTTTTGCTCTTTCTTATTTAGGCACCAACCATATTTGTGCTATTAAAGGAATTTGATAGGACTCCCTTCTTTGCCTATTTTTCCAGTTTGTATAGTACTGGAATGAACTGTTTATAAATATTTGGCAGAATTCATTTATGAATCCATGTGGTCCTGGGTTTCTTTTTTAGAAGGTTCATTGATGTTTTACTTAATTTCTTTTTTTCAAAAATAGGGTTAAGTATTTTATTTCCTCTTCTGTAAATCTGGGCAATTTATATTTTGTTGCAAATATTCAACCATTTCATGTAGATTGTCAGTTTAGTTAACATATAACTGGGGAAAATAGCTCCTAATAATTGTCTTAATTTCATCTCCATCAGTGCTGTGTTATTCATCCTTTTCATTTTTGATAGTGATAATCTGGTTTTATTTCCTGTTTTAAATTAAATTAATCAATGTTTATATAGTATTATGTTGTTTCCATAAAGTTAGGTCTTAGTTTTAGCTATTAATTCAATGGTTTTCTTATTTTCAATTTTATTACTCTTGATTTTCAGGATTTCCAATTTGACATTTATTTGGAGGTTTTTAATTTGTTCTTTTTCTAGTTCTCTTAGTTGCATGTTCAGTTAATTGATCTAAGCATATTTAATTTTATAGGCTTTTATTTATCTCGTTAACTTCTTTCTTGCTTATTTTATGGCTAATTTTATCTAATTCTAAGAGGAGAAACTTGAAGTCCCTCACACTATAGTTTTATTGTCCATTTCCTGTTGTAACTCATTTAATTTTTCCTTTATTAATTGGATGCAGTGCACATTTGGTATATGTATGTTTGGTATTGATTTTATTTCACCATGTTGCTTTTTGGCAAAGTTAAATTAGGTCTTTTCCTTTTACTTCATCTGAGATCATGATTGCTACTCCTGCTTTTTTTCCCCCCTCCTTCAGCTAAAGCATAATACACTCTGCTTCAATCCCTTATTTTTACTCTGTGTGTGTGTGTGTGTGTGTGTGTGTGTGTTTCAGGTTTATTTCTTATAAACAACATATTGTAGGGTTTTAATTGACTCTGCTATCTGCTTTTGTTTTATTGGTGAGTTTATTCCAACCACATTCACTGTATATTTCCCTACATTCTGTTTTTCTGTTTATCCTTCTTTTTACCCTATTCCTCCTCCTATTTCATATTTTCTCACTACTTCTTGCAATGTTCCTTCCCTTCTATAAACTCCTTTCCCCTTTCCTGTCCCCTTCCCCTCCTACTTCCTTAGAGGTTAAGATAGATTTCTATACTCAAATGAATGTGTATGTTATTTCTTCTTTGAGCCAATTTTGATGAGAGCAAGGTTCAAGTGTTGCCTGTCACAGCCCATCTTTCTCTCCATTGTAAAAGCTCTTTTCATACCTCTTTTATGTGAGATAATTTCCTTATTCTTCCTTTCCCTCCTTTCCCCGTATATCCCTCTTTCCTCATCTCTTAATTTTATTTTTTTGAAATCATCCTAGTCTAATCAACTCACACTCACATCCTGTATGTATATTCCTTCTAACTGCCTAATAATGGTAAAGATTTTTTGGAGATACAATTATCATCTTCCAATGAGGTGAAGCAATGGACGTGTTCTGATCCTAGAGTTTAGATCTGACTTTGGACACTTGCTAGTTATGTGACCCTGGGCAAATCTCTTGATTATGTTTGCTTCAATTTCATCATCTGTAAAATGAGCTGGAGAAGGAAATAGCAAACCAATCCTATATCTTTGCCAAGAAAACCCCAAATGAGGTCACAAAGGGTTGGACACAACTAATCAATCAAATATATAGGAATGCAAAAATTTTAATCTTATTGGATTCCCTTATGATGCCTCTTTTAGTGAGGTGTCTTCATGATTTTCTTGTGTCACTCTCATTTCTTTCCTCAATTTTTCCTCTACCTTTGTTATTTGATTTTTTAAATCCTTTTTGAATTTTTCCAGGAATTCTTGTTGGGTTTGTGTCCAGTTCACATTTTTCTTTAAGGCTTTGCTTCTAGTTGCTTTGACATCATTACTTTCTTCAGTTTATGTTTAGATCTTCCTTGTCACTATAGTAATTTGTTATAACCAGTCCCACTCATTATTTGCTGCTAATTTTCCAAACTCTTCTTAACTTTTAACTTTCTGTTAAAGTTGAACTCTGCTCCCAGGATAGAGGGGACACTAACCCCAAGCTTCACACTTTTCTTTCTACTGTTTTCAGAGCCAGCTCTGACAGTGTGGGGGCTTTTGGCTTCCAAGATGGTATGATCTAAGAAAAGGTATGGTCCCTGCCCCCCTGGCCTGTGCTCTGTTTTTTATTCACAAAAGGACTTTGTTCTCCTATAGCTACCAGCACTTCTCCTAGCCCTGTGACTGTGACCAAGTCCCCCAATGTCCTAGAGGCAAAATTGCTTGTGCTCTCCTCTGTCTTAGAATTGAAACCTAGATCCCTACTCATTGATCAATGACCATAGGCTCTCATCTCCACCTTGGAACCTCAACCAAAGTCCCTGTACTCCCCTGGGGAGCACTTCTTTTGGCCTTAGGACTGTGACAGGCAGTGCAACAGATACCTGATCCCAGCACCAGCCAGGAGTCCCCTGCAATCTCCTTCCAACCTGTTGTCTGATCATCCCTCCCATTAGCACCACCAGCCATCTGTGGGCAGAGAGCTCCTGAAGCTGTTGCTGTCACCAATGCAGCTATCTCCAAGATCAGCCCAATTATCATCCTGGTGAAACACACCTTTTCCTCCAATCTCCTAAACTGTCTTGGGCTGGAAAAATTTTTCAATCCACTTTTTGTTATTTCTTCACAATTCTATTTGAGGTATTACTTGAGAGTTGTTTGGAGGGGAGTTTGAAAGAGATCAGCTGACTGCTTCTAACTCTACTATCCTGGCTTCTTCAAGTTACTTTTAGTACTGAAAATAATAAGAAGCGACCAGCCTTAGAATCTGTGACAGTCTTTTTGTAACCATAGTATGGTACTTCATAAATTCTGGTTAACAGACTGATTTTTACCCTGAACACAAACTGGGTGACTACGGTCACTTACCTAACTCTCATTACCTGAAGCAAATATAATACTATAAGGCATGGACAAGTTGCTTATGTGCCATCTATGGAAGGAGTTTCCAAGTTTCTACACCAGTTTTTTAAACAGATTCAACAGCAAGTCTGCAATTCTGGCCCCTTCAACAACAACAACAACAAAAATCACTAATGCACTAATGTTGCTTATTAATGACTCATTACTAATAAGAATTTCAGCAGCTAGGTAGTACAGAGGATAAAGTTCCAAGCCTGGAGTCAGGAAGACTCATTTTTCTTAGTTCAAATAATATGTTGGACACTTAGTATCTATATGATCCTGAGCAAGTCACTTAACCCTGCTGACCTCAGTATCCTCATCTATAAAATGAACTAGAGAAGAAAATGGCAAATCACTCCAGTAACTTTGCCACGAAGATCCAAAAGAGAGTTACAAAGAATCAATGTAACTGAAACAATTATTCAACAAAGTTATTAAGAGTGACTGCCTCCTAGAAAAAACTATCCAACTAACTACCTCCATTTCCTCTCCTCTAACTCTTTAACTCTTTGCAATCTAGCTTCCAGTTTCATCACTCAGATGAAACTGTTCTATCCCAAGTTACCAATATCTTAAATATGAATCTAATCTCTCTGCTGCATTTGACACTGTTGCCTCTCTCTGTGTCTAGCTACAAAAATCTCCTAATTTTTGTAATACTAGTCTCTGCTGATTCTCCCGTCCAACAAACTCTCCTTAGTCTTCTTTTTTAAAGGCTCATCATCCATATTATCACTTTTCTCGATTTTGGGGATACTCCAACACTGTCTTAGGCACATTATTCTTTTTCTTCTCTGCAATCTAGCTTGGAGGATCTATATATATACAGCTTTAACCTCTCTCCTTAACTTCACATTTGTATCATTCTATTGAAAATTTCACATCATAGAGAATATATCAAATTCAAAATGTCCCACGTGGCCCTCTTCAACACTGAAATGATTCAAACAGTTCTACTTGTGCACTGACGAAGAGAGTCATCTACACCCAGAGAGAGAACCATGGGAACAGAGTATGGAACACAACATAGCATTCTCACTCTCTCTGTTGTTATTTGCTTGCATTATGTTTTCTTTCTTAGTTTGTCTTTTTCTTCTTTCTTGATCTGATTTTTCTTGTGCAACAAGATAACTGTATAAATATGTATACATATTTATACCTCTAAGGCCAGATTGTATTTTTCCCAATAGAATGTAAGCTTCTTGAGAACAAGGTTTCATTTCTTTGCTGTCTAACCCTGTGTAAATCACTTTTTCCATGCTTGAAATATTCTTCTTTCTTCCTTTAGTCTTACAGAATCCCTCACTTCTGACACTACCTCAATTTCTTCATTAGTATAATAGTTGGAAGGATCAAATGAAATCACTGAAAACTGCTTAGCAGAATACTCACACTAATAAAGACTAGATGTTCATTATTATTATACCAAGGTATGATTTGTTTGTCACAGGTTCCTCATCTGTAAAAATGGATCAGAGCACTAGGTGGCAGTGGATAGAGTGCAGGACTTAGACTCAGGAAGACCTGAATTCAAATCTTACCTCAGATACAACTGTATAACCTTGGACTAATTTGTTTGCCTCAGTTTCCTCATCTGTAAAATGAGCTGGGGAAGGAAATGACAAACCAGGCCAATATCTTTGTCAAGAAAACCCCATATGGGGTCAGTGAAGAGTTGGACATACAGACAGAACAACAAAAGCCATGCAAAGTTAACCTAAAACTCAAATGAGATAATTTTTAAAGTGGAAAATTCTGGGAAGATGATGTAATAGGCCAGTAAATTTCAAGCTCTCTATATTTTCTTCACAAACAGAATAAATTTGTGCCTCAGGGCGAACTTAGACTGGTGGAAAAAACAGGAAGACTTGGGGTAGAAAAGCACAACCCTAGAAGATCCATAGAAAGCCCCCAGGCCAGAGTTTAACTTCTGTGAACTTGCAAACACCTCCCAGAAACACCAAGTGGGGAGCCTTGAGGCTGGCTAGGTTTGGCTGGAGTCTTTGCAGGAACCACGGAAACTTTCACCTCCAGGAAGGACTATTTGTGGAGTTGGGGCCTGAGTTCCAGAAGACTGAGAGAATCTTGACTAATTAGAAATGCCAAGTCCAACTGTGCTGCTGTGATGTGGCCCTTGAGTGAGAAAGAGCTAGCCTACCTGAAGTGCAAAAGAAGTAGGGAGGAATGCTGCTAGCTGCTAGCATTTGAAGGAGAGAGGGTCTCTTGGTTTGGAGTTACAGGTCAGAGGGGAGAGCTCAAGTGAAGCTAAAGATACCATTCTCCTACTCCAAGATTAGAAGAATTTATACTAATATCTCTTATTTAAAAAAAAAAATACACCAGCAAAGAAGAATCCCATGGGTTCTTATGGGATGAGGGAAGACTGGACTTCATGTTCAGAGGAGGACACTTCTTCTATCCCAAAGAATACTGTGAAATGGCTCCCTACCCAGAGAATTTATAGAACTCAAAAAAGAATTTAAAAATCAAATGAGAGACACTAAGAAAACACTACAGAATTTTTTTAAAATGAAGATTATGAAAAAAATTAACAAAGAAGAAAAGGAAATAGAGAGTCTCAAAAATAAAATAACTCTGAAAATTAGAATTGGGCAAAGGGAAATCAGTGAAGCTCTAAAGCTTAAGAAATAACAAAACAATACAAAGAATGAAAAAAACAGAACAGAAGGTGAAACATCTTACTTAAAAAAAAAAAAAACCAACAGATCTGAAGGACAGATCAAGGAGAGAAAACATAAGAATAATCGGATTCCTTGAAGCTGTGATTAAAAAAAAAAAAAAAAGCCCTTGACACAATAATGTAAGATAGTACTGTACAAGAAAATTGTCCTGGAATGATAGAACATGAGGGGAAAGTAGAAATATAAAAAATCCACTGATCATCACCTCACTCAAAGAGATAGGATCCTTTGTGGAAAACACATAGAAATATTATTCCAAATTTCAAAAACCCCTAAGCAAAGAGAAAATTTTGCAAGCAACAAGAACAACAACAATAAAATTCAAATATGCCGCAGCTACAATTAGACTTGCACAGGACATATATATATATATATATATATATATATATATATATATATATAATAAAAGACCAGAGGTCTTGGAATTATATATAGCATCAATCAAAATAACTAAGCCTGTGGCCAAAGATATCATATCCAGCAAAATCGTCCATATATTGAATGAGAAAAATGGCTATTCAACAAACTGGCATATTTTCAGGATTTTCTATCAACCAAACCTAAACTTAACAGATAAGTTAACATAGAAGAGTCAATATCAAAGATCAATTTCAACGAACTTAATATGGACAAATTGTTTTTTACATGGAAATGTATACCATATGTTTAAGATTGACATCAGCAATGGGGTAACAACAATAAAAAAAGATTGGGGCAGAGTTAAGGTAAAAAATAGTTATGTTATACAAATGAGGTGCAGAGGAAGAATAGGGATCAGGGGGAGGAAGGCTCTTAGTTCTGAAAATCTACACCCAGTGGGAATGGGTTCATACACATACACACACAGAGAGACATCATGAAGGGTACTGCACCCTCCAAAATCTATAAAGAAGTAAGGGAGAGGGATGGGAGGATGGGGAAGCAAAGGGCGTGGGAAGAAAACAATAACAAGCCAAGTTAAGGAGCAAGTATAGGAAAGATGTGTGTGTATGTGGAGAGCCAGTGTGTTCCTGTATGTATATATCTGCATATGTATGCATAAATAAATCTTTGCTTAACTATATAGCCTGCTTGGGAGTGGGAGGTGGGGAAAAGGGGTGGAAAAGAATAAAGTAAAAAAGGGTGTGCAGCAGACACCAAAAAACAATTTACAAGGAAGAAAGGATGGATATTCATGAATATAATTTCTCCTACTAATATATATACTTTCTTGAAAATATATAATTTATTATATATTCTGAATCCTCCCTGATGTTCTGTTGGACACATGACAATGCTGTTTTATTTTAAAATAAAACAAAAACAAAAACCCGAAAAAGTGCTCAGCACAGCGCCTTGCAACGATGGGCACTGTTAGCCATCACCATCATCATCTTTATCATTCTTATAATCAGTCACAATGTTTGTTCAGTTTCCTCACATGTAAAACGAGGGCGATAGCACCTACCCACTTAGCACAGTGCCAAGCACACAGTGGATGCTATAGAAACGTTAGCTGCTTATTATCTCCGTACCCCGGCATTTGGTTCGGCGCCTGGCACACAGTTGGTACTCAATCAGTGCTGGTGAATGAGAAGGCAATGTGGCCTGCTGGACAGAGAAGGGGCCTCAGGATAAAGACTTGAGTTCAACAGAAAGCTGAGGGTTGTTTCATTTTTGTCTCCCAGGGCCCAGCTCCGCACACAGCAGATGCTTAATTAATGCTGATGGATTAAAACAAAGACCACGATTCGGCCGGGCCACGCTCGGGAAGGAGAAGTGACTGGGGAGAGGGAGTAACGGGGCCGGAAGGAGGGAGCCCACAAGACAAAACAGAACCGAAAGTGCTCAAGTTCAAGCTGGGGGCCAGGGCCCGAGAGCTTGGCCCGGCCCAGGGCCTTACCCGCGGGCGCAGGCGCACTCCCTCAGGTGGGCTACCCTCACCTACCGGCAGCCTCGTCAGAGCGCTGGCCTCCTCATCATCCGCCGGCGCGGCACCGTGCCCCGGCCTCTCCTTGCCCACCGACTGCCAGAAGCTCCTCCAGCCGCTCACGATCGCCGCCTCTAGGCGGCTCCGGTCCCCGAACGGCGACAGAGACGAGCTGGGGCTGCTGCAGCCGGGCTCCGTCTCCGCCATGGCGGCCGGTATGGAGAGCGCAGCACCGAGACGGGGCCCACGAGGAGGAGGAGGAGGAGGAGGAGCTCCGGCAACATTCCAGCGTGCGCAGGCGACTGGACTTTGGCAGGCCCTACTTCCGTAGGGCTCGCGGCGGGCGGGGCGCGCCCCTGGTCAGGGTGAGCCCCTGGTCAGGGTGAGCCCCTGGTCAGGGTGAGCCCCTGGTCAGGGTGAGCCCCTGGTCAGGGTGAGCCCCTGGTCAGGGTGAGCCCCTGGTCAGGGAGGCCATCAGTGCCCAGGAAGAGGGGACCCAGGGTGCGAACCAATAGATTGGAATCTTAGGAGAACCCAAGAAAGCGAAAACACACACACACACACACACACACCCTTCTACTGGTTGGAAATAAGGAGTCTAAAATCTAGCGCATGGCTTGCGCATATATATATGTGTGTGTATTACACATACATACATGACAGAGTAGCTCAACATTGCAAATGTCAAGAAACACACACATCCTTATACCCTTATACCCTTCTACTGACATCAAATAATGAGAATAAATTCTAACTCATGGTTAATAATGCAGAGGCATGGATGGGTAGACACATACATACATGAGTAGCTTACCACTGAAAAATTCGGGAAAGTTGATCTTCATTGGTAGATGGAATGAAACATTCTGTTGCACTTGGAATCAAGATCTGGGTTCTAATTTTGGCCCTTCTGACTAGCAATATGATCTTGATGGGGGAAAGTGGGGCAGGAATAGCCCCAATATGATTCCTTATACATACCTGTGATTTTACTGGTGTAGAGAATTCCTGGTGATGAAACTATCTCTACAAATGCACAAGGACAATGGTTCTGTAAGCCCAGAGATCCATTCATTGCCAAATCTTTTCTATCTTCACCTACCCCCTTAGTTCAGCAATTCCCTACCCCTTGCCTGTTATATAACAGTCTCATTTTTTTTTTACCTCCCTTCCTCAAGTCTCTAACCACTCTTCAATGTTTCATTACTCTATTCAACCAAATCTATTAACTTCATACTGCCTCTGGGATAAAATATATACTGTTATGTTTAACTTGTAAAGCTCTACTTAACAGGACTCCAATCTAGTTTTTCAGTTTTCATCACACATTATCAACTCACCATCCTGCATTTTTGTGATCTAGTAAAATCTACCTTCTCTCTGTTCCTTCATGTCTCCCCAAACAGGAAGCTTTTCCTAAATTCCCAAATTCCTAGTGCTCTATCTCCCAAACTACTTTGTATATATTGGTATTTATAAACTTTATGTCTATATATATACTTGTCCCCCTCCCCCAATTAAGATGTAAGCTTACTGTTAGTAAAGATGACTTTATTTTTGGTAATCTTAATCACCAGGGCCTAACATAGTATCTGGAATATAACAGATACTTCTTTTTGTTTTAATAATTGTGCCCAAATTAGAATGTAAGTGGATAGAAAGAAGGCAGATGAATTATGGTTGGGTGACTTGAATCTAATTATATATGATAAGCTCGCAACAATCAGCATAGCACACATTCTTTCCCCAGCTTAAAGGAAATTATATAAGGAAAGCTGCGTGGTTAAAGGTCTGGTAATGAAATTACAAAAGGAAGGCAGAGAGTGTAGCAGAAAGATGACAGTACATCATTACAGACAGTAAATAATTGTATCAAGAACCATGGTGCTTTTTTTCAAGCAGAATATTTAAAATAGAATTATTGGAGCCTCTAACTTTAGAGCCACAGATCAACTAGTTCAAAACTTTCATGTTGCAGTTGTAGAAACTGAGAGTAGAGGTTAACTGATTTAATTTGCCCCAAAGACACAAATTTGTAAAAGGGAGAACTAGAAATACTATTAAATGAAGACAAAGCAGGGTATAAATTTAGATCAATCAATCATTCATTCAACAAGCATTTATTTGTTACCTCCAAGACAGGTATAAGGCTAGGAACTTGATATACAAAGACAAAAATGGAAAATGTCCCTGCCCTCCTTATATTTACATTCTATCAGAGTTCTCAAAAGTAAAGCACTTATAAATTGGCAAACTCCAAGTAAATAAAGTTAATTTATTCTTTCATAATTCTTGATACTTCAGAATTAATAATAGCATATAATTGTAGGCATATCACCATAGTGTGTCTGGCATAGAGCAGAGCATTTAATAAATGATTGATGAATCAGATTGCCTCCTAAGTCCCAAATAGCAACTCATTCATTCATTCAATCAACAAGCATTCATTAAGTGCTACTACATACATGCCACTGTTCAAGGAACTGGGAATACAAAGACAGAAAACAAATAATACCAGTCCTAAAGGAGGTGATATTTTACTGGGAGATGGGTTTGAAAGCAGGAAGGAGAAAACACATTATACACATACTTAAATAGAAATAAAAATATATATATGAAGTAAATGTTTTTCTCAATGGAATTTTGTTTTTCCAAATAACATGTAAAGATAGTTTTCAACATTCATTTTTGTAAGACTCTGCATAACAAATTTTTTCTCTCTCACTCTTACTTCTTCCCTCCCCAAGACAGTAAGCAATCTAATATAGGTTAAATATATGCAATCCTTTTAAACAGATTTCCATATTTATCCTGTTGTGCAAGAAAAATCAGACCAAAAGGGGAAAAAACATGAGAAAGAAAAAAAAAGGTGAAAATACTATTCCACTTTCGGTCTCCTTAAATTTCTCTCTGGGTCAGAAGGCATTTTCCATCTTAAGTTGATTGGAATTGTCATGGAATTCACCACATTGTTGAAAAGAGCCAAGTCCATCACAGATGATCATCACATAATTTTGTTATTGTATACTAACCATATTGCTTCTGACAGGCACTAGAGATGGTTGGGAAATCAGAATAGGCCTTCTATAGAACAATGCTTCCCAAGCTTTTTCCACTCTTAAGACCCTTTTTCACCCAACAAATTTTTACATGACCCTGAGTATATACGTATATAAAATAAAATATCAAATATTTCAACCCCCACATTCAGTTACAAGATGCCATATGGGCTCATGACCCACAGTTTAAGAAGCTAGGCTATGTGAGTTGAAACTTGAGCAATCTTGATGGAAGTTAAGCATTCTCTAAGCAGTTGGGAGAAACAACTTGTGCAGATACTGAGCTAGGTCTTGAAGTTCTGTATACAGAAGGGAGCAGTTGAGTTATTCTAACTAGAACAAAGGTAGAATATATAGAACATGATGTGCCCCAAACCTGGAAAGACAAGATTGTGAAGAAGTTTAGATGCCAAATAGAGAAGTTTCTATTTTATCCTAATGGCAGCAAATTGCCAAATTGGGTAGTAGAGTGACACAGTCAGACATGTTTTAGGAATATGAATTTAGAAGCCAAATGGAAAATGGATCAAATGGGGGAAGGGGCGTGAGTGGTGGTGAAAACAGAGATACCCACCCACTTCAATTAAAAATCACACAGTAGTTCTCAGCTATACAAGAATTGTAAATGTGGAATATAACTATTCCTTATAGTTATAGGAAATCACTATTTGTCAGAAGTCCCCTAGTTAATAACATGCAATAAGCATGGCAGAGGAGATTCCTGAAACACCCATAGTCCCTTCTTAGAGATTGGAAGTTTAGGGTCCTCCCCTTTTGTTGCATGTGTAATTTGGAAACATGGCCACTTCTGATAACTCTCTCATTGGTAAAAATTAATTAATTGATTGATTAATAATCCCCAGAAACTACAAATCTGAATTTGTTAAAAGTTTTGTCACATATAAGCTAATTAATGAAAAACTGGACATCCTGATTTTCAGCCTTTACTGTTTCCTCAACAAAACACATTTCTCACATAGTCACACTGGAAAGAAAGCTATTTTGTTTTTTATAGAATGACAATTGTTATTATAACAATGCCTCCTTACATCAAATTTTATTATTATCTCATTCTGCTTCACAATTATGAGATAGATAGTCAGGTAGTAGTATCTCTATTTTACAGATACGGAAACAAGGTTCAGAAAATTTAAGTAACTTGGCCAAGAGGCCATACTTAATCAGTGACAATGGTAAGATTTAAATCTTTTTAGTGTGCCTGCTATAATCAAAACAATCACTTGATGAACTCTCACAGTAATAAAGATGGCAAAGTTTACTAAAAAAGATAAACTCTCAAAATTCAAATCAATAAACATTTATTAAACACCTAATATGTACAAGGCATTATATTAAATACTGAGAATAAAGACATAAAACAGTCCTACCTGCAAGCTTATTATATTCTCCTATAAATATGTAACATTTATACATATACACAAATACACACACACACACACATACATATATATATATGGTAAACCAAAAAAAAAAAGCAAGAGCATCAAAAATCAAGGGGGCGAGGAAGGAGAGAAAACATTAAAATAGATTTTATGTAAATGATGGTCCCTTAACTGACCCCTGGAGAAAAAAAGAGGTTTTTAGAAGATGGATTGGGGAAGCAGGGCATTTCTAGTTACAGGAGCAGGTTATATGAAAGACCTGAGACAGAGTTTGAATGCAATTTGGAATTATCCTCAATTAAACTTCCTTTGACCCACAATGGTATCACTATTAGTCATATACTTCAAAAACATTAAATATACAAAAGGACCCCTATTTATAGCAGCAATTTTTGTTATAGTAAAGAAGTGGAAACTAAGGGGATGTGATGAACTAAGGGGGACTAGATGAACAAATTCTGGTTTAAGGATATAATTGTATCAAAACAAATGACAAAAAGAGTAAGTTCAGAGAAATCGGGAAGATTCATATAAACTGCTACAGAATGAAGTGAGCAAAACCAGAACAATTTATGTTACTATAATATCCTAAAGAAAAACGACTTTGAAAGCCTTAAGAACTCTGAGCAATACAACCACAACAGCATACAGTAACGAAGTATGTCTCCTACTTTCTAAAAGAAAAGTGATGAACTAAAGGAACAAAATGATATATATATATATATTACTTTGTAACATAATCTGTGTGTGAATCTGTTTTGAAAGGACTGATAGAATTTTTTTTTGGGGGGGGGTAAAGATTTATATTTATATTTGAAATAGAGAGAAAGCTAGTTACAGTGATGGCAAAAAATGAATAGAATCAATGAAGAGAAAGATGAATATTCAAAAGGAGACACTAATAAGCAAGACAGATTTTAACATTTGAATTTATCATATGCTTTAAAAAAGGAAACAAGTGGGATATAAAAAAGATTTATGATTTCATATGCAATCCTGTTTTCTGTTCTTTGCATATTGAAATGTTCATGTCTGCTGGCATTTGTCAAGTTTGGGATGAAAAAAATAATTTTTTAAAAGCTAAGAAAGCACATTACAAGGACATGGAACATCAATAAGTTTGTGAGAAAGTACATTAGGAGGACACAAACATCAATAAATTCGTGAAGTCAATTAAACAGTTTGATTGGAGCATAGTCTATTAAGGAAATGGAAAAAAGATGGATACATTGTAAAGGTAGAATCAATATGACCTGGCAACTGGTGCTGTTGTTTATCCTTCATTTTCAAAGAGAACCAGTGACATCACAGGATGATGTCTTGACTCCAGTGTGAAATGGATTTAAGTGAGGCAGAGCTGTACAAAGTCATCATCAGACTCTCTTCTAGTCATCAAACTTCAATGACAAAAAACAAGGCAGGGTGACTGGCAATGGCCTGGGGTGCCATGCATTATCTTGACATCTTTCATGTCAAGAGTGAAGGGCTCTACAACACCTGCACCAGACACCTTCATGGCCGCTGGGACAAAATATTCTCATCGGCCCATCATGCGTGGGGCTAAATCTTCCTGTACTTGGAGGGACATCGCCCCAACTCACCAACAGGCCAAGGGGTTTGGGGCTTGTTATGTTCCACGTGGTCTGGCCCCTTTGGCCTGGATGGTTTTACTAGGAGATGGCCATACAGTATGCTATAGCTTCTTAGAGACAGAGATGAGAGTTGGGTGATAGACAGACACCAAAAGTAGATGAACATTCTCTGCAAAAGATCTTGGCAAGTGCCCTCACACCACAAGTGCTTGTCCTCCCTGATCAACTTCTCCATTGGTAGAAATGAGATAGAGAGAAGAATAATTGATGGCTTATAAGGTTATGAACCTGACCATCTACAAAGATGGTGGCAACTTCAACCCAACTACAAAAAATACAGAAGTAGGAGGTTTTGGTGAAAAGGAGTGGAAAGGAATAGACAGAAAACTTACCATACCCTCAAACAACTAAATAAGTAACTATCAGATTCTTAACCATGAGGTATTTGGAAGCTTTCCCATTAAAATTCAGGGTATGCTGAAGTCTCTTTTAGAAGTTAGAAATATTCAACAATTCATTTATATAATCAGATTGTCATTTGAGATGTTATTTCAGAAGTTTAAAATCTTTTAAAAATCAATGATATTTATAGCTTAACAGATAAAAACCATAACCATACTGAATTGTATAATGTGAATTAAAATTACATTACTTCAAAATAAGCAAGTCTTTTTTTTTTTCCAGAGTCCTTGGGGGGAAAAAAGGTATCTTTGTGGGAAAAAAGAAAAAAATTAGCACAGATTAAAATGGATTAGTGATGGCAATGTTGGAAGAAATCTAGTATTTGTTTTGCATTTGTTGTATTCCACGACTGTCCTTTCAAGGGTCCTTCACAAATAGATATATATTTTCTTAAAATTTTTTCTCCTATTTCTCGAAAATCCAAGGATTCTTCAAGTGAAGTGCTGCTTGTCCCAGGTCCATTAATGTCTATGTCACAATTTTCTGAATCTTCATTTACACAGTACTTCAGTCCCCAATAACACATTTCTCCACTGTACATCATGGCCAGCAAATGCGTGTCACTGAACACACCTAAAAAATTCATTTAAATTGAGATTATAATAATAAAATTAAATTATTAATATTTCCTTAAAAGACTCTATAATAACCTCTATTTTTTTAGTTCTTCCTATATACAAAAACTTCAAATAATCATAATTTGATCAATCAAAATACTTAGTTAAATGGCATTCTTTTCTCTATATTTCATTTTTGGAAAATGTTATATCATAATACAACAAATTGTCAGAGCTATACTTTTATAAAATTTTCAAAACATACAAAATTTAGTCCAAAATCATAAATCTTTCTTCTGTAACACATTATGCAATTCATAGATGCTCAAAATCATGACTTTAAAGCATTTCAAGACTTAAGGGGAAAAAAAAGTTTTTGCTATCCATTACTGTTTACAGCGATAAAAGGCATTAAAACATTTTAGAAATATAAAGCTGATGAAACAAAAACAAGTTTCTAAATTGACCAGAATATCCCAAACACTAAATCTAGATCAAGTTTTCAAGTATAATTTATCTGTCATTAATAATTAAGATTTGATGAATTATGAGACAAAATGTAATAAACCTATTCAATAAATATTTATTTAAGTATTAATTATGTAGAAAAGCACAAAGAAAGATACTAGGGGTGTAAGACAAAAGCAATCTTGTTCTCTGCTCTCTGTTTCTATTCTATTGAAGAGACAGAATATATACAGAGATGAGTAATAAATGGTAATTTGAGCAGAAAGCACTAATAGCTGAGAGGATTGAGAAGGCTTCATAGAGAGGATGGCACATAAAGGAAGATGAAAAGGAAGAAGTACTTGTCAGGCAGGCAGTGTCTATAGGGGCAAAGAAGGAGCCAGTAAAAATGATGAAAAAAGAAATGACTGATTGGGCAATTAACTAGAGGAAAAATATATGATGATGTAAAGAAGAGAACCTGGGTAAGGAAGACCACTTCTTTCTAAGAAACTAAAGCAAAGGAGATATAAAGGGATTAAACTAGGAGAGATTATAGAGATGGTAATAGATGAGAGGCAAGGCTATACTTACTGAATAGGATGAAAAAGAAGTATTTAAAGAACAGGTTTAGAATAGTCATTACAATGAAAATAGTAGAGAATACATCAGGGAAGAACAAAAGGATCTTTATGAAGCACAGAGGACTCAAATGAGATAAACAATAGTATACCTAATCTTTATAAGCAGAGTGACTTCTTCCTATTAGCATTGAAGGGGAAGGTAGATCACAACTGACTGAGGGCTGTGAATTGATGGAATGAACAGGCATGGGGAGGGGAGGTCTTACAGTAGAGAATATAGTACATAGTTAACCTGTTAGAGACAGGATCAATAAGGTAAAGAAAGAAATGTAAGAACAGAAAAGGAGTGATAGACAAAGAGAAAAGTGAATTCCAGGGGGATTAGAGGTTGAAGTTAGGTTGAAGAACATGCTTATGTATAGTGAAGCAAATGAAGATGGAAGGATGCAGAAGTATGGATGAAGGGAATTTTCAGAGTTCAGAAACATGACAGTGGCACAGCTGGGGGAAGAGTAGGAGCTCTAAAGTAAATTAGATTGACGAGGAATAAAGATGTAGGCCCTATAAGCTGAATCAACTATTTAGAGGCAGCAAATGTGAAAGATTCACGACTTCATCATTGCCAGACAAAGGAACTAAAGTACAGTCAAAGAGAATACCTTACTTTACCATATATTTAGATAGACAGGATATTCTCACTTATGTGGAGGTTAAATGACTATTCTTAGTCACACATCTAGTAAGTGTCTAATATACAATTTTTCTGTAAAAAGTATAAAGGTACTTAATAAAGATTAAAGAAATATAATCATTTTGAAAAAGTTTAGTCGTACCTACCATCTAGGGGAGGGGGTGGGGGAAAGTAGGGAAAAATTTAGAACAGAAGGTTTTGCAAAGACATTGTTGAAAAATTACCTATGTATATGTTTTGTAAATAAAAAGCTTTAATAAAATTTTTTAAAAAGCCAAAACAAACAAAAAAAATGATTAAAAAAAAAGCATAGTCATGCTTTTTCAATTAGGGCATTTAAAAGGTAAAAATCTCTTAAGATTTTGGATCTTAGAAAATAAAATCATAGGATGTAAAAAAGACAAATGAAATTTAATACTTAGAACTTTGTAAATGAAAGGTACTTTGTACATAAAAAGCAGAAATTCAACGTATTGCTGTAGCACAGTATACTACAGTTACACAATGCACATACCTAAATAATCATCACATGCATAATTCTTTGAAGAAACAAGCCTCTTCACTTAAAACCAAAGCCAATGTTTTTAAAACCATGAATTTTAACTTCATCAGAATAAATAACGGGATAGTTCATGGGAATCTTAATTTAGACAAACTGAAAATATGAAAATCTATTTTTATACAATGATAAATCACGGAATAATCATTCACTTGAAATGAAGGTCAACAAAGTCTAGTTATAAAAACTTGTTATACCTTGCAAAGAATTGCCAATAGTTTGAAAGACATTAAATATTAGTCCAAACTCACAATTTGTGTAGCAGCATTTTAACAACTAATGGTGAATGCTAAACCTCACTCTGCTCATCTATTAACAAAAGGATGCAGCCAGCACCAGGAGCCTTACCAAAATGTAATGCAGCAATGCTTTGAAGCCCTTAAAATTCTATGTATATGTGAACTATGGTTATTATAAAAATCACTTATTAAAGTCAGTATAAAAGGAATCTAATTCATCCTATTTTCTCTTCTTTAATGGGAAATTTCATTCCAAATCTGATCTAAATATCTAGTTCTCACAACTGAAGAGAACTGTTGTTTATACTATCACAGATTTTCTATTTGCTTCCAGAGAGAGAACTATGGAGACTGAATGCAGATAGAAGCATACTGTTTTTACCTTTTTATTTTCTTTCTCATGGTTTTTCCCTTTTGTTTTGATTTTTCTCTCCCAATATGACTTATGTGAAAAATGTAAAAAACAATCAAATAAAAAAAAGAACATACTTGGTATGACCTAAAAAGAAATTTTAAAATAATACTAATTTCATAGATTTCTAACATTATAAGAAATCTCTCATCTTCAGTTAAATTCTAAGAAAAAAATATTTTGGAGTCTAATCAACTTACACTTAAGCATAATTTTATATATCTGGCTCCCAATAATACCCAAAAATGCAATATCAATAGAATTTTTAAATTTTAAATAAACACATAAAGATCATGTTACCTTCACTAAGTAACTTTGCTGTATCCATGTCTTGAAAAGATACATCTTCATTCAGTTGAAGAGGGCATCGAAACTTAAACATCTGTAGCAAGTAATTGATTCCATCAGTGAGGCACTAAAGTAAAGTAAAAAATTGTATGTTATATGCCAAGTCACAAAAATTTTAGATATTAACTTTGGTGGTTCATGCTCATTTTAGTGGCATAAAGTCATTTTATCACTATGCAAAATGTCCATGATATAATAACACAAAACTAGCCATGGCAATTACTAAAAAAAAAAAAAAAAAAAAAAGTTAATGCTTCCATTAACAAAAAGACTACACCCAGCAAGACCTAATTCTGTTGAATACTGACTTTCGGGATTTATTGCTAGGCCAGATCCTTTCCTGATAATTGCTTCTAAACATATATAGCAATTACATAAATATTTGATGGCATTAGCCATCAAGACAACAAGCACTCAAGAAATGGTTTTGTTTGTTCACAATAACAACACTTGGTACATTCCTTAAATTAACAAAACCACACAATCCTAGAACTCAAAGAGATATTGAGATCACCCAATAAAGTTCCTTGACTATCCTACTTCCTCCACATATCCAGACTAATCCAGACTAAAAAACACAATCCGAGTGGAAGACTTTACAACCTCCATAAAAAATAATATCAATATTTAAATGTCAAAAAATTGTTACTTATTGCCAATCTAAATCCTGATTGTTAAAGTATCCATTTCTTCTTTTCTTTTGTTAGAACCACTAAAAAAGACTGGAAAATGGATAAATCTTATTTAGTCAAACACGTTTGGGCCTGACTAAATATAGGCATAAAGATTAATACATTTTACTTATAAAAGAAAAAAAAAAGAAGTATTCTTGAAATTGATCATCAACATCATACAATATATCCATAATGACAGACAGCTTTTTACCTTTCTAAGCACACCTATATTTGTTGATTGCCACTCTTCTCTTTCTGTGACAGTATGGCAATACATATAGAGTAAAGCTCCTCTTCTCCAATAAAGGCATTCTAGTAGTTCTGTACCAAGCATATCAGAGTGCTGAAAGAAAAACATTATTGAATGAAGAAATTTTAATTTTCACATGGCTTACAATTTTTTTTTTTTAAATCAACCAAATTTTACATCAACACTTGTACCTCATAATGTTAAACATGCAAAAAATGCATTTTGCACAGTGGTAAAATATGGAGTACTCATTCACTTTAAAGAACAATTATTCTTACTAAAATATTTACAGTAAGTTTTTCTAAGGTAGCTTTTTCCAAAACTAAGTTGTCAACAAAATACTTTGGGGCTTGAAATATTTTGAGAAAAACCTAAAAGCGAAAGAGCAAGAGGTCTGGAAGAATAGATCATCTTTGATCTAAAAGTAGGAACAGTAGTTGTTCCATTTCCATACACGCCTCTTTTCCTATGAAATATTAATTGGGAAACATCATTAATATAAACATTTTCCTATAGAACTGTATAGAATAGAATGCCAACTCTGTGCAATGAAGTTGGAGATACATCCTTAAAAACTTAAAATACACTTCTGTATTTTATACTCAATTATAATTATATACTCAACTTTTCAGGAACTCATCCCTTGCCTAAAATGTAGTGTGTTATCATTATTTATTTATTCCAACTCCACTGAAATATATCATTGTTTACTTATTTCAGTTCCTCTGAAATAAAGTAATGAAATATGTGACCAAAAAAAGCTTGAGGACAAATTTTTTTAAAATAAATCTATTTTAAATGAAACCTGAGAGGCAGTATAGCTTAGTGGAAAGAGTATTGGACTTAGTATCAGAAAGACCCTGGTTCAAAATCAGCCTCAAATACTAAATAAGTGATCTTGGACAAATCCTTTCACTACTTTTAAGGATTTTCTTAAAGCAGGATATTAGCTATAAAAAGACATTCAATAAAATTATATTAAAAAAGAAAACCACTAATTAGCATTCTTTGTGAGAAAATAAAGAATACTAAAATTTACAAAATAATGAATAATCATATTTTTTAAAATTAAGAAATGGTTCTAATGCATTTTTGTTTTACTAATATTCTAAAATATGTAAAATATAAAAATGAGAAACTTGTATGATCAGGTTGCAATATAGCTTTTTCATTTTTCTTAGCATTTTACATTTTTAAAAATTTAACTTTTTTTTTAATTTAAATTTTTTTTTTGTTAACAAATTTTTATTTTCTCTCCTCCCTATCCCCCTACTAAATAATTAAAACAAGTTTAAAATAAAATTCCTACAAGAAATAACATTCAAGCCAAACAAATTCCTATGTTGGCCAGGTCCAAAAATATATGTCTCACTTTGTATTTTGTAAGGCCATCATCTCTCTGGTAGGAGGTGGGCATAGTGCTTCAGCTCTATCCTCTGGAATGCTTTGTCACTGCATGGATAAAAGTTCTAAAATCCTTCATTTTGCTTTTATCACTCTGTCATCATCGTATAAATGATTTTTAATCCTATTCTTTACCAATTCACGGTGAAACTAGGTGAGAGGACAAAGTTCTTGACCTTGAGGGAAGACCCTCAGTTCAAATCCTGTCTCAGACACTTTATATCTGTGTGACTCTGGGCAAGTTACCTATTCTCTCTAAATCTCAATTTCCTCATCTGTAAAATGAGGATATTAATAGCATGCACTTCTTAAGATTGTTATTAGGAATGAGAATAGATGTGTGTGTGTGTGTGTGTGTATGTGTGTGTGTGTAAGCATATGTATATACATATATATAAAAAAAAATATATATATATATAAATATATATATATGTATAGGGGTGTGTGTGTGTGTGTGTGTGTGTGTGTGTGTGTGTGTATCTTTTGCTAACCTTAAAGCATGATATAAAAGCTACCTATTATTATTCCCAATTCCTCTGACATCATCTAATTCTTCATATTTAATGTCTTAATAACCTTTACTTACATTCATATATCTTACTTTATTTAGTCATTCTCAGTAAGTGGTCAACCCCTTAGTTTCCAGTTTTTTTAGTGTTACAAAAAGGGTGACTATAAACATTTTTTATATATGGGTCCTTTTCCTCATTCTTTGAGGTATAGGCCTAGTAGTGATTTTGCTTAGTTAAAGGGTATATATGCTATCATGACTCTTTAATTTCTTTCAAAAATGGTTAGAATGATTTACAGCTCCATTAACAGTGTATTATTTTGCCTGCACATCCCCAGACCCTCCAATATTTGTCATTTTCCTCTTTTACCATCTTTGCCAACTTGATGAGTAAAGAGGTGAAATTTCAGAATCCTTACAATGTTCATTTCTCTATTATTGATTTAGAACATTTTTGGTATGGTTTTTTTGCTACCTTGGACCTCTTCCTTTGAAAATTGCCTTTTCACATTCTTTGACCACTGATCTATTAGGGTAAGCCTTCAAGTCTTACAAATTTCAATCTGGTCTTTATATATCTTAGATAGAATAATTTTGTCAGAATAACTTCCTACATAGGTATTTTCCTCCCATTGCTTGTTCCCCTTCTAATTTAAATTGGATTGATTTTGCATGTATTAAAGATTTTAATTTGATGTAATCAAAATCATCCATTTATATTCTATAATCTTTTCTATCCTTTTTCAGGGAGAGTAATCCTATCTCAAGATCAGAAAAAAATTTTCTTTCTTGTTCCTCTAATTTCTTTATAAGAGCATTGGTCTAAGTCATGTGCTGATTTGGAACTTATCTTGGGGTGAAATGTTAGTTTAGACCTAATTTTTGCCAGACTTTTTTCCCAGTAATTTTTGTCAAATATTGAATTCTTATCCTAATAACTGGGTTCTATGAGTTTATACAACATTCTACTACTGTTTTTGTTTGCTTTTATGTGCTATGTATCTAATCTGCTCTGCTGACCAACCTCTCTAGATTTTAACTATCAACAAGTCATTTTAATAAATATTGTTCTGTATATTTTGAGTATCTGTATAATTTGAGTATAATTTGAGATCTGATACGGTCTTCCTATTCGATCTTTACTCAAAATAGAATACATAACATAGGGACAAGAATAATAAAAGTTAAGAATTATCCATGTTTAAATATAGTTCAGAGTAGCTCTATACTCACTTTTGCATACAGATCAGTTTCTTTAACTACAACTTCTGGTTCTGAAAGAATAGTGATTAACTCCTTTACTTTTGGTAAAGAAGTGTCTTCTGGAAAATCTTCATCTACCAGCTTATTCTCTTCATAGTATGTCATGTCCAATATAGCCTGCAGAAATGGGAGGGGAGTGGAATGGGAAGAAGATATTTAATTAAGGAATTCAAATCCAAAGAGATGATTTTTCTAAATGTGTGATACACAATATGAGTTGGTAACTGATGAGGAGAAACTGACTTAAGCAAAAACAAATGGAGCTAACATATTAGGCAGAGATTTTGTAATCAAAACCATCCATTTCATATTCCATAATCTTTTCTATCCTTTTTAGGGAAAGTAATAATACAGTAATAATTTCTCCATAAAGCAGCTATGTAAGCCTCTTTTGACTGAGAAACAAGCCTGAGTCCATAAAAAGTTTAGATTAACAAACATTCAGTTCCCATCATATATAAGCACTGATTGCACTGGGTAAGATATGAACTCAAATGGTCTCTACATCTCTGGACATTTAATCTAATGAAGAATAGGACTCCCTTTGGAACTATGCTCAAAAAGTTATCAAACTGTGCATACCCTTTGATCCAGCAGTGTTACTACTGGGATTATATCCCAAAGAGATTATAAAGAAGGGAAAGGGACCTGTATGTGCACGAATGTTTGTGGCAGCCCTTTTTGTAGTGGCTAGAAACTGGAAACTGAATGGATGTCCATCAGTTGGAGAATGGCTGAATAAATTGTGGTATATGAAAATTATGGAATATTACTGTTCTGTAAGAAATGACCAACAGGATGATTTCAGAAAGGCCTGGAGAGACTTACACGAACTGATGCTGAGTGAAATGAGCAGGACCAGGAGATCATTATATACTTCAACAACAATACTAGATGATGACCAGTTCTGATGGATCAGGCCATCCTCAGCAACGAGATCAATCAAATCATTTCTAATGGAGCAGTAATGAACTGAACTAGCTATGCCCAGAAAAATAACTCTGGGAGAGGACTAAAAACCATTACATTAAATTCCCAATCCCTATATTTATGCACACATGCATTTTTGATTTCCTTCACAAGCTAATTGTACAATAATTCAGAGTCTGATTCTTTTTGTACAGCAAAATAATGTTTTGGTCATGTATACTTATTGTGTATCTAAGTTATATTTTAATATATTTAACATCTACTGGTCATCCTGCCATCTAGGGGAGGGGGTGGGGGGGGAGGTAAGAGGTGAAAAATTGGAACAAGAGGCTTGGCAATTGTTAATGCTGTAAAGTTACCCATGTATATATCCTGTAAATAAAAGGCTATTAAATAAAAATAAAAATTTAAAAAAAAAAAAAAAAAAAGAAGAATAATAGGACTCTTATAAATATCAGCAGTATAAAGTAATACCTGAAAAGTTATCCAAGAGGTTTACTACAATTCAACACCTAACATTTCCACTGGTGGGCTAGAAATTCCCCAATTTGTGTATTCCTCTACCACTCTAAACTGCATAAGAAGGTAGTAAGAAATGAGTGTCTGTGTACCTTTGCACAGCAAAACTGATTAAGTTTTCTAGTTAATGGTTTTCTGCTTTTGACTGTGGTCCTCTATCTAAATAAATCTTCAAAACCTGACATTCTGCATCCATCTGTTGTAATCTCTTCCTCTTCTAGTCTCACTTTTCATAGGATTCTAGACTAAGCACTGCAATGAATCTTAGAAGACTATTTAATTCAACTAGTTACATTAAAATTCAGAGTTCTTTCCTTTAAATTTTCATACCATCTTGATTTGGGTACAGTTAATTTTAATCTTCCTTTCCCTTCACTCTCTCTCTTTCCCTCTCTTTTTTTCCCCTAGCTATGTTTTCTTTTTTCTATTTCTGCCTCTCTCTCTTTCTTTTTCATTAAAGGATATGAATACAAGAAGGAGAAATGTAAAGTACTAAATTTAAGTCAAGTCTGGATAGTCACAAAAACATTTAATCTGCATTTTACTTCCTTAAAAGAAAAAAATTTTCAATTAAAATTGAAATAAATGCTTATATTTAGTTATTATATATGTTTATACATACACAGGAGAGAACTACCTCCATTTTCTCACTACTTATTCATTTCTCAATCCCTCACAATCAGGCTTCCACTTTAGTAAAATTACTATTAAAAAAAACAAAAAGCCAAAAACTGGTGGTCTCTTAAATGCAAATGCTTTACCTTCCTTGACCATTATATAGCATTTGATACCCCCCTTCCCCACAAAACTATTCTCAAATCCTGGATTCTTTCTTCCCTGTAACTTCTACAGCATTTATCTATTTAACTCTTCCTTCTTGATCTCTCTTTATAAAGAGATCTTGATCTCTTTATCTCCCCCTTTGCCCTAAACATAGGTATTCTCCCCTTCCCTCTCCTCTTCTGGGCTGGGTTCTTCTCTTCCTTTAAAAAAAAAAAATACATTTCTTTGACTCAACAGTCACTTCCCAACACACTATACAATATGTTCCTTGAAGACAATTAAACAATACTCCCAAATAGTATGACTGTTAATATAAATTTCCCTACACCTCAAAACTTCTAAACTAAATATTCCCTATTTCTACTGTGGGTACCACAACCACCTTTCAGTTTCTGAAGCTTAAAACCTGAGACATCTTGGGCCTTCCCTTCTCCACTGCATCTAACCACCTATTAAACCTTCTCAATTCTAGCTCCACAGCTCTCCCCATTCAACCACTATTTTATTTTAGATTCTCATTCTTCTCATCTGGACTCTTTCAAGCTTCTCCTACCTGATTTTGTTGCTTCCAGGTGTCATCCCACAGCTTTAACTTTTCTTACCAAAGCTGCCAAAAAAAAAAAAAAAATCTTCCTAATACTAAGGAATCTATAATTCTAAAACCCAAAAATCCCAATACATGTCACTCTCTTGCTAAAATCATTCATTAGCGCTCTACTGACTAAATCTCCTTTGCCTAATATTTAAGGCCTTCTATTATCTGGCTCCAACTAATTCTCTAGTTTTATTTCAATTCCAGTTGAACCAGAATACTACTGTTTATTGAATCTGACAAGTCATCTCCAGACTTTGCGCATTCCCCACAGTCTGTCAAGTACACTACCTCACTTTCACCCTGGATACTCTTTCTTTCCCATGACTTTTATGGCATTCTGAATAAGAAAGAAAAATATAAAGTACTAAATTTAAGTCAAATTTGGACAGTTAGGTCTTTATGAAAACATTTAATTTGTAATTATTGGGCTAGGTGCTGGCGGGATACCTACGGTTTCAGTTCCCTCAATTATAAAATTAGGGGTTTGATACTAGATGGCTGTTAAGGTTCCTTCCAGTCCTAACTCCTCCAATCATATGATTCATTCATCTCTGAGAAGTTCTGATCCATAGTTCACAAATACAATTCCTACAATTTAGATATGCTGCCTCCGAGTGGAGGCAGTGTGCCACAAACACCTCAACCACGCAGTAATACAACATCTGTGCTAAGGGTCTAGATAGAATACCCAAATCCCCATAGTTTCATAGTCCTGAATTTCTCACCCCCTTTATTAAAAAAAAGTGATTAAAAGTCAAATAAAAAAACATTTTAACAAAAGATCAATACAGATAATAACAAATCTTTTTAAAGATATAAAATCTTTTTTAGTGAAAAAGAAAACTATATTCCTTTGATAGTGTGTCTTCCCTTTCTTACCTTTTCTAACTTCTTAATATTTTAGTCTAATTATAAACTTATATACAAAACAATTAGAATATTCTGTAATAAGTGACTCTAAAACTTTAAATGCTGTAAAAGCTTTTGGGTCATTTGTTCCCAAAGTTAAGTATGGGCATTCTGACTTTAGTATAATTTTAGAATATCTTCCACAGTCTAATCTCCCTTTTTTGACATAAAGTTAAAAAAAAAAAAAAAAAAAAAGGAAAACATTTGTTACTCTGCTTTGTAAAGAAGTATAGCATGATATAATAGTTGAACAAACAGCTCCAACATTTGCTTACTGTGTACCCTTGATAAAATTACTTAAGCACTCTAAATGTTGATTTCCTCATTTGTAAAGTTAAGAAAATCAGATTATATGGTGCAGTTGGCACATATTACTCTCTTGCAGATATCTCATTTGATCTTCACAACCCAGGGGAGGTAGGCAGATGAAATATTATTTTATGGAAAAAAAATAAAAAGTAATTTGGGTGGGAACATGACAACAACTTTCTATCTCAGTGCTTCTCTGGCCCTTCTCAATGCCTGAAATGTACTTTTTCTTCATCTCTTCCTCACAGAATTCTTTTCTTCCTTCCTTAAACATCTTCTACATGAAGGCTTTCTTGATCTTAATAGGAATGCCTTCCTTTTCAAACTTTCTGAAATTAACTTTGTATTTCTTCTTTTTATATTTACTCTCTATATACTTATATATGTATGTTGTCTTCCCAAATGTTGGCTTCCCATGCAAGCAGGACTGATTCATTTATTGCTAGGTATCCTACTAGCACCCAGCCCAATATCTAGCATATAATTAGGTGCTAAATAAATGATTACTGATTGACTGATCAGAAAAGGTCTCAGACAGGAGATGACATTTGGGCAGATACTTGAGTGATGTTGTAGAAATAAGGGTAATAATGAGCAAGGTGTGAGATGGAATGGAATATACAAGAGCAAGAGCAAGTAAAAGCCACTTTAACTGAAAGGAAAATTATGTGAGGGGGAATAATAAAGAATATATCTAAAAAGATCAATTAGAATCAAAATGTGAAAAGCTTCAAGTGCCAAAAAGAAGACTTTGTATATAACTATGGAGATAGTGAAGCTTTTTTAAGAAGTAAGGCCAGGTCCTGTGCTTTGAGGATTTTTTTTTTTTTTGGGAGGGGGTGCAGAACAAAGCTATCTTTAACCTCCCTCTCTCCATTCAATGAAAAGTGCTAGAAATTATCTTTTTGTTCATTTCCCACATCAATTCCCATCTTACCTAGAAAATACTTAATTATTTCCATACAATAAGAGCACTTGAACAAGCAAAATGAAACATAAATTTTGACCAATTAATTAGCTTCAGCTAACACGTGAACACATACATGCATACCCACCATCCCCACTACACAAGAAGTTTATTTTAACAAATTAATCTACCTGTGTGTAAAGCTTTATAAGAATTGATGGATTCACATTTTCTTCATCTTCTTCACAAAGGACTTTTAATTTTTCAAGAGAAGTAGAAGCCTGAATTAAAAATATATCTGTTAAGAAGAAATGAGTACAATGGTTATTCAGTATCTTTGCCAAAACAATTTTTAAAAACCTTCTTAATTATCTCTCTTTATTCTCCCAAAAGTATTGTTTTATAGTTTATCTTCTGTAATAGGACTACCACTAGTTACACCTTGTGCTTTAAAGATAATATGGGGGGGGGGGGAGGGGGAGGAGGGCACAGCTAGGTGGTGCAATGGATAGAACACCAGCTCTGAAGTCAGGAGGACCTGAGTTCAAATCCGATCTCAGACACTTAACACCTTCTGGCTGTGTGACCCTGGGCAAGTCACTTAACCCCAATTGCCTCAGCAAAAAATAAATAAATAAATAAATAATAAAGATAATATTAGTAGCAAAACATTTCAAATTTTGCTTTTTCTTGTAGGTCTGGTATTTTTCTGCAATATTTCTTTTATAATATTATCCCATTTTAAAATGTTTAATAATCATAGTTAAAAAGTTTAATAGCATGGTAATAATTACATTTGATGATTTCAATTTAAAAGTAATAAATTTCTCTTACAACTCAAAACCATCTTCTGCCAGGCTATAGATGATCAAATAAAAACCTTTACTAAATTTCCTTAGGAGATATATAAATATATAAATAGCACTTTTTTTAAATCTCTTTTTTTTAGTTTTAATGTAACCATTTTTCCTCCAAAAAACTATAGGAGAAACAAATTAGTATAATGCCTTTGTGATGTCCCTCTCAATAAAGGTATTTTTTCATTCCATTCTACCTTATTTTTTCTTTGTTTCCCTAACTTAACACTCCCTTACCTTATTCCTTTTCTTGCTATTCTGTATATCCCTGTCCATTCATCCAAGGTTCCCAGGAATAAAATGGATACTATGGGCCTCTAAGAGTAAATGATGACTGATGGGAGAAAGGCAAGAATAAGTCCAGCAGTCAGTAGTTCCCTTGTTATCTCTTGACATAAACAATTACATTAATGACACCTTTGTTATATATTTTGATATCTTTGAAATATACATTGTGTGATTAAAAATCATAAATAAAAAACTTTTGGAAACAAGAGTGTACAACTTAAAATGCATCACTACCAACAGGACTTGATATATGGATGTGTAACAATTCAGAATAAAAATAATTTAGTACTGAATTTCTATTAATAGAAGCAATTTATCACTAATTTCACATAAACTTTTATAATTCAAATTTCAAAAACTAGTAAATAGGAAAAGGACACTAAACCAAACTATAAGAAATCAGTTAAAATCAGAATTATTTAGCTTAAATATATAATCAATTGAAACAAATTTCTCAGCCCTTCCATAAAATTTCCTTTCTTTCAAACTGACTTCTAGCTTCGAAAAATACCATTGGCAGACAATTATAGTCAGATTAAACTGTTCTTGTTGATGCTAGATAATAATGTTGTTATTGAATTCAACAATTAAACATTCATTTGGCACCTAATGGAGTGAGTCAACATTTATAGTTTATTATGTTCAAGGCTCTGTGCTGAAGATTGAAAAGTCATCAGTAAATGAAGGGGTTTAATTCATCTCTAAAGTCTTTCCCAATTCAATCTACAATCCATCTGGGCCTAACTTCTGCTTCAGCTGAGCCACCACCATCACCACTCCCATTTAAAGACTACTAGGTTGGATAAATTCATAAAATCCTAGTTCTGAAGAAAAGGCACATTGAAAATCTTTCAGCTAAGTGATTCTTAACTTTTTTTGGTGTCATGGAGCCTAATGGTAGTCTAATAAAACCTAAGGAGCCCTTCTTGGAATGTTTTTAAATGCTTGAAAATTATGTATATATGTGTGTATATTCATACAAATATATGAATTGTTGCTGTTGAGTCATTTTCAGTTGTACCCAATTCTAGTGACCCCAATTGGGGTTTTTTTTAAGCAAAGATCCTGAAGTGATTTGCCATTTTCTTCTTCACCTCCTTTTGCAGATGAGGAAACTGAAGCAAACAGGGTTAAATAACTTGCCCAAGGTCACACAGCTAATTAGTAGCTGAGGCTGGATTTGAATTCAGGAAGACTCATCTTTCTGACTTCAGCCCCAACACTGTGTCGCCTGGTTCCCCTATCTTTAAAATTTGCATATACGTATATATATTATATTGTTATATAATTATTATATATTATATTACATAATGACATTATATAACATAATAAATTATAATAATTATATATTATAATACATATATATGCACGCACATATTTGTATAGTTATATAAAAACTTGCATAATATATAATTAAAATTTACACAGATTTATATAAGCCATGTGCATAGGTTTATGTTTCTCCAGTGGGTATGTATGCTAATTTTTCCCCATCCAAGTCCTCCTATAGTCCGCGGACGCCCGGTTAAGAACCCCCGATTTAGGCCAAAGCGTTCACTTGCGGCCCAAAACAACAAGTGACTCTCGGTCACAGCGCCGGGGAGGGGGGGGGGGGGGGGGCGGGGAAGTGTGGTCTGGGTGGCCCCTGGAGCGCCGAGTTCCGTAGGTTTCCGTCACTGATGACGAACCAGCCCTGCTGCGCTCGGCGCCCTCCAGCTTCATCCCCTTTCTCCGGCTCCTCTCCCCTCCCCCGCCTCTCACCGTCTCCGCCGGCCGCGTCGCGGAGCGGCAGGAGGCGAGCCAGGGCCCAGTGCCCTCGGTGCCCCACCAGGCGGGCCACGCGACAGCCCTTCCCGACGGCAGCCATGACGACCCCGCGGCTCGGGAAGGGGCGCCCGGCGTGAGTCCGTCACGCGGCGGGGGCGGTGACCGGCGAGGGTCACCTGATCTGCATGGGAAAGGGCCCAAGCGCCAGAGAACGCGGAGAGGAGGAAGAGGAGGAGAAAAGAAAGCTTGGACCCAAGCCTAGAGGTCAAACCCGTTCCGTCCCGCCCCATTTCCCCCCACTCCCTTTCCACCCAACCCAAGCAAGCCCCAGGGGCTTCCGCAGACTGAAACGAGAGCCGACTGGCGGAAGGGCTAGGACACACCCCCTCCCCGCCTTCTCCTCTCCACCAATAGGAAACCGTTTCCAGCTCCACCCTAATCCTGGCCCTATCAAAAGGCCCAGAAAAGAGGCCGGGAGGTAGTTGGACCTCTGCAAGCTGGCTGGAGTTAGGAAGCCACGCCCAAAGTATGAAGTTGTCCCCCGGCCCTGCAGAAACTCTGCAGCGAGAGTAGCACAAAAAAGCGCGGCCCCATGAGACTCGGTGATAATTACAGTAACAGTAACTGAAATATACTGCTTGAGGTTGCAAAGAGCCTTGCAGATATTCTCATTAATTACAGCTAGTTATTATGTTACTATATTATTTTATTATTAATTATTATATATTAACTATTATATTAGTTGTTATATTATCAACTATATAAATAGTTAACATTGATATAGTGCTTATTATGTGCCAAGCACAGCTTATAAATATTATCTCGATTGAGCTTCACATCAACCACGGAGGTAGATGCTATTGCTATCCTCATTTTACAATTGAGGAAACGGAGACAAACAAGTTAGTATCTGAGGTCATATTTGAACTCAGGTCCTCCTCATATCTATCCCCTGCCCATCTGTCTCTCCACTGCACCACCGCTCTGTTGGGATATCTACGTCAGTACAGATATAGACCTGAAAACCTAGGAATCATCAACCCGAGTAGATGTATTACTATCTCATTACACATTATTGATATACGAAAACAATTATATCTGAGTCATATTTGAACTAGGTCCTCCTCAATATTATCCTCATCTTCTTCTGCACTCTGCTCTTGAGGATATCAGTCAGTAAGATAAGAAAAAAGGAAATAGGACAAATTGATTTATTAAAATCTATAAGCTACATTTATCATAGAAATATACTACATAGTTTTAAGCTATATGTATGGATTTCATTTGCTTGCCATCGTAGAGGAAGGAAAGGAAGGTGGAGGAAAATTGAAAAGTGAGTAAGGGATATGATTGTATAAAAATTCTACCTGGCATAAGTTCTGATCATAAAGATTAACTATAATATAAATAAAATGTCATCTAGAGATGAAAATGATGAAAAATCGAACAGATTAGTGCTAAGGACAATGTTGTAAAAATTTACACATGCATGGTTCTTCAATAAAAGTTAATATCAATAACAATGTAAAGATAAAATATATTAAAATAATCCTTTATGGTTGAGAAGCAATGAGGTGCATTTACAGAATTTTAACTCTGAGATTCTCAGATCAACTGCTAAGATGAAGTATTAGTATTATTCCCTTTTTATGGTTGAGGAAGCTGAGGCTGAAAATTAAGGACTTGGACAGTGCTTTAGATGCATACTTGTCCAATATATGTGGTCACACAGCTGTTAAGTACCAGAAGCTAGATTCAAACTAGTCAACAAGTATTTTTTGAGCAGATCTTCCCTGTATTCTGTAATGCCTTATGTTCCAGGAGAGCTGTAGAATAATGCTATTATTTATATTTGCACTGTAAGATTTACAAAACTCTTTCTAAACTACTACCTTGTGAAATAGGTATAAGACCCTCTCTCAGACTCCTAAGAGCTTACAGTCTGAGTCAAGAAACAAGGAAAAATTGTACTGTATTTTAGTCTTGCATCTAGTTGACACCAGAAAAAATATTTGTTAAATTAAATGTAGATCATAAGTTAAGAGCTAGAAAAGTCCTTAGAGTTCATCCAGTGTAGTTAATAGAGTAACAGATTAAGGAAAGGAGACCCAGAAAGTTTGCTCAAAGTCACAAACCCAGGGAGTAAATGGGATCCAGAAAGTTTACTCAAGGTCACAAACACAGGGAGTAAATGGCAGAACTGAGACTGAAGCAGATGTCTCTTTTTCCTTTCTCTTTTTTCCCCTTCTCCTGTCTTCTTTGACTTTTTACCCAAAGCCGATTCTTCTACAGCTATCCACAAAACCCTTTTTCTGTGTGTGCTCCCTTGAAACTTCCTTTCAGTTCTCAGATAAAATAACCAGAGGTCAAACCAAAGGACATCCACACTTTCACTCCTACCCAGGAATTTCATATGTAGATCACTGATTAATGGTAAGAACAGCCAGAGTCAGTATCACTTACAGTGATTTGCTTTTTTGCCTTTTTATTGTTGTTGTTGTTGTTTTGTTTTAAGTAACTGTTGTTTACATTTGACATTTTCAAGTGAAAATATCAAAGGGGTTATTCCTTTCCTATGCATTATTGATGAAGACACAGTGTGTTACAGGGAAAGAGCACTGGGCTTGGAGTCAGAGGTTCCAGGTTCATGCTGGCTCTGCTATCTACTACCTTTGTGACAAATCACAGACTTACTCAGACTCTCTAGCCCTCAACATTCCTCAATGTAAAATAAAAGGACTGGCCCATATGCTCTCTAAAATTTCTTCCTGCCCTAAATATAATTCTATAACCACTCATTTCTTTAGCTCTATGACAATTGCTAGAAAAAAGAACAAGCATTCATTCTCTCCCTATTCTAGTTCATCCTTCATTCATCTGTCAAAGTGATCTTCCAAAATTCAGGTCTTTACCACATCCTTCCCTTTCCTCCTTCCATTCAATAATATGAACCAAACTTTTCTTATTTGATTTCACCTTCACAGTACTGCTGGTCTCTCAATTTCCTCCTCTCCTCTCTTTTAAAGATTTTTCTTGAAGCATGACTACCACATCTACCAAAACGTTGTCATTTCACTGAAAGCTCCCCTTCTCCCTTCCTCTAATTTCACATCACTCAGATCTCTTCTGTCACCAATCTCTTCTTTCACCTGTCCCATAGGAAAAAAGCAGCTTTTTTTTTTTTTTTTTTTTTTGCCAAGACAAGCCCCTCTAGATGCACTAGGGACCTCATTCCATCCCATCTCCTGCCCCAGATTGTCCTCTCCACTTCCTATCTTCTCACTTATCTTCAATCTCTCTTTATTAGTTGGTTCTTTTCTGTTGCCTAAAAAGATGCCCATTTTCTTTATTCTCAAAAAAAACCTCATTCAATCCATTCATCCCCACCAACTAGTGTTTCATAGATCTTCTCTTTCTTCTTTTTAAACTCTTTGAGTAAGCCATCAAAAATCCCTGTCTTCATTTCTTTACTAATCCCTCTTTTTTTAAACCTCTGTAGTCTGTCTTCCTATCTCATCATGCAACTGAAACAATTGATCTTTCCAAAGTGCCTAATAGTCTTTTTTTCAGTCTTCATCCTTCTTGACCTCCTTACAGCCTGTGACTCTCTAGATCACCCTCTTCTCCTTGAAATTCTCTTCTAAGTTTTCATGCTGCTGCTATCTTTGGTTCTGCCTGAACCAGTCTCTTTTGCTCCAGGTCATGACCACTAACCACAGATATACCACAGGGTTGTTTTAGACTCTTTTTTCCATCTATAATATTTCACTTGGTGAGTTTATCAACTCTCATAATTTTAATTGTTATGTCTATACTAATAATTCTCAAATCTATCTATTTAACCCTAACTTCTCTGCTAATTTATCTCACATCTCTAAGCACCTATTAGACATCTCTCAACATACCCCAAACTGAACTCAATCTTTTTATGAAACTTCCTTATTAGTGTCAAATATACCACTAGACTTTTAATCCACCAGTCTCACAAATTAGGTGTCATCCTTGAATGTTCATTCTCTCTTAACCTATATATATATATATATATATACATACACAATCTGCTGCCATTTACTATCTATTTTACTGTCATTATATCTCTTGTATACTCCTTCTTCTCTCTTTTGATACTGCTACCATTCTAGTTTGGGCCCTTATAACCTCAAACCTAGATTGTTATAATATCCTGTTGAATATTTGGAAATTTCAGGTCTTACCACATCTTCCTCCCCCCCATTCAATAAGCACCAGTGACTCCCTATTACTTCCAAGATCCAAGATCTCTTTTTCATTCAGAGTCCTTAACAATCTTTTCAGACCCTCTCACATTTCCCTATAGACTTCCAAACAGAGTATTTCAGTGATTCATCATGGTTGAGAACCTTCACTAGAGGGGCTCTTTTGTATCTAAAGAATTATATGAGAGGGGAAGAGAAGGACTCTGGGAAGATGGCAGAGTAGGTCAGAAAATTTCAAGCTCTCCAAATTTTCCCCACAAACGAACAAATTGCATCTCAGGATGAACACAGACTGGTAAAAAAAAATAAATAATATGGGAGCAGAACAGGGGTCTGTTGGAATCTTTACAAACTGTTAAGCCATTGGAGTTGATAGAGACAATAATTATCTAATTTGGCATGGTTCAATATGATTGATTTGATCTTAGAAGGAGATATTTTGGGCCAGAACTTGAAACAAGGTACTAAGTACAACTGATAGAAACAATGCTTGTGTTCACACCTTTAGAGAGCTCATAAGTATCTAAGTACTCAATGGAGTTCACACGTTTGGGAGAATTCAGGGTTTAGAAAGAGATATCTGAATTTATACCTCCCTTAGGGCCAGAAAGCATGCTGGGAGATATCCCACAATCCCACTCTTGGAGAAGTAGCATAAATACAGCTCCAGTAAGCCACTCGAGAGAGTTTTTCTGGGGAACATCGACTGGGGTGGGAGACAGAGCACTCTGGGAGATACAGAACCCTACTTGCCTCAGTTGGAGATTGAGAAGCCACGAGTTGGAGTTGAGCTGAAGGCAATAAAGGACAAAACTGCAAGATCTCTTGGAACCAAGCAGAGAGATAAGCCTCTGAGCTAATCGGGCTATATTGAAGGACACAATAAAAGTTCAGATCTTTTATCAGCTGGCTGCGATTTTGGAGTAATTATTTACTTTCAACTGAAACTAAGGCTGCCTCCAGAAAACCTTTCTGAGAAACCTGCTTTCTCTCAGAGAGAATTCTTATATTTTAAAGAAAAAGATCACCACAGGGGTCTTCCTGGGACAACCCAAAAAGACCCAAAGTAAAGCCGCTCCAGACTATTTCCACAGAAACAGCAAGAAGGGGTCCCTAGGAATAGCTGGGTTCTGTAATCTCAGCCTGAACCACAGGAACTTTCACCTCCCAGGGTCTGTGTCCAAGAAGATTGAGGGAACCTCTGCTGATTAGGAATACCAAACCCAGCTATATTGCTGAGACGTGACCTTAGGCAAGAAGGAACTAGCATATCCAGTGAATGCAGAAGTAGCAGGGCAGGGGTACTGCTGGCACATGTACAAGGGTGGAGTTTTTAGTTTGGGGTTCTAGGACAGAAGAGAAAATTGAAGCGAAGTCAGAGGCACCATCCTCTCCTACTGCAGGATTAAAAATGCTTGCACTAACAGCTCTCATTAAAAAAACATTGAACAGGCAAAGAAATACTATGAGAACAGGAAAGACTGGGGTTCATCTTCAGAGGAGAACATTGAAATAAAAAATGTCTCTCCTACCCCAATAACTAAAGTTAAATGGCTACCTGCTCAGGAGGAATTTATAGAACTCAAAAAAGGCTGAAAATCAAATGACAGAGATTGGGTGGGGGAAGGGGGAATACATATATACATATGTATGTATGTATGTATGTATATGTATATAAAAGAACTATCCAAGAAAAAGAAAACTATGAAAAGAAAGTCAATCAGCTACAAAAGGAGATCTAGCAGAAAACAAAAAATGATTCTTTGAAAATTAGATTTGAGCAAGGGGAAACCAGTGAAGCTATTAGAGACTAAGAAATAACAAAACAAAGTATAAGGAATGAACAAATGGAAGATAATGTAAAACATAAGAAAAACAACTGATCTGGAGAACAGATCAAGAAGAGAAAATATAAGAATAAGTGGACAACCTGAAAACTGTGACTAAAAAAAGAATCTTGACACAAAAATGCTGAAGTGATAGAACAAGAGGGAAAACGGATCCTATAAGGAAAAACACATAGGATCATTTTTCTCCTATCCTCAAAAAGTCCTTACTTGATCCATTCATTCATATACTATATGGAAATATATTCTATACTTCTCTCTTTTTTGTAGCTAAACTCTTTGAATTGAGCCATCTATAACCGTGTCGCCTCTTTTCTATGATCATAAGTGATAGAGTATATGTATTGATAGATAGTTCCCTATATCAGTGAAGACACAGGTCCAGTCCAAATGTATGAGTATAGATTGGAAGATATATATAGATGATAACAGAAAAATACAGATGGAGAAAGAAATAAGAGATAGATAGATATAGATTAGTTAAATAATATAATTCAAATTCTGGCGTAAGTATAGAATAGAAAGTCCACAAGATACCACATAAAGTGTCTTGTCCCTATCTATGAAGACACTCACCTTCAGGTTCCATGGGTAGACTCTCTGGTGCCCTCCTCTGGTCAGTAACTCCTTTAAAATATTTAAAGTGTCTTTTTTTCTAGTAACAGAGAACTGGAAAATGTAGGTCTATCCATCAATTGGGAAATGTCTGAACATGTTGTGGTATATAGTTGTGATGGAATATTATTGTGCTTTAAGAAATTGTGAACTTGATGATCTTAGAAAACCTGGATAGATTTGTATGAAATAATGAAGCATGAAATAAGCAGAATCAAGAGAATGTTGTATGTAATAACATATAGTTTTAAGAATAACTTTGAGTGACCAAGTCATTTTGACTATTATAAAAACCCAAATTAACTATAAAAGTTAGATGATGAAAGATACTATATGCATTTGGAGAAAGAACTGATAAGTAGAAGTATGTATATAATGGTTTTACACACATATGTATTTGTGCCTAACAATAATCATCTTCAGATCAGATGGGAAGTTAAGGAAAAAATTGGGAGGGGGAGGAAGAAAGTTACATGGTAACCTTATTACATAATTAAAAGGAGTAGTAAGTTATACATAATAGGTTTGCAGTTTCATGTACAACTTATCTTTTTTTCTATTCCACTATGTTATGGGAATGTTTATTTCTTGAGTTCAAAATAAAATAAATTAAATTTTAAAAAATAAAAAGAATGAATGTGAAGAACAAAAACAAAAAAGACCTTAATTTGGTGGAATCTATGCTGAAAGCAGCATGAAGACTTGAAGCCAGCTTTGTGATGCTGAGCTATATGATCTCCACATAGGAGAGAAGCCAGATAACAGTCCAGGGCAATAGAATGAAGCCAACTTCATATGAAGATCATGTGAGAACTACTTAAAGGAACTTGGGACTTGCAGTTCAGAGGAAGTTTTGAGTGACTATAATCATCAGTTACATTTAATAAAGCATCAGGTCTGAAATCAGGAAAACATGAGTTCAAATCTAGCTTCAGACAATGACTAACAAGTCATTTGATCTATCTGCCTCAATTTACTCATCTGTAAAGCGGGGATTTGTAATAGCATCTACCACCCTGAGTTGTTATAACAATCATATGAGAAAATACTTGTAAAGTGCTTAGTACAGTCCCTGGCACATGCTAAACACTGTATAAATGTTAATAATTATAATTATTACCTATTAATAATCAGTCAATATTCATTTAAGTGATTACGAAAAGCATTGTGCTAAGTAAGCAATGGGAGATAAAGATGGGAGTTGGATCTATAATTTCATTGGTATAGAGAACCTCTAGGCGTGGAAACTCCTACCAATTTCTGGTCAGCCTCTTATCTACACCATAAAGAATTGCCAAAAGCACTAAGCAATTAAGTGCCTTTTCTAGGGACAAACGATCAGAACGTGTCAAAGGTGGAATTTAAGCCCACACCTTCCTAGATTTAATCACCAAGTGCTAAGGATACAAAGAAAAGGCTAAAGTTGTCCCTGTCTCAAAGAGTTTACACCTAATTGAAAGAGACAAAGTATATCTTTCTGGTTCATATAAGATACAAAATAGATGCAAGGCAACCTTAGAAGGGAAGGCACTGTCTTCAGGTATTTTTAAGTCTTGTCACATAGAGATGTCACTTACTTGTATTTGTGTCTGGATCGAAGAAGGTTGGAGAAAAATTAGAAGTGTATGTAGTAGCACAGGCTACCGTAGTAGAAAGTGAATTTCTGATCAATGAGTATATTCAAATGGAAGCTGAATAAACACTTGTGGGATGCTGAAAAGGACATTTGTACTTTTAAAAGTATTATGGTATCAAGGGAATTTACATGTATGCATAATACATATATGCATAATAACTTATAACAACACACAATTTACATGGATACATAACAACATAATAGATAATTGCTCAAAATATTTTGATCAATAAGCATTTACTGAGCTATGTCTTTGTTAACATAAATTCAAAAGCAGAAGATAGTCCCTGTCCACAACAAACTTAAAATTCTATGAGTGATACAGCATATGCACAGATAAGCATATATAAGATATATACAAAATAAATTTTGGTAAGTTCTACCAAGATGGAAAGGGTATGAATATGGGCCAATGCTAGGCAGCATATCTGTTTACCAAGGAACAAGATGGCTAAATTCAGAAAGGCTCATCACTGCATTATGATGCATTATGATGATGAATTTTTCAGTAATTGCAATTCACAAAGATAATATGCTAAGTTATAGATGAGTTATAAGTGATCTATGTTGCTAGCAGAGATTTTCTCTCTCTGCCTCTCTCTCTCTCTCTCTCTCTCTCTCTCTCTCTCTCTCTCTCTCTCTTCCAGTTCCTTCAAGTCAAATACAAGGTTTTCTACAACAAAAATCCGTGTAAAGTACTACTATAAATGGATTCAAGAAGAGCTTAAATCATTTCAAATATGTCATATCCAAAGGTAAGTTAAGGATCTTTAAAGTAGAGCCCAAACTTCTCAGGGTTAGAAACGAACAAACAAAAACACTTGTCTCAATGTCTGATCTATCCCAGCATTTCTAATTTTGCAATTTCTTCTTTCCTTTCCTTTCCCCTCACTCTAAGGAACAATGTGTCAGGTATGTGGGGTACAAAGGAAGGGCTGCCATTTTTGAGTAGGTATAGTTTGCCAGGATAGGCAAGAGAACTACTATGGATTTAATGAGAGGGTAGTATAAGGAGATCACTTATTTGATAAAGATGGCCATTGCCACTAACCTTAAGGAATGACCTTTTTTAATGGTGTCTTTTATTTGTATGAACTCAGCATTATGTCAAGCTCTCTTACCTTTGTCATTTTCAAAAAGCCATCCTCACAGGATTACAGAATGTCAGATGGCAAACACCTTAGCATTATCTAATCAGACAACTATTTCACACACAAAATTAACCTAAACCCAGAGAGATTAAGTGATTGCCCCAGGACAATCAGTTATATAGTTCATATTTAGCAGAGTTTGAACTTGGACTACAATTTCCTAATTTCCCTTTGTTTTCTTTTAATTATCTCTTGATAATTAATAATAATAATAATAATAATATCTTGTAAATGCTCTTCAACAAATAAAGGAGCTGAGGACAGAGGAGAGGAATTATGAGTTAATATCCTTACCTATGGGCCTAAGACACTGTTGTGGGATTTGAAAGGGGAGAAGGAAGGATGTTTTATTTAAAGTGGGATCTTAAATTTAAATAAGCAGAATTTGAACCTAAACCCTAGAAAGTAAATAAATTAGTAGTAGTAATAAAAGTGATAATAATTCCTAGATATAGCCCTCTAAGGCTCATAAAGCACTTTTCTCATAGCAATTATATAAGGCAGATAGTGCAAATGTTGATATGCTCATTTTAAAGATGAGAAAATACAACTAATAGTCATCAGAAAAGTTTTAAGCTAGTAGTATCCTCAGGGAAAACTGAGGGTATAGAATTTGGACAAATGGATAAATTGTATAGTCTAGGCTAGCATAGATATTATTGAAGATCTGAACTTTTTTCTCTACACAGACACTCTTGCCCCTATCTATAAAAGCAGTAATTCATATTGCCAAAAATTAATCTTAAATTTAAATTATTTAAGTAAATCATCACCACAGATTTAGAGTCAGAATAAATAGGTATCTAGGTATCCAATAAAAGAGAATCATCAGGGTAAGTAGATGGCATAATAGATGGAAAACTGGCCCTGGAAATATTGTGCCACAGTTCCCTTTTAATGTCCTGATCCAGTTTCCCTAATTGTCCTATTCAGTTACTCTGCCTCAGGTTATAACTATTCCCTCTTAATGTTAGGATAAAGGTCTTATATTTTAGACCTTAGGCTATAATCATTCCCTCTTAATGTTTGATGGGCTAAAGGTCTTTATCCATTTTAGATGTCCTTAGAATATCAGGAGCCTCTCCAGTACCTCCCATTATGTCATCCTAGGTGCCTCCCCATATTAGGTCATCCCCATCCAGATACCTCCCCCATTATGTCATTGTTCTTGTTACCCTATAAAAGAATCTTGTATCTGACATTCACAGCTGGATTATTTGAGATGATAGTCTCATTCAGCCCTGGTACCAAACCATGGATCCATTTGGTCCCAGTAAATCTCTCCCTTTTAAATAAATTATTAAATTGTTCTCAAATCTTGCTCAGTTTCTCCAGCATTACAGAATCAGTAGTACCCAAGTTCAAATCCAGCTTCAGACACTTAGACCCCGGACAAATTCCTTAGTCCTGATGGCCTCAAAAAAGAGTATCCTGCTACTGGAGGGGGAAAAAATTGGCACTTAATGGTCTACTAGCAGTCACCTGATGCTTTCTAATGTAGAAAGTCAGGGGCATTGGGCACTAAAAAGCATCAAAATTTAGATCAATGCAATGACCAGTCTTGGTTTCAGATGACTGATGATTGAATATATCTTTCTCTCAGTAGAGAGGTGGTAGACTAAAGATGTGAAATAAGGCATAAAATGTCAAAGAAAGTCAATGTGTCAATTTGCTTAACTGCATTTTTTTTTGATACAGGGAAGATTTTTTGAGGATAGTAGTATTATTGGTAAACGAGAGTGCTTTTTAAAAAATCAACATTTCCTTCCCACTTAGAAGAAGGAGGAAGGGAAGGCAGAGAGAGGAAGGAAAGAAGAAAAGAAGGAAGGAAGGAAGAAAAAGAAAGGGAGGAATGAAGGGGGGAAAAGGATGGAGGGCAGGGACAGGAAAAACAAAAGAAGGAAAAGGAAGGAAAGAGGGAAAGAGGGAAAAAGGAAAGAAAAAAGTCACTGGACTTGGACTTAGAATCATAGGAATAATGTCTCTGCTGTGACAAAAAGTTTCCATTGCACAACTTTCTTGTGATTTAAATATAGATCTCCCAAACTAGTAAAGCATTTGTCACTACTGTAGATGTTTTGCAAATTTGTAGACCCTCCACTTTCCATTCTACACCTAACTTGTCCATGCTTGATGACACTCTTTGTGAGAACAGGGTACTATGCAAAAATGAGCTGTTATTACTGTTTTCTCCATCTTTCATTGGTTCTTTTTGTGCACAGCTCATTTATCTGTTTTGGTCTAAGTGAGAAGTCCATTCATGTAATTCTCTTCATTCAAAATAATTAGAATAAACAGATTCATTTCAGCAAAAACAGTCAAACCAGTTCTGTACAGTCTTTAACAGCTAAACAGTGATATTATTGTTTAACATTTCACATTTCCAGGAGAACTATTTCTCAAGACTTTGCCAACATTTAACTTAATTTTCCTACAGTGCACATATTTGCAATAAATTTAAGTGCAGTTCCATAGGTTAATTCACTGAGTTAGCTGTGCTACCTTGTTTCTCTACTAGTAATGAGAATGTGTAGACTCTTGGCATGCAATCAGATTGCCTGGACTTTAAATGTCATTTAGATTTTTCCATCCCCAAGCATAAATAACAGCACTCGCTAGCTAAGAGGAAGGAGAGCAAATCAATTAAATACAATATTTATTTTCAATTCAGCTAAGATTTGTCAAAAAAAAATTACTTGGTATAAGGCACTTTTCTGGGGCTATAGGGATGAAATAATGTGCAATCCCTGCCCTCAAAGAGTTTACAATAACAGGAATAGCTCACATTTATATAACATTCCAGTACACGAAGTACTTTTCTTAAAATAACCCTGTGAAAAATAGACCATGCAGAGTTGTTTTGCTGGTTTTTTTTTTTTTTTTTTTTTTTGAGGGGGATGGGTTGAGGAAATACCCTTCTCCAAAGCAGATCATTTACTTTTCTGAAACTTACAGACTTAGTGCCTGAGGCCATTAGGAAATCAAAAGAAGAGCCTGGAGTTGGACAACCAGAAGGTATTGGATAGCCTTGCCTTGTTCCGTCCTATCAGGAATCTGAATTACAACCCCTAAGGTTAAATTTCCCCTATAAATGTGTCTATGGCTCATGCTAACTTTGCTAAATTCCTCTTGGGTTTATAGCCCACCATAACATTCTGTCCCTCCTTCATGCTGTGTGATGTCTTCTCTCATCCTTCACCATATTTTAGGGTGTTTTGTTATGCCACAGTTCTCTTTTATTGTCCTGACTCAGTTTCCCTAATTATCCTGACTCAGTCCTGCCTCGGTTTTCCTGTTTCTCAGTTTGGCAAAACCTCCCCTCCCTTTTTATCAGAATACTTGATAAGGATAAAAGATCTTATCTATTAAAATCTCAGAATGCCTCTGCCCATCCCAAGCTATTGGAAAGTCAGATACTGTCTTAACAAGATGCCTCTCCCCATGTCTGGGGTGCCTCCCCTGATTATGTCATCTCATCTCGGTGGCTCCCCCCACCCTGTCAGAGTCCCGTTCCTGCTCTCAGCACCCTAACTCCGCCCCTGCCTCCCTTTTCCCCTGTATCTGAGCCACGTGTCTCTGGCATTGAGAACTCTGATTGTTGGCTGGATTCTTGGAGACTACAGTCTCACTCAGCCCTGCCACCAAACCATGGATCTGTTTCATCCCAGTATATCTCTTCATTTAATAAATTATTAAACACTCTCTAATCTCTATCTTGCTCAGTTTCTCCAGCATTACAATTTCTCCTTTCATTCCCCAAGATGTTTTATGGTGTCTCTCCTCTCATCCCCCCACCATGTCTAAAACTCCTTTCTTTACTAACTATATGCTTTCCCAACTCTATTTTATATTTACTGTTCCTTACTGTAATTATTGTCTGTAATTTCTTCTCCTACATAAACCTGTCTTTTGTCAAAGACAACTATGAATTCTTTACATAATTGAACCCCAACATTTGGTGCCTATATCAATCTCATCATTTGGTGACCAGGAATTGTTTCCCTAGATCATATTATCTGGTCTCCTAAATAACCTCATCAAGAGCACCTCATTTAATACCTGACAGGACTCGTTTCTCAAGAGTTGGGAGATTCCCACTAACTCTTACTCTCCTCATCCCAGATACTGAAGCCCAGGACTGCCAAGGAGCACACACACCCTCCCCCACTAGTTAAATTACTTCCTCATTCCTTTCTATCCTAACTATACCCTACTTTTCTCAGTATCTCATGCTAAATCTACCTACTCATTCATTCTGTTATTCCTTCTAGAATCTCTTCCTTTCTCTCTCTATTTATCTTCTTAAATTCTTCAGGCCTCCTCCTGATGACCCTTGACCATCCTATCCAGTAATGGCTACACTTTCACTCATTGTTGTGGCTATAACTGTTAAGTTTGTTCCATTTTCCATGGGGTTTTCTTGACAAAGATACTGGAGTGGTTTTGGTTATTTCCTTCTCTAGCTCATTTACCGATGAAGGAACTGAGGCAGACAGGATTAAGTGACTTGACCAGGGTCAGGGAGTTAATGTCTGAAGCTAGGTTTGGAGTCTTCCTGACTCCAGGCCCAGCACTCTACCATTGCACCACTTAGTTGCCCTACCTTCACTCATAGCCCCAACTAGACAGCCCTGGTAAGGCATTCAGAGTACTTCTTACTCCTGATAATGACTATTTCCACACTCTCCCTCCATTTCAATCATTCAGCAACCCTTCCTCCTTTGAGATTCACATAATCCAAATTTGTCCTCTGATCCAGACCCTGGTAACCATTTTCTATTGGGCTCTAGGATGTGTTTCCTCCTTTTTGAATGAATTAAATGTCTGAAATTACAGTCACCTTCTCCATCCCAACTCCTGCCCTTGTCCTAAACTCTTAGAAGACCTCAACACACACACACACACATTTATTTATTTAGATTATCTCTTTATTTTATTAAATATTTCCCAATTACATAAAAAAAATTTTTTTTGACATCCATTTTTAAAAATTCTAAGTTCCAAATTCTTTCTCTGTCCCTCCCTTACCCATTGAAAAGGCAAGCAATAAGATAATAAATTACCATGGGAGGTCATTGTAAAAATATACATAAATATAAAGTTATGCAAAATTCAAGATACATATTAATGTTGTCTCAAAAACCCTACTTCCCCACTTACTATTGTAATAATAGTTACAAAGTCTTTCTGTCCCAAATCTAGGGCACGTTCTTCCAAAAATATAGAAGGTTCACAGAGAGGAAAAGTAGTCATTAATTTACAGGGAAATGATATTGAAGTTCATGTGTAGGGAGCAAAGGAGCAGAAGCAACTTACAATGTAGAACTGCAGGGCTAAAGCTTTTCTTTTTCCAGTAGGAGGGATTTCATGAAAATAACTTTGAGTCTGGCATCAATGATATATGAGCTGTTGTGCTGCTCAGCTGGGCTGACTCCTCTCCTTTCTATTGAGTTGGACAGGCTGTTCAGTTATGAATACAGCTCCCTGCCAGTGTTGGCTGCTGCTGAGTACAGCTAAGCATGTCACTTAACATATTTGTAGGGAAGGTGTTCCTTAACTGTCAGACTAAGAGGAATACTAACTTAGCCACTGAACTTTTCACAGGGTATGGAGTCTGGAGGGACCAATCTGCTGGACTGCCAGGTCTCCCCAGCTAGAGCGTTACAGAGTTCTTATTAGTCTGTATCTTTTACCCTAGAATTAAGAGAAACCTCTTTGAGTTCCAAAAGCCTTCAGCCCTGAGCTTTTGTTATTTCCGGATAGGAAATGAAAAAGACCTAATCTCTCTTTTTCCCCTAGAGAGAGATTTTGTTTACTTATGGTGACCAATAACGACACTTCCCAGATTCCAATTGGGAGTTTATGCAGATGAGCAGCTCCATACAAAAAGCAGGATTCTCCTCTGGGACGAGTCCATTGTTTCTACTTTCCTTTTCACACGCAATTAAACTTTTCATGGTTCAGACACTTTTTCAGATTTGGAGGCAAGACATCATCAGGCTGGAACATTCCATAAAATTTCCCCAGGAACCAGATTAAAATATAATTTGGAAATGTTTAACAAAATTAATGAAAATACAATACACAAGGATAATGTTGATTTGTGGTTTTCTAAGTCATTATGCAACTTTTAGGGATCTCCTCCTATTTATATGACGTCAATAGAGTTAGAGTACTTCCTTTACATCCAAAAGGGATTAACTTTGTATTTCAAGGTGTCTGGATTTGCCCTTTCCAACCTTTAGCTTTGCTAACTCTAAAGGAGTACATCCCCAGTGTCTGGTACATAGTTAAAACTGAACAGTGCTTGTCCATTATCTGATTGATTGATAGCTGAGATAATCCTGGAAATACTCCATGGAAGAGATAAATCTTGAGCTGGTCCCTGAATGAAATAATGAAAGAAAATATTTCATCAAATAGAGATTAGAGAGAGAGGGGAGCCATTGCAGATCTGGTTAATGACATTTATGGAAAAAAGCAGAATGAGACAGGGGCATAGGAAGTAATCTATGATGTGTGCATGAAAAAGAGGAGAATATAATAAATCTAGAAAAGTAGGTTAAACAGACTTTGGAGGCTAAGAAACTGGTCTTTCATTTAAGAAGCAATGAACAGTCACTAGAGTTTTTTTGAGCACAGGAGTAATATTAGCTGTTCATTAGAAAGAATACTTTAGTGGGGAAAATCACGTAAGAAGCTATTACCATCATCCAATGACTAGCAATGAGTGCCTGTTCTAGACTAGTGACCATAGAAATGAAAAAGTCCATGGAATTAAATTGCATACACATGCATTTTTGATTTCCTTCACAAGCTAATTGTACAATAATTCAGAGTCTGATTCTTTTTGTACAGCAAAATAATGTTTTGGTCATGTATACTTATTGTGTATCTAAGTTATATTTTAATATATTTAACATCTACTGGTCATCCTGCCATCTAGGGGAGGGGGTGGGGGGGGGTAAGAGGTGAAAAATTGGAACAAGAGGTTTGGCAATTGTTAATGCTGTAAAGTTACCCATGTACATATCCTGTGAATAAAAGGCTATTAAATAAATTTAAAAAAAAAAAAAAAGGAATTAAATTGCATATATTTTGGAAATAAGATCAAAAGCACTAATCTCATGATTTTATGTGAAGATTGATAGAAAGGGCAGATAACTACTAAATTTTACAAGTTTGGTTGCCAGCTATTAACAGATTAGGAGAGGAGAAGTGTTGAGGAGGAAAGTAATGAAGAGAAGGAAAGGAACATGGTGCATAATTCTGTGAATCTTCAGGACTTCAAAAAAAAACCCAAATTTATTAGTGTTGTGGTCAGCCACACCAGTTCAATCCCTCCACCTCTTATGGGGAGGATCAAAAAAAATCATTTACTAATAGTCAACTAGGTGATCATTATTTCTGTACATAACTAAGCTGTTTCTTGAACAGTATACATGGTAGCTATCTACCTATGTCTATTTTCCATTTTTTTGCAAAAACATTGAAACATTTGAAAATTTTCCAAACTTAGATTGTTTTAAATAAGATTTTCTTCCTCATACTTTGTCAAAATATTTTGTCTATAATTGTTTTTAAGAGCAGATTCTAAGTTTTGTTTGGGGGAATGTGAATTTATGAATAATTTATTACATAGGAGCATAATGAGATCCCTGTATATCTCCAGTGAGAATTTCCTAGAGCTCAGATGTCAAACATTTGGCCTGCAACACTCCTGAGATTAATATGTAACTGGGAAATATTTAACAAAATAAAAAAAATACAATAAAACATAAAAAAGTTACTATGCGGTTTTATGTCAATATACTCCCACTCTGACCCATTCCTTTTGAGTTTGATATCACTATCTTAAAGAATTTCATAAAAATCTAATGAAAGGCTAATATTTCCTCTTTCTTAAAGGTTATAAAATAGAATGTTAGACTGAGAGGTGGTATAATTGCTGGAGTTTGTCGAGGAGATTGAAGTTCAAATCCTGCCTCACACTGGAGTACATCCCTATAATGTATTGCCTTTCGCTCTTGGCAAGCCACTTAACCTATCAATAAAATGGGGTTAATAGGGTTGTTGTGAGGATCAAATAAAATGAACATATGTGAAACATTTTGTAAACCTTAAAATTGTGTGTATGTATGTGTGTGTGTGTGTGTGTGTGTGTGTGTTCCCACCAAATACCAATTCCACAATGAACATACATAATGAATGGCAAAGAAACCCATTTATCCAGATAGTAAAACAGAGATAAGAAAAAATGTGCCTAGGAAAATATGTAGCAAACAATGCAGCGTGATTTGTATCATAGCTTTTTATTAATTTTGTCATTGTTCTTATTTGAACCCAACATTATTTCATAAGCTATTCCTAGTATATTCATATATTAATATGAAAAGTCAATACTAATTTGCATGGAAAATGATATGTATTCAAATGAATACATGATCGATCTCATCAATGTGGATGTCCTCTCCATATATGTTTGTCCAGCTTATTCAACTCTTGTCTGTGTCCTCTCATGAACTCCCAAGACATCTACCCAATGTGCTAAGAGTTTTTCTAGATTATCTCCCATTTCAAGGACACCAGTGGAGCATGTGTGTGGCCCATTGATTGCCCTTCACTTTCAACTTTTTGACCAGTCCATCTTTTTTTCAATTATTCTATGATTCCTTTCATTCTTCTACACTAGTTTTTCTTTATACTTCCTTATTTATTATATGCTGCAGCCTACTCACACCCACTGAACGTTTCCCTATTGCGCTCTGAGTAACAACCTTTTAAATTCTTCCAAAATTATGGTTCCATAACTCATAGCAATGTAATGACACAGGTACAATATTGTATTAAGAAGCTAGGCCTTTGCCTCAGGGATAAGTTTAGAGTTATCTAAATTTAGAATCATTCTCTAAAATGAAGAATGAGAAAGGATTTTTTTGCATACTAAAAATAAACTTAAGAAATAAATGAGGTCAAAGGCTTTTAGAATATGCAGAAGTTTCATTCCTCTGTTAATATGAATACAATCTTCGTGAAGACAGTCAGATAGGAGAAGACATTCTAGTCTCTAGTCCTTCACAATTTAACCTCTCTCTCTCTTCCCTTCTCTAGCTGTTTCCCATCCTGGAATCCTCTCTCTCCTCATCTCTGCATCCTGGCTTCCTAGGCTTCATTCAAGTCCCAACTAAAATTCTACCTTGTACAGAAAATTTTTAAATTTTCTAATCTCTCTTAATTCTAGTGCCTTTTTTTCTGTTAATTATTTCCTCTTTATTTTACATATAGTCAGGATCCAAAAAATTTTTTTCCCTTTTTTATTTTTTCTAATTATTCATGTACCTTAATTTTTTAAATACACATTTCTTTATGAATCATGTTGGGAGAGAAAAACCAGAACAAAAGGGGAAAATCACGAGAGAAAAAGAAAACAGAAGAAAAAGAAAAAAGTGAACATAACATGTGTCGATTTATATTGTTTCCCCAAAAAAATCTTGGTAGGCTAGAGAATTGAGTTACAACATAGAGGCTGAAATCTCATAGGTATAAATGAAAAGAAAAAAAAGGAGAAGAAAGAAGGAAGAAAGAAAAGAGTAAGAGAGTGAGGGGAAAAAACTTTTCTCAATTACAAGATGGAAAAAATACAATCAGGCAGAAGTTTGTCTGGGAGTTTTAGTAGAGGCTAAGTTCAAGTTCAATATGAGTCAGCCATGTGATGTGATAGCCAAAAATTCTCTCATGACCTTGGGCTGGATTTAGAGAGACACATTGAGAGGTGACTATTTCCAAGATGTCTGCCCTTGTCAGACGAGACTGGGATCGCTGTTTTCAGGTCTGGCGTCAGTGCAGAAAGGATGGGCATAAGCTGAAAATTGCCTAAAATAAGGCAATAAGCACAATGAAAAGACTTAAATCTGTAGCATATGAGGATTAGTTGAAAGGATGGCAGTATTTAGTTTAGAAAAGAGAAGTATGGGGAAAACAAGTATTTCTTAACTATATACTATGTGCCAGACTCTGTGCTAAGGGCTTTACAAATGCTATTTCATTTGATCCTCAGAACAGTCCTAAGAGATAGTCTTTTTTACAATTTTATAATTGAAGAAACTGACAAAAGTTAACTTGACTTTCTGGGATTTCATAGTTAGAAAGTGCTTGAGGCCATTTTTGAACTCAAGATCTAAATCTATAAAATGCTTCCAGACTAGGCCCAGTGTTCTTCATTTTTTAAAATTTGGAATATGTATATTTTTAATCAATTGTATTTTATTTTTCCAAATAAATGTAAATTTAGCTTTCAACATTCATCCTTGTAAGACTTTGTGTTCTAAATTTTTTCTCCTTTTTTCCCTTACCTCTCCTCTCTTGAAGATAGCAAGCAATCATTAAACATGTCCAAAGTTTTTAAATATATTTCCATATTTGTCATGTTGTGCAAGAAAAATCAGACTAAAAGGAAAAAAAAGTTATGAGAAAGAAAAAGCAAGCAAAGAAACAAAATAAGGTGAAAATATTATGCTTCAATCCACATTCAGTCTCTCTCTAGATAGCATTTTCCATCCTAAATCTACAGGAATTGTCTTGTATCACTGCATTGCTGAGAAGAACTAACTCTATCATAGTTGATCATCACATAATAAATACTCTTAAGGTTTATAGTTTTATTCTGGTTCTGCTCACTTCAATCAGGATTAGTTCTTTTAAAGTCTTTTCAGTAGACCCAGTTTTCTATTCACTGTCATACCAAACTGCTAGATTATTTCTCACTAAGAGGGATTATAAATGTAGGGTTGCAATGAACTTCAGAAACCATCCAGTTCAACCTTGATTTAACAGGTGAGGCAACTGAGGCTCAGGGAATTAACATGATTTGCCAAAGACCACACAGAAATAAACACCAAAGGTGGTATTTGAACCCAGTCCTTTGACACTACAGCTAATTTTCTCTCTCTCCATCGCACCACAATGCTTTATAGGAATGTTTCATGGGTGAAATGTCATTTCAGCTGAGTCTTGAAAGATAAATTGTGGTTTTCAATATATACAACCTGAATAAGGTCTTACCCAAATAGGGAATGACCTGAGTGGGAAAATAGGACATGACCAATGTTTCCTTATCTATAAAATGTTAGACTAAATGATTTCTAAGATTTCTTTTAGTTCTAATTCTGTGATCCTATGATACAAAAGCACTGATTAAGTGCCAACTACATGCCAAAAACTATGCTAAGAGTTGAGGATAAATAGACAAAAGTTATATAGTCCTTAAAGAGTTTACATGTAGGCAGTCAATAAACATTTATTAAGTGCCTATTGTGTGCTAAGCCCTATGCTAAGCTCTGGGTATACAAAGAAAGGTAAAAGACCAGACCCTGCCTTTGAATAATTCAAAATCTAATAAGTATAACTGTATAATAATAACAAATATAACAAAAATATCTAGAGAACTCTTAGTGTAGTAAGTAGGAGCTAGATATCCTAGTTTTCCATTTAGATAGACCTAGATCTGTAGTCCTAAATCTGTAGATTTAGATATCGAGCAACTTGATATCTAGGTTCTTGGATTCTAGTAAATAGAATCTAAACATCCTAGTTACTTCTCCAGATAGAAAAAAAATCTAGATTTATAGACGTAGGTATCCTAGTAACTAGATATCTACGTCCATGGGATCTCTAGATCTACTAACCAGAGTCTAGGCATTCTAGTTATTTCTACAGGTAGAAAAATCTAGATTTATAGATGTGGGTATTTTAGTTACTCCTCCAAGTAGGAGAAGTTTGTCAAGTTGGCAAAAGGTAAGTTTATTTAGGAGAAGAGGTTACAGACAAAATGATGAGATACAATAGATACCAGGAATGTAAATATGAAATAGAGTTGGGAGAACACATAGCAGGGGAAAGGATTTTAATAATTAATGATGTAAAAGACAAGTTCTCTAATGGGACTCATAATTAGGGAGGAGAAAGGGAACTCCCCAGAAGATTGGAGCTGTCAGCTGTCAGAATCCTAAAAGAGTTAGTTTGCTATAAGGAAGAGACAGACACTATAAGGCATAATGGGGGATGGGGATGAGAAGAGAGATACCATGAAGCATGTTGGGGTGATGAGAGAAAAGACCTCCATGTGGCACAGGGAAGGGGTGAGGGGAAAGTTAGCATGAGGTAGAGTGCTGTGGTCTCAGCAAAGATGGCATGAGCCGTGGACAAATCTATAGAGGAAATTTAACCTCACATGACTGGCATTTCTTGGCTGGACAAAGTAAGGAGGAGCTACCCATGACCTTTTCTAGAGGAGGTCTCCTTGACTCCTAGAGAGTGGTCTTAGGGGGTTGACAGAACTTGGATTTCTGACTACCCAACCTCCACAGAGAGTGAGTGGGACCATGAGGTTAAACTGATTTCTATCAGAGCCTTTTTCTGCCTGCCCAGGAGCAATTCCATCAATGTTCCAGTCCCTCTCTGCCAACCACAGAGGATCTCATCAATATTACTGTGAATATGATAGAAAGAGGATTATTATATTTGTTATACTTGATTGATTTATCATCTATCTATCTATCCTGACTATTTGTATTTGACCATCTGTCTGTTCCTCTATCTTTCTATCCCCAGTCCCAAAGACCATTGGTTAGAGAGAGCTCTGTTCTCATTGGTAGAAATGAATGCATAAGAGGTTGGGTGGACTTGACAAGAGTGGGAGAGAGGAGAGCTCCCCCGTCTTCTTCAAGTTCTTTCCAAGCTTTGAATCCTTTTTTTTTTTTTTTTTAAATATTCTTCAAATCACTGGGTTTCTTTAGATACCCTTCTGGCTTCCAGCTTCAGGAGGAAAGATGGATGAGGTCAATTCCACTTCAGGTAGCTGAAAGAAAAGAAAAGACTGAGAAGAAGCTCACCTTCTTTATATAGAAGAGCAGGCCTGCTCCATCATGTTCTATCCCCAACCTGTTATGCTGGAGATACAGGAAACTTTCTCCTGGGGAAGAGCAAAGATACACACATACACACACACATACACACATACACACACACACACACACACACACACACACACAAGTTCTTTGTTTCTCTGTCTGTGTCTGTGTCTGTCTCTCTGTCTCTCTCTGTCTTTGTCTGTCTTCTCTCTTTCTAATAAGAGTTTTCTTGGCAAAATACTGGAATGGTTTGCCATTTCTTTCTCATGTCCCCATTTTAAAGATGAAGAACTGAGGCAAATTGCCTTGCCTTGCCTAGGATCACTTGACTAGTAAGTGACAGAGGCCATATTTGAACTCAGATCATCCTGACTCCAAGCCTAAAGATAGGGCTTTATCTAATGCACCACCTAACTGCCCCTGCTGTGGATGTCCCACAGGTCCCTCCATTTCAATATATCTGAAAAGGGCATTATTTTTTTCTTTAAGCCCTCCTAACATTCCTGACACTGCCATCCTTCTGTGCACCCATATTTGTGGTCCCTGGCCTTTTCATTCTTTACATCAGTTCTCCAGTTAATTAATGTTTTTGTATCTAAAGCATAGGTCACTGTGCACCTGCTAATCCCACTCTGGGAGAGACTACTACTACTTGACTGCAAGTACCCAGATACTTATTTCTGTTTAGGTCTCTTAGATTTATTATGTGATTGTAAACTCCTCCGGGGCAAACTGTTTCCTTTTGTCTTTATAATTCTAGGCTGCTTTAATCTGGTGTGAAACAAGGTTGGACTGAGTCTGAAGGATTTCCTGAAGATTTACTTTTTTTCCTGGGAAAATGGGGTGGGGATAAAAATCAAGAACAGGTAGCTATCAATTTAGGAGAGTCTATTAGATTCACTAGCACTGATCATTCTTATTGAGTTAGGATTCTGCTTCTCTCAGTCACTTTTAGGTGAAGAGGTGGTCCATGACCTAAAGGAGCAATTGCAACCTTTCCCCACCCCCCCAAGCCCACAAACCAACCAATAGTTAGAGGTAAAGGGAATTATTGGAAGTGCTGGTGTAAGAACAACAACTAATAATTAGTAGTAATAATAATGATATGGTTGGTGTAGTAAATGATGTGATTTGTGGGCTCAGGCACCAAATGGTGTGATTTAGGAGGGCACCAAATGTTGGGGTTCGGTCATGTGAAGAATTTACAATGATCTCAGTTGCTCTACCCCAAACCCCCAGGCTATAATCATTCCCTCTTAAATAGTTGATGAGATGAAGGTTTTATATCTTTAGGTTATAGACATTCCTTCTTAATGTTTGACAGGATAAAGGTTTATCCATTTTAGATGTTATTAGAATATCAGTAACCTCCCTCCATTGTGTCATCCTAGGGGCCTCCCTCACCATTAGGTTATTCCTATCTAGGTATCTCCCCCATTATGTCACTGTTCTTGTTATACTATAAAAAAGCTTGCTGTCCCAGTACTCAGGGCTGGATTCTTTGAGATGATAGTCTTGTCCGGCCGTGGGACGAAGATCCATCTGGTCCCAGTATTTCTCTCCATTTAATAAACTATTGAATTGGTTTCTAACCTCTGTCTTGCTCAATTTCTTTTTTTTTTTCTTTTTCTTTTTTTTTTTTTATATACATGACCAAACTGTTATTTTGCTGTACAAAAAGAATCAGACTCTGAAATAATGTACAATTAGCTTGTGAAGGAAATAAAAAATGCAGGTGGGCATAAATATAGGGATTGGGAATTCAATGTAATGGTTTTTAGTCATCTCCCAGAGTTCTTTTTCTGGGCATAGCTAGTTCAGTTCATTACTGCTCCATTAGAAATGATTTGGTTGATCTCGTTGCTGAGGATGGCCTGATCCATCAGAACTGGTCATCATATAGTATTGTTGTTGAAGTATATAATGATCTCCTGGTCCTGCTTGTTTCACTCAGCATCAGTTCGTATAAGTCTCTCCAGGCCTTTCTGAAATCATCCTGTTGGTCATTTCTTACAGAACAATAATATTCCATAATATTCATATACCACAATTTATTCAGCCATTCTCCAACTGATGGGCATTAACTCAGTTTCCAGTTTCTGGCCACTACAAAGAGGGCTGCCACAAACATTTGTGCACATACAGGTCCCTTTCCCTTCTTTATGATCTCTTTGGGATATAAGCCCAATAGTAACACTGCTGGAGCAAAGGGTATGTCTTGCCCAGTTTCTTTGGCATTGCAACATAACAAGGAAAAGAGTTTTAATAATTAATGAAAAGACAAGATCCCTAGTAGAACTTATAATTACCCAAGAGGTTGGAGTATGTCTTTAGCTGTCAGACGAAATTCTACAAGGGATTTAACCCCCTAAAAGAGTGAGTTAGCTCTAAGACACAGACACCATAAGACATAGTGGGGGTGTGTGGAATGAGAGACACCATGAAGGAGGGTGGAGGGGAAAGGCACCCTGAGACAGAATGCTGTGGTGGACTGACCCAAAAAGGTTCAGCAAAGGTGAAGTGGGCCTATGGACAGATTTGTAGGTAAATTTAAATGTGGGGACATGCTTGGGATTTCTGACAACATAACAAGGTAACACTGCCCTGAAAGAGGGTGAGCCTCAAGGATTTGGCATACTTTGGATTTCTTGACTAGACACAGCGAGGTGGGGCCTTAAGGTTAAATTGATCCCCCCCAGTGCCTTTCTCTGTTTGCCTCTTCTCTGCCAGTTATACCCAATCATTCAGGACCTCATCAAGAATAATTACTTCTATTTTTAATCAGTAGCTTTTCTTGGCTTCAATTCTATGAAATATCAGTCCTTTCCAGGATAGTCTGATTATCTGAAATCTTATTCCCATTCTTATTAACCCAAATTTTGATGGAAACACCTTCTCAGCTCCCTTAGTTACTTTTCTTTTTCAGGAAAGCATCAAATGTTGGGGTTCAGTCATGTGAAGAATTTATAATGAAGCACTAGCTCTCCTTTATAGAGGATTATGACTTTTCACAAGTTTCTAGGTAATTCTGCATTTTCTATTAGCTGTTCAACTTGGTTTTGACTCCATGAAATATCATGGATCTGGGCCAGGATAGCACCTAGTTCAAAATAAACATGTGACAAATTCACAATGACCATTCTCTTTGATAAAAGATAGATTAATTAATTTTTAAAAAATATTTATTTTATTATAGCTTTTTATTTACAAAACATATGCATGGGTAATTTTTCAACATTGACCCTTGCAAAATTTCCTGTTAAAAAATTTCCCCTCCTTCCCCCCTACTCCTTCTCCTAGATGGCAGGTAATCCAGTACATGTTAAATATCTTAAAATATATGTTAAATCCAATATGTGTATACATATTTATACATTTATCTTGCTGCACAAGAAAAATCAGATCTAGAAAGGAAAAAAAAAAAAAAAAACCGGAGAAGGAAAACAAAAATGCAAGCAAATAATAACAGAAAGAGTGAAAATGCTATGTTGTGGTCCACACTGAATTCCCATAGTCTACTCTCCTGGTGCAGGTGCTCTCTTCATTACTTAACAATTGGAACTGGTCTGAATAAAAAAAAAAAATAGATTTATTTAAAGGAAAGGTTACAGACAAAATGAAGGAATACAATAGATATCAGGAATGGTAAGTATGAAATAGAGTTGTAAGAGTTTATAGTTAGATTAAGGAAAAAGTCAAATTACCTAGGGAAACTCACAGTTAACCAGGAGAAAGAAAATACTCTATGAGGTGGAAGAAAGCCATTATTTGGCAGGTTACATTGACCAGAGTTAGAATAAGAAGAGTGCCATTAGAAGGAAAGGCACAATGAGGGACAGAAAGAGTGCCTCAAAGTGGGCTTAGTCCTGAAGAAAATTTAGCAAAGATCTTTATTATAAGCAGATTGTTTATAAGGGAAATTTACTCTAAGGGTTTCTCTCAGTGAAATCAGAGAAGTAAAGGTAGGAACTCAGAGGGAGGGATCAGGAGGCAGATGGAACGTATCTAGCTAGAGATATGCTAATCAATATCTCAAAAGATATCCAGAGATTGGGGGAGGACGGGTGGACATTAGGAATTGCTAAAGAGTTCCTTTCTACATTGTCTGGGAATTATCTGATAACAGCTTCTTTCTGACAGAGAAGGAAGTAAATCACATCATATCCAGGCTGGATATTCCCAGGTGTCACTCAGCACCATTCAAGACTGCTTTTGATATATATGTTATGTTTTTCCAAAAGATTTTAAGCTACTTGAGGGCAGGAACTGACTTTTTCTGCACTTAATTGTATTCCCAGTGCTTACACAATGCCTGGCACATAATGGGCAGCTAATAAATGACAGTTGTATCTGACAACACCTGTGTGATTTTGAGGAAGATATTTTATATTTGTAGGCCTCAGTTTCCTCATCTATAAAATGAGCTAGTTGCACGTTGATGAGGAAAATGGAAATAGTCAGAATTGGAGGGACTTCAGGAAGATATATTCTTGTTAGAGCTGAAAATTTGATCTTGCCTTTTTTGGAAAATTATTTGGAATTATATGGGGGAAAAAAGTCACACTCCTTGTCCCAGAGATTCTACTTCTGGGCCTATACTCAAAGAAAAGGGGAAGACAGAAAATATTCATAACAACTACTTTTTATGGTAGCAAAGAATTGGAAACAAAAATTTCCAAAAATTCCAAAAAGATTTGAATGACTATCAACTAGGTACTGACTAAACAAACTGTGTTACATGAATATAATGGAAAATTATTGTGCTATAAGAATTCCATAAGAGGTGTAAGAGAAAATATAGAAAGACATATATGAACTGATACAGGATAAAGATAACCAGGAAAACAACACATACATAGCGACTACAACAATGCAATGAAAAGAATAATGAGAAGAAGTGGAACAGAATAATGAGAAGAAGTGTGTAACTGTAATGATTAATCTTGGCCACAAAGAAAAGATGAGAAAATAAACTTTTTTTGTGTGTACACTCATCTGTGAGAATGCCAGCTGATTTTTTTTTTCCTGCTTAATTTCTTTATTATTTTTCATCATAAAAAAAGAAGCTCAGGAAAGGGTGGAAAAAGGGACAAGGATTCAGGGGTATATTAGAATAAGCTCCAACTAAAGAACATAATTGTGAAGTCTTCAGTGTAAGAATTTATATCTCACAAATTGGTGAACACTACAGATAAAAGTTTGATTTATTGTTTTATTGATTGTATAGACTTAAGAGAGTGATGGAAAAAATGTTAGTAATGTTTATTAAATTTCAAAGTGTCTTGCATACTTTTATTTTTAAAATTCAGATTAATTCAGATCAATTTAATTCAAGCTAGTTGTTAAACATTTATCAGTATACTTCTGGTATATCCAGAAATGAGATTAAATCAAACATATAAATACAAATTTTTTATAAATGAAAAAGTAAAAATGGAGTTAGATCTGATTACTTTCTAAGGCAAAGTCAATGGGGTTACAAATAATAACATTCCACCATATATCTTCTGGCATACATATATCACAGTATCTTTACTGGCAGCAATTGACACTGAACAAACATTTACTAATTGCAATCCACTGCTACAACATAAAAAAAGGGGGGAAAGTCTATTTGTTTAAATTTTTAGTGTACTTTTGGCCATAGTTTTAATATATAAAAATAGGTGAAGAGAGTCCAACTTCCTGTTTTATTTCTAGCACGATGTGACTGTCTGTCATGTGTCCATGTTAGCCCACAGATGTAAACAAGGAAATAGGATTATGCCTTTCTGCTGCTGCTTTTTTAAAAACTGAAGGAGGAAGTAAAATACCCTCTTTACATGCTTGGCCAGTATATGTTGACATAATTACATATTTACTCAAAGATTATGTTATAAAGAATCCTAGGACCAGAGGAAAGAGTTCTTAGAGATCATTTAGTCCACTCCTCTCATTTGATAAATGAAGGAATAGGTCCAGAGAAATGAAGTGACTTACCCTGTGGTAAGGAATAGCATCCAGAGAAGCACTTTGAAAAGTAAAAAAATAAAAAAAGTTATACAGATTAAAGGGACTAAAGGAAATTATTGTATGATTAAGTCCAGGATTACATCTTAGAATGCTTTGTACAACATAAGTAATTAGTAAATGTTTAATTGAATTAAAAGCTTCTGATTTAATCTGGTTGATTATTAATACCATTATTAATTATTATTAATACCATTATTATTATATATAATATAATAGTATAATTAATATAATATAATTATTATTAATACCATTATCAATTATTAAATCTGGGTTGGAGCCCAGGGTTCAGCTTGGAGTTTATGACAATGGCATTATATAATTTAGCATGAATTTGTCAAAATATCATCCTTCTTCAGAGTGATTAATGACTCTTTCTTAGGTATAAAGACATATTTCATATTCCAAAACAAAAATAAAAAACTCAAACTTTTTATTCTTATCAGTCTAGAAGTGGCAGCTGAGCATTGACATAAAAAAGAACATATTAATTCTACCTATAAATATACTTTAATACTTAATATTTGTTATGAGAAATAGAAAGATTACACAAGCAATCTAGTTTTCACAGAGAAATGACTGTTATATTCCTTTCACATATAAAGATTAACATTTTTTCTGCATTGTCTGATACTGTCTACAGGAAATGGAAAACATATGTACCTAGGAAGAATGGTTTTGCTGAAGAAGAGATGGCATTGTGACAAATTTGTGCTCTGTTTTATTTAATTCAATTAATTAACTAATTAATCTATTTCTGAATAGCATTTTATTTTTCCAACTACACGTTAAGATATTCATTTTTGTAAGATTTTGAGTTCCAATTTTTTTCTCCCTCTCTCCCTGACCTCCTCCCCAGACAGTAAGCAATCTGATGTAGATTATACATGTGGAACCATTTTAAGCATGTTTCTATATTTGTCATATTGCGAAAGAAAAATCAGACCAAAAGGGAAAAAAACTCACAAGAAAGAAAAAGCAAACAATACAAAAAGGGGAAAATAGTATGTTCTGCTCTGCATTCAATCTCCGTGGTTCTTTCTCTGGATGCAGATGACATTTTACATCCCAAATCTATTGGAACTGTCTTGGATCCCTATATTGCTGAGAAGAGCTAAGTCTACCATAATTGATTTTTGCATAATCTTGCTGTTACTAGGTACAATTTTCTCCTGGTTTTGCTCACTTTACTCAGCATCTCCAGGCTTTTCTGAAATCAGCCTTATGCTGTTTTACATTGCAGCAGTTGAGATAACTCCGCTAACATAAAGGGATAGCTAGACAGCACAGTAGGGTAGAGAGCTGGGTCTTGAATCAGCAAGGCATCTTCCCAATTTAAAATCTGGCCTGATATTATTAGCTCTGTGACCCTATGTGACTTATTCCCATTTGCCTCAGACTGAATAGGTGGTGGTGCTTTCTGACAAAAACTGGTATATTTAAATTGCACAGGTTTGGGGGTAAACCCTTTAAGATGTCTCTAACACATCAACTTTGAAAGATCTGATTGACAATAAATAGGTGATGCAATTCTGAAACTCAGAAAAGAGACCCGGACTAGACATATAATCTGAGTTGTTTTCACACAGATGATTTCATGGGAGTTGATAAAGTAACTGAGAGTAAGGGAGAGAAAGAGAAGAGCAGCTATAACAGAACCTTGGGGAAGAGCCACAATTAGAAAATATGATATGAATGATGAATCAGTAAAAGAGATTGAGGAGTCATCAGATAGGCAGTAAATCAGAAAAAAGTATTGTCAGGATCACCTAGTTCAGAGGGGTTATATCTTGTCAGTAGCAAGGTGTACCACTGCTCAAAGTACTCCATTTCTCCAGCAGAAAATCCCTGTGCTTTCCCTCATTCCTGAAGGAAAAAAATGAGTTTTGGTGCAGGAGCTGGAGGAAATATGGGGCAGAGCAGAGACTTGTCCCCCATTCTCTTCCCCTAGCAATGATACAATATCTTTCTGCCACCCCCCCACCCCCCCACCAGACTGAGTGAACTCAGCCATGCTATTCTTGTTCGTGTTGACTTTGATTTGAATTTTGTTTTCATTTTAAAAAGTGGATAAGTAGAATTATTTAGACAGGAGTAGTACTTGAAAATAATAATATTGGCTATTGCTTTGAAATTTCCTCTAGCCTCTCGATTTTTCATCCCTTTAGCAGGAAGTGATCTGCAGTTTATCACTGGCTAATACTCATCAGTGATTACTGAATGAGTTGATTTTGTCTAAAATGCCTTTTTGTTCTCAATGGAATGCTTTCTCAGTTAACAATTGCCATTATAATATTCAGGATATCAGAAATGATAACGGTTTTAGTTTTGGCAACAAGAAAATAAATATGGAAAATCCATCAGTTTTCTGGATTTAATTAAGTAGATCCCAGTAACACAAGTAGTTATCAGTTAACTGGAAAATGTATTAAGTGCCTATTGTGTGCAAAGCTTTATGCTCAGGATGGTAGAAGAGATAAATATTAAATAAGAGCTTCTCTCTGCCTTTACAAAGTTTACATTCACATAAATAGAAAGTATTGCTCTAATTTGCTAGACTGGGATTTTCCATTGGTGCTGGGCTCTCCAGTGGAAGAATCATACTTAGCAATGAAAGACTGGGCTTTGGGATAATACAATTCCTTATTAATATCCATGAGTTTTAGCTTTGGGATGATAAGGACCATTCCAGGGAGTATACATGGGGATAAGCCATGTAGCTCTGTTGCTTTGCTAAATGGCATCTTCACTGGATCCTTTCATCGTACTTGCCACTGGATGCTCTGTCAAAGCTGAATAATTGAGCTGGAGGAGGCACTTTATTTTCTCTTCCCTTTTCACTGATAAGATGGCTTGGCATTTTGAAAACTCTCCCTTGCATAGTGAGGGAGTAGAGAATTTTTCTTCCTTTTCAATATAAGTTATGGTGTCTACACATACATGGCAGAGAGATCATGTATTTGTCTAGGTGTCTGAGAAAGGATTATGAAATTTTTAATTGCCAAAATCTGTGACTTGAAACACCTGTCTATCTGCAAAGCAAGTGGATATGCAATAACAGTTTGGGAACAATCTACCACTTTTTGCTATTCTTGATTCATATTTTCAGATTATGACCTTCCACCAAACTACAATATAAAAAATACATTAGCTGATTAGAAACTGTCTAATACTTTAGGATAAGAAAGACTTTTTTTTTCTAAGATAAAAACAAGAATATCTCACTTTTTCTTCTGTAGTTGTTTCCTGTAATGGTCTACCCCACATATATACTTCCACTCAAGAACATACACAGGGTAGACTTTGGAATTGTTCACTGTCATTTCTTCATCGGCTGAAGTAATTGCTGCTGACTAATCTTAAATATTTCATCTCTTTTGAAATAGTTCAAGAGAAACTAGATTGAAAAATTAAAAGTAAAGCCTAGTAATTCCCCACAAAATAGGTAAACATATATCTATGGCACCAGTGTTTGATTTTATAGTGAGGATAAAATGAAATTATTCCTATAACTGGGATTTGACATTTATGACTTTCTGAATTTTTATTGACTACTATAAATTTCATTTTCATCAAATTTTGAACAAAAGAATGTGTTTTTCACAAAAGACTAATATTTTAGACAAACAAAATTAGAGGAAATTTCAAAATAATTATGCAACTGTTTTTAATGAGGGAATCATGAAATTGACACATTACTATGTTGAATAGACAAGGATGTTTAAAACATGATGGATCTCTGCTATTTTGAAAATTCTTGGACTTGTATTATGGTAGTAATTTAGAGAATCAGCTTTCATAAATACAGGTAACTCTCCATCTGCCTCTGTCTGCCAAGTGACCCAGAAAACTGAGTAAACTATGACCTTAGTTATAAATCTCTCATCTAGTGCCACTTGGTGAAGTTTAAGTTTTAACAAACATACAAGTCTGAATTTGTGCTGTTCAACACACTTTTAACTCTAACAAATTTATGTTTAAAAAGGATGAATTAATGGAAATTAAATTAGGCAAATTCCATTCCTGTCCAAATTCTTCTGATTCTACCATGAATCATTATTGATTTTGAATTTTTTACTAACAGTTGGGGAAGAAAAAGTACTTTATATGCAAATGATACTGAATTGCTAGGTATTCTAAAGAATAAGAATAGAATAAAAAGGGATAATTGGGCTCAGAAATGCAATCATGATTTAAAATGGATTTCTAAAGAAATTAAATGCAAACTTACTGGAAAGAAAAGACTTGAAAGAATCTTAGATAGAAAGAGAAATTTGTCATTGAGGTTATACCAAAGTTGAGTGATGACTAAGTAAGAGAAGCCATTCACTTTCTCTTCCCTTTTCACTGATTACTTGGGAATTTGAAGTTACTAGACCAAGGCTAGACTTTGATTGGGACAGAATAGGTCACCAGCTACAGAATCTGGCTTAAAGAACTCTAGGAAACTACCTTTTCCTTTCCATCCAAACATAAATTCTCCCAGGCTCGCCTAAAATTCCAACTGATTTGTTTCCATGGATTGACCAATTTAGCTTCTTGTTTCCTTTTCCCTTATTCTTTTGTTCCTTTTAATAAAGGCAAAAATTCTTAGATAGGAAATACAGTAATTTTCTAAGGTGTAAGGATGAGATTCCTTTCAAAATGAAAATAGAGTAGGACATTTTGTGAAAGCAGAGACATAGAGATAGAAATAGCTACAGGGATGGACAGAAATAGACAAAGAGACAGTGAGAGAGAGAGAGAGAGAGAAACAGAGGGAGGGAAGGAGACAGAGACAGAATCAGACAGAGAGAGTGAAACAGACAGAAAAAGACAGAAAGAGACAGAGAGATGAGAGAGGAAGGGAAGGAGAAGAGGGGAGAGAGAGAGATATTTGGATATATTACTGTGTGGAAAAATGAAACTAAGAATATTCAGTAAAAGAGAATGTACACGTGAATGAAAAAAGCATTTTTTAAGTATTTACTGTGTGCCAAACCTTATGCTAAGAAGCCCGAGGAACTATTCAAAAAACAAAAGTAGAAAGAACTAGGGTTGGGAAAGTTGTGACTGAAATACAAGGCTGTCTGTAACATAGCACATGCTCATGTGGGCAAGACCTCCTTTGCTATGAAGTGAGGAGGTAGTGAAGAGAGATGGATGGACTGTTCTACTGTGATTTGTTAGAGAAGAACGGCTAATAAGAATAATGACATCAACGTTAATAACCATAACCTGAAAGCCTATGTCTAGCAGGGTCCGCATTGGTGGAAATGGGGTTGTTCAGGGCTGAGGGAGTTGGATGAGACCTGGAAGCCAGGAGACCAGAAGCTCTCCTCTCATTGGTGTACAAACAGGGATCGTTGAGTAATCAGTCACCACCAATGAGGATAGTTTTATGCAAATGATGTTTGAGTGAAGGGTTCCATAACATAAAACTGAGCTGAGATGGCAACACTTTACAATATCCCAAAGGTTTTGGGATACAGTTTTAAGCTTTAACAACTTTGGGGACTCCCATCTAAAAATCATTAAAAATATGTGCTGGGGTATATTTTAGTGATTCAAGAGGAAGAATACAAATTTGATTTGAAGAGACTGAGTTGGGATGAGGGAACAGGAGACAGCATAAAGCTGGCTGAGATGTAACAGGGCAAGTTTAACAACATTCCATTCTTTTTTTTTTTTTTTTCTTTTTAAAAATGGCATCCCACTTCTCAGGGTGAAAAATTTCCTAGAATGTCTTAGATATTCTCCCCCCTCCCCCATCTTCTACTTCCTCTCTTAGACTTGGTCCTGGCAATGTGCTATTTTTTTTTTTTCAAGGGTAGCATGCTGGCTCTGGAAAAAGGAAGGCCTGCATTCAAATCTAATCTAGTTTTGAGATCTTGTATTTCCTCAGCCTCAGTTTTCTTAACTGTAAAATGAGAACAAAATAGCACTTCCCTTCCAGGGTTGTTTCGAAGATCTAATGAAATATTTATAAAGCTCTGAGCACATAGTAGGTACTATATAAATGATTATTACCTTTCCTCCCTACTACAATGTGGTTGTGATTGGATTGTTTTTCATTCTTGTCTGACTCTGCGACCCTATTTGGAGTTTTCTTGTCAAAAATATTGGAGTGATTCCTTCTCCAGCTCATTTTATACATGCTGAGGCAAACAGAGATAAAGGGATTTACCTAGAGTAAGTATTTAAGGACAGATTTGAACTCAGATCTTCCTGACTCCAGGATTCCATTATACCAATTCACTTCTTTTTTAAATTGTACATTCCACTGTATCACTTAGCTGCCACTAATTACAATGTTAATGATTTTTTAGTAGAAGTAGAATTTTAGGGCATTATTTCACTTTCCTGCACCTGGTGAACGCTCAATTAAAAATTGAATGGGCAATCAGGAAATTGCTATCTTGAAAATATTAAGTAAAAATTGATAAAAATTGTCACTAATAAAATATGGAGATTGGTACTAAATTCTTAAATTAAATTTTGTTAACATATCCACCATTTCTTTTTATTTTACTTATCTACCCATCCATTCTCACCCACCCCATTATTTTTCCTGGACCCTAACCTTAATCAGAAATGGTGAGAAACTTTAGCTGAAAAACAGTGGATCCTGGATTAATTGGGGGTTGATTCAGCACAGTTAGAAGTGGTATGGAAAATAGTGAGAATGAATCATTTGTTCTGGGCTAGTCTACCCAATGGATTACTCTGAACCTAGGGCACTCTAAAATTTGCTTGATATGTTGGTTTTTTTTAGTTGAAAAAGTCACACATTTCTTACTACCAGATTCTGTGACTAGTATAATTAAGTACCTATTAGCTGTGGGACACTATTCTGAACAAGAAAATGTGAACATAATCTCAAGTAATTTATAATGTATTTTTCCCTTTGCAATTTAACCCTACAATCTTTATTTTACTCATTTTTACTACATTTTACATTTACTACATTACATTACACATTACATTTACTACATTTTACAAATGAAGATTTTGAGCCAAGAGATTGGAAGATTATTCTGTATTTACTCCTTATATTCCTTTCCTTTTGGATTTATTCATTAACTTATTAAAATGCCTAATTTCTATTCCACTAGCTAACTTTTCTTATAGTATTCTGTGTAATGATCTCTGCTGAAGCACTTCCTCCCCGCCATTGTTTTTGCATTTCACAAATACAAAAAGAGAACTTGCCCATTTAGAAGAGGATTATATGGGAACTACAAAATTATATTATGTAGAGCTTGCTTTTAAAACATTTATTATATATATATAGCAAATTCAATATACTACTTTCAAAGCTGTTCTGATTGTGTTTCCTTTTGAATTTCTTTTCTCTTTTGTTTATTAAATGCTTAAAATGTCTCTTTTATTCCTTTGTTTTGTTAACACTATCACTAATAATAGCTAGAGCACATTTACATTGTGCTCTAAGGTTATATATATCATCTCATTTGTTCCCCACAACAACCCTTATGTAGTAGGTGTTATTATTATCCCTATTTTTTATAAATGGAAACTGAGTCATAAGTTAAGTGTCTTATTTAGGTTCACACAACTAATAAGTGTCTGAGATAGGATTTAAATAAAGGCCTTCTGAATCCAAGTTTCATATTCTATTTATTATACTCCCTAGCTATCTCTAACTAGTTTCTTTCTCTTTCTCTCAATGAAAAAAAAAAATCCAAGACCAAAAGCTACAATTCTGTTAACACATATAAAGTCAATTAAAAACATACACATTACATAATATCTGCCATGTCCAAAAAGGCTTATCTTATTCTGCAGCTTGAATCTACTACTACTTGGTCAGGAGGTGGGTGGTAAGCTTCATCATTGACCCTCTGCAGTCTAACTTACTATGTCTATAACTATTCTCAGCAATATAGGAGAACTCTGAAGTTGTTATAATGAAAAATGCCATATAAACCCAGAGAAAAAGCTAATTGTGTCTCAATGCAAATTGAAATATACTTTTTTAAACTTTATTTTTCTTGAGAATTTTTTTCCATCTATATTTTCTTTCACAACCTGTGATGGGAATGTTTTACATGATTACACATGTACAACCTATATTGAATTGCTTGCATTTTCTTTTTTTTTCTGATAGTGTATGTTTATATTAAATTTTCAAGGATATTTGGGGGGGTATAAATTTGTCATTTGGGGATGTCTAGTTTATATAGGCTAGTAAGACATTTTATTATTGATAATATAATAATCACATTCTCATATTTTTTATAAGAGTTTAATTAAGAAGCAGTTTAAAGAAAAGCTGCTATTTTACTATTATTATCATTTAATGTTTAATGCTCTTCCCCCTTTTTTAAAATTATGGCTTTTTATTTTCAAGATACATGCAGATAGTTTTTAACATACACCCTTTCAAAACCTTATGTTCCAAATTCTTTTCCCTTCCTTTTCCCACCCATTCCCCTAGACAGCAAGTAATCCAATATATGTTAAATGTGCAATTTTTAAATATATGTTTCCAGAATTTTCATGCTGCACATAAAAAAATCAGATCAAAAAGGAAAAAAAAAAATGAGAAAGAAAACGAAAAGCAAGCAAACACCACCACAAAAAGTGAAAATATTATGTTGTGATCTACATTCAGTTTCCACAGGCCTCTGGGTACAGATGGCTCTCTTCATCATCAGACCATTGGAACTGGCCTGAAATCACCTCATTGTTGAAAAGAGCCACATCCCTTACAGTTGTTCATCATATAATCTTGCTGTTGCTATGTACAATGATCTCCTGGTCCTGCTCATTTCATTCAGCATCAATTCACGTAAGTCTCTACAGGCCTTTCTGAAATCATCCTGCTGGTCATTTCTTATAGAATAATAATATTCCATAACATTCATATACCATAATTTATTAAGTCATTCATCAATTGATGGGCATCCACTCAGATTCCAGTTTCTTGCCATGACAAAGAGGGCTGTCAGAAATATTTTTGCCCATGTGGATCCCTTTCCCTCCTTTAAGATCTCTTTGGGGTATAAGCCCAGTAGAAACACTGCTGGATCAAAGGGTATGCACAGTTTGATAACTTTTTGAGCACAGTTCCAAACTGCTCTCCAGAATGGGTGGATCTGTTCACAGTTCCACCAATAAGTATTACTGTCCCAGCTTTCCCACATCTCCTCAACATTTATCATCTTTTCTTGTCATATTAGTCACTCTGAGAGGTCTATAGTGATACCTCAAGAGTTGTCTTAATTTGTATTTCTCTGATCAATAGTGATTTAGAGCATTTTTTTCATGATTAGAAATGGTTTTAATTTCTTCAACTGAAAATTGTCTGTTCATAACCTTTGACCATTTATCAATTGGCACATGGCTTGTATTCTTATAAATTTGAGTCAATTCTTTAAGTATTTTAAAAATGAGGCCTTTATCAGAATATTTGGATATAAAGATTTTTTCCCAAGTTTTCTGCTTCTCTTATAATCTTGTCTGCATTGGTTTTGTATAAACCCTTTTTAATTTAATATAATCAAAATTATCCATTTTGCATTTCACACTATACTCTAGTTCTTCTTTGGTCATAAATTCCTTCCTTCTCAGATCTGAGAGTAGACATCCTTTGTTCTTCTAATTTGCTTATAATATCACTATGTCTAAATCATGAACCCATTTTGACTTTAGGTGTTGGTCAATGCCTAGTTTCTGCCATACTATTTTCCAATTTTCCCAGAAGAATTGCTTGCATTCTCAAAGTTGGAAAAGGGGATTAGGGAAAGAGGGAGAAAATCTGGAACTCAAAGTTTCAAAAACGAATAATTTAAATTGTTTTTAGATATAACTGGGGAAAAATAAAATACTAAATTTTAAAAAGGATGTTTTCTTGATATTAAAAAATTATCATTTCCCACTGACTTTTGTACCTTTTCAAAAAAATCATTATTAAACATTTGTGACTAAAAAATTAAAAAAAATTACATTCAACAAAAATATTTATTATCTTTTATGTGATTTTATATAAAATGTTAACTTGCAAAATGGATACAATGATAAGATAATTATTTTTGTTACAAAATTTTGGGGTTTACAAAATGATTTACTGGAGAAATTGTAATATCCTTGATACATCCTTCTTGGAACCAAAAAATTGTTGAGTGTGTTTGGGGCAATTGCACCTACCCAAACTGACTACTCAGGAGTCACTCCAAATGATGTACAGAAAGAATTTATTAGAATCTCGAGAAGCGGACCACCCTGGCCTGTGGGCCCGAAAGGACAGCAAGGTTACCCACAGAAAGAGAGTCATTCACTTGAAGATGCTTATAACTTTTATACATTTCAGACAAAGAACCCCCCAAATCCCACCCTCTATAGGTTGTGATTGGTTACATAAACCTTTATCTCCCTATTTGGTCAGTGGAATGCAGTGGAAAAGGTGATATACAGCTTCGGCCACTTAATTCCTTCTTTGGACAATGGAATGCAGTCCAGGGCTCATCTAAAATCACGTGACTGGGGTCTATAGGCCTGATCTACTTTTGTTAACAATCTCTGATCAATATCTGCTTAATCTGTAAGTTCTTCACCTTTCCACACAAGTGGATCTCTTTTCAGGAATAACTTTATTATGTAAAGTGGGGCATTCTTTTATTGTTTGTTTCTGACCCATATAACTTAATTTTAAAACTTTTCACTTCATTAAAATTAATGTTTTTTTCTGGTTGTTTTTTGCAAACAGTTATTCAAAAGCTTACTGTAATCAGTACAATTGATGAAATGGGAAAACATTTGATATTATGTCTTCCAAAGAAATAATGTGAGAAATGCATATCCTTTGGAAATAATATTCCCAGAAAATGAATAAAACAATAACAGCTAGCGTTTATATAATAAAGTTTATAAAGGCAATTTACAAATATTAATTTATTTTCCTTTATAACAACTATAGGAGATTGGAATTATTGTTTTCCTTATTTTAAAGATAAGGAAACTGAGGCAGACAGAAGTGAAGTGACTTCTTAGGATCATATGGCTAATCATAGGGTCATATAGGAAGCATCTGAGGCTGCAGATCTGTACTCAGTTCTTGCAGACTTCAAGTCTAGAGCTCTATCCATTGTGCTTCATCATCACAAAAGTAAAAGAGACCATCTAGCCAAGCCGTATTTCAGTTCACTAGTTTTCACTCACATCCAACTCTTTGTGATCCATTTGGGGTTTTCTTGGCAAAGTTACTGGAGTGCTTTGCCATTTCCTTCTCCAGCTCATTTTGTTCCCTCCACAATAAACCATTTAACTTTGAATAGTTTTCTGTACTTAAGACCATGTTGATTAACATTGTATTTTAGAAATGGTACCAGAAACAAGTTCATGGCATTCTTCTGATTTGAATCGGAAATGATACCTTCCTTGGCATATAAATAGGTGCTTAATAAATTTCTAGAGCACAAACCTTGCCTGGCTCTTAAGTCATTTTTTTCCCCCTACATGGATCAGGACACCTAGCTGCCCCTAAATAGGTCCTTAATAAATGTTTATTGACTGACTGACTGTTAATTGATTAAAGATGATAGGTTTTAGCAAATGCTTGTGGACTGACTGAAAGTCATACAGTGTATGTAACTTAAATTCTTTTAGAAGACATATGAGTACATTTACAGTAAAGCAAACACTGTTAAGACCCTAGGACCACAGAAGTTGACTGATCCATGCCTCATTTTACAAATGAAAAGCCAGAGACAAAGAAAACACGGAATATAGATTAGAGGCAGCATTTGAATCCAGGGCCTTCCAATCTAGAGCCATTATTCTATTCTTTTACCAAGCTGCCTTGAAAAGTAAACATTATCATGTTATTTATTAAGGCAAAATTCCCCAGCCAATATATTCATATGCATGAATCACAGTCACCAGAGGAGCTAAAAGTGGAAAATGTAACCAATTTAAACCAAGAATAGTTTTTTGAAGTTTTAAAAACATGGAATAGAATGAGAGAAGCTGGGTTTGAAACTTGGCTCAGCTCCTAAGCCTAAAATCAGAAACTAATGAGTTTGAATCCAAACTCAGACACTTGTTAACTTCATGATTATGAACCAGTCTCTTAAATTGGCTGCCTCACTTCCTTCAACTATAAAAGAGGGAAAATAAGAGCAACTATCTTATAAGGTGGTTGTGAGAATCAAATGAGGTAATATTTGAAAAAGTCCAGTGCCTAGCACATATTAGACACTATACAAATGTTTATTCCCTTCCTTTTCTCTCAGATATTATTCCTAAATTACTAATTCCTTAAAAACTAATGAGGAAACTCATTCTCAGAGAGGTTAAGAGATTTTCCCCTAGAAACAAATTAAGTTAAAATTAAAAAATAAAAAGTATATTTTTACTCTATTTTTATTGTCTTTTTTGTATTTTCTTTTGCTACATGACTAATATGGAAATACGCTTTGTATGACCTCACATGTATTGCTGATATCAAATTGCTTGCCTTTTCAAGGTGGAAGAGGGAGGAGATAAGAGAATCTAGAATTCAAACTTTTAAAAAATGAATGTTAATTTTTTACATATCACTAGGGAAAATGATATATTAAAATGTATGTAATTGGGGAATATTTAACCAAATAAATAAAAGTAATTACCCTCCATCCTCCCTCTCCCACCCCCCAAAAAATACCATTATAGCACACTACACATACTATTTTCCACCTTCCCCTTCTCCTTAGCCTCGAGAAATCCTGGGTATTCTGAACATTGAACATTTTAGTGCAATTTAAAGCCTTAATAGTTTAAAACTTCAGTTTCTGGATATCATATATGCTTCCAGATTTATCCAAGAAAACCTAGAAATTGTAATGAGTATTCATAATTTTATTTTGATTTGGGGAGGGATTAAAAAAAGGCCCTCCTAGTCCCTGAAAATGCAGTTCCTACTAAGAAAGCTTTGAGAACTGGCAAATCCTCTGGCCAAGAACTATGACTAATTTAATTCCTAAAGTCCAAGTCTTGTGCTATAGAATTTTCTGGTCACGAGTTCAAGTATCTTGTCAATTTGACTTTGTTCTATCACCACAAAAATATGTCTGTTATTCTTTTTTTTAAAAATCAGTTCAAGTATATATACATACATACATATATGTATATATATATTAGTAGAAGTTATATTCATGAGTATCTATCTTTTCTTTACCTTCTTGTAAATTATTCTTTTGTTCTCTGGCTGCAAACCTTTTATACTTTAACCTTTTTTTTCTCCCTTTGATCCCACCCTCACCCCCAAGCAGGCTATAGTTAGGAAAGGATGTATTTGTGTACACACACATATATATATATATATCCACATATATACACACACACATACTCTTACACATCTTTCTTATGTTTGTGGACTCTTTGCTTTAATTGTGCTTCTGAACTTGCCTTGCTATTACATAACCTCCTCCCATCCATCTCTCTTGTCTTCTTCCCTCACCCTTTGCTTCCCTGTCTGCCCATCTCCCTGCCCCTTATTTGTTTTTATGGCTTTTGGAGGATGCTATACTCTTCATGGTATATATGTAGTGTTATCTATTGAACCTATTCCCTATGTGAGTAGGTTTTCAAAATTATGAGTCCTCCTCCCCCTTCTAATGCCTCTGTATCTATTCTTCCTTTCCACCTCATTTGCATAACATAATTACCATTTTTACCTTAACTCTGCCTCAATCTTTCTTTTGAGCTACCCTATTGCTGATGTCAGTCTTAAACATATGATATACATTTCACATATTAAAAAAATACAATTTGTCCATGTTGAGTTCCTTGAAATTGATCTTTGATATTGACTCTTATAGGTTAAATTTTCTATTAAATCTGGGTGTTGTGGATAGAAAGTCCTAAAACTCTGCAAGTTCATTGAATATCCTTTTTTATCTTGTTCAATATCATAGATAATTTTTACTAGATATGATATTTTTGGCCACAGACCTAGTTATTTTGATTGCTGCTAGATATGATTCAAGAATCTGTGATCTTTTATAGAAGTTGTTACTAAGTCCTGTACAATTCTAATTATAGCTCGTATACATTGATTTTTTTTTCTTGTTTCTTGAAAATCTCTTTCTTTAATCTGGGGCTTTTGAAATTTGGAAATAATATTCCCATGTGTTTTCCACAAAGGAGCTCCTTGAGGTGGTGATCTGTGGATGTTTTTTTCTATTTCTACTTTTCCCTCATATTATAACATTCAAGGCCAATTTTCTTGGATTATTTCTTGCATTATTTTGTCAAGGTGTTTTTTTTTTTTTTTTTGTCACAACTTTCAGGCAGTCTAATTATTCTTATATTTTATCTTCTTGATTTGTTCTCCAGATCTGTCATTTTTCTTATAAGATGTTTCACACTTGTTCTATTTTTTCATTCTTTAAAATATTTTGTTTTTTCATGGTCTCTCAAAGCTTCACTGGCTTCCCTTTGCCCAATTCTAATTATTAAAGAGTTATTTTCATCTTTTAGACTCTGTATCTCCTTTTCTAGTTGGTTAATTTTTTTCATAATCTTGTTTTTCTTGGATGATTTAAATTATTTATTTTTCTTTTTCCTCAATGTCTCTCATTTGATTGTTAAGTTATTTTTTGAGTTCTTCTATAAATTCTCTCTGGGCAGGGAGTCATCTAATGTTAATCTTTGGGATGGAAGAAGCTCTTTTTACTTGAGTGTTGTCTTCTGAAGATGAATCCTGGTCTTCCATATTCTCACAGTAAATTTCTATGGTGAGGTTCTTTCTTCTTTGCTGGTTCATTTTAAAAAAATTAACGTGAGCATCTCTAATCTTGGGATGGGGGTGGTGCCTTTAACTTCACTTGAGCTCTCCCCTTTGACCTGGAACCCCAAAGCAAGAGATCCCCTGTCCTCCAAGTGCTAGAAGCTAGCAACATTCCTCCCCGCCTCCCCGGCCCCCCCCCTCTTGCTTCTTCTCCGGGCCACATCCCAGCAGCACAAGGCCTGGTGTTCCTAATTAGCCTAGTTTCATTCAGACTCTTACTCCACATGAAGTCCAGGAGAAGAAAATTTCTGTGTTTCCAGCTGAGGCTCCAGCCAAACCCAGCTAGCTCCACGGAGCTGCACTTGGCATTTGTCTCTTCCTGGAGGTGTTTGTCCTTCACATGGTTAATCCCTGACCCAGGGTTTTCTTCTGATCTTCTCAGATTGTATCTTGAGGGCCCTCTATTCTGCCCCAAGTCTTCTTGATTTTTGACCAGTCTATGTTTGCCCTGAGGTGCAAGTTTGTTCTATTTGTAGAGGAATTCTGAAAAGCCTCTGTCCCTTACTCTCAATCAATAATTTTGGGGCCTCTACTATTCTACGTAGGCAAAATTTCCCTTCAGAAAAGCTGGTTACCACTAAGCGATTTAGAAGAGTTGATCAGATACAATAGTGGTAATTCAATTAATTGGATAATCAATTAATCTGGGTAAATACTTACCCAGAGCCTATATCGTATCAGGTACTATGTTAGGCTTTGGGCACACAAATACAAAGCCAGACAAGGCTCAAGCAACTTACATTTTATAATAAAGAAGAGGCAATTGAATTATATGACTAAAATTGGCTTAAGTACAGCTGGCTGGTAAAGTATACAGTTCTGGGTTTAGAATCAGGAAGACTCATCTACCTGAATTTCAAATTCAAACAATTACTAGCTGTATCATCCTGGGCAAGTCATCCAACTTGGTTTGCTTCAGTTTCCTCACCTGTAAAATGAGCTGGAGAAGGAAATGGCAAAAAACTCCAGTATCTTTGCCAAGAAAATCCTAGATTGGGTCACAGAATAACAATACTATTGAGAAAAGTAAATGCACACAGGTAGTGTGCCTGGATGATCCACTTTTTGTTTCCTATAATTCCCTGAAAGTTTTAGAAAGGTACCAGAAATTGAGTATTGATTATCAAAAGAACCTGGCATTTGGGGAGTCAGAAAGAGTAGAATCAGAAGATCTGGATTCATAATCCTATTTGTGTGACCTTATGAAAATGATGTAAACTCTTTTGCTTTGTTTCTTTATCTGTAAATTGATAGGGAGCTGTGATAATGACCTCTGAGGTGAATATAGATAGTATGAAACTTTTTTTCCTTCCCTAATATTACCACTGAAAAGAACTAGGAAGGCCCGCTTTATAGGTCAGATCCAGGTTTGCAGAGAAGTTTCCCAACGAGATTCTAGTTTTAACGGAATTTAGTCTGTCACCTTTTACCTTAGATGTCAACCTACAGTCGGAGCAGAGGTATCAAACACATTGCTGCTTGAGTGACTCCTTTAAGGGATTAAAATTTAGTTAGGAAATGTTTCATTCACCAAATAGAAATACAATAGAATATCGTTGTCACAAAAAGAGATTTTCTGAGATAAGAGGCTGCCCCCGGGATCCTAACTAGAGGTTTAGTGTCATGCCCACCTTCTATTTCAATGTAACTATATAGTTTCAGGGCAAGGGAAGTAGAGGGAGTAACAAGTTATTTTTTAAATCAATAAAATTTCTTTTTTTTAGAAAAAGTATATTTTATGTACAGGAAACAATCCTATTAATAGTTTGAATGCTTTGCAGGGGACTAGATGAAGACCCCGCAGCCTCCAGCCTCCTGCTTTTCCATTTGTGAGCCGTATCTGAACGAGGGAAGGACGTGATTGGGAGCGGGTGGAGCGGGGTAGAATCTCAGGAAGAATACCAGATCTACAGAGAGCTTGCTCCCAGAGTTCGGGCTGCCACCGAATTCCTTGGCAAGGATTTATCTAAAATTGTTACTTTGGCGGGGATTCGGAGGCTCTTAGCGTCTCTTAACACTTGCAACCAAAACATCACCGGGCTAAGCAAGCAGCTTGGGTATCTAACTCACTGCTTCCTTCTTCTCTCCCCAGAAGCGAGGACACTAAGTCACCGGAGGTTCTTCACGTGTGGGCAGAAGCCCTCCGACCCTCACCTCCGCTCCTGGGGGCTCCGGCCCCTCCCCCTCGGGCTCTGCAAGGGTTAAAGAGGACGTCTCAGCGCGGCGCCGGGGGGTAGTTTCCATCCCTCCCTTGGCCCACGCTCTTTCCTCTCCACCCCACCCCTCCCGCGGGAACCGAAGGGGCAGAGCGTTTCTCGCCAGGCGCTGCCTAGGTGCCAGCTGCACTTTCGCAGGAGCAGTTGCGCTCCGGTGCCCTTGCTCGGGCTCCCTTTCATCCTTCCGGGCTTGTAGCCATCCTGAAGATGGCGGCTTACAAACTCCTCTCCTCCGGGCTCAGACTCAGCGTCTCCTTTCCTGGAGTCAGGGGCGCCCGGAGCGGAGCCCCGCTAGCCCAGGTAACGCGCTCTCCGGGGGCCCGAGGCGGGGGGTCTCCGAGGCTGCCGTCCCCGTCGGTGCTCCCACGGCAGAGACGGACTTCAGGGTGGCGGCGGGAGAACCCCGCCAATCTGCGGCGTCCGAGTCCCGCGCACCTTCAGCACATGTGGCTTTTGCTTGCCCCGCTCCTTTGCCCCGGGCCCGCCCAAGCTCGGAGAGAGCCCCCGGCCCGGGAAGGTGGGATGGGAAAGGAGACGGTTGGGAGGGCGCTTGGGATGTGTGGGGTGCTGGGCGCCCCGTGCCCGGCTCCCGCGATGGGCGGGGGGCTTTGGCAGGGTCCGCTCTCCTCTGCCCTGCCGCTGGCTGCTGCGCGCCCGGGTTTTCCGGGCTGGAGGGGCGCGCCGGGGAAGAGAGGGGAGTCCTCTTGTTCCTGCGTGGGCGTGTGTCGCTGCTTCGGGGGAGACGGGGGCTTGGAGAAAGTTCCGGCCCCGGACAGGTTAGCCTGGAATACTCCCGCCCCGAGCTCGGAGCCGGAGGCTCCCCCGCCCTTCGGGGGAAAGACGTTGAGCTAGGGATGCTCCTGGGAGGGGTGGGGATGTGCCCTTGGGACGCGCCGGGGGAGGGAGAGGGGCTGCGGTGGGAGGGAGACGCGCAGGAGCCCTGCCGAGCGGAGATGCCGGACCTTGCCGCTAAGTCGGCCTTTTAGGCGGCGCTGGAGCTCGGCCCCCAGAAGCCGCTCCGCAGCTTGGCTTTCGCTTTCTGAGACGCTTTTTGGGGGCCGGAGAGGCCCGCTGAGAGCTGGATCCATTTCGCTTATCTTGATTCTTTCTTCTCATGCTCACCTAGTTATTTATGCCCAGAGGGCTCCCATGGAACCTTACCGTTCCTATTTATTTCATGAAGGAAGGAATAACTGGGTCTTAAACTAGGTCTGTTCCACACGACTGATATCTTTTTTGTTTATGAGATTACTTCTGGTCTACTCACTCTACTGGAGGCGGCATTTCTAAGCTAGTTCCTAGTACAAGCTGCCCTTCTCCGTGTCCGATCTCCTTTCTTCCCTCTGTCCCCTTCGTTCTCCCTCCTACCTTGTCTTCCTTTTCTCTCTCTCACTCCTCCTCAACAAGAAATCCTAAGATCAGCTAGAGTTCGTTAGGTCTCAAAGTTCACTTGATCATAAAAGATTGAACTGGGCTTGCATAGTCAATGAGAGTGCCTTTTCGTTAAAAGGGAAGAGGAAAGGGACAGTTTTTTAGGCCCAACAGGAGTCATGCGCACAATAAGTTGCAATAGATATTTATTGGTTTGATTTTGGCCAGTGAAATTAATGGACCCCTTTTAATTCATGAATTACTTTCAACACTAGGGAAATGACTGCATATGTGTGTATATATATATATATATATATTTTTTTTTTTTTTTAAATAACTTTTTATTGACAGAACCCATGCCAGGGTAATTTTTTACAACATTATCCCTTGTACTCACTTCTGTTCCGATTTTTCCCCTCCCTCCCTCCACCCTCTCCCCAAGATGGCAAGCAGTCTTATACATGTTAAATTGGTTACAGTAGATTTTGGATACAATGTATGTGTGCAGAACCGAACAGTTTTCTTGTTGCTCAGGGAGAATAGGATTTAGAAAGTATAAATAAACTGGGAAGAAGAACAAAAATGCAAGCAATTTACATTCATTTCCTAGTGTTCTTTCTTTGGGTGTAGCTGCTTCTATCCATCCTTGATCAACTGAAACTAAGTTAGATCTTCTCTTTGTTGAAGAAATCTACTTCCATCAGAATACATCCTCATACAGTATCGTTGTTGAGGTATATAATGATCTCCTGGTTCTGCTCATTTCCCTCAGCATCAATTCATGTAAGTCTCGCCAGTCCTCTCTGTATTCGTCCTGCTGGTCATTTCTTACAGAACAATAATATTCCATAACATTCATATACCACAATTTACCCAACCATTCTCCAATTGATGGGCATCCATTCATTTTCTAGCTTCTGGCCACTACAAACAGGGCTGCCACAAACATTTTACTGCCAATATATTTTTAAAAGACTGTGTTTATTTTTGAGCAGAACAGCTTTGGCAAGGGAGTGGAGAGTAGCAGGGCAACGCAGGTGTTTCACCAAGTTTTGAGTCACCTGCAGAACTTGATGACTTAAAATTTTATTGTAATAAAGTGTAAAATTTGAGGTAAAATTTTTATTACTGTTATCTTGGCATTTTACCATCACAGAATTTTTATTGTTACCTATGATGAATGTTACTTGATACCTGAAACAATCATTTCATAGAGAAGATACTGCTTCATTTTTGCTGAACATTTAAGGTGTTAAAATAAGGCTTAAGTAAAAAAAAAGTAAAGGTGTAAGTAAGGACTAATTTACAAATGTGTAATGGAAAAACTCACTGCCTTGGCATCTGTAAGATCTAGTTTTGGTTCTATCAATAATTAGCTGTGTAACGGGTCAGTCACTTTAAAACTTGGTGGCTCTTTGTCCAAAATTAGATTAGATATTAGTAATAAGTCACTTTTATTTAGTTTCTTAAGGCTTATGATACTCTTTCCTTAATAACCTTGAGGTAGCTGGGTAATTCAAATCTGTTCTAGCTTTTAAAATTCTATTGTGTAGAATTTAAAAAAAAACTTTATTTTTTTTTAAATTAGTGGAATGGCACTACATTCTCCTGTCACTCTGTGTTTAAATTGTCTGTCCCCTGTAACTGAAATGCTTTTCCTCACTTCTAGTCTCATAGAATCCCTCCTATTCTTCAAAGTTCAAGTTAAGCATCACCACCTATCCCTACTGCCAGGCACACATTACATGATTTAAAAGTTCTTGATTGCTAATTGGTTGTTGGCTTATGCTAGGAATTAAATATTTAAATAACTGAATATCATGTAATTACATGATGAAGCAGTGATGGACATTTATGTTATAACTATATTTTCTTCTCTGAGGACAGAAAAATACGTTTTTTAAATCTCCCATCTTCCTTAAACACATAGTTCCCACTATTATTAGAAGCTTAATTTATGCTACATATTTGCTTTTTAAGTTAAGCATCCTTCACTGATTATTCATTGGTTACAGAATTTATACCTGACAGGGATCTTGGAGATCATCTTTCTAGTCCAATCTCTTCATTAAGGAAATATTCTTGCACCTCACTTTGCTTGCTGTAAAGGGAGAAGGACAATTGTCCACAATCACGAAATATTAAAAATAGAAATGACCTTAGAGGTGTCTCAGCCACCTTCTTTTACAGAAAAGGGAACTCAGACCACGAGACATTAAATTTCTTGCCTCTGGCGCCACACTCCATAAGTGGGCAAAGCCTGGTATTTGAAGCCAGGCCCTCTTTTGTCTGGTTCATCACTTCTTACTATCTGCACCTCATATAAGATCATGATGAATTCTTCAAAATGAGGTATGATTTCCTGTCATCTCTTGTGCTTTGCTCTAGTAACTACTCAAAATCTGTGTGCATGTATCCAGCAGGGACATCTGCTTATCTCTTGATGGTACCATAGATCCTTGTCTACCTGTTAAGTATAGATGAGCTGCATGATTTTGGATTTTAATTTCTGAGGTTCCTTATTTATAAAAGAAGTCTGAGGGAACTCCCAGATCACTTTCATCTTTAATATTCAGTGATTCTGAAACTATAGGTTTTTCTTCTTTAACTGTCTTTATTACACATAGTAACACAATCTGGTAGAAGAAAAGCTTTCTAATAGAACATAGATGCAAAGTTTTTCTTGATTGTCTCCCTCCTACCCCCAATCAAATATTCTTACAATGTAAGAGTGTTTTTGTTTGCCACATAGAGTTTAATGACTTGGCTATGCTCATTGACCTAATAAAAGTCAGAAACAAAATTTGAACAATTCTCTTGCTGATTAACTAGAGTGCTGAACCTAAGAGTCAATCAGTAACCATTTATGATGTACCTGCTGTATACCAGATACTATGTCCACATGCTGTGGTGATTTCCCAAATATAATACATCCTCAATAGTTGTTGGGGTCGGAAGTTTGTACGCTGTTAAAAACCACAAAGTCCTTGCATGTTTGGATAAGTAAATAGTGTCTATCAAAAATGAAAAATCAATTTACTTTCCTATTTCCCTTGTATAAAGTGAAGTTGGCTCCGTATCTTTTTTTCCCCCACATTCTAGGGATGTGGTTGCTACTTTTCCACCAGCACTTGCCATCACACTCAGTTTTACAAAGATCCAGTGGAAGCAGTCAAAGATATTCCAGATGGATCCACACTCCTAGTTGGTGGTGAGTAACTTCATTCCTTTTCAGCATATAGGAGTGGACTTATCTTGTTATTCAGTTGAGGGACACAGTTCAATGGTGGAACTATGAGGCATCATTACTGTTCTGGATAAATTATTTGTGATCAAAAAACAATCCTGAGATAGGGATAGTGACACGTCAAGATTGTGATTCCTTTGGAATGGGCAATTCCCAGATGAGGAAGCTTCCAATGCTGGCCAGCACTTTCTCTGTCACCTGTCATTTGGGAAAGCTGCACAGTTACTGAGTTGTGAAGGGTCTTATCCAGGATCATATAGACATTATATATAAAGGATGGAATTTGAACTCAGATTTTTCCAGTTTCAAGACTGCTGATTCTTGAAAGAGTACTTGTATTTTTCTGGTTTTTTATTGTTGGAGGTATAGCCACATTAATTCTCATTCTTTTCTTGTTTCTCTCTACCTCTATATATATACACACTCACATACACATATACATATATAAGTACACATATATATATATATATATTTATATAAAATTTATATGTATGTATGTATATACATATATATATATATATTTACTTGTCCTTTCTTTTGATTCCTTTTTGTTACAATGGAAAACCAAGCTTTTACTTGTATTAGTCTCACTGATAGTAGTCTTTTTTTATAATAGCTTTTTATTTTCAAAATTTATGCAAAGGTAATTTTTAAAATTCACCCGTGCAAAACCTTGCTTTCCAATTTTTTCTCCCTTCCTCCCCTAGACAGCAAGTAATCATATGTTAAGCATATACAATTCTTCTATACATATTTCTACATTCTAAGAGTAGTCTTTATTTTTAAAAATTTATTTTTATTACACATTACTTTATGAAAAATGTTGGGAGAGAAAAATCAGAGCAAAAGGGAAAAACCATGGGAGAGAAAAAGAAACAGAAAAAAGAAGTGAACATAGCATGTATTGATTTATATTCAATCTCCTTAGTTCTTTTCTAGATGCAGATGGCATTTTCTGTCCAAAGTCTATTGGGATGGTTTTGGATCACTGAACCACTGAAAAGAACCAAGTCTTTTATAGCTGATCCTTGTACATTCTTGCTGTTATTGTGTACAAATGTATTCCTTTTCTGCCTGTTTTGTTCAGCATCAATTCTTGAAAATCTTTCCAGGCCTTTCTAAACTCAGCTTTTTCATCATTTTTTTTATAGAAAAATAATATTCCTTTATCTCCATCCACCACAACTTGTTCAGCCATTCCCCAATTGATGGGCATCTACTCATTTTCCAATTCTTTGCTACCACAAAAAGAGCTACTACAAATATTTTTGCACATGTGCGTTCTTTCCCTTCCTTTATGATTTCCTTGGAATACAAACCCAGTAGAAACACTGCTGGATCAAAAGGTATATACAGTTTGATAGCCCTTTGAGCATAGTTCCAAATAGCTCTACAGAATGGCTGGATCATTTCACAACTCCACCAACAATGCATTATTGCCCCAGTTTTCCCACATCCCCTCCAACATTTATGATTATCTTTTCCTGTCATCTTAGCCAATCTGAGAGGTGAGGTGGTTTTAATTTGCATTTCTCTAATCAGTAGCAATTTAGAGCATTTTTTCATATGATTGTAGATGACTTTAATTTTGTCATCTGAAAATTGTCTGTTCATATCCTTTGATCATTTCTGATAATAGTAGGCTAAAACATTTTATAAACTATATGCTAAAATTTTTATAACTTGAAGAGATCTTTCAGATAATTTTGGTTCGATTTCTTTTTTTCAGGAATTGGAAAAGGCTTTCACTAATTCCTAGAAAAAAATGACATTTCTTTCTTTTAATTTGCATAGCATTTTATATTTCTTTCATTATATATCTACTTTCTGCCTTTTATCATAGCATTGTGTACATAGCTTTTCTGCCTTTTAGACTATAAATTCTAGGAGGCAGGGGGATTGTCTTAACTTTTCTGTGTTTCTCACAGCACCTGACTTGTGGTTTTTACTTGTGTGTGACTTGCTGTTCAGTCATTTTCAGTGATGTCTGATCCATTAGAGGTTTTCTTAGCAAAGTTACTAGAATGGTTTACCAGTATGAGGAATTGAGGCAAACAGGATTAAGTGACTCACTCAGGTTCACACAGCTACTAAGTATTTGAAGCTGAGGAGATTATTTTTCCAAACTCTAGGCCTGTCATCTAGTTGCTCTAATAAGTTTTTAGTAAGTGCTTCTCAGGTTGTAGGCATTGGGGATACAGAGACAAATGGGAAGTGGTACCTACCTTTAAGTAATTTATCCAAGTGTTGGAAGGCATAACTTGAATTCTTTCTAAATCCAGGATAAGAAATCTATCTGCTACCCATGCTGCCTCTTGTAGCCAACCATATGGGAGGTAAATAACAAAACAAAATAACAATCTAACTTGTCCATTATTACCAGTATTGTATTATAGCTCAAAGCTTTGACTAGAATTTTTTTTTTAGTTTTATATAAATTGAAATGGGACTATAATTCAATCACACCTAATAAATTTAGCATTTTTTCATTTCCCTTTACTATTTACATAGTCATTTTAAATTAAAACAAAAAGCATAAGCATTGCTATCACTCCTAAGAAAAGACTTTCTTAAACTTTGCTCATTCTTTTGGGAATACTATAGGTTTTGGGCTCTGTGGAATTCCAGAAAACCTCATAGGAGCTTTATTGAAGACTGGAGTAAAGGGACTAACTGCAGTAAGTAATAATGCAGGGTAAGTATCTTCAACAACCAGTTTAAAAGATGTTGACAAATTGTTGGATTATCATTTAATGAAATAAAATAATTTAATGAATAAAAATAATAAAAAAAAACCCTGAAACAAAGGAAACTCTTTAATAGAAGGGAAACATAAACAGTTTGGAGATTTCACTTACCTGGCTTCATTTGTTTAACTGTTTTGAGAGCCAGTGGACACAATTAAAATTGTAGGAAGCTTTCAAAATAATTTTCACCTCTTACTTTTGGTAAGATTTTTTTTCCTTAAAAAACCTTGAAATTTACAGTTAACATTGGGATATGTAGTTCTCTGTTATATTTTGGATGAAAAGGCTTTTGGGTCAGTCCTTCCTTATTGTGACCAAAAGACAGATATTTAGAGCAAGAAGAGACCTAAGAGATAATTTAATCTAATTGCATTAGGGGTTAGAAGTAGATACCCATAAAGGTTAACTAATTTGTCCAAAGTTCCATGAGTAATAAGTGTTAGAACAGCATTTGACTTCAGAGATCTTAGATTCTTAATCCAATGTTCTTTCTACTTTTTTGAGCAACTCAAGTACTCTCACTTTTTCATTTTTTCTCTCTTCTCTCTCTTTCTCTGTCTCTGTCTCTCTCTTTTTCATTCACACACACACACACACACACACAACAAGGTCATATCTATATCTGTCGCTAATCTATCACTGTATTTATCTATAATCATCTTTGTCTGTCTGTCTTTCCTTTTCCTCTCTCATTTTGTCCCTTTTCCTCTCTGTTTCTCTCTCTCTTGCAAACTGCTAATGTTTAATTGCAAATATACCATGAATTATTTAGTTAATATGAAATATGTTTTAAATATCTGCTTTTGGTCATTTCATTGTTCTTGTGATCTAGATACCTGAATAGAGAATGTATTTATTAAATTTATGGATTATGCCATGTCAATTTGGGATGGAGTTGTGTGAAGATCGCGTATTTTAAATCAGCAGGAGTCAGGAGCTCAGGCTAGGGGAAAATCGTCAGTCTTTATTCTCAGTGAAGAAGGATCGGAGGTGGAAGAGAATCGGCGATAGCAATGTGTGCAGCTGAGTCAAGAAGCTAGCTAGACCAGCAGCCACACGACCAGCAGCTAGGAGTATGGAACCAAGGTCAATCTCTCCCAGCTTCTCTTCCTGTCTCTCTGTCTCCACCCACCAAAATTGTCATTTCCTATACAACACATCAGGACTTGCACGGAGAGTGGGCAGGGACCATTCTTTATCCAATCATGTACATTAATAGAGTATAGCCCAATTACTATTTAGCCTCACGTACTTGGGACCTCAGTGCATCAACTCAAACCTCAGCCCATTTCATCTCCCGCTTTCTTTTATTTTAGAACACAGGTGGTCATGCCATCCCTGACTCCTCAGGGAGGTCAGAGCCCCCAAGGGGAGGTGATCACAGCCTCCCTAACTTCTCAGGGAAGGAGGTGAAAGCACTAAAAAGGAGATGATCGCGCCCTCCCTGACATCTCAGGAAGGGAGATGAAAAGCACCAAAGGGAAGTGGGGGTTGCTAGCGGGTTTCTGGGCTGAAGGGTCTTATTATGCACAAACCCATCAGCATGGGAGGTATTACACAAGCACATAGCAATAACGCAGAGGCTATTAGGGATGACCCTCCCCTCAGTCAGTGCAGGCTCGATGTGGTGTAACAAACATGAATTGTACACGCAAGTAGCGGAATAGCAAACAATATAAATCAACATGGTGTTGGAAGGAGGGTATGTAAACAACAGTTACACATACACCTTCTTCAGCAGCCAAGAGATAGTCCAAAACCAATCTATTGTCCATTGCTTCACATGTCAGGGAATCCAATGATCCCCCTGAACTTTTGAAGTCCTGCAAAAGTCTTTTTATGTGTTAGGGAATCCAATGATTCCAGCAGATTTTGAAGTCCTGTAACAGTCTTATCATTTCTCAGAGAATCCAATGATTCCTGAGGGTTTTGAAGTCCAACAATCTTTGATGTCCATGAGTCAAACGCCATAACTGCCACGCTTTTTCAATGGTGAGCACAATCAGCAACAGAACCACCCGATATTTCTTGGGTCTTCTCCTTTGTTTCAAGGGTCTGCTCTTCTCTCTGCGATGGACAAGGTGAATATGGCTCGTTGGCACCCATCTGATTCCTTCTCCACTTGTAGAGATATAAGCAAACCCTCTCCCCAAAGCGGTTAGCCTATCTGGTCCCTTCCATTCACTACTTTCTGGGTCTCTCCACATCACCTGGCGATTATCTAAAGATAGTGGAGCTGCTCGCACTGGACACTGACCTTCCGGTGGGTTATAAAACCTGTCTGCTGGAGCCAGTGCATCTTTGTCAAAAATCAAGAAGTTAATAGTATAAAGAGCTAGATTTAGAAGTTCTCTAGGGTTACTGTGGCTCTTCCTGTCTCTCTCTGCCTCCACCCACCAAAATCGTCATTTCCTATATAACACATCAGGACTTGCACAGAGAGTGGGCAGGGATCATTCTTTATCCAATCATGTATATTAATAAGAGTATAGTCCAATTACTATTTAGCCTCATGTATTTGGGACCTCAGTGCATCAACTCAAACCTCAGCCCATTACAGAGTTGGGGGAGTGAAAGGGAGAGATGATATTAGGGCTTATCAAAAATTAAAATGATTTGATTGATAAAATGATTAGGAACCTATAGTAATGTTTGATGAAAGGAAGTCCAAGGGAAGGACAAAACTGCAGGTAAAAAAAAAATGGTGAAGGATTAGTTTTGTTCACTTAGGAAAAAGTGTGAAAAGACTTACATTATATAAAGGGTAGACTGAGACAATGATGTAAAACTGTCATATACAAGATAACTTAGAACACAATAAAACACTGGACTTGATTCTGTTATGTTCATGCTTATTCTTGCATACATGTCTCTAGTCATTTGTATCAAGGTAATTTTATTTAAGGAGGCAAGAAGTGTACAAGAAGCAGATTGGAGAAAAGCAAAAGAAAAAGGGCTTTGACTCCAGGGTGTGACCTTTATTTTACATAAGCTATTCCATTTTCTCTTCCACCCTCCTCACTCCTTTGGGAAACAGAAATTCGCAAAGAGTTTTCTTTTATGGGGTTCTGGAGCCATTTTAATCCCAGTTTTTTGTAGTTTAGTTATCATTTCACCCTTGTCTGACTCTTTGTCACCTCAGATGGGGTTTCTTTGGCAAAAATATTGGAGTCGTTTGCCATTTCCTTCTGCGGCTTATTTTACAGAGACCAACAGACCCAACTACTAAATGTCTGAGGCCAGATTTGAACTCACATGATGAGTCTTTCTGACTCTTACCCTGTATTCGGTCCAATATGCTACCTAGGTGCTTTCTTAATTCTGATATTTTAATAACTATAATAGATCCATGATCTTATCAATGTGGATAGGCTCGTAGCTCTTCAGCAATACAGATTTCAACTCATTGATGCTTGTTCATGTTCAGCATTTATTGTTTGCCCTTGTTTTCTCATATGTATTCTCTTCAGGGAATCCATCTAACATGGGGTCAAAGATAGCCAGCTGAAAGAGACTTTGGAGGTCATCAAATCCAGTCCCCTCATTTTACTTATGAGGAACCTAGAGTGACTGACTGGCTTAGGATCACATAGCTACTAAGTGTCAGAGGTGGGATACACTGGGGTATCTTCCTTTGCATCTCTTGATGGAGGATTATGCTCTCATTATGTTACTGCCCCCCTTTTTTTTCCTATTATGCATTTCTCTCTGCTGATATCCTTTATCTCTGTGTTTCTTGAGCAATTCTTTGTTGGTAATGTACTTGCAGTCTGCTTATGTTTGCCATATACCATTTTTATACCATTGATCTTTGGAGCCATTTCTACTTTTTTAATTATTTAAAGGCTGGGATGTCCCTTGACTTGCTGTCTGCAACCAACCTAGTGGAGAGCCTCATGATCAGTGAGTGATGAATTCTTTGACCATGGCAACAAAGAAAAGTATAAAATAGTCCTTTTGTCTTGTTCTCTACAGACTTGCTTGCAGATGAAAGAAAATGGGACAAAGAGTTCCAAGAATCACACCATTCTTAGACATATACAAACATTAACTCAGCTGTTAAGATTGTAGATATGAGATCTTTGTAGTGAATTGGGCATACTATTGAATGAACTGAATTTTATCCGTCTTGACAAGTAGGTGGCCCAGTGAGTTAGTGCTTGCCTGTAGTCAGAAAAATCCGGTTAAGATACTTAATTGACTTTGTAATCCTGGACAAGTTGCTTAGCCACTGCCTGCTTCAGTTTCCTCATTTGTAAAATGAGTGTAATAATAGTATCTGCCTCTCACTGTTAAAAGGATAAAATGAAGTGTGTGTATGTGTGTTTATATATATAAGCACTTTGTAAACCACAGTGCACTATTCAAATACTATTATTATTATTGTCTAATTGCTATGAAGAAAATAGGAAAAAAGTTACAGTAGAAATGGAAGGAAAGTTCACTTTGGAGAAGCAAATAATGACAAACAGTTATATGCGTAGAGCATTTATTAAGTCTTTATTCTGTGCTGCCAGGCATTTTGCTCAGTTGTAGTAATATAAATTTGTTGCTGAGTCATTTTTCAGTTGTATTGGATTCTTCATGACCCCATTTGGGGTTTTCTTAGCAAAGATACTAGAGTGATTGGACATTTTCTTCTCCAGCTCATTTTACAAATGAGGAAACTGAGGTAAAGAGGGCTAAGTAATTTGTTTAGGTCACACACAGTGTGTGAGACTGGATTTGAACTTAGAAAACGAGTTTTCCTGACTCCAGACCTGACACCCTCTCCACAGTGTTACCTAACTACTTAAGGATACAAATACAAGTAAGAAAGCCCTTTTCCTCTAGGAGCTTATATTCTCCTAAGAGATTAGCACCTAAAGGGGAACTGAACCCATGTAAACCCCATGTTATGGTGATGTGATATGGAGCAGGCCAGGAAATGAAATGGATACCTGGGGCTTGGCCAGATAAAGCAAAAGCTTATCTATCAGAACCTAGAGATCCTGGAGAAAGTAGAGAAGAAGGAGATAAAGAAATTGGAATTTGTTTCACTCGATTTCAATTTTAAAAAATCATTTAGAAACCTAATACATAATATTCTCTGATACCTAAGAAGTCTCTTCAAAAGTTCTATTCTGATGCTACATTGAGGTAAGCTTCAGTAAGATTTCTAAAATTGGAGTTTCTGAAATTGTTAGAGAAAAAGAAACTGGTATTATTTCAGGCTGGGTGGGCTTTGAGTATGTAGGCTTGCAGGGATTGCAGTCTAATATAGGGAGATATAGAATTTATCAATAGATGTCTTAGGGACCATCTCTAAACAATAGACCACTTTGAGAATTTAAGTTTGGGTAGGCTTTTCCTCCACAGAAGGTTAGCTACTAGGTGATAAACATTTTGGGCTACAGTCACAATTGAAATCATTTCCTAGGGAGAAAGAGGATCTTAACCTGGGGTCAATAAATTTGTTTTTTTTTTTTTTAAATAAAATTTTAATAACTATTTCATTATGATTAATTTTCTGTGTAATCCTATGTATTTATCTTATGCATTTAAAACTTTTTTGAGGAGGACTTCATATTTTTCACTAAACTTTGTCAAAGGGGTTCAGTGGAACAAAGAGGTCTCAGAGGATGTTCACTTTAAGGGATTATTGGCTGCTTGGGTAAAGTACACCAATGAAATCTTGAATTTTTTCAACGTATTGAAATTACCTAAGAAGTGTGTTTTCTATGCCATCTACTGGCTAAATATTTGTCTTTTTTTTTTTTTTTTTTTTAAACTAGTTAGAGGAAAGAAAAGGTGGTGTTTTAGGGATTTTAAAGTAGAAAATTCTTCATAAAGTCATTAGCATATCTTTTGACACTGACACTTTTTATTAAATTGATGTTGCAATTAGATTTTGGATGAGGGTATATTTTGGTAGAAATAATGAAAAGACATAAATCTTGTCAACCATATGCAAATGAGAAGAGCAAATCCTTTATGTGTCATGTAAAAATGGGCAGTACAGTTAAAAATCATTTTAAGGAATGAATTAATCCTGAACCATTGGACAATGTTACGTGCCAACAGTACTATATTTAATCCAACCTGTACATGATCAGACAATTAATGGGTACATTTGTCACTACCTTAGAATTCCTTACCCATTTGACTTTCCAATGTTGAAAGTCCTATTGATTATACATTTCAGTTTCTATTTTTTCCTCCACTCCAGTTCTTGTACTTTGAAGCATTGCTATGAAAATTATAAAATTACTGATTAGTTCCATGATAAATTTATAACATATATTCTCAATGCATCCTCATTGATGATACTTGGCAGGGTTTCTTTTTTAAAATAATTTTCATCTGTTGTTATCTCCTCTATGTTACATAAATTTCCAAACATTTTTTTTAAAGCCTGAAAACTATCCCTCATCCATCACTTTGCACATTTTGTTGCCTTCTATTTCTGAGAAGATTGAGGTCATTGGTTGTTTTTTATTCTTTTCTCACTTCAGATTTCTTTGTATTTTTCTCTTTCCCTTTTCCACATACTTTAAAAAATGTTTTGTTGATTTCTTTTGTCTTTACATTGAAGTCCTTTCCTGTTTTCTTCTAATTAACCCACCTCTTATGGGGGGAAAAAGGGTAAAAAATTAAGTTAAATCATTTGCTTCACAAACTTTGTCTAATCGATCACTCTCACCTTCTCCCCTCTCCCCCATAGGGAAGAATGTAGTTATGTCTTTTCTAAGATCTTCATGGATTTTCTTTCTATTACTCAGAGTCCATCTTCCTTGTTAGTGATCCTTTCGTTTCTAACCTTATTACTCATTTGTCCTTCCTTACTGTACAGTAATATTCCACTACATTCATTTATCATAGTTTTGTTTTATTCACTAGTCATTCTTCATTTAGCACCTAATTTGTTTCCAGTTCTTTGCTACCGCAAAGGGTTGCTATGGATATTTGGCTCTCTATTAAGCCATTGTTTCTGGCTTTGACTTCCTTGGAATATATTCAATAATGAGAACCCTGATTTTACTTTCAAAATAAGTCTTATTGATGCGTTTTGTCTTTATACTTAATTATTTCTAGGTATACCTTGCCCCGGACATAAAACCTTCCCTTGTGACAATGGAAAAAAAAAATAAACCCTATAGAAAAAAATAAACCTATATAGAAACACATTTCCCACTGCTGAAAAGGAGGTGGAATTTTTGTGGTTGGTTCTGTGCAACTGTATTTGGTCATTATTACTTGTGTCCGGTTTCTCAAAGACGGAAGATTAGGGATTAGTAACTCGGCCAAACTCTCCTAATATTCCCCTGCAAACAACTTTAAAATGATGTCTGAATCTAATTCTGGATTGGCAGAGCCAATAAAAGATCAGGGGAGACACTTTTCTGGGCTAAGACAACTGAGGAGGTCAGCAGGGGATGACTGGTGTCAGAAAAGCAGCTTCAGGATCTCCTAGCCCAGAGCCACTAATGGTGGAATAACTTGTCAAGATAGAGATTAGGAGGCTTTAGCTGGCTGGTTACAGATTGGGAGCAGTTCAGGGACACCACCCCCCACTCTGAAGTTCTGGGTCACAGTTCCAGGACAGAGAGAAGTGGACAATTATAAGAGAGCAAAGGCTCACAATTCCAGAGTCAAGAGGAACTTCAGTGCAAAGGCTACAGAGGAGTCTGTTTAAAGTGCCGGGAAAATCTCTCCCCTGAATTTCACCACCTTGGAAGTACTGAAAACTTGCAGAGCCCCAGAACAAGCTCTGAGAACAGTAGCATTACACAAAGCTTGAAGCTTGGGACAGTGTCTCCCGACCCTAGAGAAGCAGAGCCCAACTTTAATGTAAAGTTCAAAGTCAAATTGAATAACAAGAATAACCTACTCAGCAATTGAGGACTTTAAAGCATTTTTGATGAAAAGACCAGAGGTGAATAGAAAATTTGACATTCAAATATAAGACTCAAAAGAAGCATAAAAAAGATAAATGTGAATGAGAAATCATAAGACTCAACAAGGTTAAACTGTTTACATTTCTTTATGGAAAGATGATACATGTAATTCCTAAGAACTTTATCATTATTAGGGCAGTTAGAAATAGTCTACATAGAGATCATAGGTATGAATCAATTATATTAGAATGAACTTTAATCTCATTATAATTGGCTCAAAGAAGGAAGTACACTTCACACCCACCCACAACAGTCACAATTACTTGGATGTAGAAGTGTATCTTGTCCAAAAGGGAAATAGAAGGGGAAGGGAGAAGAGATGTTTTGAGGGAGGGGAAAGAATGCGGAATGGAGGAGATAATAAAAGGGAGGGTAGATTAAGGAAGGCAATGGTTAGAAGCAAAACAGACTTTTAAAAAGATTAAAAAAAAAAGATAAAAAAGATGAAAATGGTATGGAGGTAAATAGACAGCAATCATAATTGAATATGAATGGGATGAGCTCACCCACAAAACAGAAGTGGGTAGCAGAATGAATTATAAACTGGAATCTAATAATATGTTGTCTAGAAGAGACACACTTGATACAGAAAGACACAGAATTAAAATAGATGAAGTACAATTTATTATGCTTCAGCTGAAATAAAAAAAAGGCAGGGGTAGCAATTACAATCTCACCAAAAATTGATCTAATTAAAAATGATAATTAAAAAATCATGGAAACTATCTTGACAAAAGGTAATAACAATAAAGACAATGAAGTAATGTCAAAAATTTTTATAAATGGTTTCTCTGAAAATAAAAGCTATTCCCCAGTTGATAAGGACCCATGGGATATGAGGTAATGAATAGAGTGAATTCAAATCTAGCCTCAAACAATTACTAGCCATGTGACCATGGGGAAATTTGCTTCAGTTTCTCATCTGTAAAATGAGCTGAATATGTAAACTGCAAACCACTGTAGTATCTTTGCCAAAAAAACTTTAAGTGGAGTCATAGAGTGTGGTGTTCTTTTTCTTTAAAATATAAGATGGTTCTCTCTGGGGGAGAAGGTTTCTTGGGAAAGTTTTCTGGAGGCAGCCTTAGTTTCAGTTGAAGTAAATAATTACTCCAAAATGCAGCCAGCTGATAAAAGTTCAGATCTTTTATTGTGTCCTTCAATATAACCCGGTTAGCTCAGGCCTATCTCTCTGCTTGGTTCCAAGAGCTCTGCCCGAATGTCTCCAAAACCAAAGGTTTGTCTTTCTGACTCCAGCCAGAATCAAGGTGGAAGATGCAATGAATCTCTCTTGCCTTCAAGAGAAGGTTTGTAGACTTCCTCCCAGAGCGCTCCTCTCTCTCTCTTGCCTTCGAAAGAAGCCTTGTAGGCATCTTCCCAGAGTGCTCCTCTCCGATCCCTGGGAATGTTCCCAAGTAACTCTCTGGAGGGCTCACTGGAGCTGTATGCTCTCTGGCCCTGAGAGCTTCAAGGCAGGTGTGAATTCAGATATCTCCTACTAAACCCTGAAATCTCTCAACCATATGAACTCCAATGAGTACTTAAATATTTCTTGTTTTTATGAGCTTTCTAAAGGTGTGGACACAAGCATTATTGTCTATCAGTTATACTTAGTACCTTGTTTCAAATTCTGGCCCAAAATATCTCCTTCTAAGATCAAATCAATTATATTGAACCATGCTAAATTAGATAATTATTGTCTCTATCAACTCTAATGGCTTAACAACACTTTGTAAAGATTCCAACAATGGAGAAGTGGACATAGCTCAAATGACCAAACAACAAGGGATATAAACAGGCAGTTTTCATGACAAGTCAAAGTTATCTTTAGTCATGAAAAAAATGCTTGAAATCACTTTAAATTAAAACAGTTCTGAGGAAGCACTTTATAGTTATCAGAAGCAATGAATACTGGCTGTTATAAGGGAAAATAGGTACACTAACAAATTTTTGGAATTGTAATCTGGTCCAATTGTTCTGGAGAATAATTTGAAATTATACTCAAAGGGATATGAAACTGTATAAATACTCTTTGACCCAGCAATACCATTACTAGATCTGTCTTCCAGAGATATTTTAAAAAGGGAAAGGAGCTTATATGTATAAAATTATTTAAAGCAATTCTTTGTAGTGGCAAAGGATTAGAAATCACATCAATTGGGGAGGGCCTGGTCAAATTGTGTCATATGATTACCATAGAATACTATCATGATATAATGAATAGTGATGTAAGTGATTGCAGGAAAAAAATTGGTAATATCTGTGAATTAATGCAAAGTGAAGCAAGATGAGATCATTATATACCATAATAGCAATGTTATAATGATGATCAGTTGTGAAAGATTTGACTACTGTGATCAAAACAATGATCCAAGACAATTCCAAAGAACTCCTGGTGAAAAATGCTCACTGCCTTCAAAGACAGAATTGATAAACACTGAGAACAAACTAAAATATAATTTTCTTGCTTGTAAAAAAGCGTCCAACTTCTATTTTTAAGTTTTTTTATTTGTATTATTATAATCATGTGTTTTGTTCTCCTTTGCTTTCTTTACTTCATTTTTCATTTTTTTTCCTTCAATCTTTTCTGTTTTTCTCTTAATTTTTTGTTTTTGTTATTACTTATGGCTATGGTACAGTAATATCCCATTATATTTCTATATCACAATTTCTTTTTTTATTATAGCTTTTTATTTACAAGATATATGCATGGGTAATTTTTCATCACTGACAATTTGCAAGACCTTTTGTTCCAACTTTAACTCTCCTTCCCTCAACTCCTTCTCCCAGATGGCAGGTTGACCAATACATGTTAAATATGTTGAAGTATAAGTTAAATACAATATATGTCTACATGTCCAAACAGTTATTTTGCTGTACAAAAAGAATCTGACTTTGAAATAGTGTACAATTAGCCTATGAAGGAAATAAAAAATGCAGGCAGACAAAAATAGAGGGATTGGGAATTCTATGTAGTGGTTCATAGTCATCTCCCAGAGTTCTTTCATTGGGTGTAGCTGGTTCAGTTCATTACTGCTCCATTGGAACTGATTTGGTTCATCTCATTGTTGAAGAGGGCCACATCCATCAGAATTGATTATCATATGGTGTTGTTGAAGTATATAATGATCTCCTGGTCCTGATCATTTCACTCAGCATCAGTTTGTGTAAGTCTCTCCAGGCCTTTCTGAAATCATCCAGCTGGTCATTTCTTACAGAACATATATATATCACAATTTCTTTAACCATTTCCCAAATTGATGATCAGGTACTTTGTGTTTTTGCTACCATAAAAGTGTTACCTATAAATAGGCTTGTATATATGTAAAACACTCTCTGTCTCTCTCCCTATCTCTCTGTCTCTTTCTCTCTCTCTTTGTCTCTCTCTTTTTTCCATTTCTTTCTCTCTCCCTCTCTCTCTCTCTCCATTTATCTTTCTCTTTATCTATCTCTGTGTCTCTCTTTCTCCATCTCTTCATCTCTGTCTCTTTCTCCATCTCTCTCTTTCTCTATTTCTCTCTCTCCCTTTCTTGTTCTCCCCATCTCTTTCCTTCCCCTTTCTCCCTCCCTTCCTTTCTCCCTCTCCCCCTTACTCCCAGGTGTTTCTCCCTTTTCCCCTCTCTTTTTCCCCAACTCTCTGGACAACACTCCTCAAACTTTCAGACTTTGGATGCCAGAGATGAATCTTGCCCAGGATGAGTATGAACGGGGTAGAGTTTTCAGCTTTCCTCTTATTCTTTAACCCATTTTAGTGTCTACTTTCCTAGGACCAGATAAGGCAGAATGATTCACAAAGTCAGAGATCTATCTGAAAGAATCCTTTAAACTTATATCCTCAACTGCCAGGTGGACATCTACTAGATGGCCAGTAGGAGGGGCAATCCCAGCTTTCCAGACTTATTACCCCCTTTGAGAAATTTTCCTTTCTACTTCTGACACCTGGCAATGCTGTGTCCCTATGTTAACATTTAGAACTAATTGTTTGCATTGATGCACTTAAATTAAGAGTTCATGTTAGCATCATTGCAGGGACCTATGAACACTAAATCCATCTTTTCTTTCTTTCTTTTCATCCTTTTCAGTATCTGCCACAGTTGATACTGAACATTTTCTTTTAAAAACTGTTTTCTTTTAAATTGCATTTTATTGTCTTCTAGTTTTCATCTTATTTTTTGGATTCCTTCTTCTCTTGGTTACTTGGGCTTCTCTTCTATCTTTTGTATCTTGAATAGGGCCATTTTTTAAAACAATTTTTTATTTTCAAAATACATGCAAAGAGGGTTTTCAATATACACTCTTGCAAAACCTTGTATTCCAAAATTTTCTCCCTCCCTTCCCCTTTCTCCCTCATCTAGACAGCAAGTAATCCAATATAGGTTAAACATGTGCAGTTTTTCTAAACATATTTCCACATTTTTCATGCTGCACAAGAAAAGTCAGATAAAAAAGAATTGATTGAATTCTTTTTCAATTGAATGAGACTAAAAAATGAAATGAGATTGAAAAAACAACCAACAAAAAAGGTGAAAATACTATGTTGTGTTAGTAGGGATATTTTTCTTTTTTTTTTTCTTTTTTTGCTTTTCTTTTCTTTTCTTTTTTTTTTTTCTAGTTTTGGATCATGGTTTCTTTTTTTTTTTTTTTTTTTTTTTTTTAAATTTAATAGCCTTTTATTTACAGGATATATACATGGGTAACTTTACAGCATTAACAATTGCCAAACCTCTTGTTCCAATTTTTCACCTCTTACCCCCCCCACCCCCTCCCCTAAATGGCAGGATGACCAGTAGATGTTAAATATATTAAAATATAACTTAGATACACAATAAGTATACATGACCAAAACATTATTTTGCTGTACAAAAAGAATCAGACTTTGAATTATTGTACAATTAGCTTGTGAAGGAAATCAAAAATGCAGGTATGCATAAATATAGGGATTGGGAATTCAATGTAATGGTTCTTAGTCATCTCCCAGAGTTCTTTTTCTGGGTATAGCTAGTTCAGTTCATTACTGCTCCATTAGAAATGATTTGGTTGATCTCGTTGCTGAGGATGGCCTGATCCATCAGAACTGGTCATCATCTAGTATTGTTGTTGAAGTATATAATGATCTCCTGGTCCTGCTCATTTCACTCAGCATCAGTTCGTGTAAGTCTCTCCAGGCCTTTCTGAAATCATCCTGTTGGTCATTTCTTACAGAACAGTAATATTCCATAATTTTCATATACCACAATTTATTCAGCCATTCTCCAACTGATGGACATCCATTCAGTTTCCAGTTTCTAGCCACTACAAAAAGGGCTGCCACAAACATTCGTGCACATACAGGTCCCTTTCCCTTCTTTATAATCTCTTTGGGATATAATCCCAGTAGTAACACTGCTGGATCAAAGGGTATGCACAGTTTGATAACTTTTTGAGCATAGTTCCAAACTACTCTCCAAAATGGTTGGATTCGTTCACAACTCCACCAACAATGCATCAATGTCCCAGTTTTCCCGTCCCCTCCAACATTCATCATTATTTTTTCCTGTCATCTTAGCCAATCTGACAGGTGTGTAGTGGTATCTTAGAGTTGTCTTAATTTGCATTTCTCTGATTAATAATGACTTGGAGCATCTTTTCATATGACTAGAAATAGTTTCAATTTCTTCATCTGAGAATTGTCTGTTCATATCCTTTGACCATTTTTCAATTGGAGAATGGCTTGATTTTTTATAAATTAGAGTTAATTCTCTATATATTTTGGAAATGAGGCCTTTATCAGAACCTTTGACTGTAAAAATATTTTCCCAGTTTATTGCTTCCCTTCTAATCTTGTCTGCATTAGTTTTGTTTGTACAAAAACTTTTCAGTTTGGTATAATCGAAATTTTCTATTTTGTGATCAGTAATGATCTCTAGTTCTGCTTTGGTCATAAAGACCTTCAGTAGGGATATTTTTCAACCATTCTCATGATGTTTCTTTCATTTTTATTATTTAACATTTATTTTGTTGTGGTATGTGTTGTTTCCCTGGTATTCTTTTGACTTTTTTCAGCTCATATAAAGCTTTCCATGTTTCCTTCAATTATATGTTTACTGATTCTTGTGGTACAATTCTATTATGTTTACATGCCACATCAGATTGAGGTTTTTTAATTTATCCTATTTATAGTTAATTGATTTTGTCTCATAATTGTCAAGTCATGGTTCTTTGACTCTGAATTTTATTCAGAAATTCAGCTGGCCTATGAGGAGTTAAGTTTAGAAATCCAGTTCTGCTAATTACTGTTCAATTCTTGCCACAAGGAAATCTGCTGTCCTTGAAAGATGTAGGTGACGTCGGGAGTCTGATAGAGTATCTTTCCTTCAAGGAATCTGGTTTTCTATCCAAAGAAGTCTTGTCCACTCTCTCTAACCTTGCTACTAGACTTTAACAATGAATGTTTCTTACTCATAAGAGAGAAGGAAGGAGTTGTGCTAACTTCTTATTCTCAATTTCCAACCAATGGCATTGTCCTCCATGCCTTAGCTACCAATCCTAGTGATGTCACCATTCATGAAGTTGAGTTCTTTTATCCAATCATAATTTATAACTCATTCCCCACTTACAAAGTCCCATTCTTTGTTTTGTACTCCCCAAAATTTTTAAAGGGAGCTGTCCCCCTCATTTGGCCTCCTTTTTTGTGGTAGTGCTTGTTGTTCAGACTCCATTTGTGGTTTTCTTGGCAAACATTCTGGAGTGGTTTGCCATTTCTAAATGGAAATGCTTCCTATTTCTTATTCTTTTGTTCTTTAGCTATCTTCATAAAATCTAAACTAAGATACACTATGTATTTTGTTGAAAATAAAATAAAAATAAAAGCATTGTTCAGTCATTTTCAGTCATGCGTGGCTGTTTGTGACCCCATTGGCAATTTTCTTGCTAAAGATACTGGAGTAGTTTGCTGGTTCCTTCTGCAACTCCTCATTTTGTAAGTGAGGCATATAGTTCATTGATTTTCCCAGGATCACACAGATAATATGGGTCTGAGGCCAGATTTTGAACTAGAATCTTTCTGATTCCAGGCTTGGTATTCTATTTCATCTTCTAATTGCCCTAAAAAAAAATTGTTGTTTGTTCTTCATTCTCCAAGAGGACCCTGACATTAGAGAGGTGATGCCATGATATAAAAGTGAATTGGATTTGAGTGAGGAAGGGGGGCTGGGCAAGGTCACCTGCCTCCGTTCCTCCCCTCCTCCCAGAGCCATCTGGCTCCAGTGGCAAGATGGATGACTGGAGATAGTCCTGGATGAAATAAAGTAATCCTGGTCCTTTTCCTTTTGTGTATGATAGGACTTGTTGTCAAAAATTCTTGTGATTTACAAATAATTTACAGATCTATGAGTCTAAAACTTGCCTGTCTTGTCTTTATAGTGTTGAAGACTTTGGCTTGGGTCTTTTACTTAAGTCCAAGCAGATAAAACGTATGATTTCTTCTTATGTGGGAGAAAATGCAGAATTTGAACGGCAATACCTAGCTGGTGAATTGGAAGTAGAGCTTACACCACAGGTAAGATACTTTCTTTGGGTCATGAAATCAATATCATCTGTAATATTGATTTATTTTAAATATTGGTGTTTTATCTATACTTTTTTTTTTTTGCATATGAGAAAATGTCATTTTGTCAAACTAAGACATGTTGTTTAGGGATTTATTCTTTTAAATTGCTGTGCATCAGCATTTTGTCCTTTTCTGCTTAAAAAGAGAATCAGAGTGGCAAATTAAGTGAGGAGAGGGCCTGGAAGCTGGAAATATTTGGATTCAAGTCCTGACAGATGTTGGCTTTGTGGCTTAGGCAAGCCATCTTCTAAATAATTCTTTTAAGACCAAGCTGTAGAATTGGTGCTGACCTATATGGGCAGAGAGAGATTTTTAGTTTGGGAGTTCTCTCTATGAGTGAAATCATAGGTTTAGTTGCTGTTCCCCTTTGCTTAAAAAAATACAAATTTAGGGAGATAATGCCAATTTATAATTTCATCCCTCTTAGTTTATTTTATATGTCATGTTTTATTGTCTGTCATATGCTAGACACTTTGACAAGCTGCCACAATGTTGAAAGGCTATTTTAAAAGGAAGTTAACAGGATATTTTTAAGTGAATGATTTTACTATATAGTTAAGCAATTTGCTGCTATTTTCCTACATGGTTCAAATATTTGTTATAGTTTAGGGTAAATTTTATAGCATGCAGATATGGGGATATTTGAATGCATTTATCCACAAATCCTTTGGCTTTCATTCTGGGGACCTTGCAGACTGTATTGATACATGTTGGATAAAAACAGTCTACATAGTCTTTATTCAATTGGCAGTGAATTCTGTGGCAGAAACATCTTTTTTAACATTAAAAAAAGAAACATAACATTCACTTTTTCCCCTGGAATTATATATCTGGGAGAGTAACTATTTTTGCCTAAGGATATACCAGCTTACAGATAGCTGCAGCTGGCCTATTTTATGGTGTTGCCAAATATGCTTTTACAAAATATTGTACTACTAACAGAGTCATCATACTCTGCAGAGATTTCCTTTTTAACAGCCGTAGTCCTCCAACTTGTATTCAGTCCATATACATTTATTCAGTGCCTGCTTTGTAGGACTGTGGTTACAAAGAATGGCAAAAGGCAGTCCCTGTTCTCAAGCACTTATACTCTATTGCAGAGACAGCTAATTCAGCCAGCCTTATGGTGGTTTAGTCATTTTTAATAAGTTTTATTTATTCTACTCTGTCCTCCCCCTTATACTGGTGGGATGTACACATTTCCTTTTCTCATTATCTCTAGGCTGGACCTAAATCTTCCTTTTTTCAGTCTTATGTTCTATATACATTGGTCTTACTTATTGGTCTTCTGTAGAATCAGCCCTTTGAATAGTATGGGCACTGATAAGTTTTTATGTAACTTTCTAATTATTTAACTTTTTCTCAAAGTTTTCTCAAAGTTCTCAGAGAAATTCATATAATAATCTACTCAAGTGTTAGTGATTACAACACTGATCCTGTTCAAATAAAGATCCTGCTTGGCCTGATGCTCTCCCTGGGATCTGAGTGTGCACCTCATGTTGTTTCACGTTCATTCATGATGGTGAAATTCTCTTTCAGATTCTGTGTTAGTTACAAAATTTGCCTAACCACAAGTTTAGAGCTTTTGTCTCTGTTTTCCAGTAGGGAAAAGGAAGAAAAGAAGGACAGAGGAAAAGAAGGTGGTAAACTAGGAAGGAAGAAGGGAAAGAAAAAATGAATAGGATTTTATTAAACACCTATTATGTATCAGGTGCTGCCGGGCTACTTAATTATGTGCCAGGCTTTATAAATAGTATCTCTTTTCTACTTTATAACAACCTTGGGAGATAGGTGCTATTATTATTCCATTTTACAATTGAAGAAACTGAGACAAACAGAGACAATGTGACTTTCCCAAAATCACACAATATTTGAGACTTAATTTGAATTCAGATTTTCCTAACTCAAGGTACAGGGTTCTAGCCACTTACTGTACTACTTAACTTAGGAAGAAAAAAACATGCTACCTGGTTAATCTTGGTCAAGTTATTTAGCTTTATTGAGTCCCAGTTTCTTCATCTCCAAAATAAGGGATTGCCTGAGATAGCCCCGAAAGTCTTTCTAGTTCTAAGTTTCTGATTTTGTGAATTGAAATACTACTGGTTGTTAAATCATTTTAGTCATATCCAACTCTTCATGATCCTACTTTGGGGTTTCCTTGGCAGAGATAATAGAGTGGTTTTCCATTTCCTTTTCTCTTTTCCTTCAGCTCATTTTATAGATGTTGAAACTGAGAATAAAAAGGGCAGACTGACTTTCCCAAGGTCACACAGCTTTTAAGTGTCTGAGATTGGAGTTTGAACCCATGAAGATGTGTCTTCCTGATTCCAAACCCAGTGCTTTGTGCACTGCTCCATCTACTTGCCCCAGTGTACCCATAGAAACTGTCAGTCGGAAACAAAGCATGCTAAAGTAAAGGAGATATAAAAAGAAATTTTGATTTTTCATGTTGTTAAAGAATTTAAAATATTATTATTATTATTTGCTGAGGCAAGTGGGGTTAAATGACTTGCCCAGGGTCACACAAAATTATTTCTTTATATAAATTTGAAGGCAGAGAAGCAGTTTGGGATAGTGGCTACAGAGTTGGCTTTGGAGTCAGAATGAATTAACTTCAGAATGTCCTACCTCTTGATATACCCACTGGTAGTTTGACTTTGGGAAAATCAATGAGTGTGTCTCTTGAAGATGAAAAGCAATTACCTATTTGATGTTTCCTTTGCCATTTCCTTTTCCATTTCATTTTACAGATAAGAACCTGAGGCAAACGGGTTTAAGACATTTGTCCAAGATAATACATCTAGTCTGAGGCCAGCTTTGAATTCAGGAAGAGCACTAACAAAAAATGCATCAACACTTTTTTTTTATAGGTCTGGACAAAATAAATAAATAAATAAATAAAGCCTTGGCTGCAATATATATTAACAGCTTAAATTGACCCTAGTTGGAGATATTCACTTTAGCTCTTAGATTAATGGGATGGGATGGAATCATCTTTGTGGTGTTTTTTATTTCAGGAGTGCCAAAGCCTCCTGGCCACAAACTGAGTCCCCAGCTTGGGGAACTGAAATTCCTGGTATAACTTGTTGCTCTGAGCTAAAGACTTGAAGCCACCCATTAAACGCAAAACAGGGCTAACATCCTACCCTGTTCTTAATTCTAAATGTATTCTTGGAAACATACTAATCAGATGAGATGGTGAGTCTTAAGAATAGACCTGCAATGGTAGCCATATGACAAATATTTTTTGATGTAGAGAAAAGGGGTCAGGGAACATTCAGAATGCAGGGAATTGTCCTAGAGACAATTGTCCTGTGTCAAGAATCCTGAGGAAGACCTGGAAGGGAAAAGCAGATTAGCAACTAGTAGATGAAGTTGCAGTGGCTCTTATGTTGGGATTCATGAACTTGAATTTAAAACTATTCTGAGAACTATTTTAATATATTTGGTATCTTTGGGAATACCAAAGTGTATTTTATGCATTTAAAATCATTACTCAGAAAAAGGGGTTCATAGTTTTAGCACACTGCACCAAAAAATGATTAAAGACTCTTGGTTCAGATTTTGAATGCTTGAATTTCAAGGCATTTGACAGTCTCTTATGATATTATTGTGGTCTATATGGTTACTCTCCCTTATGTTTGAAGAAAACCAAAATGACGTCACTACCACAAGCACAAATTGTCTGAATGAACATTTGGTAGAGAGATGTCTTTAATTTGTGCATTCCACACTTTTTTTGAGTTATTACAATTTTGCTCCACTCAAAGAGCAAAAGAGTGCCTTTTTTTAGGGTATGTATGACATAGTGGGTGGTCCTGGGCCAGATTTCCCTGTTTCACAGTCACTTTCAGAGTTCTTCACAGAGGCCTTGAGAGTGTCTTTATATCACATCTTCAGACTGCCATGTGAGCATTTGTCTTGCAAATTCTCGTAAAATAGTCTTAGACTGAGTCTTTTGACATTTGAACAATGTGGCTAGTAGAGTTTTAAATGCTCGTCTAGAAAAGACCTCAGTGTCCACTACCTTATCTTGCCAGGTGATCTTCAGAATCTACCTAAGATGGTGAGAGTTGAATGACCTGAGCCAAAAAGCTCTCATTATTGAATTAGGGTTATCCTGAAAGGAGATCTCTTTAATATTTGTTTTGTTTTATTAGTGATCTAGATGTAGATAAAAGATTAATCTTTATCTATTTTGCATGAAGACAGACACTCTAAAAAAGGTCTCAAATAGGCTGCAATGATAAGACTAATTAAAATAAGATGTTTATAAAGTGCTTTGAAAATCTTAAAGCAATTTATAATATAAACTATTGTTATAATGTGGAAGTTAACAGGTAAATATCAATTCCTGTGCTTGGTTTGAAAAAAATAATCAGTTACATAACTATAGGGTGTCTCAAAAATAATAGTAGCACTCTTAATTAGCACTCTTTCTGACTTCCAAGCTGGCTTCAGACTAACCTGTATAATCTGGGACAAGTTCCTTAATCCTGTTTGCCTCAGTTCCTCGTCATCGTGGTTGAAAGAGCTGAAGATTAGGCCATAGAAAGAGTGACTGAAGGAACTTTGGGATATTTAGTGTGATGAAGACTTAGTGAAAGCATAATAGATTATGTGTGTGTGTGTGTGTGTTTATATTTTAAGAAATTAATGTCCCTCAGTACCTTATTGTATATAGGATACATTACTGAAAGGAATCTCTTCCAGAGTTAGCTACATTATATGTAATTTTATATATGTATACGTATGTGTGCATATACACATGTATTATATGACATAATTTATAGATAGACACATTTACATATAATTTACATGTATGCATATATAACCTATCATTTAACGTATCAAATAGATATGTACTATAATATATAAAATATTAAACATATAATTGAATATTTATATAAAATGTAACAAATATATAAATTTAAGTTAAATATATTTATGTTATTTAATATAAAATATATAAACATTTATATATTTAATATAAAAATTTGTTGCTTAGCATTTTGAACATATTATATAATTCATGCTTAATATGTTAAATGTAAATAACAGTTATTTCTGCCAGAAATCCAGAGAGTCTTACCTCCCAAATTTATTTATTTAGTGTTTTTTTTTTTTTTTGAGGGGGGAGAGGAGTGGCTAGGTAAAAGAGAAGATTCTTTGCCTCAATTGCTAACTAGCCTTATTCACTGATTGGGTGTGGTCTCAATCAAACTGAGACCAGTTGAAGACCCTAGCTTAATATATAGATATTATAAATATATATATGTATATATATATAAAACATTTGTTATATAATGTACATAATAATGAATAGGTATATGAGATTATTTAATACATTGCATGTAGTATGCAATCTTATAGACATAGTTATTATTTGTTAAATATAAAATTTTTAACGTGCAATTCATGCAATCTATGTATCTATTGATAAGATGTATGTGTGTGTATGTATATATGTTTGTATATGGCAGGTAGGTGGTTCAGTAGATAGAGCATGTGGGCTTGGAGTTAGAAAGACCCAAGTTCAAATGTGGTCTCAGACCTCAGACCTGAATTGTGTGAACCTGATTACTTAATCTCTCTTTATCTTAATCCAGTGGAGAAGGAAATGGCAAACCACTATGGAAGCCTTGCTAAGAAAACCCCATGGATAGTATTGGTACATTTTGGTCCATGGGTCACAAAGAGTCAGTTGGACCTGATTGAACAACATAGAAGAAATATAAAACTTTGTGTTTATGGGTCAAGTAGGCAGTATTAGAGCTGGGAAATGGAATTTGCTGAGATGCAAATTTCAGTTTTAACTGCTGAAAGAGAATGTACTGTTAATCAGAGCTGGCCCAAGAGTGCATTAAGTTCCCTCAGCAAGTTCCTTCTTATTAATGGGTCTTGGCCCAGGACCAAGATTGGACCCTAGGACCTAGGAATCAGATTGGTTTGGGTTTAAGGCCTCATTCTTTTTATTTTTTATTTTTTAAATTTTTAATAGCTTTTTATTTACAAGTTATATGCATGGGTAATTTTACAGCATTGACAATTGCCAAATCTTTTATTTCATTTTTTTTCCCCTTCTTTCTCCCACCCCCTCCCCTAGATGGCAAGATGACCAATACATGTTAAATATGTTAAAGTATAAATTAAATACAAAATAAATATACATGACCAAACTGTTATTTTGCTGTACAAAAAGAATTGGACTCTGAAATATTGTACAATTAATGCCTGTGAAGGAATCAAAAATGCAGGAGGGCAAAAATATAGGGATTGGGAATTCTATATAATGGTTCTTAATCATTTCCCAGAGTTCTTTCGTTGGGTGTAGCTGGTTCAGTTCATTACTGCTCCATTGGAACTGATTTGGTTCATCTCATTGCTAAAGATGGCCAGGTCTATCAGAATTGATCATCATAAAGTATTGTTGTTGAAGTATATAATGATCTCCTGGTCCTGCTCATTTCACTCAGCATCAGTTCATGTAAGTCTCCCCAGACCTTTCTGAAATTCTCCTGCTGGTCATTTCTTATCTAACACTAATATTCCATAATATTCATATACCACAATTTATTCAGCCATTCTCCAATTGATGGGCATCCACTCAGTTTCCAGTTTCTGGCCACTACAAAGAGGGCTGCCACAAACATTCTTGCACATGTGAGTCCCTTTTCCTTCTTTAAGATCTCTTTGGGGGATAAGCCCAGTAGAAACACTGCTGGGTCAAAGGGTATGCACAATTTGATAATTTTTTGAGCATAGTTCCAAATTGCTCTCCAGAATGGCTGGATGTATTCACAATCCCACCAACAATGTATCAGTGTCCCTGTTTTCCCACATCCCCTCCAACATTCTGCGTTATCTTTCCCTGTCATTCTAGCCAATCTGACAGGTGGTATCTCAGAGTTGTCTTAATTTGCATTTCTCTGATTAATAATGACTTGGAGTATCTTTTCATATGGCTAGAAATAGTTTCAATTATTTCGTCTGAGAATTGTCTGTTCATATCCTTTGCCATTTATCAGTTGGAGAACGGCTTGATTTCTTATAAATTAGAGTCAATTCTCCATATATTTTAGAAAAGGGCCTCATTCTTAAGAAAGAAATCTAGCCAGTAAATCCCAAGATATTTTGGGAGGGATTAGAGGTATAAAAGAAGAAAAAAGTGCTTTTAAGAGTATCTGTAAGTAACATTATGATCCCAAATCTGGATGAAGGGAGTCTTCCAACTGACCAATTCCAGGCGAGCTTTACTCACAAAAGTTATTTGTCCTTCCTTCTTGAAGAGAACCATGACCTCAGGGAGGTGATGACATGACCCCTACCTCATTTTTTCCTCCAGAACCATCTGGGTTTAGCAGCAAGATATAGATAAGGATGATTGTAGATGAATTGGGTATCTTATACCTACAGATGCTCTTAAAAGCATTTTTTTCTTTCTCTTTTGCATCTCGGAACCCTTCCAGAATACTTTGGGGCTTAGATTTCTTTCTTAAGGACCAGGCCTAAACCAAAATCAGTCTGATTCTCATTGGCCACCAATAGGTCCTTAGGCCAAGCCCATTTGGTCATTGTTTGAGTCCTGATTGACTCAGATTGAATGTAAATGTCAGTCATTTCTGCTTTGGCCAGAAAACCTGAGGACCTTCCCCTTCCAGATTCATTCATTCATTCATTCATTCATTCATTTATATATATTTTTTGACTAGATGAAAGAGGAGATTTTTTGCCTTAATTGCTACCTCGCCTAAATCACTGAATGGGTGTAACCTCAGTCAGACTGAGACCTGTTAGAATCCTAGTGTTAACTCAGTGAAATTGATACAGTGCTTATTGGTTCACATATTAGAGCAAATCCTTACAAGGTGTTAAGTCACTAATATTGATAGAAACAATGCTTGGGTTTGCACCTTTAAGAATTCACACATTAGCTCACACAATTCACAAAGTTAACTTTGTAACTTTGTGAATTCATACCTCCCATAATCCCACTCTCAGAGGAGGAATCAATCTTTTACACTGAGCATAAAAAGAGCTTCAGTCAATCAGTCAGTCAGTTTAGAAGAAGCCACAAGTTGGAGTTGAGCTAGAGCCAGAAGTCACTTTTGAAGATTGACAGAGTGAGAGTTCAGTTCAGGAGATTGAGAAGGTAATCTGCAGTTGGGCAGACCCAAGATTCAGAGAGAGGCTGAAGCTAGGAACAAGATTCTTGGAACCAAAGAAAGCTAACTGGGTTATTTTGGAAGAAATAATAAAGAACTACTTTAACACCTGGCTGCATTTGGAGTGATTATTACTCTGAACTGAAATGAAGGCTGCCTCCAGAAACCTCCCCAAGAAACCTGCTCTCACAGAGAACCATCATATAAAAAAGAAAAAAAGTATTGCTTTTCTCTTAAATTTCTAGTATAGAACATAAATATATAGTATAAATATTCAAAACACATACTCATTTTAAATGAAATCTAATTGTTTTGGTACTTCATGTTGTTAGTCTGTTATTTTCAAAATAGACATATTACAGATGTAATTTAAATGGAAACTAATTGTTTTGATACTTCATGTTATTGATTTGGTTTTAAAATATAGATAATTTATGCTGTGTCTTCTGAGCACAGAGTGAAATATAGGTTTGCTAATTATCTACTTAACATTTTCAGCATAGGGAAATAAATCAGAATTCAAATTCAAAGTATGTGTATGTATGTTTGTGTATTTATATATAAAACACAGATAGGTACAGAGTGTAGATTAAGAATGGAGAGATTGTTGCTAGTGGAATAGAAAAAATTTCCTTTTATTTTTAGTTTCTGTACATTCAAAACATTTTAAATGCTTTTAAAGCAAGTTATTGTTCAATAATTTTATGTTAGCAAGGTTAGGGAAGGCAAAGTCTGGCTGTATGTATAATTGTATAAATAAAGCAAACTCTACAGGAGAGTGCTTAGTTAAGAGTGTCTAATGCCTCATGATTGTTCTGACCTACAGGGAACACTTGCAGAGCGGATTCGTGCAGGGGGCGCTGGAGTTCCTGCCTTTTTCACCAGTACAGGGTATGGAACATTGGTACAAGAAGGAGGATCACCCATCAAATACAACAAGGATGGAAGCATTGCTATTGCTAGTCAACCAAAAGAGGTAAGAGGAGCTCTAGTCCAAAAAAACATGTATGATCCAATTTACCTTAGCTATTTCCTAGGCTGATACATAGGGTAAAAGACTTGCAACATTATATATTATTTGTAAGCATAAGAAGCAAAGTATGTATGCTAGGTAAAAAGGGAATAACTTATTAGAAACTTGGTGAAATTTCTAGCTAAAACAAATATCAAGTGTTAATTTTTATGTTTTCATGATTTACTGGTAGCACCACTGACTGACTTTCCAATGATCTCTGTTCTAAGAGAGACAGAAAAAATATTTAATAGGGAAGCTGCTGACAGAAATTTGAATTTAAAGGGTCGTAAGACTTGGATTTAAATCTCAGCTCTTTCATCTCCAGGCTTTGTTGTTTTGGACAAGACACTTTAATACTCTGACTCAGTTTTCTCAGTTATAAAATAGAATTTATATTGTAGCACTCACTTCACAGTGATGTGAGCAAGTTAGAACATATGGAAAGCTGTGTAAATGCCAACTATTATTATTTAGAAACTAGGATATATTAAAATGAAATAGAATGTTCCTAACCTTTTCCAACATGCCAATTTTAATGAAGTCAATTTTGTTAATTAATAAGTATTTATTACTTGCCTACTTTATGATGATACTTTATTGATGCTGAACAGGTTCATGTTAGGATATGGATAAATGATTATGTTTATATTTGGGGAGTAGAAGAGAAAGACATTGTAATAATTAATAAGCATTTATCAAGTGTTTACCATGAACCATTTGAGATATATTAATTGCAAGATATTTTGTTGTTTATTTGTGTCTGACTCTCCATGACTTTATTTGAGGTTTTCTTGGCAAAGATACAATAGTGTTTTATCATTTCCTTCTCCAGCTCATTTTACTGATGAGGAAACTGAGGCCGATAGGGTGAAGGGACTTGCTTAGGCTCACCAAGCTCATGAAGATGTATCTTCCTGACTCTAGGTGGGGTATTCTATCCACTGTGCCACCCAGCGGCAAGGGCCACAAGGACCAAAAAAGAGCCCTCAAGGAACTTCCATATCTTAGGAAAAATATGTGCAAATAATAACAATAATAATAGCTAGCTTTCATGTAGTACTTTAAGGTTTGCAAAGAACTATGGTCATCTCATTTTATCATAAATATACACATAAATATATTTAATTATGCTACCATATATTAAATATATATTAAATATTATATATTTATATGTATGTGTATATAGTCCTTTGTAAACCGTAAGCCCCAAGAGAGCATGTAAAATAATAGCTCTTGAAAATGGAAACATCTGGATTCAAATGCCATTTTAGACATTTACTAGCTGTGTGATCCTAGACAAATCATTTAACCTCAATTCCCTCAGTTTCCTTAAGTATAAAATCAGGTTATGATAGGCCCTACCTTAAAGGTTGTTGGGAGGATCAAATGAGATCATATTTGTAAAATGAATAGTACATTGTCTGGCACATGGTAGGTGCTTTATAAGTGCTTGTTCACTTCCTTTTCCTTCTCATTTGAAAATTCAGAAAGTTGGTTTCAGCCTCTAGGGGCCTTTCTAACTGTAAACCTGTATTCTTATGACCATAAAAAATTTACAAATGTGTATTTATTTAAGATAAACAGGATTATTTGTTTAAATTTATATCAAGGTTCTCCATTTCTGTTATGTTTCCCTTTCTTTAAATTTTTGAGAATCTGCAGAGAGAAAATTGATGGTTGATTTATAGGTTTAGATTCAACCACATCTCCTGTATCTTCTTTATCCAGATGTCCTTTTCCTTTGATTTCTTGTTCCTCTCTTGTTCATGAGGATTTCCATTCTCATCCTCAAAAGTAGAGGGATTGAAAAAAAAGAGAACCAAGTGATCAGATCTGTACTGTGTAATTGAACCTTAACCCTTACTGTTATCCAGGAGCCCCTTTCCCCTGGTCCTGTTTCAGGCCTCCCTTTCCTCAACCCTACTGGTGAAGCAACAGAAACCACAAAATAGGCTGAGATCAGGAGAGGTAGTCAGAGGAGTTTGGGATATGGAGAGTCTAGGGTTTTACTGGAAACTAGGAGAGCTGGACTAAAAAGAGAAGTACCATAGACTGATTCTATAAACATTATATTTCAGTGAATACAAAAGACTACTTTGCAGACATCTGAGAAGTCCTTTGTTACTTTTATTTCTTTTCCTTTCATTGTTTTCAATAGAGATTTTTCTCTCCATCCTCTAAAGCTCAACAACCTGACTAAAAAGCCAACTCTTAGGAGACTTAAAAAAAAATCAGTGAACAAACATTAATTTTATTTATGAGTGTATACCCACACATGCACACACACTCCCTCACTCCCTCTGTACTGAGCTTAGAAGATACAGGCAAAGCTGAAAGACAAGAACCCATTCTCAGAGGGCTTGGAGTTCTGTCCTTGCTTCAAGAATGGGGGATTCTATAGTGGGCCAAGGAAGAAGAGAAATTCTGGTTTGAATCCAGAACTAGAAAAGGAAGCCAGTGGTCCTATCCCTATATCCCTTGGAAGAAAAATAATAAGGCATGTGTCTGGTGGTTTCTAGCAGAAGATTCTGGGCTCTCCCAGAAGTCGTAGTTGGAAGAGGAAAGAAAGACTCTTGATATACCAACATACTTTTCTTCCAAACTGTTTAACCAGAGGAATCATCTTGTCCTTCCCTCCCTCCCTTCCTCCTTCCCTCCCTCCCTCCCTTCCTTTCCTCCCTCCCTCCCTCCCTTCCTTTCCTCCCTCCCTCCCTCCCTTCCTTCCTCCTTCCCTCCCTCCCTCCCTTCCTTCCTTCCTTCTCTCCCTGCCTTCTTTCTTGCCTTCCTGCCTTCCCTCCTTCTTACACAGTCCTCCCTTCCTGACAATCTTAATCCTATCCCAGTCAAGCCGCCTTTGTCCCTTATTCTTACGTCCACCCTCTGTCTCTTTGGTGATTGCAGGAGCCCCTACCAAATTGGGGAAGCTTGAACTCATTTCCCCACAGAAATGGCATTATCATGGATAGCTTCTTTAAAGAATGCCATTTCTATGGCCTCAGTTTACTTTTATTTAACATGGGGTAAACTCAGCACTTAGCCCAGTATTGTTGTGAGACCTATATGACTTAACATATAAAAATTCCTTGCAAGACCAAGGGGAGACAATGGAAAGAGTGCTCATCCTTGTAGTCAGGGGGAGCTGAGTTCAAATCTAGTTTTAGACATTTACTAAGTCTTACCCTAGGCATAGACAAATCATTTCACCTCTGTTTGCCTCAGTTTCCTCATCTATAAAATGGGGATCATAATACCACCTCCCTCCTGGGATTTTTATGAGGATTAAGTGAGATAATAATCATAAAACATTTATTTAGCACAGTGTCTGGTATGTAGTAAATGCTACATGAATATTAGTTTCTATTATTTTTATTATCATGTGAATGCTGTTATTATTTTAGGTGTGGGACTGTTATGAGGGAAACTTAAATCATTTTTTGCAACATTGCTTCAGTAGGAAAAGATTTTGCAATGGAGTTGAGGAAGAAATTCTGGATCAGGACTAAGGGGACCTGAATTCTAAAACTTGGCAAATCTCTCAATGCCTCTAGTAATAAAAAACTTAAAATATCAATAATAGCCACCATTTGTACATCACTTACAATGTGCCAGGCACTATGCAAAATGGTTTACAATTATCTCACTTGATTTTCATAACAACTCTGGGAGGTAGATATTATTATTATCCCCATTTTATAGATGAAGAAATTGAAGTAAACAAATGTTCCATAGCTTTACCAGGGTAACAGATTTAGTAAGTGTCTGGGAAAAGATTTAAATTCAGGTCTTCTTGGTATGCTATCCCCTCTCCCATCTAGCTTCCTCAATATTCATATTACTCATCTGTAAAATGAGAGGTTTCATAATAATAACAGCTAGTATTTCTATAGTACTTTACGATTTGCAAAACAAACACTTTACGTGTAAGGTGATCTTTAAGGTCCCCTCTAACCTTAAATCTATACAGTTGGGAAAAAAGTTCCAAACAGCTGTGGACTATGGAAATATAATCTTTATTTGGGGTCTTTTATGATGATCTCTCATCTTCTAAGTATTTCAGAGCCCAAGAAGGATTTGTTATTTGTCATAGAGTAGTTCTCTTCTGTTCTGAACTTTCCGAATGGTTTCCAGCAGAAAAGGCTATTTTTATGAACCCTGCCATGCAGGAAATTAAGTTGGTCCAGTTTAGTTCTCAAAAAGTATTCTGAACTCTGTCCACTAGGTGGTAGAGTTGGAATAAGAATAGACCCTTGCTGGGAAAGCAGTTTTGTTCCTTTAAATAATAAAGCAAGAAGATGGAGTCAGGGAGTTCAAGGCATGAATGATATTTGGTTTTCATGTCTCAGAACTACACCATGAAAGCCAGAGGAGCCTTGTAACTCTAAGTAAGCTTTTAAAATAGATTTCCTTAAAAATAACTAGCAGAAAGCAATTAGATGTTATATGAATTAGGGCAAACCTGATGACTAGCATGCATGTATTTTATTTCTTGCAGGTGAGGGAGTTTAATGGCCATCATTATGTTATGGAGAAAGCCATTACAGGTGATTTTGCCCTGGTAAAAGCCTGGAAAGCAGATCGTTCAGGAAACATCATTTTCAGGTAATATATGTGAACAGTTGTGGTGGTGGTAATGATGATGATGATGATGATGATATGTTTTGGAAGATATTTCTATCATGTACATTTTGATTAGAAATCAAATTCAGATATTTTACTGTGTGGACTTTTTAAAATTGTGAGGGAACTTAGTTCAATTTTCAAATGACTTAATTATCAACTTGTGCATCTAGGTGGTGCATTGGATGGAATACTGGACCTAGAGTCAGGAAGATTTATTTATTCTTTTGAGTTCAAATCAAAGGCATTTATAGCTGTGTGATCCTGGGCAAGTCACTTAGCCCTTTTTGCCTCAGTTTCCTCATCTGTAAAATAATCTAGAGAAGGAAATGGCAAACTACTCCAGGCAAAGACTACTAGTCTTTGACTAGTAAACCCCAAATAGAGTCATGGAGAATTGAACTGAAAATGATTGAACTACAACAAAAGTTATCAACTAGGTTCTTGTAGAGAGTTCAATAGATAGAAAGCTGGCCTTCAAAATCAGAGATCTGTGTTTGAATCATTCTTCTAACATACTGACTGTGTGACTCTGAAAGAAAGTCATTTTATCTCAATGTTCTGGACAATTCTTTCACTGAGTTCTAGAGGAGAAACCAACTTGTATTGGTAGAAGTTTACTCATCTGGGAATTTCCTGTACTTATCAAATCACATTCTAATTTCTATCTTTACACTGATTTTTTAATACATAGTATTTGAACTTCAACAAAAGAAAATAAAATTATTATCTGTTCTCAAAATATATTTAAGACTTCAAGAATCTGTGATTTTGTCTGTTCATATTCTTTTTGCTGCTGTTAATCACAAATTAATTATGCTTTCACATATGGCCATTTTTAATTTCTATGACCTTCAGATTGATGACTGTGGCCAGCCTGGTAATGAATCTCATTAAATTTGCCCATCTGGCCTTTAGGTAGTAAAAAGGCTTGTGGTCCTCTCATTGGTCCTGTACTCAGAAAAATCACAGAGTTGTATCAAAGGTTATCTAGTCAAATCCATCTCTGAACAGAACTCACTATTGCAATATAGCTGGAAAAATGCTCATTCGGTCTTTACTAATAGACTATGACTAGTAAAGAGGATTCTAGTTGAGGCAATCCATTCTACTCAGCAAAACTTTTTTTTTTTAAGTAAAACTCTTAATAGTTAGGAACTATTGCCCTACTTTGAGCTTAAATTAGTTCTGTCCTTTTGAATCAAGCAGAACAACACTAATCCTTTTGTGTGACAATTTTCCATATATTTGAAGATAGTTACCATGACCAGTCCCTCCTCTCCTGGTTTTCTCTTCTATAAGCTAGACATTCCTCTCCCTTTCTTCTGATTATCATATCACATGGTTTTAAGTGCCTTCAAAACTCACTCTTTGCATGCTCTCTGGTTGAAAAATGTCCTTTCTGGGGGCAGCTAGGTGGTGCAGTAATAGAGCACCAGCTCTGAAGTCAGGAGGACCTGAGTTCAAATTTGACCTCAGACACTTAATCCTGGGCAAATCACTTAACCTCAATTGCCTCAGCAAATTAAAAAAAAGAAGAAGAAAAATGTCCTTTCCTAAATTTAATTCTTAGAAACTAGAATATGTATGGTTTCATCAAGAACTAGTATTATCTCTTTTTCTGAACTGCATCTTTCTTAATAGAGTCTAATATCATTAGCTTATTTGGCTTTTGGGCCATGAAAAACAGTAGAATCTTTTCATGTTTTAAATGTGCCTCTGCCATCTTATAGTTATGAAATTTATTTTTGAAGTTTATTTTTCAAATCTAACCACAGGACCTTACATTTTTCTCTGTTATACTTCATCTTTTTTAATTTAGTTGCTTGTTTTAGCCTACTGAAATCATCTTTGATCACAATCTTGTAGCCAAACTTTTTAGCTATCTATCCTAAGTTTGCGTCATGGTCAGATTTGATAAATATGCCATCTGTGATTTCAAGTCATTGATAAGAATGTTTTAACAGGTAAGGGCCAACATAGATCCCTGGAACACTAAAATCTTCCAGGTTGATATCTACACGTTAATGAATATTCTGTGGTGCTAGCCATGCAATCCATTTTCAATCCAAATAATTGTGTTTGTCTTCTAGCTCATTACTCTCTTATTTATCCAGAAGGAAAACACTAGTGATTGCCAAGTGCTTTGTTAGATATCCTGTGTCTACAGAATTCTTTCAAAAACCTTTTCACAAAAAGGAAATAAAATTAATCTGCTGTGATCTGTTCTTGGTGAAGTTATGCTGATTCTTAAGAATCACTTCTTTCCTTTGTAAATGATTATCATCTCTCTCTCAGTTGCTCAAAAGCCAGTTCTTTATGGACTCCACTATTTTGTTCCTTCTTTCTTTTCATTAAAATCACTCTTTTGAGAGTTTTTTATTATTTGACTACAAATCTTCTCTTTTCTTAACATTTTAAATATACCTATGGGCAACTATATGATGCATTGGATAAAGTACCAGGACTGAAGATAAGATGGCTCAACTTCTTGAATTCAAATTGGCCTCAGACACTTATTAGCTGTGACCCTGGGCATGTCACTTGACCCTTTTTGTTTTAGTTTCCTCATCTGTAAAATGAACTGGAGAAGGAACTGCAACTGCTCCAATATCTTTGTCAAAATAATCCAGAAATAAAAAAGGGTCACAAAGATTCAGACACAACTCCAAAAGCTACTGAACAATAAATGATCTTGTCAATTTGAGTTGTTTTCCATGTTAGAGATTGTAATTTATCTATTCCTTCTTATTCTATATCCGTTTCTTCTGGTAAATTTTTTCTCTTTCCACGGTCCTTAAGTAGGTGACTCTTTTCTTTAACATTACAGGAGTACAATATACAATTGTCTGTATCTTATCCCTTGTTTTAGCCACATGGTCAGCCCAACTTCTTTTCTGGTCATAAATCTGTTTGATGTTCTTTGTCTTCTTTTTTTAATGCAATTAATTGTTGGTCATGTGCTGAAGCCTATTTGTTGTCCAGCCTAGTAGGGTTTTATAGAAGCCCTAAATATGCTTTACTTCTTTTCTCTCCTAATTTTTTCCTCTTCCATTTTCTTTACTGACCACTCTTTGTCCCTCTGTCTCTTGTCCATTGGTGACTGCCTTTATGAAATCACCTTTTCCAGAAAGTACCAGCTACCCTTCACTTGTTCCTCTACACCCATCTCCAGAATCTCCACATCAAAGCTTTGCATGTACGCCCTTTTCTCTCACTGTGTTTCATGATAAAAAGCAACTCTACAATTTTTCCTGGATAAGATGTCACTCTTTGGGGATCACAGTGTCCCTCCCTTACCAGTTCCCTAATTAGCTGTTCTCCCGTATTAGCATATTAAGCATTTTAAGGATATGAAATGTCTATATTTGTTTCTCCATTGCTTAGTGTTTGTAGACAAATTTAGCTTTGCGTAATGGAAGAGGGATTAAGATCATAAATTTAGACTTAGGAGGTTAAGTGATTTGCCTTGTTATGTAGGAAGTAAATCCTATGGCAGGATTCCCTAGATTAGTAGATTTCACCTTTTTTTTCTTCTTTTTCTTAGTTATGATTCTTTTAATCAGCCTTGTGAAGTATAAAGACCCCTTCTGAGAAAAATGTTACAAACAAAGTAAAATATTATAAAGGAAATTATAGAAATTAAAAGTTTTAAATACATACATACAGATAGATGGATACATATAGAGATATAGATATCTTAGCTATTCATAGACCCATGGTTTAGAATCCCTCTTATAGATGATGAGGTCCTCTATGTGCCTTTGATTATAGATGACTCTATTGATTACATCAAGCCCTAAACTTTTTTTGTTGTTATTGTTGTTGAGGCAGTTGGGGTTAAGTGACTTGCTCAGGGTCACACAGCTAGAAAATGTTAAGTGTCTGATTTGAACTTGAGTCCTCCTGACTTCAGGGCTGGTGCTCTACCCACTGCACCATTTAGCTGCCCCAAGCCCTAAACCTTTAAAATTGAAATCCATAATCAATGTAAAGACTTTGGCTTAACTATCCACTATAAATAAAAAAAATGGATGAAGAATACTACTTGCCTCTACTATGGTCTTCAGTTAGATGAATATTCCATAGAGCTATTTCATTTGTACATATACCTTGGACATTGTCAATGTGCAAATGAACTGGACCCAAATTTGAATCGAAGGAAGAAAAAAAAGGTTAGATTACCATTGGACAGTTGTTCAGTACTTTGAATGATTCCAACCTTTTGGCAACAAAAGCCTGCTTCCTTCCATTCTTCTTGTGATGCTGTGTGGCTGTTCATCCTGCAACATCACAATCTTTGGGGGATCAGAATTATAAATTACCCAAAGGACATTGGAAAGAGGCTTGCTTTCTTCTCATACAATTGTAAATGTGCTGCTTTTATTGGATGCAAACCCCAGCCTTACAAAACACCCAGACTCCCTACATACAGGTTTGGTAAGCAGAGGATTAAAGCACATTCTCAAAGAAGACCTGTAATATATCCTTTTTAATTTCTAAAATGTAAAAAAGAGAATAGGGATTATGTGGTGTTAATTTTATGTTTGATCTCTTAAATTAAGATATTTTTGAAGTATATCTAATTTTAGTATTACAGATGTTTTAAATATATCCTATCTTATTTTGTTCCTTGGCATATTGTGGGCCTACAATATATAATATTTTTTAAAAAATAAAAATATAAAAGATTGTATTTTTAATGTAATTTGCCAGTTAGATAATTTTCTTAATACAATTCTGATCTCTTTCATAAAGATGGTTGTAGTCTGTGGAGGGGCTACCTACACCATTGAAATCATGCCTACGCCATTGAAATTGTGAATCTTTTGAAGCACTGAAATTTTTCTTTGTATAAAAATTCTGTTACCATGCTTCATTTCTGAGCACTGCATAGGCAGCTATAATGCAAACATTAAATGATGATAATTGCCCACCAAGACCATTTTAATTCTAATAATATTTCACTCCATTGGTAGCTTGGATTTGGTGTGGAATGTCATTAAAGCTTTTGATTCCTGGTGACAAAGGGAACTGGCTTACTAAGAAAATTACATCTAGGGTGTGCTTTAAAAATATTTTATTGATACTTTTTTTTCTTTTACATACCTGATTCTTCCCAGTACCCACTTAGCCCTTCCCCAAGTTGGATCTCCCCTTGAAACAGAAAAACAATTGAGTATGTGAGATATATTTGGTTAATATTTAAGTCTGTATAAGATCATAGATTTAGAATTGGAAGAGATGTTAGATGCCATGTAGTCTAGTCCCTTTATATTACAGATGAGAAAACCAAGACCTAGAGAACTTAAGTAACTTGGCTAGAATTAGTAAGTGTCTAAAGTAGGCATGAATCCAGGTCCTCTTACCCTAGGTCCAACCTTAAAACTCACTAAACCCTACTCTCTCTCATATGGGTCAGATCATGAGAAATCTGAAAGTTCATGTTCTCTGGCTTTAAAATTTTTCATAATTTCTCTTCTATTAGAGGTCAGATATGAAAGTGGTGTGAAGTAACACTCTCCAAAACTACTAATCTGCTGTGTTTTATAGTCTCCTTACAAACACCAGATGGAGAAATACTGACACCAGAAAACACCATCAGCAAGCATTCATTAAATGCTTACTATGGGCTAGGCGCCTCTGCTAAACATTAGAGATACAAAGAAAAGCTAAATAAGACCTCTTTTCCTGATGGTTTTGTTCCTAAAAGCTAAAACAGTATAATTAAGGCACTTATTTAACAAGAGTTATAGAACAGATATATAATGTAGATATGGAAAACTTTCTTCTTTTTAATATATTGATATATTCATTTAGAATTATGGGAGAAAAACATGAACAGCTCATTTGAATTTGTTCCAGGAAAGGCATTTATTTAGTTTGTGCCTGAACCCTCTTGTAGGAATTTAATATTGAAAAATTATTGCTAAAATAAGCTTGGAACCCCATTGAAAATGTTTTATAGTTCAGCAGTTTCTTCAGGATTCATACTATTAAAAGATTCATTAGAAAATGTTTCCCACAGCGATAGATCTTTATGGATGACTCAGAAATCACCAAATGATGTTTTGGTAATTTCAGTAACATATTTCTGTTGGATAGAAGATGGAATTACTGCATTTTCCCATATGGAGACTTACTATTTTATATTTCTAAATATAATAATGTGAGCAAGTTGCTCAGTGAAATGTTTAACTATTGAAAAAAAGTCATATCCCATTAAAAGGTTTGAGGAGGCTATTTTCAAAAAATGTTTATGATTCATTAACATCCAGTTTATCTTAATGCTCATTAGAATAGGTATGATGAATAACTCCTTTTGTTGTGCATTGAAGACATTCTAACTAAGACATATGAAAGGGGCCAGTTTTTTTTTTCCCCAAAAAGCTCTTTGTATTTCATATAAGAAGAAATGTCTATTTTATTTATCACTCTTTTTGAATAGTGTGACAGATTCATAGAATTTTGTAGGTAGTAGGAACAACCACTTACTGTCTTTGTCTTCTCTCCCTCTCTCCACTCTCTTTTCCCACCTCCCCAGGAAAACTGCAAGGAATTTCAACTTGCCAATGTGTAAAGCTGCAGATATCACAGTGGTAGAGGTAAGAGAAGGAAAGGGTGATGATTTTTTTAAGTCACTGCTTATATTTCAATATGATCATATCTGTATAACTTTAATCCTGCTTTTATTACTAAAGAAAACTATATTATAATGTAGAATTTTTGTTTTTTTTTTTTGTCTATAGAAATGCGTATGTATAGACTTCTATTCAGAATGGTACACATTATTATGTTTTATTTTAACAGTCAAAAATGAGATTTTTTCTATATCAACTTTGGAACATTTTTTGTTTTGTTGTGTGTTAAGAGATATGTTGACAAACCCAGTGCCTGCAAGGCCAGAGTTGGTCAGTCATGATAGTGAAACCAGGTCATAGGAAAAGTTGTCAAAGAAACGGGAGTATTTTGCTTAGAGAATAGAAGAATTTTTGGGGGGAGAAGAGTAGTGATATCATGGTTCACTTTAAATATGTAAAGTTTTGTCTTGAAAAAGAGGGAGCTGATTTATTTTTGTATATATGAAATAAAAGCTATAGGAAAACAAATTTCAACCTGAAACAAGGAAAACTTTCCTAATAATTGTAACATTGGAATTAGCTGTTTTTTTGTTTTTGTTTTTGTTTTTGTTTTTTAAGGTGGAGAATGAAGTTTTCTAGTATTTGATAGATTTCTGGATTTCAGCTTGTAAGAGATTTTGCAATGGGATAAAAGGACTGGTAAAGGATTTATTAAGATGATCTCAAATCAATTCCTGATTAATACTGAATACTATTGACTGAAATTAGGGGAATTGGGTTAGACAATATGATTTAGTTGAGAGAGAATTTGGCAATCAGGAGAAACCAAAATTATTCTAATAAGCTAAGATTTAATGGTACGAATGTTAATCTTGATTTTGGTTTCAAAAACTCCACATACAAGAAGGGGGAGAGAATGGTTAGAAATAAAGTAAATCACTTTTTCAATGTATAAGTAGATTTTATGAAATAGGCATTAATGATCTAGTTGTGCAGCACTCGTATTGAAAATTGACTGTTGTATTATGTTGATATATTATGGTACCATTATATATTAAGAAATTAATTAAGCTAGATGAATTAAGTTTAGTTTTACTTTGAGTCAAAGGGGGAATTTTCTGGGAAAATAACTAGTCTCCTAACCTAGTTTCTGTATTTTCCTTCTTGGATAATTTCATTAAATTAAAAAAAATGACCAGTAGTAATTGGAAGTCTGACTGCTGGAAAGGGAGTTGTACCAGAGTCTAGTTCATGATAAAAATGATTCGATTCTTATCTGCCATTGTTGTATTGTTTTGTCCTTTGTTTTGTAAGGGAACCATGGCATCAGGAAGATGATGCCATAACCTGCAAGTGAATTGGCTTTAAGTGAGGGAGGGCTGAAGTAAGGTCACCTACCCTACTTTCCTTTCCAGAACCATCTGGGTCCAGTGGCCAGATATTGATCTAGATGACTAGAGATGACCTGGGATGCTTTCAATCTTTGTAACTGAGAGTAAGCTCCTTAAGTTCTATGAAAATCAATTATCATCATCCATGGGGTATTTGGATAGCATGGTGGATAGAAAGCTGGGTCTGGAGTCAGGAAGACTCAGCTTTGTGAATTCAAATGTAACCTCAGTTACTTACTAGCTATGTGAGTCTGGCAAGACACTTAACCTTGCCTCAGTTTCCCCATCTATAAAATAAGCTGGAGAAGGAAATGGCAAAGGCTCCAATATCTTTGTCAAGAAAACCCCAAAAGGAATTATGAAGAATCAGACACTACTGAAAAAATGATTGAACAACAATAATCTTCATCTATAGGATGAGATAGTTGGATTTAATGATTTTTAAAGTTCTTTTTAGCTCTAGCTCTAGATCCTTTGGTCCTTTATAAACTTGCTCTATTTTCAATACCACTCCCATTTGGGATGGCACCCTTAGATCAGTGGGGATATTCCATGGACAGATTCACAGAATTATATATTTTATATAAATAGACATTGTAGAGACATAACAGATTTGAAATTGAGTGAGATCCCTAGGTCAGGGGACTTCTACCAAGAAGTTTGACTTTCTTGATCTTACATTTCATTTTTGAATAATATTTTCTGATTCAGGAGGCTTGCCTCCAGAGGATCAGGAGCTATTTCTTCCTCTGACATTTACCTATAATCTTGCCTACATCTCTACTGTTTATTTCATGATTCTGTTTCCCAAGCCTTGCCTCATCCTGCCTTTGTTAGCCCTTAAGTGACTCAAGATAGAGTGCTGAGTCTGGAGCCAGGAAAATCTGAACTCAAATCCATTCTCAGACACTTACTAGCTGTGTGACCCTTCATCTTTATTTTCTTCAGTTTCCTTATCTGTAAAACTAGAATAATAACAGCACTCACCTCCCAGGGTTGTTTTGATGATCTAATGATAAAATATTTGTAAAATATTTAGCACACTGCCTGGCACTTAGTAGACACATAAAATAAATATTTGTTTCACTCCTTCCCTTTACTTGCCTGTGGGATGAGAGGCAGTATGGGAAATGACTGCTGACCTTTCCCATAGAAGTCCTGAGCTGTGAGTTTGAATCCAAATTCTTATTACCTTTTATGTGATTTAACTTCTCTGGGACTCAATTTCCTCTTCTGAAAGGTGGGGGGCTTGTATTATATATATAGCTTTTGTCTTGTTTTCTTGAAGTTTGCATCTGGAATTCTCTGATCTCTCTAAAAAATCAGGTGTTGATTAAAAAAAAAATCAGTTCTTGAATTTCAGTGTTTGTAAAGAACCTCTCAGACAAGAGCATTGTCTTGTTTACTTTGTTTCTCCCAGGTGTGAACATTCTTAAGTCACTACAGATTGAACTCTTAAACCTTTCTTGAGAAGATTTGATAATATCCCTCAATAGACTCTGCTATATCTTTGAACATTTAGAGCCCCATTGTATTATGCTCTGTTCTAATGAGATTGTGTCTAGAGTATTACATTCAGAGCTGGGCATCATGTTTTAGGAAATCCATTGGCAAGCCCGATTATTCTGATGGCAGAGATGACAGTGAACTATAAAATGGGGATAATAACAGAATGATAAACAGAAGAAATTGGGGGTTTTAGCCTAAAGAAAGAATAGACTTCGGACAGGCACAGTAACAATATTCAAATATTTGAAGGGATGTCACATGGAATTGAGATTAGATTGTTTTGCTCTGGCCAAGAAAACAAAACTAGAGTGTTTGGAAAAATGAAGTCTTTCTAGTTATTTGAGGTATCAACAATTCAAATGGGTAGCCCAAAAGGATAGTAGAAAGATGAAAAGATGAATGTTGAGAATGTGGTAGAGTTGAGTTGTTTTGAGATACAAATTTTGGACCTTTCCAATATTTAAAATTCTGTGATCCTACAAAACACCCATAGAAATGGTGAAAGCTTTCCTTGGCAATATCATATATACTCAGGTAATCAGGAAGTTTTTCTTTATCCCTTATGTCTGTATTTTAAAAATTCAAATCTTTTATTCTTGTCATATTCAACTTGAGATTGAAATTCATCAGTATTCTTTTAGTAATAATATTTCATTCTTCCTGAGCTTTACTTCTTCCTTATTCTAGGCTTTGTTATTGTTCAGTTGTTTCAGTCCTGTATAACTTATTTCTGGGTCATAAAATCTTAAATGTAGCAAGGATCCTAAAATACAATTAGCTTTCCATGAATCAAATATATAATCAGAAAAGAAAATAGACTAGTCATGTGGGAAGAACAGGGATGGACATTGGACTAGTATCCTTAGGATGTCAAGAGAAAGTGAAGAAGGCTTCACTGATGAGATGATAATTCCATTTGAATAATAAAAAAAAATAGCTGGCATTTATAAAAACCCTAAGGTTTATAAAGCACTTTACATACATTATCTCATTTGATCCAAAGCTGTCATTTTGCAAATGAAGGTCACACAGCTGGTTTATGACAGAGTTAGCATGAAAATATAAGTCTTTTCAAATTATCAGTTCTATTTTCTATTTCACCATTTTGTTTCTTTTCTCAAATTTCATATTATAGTGTCTGTTTCCTATTACTTGTGTCCCTTCAATGGCAACCTTTGGGCACTTTGATAGTTAACAGTGTAAAAATATTATAATGGTAACAGTTTCTTGGACTTCACTTAAACATGTGGACCTTGGGTTGCATTGTCTTCCCCCCATTTAAGTTCTCAACCCCCATCCAGTTTATTTCATTGAGTGGGAAAATTATTGTTCCTTCTTTAGACTGAGTACCAATCTGGGAATTGTACCATCTATATAAGTCTTTCTACGGGATGTACAAAATTACATAAGCAGCAGAATTATGTCCATTTTCTTAATTTGCTTTAAGTGCTAGTCTTAGCATGTTTGGGAGGGCCAATGTCCAAGAGTGTTCTGTTCATAACAATAAGTACTATTATCATAGGGCACTGTTGTTAAGGGACCGGACCTGTATCGGTTATAAAGAACTTCCTTTTGAAAAAATTCCCATTGCCAATACCTGTTGGCACCCTCTTTGAAATTTTTAGCTTTAAAGAGTTGCCTAGGGCATTAAGACTGATCAGGTAATTTGCCCAGAGTTACATAACCAATATGTATCAGGGTGGAGAATTGAACTCAGATCTTAATGGTTTCCAGATCTTCATTATGATACTCTGCCTCTCAGCCAAGCAAGAGTGAGAAAAATGTATTTCTTGTCTAATTGTTGATCAAATTGAACTTTTGAATAATAGCTAGGTGTTTGTGGTGATTTTTGTGTGTCTTGGAAAAAAACTTATGATTAAAAAAATTTTCCCCGCTTGATATTTTATTCCCCCCCCCCCCCAATTTACATGTAAAGATAGTTTTCAACACTTAGTTTTGTAAGATTTTGAGTACCAATTTTTTTCTCCCTTACTTTCCACCTCCCCAAGATGGCAAGCAATTCCACACAGGTTATGCATATCATGATTTTTTTATGAGCAAAAAAGAGATAATCCTACTTTTTTCTTGGAGTAAATTGGGTTCTCCACTATTTTATGCATGATATCACTTCTTTACCACCCTATGTCCCCCTTGTTTCATTGTAGGGAAAATCCTTTCTATTTTGAATTATGTACCAATTTGAGAGTTGTATCAATTGTGTAAGTCAATTCGGGATTTGTATAAAATTGAAGAAGCAACAAAATTATACCTGTTTTCTATAATTAAAAAAAATCTTGTCTATTTTGTAAAATTCTCAAGCATTTTTTTTTTTTTACCATAAAGTTATGATTTAGTGAAAATTGGTGGAATTTTTTTTTCTGTGTACCATAATTGGTTACTTACTGAAGAAGCAAGTAGGACAAGTGAGTGCATATACAGATTTGGTACACACACACAGTAAAAATATCTCTTTTTAGCCTAGACATGTTATTTTTGGACTCTTTTCTCTTTGAGTGGGTGAATTCTTCTATTGTAAACTTCACAACTGAAGAAGTGCAAAACCAACCCATGGAAATGGGTATTTGCTGGTGGTTTATTGTAGAATAAAATGAGAAGCCATAAAGACTATTGAGTTCTTTAGGTTGAACCAATTTGACCTCTTCCTCAAGTGGACCAATACCCACTAGGCCCCTCTTGGACAAAATTGCTGCCCTGTGATCGGGTATCATGCTGCTTGTCCCACCATCTTAGGTTTCTCAGGAGGAGCTTGTCAGCTCTTTTCCGAAACAGCCCTTATAATAGAAAATTGAGTGGGGAGGGACGGGGAGTGTGAATCACTTGTCAGAACTGGAGGAGTCAAGAATGCAGACGCTTTGTCTCTCCCATGCAGCATGGCGAGTTCTGTCAAAAAAGGTCGTCTGACTCACAACCACAGAAGGCTGATGAGGAAGACTGTGACAGAAATAAACTACTCAGCTTGGTTTCTCCTTGGGCGGTTGGGCTCGTGCTTAGAGAAAATGATGAAAAGTTTACATGTGCCTTTTCAGGTACATGTAGGTGCTTTTGGTTTACTTTCATTCTTTTTTCTTACCAAGACTTTTTTTGGGAAGTTTCTCTGGCACACTGGTTTCCAGAGATCATGATTTCTGCACGTTCTGTACCAAGGCCTGGCACAGTCAATTTCCCTTAAGAGATAAAATTAGATAAAAAGCTTAGGGATTCAACTCATCTGCCATTCTTCCAATCAAGCACTTGGTGTTTCTGATTATGCACAGAGATTGACTTACAGTAAATCAAGTTGTAAGTTAGACATGACATGTTTGCACATCATTTCCTCAACATAAACAAATAGGATGTTGGTTGTCCCAATCTTAGTTGATTGTAATCTTTTTAAGGGCAGTGGTCTTTGCTGACATTAAAAAAAATTAATTTAGGTTAACTTTTGGAATTTAATTACATTTGCTATTTTTCCAATTAAATAGCCTTTTTCCCCTAAATATCATCACCATTTCCCAATTTGCCATCCTCTCATCCCATGAAGTTCTCCCTTATAACAAAGAAAAATTTGAACAAAACCCAATTATACAAGTATCCTTGTCTGATATCATATGACATTCCATGCCTGTGGTTCTCCATCTCTGTACCAAAGTTATATTTAATCCTCTTTTCTTTGTGACCAAAATTGTTACTGGCAATGAGTCTGTCTGTCAGGACTCAGGTGTTTTCACTGACAATAATAGTCATTATTGTAACCCAAAGTCCATTGGTATGGGACTCCGTATTGGTGGAGATCAGAAAGGTGAGAGTTGGCTAAAGCAGGAGAAAGCAGAACTCTTTAGTTCTCATCAAATTGTGTGTGATTTAAAAAAAATTGTTGCTACTATTTTATTCTCTTTGTGTCTGTTCATACAAGGCTTCGGAACCTTTACATCAAGTTTCTATAGTATAAGTCTGATGTCCAAAAATATAGGGAATTAGCTAAAATATATTGGATAAAAATAGATAACATAGATAAGTTTTCAAAGGAACGAAGAATGAAAATGAATTTATTTATTTTTGCTGAGACAGTTGGGGTTAAGTTACTTGCCCAGGGTCACCCGGCCAGGAAGTGTTAAGTGTCTGAGGCCATATCTGAACTCAGATTCTTCTGACTTTAGGGCTGGTGCTCTATCCATTGCACCACTTTGCTGCCCCTGAAAATGCATTTATCAAACTCTTAACATGTTCAAGATCCCATGCCAAAGAGTAAGGGGTACAATTAGAAAAGCCAAACTGACCCTGCTCTTAAAGGACCTCATATTCTAATATGGGAGACATCCCTATACTAGTTAAATATAATAGGAGTTGGGGAAGTTCAAACACTATTTATCAGTTAACAGATGACTACTACAAAAGTCTGTATAGCTGTAAGTACTGTCAGGTGTAAAGCATTCTTTTGTGGTGTTTTTGTACATGTACAAGGCCATAGATTTAAGGTTTATAGGAGTCTCGGCTATCCAGTTCAGTTTCTCATTTTAAAAATGAGGAAACTGAAATAGGTGAAATAACTTGCCTCAACAATACAAATAACAATCAGCTTGTATTTATAGAGGGCTTTATGGTTTGCCAGTACTTAAAAAATATTTTCTCATCTGACCGTAACAACATTCCTGGCAAGTAGGTATTATCATTATCTTCTTTTAACAGATGAGTAAACTGAGAGTAAGTGATTTGCTTATACAACTAGTAAATGTCTTAAGTTGGAATTTGGAGCAAGTTCTTTCTGACTCTAAGACCTGCACTCACTCAAAAACTACCACTTAGATGCCTCTAGTTTGAGAATCAACAGTTCTCAAAAGGTAATTTTAAATTAAGCAGTTACCAAATATTTTATTATATCATTGAATTGAAAACCAACTGATGTTAGAAAGAAACTGACTTGGTATCTTTTTTAAAAAATAGAAATGACATTGAAAATTTTTTTCTGCTAAATCCTCATGAGATTAGCAAAAGTAATTCTAGTTGCTAGTTTTCTTTGTAATTGTAGATGGAAACAATGTGGATTTTAAACAGATGGCTTAATCATTTTCATAGATTTTATTAACATTTAATCTTTACACAGCAGACCAGTAATATGTCATAGTCTTAGATTATCTTTTTTTCTTCCTTTATTAAAAAATAATACAACTGAGAGATTAGGCACAATTCCTTTCCTTTCAGATTTCATTTACTCTTAATTCTCAATTAGCTAATGCCCTTCCACTTATTATTTCAAATGCAATGATATTCACTCATCTACATTTTTCAAACAGACTAAAAAAACCTACAAATAGAAACAAATACCGGAGGGAGGGGAGGAGGAAGATTTTTAGCTGAAACCCCCTGACAGATTCCATTTTACTCTTTAAAAATATTATTGTCCACGCTGTATATTGGCATATATCTTCACAAGTATATGTATTTTTTCAGACATAGGGACAGAGCTTCAGAGTTTTTTCAGGGGGAAGAAGTCCCTAGATAGGAACTGGAAAAAGGTGGGGGTCGCAATTCCAAATTATCTGGCCCACCCCCTTGTTTTCAGATAGGCAGGATTTTATCCCCTATTTTACAGTAGACAGTGACAATTCTGAGGCTCAGGGATGGGTACATGGTGAATAACTCAGATAGAACTTAACTCTGGTAGGTCTTTTTGTCCTTCAAGTGTAGTATTAGGCTCCAGAGGCAGATGTTGGATCTTTCTTTCACTCTGGAAAATTACATGTTGAATGTGCACTAGAGAGCATTTTATTATTGCCTTTAGTTACTGTTCTACTTTTTCCCCTCTTTCTTTGATTCTTTCCTTACTTCTGTGTTCTAGTTCCCCTGGGTTCACAGTTTTTTTTTTTTTTTGTTTTGTTTTTTGTTTTTTGACTTACTACTTGTGTGCTCCTGATTGAACTGAAGGCCCTTTCCAGATTTAAATATATAATTTTTTGTATATACCCTAACAACTAGGTGGTATAGTAGATCAATTAATGGTCCTAACATAGGAAGCTCTGAGTTCAAATCCAATCTAAAACATGTACTAGCTGTGTGATTCTAGGCAAGTCATTTAATTTTTTTATTTTTTTAATAATTATAACTTTTTATTGATAGAGCCCATGCCTGGGTAATCTTTTACAACATTAACCCTTGCACTCACTTCTGTTCCGACTTTTCCCCTCCCTCTTTCCACTCCCTCCTCCAGATGGCAAGCAGTCCTATACATGTTAAATATGTTACATATATCCTAGATACAATATATGTGTGCAGAACCGAACAGTTCTCTTGTTTCACAGGAAGAATTGGATTCAGAAGGTAAAAATAACCCGGAAAGAAAAAAAAATTGCAAACAGTGTACATTCATTTCCCAGTGTTCTTTCTTTGAGTGTAGCTGCTTCTGTCCATCATTGATCAATTGAAAATAAGTTAGATCTTGTCTTTGTCAAAGAAATCCACTTCCATCAGAATACATCCTCATACAGTATCGTTGTTGCGGTATATAATGATCTCCTAGTTCTGCTCATTTCACTTAGCATCAGTTCATGTAAGTCTCTCCAAGCCTCTCTGTATTCATCCTGCTGGTCATTTCTTACAGAACAATAATATTCCATAACATTCATATACCACAATTTACCCAACCGTTCTCCAACTGATGGGCATCCATTCATTTTTCAGCTTCTAGCCACCACAAACATTTTGGCACATACAGGTCCCTTTCCCTTCTATAGTATTTCTTTGGGGTATAAGCCCAGTAGTAGCACTGCTGGATCAAAGGGTATGCACAGTTTGATAACTTTTGGGGCATAATTCCAGATTGCTCTCCAGAATGGTTGGATTCGTTCACAGCTCCACCAATAATGCATCAGTGTCCCAGTTTTCCCTCATCCCCTCCAACATTCATCATTATTTTTTCCTGTCATCTTAGCCAATCTGACAGGTGTGTAGTGGTATCTCAGAGTTGTCTTAATTTGCATTTCTCTGATTAATAATGATTTGGAACACTCTTTCATATGAGTGGAAATAGTTTCAATTTCATCATCTGAAAATTGTCTGTTCACATCCTTTGGCCATTTATCAATTGGAGAATGACTTGATTTCTTATAAATGAGAGTCAATTCTCTATATATTTTGGAAATGAGGCACTTTTAACTGTGAAAATGTTTTTCCAGTTTGTTGCTTCCCTTCTAATATTGTCTGTATTAGTTTTGTTTGTACAAAGACTTTTTAATTTGATATAATAAAAATTTTCTATTTTGTGATCAATAATGATCTCTAGTTCATCTTTGGTTACAAATTTCTTCCTCCTCCACAGGTCTGAGATAAACTATCCTATGTTCCTCTAATTTATTTATAATCTCCTTCTTTATGCCTAAATCATGGACCCATTTTGATTTTATCTTGGTATATGGTGTTAAGTGTGGGTCCATGCCTAATTTCTGCCATACTAATTTCCAGTTTTCCCAGCAGTTTTTGTCAAATAATGAATTCTTATCCCAAAAGTTAGGATCTTGGGTTTGTCAAACACTAGATTGCTGTAGTTGACTATTTTGTCTTGGGAACCTAACCTATTCCACTGATCAACTAATCTATTCTTAGCCAATACCAAATGGGTTTGGTGACTGCTGCTTTATAATATAGTTTTAGATCAGGTACAGCTAGGCCACCTTCATTTGATTTTTTTTTTTTCATTGATTCCCTTGAGATTCTTGACCTTTTGTTCTTCCATATGATTTTTGTTGTTATTTTTTTCTAGATCATTAAAATATTTTCTTGGGAGTCTGATTAGTATAGCACTAAATAAATAGATCAGTTTAGGGAGTATTGTCATCTTTATTATATTCGCTCAGTAGACAAGTCATTTATAATCTGTCTTAGTTTAACATTTAACAAATGTTGAATAAAGCACCTGTGTACTTAGGGTGATTATGAAAATAAAATGAGACAATATTTTAAAAATGCTTATCATATTACATGGCATGGTAGGAGATTAATAAATGTTTATTTCTTTCCTTCTCTGAGGCTATATTTACCCAAAGGCAGAGAAATTTAAATTATTTGCATTCAGCAGTTTAAATGAATTCCCTAAAACTATTCTTTCCGCTTTCTGTTCTGTCCTTTCCCACACTAATTTCAATTTTTGTAAGAAAAAGACTTGACCCCAAGGTATAAAATAAGCCAAAGGTTTTTGGATACTATAAATGTATTTTTTAAAATTTTGCTTGACTATTTGTTTAAAAGGATTGTAGTCTCTTCTTTTTATTAGGGAGGGAAGTAGAATCTATCAACTGTGTTTCCTTTTTCCTTCCTTACCAAATAAAAAGAAGAAAGGAAATAAAAGGGTCATTTGAGCATCTTTAAAAATGCATGGAAGGAAACAGAACCAAGAGAGAAACAGAAAAAACAGTATAGTTTTGAAAATAATATGTGGAATTCATATGCTTTTTTTCAAAGCAAGCTATATATATATAAAAGAATTTTAATTTCATATATAATAATTTTCTATTTTATTTTGTAAGTGATATTTTATTATTATTATTGTTTGTTAAATTCAGAATTTAAAAAAAGAAAAAAAAGTTTGGGCTCTTAATCAACCAGTCGGTTTCTCCTGAAAATTTTAATGGTAGGTATGGTATAATCTTACCATAAAGTCTGCATGAGTTATTTCATTAAGTAACTTCAAATGATGGTTAATGATATGTAGATAAATTAAAATCATATATTTGATATTTTTATTCTTTAGAAATATAAGCAAAGCAGTTATACTTTCTTTTAAATTGGACTGACATGAACTTGGTTAAAAACATAAGATAAAGTTTGAGTAGAACCTTTAAATTTTATTAGGGTTTTTTTTTTCTCCTTTAGACTGAGCAATTTGATTCAGTATTTCAATTGAGATTCAGTCATCCAATTCAGTGATTCAAATTCAGTTTTAAAACAATGTTTTGTTTTTAATGAGACCCTAAAAATTAATATTTTAATTTTTATATTGCTATCAAAATAGATGTCTACTCTCTGAATGTACAGAATTAGCCAGATGCAGGACACTTTGGTGGAGAAAGTGTTATATCTTAACTAGCCTTAGCACAGTATGTTGATTTTAGAATATTGCCCTCTTTCTTCTTTTCTTATATTTTTATTAAAAAAATGAGCACATATGGAAAATGTTTTAAATGCTATTGAGTACATAATAATTGAATGCCTATCTCGATTTTTTGCAGCTTTTAATTTGCTGCTTTTATTGAGAAAACATTAAATATGAAAAGACAGACTTGCTGTGTGAATTCCTTTTATAATTTAAAAGAATTCTAGCTCTCCTTTCTTCCCTCACTTGGTGGAATTGTTAAATAAAATTCCTAGTCCAAAAGAAGAGCAGAATAATAAAAAGAAAGGTTCTTGATGATAAAAATATATTAAGTGCTAAATCTGACATTGTATTTCTTGTTGCTTAGTAACAATATGGCAACTACATCAGAGAGTTCCATTATCTCAGGGACAATGAACCATGTTGCATTGTGGGTTAGAAATACTGATCACAGGAAACCATTTGGGTACCATTATCCATACTAAACTTTGGTTCTGTTTTATTATTTTTTGGTGTAGAAACCTGGGGAAGAAAAATTAATTTAAATATTTTGTTAGATTTATTGTGTAATTAGTCTCCTTGTAACTTTTGCTCTATGATCTAATATATATATGTAATTTTTTTTCCTTTAGGCATCTTTTTTTTTTTTTTTTAAACCAAAACTAATTAAATTCCATTTTGGGGGCTTTATTTGTCCCCAGATCAGACATTACAATTGCTGTTTTTTACTGATCTTTTTGTATATATGATTTTTCTTTTCTTCTAGGGAGAGTTACAAATATCTTCAACATTTTTCCTCCTTTTCACTTTGACTCTAGTATAAGCATCATCTAAATTCTTCTGTTACTGTAAGATGTTGGTTTTAGTACTTACCGAAGATAGAGAGGTCAGAGTTAGTTGATTTTTTTCCTTTTTTTTTTTTTTAATGAAAAGATGATTTAAATGTACATGTTTAGTTGAATTAGATTGTGTTCATATCACTCAGTGTACATTTTTCAGGGCACAGGTTTCTCTTGGAACATATTTGTTAGTCTTTTAGTGAGTCACTTGTAAATGCTGGTTTGCTAGGGGAGTAGGTGTTGTGTCTCTTATGTATCAGGTTCCACATAAAGTGCTGAAGATACAGAAAATGGCAAAAAAAAAAGGTCCCTGCACTCAGAGCAGAGTCTCATGGGGGAGATAACATGGAAACAAATATGTACAAACAAGTTATATATAGGATCAATTGAGTAGGGGTAGCAACATGTAATAATGTTTTACTTTTTTCAATTATATGTACAGGCAGTTTTCAATATTGAAAGAATTTTTGAAAGATTTTAAGTACAGATCTATCTAACTGTATTTCATTTTTTCCCCCAATTACATGTAGAGGTTGTTTTCAAAATTCATTTTTTAAAAAAGATTTTGAGGTCCAAATATTTCTTCTTCCTTCCTTCCTCTCTTCTCTCCCCAAGATAGCAAGCAATCTGCCATAGGTTATACATATGCAGTCATACAAAGCATATTTCTATGTTAATCATGTGAAAAAAAGAAGCAGCAAAAAGGAAAAAAACCCTAAAAAAATAATTAAAAATAGTATGTTTCAATCTTTATTCAGACTCCATCAGTTTTTCTCTGAATATAGATAGCAACTTCCCACATGAGTCTTTTGGAATTGTCTGTGATTATTATATTACTAAGAAGAGCTAAATCTATCAAAGTTGATCTTTGCATAGTGTTCCTATTACTGTGTACAATGTTCTCTTGGTTCTGCTCACTTCACTCAGCATCAGTCCATGTCTTACTGTCACTTCCCTTATTTGTCCAAAACATGTTAGACAACTCTGGACCCTGAACCTCAAAACCTTTGGAATAGCAATGCCTCCAAGCCCACTGTCAAATGGTTCTGCAACAGAAACTGGTAGGATTTTTCAGTTGAAATGGCAATAAAGAGGCATTGCTATTTGTATTGCCATTGTATCCTAAGGCCCATGGACTTTTCCATGGTCTGATTTATAGCTGAAACTTTCTCAATGTTTCCTCTGTTAGACCTATGAAAGATATAGCAGCTAAGCAGAAGAGCTTTACCCAATTTCCTAACTGATGTTAGGGCTTGGCCCTTCAGCTTGCTTGAGTTTTGGAGGTAAAGAAAATAAGATTAAATAAGAATTGGAAGCATCATATTCACACTTCACTAAGTCATACTTGATAACTATTCCTGTTCACATCTTGTATCTAAATATGCTAAAAAATAATGTATATTCAAAAAGACCTATTTCTCATAAAAACCTAGCATGTAATTTAAAAGAAACACAAAATATAATAAACCAACTGATTGGCTTCTCAGCTTTGAGTGGTGCTTCCATTATTTACTTTTAAATGCATTAAATGACTTTAAAGTCATAAAATAGCATATTCTTTTCAGAAAGTAATGGTTGGCTTGCATTTTAGAAAGTAATGAAAGGCTGTTATCACTTTAAGAACTACTTGACTGTTAATGTTACAGGGTTTTTGTTTTTTTTTTTTGGCCATGGCAGTAATTCATTGCAGTTATAGGAACTTGAGAAAGAAGAGACTATCAGTATTGTAGGTCAAGTTGTCTCCATTCCATTCAGCTTTACAAATTTAACTTTAATACTCATTGTGCCTACCACAATGTAACTAAGCCTATATTAAATAATTTTGAAAGGGATGTTTAACCATTGCTTCCTGCAGGATAGAATTTGAGTATTGCTTTCTACAAAGGCATTTTAAGGTTATTCTTTTAAGCATCTTTAATTTAATATATATGTGTGTGTGGTCCTACAGATAGTATTTTTCTATGTGAATAGAATATAAGAGAGGAGATACTAAGAAGGAATACAAGAGTTCAAAGGAACACAAATAAGGAAGTTTATTACAGGCAAACATGTGGTGCTGCAGCCTTATATCCCCCAGGTACACAAGAGGACTGTGGCTTGGGTGTACAATGGGATCCATACCCCGTTAAGAGTCCACCTCTCTGAGTTTCTGCCCTGTATCTGGATGTGTTTGCTGAGCAGATTCACAGGCACTGAGTGGCAGGGGGACACTCAGAGGGTACTCTGAACTGTGATGCTCCTCATTAACTTTGAGCAATTGTGTTTAGAAAGTTCATTAACTTTACATACCGGGAGATTAGATGAAGTTTGCCTAGCCTAGTTAAAATTAAGAAAACTTCACATTTCTCTCCTAAATGAAGTTGACTAAACCAATATTTATTGGGCAGCTAAATGGTGCAGTGAATAGAGTTCTAGTAAGAGTTCTGTGTGCAGACTTAGAGTTCTAGATGAATCTTCCTGCAGTCAGGAAGATTCATCTTGAGTTCAAATCCAACCTCAAATCCAGACAGTCCCTAGTTGTGTGGACAAGTCACTCTGTTTGCCTCAGTTTCCACATCTGTCAAACGAGCTGGAGAAGGAAATGGCAAACCACTCCAGTATTTTTGCCCAGAAAATCCCAAAGCAAGTCATGAAAGGTTTGTATGTGAGTGAAATGATTGAACACTATCAAAACCAATACTGAGTATAGGAACTTACATATACATTTCTCTAGCTGGGGTCTAGCACTAGGTCAATCCTCACTTTATCAAAGCCAGTATTTAGACTTTCAGAGATTGTTGGGACCACATAAGCTAGTTAATTTTTATCTCTTATTTGAGCAAGACCTCCCTCAAAACATGGCTGACAGATGCTCCAAAGACTTCCAATCAAGTAAAATTTTTGATCTCCCAAGGCAGTTCATTCTGCCTTTGGACAGCCCAGTACTCCAGGACATGTTTGTCGGAACCTCCAAGTTCTTCTATTTTTTTTCTTTTTTCTCTTCCTCCACCCTTTTTATCCAACAGCTCTCTCTCTCCCCACTCTTGGCCCTGTGAATATTCAGGACAAACTATCTCAGAGAACTTTAGAAGCGAGAACATGAATAGAATGAGATAATTATAGAGACCTAGAAAGGCAGTGTTTGCATGAATTTTGTGCTAAATTAAAAATTACAGGTAGTTGGGACACCAGAATTCAGTCTGGCAGGGAACAGACTAGTCAATTGAGAGAAGGAGGTCACAGTGCCTTTAACTCAAGTTGAAGGAGGCAAAGATGGATAAGGCTGTGAAAGGGGATAATCTCCGCTGGCAGCCGTTCCCGTGCAGCTGGTATCTATAATAAAGCTACAAGTGGCTTACTCTGTTGACCCATTGTTTTGAGATAGTTTTATTAACTTACAATGATGGTTTGCCACAAAATATTCTTGCAAAATAGGACATTTATTCCATATTAAAATGAGAAGAGAAGAGCTGGAAGGCATTTCTCAGGGTAATAGTTTTGGAAACATTAACTTTGATATTCTTTCTCCATAACTTACTAAAATACTGTTTTGGTAGGCCAACTGTGAGGGCATGTTTTATTCTATTAGCTTCTCCTTCACTCTTTCTCCTAAGGTTATAGTTCAGTGCCCATTTTACAGATGAGGAGACTGAGGCTCTGGGATATTTAGCTAATAAACATCAGTGGTAGGATTATGACTATAGTATTAATATTTTGTCATCTGTGTCATCCTGTTTCTCTACCAATTTTTGACCCTAATTATTAGAGGAATACATGTTTTAATTTAATTGAGCAAAACTGACACACTGACAGTGGCCCAGCACTGGCTTTAAAAGTTATCTTCCATTCAATTTTAATAACACATTTATATAATGCCTTTAGTTTTGCTGATACCTTCCTCATATCCTATCTGAGATAGTATATAGTGTCAGTATTATTCTGAGGGCCCTTTTAATTTTTGTCTTTTTATTTCTAGTGGCAAACAGTGCCAGACATAGTAAGTTTTAATATATATTTGTTGATTGATCCTCATTTTATGGATGAGGAAACAGTCTCTGTGAAAGGTTAAATTATTTGTTTATGGTCACACAGCTAATTTTATCTCTGGAGGTGAGATTTCAATCTAAGCTTCTTGACTCAAATTTCAGGCCTCTTGACTATTAAATCACATTGTCTTACTTAAATAAGAGTGGCTAGAACACAGGCACACTGGTGACCTGTTGATTTGATCTAGCTGTTCTTGAAGCAATTTGTAACTCCCCCCACCGAAATTACTCATTTATTTGTATCCTTTGACATAGTCATGCCATGATGAGGCCTGTAGTCCAAAGAAGAAAGAAAACTGTACAAAAATATTTATAGCAACTCTTTTTATTGTATCCAAAAAAACATGAAACTCAAAAATTAAGTGAAAGAGAATGAGGAAAAATTAGGGAAAAAAAGCAATCTAAGAAAATTGTAAAAAGAAAGTTAACCAATTAGAAAAAGAGAAAATAATTTAAGTAGTTTTAATGGTATTTTATTTTTTCAAATATATGCAAAGATAGTTTTTAACATTTATCTTTGCAAAATCTTGTATTCCAATTTTTTTCTTCCTCTTTCCACTTCTCCTTCCTAGGAGAACAAGCAATCCAATATAGGTTTAACATTCAGATCTTCTAGATATATTTCCATATTTGTTATGCTATGCAGGAAAAATCAGAACAAAAGGAAAAAACATAAGGAAAAAAATAACTAAACAGCATCATCAACAAAAAGTTGAAAAAACTATTTTGATCACATTCAATATCTCATTTTCTCTGGACACAGATGGCTCTTTCTATCACAAGTCTATTGGAATTGTCTTGAATTATCTCGTTGAAAAGAGCCAAGTCCATCACAGTTGATCGTCACATAATCTTGTTTCTACTGTGTACGATGTTTTCTTGGTTCTACTCACTTCACTTTTTTCCGTTCATGTAATTCTCTCCAGACCCTTCTGAAACCATCCTGCTGATCATTTCTTATAAACTAATAATCTTCCATAACATTCATATACGATAACTTTTTCAACCATTCCCCAATTTCCATTCAATTTCCAGTTCCTTGCTATTACAAAAAGGGCTGCTACAAACATTTTTGCACATGTGAATCTTTTCCCCTATTTTATGTTCTCTTTGGGATCCAGTCGAGAGGACACTGCTGGATCGGAGAAACATAATTTTAAAGAAGATAATAACTTTTTGAAAACTAGAATTGGGCAAGTGAAAGTGAATGACATTGTAAGATACCAAGATACCATAAAACCCAGAAAAATATAAGAGAATCTGAATCATTTCATTAGAAAAACAACTGATCTGGAAACTAGATGGAGAGAAAATATTTGAATTGTTGGACTCTCTGAAAATTACAATTAAAAAAGAAACTAGTTAGAATATTAAAAGAAATTATAAGGAAAATTACCCTGCAGTTTTAGAACAGGAAGGTAAAATAGAAATAGAAAGAACCCACTGATCACTACCTGAAAGATCCTAGGAGGAAAACTCTGGAATATTATAGGCAAGTTTCAAAATTCCAGGTTAAAGAAAAAATATCACAGACAACAAGAAAAAAAACCAAAACAATTTAAAAATTTATGGAAAAGCAATAAACAGTTCACAAGACTTAGAAGCTACTACACTAAAAGAGTATAGGTGTCGAAATATTGTATTTTGAAGAGTAAAGGAGCTGAGTTTCATCCAAGAATAATTTATCCAAAAAACAATATAGTCCAGAATGAAAAAAAGATATTTGGTAAGTGTAAAGATGAAATTTCAGATATTTGTAATAAAAAGACCAGAATTCAGTGGAAAATTTGATATGAAAGATCTAGAAGAACTATTAGGAAATTATTAAAGACTAAATTATAAGTTACTGATTAAAGTAAAATAGCTTACTTATGATAAATGAAAATGTTATTAATATTAATAATCATTTATTATAGACTTCTTAAAACATTTAACAGAGATAGGGTAAAAAGAGGCCCAGAAGGAAATGTGAGAAAAAAATAAAACAGAGGGAAATTCACAAATAGCAATTATAATTTTGAATGTTAATGGGATGAACTCATCCATAAAATGAAAATGAATAGCAGAATGAATTAAAAATCAGAATTTAATAATATGTTGTTGACATGAAACACATTTAAAAATGAGAAATTAACAGAGCTAAAATGGAATGTTGGAGCACAATTTATTATGATTCAACTAAGGCAGATATGATTCAGATAATACAAAAAAGTAGTGTTAGCAATTATAATCTCAGACAAAGTTATGGCTGAAAGAAATATAATTAAAAGATAATTAGGATAACTACATTTTGATAAAAGGTGTCATAGAAAATGAGGCATATATAAAATTATTTTTGTTTTATTTATTTATTAGCTTTTAAAATTATTAAAGCTTTTTATTTTTCAAAACATATGCATGGACAATTCTTCAACATTATCCCTTGCAAAACTGTGTTTCAATTCCCGCTTTTCCCCCACATCCTCCCTTAGGTGGCAAGTAGTCTAATTTATGTTAAACATGGTAGAAATATATGTTAAATCCAAAAATGTATACATATTGATATAATTATTGTGCCACAGAAGAAAAAAAAGAAGCAAAATAAAATGTGAGCAAACAACAAGATAAAGAGTGAAAATACTATGTTGTGGTCTACACTCTGTTCCCACAGTTATCTCTCTGGGTGTAGATGACTCTCTTCATCACTGAACAATTGGAACTGGCCTGAATCATCTCATTGTTGAAGAGAGCCATATCCATCATAATTGACCATGTTATAGTCTTCTTGTTACTGTATACAATGATCTTGGTTCTATTCACTTCATTCAGCATCAGTTCGTGTAAGTCTCTCCAGGCTTTTCTGAAATCATCCTTTTGGTCATTTCTTACCAAACAATAATATTCCATAATATTCATATACCCTAACTTATTCAGCCATTCTCCAATTGATGGGCATCCATTCAGTTTCCAGTTTCTTGCCCCTACAAAAAGGGCTTCCACAAACATTTTGGCACATGTGGGTCCCTTTCCTTTCTTTAAGATTTCTTTGGGATATAAGCCTAGTAGTAACACTGATGGATCAAAGGGTATGCACAGTTTGATAACTTTTTGAGCATAGTTCCAAATCCTTCTCCAGAATGCCTGGATGTATTCACAAATCCACCAACAATGTATCAGTATCCCAGTTTTCCCACATCCCCTCCAACATTCCTCATCTTTTCCTGTCATTTTAGCCAATCTGACAGGTATCATACATAAATTTTTAATATGCAAATATATTAGAATATGAGTCATTCCCATTTGATAAATAGTTGGAGCATATGAATAGGCAATTTTGCAATGAAGAAACCAAAACAAAATTTGTAGTTATATAAAAATTCTCTGTCATTAATGATTAGAGAAATGCCGATTAAACAACCTTGAGTTGTCATTTTAAACCAACCAGATTGGCTAAAATTATAGAAGGGAAAAATGACAAATATTGGAGAGAATGTGGAAAAATTGGGATGCTAATTCATTGTTGGAGGAATTGTGAAATGATCCCAACATTTTGTAGAGCAGTCTGGAATTGTGCCCACAGATTGCTTATAGGGTCACATAGCTACTGAGATTAAATTTAAATTTAGGAAGAACTTATTATATTATCTAGCTGTCCCATTCTCCACTTATTCTCTAAATACTAAAGAATTATGAAAAAACATGAAATGCCATGTAAAAAATCAACAAAAAATTATTTTCACAAAGCTGCATGTTCTAGATATTTCTTGCTAATTGAGTCTTTTTCTGGCTAAAGAACAGTGTCTAGCAGGGGTTTTCAAACTACGGCCTGCGGGCCAGATGCGGCAGCTGAGGACATTTATCCCCCTCATCCAGGGCTATGAAGTTTTTTTTATTTAAAGGCCCACAAAACAAAGTTTTTGTTTTTACTATAATCCGGCCCTCCAACAGTCTGAGGGACAGTGAACTGGCCCCCTATTTAAAAAGTTTGAGGACCCCTGTCAAAGGAAGCAAAAGAGAGCGTGAATAAGACAGAGAAAGTTGTGGTATGAGTTTTGTAACATTTTATAAAAATCACTATTGTTAGGAAATTGTGAGAGCAAAATGGCAGTCACTAGTCTTTTCCTCTACTTTAATCCAGTAGTTCTTTTTAATAAGTAGACCTGAATAAATTGCTATAATTCTTTGAACATGTATCATGTTGTTTGACTATCACCTTAAGTTAAACTACCTTGAAATATTTTAGGGGTCTTTTTCAGATCCTCCTAAATGCACAACCAAAAATTAATGAAATTAAGAGTAAGTAATTTCCAGGGTGCCACAAATTTGCTCTTGGAGGAATGCCATACAAATCAAAAGGAATATTATTGATAGCATCCATAAAGGCTCAAATGTGGTTTGTATGCATTATAAAAGAAATCAAATCTCTTCTTATGGTTTTGTGATAGCCATCTATAAAGGCATTTTACAGATAAATCAGCCATTCTTTTCCCAAAGAAGAAATTATAATTCTTTAGGTTTAATTGTTTATGGTTATTTAATGACTTCAAGATTTTGTTAAAGTGTCTTGAAAATGTTTGTTTATATGATTCCAAATAGTCTTCTTAATTTAGTAATGTTAATTTTATAGGAGAAAAGACAAAATCAGTTTATCCTTTGCAGTGTGTTATATATCCAACCCTTTTGAATGACTTCACTTTTTAATGATTGTTTAATATAATTTTTTAAGTTTAAAATAACTAATAATAATCCACATGTACATAGCTCTTTAAAGTTTACAGAGTACTTTACATATATTATTTTATTCAGGCCCTTGAAATCTTGTGAGGTAAATACTACAGGTTTAATCTCCATTTTATGGATGAGGAGTGGAGGCAAAGAGGTTAAGTGACTTATTCCAAATCACATAGCTAGAAGATGTCTAGGGTAGATTTGAACCCAGATCTTTCTGATTCCCAGCTCCAATGTGCTGTCTACTGCATCAAGCTAGATCATAACTTACTTTAACTAGTAGTACTAATTTAATAATTATTTTTAAGTTAATGATAATATGATAACTTAGTATATGGTATCCTGTGCACCTTTCCTTTGAACCTCTTTAAATCCATCTCATGATTTAGGCTATATGCTAGTCTATTCTCATCTTTCTTTTTTTTCTTTCACAAACTTTAAAGGTTTCCCTGTAGCCCTTTAGTTATTTTTTAAATTGATTTATTCTTTATTTTTCTTATTTTGAGCTTTAAATTCTTTCCCTCCCAGTAGTCACTTCCCATGTATTAAAAAACAATTGAATTACCTTATTGGAATTAATTACTTTCCTTTTCTGAATCTTTCTTTAGTTCAAAAGGGTGGGATAGATGGGAGAGGAACCCAGAGTGGAGGTTTAATGAAGTCCAGAGTGTGTATAGCTGGGTGAATTGAGATAGAATTGCATGGTTTACTCCAGCTTTGGATGGGTTATGATCTCCGAGAGTTGCCCACATTGGTGAGATTTCAGATTCATGATTTCCAGTAAACTTTATTTTGATCAACATGTTCTAGCTGATTAAGTGACAATAGCATTTAAATTTTGACTGTTTCACACTGTGGGGCTTTAGTCATTTCTTGCCTCAGCCTGGGTCATTCATTACTAGTATTATTTGCTTAATTAAATAGTGACAGAAGAAGCATTGCTGGAGAGCCCACCTGAATTTTTTTAAGGCATTGGTATCTTTGTTACAGAAATCATGCTCTATAACTTTACAGTTGTGAAAATGACCCTGGGTAGCATTTATTCAATACCACATTTCCTCCTCCCCTTGCATCTGGTATACAATTGAGATAACATTCAATTTAGCCAGCATATAGAATTTTTTCTGTTTTTTTTTTTTTTATGGGTACTCTGCTTCTGCCTCTTTTCAACTTTATAGAAAATAGGGACAACGATTTTAGCCTGGAATACTATAGAACAAGGAGCTTCATTGCTGGAACAGGAAAATTATCTGCCCTTTATTTTATGGGTGCCACTATCTTATTTTTGTCTGAATAAAGTAACCACACATATCTAATCATCATAAGCCCTTTGAAACACCTTTTCATGTTGTCAGTCTTTTCAGAGCCTGCTGTTTCCATTCAGAGAAATGCACTCAATTTTATTTTTTGAGGTCTGTCTCTCCTGTTAGGATCTTTTGAATGTTTCAGAACATGGATTTGCTTCTTCTCCCTCTAGACCTGATGCTATTTCTACTGAACCACACAGCCACTCTTTGTTTTCTTCAAGATAATATGATCAATAAAGAAATCAATTGGCAGAAATTTTGGACTGTAAGAGAAAGCAAGTTAAATATACTATTTGGTTTATTTTAAAGCAGAAAAATCTCAACATAAATTCCCAGAAGTATTCAAAATCAGTAGCTTCTTCTTGGTTGACTCGTGTAAAATAGTACTTACTGTTAAGATTTATTTTTCTATTTTTATTCTGTCCATCTAGATTTCTTTTTAAAAAGAAGGAAGAGGGAGAGAAAGAAAGAGACAGACAAAAGGGGTTTGGGGAAATTTAATGTACCTTGAAGAATTGTTTAAGTATATTTACAATTGTAATAGCTAACATTTATATACATTTACTATGTGCCACTTATGGTACTAAGCAATTCACAAATATTCAACTATTTTATTAGATCCTCACAACAACTTTGAAAGATAGATGTTGTTATTATCCCATTTTCACAGATGGGAAAACTGAGGCAAACAGGTCAGTTGATTTGTTTAAGGTCACAAAGCTAATAAGAGTCTTCCTGACTCCAGGCTTAGCACTAACCAGTGCACCACCTAGCCACCCAGTTTATTGCTGCATTTTTTGCTAGATGGCTTTTGCTATTGAGTTGAAGATGCTATATAAGATTTGTTACATTCAGTGTACATTTCATTCACAATGTTTTAGCAGGTATTGTGAATGGAAGGATTATCATTGGCCCTGCCTTTCCAGGGATGATTGGAAGCTGAAGATTATTTTACTCAAATAGACAGAAAAAAAAAGACATAGCAGAGACAGAGAGAACTAGAAATAAATAAGTGAAGCTAGTTGTAGCTCTCCTATTTGTATTAAGGAAGAATACCCTGAGCTTCAAGTTAACAAAAATACAGGTGAAGATATGATAAAAAATTCAATTTTTATAGAACTTGAAAATCTAATAGTTGAACAAGGAGTAAAAGAATCAAATTACCAAGGGAATACCCAGAACTAGGCAAAAATAACAGCAAAATCCATTTGGAAAAACAAAATATCTAAAATGTCAAGGAAAATATTGAAAAGAAGTAAGGACGAAGGGATAATAGTAATTCCAGATCTCATAATATGTTGCAAAGCAATAGTCATCAGAACTATCTGAGATTGGTTAAAGAATAGATAGATCAATTATTAGAACAGACTAGCAGGGGAAAATCAGAAACAATAGAACTCAGTAACATAGTGTTTGATAAATAGAAAAACATGAATTACCTAGGAATAAATTCCTTATTTGATTACAGACTGCTGTGAAAAATGTCAAGCAAACAAATTAGGCTTAGACCAACACCTTATATCATTCATCTCAATTCATTTTAAATGTATGTGTGATCTTAATATTAAAAATCATAATACAAAAGTTAGATGTATGATATATTATTGAGCAAAATAACTCATAATAATAGCCTATATTTTATCTTCATTGTATGTCTATTCACCTTTTTCATTTTTGATACTAACAGTTTGGTTTTCTTTGTAAATTAAATCAACCAAAGGTTTAATCTATTTTTATTACAATCAGCTCCTACTTTTATTTATTAATTATTTACTTTTTTCTAGATTTACTACATTTACTTACTCTACATTTACTTTTAATTTTATTAATCTCTCCTTTTATTTTTAGGATTTCTATTTTTGTGTTTAATTGGGGATTTTTAATTTGTTCTTTTTGTAATTTTTTTAGTTGAATACCCAATTCATTGATCCTCTCTTTCTCTTTTTTATTGATGTGTACTCATTTAGAGATTTAAATTTTTCTCTGCTGCTTTGGGTATATCCCACAAATTTTAGAATGTTGTCTCATTTTTATTATTCTCTGTAATAAAATTATTGTTTCTATAATTTTCTCTTTGACCTACTCATTCTTTTGGATTTGATTAATTTGTAATAAAATGTTAATCTATTAATCTTAATTAATTAGTTATTATTAAATTATTAATTAAAATCTTTATTAAATGTGATTTTTATTGGGGTATGTTCTGTAAAATGTTTATTTTAATATTTTTGCTTTTCTGCATTTGGTCGTGAGGATTTGATACCTTAATCAGTTTTTGGGAAGGTGTCATGTACAGCTCAGAAAAAAGTTATCTTCCTTTCTGTTCCTATAAGTTTTCTTTACATGCCTCTCAAAGCTAACTTTTCTAAGATTCTTTTTATCTTCTTGACTTCTTATTTATTTTGTGGTTCAGCTTATCTAGTTGTGAGAAAGGAAAGTTGAGGTCTTGCAGTAGTGTAGTTTTGTAATTCCAGAGAAACTGAGGCAAGATCGAGATTAGAAAGTATTTAATAATTTATTTGAAAGGGAGAGATTTACTGGGACCAAATGGATCCATGGTTTGGTCCCAGGGCTGAATGAGACTATCATCTCCAAGAATCCAGCAAACAATGTGAGTTCTCAATGACATATAAACACATGGCTCAGACTCAGAGGGTAGACTGAACCAGGGGCAGAGTCAGGGTGCTGAGACCAGGAACGGAACTCTGACAGGTTGGGGTGAGCCACTGGACAGGGGGAATGACATAATAGGGAGAGGCACCCGGGATATGGGGAGAGGCATTTTGATAAAACTGTATCTGATGTGCTGATAGCTTGGGAGGGGGAAAGGCATTCTGATATTCTAAAACATAAGATCTTTTATCCTTATCAAATATTCTGATTAAGAGGGAGGGGAGATTTCGCAGGACTGAGCAGAACAATTATAAACTGAAGCAGAACAGTTAGGGAAACTGAGTCAGGATAATTAAGGAAACTGAGTCAGGATAATAAAAGAGAACTGTGGCAGAACAGTTTTACTGTCTTTTTTCTCCTGTAATTCATTTGTGTTTAACTTTTCCTTTAAGAATTTGGATGCTATGTCATTTGGTGAATATAGATTTGCTACTGTTATTACTTCATTGTCTGTGGTTCCTTTTTGTAAAGTTTTTCTGCTTCTCTCTCTTAAATAGTTCTGTTTTTACTTTTACTTTGAGATCATGATTGCCATCCCTGCCTTTTTTTACTTTAACTGAAACATACGGAATTCTGCTCCAGTTCCTTATTTGAACTCTGTCTCTTTGTTTCAAGTGTCTTTCTTGTATACAACATATTGAATTTTGATTTCTAATGCATTCTGCAGCCTGCTTCTGTTTTATGGGAAAGTTCATTCTATTTACATTCACAGTTGTGATTACTTAAATGTTACTTTCCCTCCGTCCTGTTTTCTTTTGTTTATATCTCTTTATTTTTATTATATTTCTTCTCTAAAGTGTGTTTTCTTCTAACTATGCCCTTCATTTATCTGCATCCCTATCATCACCCCATTATCTCTGATTCCCTTCCCTTTCCATGCTACGTAAGTTAGATTTCTTTTAAAAGTTGATTTTTTTTGTGTGTGTATATTTATTTTTCTTTTTTGAATCAATTTAGATATGAGTGAGGTTCAAACTTTGCCCATCCCTTATTCCCCTTCTTCCCTCCACTGTAAAAAAGCTCTTCTTTGTGTGTCTCTTTCACATAAGATAATTTTCTCCATTTTTCCTCTCGTATCCTACTCCTCCCAGGGCATTCCATTTTCTCTCCTTTTTAAAAAAATACTATCCCAATGTAATCCACTGATTTCTACAGCTTTTTTTTTTCTGTGTAGAATTCTTTTAAGTGTCCTAATAATGATAGTTCTTGAAAGATTTATTTATCATATTCCTGTTTAGAAGGGTAAACACTTTAACGTTATTGAGTTCCTTATTATTTCTCTTTCATGTTTACCTTTGTGTGCTTCTCTTGAGTCTTGTATTTAAAAGTTAAATTTTCTATTCAACTCTTGTTTTTTTAAAAGGACTTGTTTTAAAGGACTCAAAAATGTCCTTTATTTCATTAAATATTCTTCTTTCCCCTCAAAGTATTATATTCAGTTTTGCTGGGTGGGTTGTAATTGATTGTAATTCCAGCTCTTTTGCCTTTCATAATGTCATATTCTTTATATGGTAGTTACTAAATCCTATGTGAATTCGCGCTGACTGGCTCCATAATATTTGAATTTCTTTTTAGCTATTGAAGTGTTTTCTCTTTGAACTGGGACCTTTGGATTTTGGCTGTTTGGATGATCATTAGATTCTTTTGATTTCTATTTCACCTTTTGATTCTGGGATATTGGGGCAGTTTTCCTTGATAATTTCTTTAAATAAGATGTCTAGGCCCTTTTTTAAATCAAAGATTTCAGATAATCCACTAGTTCTTAAATCATCTCTCCTCAGAAGCCAGTTGTTTTTCCTATGAGATAGTTTGTTTTCTTCTATATTTTCACATTTTTGATTTGATTTGATTTTTTTATTTCATTTTTTTCATGTCTCACAGTTGTTAACTTCCTCTTGCCCAATTCTAGTTTTTAAGAAATTATATTCTTAAATCATCTGTTGTATCTCTCTTTTCCCCATTTGGCCAATTACACTTTTCAAGGAGTTTTATTCATCAGTAAATTTTTGCATTTCTTTTCATTTGGCCAGCATTATTTTTGCCTCTTTTACTAAGCTATTGATTGTCTTTTCATAATTTTCTTCCTTTGCTTTTATTTCACTGCCTAAATTTTCTTTTACCACTCTGATTTTGCTACAAATGAAATCATAAGATGTAAAAACGTTGCAATTAAATGAGAAGATGATCAATGTGTTCTCTTCAGAGGGGTGAATAAAAGAATCATTGGAGGTTGTTTTCTTCTGTTCCTAAAAATAAGAAGTCTATTTTTAGGGTTTTTAATTTTATTTGGAGTCAGTGAGATAGATCCAGGAGGAAAGCTGCTTAACTTTTCCCTGCTCAGTTTCCTCTCCAAAATGAAAAAGAATAATACCTGTGAGAACTACCTTTCTGGATTGTTGTAGGTAAAGTATAAAGTGCTAAGTAGTGCCAGCTAATCATTGTTATCATCCTGTCTTGATAATCCTAATGAGAAACATAAGCAAACAAATCCCATGAAAATAATTGCAATTGGTCTGTCAACATCTATTGCAGAAAGATCCTATCCTCTTTGTCTGTCTTTAATGTTCAGTCTCTTTTTTAATCTACTGCATCCCTCTCTAATGGCTTCAAACATACTCACATGTCTACTTTAAAAAATCTTCTCTGTAATCTCTTTGAAACCATTGCTGTATATCTTTCCTCTTTTACTACCAAACTTCCAGAAAGAGCTCTTTATATATTACTCACCTCAGCTTTGTGCAAGAAGCCTTTCCCAATTTATCTTGTATGTATCTTATTTGCACATAGTTGTTTGCATATTGTTTCCTCTATTACAGTGAACTCCATTTGATGCTTTTTCCCCTGCTTTTGTTCAGGTCAAACTTTTAGCATAGTGCTTGACACATTGGAAGTGCTTGGTAAATGCTTGTGGATTAGATGATAATAAGACTCTCTTCTCAATCCCTTGTAGTCCCTTTTATCCCACTAATTATCTGAAATTGCTCCATCCAAGTCACTATAGCTCTTTTAATTGCTAAACTCAGTGGCCCTTTTTCAGTCTTCATCCTTTTTAAAAAACTAAATCTTAGTGTCACCTTTTCCCCCCACTTAATGTTTTATTTTTTCCAATTACATGATGTAAGATTTTGAATTCCAGATTTTTCTTTCTCATACCCTTTCTTCCCCTCAGATAGCAAGCTATCTGATATAAGTTATATCTGAACAATCATTTAAATATGTTTCCATATTAGACATGTTGTAAAAGAAAATTCAGACGAAAAGGGAAAAGCCACAAGAAAAAAAAAAAAAACAAAAAAGTGATAATGACGAGTGGAGCCCCAAACACGCACATTCATTCTCATTCTCTCTCTCTCTCTCTCTCTCTCTCTCTCTCTCTCTCTCTCTCTCTCTCTCTCTCTCTCTCTCTCTCTCTCTCTCTCTCTTTCTTTCTCTCTCCACTCTCCCCTCTCCTGATTATGCCCTCTATTGAGTTGAAGGCTAGTCTAGATCTACTCATTCAATTCATAGATTCTCTATTCTGATTTCAACTCAAACTTCCCCCAGCCTCTATACAAAGTTTCAATTATAAAAGGGACAACTGGGCTCAACTCCTTGCAAAGGGACCAAAACAGGAATCACGCCAGGCCAAGGGACCTCCCTTGTTTTGGCTGCCTGCGAGGACTCTCTGCCCACTGAGAAGGCATTCTCTTTTCAGTGTTAACCTCTCTTTGTCTCTCTCACCCATTTCCTTAACAGGACTATACCCCTCCTTATCTTTCTGTTGGGATTTCTCTCCTAGGGAATTTCTCTGTTAGAAGATTTCTCTGCTAGGAATTTTCTCTCTCTCTCTGCCAGGACTTTTCTGCTAGACCTTTACTATTCTGTTGGGACCTTGACTCTATGGAAGTCAACCTCCTAGCAAAAAGCTAATTTCCCAGGGCCAATAAACTTCTTTTTCCAGTCTAACTTTTTGGGTTTGTAAATTCATTTATGAAGGACCTGCGCCGACCAGAAGAGGATTCTCACAACTCTCTGCCCTGCACTGAACCTCATCAATAATAGTATGTTTTGATCTGCATTCAATCTTCATAGTTTTTTCTCTGGCTGTGGATGGCACTTTCCATCCCAGGTCTATTGGAATTGTCTTGGATCACTGTGTTGCTGAGAAGATTCAAGTTTGTTATAGCTGATGATCAGCTAATCTTGTTACTGTGTACACTGCTCTCCTGCATCTGCTCACTTTACTCAGCATCAGTTCACATAAGTCTTTCCATATTTTTCTGAAATCAACCTGCTCATCATTTCTTACAGAACAATGGTATTCCTTTACATTCATACACCACAATTTATTCAACCATTCCCAGTTGATGGGCATCCCCTTAGTTTCCAATTCCTTGCCACCCCTGAGAGTTGTGTGTGCCTGGATATATATACCCCAAGACTGATCTGGGCCCTCTTCTCCTATCTTTATTCTCCATTGCTTGATGATCTTATTAGCTCCCTTTATGCTGATTACTCCCTGGATCTACATATCCAGCCATCATCTTTCTCTTAAGACCAAGAACTAGATCACATTCTCAGGTAGCTCAAGGTTAGCATGACCAAAATGCAATCCATTATCTTTCTTCCCTGAAACCCAGGGATCATACTAACCAGTTCAATAGAGGGCCCAACCCTCCTTCCTGTCACTCAGGTTTGCAGTATTAGAGTTTCTTCTCTTTTCATCCTCCTTTTCTTTCTGTTCCTATATCCAACCTGTGATCAGGTCCAGGCTTATCACCATCATCCTGCTTTCAGCACCTCTTTGATGAGTTCTTGCACTGGCCTTCTACAGAATTCATCTTCCTGTGTCAAGTTTCTCCCTCTTTGGAATCCATCCTATACAACCATATGATTTCCCTGCTCTGGAAGCACAGTGGCTTCCTGTTATTTTTAGGAAAAAATACAAACTTTTCCAGGATTTAAAGTTTCTCATAGGCTGATTCCAACCTGTTTTTTCTAAATTGATTTCATGTTGTTGTCTCTGTAAAATCTGATTTCAACATAAGTAGCCTACCCACTATTTCATGTATACATTGTACTTTTGCATCCCTATCTTTGGACCATTCCCACCCCCACCCCCCCAACCCCCCAAAATGAGGTAAATCTTATCTATCTCTTTCTTCACTTCCACCTTTTTGGAATCCTTAGCTTCTGGAAGGCACAATGTAGATCAGTGTAAAGAACCTTTTTTCTGCCAAGGATCATTTGGAAATTTATAAAATCATTCGTGGGTCATACAAAATTATCAACTTATAGAACTCAAGCATTGGGAGATTGTTGTCCCTAGTTTCAGCTCATCATCACCTGCAAGTTGCTTTAGTGATTGATTTCACAGGCCTTATATGGCCTGTGGGCCAGATGGTCCTCATCCAATTCTCCTATGTATTAATTTTGTTTTACTTTATCCATGAATGTTTTTAAAATTTTCTATCAATGTAATGTCAGTACTTGGAAGGTGGGAAGCCGCTGTATCCTCCTTCATATTAATCAAATCAAGATCTTCAGGTTTTCAAATGGCATTAGTCTACCTGCATGGAGCATCAAAATGATACAACGATTCTTTAGTAAAATCTTATAATGAGAAAGAGATTGGTCTAACACAGGTAATGAGTATTTGATATAACTCATCACATGGTTTCTTTACCAGCTGCCCAGTTTTAGTCCCACTTGGCCATTGTTTAGGCCTTGATTTGTTCAGAGTGAATATGATCTCACTCTCAATCTTTCCCTAAGTAAAAAAGGCCAAACCCTGCCTCTTGCCTTGCCTAGCCATCATCATTGATTGGGTGTTGCCTCAAATTGAGACCTGTTATAATGTTAAAGACTTTAGCTTAAGAAGACTAAGGTCTCCCTCTATATACAGGACCACCTTCAGTCATTTTGATCTCATCTGACCGCTGCATCCTGGTGACTATGAAGGACAAAGTGAGGCTGCTGACCTTGCCCAGCCTTCCCTCACTTAAATCCAATTCCCGAGCCTGTCATGGCATCCCCTTCCTAATGTCATGGTTTTCTTCAAGAACGAAGAACAAACAACAGCTTTTAGGTCTGGTGGCATATCAAAATGGCATTTGTGAAGCCAACCAAAATAATATATTATTTTATGTATATTTTTGTTGATAACACATTAACCCAAAAGAAAAATCTTTTTTAATAAGCTTAATTCACCATAACAGGGGAACTCAGAGGTCTAGTAGAAAATGTTGAATTTGGAGGGAAAGGACCTTTTGGTCTAAATCACATCTCAGTAATTCACATTCCTCATTTTAAGAAGAGGGATAACCTAGATTAGTGGTATCAAACATCAATAGAAACAGGGGCCACTAAATTCTACATAAAGCTCCTGGTGGACTGCATATTGACTTAGTTTTAAAATGTAATTGCTTGTATTCTATTATAATTTTATTTGTTTTGTTAATTATTTCCCAATTACATTTTAATGTGGTTACAGTGTACTTGGGAGTGTTGCCAGTGCATGTCTGACACCTTTGCGTTAGGTGACGTTTAAGATCTTTTTCAACTTCAGTTTGTTTCCTGTAAACTTAAGATTCTAATTCTTTTTTATCTTTGAAGCAAATAAATAAAGTATTTTTGAAGAGGCCAAAGGTTTAGCAATCATAATAGAAAGGAAGATAAGCAACAAGCATTTATTATTAAATGCCAGGCACTGTGTTAAGTGCTTTATGAATTTTTCATTTAATAATTTTATACTTTTAATTGATTCCTTCCTTCCTTCCCTTTTTTCCTTTCTTCCTTCCCTTCCTCCATCCCTTCCTCCCTTCTTTCTTCCTTCCCTTCCTCCCTCCTTTTCCTTCTTTCTGTCCTCCCTCCCTCCCTTCCTCCCTCTCCCCTCCTTCCCTCCTCTTCCTCTCCTCCTCCTCCCCTCCTTTTCCCCTTCTCTTCCTCTCCTCTTCCTCTCCTCTTCTTCTCCTCCTCTTCTTCTCTTCTCCTCCTCCTCCTTTCCTTCCTCCCTCCCCCCAGAGCTGTGATTTTACAAGTAAAAAGAGCTCTAGGTAAAGATGCAGATCAACCCTCTCTTCAGCTTTGACCATTAGATAGTTTTTTTGTGATGGCAAAGAATGCAATTTGAAGTGGAATAAATTGAAGAATGGATAAGCAGATGATGGTACATAAATAACGTGATACTATTGTAAAAAAATTATAAATTTGAGAAAACTAAATTGATGCAGTGTACAGTTAGCAAAAAGAACAATAATTAATAATAATACTGTAAAGACAAAATAGCTTTGAAAGACCTTGGAACTCTTATCACTGCAATGATACCATGAATTCAGAGGATGGATGATAATGCTTTTACTTCTCCCTAATTTCACAGAATGGTGATGATTTTAAGATTCAAGATTGCTTGACTAAACATATTCATTAGTTTTCTTTTCTTTCTCCTTTTTTTTGGGGGGGGGGAAATGGAAGAAAAATGCTTCTTAATGGGAGAAAAAAAACTTTCTAATTTGGCAGTGATAATAACTCTGTGATGGGTGTATATATTTCATACAGAATATATTTTTGTAGTTACTATTTGATCTCCTACCCAGATTTCTAGTTTCTTCATTGCCATTGCTAATCTTAAGACACTTTTATGTTCTTGTTAATTGTTCTGTTTATCTGTATGTGTTTAGCAAAGAAAAAATAGTTTAATATTTTTTAAAAGATTAGGATAATTCTGGAAAAAAATTATCATTTATTGCCCCCAGAATTCTCCATTTTGTATCTATCATAGAATTTGCCAAGTGTGCAGCATTTTTCCTTAATGACTTTCAAGGGTTAGGTCATGTCTTCAGTTATAACGGATGGTGTTGGCTCCAAAACAACCAACCACAAAAGAAAAAGGAAGAAAATTATTGCTGTGTAGCTTTGCTGTTCCTTTAGAAAACCAAGGATATAAATAAGTATTTGTCAAATAAAAGAGAAAGTGGTGTCACTCAAGAAGGAACATAACTTTTATCCTTCTTATAAGGTTAACATAAATTTTTTCAACATCACACAAAGGGTTAGGGAGGAGGAACAAAAAAAGGATGATTTTAAAATGAAGGTCAAATCAATAACAATTAATGTTTCCTAGTCTCCATTTTCCTGTTAATGAGTGAAGACATATACTAATTAGAGAAGTCTCAAGTGTCTGGGTTTCTAGGTAGTACCAGATGGCACTAGAGAAGAACTATACATAGTACCAATGAAAAATCTCTGTTCTTCCCATCTACCTTTGCTGTTTGTTTATCTCAGTCTGGAATATAAACCACAGTAGCTGCCACATCCTTCATTTTGATACCTTTTCCAAATCCTTTATCATCACAAATGACTATTTGTCTCAGTCTAATGATCTTGTAATTTTGGGGGGGGAGTGGGGAAGACCTTGTCCTTTTCTCTGGGGAGCTTACATTTATTTATTTATTTATTTTTAACACTTTGATTACTTCATGGATTTGACCCCATATTATTTTCTATATCATAGTTATATATTTTTTCTCCCAACATTTATTCCATAAATAGCTCTGACCATCTCTCCGTGTTCTTTTACAAGATCTCAAAATTTAGTATGCTAAATTTTTCTGTCTGTTCAATTTTCAACATTAATGTATTTTTGCTTCTTCAGTTTTTCAAGGTTTTTTTTTTCCCACAAATTGTCTGAAAACATATGTTTTCTTTTTGTTTGTCCAATTTTTTCCCCTATGTTATTATCTCTGGTAACTTAATAAGCCTTTGATTTCACATGGGAATTTTTCAATAAAGTTAGATATTGATATTATTTGACAGAGATATGATATAATTATGAAAGCTAATTTACATGTGATTTCTTCTCCCTGAAAGACCCTTTCATGTTTTTTTTTATTAATTGCATTTAGTTTTAGCCCTGTGACTTAACATTTTTCTTTTGGTTTTTAAAAAAATTTTCTAACAAAACGCATTTTAGTTCCATTTGTTTTGAAATAGTCTATCTTTGCCCTCCAAAGCAGTCTGGATTTGGTGTTATTTCATTTGATGAAGGAAGATGGGAATAATGCAATGATGGAGGTTAACAACTGAACGGATTTAGGCTCCTTTGATAAATGAACTCCTTTTACATAGAATTATATAAGAGTATTTTATTATTGTTGTCAGACCAAGATATTCAAAGTGATTGATGACTATTATATCTTATTTATTTCTATTCCATACAAATGATGCCCTATCAGTGCTAAGGGGGGCACCAAGGGAGTATAATCCCTTTTCACAAATGTCAATTGAGACTCCAACGAGTTAAAATTAATTTCTTGCTTTCTTGTATATCTGGGGAGTAGCTGAGTCAAGACTAGATGCTAGATCTAATTCCTGGTCCATATCTTGCCTATTTGCAGCCATTCAAAAATGCACTGTTACTATCATTACTGAGTGCTCAGTGTGTATAAAGTACTATGCTTGGTGTTATGGATATAAAGAAAAAAAAATCAAACAATTCCAGTTTCAAAGAGTTTACATTCTACTGGTGTGACATAACATGTATGTTAAAAGTACATACAAGATCATTTGAAAAGTAATATTAGCAAGTGAAGGAGATCATTTCTTCCAGAGGAAGGTTTGAATTTAAAAGTTACTTTTCCCCAAGATTATTATTATAATTTCTCAGGACATTTTCTAGGATAGATTTATATTATTGTATATTATTCATATATTTCATTTATCATTTATATATTATTACATTTCATAAGATTATAAAGTACCTTAACTCAAATTGTTATTTAAAAGGAGTTGGTTCTTTTGTTGTGTTTTGCAGGGATTTGGATTGGAGAATATGAAGAAAAGAAATTTAGACATAAATATAAAGAACTCCCAAGTAATAAGACCAAGTTAGTTAATACCCTTTGGTCTCACTTACTAATCCAAACTGTTATCCTTGATGATTCTAAGTGCTAGGATAACTACCAGGCAGGGTAAATACTAAAAAGTGAGGAAAAGAAAGAAGACAAGTATTCTTAGAGGAAGAGTTGTTAGGTCAAAATAACCACCATTAGCAAAAAAAAAAAGTTGGTCATCAATTTTTTGTTTTGTTTTGTTTTGTTTTTTGCTCTTCAGAATACAAAATGAGAAAACAAATTCTGTTTTTTCTTAAAATTTCTCCTAAAAATGACAGAACCCTAAGAACATAGATTTAGAACTGGAAGAAATCTCAAGGGTCATTGAGTTTTGACCCCCTAATTTTATAGAAGAGGAAATTAAGATTCAGAAAGATTATGATCTACTCACTCAGCAAATGGTAGGGCTGAGATCATCACTGCTCTTTAGGGGACAATTGGGCACCAAAAGAAATTGACATTCTGAGAGTGCTGTTACATACCTCTTTCTCTGTATACATATATAACTTGGTCTCTCTCCCTCTGTATACATATGTAAGTTGGTTTTGAAATAACTGCATTTCCTCTTATTGTAAGTTTCTTTTAAGAGCAGAGAGAATTTTCGCAGGCCTGACTCTACCTATACTCTACACACATTCATAATATTAAGTAACTCTCCAGTGGTATTTTCTCTACTATGCAAATGTGCCATTTCCCTTTCCTCTTAGGAAAGGTAAACTCTTCCCCCAGGTAAACTCTTTTAATTTGCCAGCAGGAACTTCTTTGATGGCTGGAATAGGGTAGGTGCAGGGAGTAACTTTACCTGTTATTTATTGAAAACATAAAGTGTATAAAGTGTGTAAAGAGGATTAAAACTTTTAAAACTGTACCCTTGAAGAAGAGGGATAATTATGACCGGAATAGGCTGTTCCTAGGAGTATTTACCCATGTCATCACAGCCACCCAGAGACATTTTACTAAAGTGATTGCCTACTTCCTTGCTTTATTTCAGCAATAAAACAACTCTTAAAGGTGGAGGAATGTATGAGTAAATAGGATTTTTCACTCCCTTTATAGTTTGTGGATGATTGTAGTACTGTTTCTAAAGTAACCACTGCTAGAAGAATTGTCTGGAGAATCTGATTTAGAATGTAACTCTGCTTTGCACAAACCGATTCAGTGTTATTATTGTTATTTTTCTGTTATATCATTGTTGCCAGTAAAGGACTTCTTTTAGTTTGATATTTAAACTTCTCACTTGAAGTATTGGTAATTATCCTCACACTTAAAATCTTTATAGATAACAATTTTTAGGATTTTAGTAAGTGAGGCTTATTGTATTTCTAAGGTCATATTAACTGACTTTCTTTTGATTTTGTTACTTGGTGTTCTTTGTGTTCATGTCCAAAACAGATTTTTGTAAAGGACTGAAACTCTTAAAAGGTGTGCTTGAATCAGACAATCGAGCACTTAAGGCTAATTACCCATTGGACAATGATTCTATTAGCATATGTTTGGAAAAATGGCCCTTCTCACTCTTCCATACTGGCTCCATGTTTGGTGTATACAGATAATTGTAGGAAGGATTAGGGGGTGGAGTGAGAGAGGCAAGAGAACTTCACTTGGCCATAGGTTGAGGAGGAGAAAAGTGTAGAGATTCTGGATTCTAGAATCAAGAAGGGATCCTTGGCAAAACTCCTGGTAGTTTTGTCCATCTCCTTCACTTCTCCCCCTAAAGACCAAGAACTTATGCTTATCCTGACTCTGGCTGTTCTTGTGGCCTCCAGGGAGCTAGCCTGGACTTTATAGTTTTAAAAAAACAAAACAAAACATTGATTCAATCCTGTACAAAACAAACAACTAATTTTAAAATAGTAATTTGATTTAGGAAACTTTGTATTCTTACAAAGTATCATTTTTTTTCAAGTAAATGACCTGAAAAATAATCTTGAGTGGGAAAGTAATTTTAGAATTTCAATTAGAGTGAAAAACAGATCTACAGCTTTAATTAAAGAAAAAAACTGTAATTGTCCAGACTAGCGTTAATATTGATTTTTGTCATTTATATGATAAAATTTGCTCTTTAATTTTAGAAGCTTGGTTATGAAGAATGTAGCTTTGCATTTTGCACATTTGAGTTATTAGTGGCAGAGGTTCAGCTCATACAATTTAATGCACAGCTATACTTCTAGAATATTTACCTTTGATAATGTTGTTATTTTAAGCCACATATGCATTTTTATTAAATTTCATTGTTTTTCAATTAACAGGTATTCATTTCTTTTCCCTCTTCACCTTCCACTGAAAAAAAAATCCTTGTAAACCCAAATCCTTGTAACAAAAATTCATTGTCAGACAAAAATAATTCCCTCATTGGCCATTTCCAGAAATCTGTGGATCCTTTTGCATATTTTATCTACATCTTTGTCAGGAAGTTAATTTCATTCTTCATTATTTGTTACCTGTAATCAAGGTTCAGAATTCTTTAGTCTTTTACAATCACTCCTTTTTACAATGTTGTTATTATTTTAAAAATCTTTTCCTGATTCTCTTCTCCATCAGTTCATGTAAGTCTTACAAGGTTTCTATGGAACTATGTAATCATTTCTTATGGTACATATGGCCTGTAGTATTTTTTATATTTACATACTGTAATTTGTTCAGTCACATTTTCCAATTGATAGATAATACCTTAGTATCCAGTGCTTTATTACTACAAAATAATAATAATAATATCTAACATTTATATAATACTTATTATGAATTGGGCAATGTGGCAATTGTTATTTCATTTGACTCTGACAATAGCTCTTCAAAGTGGGTGTACACAGTAATAGCAAGATTATATGATGATCAACTATGGTAGACTTAGTTCTCAGCAATATAGTGATCCGAGACAATTCCAATAGACTTGGGTTGAAAAATACCATCAAGATCTAGTGAGAGCTGTGGAGACTATGGTTTGAAGCATACTATTTTAACTTTTTTTTTATTTGATTTTTTTTCTCATAGTTTTTCCCTTTGGTTTTCATTTTTCTTTTACAGCATGACTAATGTGGAAATATGTTTAAAATGAAGGTAAATGTATAACCTACATCAGATTGTTTGCTGTCTTTGGGAGGGAAAGATAAGGAAGAGAGGGAAAAAAATTAGAACTCTAAATTTTACAAATATACATGTTGAGAACCATCTTTACATGTATTTGGAAAAATACTATTGAAATAAAAAAGAGGGCATTATTATTACCCCATTTTACAGATGAGGAAACTGAGGCAGACCAAGGTTAGGTGACTTTTTAGGGTCACACAAATAATAAATATCTAAGACAAGATTTGAACTCAGGTTTTTGTGATTTCATGAGCAGCATTCCATCAACCTATACCATATGGATGCCTCCCAAAAGAGTAGCTATAAATATTTTCCTAACTCTGGGTCTTTTTCCCTCTTCCTTTGATTTCTTGAATATAAGCCCAGTAGAGGTATTGTTCAATCAAAGGGTATACACAGTTTCATGACTTATTGGGCATAATCCCAAACTGTTTTTTAGAATGGATGCACCAGAGTTCTACATATATGTTAATATATATTAACAGTTAATTTATAGAATCAGTGTGTGGCCAATGTAGTAGAAATAGTAACCACATAAGAGTCAAAAGTACTGTATTCAATATCTGGCTCTGACTATTACCCTGGACTAGTTATTTAATTGTTCAGCTCCAGTTTGGAAAAATTGCTTCTGAGATTCCAACTAATTCTTAGTCTCTGTGACCTCTGAATCTTGGTTTTCTCATCTATAAAATGGGGGCATTGATACTTTTTCTATATATCTTACACAGTTGTTATGACAAAAGTGTTCTGTGAAGTGTTACATTAATGTGAACTGGTATTTGTGATTCTTCCATTTCTGGGATCCAAAAAGTTGGTTTACTATCTCTTTCTGTTAAGAATTTTGTATATTCAATATACACACAGACATTATCAACTTTGGTGGATACTAATATTATGGTTTAAAAGTAGCCCTCTATATATCCTATTATCTGATGATTACGTTTTCTCTTGTCTAGGTTGAAGAAATTGTGGATATTGGGTCGTTTGCTCCAGAAGATATTCATATTCCTAAGATTTATGTTCATCGCCTTATAAAAGGAAAAAATTATGAAAAAAGAATTGAGGTAATCAACTCAACATGTTTGTCTTACTCAACTGGTTACAAGGCATTGAGAGAGGGAGGTAGCCAGAATACCTTATTTTGGGGGACATGAGCTGTGTATACATGTCCTATGGAGTTTGATGAGGGTGTACTCCTCAGGTCTAAGATTCAGGGTTCTCTATGTGCCTGAGCTCTGTCTCATCACATCAGAAACTTTAATATACCTCTAAAAGCGGTTCTCAAAAATAGTGTGTGTCAAGGGAGGACATTTTGTGCAGCGGGTGAAGCCTGTGGAGGATCTTTTCTCAGAATAACATTTGGCAAATAAGAAAATAATACATAGGATTACAAAAGAAACCAATCACATTGAATACAATTATCAAAAATATATTTTCAAAATCCTGATTTTAAAGTATATTTTAAGACCTTAAGTTAAGGACCCCTGCAAAAGAGAGAACAGTTCTGATATAAGAATTCACTGATCATGTAGTTTCTTATCTGGATTTGTGAAGCTATGTATGTAAAAACAAGTTGCATTGATATAGTGCTCATGAAATACTCTTTGCACAAGAACCTTGTAAAGTAGGCAAGCCATTGTGAAGTGCTCTGGCCTTCAGTGCCTGTTTTCTAGCATTGGGGAAATTTATAATGATTGATACAGGTTCATTGGTTCTCAGATAAGGGAAGTCCATAGCTTTGTTCTGTTTCCTGGCCATCTGCAGATCAGGACATCATCCATTCCCCCCTTCCCTCCATTCCCTAACCTTTCTACCAGAATTCAGTCACCTTTGCTTAGAAGCAAAGAGAAATCCATCTCTGTTCAGCAGCAGCAGGTGTGTGTGTGTGTGTGTGTGTGTGTGTGTGTCCCCATCCATCTGTTTGTTTCTCCAAATCCATAACAAGCATCTCAAGCTACCTTTTCCACCACACTTTTTTTGGATTGTTTATATTTATGGCCATGATTATTGGGCTTACACTTTTTCCATTTGCTTCTTCTTAAAAATAATTTCTCTGAGTCCATGATGAGCATCCCAAACTGGAAGAATTCTGTCCTTGACTAAGGCTAGATGAGAAGATGAGTCTGGGAAGCAAACACAGCTATTGGCTTCCTATTTGGTCAGGATTCACTAGGGCTGCAGAGGGTCAGGGAACCAGAGAGGCCGCAGGAAAGGTACCGGCCAAGAATCATCAAGGATTGGAGAAAAAGGATAGGTTAATAGCAGTTAAAGGCACACAGAGAAGTTTAAACAGTAGACTCTAAAAAGCCTTGAGGATAGGGACTTATTTTATTTTTGTATACTCAACATCTAGCACAGTGCCTTCCACAGGATGGGCACTTAATTAAGAGTTTATGGATTTGCACTTTGTTTCATTTGCTGGGTTTTTAAAAATAGTTCTTATAAGGCAGGAGCTAATTCCCATGGAGTGGTTTGAGTCCTGTTTGTAGGGAGTACAGGAAAAGAGCCTTAGCTCTAGCTCTTGGTGAGCTGCCCTAGGGATAGGGACAACCAAAGTGACCTCATTCCTAGTTATGCTATTTAATTCCCTCACAATATATAAGGAAGAATCATATCAGACGTGTTTAAATAATAGCAGTAATGGTCATCAAAATAATAAAATCAAAAGGAAATACTTTCTAAAGAAGGAAATGAAACTATCTTCCTCTCTCTCTCTCTCTCTCTCTCTTTTTATATATATGATACATATTTTTTCCCTTTGATTGACTTTGTCTGCACCCAATATGACTTCTAATTCTTTCAAAGTATATTTCCTCTGCCATTATGCATGAATCCTTTAGACAACCACTATCCCCTTTCAAATTATGTTGAATTTTATATATTCTTTGTGCATGTGTTCTATGTTCCCAATAGAGTAAAAGCTCCTTGCAGGTACTTCCTAGTTCATTTTTATCTTTTTAATCCCTCCTTACTGCAATGTTTTGCACATATTGTTCAGTCTTTTTACAGTTGTATCTGACTCTTCATGACCTGATTGGGGTTTTCTTGGCAGAGATACTAGAGTAGTTTGACATTTCTTTCTCCAGTTCATTTTATAGATGAGGAACTAAACTTAAATTTGCCCAGGGTCACACAGCTAGTAAGTATCCCACATTTGAACTCAAGTCAAGATGAGTCTTTTTGACTTATGGCCTGGTACTCTAACCACTGGTGTTACATTTTTATACATAATAGGTACTTAATGAATGAATGTTAGTTTAAATTGAATTAAAGGCTATTCAGAGATTATAATGTCAACTCTAATTCTGAGATTATAGTGTCATCTTTTTTCATTCGTTAAAATATTATCTGTTATCAATGATAAAATGTAAGATGTAATAATAATGGTGTAAAGCTTAACTTCTTGTTTTTAAAGCGTCTGTCAGTTCGAAAGAAGGATGGTGGGAAAGCTAAATCCAAGCCTGGTGATAATGTAAGAGAAAGGATCATCAAGCGAGCAGCCCTGGAATTTGAAGATGGCATGTATGGTATCCTTTAGTTATTGGGAATTATGAAATAAAAAATATAGCCACTTGGTTTGGTTGCCCACTGTGAAAAGAGAAAAGTCTTTATTTTAATGTGATGGCTCAGTGTTTTACTAGACAACTTCCACTATTCTGTGGAAGTGGAATATACTATTCTGTATATATTTGTATTTTAGATACTTCTTGTATACATCAAATGATTTTTTTTTTCCTTTGCAGGTAGAGAACCTTTTTCTACCCCTCACATTCCCATTCTCTTCTCTTTATTACTTTTATCTTGTTCTTTCTTAGCCCTAACTCTTGATAAGGGAATAGACCCATCCCTCTTCATCCATATGCTAGGTAGGAGTAAATCACTATTCTTCCCTCTTTTATATCCACTCTCCCCATTTTTTGCATTTCCCCATTGTGCTATCCCTCAGATGAATGGTGTTAATACACTGATAGGGAATCATGGGATCTAATTTGTGAAAAAATTAGTTCAATTCTTCCTCTTTCCTTTCTCTGGAATTTTAAAATCTGACCCTTTGGTCCTTTTTTTCCCTGAGGCAATTAGGGTCAAGTGACTTGCCAGGGTCACACAGCCAGGAAGTGTTATGTGTCTGAGGCCAAATTTAAACTTAGGTCCTCCTGACTTCAGGGCTGGTGCTCTATATAATGCATCATATAGTTGCCCCCACTTTGGTCCTTCTTGTATCTTGGTGATCCTTCTTTGTTCTTTTCTTTTATTCCTCAAAGTCCTCTTTTTTACAAAGATGAGAAAATTGATTTCATTGATTTTTTTTTTTCCCCCTCAATAATTGTACTTATTTATATTTTTGTTGTTTGGCATGCTTGCAAGCCTAATTTTTATTCACTTCTGGTTTTCCAGGGCAAGAATGTCTCAGATAGCTTTCTTTTGATAAAGACCCCTATTTTCAAATTGATATCAAGGCTTAATTTTAGAGTATACATTGCTTTGTGTCATAGCTTGCATGCTTTTGCTTTTTGAAATATGTTCTTCTCATTTTTTTATTTCATTTTTCATGAGTGATGAATAATGCTGTGTTATTTAAATTGTCCTTTCTTCAGAATAGAAGATCATTCTCCTGGATACTCGCAAATAGCTTGTTTATTTGCAATTAGGAATTTTAACAAGCACATATTTTGTAGCTTCAGTTATAGGATTTTTCTCTTATAGTGATCTGTGGATTCAGTTATTCCTTTAACATATTAGCTGTGTGACCACAGGGCAGTCATTTAGCTTCTTAGTGACTGAGACAGTTCCAGTTCTGATCTGTCTTCCTGTGAATCTGAATATCTGGGAAGTGACTTGCTTGTGGTCACTAGGAAGAGTCTGAAGCAGGATTTCAAACCCAGATCACCTGAATCTAGCAATCTAAGTACTGTTGCTTCAAACTCTCTCAATCAAATATCAGACAATTATTAAGAATCTACTATGTTTTAGTCACTGCATTAGACAATGGGGATATGAATTCTTAAGAACAAAATAGTCCCTGTCCTCAGGGAGCTTACAGTCTATTGGGAGAGACAATATACATATAGTTAAGAAAATAAAAATTAATTTAAGCTTTTCTATTTTGTTTTTGTGGTGGGAAGTAAGTAGCAGATGTAGAAAGTTGTCACACAGAAGGTACTTGTCCTGAGCTTTAAAGAAAACCAGGTTTCTAAGGCAAACTTGAGAGAATAGATTTCAGATGTGATAGATAGCCAGTGAAAAAATATTGAGGTGGGAGATGGAATATTTGTGTATGTGAGGAAAAATGACAAGTTCATTTTTAACTGAAGTGGTTAGGATATGAATGGGGATCATGTCTAAGGAAGGCTGAGAACTAATAATAAGTAGCATTTTTGTGGTGTTTTAAGGTTTGCAGAGTACAAAGAGAACCATTGTAGTTTATTGAACAGGGGATTGATGTGATATGAAATAACTTTGATAGATGACTGAAGGACAGTTTGGAAAAAAGGAATGGGACAGAAAGTGTAGAGATAAATTAAGGAAACCAAATAAGTGCAGGAAGTAGTCCAGGAAAGAATGAAGGTTTTGAAATATAGTGGTGTTTCTTTGAATAGGGAGGACAGATAAGAGAGATGTTGTGGAAATGAAATTCATAAGTCTTAACAGCTGATTGGTTATGTGGGGTGAGGCAAAGTGAGGATTTAGGGATGATGGAGTTTGTGGATTAGACTGGAAGCTTTGTGGAGATCTTGACAGACATAGCTTCAATTTTCTCAAAGTATGACGCCAAAGTCTGTTAAATAGGTATCAATAAGACTGTATTGAGCATTATCAAAATTGGCAATTGTTTCAACAAATAACAAAGCTTTTACTGAAAATTTAACTGTTAAAAGTTCTTAAACTATTTTACAAGGCAAATAAAAACTTTATTTTCTTATTGTATAATCATTTATAAATATGGGAAGAAGTGAAGAAGCAATAGGCAATAAATAAAATGTTATTTAAAAACATGCACACAAGAACAGAGAAATAAATGAATGAACCAAATATAAAGATAGCAGTTTTGTTTTTAAATTTATGTGTTTCATGAGGAGAGAGATATTTAAAATGCAGAAAAACAGAAGAGCAATAGTGACAAATGATATGAGCTCTTTGATGCCCACTCTTTAAAAATAGTTAATTTTTAATTTATGAAATAAAACAAGCAGGTTCATAATATAGTAGGAAAAAAGATGATTGCACACAAAACTACAAATCTATTATGCACCCCTTGGCATTACTATTAAATATATAGGGGAAGGGAAGGAAAAATTTTTTTTAAAAGTTATATGAAATCTTAATTATTAAAGTTATACAAGTTGGGTAAATTTCTCTAGCCTTTCTCTTTTCTGTTAGGAGCTGTGAACATTTAGGTTGTGTTCTTGTTTATGGAGAGTGTCCCTTTGCCTCCTCTCTACACATTTTCTTTTATTCCTGAGCTTTACTATCATTAAAACTTTCTCCACCTCCAATCAAAATCAACACTGGAGCCGGAGTGGGGGGGGCTTCTGGAGCTGTAAACAGCTTGTGCCTTTTCTGAAGCCCCAGCTGTTGGGAGTCTAAATGATTTGCCATAGATAATTGAGAACTGATTGTGTAATAACCCTAATTAGAAGGCAACAATAGCATCTGGGTACTCAATATTCTCTGTAACCCTGCTGCCCATGGAAGACATTCATAACCCAGAAGATATAAATGATCCTCCTACAATAACTAGTTTGTTTAAATAGAAAATACATGGACTTTTTACTTTTTGGTTCTCACCTTAGTGTTTGTTTGACTGAATAGAGGTAAAGTACAGGACAAATAATAGAATAAAAACAAAGTAGAATAGGGCTCATATTTCAATAAGACATGTTCTCATTACAAGTTGTATCATAAATTTTTGCAGGGTTATACTGTTCGTGATGAAGTTAATATGAATTGTAGAATTTGTTGAGCCATTTGGATTCACTGTGAAAAATATTATAATTTTAAAATGATATAAAAATAAAACCAGAATAAATTGTGCAAGGATGAGAAGGTCATATAGGAATGGTAGAAAGAATAAAGGGTTTTGAGTTAAAAGATTTAAATGTTGGTTCTGCTGTTTGGCAAATACTTTTAAGCTTCAACTTTCCTATTTTTGTAAAATGAGTTTAAATAGGTAGACTTTATTAAAGGTTAAAATTAAATATTACTTATTAAAGATTCTTTCCAGTGCAAAATTTATGATCATGTCATATAGCTGAACAAAGTAGACAGGCTCACCACCTCATAGAATTCTTGAGTCTTTAGGAGGTAATCTATTCCAATATCTACCTTTTCAGGTATTTTCTAAATTTTCATCTCCTATTTGTTAAAGTAGATATGATTTTTCTTCCTGCCATTAATGCATGATCCACTTATACTATACATGCCCCATGTATGGAGCTCACTAAGCTAAGTGCTAGGGTAAAATATGCTTTAGATTAAATACATTTCTCCTCATGGATCTTGGAGTCTATTAGGAAGATGTCACAAAATATCTAACCCTACGAAAGATACATTTCAGGGATTTTCTATTGTGTCTTACTCTTTGTGACTCTTTTTGGAGTTTTCTTGGCAAAACAATTTGCCATTTACTTGTTCAGTTCAATTTACAGATGAGGAAACTGTGGCAAACTGGATTAAGTGATGCCCAGGGTTACACAGCTAGTAAGTGCCTGAGGTTGGATTGTGCTAGGTGGACCATTGTGCCTTCCTCCCATACCCACCTCCTGTATATTTGCTTCCCTGTGTGAAATGATTGATCATTATTAGTATCATTTTGCAGTCAGGTAGGTCTTACTCCCAAATCATTGCAAAATACTTAGTTTATTATAACTTTTTATTTATAAGACATATGCATGGGTAATTTTCAGCACTGACCTTTGAAAAACCTTTTGTTCCAACTTTTCTCCTCTTTCCCCCCACCCTAGACACAGGATGGGTCCTCCCCTAGATGGGAGGTAGACCAATACATGTTAAATATGTTAACGTATATGTTAAATGCAATATACGTATACATATTTATACAGTTATTTTGCTGCACACACAAAAAAAATTGGATTTAGAAATAAGGTAATAATAACCTGAGAAGGAAAACAAAAATGCAAGTGGATAATAACAGAAGGAGTAGAAATGCTATGTTGTGGTCCACACTCATTTCCTATATAGTTCTTTCTCTGGGTATAAACGTCCTCTTCATTACTGTTCTATTGAAACTATTTGGATCCTCTCATTGTTGAAGAGAGCCACATTCATTAGAATTGATCATCATATAGTATTGTTGTTGAAGTGTATAATGGTATAATGATCTCCTGGTTCTACTTACTTACCATTAGTTCATGCAAGTCTCTCCAGGCCTCTCTGAAATCATCCTGTTGGTCATTTCTTACAGAACAATAATATTCCATAACATTCACATACCATAACCTATTCAGCCATTTTTCAATTGATGGGCATCCATATCAGTTTCCAGTTTCTGGCCACTATAAAGAGGACTGTCACAAACATTCTTACACATACAGGTCCCTTTCCCTTCTTTAATATCTCTTTGGGATATAAGCCCAGTAGTAACACTGCTGGATCAAAGGGTATGCACACTTTGATAACTTTTTGAGCATAGTTCCAAACTGCTCTCCAGAATGGTTGGATGTATTCACAATTCCACCAACAATGCATCAGTGTATACACTGATGTGTGAGTTTTCCCACATCCCCTCCAACATTCCGCATTATCTTTTCCTGTCATCTTAGCCAATCTGAGAGATGTGTAGTGGTATCCTAGAGTTCTTAATTTGCATTTCTCTGATCAATAATGATTTGGAACACTCTTTCATATAACTAGAAATAGTTTCAATTTCTTCATCTGAAAATTGTTCATGTCCTTTGACCATTTATCAATTGGAGAATAGCTTGATTTCTTATACATTAGAGTCAATTCTCTATATATTTTGGAAATGAGACCTTTATCAGAGCTTTTGACTGTAAAAATATTTTCCCAGTTTATTGCTTCCCTTCTAATCTTGTCTGCATTAGTTTTGTTTGTACAAAAGCTTTTTAACTTGATATAATCAAAATTTTCTATTTTGTGATTAATAATGATCTCTAGTTCTTCTTTGGTCACAAATTCCTTCCTCCTCCACAAGTCTGAGAGGTAAACTATCCTATATTCTTCTAATTTATTTATAATTTCATTCTTTATGCCTAGGTCATGAACCCATTTTGACCTTATCTTGGTGTACAGTGTTAAGTGTAAGTCAATGCCTAATTTCTGCCATACTAATTTCCAATTTTCCCAGCAGTTTTTGTCAGTGAATTCTTATCCCAAAGGCTAGGGTCTTTGGGTTTGATAAACACTAGATTATTATAGTTATTGCCTATTTTGTCCTGTGAACCTACTGTATTCCACTGATTAGCTTCTCTATTTCTTATCCAATACTAAATGGTTTTGATGACCACTGCTTTATAATATAGTTTTAAATCTGGTATAGCTAGGCCACTTTCATTTGATTTTTTTTTTTTTCATTAATTCCCTTCAAATTCTAGACCTTTTGTTCTTCCATATGAATGTTGTTATTTTTTTTTTTTTAGGTCATTAAAATAGTTTCTTGGGCGTTTGATTGATATAGCACTAAGTAAATAGATTAGTTTAGGTAGTGTTTTCATCTTTATTATATTCGCTTGACCTATCCAAGAGCACTTAATATTTTTCCAATTGGTTGGATCTGTCTTTATTTGTGTGAAAAGTGTTTTGTAGTTTTGCGCATATAGTTCCTGACTTTCCCTTTGCAAATGGATTCCCAAATATTTTATACTATCAACAGTTATTTTAAATGGAATTTCTCTTTGTATCTCTTGCTATTGGATTTTGTTAGTGATATAGAAGAATGCTGATGATTTATGGAGATTTATTTTGTATCCTGCAATTTTGCTAAAGTTGTGGATTATTTCTAATAGCTTTTTAGTAGAATCTCTGGTGTTCTCTAAGTATACCATCATAGCATCTGTAAAGAGTGATAATTTGGTTTTCTCATTACCTATTTTAATTCCTTTAATCTCTTTCTCATCTCTTATTGTCGAAGCTAGCATTTGTAATACAATATTGTATTATTGTATATTCAATACAATGAATAGCAATGTTGATAGTGGGCAAACTTGTTGCATTCCTGATCTTATTGGGAATGGTTCCAGCTTATCCCCATCTCATATGATGCTTACTGATGGTTTTAAATATATGCTCCTGACTATTTTAAGGAAAAGTCCATTTATTCCTATACTCTCAAGTGTTTTTATTAGGAATGGATGTTGGATTTTATCAAATGCTTTTTCTGCATCTATTGAGATGATCATATGGTTTTTGTTAATTTGGTTATTGATATAGTCAATTATGCTAATAGTTTTCCTAATATTGAACCAGCCCTGCATTCCTGGTATAAATCCTACTTGGTTATAGTATATTATCCTGGGCATGATTATCTGTAATCTTTTTGCTAATATTTTATTTAACATTTTTGCATCAATATTCATTAAGGAAGTTGGTCTATAATTTTCTTTCTCTGTTTTCATCCTACCTGGTTTAGGTACCAGTACCATGTCTGTGTCATAAAAGGAATTTGGTAGGAGTCTTTCATGTCCTATTTTTTCAAATAGTTTATATAACATTGGAGTTAATTGTTGTTTAAATGTTTGGTAGAATTCACATGTAAATCCATCTGGTCCTGGGGATTTTTTCTTAGGAGCTGATTAAAAGCTTCTTCTATTTCTTTTTCTAATATGGGGCTATTTAAGCAATTTACTTCTTCGTCTATTAATCTGGGCAACCTATATTTTTGAAGGTAGTCATCCATTTCACTTAGGTTATTGAATTTATTGGCATATAGTTAGGCAAAGTAACTCCTAATTATTTCTCTAATTTCTTCTTCATTAGTGGCGAGTTTTTCCTTTTCATTTTAAGACTATTTGATTTTCCTCTTTCCTTTTCCTAATCAAATTTACCAAAGATTTATCTATTTTGTTAGTTTTTTCATAAAACCAACTCTTTAGTTTTTTTTATTAATTCAATAGTTTTTTTTTTACTTACAGTTTTATTAATTTCTCCTTTTAATTTTAGAATTTCAAGTTTAGTAGTTGATTGAGGGTTTTTGATTTGCTATTTTTCTAGCTTTTTAAAAGTTGAAAGCCCAATTCATTGATCTTCTCTTTCTCTATTTTATGCAAGTAAGCCTCTAGAGATATAAAATTTCCCTTTATTACTGCTTTGGTTTATCCCACAAATTTTGGTATGTTGTCTCATTGTTGTCATCCTTTTGGGTGGAATTATTCATTGTGTCTATAATTTTCTGTTTTACCCATTCATTCTTTAGGATGAGATTATTTAGTTTCCAATTACTTTTTGATCTACTTTCCGTGGCTTTTTGTTGAATGTAGTTTTTATTGCATCATGATCTGAAAAGAATGCATTTACTATTTCTACCTTTCTGCATTTAATGTTGAGGTCTTTATGTCCTAATATATGGTCAGTTTTTGTATAGATTCTATGAACTTCTGAGAAGAAAATGTACTCCTTTCTGTCTCCATTCAGTTTTCTCCAAAGAGCTATCATACCTTACTTTTCTAATATTCTATTTACCTACTTAACTTCTGTCTTCTTTGTTTTGTGGTTTGATTTATCTAGTTCTGAGAGTGCAGGGTTGAGATCTCCCACTATTATATATGTTATATTTCTAAATTCCCTCCTTTACCCTTTTTCTCTCACACTTTTCAATAAGGTGAGAGAAGTTTCTCTGTAAACCAGATATATCTAATATTTTCTTTTTGAGCCAAATGTGGTGAGAGTAAGATTCACACAGTGTCTCTCCCCCCCCTTCCTTAATTCCCTGAGATATGATAGGTTTCCTTTGCCTCTTTGTGAGATGTACTTTCCCTCTTTTTACCTCCACTTTTACCTTTTCTGATACAATCTCCTTTCCACTTCTAATTCCTTTTTTTATATTATAACAGTAAAATAAAATTATACATATTCTCTTTATGTATGGCTGTAATAGAAATATAGTTCTCAAGAGTTCTTTTTATCTTTTTATGGATTCTGATCTACAATTGGAAATCAAATTTTTTTTAGCTTTGGTTTTTTTCATTTAGAAACAAATGGAATTAACCTGTTTCACTGAATGTTCATCTTCTTCCTTGAAAGAAAATGTTCAGCTTAACTGGGTAGTTTATTCTTGGCTGTATTCCAAGTTCCTTTGCTTTTCAGCGGATCAGATTCCAGGCCCTTTGATCCTTTAATGTGGAAACTGCTAGATCCTGAGTGATCCTTATTGTGTCTCCTTGGTATTTGAATTGTTTTTTTTCTGGCTTATTGCAATAGTTTTTCGTTAGTCTAATAGTTCTGAAATTTAGTCACCATATTCCTTGGAATTTTTATATTGGGGTCTCTTTTAGAAGGTGTTCATTGAATCCTTTCAATGGCTATTTTACCTTCTGATTCTATAACATCTGGGCAGTTCTCTTTTATGATTTCCTGAAAAATAGTGTCTAGGCTCTTTTTTCATCATGATTTTCAGGGAGCCCAATGATCCTTAGATTATCTCTCCTAGATCTATTTTCCAGCTCTGTTTTTTTTCCAAGTAGATATTTAACATTTTTTTCCCATTTTTTTTTTTTTTTTTTTTTTTGGTTTTGCTTGACTGGTTCTTGATGTTTCATTGAATCATTCATTTCCATTTCTTCAGTTCTGATTTTTAATGTTATTTTCTTCATTTACTTTTTTAAAATTTCTTTTTGTATATGTTTATTTGAGTTTTTAAATGAATTCTTTTGTTCTATGCAATTTTTTCCATTTCATAATGAGTTATTTTCTTTTTCCAATTCACAAATCCTGCCTTCCTGGGAGTTCTTTATCTTTTCTATTTCACATTTCAGGGAGTTGCTTTCTTTTTCAAATCTTTCTTTTAATGAGTTATATGCCTTTTCCATACTCTGTTGCAGAGCTTCCCTTTCCTTTCCCCATTCTCCTTCTAGCTCTCTTTTAAGATCTTTTAAAATTTCTTCTATGAGAGCCTTGTGTGGTGGGGACTAGGTTATATCCCCTTTTGGAGTTTTGTCTGGAGACTGTCTGCTATTAGTCTGTTGGAAATCTGTTCCCTTTCAGTATATAGTTAGAGCTCGCTTTGCTTTTTTACTCATTTTTAAAATATCCTTGGGTTCTGTCTTTAGGGCAAAGAGGTCCAAGCTTCCTCTATAGAACATGTAGATGTTCCAGGATGGACAGTGATTGCCCTGTGAACAGGCTGTGAATAGGCTCAGAAGAGCAGCTCTGCTGCGAAGAGCAACTGTGCTGTGTTCATGCTGAGTCACACCCAGCGTTGGGTGGGTGTGGCCAGGTCCTGTTAACTCTGGCATTTTAGGGTACACTCTACCTTTTGCCTTTGTATAACTTCTCTGCTGATCTATTGCTTTGCAATCAAAGCAGAGCAGCCAACACTTTGGTAGAGCCTTCCCCGCAAATTCTCCTCCAGTGGAAACCGCATCCCATTCCCCTCTGCTCAGTGTGGACTGGCCTCCATGTTCTATCTCCCCACCTGCAGTGTCCTCCTCTTGCCCAATCAAGACAGACATTTTCTGGCAATCTTCCAAATTATCTTCTGCTGGTAATTTGTTGTACTCCCAATATTTGTGGATTCTCCTAGTCAAGTGCTATTTCAGAGGCTGAATTTTGTAATCAGTATTGAGGGTTGTAGAGGAGCTCAGAATGAAGCATGTGTCCTTTCCACCATCTTGGTTCCACCCCCACAAAATACTTATTGTTAAAAGATATGTGAGTATATTTCCCCTGAGTAGATTTTCAAATCGTAGCTAACCCTTTGCTATGCATATTGCAAAGCACACACTAACACTTTTGGTGATTGGTACATATTTAACAAAATCAATAAAAATATAATGGAAAATAGATCAAGTAAAAAATGTGGTTTTCTTAGTGGTATTTGCTTTATTTGAGTTTGACACCTTTGTTGTAAAAAGGCTCCTTTTCTTCCGGTGTCTGATGGTCTCTGAACATCTTTTTAAAAATGTTTTCAGTGCTTTTTCTAGAGAGGTAAAAGGACAACTTGATGGCACAGTGGATACTGCAATAGCTCTGGAGTCAAAGAGGCTCATCTTCCTAAGTCACAATTTAGCCTTAACCATTCACTAGCCATGACTCTTGGCAAAACACTTAATGCTCTTTGCCTGAGCTTCCTCATTTGTAAAATGAACTGGAGAATTGGCAAACTGTGCCAGTATCTCTGCCAAGGAAACCCCAAATGGGGTCCTGAAGAGCCAGACAAGACTGAAGATGCCTGAAGAGCAAATAGAGACAGATGTGTCTCTCAAAGAAAGTTCTTTAAATTTTACCCTAGTTGCATTTGCTGAGACTTAAGTCTTTTTTTTTTTTCCTTAAGAATTTTTGAAGATACTACTACTAATGAATTAAATGTGTCCAAAAAATCTTCTAAAGAGAAATATAGGTACCAGAGAAGCTGGTTCATTAACTTTTAATAGTCCTTGCCTAGAGAGTTAAATCTTCTTTTTTTGATGAGGAATTATAAATATTGAAAGTTTTTACGGATTTTTTTTATTTCAGGGAAAAGTGTGTGAACCTCTTAATGAAAATGGAAACAGATGACAAAAACGAGTTCCTTACAAGGGCCATGAAGCCTCTGATCTGCTTCCTTGAGCAACTACATTAGCTAAATTTTTGCTAGAAGGAAAACTATAGGTAACCTCAATTTTTCACAAGACAGTCCCCTAAGGATAATTAAAAAAAAATGCAATTATTATGCTCTTTATGGGACACTGCCATTCATTCCCATGCAAGTGAAAATTTTGTGAAATAATTGCCTTTTTTCAATTCCAAACTGGACCTTGACAAGTTTTTTTCAGCTAATTTGGGTATAGGAATCCCTCTTCTGGCCAGCAACTTCATCAGTCCTGACATTACTGTTCATCTACAGAGTGAAAATGGAGTCCTGGGTTTGGTAAGATATATAATAGCATTCCATTACTTCATTGTCATTAGGAATGGGGCTGTTCAGCATAAGTCAATTTTGCAAATAACTGAAACATAGCCTGTAGGTACCATTAAAAAAACATTATGTCATTTTTTGATGGATTTTTTTTCTAGAACATATTTTATCATATGCTTTCCTACCAATTTACACAGTCTAAGTCTAAGAAACATAATTTACTTTTTTCTTCAAAACTGAATCATCATAATGACCTCTACTACTGATGGTACTGTAATGCAGCAGCTAGGTGACATAATGTGCTTGGTCTGAAGTCAAGAAGATTCTTCTTCCTGAGTTCAAATACAGCCTCAGATATTTTGTCAGATATTTCAGAACCTGGGAAAGCCATTTAATCTCTGATTGCCTCAGTTTCTTCATCTTTAAATAAACTGGAGAAGGAAATGGACAACCACTGCAGTATCTCTGCCAAGAAAACCCTAAATAGAATCAGTCAGATGCCATTGAACAGCAGCAGCAACAAGAATTCTGTTTGCTTTTTAGCATTAATAATATCCGTGTTTCATAACATGTGTTTTGTAGCAGGCACTGTGCTTAGTGGTTTGCAAATATCATTTCAATTGATCTTCTCAACCACGTTGAGAGATAAATGCTGTTAATTATACTCATTTCACAGATGGGGAAATTGAGATAAATAGAGGTGAAGTGACTTACCCAGGATAACAAGCTAATATTGTCTGATTGTCATTTTTGTATATTCAACCATTTCACCATGTTTGTGGTTTTCTTTGGCAAAGATACTAAAGTAGTTTGCCATTTCCTTCTCCAGCTAATTTAAAGATGAGGAAACTGAGGCAAACAATGTTAAGTGACTTGGCTAGGGTCATACAACTAAAGTACTTGGAGAGATAAATTTTCTTGACTTCAGGCCTCTCTCCATTCATTGTACTATGTAACTATGCCAATTACTCTTTCTGCCTCAGAGATTCCACTCCACATTTTTTCTAGTACTCTTTGGGCTAGAAAAGTATAATCAACTTTTTAAGAATTATATATTAGTAAGTCAAAAAAATTTATATTAATAAGAATCAATAATAGGTCAATAATTATGTATTAATAGGTGTCACTAAGAGTCAATAAGTTAATAAAATTATATATTTAGAGTCAAAAGTCAATAAGAATTATATATGTATTAATAAGAGTCAATAAGATTCAATAACAAATCAATAAGAATTATATTAGTAAGAGTCAATAGTAAGTCAATAATAATTATATATTAATAAAAGTCAATATGTATTAATAAGAGTCAGTAAGGTACAGTTGATAGAGTAGTAGACATTGAATCAGAAAGAGTTGAGTTCAAATGAGACCTTAGAAATTTATTAGCTTTGTGACTGAGCAAGTTATTCAATCTTGGTCTGCCTCAGTTTTCTCATCTGTAAAATTGGGACAATAGTACCTAACTCCTAGTGTTGTCAGTATTAAATGAGATAATATTTGTAGAGCTCTTTATTCACCACTGGGAACCTAATTGCTTTCTCCAACACCTTTCATTACTCATTACAACCATGTGTGATTTTAAAGTTTGAGAGAACTGTTTGTGATTAGTAGAAATTAAAAGATTGACCTAAAGTCATGGTTATTTTTATAGGAAGGATTTGCTGGGTCTTAATAACTATAAGCACAGCACAAAGCCACTAAACTTCTTCTCTTGCCTATATTTATGCATAAATATTCATGTAAAGGGCCTATAGAATTAAGGAAAGCAAACTTTTAGAAATAATTCCTCTTAAGTTTATCAATTAGAAATTTCTTCTGGATAATTTATAATAGTGTTCTCGGTATGAATGGTTCAGCATAATGTCTCTTTTATCTAATGAGATTATATATTTTTTAATAGGGTCCTTATCCATTAGAAAACGAAGTTGATGCAGACCTGATTAATGCAGGTAAAATTACTTACAGTGAGATTTCTTCAGGCTATTCCTTTGTGATTTTTTTATACCTAATAACAGTGGCCTCTTAGGCTATATTCTACCCCTCATGTTAGAAAATGAAGATAGTGTAGAGGTAAGAAAAACTAGTTTCATGGATCTCTTTTCCCAGGTAAAATCAGGCAATTAGTATTTATTAAAGAGCTGTTGTGTGCCAGTATTGTGCTAAGTGTTGAAGATATGAAGAAAAGCAAAGACCAATTTCTGCTTTTAAGGAGCCTCATCATCTAATGGAAGAATTCACTGTAATAAAGTCTATTAACCAAAAGTTTCCCCTCAACAGTTACCAAAGTACTTACATGCTTTTAACTGTGATAAGAGTGAGTGTGTGTGTGTGTGTGTGTGTGTGTGTGTGTGTAAGAAGAGGGATTTGGAGTGGAAGAGAAAAAGGTGAAAAGAAAAGAGATTTTATCAAGTTTCTTAAAATTAACACCAAATTTGGTTCTTCTGCTTTCAAGTTCAGGAGAGTTCTAACGATATCTTCTTCTTTGGTCCTTCCTTACATTTTAGTCCAACCTTAGGTTAACCTGAGAAGAATTGGGCTCTATCTACCAGCAGTCTGTATCCCAAGGTGATAGAAGGAAATTACCCAGGCTTCTCTGCAGAGGGTAGTGTCTTCATTCATACATTTTTATGAGACTCCCATTCAGTTTGCAAACTATATGTGGGATGGGAATCATTTTTCCTCACCTAACCTTTCCCCCCAAAGCAGTAAACATTTACCTCACATTTTCAGATGACCATGAAGACCAGCTGCCAACATTTGGCATTTAGAATTTTTCTGAAGGAAAACAGACTCTTATTCTCAGTAGTTAGAGTTAACTTAATACAATTCAACTCCCAGAAGTATAAGGAAACATGGCAATGACATTTAACCAAGGCTACAATTTAATTCAAATGTGTCCTTTGGTAATGGCTTCTTGATCTGTGAAAATATTTGCTCTTTGGCTTAATTAATTTATATTAGTGAGTTCTTTACAAATGAATGATTCCATTTTTATGGTTTCAGTCATGAATCAATAAAAATCCATATTTCCTTGAAAAGTAGGTGCTTTTGTTTGCAACAGGAGGTAAGCGTTTCTGTCTTGAAGTCATTAAATTAAGAAGGAACTCAATAGCACCACCAGTTTTGTTAAGTAATCTCTCAACTCATTAAACTAGCTAAATTGGACTAGTTAATCTCCAAGATCCTTTCCAGTTCTAAAATTCTCTGATAAATATATCACACACACATATTTATACACACAAACTATACATGTATGCACTTTAAAATATATTTAATTATATATGTTATATGTATGATGTATAATTAATATATGTAAATATAAAATATATTTAATTGTATATTATGTATGAGATTTACATATGTTAAACATACATATATAAATATATATAAATTTTAGACTAATTTATGGAACAAATACTAAATGTAGAAAATCATGTTACAAATGTTTGTTTTGAATATTTTGAAGTTGTCTCCAAAATCTTTTTTAGAATTTTTGCTTTTTGTCTTCTGGTTGGTGGCTGCCTTGGACAGAAGTTTCTTAAGGCAAGGCCTCGAGTTAAGGGAACATCAAATAAATGTTATGGAAAAATAATGAATACCTTGTGCTAAAAAGGGAAACTTATGTTATTTAGATAATCCTATTGATAGTTTTCAGTGCAAGCTCTCATCCCAATCTAACAGGTTGACTAACAGACCCCTAGGGTATAATTAGTTTCAGGGTTATATAATAACAATTATACCATTTTTTATATTTGGGAGCACTTATAAATATTTAAATGAGTTTTGTGGAATTGCCAAAAGCACTTTGCATGGACCAGTCTAGTTGTTCAAAGGACTGAGGGGAAAATTAATTAGGGAGCAAGTCTATCTGAGCCTCATTTTACAGATAAGGAATTAATATAGAAACACACACAGAATAATTATGTAGTTTGGATTAGTATCTAAATTTCAGCTCAATTTTCTTTAAATCAGATTTCCCTGCTTAACTCTTAAATTTGATGTTATGACTTGAAAAGGTTTAAGATATTAACTCTGCATGACATATGCATAACAAAAAGTCATTTTCCATAGGTCTCACCAAATATTAATCTGAAGAAATTGTGGAAGTCCTATGAAGAAGGTTGAGATAGTATTGCCCCATTCTTGTAGTAATTTTCCTTTAAGTCTGAAGAAGGATGCTATCTTCATCCAGAAAGAGAACTAAGTATAAGAAAGTTTGAAATAGTTTTACATCTCTATATACATATTTGTGTCTATTGATAGCTATTTCTTGGCCAGGAGTGGGGAAGGGAGGAGAGATAATTACCCAGTTTATTATTATTTAAAAGGAATAGTTAATTGCACACAATAGATTTGTCTTTTCATGTACAATCACCTTTTTTTCCCCCTATTGTATGTTATAGAAATGCTTGTTTTATTTCTTAAGTTGAGAATAAAACAATTTTTTTAAAAATTCTGTTATCTAGAAGGTCAAGTTTTTTGGAGTTGTTTTTAGTGGGATAAGCCAGAAAGTGGAAGAAAGGAATCAGTGAGTCTTATTGGAAAGAATTGTAGAATGGAATGAGCTATAGCCAGCTCAGCTAGCTAATTATTAAATTTATAACGTGAACATTTGCACATAGGAAACCGGCAAGCTACAAATTAGCTTTTGGATAATTCTTTTGTTGATTTTTTTCTATACTTTAGAAAGTATATTTTTAATACTTAAGAAATTTTTTATGCTTAATAATTGTTAATTCAAATTAACCTAAAAGTGAGTCCTGCTTACATTTCCTTTCCCCTCACTCCCTCCCTCAACCCCCGGCCCCCTGAAGTTGTTAAATATTTATCAGTACACTTCTGGGGTATGGAGTTGTGAATATTAGGTAATTAGATAAACCACTCTTCCTATATTATTATATAGATCTTTTTCTCAATAATTTCACCCCAAAATATATTTTTCTATTTAAATTTTTGTTCATATCATCCATGTTTTTGATTGAATTAGACAATTGGCATAACAGGTTTCATCCACTAAACATCCTTAGCTGCCCACTCTGAGGCTCTGCCAGAAAATGCATTCCAATAGTGTTTTGATTTTTCCAAGAATCGACTCTTTTGGAGGAAAAAAAATGAGAAAATTATGTAGCTCCTCTGTTGGTAATGTGAATGCTGTTTCTCTATTAGGAAATCTAATACCTACTTCTTTTCAGGCAAGGAAACAGTCACTGTTCTTCCAGGAGCTTCGTATTTCTCCAGTGATGAATCATTTGCAATGATTAGAGGGTATGTAATAACCTAACCCCTCATGTTTCACATGAGGTAGAATGAGCTGAGTCACTCCTTAAGTATATTAGCACTACTGAGAAGCAGAATACATATTTAACAACTGTAAAACTATCATGAATTTGTTCAACAATAGCTTCTGAAATAATTTTGATTGAATATTGGGAGTTGAAATGTTCAGCTTACTATATAATTAACAGGTTACTTTTTATCTAAGAACTCTAGAATGAATTGCATAAAATATATTTGTAACTGGAATGAAACAGTTTTTTCAGCCTCTTTAATGTGAATTGATTATGCTCAAGCAGATTCCTATTTATGGTCTTTTGTGTTTTTCTTGATTCTCCCAGAAAAAAACTAACCATGTGTACTTACCTGTTTTGTTTGTCCACAGGAAAATATTGGTTACAAAACCTTACATTTAAAGAAGTATTAAAATATTTCTCCATACATGTGTAATATAATAACATATCTTTGGAATTAAATTTTAACTAGTACTACTGGTAAAGAGACACAGAATCCACTATTATTAATTTTTACTTTTGGCAATTTATTTTTACCTCTCTAGTACTTTTCTCATTTTTAAAACAAAGAGATTGACTAGATGATATCTAAGCTTTTTTCCAGCTGCAGAATAATCTTCTTGGTAGAAGAGCTTCACTGCAGCAAAAATAGAAAGCTTCTCCACTAGGAACACAATTTAGCATTTGATTACACACACATACACACACACATATTTTCCAACTCCAACATGGTGTGATTCTGTATATGATATGCCAACAAAGGGCATGAAGATCCTGAAGCTTGTTTTAGTGACAAATATTAATTATATGTATTTTTCTTTTAATAGTGGCCATGTTGACTTAACAATGTTAGGAGCGATGCAGGTTTCAAAGTTTGGTGATCTGGCCAATTGGATGATTCCAGTAAGTAGCTTTTATTTTTTATTTTTTAAAGTTCTTAACTATACTTACATCAGAATAGTCGGTTCCACAGTTTAATAGATTTATATTTGCTCTCATGGAAAGATTTGCTAGATTTTGAGTCAAAAGATCAGAAGATTTAATTTTAAATTGTGGGTCTGCTACTTAATAGAATATATTTGTGAATCTATGCAAGTCACAATTCTCTCTAGGCCTTCAGATTCCTCAACAGTAAAATGAAGTAGCTCACTATGTTGTCTTTAGGGGTTCCTTCCAGCTCATCAATATTAGTACTTCTGTGGTTCACAATCTATCTGCACCTTCTCATTTCATGGGATTGTTATCTTTGTATTTTCAAAGAACCTCCATCAAAGAATCTCACCCAATCCATTGAGTTAGAGGCTTCTTCTACATTTTCAGAATCTTTTGTGAATCTCTATAATGTACGTAGGTAGTCCATATTTTACCCTAAAGTTTTGTGTTTTCTTGCGGTCAGAATCAAGTTGTTTTTTTAATATTGAGCTTGAGCATTGTGTGGCTCAGTACATACATATATGAATGTCATAACAGATTCAGGGATGGTAGTGTGAGGGATGTAGAAGACCCTTACCCAAAATGACTACTCAGAGATTACTCAGTAGAAGGCAGAAAAGTTGTTTATTGAAAACCTCCAGAGGATGAGCCGTCCCATCGCAAGATAAGAAAGAGAAAGCTCGCAGTAGGAGGGCTAAAGAAGTAGTAAAGATACATAGCTTTTATACAAGAAATTACATCACAAGTAAGAGAGCATTGAGAAGGGGAGGGGGAGGCATCTAATTGGTTGTTGCTATTTGGGGAGATTGGAATGGAAGGTTTCTGTTTCCCCGGAAATCTCCTGATTTCAAGGAAACAGAAAGTCAGGCCTTCAGGCTTAATCAAGCAGACAGTGGTCCAGCTAATAGACTAAATATCAATAAATGTCAAATACCAATAAATGTCATCAGCTCAAGTTAAGTAAAGATGTTTCTAACTGGCCAAGGCTCAAGTAGATATCAGCCTGCACATATTATACAGGTCATAGGGGAAACATAGAAATAATAAAATACAGAAAAAGAATTCATACATTCCTGTAAGTTCTTCACCTTATCTATTCCCCACAGTAGGAACAAGTAGCAATTAATATTGTCTACACTTCTAATGGATAACATTAATTACTTTAATTAAAACTTTTGGTCAGTAGAATTTATATCTCCTGAAGAGAATATTCTGTTGCATTTTTTTTTCTTTGTATTCCAATGCCTAGCAAAGTACCTTGCACATAGTTAGTTCCTGATAAACTTTTGTTGTACAGAAACATGATTTTAATTATTTGATGAAAGATTTTTTGCAATGAAATACAGAAAATTGTGAAATTCAATTACTTCTGAATTGTAAACTGCTTCTATTTATTAATGTCCTACAATCAAGGTCAATCCTCTTGTAGTAATGTTTTATTTTTCCCAATTACATATTAAAACAATTTTCTAGACTTTTTTATACTTTTCATTTTCAAGTTATTTGCAGTTCTAAATTATACTATATTGCTCTTACCATGTGTAACATTTTTCTGGTTCTGTTCACTTTATTTTTCATCAATTCTTTTAAGTCTTTCTAGGTTTCTCTGAATTCATCCTGTCATTTCTTGTAGCACAATAATATTCTGTCACAATCATATATCACTACTTGTTTAACCATTCCCCAATTGATAGGCATTCTCTTGATTTACAATTCTTGGGCATCACAAAAAGAGCTTTCTTCACATTTTTAAAATTGATTCCCTTGAAGTCCTTGACCTTTTGGTCCTTCCAGATAAATTTTGTTTTGTTTTTTTCTAGCTCTCTCAAATAATTTTTGGTAGTTTGTTATGGCACAGAATAATAGATTTATTTAGATGGAATTGTATTTTTTATTATTTTGATCTACCCATGAGCAATTAATATTTTTCCAATTTTTAGATCTGACTTCATTTGTGTGAAAAGTATGTTGTAATTGTGCTCATATTGTTTCTGGGTTTGTCTTGGTATTTTGCAACTTTGCTAAAGTTTTAATTATTTCAAGCGTTTTTGTAGTTGACTCTCTAGGATTTTCTAAGTGAAGTAATGTATTATCTACAATGAATGAGTTTGTTTCCTCATTGCCTTTTCTAATTTCTTCAATTTCTTTTTCTTCTTTAACTGCTGTAGCTAACATTTCTAGTACAATATCAAATAATAGAATGATAATGGACATCCTTGCTTCACCCTGATCTCATTTCAAAGGTTTCTAGCCTCTCTCAGTTATAGATAATACTTTATAATGACTTTAGGTAAATATTACTTATTTTAAGGAAAACTCTATTCCTATGCTTACTAGTATTGGAAATGTATATTATATTTTGTAAAGACTTTTCTCGATCCATTGAGATTATCATATGATTTCTGTTAGTATAGTAACTGATATGACCAGTTATGTTGATAGATTTCTTAATATTGAAGTAGCCCTTCGTTTTTTATATAAATTCCACCTGGTCATAGTATATGATTGTTGTGATGATATATTGCTGTAATTTCCTTGTCAGTATTTTATTAATAAAATTTTTTTATATCAATCTTCATTAGGGAACTAGATTTGTAATTTTCTTTTCTCAATTTTGACTCTTCCTGATTTGGTTATTAGCATTATATTTGTGTTATGAAAGGAATTGTTTGGATTCCTTTGCCTATTTTCCACATTTTTTTTTTAGAAAGTTCATTGATGGCTTCTTCTTCTTCTTCTTTGTTTTTTTTTTAAGATTGGGTGAAGTATTCTTTGAGGCAAAGCCTCTTAAACAGCTTTTGGAAATAGTGACATCAGCTGTAGTAAGTTTCATGTTATTAACCTAGACCCTGTCCTTCCTTACATATAAAGATATTGCTTTTGCTGATAGTAATAGCTTTCTGGTTGTGAAACTGGCCAAAAAAAGACAAATATGTATTTATAGTCATTATATTGTGCACAACAAAAACATATTTTGATTGTTTGCTTGTGTTTTTCTGCCTCTGAATCTATATAGAATTGAAACTAGCTTTTTATGACTTAAATAGTATGTTGGCTACTTTCTTATGGTTTATTTTTCCATATTTCTTTTTTTGAGCAAAAGATGGATTGAGTATGTTTCTTCCTGAAAAGTTCTTTTTTTTATTTCAAGAAAAGAATCTTATTAACTCCTAAAATTATTACCTTTCAGTTAAAAGAAATTTTTATTGGATGCTTCCATGTTAGAGCTTTCAAAAATACATAAATGATACTCTTCAAGATGTTATGGATTATATTAACATTAGTGTTTTTTTTATCAGTAATGAAACATTTATATTTTTCCAGGCATAAAAATACTAGCGATTATTAGAGGCCTAAAGAAATTCCAGGTGAATTTACTAAAGAGTTGCTTCATGTGCTTTCCATGATACTTAATGTGGTGACAGGCAAGTTTGAATTTCAATTTTTTGATCAAAGAAGGGGTTGAACTAGTTGGTGCTTTCTAGTTTTAAGTCTGTAATCTATTAAATGAACCAGTTAGACAGCCTAAAAAAAACAGATGATGGACTGCCTCATTCCTGTCTTTGTATAAAATGAGATAATATTTATAACAAGCAGTGTCTGATATAGAGTAGGAGCTATATGCTCGTTTCTTTTCATTACTTGCATTGAAGTACAACACTGGAGGTAGGGAAAGCAATTAGAAGTCTACTATAATAGTCCAAGACAGAGGTGATGAGTGTCTGAACAAGAGATGTCAGTGTGAGTGGGGAAAAAGGGCAAGACACAAGTTCAAAACTTTGCAAATGATTGCCTGATGAATAAGGGAAAGGTGAGAATCAAAGATAACTTAGATTTTTGAAATCTTAGTGACCAGAATGGTGATATTCTCAACAGAACAGATATAAGAACTATAGGTAGGAAAGGAAGGAGGGTAAGTTCAGAAGGAGATAAGCTCATCTTGTCAGTTTTGAATTTAGTACAGGTGAACTTCAAGTTTCTGATGGATATGTAATAAGAGACATGAAACAGGGCACTGGGGAAATGATATTGAAATTATACCAGTTTGGGAAAACTATGAAGATATGAAAAATGGAAAATATCAGTAAGAACTTTTAAAAAATAAATTACATTGACCTATATTGGCTATTTTAGCAGTATTTGGTACAAAATATGTAACCTGAATTGACAACATATATTTTAGAAATTAATCTGAGGTGAAATGAAGCAGTACATGCAAGGTGCTTTCTCTAAAACCTTAAATCACTATAGAAATGTTGGGTATTCAATTAAATTGAATCTGAAAATAAAACCCTTATCTTTGCTTATTATGCAGAAAACTAAAAAATATCCTTCTTAGTCATCCTCACTAAGTCATCCACTTGGTCAAAAGAGCTATAAAACTCAGAAACTTTTTTTTTTTTTATTGCAGGAGCTGGCAGTCAAGCTTAGAGTTCATCCTTATTACACTGTGTTTCATTTGCCTTCATGTTTCATTGGGTTTAATAACTTTCTGTGTTGTGTATATCTCCAATTTGTCTATTTGTTGTCCTGCTCAGTTATCTTCATTACCTTAAGCCTTCAAGGCAGGTAGAGTGGGCATTTGGGGTACCATTCATCCTGATCTTCAGCAGCTTTTTAGTATTCAGGTATAGATGCAAATGCACTTTGTTGGCTTTTTGTTGTTTTATTGTTTGTTTGAATGGTTTTGCCTTGAGCATAGATAGTGGGAAAGCTAGATTAAATAGGTCTTTTCTTGTTCCATACTTACTGTGATGGGATTGGGGAGTCAGGACAAGCCTTAGGGTAGTCACAGAGTACCATAGTCCCAATCAAATATTATTTCTGTTGCCAGTCCCTTGAATCTACATTCAGAATTGTTCCAAAATACATGACTATTCCCTTCTTCTCATTGCCTATTTTTGGTAAACAGCTGCTGTGGGTGATTGCATGTGAAAGGGAAACAGATGTGTGTGATCAGCTATAGCAGCTGTTTACTGAGAGTATACTATGTTGTAGCAGCCTGTTGGAAATACCGAGTGTACGTGAGCACAGCAGTCATGAACGCTACTTGCTTGGTATGCTACATAGAAAGGGATGAAACAAAGTATTCCTGAAGTATGGAGATCTGCTAGTATCCCACTGTTCTTTCAGCTTGTGTATGTGTATTTCAAAGAACTAGGTTATCAGAACTGTGTTGGGCAACATACTATGTGCATGGAGTCCACTGATCTTTTGGGGACACTATTGAGGAAAAGCTGAACCCCTGTTCCCTCTAGATGTGGGGGCAGGAGGAATTGCTTACAGAGAACTACCTCATTGCAACCATTTTAACAAAAAGAACATTTAAATTATGACGTGCCACAAAGTACAAGCATATTCATTACAGGGTATATATAAGTTTTCAAGACAGTCAAATATTGTGAGGGAATGTATACTCATAGAATTACTGCTTAATACTAATAGATAACATTTATAGGGCATTTACTCTGTGCCAGGCACTATGGTAAGCTCTTCACAATTGTCATCTTATTAGATTCTCACAACAACTTGGGAAATAGGTAGGATTATTATCTCCATTTTACACCAGAAAAAACTGAGTGAAGGGACTTGTCCAAGGTCTCTCTATGAGTTGTTTCTAAAGCTAGAATTGAACTTTTGTCTTTCTGACTCCAAGCCCAGCACTTTATTTTACTATCCAACTGCCATATGCTTTCTACCATGCTTAGCGGCCATGGAAATTCAGTAAATATATATTTTACTGTTAAGTAAATATATTGTCAAATATATTTGGGTGGATTGGGTAATAACCCCTTAATAAGCATACTCCCTCTGTCAATACAGATTGGCCTCTGCTATATGACTAAAACTTTAAGACCGTTGCCTAGGTCACTAAGAGGATCATAAAACCAGCCTGTGTCATAGGTAGTATCTGAACCAAAGCTTCCTGATGTCTAGCACTCAGCCCATTAAGCAGTGTTTCCTTGCTCTGGAAATACTAATTGAATTTAATTTTTTTTGTATGGAATAAATTGATGTTTCTGTCTTCTCATCTGCTCCAGTGGCATTGAACTCAGAAATGGGCACCATTAATCCATACATATAGATCCCTACAAGCTACATATTGACTTAGTTTTAAAAGTATTATTATCTATGTTTTACTGCATTTTAATATATTTTGAGTGAGTCTCAATTATATTGGAGCTACACTTGGTAATGTTGTGAGCCATATAAAGCCCATGGGCCATATGTCTTTCACCTCTGATCTACTCTGCTTAAAGTGTGTGTGGAGGAGGAAGGGAAAAAAAAGTAAATTGGAATTGTTATATATATTTTGTACCTTGATGGTTTGTTAAAGGTCATTTCAAAATGGATGTAAGAGCAGTGTTCTTACATATGCCATATGTTAGTCCAATAGCAGATAAATATATGATTAAAAATAAAAGATAGATTGATCATGTGTCATACACAGGTAGACCTGGGTGGGATTGCACTTTGGATTGTTTGAGAAAATATATTGACAAAGTCATAGATGTATTATAATATTTAATTCATCCTATATTTCTGTTGTTCTGGGCTTTCATTCATATCGCTTTTACCCTCCAGTAGTTCAGGTCACAACCTATTCATGCCCTTCTAATCCTGTATAATTCTTGAACATGTTCTCTCTTTGATTCTGTACAGGTGATCTTCTTCCACCCTATGTCTTTATGAGTTTGAAATGGGCATCATTTATTGTGAATATTCTTTGTACAACAAGTTATTGATAAAGAGACATAGGCCTTTTGAGTAATGATCTTTCCCCCAGCTGAAGAGTATTCTTTAGCTGTTTTCTCCACTGCTGTGGAACTTGTCACCTTTTCACACTCCAGCTCTTGGTCTCTCTGCATAGAGCTCCTGGGGAAAATGAGGTAGCCTATTTCTGGTTGCTTGTTGTCAGAGTGATCTGTCCAGGTCTTTTTATTTCTCAGCTCACCTGGGTAAGAGTGGGAAGAGTCATGGATAAATATAGTCTGACCCAACACAGGCTCTGCCAAACAGAGAATACTGGATTGACCCACTGATATGGATCTTAGTTTCTTTGTTCCATTTAGTGGTCAGGGCACAATTAGCATCTGCAAAGTTCCTCAGAGCAGAGCCAAACTGCCCAATCCCTAGAATTAATTTGAAAAATGTTTATAGATTTTTTTTTATCTTTCTATTAGTGATTTAAGAATTTAGGATGTAGTTGGGAACATAAGCTATTATTGTTCTGTACTTGGATTCTATATTTGGTTATCCAAAAATACCACTATTTTTGACTGTCAGAAAAACATTATGTTGAAAACTAATGCTTAATTTTATAATTCATTCCCAGTGAATGTATTGTGTTTATTTTATAAGTTTTCCATTTTGGGAAGATCCTGTTTTTTATTATAAATAGTGATAATGTTTAAAGGCTAGAGCTAAATTCTAAGCCTATTAATTCTTTTTACATATACATTATAGCTTTATCGAGGGAACAAAAAAGATTTCCAGTAAAAGCAGCAAAGGAATCAGAGATCCGTACAACAAACCTGTGAAGTTGATAAAACTGCAATTATTTGATTGAAATTATAATGCAGATAATAAAACCCATAGAAATATGAATGCTTATGTGGGTGACATTTCTGCATCAGTACAAAAGATGGGAAGAAATCCTCTAATTCTCCCTATATACCTTAAACCTTCTCTTTGAGGTTAAAGGATCTCCATTTTTATTCATTCCTAATCAACCAAAGAACTCATTTGATATATGCTAACCTGTATAAATGAAGAGTACACTATTGTTCTTATTACCTAAGTGATTAAGCTCTTAATGGCACCATGCTTTTGAAGAGCTCAGGTGAGACTAGCAAACCAGGAATAAGAGAAAAGATGGTGCAGAAAAAAAGAAAAGACAGCAGCAGCATTCATAGGGAGCAGATAAGACTGTTTTACATCATTATACCTTGTCTTGATTCTTCATTGGTATAAACAAGAAGAGGACAAGAAACTCTAGACTGATCAAGTATTTGCCTCTCCCCTTGATGGAGCTTGGAGGGACCACATTGTGCAATTTTGATTTTCATAGCTGCCTTTTCTATTTACTTTTTAGTAATGAATGAATTAGTAATGAAATTTAGAATGAATTTAGTAATGAAACATAGAATATGTTTGCTGATCTTTTCACAAAACTCAGGCCAGAAACTGAAAGTTGACATTTTCTGATGCAAATCTCTGAATAGTTCTGACGAGTTAACTTTCATGAAAATGAGGTAAAACTCGGGAGGACATATTCCTCATAGAAGCTTCAGAATACAACACAATACATACATGCAAACACACATGCTTATCTACACATATATAAAATCTATTTTTAAGTGTATGTATATATGTGTGTGTTTATATATATATATGATCTGGTATTTAGATGTATATATTTAGTTATTATCTATACATATATATACACACAAACACCCATGTATAATTAGATATAAATATCTACAGATGGTAAAACTAGATAAAGCTATAGATACAGTGGTATATTGAATTAGAGTACAGGCTTGCACTCAGGAGGACTCATTTTCCTGAATTTAAATCTGATTTCAGGCACTAGATTTCGTGCCTTGGACAAATCATTAACCCTGTTTGCCCCAGTTCCCTTATCTAAAAAATGAACTGTAGAAGAAAATGGCAAACTACTTCAATAGCTTTGCCAAGAAAACTCCAATGAGGTCACAAAGAGTCAGACATGACTGAAAAAATAACAACAAACATAAATACAGATATCCATCCCAGAGTGGGCTAGTTTTGAAATGCTTTGTAATTTTACTATTCAGTTGAGTAAATTCCTCTTTTTTTTTCTCAAAAGAGAGGGGAAAATTTTAATATTTGCTATAAATATAATCCCTCTGGCTAATGATTGTTTTGTATAGATGAAACAGCCTCTTGCCATTAAACAGCTTACTTAGAGAAAGGGGAAGCATTAACAATGATGGATGAGACCTCCAGGAAACTCATTAATGGTAATATCATAAATACTGGGACTGCTGATATGATTTAACATCAAATAAACCATTCAGAGGAATGACGAAGATGCCCTGTAGCTAAAAGCAAATGAATCTTGAGGAAAACATTTGATAAAAATTGACTTTGGTACTTTCCATAGACCAAAACTTTACTTCTTTCACATTCTGTATAAAGGAACATACATGTATTAATTTATCAATAATAATTATCAATTACATATTTATGTTTTAGAATGATAGTTATTAATTAATGGTAACAGTTGCATACAGCATTTTTAAGTTTGCAAAGTAGTTTACATATATTATCTTATTGAGTTTCACAACATGTCAGTGATATAGGACAGATAATATCTTCTTTTATATATGAGAATATGGACGTTAAATGAGTTGTCTGTGGATATCTGTCCAAATTTGAACCCAAATCTTCCTGATTTCAAGTCTATCACTCTTATTGACTCATATACTATGCTCCCTTTTTAATACCCAGATAATAGTTTGTTTTCCTAGGAACTTATGATGAAGAAATATTGTTTTAAAAATCTCCAAAACTAGGGAATTTCTCTTTCCATGTTGACAGATTAAAGATCAATATTTGAAGTACAAATGTGAATGTAATTGAAAATAGCATCTTCTTTTAAAAGCTCCCTAATTTTGCATAGATTCTCATATACATCTGGAGTGTCTTCCTTTCTGATTCCCATCTCCTACAATCCCCATTTTTGTTCAGCGCATAGCTTTAGTACCTCTTGATTGACAAGGTCCTTTGTGATCTTCTTTCTTATTAGTGCTGTCTGATTCTGAATCTTTGAATCCTGAGTATCATGTATACTGTATTTACTTTGCATTTATATATTCTCTGGAGGATTATACTCAGTTTTTGCTGAGTAAGTCATTCTTGATTGCAAATTCATATCTTTTGCCTTCTGGAACATCATATTCCAAGCTTTCTTCTCCTTAATAGTAGTGATTTCTAAATGGGGTATGATCCTGACTGGGTCTCCTCAGTATTTGTGTTGCTTCTTTCTGGAAACAGAATTTTATCTTTGATTTGGGAACTCTGGTTTTCACCTATAATAATCCTAAAAGTTTTCATTTTGGAGTTTCTTTCGTAAAATGACAAATGAATCCTATTTCTACTTTGTCCTTTGATTCTAAGAGATCAGTTTTCTTTTGTGATTTATTGAAATATGTCAATTTTTATGTTTTTTTTTAATTTTTGGTCATAGCTTTGGTAGCCCAATAATTTTTTAAATTCTCTGTTTTATTTTTAGATCAGTTCTTTTTTACAATGAGATAACTCATATTCATTTCTATTTTTTTCAGCCTTTTGTTTTGGTGTTCCTGATGTCTCAAGTAGTTATTAGCTTCTGTTTGGTCCATTATAAATTTCAGGGACTTGTTTTCTTAAGTAAGATTATTTCATTGTTGTTTTTGGAACCTTTTATTTCAAGCTATTAATTTTCTTTTTATATGTGTATTCCATAGTTCTCATTTCTTATTTCTTTTTTGCATCTACCATTCTTAATTGATTTTAAAATGGTTTTGCTCTTTTTTTTTTTTTTAAACTCTTGCTTTAACTCTTTCAGAAATTCTGATTGGACTTGTGTCCAAACTGCATCTATTTTTTATGGCTTTGCTTGTAGATATTTTGGAATCATTGTCTTCTAGATTTGTGTTTTAAACATACCTGTTACCATAATAGCTTTTTTATGCTATCTCTTAGCTTTATGTTTTTGGGCTATATTAGAGTAAAATAAATATAATTTTTGTATGCATCATCTAGAACAAAATCACTATGTGGAAAGCATTGTACTAAGAACTAAAGGATGCAAAGTTAAACTAATAATATTATTTAACTATTTCTTGATTTATCAGGATTATTAATTATTGTGTCATTTTGTAATATAGTAATGTCTTCAGAGAATCAATGTGTTGGTCTGCTTGTCACTATTCTAAATGTTTCTAGACATTTGTGATTTTTAAAAAGCTATAGCTTTTTATACTTTTTCTGTTTTCTCACTTGTTATCATAGTCAAGTTATTTATTTCTTTGTTTAAGACTGATATGCCTTCCTTATTCCATCCTCTATTTTGAATGTATGTTTTTAATCTTCTGTGGACTAGGAAGCCTGATAACCAAATTTGTTGCCATTGTGTCTAAAAATAAGAGTAAATGGCTTTTCTTTCCTGGGAATTCAATTACCTTTCATCAGAAGTTGAATCCATTTATTCCTGTGCAATTTACTTAACTTTTTATTGTTTTATGTTTCCTTTTTGAAAAGCAAGCTAATAATTCTTGCAAATAGGTAGTTAATGAGATGCTTTCCCCCTTCTTAAATCCCATTGAGGATCTAAGTAAGATGGAACATAGATTGGAAAATCACCCCCATAATAAAAGCAGAGGTAAGAATTTTATTTATAACAAAGGACTAATCTACAAAGATGTATTTTTTAAAATGTATTTTCTTTTTTAATTTATTGAATAAAACTAATATTTCCATAATATAGAATAAGTTAAAAAAGATGATTGCTCATGAAATGGCAAATCTATTATGTATAATCTTCTATTCTTTTTAAATATCATGTAATTTTTTTCTTTTTTTCTTCCCTCTCTCACCCCTCCCCTATAGATGGTCTCCATTATATAGAAAAGTGTATGTGTCTATACACATATATGTAAATTATTTTATACACCTACTTATATGGTCTTTCTCTGGATGCAGATAGTGTTTATATGTCTAGTAGTTAATTTGAGTATTTATAATAGTTAAAATAACTTGTTCATTCAGTTATTCTCAACATAATATTGCTGTCACTCTATGTAATGTTTCTTTCATTCTGCTCATTTCACTCCTCATTCTTTCATGCAGATCTTTCCATGTATTTCTAAGATTATTGAAATCATCATTTCTTATAGCATGGTAGTATTCCATCATAATCATATTCCACAGTGTGTTCGGTTATTCCACAATTTATGGGCATGCCTGCAATTTCTATTTCTTTGCCAATACAAAGAGAGCAGCTATAAATGTTTTTAGAACATTATAAGCCCTTTTTCTTTTTTTCCCTAATCATCTTTGGAAATAGACTTAGTGGTGATATTGCTGAGGTCAAAGGATAGTTTAATTACTTTTTGGGCATAATTTTAGACTGTTCTTAGAATGGTAGGATCATTTCACAATTCTACCAACAATGAATTTTTAGTGTCCCAATTTTTTCACATCCCTTCCAACATTTGTTAACTTTCTCCTTACGTCATTTTAACCAGTCTGGTATGTGTAAAATGAAATCTCTTTTAAAATGATTATCAGGTAGGCTTGTGAATTTGGAGCAGAAAGGGCTCTCTTGGGAAACTTTCTAAATTTGCAAAAGGGGACACTAAGACCCACAAAGGTGACTTGCCCAGAACTCAGTTTCCTTCTCTGTAAAATGAAGGGGTCAGACTAGGTAACCTCTACAAACTCTTATAGCTCTTAATCTTAAACTCTTGGGAGTTTTGGTTCTCTCTCTCTTTCTCTCTCTCTCTCTCTTCTCTCTTCTCTCTACTCCTCTCCTCTCTCTTCTATCCTCTCTCTCTTCTCTCTCTTTCTCTCTGTGTGTGTGTGTGTGTGTGTGTGTGTGTCCACAAATATAGCTATTATGACTCCAGGGATCCCTGGATTAATAGCCACTTAAGTGGTAAAAGTCTTTATTAGAACACCAAAAGAACACAACTCCCCAGAACCTCTTTTTTTTGGATGTTGTTTACTTTACTGACCAATCTCAATTGGTCATGCTGGTACATCCAGATCTGCCTGTTCTTGTTCGATTCTTCAGAGAACATGGGCTCAATCAATGTTTGAAAAACAGACTACTGATGATGTCTTAAAAATGCAGAACTATCCAGCTGCCATAAATCTTTTTGTAATGACCAAATCACATTTCGTGGAGCCTTTTAAGCAACAGACTTAAAAAGAGTTACTAGCTCCTCACTGATAGTAATCTAAGGACCATTCTCTTTGTTTTCATTTTGATATAACACTATCAGGGCAAGCCGTGTAACATTTAGATTAAAAAAATTGAAAGCTTGAGCTGAAAGGTTTAAATGACTTTTCTTCAAACTGATGTGTTTCTCTGCTATATAAAGATAATGTGTTACCTTGCAAATGATAAAAATTGTAAATTAGCATTCTTTTGGAATTTGAAATGAATACTCATTCAGAGGTTGTTTGTTAATCCAAAATCCTTGGGAAAGAAATCTTTATTAGATCATTGAAGTTTCTAGGTAACTGAGGGTTTAACCCTTTTAGCAGCAGATTATGGGTGGAAATTTAAAGAATTACTTTAGATGTTATTCCTGTTGAAATAAGTAATCTTATAAATATTGATGTTCCTTCTGTAAATGCAGATCAGAAGCTATCCTTCTGTGCCTACTCTGTGTAATTCTTACCTGTATCACCCTCATGAATCTACCATGGGTGCTTTATGCCTAAAGGCTTTCCGTGTACTCCCTTGCATGGACTATCACATAGGTTATGTTTTAAAACTAATCATCTTTTTTTGGTCTTTCTTCAAGTAACTAACATTTGTGTGATACTAATTACATGGCACTGTGCTGTCCTTTGCAAGTATGATCTCATTTGATCTTTATAACCTTGGGAGATAGGAGCTATTATTATCCCTATTTTGCAGAGGAGGAAACTGAGATTAAACAGGCTAAGTGACTTGCCCAGCTTCACAAAGCTAGTAAGTGTCTGAAGCCAGTTTTGAATTCATGTTTTCCTGACTTCAGGTCCAGCCCCCTATGTACCGTGATACTCAGCTGCCTCCCAAAAAATATCATACATTGCTCCCTGGCTTTTTCTCCATTGTGACCTTTTGAGGAATGGAATAATCTAGGAGATTCCTGGAAATCTTGAGGATATTTGACATCACCTCCCTCATAGGGTTATTAAGGGGATCAAATGAGATAATGTCTGGAAAGTACTTTGCAAACCTTAAAACACTATGTAAGGGCTAGCACTACCATGTTGTTTTTTCTTTTCTGATGCCCTAGGGAGTGATTTGCTTCCCATTCCATCATCTGCTACTTCTGACCAGTGTTTCTTGTTTCCTTGCTCACTGAGGGGAAAAAAAAAAGATCGAGTTTCATAATTTTTATCCTAGCCACTTGTCCTTGAAGTAAGCACACAGTCCTCTTGAGATTCTTAAAGGGTTTTGAGTACACAATAATACAAATAGGTGTATGGTTTTCTTTTGTCTATTTTATAGAGAAAGACAGAAGTTAGATGGGTGATAAAATTGTCTTTGGATACACAAAGGAATAAAGTAAAATACCTGGTTTTGACTTTAATTTATATTTTAAAAGAAATCTAGATGCAAATATTTAGTAATTTTATTTCATGCTTTGCAGAAGGAGCAAAATAGGGTTCTAAGTGGTAAGGAAATCAGTTGGTGTCTGTGACGAATGCTGGGGCCTTGCTTCCTGGGATGCTTAGCTTTTTTTTTTTTTTTTTTTTTTTGTCTCTCCTCCTCCTTTCACAACTACCAATGTTGTTACTGCAAACCCCAGTGAGAGCTCACTCTAGACCACCTGAACCAAGGTGAGAAACAGAGACAAGCTTGAGTGAGTGAGAGGACAGGTAGCTATGGGAGCAGGAAGGTGCTCCTGCTATGATTAGAGGAGTATGTGGTGCACTAGAATTAATTCTGCATTTGAATTTCACAACTCTTCTCAGCTAATCCAAAGCTAACTCTACGTACCTGGCAGACTAGAGAGTGCAACTATGCCAGCATTTATGTTGTATGTCAAATCTGAGAGAACATAAAGAGTGTCTGAGGGTGCCAGCATACTCCCAGTCATGCTCACAATGTGTCAGCCTTAATTACTCATTCTCTTAATCCTGCCCCCCAGTAATACCTGATCTGTTGCACCAGGCCTGTCAGTTACATCTTTTAAACATTTCATATATTGCATATACTTGGAAAGGAACATGCATTCTTAGACAAGTTAGCATGGTAGAATGGTTCTGGAGTCAGAGAACTTGGGTTCAAATCTTGCCTCTGATATTCACGCTATGTGTGACCTTAATTAGTCACTTAATTTCCTCATCTGTAAAATGAGGGAATAAGGTTGATGGCTTTTAAAACTCCTTTTCTTCTAGATTATCCTTTGCTTCCCAACCTATTGTTCTTTCTTCTGTTTCTTTGGTGATGCAGTCCATTCCAATTTTTATATCCCCCATTATTTTTGCTGTGCAGGTCATAAACCCTGCTCTAATAATTCCCATTTCTCTTTTGAACTACTTTTGGACCATTATCCTTGAATTCCCCAGAGTTCTCTGGCTCATCAAGAACTGGACCATTTTCCTTTACTTTGCAATATTTATTAATATGTACTTGAACTAATTTACTAGAACCAGAGGTCATAATTCCTTTTGTGGTTACTGTTTTTTTCCCCTGTTTGTTTAACTTTCCAGGTATAGCAGTAAGTGATGAGGTTAATGGCAGTCATGGTCAGCACACAGGTACTTCATGAAAAAATTTGTGAACATGAATTATTAATTAGCAAAAATCACCCATCTAACCTCTGTCTTTCCCTATAGAATAGATGAAAGAAAACCATACACCTATTTGTATTATTGTGTACTCAAAACCCTTTAAGAATCTCAAGAGGACTGTGTGCATACTTCAAGGACAAGTGGCTAGGATAGAAATTATGAAACTCGATCTTTTTTTTTTCCCTCAGTGAAGATAAGAAGCCAGTTTTGCTAAGAGACTGACTTCTTTAGTGGGAAAGTCCTATTAGGGAAATGGAGGCTGACACTGAGAAGAGAATGCCTTCTGGGTGGACATAATCCTAGCAAGCTGCTCTGGACCTTCTGCAGAGAGTAAGTTCAGAAACTGCCTTTTAAAAGTAGTCTTGAGGCTTCAGGTTGAAAAGGAAGCCAAGCCCTAGATAAGGCCTTGCTTCCTGGGATGGTTAGCTTTTTTTGTTTCTCCTACTCCTTTCACAAGTCCCAGTCTTGTTACTGCAAAACCCAGTGAGAGCTCACTCTAGACCAGCCGAACCAAGGTAAGAAACGGAGGCAAGAGTGAGTGAGATGGGGAGCAGGAAGGTGCTCATGAAAGATTAGCCTAGATGCTTATCGGTATCCAGCCCAGATTTCCTATTGGAATTAACAACACTTCAAAGGGATGCTTTTTGATTAAGATTTCTAATTGAATCAAAGGGTCTAGCATTCCCAAAAGATAACTTATCTGGGGGGAGGGGGGAGAGACTCCAAAAGGGATTACAGATCAAAAGGGAACCCAGTTTCAGAGTGATAATCTTAAAGGGAACACAGTTTCCCTCCCCCTTCATCCAGACCAATTGCAATCTTTAGCAAACCTAATTCTGAGATTCTTAACAAAAAAATTTAAAGACCCCTGCTCAATGCATTGAATTATTTTTTCACTTCAAAAGAAACACATCATCTCCAGACTCCTAATAAAGCAAAAGTTGCCTGGGGAATATTTATATTTAGAGGGAGGAAAAGAATTGTGACTGGCAGGAAACGGTTCAGTTTGGGTTTGTTATCAGTTATATTTTACATGAGCAATTAAATATGCACAATCATTTACTCCAGCTTCTGTGGCTATAAAAACTGCCCTGGAAGAATGCTACAGAATCCTTAGAGACTGTTCTCTCCATGTGGGAGAACTTTAAGCTGGTTAAATTGATAAATTGAGTCTGAGAGTAAATCTTAGGTATATATAAATAAGGAGCAAGTTATTTAAATACCTTACCCAGATTAGGTATTAACTTCATTTGAAACCCCAAATGAGCCCATGATATATATATATTTTAATGGTTGCTGCATTATTCCCTTTTACCCCCTTAGCTGAGGAAAGAAAAATAACCCCAGCAATTTGGTGGTATTTTTAAATAATGTTCTTTCAGTTACTAACTCCATATGCAAAATTAAATATAGCTGTCAGAGATGCAGATGTAATTGCAATAATTCCATAATTGTACTATTTGGAACTCTGCAGTCAAGGTGAGGTCCAGAAAGAGGATATGAAAGGAAAAAAGGGATCAGAGTGATAGAAGGTGTTGGCTCCTGAGCAATTTATTTTTAGCTCTGTGTATTCTATTTGCTCCTCTTAATCCCCTACCTCATCTGAGGGATCAGAAAAAAAATAGGGGAGGAAGACTATTTTTTTTCCTCCAACAAACTGCAGTAATTCCATTTTCTATGAAAATGAATATTACTATATGGGAGTAAATATCTGTGTGTATTAAAGCAATTAATTTCCACCTTTTGTTTACAGTTTATCTATCATTCCTATTGTGATGTTTTATTTTGGGGCTTTCCTAGAGATTAAACCAATAAAATATAAGTTTTTCATAGTTAGCACATGTGAATTGCCTCTCTTCCTCATTAAAATATTTTTCTTTCAGTCATTTAATGACTTTGGGAATTCACTTGGGCAGAAAGTAACTTTTAGCTCAGAATCTTTAATCCTACTGCTGCGTGATCCAATTTGTGTATTGTCTAGGTGCTCTAGTACTTGATTCCATTCTGAAAATCTAATTAATTAATACTTAATTTGTACTTTAAAAACACCCTCCCCCTACTCAGAGACAGAAAATTCCATTTTCATCCAGGTTGGGAACTGAGTTATTTCCTGAGAGACATTATTTAGTAGCAGAAGCAAAAATCTGGCTGATTTCCAGGTTACTCGATGTTCATTTTCATCCTTGTGGAATGATGTGTAGAATCTAGAAACATTCAAGCTGTTCTGATACAGATTGAAAGTAGAACCAAAAGTCATAGGATATAAGAAGATTTCTACTGCTGAACTTTTAAATTAATTTAGCAATGAGAGTAAAAGTATAGTCCCAGTGGTGCCTGATTCTGTGTGAATCACAAAAGCCACTAATGGACAACCTCGTTGACAGCCAAGAAGCCATTTAGGCTTAGAGGCTGCAAAACAACTCTGGGCTTTGATGTTATTCATGTTACAAATAATTTCAACTTATTCTGCAAGTGCCTCAACTACTTGTGCATGAAGATGGAGCTGTGGGCCCACCATCTGCATGCATTTTATGTCCTTGTTACTTTAATGGTTATGACTCTGTCCTCAAACATTGCTTTCTACTCACCAGTTCCTTCTTCCTGACTGATGATATGTCTGGATTTGTGGAAATAACCACGGGAAGGGGAGGAGAGATGCAGTGCAATAGATGACCACAGAACAGAATGGCACTTTATTGAGTTAATTAGTCCTTCAAAGGATAAACAAACCCCTTTTCTTGAGTCTTTTTATATCTTGCAAACCAGCCAGAGCATAGTGCATGAATTCTGGGTACATAATTAAGATTGAATGGATTAGGTGATCTTTAGGATTCTTTTTCTAACTCTTATGAATGTGTGATTCCAAATTGAATAGTGAAGTGATACTCATTTACTCTTGCCCTGGGTGCAGATGTAATCGTTAAAGTTTGTAGCCTTGAAATAGCTACTATTTTAGGCTGCTTTCAGAGAAATAATTCATTTTCAGCTGCCTCGGCCCAGGTTATATACACATTTAGCAAACAGTCTGGTCTATGTCAGGTACAATTAAATGGATATGAAAAACAAAAATTACTTGTAAATCGTGGCACTAGGAAACTAATAAAGAGCTAAGGGGTTCTTGCTTCCCCACAAATGGAAAATTGGCTTTATCTAAATACTGTGAAATCTTGGGAGTAAGAAGTTCAATATTTTATTAATTTCTATTTTAAGTTTATTCATGGTCTCTGACAGCAGTTTATACATAGTAGACATTCACCAAGTATTCAATAAATGATAATGATTCAGACAATAACATTAGGTCACTAAGAGTACAAGACCTTGTTGACTTCCTTTCCTTTTGTCTTATACAAAGTTTTAACAAGTTGGGGAAAAAAGTAGAAAAGTAAAGAAGTTCTGTCCACTTAGTTATTGATTAAAGATTCACTCATATCAAACAAGAAAACCACATGGGGTTGTATATTTTGTATTTTAATGTATTCCTTTAAGTGATTTATCTCTCATTATTTTTAAAAATAAGAGAATTTTTTGTTTGCCTTTTCTGCTCATTGAACAGAGGCCTTTAATATGTCCTTAGGGCTCAGAATAGGAGGTATATCTGAGGATTCTTGTCTTTTCAAAGGCCACATGCTTTTTGATAAATTAGTTTTATTGTTTGCAGTTAGGAAGCAAGAGTAAGTGGCAAAGAAGGCACTGCAGGAATCATTAACCTTGTTATCCAAGTCATTAAATCACAAATAAATTGTTGAGTCACAATTATAATCTTATTGTGATTCAGCAGTGCTCCATACACAATACCGGAAGGTAGCAATAAATTGTAATTATTATTCATTTTATAAAAATTCTTATAGTTCCCTTGTTTCTCAGGATGTATGTCCTTTTTGTTTCTTGTATTGCTTATTAGCTAAGCAGGGAAAAGGAGAAAAGAAATTCATCTAGAAGGGTAGATGGTGAAGATTTTTTATATAACTTCTAAATTTATAATTGCATGATACTTTACTAATCACTCTCCATTTCAAAAAATTTTGATTGAAATCTGTTCATTCTTTTGAAACATTTGTGTAATATTTTATATATGTAAATTATAAGAAGTTTTTCTTCAATAGTGAGTAGCAGTTAATGAGCTGACTTAAGAATAAGGACGACCCAAATACAAGTTCTGATTTAATATCTACTGACTAAATGGTACTGAAAAAGTTAGATAACCTTTCAGTGCTCCAATATTCCATGACGCTCGTAAGAAGTTTTAAGAACTAATAATCTAATAATATACTAATAATGCTAATCTACATCACATGGAGTTTTTTAAAGTAGTGAAATCATAGGTCTATTAAAAAAATCCCTAACAAGTTTCATTTGAATCAGATAAGACTTCTCAAATAAAGAAATAGGAAGGGCATAGGGAGAGAGAAAAAGAACAGAACACTGTAGCATTAGAAAAACTCAGAAGAGACATATATAGGAGGATAAGGTAATCAATAATACCAAATATACCAAATAGAGGAGAAAGATGAAGACTGAGAGAAGGAAATCAGATTTGGCAGGTAAGGAATCTGGGACAGTATGGGGAGCTGGGTGTCTGAGTTGGGGATGATTGAGGGAACCTCTGCTAATAAGGAATGCCCTGGGAATGAAGGTACCAGCACACTAGTGAGTACAGAAGCTTTCCAGCTTCTAGAAGGGGGGGACTTCTTGATTTGGGGTTCTAGACCAGAAGGGAGAATCAGAGGAGGACCTGAGATTAGAGACACTAACCCCCCACACCCTAGGACTAGAGGGAATTACATGAACAAACTTTTATTTAAAAAAAAAAAAAAAAGCTGGTAAAAAAGAAAGATCCAACCATAGAAAATTACTATGGGAACAGGGAAGACCAAAGTTCATTTTCAGAGGAGGATAGTGAAGTTAAAAAAGATGTTCCTACCCCTAAAGAACAACTCAAAAAAAGATTAAAAATGAATTCAGAAAGATTGAAGAAAAACCGGATCAAAAAAAGAAAAAGGAACAATTAAAAAAAAAAAACACAAAGTGATTATGAAAATAAAGTTACCAACTAGAAAATGAGATCCAGAGTCTTAAGAAAGAAAATGACTCTTGGAAAATTAGAATAGGGCAAGGGGGGAGCCATTGAAATTATAAGAAATCAAGAAATAATAAAATATAAAGAATGAGAAAATAGAATAAAATACAAGATATAAGAAAAACAACAGATCTGGAGAACATATATAAGAATAATTGGACTTTTAAAAACAAACAAAAAAGAATCTTGATGCAATACTATTAGAAATAAATTGTTCTAAAGTATTAGAAAAAGAGAGGAAAATAAAAACAGAAAAAAGTCCACTGATCAACACATGAAAGCCTTCCTACAAGAAGAATCTACAGCAATATCTTTGCTAAATTTTGAAATCCTCAGATCAAAGAGAAAATTTGACAAAGCAACCAAAAATAAGAAAGTAAAAGCTCAAACGATTCAAATATGTTGAAGAGATTTACACAAACACAACAATAAGAGTGATGAATAGAATTTATTAGAAAAAAGGAAGTAGGTGCAGTAAACATTGATCTCAGATAAAATCAAAATTTAAAAAAGATTCAAATTAGAATTACACAGGACCTATCAGTAGCTATAGTAAAAGACCACAGGTCTTATATCACCACATATTGACAATCAAAAGAACTAGGGTAGTGGCCAAAAATATCATATTTAGCAAAATTCAGTATGATACTGAAAGAGAAAAAGGATATTCAGAGGATTGCCAGATTTTCGGGATTTTGTGACAAAACAAACCTGAACTTAATAGAAAATTTAACATATAAAAGCTAGCATCAAGGACTAATTTCAAGGGATTCTATGAGGACAAACTGTTTATGTTTTATATGTGGAAATGTAAGCCATATGGCTAAACTTGCCATTAGTTATCATGTAATTCAAAAGTATTATTGGGATAGAGCTGATTATGATGTGATTCTAAAAAACCAAACTGTTTTGGAAAAAGTAAAAACAGTAATAATATCATACGAGGAGGTGTTAGATCAAGAGCTGACACAGAGGAATTAGGGGAAGAAAGCTGGTAGTTCTGAAATCTTACATCTGGAATGGGTTAAAGAGAAAACAATAACATATGTTTATGTAAGTATATATGTATATGTGTTTGTGTATGCATGTATGTATGCATATCTCTAGAATGGTATAAAACTCAAAATTTTATAAAGAAATAAGAGGGGAAGAACGTAGAAAATAAACCAGAGTACAGAAAGGTGTGTAGATAAATGGAAGTGGGATAAAGATAGGAGACAAAGGATAATGGAGGGATCCTTGAGATAGGAGGAGATAATAATAGCAAGACAAGCCAGTGGGTAGAGATAAGGTAGAAGCCAGCAGGGATAGGAAATAAGAGATATACACATACAATAAGAGTGATGAGTAGTAGAGTTTATTAGAAAAAAAGAAGTAGGGGTAATAAATCATTGATCTCAGACAAAGATCTTTTAAAAAGATCCAATCAAAAAAGAGACATCTGTATTATATGTCAACCATATTAATATTATTTTGGATGTATATATATGTATATGTGTGTACATGTAATATATATGTATATATATGTATGGTGTGTATGTAGGTATATATAAGTGTATATAGCTATGTGTATATGTATGTATGTATGTATATAGGTACACATATATACATGCTTAACTGTAGCCTGATTGGAAGGGGGAACGAGGAGGAAAAGAGAAAAAAAAGAATAAAACAAAAAGTAAAGAGCAAAAGAAAACCTACAAGGAAGCAAAGATAGACAGTTCTGAATACAATGTCTTCTGTTGTTATATATGCTTTGTTTAGATGGAAATTTGTCTCATATTTTGAATACTCTTGTTCTGCTGTGCACATGATAATGTTCTTTTTTCTTTATCTGTATTTCTTTTTCTATTTCATTTTTCCTATTTTATATTTAAATTTTAATAAATACAATTAAAATATTACAAAATATTTTAAAATAAGGTTCTTTAAAAAAATTAGATGTATGCAAATATAAGTTCAGAGATTAATCGTCACTGGATTAATGAATGAAAAAGTGTTTATTATGGAATTACTATGTGCTTAAGCACAGTGCTGTGCAACTATGCAAATGGAAATATAAGATAGTTTCTGCCCAAAGGGACTCACCTTCTAATAGGAGTAGACAGCTGTTATAAAAACAATCATTTTCTTTTTTATAAAAAATGTACTTATTTAAAACTTAAGTACAAAATAGAAAAAAGAAAAAAAATGGAAAGACATTGCCATTTGTACAGAATATGAGGTTTCAAAATATGAGAATAAATTTCTATTTCAAGTAGCCTACATACTATATATTGTGTTCAGAACTGTCCATCTTTTTTTTTTTTTTTTTTTTTTTTGCTTCCTTATGGGTTTTCTTCAGTTCTTTTAGTGCTTTTTTTTACTTTATTCTTTTTTTCCCCCTTTCTTCCCTCCATCTCCCCCAAGAAGGCTACAATTAAGCATGGATATTTATATATACATACACATATGTGTATATTTTTCTCACATACAATACACACAAATATATATGCACATATACATAAATATATAATATATGTATTTATATGTATACATACATATATAGACATATTCATACATACAGATAAATATCTATAATCAGACATATATATATATATATATATATATATATATATATATATATTCTGTAGAATCAATCTACATTCAAAATTCACATTCAACAGACATAGTCTTAAAGATGCTGGGTACAAGTATATTACTGCTCAGAAGCCTGATTTAAACAAGATATAAGAAAAGAGGAAACTTATATTATGAAAGTAATGTGCAATTAGTAGACATGGTGATCACCAAAATAATATAATAAACAGACAACATACGTCATACATCTTCAGCATTTCAAGGAAGCTCCAATGGCTGGGAGAACCTGAGTCACAGCTATCCAGGCTTTGAAGTGGGAAATGGTGTAAGGCGAGTGGTACCAGTCCTCTTAACTGAGTTCTCAAAGTCCCTTTCCACGAAGAGGGGTTTTTATAGGTTGAGAACAAAGAAGGCACTATGCTAAAAATTCTCAGTTGATAATTGACCCTTGAGACAGAGCAATCCCCTCAAGTACAGGGATACTGTATTGCAAGAGATCCATCAAAGAAAATTTTTGTCTATTTCTTTTGGAGGATTGTGTTTATCCAGGAACTAGCTAGGTTTCTGGAGTTGACATAGGCCTGCCATAAAAGATATATTCATTGATAAAGGCAACAGGAAGATAGCCAATCCTCCTGATGTTTCCTGAGATTTATTAAGTAGCTAGGAGTGAATTTCAAAGTTCTCAGCAAACAGATTTGCATAAAGGCATGCCTGAGACTCACTGAGATTCCTACATATACCCATATACACTTATATGCATATACATAAAACCATATTATACTCATTTGTCCTCTATTTCTCTGAAGGTAGATAATATCCTTCATAAGTCTAAATCTTTCCATATTTTTCTAAATTCACAAATTTATTATTTCCTACACCATAGCAATATTTTAACTTACACTATCTATTATTTTAAGTAATCTAAAATAATATTGATTAATATGGCTGACATATAGTGTAGTTTCCCTATTTTTCTCTTTTGATTAAATCTATTCTAGCTCTGGCTTTGTCTGAGATCAGTGATTACTATACCTGCTTTTTTCTTCCTAATAAATTCTATTCCTGATCATTATTATGTTTGTTTGTATCTCTTATTTCCTTTTCATGGTGACTCCTCTGTTTTACTTCTACTCTATTATCTTGCCTTGCTATTTCTTAATTTACTTCACCTCCAAGGATCTCTCCCATCCTCTCCCCCTCCCATTTCCTCCTCCTTTATGCCATTCCTGTTAATCTACACACCCTTCTATACCCCCTTATCCTATTCCCTTCCCCTCTTATTTATAACTTCATAAGCCTTTCATGTCCTTCTAGATAAATAAGTATTGTTGCCACTTTAACCTATTCCCAAGGTGAGTAGGATTCCAAAAGTATCAGCTTTCCTCTCCCTTCTGTGTTAGTTCTTATTCTTACCTCATTTATATAACATAATTATTCATTAATTTTTCCTACATGTTTTTGCTTTTTTAGAATCACATCATATTTTGATCTACCAAATCTTTCTTTTGAACTACCTAATTATTGACACTCTTAGACCTATGGTTTATTTCTTCACATATAAAACAGACAGTATATCCTTGCTGAGTCCCTTAAAATAAGTCTTCGATGTTTACCTTATGTCTCTTGGAACTTATATGTCAAATTTTCTATTAAGTTCAAGTCTTTTTGCAACAGAATCCTGCAAGTCTGGCAATTTATTTAATATCCATTTTTTTTTCATTCAGTATTATGTTTAACTTTGCAGGGTATGACATTTTTGATAGCAACCTATGTTCTTTTGCTCTTTGAAATAGTGTTCTAAGACCCACCATCTTTTAGTATAGCGGCTGCTAGGTTTTTTGTGACTCTAAATGTGGCTTTGCTATATTTTTTTCTTGTTCTTCATTCTTTTTTTTCCCTAAAGCAGTTGGGTTAAATGACTTGCCCAGAGTCACACAGCCAGGAAGTGTTAGTTTGAGGTCATATTTGTACTCAGATCCTCCTGACTTCAGAGCTGATGCTCTTTCCACTGCACCAGCTAGCTATCCCTTTTCTTGTTCTTCATAATATTTTCTCTGTGATCTGAGGGTTTCAAAATTTGACCATGATGTTCCTGTAGCTTTTCCTTATTAGATTTCTTTCAGGTAACAATTGGTGGATTTTTCTTATTTCTACTTTTTCCTCTTATTCTGAGACTTCTGGAGAATTTTCTTTTACTTTTGTATCAAGATTCTTTCTTAGATTGTAACTTTCAAATTGTCTAATCATTCCCATGTTTGCTCTGCTTGACCTCTTCTCTAGATCTGTTGTTTTTCTTATGAGATATTTCACATTCCTTATGAGATGTTTCACATTCTTTTCTACTTCTTGTATTTTGTTTTTATTATTTCTTGGTCTCTTAAAACTTTGCTAGCTTTCCCTTGCCCTGTTCTAATTTTTAGAATCATTTTCTTTCTTAAGACTCTGAATCTCCTTTTCTAGTTGGTAGAAGTTCTTTTCATAAACTTGTTTTTTTTGGATTGTTTTATTTTATTTTTTCAATTTTTCTTCAATCTTTCTAATTTGATTTTTAAAGTCTTTTTGGAGTTCTTCTGTGAATTCTTTTTGGGTTGATGATTGTTCAGTGTTACTCTCTTCTGATGAAGTCTTCCCTATTCCCATAGTAATTTTCTGTGGTCAGACTCCTTATCCTTTGTATGCTCATTTATTTTTTATTTATAAATTTGTTGTGATACAGGAGTCACCTACCAGTGGCTGTGGGGGTCTAACTCAGACCTCTAGAATGGAGCTCTTCACGTTAGCTGTTGATGATGATACAAGGAGACTGAAAGGCAGTTGCTGTTCTCTGATCTCTCTTCTCTTCCCTCTTACCTATAATTTATTTCATTCCCAATCCACAAGGAACATCTGCGTTAGTAAAGGCTGCTTTGTAACCCTTTCAAGTGTTGTGATCCGCAGCTGTGGAGGCTCTCGGAGAACTGACCTGCCCCTTCACCTAGGCATGGCCCTTAACATACTAGATTGTTGGTGTAAACACCACGAGTCCTGGGGTGTGGGGATGGTGTCTCTGATCTGAGGTCCTCTTTTGCTTCCTCCCGTGGACTGGAACCCCAAACCAAGAATTCTGCCCTCCTGTAAGTGTGCACAGCCAGGAGCCTCCCTGTCCCACTGCTTCTGGGCTTACTGGGTGCGTGCTGGCTCCTGCTCACCCAGGGCCTCATTGTGGCAGCAGAGCGGAGCCTGGTCTTCCCCACTCAGGCTGGACTTGTCATACTGTCTGGGAGGTGACACTCCTGGGGCTGGGGCTGAGACTGTCTCCCAGTATAGCCAGTTCCAATGCTTTCCACTTGTTTCAGTGAATCCAATCAATAGGTATTTACTCTTCACACAGGCCAAACCTCAGTCTGGACAGCTTTCTTTGGGCCGTCTGCTTGTTTTTACTGCTATATATTCACTCTGAGACAGTTTTGTTCTGTTTCAAGGGGAAATCTGGAAACCTTGGAGTTGTCTGACCTATTCTGCTCTCTTCCCAGGATCCTCCAGACAGGGTCACTTTTAAGAAGGATGATAGTCTTAGGACACATTTGCAGGACAAGATGGTATTGAATAGGAATTATAATGTCTAATTACATAGTATTTTAGTAATAAAATCCTTTTTTGAAAGATTTTATAAGTAACTTATGTAACAGGTCATCTTTCTAGCTCATTTGCTTGCCATCATTTTCAAAACTTAAAATTTTTTAAATCATCTTGAAAGGAAAGAGTTCATATGACAAGAAAAATAATCTTTTATCACTCCTATATGCACATTTTCATTAATTTCAAAGTTAAAGGAAATAATGCAAGAAACATAGGTACATATACATTTGTTTATATAAATATGTGTATACATATTATATACACATATATGTATATATACATATAAGATGATAAAAGATTATACTAAGAATTACACTGGCCTCATCATGTTTCAGTTATAAAACTATGTCTATTTGTTATAAGTATGTTGTCCCCTTTGCTTCTGATGTTTTAAAAATAGTTTTAATGTTTTCTTAAACCTTTATAACAGTAAATCCTTTTGTGTAATTTTGGATTTGTTTGATTTTTTTTGTTTATTTTTATTTGGTTTTATTGGCTGGGTTTTTATGTGTGTGTGTGCAATATTTTTTGTCTTGGTTTTATGCTTCTGTTCTCATCCACAGAGTTCTTTGTTTTTTTTTTACCTCCTCAAATTTTGATTATTCTTGAAAGCCTGATGGGTTTCACCTATTACATGAAGCTCTCCTTGCTTCTTTAGACTCTAATAATTTTGATCCAATTTGAATTCTTTTAGGACTCATTGAACCCTGCTGTCTTGATTACTGTTGAATTGGTTCATATGTTTATATTTTGTTTCCCAACTTATTTTATTATAAGCTCCTTGAGGGCAGGGAATATGTAACACCAACAACTAAATTAACCATTTATGGAGAATTTTAAGATTACAAAGCTCTTTACAAATATCTCATTTTGTCCTGACAACAACCCTGGGAGGTAGATACTATTTCTATCCCCAATTCATAGATGAGGAAACTGAGGCAGATTATCACTCCTGCCCAGGATCACATAGCCACCAAGTGCTTGAGACTGGGTTTAAACTTGGGTCTTGTTTCCAAGTCCTTTCACAGTGCCACATGTCAATCCATAAACATTTATTAAATACCTACTATGTGCTAGGTCCTGTGTTAACAAATACTAGAGATACAAAAAGAGGCAAAAGGGAGTTACTGTCTTCAAGGAGCTTACAATCTAATGGAGTCAGCAACAAGCAAATATACACAAACAAGCTATATTCAGGATAGATAGGAAAAAAGTAAGAGGGAAAGAATTAGAATTAAGAGATTAGAAATCAAGGAAGAGGCTTCCTGTAGAAGCTAAATTTTAGCTGGGACTTAAGGGAAGCCAAGGAAGACAGTAGGTGAAGTTGAGGATGGAGAACATTCCAGGAGCGGAGGACGAGGGAGAAAATGCAGAGAATGGAGACAGTGTCATGGAATAGTCAGGAGGCCAGGAAGAGGATGTGGTGGGGAGTAAGATGTGAGTGTGTTGGAAAGGTGGGAACAGGTTAGGAATGCCAAGTGGGGCATTTTCACTTGATCCCAGAGACAATAGGGAGCCTTTGGCTCCCTATTAAATAGATGGAGTGACGTGGTCAGACCCATATTTTAGGAAAATTATTGTGTGGCTAATGGATTGGAGTGAGGAGAGCCTTGAGGCAGTGAGTCCCATTGGCAGGCTTGAGGTGATGAGGGTCTACCCTAAAATGGTGGCTCTGTTAGGGAAGGCCATGTGTTTGAGATGATGTAAGGATGACATCTGCAAGTCTTGGCAGGAGCTTGGATATGGTGGGGATGAATGGGAGAGAGTGGCAAGTCTACGAGTCCTAGGTTGTGGGGCATAGGGAGGATGTTCTTGCTCTCAATAGTAATAGGAAAGTTAGTAGAGGAGGAGGGTTTGGGGAAAAGATATTGAGTTCAGTTTTAGACATACTGAATTTAAGATGCTGTCTGAAAGGCAATTGGAGATGGGAAATTGGAAGGCAGCAGAGAGGTTAGAGAAAGATAGATATCCCCAGGGATCATATTTTTACATGAGGAAAGGTACTTAGTACTGTGTAAGTACATAGTAGGTGCTCATTAAACATTTTGACTTCAATTGAATTGATGGAAGTTACTTAGATACTTAGTTTCATCGGCAGCTAGAGAATGTAAAATATAGCTTTTATTAGTAGTTGGTTCTTCTGCAGCTGTAGAAGAATATTCTCTTTCATGGGACTAATTCATTTTAAATTCAAAAATCATTTGGGAATTGAAAAGGAAGGAAAACTTGTTTTGTATTTTCCTGTCTGAATATACTGGAAAAGAAGAAGATAAAAGACTAACAAAACCTAGTATTTTATGATTTCTTGTTGACCTGACAGTGTAATTTCTTCCTCAGAGAATAATAATTTTCTAAGATGACTAAGATAATTTAAAGTTACAAATTACATACTTTCATTTTGTTAAAATAATTGCACATTTTGGGGAAGAAAAACTATAATGACTATTTGCTTGGCGAAAGTAGGAGGGAAACAATAACTGCCAGATATTTATGATTAACATGTCTGGTTACCGATGGCTTTCTTCTTAATGACATCATTTGTTGTTGCTGTTCAATGTGCCTAACTCTTCACAACTTTATTTGGGGTTTTCTTGGCAAAGATACTAAAATGGTTGCCATTTCTTTCTCTAGTGGATTAAGGCAGCGGATAAGTGATTTGCCCCACAGCTGAGTATGAGGCCAGATATTTTGAACTCAGGTCTTCTTGATTCCAGGCCCAGAATTCTATCTACCGAGTCATCTAATTGCAAGGAAATAGCTGCAAGTACTTTTATTACCATTCAATTTTCAGAGAATCAAAGAATTTTTTTCTATACATATTTCCACAGTTATCATGCTGCCCAAGAAAAATCATCAAAAAAGAAAAAAAATGAGAAAGAAAAAAAAGCAAGCAAACAATAACACAAATGGTGAAAATACCATGCTTTGATCCACTTTTAGTCACTACAGCCCTCTCTCTAGGTTCAGATGGCTGTCTCCGTAAGTTTATTGGACAATATTGGTCTGAATCACCTCATTGTTGAAAAGAGCCATGGCCATCACAGTTGATCATCACATAATCTTGTTATTGTGTACAATGTTCTCTTGGTTCTACTTACTTCACTTAACATCAGTTCTTTTAAGCCTCTCCAGGCTTTTCTGAAATCATCCTGATGATCATTTCTCATAGAACAATAATATTCCATTACATTTATATACCATAACTTATTTAGCCATTCCCCAACTGATGGGCATCCACTCAGTTTCCAGTTTCTTGCTACTACAAAAAGGACTTCCACAAGCATTTTTGCACATGTGGGTCCTTTTCCCTTTTTTATGATCTCTTTGGGATATAGGCCCAGTAGAGATACTGAGCCCTTTGGGCATAATTCCAAATTGCTCTCCAGAATAGTAGAATAAATTCACAATTCTGCCAACAATATATTGCTATCCCAGTTTTTCCATATCCTCTCCAACATTTCTCATTATTTTCGAATCAAAGAATTTTAAAAGTTAGAAAGCGATGTAGAAGCTATCTTGTCCCATACATATGCTTCCCTTCTTGGATGTCAATCAATTGGGAAATGACTGAACAAATTGTGCCCAGAATGTGATGGAATTATTATTGTGGGGGATAGTAGGGGATAGTTTCAGAAAAACCTAGGAAGACATATATGAATTGATGTAAAGTTAAATGAGCAGAATCAGGAAAATATTGTACATAGTAATAGCATAAGTATAATAGATAAGTAACTGTGAATAACCTAGCTACTCTGATCTGTATAATGACCCATAACAATTTCACAGGATTCATGATGTAAAATGCTTTTCACATTGAGAGATAAAACTGATGAATATTGAGTACAGATTGAAGCGTATTTTTTCATTTGATTTTTTTTGCCACATGCCTGATGTAGAAATGTTTTGCATGACTTTATATGTGAATTGGTATTATTTTCCTCCCTTCCTGCCCTTCCTCCCTTCCCTCCCTTGCTCCCTTCCTCCCTTTATCCCTCCCTTCCTTCCTTCATATCTTCTTTCCTTCCTCCTTCCCTCCCTCCCTCTTATGATTTCCCTGGACATCCCATCCTCTGTATGAATTGCTGTAATTGTTAGGAAAGAAGACTCTGATCGAGATCAGTGTAGCTCAGTGGTCCAAGTCCCTGAGGCTAAATTTCCTCTATTGATTTACCTATGGCCCATGCCATGTTTACTGCCCTTCTTATGCCCTCCACACAACACTTTGATTTCCCCCTTCCCCATAATGCCACTTCTCCTTATAGCTAACATTTTTAGGGTGCCAAGTCCCTTTCGGGGTACAGATAAGAACACGCGCCCCCTCATGGGGTGTTCTCATTTTACTGGGTAATTGTGAGTTTCACTAAGGACTTGTCTTTTCCATCATTAATTATTAAAACCCCTTCCCTTGCCGTGTGTTCTCCCACCCTATTTCATATTTACATTCCTGGTGTCTGCTGTTTCACTTCATTTTATCTCTTCTCCTAAATTAACCTACCTTTTCAAACAGAATGGCCACTGTGTATTCCTCACATTACTGACCCCGACATTTTTTGCCCTCCTAATGCACATCACCTGGTGCCTCATCATTTGCTCTATCAGCCACATTACTTTGAAATTTATCTTGTCTGATTATATCACACTCTCTTCATCTTTGTTACTGTTCACCACCTACTTTCTCTAACTTTCTCAATTAGTTTAGTTATAGAGTTATAGTCTTTTTATTTATCTCTCTGTCTTTCTATCATTTACTATCTATTGACATACATACACAAATACAAATTGCTGCAGATAGATAGTAGGGGGTAGAAGAAATTTCATATGCATTATATTGATATCCATATATATGTATGATTATAAATCATATACCTAATGTAAATTATATACACAGAAAAGTCTATATAAGTATACATCACACACCTACTTAAATATCATATATATATAAAATTATGATAAATACTCCTTCTAACCCTCTGACTTAACAGTTTAACAGCCTTAAGGCTAATAATCTCCATCTTTACTCCACTTTAACTATCATCATGCTATAGTTACACTTTAGACCTACACAATTATTCTTGGATTTATATACACATAAATGTATGTATAGCTATGTATAATGTATGTTTGCATGCCTGTGTATAAAGTTCCAACTCTGAAATTCCCCGCTCTGGCAGTTTTCTGTCTATTCCCCAGTTTCTCCTTACTATTGATTTTTTTTCTTTATCCTCATTGTGACCTCTCTGTTCCCTTCCCCCCAATTAATTTTCACCATTCTGACTTCACTTGTTTCCCTTTCCCATAGTTAGTAACTTCAACAATATCCTTCCTATTACTTTATGCAATGATTAAAAAGTTTGAGAGACATAGTTTCTGGATAAATCATTTTGTTGTAATGCCAGAATTTTAATAAAGGGTGGTCTTTTGGCTCTCTCTCTTAAACCAAAGACCACTCATGGTAGTGGGTTCACAGTTTATATTCTGGAAGGATGGCAATCAATTGTAATCAGCATGTAATAAGAAAATGAATGTTACAATGAAGGCCTTGGGGTACATTACTTTGATTACCCAAATCTTGGCCAAAGATATTTAGCAATTTCCATTTCACCTGCCTAGCAAAGGAGAGAACCAATGCTTATCAGATCTGTCTGAGCAAACGCAATGAGTAGCAATGCACCTATTAACCCAAACTTAGAAGAATTTCTTTTATTGCCTGATCCTGGTCTGGATAAATCTTTAAAAAAGATTTCCAACACTGGTTGGAATTCTGAATGGGGAAGGAGAAAAGGGGAAAAACATTGGTCCTAATACAATAATTTTTTGTTAAATACAAGAAATAAATACTCATCTCATACACTTAGAAGTCCTTGCTTTCCCTGCCTTCTGCCCTTCTCTTTGTTCTTGTCTTACTAATCATCACCCAATCTTATTCACAAAACTTATCTGCTCTTTTTACTTTAGATTTTGACTGTCTGTACATGGCAGGAGAAATTCATGAGACCATATGAAAAAAAGTATGCTATTCAGATCATCTATTATAGTCTTAACTGGATTTTCATTGCTACTCAGCAGTTCTTTAATTCAACTTGGACTGACTCTCCATATCATTGTGTCATACTTTTCCCATTTCCTCGAAACTCCTTTCCCCCTTACCACATGTATACATACATTCTTGTCTCCCTCTATTGAAATTTACACATCTTTCAAGCCCTAGGTAAACTGTTAACCTTCTCCATGAAGCTTTCTCTTATAATTAGTATTAATTTCTCCTTAATTCCTGTGATACTTCTATTTGTTGTATTCTAAAAGTATCATTTTCTTTTATTTCATAGACATTTATGAACATACCTTTTCTGTCTTCACCGTGAGGCAGGGAGTTTGTTCATCATCTCAGTAGCTTCCTTCACTTACAAGACACTCCAACATACAATGTAGTAGCATATTTTCTATATGAGTTGAATTGTGGAAATAGTTTAAAGATGCTCACATAATTATTGTATTAATTAAGGAGTATTAAAGCATAAATGATATTTTACATTGGCCAAGAAAGAATTCTACTTTTTCAGACTTTGACTTAAACTGCCCTGTCAACACAGGTCCAACGGGGAGGAGGATTGTGCCAAGTGAGAAGGAAGGGCCAAACTTTTTCTCTCCATGCTCTTCAAAATAAGGAAATAGCATAAAATTCTGTCTTGTAGTTAGCAAGAAGTCTTGGGTTGAAAAGCAAAAAGTTAAAGAATTTTGAGAATATTGGAAAATTTGGGGACTCAGGTCAAAGTGTCACTCATTTTTTTGTTGATTTTATTTAATCAAAAGCAAAATCCATCAGTTCCTCAGGCCTCAATAGCAAAATCCATCAGTTCCTTAGACCTTCATCTAGAGAAAGAAACTCTTGATTTTCTCCGAATTGTCCAAGTAAAATTAGGGGTAGGGAGGCAAGAGTAGTCAGAGTGGGCATCATTCAGGAATGATCTGGTATTCCTAAAGGAGATTTGAATGATCTGCCCATTTTGAAAAAGTTTTCTTTTTTAGTCCATTTTTAGCTTACTCTCCAGAAAAAATGTCATTTCTGCCTTTGATGGAATATCTGAATATTGTCTTCTGTTGCAGGAAATTGGAGAGATGATTTACCAAAATGTCTGTAATTGAAATTGCTGTGATATAAATAAGTGTAGAAAGTTATTCATGTTTGGATTTCTTACAAACCTTTTAAACTAATATTTCTCGGATCCTACTGATATGGGTTTATAGAATCTATAAATATTCTGAAGTTATCTTACATATCTGTGAATTGTCATATTGCTAATTACCTGAAATTAAATGTGTGTGGAGAGTGGGGAGTGAGGTGGGGTGGGTGGGTAAGTTAGTAAATCAAGACTTTTTCACATATGGTCTTCAACTTTTTCTTTTAACTCTGAGATAATAGAATACTGGGGTTCTAAGCTTTCCTCCAGAGGAGTTTTGACAGTGCTAATAAACAAGCAGGGAGAGGGGTTGTTCTCCTCAGCTGATTAGACTTTGTTCCAATGATATATTCCTTCAGCCTGACTTGGCACTCCCACACAAGTAATTAAGTTGGAGAAATGTGGCTTCTTCTAATGCTCTGATTCTTGCCTGCAGGGAAAGATGGTGAAAGGAATGGGTGGTGCCATGGACTTGGTGTCCAGCTCAAAAACCAAAGTGGTTGTCACCATGGAGCATTCGGCAAAGGTAATGCGCGCTCTCGGGCATTTATATAGTGACTAGTAGGTGAACAGGCTCTGTGCTAACACTGGGGATATTTTATTTCTGTCTATCTATATCTAAACCATTTCTATGTTAGAAGTAAAAGAATATAACTGACCTCAAGGTGCTCACAGTGTCCTGAATTTTATGATGGAGATAAGAGGAAGAGAATGAACATTTATATAGTATCTGTCATATTCTGGGCACACCAAAGAAGGAAAAAGATAGTCCCTGTCCCCAAGGAGCTTGCAAACAATAGGCAAACAAATATGTATAAACAAATTATAGCCAGGATAGATATATGTCAATGTTAAAGATGGGCTTTTAGTTGGGAATTAAAGGAAGCAGTCAGAACTGAGGTGGAGAATGTTCCAGGTAGGGGAGGAATAGCTAGAGAGAATGCCAGGAGCCAAGGGATAGGAGTATATGGAACAGAAAGTCCATGCCACAGGATTGATCTGAAAACCAAATGCTGTTCTGAAAGTCCACATTGCTTTAAAACTAGGACAGATACCTAATATGGACCCTTCCCCTAGAGCCTTTTCTAGGTGACAAAACACATTGTTCACATGATATTTTAGCATAAATAATTTGTTATGCTAATTAAAGATAATGCTTACGGGTATCTTCAAGAGGAATAGGATGTGTAAAAACATTTTAATATATACTTGCTTTATTTAGTATAATAAACACTAAATGAGAAGCAGCACGATTTAGCAGCTAGGAAACAAGCCTCAGAACTAGAAGACCTGGATTCAAGGCCTACCTGTGACACAAACTGAGTGAGGGATTGGGAATAAATCACTTAGCTTCTCAGTGGCTCTTAGTAATTCTTAAAATTGTAAATTTCTTGGTGAGCTGGTTGATTTTAGAAAAACAGGGATAGACTAGGACCTATGAAAAAAGGTACTGTCCACAGCTAGAGAGAGAACTGACATATAGAAATATGTATAGTATAGTCTTACACATGTCTCTCTCTTTGTGTGTGTGTGTGTGTGTGTGTGTGTGTGTGTATGTATATATGTGTTTGTATAACTGTAGCATTCTCGAAGGTGGAGTGGAGTGAGGGGAAAGTAAAAATGAAAGTGCATAATAGAGAACAAAATAAAAATTTGGAGAAAAATGGGCATTCATAAAACACACACACACACACACACACACACACACACAAACCTTTCCAAGAAACTTAGTATGAAGTACCTACCCCTTGAAAACAATGTATAGTATATATTACATGAATTTTCAAAAAAAGTAAACAGTTTGAAATGATAATTTATTGTTTTATATTGAATCCTCTATGTTCTACTGAATATATAGACATTTTTTTTTTCTTTTCTCTTCAAGTTTAAAATGAATAAAAAATTTTTAAAAATGTAAGTTTCAGAGAAGGTGCTGACCTACTTTGCTGGATGGAGTTTCTTTACTAGAGAGTTCCATCTACCAATGAAAACACAGATATCCAGAGGACTTTTAATTATTTTGCATGTCCTAATTATTTGTCCTCATTTACCTAAACAGTTTGGCTTTCAAAAAAATTTTTTTTCTTTAAATATTTGCCTCTTCTATGAGAAGTAAAAACATTTTAAAAGTTATTTTAAAAAATATGACATATTTTGGTTTAGGCTTTCATACCTACTTTTGGTGTCCTTCCTCCTCAGTGATGGTATATAATGGTGACAGCTAACTGTGTATGAAAACACTTTTCCTTGAACAGCGGCATTTTCCACACTTAATACCTCTATACAGAACAGGCTCTGATCTTCAGCTGTAGCTGCTGTTTGCAGAGCCTGGTCCCGTTTATACCACTGGTTCTGTTTCATAAAAGTTGTGATTGCCTGTTGACACCTCAAACCTGTGTGTTGGAAGAAGCCCCATTTGATGAAGGTTATATTCCAGGTTGGTTAGCCTGCCAAGAACAACTGGTGCCATGCAGTCCATAGGTATGCCTCATTGTTTCACAAACCATCACATTTATATACTCAAAGCATTTTTCTCTATCCTGCTTGGAGTCTCCTCACATTGGCTCATTTTGCAACAGTGGCTTAGTATCCAAAATATCTGTTTCTTCTACCTAAAATTATATCTTTGCTGAGTGTTTTGTTTTAGTACCGGACTTCATCACTAATTATTTAGTTTTTTTTTTAACTAAATATTAATTGTAGGTAATACTGATAAAATTATGCAAGGAAGCATCAGTTTGGAATTATTCTTGTCAAGTCATTTATTAAGCACCTACTATGTGGCAGCCCTTGTGATAATCTATAAAGGGCTGAAACTCTTGAGTTGATGCACAGACAACCAAGCACTTCAGGCTAATTACCAATTGGACAATACTCTATAAGCATATGCTTGGACAATGGCCCTTCCCACTATTCTGTGCTGGCTCGATAATTGGTGTATACAGAGAATTGTAGGAGGGACTAGGGGGTGGAGTAAGACTGGCTAGAGTCACTTTTGGGCGAGAGATGAAGAGGAGAGGTCATGGAGATCCTGTGTCCATTTCCTTCACTTCTACCCCTAAAGTCCAAGAATAAAGACCAAGGACTTTGGGTTATCCTGACTCTGGCTGATTCTAAGATATACAGGGTGCTAACTCGGTCTTCACAATAATCATTGAGGCTGCAAAGAAGGGCAGAAATACAGTTTCCATCTTAGTGTTTATATTACATGATGGAGAAAACATGTAGATAACTATGTGAAAATAAAATATATACAGGATAAATTAGAGACAGATTTCATATGGATGGCAGTATGATTAAAAGGAATCCACCTTCTTGAAGAAAGTGAAATTTTTTCTGGAGTCTGGAAGGCAACTAGAGTTTTCAGGTGAAGAAGGAGAGAATTGTAGCCATAGTGAACAGCTGGTGAAAATCCAGTGAGTCAGGAGATGGGTGTTTTGTAAGGACCAGCAGGGACTGTCAGAGTTATTGGTTGGTAGAATCTTAGAGAGGAATATAGATTGGAAAGACTAGAAAGGAAGCAAGTGAACAGATTCTGAAGGGCTTTAAAAGCTAGACAGGATTTTATATTTGATTCTAAAAACAATAGGAAGCCACTGGACTTGACTCTGGTCTTGAATGGAGAGATGACATGGCCATATCTATGCTTCAGTAGTATCATTATGATAATAAAGGATAGAATGAGAAGAGGTTTGAGGTAGGGATACACCAACCAGGTTCCTGCAATAGTCCCATAGGTCTGTGCCTTGCAGTCAATAGCATCTTAAGTCTTTGCACTCGGCAGTTACAAACTTGCTATGTTTATTTGCTGGTGCTCCCTTTTATTGCCATATGTCATGTGATCGTTTGATCTGAGGTGTCAGTTCCCAATAGTGTCACTGAATTGTTCTGTAATGAGATGTTCTTTCTATTAGTCTCCTATCTAATCATAGAGACAATAATATCTAACATTTATGTAGTGCTTACTGTGTGCCAGGCCCTGTGCCAAGCGCTCTATAATTATAACCAATTACCATCCAGCAAATGGAAACAAGAATGTGGATACCTACTTGTTTCCTTAGTTATACTGTCACCAAGATATGGTCAGGATCAATTAGATAATGATCGTGAAAGAGAAAATGTCTCGAAGCTTTCAGAGAAACGTAATATGAAATACCCACCCCTTGTATGTTTGTTGGATATAAAAATCATTTCAGTCCTTGTTCCATTATTTATAAGTATGAAGATAACTAGTCCAGATTTTGAAACCTATTTAAAATAAGGCCAACCAAAACTTTTGAAGCTGAACTGAATTTTGAAATTTGAACATCTCTGCCAGTTTGCTTTTGGGCCAGACCCTAAAATTGATACTGAAATTTAAGATCAAGAGATGAGTGAGAATCTATTTCCTCCAGATGTCTACATATAAAAATAACAAATCCTGGCATACATAACAATATACTTGTGTATTTTGAAATTAAGTTGCTTTCAATTAGGTAATAACCCATGCTTTCATTCTCTAGATGGCTCTTCCTCTTAGATATACAAGATACTTTTAGAAGGATCAGTCTGACAAATGATGAAAGCCACTTGGAAAGCATTTGGAAAAAAAGGATGATGCAATTAAAGGTCTAGAATAATGAGGCTTTTGGAAGCCAAAATCTTCAGTATTCTGAAGAAGCCTGATATTGGAACTTTGGGTATTGTTATCTATTTTCATTAACTTTCTTATTGTCCACCATCTGATTTTTTGAGCTTCAGCTTAATTGCTTTCAGATCTAGAGCCTGGGTTTTGGCTAATTTGTCTGGCTGGGCTTAACATGACATTTTCTTTGTCATGTTCTCTTTTAATTCTTCATTCTCAATTTTAAAATTGCTTTCACTTTATAAATTCAGATGGTAGGTAGTCATGATTCAGCTTGGTGGTGGTGGTGGTGGTGGTGGTGGTAGGTGTTACATAACTGAATGAGAGATAGACTTTCTCCTAAAATAAGGATATGTCTATCCTTTAATATTTGTCAATTAATACTAATAACTGTCAGCTCTTTGAGGATAGGACCAGGTGTTTCTCCCTATGAGTAAGTTCACTCACCAAAGTAATGAGAGCCATGAATCAGTTTGATAGTGAAACTTGTAACAATTATGAAATTACTATAATTTGTTTAATAAATATTATGAAGCAATCACTGATGCATAAGTGTGGAACAATATAAATTAAATCTACTTAGGTGACTTTTTTAGAGAGATGGCTTTCAGAAACAGCCAAAAGTATTTAACTTCATAAACAAAAAACTTGCTTCTCTTCTGAAGACAAGTGTTTATATGAGAAAATTCTTTCCAACTTTCTTTTGTTTCTGCTTTGATGTTGAGGCATACTTCAGGCATGGTCTTTTGTCAGAACTGAAGTCAGACTCAGACTGAATTATTTTTGTTCATTTGTTTACAAAATATGAAGTCTGCATTTAGCCAACTCTCTATCCTCTTCTTTTGTTTTTTATTTTTTCTTTGCTTTGACTTTTGTCTTTACACTCAGCTGGAATTCCTGATAAAGGAAAACAAATGGTGGCTATTGTAGCCCAACACACTTAGCTAGCAACTTTTTTTTTTTTTTTTTAAGCTTATATGAGTATGTTTTTTTTTTTGTTTTTTGTTTTTGTTTTTTATTTAATAGCCTTTTATTTACAGGATATATACATGGGTAACTTTACAGCATTAACAATTGCCAAACCTCTTGTTCCAATTTTTCACCTCTTACCCCCCCCCCACCCCCTCCCCTAAATGGCAGGATGACCAGTAGATGTTAAATATATTAAAATATAACTTAGATACACAATAAGTATACATGATCAAAACATTATTTTGCTGTACAAAAAGAATCAGACTCTGAATTATTGTACAATTGTACAATTGTATTGTACAATTAGCTTGTGAAGGAAATCAAAAATGCAAATGTGCATAAATATAGGGATTGGGAATTCAATGTAATGGTTTTTAGTCATCTCCCAGAGTTCTTTTTCTGGGCATAGCTGGTTCAGTTCATTACTGCTCCATTAGAAATGATTTGGTTGATCTCGTTGCTGAGGATGGCCTGATCCATCAGAACTGGTCATCATCTAGTATTGTTGTTGAAGTATATAATGATCTCCTGGTCCTGCTCATTTCACTCAGCATCAGTTCGTGTAAGTCTCTCCAGGCCTTTCTGAAATCATCCTGTTGGTCATTTCTTACAGAACAGTAATATTCCATAATTTTCATATACCACAATTTATTCAGCCATTCTCCAACTGATGGACATCCATTCAGTTTCCAGTTTCTAGCCACTACAAAAAGGGCTGCCACAAACATTCGTGCACATACAGGTCCCTTTCCCTTCTTTATAATCTCTTTGGGATATAATCCCAGTAGTAACACTGCTGGATCAAAGGGTATGCACAGTTTGATAACTTTTTGAGCATAGTTCCAAACTACTCTCCAAAATGGTTGGATTCGTTCACAACTCCACCAACAATGCATCAATGTCCCAGTTTTCCCGCATCCCCTCCAACAATCATCATTATTTTTTCCTGTCATCTTAGCCAATCTGACAGGTGTGTAGTGGTATCTTAGAGTTGTCTTAATTTGCATTTCTCTGATTAATAATGACTTGGAGCATCTTTTCATATGACTAGAAATAGTTTCAATTTCTTCATCTGAGAATTGTCTGTTCATATCCTTTGACCATTTTTCAATTGGAGAATGGCTTGATTTTTTATAAATTAGAGTTAATTCTCTATATATTTTGGAAATGAGGCCTTTATCAGAACCTTTGACTGTAAAAATATTTTCCCAGTTTATTGCTTCCCTTCTAATCTTGTCTGCATTAGTTTTGTTTGTACAAAAACTTTTCAGTTTGGTATAATCGAAATTTTCTATTTTGTGATCAGTAATGATCTCTAGTTCTGCTTTGGTCATAAAGACCTTCCCCTTCCACAGGTCTGAGAGGTAAACTATCCTGTGTTCCTCTAATTTATTAATAATTTCATTCTTTATGCCTAGGTCATGAACCCATTTTGACCTTATCTTGGTGTACGGCGTTAAGTATGGATCAATGCCTAGTTTCTGCCATATTAGTTTCCAATTTTCCCAGCAATTTTTATCAAACAGTAAGTTCTTATCCCAAAAGCTGGGATCTTTGGGTTTGTCAAAGACTAGGTTGCTATATTTGTTGACTGTTTTATCCCTTGAACCTAAACTATTCCACTGATCAACTAATCTATTCCTTAGCCAATACCAAATAGTTTTGGTAACTGCTGCTCTATAATATAATTTTAGATCTGGTACAGCTAAGCCACCATCATTTGATTTTTTTTTTCATTAATTCCCTTGAAATTCTTGACCTTTTGTTTTTCCATATGAACTTTGTTGTTATTTTTTCTAGGTCGCAACTTTCTATACATAAGCTTCTCACAGGAAATAGAAAACATTATTTCCATTATGTTTTTCTCTCAGTGGGAAAAACTAGGATCATGGTTAGAAATAGTTATTCCTTCTATTCATAAAAATAACAATTTGCAAGCATACAACAAAATGCATTTATATGTATGTGCTTTTATTTTTATTACAGATTTTTATTTTAAAAACATACATGGATAATTTTTCAACATTGATCCTTGCAAAATTTTGTGTTCCAAATTTTTCCCTCCCTTTGCCTCCACTCCCTCCCATAGATGGCAAGTAATACAATGTATGTTAAACATATTAAAAATAACACATTAAATCCAATATATGTCTACATATTTATACAATTATCATACTGCACAAGAAAAATCAGAACACAAAGGAAAAAATGAGAAAGAAAACAAAATGCAAGAAAACAATAAAAAGATTAAAAATGCTATGTTGTAGACCACTCTCAGTTCCTACAGTAGTCTCTGTGAGTGCAGATGGCCCTCTCTAACACAAGTACACCAGAACTGGTCTCAATCATCTCATTGTTGAAAAGAACTGCATCCATCAGAATTGATCATCATATAATTTTGTTGCTGCTATGTGCAATGATCCTCCTGGTCCTGATCTCTTCACTCTCTCCAGGCCTCTCTAAAATCATCCTCCTGAACATTTCTTGTAGAATAATAGCATTCCATAGCATTCATATACCATAACTTATTCAGCCATTAGCCAACTGATGGGTATCCACTCAGTTTCCAATTTCTTGCTATTACAAAAAGGGCTGCCACAAATATTTTTTGTGTGTTTTTTTTTAAGTTAAACTTCTTCCTATTGGGGCTATTTCTATTAATTAACTGAATTTATTAATACTGTAAAACAATAAGGGTATGGTAACTGGTTAATAAATATTGTTGAATGCATTAATGAATGTAAACATCTGCATTAAGCAGTGGCAAAGATATTGTATTAATCCCTTCATCCTTTCAAATTACAACAATTTAATCATTAATAAGATTTAAAAAAAATTTTTTTGTGCCAGACCTTATGCTAAGCAGTAGGCATACAAAGAAAGGTTAAAAAAAAAACCCAACACTTATATCCCAAAGAGATCTTAAAGGAGGGAAAGGGACCCACATGTGCAAAAATGTTTGTAGATGCCCTCTTTGTAGTGGCAAGAAACTGGAAACTGAGTGGATGCCCATCAATTGGAGAATGGCTGAATAGGTTATGGTATGTGAATGTTATGGAATATTATTGTTCTGTAAGAAATGATCAGCAGGATGAATGCAGAGAGGATTGGAGAGATTTACATGAACTGATGCTGAATGAAATGAATAGAACCAGGAGATCATTATACATAACAACAACAAGACTACATGATGATCAATTCTGATGGACGTGGCTCTTTTCAACAGTGAGATGATTCAGGCCAGTTCCAATTGTTCAATGATGAAGAGAGTTATCTATACCCAGAGACTGGACAGTGAGAACCGAGTGTGGTTCACAACATAGTACTCTTACTCTTTTCGTTGTTGCTTGCTTGCATTTTATTCTGCTTCTTTTTTTGTTTTTACTGGTTTGATTTGATTTTTTTCTGTACAACATGATAATTTTATAAATATGTATGCATATATTGGATTTAACATATCTATACAAACTGCCTCCCCCCCAACAAATCCATGATTTCCTCCCCTTAGGGAACTTACAGTTTAATGGAGGGGGGGAATTCAATTCAACAGATTTTTATCAAATACCTTATTAGGTTTAAAAAAGACACCTATATGGTCTTAGTTTCAAGGAACTCTAATATGAATGATTATATGTGTAAATAAATGTGATACAAGGCAGAATGTATAAGGATAAGGAGGGAAAGATCACTTTTATGGGGAAATGAATGAAAGGAGAAGAAAAGGTATAGAACATAGAGCATTTCATGACAGAAATAGCACCTCAGCTGGCCTTTGGTGATATGGAGATAATATTTCAGGTGTGGAAGAAGATCCCTTAATTCATAAAGGTAGGGTAGTGTAAGACAAGGTTAAGAAATGACTGAATGTTAAATGGTTAAAGGAGTGGTTTCCTGTCAGGTTGGCTAAGATGACAGGAAAAACTAATGATGAATGTTGGAGGGGATGCGGGAAAACTGGGACACTGCTGCATTGTTGGTGGAGCTGTGAACGAATCCAACCATTCTGGAGAGCAGTTTGGAATTATGCCCAAAAAGTTATCAAACTGTGATAAAACCCTTTGATCCATCAGTGCTATTACTGGGCTTATGCCCCAAAGAGATACTAAACAAGGGAAAGGGACCTGCATGTGCCAAAATGTTTATGGCAGCCCTGTTTGTAGTGCCCAGAAACTGGAAACTGAGTGGATGCCCATCAGTTGGAGAATGTTTGGGTAAATTGTGGTATATGAATGTTATGGAACATTATTGTTCTGTAAGAAATGACCGGCAGGATGAATACAGAGAGGATTGGTGAGACTTACATGAACTAATGCTGAGTGAAATGAGCAGAACCAGGAGATCATTATATACGTCAACAACGATACTTTATGAGGATGTATTCTGATGGAAGTGGATTTCTTCGACAAAGAGAAGATCTAACTTAGTTTCAATCGATCAAGGATGGACAGAACCAGAGAAAGAACACTGGGAAATGAATGTAAACTGTTTGCATTTTTGTTTTTCTTCCTGGGTTATTTCTACCTTCTGAATCCAATTGTCCCTGTGCAACAAGAGAACTGTTCGGTTCTGCACACATATATTGTATCTAGGATATACTGGGACATATTCAACATCTATAACACTGCTTGCCATCTAGGGGAGGGGGTGGAGGGAGAGAGGGGAAAAATCAGAACAGAAGTGAGTGCAAGGGATAATGTTGTAAAAAATTACTCTGGCATGGGTTCTGTTAAAAAGTTATTATAATAAAAAAATAGATTAAAAAAAATGAGTTGAGTTGCCTTTAAAAAAAAAAAAAACATAGTCAAACTTTCATAAAGCACAAAAAAAAGGAGGAGTGGTTTAAAGTACATCAGGGAAGATGGTATTATAGAGTACATTAAATGCTATTTTGGAATTTTTTTCCCCATGTGCAAATGATTTGAATTCAGAAGTTCCATTTTTAATTCCATTACTTAATTCTTCTGTCACATGAGGAAAGTTTAAAACCTCTCTAGGATTTAGTTTCATGAATTTTAAAATGAGGGGGTTGGAGTTCTGGCAACTCCTGGAAAACTTAAATCCTATAACTCTGTTACTAGGGAATCACTGGTGATTCTTGAGCACAGAAATGGAACTGGCTTGATCACACTTATACATTAAGAAATTTGCTCTGGCAATACTGAAACAAAGGGTTGATCTGACAGCCTGTAAACATGATTAAGTACTTATGAGAGCTCAGAGGTACAGTTTAGTTTGAAAAGTTGTTATGAAGGCTTTTGTTGTTCCCTCTAAGCCTGGAAGAAACATCTAAGCACCTTAACAGCAGATCCAAGAACAGAATCTATACCTTCTAACTCCCAGTTTCAAATTCTTGACTCTTCTACCATCAAAGCAGGTGATTTTGTTCTCTAAATAATGCACAGAAGACTTATGGCCAAGAATATGTTTTCAACTTCTGAAAGGAAAGAGATGTAGTCACATTTGTCAGTTACCTATAGAAGCAAAGTCTAGGCATCTATTTTAATAAGTACAAATGAGAGGCCTATTTCTGTAGCATGCTTAGATCTTATTTATGTTTCAATTTTTTTGGCCAGCAGGAGGGCTGTATTCTGAGGAAAAGAAAGAGCTAATAATTACATTGTTCTAAAGTTACACACGTGAATATGTGTGTGTATAAAACTCTTTGAGGGGCTTATATGGAAATCTTTTAAATTGTGTCATATCAGTATTTTCCTCAAAAAACGTTAGAAAAAATAACCTAAATAGTCATTTATTTTGTATGAAACTAATAGTTTTGTCAGAAACTAATAGATTTAGACTTTTGGAGCAGTATTTTTGGTTGTTGGCTGTGGTTTTTTTTATTTTTGTTTTTGATCTCAACCTTTAATTTCATTGATGTAGATGGCTAGAACAGACTAGACACTTGGGCATTAGGAGGTTAATTGATTTGCCCAGGTCAGAGAACTAGGTTATGAGAAAGGTGAGCCTTCAATTCAGGCCACTTAATCTGAGAAAATCTTTTCAAGGATGATTTTTTAGCAACTTGATAGTGATTATGTGGCTTATCCCCTTTAAATTTGGTAGAGAAAATTGTTGTAGATAATTATCAGCCATAGCAACTCAGAAAGATTGTTGGCTAAGCCACAGAAAGACTGCAGTCTACTATCATCTTGGTGCACAGAAACTTGAAATAGTAAGGTCATTATCAGTTCAGATTAACTTCTTTGAATTTATAAGTGCTTAGAGAGATCTTCTTATATCAGGTTTATTCTTGTATTTAATGATCAACATCTATTTGGGATTAAATTTATTTACCTTTAAGATTTAGACTTTGTAATCTATCACTTGATGGTTAGTGGAATGAAGATGTTTTGAGGATAGAGATCTTCCTTCCTGGCTCCATCTTTGTATGTTATTCAATCATATTCAATTCTTTTTTTTTTTTTTTTTTTTATAGCTTTTTATTGACAGAACACATGCATGGGTAATTTTTTTTTTTACAACATTATCCCTTTCACTCACTTCTGTTCCGACTTTTTCCTTCCCTCCCTAGCCACTACAAAAAGGGCTGCCACAAATATTTTGGCACATACAGGTCTCTTTCCCTTCTTTAATATCTCTTTGGAATATAAGTCTAGTAGTAGCACTGCTGGATCAAAGGATATGCACAGTTTGATAATTTTTTGGGCATAATTCCAGATTGCTCTCCAGAATAGTTGGATTCCTTCACAACTCCACCAACAATGAATCAGTGTCCCAGTTTTCCCACATCCCCTCCAACATTCATCATTATTTTTTCCTTCATTTAGCCAATCTGACAGGTGTGTAGTCATATCTCAGAGGTGTCTTTACATTTCTCTGATCAATAATGATTTGGAACACTCTTTCATATGAGTAGAAATAGTTTCAATTTCTTCATCTGAAAATTGTTCATATCCTTTGACCATATATCTATTGGAGAATGGCTTGACTTCTTATAAATTAGAGTTAATTCTCTGTATATTTGGAAATGAGGCCTTTATCAGAACCTTTAATTGTGAAAATGTTTTCCCAGTTTGTTGCTTCCCTTCTAATCTTTTTTGCATTAGTTTTGTTTGTACAAAGGCTTTTTAATTTGATGTAATCAAAATTTTCTATTTTGTGATCAATAACGATCTCTAGTTCTTCTTATCAAAAAGGAAATTCCTTCCTCCTCCACAAGTCTGAGAAATAAACTATCCTATGTTTTTTCTAATTTATTTATGATCTCGTTCTTTATGCCTAAATCATGGACCCATTTTGATCTTACCTTGGTATATGGTGTTAAATGTGGGTCCATGTCTAATTTCTGCCATACTAATTTCTAGTTTTCCCCAGCAGTTTTTGTCAAATAATGGATTCTTATCCCAAAAGTTGGGATCTTTGGGTTTGTCAAATACTAGACAAATACTAGATTGCTATAGTTATTGACTACTATTTTGTCTTGTGAACCTAACCTATTCCACTGAACAACTAGTCTATTTCTTAGCCAATACCAAATGGTTTTGGTGACTGCTTCTTTATAATACAGTTTTAGATCAGGTACAGCTAGGCCACCTTCATTTGATTTTTTTTTTCATTAATTCCCTTGAAATTCTCTACTGTTTGTTCTTCCAGATGAATTTTGTAATTTTTTTCTAGATCATTAAAATAGTTTCTTGGGAGTCTGATTGGTATAGCGCTAAATAAATAGATTAGTTTAGGGAGTATTGTCATCTTTATTATATTTGCTCGGCCTTTCCAAGACCACTTAATATTTTTCCATTTATTTAAATCTGGCTTTATTTGTGTGGAAACACTTGTAATTTTGCTCATATAATTCCTGACTTTTCTTTGGTAGATGATTCCCAAATATTTTATGGTATCAACAATTATTTTGAATGGAATTTCTCTTTGTATCTCTTGCTGTTGGATTTTGTTGGTGATGTATGAAAATGCTTAGGATTTATGTGGATTTATTTTGTATCCTGCAACTTTGCTAAAGTTGTGAATTATTTCTAATAGCTTTTTAGTAGAATCTCTGGGGTTCTCCAAGTATACCATCATATCATCTGTAAAGAGTGATAATTTTGTTTCCTCATTACCTACTCTAATTCCTTTAATGTCTTTCTCAACTCTTATTGCTGAGGCTAGTGTTTTTAATACAATATTGAATAATAATGGTGATAGTGGGCAACCTCATTTCACTCCAGATATTACTGGGAAAGGTTCCAGTTTATCCCCATTACATAATGATGCTTACTGATGGTTTTAAATATATACTCCTGACTATTTTAAGGAAAATTCCATTTATTCCTATCCTCTCAAGTGCTTTTATTAGGAATGGATGTTGGATTTTATCAAATGCTTTTTCTGCATCTATTGAGATGATAATATGGTTTTTGTTAATTTGGTTATTGATATAGTCAATTATGCTAATAGTTTTCCTAATATTGAACCAGCCCTACATTCCTGGTATAAATCCTAGTTGGTCATAGTGTATTATCCAGGGCATGATTATTTGTAATCTTTTTGCTAATATTTTATTTAAGATTTTTACATCAATATTCATTAGGGAGATTGGTCTATAATTTTCTTTCTCTGTTTTCAGCCTACCTGGTTTAGGTATCAGTACCATGTCTGTGTCATAAAAGGAATTTGGTAGGACTCCTTCAATCCCTATTTTTTCAAATAGTTTGTATAGCATTAGAGTTAATTGTTCTTTAAATGTTTGATAGAATTCACATGTAAATCCATCTGGTCCTGTGGATTTTTTCTTAGGGAGTTGGTTAATAGCTTGTTCTATTTCTTTTTCTGAGATGGGAGTCTTTAGTCTATTTCTTCCTCTGTTAATCTGGGCAAACTATATTTTTGAAGGTATTCTTCCATTTCATTTAAGTTATCGAATTTATTGGCATAAAGTTGGGCAAAGTAACTCCTAATTATTGCTCTAATTTCCTCTTCATTAGTGGCGAATTCTCCCTTTTCATTTTTAAGACTAACAATTTGATTTTCCTCTTTCCTTTTTTAAATCAGATTTACTAAGGATTTGTCTATTTTGTTGGTTTTTTCATAGAACCAATTCTTAGTTTTATTAATTAATTCAATAGTTTTTTTACTTTCAATTTTATTAATCTCTCCTTTTATTTTTAGAATTTCAAGTTTAGTCTTTGACTGGGGTTTTTTAATTTGTTCCTTTTCTAGCATTTTTAGTTGCAAGCCCAATTCATTGGCCTTCTCTTTCTGTATTTTATGCAAGTAGGCCTCTAGAGATATAAAATTTCCCATTATTACCACTTTGGCTGCATCCCACACATTTTGGTGTATGATGTCTCATTATTGTCATTTTCTTGGGTGAAGTTATTAATTATGTCTATGATTTGCTGTTTCACCCAATCATTCTTTAGTATGAGATTATTTAGTTTCCAATTATTTTTTGGTCTATTTCTTGGCTTTCTATTGAATGTAATTTTCATTGCATCGTGGTCTGAAAAGGATGCATTTACTATTTCTGCCTTACTGCATTTGAGTTTGAGGTTTTTATGTCCTAATATATGGTCAATTTTTGTATAGGTTCCATGAACTGTTGAGAAGAAAGTGTACTCTTTTCTGTCTTCATTTAGTTTTCTCCAGAGATCTACCTTTTCTAATATTCTATTTACCTCTTTGACTTCTTTCTTATTTATTTTGTGGTTTGATTTATCTAATTTTGAGAGTGCAAGGTTGAGATCTCCCACTATTATAGTTTTGCTGTTTATTTTTTCTTGCAGCTCTCTTAGTTTCTCTTTTAAGAATTTAGATGCTACACTACTTGGTGCATATATGTTCAGTATTGATATTGCTTCATTGTCTATGCTACCCTTTAGCAAGATATAATGCCCTTCCTTTTCTCTTTTAATTAGATTAATTTTTGCTTTTGCTTGATCTGAGATGAGGATGCATAGTAGATTCTGCTCCAACCTAATACCATTACTCTGTATGTATTTCACTGCTTCAAGTGTGTTTCCTGTAAACGACATTTTGTAGGATTCTGGCTTTTAATCCAGTCTGCTAACTGCTTCTTCTTTATGGGGGAGTATACCCCATTCACATTTATGTTTAAAATTACCAATTCTGTATTACTTGCTATCTTGTTAACCCCTGCTTATGCTTTTCTCCTTTCCTTCCCCCTCACCCTCTTTCTCAGTATTAAACTTGTGAGCAGCACACTTGCTTCTCACAGCCCTTCCTTTTTAGTATCCCTCTCCCCACTTTAGAGTTCCTCTTTAAGCCAATTCTGACAAGAGTTTGATACACACTATGTTCATCCCCTTCCATTCTTTCTCTCAGATATAAATAGGTTTCCTTTGCCTCTTTGTGAGAGGTAGTATCCCCACTTTACCCTTTTTCTGGTACAATTTCCTTTTCACCTCTAGTTTCTAGAACAAATTATACATGTGTTCTTTATGTATCTTTATAACAGAAATATAGTTTCCAAGATTTCTTCTTATCTTTTTATGTTTGTCTTGAGTTCTCTATTTGGAGATCAAACTTTTTATTTAGTTCCAGTTTTTACATTAGAAATAGATGAAATTCACTTATTTCATTGAATGTCCATCTTCCTCTCAGGAAAAAAAACCACTCATTTTGGCTGCATACCCAGTTCCTTAGCCTTTCAGAATATCATATTCCACACCCTTCGATCCTTTAATATGGACGCTACTAGATCCTGAGTAATCCTTATTGTGGCTCCTCTATATTTGAATTGATTTTTTTCTAGCAGCTTGTAATATTTTTTCTTTGGTTTGCTAGTTCTGGAATTTAGCCATTATATTCCTTGGAGTTTTTTTTTTTAATTTTTTTTTTATTTTAGGGTCCCTTTCAGTAGGTGATCTATGAATTCTTTCAATGTCTATTTCACCCTATATAACTTACCCTATATAATTTTACCCTATGACTTCTGGGCAGTTCTCTTTGTAATTTCCTGGAAAATAGTGTCCACGCTCTTTTTTTCATCATATTTTATCAGGGAGTCCAATAATTCTCGGATTGTCTCTCCTAGATCTATTTTCCAGGTCTGTTGTTTTCTTAAGAAGGGATTTGACATTTTTTCCATTGTTTCATCTTTTTGGTTTTGCTTGACTGATTCTTGGTGTCTCCTCGAGTCATTCAACTCCATTTGTTCGATTCTGATTTTCAATGAATTATTTTCTTCACTCACTTTTTTATATCTTTTTCTAATTGTCCAGTTGAGTTTTTAAGTGAGTTGTTTTGTTCTATGGAATTTTTTTCCATTTTGCCAATTTTATTTTTTTAGAGAGCTATTTTCTGTTTCCAGTTCTCTAATCCTATTTTTCAAGGATTTGATTTCTTTATCTGCTCTATCTTTGAATGAGTGGGATGACTTCTCCAGACTCTCTTGCCAAGCCTCCCTCTCCTTTTCCCACTTTTCTTCGAGCTCTCTTGTGCGAGCCTTTTTAATTTCTTCTATGAGAGCCTTGTGTGTTGGGGACCAGATTATATCCCCCTTTGGGGATTCACCTGGAGACAATCTGTTTTTAGTCTCCCTAGGGTTTAAAGTCTACTCTCTATCCGTATAGAAGCTCTCTATTGTTAGAGCCCACTTTAATTTTTTGCTCATTTTGTCAAAGAAGAATCAAAGAAAACAAACTAAGAAAAAAAACCCAAATATAGTCTGCTTTTTTTTGGGGGGGGGGAGTTGGGGGGGGTGGCCTGGACGGTATTACCCAACTTCTTCTGCAGACTGCAGGGGCAGCAGCGAGGCACTAGCAGGACAGCAAGGGCTGCCCTGTGTCTGTGCTCTGAGAGCTGCTGAGTCACTCTGGGTGAGTGTGGCCAGGTCCCGAGGGACCCAAGCTTCTCAGGGTTATAGTTTTTCCCCTCTGGTGTTTATAGCTTCTCTGCTCGTCTCCTGGCTCGCTGCCAGGGCAAAGTAGCCATGCTGTGGTAAAGCTCTCCCCGCAGAAACGGCTGAGATCACACCCCTCCCCCCGCAGGTCTGCTTTGTGTGAGCTGCCCGCCGGGCTTTCCCTGCCCGCTGCGTTATCCCTGCCTGCCTTCAGTCTGCCTCTGATCTCACAAGCAAAACCAGACCTTTTCTGGCGATAGCTACTGTTGGTAATTATTTGTGGGTTTTCAGTCAAGCCCTAATTCCGAGGCTTGTCATGAAATACAGTATTCTGAGAGCAAGAAGGAGCTTAGAGAGATGGGTGTGTCCTCTCCGCCATCTTGGCTGGAAGTCCCCCTGTTCTATTCTTTCTGACTCTCTGGATCACATCCCAACAATAGTATTTGTGGGATTTTCTTGGCAAAGATCCTGGAGTGGTTTTCCATTTCCTTCTGCAGGGTATTAAGGTAAGTGACTTGTCCAGCTGCTAGATCTGTTTGAGGCTAGATTTCAACCAGTCTCTCTCTCGTATTGGGCCCCTGGGGCCTCCTACAGAATCTCTATGCCTAGCACCCAGCATAGTGCCAGATACCTAGTGAATGCTCAATAAATATTGACCTAGATAGAATGATGCCTTTTCAATTTATACAGAGATGATGGAGTGTCCTGCAAAATGCATTCTGTTGGTCAATTGGAATTTACCAATTGTTGGAATACCCAGGAGCCAGTGCTGCAGATCCAACCCAGAATGGACCTCCTCTTGTGAGAGGAGGACACAAGGAGAGACAGTTGCTGTTGTCTGACCTCTCTCTTCTTCCCTTTGCCTCCAACACCTATGTCAGCAAAAACTGCCCTGCAGCTCCTGCAGATGTTATGATTCACAGCTGTGGAGGCTCTCAGAGAATTGGCCTGTCCCTTAACCAATAATTTGGTCAAGGCCCTACCAAGACTTCAAATTATTTGACAGTATTGTTTTGAGCTAGGAGTCTCTCAAGAACAAACTGCACAATATTACAGCAGGAAGAGAATGCTTTGTCCAGTGGCTATCATCAAAGCTCATTTATCTCTGGGTGAAGGCTCACATAGAAACCTTTTGAAAAACTAAAGGTTAGGCCATGGTAATGAATATCCTTTTTATAAATAAGTGATTTGCTTCCTAAGATCTTAAAGCTCTAAAGATTCTACTTTGGGAGGGTCACACTTTTCTATTTCAGTTTTCTGTTTAGCCTGTTTTCTTTCTTTCTTTCTTTTTTTCTCCTTTCCTTCTTTTTTTTGCTTCTTTGTTTCATTTCTTTTTCTTCTTTTCTTCCTTCCTTTCTTCCATTCTTCTTTTCTTCCTTCCTTCCTTTCCTTTCTTCTTTTTTCCTTCCTTTTTTCTTCCTTCCTTTCTCTTTCCTTCTTACTTTCTTTTTTCTTTTTCTTTCTTTTCTTCATCATTCCTTTAGTTTCCGCCTTTCTCTCTCTATCCTTTCCTTTTTTTCAGTTTATCTATAAAACCAAACCTGTTGGAGCCTCATCAAATGCAAATGTTCTTTTCTTCAGAGACGTTCCATACTATAATTGAATTTTAGGATAACTTGGAATCTTTTAGCAAGCATAAACTGAATCAGTTAGCCTTAGTTTTTCTCCTCTCTTCTCTGTTTAGACTAACTGGCTTTTGCAAGGACAAGATATCCTCAGGAGTAGGATGATAATACCATTTGAGCATTATCTAAAAAGAAATGCATTTAATAATATTGGTAACAACTGCAGCTAATACAGGCAACTAGGTGGCACAGTGGATAATATGTCAGGTCTGGAGTCAGGAAGACCTGAGTTCAAATTCTCCCTTAGACACTTATCAGCTGTGTAACTTTGGGCAAGTCACTTAATGCTGTTTGCTTCAGTTCTTCATTTGTAAAATGAAATGGAGAAGAAAATGGCAAACTACTCCAGAGTCATGAAGAGTCAGGCTTGATTGAAATAACTGAATTTATGTAGTGATTTACTTTAATGTTGACAAAATGCTTTTCATATGTATATATCATATTTGTTAGGTAATGATAAATATGAAAAACGCATGAATTCAATGCATTACTGTTGAGATTTTAAAAAGGATTTCACTTGATCTTACAGTCTTTTAAACTTTCTTAACTTTTAAACATCTCTTTTATAGTTTCTTCCTTCTCTTGTGTCTTTGCCATCACAAATTGTTTTCTAACCTGCCTTATTTATCAGTGAATCTCCTTTGAATTCAATTCATATAAATTGCATATGAATTAAGTTCAACAAACAATATGTGACTACTGAATGCAAGACACTGTTCTAGGTGTTGTATATAAAGCCATAAAAATGACTCAGTCCCTGCCTTCTCAAAAAGTTTTTTATTTTAGTGAACTAGTAAAAGCTGGAAATGTACAACTTTGCAACTCAGGCCCAGAAATCAATCTCTTTTGGTCCTGAGACACTTTTATTTAATGGAACTTGCAAGTGAAAAATCTCTCATGGGGACTATCTCTGCCCTTGTAATTCTTAGCAATGTGGAATTACTGGAAATTTTGAGATCTGGAAGGGTTATTGTCTACATTTTATATGTCTGTACTTTGTGGCTTTTACCCCAAAATATATCTAAAAGAGCATGGATTTTGTATCCATAGCTAAGAAACATTTATCAAAGAACAGGAGTAAGTGATATGGGATTTTTTTAAAAAGCAAAATGTAAAGAGCTGACTCTGATGAGTATAAAGTAATCAGTCTATTTCTTTTGAAAAAGAGCATTCATTAATTTGGCTATGATGATAGTTATGAGATTCTTGAAAGATCATTTATCCAAAATTGTTTGTCATTTTTGAAGTTTTTCTTAGTATATCATGAAGATATTTCAGGAGTAAAGCTAGAGTGAGGGAATTAAGGGATACGCATTTATTAGGTACCTACTGTGTCCCAGACAGTGCCTTAAATACTTTCCAAAGATCCATTCTGTGATTCTTATAAGTTTGGAAAGTAGATCCTATTGTGCTGTTTAAAAAAGTTTGAGAGAGAGTTTTTGGGAAATTTAATCATTTCATTAGTAATACCAGAATTTTCAGTAAAAGAATGGTCATTTGTTCATCTCTCTTACACCAAGACCCCTGATGGCAATGGACTCAAAGCTTATTCCTTTTAAAAATAAATATTCAATCAACTTTGACAGGTTAATACTTAGTGAGAAAGTGAATATTAAAATGGGAGGGTGGGAGGGTCTTGGGATATATGACTGGGGTCACCCATATCTTGGTCAAAGATGCTTAGCAATTTCCCTATCACCCTTCCCTGACTTGCCTGAACAAACTCAGTGAACAGGAGTACAATAGTTACCCCAAATTTAGAATTTCTTTTATTGTATCTAATTAGATCTTAGAATAAATCTTTAAGAGAGATTTCCCGCAGGTTTCTGAATGAAAAAGTAGTAACTTAGAAAAGGCTTGATCTTAAAATTAATTATTAAATACAAAAGCGATATAATCATTTCTTATAGTAATTATTACCCCTATTTTACAATTGAGTAATTGAGGCAAATCAAAGTTGTGACTTGCCCAGGATAACATGGCCAATAAGTAAGACAAATTTGAACTCAGGTCTTCCTGAATCTGACTCAGTGTATCCTATACTACTTAGCTGCCTCTAAAGTTAGAGCCCTAACCTCTCTTATGGCATGGATCTCTTTGGCAATGCGTTGAAACTTATCTCAGAATAAGATTTTTCTCAAATAGTTGAAGGAAATATTAAATTTAACAAAGATAGAATTTTTCTCATCCAAATTCATGGACTTCCTGATACCTAATCGTAGTCCCTTTAAAGGTCCATGAATCTCAGATGAAGAACCTCTAGTAGGAAATAATCTCAGTAGCACAGTAAGAGAGAATATTGAACTTTAATCCTTCAAAAGGAACATTTCCCTGAGATTTACAAATTGTCTCTGAATAATTATAAAAAATGAAAAACTTGTAAAAAGGGAGAGAAAAGATTTGAGATCCTTAATAAAGTTATGGGGAAGGAAATTGTCTAAGTTGTACCAGCATATGAAAAGAAATTTGGAAAATGAAAGGTCTTAGTTCCTGTGTTCAGCAAAACATCTTTATTCTGTTCCTTTATTATTGGTGTTCTAAATATAAGCTTTTTAAATGTTTTTTAGTTCACTGTTATTTGTATATACATATATATTTATATATATATATGTATGCATGTATAACTTTTAAAAGATTTTGATTGAAATTCTTTAAAATATTTCTGCTTTGAATTATTTGCTCCTCTCACTTGCTCCCATTCCTTCCCTACTACTGGGAAAGCAATACAATATCCACTATACATATGAAATGTGATAAAATATATTTCTATCTTAGCCATGTTATGAAGAAAACAAAGAAGAAAGAAAAGATCACCATTATTTTTGGCTAGAACTTTTTTTTTTTCCCCAAAATGAGCCAAAGAAAAACAGTTAGGCTAAAGCATGAGACCCAATGTTTGATCATAATCCCCTATTTCCCAAAAGGAGAGACGTTCAAGAAGGCATTTTTTTCCTCTTAAATCTGCTACTTTACAATTTTTGATATCTAAGAATGCGTTATGGTCCAGCTCTGAAACAAGGATTTAAATCAGTGGAATTGATGAGACAATGGTTATTTAGTTTAGCATGGTGCTTAATAGTTCTCTAAATTCAGCATGATTGATTTGATCTTATAACAAATAATGGTTTCCTAGTGATATAATAATTGGTTTATACTCAGTGTAGAGCACATAATCTGGGAGCTCAAGCTCTCGGGGCCAAGGAGAGAGAGATTCAATTCCTTCTTCGGTCAGGCTCCTGGTGACAGGCTCTCCTCCTGCATTTTTTCCACTGAAACCAAGTCCCCTCTGAAGGCCATGAGAAAGCTAGCTGAGCACCAGGGGAAGGAGACAATAAAGACTTTTGGACTTCAACACCTGACTATTCTTGTGGTGAATTTTCTACTGAAAAGAAGGCTACCCCAAAGATCTCCAGAAAACCAAACAAGAACAATACAAGAATGAAATGAGGAGGAGGTGAATTTTAATTTTTTTTTGATGAACAAAAATCTATTTTCTTTTCTTTCCTTTATCTACCCCTAATGGTTAGAAACAAATAAACTCTTAAATACATAATTAGGCAAAATCAATCCTTTGATTGGACATATCCAAAAAGAAGTCTTATTCTTTTCTCTGAGTCCAGCACCTGTGTCTTCTGTTAGGAAGTGGGTAGCATACTTGATCATTTGTCCTCTGGAATCATAATCCCTTCTCATCTCTGCCTTCTAGTTTCCCTGACTGTCTTCAAGTCTTAGTTAAAAGCCCACACTGTCTGCAGGAAGGCTTTCCCAGTCCCTGTAAAACTACTTCCTTTCCTTTATAATTATTTCCAATTTACCTTGTGTGTACATAGTTGTTGATAGATTTTGACTTTCTAGTAGATTTTCCTCCTTGAGAGCAGGGATTATTTTTGCCTTTTTTAAATCCTTCAAATTTTAAATTTACCCCAAGATACCCTGGCAGATAATTAGCACTCATAAAATGCACATTGACTGATCAACCAACTGCATTGATCAAATTTCTTAAGTGTTTAAAAGCCGTTTGTCTTTATAATGTTGTTATAAGATGCTCTTCTGGTTTTGCTCGCTTCTCTCTGTCAGTTTATACAAGTCTTTCCACTATCTTTTCAATTATTTCTTACAGCAGATAGTATTCCAATATAGTCATATACTATAATTTCTCTGGCTGATGACCTCCCTTTAGTTTCCAATTCTTTGATACCTCAAAAAAAAAAAAAAAAAAAAGCTGTCATAAATATTTCAGTATATGTGGATTCTTTTCCACTTCCTTGTATCTCTTTGGGATATAGATCTGGTGTGGTATCTTACTGGGTTAAAGGGTTTAAAGGGTATAATATTAGGCATAATTCCAAATGTTTTCTAGGGTGGAACAATATATATTTCCACCAAGAATGCATTAATATGCCTTGTTTGCTGCAATGTTGAGGGAGATCAATAAGAAAGAAGATTCAAAAGTGGATCATAAAATATCACTTCCTTTTGAGTTTTTTTCACATAGCTGATCCAGATAAGGGATCTCTCTCTCTCTCTCTCTCTCTCTCTCTTTCTTTTTTTAATGCTTTTCTTATTTTCCTTTTACTGAAAACATACTGCCTTTTGCCTTTCAATCATTTATACATTTTATTTCCTTGTACTGTTGACTTAATGTAAGTCAAGCACAGAATTAATTAGTTATCTTGTGATTTCATCAATTATTCTGGTTGTATCTTGAAATTGTTGGACTCCTTAGTTTTTCCCGTAACTTATTTTCTCTTTTTTCCCTTTTATTCTTAGGCTTTGTTGGTTTTTTTTTTTTTTTCTTTTATGTTATTCCTTTTTTTACATTACTCTATTGGGAAAGAACATACATAAAACGAATCTTTAATGGATCATCTGCTAAATCAGGAGTATTATTTACCCCAAGATTTGTATTGTGTCCTTTTATTAATTTTGTGAGTTTTGGCGATTTTATATGAAAGTTATTTTCTGCATGACTTGATGCTTTAGTCTTGACAGAAGACCTCATTTCTAAAAGTATGCCATATTCATTATAGAAATGTTAAATACAACATCCTACATAATTCTTGATTATATTGGGAACAAAGATAGTGAAGGACTTTGAGCTAGATGGGGCACAATTTAAAAGTTAATGTTGATTTCTCTTAAAAACTTATTTTCCAACTGATGCTGAGTAAAGTAAGCAGAAACAGGAGAATATTGCATACAGTAATAGCAACCTTGTACAGCGATCAATTATAATAAACTTAGCTCATCTAAGCAATGCAGTGGCCCAAGACAATTGCAAAAGACGCATAATGGAAATCCAGAGAAAAAACTATGGAGTATGAATGCAGATTGAAACATGCTCTAAGCACTTTTTTGTTTTTTATTTCCCATAGTTTTTCCATTTTGTTCTGATTTTTCTTTTACAATATGACTAATGTGGAAATATGTTCAGCATGATTGTACCTATATAATCTATGTAATATTGCTTGCTGTCTTGAGGGAAGGGAGAAAAATTTGAACTCAATATCTTGTAAAAATGAATGTTGAAAATTATGTATACATGTGATTGGAAAAAATAAAGTACTATTAAGTGGGGGATGAGTGGGTGGGGAATTTGTTTTTCATTAAATCCAAGTGGTTACCTTCCAACAAGATGTAGAGCTTGTTCACATAATGAGAACAGAAACCTGTTCTTTTTTACAGAAATATTCTTGAGAGGCACACAGATTGTTCCCAGTGTTGGCATCTGGGAACCGAATTCATTGTGACATATCTGTTTGAGTTATATTAGATTTAAGTTGGCCAACTTAAAACTGTAGAAGATAGAATATTTGCCATAAATTCAGCTGACTGATTTAGATTTGCCGCATATGTAGACTTGTTTTGGAATATAAAAAGGAAAAATTGATTATTAAAAGAATAGTTAACATTAAAATGAAGAATCATTAAAATGAAGCTGCATTGAGGCAGCTGGGGATACCATAGTCTTGAAGCTAGCCTTGAATCAGGAAGATGTAAGTCAAAATTCAGCTTCAGTCAGTTACAAGCTGTAATCCTGGGCAAGTCACTTTGTTACCTCAGTCTCCAGCTATACAATGGGGATAATAATAGCACCTTCCTCCCTGGATTGTGAGGACTAGCTGAAATAGTATGTGTAAATCACATTGTAAACCTTTAGCCACATAAATACTACTTTCTTTTATTATAGCTATTATTATCAATGAATGAAAAGACATTTATTAAACATTTATATTTCAAGCCTTGTTAAACACTGCAAATACAAATATCAAAGATGAAGATAGACCACACAGAGAACTTACATTTTAATAGGGGAAGACACCTTATAATGGAGAGCAGTATCCAGGTAAGGATGTGGTAACAGGAGCCATGGGCTAGTAAACTAACCCATTCTTGACACTGAAGGACAAGATTAATTTGATTCTAGTTCCAGAACTGGAAATAGAATAGAAAGGAGGAACAGTGTTGAGAGTATATATATGACAACCAGGCATCTGTCAAGGAAGTATTTGGGGAATAAAGTGATATGTGGCTAGAGTAAGTGCTACACTTTCCTGATTGGTTAACATGTAGGGATGATTTGCCATTTCCTGCTCAAGCTCATTTTACAGATGAGGAAACTGAGGTAAACAAGGTTAAATGATTTGTCCAGGGTCACACAGCTAGTAAGTGTCTGAGGCCAAATTTGAACTCAGAGATGACTCTTCCTGACTCCAGGGTCAGCACTCTATCCCTTTTGTCATCTAGCTGTCCAATACCATCTTTAAAGGAGGAATAAACCAGGTCTCATAGCATCCACATGGGATTTGTAGTCATCATAGGTTATCTTCCTAGAAGAGATGAAGGAGGATAAAAATAAGATTGTGATTGAACTTTGTAAGTTTCACACAAGAAAAGACATATCAAACGTACATTTAGTATGAAATTGTGTGTTTAGAAAGAATAGAGTTTTGGGTTCAGCCTACCCCAAATTTGATATTCAGGTATTTGATGCTTTGAAATATACTTTACCAGACAAAAACAAAACAAAACAAAAATGTCATGTAGAAAGTGACCTCCAAGAGTTGTTTTCTATATTTTTAGTTCTTATTTTTAAATTTTAACTTTCATTTTAAGGCTGAATGTAGATTGAGGTAAAGAAAGTAAGTGGAAGTGTTTCAGAGAAAGGAAGTGGTTTCTCAACTACCATCATTGGGTAGTTTTCTCCAAATTACTTCAACATAGCCATCATCAATATAAAGAAAGACAACATTATAAGAAAGTCTGAGAACAATATGTACTTGGGGAGAATGTAAACACATTTCTCTAATCTTTTCATTTTGTTTTACAGTTATATAAATTCTAATAAGATGTCCTTTCTAAAACTGTTTCTGTTGTCTCATTTTATGCAGGGAAATGTACACAAAATTCTGGATAAATGCACATTACCACTGACTGGGAAGCAGTGTGTGGACCGTATTATTACTGAAAAGGTAAAGTGCTTTCTTTTTTCCTTTTCCTTTGCCTGATAACATCTATCACCATGTCATTTTTTATTTGAAAGGATTATTTAAGTTGCACATGGCCTCCTTGAAAGTAAATTACACACACAGATCCAGCTTGATCCTGGGATAGGTTAAGTACTAATCATTTTGATATTTTAGAATGTAGATTCCATAAAGTGAGACACATAGACATACATGCCTCAGAAATGCTGTCATGTTTAATTCTGACAGTGATATCATTAAAGGAAAATGACACAGATTGTTTTGGTGAATAATGTTAGAATTAAAGACTTCTTGTTATGTGCATCACCCCTGCTGATTATCTTTGCTCTCCTAAATTATAAACATGAACTTTTTTTACTTCATTGGGTTAAGATCCAAGCAGCTATAGGTCATGTAATATAGGAAAGTCCATGCTCCATTCCTTTCACATTTCTTGAATGTTTCATTAACCCATGAAGACTTAACTTGTCTCTTTGGTTTGGTTGTAAGACACAGCCAACAAGATTGACATTTCTGTGTAAATGCAAAATTGAGGATTGTAATAAAAGAGAGAAATATCCCTGGGGCTATCCTGTTATCTTTATGATCATATTTGGTCCTAAAAAATTGCCTAGTGATTAGAGCCCTAGATTTAAAACCTGAAAAACTTGTGTTCAAAACCCTCCTCTAACATTTACTAGCTGGGTTTCTCTGAATCTCAAGTGTTTTTATCTGTAAGGTGAATAGTTTGGACTAGATGGCATTTCCAGCTCTAAATCTGTGATCATGTAATTTTCAAACTCTCATACGTGAGAGGCTAAACATGAAAAATGAATGGAAAAACATTTAATGAAGCCATACAACTGGAACAAGGAAGTCTTTTTTTTTTTTTAAATAGCTTTTTATTTACAAGTTATATGCATGGGTAATTTTACAGCATTGACAATTGCCAAACCTTTTGTTCCAATTTTTCTCCTCCTTCCCCCCACCCTCTCCCCTAGATGGCAGGATGACCAGTAGATGTTAAATATATTAAAGTATAAATTAAATACAAAATAAGTATACATGACCAAACCGTTATTTTGCTGTATAAAAGGAATCAGACTCTGAAATATTGTACAATTAGCCTGTGTAGGAAATCCAAAATGCCGGCAGGCAAAACTATAGGGATTGGGAATTCAACGTGATGGTTCTTAGTCATCTCCCAGAATTCTTTTGCTGGGTGTAGCTAGTTCAGTTCATTACTGCTCCATTGGAACTGATTTGGTTTATCTGATTGCTAAAGATGGCCAGGTCCATCAGAATTGATCATCATATAGTATTGTTGTTGAAGTATATAATGATCTCCTGGTCCTGCTTGTTTCACTCAGCATCAGTTCGTGTAAAGTCTCTCCAGGCCTTTCTGAAATCATCCTGTTGAACCAGAAAGTCTTGAGAGCCATAGTGAACTAATAGCATCTTTGTTTATGAGCTCAGGTCCAGTTCATTATCCTTTCCCATATTCCAGTTTTCTAAAAGCACATTAAAGGAAGTTGATGAAATGAGCTTTCTAGACATTATTTGTCTTAAAGGTATTCTGTTCTATGATCTGTTCACAGTCAACTCCCTTAGGGGTATTTATATAGACTATGTAAAAATGACTCACAATATATAGTATAATGGCAGACACTTTCTCCCCCTTTTCATCAATCTATCTTACCTTTTATATGAATACCACATAACTTTACTCCCAGAGTGACTTGGAAGAAGCAATAGCTTGGAAATAAATCCATATATACCTTTTCTTTCTCTTTATTTTAGCCTAGAGAAATCTTGAGTTGGGATTTTGGACTATTAGAATTCTCTTCAGGTAGTTGAAAGGTTATATATGTTACTTCTAAGAGGGACTAGATTAGTTATGCTTGGCTCTAAGGAGCAAAACTAGGAGCAGGGGGAGGAGGCAGAGGAGGAAAATGAAAAGAAAAAGGAGAAAATAAGTCAGGGAAGAGGAGGAAAAGAAAAAAGGAGAGAAGAAGAAAGGGAGGGAAAGTAGAAGAGGAAGAGAAGAATTATTATTATTCATTATTATTACTCACCTCAGGGTTAAAGGCTCATATTAGGGCAAATGAAATAGCGCCATCTTATATCATCACATATATATCACATATAGTGAGTGCTCATTACTGGAAGGTCTTTAGCAAAGAGTGTGGCTATAAGAAGCTTTGTAGAGGGGAATTCTTTCCCTTAGTTATAGGTTGGAGTAAGTGACTTATTATATCTTTTCCAACTAAGATTTCTTGTGCAGAAAGTACCATAATGTACAGGCAGCTGAGAGGAGCAGGAGATAGACATGAATTGGAGTCAAGAAAACCTGAGTTGCAGTTTAACAATGTGACTCCAGGCAAGCCATTTGATCTGTTTGCCTCAATTTCTTCATCTGTCAAATGGGGAATATTTTCACAAGAAATATATTCACAAGAAATAAATAGTCCAGTCCATCTTTAAACTATTTTCTAACTATTGCATAACCAAATTGTTTATTTCAAACCAATGGGACTAGTTGTTCCCCTAAAGGAAATATGTGGACCTCCTACCATCCCTTCCCTTGCATATACTATTCCCATCATTGAGAATATCCTTCTTTTTCCTTTCCACTTATCATTGTTAGCCATTTCAAAGTCAAATTCAAGAGTCCTGGGGCTACTGTAACCCTTTCCTCTGAACTTGGATCTCCTGTGATCTATTTTACTCATTTGGTACTTATCATAAACTGACCTGGGGAATCTTTAATATTGTCTTTATTGTTATACAACTTGTAAAATTTAATATTATATCTTATTTCTCCAACTGTGTTGTCAGTTACTTAAAAGCAAAACATTGCATCTTAAAATTCTTTGTATATGCTCCTCCTCTCAATAAAAGACTGGCCCTGGATGATAGACATAGAAGGTACTCACTCAGTAGGAATCTGTTGCATTAAGGATAAAGGACCCTGCAACACCAGGAGTAATAAGGGTGCCCTACATGGCCACAAGCAGATTAAAGTAGGAAGGTAAGACACAATTCAAGAACCAACTCTAAAAATTCCATTAGTAACTCTTTGAAAGAGGATGCTGGGATTCTTGAAACCATCACTCCTTTTATTAGTGCAGACTGGAGTGTGAACAATGGCTCCCCGACTGGAAGTCTAGGTCACCATTATTGGCTTATCTCTCTGTACTGCAATCGTGCTGTGATATGGAGAGGATAATGAACAAATCCTTCTGGGGAAAAGTGGCTTCTGTTTTCTCCTTTTTAGATATAATGGCAAAATGGGTTTTCTCCTGGTCTACCCTTCACTGTAACTTGGTTTTTGTTTACTTTCTTTTGTACCACCTGGAGATCCTCATGGGGGTACAGAGAAATTAGTCTCTCTCACCTAATAACAGCACCTTGCTTTCCATAAGATCTGGACTCAATTGCAGCATAAGGTATGTGTAAATAAAAACCACACGTCAATTTGCCATTATTTTAATTTTCCTTATACTTAGATTTTACCTTACTGCTAATAGTATCTTATTTATTACCCTAGAAAATTCTCTGTCCTATAGTGTTTTAATGACTTGATGCAGAGGACTTGACATTTCTTCTTGTGTGTTTCCTTTTTGTAAGTGTGCCTTTATTCTTAATTCAGGACATAAGAGATGAGAACAAATTGTGTTCCAGACAACATTTTCTGTAAAGGAAAAAATTTAATTTTAATTGTCAATTAAAATTAAGTCATACAAAACAGTATAAAGAAACATTTTCATAATGATAATTTTTATTATCCAAACAAATATTTGTTCTGGAGTGTAGGTTTTTAAAATGTTCAAAAACAGATCTCTAAAAAAACAAAACAAAACAACACAACAACTTTATGGCTTTTAAATTTAGCAATCTTTTCCTATGGAATCAACTTCGTTAAGCAAATAAAGAAGGGTAACTACTCCTTTCCATTCTCCCAAGCGTCCATCCTGCTCTGTAGTTCTCTAAAGGGAATAATCTTTGGAAAAAAGTTAGTATTCCAGAAATTCTTTCAGAGTCGTCATTAAAGATGTATGATAATTATCTCAAAAATAAATGGAAATAAAATCCCTTATTAATTAAGCTGTCACAAGTTTTCTTGAACAAGTGTGTCTACAAATGAATGTGAATACATTGGACTCCCCTAAGTTATTTCAAATCTAAGTTCTGAACCTGAAAACAGCTTGATTATATACAGAGGATTCATCAGATTTATCAGAATAAAATGTGACTATTTCCACAATAATGATCTTGTAAAAGGTGTCACAGGAGGAATGATTGAAATGGATTTTGTTTAGCCTGAAAATTCAAGAATAACTTGACCCTTATCTTAAAATATTTGGAGGGATATCATATCGAAGTGAAGTTAGGAATTGATATGTATTTTATGTCTGTGGAGAGAAGAATTAGGACCAGCAGATAAAAACCACAAGGGGACAGATTATATATAGTCAATGATAAAAGTTACACTTTTTAATTTTAGAACTATCTGGTAATGTAGATTGGCATTCCAAGTAGCTTTCTGTCAATAGATGTATTCAAGAAAGATGTGCATATAAAGAGACCAGTTACTGCTCTGAGATGCCTTAATTCCTTTCAATATGAAGGAACATACATCTATTTAAAGGTTTGTATCTAGTACCAGAGGAAATGTCACAGGATAGAATCCATCTAGAATCATAAAACTTTGCAGGTAAACTTCCTTGGAGACTCCAGAAGCCCTAAAGGGCAAGGCAAGAAAATTCTTCCCCTGAACCTTTCTAGGCAGTTGTGTTGCACAGTGGTTAGAGTTTGGACTTGGGATCAGAAGGACCTAGATTCACATGGACAAGTCACTTAATCTCAGCCTTATTTCTTTCATCTGTAAAGTGGCAGGGGAGAATGAATAATTAAGCATCCACTGATTGCCAGAAACTAGTTAATTTGTTTTAAAAATATTATATATCATTTGAAAATGGGGATAATAATAGCACCGACCTCACAAAGTTTTTGTGAAAATAAAATAGAAAACATGTACACTGAAATTTTAAAGCTCTATATAATGCTAGATATTCTTACCTATTATTATTATTAGTAGTAATCCTATAATATTGTAATGCTATGACTTTTTCCTCCATCTCTTCTTTTTATCACTAGCAACATATAAGATTTTCTTTGACCTTCCCCTTCCAACAGTTTTTACTCATCTTATCCATTTTAATGGATATTTTTCTAAAATGGAGAATTTATTTATGTTTCTACTTTTCAAATATCCCTTGATATAGGGGAAGGTCATCAGTAAAAATGTCAGTCCAATAGAATATCAAACTGCACTTATGTGAAGGTCATAAGATATACTGGAAAGAGCCTGGGGTTTAGGGGGAAACTTGGATTCAACCCTTTTCTCCTGCCCTTCCTATCTTTGTGATCCTTTCTGACTGATGTTCTTATTTTCTTATTTTTATCTTTTGGAAATGATCTATGATTCCCATTGGTATCAGGGATCACATAGCAGGAAGTGCTAAAAAACAAAAAAATTGAACCTGGGCCTTCTTGACTACAGCTGCCTACACTTGACTATCCATTACACTGTGCTATTTCTCTTTATTAGCTGTTTCTTTTTTTAAAATGAATATCTATTAATTTATTGTCTCTCATTTGGCTGTCAAAAAAGTTTTTTTTTTTTTTTTTTTTTAATGTCACTTAAGGTGTTAGCAAATAAACATCATTACTATTCGCCACTTGTGTATTTTCTAGCCTCAACTCTTGGACAAATAATTACTGATTGGTACATGTTTGGTATATGTTAATTGGTACATGTTAAATATAGCTAATAGTTTCATGATTTCAGACTACTAATTCTTTGGTTTCCATGCTTGCTTTTTCCTTTAAAAGCATGAGTTATTTTTTCTAGTTCCTTTGCCTTGTTTTTTAAAATGATTATCATGCTAAAAACTATTTTGCTTGAATCTGACAGGCCGTGTTTGATGTGGACAAGGAAAAAGGGTTGACTTTGATTGAAATCTGGGAAGGATTGACAGTGGATGACATAAAAAAGAGCACTGGCTGTGATTTTGCTGTAAGTATTTCTTTGAGTAAATGTAGCCATTTGTCCTCTATAATGAGTTTGATTAATGGGTAAGTACAGGACATAAACCTTTAATTTGTTATCATTTTTAGATTTGACCTTTCAGATTCACAGGAGTAGAAGGAAAGGGTGGTCACAGATTAGATCAGATGGGAACAGAGAATCATGCACTGACTCACAGGGGAGCAGTAAAAGTCAGGGTGGGGGCACATGAATGGGAAGACGGTGGGATTTAGATCAGGAATTAGTTAGAAACACAAGGAAAAGAGCAACTGCATAGGTAGTTAGAAATAAAAGTTAAGGATGGAATGCAGTTTATTCTCTGAAGATTCTTCCAAATTTCCAAAATGGTAGTCAAGACATAGTACAGCCCAACTGTGCTTCACATGAAGAAGCAAATCTTCCCAATTTCTTTTAGGGTATGATATTAAACCAATCAAAGAATTGCTCCTTAGTAAAGGTTTGTGGATTTGATTACAACAGACCTTGAAGAATATTTATGTTTCAGGAAGGATTCTAACACTACTGGAATTATACTACTATGCTCAGTTTTAAGAAAATTTAATGTGTTACAATTCATTCTAACAGCAGGTGAATTAAGAGTGGGAAGGTTATTAGTGCTATAAAAGAATTTCCTTTGCTTCAGAAAAAAAAAAAAAACTGGAGGAGGAGGTAACTCAGAACACATATTGTGATTTGGGAGAATGTCTAATCCAGTAAGGCTATGCATATGTAAAGGGGGAGTAATGAGAAATAAGATTTGATATAAGTACCCATCCATAGACCACTAATCATCTTTCTACTTGAGAGGGGAAGGGAGGGAAGAAAAGAAGGAAGCAGCAACCATAAATCAAAGAAACTAAGATCCTGAGTAAGCAGGACTTGTTGACCAAAGATAATCATAAATGAAGACAAAATCTCTCAAAAAGATTTCATTTGCATACAACTTTTCAGGAAGACATCTCCTATCTATGGTGAGGTTTCTGTAAAGAAAATAGGAAAACCCAGTTGCTACAAGACTACCTAGCCTTCAGAAAATCATTCACTAGAGATTATGATAAATCTCAAATACATTTATTTCTTAGGCCCTGAATGGCTTGTACCTATCAGACTATAACAAATTGCTGTGAAAACAGGTTTGCTGCATAATTCATTACTCTCATATATAACTATTCATGGTACTCTGCCAAGGTCCTTGTCCATTAACCTTTTCTGAATTTCTCTTTGAAAATACTCTTCCAGGAATACCTTGCACAAAGATCCCCTCTTTAATTAGCTTTACAGTAACTACAGAGGGAAAATAGAATTTTGTCTGCATTTTATTCTAGACTTTTATCCTAGCGATCAAGTAGCAAAACTTTCTTTTACTAAGACATTCTTTAAATTTACCCATGTGAATTAGTCAGCCCTCCTTCCATAAGGTAATATATATTTTTAGATATGATAGATACTATATAGCAAAAAAGATTGCGAAAAAGATTGCATATCATATTTTTAGATATGATAGATACTATATAGCAAAAAAGAGTCTGGTCCCAGGTACCTATTTGTGTAGGGAAATGTGGAATGAAAGTAGATGGATTGTTAGACTGAAGATTTTATACTACTTAACTCTGGTAAATATAATTCACGCAGTCCACTCTTTCACCTAGAATAGTTGAGAAATGTAGTCTGGTTAAGTAGGTATTTTGATAAATGAATAATAGTTTTGTAAGGGTTTTAAAGCAGCAAGATATTCTTAATAATAAAATTATTCTGATTGTATCTTAATACTTTTTCATCATTATGAATACTCCTTATGCAGTCTTCATCATAAATATCAGTTATTGGTATGCAGAAATGCCAGCAACTTGACAAAATGCTAAATAAAAAGATACCAATAAAACCATGGTCCATGGAAAGAGCACTGAGTTTGGAGTCAAAGACCTCAATTCAAATTTCATTTTCTATAGGTTGAGAATGAAGGAGTAAATAGGTGGTGTATGAAAACGAACCAAAGCAAGAGATGGCATGATTTGTGTTAGAAGACAGTAGCAGTAGCCCAGTAGAGTGAGAATATAGAGTACGTAAAGGTGAATAATGTGAAGTGCATACTTGAAAGGGAAGCTAGAATCAGATTTGTAGAGGTCCTTAAAAGTGTGAATCAAAATTTTATGCCTTGTCTTAGAGGCAGTGGAATGTTATAATCACATTTGTACCTTAGGAAGATTATTTGGCACCCTTGTGAAGAATGAATGAGGGGGAGAAACTGAAGGCAGGAAGAACAGTTATAAGGCTATGATAGTGATCCACACAAGGGTTGACTAAGATTGAACTAGGATAGGGACTGGCATTGTAAATGGAGAGAAGGGAAAAGATGTGAAGAGGGATGGTTCAGTTGATAGGTTTTATTACTTAATTGAATATTGACAGGAAAGGAAGGAGTTAGAGGTGACTTTAAGGTTTCTAATTCAGTACCATCAATAGAAATAGAGAAAATTGCAGAAGATATGGGTTTCCATTGGAAAATAATGATGTAGCATCATAACAACCTACTTTTACAGCTGGAAGTAACCATGGAATATGACTCTCTAATTGTACAGATGAATAAACTAAGCCCAAAGGGGTTACATGACTAATTAAAAGCTTCACAGGAAAAAATAACTAATATTTGAACCCCAAATTGAGCACTTTAACCAAAAGTATAAATAATGCTATTAATAGACTTTAGCATCTTAACAAATGACTTGTGACTTAGCATATGTCAGGTTACATGTATGATATGGGCTAGTTGTATAGTGAGAGCAAGGGATAATAATCCAAGTATTTTAGTTATTAGTTATGTAATTTATATATATATATATATATATATATATATATATATATATATCAGAAAGCCAGAAGACCTTAAGGTACAGGCAGAACATGGACAGGAATCTCATAGGATAAGAAAACATCTAATCAAGACTGGTAGAAGGAACACCCAGACCAGTGAGATCACAAACTATGCAAAAAATTAAGCATTTGTGAACTACCTATTATGTACTGGGCACTGTTTTAGGCACTGGAAATACAAAGACAAAAATGAAACAGTCCCTACTCTTGAAGAACTTACATTATGCTAGAGGACAATATATACACAACTAAGTTAATTCTTCCTTCCCTCCTCTCCCTTTACCTCTCCTCTCTTCTCCTCCTTCCCCTTTCCCTTGTCTTTCCCCTTTCCCTTTCCCTTCCTTTTCCTACCCATTGGACTACCCAGATTGAAATGTCCAGCAGTCATTTGGAGATTTCAGTTTAGAGTTTAGGAGAGAGGAGAGAAACTAATTATGAATAAATAGATTTGAGTATCATTGGTAAAAAGAAGATGATTGAATCCATGGGAACAAATGATATCTCCCTGGAAAAGAGTATAGAAAGAATAAAGAAGGATCCAGGGCAATATCTTGTTAAATTACTGAGTGCTTGCAGTATTCCTACTCCCATTCCAGCTACAAAGGAGGATGCAGAGGAAGAAGAAAATGTTGTGGTTTTCTCCTCCTGGAAGAGTTGCAGCTAAACCTTGAGGGACAAGTATATACTTCTTGTCTACTTCTCTGCAATGCTATCTCAAAGAAACCAGATACAGACATTCCTTGCCAAGAGGAATGAATTTATATGCACCCATATCTATTATGAGCTGGCATTGTATCAGAAAGAGAGTACACTCTAAGGATTTCAGTGGGTTGAGAAGACAATACATTGGACATTGGCTTAGCTCCTACATTTAAATCATCTTTTGCTTAGTTAGTAGATCACCTTGCCAGAGTAATCTGCTTTGGCGGTTATGGGTTTATAACTTTGATGAAACTATGAAGGAACAGAATGAGAAATTGTACTTTCAGTAGATGTTTTTCATTACAAAAATAGACAGGCAAAGTCATTCTACATAAAGATTCATCTTCTTCCTTTTCTGTAAAAGCCAGCCAGTTTTTACATGAAGGGTATGAACATTAGAAGCTCAAAATAGGTCTGACATAACAAAGAAAAGAATCAAATGTTTCATTTAAAAAAAATTAAGCTGTCCACTATTCCTTTGAGAGGAAATGTTATAAACCATCTATTTAAAATCATCTGTTTTCAACAGAAGAGTTTTATTTCATTAAGTTATTCCCACAGATGTTCCATTGCTTAAAAAAGAAAATGTATTGTTTCTGAGACTGCCTTGTTTAATACAAAGAGCCATGTGTCTTTTCTTGTACATGGTAGAGAATTCTCATTGATAACAACTGGAGATCCATGCAAATGTAGACTTTTACTTTTTGCCTACTTATTACAAGTCTGTCTTGAGAAAGAAATGTCTTCCAAATGGCAAGTTAGAATAAAAACACTCTTAAGCATACAGCTGATCTTATTCTCTGAAAAATCCATTTAACTCTGCCATTTATATAATGTATATGTTCTGGTGGGTGGAGAAGTGATTCTGTGCTACGTACACAGTTTGAATAGAAAATCCTTTGATAGTAAAATTGAAAGATGTATACATTCATCATTATGAAATGTCAATTCAGGGACATTTTTCAAGTAAACTTAAAAAAAAAAACAAAAGTAAGTGATATGTTCTCTTGCACATTAATTCACTAATGTAATTTTTTCTCTAAGGGCCTGGATTATCGGGTCAAAAGCACTACAAAAACTTTGAAGCATATGGGTAAACATTAACAGCTATATTGACATAGGTTTCAGTCTGGTATTGTCAAGCAAGATGATACATTATTTAAAGATGGTGAGTTATACAGAATCCTAAAGTTAGGGGTGACCCTAAGGAGTAATCTGATCTAGTTCATCTACTCCTTTTGCATTGACATTTAGCCTTGAAATAATTTGAAGAAACTGAGAATTGGTTTAGGGAACCTGAGAGAATAGAATAACCTTGGAATAAAAGGCCTTTTTTGAGGTAAGGGTCTTCAATAGGTTTCAATTTGACTGAGGCTGCACCCATTCAGTGATTATGGCTAGGTAGCAGTTGAGGCAAAGAATCTTCTCTTTCACATAGTTTAAAAAAAAAGTCTAACTAAATAAATAAATCTGGGAGGGGAAGAACCTCACAGTTTCTGGCCAAAGCAGAAATGATTGCTATTTACATTTCATCTGAGTCAGACAGGATCCCAACAATGACCAAATGGGACTTAACCTAGGACCTATTTGTGGGCAATGAAAATCAGAATGGAATCACGGAATGGGTGCTGCCTCAGTTAAACTAAGACATATTGAAGACCTCCAGGTCTTTCAGATTCCTCTATCCTGTATTTTTGTAGTTAATTTTGATAATTTAATAGATCTAGTTCCATTTAACTCTACCTTCATCCAACTGATATCTATTCATCTTACCCATAAGGATGTGAATGAGGTAGTTTTCAGATGACTTTCTGAAGGTCAAGTAGCCTGTGACCATGGAATTCCCCTGATTTTCCAGTTTATTAACTGTCAAAAGAAGTCAAGTTATTATAAAATTTTTTATGCTTGATGAACCTATGTGGCCTGGTGATGATCACCACCTCCCTTTTAAAATGCTCACAAACAATAACTTTTATGGGAAAATCTAGAATTTTGAAAGAAACCTAAGTCTAGGGTTATAAACCTAGAATTTGAACAATCTATTTTCTGCCCTTTTCTGAAAATGGGAATACCATTTTCCTGTCTCTAGTTCTATGGCTTTTTTTCTCATTCTCCATGATTTTTTAGAGTACCAACATTGGCAAATTCATTCAGTATCTTGTCCTAAGACCGTCAAACCTATTGACTCAAGTTCATTGAATCCCCTTCACCACTATTACTCTTCCTCAACTCTGCCACTCTTGAGTCTTACTTAGAGGTACTAAGAGGGGAGACACTAAGGTGTTAAATGACATGCCTGGCATCATAAAATCAGTGTTTGCTGAGATGGAACTCCAAGGTCAGTTTTCTATCCATTAGAATACCCTGCCCTTTCTGCAGTTATCAATAATAAGACAAACCAAAAGTCTTCAGAAAAAAAATTAAAGAAAGATTAATTGCAGGTCCCACAGAAAGCAAAATTGAAAAATTGAAATCTTGGTTCATCCAGAAACATGGGGTAGTAGCTTTAGAGCTAAGTGAGATCTGATGCAAAAAAAAGAGATAGTTGTATTATATGAAAGACCCAGGAGAGAGTGTTTTAGGGATTGGGGAGAGAATTACTGAGGAAGAAAGTGGTTTACATTGTAGGTGAGTGAAGGGCTGATACTGGTAGCAGGTTCCCCCATGTCCTTGTGTTGGTGAACATAAGAATTGGATCACTTCAGGAGGCCTCCTAGCCTACAGTTTTTTAGCCTTTTTGGTGTCATGGACTCCTCTGGAAGACTGGAAAAGCTTATAGACCCTTCTCAAAATAGTTTTTAAAGAAATTAAATACAGAGTAAAAAGCCAATGAAAAAGCCAATGCTATTGAAAGTATTTTTTGTTGTTGTTAAAAGTTCATTCCAGGTTAAGGACCTCTACAAATAAGCAATCTATTTATGTCCTTTCTGAGGTCTCTTAATTCCTTCAAGAAGGGATATAATCTCTCATTCCACAAAGAAAGATTAAAAATGCTGGGCTGAGGTGGACAATTCATTGTGACTGATTTTCAGTCACAATACAATTGACTAATCAATAGGGGGGGCATTGGGTTCCTGAAGCTAGGGGACACAGAAGGCAGAGGCAGATAGTGTAGATGGGTACATAACCCGAGGCATTTGGTATACTTCACAGCTTTACTTGGGGTTAAGTTTGTTTTAACTGTAACTGGATAAGGAAACACAGAAGCTGTGTGGGAAGGTATTTTTCTCAACATCTTTATATCCCAGCAGCACTGATTCAAATAATTTACAAAGTTATTTTTCATGGAAACCTGGTGGACAAAGTAGCTTGTTCTAAGGCTTGTGCTAATCAAGGTTTCACCCTATATATCATTTCCTCAAATTGCCTATTTTTTTTTCATTCCTCTTATCTTGTAACATCTTTGATGTAGGGTGAATAAGACTAACGTGAGAAACTTAAATGAATCAAAGTTACACTCCAACTCTAAGGGATCTTAGGAAATAAATATATCAAAATTATCAGTACAACAAAAATATCATTATAGAAGTATCAATATCTTCATTTTATGGAAAGGAAAGTTAGGGTAGAATGGGGAAGAGACCTGCTCACAGTCTCACAGCTAATTAGTAAGAGGGTCTAAACTAGGACTGGGTCTAATCCAAAAATTTGAGAGACATGATTGATGGGGATGAAAAAGCCAGAAGCAATAAACTGGGATGTTAATAATAAAGCAGGGCTTTGGACCTGAAGTCAGAACACCAGGGTTCTAATGAATACCAGCTCTGCCATTTTCTATCTTTGCCAGGGAAAGAAAAAGGCTTAGAAAGTATCTTACAGACTATCTGGTCCAACTCCCTCATCTTGTGGAAATAGAAATTGAGACTCAATGAAGTTAACTGACTCAATCCAAGTGACACATTAGTTGAAACAATCGATATGAGAGGTTGGACTTTAACTTCTAAGTCCTCAGACTACATCGCTAGTGTTCTTTCCACTGTGCCACTCTGTTCTCCAAAAGTCATCAATCTCTTTAAGCCAAAAGTTGTCTCTTCTATAAAATAACAGTAACATATTTGTTGTGCTTTTCTCATGGGTTGTTGAGAGGCAAGTCTTCTGTATTTTAAAGCACTATATAAAAATGAGTTATTATCCTCCAACATCATGGGGGAAAAAACCAAAGTCTACCTGAATATAAATGAAAAGCTACAAGCAAGGCAAATGGAATGTTGTCTGTGAATAAGTGGACACCACTCCATCTCCCCTCCCCCCCCAAAAGTCAGTATCTGTTTCTCTCTCTCTCTCTCTCTCTTTCTCTCTCTCTCTCTCTCTCTCTCTCTCTCTCACACACACACACACACACACACACACACAAATTTGAAGAGATGTTAAGCAGTAATAACAATAAAGATAAAATGGTAACAATAAAAAGCAATAAACCAGATTATACCTCTACCCCAGGTACTAAATGATATTCCTTTAATCAGCATAAAAATGAGTTTGATCATAACCTTGGTCTAGTCCTGCTACAGATTCAGTCTTGGCAGGGAAGCGTGCTGGGTTGGCTGCTAGGTCATTCTAGGTCATGGGTTAGATCTAGGTTGTCAGTACCACTAAAAGTCCTTGATTCCTTTAGGATATTTGTCTTTAGAATACTGTTGTTAGTATATTAATTGTTCTCCTGGTTTTATTCATTTTACTTTTCATCAGATCAAATACATCTCAGCTTTCTCTAAAACTTTCCCATTCATGATTTCCTACAATACAATAGCATTCCATTCCATTCACTGCTTGTCTTATTAGCTGTAGAAATTCTTTTTTTTGAAAAGGGTATATCTCTTATCTGGTCTGCTATGGACTCGATTTTAAAAGTTGTATCTTTTATACTCCCTGCAGGTATTACTCTTACTCATGAAAATACACAGTTTCTTCCCTTTAATTCTATTCTAGTCTTGGCTTCCTAAAACAAGACGAACGCTTCCCTATCTAACCCTCTAGATTCTTCCCAAGGGCTTCAAGTGAAATGCCTATCCTAGTCCCTTTCCATCTTTGTTAATTTATCTAAAGCAAATGCACTTGTTCCTTGTTAAGCCTGTTCTTGAGGAGAACCTCATTACGTCCACCATATATCTAGGATAGCATTTAAGACTAGTGTCCTCCCTTCTGTGGCTCATGAAGGCTAGATGGCAAGTGCCCTAGTCCTTTCAAGCTTTTAGGGACCACCTGTGAACTGCATTTTCTTACCTTGTTCTGTTTGTCAATTCTTGTTCTAAGTGTTTTATAGACTTTTAGGTCTACCTGCACTTACCATATTTCCCTAAAATTTACTCCCCCTTTGTTCTTCCAAAGGTGTTACTACTATCCTGCCAGTAGCCAACATTTGTCATCATGTTGTTTTCTTTATTTTTCTGGTTATACATGTACATTATTTTTTAAATACATATTTCTTTATGAATCATGTTGGGAGAGAAAATTCAGAACAAAAAGGATAAACAGAAGAAAAAGAAAAAAGTGAACATAGCATGTGTTAATTTACATTCATTCTCCATAGTTCTCTCTCTGGATGCAGATGGCATTTTCTCTCCAAAGTTTATTGGAATTACTTGTATCAAAATCTTTAGTAATTGATCATTGCACAATCTTGCTGTTACTGTGTATACTGTATTCCTGGTTCTGCTTGTTTCACTCAGCATCAGTTCATGTAAATCTTTCCAGGCCTTTCTAAAATCAGGTTGTCCATCATTTTTTATAGAACAATAATAATCCATTAATTTCATATACTATCACTTATTCACTCATTCCCCAACATTTGTCATCTTAAGGTAAGGTCATCCTTGACTCTCTCATGCAATCATTTGCTAGGTCTTGTCAGTGTCACTTCCATACAGCTCTTCTGTCCACAGTTTTCTCTGCTCAGGTGGCCATTCCATCTCTCCTGTACTGTTATATTAGCCTGCTTCCACTCTCCTTTCCAATCTATCCTCCATATGGCAGCTAAAAGTCTGACCATGTTAGTACTTTGTTCAAAACCTTCAGCAGTCTCTTATCAAGTACCTATTATATGCCAGGACAGCATCCATGTACTACTCATAATAAACACTTTCTGCCAACAACATCATGTGGTATATGTCCCTTCATTATCAACTACTTCTAGAACTTGAAACCTGGCAGGAATTTTATCCCCATCAAGCTTTCCTTCCACCTCCTCCTTTGCTACGTTATGTCCCCCCTACGACTCTCTCTAACTTTATCCCAACTCCCATTTTCTCTTTCATTTGCTTTAAGATTCTCAGATATATCTTTTATATTTGAAAGTTATTTTAATTAATATTTAATGAGCTTCTGTGCCATTAATGGCCCCTCCATGCTCTTAATAGTCACCATAATATATTTCAATGATTCATTATTTTCAGTGTTAATTATGAATTTTCTGATAAAATGTTGTTGGAATTCATTTTATTTCATTATTAATTCCATTTATTTTCTCATTTATTTTTAAAATTGTATTTGTTTAGATAATTTATAGACTGTAAAATTAGATTCACTTGGGGTTCCTTTTAGACATATTTCACTCTGAGTTACTGTAGAAAAGAAAGTACCATATGGTCCTTCAAATCCAATTCTCTGGTAGAGGGCAGTGGGTCCCTTCCTCTATGAAATCACTTGTCATTTACATAGTGTTTAAGAATATTGGTTTAATACCTTTATATGATGTTTAAGAAGAATAAATCCTAGAGAAATAAAATTAGTAAGGAATAGTTTGAGAGGATGAAGACTTTTGAAAAGTGTCTTTTGTGAAAGAAAAGAATAAGAAAATTCTCAATGACTCAGACTGTATGATTTCCTATTGTTCACACCGGTTGGCTCTAAGAGATGTCTAATATTTTATGATTACCAGAATTTTGAACTAATTTTTTTTTTCTTTTTAAACTAGGTTTCACCAAAACTAATGCCGATGAAGCAAATTGTAACCTGAAGTGTGGACTAAGTAACATTTTCCCTACTGCACTGTGGACTTTGAATATTTTTCTAATCACATAGGAGTTGATGCAAAGGAAATGAAATCCATGTCTGCATCACATTTATGTTTTTATTCTAAGGTCTAGTCTATATCTAGTCTTATTACATCTCAGGTTCTTTATAGCTTTATAAACTTTTATTCTCTGTCAATGACAGCATGTTTTAATAAAAAGATATATAAGTATTTCTTATAAGAATAAATGCTGACTGAAGTACATGTTGCCTTCTGGTTCTATTGTATTTACATTCATTTATATGTAATTATTCTAAGAAGATAATCACATGCAGGAATTTTGTAAAAGTACTTTCCTTCATAATTGAAATGAAACAAAATGTCACCATCTAGGGTAAAATTCAGGCAGGATTTTACAGATAGTATCGGCAGATTTAAGTGGAAATTTGTATAGAAATAAAATTTCCTATACATGAATGATGACTTTTTCTTTTATAATTTGTCCTTCAATTGCTATAACCCACAATTTTTGCATTGGGTCTTTGACAAGAAAGTCCATTGTCCCTGAAAAATCATCACTTCATTTCAAGGATACATATTTTTTTCCTTCTTCATTATAGTAAAAAGGTGTTCTCAGTCCTTTAAAACGGGATGTAGGAAAGTTTATAAAGGAAAAGGTGAATTTATGTTGGAGTAATTGACTTATAATGATGTCCTATAGGTAGGACATTTGAATAGACTCTAGTAGGCTTTTTCTACCTATCAAAATTAATTTGTGCCTGAAAATGGGCTACAGTCCCAGGAAACTAATCCATTTGATGGTCTCGGGCTCATCAATATTAAAACATTCAAACATTAGTTTAAAAGAAACATTGAAAGGAAGGCCACTTCTGGCACATTTATGGAGGTTCTAGCATCCTACTGAAGCCAACAGGTGTGATAAGGCAGAGAAAAGTTCATCTTTAAATTGTAATTCTATCTTCCATGGTAGAAGGATCTCTTTTTTTCCAGCATCTCTCAGAGAAGACCTGAAACATTAAATTATTTGTTCATACACAGTTCACAATGACTTGTGAAAGAGCAACTTTACTGCCATGGATGCTCCCTTAAAAGTACTTTTATTTCAGCTCTGAAGAGACCATTCTACCTACAGAACAATGAGAATCCCCTGTAATGGAAATAATAGTGCATTTTTAGGATGGTGTGGTACATCCTGTGTATTTATTTTTATTCACTACAGTGCTAGATTCACCCATCAATGGATGCTTTTAAAATTTCTGGGATTACAGTGAATAGAGTGCCTTAAGTCAGGAAAACTTATTGTTCTGAGTTCAAATGTGATCTAAGACATTTAGGAGCTGTGTGATTCTGGGAAATTCACTTAATCCTGTTTACCTCAGTTTCCTCATCGTAATGAGCCAGAGAAGGAAGTGGCAAAGCACTCCAGTAACTTTGCCAAGAATATCTCAAATGGGTCACAAAGAGTCAGAACTGAAATCGATTGAACAGCAACAGAGGAATATCTTGCATATTAGAGTCTCTAGGAGTTGGGAATCAGGGAGCACAGCATAGGACTCAGTCCTTTGGACCAGAACAAAATACTCATTATTGCCTTGCTCTAAGTATTGGGATTGCATATGTTGGTGCTTAGATGGTGGTTATCATTAAGGCCAACATTCTTCCTAGAGAGAATAAGAAACTTTGTTACGGAGTTTATGATAGAGGAAAGGAACCAGAACCTCTATATTAATTAATGTTTCTAATTAGGGGTTGAATCCTTATGTGAAATGCATATATATGGATATATATGTTCTATAGAATCATATGTGATTCCATATATAAAGTCCTGTGTCACACTTAGAACTAAAAGTGACCTTCTATACCATCCAATATAATTCTTTTATTTCATAGATGAAGAAACAATGCTCAGTGTCCTAGGAAGCTTCAAGTTTCAAAGGACCCCTCCAAACCTGACCTGTTTACGCTGTACCCTGATTTTGAAAATCAAGTAAAAGAAGAAGAGAAAAAGTTGGGCAGAGAAATGAGAGTGACATAAGAAAATAATGAGAAATAAGTCAATAGTTTGATAAAAGAAATAACACTTTATTGAAAAAATATTGAAAAAAAAACACTTTAAAAAATTGACTAGGACAAAAAGTAAAGGAAGTACAAAAAGCTAATAAGGAGAATAAAATCTTAAAAAGTAGAATTGGGCAAATGAGGGGAGGCACTGAAAAAACTCTAAAAATGCTTGTTGTTCATTGACATTTTAGTTTTCAACATTGGACAGCTTATTACAAGAATATTTTTCTCTTTTCTACTTTATGAACTTAAAAATGAATATTCTATGTAGAATATTTTCATGACCATAGAAGTGGGTTTGCAAAATCAGCCACCAGTTCTTCAATATGACCTGGTCTTATTGGGGAATCATTGTTAAACCTAGAAACAGTTAAAAGGATGAGAATCTTCCATGAATTTTCGGTGCCCTGAAATCCCCCCTTGGAACCTACTTTATTTACTAGAAAAACTTAAGATCCCCCCTTGGAACCTACTTTCTTTACTAGAAGAACTTAAGATCTCAATTGTCAATAAGCAACTAATAGCCAGACAAGTTTGCTTGAAAGTAAAGAATGAAACATGAAGGCAAGATCAAAGTAATGCCATCTGCATTCAGAGAGAGAACTATGGAAAATGAACTTAAATTGATAGACTATATTCACTTTTTTCCCCTTTTTCTTTTTTTTTTCTCTCATGGTTTTTCTCTTTAGTTCTGATTTTTATCTCCCAACATAATTCATAAAGAAGTGTGTATTTAAAAAATTAATGTATAAAACCAGAAAAAATAAAAAAATGAGATCAAAGTAGTCAAGAAATGGATAAATAAGGAGAGAACACATATAGGAATCTGAAATACAGAGATGAAAGGATATTCCAGGCATAAGGTCTTCTTACATAAATGTAAATAAGTGAGGGATGGAATATGGATTTCAAGAAAGTTATATTAGGCCAGTTTGGAATATGCATGGAAGAGGAGGTTATGTGAAATAATGCTCAATTCCAGATACTTGTTATTTAATCATTTTTATTAAAATCAATGCAGTATTCTCGTTGGGGTCAGGAATAGACATTCTCCACACATTGCATGGCTTTAGGGATAATTAACCTAGGACTTTGCATTGGAAGAGATTTTGGAAATTGTATAGTCAGGTTTCTTAATGTGAAGTTTGGGTAATTGAGTGGGAATATATATGTATATATTGTCATGTATGTCTATAATATATGAAAATATATAATACATGTATATATAATTTTTTTAAATAGCCTTTTATTTACAGGTTATATGTATGGGTAACTTTACAGCACTGACAATTGCCAAACCTCTTGTTCCAATTTTCCCCCCCTTCCCCCCACCCCCTACCCCAGATGGCAGGATGACCAGTAGATGTTAAATATATTAAAATATAAATTAGATCATGTATCTATAATGTGATTATAAATATGTATATATACACATATGCTGTGTGACCCTGGGCAAATCACTTAATCCTGTTTACCTTAGTTTCCTCATCTCTTTATATTCTCATTAAATCCCCAGATCTCAAATTAATATATGTTATTTGTATAAATGTATATAGGGGTAGCTAAGTGTCCCAATGAACATAGTGCTAGACCTGAAATTAAGGAGCTGCATCTTCCTGTGTTCAAATTGGGTTTCAGATACTTACTATGTGACCTTAGGTAAATCACTTAATCCTGTTTGCTTTAGTTTCTCATTTGTAAAATGAACTGGAGAAGAAAATGGCAAATTACTCCATTATCTTTGCCAAGAAAACCCCAAACAGGGTGATAAAGAATCATTTCATAATTGAATGCTGAACAACAATAAATATATATGTAATGAAAAAAATATATATATTTATAATGGGAACATGTACATGTCCCATTCAAATTATGTTTATTTGTATATATGTATATATTTGTGTAGCATATAAATATATGACATGTATATTATTCAATTTCCTAGATCTCAAATTAATAAATTCTGAACTAATTGAATTCTGAATATAAATATATGTGTATAAGTGTTTGAATTCACATTCAATTCTTGTCAGCTCAAAGTTACAACTTTTGTAACTTTAAGTAAAGAAAAACTGAACTCTTGATTTCTCATGTCTCTTCTAGCTCTAAGCTGAAGCTACTGAGATGAATTGATTTTATCAATGCTAATAAATAGCAGAATTTGAACCAAGGTCCTCTGACTCCTACTCAGTGTTCTTTCTAGTGTCTCACTTTATTTCAATCTCACTCAACTTCAGTTTCTCCATCTGGGAGTAATGAATGCTGGATTAAAAAATTAGTTGATACTTCCTTAAAATGTTGTCAAAGTTCCTGCATAGAAAGGAAAGGTAGTAAAGTGTCTGTTGGTGATGCTATTTTTCTGTGGGATGCTGTGTCTAAGAGATGGATTGAAAGAGTCTGTTTTCTTCATTAGGGACACAACTAATCACAAACAACATCTGGTGATGGGAAGCTAAATAAATTCTACTGCTGTGATCTGCAGCCTCAGTGAAGGAGCAACCCTGCAGTAATAAAATAAAAACAAGATGAGAGTGCCTTGGTGGTCATGACATCCAGACAAGTGACCCAACAGCACAGATATCTTGTGTGTTAGCTAGGAATAGTGGGAGGAGGAAGTCCAGGGGGAATCTAGTCCAGGAATTCTCAACAATGATGGATAATCTAATAGCACCCTGCAAAGCTTTCTCCACTACTTATGGAGCACTTCCTGCCCCAGGAGATCCTTTACCCAACTAAACTCGGGTCTTATTGTAAGTGTGGATTTTTTATTCCCCTTTTTGTGAGTGGATGGGGTGAGGAATTCCAGTGGGATTCTTACAGGTTGTAGGATACACTTTAGATGGATTGATAACTTATTTCCATGTTAGAATAACTATGGAGCCTAATTGGAGGATGACAGAATGCTAGGTTTAGAAGGCCCCTCAAAGGCAGTAGGGTTTGGAGGTAGAGTCAGAATAAAGTGTGCTATTGGGTACAAAAAAGCTGGTTTTCTGATGAGATAACTCAATTGCATTCTGATTCTGCTGTTTTCTTCCTCTGGGCCAAACTGGCAAATCATAAAACTTTTCTGGGCCTCTTCTTTCTTGATTATAAAAGGAAAATATTAAATGGTCTTTCTAGTGAGTTATTCTTAACCTGGGATCTGCAAACTAAATTAAAAAGTGTTTTTTTAATAACTATGTTTCAATATAATTAGTTTCCTTGATAATTTTATTTTATTTTTCTGTATTTAAAAACATTATTCTGAAAATGTAGGCTTTCCAAAGGGGACCATGACCCAAAATAAAGGAAAAAATCCCCTAAAGATGATCTCAAAAGTCCTTCCTAGCCCTAATCTCTTCTAGTTCTAAATGGGGGAGAAGATATTTTCAAAGAAGGAAAGGACTAAAGGGCTCTGAAATAAAATCAACTAGATTGGTCTGAAAGAAGTAATATTACAGATATTTGTCTCTTTTTTGATCAATTGAGTTTTGGAGGACTATGTTGAATCCAGCCAAAATAGCTAATGAGATGTGAATTTAGCCCTGTGAATGGAGATAGATTTTTGCCCATTAGCAAGCCCTGAGGCTTTACAATCCGAACTAATTTTAAATCTAATGAGCCAAACTTTTGAGATTCATGGCTGGCTCATGCCCGTGCTGAGTAAGCACATGCCTATTTTTTTTAAGGTATGGAGTGACTGTCAAATACAAAAGATGTGAGGGAACACATGTTTCTATGCATGTGTGCTCATACACACACAGAACAAAGTTTCTTTGTAGAGCACCTGCTCTGTTTAAGATTTTTTGCTTTTGCTTTTTATTTTCAAAATTATACGCATAGTTTTCAACATTTACCCTTACAAAAATGTGTTCCAAATTTTTTTCCCACCTTTCTCTCCATCTTCTCCTTCCTTAGACAGCAAGTAATCCAATATATGTTAAATGTTGTGTTTTATATATTATGTTAAATTTTATACATATTTTCAAAATCATCATGCTGCACAAGAAAAATCAGATCAAACAGGAAAAAAATGCAAAACAAATAAAACAACCCAAAACTGCTCAAGATTTAAGAAAAGCAAGGACCTATCTTATATAAACTAACAAGATAAATGGAGTGTTGTCACTGTTCCTAGGAATACCTACCCCTGACAACAAAATAAGATGAAATCAAAAGGTCACTTTTTCCTTGTTATCGAAACAGGTTTGTCAGATGTTTCATCTGCTTTAATATTCATTCACATCCTGTGGTAGATTGTAACTCAGATCACTTCAGGTGAACCATAATGATGGAGTCTTTGAGGCTGGCAATGTGAAGGAAAAAAAATAAACATCGGTTAATGTGAATTCAGTTCTTGTTTAATGAAACCTCTTCTTCAGGAGATCAGGCTCCAGGGAAGAGAGGAGAAAAGTGATAATGGCAGCAGAGAGATAGGACTAAGCAAAAGCAAAGAAATGATTTTTTAAAAATTATGAAACAAAACCTTCCTTTTTGGACTAATTGGGAGAAATACTTGTCAGAATCTAATGAAGTGGTTCAATCGCAATCTATTCTTCTTTTTTAAATTAAAATGCATTTTATTTTCAGTTCTGAATTCTCTACCTCTCCTCTCCCTCATTCCCCTTGGGAGAACAAGAAAACAAAATAGTTTTCTCTCTACCACTGACTGCTGACCTCCCTGGCTTCCTTGAAGTTCCAACTAAAATCTCATCTTCTACAGGAAACCTTTCCTAACCCCTCTCAATTCTAATGTTTTCCCTCTGTTAATTATTTCCTAGTTATTCTGTACATAGTTTGTTTTGTATGTCTTTCTTAATATGTTGTCTCCCTCATTAGTCTGTAAACTCCTTGAAGGTAGGGACTTCAATTTTGCTTATTTTTGCATCCCTTAGCCTGCTTAGCATTTAACTGTCTGGCACTCAGCAAGTACTAAAAGGAAATGTATTCATTGATTTGTTGGCTTGGTTGATTGGTCTGATTGGTTGATTGGACGATATATAGTCATTGCTCTGTTGATCGGAGTTCCTAAATCTATCAGAAATTTCTTTGCCAAATTATTTTGTATAAAGTGTTCTCCTAGTTATACTTACTTCACTTTGTATCTGTTCACTCAAGTCTTCCCATTCTCTGAAACTATCCTTTTCATTATGCACTATAGTAGCCCACAAAATATTCTTTACAAAAATAGCATTGGTTTTCAAATATATAGTAAAAATAACAAAAAGGTAAGAAAAATGTTACTTAGTAGAAGTCCTTAGGAACAGCTTTAATGAATAAGTAAGAACCAGTAATTACATCAATTTACACATAAATGAAAACAATTTCTTCTGTCATCTAAATATCTCAGAAAATTTGAGCAATTTATTTGCTTACCAATTTCAACAATCCCCCCCACACACACCTTTTGTCATTGCCCTTGGTGATGTCAATCACCAATTCTGAATTAATGAAGTTTGTATTGTAATTTTATACCTAGAAACATGAATAAAGAGTAAAATTGTCCAGGATTTTTTTAAGATTAAAAAGAGTCAGAATTGAGTTACTCTACAATGTTTATTCAGTATAATTTAATTTGTATATATAGAATATAGTGTATATAGTACTGATCAATACATGTTTAGTAAGGATATTATGAATTCACAGCTATTACTGAAGAATCAAAAATTAATATTACATAAAGCCAAGAGTGTGCTGGAAAAAACTTGAACTAGATTTGAGAGCTGATAGTTAATTTTTCAGTGTGAATGTTTATACTTTGGAAATTGGTAGAGACTATAGGGCTTTATTTAGTGTTTTGTTATTTGTCTATGTTTAATAAAGTTATGGAAAAAATGTTGATAATGCAGATAAAATTTGAATTGCAGTTTTTAAATACATTCCTTTCTCTAGTCCATCAGCACAAATAAAACAAAACATCACAGATTCATACTATAGGTTTTTTTTTGTTTCAGTTTTAATTCAGAACTTCAAATTTCTTTCTCTTTTAAAAACTATTCTTTCTGAACTTTTTATTTTTCTATATATTGTAAACGTTTATGTTTAAAGAAAAAATATGCATTTATAGATTGTGAAATTTTTAAGAGAAATTTCTATATAAACTGGCTTATTTTTTAAACTTGATACAGGATTTCTACAATAATGGAGTGAGGATCAGTTTTAAAGTCCTTACTCCTGGTTTTAGGGGTTGGTGCAGAAATTCTGGGAGTTGAAAGAAGAAATCTAGAGTTTGATTGCGGTTTTGCTTTTGCTACCTGATTTACTGTGATAGCATTGCAAATGTCTTGATACTCAAAGGGTTACTTAGAAATGGCACAAGCATTTAAATCTGTTTCAAAATTTTAAAATCTGGTTTGTGGACTTCATTGTGAGGTCAAGGAGGCCTTGGTGAGACACAGATTTTCCTTAGGAGAAAAATTCTAGTGTATTTTACTAATCAGTGATTATTCCTGATTTGAATAAAATACATTGGATTAGAAAGAAAAAAATATCCCATGAGTACTTTCCCCCTCTACTTCAGTTCTGGTTATTAAACATTCATCAAAACATCTTTTAATGGAGAGGCTCATGAGCAGAATGAACAAGAACTACTGAGGAATTCTGAAGTACAAGAGAAGAATGTTTTCAAGGAATTTTATGATGAAGAGAAGATGGATTAGCCATATAACAAAGTGCAAGGGATTACAAGTAGACAGCTCTTGTGTTCTTCTTCAAAAGTCATTCACAAAAAGGGAGGAAAACCTCTCATATGACCCTGTGCTCAAGAATCACACAGCATGGTAGTTCTGATCTGCATCCTGAGAAAGGAATTTTGACTTTATGAAATCTCAGATCCATTTGAGTATTTGGCTGGGCAATTTGGGAGAAACTCAAAGTAAAGCCAGACAGATTATTAGGGGATTAGCAAACAAAGTTTATGAGAAAAAAGCAAAAAAAAGTTTCTTCCTTTAGCTGGAAAAGAAAAAGCAGAGAGGTAATTTAAGACGTATTTGAAGGTTGCTATCCAGAAAATGATAGCATACTATTTTGTGTCTGCAAAAGGGCAGGACAAAAAATAAATGAACTTGAATTACTGTGTAAAAGATTAAGGCTGACCATCCATAGGATTTTTTTACTGGTATCATAGTCAAGAAGTTCTGCTGAATACCTTATTAAATCATTTACATATTCTCAGCCTTAGTTTTTTCATCTAAGAGGATAAACATCTAGGTTATCTTCAAGCTCCAAAAATGCAACAACAATGAACCTTTTTTTTTTTTTTACCTGAAATTATTTTTGAGAATTTTTGCCAAATAGATCCTAGGTCTGTAGTTGCAGATTCTATTGTTCTTTTCCTAATCTCTTTCTCACCAACCAAGATAACCTAATATCTTCCAAAAGAAAGGAATCAGAAACACAAGACAAGATATACAAGAGTATATCAGCACATATGTTGTATGGCAACTACTATAATTTGAAAGCACATTTTAAATAGAGTACCTAGGATTCTTAAAATTAGTGATAATAATTTCCAGACAAAAGATGGGAGAGATTCTCAGTGCATAGATAATAGTGCTTGTAAAAAAAAAAAATGACAGAGCATTTTACCAGACTAGAAGTTCAATGAGAGATCACAGTGCTTGAATGCTCACTTAGAAAAGCCAGTGCTTTTTTGTTGTTCAGTCATTTCAGTTATATCTTACTTTTTGTGACCCCATTTGGGGTTTCCTTGGCAGAGATACTGAAATGGGTTGCCACTTCTTTCTCTAACTCATTTTCCAGACAAGGAAACTGAGGTAAACAGGGTTAAGTGGCTTGCCCACGGTCACACAGCTAGTAAGTGTCTTAAGACTAGATTGAACTCAGGAAGATGAGTCTTCCTGATTCCAGGCCCAGGAACTTTGTTTACTGTGCTACCTAGATGCCTTAATGCTTTCTTAGCACTATATTTACAGAGGTCATGTCTCGAAAATGTATCATGTATGGAGGATATGCTACACAGAGTCCCTCTAGAAAGGGAATTTTCAATAGATGTTGAAGTTCTAAATGGATATTGACTGCATTGATCCAGATGACATTTGTGAATGATTTATTACTCATCATCTTGTCAATGAGATTTGTACACAGCCAGAAAAAACCAGGGGAGAAATTCGTACAGAAAAAAACAAGTGGATGACGTCTACCCAACTACTGAAACTCAAGCAACCTATAAGTCCTAGATAAGCATAACTAATAAATAATGATCTGGGAGAAATTAGGACTGGGTCAAATTTGGGGAATTATGCAGTGGGTAAAACAGATGTGGATTCATCACCAAAATGATGTGAGTGATGTAAACACCAAATGATGGCAGGCACCAAGAGTTGGGGTTTAGCCATGTGAATAATTCACAATGGCCATTCTTTTTGGCAAAAGGCAGATTTATTTAGGGAAAAGGTTACAATCAAAATGAAGGAATATAATAGAAACCAGGATTGGTAAATATGACATAGGTTGGGAGTACATATGAAAGACAAGTTCCTCAGTGGAACTCACAATTACCCAGTAGAAAGGGAGCATCCCATGAGGTTGGGACATTTAGCTGGCAGGCTAAAACCTGAAAGAGACTTAGCACCCTAAAAGAGCTAGTTCGTTGTAACAGAAGTGGGGTCAGAAAGCATAGTGGAGTTAGGAGGAAAAGGGAAAGGGGAGAGACACCACAACACAGAGAGCAAGGGAGGAAGGCAGGAGTCATAGGATGGCCCATAAGTACATTTTATAGGAAAATTTAATCTCAGGGATATGATTGGGATTTCTGACAGGGCATAGCAAAGTGAGCCTGCTGGAGACTTCTACAGAAGGTGGATCTCAGGGATTTGAGATAACTTGGATTTCAGACTGGAAGACCTCCCCAAATGGTGAGATCATGGAGCTAAAAAGTTCTAACAGTGCCTTCTCCCTACCTGTCTGAGGGATTAATTGTTATCAATTTCTCTGCTAACTAATCCCTACATAGAAGACCTCATCAGAGGACTGGAGTTATAATCAGCAAGACCTGATTTTGAATTTGACCTCAGACATTTCTTAACTCCATTACCCATCACATTAACTCCATTACTGGATAACACATCAGAGACTCACTTGTCTCATCTGTAAAATGGAAAGAATAATTGTGGAGGGCAGGAACCCTGGAGAAGTATACTTGAAACAAGGTGTTAATTCAGTGGAATTGATGAGTTGATGGTCACATATATACTTAGTACTTAGTATGGTGATGTAATGGTTCTCTAATTCACACATATTCGGTATGCTGTAATGATGTAATTGTACTAAGGTATATAAGGACTAGAAATGAGACATTCTATCTTTGACCATTCTGGTAGCTCTCCTGCCTCCTCCACTAAGACCCAGGACTCGGGCTAGTCCTGAGATCCTCCAGAAATCTAGCCCAGACATTATAAATAATAGCACTAAATTTATAGTGTATTATGAGGATTCAAATGAGAGGAACTAGATATGGACAGTTATATCTTGGATGCTTTCCTTAAGTGGAAGTTCTGGGATGAGCCATTCAATCAGAGAGGGACAGAAAAAAATAGAGAGACACTCATAATTTAAATTGCTATCCAACATAAGCACTCTGATGGTGTCTATTCAACTTATATAATTGTTTGGACAACAGGGCAGACTATTTAGACCAATTGAATTGTAGTGTAAGATCTTTAGATTGCATCATGTCTGATTTAAAAGACCCTACAATATTTTAGGTTTTCATCCAATTACTAGAACACTATTCACAAATAAGAGCATCTGAGAGATATCCCTACACGTAGGCATTTTCCCTTTCAAACTGAATTTTGGATTGCTCCCATGGCAATGGAGAAAAACCATGGGAAAGTATGTTTCCTTGGCTTAAGTCTCTCTTGATATTAATGAGTAAAGGGTTGCTTAATAAGGTTCTTTTTGTTATATCTTTCAAGGAAACTTGGATGATTTTGACATATATGTGGAAGACACTTTGTTGGAAGAGAATCTTTAAAAAGACATTTTGATCTGTCAAGTCTATGGCTTTTTCAAAGTAAAAAAAACAATAAATACGATGAGTTTTTTAATCCTCTACACCTTTCATTTAATTGTGTGTAAGTAAAGATTCTATTCCTGTGAAATATCATGATATTATAGATTTAGAACTAGGAAAACCCTTGGTAATCACTTAATCTAACTACCTAATTTAATACTGAAGAAACTGAATCTTAGAGTGATGGAATGAGATGCTCAAGAAAGCAAAGGCCTTAGGTTGTTGAGATGGTAGGCCTGAATTTAAATATTCCCTCAGACAGTTACATTATATGTGACTTTGGCCACATCCATTAACTTCTCTGCTACTCAGTTATCTCATCTATACAATGAGAATAATAGACTAGGTGGTCTTTGAGGTGACTTTCTATTCTAAATCTATAATCCTTGACTTCAAATCTAGTGTCTTGTCTTCTGTAACATGTTGTTGGTGACAACAAGAAAGAACTTGTTCTTTCCTTTCTGAGACCTTAATTAAGGAAGTGCCTTATTATTCTATAGATTTTCTTCTTATAAAATCTAAGTGTTAAAGGAAAATTAGAAATAAAAGTTATTAACTATGGAATTTTTTTCTTTTTACAATAGCAATGTTTAAGATTCCCCCTCACTGTCTTTAGGATCTTCCCAAAGATTATATCTATGCTTATTTGTTAAAAGCAAGAACTTTTATTTGGGGAGTGAAGGAGCATATAATGGAGATAGGGGAAGTAATAGGACTGATGCTAAAAATGACGAAAAGAATGGCATGCCAATAAGACATTTATTTTTTAATAAAAGTTTTTTATTTTTAAAATACATGCTTGAATAACTTTTAGCATTCACTCTTGCAAAACCTTATGTTCCAAATTTTTTCCTTCCCCTACACATCAAGGAATCCAATATATGTTAAAAAGTTCAGTTCTTTTATACATATTTCCACAATTATCATGCTGAACAAGAAAAATCAGATCAAAAAAGAAAAAAATGAGAAAGAAAAAAAATGTAAACCACAAAAAGTGAAAATACTATGTTGTGATCCACATTCAGTTCTCATAAGTCTTCTCTCTGGATGCAGTTGGCTCTCTTCATCACAAGATTATTGGAACTGGTTTGAATCTTTTCATTGTTGAAAAGAGTCACATCCATCAGAATTGATCATCGTGTAATCTTGCTGTTGCCATGTACAATGATCTTCTGGTTCTGCTCATTTCACTCAGCATCAGTTCATGTGACTCTCTCCAGGACTTTCTGAAATCATCCTGCTGGTCATTTCTTATTGAACAATAATATTCCATAATATTCATATACCACAATTTATTCAGCCATTCTCCAGTTGATGGGCATCTACTCAGTTTCCAGTTTCTTGCCACTACAAAAAGGGCTGCCACAAACATTCGTGCACATACAGGTCCCTTTCCCTTCTTTAAAATCTCTTTATAATATAAGCCTAGTACAAACACTGCTGGATCAAAGGGTATGCACAGTTTGATAATCCTTTGGATTCCCAAATATTTTATATTATCTATAATTATTTTAAATGGAATATCTCTTTGTATCTCTTGCTGCTGGACTTTGTTACTAATATATAAAAATGCTTATGATGTATGTAAATATATTTTGTATCCTGTATCTTTGCTAAAGTTGTGAATTATTTCTAGTTTTTTAGTTGATTCTCTAGGATTCTCTAAGTATACCATAATATCATCTGTGGAACAAGGTTGCCCACTACCACCATTACTATTCAATATTGTTCTAGAAACGTTAGCTTTGGCAGTAAGAGAAGAAAAAGAGATTAAAGGAATTAGAATAGGTAATGAGGAAACCAATCTTTTTTTCTTTTCTTATTGTCAAAGCTAACATTTCTAGAACAACATTTTTTCACCTCTGATCTTTCAATAAAACATTTTTAAGGACACAGAGAGAATAAGGAAATTGAGAAAGGGACACAATCAGGAAAAATTTGTTAATACCATAATCAACTTAATGTATTTAAAAATATGTACATAATAGAGATTTATGATTTCTTACATATTCTCTTTTACTTACAATCTTCTTTATGTGTGTCAATGCTCATTTTGTTTATATGTCAAGTGTAAAATTTAAAAAATGATAATTTAAAAAAAACCAAGAAAAAATAAAAACAACCAATAAACAAATACAATCTAAACTCCAACCCAAAGACAGAACAACAAAATGATCAATTACTATGTTTAAAAGTAAGTGAAAATTCAACACAAAGTCTCAGATACATAGTAGAATTATCAAAGTAAAGTAAAAAAGGAAGAAATTTGACCAGCCAGTAAAAAGGCCTCCACCCCATCTAAGTTGTATTGCCCTTGATGATCTTGGTATAAAAAGATATTACTTGAGAGAGCATTTGCTTGGAAGAGGTCAATCCAATTGCTCCTATGATTCAGTCAATGTCAAAATGAAGCCAGACTCCCCAGACTGAAAGCCAGCTGTGGCTTGTTGGTTTGTTTGGTCTTCATTGTTATTTATTTATTTAGAAAAGAGCCACTTGAGTAATGACATCAATGATGTTTACAATCTCCTTCAGAGGTAAGAGAGATGCTTCAAGGACATGATCTACTGGAAGAATTGAATAAGTTTACCAATGTTACCTTAAGCTAAACATTGAAAAAGGATTTTTTATAACAGTTGGATTGAGAAGCAAAATCAAGTCGCTGAAACAACTAAATAGATTTTGCATTTTTTCAATTTGTTTTCTGATTAAGATGGTAAAGTCCAGTCTTACTAAAGAAAAATTTCAGTAGGACTAGGGATTGTGTCTCTGATTCCATTGTTATTAAGAAACTCTCTCTACCAATTCAGATCATCATCTGCTTTGCAACTTACAGTCAGTAGTTATTCAATAAATATTTATCCAACCTTGGGAGGTAAGTGCATATATTTATATGTTTTGCTTAACTTCACATCTACCTTCTCAATGCATTAGGTGGGGTAGGGAGGAAAGGAGAGAGTCTTAAAGTCAAAGTTTTAAAAACAAATATAAAAAATTGTTTTATATGTAGCTAGGAGAAAATAAAAGTGTTAAAACATAAAATTCCTAGAGTTGAGAGATGGAATGTCTTATACAAGGAATAATAAGGAGGTCAGAGCTACTATATCAAAGATTTATTAGGTATGAGAAGATTGGAAGGTTGAGGGATGGTTTCAAAGGGATTTGCCCACAAAATAGAGGTTTTTGTAATAGTATTCTTGGGGGAGTAATAGCCTTATTGAATAAGAGAATGTCATGGACAGACCAGTGTTTTAGGAAGATTACTTTGGAAGCTGAGTGGATGATGGAATGGAATGGAGTGGAGAGCAAACCGGCCAGCAAGCTGTTGAAACAGTGATAAGAACCTGAACCAGGGTAGTAGGAGTGACAGAAGAGAGTTCGAATGCCTTATTTTAGAGAGATGCCCAGGGCCTGAAGAGGTTAAGTGACTTGCCTAGCATCCCAGAGCTAATATGTATCCAGATTAGAACTTGAATTCAGGTCTTCCTGTCTTTAAGACTAGTTTTCTATCCATTCTGCAGCACTACCATGTAATTACTAGATACCTTGGAGATATTGCAGGTTTGATTCCAGCCCATTATAATAAAAAGAATGTTGAAATAAAGTGAACCATGAACATTTTGATTTCCCAGTGTATAAAAAAGTCATTTTATACTATAGCTACTAAATGTGCAGTAGTATTGTGTGCAAAAAAGTATACACCTTAATTAAAAAATAATTCATTGCTAAAAAGTGTTGGCCATCAACCAAGACTTCAGCAAGTCATAATTTTTTTTTGCTAGTGGAAGATCTTTCCTCAATCCTGATGGTTGCTGACTTTTCAGGATGGTAGTTGCTGAAGATTGGGGTAGTCTTAGCAATTTCTTAAAATTAGACAATAATGGAAGTTTGCTCCATTGATTGATTCTTCCTTTCACTTGAACACTTAGAAACCATTATAGAGTTATTAACTGGCTTAATTTCAATATTGTTATGTCTCAGGAATTGGGAAGCCTGAGGAGAGGGAGAGATTCATGAAATGCTTGTCATTGGAGAAGTCAGAATACACACATTTATTGGTTAAGTTGGAGCAGTGAGAATATACACATTTATTGGTTAACTTTGCTATCTTACATGGGTATAGCTCATAGTGCCCCAAAACAACTACAATAATAATATCAAAGATTACTGATTACAATAACAGATACAATATTAATGGAAATGTTGAAAATATTGTGAGAATGACCAAAATGAGATACAAAGGCTTGATGTTAGCACTTGCTATTAGAGAAATGGCACTGACAGAGTTGTTTGATACAGAGTTGCCACAAACCTCCCATCTATAAAAAACAAAACAAAAAACTTATGAGCAAACTACGATAAAATGAAGGGCAATAATATTGTGTGCAGATGGGCAATATTACAAGTTCTGGAGTGGATAAATTCCTAATCTAGAAACTTTCTTTAAGGATGCCAATTGGCAATTCCTCAATGACTTAACAGTCTTGAATATTACCTGGGAGCCCTGAAAGAACACCAGGTAAGGAATGTGACTTTTTTTAGGAAACATGGAGACATTAAAGGGTTTTGAACAAGTCAGTGATATAAGCAGATTTCATGCACCAAGGAAAGTCATTAATATGGCAGCATCTGCAAAGAATAGTTTAGAAGTAAGTGAAAATGAAGGTAGGAAGGTGAACTAGTTAATGAGAAATGTATATATTTTATTGCTGAAAAGAGCTTGTTATTTCCAATCAGCTGGAAATATAATGAAACTTTCTTAGAAGACCTCTTACCTGAAAGACTAAAATATCTGATTAGGCTCTAGAAACAAATACGGGCTTCAGAGCTGGGAAGAAATTACTTAGTGTGACCCCTACTTTTACAAAAGAGGAAACAGATCTAGAGAAGCAAAAGCAAATTGACCAAGATCACACAGGAAGTAATTAATTGAATCTTGCTATCAATTAGTGGGACCCCAGGTCTGATGCTTTCTTTAATGTGCCACAAGCTACTTGTTTTAACAAGAGTAATGCATCTTGAACCTTGCCTTCATATCCCCCTGATTTAAACATACCCAAAGCATCTTAGACAGTGGATTATGTAGCAAACTCATCTTTTTAAGGAGGCTAGTGATTCAAAGTGACTTTATAATACTTTTATGGGAAATTCAATTCTTAATAAGGAAAATCAGCTGAGACTTCTAAGATGCAAGGTCAGTAATGAAGTGTGTATGATTCTGAGATAGCAATCTTTTAGTCAAGAGTTATTAGTTATCTCTGTAGAGGGAAAGAAAAAAAAAGAGAATGGTCTTTTGAAAAATGATCAATTTGTCTTTTCTTCCATCTGCAGAATAGAAATGTCTAAGAGTTCAGTGGCAGAGAAAGGCCAAGCTGATGAGGCTCATCATGCTTGGAGTGGGAGTGAGCAGGATAAAAAAGAAGCAAGCAAAGTGATCAAGTCCTCTAAGGAATGAGGGATCAAAAGGGGGGGGCATTTCATTTCTAGTACAAAAGGTTATATCTTTTTTATCATTTCAAATTGCATCTTAAAGCTCATTTTGTAATAGAGCTAGGGGACAACAGAACTCACCAGGGATGGCCTTGCTATGCAGAGCTATAATGAGAAATCCAGGAATCTTGAGCTAAGATAATTGAGGGGCAGGGCACAGGCAGGCCCTAGGAAAAACAGTTTGCCAGTGGGCGAAATCCTGCTGGGAAAAGGGAAACCCTCCCTTCCTTCCCTCTGCCCTGGGACTCATTCAGCCTACATCTCATTGTACATAATTGCTCTTTCATTGTCTCCTCCATTAGACTATGAACTCTGTGAGGATTGGGACTATCTTTGCCTTTCTTTGTATTTTTCCATGCTTAGTGTACCTAGCATGTAAATAGGCAATAACTAACTTCTTACTGAAGTATTCCCTTATGCTTTCTCAGGACTGGCTTGCTCTTCTCTTCTATCACTTCCCATAACCTCATTATTTCCTTGCTTTTGTCCTGGATCTAGATCTTTACCAATCTTCACGGAGGCCAGGAGTGTGCAGAGAACTATGAAGTTCAAGGGCTCTGATCTGGGGAGAATTGGGGAGAAACGAGACCTGTCCCTCCATCTCACACACACATACACCACACACACTCAGATGTCGGGACCTGACTTTTTGAACATTTCTAATCATAAGGGAAGCTTTTTTGAATCAATCTGAAAAGTGTTTCTAAGCATCATTGCTCTTATGGGGCCATGCACATCAATCTAATTCTTCTCCCACAATCCTTGCCTTCCAAATATTCGAATATATCTCTCATATCTAGACTGAACATCCTTATGTGATGTGGTTTCATGTTTCCTCAGGATTCTGTTGTCCTTTGTCAACATTCTTCCATAAATGTGACATTTGAATAGAAACAAAATGCTCCAAATGTGATTTGACCAGATTCAGCAGGTATCACAGTACGGTGGAATTTCAGAGGAATCTATTAACAAGAAGTTCTATTTATTAAAGAATCAAAGAAGATGCTGTTACCTTTAGCTTATTATTATTATTATTATTATTATTATTATTATTATTATTATTTTAGGATGGGAGCTATTTTGTCACAATACTGGCTTACTCTGAGTTTGCTCTTTACTAAAACTTTCAAGTCCTTTTTAATATGAACTGTTATGTAGTCACTCAAAAATTATTTATTTTGTATTTGATGAATTGATTTTTTTAAAATATAAGAATAGGACTTTTACATTTACCTAGTGAGATAATCATTAGGTGAGATAGTCAAGTGAGATTATATTTACAAAGCATTTAATGTAATACCTGACACAAAGTAGATACTTAAATGCCTATTCTGTTCCCTTCTCTTCCCACATAAAATTTCAACTTATTAGTTCTAGATTTTCTGTACACACCCAAATAAACCTATTTCTTGCAACCTGTTCTCTTGAATGGTGACACCCTAACCTGATCACCATTTCTTTTCTTCTTAAAATATATATTTTATTTAACTAAATATTTACCAATAACACATAAAAACCCTTTTAGCCTTCATTTAAAAAAATTGAGTTCCAAATTCCCTTTCTCCTTCCTGTTTCTCCCTCCTTTTTGAGAAGGTAAGCAATTTGATATCAATTATACATGTGAGATCATGAAAAACTAATGCCCATATTAGCCATGATACAAAAGAAAACATAAAGAAAAGAAAAAAGTATGCTTCACTCTTCATTTATAATTCAACAGTTCTTTTTCTAGAGATAGATCATTTTTCAGTCTAAGTCCTTTGGAATTATCTTGGGTGATTTGTATTGATCAAAGCAGCTAAGTCACAGTTTCTTGTCATTATTACAGTGATATTACTATGTCCAATATTCTCCTGGTTTTCCTCATTTTACTTTTACTGAGTTCATATAAATATTCCCAGGTTTTTCTGGAGCTATTCTACTCATCATTTCTTAGGGCACAATAGTATTCTACCACAAATTTATATCACAATTTGTTCATTCATTATCCAGTTGACAGGCACCTACTCATTCTCCAATTCTTTGCCACCACGAAAAAGGTGATACAAACATTTTTGCACATAAAGATCTTTTTCCCTCTTTTATGATTTCTTTGGGATACAGATGCAGAACTACTGGATCAAAATGTATATACAATTTTATAATCCTTTGGGCATAATTCCAAGTGACTCTCCAGAATGGTTGGATCATTTCACAACTCCAGACATGTATATTTTCAAATGATCCTTTAATTTACTAATATCACCCTTTGTGTTTAAATAATGTACATTTTTGGCTTTTTTTGTATACAATGTGAAATGTTTGTATATGCCCAGGCTCTACAAAATTGCTTTTCAATTTTCCCAAGCATTTTTGTCAAATATGAAGTTCTTACCCCCAAAGCTTGGATCTTTGGATAATTCAAAGTATTAGATTACTGTGGTCATTTATTACTATGTATTGTGTATTTAATCTATTCCATTCATCTACTGCTATCTTTCTTAACTAGTACAAGATTTTTTGATGATTACTGCCTTAGAATATAGTTTGAAATTTAGTGTGACTAGGCCATCTTTCTTCAAATGTTGTTGTTTTTGCTGATTCCCTTGATATCCTTTATCTTTTGCCTTTCCAGATGAATTTTGTTATTATTTCTTTTTAGCTCTATAGAATAATTCTTTGTTGTTTGATTGGTATGGCACTGAATTAATAAATCAACTTGGGTAGAACTGTCATTTTTATTATTTTTATTATATTTTATTTAATTATATTGGCTTGACATGCCTATGAGAATTTGATATTTTTGCAGAGTTTAGAGCTCTCTTATTTGTGTGAGGAGTGTTTTGTAATTGTGTTCATATAGTCTTTGGGTTTGTCTTGGCAAGTAGATTCCAAAGCATTTTATATTTAAATGGATGTTTTCTTTCTATCTCTTCCAGCTGGTTTTTATTAGTATTATATAGAACTGCTGATGATTTATATGGGCTTACTTTATATTCTGAAACTTTGCTAGAATTGTTAATTGTTCAACTATTTTTTTTTATTCTATTTTCTAGGATTCTCAACGTAAATTATCATATCATTTGCAAAGAGTAATGGTTTTATTTCCTCAAAATTGGTCTATAGATTTTGTTTTCTGTTTTTGCTTCCTGTTTTAGGTATTAAAGCCATATTTGTGTCATAAAAAGAATTTTATAGGACTTCTTTACTTATTTTTTCTTCCAAATAGTTTAGACAGTATTGAGATTGTTTCTTAAATGACTGGTATAATTCACTTGCAGTTTCGTGTGGTCCTGGGGGGTATTCTGGGAGAGTTCATTGATATTTGGTCCAATTTCTTTTTTCTAAAGTAGGACTTTTGAAGTATCCTATTTCTACTTCTGTTGATATATTTTTGTAAATATTCATCCATTTCACTTAGATTATCAATTTTGCTGGCACATAATTGGGCAAAAAATTACTAATGATTGCTTTAATTTCATTTTCATTGGTAGTGCATTCACCCTTTTCATTTTTATACTAGTAATTTGATTTTCTTCTTTTTTTTAAAAAAAAATCAAATTAACCAGTGGTCTATCTATTTTATTGTTCTCCTTCATTAAGCAAATTAATACTTCTATCTAATAGTATTATCTACTAGTAAATAGTTCAATTTTCAATTATACTTATTTCTCCTTTTATTTTTTAGGATTTCCATTTTGGTTTTAGATATATACTTTTCCCTCTGGGTACTGATTTTGTTCCAGTTTACAAATTTTGGAATGTTGTATCATTGTCATTCTCTTTATTGCTTCTAAAATTGGCTTTTGACCTATTCATTCTTTAGTATTAGATTATGTTGTTTCCAATTAACTTTTAATCAATGCTTCCATAGTCCTTTTATTAAATGTAATTTTTATTTTATGATGATTTGAAAAGAGTACATATAACATTTCTGCTTTTTTGCATTTGGTTGTGAGATGTTTTTAAATGCTCTAATACATGATTAATTTTTATGTAGGTGGCATATACAGCTAAGAAAAAAGTACAGTTATTTCTTTTCCTATTCTGTTTTTTTCTTCCAGAGGTCTATCATATCTAACATTTTGTTTATCTTTTTGACTTCTTCTTTATTTTATGGTTAGATTTATCCATTTCAGGGAAGGGAAAGTTGAGGTGCCCTGATAACGTAGTTTTACTGTCTATTTATTCTTGTAATTCAAAAAAATTTTTTTAAGAATTTGCATGTTACACCCAAAGAAAGAACACTGGGAAATGAATGTAAACTGTTTGCATTTTTGTTTTTCTTCCCAGGTTATTTATACCTTCTGAATCCAATTTTTCCTGTGCAACAAGAGAACTGTTCGGTTTTGCACACATATATTGTATCTAGGATATACTGTAATATATTTAACATGTATAGGACTGTTTGCCATCTGGGGGAGGGGGTGGAGGAAGGGAGGGGAAAAGTCGGAACAAAATGAGTGCAAGGGATAATGTTGTAAAAAATTACCCAGGCATGGGTTCTGTCAATAAAAAGTTATAATTATGAAAAAAAAAAAGAATTTTCATGTTACACCATTTGGTGTATGTATGTTGAATATTAATAGCTTTTTATTGTTTATGGTACCTTGTGGCAAGATATCGTTTTTCTACATATCCTTTTTAATTAGGTCTGTTTTTACTTTGGCTTTGTCTATGTTACTTTGCTATGGTGATGTAATTAAGGTATTTAAAGCTGAGAGGACTTGAAATAAAGGGACTCCATATTTGAGTCCACCTGAGTCCCTGCCTCATCATTCCTCCTCTAAGAACAAGGACTGGGGCTGGTCCTGAGCTCCTCCCGAGAGCTAGTCTGGACAGTACATTTTGGCGCCCAATGTGGGGCTCCAGAAAGCACACTACAGATTAGCATATCTTTAGGCAGGTCTGCGACATGGTCTGCCAGGTGCATTCCTTCCGGGTCCTCCGTGATCCCTCCCTCTGATGTCCCTGGTACTTCTCCTCCCCTGAGAAACCTCAAGGTTGTATTTCCCCTATAAATGATGTGGTCATAGTTAAAGATCTTTGCTAAGTCCCTTTCAGGGACTAAGCCCACTATGATAGTGTCTTCCTTTTAATGGTGTTTTTCTCCTTATGATAGCGAACTCTGCTTAATCTTCTATAACTTCTCTATGGGTCTAACCTGCCAGTCAATGGTGTATTGCCACCTCAAGACATGTTCCTTTAATGGGTTCTTTCAAACTTTTTCCTTGATAATGATAAGCCTATTGCTCTCCCAACTCTATTTCATATTTGCCACTCCTGGTGCCTATTTTACCTTTTCATTTTAATTGTAACTTCTCCTAAATAAATCTACCTTTTGGTAAGGAGAAGGGTCATTGTGAACTTGTCACGTGTTTATTTTGACCTAGATATTGCTACCCAGCCCTCATCAATGTTAGCTACAAATCTTTACCTCTGAGGATTATTTTGGCTTCATCCTTAAGGTTTTGATGTGTTATTTCATTGTAATTTTCTTTAATAAGATTATGTATTGTTTCTATGCTTTGTTTTTCCATATACACATTCTTAAGGATTAAGGATCTTAAGGATCCATTTGAACATTGTTCAAATGTTCCTTTTAGAATATAAATTTTATTGTCTTGTGGTTAGTAAAGAGTGAATTTACTATTTCTACTTTTCTGCATATGAGATTGTTGTATCTTAAATGTCTCCTTCACATGAGAAGTATAGTGAATACTGAGCTCTAAAATCTGGAAGACTTAAATTCAAATCCCAAATCTGATATATAATGACTTCAATAAATTCTGCAAGTCACTTATTTTAGTACCTCAGGAAGTTCTTTAATATTGTAAATTGTAGAGAAGTAGTGATTGTTTCAAGAGAAAGAACAAGAGAAAAAGAGAAATAGAGAGAGAAGCACAGATACAACTCCTATCCCTACCTCTTTTACATTTATACTTCATTTCAGCTGGATTGTCTTGTTAAATTCTTCCCTAAACCTGACCTTCTGTCTCCTAACTGGTTTTGCATAAGTAGTGTCTCAGACCTGGCTGTAGCTTCTCCTTACTTCTGTTCTTTAGAAATTTTCCTTTAAGACTCATCCAAAGTGAAAAGAAGCCTTTCCTCATCTCCCTAGTGATTGATGGTTTAAACTTATGCTTACTTATGCTCAGGATTATTCTGTGCTCCAGTGCAACACAGTCTCTTAAAGGTCAGGGGCTTTTTCATTTTTGTCTTTGCATACCAATCCCAAGAGCAATGCTGCATATTTTATAGGTATTATTAAAATTATCACTGATAACTTGAATGCGACAGTTTTATCCCGTGACACTGAAGATTCATCTACTTTACCTTTTAGTATTGGCTGGTAAAGGTATGGGATAAAAATAAATCTAATGGGAAGCCAGTCTGTTCCCTGTCAAACTTTCTTTTCACTCTAATGGGAAGGCTATAAAATAAATGGGTGGGTGTTGGAGTGGGGGGAGATGTGGGAGAAGGGAAAGGAAAAAGAGCTATTCACTAACAAAATCAATGAGGTGGAAAATCTTTTCGTTTAATCCTTGGCAGTGACAAAGGCATTTGTAACTTCAGTTAATGTGGCTACCTCCTAATGTGTTAAGATTTAGATGAATTAAGTAAATCTGTGGGAAATAAAACTTTTCTGGAACCCAATGCTTTTATGACTGCCTGGTGGGTAGTTAAAGAGCTGGAGGGAAAATGTTCCACCTCTTAAACTTTTGAGATCCCACTTTGTTTTTGTTGATTGGATGATTTAATGTTCTATTCATATGCTGATGTGTTACCGGTTTAGAATCCCAATTCTTCTGCTGAGCCAGAGGTAAAGCCTTTGAAGCAGAGGAGGAATTAAGGATTAACAATAAATCCCCTGGAAGCATGGAGTAGTAGGGTTCTCAGAGTTTAATAATAAAATTGTCAAAATAGGGCCTGATTTTCTCAGGTTAAAGAGAATTAAAGTTTTTTTTTTAAATTTTTACTTGGGGCTATGTCTTAAGATAAACCAGAACTCATTATCTTTATGTCCCTCCCCCAACACCCCCTCCACAAACTTTAATTTTTTCAAAACGTCCCTATTTTTTTCCTTCATCTTCCAGGTTTATAATGTCAGCATTATTCTGGCCTCTTTGCTCTCGTACACCCTACATAGCTAATCAGTTAAGCACATCTTTTCCCTTCTCTCCACTCACACCACTTTAGTTCAAGCCCTCATCGCTTCTTGCCTAGATTATTGCAGCAGTCTCCTCATTGGTCTCATTATCTCATCTCCCTGTTTTCTATGCTGCTGCCAAAGGGATATTTCCTTAAGGACAAATCTGACCATGTTACTCTTCTATTCAATAAATTCCAGTTGCTTCCTAAAGTTTTTAGTTTCATATATAAATTCCTCTGTTTAGCTTTTAAAGCCTTTCATGAGCTAGTCCCAATTTAGCTTTCCACTCTCCTCGTACATCAAGCCCCATCCCAGTCAAGCTGGCCTTTCTTTGTTTTTTAACACATAACACTTCATTTTCCATTTCTAGGCCTCCTCCATGGCTGCCCCTTATACTTGGAATGAACTTCTTCCTCACCTTTGCCTCCCTCAATCCATCTTTTCAAGATGAAGTACCAACTTCTATGTGAATACTTTTCCTGACTTTTCTCCAATAGCTCTCTCTCCTAAAAGACCTTATAACACTATTTTGTATTATTTATATTAATTTTCTCAATATCTATATATTCTAGAGCCCCCAAATTGGGGTACCAACATCCGGACTAGCTCTCTGAAGGATTTCAGGAGTCCTTGGTCTTAGTGGAGGAGTGATAAAGGCAAGACCCACCAGGCTGGTCAAAGATGGAGTCTGTTTATTTTCAGTCCTCTCAGCCCCTAAATACTTTAGTATGATTACATCACTACAGCACACTGAGCATGTGCCGGCTGCAGAACCACTCCATCACTACATCACCACAGAACGCTGCTCAAGTGCTATGGTAGCATTATATCACCACAGCACCTGTGTTAACTATAAGCACCCTGCTTTTGATATGTAAATGCATCCTTACATCCCTTGCTTCAAGTAGAACACAGGTGGTCACACCTTCCCTGACTTCTCAGGAAGGGTGAGAGCCCATAAGAGAGGTGAGGAGCTGAATCAGACATTGTCAGCAGGGTTCCCTCTGGCTGAAGGGTCTTATAACTTAGCCAGAGTTCCCCCCCTATCTGCGGCCCTCTACATCTCTGTGTCTCCATCTCTCTGTCTTTCTGTCTTTGTTTCTCTCTGTATTTGTCTGTCTCTGTCTCACTCTCTCTGTTTCTCTCTCTGTTTCTCTCTCTCTCTCTGTCTCTCTCTGTCTCTCTGTCTCTGTCTCTCTGTCTCTGTCTCACTCTCTCTGTCTCTCTTTTTGTCTCTCTGTCTCTGTCTTTCTCTCACATACACACAACTTGTGGTTTTCCCTTTTAGAAATGTCAGCTACTTACATGTAATGATTTTTTTGTTTATTGTATTTGTGACAAATACTACATTTGGCACTTAATAAATGTTTCTTGCCTGACCATAGATGTAGAAATGGAGAGGATTTTGGAGGTCATCTAAGTTTTAGCCCTTACTTTATAAGTGAAGAAACTGAGGTCCAGAGAAGTTAAGAGACTTAACTAAATTCGTATATGTACGAAGTAAAACTAGAATTTGAACCTCATTCTTTCATCTTCCATGTTTGGGGTTCCTCTAAAGGGAAGTAAAATCAGATTGGGGCTAGAGATTAGGATTATGAGCTATTCTGTGGGCAATCCTAAAGATCTTGTTCACTCCCAGAACTATAATAACCATACTATAACCAATCCAAACTAAATTGACTTGCTGGGGTTAGGCCAGACTTATATAGGGGTTTTAGGAATTGATTGCAATACCCTCAGACCCTTAGTTTCTTTCCAAGTCACCCCAGATCAAGCAAAGGCTGGTATATATGTAGACTCCTTTTTTTGCAGGAGGCTAAGGGAAAATTGTCACTCTTGTATGTATGTGCATAATTTGAGTGCAGGAGGGACAGAGAGAGAGACAGATTTTATATATATTAAGAGAGAGAGAGAGAGAGAGAGAGAAAGAGAGAGAGAAAGAGAGAGAGCGAGAGAGAGATACACAGAGAGAGGGACAGGGAGAGGGAGAGGGAAAGGGGGAAACAGAAAGGGAGGGGAGAGAGAGAGAAGAAATAGGAAAGAAGGAGAAAGAGAGAAATAAAAAAGATATAGAGACAGAGAGAGGCAGCAATAGAGAGAGAGACAGAGAGAGGAGGGATAAATCAAGGCTGAAAATGAGAGGAATTTTTTTTTTTTTTTTTTTTTTTTTTAGCAAGCACTGTCTGTGGTAACATCATTTGTCAAAATCACTGAGGCTCCATAGGAAGCTATTTCAAACCATAAAAAGCCCTTCAAATGGGAGAAGAAATGAAATTGAAAGATAGAATTATAAAATTTTCCTTGTACACCAAGACCTTAAAGATCATATTCTCCCCAATAGAGACTTGTAGGGACCTTAAAAGCCATCCACTCCAACCCCCTCATTTTATAAATGAAGGAACTGAGAGCTAGAGAGAAAAGGGAATTGCCAAGGTCTAGGAAGCAATAGTAGGTGGCAGGTCTTCTGCCTTCAAGTCTATCATTTTTCTTAGTATATCATGCAGAGAGATGGTACTGGATGTTGGGACAAGGAATATGATATCAAAATTTTTAAGAAAGCTCTAAAATCTCCTCAGATTTCCAATAAAGATACTGTGATACACTGAAAAGAGTCCTGAATTCCTCAGGAATTCTGGGTTCTGTTCTGAGCTCTGACTAATACTTTCATTATCTATGCAACTGAGGCAATAAGGACATCCTGTCTCAGAAGTGGTTTGTAAGAAGAAATGAACAAAAAATGGATTCAATTCTACCCTAAGTCCTCTTAGACTAAGGGGAATGGTCCTTCCTCACTTATATTCCCCCAAACAATATTTATCAGATTGACACTGATGCAGAGGTTAGGTTTGGGGAGAAGAAATTTCTACTGATTTCATAATGATAGATGTTAGATTTCAATTTCCATCTCTTGATATCATAGCAAATGGAAGCCAGGAATCTCTTAGTATGTGAATCAAATGAGGTACAGTTGCTATGCAATGTGCTTAGGATTTTTTTTTAAAAGGCATCCCACCCTTGCCATCACCACAGATCTCTATCAAGCATTTTGAAAATGAACAGTTTTTTTTTTTATTGTTAAGGATAATTGGGATTAAGTAACTTGCCTAGGGTTCATAGTTAAGTGTGTGAGGCTGAATTTGAACTCAGGTCCTCCTGATTCCAAGACCAGTGCTTGATCCACTATGCCCCATGAACAGCTTTTTAAAAATTGCTGATTAATTTAAATTACCAATAAAATTGATTAAGTTGTTACACAAGTAACTGAATTGGATTTTATTTTAAAAAAATTCTGTCTATTCTTTTTAAGACAGACAAGATGGATGTCAGTTGATATCAAGTAAATTTTGCTCAACCAACTTTTCCAAATCCAAGGACTGAAATCCCATGCCAAGTCTCAATATCATATCTCCATCCTGACAGTATTTCAAAAGTTTGTAACTTAGTTGCTTGGAGGTCACAACTTATTTTCCTATACCATATTAGAAAAGGTGGTACCATTTACCATTCGCAGGTTTAAGGAATAATCTTTTTATCCTGAAGATGGGGCAGCTAGGTCATACAATGGGTAAAGTGCCAAGCCTGGAGTCAGGCAGGTCTCATCTTTCTGAGTTCATATCTGACCTCTGACATTTATTAGCCATGTGACCCTGGGCAAGGCACTTAATGCCGTTTGCCTCAGTTTTCTTGTTTGTAAAATAAGCTGGAGAAGGAAATAACAAATCAACAAAACAAATCAAACAAAATAACAAATCAACAAAAGTAAAAATTTAGATTCTCTCCCAAGAAAACCTCAAATGGGGTCATAAAGAGGCAGAATAACTTATACATGACTGAAAAAATCCTGCAAATTCATTCAACATGAGCTAGTAAACTGGTGTTAATGTTGGTATGTTTCTTTGCTTTTCACAAATATCAAGGGTTCGTCTGTAAAGGGCATGCCTGGCTTATTTTGGCTTCTTTATTCTAATAATTCCTTTACATCCCAAATTAGTGATAATCAGAAAGTCTATTTCATTTTTCAGAGTTAACATCTTGTTGTTATTTTATACAATGATTATTTAAATACAAAATAGGTCAAGTGAGAAATGTTTGTATGTAATATCTTTTCATCATTATCCTTTCTTCTAAATTGATATTAATTTTGACCTTTGCATCAATAGATTTTTGACTGCACAAAGATGGCTAATTCTGAATTGATTCCCCCTTTCTTTCTTGTCATAAGATCAATTTACTTTCATTTTAGAGGTGCTCAAAGCTCTTCATTGTTTCTTGAATATCAGATAAATTTGTTCATTGATATAATACCAAGTGGGCAGAAAACAGATGCAAGCTGATTAAAAGAGTTTACACTATTGTGGGGGGTATCCTGAACAAAGTTTAAGTGGATATTATGGATGGTGAAATTTTCCAGTTTTGCAGTGAGCTTATTGACTTGTTGACTTGACTGGTTCCCTTCAAAACTCACTTTCCATATAAAGTCTTTCCTGATCCCCCCAGCTAGAATTCTCTTATCTACAAATGACTTTATTTATGTCACATATAAGAGGAAATGAGGTATAATGGATCAAGAGCGAGCTTTGAAGCCTGAAAACCTTGAAGTTACTTTTTAGTACTCTATGCAACTCTCTAACTCTTTAAGTTGCAGAGAAGGTACTGATTTGTATAGGTAAAGAGAATTTCCTTACTGGGGCTTTCTTATACCACGAAGTCACAAGGCTAGTCCATTTTATTTCCTCTTTGCCAAATATAAGTAAGCTCTTTGAATGTATGACCTGTTTTATTGTAGTCTTTGTGTCTTCAGTGCCTAATACAATGCCTGGCTGCTAATAGGTGCTTAATAAATAAGATAGTTTGTTACTGTGGTTTTCTGGTCCTTTAAGGTAGAGTTGTGTTATTTGAAGTTTTGTAGTTTTTTTATTAGTTTTTTCAAAGAACCGGGTTTTCTCATAATTTATCATTTCTATGCTTTTTGTTTTTGTTTCCAATTCATCTATTTCCTTCCAATTTTTAATATCTTCTCTTCAGTGCTTATTTGAGATGTGTTTACTTGTTGACTTTCTATTATTAAAAATGCATATTTAATTAGTCTATCTTTTTTTCTACTTTGTTAATGTATGTTTGTAGGGATTGTTATTTCCCTCTTCATACTATTGTAGATTCATCCCAGAAATTTTGGTATGTTTTTTTCATTTTTACATAGTTATTAATTATTTCTACATTTGTTCTTTGATCCACTGCAGCTAGATAATCCTACTATATTCCCATTATCAACTTGCTATCCTATTTTCCATATTGGCTTTTCCAAACATTTTCATCCTCTTGGATCTCCTACAGCAACTCTTGTCCCATTTCTAAACTGAGAACCTTGCCTTTATATTTTGCAGAAAAAACTGAGGCTATTCTCCATAACTCTCTTCTCTTTGTGTCTCTTTCACTTAACATACCTTCTGCCACTTTGTCCTCTTTCATCCCTATTTCAGATGATGAAATAGCCTTATTTTTTTTTTTTTTTTTTACTAAGGTTAACCCCTCTACTTGTTCAAGTGATCTCATTCCATCTTGTGTCCTTCAATGGACTGTTGCCTCCGTCATCTCCCCCATCACTTATTTTCAGTCTTTCCCTCTTTGCTGGCTCATTTTCTATAAATATGCTTAGTTTATCTGAAGAAATCTTCAACTGCTCCTTCCATTTTTACTATCAAACTATGTTTCTTTTGCCTTTTGTAGCTAAACAACTTGAAAAGGCCCTCTACAATAAATGGCTCTATTTTCTTCTTACTGTCTTCTTAATCCATTGTGTCTGACCCCAGTTTCATTCTCTCTAAAGTTAATAATCATGTAACTGCCAAATCCAATAATCCTTTTTACATCCTCATTTTCCTTCACTTCTCTGCAACCTTTGATATTGTTGATCTTTCTTTCTTCCTTTTCTCTTCTCTCTAGTACAGAATATTACTATCTTCTAGTTTTCTTCCTATGTATCTAATTACCCCTTCTCTGTCTTCTTTGCTGGATCCTCTTTCAGATCATGCCCTCTAGCTGTAGTTGCATATTGGAAATATTTTTAATATTATTATTTTCTTTTCTTCTATATTTTTATTCCAAGTTCTTTGTTCTCTTTTGTTTCTTTGATGAGACTTGCCATCTCAGATTTTGACTTTCTATTCTGCCCACTTATTTTTGCTGTGGCAGCCCTAAATTCTGCTTTCCTAATTCTTATTTCTTTCAGATCTCCCAGGAAAGAATGTTATGATTCTCTTTTCTTAGATTCCACAGGCTCTTCCTTCTCATCAATTATTGGACTATATTTTCTTTTTGGTTTATATATTTATTCATAGATTTCTGAACTCATTTACTAGATCTGAAAGCCATATTTCTTTCTGCTGTTAATACATTTTCTGTTGATTTCTCTGCTTATGTTAAAGGTCTCTAAATTTTCTTCTTTGTGCAATCTTTGGTAACTGCAATTATCTCCCCCTCTCCATATTTTCTCCAATTAATCAATTTATGAGTCTTTAATTTACTTCCTTCTGAGGATTATTTCCTTAGGGGGCTAAATCTCAAATGAAATATCTAAATCTCTTCCTAGCCTGGAAAAATCATGGAACACTAACTTAGTTATCTGCCCCATGTGACTTTTGAATGGACAGAACTGGTCCTATTTGGGCACTGAGTACATTCTCTCTGGTTTAATGCCTCTCAGTGCCCTCACACGCTGTTCTGTATCCTATCCTATTCCCTCTGCTCTTGGCTCAGAAATATTTTGCAGCACAGAACTCTGCCCAGACAGCACAGACTATTGTCCATATAGGCTCCCATCTCTGCAGAGGTAGTCTGGCTATCTGTTCTGGCTCTAACTGACTTCAGTAACCTGGAGCTGGTATCTCCTGGAAAGAGGGAAGGGAGACTGGATTGTGAAGCTGTGTTTTGTTGTAAGTTGAGCATGTGTTGAATGTGGAGGAGGGATGCTGAGTGAATTCAGTATAGAAATCACTTCATAGGTTTATTTATTTTGACTTTTTATTTATATTTTACATTACAGATTTCCTAAATCAGTGGAGATAGTTGCAGTTTATTTTTGGTATATAATTTCCATTTTGGAGAGATCTGATGGGAATCAAAGAAAATGGCTAGTCCTCCATCTTATTTAATCATATTTCCCTGTTTTTCTTTATATTACAATATTCATTGTATCAATTTTTCTCCTAGTTATTCATACAACTCTTGCCAAGTTTTACTTAGTTCTTTATATTTGTCATTTCTTATGGTACAGTAATGTTTTATCACATTCATACACCATGGTATAATAATTTGTTCTCTAACTGATGGACACCCACTTTGTTTTCAGTTCTCTGCTGTCACAAAAACCTTATGGTGGATATTTTTATACATGTGGGACCCTTTTCTGCTATTTTGGTTTCCTTAGAGACATATGCCTTGTAGTTGTATTCCTAGATTAGAGGGTATATATAATTTATTATTTTTTCTCATACACAGTAGCACCGTAGCAGTTGTCTGCTTTGAAATTCATCAGATTTGGTATTTGATATATTTTGATGAGAAAAAAAAAATGCTTTAGCACTTGATACTTGATTGGCACCCATCATTCTTGATTGTTGTCTGGGTTGAGAAAAAGGGCTGTGAGATTGGTCAGTCCATACTCTCCAACCCCTACCACTGCTATTGCCCTTGACCATGGATAGCTCCACCTCAGTAACAGTAGAGGATCAGGTCCAGGACACTTAGGTTGGATCCCTATCCCTCTGTACTGAGGTTGTCCGTGATGGGCAGGTCACAGGGTAGTTCCTGCAGGATGATGTGACCTAGTCTCCCAGGTCCAAAAGTACTGGAAAGGGTATAAAGTTGCTCAGCAGAAGGAGAAGCAGTAGAGCAGGAACATTGGTGATGAGGAGTGGAGGGGATGGAACCAGAGTTTCTGTCTCCATATCCAGGTGAAACTTGGACACGTGGGGGATGAGGGGCAAGTGTAAAGATCGGGGTTCCTCTCAGAAAGTGATTTGGGTTAAGAAGGGAGGAGTCCAGCTGAGCTGGTTTGCTTCTCCACAGTTGGAAGTCCTGCTTGTTCCGTTGGGGAATTAGGTGGGGAGAATTGGTTAGGCTGCGGACTGGAGATGTACTCCTTATGGGAAAAATTTTTAGTACTTATTTTTGTCACTCATCATACATTCTGAAGCCAATTAAGGATGAGTCTGGAGTTACTATTGTAATTCCAAAATTGAATGATTGGTCCAACCAACCATGTTATTATAGCTAAATACTCATAACTTTAAGGTTTGCAAAGTACTTAATGCATATTATACTTTTTAATCCCCATGACAACTCTGTGAGACAGATGCTATTATTATTCCAATTGTAGAGATAAAGAACAGAAGTTGTGACTTGCTCAGGGTCATACAACCTTTGTCAGGTAGATTGGCTTCAAATCCAACACTTTTATCTTTTGATTCCTTACTTCACCTGTTTTTTTTTATATAGCCCCTACAATTTTTTTAAGAGTTATAGTCATCTTTTAGAATTTGATGTAAATTCCCAGAGTCAGAGATTTTAATTTTAATTTTTACAAGTATTTGGAGTAATCTTTCCTGACTGTGGACAATTCCCATTTCTTTTAAAATCTATCTTTTTTTTCATTTTGATTATTATTTATTATGGAATGTCTTGCAAAATCTTTATGTTAATTCTTTTTTTTTGATTGGTTATTTATCTTTATTTCTAATCCTTTATCAGAGATAATTGTTGTAAACGTATGTTCCCCTTATTTTGATTACAATTGATTTTACTTGTACAAAAGCTTTCCGGTTTATATATTTGAAATTGTCTATTTTTATCTGTGATTTTACCCTGACTTTACTTAAGAATTAATCTTCTTACCGTGTTTTGTAAAGTACATTCTTCCATTCTCTGAACTTTTTAGTGATGTGGTCTTTTATATTTAGGTTGAATATTCATTTGGAGATTATCATGTTACATGGAAAAAAAATGTTGACTGAAACTAAAATTCTTCCAAACTGCTTTCCAGTTTTCATAACAGTTCTTAGGGAGTCCTTAACACAGAAGTTTGTGTTCATAGGTTTTCACCAAACATTTACTATGTTTGATTGCTTCTAAGTTGTTCTTCAACTTTTCTACTTTTTAACTAGTACCAATAATTTTGATTTATAACATAGTTTGCAACATGGAAACCCTAGTCTCTCTTCATTCCTACTTTTTATTTTTCTTGAGATTTATGGTTTTTGTTGCCTAACATAAATTTTCTTACTTTTGTCTAGTTTTAGATAGTAAGCCCATTGGAACAAATGGATCTTTATTATTTTACCTTTTTCTTTCCCCAGTCCAGGTCCCACTTGTCATTTCTGTCTCCATTCTTGTCTCTCTCTTTCTCTTGTCTTTCTCTTCTCTGTCTCTGACTCTCTCTTTTGTCTTTCTATGTCTGTGTCTGTGTCTTCCTCTTTCTTTCTGGTGTCACTGTGTCAGTCTGAGAGAATACTCTCCTTGAAACTGCATGATATGATTTTATATGATAACAAAATCACACTTCTAATGGATCTGATACTAATTTTAGCGTGTCAACCTTTTTTTGTCCTGGCATATTATGTTCTCCTCTCTCTTTTCTTTTATTTCCTATGTATTCCTCTGTGGTTATTCATGGGATTTGTTCTTAGATGATATAAATGAATGAATAAAATATTTATCAATTCTTCACTATATTCAAAACAATGTGCTAAGTGCTGGGGATACAAATAGAAAAGTAAGGCAATCTTTGCTTTCAAAGAGCTCACATTCAACAATGTAATGCTTCTAATTTATTTTCTTATAATGCCTATAATTTATTTTTTTCTTAGACATAGAAACTTTGGGATTTGCTAATCACATTTTTGGGCATGTTAAATTCCAAATTTCAGATGGTGACCTGAGAATTCCATTTATTTTTAATCCTTTGATACAAAGTTATAGGGAGGTTTCTTGAAATATATGTTTCTAATCATTTTGGGCATAGTAAGCAATGCTTTTTAAAAATTATTTCTCCATCTATTTTCTTCTTCTATTTTAGTAAAATATATTAATAGGATTTTCTAAATTATATGCTTTTGATTTTGCTATAATGTCTTGTATTATCATTGAATTTTTGAGTCTATTTCCTTTTTCTTACTTTTTTAGAGTATCTACTAAATCAAGAAAAATTTCCAGATTTAGTTTGACACTGTTTATTCTCTTTTCCAGTTTTTATCTTTTACTTGTATTGATTTCAGGATTGTGATTTCTTCTGAAGTGTTATCTAGTCTTCTATTAATTAGTTAGTATATCTTCATTGCACCTGCTGTTTTATTACTTTTGCTCATTTCTTTAGTCTTTCCTCAAGGGATATCTGCTTTCTTTACTATTTCATTTGAATCTTAATTCTTCACTGGCTATAGTCATATCAATTTTCTGAGCACAGAGACAGCATATAGAATTACTAGAGCCATACAGGGAAAACTCTGGCTATTAAAAACTTATTTCTTTTCTCTGTTATGTAGTCCTGGATGCAGTAAGCATGAAGTTAGGTGATCATTACTACCAACCAGCATAGTTCTGGATGGGTAGGGAGCTGAAAAGGTGAAATAGCCACCTCCATTCTCCTAAACTCAGTCAAATGATGAACACTGCACCTGGAGACAGGAAAATCTGAGTTGAGTGACTGTGACGAATTCACTTAACCTATGTCTCAGTGTCCTCATCTGTAAAGTGGGGATAGTAATTTTTTTTTTTTTACTTACCAGATCTGTTATGAGGATAAAATGTGATAATATTTGTAAAACACTTTGTAAATCTTAAAATACTACACAAATGTTATCATCTTCATTTACTATTATTACTGTTATTATACCCAATTCAGAATAGGGGCTATTATTAGTTAAGAGATAATGGCCACCCACCTTCCACTTAAGCATTGACTCTGAGTGGTGTAAGAGTGAGGCTGAGAATATCTGACTATTATCTAGCTTCTGTCTTGGTAATGGTTTAAAACAAAGTTGGCAGGGATCCCAGGCCATAATATAATCCTTTATTTTTGTTGTTGTATGTGTATTTTTTTTAATTCTGAAGGCTATATTGCTATGGATTATTCAGAAAAGATATGCTATATTTGAATTCTCAAGACCTGAGTTCAAATTTTAGCTTGCCCCTTTAATATTGATGGTACCCTGGGAAGTCCCTGAACCTTTTTCAGCCTCAGTTTACCCATGCTTAAAAGGAAGAAAAATGATTTGGCATTTTTGGGTGACTTTTTTTTTTAAGCTAGAGTAGAGATACTTAAGGAGGTTTTGCTGAGGAAGTTTGTATTTTCTAAAAGTCAGTGTCTCGCACAATTTTACATTTAGAGATTCTAAGATCTTATAACTAGAAGCCTTATAACAACATCACTGGATCTGCAAAAAGTGAGTCTTTTCTAGAGTGTGGTTCAATCCATAATTAGCTGATCTCTAACTTGGGAATCCTTGGGTACAAATATCATCTCTGAAATATTGGCTGTCAGATCCTACCAATTTTCTTAGACTACAAGTTGTAGACATATGCTGATCTACTTTGATGGAGGAAATACTTTCTTGGATCTTTCTACATTTAAAAAATAGGTGTGGTTGAAAAATATATTATGAAAATCAGGCTTCCAAAATAAAGGACCATAAACGGACCAGAAGCTAAAGTCTGATCCATCAAAGGCCAGAATAAAAGCCTCTTGCTGCCAAGTTTATGGTGAGCCTCTTGGAATATTTTTGCCTTCTCACTGAATAATTTCAAGGAACCTCATGTAACCCTGTGACTTTCTAGAGACCTATTAAAGAGTAGTGCTAGGAATAGAAAACTGCTTGGAGCCCTATTTCTTTTGCTACAATAAGGTAAGATAAAAGGGTTAGAAACTAAGTATCTTAATGATGGGCTCAGCTTTTAAAGTATTTTCTATGTTCTGAGTCCTTCTGGGGGCAAGGTTAAAACTGCAGGATAAAATAAGCTTCATGAAAATGAAACTCAGCTTTTACTGAATCTTCTCTGATTTCCAGCAAATTCAGACCAAAATGTTGTGCACATTTTAATGAATTTCTTTTTTTTTTTTGGCTTCTGATTTTTGCAACCAAACAACCAGGTAATTTACATTTTTAAAAAAATACTAAAAAAAATTAAGAGAAAGAAGGGTTGCTATGGGAAACACAATGTGCAGCAGTCTCCATTTGAAATGTAAAGTTGACTCGAGAAATATCATTTTCTATTGTAACAACAACCACAGTAGCCAGAAAAAAACAATGTTAATAATAATCCTACTTATATGAGTTACTTATTTCCTCAAGCTTATGTAGAAGAACTGGAACTAGGATTTTTCATATAAACAACATTGGAAAAAACCGAATTGACAAATTGAAAGCTCTAATTCCATAATTTGTGGTTCATAAGCTAGTGCACAAACATCAGGTGTTAGGAGAAAATGAACATATGTTCAGCCTGGTGAAGGTTTTGTCTTGGTTCACTGATATTTGTTCAGGAATCATAATCAAGGCAAATGGCACCAAGTGCCAGTGATTAAAAACATTATAATTAGCAAATGGAACTGTCTCCAAAAGGACATACTATACAAATGGGAATATAATCTGTAGCATTAAAATGTGTTGACATAATGAAAATACAATCTGGACAAGCTGTAGCTGAGAAAAGAACTAGAAAAGGCAAGAAGATTTTTGCTTGGGTAGATCTACTTCTTGCAGTGGAAAGAGTCAGAAACTTGCATTCAAATTCTAACTTGCTGCTTTGTTGTCTACTGATTTAAGTTGTAAACTGAGACTGGCACATGGGTCGCATCCCTTCTCTCTGAGGTCTTGTGATCCAAGATCTTCAATCCAGATGCATATTCTTTTGTCTGAGACCACCTATATTTCCTCTACTCATGGAACCTTCCTTCTGAGGTACCTTTCTTTTTGTTCAAGTCCTGAGTGATCTGGTGGCTCTCCTATCAAACTCCATTTCTTACAATTTCTGGGTATTTCTGACTTCCAGTTCATTAGCTAGGGGAGCTATAAAAGAAAGACTTAAAGCATGATTTTTCTTTTATCTTTTGCTTACATCTGCTCCATCCTCTAAGCTTCAGGTCCAGGTCATTAAGTTATGGCTTAACAGGACCAGGAGATCATTATATACTTCAACAACAATACTATATGATGACCAGTTCTGATGGACCTGGCCATCCTCAGCAATGAGATCAACCAAATCATTTCCAATGGAGCAGTAATGAACTGAACCAGCTACGCCCAGAGAAAGAACTCTGGGTGATGACTAAAAACCATTACATTGAATTCCCAATCCCTATATTTATGCCCACCTGCATTTTTGATTTCCTTCACAAGATAACTGTACACTATTTCAGAGTCTGATTCTTTTTGTACAGCAAAATAACGGTTTGGTCATGTATACTTATTGTGTATCTAATTTATATTTTAATATATTTAACATCTACTGGTCATCCTGCCATCTGGGGGAGGGTGGGGGGTAAGAGGTGAAAAATTGGAACAAGAGGTTTGGCAATTGTTAATGCTGTAAAATTACCCATACATATAACCTGTAAATAAAAGGCTATTAAATAAAATAAAATTTAAAAAAAAGTTATGGCTTAAGCCACAATTACAGACAAGTAATCTTTATAAATTTCAGGTTTCACATGGCACCTATAGGAATCATCAACCAAAATCTTCTCTAACAATATTCAAGGTTGGGTCTCTGTATGATCCAAGCATGTATAATTGACTCGAGCCTATTCATAACATTCTATTTAACTCTCAATGGAATACAGACATTGCAAACAGCTAAAAGAATTGTTTCAAACCAACTAGGACAGAAAGGCTAGATCAGGGGCAAATGAGAAAGCTTCCAGAAAGCTGAAACACTAAGAAATTTAAAATAGACTAGGGACTTGAATGAAAATTTCTTTCCCCTGGGGGTAAATTACTTCGATGACAGAGAGAGAGGGGTCTTTCATATTTGAAGAGCAAGGAGAAAAAAAGAATAAGGATTTCTTGGGGGAGCATATAATAGATAAATTCCTCCAAGAGTAAGAAATAACTATTTATTGAAATATATTCTAGAATGATACGGATGCACACAGCATTGTCATACCAATTCCAATAGCTAGAAATGAAGAACTAATCTAGCCAAGACAGAATTTTATTTGGAGAACAAGATCTATAGATATAACTCAGAAGAAGAAAAGCAGAAATGAACAAGTTCCTAATTTCCTATATAAGAATTGATTTTCTCTGTATACAGACTGACGTATACTATTTTCCACTTTCTTTCTCACTTTTTTTGTTGAAGTCTTATTATACAAGATGACTTATATGGAAATGATGAGGAAACTGAGACAAACAGGGGTTAAGAGATTTACCCTGGGTCATACAGTCAGTATGTGTCTGAGGCAGATTAAACTCAAGTTTATCCTAACTCCAGGCCTAAAGCTCCAACTACTAAGTCACTTAACTGCCCCTATTGTTGAGGTCAGGAACCAAATGTTGAGGTGTAGACCACATGTTGAGGTCTACATTTGGGGTACCTAAATGAAATAGTTAAGGTCTAGTGGCAGGTTTGGGGTACAGGGAGTCAAACAGAGTTCCCCTGCAACCCCCTTGGATTCGGCGCAAGGATATGGCGGTATTTGAGGTCTAATAGCAGCACACATTCCCAATAAAAGCATTTATTGGCCCAGAGAGCTAGATTGATAAAAGAGGTTTATTATTGAGTCTAGAAGTAGGAGATAGGTGAAGGTAGAGATAAGAAGGGCACTGGACAGAGGGTCCAGTGGACAGGGGTCCTCACATGGCTGCCATGTTTGGAATCTCTGCAAAGAGGGGTTCCCAGTGTGGCCCTTTTAAGTCGGAGACTTAGCTCGAGAGGCTTTAGGGTGTAGCCCCAAAGTTGGCTCAGATCCGGGTGGGGCTGGGACAAGTCCAGATCTTCTATTGGAATTCAAAGGGACCAGGATTTGTGAGTCAAAGGGTAATTTACATTAGCTGGGGGGGTTGGGAATCAAAGATTGGAATCTTTCCCGCATCACTATGGATAATATTTTATAGAGTCCTGTGGCCTAGAATTTGCTTTCTTATCCAGCAGTAAGTCAATCATGGAAATCTTGTCTCATACTCCTTGATTATTTTGTTAGTTTGAAATTTTATTCTTAATTTTAAAAATTATTTATGACAAGAGTTTATGGTACAATAGAAAGAGTATTGGGTTTGAAATCAGATAGCTCAAGTTCAAAATTTTACTGAATTAGTTAATGTCTGTGTGATTTTGGAAAAGTAGATTAATCTCTCTGGGCTTCATTTTCTCCATCTGCAAAATTGGAGGATTAGTTTAAACAAAGGGTTCTTAGCTTTTATATGCTTTTGATGGTCTAGCAAATTCTACAGACTTTTTCTCAGACTAATGTTATTTAAAAAAAATTAAATATGGAAATGTTTTACATGATTGCACGTATATAATCTATATCAGATTGCTTGTTGTCTCAGGAATGGGGGATGAGGAGAGGAGGAAGTATATGTGGAAATTAGTTAAGAGACTCAACTGTCCCTTGCACTTGATTCAATAGTTGCTCATATTAGATACTTAAAAAGACACAGTAATTCTCTGAGGCCATTTGGACAATATTATACTATTATGTTATTATTACTAATTATTATTATTATTACTTATATATATTATTTATATATAATTACTATTAATAATTATTACTGTTATATTGTTATTATTACAACACTGCGTTAATGGCACTGTGGGACTGAAAAGAATAAATGTGCCTTGCTTAATATTGGGGACTAGAAACAATTTGGTGTATTATTTTTGTTATTAATGATAATGATGACATTGTGCAGAAGTCATTGATACATTGAGATATGTTTCTCTGAATTCTTTCAGTAACATTCCATTAAAATATTCCATTTCATTGCATTCCAATGTAAAATTTATATTCATAAATCATAATTTATTCAGCCATTCTCTAACCATTAGGTATATTTTATTTTCAGGGTTTTTTTCTATTTCAAGTAGTGCTGTTATGAATATTTTTATTTATTAGTTTATAATAGAAGATAGGCCTTTTGTGTTGCAGAGTTCTGTTTTCTTTTTTCTTTTGTCTTTCTAACATCTAGAAGAGAGCTTCACCCATAGGAAGTATTTATTAAGTTAACAATTCCAATTTATATTCAAAGATGGTTAATCACTTCACAGTTTCCTCAGAAATTAATGCCTTTTGTTTTCCTACAGCTTTCTAACAATGGTTTTTTTTCTAACTTTTAGAATCTTTACCAGCTTCTTAGTATGAGGAAATACCTTACAGTTGCCTTAATTGGTATTTATCTGATTATCGATGATTTTGAATATTTTTTACAAGTGGTTACTGATAGTTTAATTCCTCTGTTCCTATCCTTTAGCCATTTGTCTACTGGGGAATGGTTTTTATTCTTACAGATTTGTGACAGTTCTCTATATATTTTGTATGTCAGACATTGTATTTTGTAAATGTCAGACATTTATCAGAGATATTTAATGCCAATGTTTTGCTGATCTATACCTTTGGCTTTAATCCCAGTTATATATGAATGGGATAAACTGAGTGACTGAGTGAAGACCTCTCAAGAATGTGGCCTCCACCTATGCCCTAATTGTGACTTGAGACTTTGCAATAACAAGTTGGGCTGTAACTAAAAGCTGCAAATGTTTGACTATTTTAGATAAATTTACATTCCCCTTCTGTTTCCCTCTCCCCCCACATTTTCATTAGCATTAAATTCTTATTATGGTGAAGAATCTTGGAAGATTTCCATAAGCCTGCAGGATCCCAGCCAATAGGAGAAAAGGTCAGAAAGGGATGGGGTTATTGTAGGGTCTATGTAATTCCGTGTTTGCAGTTTGTGCTTTGCACTCCTACAGTGGTGACACTTTGTCTGTTAGGAGTTGCCCTTTTCCATGAGATGGTAATAAATCCTTTTTTGCTTTTTACCTTGAGAGTCTCTGATTTTAATATAGGTAAGGATCACTTTTCCACATATCATAGATTTTATTTGCATAAAAGCCTTTTAATTCTATAATATCAAAACTGACTGTTTTGTCTTTTAGAATCTTTCCTAATGTCTGTTTACGTATTTTCCCTATACAGAACTATAAACGATATGATCTTCCATTGTCCTTTAAAATTTTTATGGAGTGATTTTTTTGAACATTTATCCATTTGGAATTTATTGTGATATAAGGTGTAAGATGCTGATATTAACCTATTTTTTTTTTTTTTTTTGCTAAAAATGTATTTTTATTTATTTTTATTCTAATTGGTGATAGAAAGACCTTCTTCTTATATGTTCATATAAAACTCTAAAGCACCTTCCCTTTCTTCCTCAAGAAGACAAGATCATAAATTCAGTTAGCAAGGATCTAAGAAGCCATTTTAGAGTCTAACCTCATTTTTTAAAAAACAGGACAATTGAAGGCCCCCAAAGTTACGTGACTGATACAAGATCATGTACAAAGAACAAAGGCTGCATTTGAACCCAGATTTGAAATCCAATATTATTTCATTTGTACCATATTGCCTGAAAAAAATTATAAGATTTAGTTGGAGAAGATGTGGGAAAATTGGGACACTAATGCATTGTTGGTTGAGTGGTGAATTGATTCAATTATTCTGGAGAGCAATTTGGAATACACCCAAAAGGCAATCAAACTGTTCATTCCCTTTAATCCAGTGATATTGCTGTTAGGTCTATATTAAAAGAAAGCATAAAAAAGGAAAAGAACACATATATACAAAAATATTTATAGCAGCTCTTTTTGAGATGACAAAGAAGTGGAAACTGGGGAATCCCCATCAATTGAGGAATGGCTTAATAAGTCATGGTATATGAATATAATGAAATACTATTGTGCTTTAAGAAATGATGAGCAGGATGCTTTCAGAAAAAACCTAGAGAGACTTACACAAATCGATGCAAAGTGAAATGAACAGAACTAGGAGAATACTGCATACAGCAACAGCAAAATTATGTTATACTTAGCTCTTCTCAGCAATACAATGATCCAAGATAATTCCAAAAGACTCAGATTGAAAAATGTCATCTACATCCAGAAAAAGAACTATGGAATTTGAATTCAGATTGAAACATCCTATATTCACTTTTGGGATTTTTTTTTGTGGTTTTTCCCTTTTGTGCTTTTTCTTCTTTCATAATGACTAACGTGGAAATCAATTTAGCAGTATATTATTTGTATTATCTATATTAGATTGCTTGCTTTCTTGGGGAGGGAGGTGGAGAAAAAGAGAGGGATGGAAAAAATTTGGAACTCAAAATCTTATAAAAATGAATGTTGAAAACTATCTTTACATGTAATTGTAAAAAAATAAAATACTATTTTAAAAAGAATGATAAGATTTAAACATGAAAAGGACCTCAGAATTCATCTAATCTAACTTCCTGTATTTACAATTACTCATTTCTATAACTACAACAATGTTGGATGAAGAGAATCAAAACATTTATGTGTCAGGAGTCTCCAAATCTTTTGTCTTAATGTTTATCATTTAGTTGATTGACCTGAATTTAAATTCTAACTCTGACACTTAGTACCTGTGAGAGAGACCTTAGCAAATCAGTGGCTTCTTTGGGTCTTACTTTTATTTATTTATTTTTTTTCAAAATTATAGGGATAGATTGGAAGATCTCTAAGGTCTTTTCCACCTCCAGATCCTATATTCCTATGAGCTATTTCATAGGAGGGAGAGGACACTGAATTGAAACAATTCCTATGCATTCCTTATTAGTGCAAGTTAAAAGCTCTGCTTCATTTGGATTCTAGTGGCCTCAGGAAGACTATATGCTATTAGTTAAATAACAGAAAATAAGCAATTGCTTAAATAAAGATTATGGATAATTTAACAATTGTCTTCTCTGAAATACAGAACTGGGTCATCTATCATTATTTAAACAATAGAAATCCTATTTGCTTCTGTATTCCTCCCATTCACCATGGAGCATGAAGTTGTATAGAAGACTCCCTTTCTTTCTGTGCTCACTTGAAACTATAAACAATTTTAGCTCTCTATTTCCTAAACTTTCTCCAACTTAATAGTCTAATGTTAACTAGTGACTTGTCTATGTGACACTGGAATACTTCACAATGTAGCACCATTTAGAAAATTTTTTGGGGGGGAAATTAATTTGAGAGGAAAATATATTTTTATCATAATGATTATTGGAAATAATTAAGATGATAATTCAAATATCCTTGCTTTTTGGGAAATTCTTTGTAAAATTTAAATTTTTAATGGTTATATTTCCTATTTGCTAAGAAAAATAGTCTCCACTTATGTGGTGCTTTATGTGCTCTATGCATATTCTATGATAACAAACTTCATATAGGTCCTACAATCATCTTCATTTTAGAAATGAGGAACTGAGAAGAAGAAAGGTAAAAAAGTAACTTGCCCAGGGTCACACAGCTAGTACATGTCTGAGAGGATTTAAGTTCAGATCTTCCTAATTCCAATTCCCATACTGTCTCCAATATGCCATTTATCTACCTCATATTACCAGTGTTACCTTGGAGAAACCTCTAATGCTCATGTATGTATTTGCTATTCTAATTTATAAAATGAGAGGGTTCGTCCAAGAATAATTCAGGGCATCCCTGTTATATGAGAACTGTATATCTACCCTCCCTTCCTCCCTGCCCCTCTGTTTATTCCATTGTCACACTAATATCATGGAAACCCTGTTGCTTATTCTTTTTAATCACCTTTGAAGTACATCTTCTCTTTGAAAGTCCAGAGGGGGAAAATAATCCAGAACAATTAATGGCAGATATTCTGTAAGCATCTGGACATTTCCCCAGATGCAGTAGGGGTTGCAGATGGCACACATGTGGCTGTTTGCATTTCATCCTATAATGAGAAGGCTTTCAGGAATGGTCTATCCTTTGTTCCCCAAATATGCAGGTGATGTGTGGCAAGCCAGATGCAGAATAATTAATTGAGTTTCAGAGTTCTGTCATGCCATAATTCATTCATGTTAACATAACCTGGGCTCAGCTATCTATTGAAAACTAAACTAATTTAAAGAGGACATTTGATGAATATATCTATATATCTCAAAGAGAGATCTTTTATATATATATATATGTATGTATATATATATATACATATATATATAAAACTATATTATTTACATCTATCTCTCCAATGACTTTAATTTGTGCATTTGTATATGTATACAAACACACACACATATCCAATGACTCATCAAATATTCACCTTTTTATTAGTAGTATATATGTGTGACAATACCTCTCTCTTCAGCAAATGCTGATGATACACGCATTGTCTAATCATCTTTCATATAAATGAGCCATTTCCCATCAAGTTGCATGGAAGGTTTTGTGAATTTTTAGGAGGTAGGCAGCTTAATATAGCTAACAATAGACATGTGTCTTTAAAATTTTATTCCTATGCAGAAAGTATATGTATATCAGGTAACTATGCAATACATCTGTACTGACTAAAATAGAAAATTCAGAACAAATCTGTTTTATTCTACATAGCCACAGCATTTCTTATAGTGGTAGGGGAATAGAGAGGGGTGGAGAATGGAGTTATTTGCCTTCATTAAAGCAGCCATTTGTTATAAGTTGCTTCAACAATAGGTAACAAGGACCCCATTGCCCTTCACATGGGTCAATTTAATAATGAATGGAAATGCATTTTTGAAACTCTCCAGGGCCCAGAAGAGGCATGGCTTCTATAAAACTCCATAAAGTATTTTGATTTTATTACAATGGACTCCCTCCCTAGCTTGGGGGATCAGAAGACAAGTATTTGACTTTGATTTTTCTGTGTTTCACATCCCACATATGAAAATGGTAACTATTTAGAGTAATTCCCTAGGATATGACAGGACAATTTTACTAATAATTTAAAACGTTGATTACCCACTTAAAAAAAATTAGCAAAAAAATAAATGGAGAGCCCTTGGAATAGAGACTGTTTGGTGGGGGGAGTTATGTTTCAGGATGGTGGATTTTTTTTTCTCATATGAGCATATTAGGAGTAGAAAAGCTATCTGTGATATAGGATAAAACTTGTCATTCTGTGTGTGGGTTAGATTCATGCTGAAGGAACAGAGGAGGTAGAGCTGGAAGTCAATGGGCCATTTGGGCAAGGCAATAGTCCCAAGAACCCATCTTGAGAAGAGTCATGATAATAATGCACTTAGTTTCCAGCTTTTCGTCTACATGTCATAATTCAACATTATCAGTTTATGTGAGGGAGACAGCCATCCAGGAGATTACATTCTACTGGGGTGGAAAGATAAGTGCATCAATATGAAAATTTGAAATATATAAAGATCAAACATTGAAGGATTGCTTCTGAGTCTGATAGAGTTGGGTCTGACAAAGTTTTCCCCTTTCAGGGCTATGACTCACATACAGAATCATCCAAACCACGTTCAGTCCTAGAGCAACCTGGTTTCTGACTACTATTATGATCTCTTGGGAGAATGATGCTTCAAGCTCAACAGAAAATAAACCAGTTTGTGGGACTTTTGATTAGACATTTTACATTGTGCTTTGACTCCAATCCTTAATCTCCATTTATCCTGAATTAACATATAGATGTTTTCACAGTCACCCATTCCTACTAGCCCTTAATCACTCTTCTAATCGAATCCAGGACCTTAGGATCTCTCAAACTCAGGGGTTGTCTTCTAAGCTTGAAAGTCTTGAAGATTGATGTTTGGTCATCTTCTTGGGAGATACAATGAGGTACCCAAATAGCAGCCAGCAATGATGAGTGGGGAAAAGAGCACAATGCATTCACCCATATTTGGGCTCTCTAGAGATTGAATTCATCACTTGCCATGTGAGAGAGTCAATGCAAGAGATAAATCTGGAAGCTATTTCTTCTTTGAAACAATTTCCTACTCCTGGGTTGTTGCTGTATTAGTAATTAGGGCTAGGGTGGAGGAGGGGAGGGAGAGAACCAAGGAACTATTTTCAGGTTGTCCAAGTTTTGATCATCCTTTCAGGTCCAAGTCATCTCATGGCCAGAAACAGGCTCCAAAGTTCCCATATGGTTGATCATAACCATAAAGAGCAGCTCTGAATATGCCCCATGGGGTGGCTTTTGTTAGAAGAACAAAGAAAATACCAAAAGATTTTTTTTTTGGGGGGGAGGGCGCTGTTTACTGAGGGTGGTGGTGAAAATCAAGATGCATTTATAGGAAGTAGCATCTGATTTAAGACTTAATTGGGATTAGGGATGAGGAGATGGAGGTTGGAAGAGAACATTCTTACATTCTTTTTTAGAAATCATTCAGATTTGATTGTCTAAAGAGATACACAAATTATCAAGGACAAGAAAAGGGTTATGGTAGAACCTTTAAAAGATAATGAAAAGTTCTTAATAGGTTTAAGGGAACAAGAAAAAAGACCTTGTGGAGAACCCAGTTCAGAAAGAAGATTAAGAATAATCTGCCCTTTTCCAAAGGATAGGTGAGTGTTTGGCATTTATGAATTCTAATTTCCAATCTCTGTTGGGTTTCCCACAGTTTCAAATAACTGCCAGACAAATGGAAAAAGAGAAAATCTTATCTTTAATATTTTCATAGGAAACTTATTTTGAATGTTATAGTGATTCAGAGTGGTAAAAGACTCAAGACTTAAAAGATTAAAAATGAAGTTATGGCACTGTCCCTTCTTTAGCCCTTATAAAACTGGGGTACTTTTTTTTTTTTAGGAAAACAATACATTTTATTTTTATTTTTTATTTTTTTATTATGATAACTTTTTATCGACAGAACCCATGCCAGGGTAATTTTTTTACAACATTATCCCTTGCACTCACTTCTGTTCCGATTTTTCCCCTCTCTCCCTACAGCCCCTCCCCTAGATGGCAAGCAGTCCTATATATGTTAAATATGTCGCAGTATATCCTAGATACAATATATGTGTCCAGAACCGAACAGTTCTCTTTTTGCACAGGGAGAATTGGATTCAGAAGGTAAAAATAACCTGGGAAGAAAAACAAAAATGCAAACAGTTTATATTCATTTCCCAGTAGTTTTTCTTTGAGTGTAGCTGCTTCTGTTCATCATTGATCAATTGAAACTGAATTAGATCTTCTCTTTGTCAAAGAAATCCACTTCCATCAGATTACGTCTTCATACAGTATCTTTGTTGAGGTATATAGTGATCTCATGATTGTGCTCATATCACTCAGCATCAGTTCATGTAACTCTCTCCAGGCCTCTCTGTATTCATCCTGCTTGTCATTTCTTACAGAACAATAATATTCCATAACATTCATATACCACAATTTACCCAACCATTCTCCAATTGATGGGCATCCATTCATTTTCCAGTTTCTGGCCACTACAAACAGGGCTGCCACAAACATTTTGGCACATACAGGTCCCTTTCCCTTCTTTAGTATCTCCTTGGGGTATAAGCCCAATAGTAGCACTGCTGGGTCAAAGGGCATGCACAGTTTGATAAGTTTTTGGGCATAGTTCCAGATTGCTCTCCAGAATGGTTGGATTCGTTCACAATTCCACCAACAATGCATCAATGTCCCAGTTTTCCCGCATCCCCTCCAACATTCATCATTATCTTTTCTTGTCATCTTAGCCAATCTAAGGTGTGTAGTGGTATCTCAGAGTTGTCTTAATTTGCATTTCTCTGATCAATAGTGATTTGGAACACTCTTTCATATGAATGGAAATAGTTTCAATTTCATCATCTGAAAATTGTCTTCATATCCTTTGACCATTTATCAGTTGGAGAATGGCTTGGTTTCTTATAAATTAGAGTCAATTCTCTATATATTTTGGAAATGAGGCCTTTATCAGAACCTTTAACTTGAAGATGTTTTCCCAATTTGTTGCTTCTGTTCTAATCTTGTCTGCATTAGTTTTGTTTGTACAAAGGTTTTTTAGTTTGATGTAATCAAAATTTTCTATTTTGTGATCAATAATGGTCTCTAGTTCATCTTTGGTCACAAATTTCTTCTTCCTCCACAAGTCTGAGAAATAAACTACCCTATGTTCCTCTAATTTATTTATAATCTCGTTCTTTATGCCTAAATCATGGACCCATTTTGATCTTATCTTGGTATATGGTGTTAAGTGTGGGTCCATGACTGGGGCACATTTCTTGCCACTTCCCCTCCTTCTCTGCTCTTAAACCTTTCCATTCCATCCTATGCATTGCTGCCAAATTCATTATCCTAAAACACTTCTTTGCACATTGTGTTCTGTATGAACATACATATATGTACACACACACACCCAAATCCATACTTCTTTATTGCTTACAGAAAAAGCCCAAGCTTTTTAGCCTAGAATTCAAGTTATTCTCACATCTCCCTAATGTACCTCTATAACCTCACATCCTTATAAACTCTCTATTTTATCCACATTGTTCTATGTAATAGGGACACATCATCACAATCCATATTCCAACATATCTTTTTTCTTCCTGTTCCTCTCCCGACTCCCTTTTGTCTTCTTTCCTGGAATTTCATGACACTGACCCAAAATGTCAGGATCATAGATGTATAACTAAAAGGAACTTTAGAGGCTATTCAGCCTGACTTTCACATTCTTCATGTAAAAAGAAAGAAAGAAAGAAAGGGAGAAAGAAAAGAAGGAAGGAAGGTAGGTAGGAAGGAAGGAAGAAAGAAAGAAAGAAAGAAAGAAAGAAAGAAAGAAAGAAAGAAAGAAAGAAAGAAAGAAAGAAAGAAAAGAAGGAAGGAAGAAAGGAAGGAAGGAAGAAAGAAGGAAAGAAAATGGAAGGAAGGAAGGAAGGAAGAAAGAGAAAGAAAGAAAATGGAAGGAAGGAAGGAAGGAAGAAAGAAAGAGAAAGAAAATGGAAGGAAGGAAGGAAGGAAGGAAGGAAGGAAGGAAGGAAGGAAGGAAGGAAGGAAGGAAGAAAGGAAGGAAGGAAGGAAAGAAGGAAGGAAGGGAGGGAGAAAGGAAGGGAGGGAGGGAGGAAGGAAGGAAGGGAGGGAGGAAGGAAGGGAGATAAATAACAATGTACAACTATATAGAAAAGACAATTTGGAGGAATCCCCAATGGAAGTCATTAGCATCACTGAGGCCTGGGAAAGGCTTCTTGAGAAAATGGGACTTTAGCTGAGTACTGAAAGAAGCCAAAGAAGCCAGGAGGTGGAATAAGGAGGCAGATCATTCCAGGTATGAGGGTCAGCCAATGAAAATGCTCAGAGTTAAGGGAGTAGTACATAATATAGAGGCTGTCAATGATATTCCTTTGTATGTGATACCAACAAAAGATCCTCAAAGGATCATAGATCTAGAGCTAGAAAGGACTATTGGAAGTCATTAAGTTCTTCCATTTTAGAGATGAGGAAAATGAATCAAAGAGATCAAGCAACTCCTCTAAGTGCACACAGCTAGAGAATATTTGTGGTGGGGATTTGAACCAATTTCTTCTTGAAGCTAATTCCAATTCCCTATCCATTAAGCATAGAGCTCAAGAAAGATAATAATAATAATAATGACAAAATAGAACTCACACTTAACAGTCTATGAAAAGGGCCAATCATATTTTTGTCTTGAAAAATTTTTTGTAATTTTCCCTGTTCCTTCTTTCTTCAGAATTCAGGAATAGTCTTAGGGCCACGAGTACAAATTAGATAGAAAACTTCTGCTTATTTGGAAATCTAATAGACTGTTAGTTCCATAAGAGCAAGAATTTTCTTTTTCATTTTGTCTTTGTATCCCTAGCACCAAAGGCAATGGGTTGCAAATAGTAGGTGCTTAAAATAATATATAATATATTGTTTATAAAATACAGAGAATGTTGAAGGAGTTACTCTTTTGGCATGGAGTTTTGCTCTGTACATCATTAATATATCATATTGATAATAAAAAAAAACATTATTTTTGACTTGCTACATGTGATCCTTGACAATAGAAGGAATTAGTTTAAACAAAGCTCCAGGTTCCTGCCCTGCAGAACTCACTGAAAGAACAAAGTAGTGCAGAGAATGCAAAACAAACTTAATGCAGGTGAGTGTGAGCCACGGCCCCATGTCTGTCCCAACATCCATTACACAAATGACAGCCCCAGTGACTGACATTCATTAAGTATCCTAGAGACTGAGATGTCATTTGTTTAGCTCTGACACACATTTTCCATTAATGACTTTGGTATTGATGTCCTGAGAACCATTATTATACCAAAGATGAATGGTTTTTGCACAATGTAAACATTTTAGTTTAAGAGCAGTTCCTTCCACTTTCTGAGAATGTAAGTTTTAGCAGCACATGCTGAAAAGGCAGTGTGGTACAATGGATAGATGGAATAGAGATGGGAACCTTTGGTTTCAAATCTTACTTCAGTTATTTTTTAGCTATAAGACCCTGGGCAAGTCAACCTCTCTCAACTTCAGTTTCCTCTGCTATTAAATAGGGAGAAGAATAAAACAATAATAGTCTGGATGACTGACTATGATATTATATGAAAGTGCTTTTCAAACTTTAAAGACCTATATCAGTAATAACTGTTATTATTGACATCTTCAATGACAATTCCAGTATAGTTGAGTAGACAAGATACATAAATATGAAAAAATAAGAAACAAAGTAGGGCAGTAGCATTGTCAAATCCATGGTACAGACAATAGCTGCCATATGAATTCAGAGGGAGAAGAGGGCAATTCTAGAAAAGATGGCCAGCTAATACTTTATAACACATATTAGATTGAAGTTGAACCTTAAGATATGGTTAGGATTTAGTGGAGGGGTAAAGAGAAAAAATCCTAGGCAAAGCAAAAGTCATGAGCAAAGACACACTGATAGCCAAGAAAATTATAACTTTGATTTGTTGTAATAAATGTGCTCAGGATGATCCAGAGGTAAAATGGGATGTAACTATTAATCTTCAAAGGCAATCCCTCCCTTGTTGTAGCACAGAGCCTCTTTAAAGTCTGTCTCCTTTTTGAGACTTAAGGATAGAAAATAAATATGTAATCAAAGGGAATAATTTATATCCATCCAGCCATGTCATAAAGATAAGCTGGCTGACTCTGATCTAACCCAGCCCTCTTTAGAACATCAATTTATTTCTGATTTATAGAAATATTAAAGGATAGAAACCCAGGGTCAGACAATAAAATTAAATGAACTAAATATGTTTAGTGGGGAAAGAATTGTAAGTAGGGTTCAGATGTTTATTCAGACTATCCAAGTATCATAAACATGCCATATTTGTCAGGAGTCATTCAAATTTCTAGGTTCCACCTTAACATATTAGAAAGTAATACATTGTTCTCATTCTTTGGATTTGGGGTCTTGCCAAGAGTTAGCCATAAAAATAGACAAACAAGCTAAAAAATAGGATGGTGTACTTTGGGATGGATGGAACCAAATATTTAAAGCAAATGAGAGAGATGAGGTTAGGTCACTTCTCTCTCCTTGCTCTGCCTCCTTCCATTATCTCCAGTCCAACAATTATCACCATATTCAGAGATCCTAATTTGCAGTTTCCAGGGAATCAGATTTTGGGAGAAGACCCTCCTATTTAGCTAGATATATAAAAATTTTTTACACAATAATAACCCTTAAATCAGCTTCTTTTCTCACTGCTCAGATAAATTTTGGGTTTGGTCAACATTGGATGGTGGCAACTATGATGTTAGACTTTGAGATCATTTGAAGTAAAAAAAAACAAACAAACCATAAGAGAGACACTGCATGAGGAAAATGGCAGAGGCAGACAGCTGTCTGTACCTGTTAGATCTGTCTAAAATTTATCCATTTATTTAAAGAGGGCCATGTGTTCCTTTAATGCAATTGTTGCAGTACCTTTGATTCAGTGGGTGCTATTTTTAACTTGGTATTTATGAAGAAAAATAAAATGAAGTAGGACTGATTATTTAATTTAATTGTCTGGAAGTGGAGAGAGTGGTCATCATGGGTCAATGTGTGGAGAATGAAACTGAAGATGTGGTAGGAATGGGACTGAGCAAGTTTGAAACCTCTTATAGTAGGGGGCAAGTTATAGCTATTGTGACCTTCAGCTTTCTCATTTACAGAAAGGGAGTAATAATAATTGTAAACTGACTTCATAGGCCTATGAGCAGAGTATTTTATAAATCTCAAAATTTTATTTAAATATAAACCTTTATTATACTTTTAAAAGTTTGTTTGAAACTCTTTCCACTGACAAATGACATTCATCATTCACCTTAGGGGAAAGTGTTCTTGAGCTACTACAGCTGAGAAAATTTATCCATTATTCTGTTGATAAGCCTTGATGTTCTTAGCTAGACTAACTTTTGGAGGCAGATACAGACTAGTACTCAAAACCTTTCCAATTTGGAAGGACTAGCCAAAATTTGTGTTTCACTTGGGTAGTCTTTAAGAACCAAGGTCATTTTGAGAAACCAAAGTAGAATGTTTATTACTCCCTCAGAATAAACCTACCAATACATATTAAGTAATATTTATTTTTTCTTTCTAATAAAAAGGGAGTCTCAGATACTCAGATGGATCTGTGATTTCTCCAATATGAATATTCTTTTCACTGTTGTGAAACTCAGCTTTGTCTTTCCATGAGCATGTTTCTTGTTTATGTCCTTTACTCAGTTAATTATAGGATATGCATTTATTGTGTTGGGGGCCTTAATTTTTTCCTAACATCTCTATTAAAATACTCAAGCTGTCTGTCTGTTACTTTTACTTTTGTCAAATGGCCAGCAAACCTTCTTTTTCAACTGTATGTTTCCTTAATCACATCTTTTACCCTTGTTATTCTAAATGTGTTATATACTGCAGTTTGGGTAACTAGGTGATAAAGTGGAAAGAGTTTTGGGCATGGAATAGGGGAGACTCATCTTTCTGAATTGAAATCTGGCTTCAGGCTTAGTAACTGTGTGATCCTAGGCAAGTCACTTAACCCTGTTTGCCTCAGTTCTTCATCTATAAATTTCTCTCTCTCTCTCTCTCTCTCTCTCTCTCTCTCTCTTTCTCTCTCTCTCTTCTCTCTCTCTTTCTATATATATATATATACTCTATATATACATACACACACATTCTCTCTATATATTACATACATATATCTCTATATCTACACATATCTATATGTATATATATATACACACACACACACACACACATATATATATATATATATATATAGAGAGAGAGAGAGAGAGAGAATATGTTTGCTCAAACTTTTTGTATACTCTTCCAAAGCTCATCCTCTTCTGAATTAACAACAGCCCTTCTAGCTCTGAAATCCATTAGAAGACTTTTCAGCAACATTCAATACAAACCCTGCATTATCATGACTGAAAACAGTTTCCAAAGTTCAATATATTGTATTAGCAGAAAGTAGAAAATAATTGTTTATTGTCCAAGGAATGGGCTTTCATTGGCTAATCCCTTCATTATAAAAAAAAAATAATTTTTGTCCAGATCATGACTATCATTTACATGGATAATCTATAGTATTTGTCCACTAGTACACATCTATGAATATATATGTATATGTATACACATATATACATATTTTTATCTATATTTATAATCACAAGTGAACTCATTATTCATCTTTGGTATTTAAGATGTAGATTTATAAATCTCACTCTCTCTGTCTTTGTCTCTGTCTGTCTGTCTGTCTCCCTCTGTAGATGTATGTGTATACACATATACTTCTAAAGAAAAAAAACATCTATTTATCTATCTACCTAATATCTATACCTTGGACAGATTCCATAAATAAACATTATGTTTAGCCTGGAATTTAACTGCATAGGAATACTAGGATCAATGGTTTTTATGAAGTTGCAAATTTATTTTAGTGATTCTAAATTTCTCCTAGAAATAGCAAAAAAGGAATCTATTTAGAAGAATTTTATCAGGATCCTATAAGTGGGTAGAAATAACTTTTATATTGAGACACAAAGTCTCCATTCTTGATTATACATGAGTTTTTTTGCAAGATAAGAGCAACTTTTTCCACAGTAAATAAGTATGGTTTGGTTGGAAAATGTTTCCGATAAAGCAAGGGGAGTTCATTTACAAACATGCACAGCCAGGGGAATAATGCTAAATACTTTATAACATTTCATATGTCTATAATGTCTTTTCATGTCTCCATGCTCTATTTAATAGTAGGAAGGGATGCTTGTATAATGCTTCTCTTTTCTGAGATTGACTCTGTTCTTGTGCAGTAGACACCAGGGATACTTTCTCCTTTCTTAGTTATTATATCTATCTTTGTCTGAGTGCTTGGGTACTATGGAGATAAGTGCCATTAAAGTCCCTGGAGAGAAAGAGATGAATGGTTTTGTTTTTCAAATATTTTTGTAAAGGATTTGGAAATTATTATTTGTAAAGACTGTAAGTATATACTTAATGAAGCATGGTAAATTAAATACCCCCTCCAGATATATTAAATTAGCATCATGGACCCAAGACCTCATAAAACAAAACTATTCTAATCTAAAGTGAGGCTACCTCAGGGTTCCAGCTCACTTCAGCTTGGCAAAAAATTTACTCTTGGGAACTGCCTGTTTTGTCAGAGTGAAAATCATTATTTCATCTTCTCCCTTTTTCCTCCCATGACAGAAATGGTGCATAATATACAGGTTGGGACCCTCAAGGCAGTGTAGACTCTCTTCATTTTGGTGAGTCTCAGACCACATGACATTTGCATAGGATTCTAAGAACTGTATCTCCAAAAAGCATCTCTTCTCTCTGTTTTGTTCTCTCTGTTTCTGTCTGTCTCTGTCTGAGGACAAAGTTGGATTGCCCCAGAGCAAGGAGACATTAGCCCAACAAGTTCCCTTTATGTAAAATGTTTCTTCCATCCAAAGATTTTAGGTTTTTCATTCCGTAGCAGAATATCATTTTGCTATATTATTCAGTCCCAAATATTTTCCCTCAAACCCTACCTTGCCCTGCTTTCTAGGATAACCCTGAACAGTACCAGCTTTCCATCTGCTTCTCACTTCTCTACTTCTCATTGGGTACTTACCCAATATATAACTTGTTTCCAATATAAAGCCAAAAGGTCAGGTGTGTTCAATAATTTTGAGAATTGAGACATGAATTTTTATTTTAGTGCCAAGATTCTGATGTGGATATTCACTTTCCTTTTCCTTAAAAGACTAGATAAGTATGAGTTTCACTTTCCCAAACCGATCCCTTTGGGATGTAATAATTAATTAAATTAATGAAAGGCAGAGTGGTATAATGATGCCCTTCTGAGTCAGAAAGATCCCGATTCATGTCTTCTGTTACATACAGACTTAGTGGTCTTGAGAATTTAATCTCATGGGGTCCCAATCAATATGTAAGATAACAAGTGTCATTTTCTTTGGTGGAGGGAATTTCTTTCCTGGAGTTTCCTGTATTCTAGTGAGATCAAAGTTCTGGTCAAAAAGAAAAATAAAAAAAAAATTCCAATTAGACTTTCTCTTGCTCCATCTCTGTTCCTATTTCATAAGAGAACAGAGGATAAGTTGCAACCAAGCCCCGAAAAGGTCATGAATATAGTTGGAGAGAGAATCTGTCAAATTTCTAACTTTCCCCAGTTACAGAATTGTCTTGGATCCTCTTGATAGACCTGTATATAAATCTAGTGCTTTTTCTAGTCTTGCATGTTGCCAAAGCAACACTTTGATAAGCTGCACAATTAATGAGTTACTTGTTATTATCAATAATGAATATAATTAGTAAGCTTCTAGGATCCAAAATTCAAGAAGCTTATAACCCCATGTCTGTTTTGGGAATCACATGTCTATTCAGGATTTATGTTCTCATAGTCTAGTGCAGAACACAATGGTAGACATCTTTTGCTGAAAGTATTCAAAAAATAATATTCAAGGTTTAACTTAAGGGAAAATATTAGGTTTTTTTCTGTTACTACTTCTCTTTTCCCTATGCTCCTCAAACACATACCTCTTGCTAATTTTGAACATTCTTCAAATACAAGGAATGGGGAAAAAAGAGAATTAGATAAGATAAATGAAATATGGTGAATCCTATATGTGTGAGGCCTTATGTGTGACAAGGACTATCATGTGGGACTTGAAGGGAGGGAGAATAGACATCTCTAGCTTCTCCCACCCTTCTCCAAGGAAGACTTTCATTCCTGCCAGGAAGTGAAGCAAAAATGTAGAGCCAGAAGTTACTCTCTTCAGAAAAAGAAAGTATGGATTAGAATCATATCTATTTGCTCCCTTAAATATTTTTTCACATATCATTGGGTTCCATTTAACTTCTGATCACTTTATCATTTTGGAGCAGATGGAAGATTCCGATTTTTACCCCTTTGCCACAAAATTCTAGTTTCATAAGGAACAACACATGGTAAATAGGAAAAAATACCATCATTTATACAAATCATAAGAAAACTGAAACCTGAGAAGGTATAGGAGAATATATATATATATATGTGTGTGTGTGTGTGTGTGTATGTATACACATATAAGTACTATATATATTCTCCTCATATAAGTACTATATATATATTCTTCACATATAAATAATATATATATATATATTCTCCTATATTTATTTATTGTACATATATATGTACAAAATGAAGACGTTTTCCCATTAGCATGAGATTACTCAACTCAACCAAAAAGTGAGTCTCCTTGCTCTCACTCAAGGAAAATCTCCCTAAAGTCTCTAGAATAGGAAGCTGGGATATGATATAGACTGCTCTCTCAAGGGGTTCTTTCATCTTTCCTCTTGAAGCTGGCAGCCAGAAGTGCCTGACTTGACACTAGAAAAGACTTAAAGCTTGATCATTCACCAAAGGTGTCTGGTCCTGAGCCATCCTGAAGGAGGACTGGCAAAGGCTGGAACTCTCTTGCCTCTTACCAACTTCACTCTAACCCTCACATAAGGCAGGCTTTTCATCTCTACTAATAAGCAGAGAGTCCCATATCAATAATGAATAATCATAAAGGACCCAATAAATTAAAATGTTTGCATTCCTGTAGAGGAAGATGATACATGTAATTTCTAAGAACTTTATCATTTTTAGGGCAGTTAGAAGAAATTTACATAGGAGATTTGGGTGTGAGTCAATTATGTTGGCATGATCTTAAAAAAAAGTTTGAGAAAAAAAGGATTATTGGAAGAAAGAGGGAAGGAAGAAGTAAAATGGTAAAAAAAATTTTTTTTCACATAAAAGAGGCACACAAGAAATAGCTTTTATAGTGGAGATAAAAATTAGGAGCTGGCTAGCAATGTTTAAACTTCACTTACACTGCAATTAGTTCAAAAAAAGGAAAAAATATGCATACAAAATTATGTATATATAGGTATGTATATGCTTAGCTGGGTATAGAAATACTCAAGAGGGACATAGGAGGAAAAGGGAATAAAATATATGGGGGTGATGATAAGGAGGATTAAAGACTGGGGAAGGAAGTAGTCTGAAACAGAAATTACTTTTGAGGAGGGACAGGATAAAAAGAGAAAGAGAAACAGAATTTAAAAAAGGATAGAGATAAATACACAGCAATTATAACTGTGAATGTAAATGTGATGCAGAATGGATTAGAAACGGGAATCTAGTAATATGTTGTTGTTGTTCTTTTTTATAAGAGAGACACCATTGAAACAGAAAGACAGAGATAATTAAAATAAGGACATAGAGCAGAATCTTCTATCCTTCCTTCAGCTGAGGTAAAAAAAAAAGGTAGGGGAGGTAATTTTGATCTCAGGAAAGGCAAAGGCAAAAATAGACGTACTTAAAAGAGACAATCATGGAAATCTTTTGATAAAAGGTAGCAGAGACAATGAGAAGAAGCTAAGTGGTATAGTGGCTAGATCATTAGGCTTGGAGTTTGGAAAATCTAACTTTAAATACAACCTGTTAACTGTGTGATTTAGTCACATCACTTAATAATACTGTTTGCTTCAGTTCCTCAAATGTAAAATATGGATGCACTGGATATAGCAAACTACTCCAATACCTTTGCCAAGAAAATCTCTAGATAAAGTACATGGAATCACGTAAAGTCAGACATGACTAAACAACAACTACAGATGATGAAGTAATATCAAAACATTTTACATTAAGTTTCTCTGACAAGTCTTTTTTTTTTACTCAAAAATATAAGGAACTGATCAAATTTATAAAAACAAGAGCTATTCCCCAAGTGGCAAGTGATATGAATAGGCAGTTTTCAGAAGACAAAATCAAGACTATAGATATATAATAAAATACTCTAAACCACTAAGACTAGTGAAATGCAAATTAAAACATCTCTGAAGTACCACTTCATAAATATCAGTAATGAAGAGGATGAAGGAAAATGGATACATTAATGAACTATTGCTGAAGTTGTGAACTGGTCCAACTATTTTGGAAAATAATTTGGATCTAGGCCCCAAAGACTACAGAACTGTGTATTCTCTTTGACCCAGCAACATTATTACTAGGTCTATATCTCTAAAAATCTAATAAAAAGGAAAAGGACCCAGGTGTACAAAAATAGTTAGAGCACCTCTTTTTTGTGGTGGCAAAAAATTGGAAATTGAGGCTATATTCATCAATTGAAATGATTGTACAAGGTATAGCATGTGATTGTAAGGGAGATCATTGTTGTATAAGAAATGATGAGGAGGGTGGTTTCAGAAAAAAACAATATGACAAGACTGATAAAATCTGATAAAAAATCTGATAAAATCTGATAAACAGATTCAAAGTGAAGTTAGAAGAGCTGAGAAATTATTGTGCACAGTAATAGCAATTATTGTAATGATGATCATTTATGAAAGATTTGGTTGCTTTGATCAATATAATGATCTTGGACAATTCCAGAGCACTCATGATGAAAACAATGCTATCTTCATCCCAGAAAGAGAACTGATGAATTCTGAGTGAAAACTGAAGTATAAAATTTTCTTTCTTTTTATTTTTGACATTTTTTTGTGATATGGTTAATATAGGTATATGTTTTTTATGATTTCACACATATAATTGATATTATTTTGCTTGCCTTATTGAATGGGGGATTGGAGAGAGGGAAGAAGGAGAGCTTTTAAAACTCAAAATTAAATATATATATATAAAATAATTAGTAAGTTCATCAAAAAATATAAATGGGTACCAACATTCCAACTCTGAGGCAGTGTAATGGAGTTCATTTCATCCAGTCTACAATCAGCTTTCAGCACAGCAAGAAATCCATTTGTTAATATGCTAGAGGTGGTATCTCTGAATGATAACTGCTACAGTTTTTAAGGGGAAGAGCAAAAGAGAGGAAATAATCAACTCTTCAAAGCTCACATAGGGGATGACCATATTATACAGAGGATTCTCTTATATTGAGAATACGGAAGATAACTGACTTTCACCTCTTGCTCAGTATCTCTCTCCTACTCTATTCCTTTTAAATAGATACTTCCAGTTTCATGATGTTAATACCTCATGGAATTCTGGGAAAGCATTATTATCTCCATGGTGATTCCTGTACAAGTTAGAGTCCAACATAAGATTGTAGCTTGACCCTGCTATTTCTTCTAGAAAGCAAAAAGGGATACTTGATTTAAATCAGTTACCTTAGCTAAGTGCAGAGGAAGAAAAGGAATTTGGAAACATTAAAACTCTACAACAATGTGAATTTGTATTTTTGCTCTGAACACTGAAGCAATATAGCTGAGAATTAGAGTTTCCAAGTAATTGCAAGCAGAAGGTTTTCTCTTTAGTGTATAAAGGTGAAAGTGTGATTTGTTAATAGTGAGATGCAGGTTGAAGTAATTCTAAATGACCAATCATATGGATTATTTGTGGTTCATAAATGACATTACTTGAAATAGGGAAAGGAGCAAGATTAAGAGTAAATAAAGGACTTCATTGTAATTCCTAGAACTTTTGTCAAAAAGACATACTTAAGTAGTGTGGCTTCCATGTGGGTTAAGTCATCATGGAAAAGAAAGCTAAGGATGAATCAAGGACAACCAAGAAACAAGTTTCATTAATATTGTCTTTTCTGAGGTATATAGGGAATCACTTAATGGTAAATTGAGTAACCATTTTCTAAGATTGTCCTGAGATGATGCAAACAATTATGATTTTGCTATGATTTTACCATGTCCCAAATACTTTTCTATCTCAATCAGCAGTTACCATTTGGCTTGCAGCAGAAAAAAAAATGTTCTTCAAATTAGTAAGTCATTCTAGGGGTTCTCTTCTGTCCTTCTTGTCTAGACCTACTAATTGCATAATAATTATATTCTTCCTAGGGGATACAACTCCTAGAGGACCTTGAACACTCTTGAGGATCTTTATACTTATATGGGAATAATACTTTTTCCACAAACACATTTTTTAAATAGTATTTGATTTTTTCCAATTACATGTAAAATAGTTTTTAACATTCATTTTTGTAAGATTTTGAGTTCCATTTTTTTTCCCCTTCCTTCCTTACTCCCTCCCACCAGGACAGTAAGTAATATGATATAGATTATACATGTATAATCATTTAAAACATATTTCCATATTAGTCATGTTGTGAAAGAAAAATCAGAACAAAAGGGAAAAACCATGAGAAAGAAAAAGGAAAAAGCACAAAAAAGATGAATTCAATCTTCAATCTGCATTCAGTCTCCATAGTTCTATCTCTGGAGGCAGATGGAATTTTCCATCTCAATCTTGGAATTGTCTTGGATCACTATATTGCTGAGAGCTGTCTGTTATAATTGATCATTATATCTTACATGATACAATGATCTTACTGTTACTGTATATAATGTTCTCCTGATACTACTCACTTAATTTGCTATCAGTTGATTTAAATCTTTCTAGGCTTTTTTGATATAAGCCTGCTCATTATTTTTTAATGAACAATGATATTCCATTACATTCATATACCATAACTTATTCAGTCATTCCCCAAATGATGGGTATCTCCTCAATTTCCAAATCTTTGCCACTACAAAAAGAGCTGATACAAACATTTTTGCACATGTGGATCCCTTTCCCTCCTTTAAGATCTCTTTGGGCTAAAATCCCAGTAGAAACAATGCTGGATCAAAGGTTATGCAATTTTATAGCACTTTGAACATAGTTCCAAATTGCTCTCCAGAATGGATGGATCAGTTCACAACTTCACCAACAATCTGCAAACATAAATTCACAGCACTTTGGGATAGAAACAGGAAATCCTAGGGAACATACCATAGAATAGAATCTCTCTGGAAAGTTTTCCCCTTTCTTTGTTCTGGTCAGTCCTTTTAGGCTGTCCTTACTTCTAAGCAAGAACTGATGGATGGTAGATGGTGGAGATGAATGAGCCATCCCTCCCTCATTGCTATCTCCTCTATTCCTATTTGTTTAACCTTTTCAAATGAAAGAATAGCATTGAAAGCCGAGAGAAATGGAGGATATTATATGTCAGCTAGAAGATAAATGAAGTAATAAACAGCTAAGAGACCTTTGTACTGCACAGCAAGTGTTTTTAGCCTCCCATGGCACCCAATAAAGGCACCATATGTTCTGATGACTGACATAAGATTAAGCACCCTCTATAAAAAGAGTAAAAAAGGAAAAAATATAAAATTTCATTTTCATGTGGATTTATGAAAAATAAAACAATTTCTGTCTCTGCCTTCCTAAAAAGTGAAACTCAAGTTTAGATTTGATTACTTCAGGACTAGAATTTTGCTGCAACTAAATTGTATCAGTAATTGTTGACTTGAGAGACAATTGCCAGCTTGTCTCCAAAAGTGCAGCTCAGGTTGTTTTGAGGATGCATGACACTAGGCAAATATGCTGTTCTGTACCACAGTTCCACTTGATTTGTGTAGGCTGTGGAAATGGTGTACTCTGTTGGGACCCATAATTGGAGGAATAAATTATTTTCTCCTGGCTAAATGCCTCAGGTCAAACACTTTCCAGTATCAAATGCTATTGCTGGCTCTTGTGCCTAACAGCACAATATGCAACTCATTAGTGAATATGGTTGTGATGGTTAATACAGCACTAGAGTGTGTGAGGGGATAAGGAAAGGAAGGTCTCTCTCTCTCTCTTTCTTCTCTCTCTCTCTCTCTCTCTCTCTCTCTCTCTCTCTCTCTTTTTGCAAGTTTGATATATATATTTGCAACAAAAAAAATTTGTAGCAGTGAGTCTTTTGCTAAATACGAACATTGAGACCTGGTGGTACTAAGCCCAAGGGAGAGCAAGATAAAGAGTAACAGTAGCAGTTCACTTTGTCAATCAATCAGTCAATCATTAAATACTTTATTAAAGCAAAGGTGGGAAACTGATTGATTATTGCATTGAAAGACAGGGAGGAACTAAGGATGAGGCTAAAGTTATAAACTGGAGACTGAAAGAACATGAGTGCCTTGATAGGAACAGGGAAAGTGGAAATGTACTAATTTTGCTCATTGTCTTTAACTTGAGCCAAGCAAGTTTTTTTTTTTTTGTTTTTGTTTTTGTTTTTTTTTTTAGTATTATTTCGTTTGAATTATTGTGGCTATTGTTCATGTTGTTCTTTTGATAGAGAAGTACAGCCAGTTCAAACCAGCTGATGAAAGCCAGTTATTAATTTTTGAGTGTGAGCTTTGACACTTCAGAAGTAAGCAATCGCTACAAATCAAGGCTTGATTATTGTTTTGTTGATTGTCTAGATTTATTAAAGCGATGAAAAAATATAAGATAAAACTTGATTAAGTGTCTAATAGGTGAAGACTTAGTGTTTATTTCATTAGTTATTTTAGTCAGGATCTGAGATTTCACATTTGAAGGGACTCTCTATTACCAGGGATCAACAAATGCTCTGCAATTTAAAATAATAGAAATCACACTTGTGCTTGTAGTTTGAAGGTGAGGGGCTTGGCAAGGGTCATGGGTACCATGAAGGAAAATGACTTATTTAGGGTTACTTAATTGACATGTGTCAAAACTAAGACTGGAAGCCAGATCTTTCTAATGGGGGCCAGTTTTCTATCCATCAGAACATGCTGTCTTTCTTTCAGAATGGATTTCCCACCCACCCCTAACCACAGTGTAATGTCAAGACGGGCAAATGTACAGAAGAGAGAGAAACTTGGCTGAGATCAAGGAAATAAGTTTATTTTGGCTGGATCATTGAATATCTGGAGGGGATTATAGGGAAATAAAATTAGGAAGATATGTCTATTTAGAATACCAGGTGAAGGAATTTGTATTTGACCTTCCTGGATGTTTTTGAACAAGGGAGATATGTGATCAGAACAGTGCTTTAGAAAAATTATTTTGCAGATTGGAGAATAAAAGAGAAAGGTGGATGTGAAGCTGCTGCAAGAGTCCAGAAAAGATAATGAAGGCCAAAACTAGGGTGAAAGCTGGGGAAATATAAATGGGGAACTAATATGAGAGATATTGCCTTGAGTAGGCCTCATAGCTAGCTCCTTCTCTTCTGCAGCTTCAATATTGATAGGATTTTAACACAAATTTATGACCAGCATGATGACCTTAAGCCTGCAAAATCCCCAGCTATCAACAATTTGGCTTTGCATACTAGATTATACTGAAACACCAAGTAAAGGGCTTCATGACAGATTTGAGAAAGATTTTCAATAAGATCTCAAACCAAAAAGATTTATCTAGTGAACCTTTAGTTAATTAGATACTCCATCAAATCCCAAGAACCTACGCTGGGCCCAGCACTGTGCTAAGCATTATGAGAATGAAGAAAAACATAATATATATAGTTCTTCCTGTAAGGAGAATGCAGTCTAATGAGGAAGAGATGATAATACACCCACAAATCAGTGAGCAAGAAGAGTAGTGAAAAGGGTGCTAGAGTTAGAATCAGAAAACCTGTATTTGAATCCTGAGTTGACCACTTATTGATCATATGATCTTGGATAAATCATTTCCCCTGAGCCTCAGTTTCCTTATCTGTAAGATGGCATGGCAATATTTGCACTATCTACCTTATCTTTTGTTGAGGATCAAATGAGATAACATGTAAAATTCTCCCTCTGGCACATAAGGATTGCACCACTTAATTCCTCAATGCTCCAGGCAATTTTCTGAGAATTAAATTGCAGAGTATAAACTAATTTGCATGGTAAAAGACATTTCCTCACCAGGATTTTTCTGCATTATTGAAATCACAGGTCCAGTATAAACAAACAAACAAAAACAAAACAAAACAAAACAAAAAACCCTATTGAATAATATAAGGAATCAAATTAACATAAATACCTTATTTCCTCAACGTTTGGTTTCAAGTTGCCTTTCCTTATTCAAAATGAGGTATGAATTACTGCTCCATCCTTTTCATCCTTTTGTTAAGTTTGAAAGAAAGGAGAAGGGAATAAACATTTATTAAGTATCTATACAGATAGGTATTTTATAACACTTTAAAAATGTTATTTCATTTGACTGAAAAAAAAAAAAAGATTAAGAATAATGAAGAGACCCTGAAATTCTCTAAAACTCTTTGAAGGAGATATTCTCCTTGAACCCTGTGTCTGTGGGATCCTGCCCAAGGGAAACAAGATAAACAGCTTCATTCTGTAATCTTGGTGGGACTAATTGAAGCATTCATTTCCAAGATTTTCTACCCCTATTGTTGGCTCAACCACTTCTACTAAGTGCTCTCATCTAGGCCTGGGGACCATGACAGCATTGAGGGGATCTCATTCAGTTGAAACTTCTGTCTCAGATTTCCTTATAAAAACTGCAACTTGGAACTTACTTCTGTGCAAAAATGCCATGCCATGCTATGCCATGCTCGACTATGCCATGCTATGCCAAGAAAATCTTTGCCTGCTGAGATGATATTCTCTTCCAGCGCTCTTCTCTCTTTATCCTCACCTATTTTCCTAAGGAGACTTTACTTCTCTGCCAGGACTCTCCTCCACTACTTTACTTTCTGTCAGGACTTTGGCTCTTTCCATTCATGCATAGTAAAGGCTGACTTCCCAATCCCTATAATAAATCTCTTTTATCACTTCCCAATCCCTATAATAAACCTCTTTAATCAATCTAGGTTTTCAGGTTTGTAAATTCCTTTACAGAGAATCTCTATGCCACCAGAAGGTCGTTTCCCAAAAACTCCCTACCCTTGCACCAAATCCCAAGGGGGTGCAGGGAGCCAAACCTCTCCATTTAGTTCCCTGAACTCCAAACCTGCCACTAATCTCATCATTTAACTCCCTGACCATCAGGAACCCTAATCTCATTTTGTTTCCCTAAATCTAGCCCCCATCATCATCAATATGAGGTCTGTCTCCTTAGGAAAGGGGTAAGACAGATAGTCTAAAACTAAAATTGATACAGGAATAAAATGTAAGAAGATCAGAGAACAAGCAAGAGAGAGATAAAAAGGGAGAACAGCAATCAAGCAATCAATACTAATTTTTAAACCCCTGGACAGCTAGGTAGTATAATCAAGTACTGGATTTGAAATCAGGAAGACTTTTCTTCTGATGTCAAATCTGGCCTTAGATATTCACTAGTAATGTGATGCTGGGCAAATTACTTAACTCTGTTTGCTTCAGTTCCCCATCTGTAAAATGAGCTGAAGAAGAAAAATGAAAAACCATTTTCATATCTTTCCCAAGAAAATCCTAAAATGGGACACAACGATTTGGACACAACAGGACAACAAGAAAAACATCATCAACCTATCATCATCATCATCATCATCATTATCATCATCACCATCAACAGCAAAAATAACAACTTTTTAAGCCCACAGAATGCAGGATGTGGAAAATTTCAAGGTAATACAGAAATAATTCCTGACTTCAAGGTGCTTATATGCTTTCCAAGGAGACACCAATCACATAAATATGTATACACAAAATAAATTAATTGTGGGAGAAGGCAGTTCTCAATTTGCTAATTGAATTGTTTTGAAGAAAATTATTAAGGTCTCATGTAACATCCCTAATCCCGAAAACCATGTAGCAAATTGAACTGGTCACAGAAAGATCAAAGCAAAACCTAGCACAAATCCATCTCCATTACTAGAAAAATAATTGTAATCATATTTCCTGCTGATGGTAAATGAATGAGTGAGTGAAAAAGCCTTTATAAGATGTTAAGTATGTTCCAAGATGATGATAAGGTCTGGGAACTTATTAACATAAATGAAGTGACAATCCTTTCTTCAAGAAGCTCACATTGCAATAGGGGGATTATCTTGGATTGAAAGAAATTCAACTAGTTTTATCTTCCTAAGATTTGTTTGCCAGTAAAAAAGTCATTTAAAAACATAAATATGACAAATGGTTCAAAAGAAATTCTAGAGTCATTAATATATACAGGGCAAGAGTAAGTAAGAGGGATAATTTTATCCTGAAAGTTACAGGAATGTTGAATCAATTGATATACTCATCCCAAACCCAATGTTAAAGTAGATTTGATTTTCAAACTCATGGGGTGGAGAAGTTAGTTGTGCTGCAGAATGGCAGGTGGCTAAGATGGTCAGGAGTAGCTAATAAAATGAAGTATGACTTTGACCTTCTTGTAATAATCTATCAAGTAAAGGCCATCACCATTCAAGGCATCAAAGATCTAGGGTTGAATATTTAGAGATAAAATTTCCAAGTTATGGTCTTGGGTGGCAAAGCATCCAGGAGGTCAAGAAATGAGCAGGTAGCAACATTTACATATACAGAGTTTAGGTTGCTTGCATACCAATCTGCTAAATTGCTTGCAGAAATTTTGCTGGGAGACAAGTACCAAGATACAAATATATCATGAACTGTGAGATACACAACAATGCCTTGAAGGAACTGTGCTTTCAGATAGTATTGAACTGTTGATTTCTGAATGAATGCCAGAGAGGGCCCAATCACAGCAAATTCAGAGGCTTTGGAACCTACTCATCTTTGGTCAATTTTGCCCACAGCATGGAAAATTTAAACTGGAGTCTTTAGTTGATATCAGTAGGACTTCATATAGAGGCTCCGGCCAGAGCCTATTTATACAATATACAAAACATATATTATTTAGTAATGAAAATAAAAATCTATTGCTCTTGGATTGAAAGGAATCCAAGCAGTTTCATCTTACATTTGTTTGGCAATGAAAAAGCCATTTTAAAACATAAATATGACAAATGGTTCAAAAGAAATTCAAGAGTCCTTAAATGACTCTCATAAACAAAAATCGTGGCACTAAGAAACATTTTTTTGGTAGAGTAATAAGAAACACATTAAGCACACTGACTGTTGCTAAAGGGAGGAATTAAACAAGTAGGAAAGCTGTGTTATGGCCAAATGAATGTGGCTGACACTTATCAGAATTTTCAGAGTAGCCAGAATCAGACTAAGACATTATGTTGGAGAGGTCAAGTTGCTTCAACACCTCTATCTGTTTCCCAAATTCCTTCCCTCTTTAGTAAACTTGTTATAGGAATAGAAGTCCAGCATCCTAGAATTTCAGCTGGAAGAGTTCACATTTGTCACCTCCTCTAAACCATCTCTGACCTATGGATCTCTTCTAAAACATCCTGGACAAATGACTTCTCCCAGTGGATTGTACTCTCTTTGAGAGCAGGAACTATTTTCATTTTTGCCTTTACATCATCAGCATCTAGCCTAATGTCTGACCTGTGGTAGGTCTTGATAAATGGTTTTTCAATTGAATTGAATTGAAATGGTCATCCAACTTTTTTTTTTAGTACTTCTACTTTTCCCTTTGCCCATTTCCCTTCATACATTTTCCTGGGCTCCATATCTTTCCATTTTCTTTTCCCTTATAAAAATGTATCACTTATTAATCTTGTGGTCTTGGTTCAGTTTTTTCACCTGTAAAATGAGGAATCTAATTTGCTATTTTCTAGAATTCCATCTATTTGAAAATCCTTTGGAGCACCATCTCTCTGAGTTACTTTGAAAAGGAACTTATGGCATTCTGTCATTTGGGGTGGGAAGTATTATGGTCTAGATTTTATCAGGCCATTTGGCTGGTTCAGGTTTGGGAGTGGAGTATAAAAAGATCCTCATAGACCATCCATCAATTAACAAAAGACATTTTATTCAATATAGCATGATGAACATGCCTTCTTTGCTTCTGGGTTATTTATACTGATGTACCATGTAGGCTTTCTACCAACTTTTTCCTTCTTTTAAAGGCCTCTGATGATGAATAATAATTCATAATAATTCAATAAGGGAATACCCTTATTGAAGGGATGTAGAGATAGGTTCACCTTCTTTCTCCCAGTCATAGGAAATTAAAGGCTCTTTCCCCAACAATTTCACCCCTTGGTCTTCCAAGCCCTGTCTGAGAAAGAGCATCCATTTATTCCTCTGTAAACTATTCTACCTGCAAAATAAAGTGCCTTTGTTAGTTCCAGGTAAGAGTAAGATGGGCTTGCCTGTATTGTTGCCCATGCCATGTCTACTCTGCAGTTGTCCATTCTCTTGCCCACTGCTGTGGGGACTTGTTCCACTGCTTCATGATGGTGGAACCTAGATATTGGTCCCCTGTACTGGGATTCATGGACACTGATGTTACCTCCCCCCTCCTGCCAATATCTGATGTCTTCTTCCACTTTTCTGTGGCCTACTGAATCTCATCTGTGCAGGGATCTGAACAATTTCTCCTGCCCTGAAGTCTAGAAAGGTACCTTTACTCCATGACCTACACTGGGGTCCACTCTTCAAGAGCATCTCCTCTTTTCCTCACTGAAAGTTCCACAAAGAAAATATAATTTAGAGGAAGGAGAATAGAAGCTGTCTTTATTTTCTTAGATTGACACAGTTTTCTTCCCCTCCTCATGTTCATCAAATTAGCTGGGATTATATATATGATCCATTTGTCCATATCCTCAATTCTGAAAAGGCCTCTGGTCTCCTAGGAAGGATTAAGTATTATCCTTCTAAACACTTCCTTCACCTTTGCATCAGAATCCCAACAAAGCCCATGTGGTGCAGTTTCCAAAGGCTTCCCAAATGCCATATAGAATATCCCAGACAGTTAATTCAGCACAATTCCCAGACATTCCCCAAATGAACAAACTTCTGAGAAGGTCCAGACATATTCCAGCTGTTGGTCTCAAGATCATAATTACTCTTCAAAATAAGGTATACAATTTTTTAAAAAATGACAGATTGTGTCATTTATCATTTCTAGGCTGTAGTTCCTTAGGATGCAGAATTCATTCACAGCTGTCTCTGGTTACTGGATGCCCATAGACATTTTATTTTCTAACAGGTCAATGGAGGGGAGTCTCACAAAATGCAGCCGGGACCTTTCAGAAGAAGAACCATGGAGGCCACAATGATAGAGATTCTATATTAGGTTCTCTGATCACCTGGGGTTCACTTTCTCTCACTAAGGTCATTCCAATCCAATTTTAACTAATTATCACCAAATGTTGTGGGTCAGCCTAAGTTCAGGTCTGGTTAGTTCAGGTTTAAAATTGTAAATGAAGCACTTGGAGACCATATAACAATTCACAAAAAAAAGTTCGTTTGATCATAACATGGAAAGTATATTTTACAAATATAGCACTGATCCATTTGAGTACAGATTCCCTGTCTCATTTGGGCTGTTCAAGCCTGACTATGTGCTGACTTTTTTTTTTTTATTTTTGGTATCAGGAAACTTTGTCAATAACTTAAGCTTCATTCCTTTGAGTCAGCTAAGTTTCAAGATAAAACTAGCCTAGGCTTTGTGGGGTAGCAGTAGTCCTACATAGTGGATGGAGAGATGGGAATGGAATTAGGAATATCTGTGTTCAAATCTCATCTCATATATTTATAAGCCATATGATCATGAATCAATCACTTAACCTCTTAGAATTTCCTTATCTATAAAATGGGGATAAACAACCAATAGCACATCAATGGGGGAAGGAAATTACTTGATTGAGGGAACTCCTGTAAACACAATGGTGTGTTTAATAATTTATATATTGATGAACTATCTTCACCAGATAAAATTATTAAAATTTAACTAATATCTTTTATAAAAAATTCTCCTAAGGGATGATTCTAACAATAGGTATTTTAATCATTAGAAGCAGGCTGATAGGGGAATATATAGTCATATATACTATATTTAAGTGTGGTCCTGAAGGTACTTTTATAAGCATGTTTTAATAGGAGTGGGAAAAATGCCCATGTGCTTTCCAACAGATCAGTCTATTTTAAAACTTAGTAAGTAAATAATATTTCTTCTGTGATATATTTCTTTTTTTCCCCCTGAGGCAATTGGGATTAAGTGACTTGCCCAGGGTCTTACAGCCAAGAAATGTTAAGTGTCTGAGGCCAGTTTTGAATTCAGGTCTTCCTGACTGCAGGGCTGGTGCTCTATCCAGGGTATTATCTTTTTAACTGTAGTCAGGAATTTTCTTGAAGGAAGCTTCTACCCTTATAGCATATGAGTGATGGAGATAATGTGGGCTGTTAAAATGCTTGATGATGCCTTCTCATTTCTGCTTCTGTACCAGGATGGGGCAATACAAGGGTCAGAGTTATGTATAGCAGATGAGAGAAGTTAGAAAGTTATCTGGGAGACTCAGACCACACACACACACACACACACACACACACACACACACACACAGTAGCTATTCAATAAACATTTGCTGTATTGAATGGAATTGAATTGAATTCGGGAATTATGGGAAACACACTGTAGAGACTTGGTACTTGTTGTACAAAGCATTAGGTTAAAGTGGTCTCAAATCCTCTCTAAGAAATTTCCTTTGGATGCCCATCAGTTAGAGAATGGCTACATAAGTTGTGATATATGAATGTTATAGAATATTATTGTTCTACAAGAAACAATCAGGAGGATGATTTCAGAAAGGCCTGGAGAGACTTACATGAACTGATGCTGAGTGAAATGAGCAGGACTAGGAGATCATTGTACACGGCAACAGCAATATTATATGAAAATCAATTCTGATGGACGTGGCTCTCTTCAATAAGATGATTCAGACCAGTTCCAATGATATTGTGATGAAAAGAGCCATCTGCAACCCAGAGAGAGGACTGTGGGGACTGAGGGTGGTTCACAACTTAGCATTTTCATTCTTTTTGTTGTTGTTTGCTTGCGTTTTATTTTTTCTCATTTTTTCCAGTCTGATTTGATTTTTCTTGGGTAGCAAAATAATTGTATAAACTTGTGTGCATATATTGGGTTTAACATATATTTCTGCTATGTTTAACATATATTGGATTACTGGCCATCTAGAGGAAGGGGTGGGTGAAGGGGGGGGGGATTGGAACACAAGGTTTTTCAAGGGTCAATATTGCAGAATTATTCATGTATATGTTTTGAAAAATAAAAAGCTCTAATAAAAAATTCCTTAGGAACTCGTAACTCATCAAGGACATTTTAAAAAATCTGTAAACAAGTCAAGGCAGAGAGTGCACAGAGAAATTCAATGGCCTGAATTCTCTATATTGAGAATGTTACATCTATTTTCTGATATTAGCTCCATTATATTTGTTTTGAAGCTGGGAGTTTATGAAGTCAGTAAAATGTTATCTTATTGGATTCCTAGAAAAATGAGAGGCAAAAGGGCCTCAATAACTTTTGGGGACTCATTAAAGCTAGTTAGGGATGGACTTTTAGGTTGAGGAGTCAGGCATCTTGAGAGATGATGAAGTCTCCCATCTGGCATGCAGATCTCGCTTACATTCTTGAAGAAAAGATCTAGGGAAGGTCCAGAAAAGGGTAAGAATATAGTTAGGTGCTCTCCTATAAGGTAAGATTAAAAAGATTAGATGTGCTTGAAGGATATGAACCCACAAAAATATAGATAAAGCAAACTGTGATTCATTACATAAATGCAGAATACTAGGGAGAATAGTGGGAAGTTTAAAGGAAGTGAGGTAGAAGAAAGTATATACTGCAGCATGTAGCTTATTAATGCAATTCATTACATAAGGATATTTTCTCTATCTTCTATTTGGAAGAATAGAGAGCTGTCAGGAAGACTTAGGCAAAAATTCATGAATGATAGACTACCAGTGGATTGTGAAAAGAAGCTAAAGATATTTAAGGGCATATTTTTGTTCCCAAACTAGTTTTCTGATGTGAAGCTATGAAGGTCAATCTTGTCTCCCCAGAAAATGCCCCTAGTTTCACTGTGAGAGACAAGGACTAAGAGAGGAAGGGACAGAGTCAGAGAGACACAGAGACATGGAGATACACACAAAGAGACATGAGAAAGAGAGACAGACAGTGAGAGAGAGAGAGAGAGAGAGAGAGAGAATAGACAAGAGAGAAAGAGAGAGATAGAGGAATAGAGAGAAAGACAGGGGGGTAGGGAGGGAAGGAGGGAAAGGGAAAAGGAGCATAGTAACTCTAGATGGAAATTTTTGACTTTTTTGTCCTACCTCCTGTTGCAGGTGTATGGATGTAGGAGGTCTATGGATGGTACAGCTTGCATAGTGGACATGAAGTCAGGTAGACTTCCATGGAAGACCTTGACTACTTGCATGACTGACCCACTCATTAAATCTCTTGTCTCAATTTCCTCTTCTGTAAGGCAGGGGTAATAGCAACATCTACCTCTTAGGATTTTTGTGAATATAAAATGAGATAACGCATATAAAACACCTTGCAAACCTTAAAGCTCTGTAAAAACGTGTTGTTTTTGTTTTTAGACTAGTTAGGTAAGGACAAAGAACAACAGGTGACAGATCTACAGCAAGACCAGGGCAATAATTTTCAGGTTATTGAATTCTGTATTCATTTGTTCACAATAGTTCCCCAAGTGCCCTGCCTTTCAGTGAGAACACTACTAGCATACTTAGGTTCAATTTTGTAAGTGTCTCACATATATTTTAGGATGGGCAGTGTGCCACATTGGTAGTACTTCTTGACTTTGTTTTTGCTTCTTCTCATCCAATATGACTTGTCAGTTCCTAAATAAGAACTTGAACCTGTAATTTAGGGATACTACCACAAGATGGCAGTTATTGACACTGGATAAACAATTTTTATTCTTTCAAATAAAAAAAAATTAAATATCAAATGATCAAATAAATGTCTTAAAGAAGGATATTATACATGTACGTTATTTCTCTTTACAAATTATAAACTCCACAGGAGCAGCGATTATAAAAGTATTACTTACAAATGACCCTCCTGGTCCCTATCTCCCTACAAGTTGAATGAGTGCTCAATAAATACTTGGTGAATTGAAGGTGTACAATCCAGTTCATTCTGCTACCAAAGATCCGACCATGTTACTCCCCTACTCAATTGAATCTAATGACTGCCTATTACTTCTAGAAAGAAAGTATCAACTTCTCTGAATAGTCTTTGAAGTAAACCCTTGGTCTTAGCTCCCTATTTTCCCTGCCTTACTAGACATTGTTTTTCAACTCTCTCTCTCTCTTTTTTTTATTTTATTTAATAGCCTTTTATTTACAGGTTATATGTATGGGTAATTTTACAGCATTAACAATTGCCAAACCTCTTATTCCAATTTTTCACCTCTTACTCCCCACCCCCTCCCCCAGATGGCAGGATGACCAGTAGATGTTAAATATATTAAAATATAAATTAGATACACAATAAGTATACATGACCAAACCGTTATTTTGCTGTACAAAAAGAAGCAGACTCTGAAATATTGTACAATTAGCTTGTGAAGGAAATAAAAAAATGCAGGTGGGCAAAAATATAGGGATTGGGAGTTCAATGTAATGGTTTTTAGTCATCTCCCAGAGTTCTTTCTCTGGGCGTAGCTGGTTTAGTTCATTACTGCTCCATTGGAAATGATTTGGTTGATCTCGTTGCTGAGGATGGCCAGGGCCATCAGAACTGGTCATCATCTAGTATTATTGTTGAAGTATATAATGATCTCCTGGCCCTGCTCATTTCACTCAGCATCAGTTCGTGTAAGTCTCTCCAGGCCTTTCTGAAATCATCCTGTTGTTCATTTCTTACAGAACAATAATATTCCATAATATTCATATACCACAATTTATTCAGCCATTCTCCAACTGATGGGCATCCACTCAGTTTCCAGTTTCTAGCCACTACAAAAAGGGCTGCCACAAACATTCGTGCACATACAGGTCCCTTTCCCTTCTTTATGATCTCTTTGGGATATAAGCCCAGTAGTAACACTGCTGGATCAAAGGGTATGCGCAGTTTGATAACTTTTTGAGCATAGTTCCAAACTGCTCTCCAGAATGGTTGGATTCGTTCACAACTCCACCAACAATGCATCAATGTCCCAGTTTTCCAGCATCCCCTCCAACAATCATCATTATTTTTTGCTGTCATCTTAGCCAATCTGAGAGGTGTGTAGTGGTATCTTAGAGTTGTCTTAATTTGCATTTCTCTGATTAATAATGACTTGGAGCATCTTTTCATATGACTAGAAATAGTTTCAATTTCTTCATCTGAGAATTGTCTGTTCATATCCTTTGACCATTTTTCAATTGGAGAATGGCTTGATTTTTTATAAATTAGAGTTAATTCTCTGTATATTTTGGAAATGAGGCCTTTATCAGAACTTTTGACTGTAAAAATATTTTCCCAGTTTATTGCTTCCCTTCTAATCTTGTCTGCATTAGTTTTGTTTGTACAAAAACTTTTCAGTTTGGTTGTTTTTCAACTCTCTCTCTCTGCTGTCCAAACAAACTAGTTTCCTCTTTGTTTCTCACATCATTTTCTGTCTCCAAATTTTTATTTATGCTTGGAATGTACTCTCTGTTTAACCTTCACTCACAGAGTCTTTCTCTTCCTTTAAGATGGGGCTTAAGTACCATCCTCTGCATGAAACCTTTCATGATTTCTCTAATTACTAAGTACCTTCTATTCCCTAAAATGTACCTAAGACTTTTGTTGGATTTCTAAATTTCAACAATTCCACTGCTTTCAATTTCAATTCAGTTCTACTCAAACAATTATTAAACACCAACTGTATGGTATGAAAGTAATCATAAGCTTTTAATATTAATTTCAGTTAAGTTCAATTCAATTTAACAAACATATATTGAGCTCCTACAATGTACAAGGAACTGGGGATACAAAGAAGAAAATGAAACTACTTCCCCCTGCCTTCAGGTAGTTTAAATTCTATTGATTCTTATTAATATAATAAAAAATTATACCCAATTTCAGATTCTTATTGCTTTAAAAAGTTTTTATTAAAACAAGTTCTTTATTGAAGAATTTATTTTATTGATTTGAGCAAGGTTTGTTGATTTGAACAAGTTTATTAGGGTAGATAACATTTTAAATATTTATTTCTATTAGTATTCTATTAATAATATAAAGCATTCATAATCTTCCCTTTATTGTTTTCTGTTCTTTATTTTTTCTACTTTTTTTTTTATCACTTTACATTCCCTCAATTATTTTTTATCCAGATTTGTCTGTATTCCAACTTTAGCCAGCCATCTTCTTTGTTTCCACATATTGTACTTTCCAGGCTATAGCCATTGAAATGAGCCTGGAATGTGGTATGTATCTCTGCATCATTTTGCTAAAAGCTGTGCTTTTCTTAGCATCATCTAATTCCTGACCACAAAGTGGCATTAAAAGCATTTTGACTTTATGATACTTTAATATAAGAATATTATTTATATGAGTAGGAGATATCTACTTTTCATTTACCAAGATAAAAAAAAAAGTGTGTGTGTGTGTGTGTGTGTGACACAGAAACTAGAAAGCACTCTCATAAACCAGGAATCTTTATCTTGAACTATAAATATACATCATGTGAATCAGGAAGACTCAGCTCCTGTTTTTAGATGCTGATGGGACTTTATGTAGAATCTTATTGACTTATTATTTGGAAGACAAGCTTCACATCTCCTCCCAAACTCATTTAAATGTGTGTGGGTGAGCTTAGATTAATATTATTACATTAGACAGCGGATGGTACGACATTACTGGTGGGAGAAAGAGACCACAACACATCCCCCATAGAGAATTTATTGCCATTCTTCAGTTTAATGTTGACAATATATTAGCATATTCGTTATGGCCAGTGAGGTAATGTTTAAATAAATCAAATTTGCCACTTTGTTAGTAATAACAATAGCAATAGATCTCAAGCAGACAGCTGTCTGGGTTAGGATTAGTTTTCAGTCTGGACTTCAAGCAATTTCTGTTTTTTTCCCCCTCTCTTACATAGGAGGCTGAGTGGATAAATCACATTAGATGCCATGATCTGAAACAATCAGGACAATAAACCTGTGTCCTCTTTCTGTACTGGTATGGAGACTGAGGGTTGTGATGCAGTTACAATTGAAATCACCACACACAAATTATGTTCAAAACATTTTGGTAAACCTAGATGATGGGCAGAGTAGGAGAGTGCACAAATTAAAAACAATAACCCATTGTTCAGCGAGTTTACAGAGGGTTTAGGTGAGTTCACGAAGAAGAATGATATAAAGCTGGAGATGAGAGGCACAAAAAAGAGACCCAGACAAAGTGCTGTAAGAGTTGACAAAATCAGAAAAAAAATTAATACTATAGAATCAATATAAAAACGAAGAGTTTTGAAGACTTGTAGGAAACTGATAAAAAATGAGATAAATAGATTCAGGGGAAAAATTATAGCAGCAAAACTGTAAAAAGAAAAAGCTTTGAAACCTGACCAGTGCAATGACTATTACTGATTCTAAGTCCCAGTGATATAAGGTGTGCTACCTACCTCCTAACAGAGAGATGCTGTACACAGGATACAGAATGAAATGTCACACACACACACACACACACACACACACATATATGTATACAGTGGACTGCCAGTGAGGGAAGTTGTTTTTCTTAACTATGCTTTTTGTTAATAAAGAATTACTTTTTCTTTACAAGGGATGGGAGGGAGAGGAAAAAGATTTCTGTTAATGAAAAATAAAATTTAATTTAAAAATCAAAATGACCAAATAAATCTTGTGGTTTCTTTGATAATAGATAACTCTAGATAAAAGATAACTCTTGAGAAAGAGTTATTTTCAGTGTATGTGTGGAAACAAACATTGGGATTTAAGGATCTTTCATGAAGGAGAAAGCTTCCAAGATAGACACCGTAAAAGAGAAATTTTGCAAGGCACTAGCAATATAATGAAAGACCATTGTACCATTTATGCAATGGTAGAAATGTCAATTACATTTTAAAATTTATTTTTAATACACTTTGTTTTATGAATTATGTTGGAGAAGAAAAATTAAAGCAAAAGGGATTCGAATCCAGTCTACCATCTTTTGGTCAGTGAACTAATGTTTTCCCCTCTTGTTTTTACATTTTAAAATAAAGTTTTATTATAACATGGTATATTTCACTCATTTACATATTGTTTATGGTTGCTTCCGAAGAAGATCTTGTCATTTTGCACTACTGCTTATGCACAATGAATTTTAGTGTCTGTCAGAGTGATAATTTGAATCATCATGCCATAACATTTTTTGGTATTACCAGTCCATATTTATCATGTTTAAACAAGAAAATAAGAGAAAAAGACATTTATTTATTTTTATTTTTTGACCACAGAACTAAGATTGAAAATTTTCTAAATTATTGTAGTGAGAATTTCATCAATAAAAATTTTGCAGAAATTTATTTTCTCTCTTGTTATATAAGTATCTGTATGATAGCCTCCATTTCACCTTTACAATCCAAAGATTCTGAACTTTTGCAGTATTTACTATGGAGCCTTTTACAGAGTTGCCAACCCCTGGTCTAGACAATGAACAAAACAACAAATCAAACCCTGATTTGCAGTGTTTGCTGATTTCCAAGTTGTAAATGCTCACACTGGAAATTTAACAATTGACTAACTCCAGCACAGGGAAGTAACAGACTCACACCTCCCTCTTCTCCCTCCCTCTTTCCATTAGGAGAAGATTGCAAGCTTTTTGCTAACATCAATTTTCTCTTCTGAGGTAATATTTCTGTGGGTTTTACTACCACAGTACCACACTAAGTTAAAAATGCGTTTAATGATAACTCACAGAAGACTTTTCTTCAAAACATACACATATATCTTTAGTTACAGACTTCATAAGGTTAAGAAAGTACAGTTAGGGCAACATTTTCTAATGCATAACTCATTTCTTGCTTGTCTTAAAAGAGAACTGCTTTTTTTTTTCTTTTTGTAAGTTTTTATTGATCTATTTTGTTTTTATATCATCAGTGCTTCTCAGTACATTTCTCCTTTTTCCTACCTCTCCATTTAGTACTTATAACAAATTTAAAATGGGGCAAGGTGAATGAGGATGGCAGTTTAGTAAAACCAGCCAACATATCATAAGAATTTGACATTTTCTGGAATGTTTCATATATGTAGTTCCACATATCTGTAAGGAAGGGAGGAAGCTGCCTTTTTGTTTTTTTTTTTTTTAATTTGGAAGCAAGTATAGTCATTAAAATGTTACAGCATTGAGTTCAACTTTTCTTTCATACTTATATCATTGTGGACTTTGTGTATATCATTTATTTGGTTCTATTTGTTTTGATTTGTATCAGTTTACATAAATCTTCCCATTTTTCTTCACATCCATAAATTCTTAGGGCACAGAAATATTCAGTTGCATTAATACATTTTGTCTTGTTGAGAAAGATTGAAGGCAGAAAGGGAAGTGGATATTGTACAAGATGGAGAGATACTGTCATGAAAGCAACAAACATGGGCTTGTCCAGTCTTTCAGAGACAGTGGAGGACTTAAAAGCTGGTGTGTAATGATCCATGGTCCAGGGGTAGCATTATGAAGCCTTGCCAGAATATGGGGGCTTATGGAGAAGGGGAATAATAAGTGAGCAAGTTAAAAATTAGATAAGTCTTTTCAACATCAGGGTCTTTTCCAATGAGTCCTGTCTTCTCATTATGTGGCCAAAAGTATTTAAGCTTCAGTATTTGTTCTTCTGATAAAAGAGAAACACAAAATGGCAAAGACCTAACATTCTACTTTCCAGGGAACAGTGGACAAATGCAGATTTAAGAATAATCCTAGACATAAAGTCAGTAAATGGTATAGGCAGGTCTAAAACACAAACCTTTTGACCCAAGTCTTTCACTTTCCTGGATCTCATCACCAGGAGCTTACAAAGAACAACTAGCAAGTAAGAACATGGTGATTTTTTTCCTCCCAAGGCTGCTTTATCTTGCTCTCTTGAACAACAAGAAGAAAAATGACTTACATGGGAATCTGTGTTATCTGTCTTTGAGCACTGCTGGTTGTGGGGGCTGCCGCTTCCAGGCTGCCAGATCATCTATCAGTTGAGCAGAAAGCTGGCACCAGGGAAAGTGAGACCTGGAGACCTCTCTAGAAGTAGGCTGGACTGGGGCAGAAAGAGAGTAGGCAAAAAAGCAGGAACACCAGTTTAAATTCTAGGCTTTTAGCAAATATTTAAAGCTTCCCCCACCCAACACCTGCTGTTATTTGGAAAATAAAAGATCAAAAGAGAGAAAAGTCTTTGCTCACAGTGCAGAACCTGTAAAGGTACCATTCACACTAGTATGCAAAGCCAAAAGCAGGGATGGAGAGGGAAGGGGGTTAACTGTCACTTACACTCAGACTCAGGTGTTCTGACACTGACTTCTCCTCACCTTTCCTTCTTACCTGTACAGAATTTAGTGGGAATTAAGAGGTTTACTACCCTAGGTAAAGGATATGTCGAGGTTTTGTCATAATTTTTCTGTTGTGATGCAACTAGAACCCACCATGCCCTCAATTTTGACAGCCAGCTGCACAGTTTGGGGACACCTTCCTTCAGGATTCATTTCTATGTGAAAATCTCAAATTACCTACCTTAGGAGAGAGTTGAATCCATTTGACATACTAACAAAACTGCCAGGAACTGGTACTTGGACATACATACACATACTAGTTCACAGTTAGATTCCACATGTGGCATTACTTTTTAATCATTTTCTGATACAAAACACTAATCACTCCAAAAGGAACACTGACTATATTATTTATCAAATAGATTCCAGCTTAAAATAGATTGGAAGGACTTCAAGAAATGTCAGTCTCAATGGGGTGAAAGGAGAATTTAGTCAACTCAGACAGAGTCTGGGAAAGCCAGTGAGAGGCTCTTAAACATAGCAAATCAGTAAGACCCTCAGTCCTGGCTCAGTAGTGGAGCAGACCAGTGGGGGAGTCCCCAGTACCAGCTCAGAAGGCAAATTCTGGGAAACCAGGCTGTGTCCTGGAAAGAAGAGGTAAATTACTTCCTAAAAATATAATGGTCCCTTGACTCAAATCCAAGCTCAGAGCTGCAGAGAAGCTTGAGACAGTAGCCCCTTTAACCCAGGAACAGAGCTTGGTCATAAAATTCACAAAAGAGGAAATACAAAAAGAGAAAGGAAAGAAAATGAGCAAAAATAAAAAAGAACTTTAACCCTAGAAAGATACTATAGTGAAAGGAAAGACCAAAACACTAATTCAGAAGAGGATAATATGCTTACATGGGAAATCTCAAAGAGTGATATGAAATGGTCTCAAGTCCAAAGAGGCTTCTTGGAAGTGCTCATAAAAGATTTTAAAAGGTAAATAAGAGAGGTAGAAGAAAAATAAGAAAAGAAAAGAGAGGTTTGCAAGAGAGACTAAGCAGCTTGAAAAAAAAAACAATTTCTTTTAAAATACAATTGGTCAAATGAAAAAACCAAATAAATTCACTAAAGAAAACACCACCTTGAAAAGCAGAATTAATCAAATGGGGAAAAAATGATACAATAGCTAACTGAAGAAAACCACATGTTAAAAATGAGAAGGAGCAAATGGAAGTGAATGATTCTATGAGACATCAAGAATCAGTCAAATATACTAAAAAGAAGGAAAAAAATGGAAGAAAATGATAAATAACTCATTGGAAAAACAGCAGACCTGGAAATAGATCAAGGAGAGAAAACTTAAAAATTATTGTTCTACCATAAGGCCATAACCAACAAAGAGCTTGGAAAGCATTCTTCAAGAGATCATTAAAGAAAATTGCCCCAATATACTAGAACCAGAGTAAGAAATAACCATTGAAAGAATCTATCAATCGTCTCTGGAAAGAGATCCCACAAGGAAAACCCAAGGAACATAGTTGCAAAACTCTAGAACTATCATCTCAAGAAAAAAAATACTGCAAGCTGCCAGACAAAAGCAATTTAAGTATAAAGGAGCAACAGTTAGGATTACGCAGGATCTGGCAGCTTCTATAATAAAGGATTAGAGTGTCTGGAATACTATTTCACAAAGCAAAAGACCTAAGGGTATACCAAGAATTAACTACCCAATGAAACTGAGAATCATATTTCAGGGAGGATCTGGATCTTCAATGAAGTAAGAAACTTTCAATCATTTGTATTGAAAAAGAATTAAACAGAAAATTTGATATTCAAACACAGGACTCAATAAAAGCATAGAAAGGTAAACAGGGGAAAATATATATTATTTAAAGGTTAAACTATTTACATCCCTAGATTAAAAAATGATATCCGTACCACTTGAGACGGATATCACTTGAGAACTTTCAGGGCAGTTAGAACATGAATGGAAGGTGTGGTTGTGAATGGACTCTGATGTGATGAAATCAAAGGAAAAAACCTTAAGGGGTGGAAGAAAGGCTGTACTAGAAGAAGTGGAAAGGGGAGGTATAATGGGACAAACTGGATCACATGAAGAGGCACAAAAGACCTATTATAATAAGGGGAACCAAGGGAGGGGGATGAGCATTGAACATCTCATCAGTTTTAGCTCAAAGAAGAAATAATTTAATCACTCACTTGGGTACAGAAATTTATCTTACCCTATAAAGAAATAGAAGGAGAAAGGGGAAAGAAAAGGGAGGGGTTGGATAGAAAGGGGAGAGAAACACTAGAAGAAAGGGATGAGAGAAGGGGGGAAGGTGATAAAAGGTAGGTCAGGTAGAGGGTGGAGAGGCTGGAGAAGAATTTATTATGTTTCAGTTGAAGCAAAAAAAAAATGCAGGGATATAAATTCTGATCTTAGATAAAGCAAAAGTAAAAATAGATCTAATTAAAAGGGATAAGGAAGAAAACTTTGGAGAAGGGAGGAATTTATGACCAAAGAAGAACTAGAGGACATTATGAAATGCAAAATGGACAACTTTGATTAAATTAAATTTAAAAAGTTTTACACAAATAAAATCAACACAAAGAAGATTAAAAAGGGAAGTACAAAGCTGAAAAAAATTTCACAGAAATGTTTTTGATAAAGTTTTCATTTCTAAAATATGTAATATATTCAAATATATAATACAAGTCATTCCCCAATTGATAAATGATCAAAAGATGAGAACAAATAATTTTCAGGTGATGAAATTAAAACCATCTATAGTCATATGAAAAAATGTTCTAAATCACTAATGATTAGAGAAATGCAAATTAAAACTACTCTGAGGTATCACCTCATACCTCTCAGATGGGCTAAGATGACAGGAAAAGATAATGATAAATGTTGGAGGAAATATGGGAAAAGTGGTGGAACTATGCCCAAAGGGGTATCAAATTGTTCATACCCTTTGACCCAGCAGTGCCATTATTGGCTCTGTATCCCAAGGAAATGATAAAGGAGGGAAAAGGACCCATATGTGCAAAAATATTTGCAGCAGCTCTTTTTGTGGTAACAAAGAATTGGAAAATGAATAGATGCCCATCAATTGGGGAATGGCTGAATAAACTGTAGTATATGAAGGTAATGGAATATTATTGTTGTATAAAAATTATGAACAAGTTGATTTTAAAAAGGCCTGGAAAGATTTACATGAACTGATGCTGAGCGAAACAAGCAGAACCAGGGATACATTTTACATAGTAACAGCAAGATTGTATGATGATCAACTAAAGACTTGTTCATTTTAGTGGTTCAGGGATCCACGGCATTCCCCATAAACTTTGGATGGAAAATGCCATCTGCATCCAGAAAGAGAGCTATGGATATTGAATGTAAAATCAACACATTCTATGTTAATTTTTTTTTTTCGGTTTTTTTTTTTTTTTTTGTCTCTCCTGGTTTTTCTCTTTTGTTCTGATTTTTCTCTCCCAACATGATTGATAAAGATATGTGGATTTAAAAAGTTAACATACATGTGTAACCAGAAAATAAAACAATAATTTAAAAAATAACAAAAAACCCTGACCATTATAGGTAAAATTGAGTGAAGGGTCAAAAGGAACCATAGAGGCATTCAGGAATGTAGTTTGCTCTCTGAGTCCTCAGAAGTGTGATTAGATATGGTTAAGCAGTGAAACAGCATTTTCTTGGAAATGCTGTTTGTTCCTGAATTCGAAACAAGCAGTTGAGAGAGGAAAAACCTGGTATCTCTCCTTCACTAAATTGCTCCCATTCCCTTTGGTATTCTGTATCAACCTTTCAATTTATTTTCTTCAGAATTATGAATCAAAATAGATATAACTTAGATAAAACCATTGTCCACAAATTCCTTAGGCTCAAAACTAAATAAAGCTCCAGCATCAGAAGTCATTATGTCTAGTGATTTGAGTCTTTCCAGTAACTGGTAATGAGCATCCTAAGTGGTGCAGTGGATAGGGCATCATATCTGGAGTCAGGAAGACTCAATCTTCCTGATTTTGAATCTGGCCTCAGATATTTTCTAACTGTGTGACCCTGGCCAAGTCATTTAACTTTGCTTTATTTTCCCCATCTGTAAAATTAGAGGAGGAAATGACAAATCACTTTTCTCCATCAAGAAATCCCCAAATTGGGTCACAAAGATTTAAGTAGGTTACAGAGTAGATTGAGTGCAGAATTTGGAAGACATGAGTACACTTTCTGGTTCTGTAACCCTGGCCAAGACAGTTGACTTCTTTGTGCCTCAGTTTCCTCTACTAGCATGTAGGATTATTGTGTGGAACAAATAAGTTTACTTAGCAAACCTTAAAATGTGTTCTATAAATGCTAAGTTTTTATTATAATTATTATCTAAAGCTCCTTGTAATTCTAAATTTATGACTCTGAAAGGCTGGAAAGCTTATTCATTTTGAATTCTACATACAAAACAATCATGTAATTTTAGCTAAGAAATTCCCAAATTACAGCTTTGAAACAAATGATGGATCCAAATTTGCAGCATAGTTACTCATCAGACTGGTGATTCTTTTAGGTAAATCTCTAATAATTCTTTATGGTACTGGTGAGAAATGTGCTTTCAATTCTCTCTAAGATGAAAAAAAAATGCCTTATTTTATATGTCAGAAATTATGGGGGATTTTATGGTGATACATGTTTGGGATCTCCAGATTGTCAGAGGTACAAAATAGTTTTGTTCAAGAGTCTTGTTTGTTTCAAGGCAAAACCAATATCTTGCTACATAATGATCTCAGAAAGTCTGTGTTCTTGAAACCTTTCCTAAATGTCACAAAGAAATCATTCCTTTTAAATCCAGGTTCTACTCAGTTTACAGGAAAGAGGCTACGTTTCTTTGCTTGTCCAAATACTCGACTTAGTATAGTTACACTGCAGGTAATTTTCCAGCTTTCACAGGATTTTATCTTATTACCAGAATTGGGATGTTTATGCTAGATATCAGAAAATAGGTAAGGGATGACTAGCCTTTTACCTGGATTCAATCTGATTGCTCCAGGACCATGGGAAACCATGGGCTAGAGGTGTGTTTATATATATATATATATATATATACACACACATACACATATACATACAACAGTTCTTTTTGTGGTGATGAAAAACTGGGAACTGAGACAATGACTATTAACATATCTTGTGTTATATGAATGTGATTGAATATTATTATGCTGTGAGAAATGGAAAAATATATACAATTTCAAGACACAGATATATAAACTGATGCAGAGTGAAGTGAACAGAACCAGATGACAAATTAATATTATATATCCAGATTATGGAAAATGCCCAATTTTGAAGGCTTTTATTAAAGTAATAAAGAGTGAAATAGGCAAAACCAACAAAACAATTTATACAAAAATGGCATTAAAAATGCTAACTTTGAAAAATCTTTGAGGATCAGTGTAATGAGGATCAGTATGAGGATCCAGTTACTGAAAGATGAGAGAAAAAAGTGTGCTAACAGCCTCTTGATAGAAGGATATGGATTCAGGATGCCAAATAAGATGTGTTTTTTGAATACAGCCAGCAAGTTCATTTATTGTTCTTGAACATGCATATTTATTAAAAGGAATTTGTTATTTTTCTTTTTCTCCCTCTACTGAGAGGGGGAAAGGGATATGGCAACAATAGAAAATAAATTTCTGCTCATTAAAACAATTAATTTAAAAATATAATCATAGGAATACAAAAAATAAAAGAAAAAGGAAAAGGAAACAAAAACACACAAGTAAAAAAATCCTTAAAAAATTTGACAGGTAGAAAAAAATCTTTTATTTACCTCAGAAAGCATACATAGAAACCAGTCCCAACATTAAGAGGAAATGAGAAGACAGCCTAGGACTCAATATATATGATGGATCTCTTTTTGCTCCTGTGGGTATCATTTTCTGGCATCATTGCTCTTTTCCTGTCTGTGGGTAGCATACAGTGTTATCACATGACCTTCTAAATCATTCATCCTCCAGGGTCTATATCTGCCTAGGATCTAAGAAGCAGGAAGGACCTAAGCTTACCTTGGGATCTCTGCTAATATTTCCCAGGACTAAGATCTGAACTTGACCATACTCTGCCTCCTTGGAAACAAATTAAATACCATTTATTTACTATACCAGTTCGCAGGACCCCAGCATGACTATCCAGTCATTTGTTTCAGCAAGCTCCCCACACATCATTACCTACCTAAATGTTAACTTTTCAAACTGACTCAGCTTTGAAGACATTTAATTCTTCTTGAAAATCTTTCAATCATTCATTTTCTCTCTTCTTTCCAATCTTCCCTATACTTACACACTAGCCCCCTTTTCAAAGGGGACTAATGCTTTTTTTTTTAACACTTGAGCCAGTTTTACCCTTTGATGTCTTTATTTATTATTTTCCATCATCCTATTTTATTTTTTTCCTTTTTTCAAATTGAAGGATTTGTGATTTACTAGCTATGGGGTGCTGGGTAAAATATATAACCTGCACTTTAGCTTCTTTGTTTGTACAATAGAGCTAATTATTCTTGTCTTGCCTATCTTTCAGGGCTATTGAAATAATCATGAGAGTGTACTTGAAAGCACTTTGGAAGCTATACAATATTGTGAAGGGAAGGAAATAAGCATTTATATAGTGCCTACTGTGTGCCAGGTACTATGCTAAGTGCTTGACAAATATTTTATTTTCACAACAATCCTATAACTAACTACATATCTATATATTTATGCTATTATTACCTCCATTTTGTAGATAAGGAAACTGAAGCAAATAGAAATCAAGTGATTTGCCCAATATCACACAGCTAATATGTGTCTGAGGCTGGATTTGAACTTAGTTACCCCTGAATATAGGCCCAAAGCTACATCCAGTGTGCCACCTAGTTGTCTCAAAATTTGATTGTGCTGTTATTTTAGAGGGTAAAGCAGGTACCTAATCATTGCAGCACAAAGCCAGCCACTGAGCAAGAATTGGTTTCAAAGAAAGTAATTTAAATCACATTTAAAGAGAAAATGGAAGAGAAAAATTTCATTCTTCTCTCCCCTCCCTGAAAGTATGATCCTATAGTAATATAATACTTTTGGTAATAGCCAAGACAGAAATAGATATCCTGAGAACCAAATCAAGGAAGTGCAAAAAAATGGGGAGCGGAAAAGAGGAAGGGTAGTTTCTCACTGTCTTTTATTTTTATTCAGGAAGCTCAGAAAAAAAATTTGCTTCTTCAAAAATAAATCTGATGGTGAATTTTGTCACATTGTGGAGTATAGCTTGGACAAGTGCTAGTTATATACACATACATCTGTGTATATATATGTGTCTTCATATACATTTATATATATGTGAATATATATAAATATATATTATATAGACATTTATGTTTCTGATTTTGAAAGATAGATATTTCTGGGAAAATAGATTTCAGGTAGATTTTATGTTACATACATTACAGAAAATTATATGTAAATTGAATTTTTATTAATCACAGTATATTTTAAATATACAAAGAGAAATCTAGTTATTTAAAGATCTTTCCCTCCCCCATCTCTTTTGCAAAGTGAGGGATTATTTAATGTTGTGAATGATTAACCCAATTAATCCATTAGCAAATCTGCATATATTTATATTTAGTCAGTCTAAAAAATTGCTTTATCTCTAGGAGCTCCCATATTAATAAGGGATAAAATAGGCAATTAGATACATTAAATATGTATGTATATATGATATGTGTATTATATACATAGAAAAATATATATCCACATACAATTACCTCCTAAAACAATGAATTGAAATAAATTTCTCTCAATTTAAACAAATGTTGATTAATGGTCTCCAATACATAGCATTATACTAGGCATTGAAGGAGATGCAGAGATGAATAATACATTATTCCTAGAGCTTATAATTTAGGAGGGGAAGCAGTATTCATGGAAATTCTTCAGCTCCCAAGCCACATTTCTGGAAACATCCATGTTTCTTTTATTTTTCTCTGTTGGTCTTAAGAAGGGTTGATCAAAAGAACTAATCCCTTTTGCTGGTTTATCATCCATTTCATGAACTCTCCTGGGCTTTCTTCTTTTCTCCAATACACTCTTTTTTGGGATAGCTTCATCACCTTGCATCAATTTAACTATTATTTCTATTTAAATGATTTTCAGATCTCTATATACAGCCCCATTTCTTCCTTGAGCTTCCATATTGTATCATGAATTGCCTATTGGACACTTCAAACTAGACATCTCAGAAACGTCTTAAACCCAACGTTTCCCAACTTTTGAATTTATTAGCTTTCTCCCTAAGTCTTACATCTTCCAAATTTGCATAGTTCTCTTGAAAGTATCATTATCTAGTCTCCCAGATTTATAATCTCAGCTTTGTCTTGGAAGCCTCACATTCCACCTTACATATCTAATTCACTAGATCTTGCCTCTAAAATCTCCCTCATTCTTTATCTCTGTCTCTATCTCTCCTCCCCCCTCTCCTTTACTCATAGAGCTGTCATCTTAGTTCATCCATTCATCACTTCTGACCTACATTATTTCAATAGACTCCTATAATCTCTTATCAAATTTTTTCCTGCTACAGCCCATCTTATACGTTGCTACCAAAATAATATTTACTAAGAGAAGATCTGGCCATGTGACTCCTCTAATCAATCAACTCTAAAGGCTTCCCATTGCCTCTGGGATAAAAATATCAACTCCTATTTCTAGCTTTTAAAATCTTTCATAATTTGGTCCTGATTTATTTCTCTAGTCTCATTGGACAATCATTATTTCTCCTCTTGCTCTTCACTACCCAACATAACTGGTCTTCACTTTGTTCCTCACATGTAAAATCCCATCAGTGCTTTTGCACCCAATAATCTCTACCCTGTAGTGAACTTCTTTTCTCATAAAGTCTCTGTTATTCTCTTTTGTTGTTGTCCTTTGTTCTTGGAGAGGACCATGACATTAGGAAGCTGATGCCATGACATGTAAGTGAATTGGATTTAAGTGAGGGAGGGTTGGGCAAGGTCACCTGCTTCACATCTGGGTACAGTAGTGTGATGAACATTCGGCCAATCAGAGATGGCTCTGGATGTAGTGGAAGACCTTGGTCTTTTTAAGCTTAAGGTCTTGACAACCTCCTATTCAGGGATTAAGACTAAATAAAAAAAGAAATGATAAAGAAAGTCCTTTTTTTTTTTTTTTAACTTGGTCAAATAAAATATCAATCTGGAGGGGAAGACCTTCAGGGTTTCTGACCAAAACAGAAACAACTGCCATTTACATTCACTCTGAGTCAATTAGAGTCCAAACAATGATCAAGTGGAGCTTAGGCTGGAATTTGTAGCTAATGTCAATGTCAATGAGACATGTCAATACAAGCCAGAATATTGTAAGAAGGGAAAGAGGAAGGAAAAATCAGACTGGATTCTAGGCAGTAAATCCATAGAAAAAGCCTAATGCTTTCAATTCTGAGTTTTTAAATTTTAAAAGCTCTAAATCATTTATTGATTAGAGAGATGCAGATTAAAACTAAATCCATCAATCTGACAAAAATGATAGAAGGGGAAAGTGAACAAATGTTGGAGAAAATGTGAAAAAATTGGGACACTAATTCATTGTTGGTGGAATTTTAATGATGATAAAACCATTTTGGAGAGCAATCTGGAATTATGCCCAAAGAGTTGTTCATATACCCACACACATATACCCAGCAATACTTGGTCTATATCCACAGATAGATTAGGGGAAAAGGAAAAGAACCTAGATGTTCTAAGCTGTCTATAGCAAGTCTCTGGAAATTACAGGGATGGCCATCAATTGGAGAATGGCTGAACAAGTCATAGTATATCAATGTAATGGAATACTACCATGCAATAAAAAACAATGAACTCAATGATTTGGGAAAAAAATGGAAAAACTTAAGAGTTAAATGAGGAGAACCAAGAGAATATTGTATATAGTAGCTGTAATATTTTCTTAAAGAATGACTTTGACCAAATAATTTGATCTATTACCCAAGTTAACTACAAAAGACATATGAAAAAAAGACATTATCTGCATCCAGAGAAAGAACTAATAAATAGAAGACATATAGAATAATTCACACATAGATATGCATATACACACATATAAACATACACACATATAAATATACATGTATGCACACATAAACCTATTTGTGTCTAACAATAGCTATCTCTAACGTGGTGGGACAGAGGGAAGAAAAAATTTTTTAAAAATCACATGATAATTTTGTTGTATATTTTAAAAATAGCAAGGCATACATAGTAGATTTGTGGTTTCGTGTACAATTGTTTTCTTTATTATAATGAAAATGATTGTTTTATTCTATAAATTCAAAATAAAATTTAAAAATAAAGAAAAATTTTATTCAGGTTTTCCATTTAGGTTGTCCTGTTTACTGTGGGAATCCACTGGAAAAAATTTAATTTGAAATCTCCATTTGAGGTTTTCTTGTGAGCTACAAAAATAATTGGGAGAATTTTCTTTTTGGGTGGGATTAGGACTCTGAGGGAAAAAAACAACAACCAAAAAAAATTAAACTTGTCCAAAGGAATCCTTCATTTGTCTAAGGGCCTCAACAAAAAGTGTCTTCATGATTGAAAATTTCTTTATTGAATGGTCCACCAGACAAATGGTTTCTTTTTTCTTTAGGCTGATCCAAGGGTCCTCCCTTGCCTGCCTCTCTCATCATATCCCACAAAGAAGATTAAGTAGAGAGGTATGCTGACATTACAGGTTTCATTTCCATGCCATTCTGGGAGATGAAACAAGAACCCAAAGCAGGGGGGAATCACAGGACAGGAAGCATTTGTAAACCCCAGAACCAAAGTGTACTGCTGGGTTTAATTTTGTGCTTATCAGCCTTGAAAGTATCATTGGAATCTGGAAGGATGCTTCATTAATTTTCCCCTTTGTCACATTATTCAAAAAGAAATGATTCATTTTAGTAATGATATGACTATGTCCCCAATTTACTTTTCTTCTCCCTATCCTTTTATTGCTTTTGGTTTTTAGTTTCCTTTTATATTACAAAGAAAAAAATATTTCAGTCAAGCAGGAGGAATTTTTATTATGAAAGAAATAGACTGCACTCTGAAAGCTTTTGGTCCTTCTCAAAGTGATGGAGAGCCTTTTTGCTTCTTGGCAGGTCTTGGCAGAGCCAGGGATTTATTTTAAAGCCAAATAGCTAATTCTTTTATTACTTATATTATTTGTGGCTACTTAGCCACAAATTTACTTCAGAAACACTTCATAGTCTTAACAAGTTAATATCTTGAGCCTCCATGCTGGGAAGGCCAAATCAAATCAACAGCATTTATTAGGTACTTATTATATGCTAGGCAATGTGCGAAACATTGGAAATAGAAAGAAAGGCAAAAATAGTCATTACCTTTTAAAAGTTCAAGAAATTTAAAGGGAAAGACAATACACACAAAACCACATACAATTGTGTGTGTATGTGTTTATATGGAGGGTAGAGAGAGGAGGGAGGGAGAAAGAGAAAGAGAGACACAGAGACAGAGAGAGACAGAGAGAGCGAAAGAGAGACAGAGACAGACAGAGAGACAGAGACAGAGAGAGTGAGAGAGGGATAGAGACAGAGACAGGGAGAGAGACAGAGTCAGAGAGAGACAGAGACAGAGACAGAGATAGAGACAGAGAGAGCGAGAGAGGGACAGAGACAGAGACAGACAGAGAGACAGAGATAGACAGAGAGACAGAGAGAGACAGACACACATAGAGAGAGACAAAGCAAGAGAGGGAGGGAGAGAGAGAGTAAATTGGAGATGATCTCAGAGAGAAAAACATTAGGAAGTATGAAGTCTGGGTAAGGCTCCTTGCAGAAGGTGGGCTTTCAACTGGGACTTGAAGAAATTAAAGAAGGCAAAAAAAAAAAAAAAAAAAAAAAAAAAGAGAGAGAGAGAGAGAGATAAGAAGGTAGAGAACTCCAGATTTGGGGAATGGCCAGAGAAAGCAAGTAAAGTCATGGGAGTTGAAATGCCTTATGTGAGGAACTACAAAGAGGCCATGACACTGGATTCTAGAGAGTCTGCAGGAGAGTAAGTTGTAAGAAGGGTTGGTGATATTATCCATATTATCATGATAGTCAGAGTTAAAGTGACTTATCCCTGGAAACTCCAAGGGAGAAAGAGTGATTCTAGTGTAGGGTTATTTGCTTACTTAATCTGAAGAGTATAAGGTTCAAATAGAGGAATGATAGAACAAGATATAGGGAGAGGAATAAATAATACTTAAATTACTGAAACCAAACCTAATTTTTTCTATCTGCTGCTGGGCCTTGCTCCTGGTAAATTAGTTGTAAGGACAAACTCTTTGAACCAAAATAATGCTACTTTTATTCCATTATGTTAAGAGGCATTCATTTTGTTGCTTGATTCTTCTGTTGGTGTAGGCCTGGGCCATCATATTTACATTTCCTTTTTCTGTTGTTTCCCAGTATAAGAATAATTCATATAGCATTGTCCTGACCAAGATTTTCACATAGGTTTATGAACCTATATCTGTTGATCTTTTGAGCTTTGAATCAGTCAGGTGAAATAAATTTTACAAACATTGTTTTCTTCAGTTGACAGAAAGGGAAACTAAGGCTTAGAGAGATTAAGTGACTTGCCCATGTTCAAAGAGCTAATGAATTTCAGAAACAAGACTTGAAACCAAGACTCATCTGACAATAAGTCCATCACTCTTTCCACTCCACTCCTGGATGATTCAGAAGACTTTGTCACCTGAGTATATTTTTGAATTTCATATTATATTACAAAGTACATTCGCCACTATATACCTGTCATATTGGCTAAGGTGACAGGAAAAATATAATGATGAATGTTGGAGGGGATATGGGAAAACTGGGACACTGATGCATTGTTGGTGGAGTTGTGAACGAATCCAACCATTCTGGAGAGCAATCTGGAATTATGCCCCAAAAGTTATCAAACTGTGCATACCCTTTGATCCAGCAGTACTACTGCTGGGCTTGTATCCCAAAGAGATGTTAAAGAAGGGAAAGGGACCCACATGTGCATAAAATGTTTGTGGCAGCCCTGTTTATAGTGCAAGAAACTGAAAACTGAATGGATGCCCATCAACTGGAGAATGGCTGAGTAAATTGTGGTATATGAATATTATGGAATATGATTGTTCTGTAAGAAATGACCAGCAGGATGAATACAGAGAGGTCTGGAGAGACTTACATGAACTGATGCTGAGTGAAATGAGCAGAACCAGGAGATCATTGTACATGGCAACAACAATACTATATGATGATAAATTCTGATGCATATGGCTCTCTTCAGAAATGAGAGGATTGTTGGGAACAGAGTGTGGAACACAACACAGCTTTCTCTCTCTCTCTCTCTTGTTATTTGCTTGCTTTTTGTTTTCTCAGTTTTTCTTTTCGTTCCTTCTTGATCTGATTTTTCTCTTGCAGCACGATAACTGTATAAATATGTATACATATGATGGATTTAACATGTATTTCAACATATTTAACATGTATTAGACTTCCTGCAATCTAGGTGAGGGGGTGGGAGGAAGGAGGGGAAAATTTGGAACCAAAAGTTTTGCAAGGTTAGTGTTGGAAAAATCATCCATACATATGTTTTATAAATTAATTAAAAACAACAACAACAACGACAAAGTACAGTTGCTTACTTGAAGGATCTTGCATTGACTTTATTGACCAAGCAGATGCTATTCCACTATTCATGAGATGCTCCAAAAGAGAGAGCTTTATTACAGCGAGAAAATCATTGCTTATGAAATGCAGAGCTTTTAGGCATTTTTCGGAGGTAGATTCATGTAGATCATGCTCTTGGAATGCATAAAGGAGCACTGAAAAATATCTTGTTGATTAGCTTTCATAGGTGGCACACTGTCATTTTGTCTTATTTCCAAAGCAGCATTGGTTTCAAATGGGTATATTGCCTCTATTTTATTCGTCGTAGGTGATAGAATTGATCTACAATAACACTTCCTCTTATATCTTCTGATGTTGGTACTGATGACGTTGGGTCCTTTAGTTGCTTCAGTTATGAGAAGGTCACCTCCAGCAAAACAAACACAGATGAATTGGATACTAGGTTGGGCTTATTTCACCCCAGTCTGGGATTTTTTAAAAGTTTACTGAGTCAGGAGATAAAAATATTACACCTTCATGACCTCAGTGCCCAGTAGACTAATGGTGACATGTGAATTTGGCCATACCATTTCTGATGTGGCTAACGGATGGAAGAACTGCCTTATCGGGGAGGCTGTTTTATTGTGTGACTCACTTTGGTGTAAGAAAGGTTTTTTTCATAGCCAGGTTCTTGGACTTGCTGGTATTTGGGGATTCCCACAAGTACCCTGCAGTCCATGCTTGGGGCAGGACTGGACCTGCCTATTTCACACAAAATGTTGCTACCTGGTCCCAAGTATGAACTGCTAATGCCCTTTTCCCACCTATACTCACTCCTCCAAACAGTCTTCTTTGCTGTTAGTTGTCAGATGGCTTTATTTTAACAGCTTGTGCTCTGATGGATTGAGCATCTCCCGACCTGAAATTGCAAGGAGAGGACCATCAGAGTACTGAGGGATGCCAGACTGACCTAATTCGGAAGTTCTTTGTGTCTGATGTTGTAGTCCAAGACCCAGAGAAAGACGCTCTGCCCATTCACTTGAAAGGGCAGCCTTCATTAACTGATTATCGTGTGGCTGGATCATCTTCTAATGCTATCTCAATTTATTTCAGTAATAGGGTATTATTCAGTGAAGTACAATTTCAAGGGATGAAAGGTGGAAAGAAGTTATTAGCTTTAGCTGATAACCAAAGACTTACCAAAGATCTTTCCATCATCTGATAAGTGCTCCCCAAAGAGCTGCTGTGCTCTCACTAATGGGTAAAGGAAAATTAGCTCCTGGCAAACAGCATAAGGAAAGTTTACATTGGTAAACAGGTAGGATCATAGAGGAGGGGATAGCATAACAATAATTACTGTATTTCTCCAAGACTAGAGTGTGAAGGATGAGGAGGAAGTGACTTTTGGGCTCCTAATAGTTAGGTTTGAAATGTACAGTGGTCATCTTCCCTGTTGCTGACTACAGGTTTTTTTTTTTTTTTAATAACATTTCAGCTTAAAATTGTCTTCTGTTATGTCTGTTATCTCCCATCAAAATGTAAGTTTCTTGAGAGCAGAGACTATCTCACTTTTCTATTTTTATCTCCAGTATTTGGTATATTTTTTGTGGTTATTGTTGCTGTTCAGTCATCTGAATGTCCAGTTCTATATGACTCTATGTACTTTGTAAATGGGATTTTCTTGGCTAAGATACTGGAGTGGTTTTCCATTTCCTTATTCCAATCATCCCCATGTTATAGATGAGGAACTTAAGAAAGTTGGAGTTGTGACTTGTCTGAGGTCATATAGCTAGCAAGTGTCTGAGGTTAGGTTTGAACTCAGATCTTCCTCAATCTAGAACCAGTGTTTTATCCACTGCATCACCTATCTTCCTCCTACTTGGCACATAAATGCTTAATAAATATTCATTTATTGATCAACAACAGTAGTGACAACAAAATTCATGTTTATACATAGTACCTTCAGCTTGCAAAGAGAATATTGGTCACAAGTTCCTTGTGTGAGAAAAGTATTGTAAATATGAGTATTCTCATTTTTCAGATGAGGAAACTGAGGCATTGAGATTTTAATAGTTCCAGATTAACACCTTGGAGATATGGGACTCAGACTTCAGTTTCCTAACTCCTACTCCAATATTCTTTGCATTAATAATAACAGCCCTTTAACGTGTGCAATGTGCTTTACAGCAATATCTCAGAATAAGGTTGTCAAATAAATTCTACAGGTTTTACTGTCCCAATTTCACAGTTGAGCAAACTGAAGCTCAGAAAGGTTAAATGCCTTGGTCTGAGTGATACAGCTAGGAAATGTCAGAAAAGGGATAAAAATCTAGTTTTTTCCTGACTCTAAGAGTGCACTGTCTCTCCTGTCCTTCATGATAAGAAAGGTTTTTGTTTTCTCCTTGGGGTAGGGCTGGGATGCTCTGAAAAAAAGCCAAGTAGCCATTGAAATTCCTTCAAAACTGCTTCATAACCCTTAAGAGAATTCTTTCAAATTCATACCATATTTCTTTATTATGGCAAACTGCCAAAGGGAACTGATTCCCTGTCCCCATGAAAACTCTAATAAGAAACATTAATGTAAATACTAATTAATTGACTTCACAGCTATATCAATGGATCAGAGAACTAGTAACCAAACACAAGCCACTCCATTGATTTATCCACCAGACTACTCTCCATTTTTTCTAATTAGTTGCATAGGTGGACTTGCATATAGCCATCTTGGTATAGGATTAAACAGCATTCCATTTAGGACTCAAGTGCTTTCATTTGATCAAGATCAAATGTGCTTAAGAATCTGTCATAATTTCCATCAGTATGAAATATTAATTAACCACTTTTATTCATCAAGTATTTATTAAGTGCCCGTTCTGTGTCAGTCACTGTCCCTGGGTACACAGTGACTAGGAAGGGTGAGTCATGGAAGGTAGCAAATGATCTGAATGGGAGAAGACATCATGGATTTCAAGAGGCAGAAGTGAGTAGAAAGAGCATTTCTAGGCAGACCAATCAATTGATAACATTTATTAAGCACCTACTATATGCCAGGTACTATACTAACTTTTGGGGGAAGCTAACTTTTGGGGGATGAGAGAGTGAGTAAAAGACAAATGTGGTCCAATGTACAGAAAAAAATTCATGAAGGAGAACAATGTCTAAAGAGATTGAAGGAAGGGTTCAAGTTATGAAGAACTTAAAAAGTCAAAAAAGAACTTTTCTTTTGTTCTTTCTCTTCATTCTCTCTCCCCTCCCCTTCTCTTCTTTTTTCTTTCCTTCCCCTCCCGAACTTTGCCCTCCCTTCCCTTCTACTTTCCTCTCCTCTTCTCTCCTTTATTGATGCTTTATGTTTTTATATCATCATAATATTCAAATATCTCTCTTCCCTCTTACTCCTAGAGAGCCATTATTCATAATAAAGAATAAAAAAAGAAACAATGAAATTAAGCAACACATTGATTAAGTTATATTTACCATTATATGTAGTGTCCACATCTGAAGTCTCTCACTTCTCAAAGAAAGGAGTTTCATTTTTCATCTTCTTTTTACCACTTTGCTATCTATGATTTGTCTCCCCTGATTAGAATATAAGCTCCTTGAGGGCAGAATTGTTCTCACTTTACCAGGAGTGGTAAATAAGAAATAGATGTGGAGTAATAGGGTTACCAAGAAAAGGAGTTTGGAAGAACCCATTAAAGGAATATGGCATGAGATGTAGGTATGTTATTTATTGGCAGACTAAATCTATAGAGGGATTTAGTAGTACCTCAATGTAGAGGGAGAAGAGGACCAAGAGACTTATAATAAGAAAACATGATTTGTATGAGAATCCAACAAAAGAGACAAAGAAAAAGCAGTAAGATATGTAGGAGGAGAGCCAGAAGAGGGTATGTTCTGAAAATCTGGAGAGAAAATGTATCAAGGAAGAAAGGGTGATCAATAGTGATTAGAACTGGCCTATAACCTTTGGCTAGAGCCAGGAGTCAGGGGACACACACAGAAATTTAATTAATTTCAGAATAAGGAAAATAATGTTTGCAAATGGAAGCCCCTCCCGCCTGAGAAGGAGGTCTTGAGGTTGCTAAGTCTACATGAAAGGGGTTGACCCAAAACACAATCACTCTTGGATCTGGAGATAGTTCTCATGGTTATTGGGACAAGACAGATGTTCTTGGTTCCCATGGGAACATCACTGTCTCAATCTTGGGGGTTGTGGCCACCCTGAGGGGCACAGAACTAGAGTTCTCTTGATGAGAGCAGGAGTTCAGTAACTATTAATGGCAAGGAAAAGCAACTGGGAACATGCGATTGACAAATAAGGGGAGTTAAATTCCTTAGGAAACAATGCTGATCTGAGCAAAAATTTTGCCAAAGGGTGAGATCATTCCAGGGTGCAAAGGATTATTGTTTTGCCAAACTCAGGGAACAGTCTGCTGGTTAGGCTTAGTTCTGGAAAACAGGGCATCTCCAAAATATTTTGACAAGGAAAATGAAAAAAAAGCCATTTGATTTGGCAATTATGAGATCACTGGAAACAATTTTTAATTTCTTTTTAAAAATTAATATGTATAACCCTGGGCAAATCACTTAACCCCAATTGCCTAAACAAAAAAAAAATAATAGTATTTTATTTTCCCAAACATGTAAGAATAGTTTCCAACATTTTCCTTTGCAAAATCTTGCGTTCCCAATATTTCTCCCTCTCTCCCTCTCTTCTGCTTCTTAAGGCAGTAGGCAATGTTACATAGGTTAAACATGTGCAATTCTTGTACATATATTTCCCTATTCATCTGTGCAAGAAAAATCAAATAAAAAGGAAAAAACCAAAGAAAGAAAAACAAACAAATAAACAACAAAAATGGTGAAAATACTATTCTTTGATCCATAGTCAGTCTCCATAGTTCTCTCTGGATGAGGATGACACTTTCCATCACAAGTCTTTTAGAATTGCCATGAATCATCTCTTTGATAAAAAAGAGCCAAGTGCATCACAGTTGATCATCACATAATCTTGTTGTTGCTGACTACAATGTTCTTTTGGTTCTGCTCACTTCACCTAGCATCAGTTCATGTTTAATCTTGAAATCAGCCTTTTCATCATTCCTTATAGAACAAAATATTCCATAACTCATATAGAATAACTTATTCAGTCACTCCCCAACTGATGGGCAGTCACTCAGTTTCCAGCTCTTTTCCATTACAAAAAGGCTGCTACAAATATGTTTGCAAGTGTGGGTCCCTTTCCCTCTTTTATGATCTCTTTGGGATTCAGACTCAGTAAAAGATCGGGATCAAAGTGTATGCACAGTTTGATAGCCCTTTAGTCATAGTTCCATATTGCACCTGTTGGATGGTTGGATCAGTTCACAACTCCACCAACAATGCATCAATATCCCAGTTTCCCCATGTTTCCTCCAACATTTATCATATGTTTATTTTCCTGTAATCTTAGACAATCTGAGAGCTGTGAGGATAAGAGTTGTTTTAATTTGCATTTTTGTAATCAAGTCACTGATAACTTTGGAGAGAACAGTCTGAGAAGAATGATGAGGTCAGAAGCCAGATTGTAAAGAGTTAAAAAGAGAATAAGAGGAAAGTGGAGGCACTTACTGTAGGTAGCTTTTTCAAATTTGATCACAAAAGGCAGAAGAAATATTAGATGAGAATGGAGATGGAAAGATCATGTGATAATTTTGTTAGGAGAGAGGGCATGTTTGCAGGCAGTAAGAAAGCAGTCAGTAGACATGGAGAAATTGAATATGTGATAAAGTGGGGACCACAGAAGAGACAGTCTGGTGGAGAAGACTGAATGGGATGGTATCATTTGAGCAGATGCAAGGATTAGCCTTGGTAAGGAATAAGATAATCTCATCATTCAAAAGAGATGAAGGAGAAAATTGTGGCAAAAAGAATCTTAGTGATATGAGATGAAGAAGAGAGGAGAAAAAGGAACTCACAGAAAGTTGCTCAATTTTTTTTTTGAAAAATATGAGGCAAGGTTCTCAGCTGAGAGTGGGGACAGGCAGTCACTAAAGTTTGTAGAAGGATATAAACCCTTCTTGTAAGAATCACTGTGAAGAATAAGTTAGTGAATTGATATAATAGGATTACCTTCAGTAGTGAGGGTTTTGTTGAGTTTGTTGGGCATACAATCAGAATAATTGTGTGAATTTCTCTATCTTTGTTCAGTAGCATGCAAGAGTGAAAGCAGCAGATGATGGTAGTGATCCAAGGCTGAGGAATGAGTGCACAATCAACAAAAAGATAGGGGAGCTAAATACTCATGAAGAGAAGTGTAGAGTTGAATTGGTTTACCAAGAAATCTAGATGAGGAAAGGAGGAGAGAGTAAAGGGAAGATGATCTGGGAAAGAATTGAGGGATCAAAGGACTGAAGATCATGGTATGGATGAAGACTAAGATTTGATAAAGGAAGGCAGAAAGAGAGTTGGAAAATCAAAAGATGAGGGAGAGGCAATATATATATATATATATATATATATATATATATATATATATATATATATATATGTTGAAGAACCCTAGTATAAGAGCAGGGATTGGAAAATGAAAAGCTTCTGAAGAGAGTGTAAAAAAAGAAGAGAATCAAAGAATTTTAAGGAACAATCTACTCAGCTCTGGGGAGGGACATGCATGATGACATTTCAGGGGACACTGAGAAGGAACATTATATTTCCTAATCCATCTTTCTTCCTAACTTTGCTATTTCTGTCGAGGACAACACCTTTCTCACAGCACCCAGATTTGCGATGTTGGAGTCATCCTTGGCATTTTATTCTCACTCTAGTCCACCCTTCCTTCCATAGGAAATCAGTTGCTAAGATTTGTTGATTTTATCACCTCAACATATCTTGAGATCACCCTTATTTTTTCCATTTAAACCACAACCATTTTAGTTAAGGCTCTTATTTACTTCTTGCTAGGACTATTGTAATCTTTTCTTACCTGGACTCCTCATTTTCAAACTTTCTGCTCTGAAAATCTATGTGTAACAGCAAACTGGCTCTCCAGGGGAAAAAAAAAGTATAACCGATGCACTTTTAAATTTGCATTATTAATAGTTTCTCAATCACTTTCATAAGTCTAGTCATTCAACAAAATAAACCAAAGCTTGATTTTGAAGTATTTGCTGATTTCCAAGATGTAAATGTTTATTATGGCTCTTGGGAGTGAGTATGACTTGGCTCCAGCATTCATAACTTACATACTTTCTATTCATTCACTTTTTTCCACTCCCCTTCTCAGAGCAAGTGACTTCTCACTGAACTCACTCCACAGAGAAAGTAGGCTTCAAAGGACCCAAGAAAAAATTCCCCCATGAACACGTCATCCTCTGGTTGCTGAAAATGACTCCATCTCTTCCAGAGAGTTTCTTTGCCTGTGATTTTCCTCTGTAAGAGGAGATTCTGGCTGTGGATATTTGTTTTTTTGTCCCTCTGAGTATTAAGCTTCTTTGCTGGTGGCTCTCTAAAGTGTGCAACCTAAGTAAATTAAGGACATCTAGTCTTCATATCTCCTCCTGTTTATGGACAGCCCTGGAGAGTGGTAACCATAGCTACCTTGTTATATCCAAATGGCTTTGAAGTGAATTGCTCTGAAAGAAATTTTGAGCTGAAACTACAAGATTGCAATGGGGAGACAGGATAGGAAAGAAAATTAAAGAGAACAGGGAGTGTCAGGCATCTCTGGGAAGTGAGGAGGCTGGCTAAAAAATTCTAGGTAGAAAGAAAAGATGACAAGAAAAGCAACATAAACTCTGGACTTTGCATCTGATGAGAAATCGCTCACTAAGCTTCCAAAACTGGATACCCATCTCATTTCCTTGTTTCTTTTAATAGCATAATCCTTGTAACTTTTTCCTTATTCTTTATGATTTCCAATTCTTCAATAGTTATCTGTTGGTTAACCTCCTTACCCTGTAGCTTTTCAGAATCTCTTGAGAGAATAATGATTTTGTCATTTGCACATCTACCCAGTATTTATTACAAAGTTTATGTATTGTTTCACATGCTTAGGAATTTAATAAGGAAGTTCTGGGAGTATGATGGATTTATTTAGACAATTGACTCATGCTTATTATCTAAATCTCCTAGCCCTAGCTTGGTTTGAATAATGAACTTCAACCATGAAGTTTTGCATTTAGATAGAGGCAGAATCAGGCAAAATAATCCCTTCTCTTTAGGAGGTCAAGCACCGATACAAAACAGTTTCAGAAACTGCTGGAAAAAGGAAGGATCAAGTATTAGATACTAAAAAACAATAAAATCAAAGCTGAAAGCAACTGTAGTGGCTAACATCACCTTTTTTGTTGTTCTTTTAAATCTTTATTTTTAATTTGTGGAGCAAAACAAGCATATCCATAGCTTAGCATAATTAAAAAAAGATGATTGCACATGAAACTGCAAATCTATTGTGCACAACTTACTATTCCTTTCAAAAATATAATCAAGTTATCATGTGAATTTATTTTTCTTAATTACCCATCTTCACCCTAGAGACACAATATACACATACATGTACATGTATATATAATTACATATGTATATATAATTATATGTATATATGTAAATATATATTTTTATATGTATAAATATAATTCTATACACACTTCTATTTGCCAATTCTTTATCCGGATGTAGATAGCATGTTCTTTAATATCACTTTGGTGGTGATGTATTGAAGTGGGGTGAGTAATGGTGGGAGAGACACTGAAAGTGGTAGATCAGTTTGAGAAGAATGTTTCTATTTGAGTTTAACACCATTAAATCACACCTGAGCTGGACTTTTAAAATATCACCTAGAAGCAGTCCTCAGGTCTCCATTGATAAGGCACTCATTACCACCTGACATCCTATTCTTCTTTGAACCAGAGTTTCTTCATCAGTAAAGATCAAATAATCTTTAATATCCCTTCCAGCTCTAATATTCTATAACTTTTTACTACTTTATCTTATTTGTTTTTTATAGATGTGCTCTTTCTGAGTCTATACCCACAAAACAGCTAGATTATTTATGTTTTATTTTCTCAACCAGATTCCTTATAGTCATCATTTATTTGATAGGAGAATAAATCTGGGAAGAACCTTACACATCATCTCTGGTCCTACAGTCAGGAAGTAGCAAAGTTAAGACTGGAATTCAGGTCCTCTAAAGCTAAGTACTCTTTCCACAATATAGTGTTGTCTTTGTTGAGTGATGTTGGAGGTCACTTTAAATAGATGGATTTCAAGAACCTTACATAAAATGAGGTGTTTGGACAATACTCCCTCCAAGGTCTTGTCTAGCTCAAAATCCTATAATTGGGTAACTTCCTCACATTTTTACTACCCAACAAAGTGCTTGCACATAGGTTGTTATTGATGACACTATTTAATTCAATTTGACAAACACTTACTATTACTTATCTACTATTTGCAAAGAATTGTGCTCAACTTTTGGCTCAAAGATAGTTTTTAAAAACTATATATAGTCCATATAATCCATGCTACCCAGGAGTTTACTGTCTAGTCTTGAAGAGGAGCTTCAAGGGGATATAAGTATATACTTATATATAATGTAATATATATATATATATATGTAATTATACAAATTAAATATAAGTAGAACACATTAAGATTTCATAAGTGAAAAGAGAAGTCTAAGAGTGGTTTAAGATATTTGAAATGAGATGGTCTCTCTGTGTTTAGTGGATTAGGAGGTTAATCCACTGTCATAGGGAAGTGGTGCATGAGCTTGATCTTAGGAAAAAATGAAGGATTTCAATGGGAAAAGAGTCAAAAGGAATATGTTTTGGGCATGAAGGTTTGACATGTCAGTCAGTCAATAAACATCGAGCACCTACTATGTGTCAGGCATTGTACTATGCAGTGGGGATATAAAGAGAGGAAAAAGACAGTCCCTGATCTCAAGGAGAGCATACACTAATGAGAAAGAAAACAAGAGAAAAAGCATGTACAAACACGCTATAGACAGAAAAAATAGGAAAAAAATAAGAAAGAAACAAAATAAGAGAATTAAGAGAAGTTGGGAAAGGCTTCCTGTAGAAAATAAGATTTTAGTTGAGACTTAAACGGAAGCTGGGGAAGCAGCAAATGGTAGAGATGAGGAGAGAAGGCATTCCAGGGATGAGAAATAGCTAGACTAGAGACTATAACAAGATGGAATGTCTTATTCGTAGAAAGCCAGAAAATCAGCAGCACTGGATTGAAGATTTCATGGCAGAGAATGACATAAGAAAGTCTGGAGAGAATTGAGAGTGAGAGACTGAGACGGTAACAGAAGTGGAAACAGTTTATAATCCCTATTAATTCCTCTTTATGTAATCTTGGACTGCCCTTCCCAAACTATGAGGCTTATTTTATTAAACTGCAGCTTTAAGGTTGAAGAGGTTGAATTTTATGATATTGAGTTCTAAATCATTGGATTATGGGACCACAGATTTAGAACTAGAAGAAACCTTAGAGAACATGGAGACCAACCCTCTCACTTTTCAGATGAGGGAAATGAGACCCAGAAAAATTAAGTGGTTTGCAAGGGATCACAGAGTAAGTATCTGAGGTAGAACTCAGACCTGTTCAGTGCTTTGATCAGTACAGCACATTACCTTTACCGATGGCTTATTTGACTAGATATAGAATATGAGAAGGGTGAAATAATATGAAATAGTCTGCAAAGGTTGAATGGGCCCAGATTGTGGAGACAGAAATTTAAGTGAAAGGCTTTAGAGTTTGTGCTATGTTCTTTTCCATCCCCATTTAGGAGATAAAATCTTTGAGGGCTGCCCTGTATTACATACTTCTGTCACCTCATATTGCTGATTGGCTAATTGACAAGGAAAGCTCTTTTTTTTGGACAGCCTGGGAATGTCAGAATTTTAGTTCTGGAGCTGGAAGGGAATCTAGAGGCCACTGAGTGCAATATCCTCACTTTCCATTGAATCTCAGAGAATGGAAGTTACTTGAAATCACAGTTAATGAGTATCTGGAACAGGATGTGAACCCAGGTGTTCCTTGACCCTAAGCCCGATATTATCCACTATACCACATTCCTCCTTCAAAATACAGAGAGTAGAGTAAAAGAGTAATGGCCTCATCCTCAGGCCTCAAAGAGAAGGGTAAGTGGAATGATTATTTTTTAAAAGTTTGAATGAACTGGTAAATAAATAAGATCTCTCAGACAGTATTTGCTGTCTTCATTTAGTGATATAGGAATAAAAATAACAATTTCGTTTACTTCTCTAAATTCTTTTCAAGGCCTTTCCCTAACTTGGAAGTCACCCTGGGATTGGGGGAGGGAGCTTACAAAATTTAATACGAGGTCTTTGGAGGGGGATGAGAATCCAACCAATAAGGGGAGACAGAAAAGGCTCTTACACAGGAAGTGCTACCAGAGCTAAATCTTGAATGGAATATTGTGAATGATGAAAAAATGAATATACCCATCCAGTTATAAATAGGAAAGGTTATTGGGGCTCTTCACACAAAGAACCAGTTTTTCACCCAGTCTCTATGGTACTTTTAAAATAAAGCATAGACATGTAAATTGAAATCTTGAGAGTTAGTCAATTCTAACAATAATTCTAATATAGATATAATGTAAGGAAAGACAAAAATGACCAAAAAACTTTATAATGGGGCTCACCTTTATTAGATTTTCTTAAGAGTGACAGAAAATTGATATAATGAATTAGAGGGACTATATACTTGTATGACTGAAGTACTGATTGAACCTAGCAATCAAGTCATACACTCCACTTGAAGTAAATTATTAAGGGTTGTAATACCTTAGCCAGGTGAAAATAATCAGTCATTTTTAGCCATAGGCTTCATGTTCAAACAACCCATCAGTCACAGGTTTCAGACTAAGTTTTTGGAACTGGAACAACATTGCACAGAAATTGTATTCAGATTGAGAAAACTTGGTTATACCCTAGGGAACATCTATAAAATATCAATTTAATTGATGCGTCTCTGCTCTGTTGAGATTCTCTGAAGTTATGCCAGAGATAAGCTTGAGGGTGGGTTCCAGCAAACCCACTGAGAAAGAACTGATTGGAAGGGAAGAAAAGACAATGGCCTTATACCTCCCCTGCTCCTCTTCCCCATCCTTGGCCAGAATAGACCTTCCAAGCTTTTGAGGGTCTCATCTTCCCATCACTTTCTCTGTATCAAGCAACAACAGTGTCTGCATTTGGAGTCAAGGACTGTCTGGGTGAAGATTTACAGCTAGCTCTAAAGCTACAAAATACTTAAGGGAGACTTTTTTGAGTATGACACAAATGAGAGAAAAAGATTTCCTATAACCAAGAGCTGTGAGTGTGCTACTTTTTTCCCAGTGTTCCTTCTAAGCCTGAGCTTATTTATTCTCTTGGAGTCTGTACATGTCAATAATTTTTGGGAGATTATTTTATTGCAACCATAAGGTACTGTGCTACTTTAGTCACTACCTCTTTCTAAAAGCTTCTAAAGGCTGGCTGATCAAAATTATATTGAACTGATAAACTTGGTAAAAAGCACATTGAAATAGGGACTTATTTGCTAGTACTTAAAAAAGACCATTCTACCTATCCCTTTATAGAATACCCCTAGAACATGGAAAAGATATAGTAGCTACATTTTAGGGACTTGATTTATCAGGATTGGCAGAAGAGCCTCAGAATATGTACTAAACAAATATTATATTTAATTTAAAAATGCACGAGTGGTATCTCATCAAATGAAAGCATCCATCTTATAGATAAGACAGGATGTACTCACACTCATGTATGAGTGTGAGGTTGGTGTCTGTAGGGGTTTTGTCATATAAAGTGATTCATGAAGCAAAATGTTTGAGAATGACAGCATTATTCTATCATGTCTGTTGGATAAATGAAGTAACAGAATTAATTAGTAAGCATTAGGTGAGGGAGTCTAATTCCACAGAATTAGTTTGAGAATTGAGCTTTGAAATCACAGTTTCCACATATTCCAGAAATAGCTCAATGCTCCTGGACAATTAATCCTCCCCTCCCGAAATGATATTCCCTTTTCCTTTAGGAGGATGTGACATATAATCTGACTATTTTGCCTTTGCATTTTCTGGCCCAGGAATTGTTATTCATTGGTAGAAGAGGAGAATGAGTAGGAAATGGTGGTATTGATTTAGTTTTTCCAGGAAATTGGGAATCAACTAATTAGATCCTGGGTGAAGAGACCAGAATAAGACAGAGCACAAAAGGGAAGACTATTCATTATAAATGTATGGTTGATTGATAACCCACAGTCATGTCTAGCTTCCTTTTAGAACTTGTTTAATATGAGTGAGAAGGGAAAAGAAAAAAATAACTTTGATGTCTTAAAAGGCCTCCTTTTCAAGTTGGAATAAATAAGGTCACCAAATAGGACATCATGCCTTGGGTAGTAGTATAAAATATGGTACCAGCTAAGCATTTTAATGTTCAGTAGTATCATGTTTTTTGGATGACTGCAATCCATGGCTATTCTTAATGGAAGTCTGATTCAGAAAGGTCAGGAATGACTTCAGAGTAAAAGTACCAAGGAAGTCAAGGTTGCCAAAAAAATTAAGAATTCCTTGTTTTCATCTAAAAGAATAACAAAAAGAGTTTGCTTAGTACACCATTTGGACATTTTTTTTCCTTGAAGGATAAATTAGAATAATTATATACAGAGAAGAGTTAACACATTAGAGAACCAGCCTCAGAATCAGGAAAATTTGGGTTATTGTGCTATTATTTATGACACATATTAGTTGTGTGAACCTGGGCAAGCCATTTAATTTCTCAGTGCTCTAGATGCTTCTTTAAGACTAGAAGTTGCAAAATTTTGCCTAACTGCATAGAATTTTACTCACTAGAAGTTCTCCATGCCAGTGAGATTATGGGTCTTAACTAAGATAACAGATTCAGGCTTCTGCTTTTAGAGTGCCTCAAAAATAATACTGGAGATATCCAGTATAGATAGGTGGTATCAGTTCCAAAGCTGTCCATTTAACTGTATATAATTGCCCCAAGGAGAACTTTTATAAGGAGACTTTATTTCACTTAGCTTCCTTTCATAATCTACTACTACTACTACTACTACCACTACTACTACTATTACTACTATTATTATTCTTATTATTATTAATACTACTACTAGTACTACTACTTCTGCTACTACTACTACTACTACTATTATTACTACTATTACTATTATTATTACTACTACATTACTAACTACTACCACTACTACTACTAATACTAGCTACTACTATTACTAATTATTACTACTACTACTACTAATACTAATTACTACTACTATTAGCACTACTAATACTAACTACTACTATTACTACTAATACTAATTACTACTATTACTACTACTACTATTATTATTACTAATAATACTAACTACTACTACTACTTACTACTATTACTACTACTAACTACTCTACTACTACTACTATTAGCACTACTAATACTAACTATTACTACTAATACTAATTACTACTAATACTACTACTATGACTACTACTACTACCATGACTACTACTACTAACTACTACTACTATTATTATTACTACTTCTACTTCTATTATTACTATTACTACTACTACTAATAATAATACTAACTACTACTACTAATAATACTAATTACTACTGCTATTACTATTACTATTACTATTACTACTACTAATAATACTAAGTACTGCTACTACCATTACTACTACTACTACTACTACTACTATTAGCACTACTAATTCTAACTACTACTATTACTACTAATAATACTAAGTACTACTACTACTACTACTACTAATAACAATAACCACTACTACTACTACTATTACTACCAATAATGCTAACTACTACTACTACTACTATTACTACTAATAATACTAATTACTACTACTATTATTACTACTACTACTAACTACTACTATTATTACTACTATTCTACTAATAATACTAACTACTACTACTACTACTATTGGTACTGCTACCACTGCTGCTGATTCTATTGTTCCAAATAACTGACATTTTTAAAATCAGAGATGACAAAGCACTTTATTTATATTATCTTGTTCATCACCTAAACAAATTCGCCATTTCCCTGATGTCAAATGAATTAATTTCCACTTTCTAACAATGAAGAATGTTCAGATTCATCATCTTAATCAAAAAAACATCATGAGATGTTAGCCCTTTATTCATTGCAATCATGATGACCATCTTAAACAATTAACCTCATGTTGGTCAGGAGGATCTGAGCCCGTGAATACATTTTGAATGGCATTTCAGTTCATTTAATGTACTTTTATGCTAGCTTTCACTTGTGTTAGAAACTATACCAGCTTCTGATGAACGAGCAGCTTCCTGTGGAAGGACATACATCTGTATTTTCCTTTGTTACTATTGTTTTCTAATCATGCAGAAATTCCTTTATTTGGGCATCAGTTAATAGATTCCTTGGTACAAACTATTCAGTTTTAACAACATAAAATTCTCATTGAGAAGCAGGGTCTAGTTGTCTTTAATATGAATATGGAACCCAGTTACAAAGAGAGAAAAAAGAAGACAAATGGCATTCTCATTTAGATAATAAAAACTGTGGAATCCAGTCCTTTAAAAATCATTCATAGTTTAAAATTGAGCATGGGGGGAAGAGAGTACTTAGTAGTAAAGAAATTCACTGAATAATGGGGACAATGAGCTTCCTTCTTTTATTAGTGCTAAATGCTCTTAGCATGGATGTACCACCATCACCAGGATATGGAGACCTCTTTCATTTATCACTGTCGATGGAGGGGAGAAGGTTGCAGAGAATTTTAAGAGTACATCTCAGCATGATTAAAACTGTCCTGATTTATCCTTTGTGTCTGAGCAAGTAGAATCTCAACCTTGAGCTCAAGGTCATAGCTGGCATTTAAAAACCAAGTTAAGGAAGGAATAAATTCTAATGTAACATTTAAATTTTAAAAAAAGTGGTGAACTAAGTAGCTTTGAACCTTAACCTCTTTTCTCCAAAAATTTAACAGGCATAGGAAAAAACTCTGACCCCTTCGCTCAGCCTTCTTTCCATAACTTCAAGGACTTATGACTATAGAAATATTGTAAGATGTGCTTCACTTTAAAAAATCTGGATATTGCCAAAGATAGACTGATTAAACAAATCAATTAGGATAGGGGTTTATAAATTTAGAGACTAGAAGGGACCTAAGAAAATTATCTAATTTGATTTCTCCACTTTACAGTTGAGGAAACTGAAGCATGATTATATTATGGAAGAAATCATCATCTTTCAGTTTTAGTTCAAGAGCCCTTTAAAGTGCTTCAAGACATTTAGATTATGTCAAGTTATAAAAACTGGATTTATACAAACTCAGGGGACACACCCAACATAAACATTAGATTACATTTTGCTGACAATTGTATGCTAGCAAACTGTTAAGAATAGTGGTTGGAATCATAATATGTTGATTTCATTTTTAAACAAATTATTGCTGGTTTATAATTTGCCTTTTAGTCAAATATTACCAAATCAAAGCCACATTATTAGAAAAAAAGGGGATAGATGGGATCATTTGCTTCCTTTCTCATTTGTAAGTCTATAGCAGTTGTAGCTTTTGACACTGAAGGGTTAATTGAGCCTATTCATTAAAATTCAGCTTTTATTTAAAAAGAATTCTTTCATATTATATAACTATTATTTTTTTGAGACAAAAGGAACTCAGTGAACTATCCTTGTCCCGAAAAAGCATGTAGAAATAAAGGCCTGATCTTCAAAACATTGCTACTGCATAGTAATAAAGGTGTTAAAAACTGACCTCAGCATGGCAAAGGGATAGAGTATTCTTGTGGAGAAATGATCTGATTTCCATCTGATTTCCATTTCTTGTACTTTTCTTTTTGTCATGAGCATCTATAAAGTAAAGTCATTATTAAGGCCACTTAAATTCATTTGACCAGAACAGGTTAAATAAGTAACTTGAAATAGCTTCTAAGAAGAAATTAAGGGTCCTGAGGTTTAGTATAACTTGCAGCATGCTTGTACTATGGTGGTTTGTTTGTGGACAGACCACATTAACACAATACTTGTGTCTGCGTTAATGCTTTGTAAAACACCTCCTAGCAATCTTATCTGTAGTCTAGGGATGTCATCCAGCATTAGACTTGGATTGAATCAAAAGAGAAAAAGATTCTTGCAGGCTGTTGAGACATGGGCGATGGAAAGAGACAAAAGAGAGAGAAGAAAATAATAAAAGCAACATACTGTCTGAATCTTGAGATGACAAGAGCTGCACCCTGCAGACGTCAGTGTTTTCCAATTGCCATGATGAGAAACGACCATTCTGAAAACTTTTTTTTATAAAAAATTCTATTGATGATCATTTTGTTTTACATTGCTATAAATCTCTAATGGCTCTATCTTCTTTTAATAGAATCCTTCCTTAAAACAAATAAATCTACACATTGGACATCGTTAATGGTGTATGTGTCATTCCACGCCAATATTATGTTTTGTTCTACACCAATGGTCTACCATTTCTCATCAAAACAAATATGATTATTTTACTTTCCCTCTTCTGAAATAACATCTGTTCACTGCAATGTGACAAAAGCTCTGAAATCTTTCAATGTTATTTTTCTTCATCTTATTTTTGGGAAAAGTCCATGAATTTGAAAATAGAGGAAACAGGTTTGAATTCTGACCCTATCACTAACTGTGTGATACTGGGCAAGTCACTTAATATCTTCAGGACTCTGAGGAATGTAAAGTGAGAATGCTAGATTAGAGAGCCTCTGAAGTCCCTAAAAGCTGTAAAGTTGTGACCCTGTGATCAATTCAACAATAGCAGAAAAGATGGAAGACTGAACTTTTTGAGAAAGGAAGGAGAATGGCAAACTAATAGTTTGACATTTCAGAGACCAAATATAGGGCCAGCTCTTAACTGTTTGTTTAGGATGCAAGGAATGCAGGACCTCAACCCCTCAACCAACATTTCTTGATCTCCCAATATAATATGAGCAAAACTTAGTATTACACAAAGATTTTAAGAAATAGGAGACCCTAGCCATGTACTCAAAGTACATACAGACTTCCCCATGAAACTACCCTAACTATGTCCTCATCCTACACTTGTGCTTTTTAAAACACTGTTCTCTTTAACAAAATGCTCCTTATTTTCTCACTTATTTCCCATTTTCTTGCAATTGTAGAAACCTAGCTTTCCCCAGAAAACACTCTGTCTTTGTCCACACTCTTCTGTACTGTATAAATAAGAAATAATCAAAAGATTTATTTTCATTTCTTGTACTTTTCTTTTTGTCATGAGCATCTATAAAGTAAAGTCATTATTAAGGGCACTTAAATTCATTTGACCAGAATAGGTTGAGGGGTTGAGGCCCTGCATTCCTTGCATCCTAAACAAACAGTTAAGAGCTAATTTCTAATTAAGAGCTAATGTCCAGTTAAGAGCTAATTGGACACAACTGAATGATCATCACCACTTTATATTCAATTTAGTGGCAGTCTAACTGGTTTTTCTGGTTTTCTTCATTCCTTACAGTTCATCTCCAGCTAAAATGCCTTCATCTTCTATTTCTTTCTCTCTTCATCTCCATGTACCTTTAGGACCTTCTAAATTCCCTTCAAAGTTTAGCTCAGATATTTGCCACAAGAGGCCTGACTTCATTCCTCCCAGTTTTTAATGTTCTTTAACCCAGAAATTGCTTTGTATTTATTTTGTATCTATAGTGTATTAATTTGTTTTTCTAGATAGTATTTCCTTCCAGTGGATAGTAAACTATTCAAGTGCAAGGACTGTTGATTTTTGTGTTCCATGTATACCCCAGTTAGCACAGTCTCTGGTACTTAAGAAATACTTGCAGTATTAAATTGAGTCTTGGATCAAATTTAATAATGTGAAATTTCTTTTTTTAATAATTTTTTTATTTTCAAAATATATGCAAAGACAGTTTCAACATTCACCCTTACAAAACCTTGTGTTCCAAAATTTTATTCCTTCCTTTCTTCCTTCCCCCTCCCTTAGATAGCAAGGTAATTTATTCTTGGCTGCATTCCAATTTCCCTTGTCTTTTGGAATATCAGATTCCAGGCCCTTAGATCCTTTGAAGTGGAAGCTGCTAGGTCTAGGGTAATCCTTACTGTGGCTCCTTGGTATTTGAATTATTTCTTTCTGGCTGCTTGTAATATCTTTTTCTTGGTCTGATAGTTCTCAAATTTATTTTGTGTTTTTATTTTGGGGTCTCTTTCAGGAGGTGTTTGGTGAATTCTTTCAATGGTTATTTTACCTTCTGATTTTATGACATCCTGGCAGTTCTCTTTGATGATTTCCTGAAAAATAGTGTCTAGGCTTTTTTTTTCATCATGCTTTTCAGGGAGTCCAATAATCCTTAGATTGTCTCTCCTAGATCTATTTTCCAGATCAGTTGTTTTTCCCAATTAGGTATTTTACATTTTTTCTATTTTTTCATTTTTGTTGTTGTTGTTGTTGTTTTTGCTTGACTGATTCTTGATGTCTCAGTGAGTCATTCATTTCCATTTGTTCAGTTCCGAATTTTAGGGAATTATTTCCTTCATTTACTTTTTTTTTTTTTTAACTTTTTCTTTGTATTTGTCCAATTGGATTTTTAAATGAGTTGTTTTGTTCTATGGAATTTTTTTCCTCATTTCACAAATTCTGTTTTTAAGGAGTTATTTTCTTTTTCCATTTTATCAAATCTGTCTTTTAATGAGTAATATGCCTTTTCCAAATCCTCTTGCAAAGTTTTCATTTCCTTTCCCTATTTTTCTTCCAGCTCTCTTTTAAGATCTTTTAAAATTTCTTCTAGGAGAACCTTTTGGGGCTTCATCTGGAGACAATCAGCCATTAGTCTCCTCAGGGTTTGAAATCTGTTCTTCTCTTTCACCATAAAAGCTGCCTATCATCAGAGTCCTCTTTACTTTTTTACTCATTTTTTAAAAAAGTTAAGGTCTGCTTTTAGGGTGGCAGAGGTTTTCCAAACTTCATCTAAAAGCAGCAGCTTCCTCTAGAAGCACCAAGGCTGATTCTGGTGCTGGATGGGTGTGGCCAGGTCCTGTGACCTTTTCTCGTGATTGTTGAAATTATCTTTTGCTGGTAATTTGTTTCACTCCCAATATTCGTGAGTTCTGCCCATCTAGAGCTAATTAGACTTGTTAATTGGTCTGAGGGTTGTAGGAGAAGGTCAGAAAGAAACTCATGCCCTCTCTACCATCTTGACTCTACCCCTCCATCATAATAAGTCTTTTAGAATTGCCTTAACATGAAATTTCTTAAGGACGAATGGAAAGACTTATACTTAGCTTAAGAAAACAAGCTTCATGAGCTCAAGATGGAACATGGCTAGATAGCAGTTTGTCTGGAAAAAGTGGGAGTTTTAGTGGCCTGGAAAGTCAATGTGAGTTAATAATGTGTCATGGCAGTTAAGAAGTTTAATGAATTGTTGGGGTGCACACACACTGGAGCACTGTGTTTCATCCTGGATACCATAGTTTTGGGAGGGATTAACAAGCTGGAGACTTTCTAGAGATGGGTCATCAGGAGGGGGAAGGCAACTTTTCTACTACAAGAAGACAGGCTGAAGGAATTGCCAGTGCTGTTTTGTTCTGCCTCTTGAGAGAGCCAATTGTTAAATTTTCAACATGAGGTTTTACACTTCAGAAATTAGTAAATGATACATATCAGTTCTTTATTGTTTTGTTGGTTGTCTAGACTTAAGAAACTGATGGAGAAAACATTAATAATGTAGATTAACCTTAAAAGTTTGTCATGTCTAAATGTTTTTTCAGAGAGAAATTTATTAAACATTTTGTCAGCATACTCCTGGGAATTGTTGATGTTTAGCCTTAAGGAGAGGAGACTGAGATGGGAAGAAAACACACATATTTGAAAGGAAGTCAATATTAGATTCATGTTTCTTGGAACCAGGGAATAGAACTGGGATTAAAGGGTAAGAGTGGCAAATTTACTCTGGATGCCAGGAAAAAATTAATTAGTGTCTAGGATTATGCAAAAAATGAAGAGTTCTTTGGGAGATATTTTTAAAAAGTTAATTAATTTATTTTAATATACATTGCTTTATGAATTGTGTTGGGAGAAAAAAATCAGAGTAAAAGGGAAAAACCATGGGAGAGAAAAAAATAGAAAAAAGAAGTGAACATATCATGTGTTGATTTATATTCAATCTCCATAATTCTTTTTCTGGATGCAAATGGCATTTTCTTTCCAAAGTCTATTGGGACTTCTTTGGATCACTGAGCCACTGAGGAGAACCAACTCTTTTTGGGGGATCTTCAAAACCTTGATGATTATTTATAAGTGAAGGGCTTAAAATTCATTGCTGAGTTAGGGGGATAGTTGGGTTTGGTATTCTTTGATGTCCTCTCAAAACCTGAATTTATGTGATTCTATGAAATACTTGCAGATAACTCTCCTATCCCCTATCGAGTCTTCTCTCCTTCTGGCTAAATTGTCCCTTGTTATTTCATACATTGTTATAGAGCCTGATCTTTGGGTTTTTCACCATCCTGGTCATCTGGGTAGTTTTTAGTTTATCAGTATCCTTAAAAAATGTGACTTCTGGAACTGAACACAGTTCTCTAGACATCATCTAACCAGGGCAGAGAAGGTGACTCCCCTTTTCTAGGCACTCTTCCTCTCTTAAGGCAGCCTTAGATTGCATTAGATGATATATTACATTGTGGTCTCAGACTGAATTTTCATTGTAAAAGTTTTATTTATTCCTTAATTCATTAATAGTGAGAGAGAGATTGGATCTGTGATTATATCAGTATATTGAACTCAAAGGGTGAAGAAACTCTCGAATGAGAATTAACCCTTTCTCTGAGACTCACAGTCTTAGAGAGTTTCCTAGAAGGAGACCAAGTCGCTTATCTTGGGTCCCAAAACCAGAGACAGGACTTGAACCTAGGTCTTCCTGGCTCTGAGGATAGCATTCTATCCACTATACTGCATATACTGTATACCTGCCATTGTATGTGGTGCTTTGAAAAGTACATGGAAAAGCCTTTAATTACTGAATTTTATTTCTATGCCTATGTAGTCTTTTTATAAATCCTTAATGATAGTAGTAGCTGATATTTATATAGTACTTTAAGCAAAAATTAAAGTTACAAACATAATCTCACATTTAGTTTACTTATTAGTATTTATTTACTACTTATTAGGACATTTATTAAGCACCAACTGTGTATTGGGTGCCAGGAAACAAAGCCAAAAATGAAATAAGTCCTGTCTCTATTAGGGCAATCAGATCACCATGTGCATAGATAAGTAATAAAAAAGAATGTCTAAGTAAATATCAGATGTCTGTGAGAAGGGTAAATATGGGCAAGATGGGTCTCTTATGGGAGATGTAGCTTAAGCTTAGCCTTAAAGAGAGTTAGAGATTCTATTGGGTTGAGAGGAGGTCTTTCCAACTTATAGAGTCATTCTTAGACCCTGAGGTCAGTGGGAAGGGGAGTCATGAAGATTGCCCCATTATTCTAACTCTCAATTAGAGTCATCATTTCTGAGAGGAAGCTGTCAGAAAACATCTCCCTGTGCTCTGTACTGTGTACAGATGGATGTGTGAGAGAGAAGGAGGGTGAGCGCAGGTATTCCACTATCACATATTCCCAGCTATATAAAGGAATGAAGGAGGAGGCAGGGCCGTTTGAGTGGAGTAGAGAGTGTATGAAAGAGAATATTAGGCAGGAAATCTGGGCAGACACGCTGGAAGTCCTCTCAACAACTTCACGGAGCAATAACCACAGATACGATCACCCTTGTTTTATAGTAGAAGGACTGAGGCAATAAGAAATCTAGGATTTGCTCTCAGTTCCCCAGCTGGTAAGCATCAGACTAGGGTTAGAATGGGACCTCCTGACTCCAACCCTAGAATATGTCTTACCATGCTGTAGAGCTCCTGAATGAAGATGCACATCCTAGGTTCCCTCTTTTACTATGATCCTTGCATCTTTCAATGTGCTTTATTGCTAGGAAAAAACCAAATAGCTCCTTTCAGTAAAGAATTAAATCCGGAGGCTTAAGAGTGCTAGAAAGACACATGAATTACATTTTGGGGGAACACTGATTGTATGGAAAAAGGATCTCTTTAAAAGGGATAAGAGATCAAATTACTTCTTAAAAATGAGATGTTCCTATAGGAGAAATGTTGGTGAGATTAAGAAAATTAAATTAGTGCTGAAAGCAATGGTTTTCTCTCTCTTTTTTTTTAAAGTATTTTTAGAGGAAGGCCATGGGCTTAATTGGATGGAGACCATCAAGGTGACACAAAGAGATAGAGAGACAAGGAGAAAATGGGACAATGGTAACGTCTACCTGAGGTAACAGGCGACACCTTCAAACCAAGGCAGAGTGCTGACTGCTTCCCCTTCCCCTGATGTTTATACACATATAGCCCCACATACCCTGGGGCTAAGACTGACACCCACAAAGCTTTCTAGGGAAGGGCAAGCGAGGGATAAAGCCTCAATGGTTCTGTAGATGCTCAGGCTGAATGATCTTTAGGTCTTAGCAGGAAGAAGTTGCCTTTGACAACTTGAGAGCTTCCAGGATATGGATTTTTACTATACCACCTTCTCCCCAGTACTACTGGGTTCATCTTCACTCCTTGCATCAGGGCAGCTTAGAAAAGAGACAGAGGCCTAGAAATTTTTCCCCTTTTAATAATTTTAATAAATGTCTAGTTTTTATATTGTGTAATATTCCTGTCTAGTTTCCCCTTCTGATTCCTGGGAGCCATCCCATATAATAAAGAATATGTTTTTAAAATTAAAAAGAAAAAGGAGGGAGGAAGAAGAGGAAAATAATAAATTAGCAAAACTGATCAATTCATCAAAATCATCCAAAAACAAATGTATATTCCACATCAAAGGAAATTATTGGCCTAGGTATTTTATAGGAAGGGGTTGGTTTAATTGATTTCCTCACCTTTGGTATCAGAGGCAGGGGTGGTATTAATTAGCTAGAAATGAGAAATTTCTGGCGTGGAAATTTCCAGACATAGAGAAAGGGCCTGACAGGAGGAAGGGGGCCTGTCAAGGTATGGGTAGCTAGTTGGACGCAGAAAGAGGCCTTTCAACAAAAGGGATAAATGACAAAGTGAAAGACATTATGTAGCCCAGATACCTGAAATTTATAATAGTTTTCCTGTAGCAGAGGAAAGAGGTGAAGAGGATATATCTTGTACTATCAAATACGGAACACATAAAAATTCCTATAAATTTTTCCAGGGGAAAAAGTTTATCAAAACTTAAAAAATTTCCACTTCAGCTGAAGATAGAGTCAGAGGAAATTGTGCTCAAAAAATGGCAATCATTGGGAAGGCCTCTGATATAGTTATATTTTGAAATTTTTGTCTAAAAAAATTAGGAGCTTGTGTTTTGTTTTGTTTTGTTTTGAAGCAAACAGGATTGCTTGCCCAGTATGACACAGTGTCTGGGCTGGATTTGTAAATGTCTGAGACTGGATTTATACTCAGGTTTTCCTGACTGCAGCATCAATGTTCTCTTCACTGTGCCATCTAGCTATCCTAGGACCTAGTAGTTTGTTTTAAAAAAATATTTTAAACTTAAATACAAAATAGGAAAAGAAAAATAAAACTTTTCCATTTGCATAGAACATAAGAAGATTCAAAATATAAAGCAAAAAATTTGCATTTCAAGACAACTTATATAATAAATACTATGCCTTATGTTGAGAACTGTTGATAATATCAATACTAAACATATATGCACCAAGTGGTATAGCAGCCAAATTCTTAGAGGAGAAGTTAAGTGAGTTGCAAGATGAAATAGAGAGAAAAACCTATATTAGTGGGATTAGATACATCTAACAACAAAATAAACAAGAAAGAAATTAAGGAGGTAAATAGAATTTTGGAAAAAATTAGATGTGATAGATCTCTGGAGAAAATTGAACAGGGATAGAAAGGAATATACCTCTTTCTCAGCGGTACATGAAACCTACTATATTGACTATATATTAGGGCATAAAAGCCTCACAATCAAATGAAGAAAAACATAAATATGAAATGTATCACTTTCAAAACATAATGAAATAAACATTATGTGTAGTAAAGGGCATTGAATATATTAATATTAATTGGAAACTAAACAATCTAATGCTCAAAATGAGTGGGTCAAACAACAAATCATAGAAACAATAATTTCATCAAGAAAATGACAATAATCAGGTAACATAATTTCTCTCTTGGTTAGTTCTTGGAAGTTCAAAAGACCTTTTTGCAGGTGACTCATAAATCTCTAGCCTTAATCTTACTTTTGAGTTCTAATATTAAACCACTTGTTGAAGCTCTCTATTTGAATGTTTTATTGGTGTCAAACTCAATTTGCCCACCCCAAAGCCATTTAAACTCCAAACTTCTATTTTGCTTTTGAGCATACTACCATTATTATAGTCACTCAGATTGAAAACCTCAGAGTCATGCTTGACTTTTTTACTTTTTTTGACTCTTCATATCCAAACAAGTGACAAGTCTTGTCTATTATACCATCTTAACTTCTCTTTTTTTTATTCCTTCTTAGACCAATTGCCACATGGAAGGCAGGCAAGATGGCCTTGGAAGCATTCAGGTACCCTGCAGGAGATTTAACTGCATTATGTGCAGTTAATCACTGTTACTTTGATCGTTACCTCTCTTCATACTCAGATGAATATGGATCAAAAATCTGAATTTAGGAGCTTTGAAAATATTAATATCCTTCAAATTATATGCCCTGCTTACATACCAGATCATAATTATCACTGAAGGGAGCAATCATTGTGGAAAAGGAGACCATATTCATTATCATTATCAATACCATCATGAACTGCTGATCTATTGAGACTGATGGGCTTATTAGCCCCAGAATTTTGGAGATTGCTGTCATAATCTTTTCCAAGACTACTATCCCCACTTCCAGGCTAGCCTCTTCAGTCATCATCCAGGATACCATTGTCCCTCAGTAGGAATGCTGCCTGGCAATTATAACCCAGATCAGTCACAGCTAGTGAAGATTTGAAAAAGAAAATTCTCACTACCAAAGAATTGGCACCATCAAATGGTGCAACACCAGGCACAGATATGGTTTTTATCAGCAGAAATGACATTACAGATTTCCAATATATGCTGTTGTACCCTAAAGTTCATAAGACCTTTCTTTCTAATTTGCAGCTGAAATTTACTGTTTGTTGTTTCCTCCATTAAAATGTGAACTTCTTGAGAGTAGGAACTTTTCCTTCTTTCCTTCCTTCCTTCCTTCCTTCCTTCCTTCCTTCCTTCCTTCCTTCCTTCCTTCCTTCCTTCCTTTTTTTTCCTTCCTTCCTTTTTTCTTTTCCTTCCTTCCTTCCTTCCTTCCTTCCTTCCTTCCTTCCTTCCTTCCTTCCTTCCTTCCTTCCTTCCTTCCTTCCTTCCTTCCTTCCTTCCTTTTTTCTTCCTTCCTTCCTTTTTATCTTCCTTCCTTTCTTTCTTTTTTTCTTTCTTTCTTTCTTTTTTTCTGTCACCATCTATCTACCTATAACTATCTATCTATCTATATATATATAGATAGATAGATGAATATAGATACAGAGAGATACATATGTATTTGATATATACTAACTCATAACTATAGATATAGATACATATATACATACACATTATTTTTCCCCCCCATTCATTCATTGGAATCTCTAGTTTCATTCAGAGTTCATGTCATGTATTCCTCCTTCAGGAAGCCTTTCCTTATCTTCCAGTTTTTAGTCATGTCTCCTCAAATGGTATTGTACCATGGCACTTTTTATGGGATATTTCTTTAGCACAGCCAGGCATTTAGTTATTAATAAATGCTCCTACATGCTTGCTTGATTGGATTGAAAATTGTTAAATGATTGATGGTGGTGAGCTTTCCCTTTTTGTCCTTCATGTTGACGTTTACAGTCCCTGTCCATCATTATAATAGTTCCAAAATATACATACATGTACACATACATTGATATTATTTAGTTCAAGTTCAAGAGATAAAAACAAAGATTATGATTTGCTATTAATAAATATCTGAGGAAGAATTTGAACACAAGTCTTTCTGACTCCAATTCCATCACTTTACATAAAACATTATGCTAACCTTAAGGTGGCTCAAATTCATTATTTAGCTCTGCCCATTTAATATGATCTTTTTTGTCACAGAGTACTATCCTTGGCTTCATACTATTCAGTCTATTTATAAACAACTGAGATAAAAACAAAGATAATTACTTGGCCCTAGAGCCTGTCTGAATATTTATCAAACTGATGGATAGATATCTAAATAAATGAACCAAGCATGGACATTTTATGAACCCTATAACCTCCTCATCTACAAACATCAAATCTATGAGTGGTACTAAGCTTGGAGGGACAGTTAATATTGTGGAAGAAAAAATGTTTTTCCCTTGTGTTTTATTCAGATCTACCAGAGACATATTTTTCTATTAATGTACAAGTATTCTGTTTTGAGAGAGATTTCTCACTCATAGATTTCACCTAAATCAGAAAAGTTCTCTCTCCTCAAGCAGTTTCCTGCTCATTCTGTAGTGACAAAAAATGTTGAAGGAATTCTATAGCAAGATAAAATAACATCACTTAATTTCACTTGGGGTTTTTTGAATTATTTAGATGAATGCAAATGCTGGCATTGGTCCTTAGAAAAGAGTTGTCTTCCCAGAAAACTAAGGGAATGAGTACTGTGGTGATAAAGGCCATCTCCACTCTTTATTTGGTCTCTGATTAACATCATATTTCTTTTGTCTTACAAAAAGATGTTCCCTCTATTAATAGATTTTGTACTAGATTCTGAGTTTTTCAGGGAACTGAGTACTCTTCTCTTGATTTGTTGTTGTTCATCCTTCAATTTTGAAGAGGACTAGAGACATCACAGGGTTATATCTTGTCTTGTGTTCAAATTGAATTTAAGTAGTGCAGGGCTTCCTAAACTTTTTCTGCTTGTGACTTCTTTTCCTCTGAGAATTTTTTATGCAATCCCAGTTATGTAGGTATAAAAAATATGTATACAAATCAAATTTACTGATAATAAATCATAATTTTGTGACTCCCACATTCAGTTATGAGACCTCAAGTGGGTCTGCAACCACAGCCTAAGAAGCTGGAGTATAGTGCATAGAGTGCTGACCCTGGAAGCAGGAGGTCCTGAGTTCAAATTTGATCCAAGATACATGCTAGTTGTATGACCCTAGACAAGCCACTTAACCCTGTTTGCTTCAGTTTCCTGACTGGAAAAAAGACAAACTACTCCTGTATTTTTAACAAAAACCCAAAAACCAAACCAAAAAACCCCAATGCAAATGGGGTCATGAAGACGTGAACACAACTGGAATGACTGAAGAACAATAAGAGTTGTACGAATTGTGTCTTACAGAGTCATTGAAGTCCAGTGGTAAGACAAAAATAGGACAACTGACAAGTGCCCAGAATGCAGTGGCTGATTCTGGCTTCTTCAATGTTTGACTAAACTACACAGAACCTGCTTCAGCCATTTTCATGGTTGTTGGAACCAATTGCTCTCCACTTCACCAGAGGAAGTCCTCACATGCTTGAGGGAGACATCCCCTCTTCCCCAACTCCCTGGTGGGCTTGTAGCCCATTAATTACCCTCAACCTGTTTAACCTGTCTGCTGAGATGGTTTTATTGGCATGTGGCTACAGCTTCTTAGAACGTAGGTGAAAGTGGAGTGCCCGACAGACCTCAAAGGTAAATGAGCAGCACTGAAAAGGAATAAGCAAGCCATCAAGTGCTAGTCCACCTTGAATACCCATACACATCATCTTAATATAATTCAAGGAAGTCTAGAGATTTTAAGAATGACAGGTCAATGGCATTTATAACTTACATTTTTACATTTTAGAAATCACAGATAAAGACATATTGGTGCTGTATTCTTCCACAGCATGCAAAAACTCTCCACAGGCTGAAATGAATTAAAAGGAACAAAAGCAGTCAGTTTTTAAAAAAAAAATACCCAAGGGTGGGAAGGGAAAATTTGGATTGACCTGGCTAAAATCAGTTAATAGCATGATGCGGCTACTGGAAAAGCTAATGTAAATTTAGGCTATATTAATAGAAACATGATGGTTAGAGCAAGAAAGATAGCAGTCCCATTATACTATGCCGGTCAGATTTTGTGTGGATCATTTTTCTATTCTAGGTGCTATACTTTAGCTGGGTCATTGACAAACTAGGAAAAAAATATAGAGGAATGGGAATGGTATAGCAAAGGGACTTGCAATCATGTATTATGAATATTCATTAAAGGAATTGTAGATATTTAAATTGAAGAAAAGAGTTAGAATGATGCTCAGAGAAATATAGAGATCCTTGCCCAATATAAAAAAGGGCTTTGTAACAATTGAATTGTTTCCAGATGGAATTGAGTACTTTAGAAAGTAGTAAACTAAGCACCAAAGGAAGCATTTAAGTGGGGTCTGAATGGCCATGTATCAGGAATATTGGAGAAGGATTTTATACACTGAGTCTCTTCCAGCAACAAAGATCTTTGATTCTTTAAGTATAGGTTCTCTGAAGAAAAAAAGTCTAGGAATAGAGGATATCAGACTTTAGTATGTTAACTGCTATATTCAAGAAACATAACATGGTCTTTGTGACCAGACTGGAATTTTGAAGTTTTGTATATGTGCATATGAAATTATGGAAATCATTTTCTATACTTTGAGAGGTGAGGAAGTACAAAGATTTGAAACAGATCCAGTCAGAGCTATTTTCTTTAAGGAATTCCAAGTGTTTTAAAAATGATTGATCAGTATATGAAGGTACCATTGACAACAGAAAGAACATTTTTACTGATTATTCCTTAAACTTATCTCTGGTCACCTGAGGGTTGCTAAGAAATTTTTATGGAAGGAAATCTCATTTATTAAGTGGGTAGGTGTCCACGGAGGACCAGCATCTTCAGAGTGAGGGCTTGCTGAACCTTTTGTCAGGGCTATTCATCCATCTTTTGTATCCACCTGGCACTCAACTCTCATCTATGACTCCAAGAAACTATAGCAACAACTCTCTTGGCAATACATGTGTGTGTTCATCCAGTTGGGTAACTTGACAATTGGTGACATGCTTAGCAGAGAAAATTAGTCTGTATATGTTGCTCTGGGAGTAATATGTATAGAGATACTAGCTGAATTCTTGGGGTCTTTGATGACATCACTAAGAGAGCAGAGAGAGAAGAGAAAAGGATCTAGGAAAGAGATTTGGGGGACCTCTGCAGTCAGGAAGTGGGATTTGTGTAATGACCAAGCTATATAAATATTGAGTAGTATTATCACAGTTAGACATCTAAAATTTCTTCCAGTTTGAAATCTGTACTCCTATGACTTGAAGCTTGAAGTAAATTAAGCTTAAAAAGCATAATTTTCCAAACTAAAACAAAAAACCCAACAATTTAAAATGTGACTAAATACTTGGGCACTTGCCTAAGTACCATATTTTCTGTGAGACTGAATATCTACTGCTTAACTTCTTTAGGATATCTCAATTGTCCAGCGGGGATAATAGCCTGCCTTACTTAGCTCACAAGGTTTCTATGGTTATAAATGGAAATAATAGACATGAACTCTACAGGGAGAACAAAGGTGCTTTATGAACATACAAGGTCATTAGCAGATTATGTTTATTAAGTACTTGGGATGTTTTAAAATTTCATAACCAAGGCTGCTCAAATAGCATTTGTGGTAGGAGCCAGCTGTTCACAACCTGGAGGTAAGGTCTGTCTGAGTATAACAGATGTACGCCATGGCTAGAATGGGTCTAGATGAACCCAGTGCCTTCTACTAGAAGTCTTTCTCCACCCTCCCTTAATGCTAAGGTCTTCCCTCTATTGTTTACCTCCATTTATCTTATCTTATTTATGCATAATTTACATGTTTCTTCCCCTTTAGATTGTGAGCTTCTTGAGAGCAAGAATTATCTTTTGTTTATCTTTGTAATAGCTCTTAGCACTGTATCTAACACATAGTAATTGCTTCCTCAGCTGTTTAAGACTGCTAGATGGTGCAGTGAATTAGAGTGTTAGAATTGGAATCAGAAAGACCTGAATTCAAATTCAGCCTAAGATGCTTTCTAGGTCTGTGACTCTGGGCAAGTCACCTAACTTCTGTCTGTCTCAGTTTATTCAACTGTAAAATGGGGATAATAATAACACCTGCTTCACAGGGTTATTGTGAAGATAAAATGAGATATGATCTATAAAGCATCTGGCACATGGGAGTTTAATAAATATTTATTCCAAACCCTAATAAATGCCTGTCGATATATTGTCTGACAATCCCTGAAATATAATAGGAGGTCTCTAAAACTTAAAGGGATAGCACACTTTACTTAAGCATCATACAGCTCAAAATTTTACTAGGTATCTTTAAGCGATATTGTTTTGTCTGGTTTTCCAATATACTAAAAAAATCCTGTAGTTCCACTTAAGTGTTTTCATAAATAGTATCAGAAATACAAATTTAAAAATGATATTGGTCTTATTCTCAAAGAGGTTACTTGAGAAAAACAACATTTTTCATGTTGGACAAGTGGGGAGGGTGATCTGCCATTTCTCTTTGAATTAAAATGGGAAATTGAGAGAACTGAGAGTATTATAGTAGCAAGCAGTTAATTGTGGAAATTGAGGAATCACACTAACTCCATCTTGTGATTCAATTCTAGAGCTAGCCCAGTTCCTTTATGTTCAATTATAAATCGAGTATGATTTCTGTCCTATGAGAAAATTTCATTCAATTATAGGAATTATGTAAAGATATTTTTGTATTGTTTGCACCTAGCCCTGCATGGCTTAGAAACTAGTCCACCTCTACCTATTGCTTAGAGACTCTTAACTTAAAGACCTAGGTTATGTTGACTTGAAAAGAAGTTAGATCTGAAGACTGATGTGAAGAATTTTCTTATTATTACATATCTCAAGCAACCCATATGTCTTACCTGAAAACTGGCCTTGTACTGGTCAGTTATTGCTTCCATGTTCCTTTGATTGTACATAGATATTGCAGGGAATGGGACATCTCTTTTTCTGATTTCAGTGAATTGCAATTGTCTGCTCTCCCATTTCCAACTTGGAAATTCCTTAATCTTTCCTACAATTAGAAATGAAATTACCTAGTTTTGTATTCTGATCAATTTTTAAAAATTAATTTGTCTTATTTGATTACTTGTTTTAATGCATAAAAGTCCATCTCCCCCATGGGGTCCAGTGCCAAAACTGAGGGGCCTGGTCCTGATTTCTTGAGCAACTAGCATACATTGCTTAATAAATAAACATATTCAGAAGCTTGATTCTTTGTTTCCTTAGTAATTTTTCTTTCACTAGCCACATATGCAAATATAAAATGGTTATGAAGTAAATATACTGAAATGTCTGATTCTGACCCTAACTTCCCCCAGAGCAATGATAATATAATTTAATATTATTAAATTAAATTAATATGGTTCTACATCCATCTTCTACTGAATATTAGTGCTTACCTACAATTTTATCTATCTGCTGACCATAGCCTCTCTAAACCTCAAAAGATAGCTTTCAGGAATTGCTGCTGCTGAAACTAATCGTATTTATGTAGTACTTTAATATTTATAGATCACTTAACATATGCTATCTTTTTTGAGTCTCACACTTACCCTGTTATCCTTCCTTTTTATAGAAGAAACTGAGACAGAATTTATTCTTCCCTTTTTACAGAAGAGGAAATAGAGGCAGACAGAAGCTAAATGATTTGCCCAAAGTCACAAGGCTAGGAAGCTTCTGAGGCAGGGTTTGAACTAGGTTTATCTTGAATTAAAGTCTGACACTCTATCCACTGCATCATTATTTATCAGAAAAAAGTTTACCTCTGCTAACAATCTTGCTGGAGATGTCTTTGAATTGAAGTGATGTGAATTGAAGGAAGAGAGTGGATACTGACTAGTCCAGTCGCTACTGAGTTTTTGTGATTATGTCCAATTCTCTGTGACCCCATTTGGGGTTTTCTTGGCAAAGATATTGGAGTGATGAGTCATTTCTTTCTTCAGCTCATTTTACAGATGAACAAAGACAGCATTAAGTGACTTCCCCAGAGTCACACAACTAGAAAGTGTCTGAGTCCAGATCTGGCAATCTATCCACTGTGTCACCTAGTGCTCCATATGGCTAACTCAATAGCAGGTCTGTATCAAAACCTTGTCTGTCTCAGTAGAACCCTCAGAGCTAATGAAATAAATAAAAATACAATTGAATACAGATAATGTTAATTTGTGGTTTTTCTAAGTTAATGTCCTGCCCACAGACGACTTTATATACATTTCTATTTGAGTTTGACATCATTGGTCTAGAAAATAAAGCTCTGGACTTGGAGTCAGAAAGTCCTGAGTTTAAATTTGCCTCTATCAATTACTAGACTCTGTCAGTGTCAGTTTCCTTGTCTATGAAATGGAAATAATAAAATGAGATCTGCTGCTGCCCTGGGCTGTTCTTATCATCAAATGAGATAATGCTAGCTTAAGCAGCTAGATTAAGGTTTTTTTTTTTAATTATTATTATCATCATGCCTGAATTTGGACAGACCAATTACCTTGCTTAATTAATTATAATTAAAATAAATAAAATATAATTAAATATAATACAATTAATTTAATTATAATAAATATTGTTTTTACTTCTACTGTGATTATTGTTACTGTTATCATTATGTGTGATTGAATAAATCTTACCTTGGATTCAGGGGTGTGCTGGATTGGAGCCAGTTTGTATAGTTTATCAAGAGCTAATAGTTAAAATTTCAGTTTGAGCATTTATACAATTGAAATCAGCAAATGCTACAAATCAAGACTTGATTTATTTGATAGATTTGTCTAGATTTAAGAAAGTCAAAGAGAAAATATTAATAGTGCAGATTAAACTTAAACATATGTGCAACAGAGTTTTCTTTAGTTTCTGAGAGGTGGTTATTAAATATTTGCCAGTATATCCCTTCTTGCATTCAGTGACCTCTTGAATCCTGAGTTGCTCTTCCTCTCTCCCCCCAAACCCAGCCTAAATCCTACTAGTTCTATTTCAGCCTATTGCTTTTCCTTGCTACCACTGACTGTGGTACACTGAGATGGAATGAGTGAGTGTGTGTGTGTGTGTGTGTGTGTGTGTGTGTGTGTGTATGAGAGAGAGAGTGAGTGAGATAGAAGGAGGGAGAACAAAGAGAGAGAGACAGGGAGAGACAGATTCAGAGACAGAGATGGGGTGGGGTGAGGGAGGGAAAGAGACAAACTTAACATTTCATCTTCTTGATGTAGAAGGAGGAGGAGGCAGAGGAGGAAGAGGAGGTGGAGGAGGAAATGGAGGGAGAGGTGGTAGTGGTGGTAGTTCTTCTTCCTTCTCTTTTTTCTTTCTTCTTTTTCCTTCTTTCTTCTTCTTCATCTCCTTCTTCCTTCTTCTTTCTTCTTCTGTTTCTTCTTCATCTTTCTTCTTTTTTCTCCTCCTCCTCCTTCATCTCCTTCTTCTTCTTCATCTCCTTCTTCTTCATCTCCTCCTCCTCCTTCTCCTTCTCCTTTTTCTTTCTTCATATTTCTTCTTCTTTTTCTCCTTCTTCTTATTCTTCTTTTTCTCCTTCTTCTCCCCTTCCTCCTCCTTGTCTTTGTTCTTTCTTTCCTACATCCCTCTCTCTCTCTCCTTTCCTCCCTCCCTTCCCTCCCTTTCTCTCCCATAAAAAGGAAAAATCACAGATAGAAAAAAGGGAGCATAGGAGCCTGTATTATATATGTCTATGGTGCTATATGTGACAGGTACACAAGTGGTTTTCATGCTATGTAACTGCCATAGTGGTAGATGATGTGCAACAAGGAACCTAAGCTATATGTACTAACAATTCTTAAGAACTAAGAAGTAACTTAAGGAATCTAGTTTACTTTACAACACACAGACAACTCTAGACTGAATCATGGACAAAGCTCATCAAAGCTTAGCTGAGCCCACACAGGGAACTATACCTGAATTGTAGTTGTAGTTATAATCCCTTTCGAGTCTCATAAGCTAGAACTTTTAGTTTACAAGTAACCTGAGGTTGTACTATTTCTTCTAAAAAAAAGTCATTTCATGTATGTCTTCTCCCAATAAGGAGAGATGTTCTTTTCGTATGATTACTTTTCCCAAAGCAGAGACTGACCATACATAGAGATGCAGAGACAAATTCAGTAAACCTATGTCCCAGTGAATGTGCTATCCTAGTGAATTTCCTCTCCTCTTTAATCTTCCATTCTCCACATATAACTTTCTCTGGAAACAAATATCCAGCAATTTAAAGTTACACAGCAATTATTGTCAACATTTTCTCAGCTTAAATGTTTGGATCATAGATCCAGAATGGATAGAAGTATTAGACAAATCTCTGAGGCATAGTTGCACCTCTTATCTGGGTTATCCATAACCTGTTTCACTATCCTTTGAGTTAACACTAATTTGAGGCACATGAATTAGGAAAAAAATCTTTTTCAGATCATATATTCCAATTTTTTGATTCTGAACATGTGGTTATTGTTGCAATAGAGTACTTGAAAACAGTGTGGCTAATGGCAGATATAGGTGCTGAAGTGAATGATGCACAGATTATTAAATTCCTTTCCATTTAAGATGGACAGAGGTGTGTTCCTTCTTGAGAGGCTCATTTGAGGAAAGAAAGACTCAGTTTGAATGGACCCAAGGGAAGCATTTAATAATGAACAAACAACAAAAGGAATCTAAATATCTTTTAAGACTAACTCTCAGATTTCTGCTGGTCTCAGTATAGTGCAGTGGACAGAAAAGATGGAGTCAGATAATCTGGGTTCAAGTCTCCATTCTGCCATGGACAAACTGTGTAACCTAAGTTGTACCATAATTATACTGACTATAAAAATACTTGAATCCTTTTGGTATATGGAACTGATGAGATTTTATATGCATATGTATGAGTGTGTCTATCTGTATCTGTCTATAACATCATTATCACCACCACTATCATTGCCAGCATGATCTTCCTCCTCCTCCTCCTCCTTTTCATCCTCCTGTTTCTCCTCCTCCTCTTCCTTGTGTTCCTCCTTAATCTTGGTCTTCTTTTACTTTTTCTCTGTCTCTGTCACTCTCAGGCTTTCTGTCTCTCTCACACACACACTATGCACAACTACAAAGTGATGTATAAATATAATCTGTCATTATCATGATTATCATTGTTATTATTCTACTGGAATTGCCATGGAGAGAGAAGGGAAAGGAGAGATGGCAGCCCCTTTCACTAGGGCGTAACCTCCTCCAAGAGAATGAAGGGGGAAATGTTTGGTTCCTCACAGATCCTAAAGGCACATTGATATGTTTGCTTTTGGTGATGCGGGGAACAATGACTTTAATGATGGCTTTGCTCATAGTTTTCAATGCAAAACACACCACCAGTTACAGTTCAGGCTTCTGTTATTTTGGAAGTAATTATTCTATTCATGGAACACAATAATTTGTAATATTTCTCAGAAGGAAAAGAACAAAGTATGCTTTTCTCTGTTCAAAATCCAGAGCAAATTAAAGATTTTTTTTATTCTGTAGAAAGCACATATGCATATACACAGAAGCACCTATTATTTGGACAGATGAGGACTATGAATCCTGTTGATCATTTCTTAGCACTTCAAAATAGATGTGATTTCACACAGGGAGGAAGATAGATGACTCATTGACATCATGGAGTCAAGAAGACCTGAGTTCAAATCTGGCATGAGAGACTTTCTAGCTATGTGACCATGGGCAAGTCAGTTCACCTCTGCCTAAGTTTCTTCATCTTTAAAATGGAGATAATAATAGCACCTACATTCCAGGTTTGCCAAAAGGATCAAATAGGACAATATTCATAAAGTGCTTAGTATAATTTCTGGGTCATAGGAAACAATAAAAGCTCGTTTCCTTTCTTCCTTCTTTTTTTTTTTTATCAATGCGAATTGAATACTATCTTTCAATATTGATTAGGTGGATGTTCTTATCTCTGGGGATTTTTAGATCAAAAAATTAAAGGCTGGAGAAATAAAGTCATTTCCCTAAGATCTTGCAGCTGGTAAGTCAGGTTGGGACACATGGCCAGCTCTGGCAGCTATGGATTTAGGGCTCTTTTCACTACAGTATGATGGAGTAGAAAAAGCACTGGATCTATGTAGTCAGAGGATCTAGGTTTGAATGTTGTTCTGTTACTAGCTACATAATGAGAAGCAAATGATAATCTCTTTAAGTCTCATTATCCTTACTGGTAAAATGAGGGGGTCAGATAAGATTGAGGCTCCTTCTAGCTGTAAATCAGATGATGAGAATCATCATCCTTTTATTCTTTATTTTATCATTTGGCCACTGCTTTTTCAAGACAAAGACATTTCAACTTGTTTTTTTCCCCCTTTAGTCATTCTCTCAAAAAAGAATACACACTTTTTTATTCTTATTTTATTGCTGAATTATTTCAGTTCTGTCTGATTCTTTATGGCTCCATTTGGCAAAGATACTGGAGTGGTCTGCATTTCTTTCTCTAGCTCATTTTATCTATGAGGAAACTGAAGCCAACAAGAAACAGGATCACATAGCTACTAAGTGTCTGGAACTGGATTTGAATTCAGGTTTTCCTGACTCCAAGCTCAGAATTCTACTACCCACTGTACCATCTACTTGCCCTATATTCTTATCTGATCTATTATTAATCAGAGAGAAACCACCTGACATAGTGGATCCTGACTCTGGGGCCTGTCGTATTGGAATTCAAGTTTTCTTTCTCTTAGTAAATTGTAATCCTTGAAGAAGAGATTGTTTCATTTTCATATTTTTATGCCCAGTGCCTATCATAATGCCCCACACATAGTGTGATCCTTATAAATACTTGTTGAGTTGAATTGAATAAATGTTTCTGTGTGGTTGATACCTAATAACGTTTTATTAGTCTGATATATCTAGTATGCTCTCATCCATTCTCCCTGAGCTAGGCCTTCAACATCTGCCATTTATGGTTCTGAGGTACCTCTAGAGATTCAGGATTATTTCTTTTCTGCTGCTATCAGTTTGAAACTACTCGGGATATATACCCCCATTATTAGATGCCAGTGATGAACACGTTAATATCAACTAGATGGAACATTTACTTAAAATATATAGCAAGAATAGAAGTAAAATATCACTACCCTCTTCCTCCCTAAAAGAAAAAAAAACAAATTTGGGTATACATTTTTAGTTCAGTTCTTATATAGGATTTCTCCCAAAAAGTTCATGTCCAAGTGCATCTCAACTGCTAGATGACTTCTCATGTCAACTACCACTGGCCAAGGTCCTGAAATTCATTCCTCAAATTTGTTTTTTGCTCCTCTGGGAACTGATGCTGCTTGTTGTTGTTCAGTCATTTTTCATTTGTTCTGACTCTTTGGATTTTATTGACAGAGATACTAGAGTGGTCTATTATTTCCTTCTTCAGTTCATTTTCTAGAAGAGAAAAGTGAGATAAACAGGGTTTAAAAACTTAACCAGAGTCACATAGGTTAGGCAGTGTCTGAGGCCAGATTTGAACTCAGGAAAATGAGTCTTCTTGATTCCACACCCAGAGCACAAACCACTGTGCCACCTAGTTGCCCAAATTGATGCTACTTTGATTGCCTACCCAAAATTGGAACTTGTTATAGAACATTTGTGTCTGCTCTTCATTTTCTCCAAATCATTTCCACTTCACTTTCTTTATTACAGCTTTCCCAAATACACCTTTTCTATATGATATCATCCCAATCAATTGGCATGAATCAGACCCCTGTTGAACTAGGAACATTTAGTATAAATATGAGTATATACAAATGTAGGGAAGAGAAAATATCTATGACTTTCTACTAAAAGAGACAGAACAGAGTAAGAGTACTGGACTTGGTATCAGAGGACATAAGTTTGAATATTGGCTTTGGTACTTATTGTCTATGTGACCCCTAGGCAACTATTCCTCTCTGGGTTTTAATTTTTTCATTAATAAAATGAGAGAGTTATACTAGGTGACCTTCTTTCTAGCCCTAAATCCACAATTGTATCATGTTACAAATGTAATTTGATATTATGAGGATTAAAAAGAGTGAAACGAATGCTCCTTGTGAATGGAAAGTACTCAAGATGATAGCAGGCAGACAGATGCCCTAAGAAAAAATGATTCTGAGATGTTTCTGGCTTTGATTTGGTTTGACTGGAGGCCCATAACCAGGGAACAAATGAAAGTAATGAATAGTCTGTTACAGAAAGAATATATGTTGACAAAAAACCAGAAAACTCTAACAAACGTTGGCTTGAACAATAAATGCTGCCCAAGGGCTTCATGGCCACTCTGTCTAGTGATTTTTATGGTAACCCTTTCAGACAGGTCAGCAGTGCTATACTTCAAAAACAGCATCTATGGAAACATTCAAAGGCATAACATTTAGAAGTCAGAAATCTTGAATTTTCAGTGAGGAAATTGGCCTATGGCACAATAATGAAGAAGTTGGGGAAAGGTTCTGGATTCCTAATTCTTTGATAAATCCCTGATCTCTGGGGAATAAAAATACGGATTAGACTTCTCTTAGGGATATTCGATTCCTTAGGGATAAGCTAATAATTGTCTTCCCTAATTCTACCTGTTTTTTTCCCATGTATTTTCTTCAATTTTACAACTCTACATTTAAAAATCGTAATTCGCTTCATTCTATGAGCAGTAGATCTTGGACCAAGATCCATTTGATCATTGTTTGGGTGCTGATTGACTCAGATTGAATATAAATAGCAAACATTTCTGCTTTGGCCAGAAACCCTGAGAGTCTTCCCCTCTCAGATTCATTTATTTGTTTAGATTTCTTTGGACTAAGTGAAAAAGGAGATTCTTTGCCTGAATTGCTATCTAGTCTTAATCACCAAATGGATAGGACCTCAGTCAAACTGAGAACTGTTGGCCTTATAAAGGCACATTGACCTTGCACAGCCCTCCCTCACTTAAATCCAATTCATTTACTTGTCATGTCATCATCTTTCTGATAACATGGAACTCTTTGAGAAGAAAGGACAAACATCAACAATCTCTCTGAGTAAAAGATGAGAGTATAAGCTTGTCCTTTCCCTTTGTACTACATGCCATTTCCTAAATATCAGAAAGAAAACAAGTTATTCATATTATTTCTAATCTGGAAAAAAGTAAGTCAACTCAAAGTTGGGTATCTTGAATGTTATTCCAGGTTTTAGGTTTATTGTAGGTCAGCATTCATCAATCTCTGTAGATTCTGAGTTAATCTATGTGTTTCTTCTGCCAGACAACCAGAAGACACATTAACCCAAAGTAAAAAATATTCCATTAAACAACACTACAAAATAAATGGTGAGAAATACACTTCCATAAATATATTTAGGTGCATGGGTTAAGAAATCACCAGTGGGACACACCTGTCAGATTGGCTAAGATGACAGGAAAAATAATGATGATTGTTGGAGGGGATGCGGGAAAATTGGGACATTGATGCATTGTTGGTGGAGTTGTGAACGAATCCAACAATTCTGGAGAGTAGTTTGGAACTATGCTCAAAAAGTTATCAAACTGTGCATACCCTTTGATCCAGCAGTGTTACTACTGGGCTTATATCCCAAAGAGATTATAAAGAAGGGAAAGGGACCTGCATGTGCACGAATGTTTGTGGCAGCCCTTTTTGTAGTGGCTAGAAACTGGAAACTGAATGGATGCCCATCAGTTGGAGAATGGCTGAATAAATTGTGGTATATGAATATTATGGAATATTATTGTTCTGTAAGAAATGACCAACAGGATGATTTCAGAAAGGTCTGGAGAGACTTACACGAACTGATGCTGAGTGAAATGAGCAGGACCAGGAGATCATTATATACTTCAACAACAATACTATATGATGACCAGTTCTGATGGACCTGGCCATCCTCAGCAATGAGATCAACCAAATCATTTCCAATGGAGCAGTAATGAACTGAACCAGCTACGCCCAGAGAAAGAACCCTGGGTGATGACTAAAAACCATTACATTGAATTCCCAATCCCTATATTTATGCCCACCTGCATTTTGATTTCCTTCACAAGCTAATTGTACAATATTTCAGAGTCTGATTCTTTTTGTACAGCAAAATAATGTTTTGGTCATGTATACTTATTGTGTATCTAATTTATATTTTAATATATTTAACATCTACTGGTCATCCTGCCATCTGGGGGAGGGGCTGAGGGGGTAAGAGGTGAAAAATTGGAACAAGAGGTTTGGCAATTGTTAATGCTGTAAAGTTACCCATGCATATAACCTGTAAATAAAAGGCTATTAAAAAAAAGAAGAAGAAATCACCAGTGGGAAAGGGGAAACCCACAGGGAATATATATGGTTGGGAAATATATATAGCTCAAGAACACAAAATGCTTGGGTAATTCATGCTTCTATTCAGACATCAATGGTAGAACCTTTATTTGCTTCTTTAACTATTTACTTGCCTCCCCATAGAACTCTTGATATTTGGTAATAGTTTTGAATTACTTTTTCTACTGAGGCAGAATCCTCTGCTGGTCTAGTTTCTCTACTATCATGCTCTCTGCTAGTAATTTCACTGAGCTACTTTATGATATTCTCTACCATTATTCATGGAATTGCAGCATCAGCTTCAGGGACTTTAACTGCTTTAGCTCATGGCCTAAAGCTATTTCAACTCTTTCATGATTCCAGGCTTAAGCCAGTCTTATTTTACTATCTAACTAGATGAACTTTTAGACATTTAATTATGTATTTTTGAACTGAACTTTCCCTCACTATATTACTATCTCAATCTAAACTTTTAATTGAATGATAGTTACAAAACATTTTTAAATTTCCATCACATATCTGGTTGTCAACTTGAGTCTCTGCAAACCAGCTATGCTTAGCAAAATCGCAACAGAATTGCGTGGGAATTCTTTTGATCTGATTTTTCTTGTGTAGCAAGATAATTGTAAAAATATATATACCATATATTGGATTTAACATATAGTTTAACATGTTTAACATATATTGGATTATTTGCTATCTAGGGGAGAGGATGGGGGAAAGGAGGGGAAAATATGGGGCATGAGGTTTTGCGAGGGTCAATATTGAAAAAATTATCCATGCATATGTTTTGAAAATAAAAAGCTTTTAAAAAAGAATTATGTGGAATTGTTGTGAGGAGATTCCTTTTAATCTTATAATCACCCTATTCTATTTTGGGGCCATGAAAAACACAATTGGATCATTCTGAAAGGAAGTAGGTAGAGCTAATTATTTTTATTTGTTGCAATTCCTTCTAACAATGAAATTTATTTATTTCCTACATAGGTGAAAATACAGAATACTAATCTTGGTTCTACCAGTGATTCTTCTTAGGTTACTTCATCCTTCCTTGGTCTTGGTATTTTTTCCCCTACAGCAAAATCTTGACTAATTGGAATGTTCAAGCAATAGATTATTTGGTGAAATTAATATTCTTGTTAACCCAAGGCTAATGAGGAGCCTTTTTGTTTTAACCCTGTCCTAAAAATATATCTAAAAAGTTTCAGGCAGAGTAAAAGATCTAGAGCCTAGTTCTTCAATTATGTCGCTCTCTCCCTGATCTTTGAATAGATTAAAATTATCACAAGTATTTTTTTCTTTAAAAGGAAGGAGAGAAAATAAATGGAACAAGCAAAGTGTTTCAAAAAGCAATAACTCTTTAGTAAAAAAAGGAAAAGACAAAGAGACTGTTGAGAAGAATAAAACAATTATTTAAAAACAAATATTACAGATTAAAATATACTCATATACTCAAAGAAAACATAACATAGAGAATAAAGGTATTAAGTTAAAATAGCCTCAAACATAGTTAGGTCTAGCATAAGACACAACAAATTGAGTAAAAATACTTTAAATGAAATGGACTAGTTGATGTTGGCAAAGAAAGATTCAAGGAAGTTAATTTGCACAGTGGATGGAGGCTGGAGTCATGAAGACATCTTTTGAGTTCAAATCTGGCCTCAGACACTCACTAGTTGTGTGATCCCGGGCATGTCACATCCTTGTTTGCCTCAATTTTCTTATCTGAAAATGATCTGGAGAAGGAAATAACAAATTGATCCAGTATTTTTTGCTAAAAAATAAAACCCAGATGTTAAGAATCAGACATGAGTAAAAACAACTCCACTGAAATAAAGATCCAGTGTCTTTAGTCAGAGATCTTTAATAGCAAAAATGGGACAGGAAAATTTGATAAAGAAAATTATAAACTGTGGAGAAAGTTTAAGAAATTTTAATGAAGTCAGGAATCAATGAGAAATAACATTTTCAATTTAGAAAGAAGAGTTAGTGGTAGAATATGAAGAACAAAAAATCAAGAAAGGACAATTCAACTGGAAATGTCTTGAAAACTCTATAAGCAGAAAGTGGGAACACTGAGCTTGGAATCAGAAAGATCTGATTTCAAATCTGGCCTCAGATATTTACTAGTGTATATATAACCCATAGCAAATTATTCACTTCTGTTTGCCTCCATTTCCTCATTTATAAAACGGAGTACTAGTTACACCTACCTAACAGGACTCTTGTCAGAATTAGACAAGTTTAAAATTGTAAAGCACTTAGCACAGTGTCTAACACATTTGATGATGATGTTTTGATGTTTGATGATGACAAAACTAGAAAATAGTGTTAAAATTCTTGAATTATCTGAAATAAAGTGTGAAGAAAGAATCTGGTCATTGTTTTCTCCCATGAAACTGGTTAAGAAAATAGCAAGATAAAAGGACAGAGTACAGATCAAAATAAATCACCAGATGTATTCATTTGAAAAATGTGAGATTTGGCTAAATCTGATCCATTGTCATCAACCTAAACAATTTCACTCTTAAAAGAAGTATCTTCTTACAAGCAGCTAAGATTAAAAAAATCCATACATCATAAAATTCTTTTCAAATTATATAAGATGATTTATACATCATGATAAAGCATAGAAAAAAATGGATCATGACTTATTGAAAATTAAAAGAAATTATACTTCACTCCAGAGTTTTTGTCCAACTATATGAATGCATGCATATATATGTATGTGCAGAATGTTTTAACATGCATGCCCTCACCCATATTTGATTTTTCTATTGTCATCCAAGTGTTTCTATAGGAATAAAAAAATAAGTAAAACCTTTGACTCAGAAGTCAGCCGAACAAAACTTCAGTTTCTTCCTTTGGAAGTCATGCTAAGCAGATAGGGGCTCGATGGTAAATTTCAGCTAAAGCCAACTTTCAAACTCTAGTTCATTAAACAATAAATGATTCCACATAAATGTTATGTAGACCTCACTAAATGACAATCAGGGCATTATGACATGAAACTAAATCTTTCTTTACTCATATCAATTAATTCTTCATGTCATTTAAGTAAGTCAGTTCTTAAAAAAATCCAATTTGTTGTAAATTATGTTAGATCTAACTTTCTTTCAGGATATTTTAAACTTAGTTATTCCTTCCCCAGTTGTGACTTCTTTTTAATATCTCTTAATCTATAATATTAGCTTAGTATTTGTGGTAGTATACTGGGATTATATCCCAAAGAGATTATAAAGAAGGGAAAGGGACCTGTATGTGCACGAATGTTTGTGGCAGCCCTTTTTGTAGTGGCTAAAAACTGGAAACTGAATGGATGTCCATCAGTTGGAGAATGGCTGAATAAATTGTGGTATATGAATATTATGGAATATTACTGTTCTGTAAGAAATGACCAACAGGATGATTTCAGAAAGGCCTGGAGAGACTTACACGAACTGATGCTGAGTGAAATGAGCAGGACCAGGAGATCATTATATACTTCAACAACAATACTATATGATGACCAGTTCTGATGGACCAGGCCATCCTCAGCAACGAGATCAACCAAATCATTTCTAATGGAGCAGTAATGAACTGAACTAGCTATGCCCAGAAAAAGAACTCTGGGAGATGACTAAAAACCATTACATTGAATTCCCAATCCCTATATTTATGCCCACCTGCATTTTTGATTTCCTTCACAAGCTAATTGTACAATATTTCAGAGTCTGATTCTTTTTGTACAGCAAAATAACGTTTTGGTCATGTATACTTATTGTGTATCTAATTTATATTTTAATATATTTAACATCTACTGGTCATCCTGCCATCTAGGGGAGGGGGTGGGGGGTAAGAGGTGAAAAATTGGAACAAGAGGTTTGGCAATTGTTAATGCTGTAAAGTTACCCATGCATATATCCTGTAAATAAAAGGCTATTAAATTTTAAAAAAAAGTATTTGTGGTAGTATAGAACAGAGCTGGAGATTTATTAGAAATTCTATTTAGGATGAAATAAATCTATTCAACCTGTTATAATCTTTTATGATGTCAAAGAGTGGAAGGGCTGACTAGGCAGGGGGATTCTTCAAAATGACAGCAAAAGGCAGCTATTTGTAAATAATCTGTAATTAACCTCAATGAGTATGGGCCTCCGACTCAGAAAGGGCATCAGAATGACAGGTATGATTACCCTATTGGAGCAATCATAGAAGGGATATTAAGACAATAAACTTTATCATTTGAAAACAAATTGTATATACTCTTTTATCTAGTGATATCACAGGCAGGCATATACCCCAAAGAGGCCCTAGATAGAGGGAAAGGACCCTAGAACAAATATATTTACAGAAGCATAGCTCATTGTATCAAAGAAATGGAAAAAATGTGGGCGATTATCAATTGGGAAATAGTTAACCAAGTTGTGGTATATGAAAGTAACAGGATAGAATTGCATTGTAAGAAATAAAAAATATGGAGAGTTTAGAGAAACTTGAAAACAGTGGACTAATGCAGAGTGAAATGAACACAATCAAAACAATAATTTGTAGCGTGACATCAATGATACAAAGGAAAACCTTTACAATCCTTGCTGTCAGTCTTAATTCTGATGACAATGGAGGTCTAACTATAGCTGATAGAGACTATCTTAAACCCAACTATAATGACAAATGTGAAGAAAGATGCGAAGAGAGGGTAAGGCAATTAGTACTGGAATAACTGCTGGCATAATTGTTTCAACTTTTTGGGCATCTATAGTACTAGTGTGTGTTAAGTTTGTGACTGTTAGGACTGGGGCGAGAATATCCAAGCCCCAAATCAGTGGCTCTGATTGTCAGGCTGGAGAAAACAGCAACTAAAAAACTCAGGATAATCACTTAATTAATTAATTAATAATTGATATTAATACAAGAAAATGCTAAATAAAACACTAGCAAACCAATATATAAAAATATTTATTGTAATAAAGTAGATTTATACCAGGAATGAAAGGATGGGTCAATAGAGAAGAATTACTACCACATTAATCACATTGAAAATAATAAAAACCACATAATTATATATAAAATCCATAAAAAACCTCTGATAAATATATTTGTGTAATATAAAAACAGTGCTTTTAGAATGAAATCTTTTTTTTTTCTTAAGACAATAGAAAACATTTATTTGAACTCATAAACAGAATTAAATGTAATGTAAAACTTAGTATTGGGTTTAAATAGGACTTCTATCCTCACAATCAGAACAAATATTATCTCTAGCAATAAAGGAAATGAAAAATAATCATTTGCAGATAATAGGATGACTTATTTAGAAAACCCAAAAGATAATAATAGATAGTATTTATCTAAAATCACCAGAAAGCATTACTCATAATAGGTATAAGTTTCCTATTAAGATTACTGGTGAAGCAAGGATGTCCATTATAATCACTATTATTCAACATTGTACTAGAAATGTTAGCTACAGCAAAAGAAGAAAAATAAATTAAAGAACTTAGAGTAGGCAATGAAGAAACAAAACAATTATTCTTTGAAGATGAAACCATATCATATTTAGACAATCCTACAGAATCAGCTAAAAACCACTTGAAATGATTAACTACTTTAACAAAATTACAGACCATATACTGCAATAAACCTATTGAAATCATTAACATTCTTATATTTTGCTAATAAAATCCAGCAGAAAGATATGGTGAGAGAAATCCCATTTAAAATAATTATAAGCAATGTAAAATGTAAAATACCCGAGTCTACTTGTTGAGACAAATTCAGGAACTTTATGATTACAATTATAAAACACTTTTCATAAAAATAAAGTCAAATCTAAACAGTCATGAACATCTCAATTGCTCATGGGTACACCAAGCCAATATTATAATAAAAAATGACAATTCTAAGTTAATTTAATATGCAGTGGCATACTAATCAAACTATGAAAAATATTTTATAAATCTAGAAAATATTTTTTAAAATTAATAAAAAAATGTAAAAAGAGTTGGTCTAGCCATGCTGGATCTCAAACTATATTATAAAGTATTAATCATCAAAAGCAATCTGATACTGGTTAAGAAATAGAAAAGTGGGTCAGTGGAATCCATTAGGACCCAGCACATGACAGTAAATTACCATAAAGATCTAATGTTTGATAAACCCAAAGACCCAAAGTTTTAGGACAAGAATTGACTATTTGATAAAAATTGACATTACATTATAAGAAATGAATCAATTCCCTGATGGATAAATGGAATGAAGAGATGAACAGGCAGTTTTCAGATAAAGAAATTAAAACTATTTATAATCATATGAAAAATGCTCCAAATCATTATTGATTAGAGAAATGCAAATTAAAACATCATACTTATTAGATAGGCAAACACAGAAGTAAAGAGTAATGATACATGATGGTGGGAATATGTAAAAAATGTTATAAAACTTTGCATAGCCTTTGATCAAGCAATACCACTATAAAGTACATTATTACATCTATGTTCCAAAGAGAATTTTTAAGAGAAAAGGATCTGCTTATGCAATATATATATATATATATATATATATATATATATATATATATAATACTATTTTTAGTGGTGTCAAGGAAGTGAAAAAGTGAAAATTTAGGGGAATGTCCATTAAATGGAGAATAGCTGAACAAGTTTTGGTATATGATTTTGATGGAATACTATACTACTATGACATAAGAAATGACCAGCAGGATGATTTCAGAAAAACCTGGAAAGACTGATGCAAAGTGAAATGAACAGAACCAGGACAACACTGAATATAGTAACAGCAATATTCTATTATGACCAACTGTGGATGACTTAGCTATGCTCAGTAATATAATGTTTCCAGACAATTTCAAAAGACTCATGATGGAATCTGAATATAAATTGAAACATGCTGTTTTCACCTTTTTTGGATGTTTTTTGGGTCTGTGTTTTCTTTTACACCATGACTAATATGGAAATATATTTTGAATTGAACATGCATAATTTATATTAAATTACTTACCATCTCAAGGAAGGGGAAGAGGAAAGAAGAAAGGAAAGAATTTGCAACTCAAAATTTTAGAAAATGAATATTAAAATTATCTTTACATGTAACTAGTAAAAATAAAATGCTATTCAAAAAAAAAGAAACCCCAAGACATTTGATTAAAAAAAAAATTGGCTAAACAGCAGAAAGCAAATGTGCTTGTGGTATGCTTGAGAAGTCAAGAAAAAAAAAATCAATAGAAAAACAATGTATATTGCTTCCTAATAAGAAAAATTGCTATTAAAAACCATAAGTTAAACTGATGGTTAAATTAGCTAAATATGTAGAATTTAATTTATCAAAAATATTTTCACCAATATTATAAAACCAAATGCATTTTTTTTTTTAGTGATCCAGTATTCATGGTTTGATCAAACAAAAACAAGGTGCCAGTGGATTTTAGGTTTTTTTTTTAAATAGCATTTAATAATCTAAGACTTTTAGGATAACTTGTATATAATAGATAACAATAATTCCTAAATCAATTTATAGATTGAATGCTTAACAATCAAAACGAACAATTGCATAAGCCTATAGAAATAGACAAAATACAATGAAATCTATGTAGAAAAATTAAAGGTTAAAGGAATAAGGTGAAATGATGAAAGAGGGAATTGTAACATATCTCAAAAACTTCATACAACATTAGTTATCAAAATTATTTTGTAGTGGATTACAAATAGATTAATTGAATTAATTGGACAATAACAAGCTAAAATCAGATGTGTATAGCATTTGATTAAAGTAAAATCACAAAACATTGGGGAAAGCTTTTGTTATTCATCAGAGATTGTTGGAATACTAGCTGGGCCAAGAATGGAAATAGATCTGTATCTTACACTATATAGTATAAGAGGCTCCAAATGGATCAATGATTTAAATATATTTTTAAGAAATTAAAACCTGAGTAAAAGTAATTATTATATATTTCACAATTCTTGAGAGGGTCTGAATGCTTAACAAACCAAAATTTAGAAAACAAGTCTAAGAGATAAAATTGGTGAATTTGATTTTGCTAAAAAATACCCACACCCATCTGTGATGGTCGTATTTCCTCCAAAGATGTGGATCCACCCATGTTTATCCATCCATTGACTTTTATCCATGTGCTTCCATAATTCAAGCATGATGCAGAAGTGTAAGAGTCTGCCCAATGTTCTGGAGGCTTTTCTTACCTTCTTTTGATATTTTGAATAGACTAGGAAGGTGCATAGGGAACTTACAAGTTAGTTCTTGCCATGTGACCATTCTATCTTAAAAAAAAATAAGGAGCATTTTTTTTGATGGCACCTTTTATTTTGGTTAATCTTCATAGTTCTTATTTTTTGGTACTTAAGCCTACTCAATTTCCTTTGCCCACTAATTATTTGATTAAAACACAATTCGCCAGACACTTTTAAGTATTTACAAAAATAGTAAATATAGATGTGGAAGATGTAGATGATTGGCTTAAATTTGTTATGACTGTAGAACATATCCTAAAAGTTATTATTAAACAAATCTTTGGTAATGGCTTAATTTGAATAGCTTTTTATTTTTCAAAATACATGCAAATATAGTTGTCAACATTCACCCTTGCAAAACCTTGTGTTTCAAATTTCTCTCTCTCCCTCTTCTCCTCTCCCTTCCCCTAGACAGCAATCTGTCTAACCTAGTTATTTTATATTTATTTTAATTATATTTTATTTTATTTGTATTATAATTATATATTATTTTTTTAGGTTAAATATGTGCAATTATTTTAAACATAGTTCTACATTTATCATGCTGCACAAGAAAAATCAGATCAAAAGGGAAAATGAGAAAGAAAAAAGCAAGCAAACAATAACAATAAAAAGGTGAAAGCACTTTGTGATCTATATTCAGTCACCATAGTTTCCTCTCTGAATGCAGATAGCTCTCTCCATCACAAATGTATTGGAATTGGCCTGAATTACCTCATTGTTGAAAAGAGCCAAGTCCATAACAAGTGATCATCACATAATCTTGTTGTTGCTGTATACAGTGTTCTTTTGGGTCTACTCACTTCACATAGCATCAATACATGTAAGTTTCTTCAGGCCTTTCTGAAATCATACTGCTGATAAATTATTATGGAATAATAATATTCCATTACATTCATATACCATAACTTATTCACCCATTCCTCAACTTTTGAAGGGCATCCACTCAATTTCTAGTACCTTTCCATTATAAAAAAGGCCAATTCAAACATTTTTGTACATGTGGGTCTCTTTCCCTTTTTTAATCATATCTTTGAGATATAGACCTAGAGGCACTGCTGGATCAAAGGGTATACACAGTCTGATAGCCCTTTGGACATAGTTCTAAATTGCTCTCCAAAATGATTGGATCAGTTCACAATGTTCCATTGTTCTACATCTGCTCCAACATTTATTATTATTTTTTCCTCTCATCTTAGCTAATCTGAGAGGTATATAATGATATCTAAGAATTATCTTAATTTGGATTTCTCTAATCAATAATTATTTAGAGCTTTTTTCATTTGACTAGAAATGACTAATTTCTTTTGTCTAAAAATTGTCTGTTGGACATTGGAGAATGGCTTATATTCTTATAAATTTGACTCAATTCTCTATATATTTTAGAAATGAGGTTTTTCTCAGTAACATTGGATGTAAAAATTTCCCCCTAATTTTCTGCTTCACTTTCAATCTTGGCTGCAGTAGTTTTGTTTGTACAAACCCTTTTTAATTTAATATAATCAAAATTATCGACATAGTCATTACATATCAACTTATTCTTTAGTTCTTTTTTGGCCATAAAATTTTCCTTCTTCACAGATCCGAGAGGTAGACTATGCTTTATTCTCCTAATTTTCTTATAGTATCACTCTTTATGTTTAAATCATGAATCCATTTTGACCTTATCTTGGTAAAGAGTGTGAAGTGTTGGTCAAGGCCTAGTTTCTGCCATACTATATTCCAATTTTCCCAGCAATTTTTGTCAAATCGTGAATTCTTATCCCAGAATTTGGAGACTTTGGGTTTATCAAATACTAGATTACTACAGTCATTGATTATTATGTTTTGTGAACCTAACCTATTCTACTGATCCACCATTTTATTTCTTAGCCAGTACTAAATGGTTTTGATGACCATTGCTTTTATATTATATTATTATTATAGTTTTAGGTCTGGTACAGCTGAGTCACCTTCAATTGCATTTTTAAAAAAATTAATTCCCTTGGAATTCTTGACCTTTTGTTCTTACAGATGAATTTTGTTATTATTTTTTCTAGCTCTATCAAGTAATTTCTTGGCAGTTAGATTGGCATGTCATTGGATAAGTGGATTAATTTAGGTGGAATTATCATTTTTATTATATTAACTCAGCCTATCCATGAGCACTTGATATTCTTCCAATTTTTTAGATCTAACTTTATTTGTGTGAAAAGTGTCTTGTAGGGGCAGCTAGATGGTGCAGTAGATAGAACCTTGAAGTCAGGAAGACTTCAAATTCAAATGTGATCTCACATATTTAACACTTCCTAGCTGTGTGACCCTGGGCAAATCATTTAACCCCAATTGCCTCAGGAAAAAAAAAACAAAAAAAAAAAAAAAAGAAAGAAAAGTGTCTTGCAATTGTGTTCCTGGCTTTGTCTTGACAGGTAGACTCCCAAATATTTTATATTATCTACAGTTACTTTAAATGGAAGTTTTTTCTATCTCTTGCTGCTGGAGTTTGTTGGTAAAACAGAAATTTCAATGATTTATGTGGATTTATATATATTATATATGTATATATATATATAACAATTTTGCTGAAGTTGTTAATTGTTTTTAATAATTTTTATTGATTCTCTATGATTCTCTAAGTATCATACTGACATATTCTCTATGATGTATAGAGAATCACATCTGCAAAGAGTGATAATTTTGTTCCCTTATTACCTACTCTAATTCCTTCAATTTCTTTTTCTTCTCTTATTGCTAAAGTTAACATTTCTAATACAATATTAAATAATAATGGTGATAATAATGACTGATCTTATTGGGAATGTTTCCAGCTTATATCTATCACATATAATGTTTGCTGATAGTTTTAGATAGATGCTACTTTTTAAAGGAATACTACATTTATTTTTATGTTCTCTAGTGTTTTTAATAGCAACTAGTATTGTATTTTATCAAAGTTTTTTTCTGCATCTATTGATATAGTCACATGATTTCTTTTAATTTGGTTAATGATATAATCAATTATGCTAATAGTTTTCCTGATATTGAACCAAAAGGGCTTATATTCTTATGACTTAAATTCATTATTCTAAAAATGGAGTGACTGAAAAAATCTCATCAGTTTTGCATCCTAGTTATAGTAACTAGGATTCAGTTAATTGAGATTTCACATTATTTATATAAATAATGGGAGAAAGCTCCTATTTTAGTTAGTAGAGTTATCATTAATTAGTGAAGGTAAAGGTGCTTTGGAAAATCAAACAAAATAAACTCTTGTTATGTGATGAGAGTTATTATTTCTATCTGAATTTAAAGTCAGAGACCTTACTCCATTAATTTTTACCAAGGTCTTTTAAAGAAAGAAGATAAGAAAATAGGAACAGGAAATAGGTTTAACAGGAAACCACAGGCACACATACTACTTATGAAGTTCTACTGAAGAGTTTTCTATAAGAAAATATAGTTAACTGGAAAAGATGAATAGTGAAGATGGAGGTGGGATGTATGTGTGTGTGTCTATTTAAATCAATATACATGTATGTTTAGAAGCAGATTGAAGATGGCCCTTGAAAGATGGAGAGGAAGGATTAAAGATGGTAGGAAGGGAAAAGTGTCTTCAAGGATTATAAGTGGTAGAAACAACATTTGGAGGGATGTTGTATTGGTAATGAGCATAGTATGTTTCAGGGGAAATGAGCGCCCAGATCTGGATAGGGAAGAGAATTTATCTTGTGGAATATGAGACCAAAAGTTTGTAGATATAAGTGGGGCTGCTCTGGATGACCTGTCCTATCATGTTGAAAAGGCTGGAGATTTTCTTTAATCAAGGAAAGTTTTTGAATAGTATGAAAGAACTGTGTCTTTGGAATTTCTCTCAAGGCTGTGCATATAATGGATTAGAGCATGAGAGATTAGAAGCAGAAAAAGAGTTCTGAGACTGTTATGTTAACTCATTATTAAAAACCAACCTGTTATGTATTTTCCTCAAATGCAAAACTCTATATTTCTATCCTTCTTTCTTAACACTGGAAAGTGGAAGCATGTGAATTGGGTTGAGTGTGATAATTGAGCTGCATCCAAATGGTCATAGTTAAGGAGGGAAGGAGATTAAAAGTTTGGGTGATAGAACTGCTTTTTTTTTTTTTTTTCCACCAAACAGGGCTTAGACATATTGCCTATTTTATTAGAGATACAAATTACTCAGAGAATTGTGAAGTGATTTTCTTTTTTAGTGATTTAGTCAATAAATATCAATTAAGCAGCTACAATGTTCCAGGCACTGTCTTAATATCTACGGATACAAAGAAAGGTAAAATACAGACCTTGCTTTCAAGATGCTATAAGCTAATAGAGGAGATAACATATAAAAAGAAGAGGAAAAGATAAGAGAAAATGAGAGAACACTTTGTACTTAATAAAAATGTCACTTCTTTCAGTTTCCCATATTTATTAACCATATGCTAAATAGATGAGAAGTGATGAGGGTTTGAAAGAATTGAGGATAGATGAGTATAGATCAGGGGGTTGGTACAAAAGATCTAGAAGTAAAATCCACAAAATTGAAAACTGGTGGTACACAGAGGTGGAGGGAGAAGCAAAACTCGGGTAACTCTAGGATTTTGGATAAGAGTGACTAGAGGGATGATGGTACTTTTAGGAAAAATGGGAAAGTTTAGAAGTTTAGACAAGATGTATAGCTTAAACATAAAGCTAATAAATACAAATATACATAAAATAATTAAAGACAAAATAGTTTGAGAAAGAGGGGACTGGCACATAGGAGTTAGGAAAGACTTCATTCAGAAGATAGTGTTTATTTTGTATCTTGTTGTTCTTTCATTCTCTAAGTGGATGGAAGATGATATTATGATTTGCAAATGAATTGGATTTAAATTAGGCAGGGCTGGCAAAATCACCGAACTCAATCTCTTCTCCAGAGCTATCTGGGTCTAATAGCAACATATAGATCAAGATAATTGGAAATATATCTTCAATAAAGAGTAACTCTATAAAGAAGAAATGAGAGATTGGGTGAATGAATTTTAGGCTCAGGGAATAGTCAAGGCAAAACCATGGAAAAGGAAAATGGAATAAGGAACAAAGAAAAGGTTGGATTATGTGAGTAATGTTTGATGAGACAGGAAAGGTAAGTGTGGGTTAGGCTGTGAAGGGTTTTAAAAACAAAACAGAGGAGTTTTTATTTTATTTCGGAAGCAATCGGAAGCTAATAGAATTGACTGAGTAAGGAAGTAAAGTGCTTAGAATTGCACTTAAGAAAAAAATCATGTTGCTAGCTCTGTGTGGGATGTACAGGAATAGTAAGGGAGAAGGAGGAAACAAGTATTTATTAAAGACCTGCTATTAACCAGGTATTTGAGAAGTGATTTACAAATGTTCTCTCAGTTGGTCCTCAGAACATAGTCTTGGAGGTAGGGGTTATTATTATTATTATTCCCATTTTGCAGTTTAGAAAATGAGGTAGACATAAATTAAGTGACTTGCCTTGGGTTGCACAGTTAATAAATATCTGAAAATGATTCCAAATCCAGAATTTAATCCATTGTGCTGTTGCTAAAAGTGATGAAGACCTGAACCAAGATGGTAGCTGTGTTATAGGAGAAAATAAGTTGGATATGAGAGATATTGTGAAAGTAAGTAGAAATAGCAAGATTTGTTGATTAACGTGGTAAGTGCATTAGTCAGAGAGATTGAGGAGCCCAGGACAATGCCAGTGTTACAAACTTGTCTCTGTCTCTCTCTGCCTTTGTCTTTTTTCTGTCTCTCTCTGTCTGTCACTCCCTGTCTCCTTCCCTCCTTCCTTTCCTCCCTCCTCTCCTTCTCTTTGTCTCTCCCTCTCCCTCCCTTCCTTCCTCTGTCTCTGTCTTTCCCTCTTTCATTTATTTTTAAAAAATTTTTCCTCAATTATAGATGAATACAAATTAATTTTAAAAAATTGAGTTCCATATACTTTCTTCCCTTCTTATCTCCCCTCCTTGAGAAGGTGAGTAATTTGTTGTAGATTATACATATGCCCTCATGAAAAATATTCCCTTACTTACCATGTTGTAAAAGAAACCACAAACTAAAAAACTCCCAAAGAATAATGAATAAGTAAAAAATATGCTTCAATCTGCATTCAGACTCTATTAGTTCTTTTTTTAGAGGTGAATAGAATTTTTTTTTCATAAGTCCCTTGAAATTATCTTGGATCATTGTATTACTGAAAATATCTAAGTCATTCACAGTTAATCATTATACAATATTACTGTCACTGTGTACAGTGCTCTTCTGTTTCTGTGCATTTCACTTTGCATCAGTTCATGTAAGTCTTCCCAGGTTTTACTGAAATTATTCTGCTTATAAAATAACGTTTTGGTCATGTATACTTATTGTGTATCTAATTTATATTTTAATATATTTAACATCTACTGGTCATCCTGCCATCTAGGGGAGGGGGTGGGGGGTGTAAGAGGTGAAAAATTGGAACAAGAGGTTTGGCAGTTGTTAATGCTGTAAAGTTACCCATGTATATATCCTGTAAATAAAAGGCTATTAAATAAAAAAAGACATTATTCTGCTTATTATTTCTTATAACACAATAGTATTCCATCACAGTATCTTCTACAACTTCTTCAGCCATTTCCCAATTGATGGGCATCCCCTCAATTTCCATGTCTTTGCAACTACAAAAAGAGCTGATAGAAATATTTTTCTACATATTGATTCTCTTGGGTATAGATCCAGCAATGATATTGCTGGATCAAAGGATATGCACAATTTGATAGCGTTTGGGGCATATTCCAAGTTGCTCTCCAGAATGGTTGGGTGACTTCATAACTTTACCAACAATACATTAGTGCCCCTACTTTTCCACATCCCTTCCAACATTTGCCATTTTTTCCCATCATATTAGCCAATCTGAAATTTATGAAGTGGTCCTCAGAATTATTCTGATTTTCATATTTTTAGGCAGCGTATGGATAAAGTGCTGACCCTGGAATTGGGGGACCTCAGTTCAACACTAGTCTCAGACACTTATTAGGCATGTACTCTTGGACAAGTCACTTAATCTTGTTTGGCTCAGTTCCATAAAATGACCTGAAGAAGGAAATACTAAATAACTTCATTATATTTATCAATAACATTCAGCATATTCCAAATGGAATCAAGAAGAATTAGGCACAACTGAAATGAATCAACAACAATAGTGATTTAGAGCACTTTTAGGACATTTTCACATGGCTATAGATATCTTTGATTTCTTTTGAAAAATTCTTGTTCATTTCCTTTGGTTATTTATCATTTGGGAAATAACTTATATTCTTATAAATTTGACTCTGTTCTCTACATATTTGAAAAAAACTAGACCTTTATTTGAGAAACTTGCTGTAAATTCCAATTTTCTTCTTTCTTTCTAATCTTGGACACATTTTTGTTTACATAAAAGCTTTTTAATTGAATGTACTCAGCACTATTTATTTTATCTCTCATAATGCTTTCTATATTTCATTTTGTCTGCTCATTCTTTTAAAAAATTATAATGGTGGACTAAATAATTTCTAAGATTTCTGCCAGCTCACAGTACAAGGATTCTGAGATCGATATGACTAACCCATGAAAAAGCTTATAAGAACTTAGTGAGAACTGGAAGAAAGATAAAAATCTAACAGAAAAACAAGGGTGAAAAGCGAACAATTTATAAATAATATACTGCTCTGTAGCAAATTTGCTGATGCTAAATCACTTAGCACTCTTGCTGTGTTAGTAATTTCTCAAACTGAATTTTGCCTCCACTCTCCACTTTTTCTCATCATTTTGTAATGAGAATCTTGAAAATCAGATTTCTCTGCAATGAACTTTTGTTGAGTTATCAGTTAGAAGCAAGGAATTCAAGATTGTAGGGCTGTGTCTATCTGAGTCAAAAGTAATATCCCTTCATCTTCTGAGGTATCAATGGAGAAAATACTGGAAAGAAAGAAAGGAAAGGAAAGGAGGCAGGAAAGGAAGGAAGGAAAAAGGAAAGATGAAAGGAGTAGGAAAAGAAAAAATGGAGGAAAGAAAGAGAGGGAAGAGGTAAGAAAGGAAAGAAAAGAAAGGAAACAAAATGAAAGAGAGGAAGGAAAAAAGAAAGAAAGATAGAATAGGCAGGAAGTAGAAAGTCTTTCTCCTATGCATCTTTTGATAGTTTTAGTCGTACACATTCCTATGTGACATTAACTAAGAACAACGACAACAAAAGTAACAAAAAAAAGATTAAGCATTTGGGAATCATAGATAATTGATGCCATCTGGGAAAGTGATCTAAAATTATCTAATGTGCCAATAAGATTCAAATTGAGAACAAAGAAATTGGAGAGGAAATATTTTGGGAACAGAACTTAGGAGTGGCTTATAAATTAAGGAAAATAATAGTGAGACACTTTTAGAAGCCAGAAGTCACCAGAATTGGATGAGAATAAGAGGAAGAATGAAATGCATGTCACTTATTAATAAAATTAATGAGACAGTCCCTGTGAAGAGCCTTTCCATAACTAAGGCAGGACATCCCTCATTTAAATCTAATTCATTTGCATATCATGGCATCACCTTCCTGAAATGATGGTCCTTTTTGAGAAGGAAGGATAAACAATCACCTCCCTGAATGTGGGTCATCTTATTTCTTTGGGCACATAATCAAGGCACATCAGTTGCTTTGAATGATATCCACCTTGACCATTCATAATGAATTCTAACCTTGATTATCCGTATGTGGCAAATTTCAAAAACTTAGCTTGACTTTTTCCTCCAATACAGTTTTTTAATTCAGTTGCTGTGTGCTCTGGATGGGGACCTCATTTCAGTAGTATTCTAATCAAGGGATAGAGATTAGACCTGTGACAAATAATGTGGAGATAAATAATATAAAAGATTTAAATAAATCAAATAGGGAAACTTTCTATTAAGAGAGGTTGACACCTTCTCTGCAACTTGGAGTCTTAGAGAAATGCCTAAGTATTAAAAGGTTAAATAAAACCTTAGAGTCACAAAGCAGTAAGTCAGAAATAAGGCTTTAATCTCTTGCTTAATTTTTTTCTTCCAGTAGTGGTCAAAACATTCTTTTTTTCTGAGACTCTGACTGGACTTGGAGAGCGACTCTCTTTTGTGTCTATCTCTTGGGCTTCTTCAGGATTTGACATTGTCTTATATTTACTCGCTTTGACATTTTTTGCTGATATTTCCTTGTGCCAGACTGTTCCCTCCCATACTCTGAGCTGGTGAGGGCAGGTCTTACTTGACCCTGGTTGTGCTTGCTACTGCTAGGCTTGATTTATACAGAAGTTCTTGGTTTTTGGTTAATTCCTGTGATTTCACTTGGCTTTTTGACTTGGATACTTCTTTTCATCCTTCTTGCACAATCTCAAACCTAGAATTTTCTCTGTCTTTTTTGTGACCCTGATGGATGCCAAATAGAAATTGGTAGTGCTGGTGGTGAGTCTCCTGAAAGATCTCAGGAATTTTACTTCCTAAATGCTGACTTGACTCTTTCTTTTGCTTTGGTCCAAGTTTAGCAAATCCTGGGCACTAGACTGTTCAGCTCCTTCCATTATTCTTATCTTACCTTCTTCTACGACTATTTTCTACCCACTTTCTCCCATTCGAATGCCTTCCCTAATGATCTCTTCCTTTATCCTCGTCTCACATGAAGAGGTGGCCCAAGTCAAACCTTTGTCCCTGAAAGAGTGATATAAATCCTTTCTATCTTTTATTGTAGGTTGAGTCCCCTGTCATCCCCACTCTCTCACTACACTTTGATCTCTCCCTAATGGCTGCTTCTCTACTGCCTATAAACATGCTTATTTATGTCTTTCCCATCCTCATAAAAAAGCACTCACTTGATCTGTCCATCCCTGCTACCTAATGTCTCATCACTCTCCTTACTTTTGTGGCTAAATGCCTTGAAATGGTTGTCTTCAATAGATGACTTCATTTTCTTTCCTCTCACTTTCTCTCTGTAGTTTAGCATCTGATATCATTGTTCATTGGACATTATTCTCTCTAAAGTTACCAATGATCTCTTAATTGCCAAATTTATGGTCTTTTCTCAATCTTCATTCCGACCTGTCTGCAACTTTTGACTCTGTTGATCACCCTCTTTCTTTGATAGCCATGTCTCTAGGTTTTCCTAATACTGTTCTTCAGTGATTATTCTCCTACCTGTTTTGTTGGCTAGGTTTTCATCTAGTCCATGTTTGCTAAATATGTATGTCCCTGAAGACTCTGTCCTAAGCACTCTTCTCTTCTTTTTTTACACTTCTAATTTGGTAAACTCATTAGCTCTGGAAGATTCAATTATCATTTCTATGCAGACCTATTTTTTTCTAAACTTGATTTCTTTCCTGATTTTTGGTTCTGGTTTTCACCTTTCTATTGGACTCCTCAAATTGGATGTCCCATAGACATCTTGAACTCAACATGTCTACAACTGAAACCTGAAACCTTTCCCCTGAAACCTTCCCTTCTTCTTTGCCTTCCCTGTTACTATTGAGGCTATCCCTACCCTTTTCCTCTCCAGCCTTATTTAATAGATTTGCAATTATTTGTCATCCTTGACTACCTCACACATTCACCACCAATACTAGAGCTTGTTGTGAAATCCTGTCGATTCTATTTTTGCAACATCTCTCATAGATGCCCCTTCCCTCCTTTAACTATGTTACTATCACTCTGATATCACCATCCACCTGGACTATTTCAATAACTTTCAGATTCACCCTATCTCAAGGCCTTCCAGATCTCTCATTCCATTCAATATTCTGACCCTAGTATTCTTTTCATTTCTCATTGTTTATTCTCTAGGGGATCCATAGGGATTCCAGATCAAATATAAAATCACTTATTTGACTTTTAAAGCCCTCTATAACCTGGTTTCCTGCTATTTTTCTAGCCTTCTTAAATTTTACTCCATGTGCTCTAGGATCCAAAAATAATGTCTTCCTTATTGTTCCTCTAATGCTTGACTTTATGCATTTTCATTGAATGTCATTGACTGTAAATCTCTTTTTGTTTCTACTTCCTGGCTTTTCTGGCTTCCTTTAAGTCTCAACTAAAATCCCACTTTTTATAAGTAGCCAGTTCTATTCCTTTTTAATGTTAATGTTTCTTTCTGAGATTATTTCCAGTGTATCCAGTGTATAATAGTTATAAAGTATTTACCTATTGTTTGCTCCATTAGATTGCAATTGCCAGGAAGGTAGGGACTGCCTAATCCTAACTGCCAAGTCTAATTTACTAAATCCAAATAGATGCTTAATAAATACTTATTGAATTGAATTTACTAATGCTCACTTGTGTTGGCACAAATGACTGAGAGAATGCTGATTGTCAGTGTATTGATTTTAGGAGAATTTCTAGCTTAACTAATACAATCAAATTTACAAATTTTACAAAGATCAACTTTATGAGGAAGAAAGAAACTATGTTATTCTTGCCAATGACAGTAAAGGACAAATCCTCTCAAAGTATCCTCTTACTCCCCTAGATCCATCTGCCAAGTGCTATCACAATACACAGGACCAGATGATACTACTGGCTTCCCAGCTCTACCTTCCCCACGGGGAACTTAGCATGCATGGTGGCACCAGGAGGAAAGGCTGAAAGTCTCAAGTCCTATATACAACTTGGGCTATCCAGACAGCCATCATAGTTAGTACCCTGCAGAGTAAATGTCCTCCAAAAGGGGATAAAAAATCCCAAAGACTCCTTCATGCCTGAATGCAGAAAAGGTGGTCAGGACTACAGGAAAGGAAAACTACCTGAAACTTCTGTTGAATTTTGTCCTAGGGGAATATAGGTACTCATCACCTCATGGACACCCATTTTAGGAATGTCAGGTGCATAATATGATTTGCCTTTTGTTATGCAAGGGTCTCCCAAGGAACTCAGAGAGTGAGAGGTTTTGCCTGAAACCACAATACTTCCTGCTCACTATTAGGCTATTTGCTGTTAAAATGATCCAGGAACAGAAGCATCCTTCAGGTTTCACCATGTCCTATAAGCCTGAATGTAGAATTGTGAAGAAGAGAGATGAATTTTTGGCATTCCAAATTCTGTCCTGGGATTTAGAACCTGCGCCTCCCTCCAATAATACATGGAGTAAAGCCCATTTCCCACAATTTTATTGTAACATTCTCTCAAAATTACAGAGTTATATCAGATTCCCAGGCTACTAAATACCTATGTAATTCATCTAGTCCAATTTCCTCATTTTATATATCTCATCTTTTTAAACTGGGTTACAACCCTAGTCTTATAACTTAATGTGAGGGGTTGTGAAATTATGATTTATTATCAGTAAATGTTTCATTTATATACTTATTTAATATACCTATATACCCAGAATCATGTAAAAATTTCTCAGTCAAAAAGGGGTTGTGGCTGGAAAAAGTTTAAAAAGCTCTGTGAGGAAAGTGAGGAACAGGGAGTTTAGGTGTCTTATTCAATGTCTCATGACCAATTAGTAGTAGAGCTAAGGCAGAAATTTAGGTTTTCTGACTCTCAGATTCATTTCTTCTACATAGTTTCTGTTTCTCATATGCAGTATTTGTGGAGTGAAAGGGGAAGAACTAAAAGTTCCTAAAAATCCCTATCCTATGCTGGCTTGCTGCTTGGACTTCAGAAAATGGCATCTAATTTATAGATGAATGAATGAAAAAGAATTTAGCAATCACTTGCTAATCATAAAGCATTATTTTAAGTGCTGAGGAAACAAATAGAAAAGAAAGACAGCCCCATGTTCTCAAGGAGCTCACATTCTAATCAGGGAAATAAAACATTAAGGACATTTTAGTCTGAAGCAGGTGGAATGATAAAATCATATTTTTATTGATAAAACTATGTCCATTTCTGATGCTGAACCATTTGAAAATTTTATTTTACATTTTAGGGCCAAGAATTTTCCTTTCTGGGTCTTCAGTAGCTGTGGCTGTTGAAAAGGTGGGAGCTACAACACCTGAAGAGGTATATCCCTGGCTGTCTCCGCAAGGGTTGCTCCCTTTCTCTTCCCCAATTCCATGGCTGATGAGTCTTAACTGGCAGTGGTGCTGCTATTCCCAACATTCTTAAGAGCATAGTCTTGGGCTACTTCCATGGGACAAATAAAGTAGTGGTAGATGCAGAAAGTAAGGTGCATGTGAAGTAAAGTGACTTGCCCAAAATCACATAGTCAATAGGTGAAATAATGAGCACTTGAACTCAAGTCTTTAGACTCCAGAGATAGTGAGTATATTTTCCATGGCACTTCATCAAATTGATTTTTCCATGACCTTTCTGTCACATATCTTGCCCTTGGGCTCAGTTTTGATCATTTGCTAATAGTATTTGTAAACCTTATGTTATAATAAAAGTGATGAAAATTTGAGATGAATCAACAAAATTACTTTATTTTAAAAATCTCTCCTATACAAATGAAGTGAACACATTTATGCAATTGGGGTGTTATGAAGAGTTGCAAAAATAAGTTTTTCTCTAAAGCAAGTAGATATAACTACATATTTCTGAGGGTCAGCACCCCAAACTCTTGGAATCATTTTTCGTGACAGCGTGGGTGGGTTGATTAGTCTATTATATATTATATATATTATTAATATTGAATATATGTGTAATATATATTAATATATATTACATATTGATTAGTCTCTATATATTTTAGAAATGAGACCTTCATCACAACCCTTGGATGTAAAAACTTTCCCCAGTTTTCTGTTTCCCTTCTAATCTTATCTACATTGGTCTTGTTTGTACAAAAACTTTTTACTTAATATAATCAAAATTATCCATTTTGCATTTCATAATGTACTCTAGTTCTTCTTTAGCCACAATTCCTTCCTTCTCCACAGATCTGAGAGGTAGACTATCCTTTGTTCTTCTAATTTACTTATAGTATCACTATGTTGACTAGTCAACAAGTACTTATCAAGTTCTTAATATATACTAGATAATATGCTTAATATTGAGAATACAAATATAAATAGAAAGAAAATCCCTGTCCTCAAGAAGCTTATTTTCTAGTTGGAAAAACTACATAAAGGGGAACTGAAATTCAAGCATTCTGTCCATCATACCATACTGACTTTCACTTAGAAAGCATGGAGGAGGAAATGATTCAGTAGCAATTCTAAAGCAAAAAAGGGGAAAGAGGACAATCCAAGTTTAGCAAAATGCAAGAGCAAATGAGGTAGAAAAGCACTGGACTTGGTAATAAATTATGATATAATTTCAGTTTGACAGGGACATATAGTATAGTGTGAAGGGCAGTAATAGAAGATAAGGCTGGAATTGAACTTTGTCATGCACTAGGATAATGGTATTGAATGCCTGATATCAAAATTAAATCTTTACTTAATAGGAAAGGATAAGAAAGACTTTTAAAATTTTTTACATTTTCTTTTTTTTAATTTTAAAGTTTTTTGTTTCCAAAATGCTCAGATAGTTTTCCAGATTTACTTTTGCAAAACCCAGTGTTCCAAGTATTTTTCTCTCTCCTTTCTCCCCACCCCTTTCCCTAGATGGCAAGTAATCCAATATATGTTAAATTATTCAATTTTTCTATACCTATTTCCACAATTATCATGCTGCACAAGAAAAATCAGATCAAAAAGGGAAAAAAGAGAAAGAAAACAAAATGCAAGCAAACAACAAAGAAAATGAAAATAGTATTTTGTGATCCACATTCAATCCCTATAGTCCTCACTCTGAATGCAGATGGTCCTATCACAAGACCATTGTAATTGGCCTGAATCACCTCACTGTTGAAAAGAGTCATGTCCATCAGAATTGATTATCATATAATCTTATTGTTGCTGCGTACAGTGTTCTCTAGGTTCTACTCACTTCACTTAGCATCAGTTCATCTAAATCTCTCCAGGCCTTTCTGAGATAATCCTGCTGATTATTTCTTATAGAACAATAATTTCCAAAATTTATTCAGCCATTCTCTGACTGATGGACATCCACTCAATTTCCAGGTCCTTGTCAGTACAAAAAAGGGCTGCTATAAACATTTTTGCACATGAAGGTCCTTTTCCCTTTTTTATGATCTCTTTGGTATACAAGCTCATAGAGACACTGTTGGATCAAAAGTAATGCACAGTCTGATATCCCGTTGAGCATAGTTCCAAACTGCTCTCCAGAATGGTTGGATCAGTTCACAGCCACCAATAATGTATTAGTGACCCAATTTTCCCACATCCCCTCCAACATTCATCATTATCTTTTACTGTGATCTTAGCCAATCTGAGAGATTTGTAGTGATGCCTCAGAGTTGTTTTAATTTGTATTTATCTGATCAGTAGTGATTAGAATATTTTATATGACTAAAAAGGTTTTAATTTCTTTGTCTGAAATTTGTTCATATCCTTTGACCATTTATCAATTAAATAATGACTTGTATTCTTATAAATTTGAATCAATTCTCTATATATTTTAATAATGAGACCTTCATCACAACCCTTGGATGTAAAAACTTTCCCCAGTTTTCTGTTTCCCTTCTAATCTTATATACATTGGTTTTATTTGTACAAAAACTTTTTACTTAATATAATCAAAATTATCCGTTTTGCATTTCATAATGTACTCTAGTTCTTCTTTAGCCACAAATTCCTTCCTTCTCCACAGATCTGAGAGGTAGACTATCCTTTGTTCTTCTAATTTGCTCATAATAACCCTATGTCTAAATCATGAACCCATTTCAACCTTATGTTGATGTTGGGTATTAGGTATACATAGTTTCTAACTTACTAATAGGAAAGACTTTTAAATAAAAGAGTAATATGACCAGATCTATTTATACATAAGAAAAATTATTCAGGTAACAATATGAAGGATAGATTGGGATGAGGTTGTCACAAGCATAAGTGAGAAGATCTATTTGGAGATGATTGCTATATTAATAATAATAACTCATACTTTCAAAGAGCTTTAAATTTTGCAAAGTACATTAAATATTCTCATTTAAATCTTACAACTTCCTTGTGAGGTTGATTCTATAGATGCTATTAGCCCCATTTTACAGATGAGGAAACTAAGGTTCAGAGAAATGAAGTGATTTGGCCTGAAGTCACACGAGTGTTTCAGGGAAAGATTTCCTAGATGTGCTTATAATAAAATGATATTAGTGGGAACAAAAAGGAGTCAACCATGTGGCACAATGGGTAGAACACACTGTTCTTTCAGTCAGGAAAGAACTGCATTTATAGATATTTAAAAGCACTTATGACTCCAGATAAGTCACTTACTTTCTGTTTACCTCAGTTTCTTCAATTATAAAATAAGGATGATAATCTCTCTCAGGGTTTTCATGAGGATCAAATAAGATATTTTTAAAGTGCTTAGCACAGTGTCTGGCACAGAATGGATGCTATATACATTCTAGTCACTAATAATAGCTAACAGTAATGATAATTTTAACATGTAATTATATGATAATATATTAGTGCATTTTATGATATAATGTTATAATAACATGGACTATAATTTTATGATATTATAATTATATAGTATATTGATTCACAATTGTAGGTAATTGGTTTTTGCCCTCCATGCTTGAATTGGACCAAAATGATATCATGAAGTCGAGAGGTAAGATACAATGTATCCAACTATGATTGATGTCTCACAACCATGTCTCACAATGGATTCCAAAGTTCTTCAGAGAGACCTTGAGGGTCTCCTTGTATCACTTCTTCTGACTTCCAAGTGAACCGTGTGTTCTCCAAAAATAGTCTTTTATAGACAAATGTACTTTTGGCATTTAAACAACATGACTAACCCATGAGAGTTGTGCTCTCTGTAGTAGAGTTTGAATGCTTAGCAGTTCAGTTCAAGAAAGGACCTCAATGTTTGTACCTTTCTTGCCAGGTAAAAATTTTTCCTAAGAGAATTGGAATGGAAGAAATTCAGTTTAAAAATGGCATAGTGTCTAGGCTGGCACAATGCTGGTATAGTGTCTCGGTTTCTCAGGCGTATAACAATGAGGTGGGCACAAGGGGTCTGAAGACCTTTAGTTTGATAGTCAGTCTCTACACTTTTACACTTTCCTTTGGAGCCTCTCAAACTTAGCTCTGGCTGTGTGTGTGCCAACCCCATCATCTTTGTGTACATCCCTGAAAAGAAAACTGCCAAGGAAAGTGAGTATCCACATCATTCAAAATTTCTCCTTTTGCGGTAGCTGAATGATCCACTGAATGATGGTGTGTTGGCTGTGGAGAATTTCTGTTTTCCTCACGTTAATTGTCAGGCCAAAATTAGCACAAGTTGGAGGATAAATATATACTCTGCTGCATCTTAGTCTCAGGGACTGCAATGAGTGCACAATCATATTCAAACAAAAGTTGCACATCATTTCTCCTGCCACTTTAATTTTGACTTGTGGCTTTTCCAATTAAATAATTTGCCATCAGTGTGGTACCTTACCTTAAATTCATGTTCATTCTCACTGATAATGTTTGACAACACAGCTGAAAACATTGTGTTAAAAGCATGAGAGCAAGCTTGCTTCATTGGTGACTAAGAAAGTGTGAAAACTTAGTACATTATCCATAACCTGTGCAATCATGCCATGCTGGAGCTGGTGTAACACTATTAATGGGCTTCTCTGGGCAGCCAAATTTTGTCATAAACTTCTACAAATCCTCTTGAGGGACAGTATCAAAGTCTTTGGTCAGATTCACACATGTATACAGACCTCTGTCCTGTTTCTGGCATTTCTCCTGAAGTTGTCAGTCAGCAAACACCATGTTCACTATTCCTCAGCCCTTTCTTAAGTCAATCTATCTCTCAGGTAAATAATCATCTTCCTGGTGAAGGGTCAGCCTATTAATAGGACTCTGGCAGGAATCTTTTTAAATAAAACCCTTTATTTTCAAAATATATGAATAGATAGTTTTCAGCATTCACCCTTGTAAACCTTTTGTGTTCCAAATCTTTTTCTCCCTCCCTTTCTCTTCCCCTTTCCCCTAGACAGCAAATAATCCAATATATGTTAAACAAGTGCAATTCTTTTATACATATTTCCACAATTATCATGATCTGGCAAGAATCTTGATGACTAAGCAATGGCTAAGTCCTATGATTTTCATATCCCAAATTCTCTTCCTGTATAGAAATGGACAATGGAAGCATCCTTGAACTTCTCGGGGATCACCTCCTTTTGCCACATAACCCAGAAGGTTTCTGTTAGGTTTTATCTGAGCAGTAGATGCCCCTGATTTATAAATCTCAGCTGGAATAGAATCATTATCAAATACTTTGACATGGGAGAAGCCTAATGACATTCAAAACCCCTTCTTCATTTGGTTACTGAGGGATTGACTTTAATGTGAAGTATATGCTCATGCCTTCAGTATTGGTTAAAAATGGTTGGGTTTTTTTTTTTTTGAGAATGCTATGCAAGTGTTCAGACCATCTCTCCAAGGATTATTTTCTTATCACTAATTAATTTGACTCTGTCAGTGTTGAGTAGTGGAGCATCATAAAAGCACTTTGGATTGCTACTATCAGCATAAAACTGAATTTCATCTGCCTTCTTACCAAGCCAAGAATTCCTCATTTCTCTAAGCTTTGTTTTTATTTTAGTTTTAAGGGAATTAAATTGCTTTTTTTATAGACAGATGAACTGTCCTATGTAAATCTTGTGGAGTTCTCGTTTTTCATTTTATATATTAATATTACTAATACAAATACAATTAATATTAATAATATTTATTGTTAATAATAGCTAACATATATAATGCCTACTATATATGTTCCAGGTACTGTGTTAAGTGCTTTATCAATCTTATTATTTGAAGGAAAATACCAAAATAGAATCAGCATGGTGACTGTATGACAAAAGATAAAAGAAAAGAAAGTCAAAGATGTTTTACATAGTGATATAGTAATGTAAGTAGGAAGAGTGTATTTAGAAGGAAAGATAATATGCTTGTTTTTTAGATATGTTCAGTTTGGAGTAACTACAGGATACTGTGAGTCTGAATCTTGGAACAGATATCATAGATAAAGAGGTAGATTTTTGATTCAAATGTATAAATAACAGCAACCATTCCAGCAAGAATTGTGCAACTTTTTGCCACATTTTTATTGGAAAATTTAGTTCAAAAGAGTTGGGATAAGAATATTGTCACACAGATTGAAAAGCCACCAAGAGAACACCAGAAGCATTTTTAAAAGGACAAAGATAAAATATTCAGCTGAGATAAAGTGCTTAGTGGGATGCTACTCAGGTCTGTGAGGGCCAGACTGAGAGTGCTTCCCCTCACCCCTCTAATGATTCTGGAAGTGATAGAAGGAGACATACATATTAATGAAGCCTTTCCAGTTTGCTGAATGAGAAGCAACTTATAAGAATATTGCAATAATACAGATAAACAAAAGGCATCCAGCAAATATCTACTAGAACAGACATAGCAGTGAAAAAGTTGAACAAACAATAATAGACATATTTAAATCCAAATAGGGCTAGAGAAAATAATCCCAAACACCAGTAATCAATGGAGGACAAATCCTAATCAATAATTCTGAAAGATGCAGTAGAATGGCAAGAATTATAGCGAACTCTTGAAGATATGATGCAATCTAGCATATATTTTGCAAAATACAAGCATGACAATAGGTACCCCTAGTTAATAATAAAGGCCAATATTTACATAATATTTTAAAATTTATCTCATTTCATCCTCCCAACAATCCATTTATTATTGCCTGTAAAAGCAGTGTCTTGAAAATTAGGAATTTTAGAGTAAAAAGAGCTAACATTTGTATCATACTTTAATGTTTATGTGTTTTACTTATATTAGCTCATTTCTTTCTTTCACTAATTCTTTGAGTTTGGTTCTATTATTATATTTATTTTACAGATGAAGAAATCGAAACTGGAAGAGGTTAAATAACTCATCTAGGATCATACTACCGATAAAAATATGAGGCAGAATTTGAATCCAGGTCTTCTTCAGTGTAATTCTAACAGTATTTTCACTGACTGTTTCCCCTTCTCTACCTTCTGCTTTCTCTAACTTCCTTCAAGATCTAACTAAATTTTCATTTTTTGGTAGAAACTTTTCCTGATGCTACTTAATGCTTGCAGAAGAAGAAAAGCAAAAAACCAAAAACTCACCTAAGGTCACACTGCTGATAATTATAGGTAAGACTGGAAACTGAGTCTCTTCACTCTTTTTTTTTGCATATCTCAAATAATTATTGTAAGCTTGTAGTCAGAACCCCTATGCTTTATAGAAAAAAAATTTAAGCAAAGCATCCTAGGATTATAGCTTTAGATAGCAGGAAATAATCTTATAGATCATTGAGTCCAATTCTATCATTCTAAACTTGAAAATATTGAGGCACAAGGGATTTAAGTGCAAATGCACAGGTTGCCTAGCTAGTAAGTATAAACTTTCTAGGAGAAAATAACAGTAGTTATAAGTGGCAATTAGTGGCAGCTAGTTGGTGCCATAGTCATAGCTATGTTGCAGTCATAATTGGTGTTGCAGAGATAGAAGGTGATAGTATAATCAATAGGGCCCTGGGACCCAAGTCAGGAAGACCTGAATTCACATCCACTTTCAGAAATTCATTAGCTGTGTGACATTGAGGAAATCACTTAATATCTGGTGTCTCTTTCCCCTAAACTATTAAATAAGGATAAAGATAACACCTGTACCTCAAGGTTGTTGTGAGGATTGAATAAGATATTATTTTTAAGAATCATTTAACTCAGTGCCTGGCACATACACAATATGTGTGCCATAAAATGCTTTTTTCCTTCCATTTATATGTTACAATTTCATGTTTTTAACTCTGTCAATGTGCACTTATGAATACATTGTGTTAAATATTTTTTCTTTTTTTGGGGAGAAAATAAATAGTTGCCTAATACCTGATTTAAATTATAAAATGATTACCTTTTACTCTCCCCTTTGGAGGAGACCATAAACATTAGCTAAATCTAAACTTTAAGTGATTTGTACAGGGAATTACAATAAAGGTGTAGAGAGCTAAAAAATGAAAAAAAAGTTACCCCCAAATCCTATTGAACTGAAGCTAGTTTACATACATGGATCTAAAGCTGGGAGGTATTCCTTATTAGATATAGAGAAAGTTGGCCTATTGTTGCTGTGATTTTTTTATGCTCAGGTAAATAGTTATCATTGGAGCCTTAATAGAAATCCCTGACATTTGCCCTCACACAGCAAGAGGAGGTGACACAGTTGAGAGGCAAGAGAAACTAGCTATAAAAAGATAATTGAAATTAAAACATTGAACATTAAAATTATGGTGGTATTGTAAGGCCTTCCCCCCCTCCCCCCCCCCACACACAATTTATCTACTCAGGGCTTGTCTTTACTCAGATGTAAGATAACCATCATTTTGATTGAGTCTTCAAAGTTATTCTTTGGCAAAACATTGGCGTATTTTGTTTTTATGCCAGAAGTATACCTGGACATTAATCTACCTGAATTGAACCCTTACTGGTACCAAAAAAATTAAGCAAACAAAATCAATAATGAACTGAAAATGAATGTACTATTTTGCCCTACAGTACATCACATCTCTGCCAATTAGTGATTTTAAAATTGATATAATTAGTGGTTTTAAAATTCCTCATAGCTAAAATTCTTTTCAATTATTTTTAGAGAACACTGTTGTTGACATTGTATATATTGTTCTTTTGTTTTTGCTTATTTTTCTCTATAGTAGCTTATGTAATTCCATGTTTCTCTGAATTTTTCATATTTTTTATATTCTTTAATATGTTTTATCCATAAGCCGTAGTTTGTTTAATTATTCTCCAATCAAAATATATTTGATTTATTTCTGGTTCTTTGTTATCATAAAAGGAATGCTATGGATATATTTATACATATTGGAACTTTGTTTCTGTCTTTATCTTGCTTGGGTTATGTACCCAGCTATGGTTTTTGTGAGTCAGAGGGTATGGATAAACAGTTGAGCTGTTTTTTCTTGTAAAATTCCAAATAGTTATTCAGACCGAAGTTCTCTTTGAAAATAAAGGCACAGATTATTTGAGGCAAGGTTTCTGACCCTCACTGTAGTATCTGATCCTAGAAAAATTATTTGGATCTTCTTCTTATTTGACCACAAGGAGCTAGGTGAAAGGAGTATGACTCTTAGAACGCTGGAACAGCTCATTAAGAATTGAGTTGTATAAAACTTCCTGCACCGCCCACAGGCACATCTTTTTGAGGAAAGATGCATGACATGCAAGAATGATGCTGCCCACACAGCTGGACCTGATTTATTCCTGTCCAAAATGCTGGTTTGCTGTTCCATGAAGATGGTCTGGAAAACTCTCCATTCCCCTATTTGAAGAGTTGCAAGTTGCTCTAAACTTTAAGTATTTCAAAATAATTTCTTCACTCAAAGTTGTTCTTAAAACAACTGAAACTCTGTCATTATCAGGGAAGAGTGCTCTCCATGGCCACTTAGCACTGAAGGGCTCTGAGAGGGGTGGGCTTAAGAAGCAATAGAACAGAAAGCCTAAGGCTGTTCTTCCTAAACTGCCAGCTGAGCAGTTAACCTATAAATGCATTCTCTTACCCAAGAATATAATCATCAATTGTTTAAGTTTGGATTCTTTGCCAGGTGGTAGAAAAGTGCAGCTGTTATATTATAGCCGTAATAATAATGCCAATTATTGTTTCTCTTAACAGCAAGAATCCCAGAGAGCTGACAAAACTTCAAAAGTATAATTGAGAAGGAGCTGAAAAAGCTAGATAAAAATGTTAAGCATATTATAGTTCATCTCGCTAATAAATCTTTGGATATAGCAAAAAAGCACAAAGTGTCAAAGCCCCCAAGCCCTTTTTATCTTACAGCTATAAAGAATGCAAAAGACAAGCCTCCATGCTCCTCCATCTTTAAGTGAAGATCAGGATCAAAGAAAAAAATTCTTTTTGACAGGAAATATTTATTACTTCAAAGACTCTAGTCACTACATTACCCACTAAGCACTTTTGGAATATGTGGCTTTTCAAGAAAGATTAGCTAAGAAGAACCCATTAGTGTCTACCTTTACAGAAATTCTGTTTTATTCCTCCCTTTTTTTTCTCTATATCAGAGACAACAGAGAAACATATTTGGCTGGAAGAAAACCAAATGCATAGCTAGGTGACAAATTGTTTACTTTCCCTTTGGTTAAACCACGGATATATCTCCCAGCATGATACTTCCTGATGTTTTTCTGCAGAACTCCTTGATGTCCAATTTCTTCTACCTTAGGATCATATATTTAGAGCTAGATGGAACTTTAGAAGTAACATATAGTTAAAATTTCTCATTTTTAGAGAGGCCAAGTGATGTCTATTAAGTGACTTACCCAAACCCATGTATAATTTGAATTTAAGTCCTGTGATTCCAAGTTCAGCTCTTTCTATCATGCTTCCTTGCTAGCAAACTTGTCTTTACTAAAACCTGCAGTTGCTTCTACTATTGGGGAAGAGTTACTATGTATTTGGCTGGAATAAATGAAAGAAATTAAGTAATTATTCAAACATTTATCAAGTGCCTATTGGATACAGAGTTCTGGGCTAAGTTCTGAGAAGGATAAAAAGTTTGAATAACACGAAGGCCTTATTCTCTTGGGGATTGCTTTTAGAAAGCCAGGAAATTTCTGTACAGAAATGATGACACTTTCTAGGTCAGGGAAGGATAAGGTATATTTGTGGAGAAAAGAGAAGAGTAATGATTAGCTAGCAGTGATTTTTCATTTAAATCAATGAAATGAGTCTAGTGCTTCCCATTTCTAAGGACAATTATACTTTAATTAAATTTCTGAATGTCATATTGACCTAACTCCAAAGGTTTGTGGAAGGCTAGTCTACTTTCTTTTTCATAATTTTATTTTTAATTTATGCAATAAAACAAGCATTTCCATAAGAGTACAATAAAAAGATGATTGTATACGAAACTGCAAATCTATTATGCACAATTTGCTATTCCTTTCAAATAAATAGCAAAAGTATCATATAATTTTGTTTCTCTCCTGCCCCCAAGGTATAGCTGCCATTATACACACATAAATATGCATATACACACATATAAAATTATTTTACCTCTATCAGTTTTTTTCTGGATGCAGATGTATCTTTCTTCATAGGCCCTTTATATTTAATATAGTCTATTATAAATAGACAAAGTAACTTCTTCACTCACAATTGTTATTAAAACAATATTGATGCTACTTTTTACAATGTTGTCTTGGGATTGTCAAAAATCAAATCTCATTAAATCAAATATCAAATCAAAATCAAATCAAGTTATCATCAAAATCTCTCTTTATATCTGGACCTTATACCCATTTTGACCTTATCTTGGTGACTCCAAAAGGTAGAGCTAACAATGAAAAATATTCTAGGTATAGGAGCATCCTATGCAAAGTCACAGAAATGATAGATGAATATCACAAAAAAAACAAAAGGTAGGTTAGCTTATCTAGAGTTTAAAAATGAATGAGGAGATATATTCTACACAATCTGGAAAAATAAGTGGAACTAATTTTTAAGAGATTGAAGATTCAAATAGGAGGTTTTGTTTTCCTTTTGTTTATTTTAAACTTAAATACAAAATAGGAAAACAAAAAAATTTACCATGTGCATAGCAGAACAAAAGAAAAGATTCAAAATATAAAGCAATAAATTTTCATTTCATGAAACCTTATGTGATAAATACTACACACTATGTTCAGAGCTTTCTGTTTTTTCTTTCCTTGGAGTTTTTATTTGATCCTAAAAACATTGGAGATCCACTGACACTTTTTGAGCAAAGGGGCACAAAGTCAGACCAATATGCTAGGAATAAAAATTTGGTAACTTTGTGGAATACAAATTGAAGAAGAAACTGAAAAGGAAATAGAAAGATGAGTCAAAAAGGTAGGAAGAAAAACACAACAAACCAGTGTCATGAAAATCCAGAGGGAAAAATGCAGATAGGAGTTGGGGATGGAGAGTAAAGTAGGGTAGTGATTAATAGCATTTATATTGACAGAAGAAAGGTCAAAAAGAAGACTGAGAAGTGGTCATGAATTTAGTAGTAGTGAGATTATTGGGGACCTCAGCTGTAATGGAGGATTTAGAATTATAGCTTGGGATAATGGTAGGGACAATTGAGAGGGTTTTAAAAAAGAGGAAATAGAAAGCTATAGGAATGTTTGCAGTCAACAGGGAAGAAGCTAGTAGATAAGGTGAGATTAAAAATTAGGGAGAAGGATAAGCTTCTGGAGGAGATGGGAGGGGCTGAAATCAAAGACCTAAGTAGAGGAGTAGACAGTGGCAAGGATAAAGGCCACCTCATTCTCTGGGACTGGAGCAAAGTAGGAGAGAATGGGGATGATGCTAGGGTGATTTGAAGTATGGAATTGTGTGTGTATGCATGCACATGTTCATATAAAGAACTAAAACTAGAAGATTTCCATCTTTTTCAGTGAAGTATGAACCAAAGTCTCCCAGTGAGAAAGGAGGGAAGAAGGTGGGGCAGGTATCTTTCGAAAAAGAAAGTTTAACTTACATGGTGAAATAGAGAGCTAATGAGGGAAGAGTAAAAGAATTGGCCATTGAGATCTCAGTTAAGGTTAAATTCAATGAAATTTATAGCTCAGTCAATACAATTAGTTGACCCCTAGTAGTGTTTTCTGAGGGCCATACAGTGATGAGATAATAGAGTGATGGGAACTATACAGTGATAGAGTGATGAGGACCATACAATGGTTCAGAAAAGAATGAGCTATGATAGATAATGGGGCAAGGACTTCAGAGATTGAGGATAGATTAAAGTTGAATTTATTGCCCAAAAGAGGAGAGATTTTTGAAGGTATGCAAGTGAGGCTATTGTAGGAATAATCTGAGAAATTATGTGTGTGGAGGAGGTGAATTATATAGAATAGTTTATGACGAGGATAGAAAATGGTTGGGACAAATCGCAGGGAAAGCTGGAAAGAAGGGAAATTATTATCAGAGTTAGGAATTATTAAGGTGATGAAATCATGGCTATGACTATCCCTCTTTGTGATTTAGGTGGAAAGAAGATACAGATCTTAGGAATCGAGAAGGTTGATGAATAGGAATACAAAGTTATTAAAGGGGGTACCAACATCTAAGTTGAAATACCCAATTCTAGTAGCAGAATATCAATATAAGGAAAGGATTAGAAAAAATCTAGATAACTAAATGAACATCATCTAGTCATTTGAATAATGTAGAATATAATATAAAACATAATGTAATGGAATAGAAGATTCCTAATTCCTAACATTTTCCTAATCCTTTCCTTATACTGGTACTCTGTCATTAGAATTGGGTATTTCAAATTAGATGTTGGTACCCCCTCTTCCTATCTACCTCATTAAAACTGTTTTAAGTTAGACTGCAAAGTATTGTGCATTGTCTCTGGAAACCTATAGTTAAAACTTGAATTTTTAGAAACTGGGCTCTTGTAGCTCTGTTCATTAGCATAAATTAGTTTATTGGAATTTCTAGTTAACACTTTAAGTCTTAAGGGATTTAAGGACTGCTGCTGGTCAATCTGAAAACAAAATTGGATTTGGTCTCTGCAGACCTGAGATCTTTTCCTAGCTTTGCTGGTAACAAGCTTTGTACTTCTGGAAAAGTCACTTAACTTCAGATCTTAATTCCTTCCTATGTAAAAATGAAAGAGGACTAGATCAGAAATTCTTAATCTGGAGTCCGTAAAGTTGTTCTTTAAAAATATTTTGAAGACTTTTAAAACTTTTTGTCCATCTTTTCTTCCCTCTGAGAGAATCCGATCCAGGAATTCCCCAGAAGCTAAATGGCCTCCTTTTGACTGTTAAAGAAAGCCCTCTTTGGGCTTTTAATTTTAATGATAACTATTTACTCAAGTATTTTTAGCAAAGATCCAAGAGATCCTCTGCAATGTAGCATGTGTATGACACAACCCACCATACATGTACACCAAAGAGTACAATTTTATCTATACCTCAAATGATTGAATACATAGCAATGTATGTATGTTTTGTGATGCATCGAGATACAACAGATACATTATTGGATTTAAGTACTTTAGTTGGTGCTGTCACCTCAGTATCTTATGAACTTTCATGACTCCTGAGCCTGGTACATGTTATACCAGTCTTGTTCTCCTTATCTGGTTTCAGGGTTATATACATTTACTGTTTCTTATTTTGCCTGAATATTGGAGGAAAAAGGAGTGTAGTTTGTGTTTATTTTTATAACTGAAGAGCTTCAAACATCACATTAAAAATTGATAAGTATACTTCAATATAATTGCTTTCATTTGTACTCCTACGTGTTTTATTTTATGCATTTAAGAACATTATTCTGAGAAGGGGTCCATTGTGTCCATGTCACAAAGAATACTTAAGAACAACCAGTCTAGATGATCTTTAAGGTACCTTTTACCTCTAACCAATGTTCTCTCATTCTTTTACTATGATTCTAGATATTTGTGTAAGAAGAATAAGACAATTGCAGAATTGTCTAGTTGTATATGTTACATGATTTCCCAAGTCAATTTCTATAAGTATACTGATGTTGGTATCTATGGCTGCTAATTTTGAGGACCTGGGATCAATGTGTAGAAAGAAGGTCTTAATTTATAGTGAATTCAAATTTCCAGGGAATGCATGGAAAACAAACGTCAGCCTTCCAAGTCTATTCCTTGGGCAAAGAAAAAAAGCCTCAGAAGCAAATTGAATTAAAACCATGCCAGATTTGAAATGGAGCTCAGAGACCTTTTAAGAACAAGAAACTGCATTCTCCTCCTGCTTGGTCACTTCATTGTTTCATCGCCTTTAGCACTCATGAGCAAGGTTTGCACACTATTGATTTGTCAAGTCTTATTTTTTTGTTGTCACATAATAATTCTCCTGGATAAAAACTAGCACACCTCTCTGGACTTAATTTGAAGGAGAGGATGATCAACTGAGGAAGAATAGAGACAAATATTTTCAATCACCTCATGCTATGAGGTTCATGGTACGTAAAATTTAGAATTGGAAGGGCCCTTGGTGATTATCTAATCCAGTTCCATTGTTTTATAGATGAGGGAAATGAAACTCAGATTCAAAGCATCTAAATGTGAGAAATGAAAAGTTTTATATACAGTGTTAGTCTGATTAGACTCTTCTCCCCTTTCCCTAAATTGGGAAGAGCAGTTTTAAAAATGAAAAGTGTGTGTGTGTGTGTGTGTGTGTGTGTGTGTAGTGGGGTGACATATTTTATATAGGGGCCAACTTTGGTGCCAGGAATTTTGTTGTTCAGTTATTTTTTAGTTGTATCCAACTCTTTTTCAGCTCATTTGGGGTTTTCTTGGCAGATTTACTAGAGTGTTTTGCCATTTCCTTCTCTAGTTCACTTTATAGATGAGGAACAAGATTAAGTGACTTGTCCAGGGTTATATAGCTAGTAAGTGTCTGAAAACCATATTTGAATTCAGGAAGATGAGATTTCTGATTCCAGGCCCATGCTATATCCACAGTATCACCTAGCTACTCAGAAAGACCCACATTTAATACCCTGGTGGATATAACTTGTGTGAGCATAGTTAAATGATTCAAACTCTTAGTGTCCCAGAAAATTCTCTAACTATATCAATCAAACAACCAATCAATTAAAAGGATATTAAATTCTATTTATAAATTAGGCATCATTCTAGACACTGGGATGCAAAGACAAAAATGGAACAATTTTTGCTAGTAAGGAACTCACATCTATTGGAGGACACAACATGTCCCTAAACAACAGATTGTCCCGAAAATCTTAGTGTACTTATTTTAGTTTTTAATCCCTGGAGATACCATGTATATGCAAAACAAGTGCAAGATAAGTTTTTGGAAGGAGGGCATTAAATTACATCCCATATTGCCTTAGTGTAGGGAATTTCTATAATTGGAGTTTATTACACAGATAAAATCATAATAAGGATAAAAAAAATCTGTACATGATTTCTTCTTATTTTTTTCTTTACCTTCTTCCTCTTTTCTTATTTCTTTAACATCATCCTCAGACTGTATATATATATTTGGTGGCTACACAGTTTCGTATGTTGCTTGGATACAGATGTTTGGAAATACAGGAATATAGTTTTAACACCTGATTCAGTTGCTAGGGAAACCAGAGCTGCTTTGGGATTTTCTTTTGGGAATCATGATAACAAACTGAGAAGACATATAACCAGAATTTCAGAAAGTGAAAACTAGCTAAGATTTACTACTTTTAATTGTATTCGTCTTTTGAAGAATTAATAATTTATAAGTTTCTATAGTTTATTATTCCCTATGGTATAAATGCTGCTTTATAAGCTTTTTTCTTTTAGTTTCGTCATATTGAGGGAAAATAATAAGTTGGGCTTATCTGGGCACTGAAGTAGAAATAGTAATGATATGTGTAAAACATTTTATAAAATGTGCTAGGGAGGAAGATAAATAGTCTGTGTTAAGGATAAACATCCCAAAAATATTTTAGGTCTAAGGGTTACTGCCTTTCAAAATTCAAGAAATGAAGCATGGAGGAAAGAACCTTTGTTAATATTTCTTCTCCTCCCCCTGCCGCCCCCACTCCCACTGGAAAGTCATCTCCAGAAAGAGTAAAGAAGAGGTTAATTTATCAAGCTTATTTTGTTTTTCTAACACCAAAGAATTATTATGACATGCTGACATTTCCTTCAATCCCTTAAATCCTTAAAACCCTGTCAGTTTTCAATAAAAATATGGTGGATGACAGTTTGAGAGGTAAATTGATGGCAGATAAAATGATTGCTGCCTTGTTGTAGCCTTTGTGTGAAGGTGCATGTATGTATGTTTTATTATAGCATGTCATAGATAGGAGGGAATTTATAAGATCATATATTATAGGATTATAGGTATACAAGAATTGGAAGATATCTTAGAGATCTAGATACTCCCTCCCTCCTTCCTTCCCTTCCTTCCTTCCTTCCTTCCTTTCCTTCCTTCCTTCTTTCCTTCTTTCTTTCTTCCCTCCCTCCCTCCTTTCTTCTCCCGTTCCTCTCTCCCTTCCTTCCTTCCTTTCTTCCTTCCTTCCTTCCTTCCTTCCTTCCTTCCTTCCTTCCTTCCTTCCTTCCTTCCTTCCTTCCTTCCTTCCTTCCTTCCTTCTCTCCCTCCTTCCTCCCTTCCTTTTTCCCTCCTTCTGTTTCTCCCTCCCTCCCTTTCCCTCTCTGTCCACATATATCCACAAGTATCATTCCCTTACCAACAGATCCTCCTAGGAGCATTTTTCTTTCACTTTTTGCACCTCTGAACTCTCCCATGATATCTTGGGGATTGCTGGCTAGATTTCTTTTTTTGAGTATCATGCCTTAAGCCAGAACTAATATAATTCTCACTGACCACCAATAGGTTCCAAGCCCCATTTGGTCATTGTTTGGGTCCTGATTGACTCTGATTGAATTTAAATTTTTTTTCTGCTTTGGTCAGAAATTCTGAGGGTTTTCCCCTCCCAGATTAATTAATTTATTTAGATTTTTTTTTTGGACTTGGTGAAAGAGGAGATACTTTGCCTTAATTGCTACCTAGCCTTAATCATTGAGATGCTGCTTCTGTTGAACTGAGACTTGTTGAAGACTTTAGCTTAAAAGACCAAGATTCCCCATTTTATCCAGGATCATGTCCAATCTCTTGATCTACATCTTGTCACTGAACCCAAATGGTTCTGGAGGGGAAAGTGAGGCAGGGGACCTTGCACAGCCCTCCCTCATTTAAATCCAATTCACTTGCATGTCATGTCATCATATCCCTGATGTTGTGGTCCTCTTAGACAAGGAAGGACAGTGTGTGTGTGTGTGTGTGTGTGTGTGTGTGCATGTGTGTGTATATGTGTTGTTCTCTTGATTATGGTTTTCTCAGTGAATGTGAATATATGTGATATATTGTCATATATATATATATATATATATATATATATATATAGTGTGAGATAGCTAAAGTTTTGCCCCAAAACTACTGAAGCCCCATTCTAGAAGTATCCTACCTCAGCCCTAGAGCCAAAACAATGCTAAAAAAGGGAAAGGAGCACGTGGTAACAAATCCTCCGGAGCTTTGAGGTAGGGATGTAATTAGCAGCTGGAGCTAAAGAGGTGTCATTGTCTATGAACTCTTCCCCTGGAGCCTCATTAATGAGGACAACTGCACTTTAATAGAGGAAAACAGCATCTGATACCTTGGAGAGCACATGGTCTTTCAGCATGAGCTCAGAACCTTCTTTAGGATAGAATGGAAGTAAAATTCCCTGATGTTGTAGCACCCCTGGGGGAGACTTTGTAGCTTCCGGTAAACTCAGTGTCTGGGAAGTATGAATGGACTGGAAAATAGGCCCTGGGAGGAAAGTCAAGAGGAATAAACACTATCCAAATAGCTATTACATCAGAAGAAAAACCTATAGAAGTGGGTGGGTTGGGAGAGAGGAGGGGGGGGGAGTGTTGCTTCCTGCTGAAGATATGGTTATTTGGCAATTAGTAAAAGATATCTACTAAAACATTCTCAAGGAATTCCTTATATTAGTGTTTGGACAGATGTTTTGTGGTTCTGTCTTATCTCTTCCCTAGGTGAATGAACCTGAATAGGCTAGTTCAAGTCTAATTTGAGAGGTAAAGATTTGTTGTTTTTAGGTGGTGGTGTCCAGTATAGTGCCTTCTTCCCTCTTCCAGACAAACTCCTAACAAAAAAAATTATTCAAATTAATTACTTTCATTTCCTCTCCTCTCATTTATTTCTTTACCTTTTGCAATCGGGTTTCCAATATAATTCACCTAAACTGTTCTTTAAAAAGGTACTGGTGATTTCTTAAAAACCAAACATGATAGTCTTTGTTAGTCCTCATACACATTTGACACTGTTGATGACTCTTTCTTCCTGGTCACTCTCCTCTTTGATTTTTTGACACACTGCTCTAGATGCCTAACAATTCCTTCCCAGTCTCCTTTGCTGGATTATATCTATATATGACCAACTCCTTGACTATGCATATATCTCAAGGCTCTGCTTCCTTCCTCTCTTCTCACTATATTCTCTGTCTTAGTGACTGGGGATATATAGAACAAAATTTGACAATAGACGATTGAGTATGTGGACTGGGGCAGAGCCATGTGCAGAAGACAACTAAGTTAGTAAAACCTTAATGAAAGGAAGGATAGGGATGTCTTAGGCAGAAACAGAAAAGTTCAGTGGATGGGGCTGGTTTGAGAGAAAGATAAGTTTTGTTTTGGACATAAAAATTTAAGATGTCTATAAGATGTCCCATTCAAAATGTGTTCTAGACAGGATAGTTGACTAGAAAAAGAAAGACATTATATAGATATGATAGTCATTAGCATTAAAATGATTTGCCAAGTAAAGTAGTTTTCTTGTGACTGTGAAATAGTGCAAGTATTATGCCCTTCATATAAAAGAAGAAATATAACTATGGTCACCTCCCAGTTGGTGGTATCAATTATTACAGTTTTTGTCACTATGTCTATAATTTTCCATAATTCCTAACAGGGTCTGTCATTTTGAAGATAAAAAGCCTGTTGTCATATTCTTCTAAGTATGACAGAAGACAGTATTCTAGATATTTTTTTCTTGTTGTATCATTTCAGCTTAACTGATATATCATAGAAGGGTAACTTCATAGTCTAAAGTCTCTTTTCCCTAGCTTTCAGACAGAATACTTCCTGCTTATATTGGCACTTCTCAAAGATCTACAAGTTTTAGAAAACATCCTACCAATTATCCTTTAAACTCCATAGATTCTTTAGGAGTAAAATGAGATTGGTTTATTCAAACTACCTGGAGGTCTTTTCCTCCAGGGAAAGGTCCTAGAGTGGATTGGGGAAATTAGATAGTCCCTCTATTATTGCTATGAGCTATTAAAAAAACCCTGCAATACTTTTTTCATTGCATTTGTGCATTTTCCATTCAATTCAATTCATTTCCATTCTGTTCAGTTTTAGTTAAATTAAACATGGATTTCTGAAGCATCTAGTTCCTAGGTGATATCTAGCCTATTAAAATGGCCTATACCCACAGCACCCATAACAGTACCTTTTGCCAAGCAAGTACTCCAATAATTGTTTCCTTTGTATTGAATGAATATGAGGCTACAATTGTCTGAGGCAAAAGATGTTTGTTTGGCATAATATTGTTTGACATGTAAACTCTGATAGAGATATTTGTGTAGATGGTTGATATGTGTAGGAGAGCCACATATACATACACATACAGACAATCAAAACAACTAATTTAAAATTGTAGTGTTTATTTTTGTAAATTATTGACAAGCATAATAGCTTCACACATTTTTAAAAGTCCTGGGGTCTCCTCAATAACAAAAGGTTCTAGCTAAGAAGGAATATTGGTTATTCTTTTATAGCTCATTTTTCTATATAATAGTTCTGAACCTAGACATATTGGAAAAGGAACAATTTTCTTCAAACACTTGTCATCATATGCAACTTTCTAAAATTCTTATAGAAAATATTAAAGTTAACATTAAAGAAACAATTTTTACTAAATAGTTAACTATGCAATTGAACAAGTTATTATTATTGTTATTTTTACTGGGCTTTAGTTTCCTCACCTTGTAAAATGAAGTGATTGGGTAATGTGTGATCTCTCTGGTTTCTTATCCCCTCTGAATTCTGTGAAGAAATGGCATTATTAGAATTTGTACTATGTATTACCATTGGGCTGGAACCAACTGCAATATTTTATAGGATTATACCTAATAATAGTATGAGTTCATATATATGTAACTACCTCACAGGAATAAAGTAGATTGGATGGATTATATTTAAGTTGACTCAGTGATAGTTGAATATTTCACTTTTGTGTTTATTTTAGGTTTGTTTATTCAGGTATGTTTATTTGTTGGCTTTCTAATTTTTAAAGTGCATGTTTAATTCATAAATCTCATCTTTTGTATTTTGTTAGTGTATGTTTGTAGAGATATGATATTATCTTCTGGAAACTGCTTTAGCTGCATCCCAGATATTTTGGTATGTCATTTCATCATTCATATTTTCTCCCACATAATTATTAATTGTTTCTATGAGTTCTTTGACCCATTCATTATTCAAGATTTCATTAGTAAGTATCCATTTGGGTCTGTCTGTGTCTATTGTTTGTACTCTTTGAAATGATTGTTATTTTTGCTGATACATCAATACCAATGTTGTTGTTTGATTATTTCATTCATGTCTGACTCTTTGTGATCTCGATTTGGGATTTTCTTGGCAAAGATACTAGAGTGGTTTTGTTATTTCCTTCTTCAGTTCATTTTATAGGTGAGGAACTGATGCCAGGAGGGTTAAATAACTTGCCCAGAGTCACACAACTAGTAAGTGTCTGAATCCAGATTTGAATTTATGAAGATGAGTCTCCTAACTTCAGACCTGGCATTCTATCCACTGTGACACTATGTTATCCTTCAATAGCAATAGCCAAAGAGCAATGATTAATGGATCAATCTCATTCAGGAAGTTACTATCTAATGGAATAGAATAGGATTCTGTCATGTCTTGTTCTGCTCAATATTTTATCAGTGACTTAGATGAAGGCATAACGTAAGTGTCAATTTTATGTGCAAATAACCTGAAGCTGTTAGGGAGAGTAAGAACATTGGATGGCAGAATTTGAAGTAGAAAGGTGGATCTAAATCAACAAGATGAAATATAAATGCTCAGAAAATACTATTTCACATAGAAATGTTCCTAGGTTCTTTGAAGGCTAGACTAGCAAAACATAGGCTTTGGGAGTTTCAGTTATGTTGAAAAAGATTTGGGTGCAATCCCAGAAACAAAATGAGTCTGCCGTTGGGGTGACTAATACAGCTATGTGTGAAAAGGGATTGTCACAAATAGGTTTGGTACCAGCTGTTGCATTCTTTAGCTATGGCAACCCATTAAACAATGAAAAAAAAAAAGAGAGAGATGAGATTGAATCAGGATAAATGAATGGGTCACAACAAATAGGTAAAGTAGAACAAAACAAAATCAAACAAAACTTGTTCAATCACATGAGTAAAAAATAGGAGAGATACTATACTTAAATAGTTCCTATAAATAAGATAGGTTTTTCATAGATTATGAGTTTAACAGGTGCTAATAATTTATTTTTGTTGCACCGGTCTCCTGAAGAAGTCTGAAATATTATGTCCTAAATCAAGGAAAGTAATAGCACAGTACGTAGCACATAATTGGTGCTTAATAAATGTTTATTGATTGATAGTCTCAAGATGAATTGTATTTGTCAGACCATGTTTTTGACATGAAGGAACCCATCTAGAAAAAAATAATTAGAATGATGAGGACACTTGAAAACAAATATGTTGGGGTTGGTTAAAATTAAACATATTAATCCTGGAGAAGAGAAGGTTTAAGAGTAGCAAATAATTTAGGTTTTTAAGTATTTGAATGAATTTTTGTGTTTGAATTCCAGTAGAACATGAATTATTCTATGTAGCTTCCCATGGTAGACCTAATAATCCCACAGGTTGGAAAGAGGCAGATTTCCAAATAAAGAAGGGCTTTATGAAAGGTAAAAGGGGCTTCAGGAGCCAACTCATCTGACTACATTTTATATATGAGAAAATTTAGGCCTACAGCTGCTCAGTGGCAAATTATAGTGGCTGTTTCTGAATTGAGGCTCTCAGCCTGACTTGTCTTCAGTTCTGAGATCTTCTCTGCCATGAAAGTTCATTTTTCATCCTGGGAGTTCACTTTCCCCCTGGATTTCTCACATTGGAAGTATTCCTAGTGGTTCAGCATGTCCTCAAGGGATACCTTCTCCCTCTTCCTTTTATGTGTTATATTTCTTTATTAGCTCTCAGATCCTTGAAGATAGGGGCTGTCTATTTTTCCCCTTATATTTGTGTTCCCAACACAGAACCTGGCATTCAGCATGCACTTTTAAAATGCTAATTCATATAATTTAGGAATTCTGATTAATGCTGTTAGGATAGTGGAGAACTTCATGTACTGGACAGGCAGTTTGTGTTTTCCTTAAACTCTGTTTTTTGTTTGTTTGTATTTTTAATTCTAGGGCTCTATGTATTTAGAATGTGATGATCTACAGCACTGGACTCCAAACTGTTTTCATTTTGGATTACATCAGAAAAAAATCTTAAGTGTGTCTAATATATATATATATTTCCTTTTGAATTGTTACAGATACACCATTCATTATAAAACATACAGAAATTGAATTTTTAAAAGAGTGAATTAAAATTGCAATATTTCAAAATTTTATCAAGAGTACAAAAACATTTTCCCTAATTAAGATATTAATAATAAATTTTGCATGGGCAACATGATTGAAATTTGCTTTACTATGTGTGTGTCCTAGGGAGTAGAGCAGACTTGTGAATAATAATTATTTGTAATGAATTATTCATCTTAGTTGATCAATGCTATACAAGTAAGTAAATTTTTTTAAAGATACTTTTAAAATGGAAAGATAAACAATATAATAATTTAATAATAGGTCACAATAAACATAAACTTTTTTTTTTTTTTAGCAAAAGTCACATTTCTCTTCATATAGATTCAAGACAATATAAAAACAGAACTCAAAAGTAAAACCTCTTTGACTTCAACTCAATAGAAAGATGTCAGCTTAGATCTATTCAACCATCTGATTGGTTGTTAACCCAACATTTTAGGGTCATACCACCATAGTTCCATGGGGAATTAAATAGTTCCAAGTCTGGTTAACATTGATATAGAGAAGACCACTAAGTATGATTTAGAAGAGTTGCTAGTGTATTGTACCAGGTGAGAATTTGAAGATTAACTGATGATCAGATGAAAGAACATCTGAAAAGCTTAGAGAAAAAAATCACATGACAACTTCTTTATCCCGTGCATTTGTGCCCTTTGTAGTCAATGGGAACTTTTATACATGAGGGAAACCTAGGGAAAGGAGAATAGAGTTCACATTGCCTTTTAGGCAATCATCTGGAAATGCTTTGTTGACAAAGTACTATTGGAAAGGAATGATCCATTCTGTCTTCCCTGAATAACTACAGTATCACTTTGAATTATTATCCTTTTCATCTTTTCTGAGTATGAAAATGTAGTTTGATGATGCTTTTCATTTAAATAGCTCTTTTAATGATAGGATTTTCAAAGTGCTTTTCAATCTTTCATTAATTACATTAAATCCACCCTTTTTTTCTAGATTCTTTCTCTGAAATAGTGAGGTACTTGGGGAATAAGCTTTTCCTGCTCATTTTCTACAGCAGTAGTTCGCAAAGTATGATCCAAGAGTGCTTAGGGGGCATTAAGACCCTTTCAGAGGGTCTGCAAAGTCAAATAATAATACATAGATGTTTTAATTTCTACTTTTGTAATTATTAATAGGTAGAACCTACATAAACAAGAACTCTTGGTGCAAGGTGAGGAGGTATTGATAGTTTTGAAGAATATAAAAAGGTCTTGAGATTATAAAGTATAATAACTGCTATTCTAAAGGAAAGATAATGTTTATTTTTCACACTGGAAGTAGAAGATAGCATGGGACAGGAGACAGAAGACTTGTCTCTGAGTCAGAAAATGTTGGATTCACATCCAGCCTCTGATCCATAGTATGACTATTGGAAACTTTCTTGAAACAATGAGTGTGCTCTAAAGGCTGTAACTGGAGATACTGTCATTCTGGGTTGATGAAGAATTTCTCACTGGGAATTTCTCCCACTAATGAAATCACAGGTTGGAACCAACATGTAACAGGAAGATTGCGTGTTGCACAGTGGATCTAATCCTAGGCTTGATAGCCGGAAGTTATGGATTTGAATCCTATCCCTGGCATAAGCTATATGACCTTTCTCTGCCTGAGGCAAGGTGCCAGGATTTATGAATAGATTAAATTAGAGGCTGAAAGAGAATTAGGATTCTTTAACTTTTTACTTCTTTGTTTTTTTGTTTTTGTTTTTGGTTAAGTTTCATTGAAATACATTGCTCATAAGAAACACTTGAGTAAGGACTAAATTCACCAAAGTCAATTCATTCTCCAGTCTGTTTCCTTTCCTTACTAGCAATCTGATTTATTTGGAGATGCTCATGCTCCTGAAGCTTGCTCTTCTGGTTGGTGAATTCCTGACCTGGTTTCCCATGTCATGAGGAACCCTAGCTGTTTTCACTTAACTCTTAAATTAATTCACTCCTTGGATGAATTTACCTCTTCAGTGGCAATTTCCTCCTCCCAGAATACCCACTGTTTATCAAGCTCTCCTCCATGTTAGACTATATTTCTGGAAAATAGTATATGTATTCTTTTGCTGCATTTTTAGACATGATTTAAAAGTGCTGGGTATACGATAAGCATCTACTAAATGCTTTATTTGTCTCTCCCATCTCTCTGCTCCCCAGTTCTATTGTGCCCCACCTGACAATAAATCCCCTACATTCTGACTCCTCAACATCCATTCTATTACCATACAAACTGTGGCAAATAGGTAGTATACTACAGCTTTCAATTTTCCTCTTAACTAGGTGAAATTCTCTAAGATAGCTGTGAATCTAAACCTTACCCACTAAATGAAAAACATCAGGAAAAATCTCTGCTTGTAAATAAATAGAAAACTTAAATAGAGTTGAACTCTCACTAGCAGTCTGAGCTGGGTCCATGGCTGTTGATAAACAACCTGGTGTGTTTTAATTAAGAAATTTTGAGTGATCTGATAACAGTGAATAAGGGAATGCATAGAGTGGCTAAGAAACTGCATGTGCCTTAGAAATCCTCTCCCACTGGGAGGCTGTAGTATGAATTTGACCTTTGTAGCAATGGAATATTATGAGAAAGTATATTGTCACCATCAGTTGGCACAGCAGTGAAGAAAATAACCGAATTCTTGGAAACCACAGGAAAAGAGTCCCTCTTTAGAAAACCTCTATCTGACAAAGGTACAATGAGATCACCAAAAATTGACAATCTACAAGTTGCAAAGGCTGATAGTATTCAAGTCACCCACCTGGGGTGAAATTATTATGGACAGTCACACTTTTAAATTAGGGTTCTGGATTTGAAAGTAATAAGGTCAAGTCTAAAAGAAAAAATTTTAAACTTATTTTTTTTTAACAGCAGATGTTATGTTATTTGTGTGAGAGTGAACGGTAGAGCTGGGCTGAGATGAGGGTGGACAGCAGTACATCTGAATGCCAGGGATAAATTTTGACAAATCCTACTTCTGATGTTTGCTATTTATGTGCCTGAGGTAACTCACAACCTCCCTGGACCTATTTCCTCATCTATAACAGGAGAGGTTTGAACCAGAAGACCTCTATCATTCCTACTAGATTGAAAAATGTTATCCTGCGATCTTTTAGGCAGAAAGGCAAGAAGTGAAGATCTTTGGAAGACAAGAGAAACTTCTAGGGAAGAGAAGCCACAAAATGCCCTGGGACTGCTGGGTTATGATAATGAGAAGAAAAAGTTCTGTCAGTTGTATAATTACTTAAGTTTCCTAAGATATGAGAGTACTACAAAAACTGCTATAATCTCTTGGCACTAGGGAGAGGCAGCTAGATGTAAACAGCCCTGAACTGAGAGAAATAGGATGTAAATGGAGTATACATGAGATAGACCAAAGTGGAGATTGAATATTGGGGAGCAAATGAGTAACCAGACACAGATTTGTCTCTTTAGTGAGGTTTTCAACTCCACTTGAGAGTTGGGCACTTCACCAAATGGTACTGGGAATTTGCAATGATGATGAGTTGAACTTGAGAAAGGAATGGGCTCAATATGAGATAAACAATATCTTTGTTTATTCCATTTTTAATTGGGAGGTGAATCCTATTTCTGTCTTTCCATACTTTGTCATAAATACATTTTTTTTTGTTCAAATCTTCTCTAGTACCATTGGTTTTCGAAAATGAACTGAACCTAGGGAAGAGCTAGATATAGACCAAGGAGATTTGATTACAGAAGTGACTTTTGAATGGGAGCAATCATGAGCCATAATGATTCTCACCTCACTATCTCTTATCTGTGTGACTTTGGACAAATCATTCAACTTTTCTCAATTTCAACTTTCTCATTTGTGAAAAGAAGATAATAATACCTATAACACATCTTCCAGGGTTATTGTAAAGTTCTAATGAGTTAATATATGTAAAATGACCATGTGAATCTTAATATTATATAAATGTTAGCTGCTATCATTTAAACTTCTTTTATGCATTTGGACCAGTTTGTACTATCATTAAGTGCATACCTGTTGTATGTACTAGAATATAAATTCCATGAAGGCAGAGATTACATTTTATTTAGTTTTTGTATAATGTAAATGATTTATCATGGTATACTGAAATGGTCTTAGAGACAGGAAGACCCAGATTCAAGTCCTACCTTGGATAGATACTGTGTGATACTTGGCAAATTACTTTACCTCTATGCAATACTCTAACTGAACTCTAAAATGTACAGAAGGTACCAATCTGCATTTGCTAGAGGGAGTTTCTTTATTCTCAAAATTAGTAAAATCACAGTCCCAGTCTATATCCTTAAATCCCTAAGCACTTTGGCACTTTTAAGTATATAAACTCTAGGAAGGAGTTATTACCTTTCCTTATTTTTAAACAGTTGAAATCAGAAATAGCTTGGTAATATGGGGACTGATATTTGTTGCTTTTAAACTACCTTTCTTTCCTCTTCGCCAGGCCCTTCTTTTGACCTCCCCCATTTGCTTTGTGTTTCCTTTTACCCAGATTCATCTCTGTCTTTTTTTCCATAAGGGAAAAACATGGTATCATGTTGTCATATCCATATGAGAAAACATTGTCAAGGATTTTGAGGGAAAAGACTAAAAAGAATTAATTCTCTCTCTCTCTCTCTCTGTCTCTCTCTCCTTCTGATATTTTTTCTTTTCTTCTCTCCTTCCTTCCTTCCTTCCTTCCTTCCTTCCTTCCTTCCTTCCTTCCTTCCTTCTTCTTTCCTTCCTTCCTTCCTTCCTTCTTCTTTCCTTCCTTCCTTCCTTCCTTCCTTCCTTCCTTCCTTCCTTCCTTCCTTCCTTCCTTCCTTGTTTTATTCATCCTTTCCCAGTTCTAAGCTAACCTCTGAACAAGAAAGATATTTACTTATCTGGACCCTAAAAATTCTTTCCTTGTCTTTAGTTTATTTTGTTAAATTCTTCCTTTGTTCCTCATACTTCCTAGATCCTAGAAGTCCTAAAATTCTTTACCCCTGATTGATTTCTCTATAATTTGTTCCATTTATTTGAATTATACTCCTGGCCAGGCTAAAACCAAATAGACCATATCAAAGCAAGTTGTTAAAAAATAATCCTTTTGGTGAAACTTGGCTTCTCTACCTATTATTCTTAGCCTTGAATATCTAGGTTAAACCTTGTTTACATCTATATGGCTTCAATGATGGGTGCCATCTTTTATTTTCCTCCTGAAAATTTGTTTCTATTATATCAGCTGCCTGGAGCACATAAGAGTAAAGTCTTCATCTCTTCCTGTTTCAAAAGTCACATTTCTTTGGGGTTGCTATTTATTGTGTCCTAAATGAGGGGCATACTTCTAGCTTCCTTTAAGAAGCAGCTAAAATCCCACCTGCTGCTAAAAAGCCTTTCCTGGCTCACTCATTCAAAGACTTCCCTCCAATATCATTTTCCATTTATATGTATCTTGCATATAAATGGTTATTTGTATATCGCCTTCTTCATTGGAATGTGAGCTACTTGAGAACAAGGATCTTGTTTTTGAAGGCAGCTTGGTAGTTCAGTGGATAGAGCATTGGACCTAGTCAGTAGTACCTGAGACCAAGTCAAGCCTCACACAGATATTAACTTTGTGACCTCCTGATCAGAGATTAAACTTTGCCTCAATTTTCTCATCTATAAAATAAAGATAATAATAACACTCATCTCTCAGGGATTTTGTGAGGATACTTGTAAAATACTTTGCAAATCCTAAAATGTATATAAATCTAGTTCTTGTTTTGCCTTTCTTTGGATCCTCAGACTGACTGAATTGTATTTCTCAGATCAACTGCAAAACAGACATGGTTGACAGATGCTGAATCCAACGAATGATTGAATTTTTCTCATCATAGTGAGATATCTCAATCCACAAAAAGAGATATCCTTATCTGAAAGGAAAATTATCTTAAATATCTAGTGTGGTAGACTAGAATCGGGGAGATATTTAAGGATCACCTCCTCTACATGCTGACTTCTTCTCTAATTAGAAGAGACGTTATGGTCCTTACTTGAACTAAATTGCCAAGAGCTATAGGTTGGCCATTATTCAAATGCCAAACATATTCTTTCCCAAAAGACTATTTTATGGAGAGCTCACAAAGGGCAAGGATGCACATGGTGGTCAAAAAAGTAATACAAGAATACTCTCAAGGTCTCTCTTAAGAACTTTGGAATTGATTGCATGACATGGGAGACAATGGTATAGGACTGCCTAGCATAGTGTGCATTCATCAGAGAAGGTACTACCAAGGACACAATCCTAGGTCTCTGGTTCTTGTTATCCTAAGCTGTAAAGACTAAAATGATGGCAATATGACAGCACATACTTTTGCTGACTCCTGATCTGACTAATCAGGAACATGCACACATCAATACATGTGATCACATTTTGACTAGCTTAAGCCTCTCATATACATCAAAGCAAAAATTTTTTAAATGGTAGGTTTTTTTTAATATGATAAAAGACAAGATAGCAAGGATGGACGGTCTTAAGTTATTTTCATAAATTTGAATTTATGTATATCAATTCTTAACTAACAATTCTTAACAATTTAATTCTTTGCATACCACATTACAAATTGTATATCACATATTGATACCAAAATAAAGTTTGCAAAAATGAGAGTTTTACTTGATCCTCCTTGTAGCTCTGTGACAGAAGAGGAGGAATTCTTGTTTAATAGTTAGTCTCAGTGAAGTTAAATAAATTTAAGTCATATCCTAGTTGGGGTAGAAGCATGTCTAGAATCCAAGTCTTCTAGATTTTACTATAACTCCCCATCCATATTACCAAGCTATTTCTTGCGTTTATTGTGGTCAGCACAGTCCTTAATCTCATGGAAGCTATGCTTTTGGAGATACCCAAGCAACAGCAGATATAAAACCAAACCATGTCTTCACCTTCCATCTCATTTTGCTATCTGTTTCTGTAAACTACACTAACTCATAATCCTCTGACTAGAGTGCAGCCCTCCTTTCTCCCTAATATCCTCAGGCAGAGACTTCTCTCTCATTTTTTCCTAGGCCTGCTTTTCTCTCCAAATCTCAGAGGCCAATACAACACTTTGGGAGAAGGGAAGCATCTGTGTGAAGGAAAGGTAAGATTTTTTGATGCACTGAATTGTAACCCTACTTTTGCAGTATTATAAAACTTTTGCTTTTATCATTCTTTCCTTCCCTCCTTTCCTCCATCTGTCCTTCCCTCCCTTCCTTTTTCTGTCTTTCCTTCCTTCCTTCTTTCTTTCCTTCCTTCTTTCTTCTCTTCCTTCTTTCTTCTGTTCCCTTTCTCCCTCCCCCCTCCTTCTCTTCCTTCCTTCCTTCCTTCCCTCCCTCTCTTCCTTCCTTCCTTCCTTCCTATTTTCTTTCCTACCAAGAGGTGGGAACATGAGGGAAAAAAATAGATTTATGTTCATTAAAAAAATAGACAGGTGAGGTCTTGCATGAACTTTCAGATTAAAATCTTTGTATTATTAATTTTAGTTAATTAACTCTTTTACTTTATTACAAGAGACTTCTCACAAACATGGAATAACAAAATCAAAACATATTAATAAAACTGAAAAGAAAACAGACAATAATAAAAAGAACAATGAATTTGGAATTAATGGTCTGCATTTCAATCTATGTTGCAAATACCGTGATTGGACAAGAATACTGAATTTAAAGTAAGAGGCTCATAAGAGTCTAGAATTGGAAGGGACTTTGAAAATAAGATATGAGATACCAGGGTTCACAGAAGGAAAATAATTTGCTAAAGGTCATATAAGTTTTAAGTAGTGGATGTTCCTAATTCATTTAAAGTTCATTCTCATTTATAATGGGCTTTTAAAGGAATACATCTACTAAGTAATACAGTCTAAACTGTCTCACTGGGAGCAGCTTTAGGAAACTCTTATTAATGTATAATGTGTATAAGTAAGTCAACTGGTGAGGATAGCCAACAATCAAAGTAGTAGTTGAGTTATGAACCCTCTTTCTGTTATTTATCAATTGTGTGACATTGGAAAAGACACTCTATCTTATTCTTTTAATCTGCAAAATGAAGAGGGACTGTATTAGAATATCTCTGAGACCTCTTCTTAGTTAAATATTCTAATTCCATGGTTTATTATTTTAGCTGCAAAGCAAGAAAATGACATTTGCCAGAGGATATCATTAAGGGTAGTGGTAGAAGATGAGAACTGGTAAGGGTTCTCTTAGGACACGTGTTGGTTGATTGATTCATCCATAATTATGGTCCTCTGAAGGCAAGTCCAACAAAAGACAATTTTCAGACTTTTCTAAATAGAAGTGGAAAGGGATTAATTCCACCTCATTTCTTTTCTGCCAAGTCCAATGAAGCCCTGAGCAAAGAACAAGTTAAATAATGTGTAAATCTGAAGAACTTTCCTAAACACAAATGGATTATGAACTTTGAAGACCTTAGAGAGAGAGGATGAAACTCTGCTTCATCCGTTGAGTTTTTTCTTCTCTATTTAAAATTAGTTTTATAATTTTCTCTGTGGTTTTATTAAATTCAAGGAGTAACAACAGGGGACTCCACCCCCTGGAGTTAATTAAATACTCATAAATTAGAATGACTAAGAAGCCAAGACTGTAACCCAGTGACTTGAATGTGTGCCTTTAATTGCCCGTGTAATGAGTCTGAGTCCCTTGGAGGTCTATTTTTATTATAAGTCCTTCTCTCTGATTTTTTCAGTATCCAATGGATAACTACATTTACTTTTTGTACTTAATTATTTCCATCATTCTAATACATACAGATTTTAATGAAAATATTTAAGCAATCTTTTGGTTCAATGAAAAAAAAATGTTAAGTTATAGTATGTGGTCTCTAATATTTGACCTGCATGTAAACTTAAAAAAAGGAATCAGAGGCTGGATCTTCTCAGAACTGTATAGCTTTTTTATTAGTACTGTTTGTTATTTCTTTCTTCAGATTCTCAATACAGCTCTTCCACTCCATTTAATGAGGGCAGATCCTGAAAGTAGTGCTTTAAAACTGACTAATTTTTGACTTTTTTTGACTAATTTTCAATTAAGAGAAGTGTTTCCAATGTGTGCCAAAATATAATGATGCTGACTTTATACACAATTCGTTGCTGCCCCCAAAACCAACATTTCACAGGTATTTCATTCATTCATTCATTGGTCATTTCTTGTATTCCTACTATGTGCAAAGCACTAATTGATCTTTATTGTTTGGGGCTAGTGTATGTCAATAGAAATTTTTCATCTTAGGGGAATGGAATACTACTCAGTCTACCAGCCAACAACTATTTGTTAAGTACCTACTATGTGCCAGCCACTGTACTAAGTGCTGGGGATACAAAGATTCTTGGATAGTCCATACTCTCAGTGATGAAGGCGAGATTAAGAATGATGTTATTCAATTCCATTGTTCTACACATTATGATCCTTAAGCCCAGAAAAGAATAAGAATAAAACAATTTTACCTAAAACCAAACAAAAAGTTAGAAATGTCTTGATTTTAATTCCAATGCTGTCTGTTGGGAGTATGTGTAGGGTGTGTGTGTGTATGTGTGTGTGTGTGTGTGTGTGTGTGTGTGTGTGTGATCTAGGGGAGAATCCTTTAGAATCAGAGCATCAGAGAATCCAGCATTTCTTCGTTTCTAATCCCACTTATTCTGCTAGGTGGTGCCCTAGTGCATAAAGCACTTAGCAAGAAAATCTCATCTTTGTGAGTTCAAATTCTGCTTTAGATACTTAATAGCTGTGTGACTCTGGACAAGTCACTCAACCATATTTGCCTCAGTTTCCTCATCTGTAAATGAGCTGGAGAAAGAAATGGCAAATCATTCCTACATCTTTGCCAAGAAAACCCAAAAAAAGGTCATGGAGAGCTGGACATGATTGAAAAATTACTGAAAATAACATATGTGATACTTATCTAGCCATTGTTTGAAGCTAGATGTGCTGAGAGGGACTCTCTTGTTTCTTGCAGTATCCCATTCCACTTATGGGATTTTGTCTCTCTTCAATTCTAAATTTGACTCTTGCAACTTCCATTCACTCTTCTTAATTCTGCTCTTGGAAATTGAGTAGAAAAAGTTTAAGGTCACTTCCGCATGTTAGGAAAGAAGCAAACATTTATTACCTACTATGTACTAGGCACCGAGCTAAGAATTTTACCATTATTATCTCATTTAATCCTTATGACAAGCCAGAGAGTTAGATCCTATTATTAAATTCATTTTACATTTGAGTAAACCATGGCAGAGAAAGGTCAAGTTATTTGCCCAGGATCACACAAATACTAAGTGTCTGAGATTGGATTTGAAATCTTGATTCTAGTACAGTATCCACTATACTCTACTGTCTAGTTGCATTGTACAGTATTTCAAATACTGAAAAAACAGCTTAAATTATTTCCTCCTTTGAATCTTCCCTCAAGCAGTGTCAGTTCCTTTAACTAATCCTCATGTAGCATGATCTCAAGATGCTTTACCATTCTAATTGCGCTCCTTTGGATGACATCCATCTTTTAGGGGATTTTTATTCTTGAGAAAATAGATGACTCCATGATTAGAGGGCTGGGCCTAGTGTCAGGAGGATCTGAGTTCAAAATCTGCTCTCAGACATTTACTGGTTTTATGAACCTGAGCAAATCATATAAATTCTATCTCCCTCAATTTCTCCAATTATAAAATGAAGATAATAATGGCATCTATCTTTCAGAATTGTTATGAGAATCAAGTGGAATATTTGTAAAGAGTGTTTAGCACAGTGTCCGGCAAAGAGAAGGTGCTGAATAAATGCTTATTCCCTTCCCCTCCCTTTCCTTTCCCTTCTCTTAATATATTCTATGTTAACTGTTTTGGTTGCTAAATTGTTAAATTACTGACCGTTTAAGTTCTTTAATTGCATTTCATTCCACTTATTTTTTTTCCCAAATGAACTGATATTTAAGTATGCCATCTTTGCCTTATATATAAATTGCTAGATTTATTATTGGTTGTTCAATTGTTTCAGTTGTTTTTGACTCTTTGTGAACTCCTTTAGGGTTTTCTTGGCAAAATACTGGAGCAAAATAGTTTGCTATTTCTTCCTCTAACTCATTTTACAGATGAGGAAATTTAGGGACATGGGGTTAAGTGACTTACCTAGGGTCACATAGCTAGTAAATGTCTGAGGCTAGATTTGAACTCATAAATATGAGTCTTCCTGACTTCAGATCCAGCACTAATATCCACTGCACAGCTTGACTGCACTAAATTTACTAATATATTTAGTATTTAATATTAATGTGTTTATATATTTAGGCATTAGTATTAAATCTCTTAGTATTAAATCATCAGGCCCAACATTCTAGCCTCTCAAAACAGTGTTGGATTCTGATTATCAAATGAAGTTTCCGTTATCTCTTGTAATTTTGTGTAACTGTTGATAGGCACATTACTTATATCTTTATGCAAGTCGCTGATCAAACTTAAACAGTGATATAGCTCTCCTTCTACAAGAACATCAACCCAGTAATCACTTCTTCTGTCAGGTCTTTAGTCAGCTTCAATTTCCATAATATTTAATTGTAGTATCATTTAGTCCCCATTTCTCCATCTTTTCCATAAGAATAACCTAGAAAATTTACTAAATGATCTACAAAAATCTATGTAAAGAATATTTACAAAAATTTCCTCATCTACCATTTGAATTACCCAGACAAAGAAGATAAATGTGGCTGGTCTGACACACCCTGTTGAAAACAAAGTCAATCTTGCTCTTTGTGATTGCTGTTTCCTTCTTTGGATCTTCACCAACCAATTCTTTAATAACATTTTGGAGTCTTGTTAGTAATTGAAGGTCAAAAATTCACAGATTTCACTTTCTTCTTTTTTTAAGGATGGACGTTTGTCCTTTTTCAAGCCTGGCTGTAATATCTCCCTTAATTAATTGATATCTAACATATGATGCATCTTAAGCATAAGGTCTCTGTCACCCATGACCTTTCAAATATCACGGACAAGTGGCTCAGCCATTATATCTGCTATTCTTTTCGGTAGCCACACATACTGATCACCTTATGACCTAATAGTTTTAGTGCTACTGGGGCAATACTTTCCCTCTAATAATTTATAATACATGTGTATATATAACATATATTTCATTTCCTCAGTGGAAGTGATAGGAATTTTAAGAATGCTCCCATTAGTTTGCCTTCTCCCCTCCCCAATCCCAGCTATTACAATTTTTACAGTCAAGTTCTTTGACTGTAATATCTCCCTTAATTAATTACTATCTAACATATGATACATCTTTAAGCATAAGGTTTTGTGTTATTTAAAATCTATCGGTTTCCCATGTTAGCAATTCTACAAGTACTATGTAAGCTATTTTCTTATTATAAGGCTTACCCATAATGGAAACAACTCTCCAAAGCTACATAAGAATTATGATGAGTAATGGAGACTCAATGCCAGCAGTGATGCCTCTGTGACTAAATGGTAATTCCTTAAATACACTTTTCATCCCTCAGGAAACTTCTAACTTCCCAGAATATCACAGTCCTTGTTAATGTAATACTTTCCATCTGCTATAGATACAGATAAACATACATGCAAAGCTGCTGATTCTGCGAAGTGTGAAAGAGACTTGACAGTGACAGGGCACTTTCCCTTATTAGTAGAAGGAACTTGCCCTCTGTGAGCCTCAATTTCCATATTTGTAAAATGAGGGGATTGTACCAGATGATCTCTAAGCCATTCCCCACCGCATCTCTCCAACTATGGGTTTATGAACAAGGATGTGAAATTATTTGGTTCTTCCCAGAACCTCAGTCACCTTTCAATTTCCTTTACTGTGTTGTCTTCCCCTTTAGAATGTAAGCTCTTTGAGGGCAGACATTGCCTTTATTTTTCTTATATTTTTATTCCCAGTACTTAGCATGGTGCCTGACAAGTAGTTAACACTGAATAAATGTTTCTTGACTTTTCTATGTCTTTCCTGTATTTCCACTGACTTCAGAATCAGATACTAAGTTCTCAGTATTATAAATAAGAATGGCATAATTAATATTCTAGGACCTAGGCTCCAGGAGATTTTTAGAAAGATCTAAAAAGACTTTTAGAAAATCTTGGTCTCTAATACCTGATTAGACTGAGCTCACTTTTCATGTGATCCAGTTTTCTTCAGAGAATAATGATCCTCACACATATGATGTTTCAAATCAATCAACCAATAAGTATTTTTAATGACTTCGTAAAAATGCTCAGGGATAGCATAATTTAAGTACCAAGTAGATGATAGTCTATCCTATGACCTAAGAAGTCCCTCCCTGTCCAAAAATATCTCCACCCACACTACCTGAGATTTTCCATTTTACTGTCACAGCTTGAAGTTTTGGCAATTAGAGATTCATTGAGGTTAACAAGAATTCTTTTTAAAAATGCAAATGACCCTTGGGATGAGGATAAAGGAAAAGCTCAGTCACTCAGAGAATGAAAGACAGATTCCTTCCCAATACCCAGCTGAGATCTCTGTCCCTGAGGGAAGGACAGATGACTGTGTGTGTGTGTGTGTGTGTGTGTGTGTGTGTGTGTGTGTGTATGAAGAGGGGATGTTTGGATTGAGGACAGGGGTTCAGGAAAGGAGGTGGTTAAGCATTATATATGTGGTGGCCCAAATACTAGGAGGACACAGGAATAGAATGCATGGTTCCTGCTTTATAGGAACTGGTAGCTTGATTGAGAAACCAAACTTACCTATGTGAAACAATGAGAGATTAAATGCTAAAATGTGTAATATTGTGTTTAGGCACAATAAAAAGTCAGAGAAGAAGAAATCACTGGGCCTCATGGATGGAGTAGGAATTAATATTTGGCCTAGGAGGATGCTTAGGTTTTATGAAGTCTATTGGTATTGGATTCTGCCCTCATTTATGGAGATCAATATCTCATACCTCTGTGAATGGCAGAACAAAATGGACAAGAGGGAGACAGGATGGGCTTTGGGATTCATTCTATATATAGGGAGAGAAAACTAACAAGAAAGATTAATTCTGCTAACTTCTTTATCCCAAAAAGGACAGAATTCACTTGTTAAATCTGATGTGAGGAAGTATTGTGTATCATGTGGCTAAGGAAGAGCCATGGCAAAGACCAACACAGAAGGAAGGAGTCTGCTCTACCCAGCAGAGGGCAGTGAGACACAGTCCACATGTAGAAATTTTGCAGAAGCCAAGAAAAAGAAAAATTCTGTAATTTCCAACATGGATATTATTTATATTCTCCCTTCCTTTTGCTGCCACATAAGGGAATTCTTTTCCTTTATTTTCTTCTTTTTTTTTTTTTAGAAGTTTAACCATGCTTGTCTGTGCTCTGAGCCCAGTTCCTTGTGTTCTTCCTAGGAATCTTTTGAGGTCCCCCAGCTGACATAAGTTTCGGAGCAATGTGGCAGTTAGGGATATACCAACTATAGCAGTAATGATATGTGTTATGATAGCAATATTACTGCTATTGCATATGTACCTAGCTTACATGTTAATTCATTCTCAAGTAACATGCCTTAAGCCAGGTAGAGTGCCCCATAACACATAAACCTTTTATACTTTGATAGGTCTGGGATTTCATTGATGGAAATTTCAACAGGTAGGCAGAGAGATCTTTTGGAGTTGTCTAAATCTCTTTAGAATCTCTTGATGGCTGCTGATTTTTGCCTTTATGTAATGACATCTCTGGAATCAACACAATCACACAGTGATTGATCACCATAATCTGGTAGGGTGCTGTAGGATAAGTATACCCCAACTCCCTTCCCATTCCAATTACAGTTATTGACTTGTGATTCTTCACAGAGTGTGTGTGTGGGAATTGGCTCTTATTAAAGCTGTATGTATAAAGCATTTTGCTATTATAAACCTAGATTCTAAAAAGGATCACTTACTCTCCAGGAGGCTTTTGAAGGATGAGTCATTAAAAGTCCTAGTGGGAAGTAGGGAAGATGTAGGCAGACAGCATTGCCTGTAAAAAAACACTTGGAATTTTAGTAGAGGATAAGATCAATGTAAGTCAGCTTTGCAGTATGGTTACCAGAAGCCATAAGTCTTTCTTGGGCTATATTAATAAAACTATCATGCTCAGAGAAAGGAAGATGATAGGTTGCCCTGACTAGAACACATCTGGAACATTGTGTGTAGCTAGCAAAATAGTATCCAGACACTTCACTTGTCAATTGACAAACTAGAGAGAGGATACACAGAATCATTAATTAGGAGGGACTTGACTCCATGCTGTGTGTGCTAGAGAAAGTAGAGATGTTTAACCTAAAGCAGAGAACATGAAATCTGTCTTTGATTATTTCAAAGATTATTATTTAGGAAAAGGAATAAACTTGTTCTGTCTAGCTGAGGAAACATGATTAAGAACAACAAATATATTCACATAGGTCTTTCTATGTCTTTTTGAAATTATTTTCTCATTTCTTACAGTATAATAGTACTCCATCACATTCATATATTACAACTTATCCAATCATTCCTGAATTACTGAATATCCTCTTAGGGCTGTTTCAAAACAGGCACCATGATGGACTACTTGCATACTTGTGAATTGGTATAACCATTTTGGAAAGCACCCTGGAATTATACATAAAAAATTTAATGAACAGTGTATTCTTTAATTCAGCTGTACTGTGCTGGGTTATAACTAAAAAGAAAGAGGAAAAGGTCATTTATGTACAAAAATATTTCTAGCAGTCATTCAATAAACGTTTGTTAACAGCATTCTATGTGTGAAGTACAGTAGATATTAAGAAAGGAAAAAGATTGTTTTTGCTCTCAAGTAGCCTAATGGGGGAGGGGTCAATATGCAAAAATATGCAAATAGAGATCTATGCAACATAAAATATAAATAATCAACAGACAAAAGGCACTAGGATTAAGAAGGATTGGGAAAGGTTTCCTGTAGAATGAGGGATTTTAGGTGAAATTTAAAAGACATATAAATTGATGCAGAATAAGTGGATCCAGAAGAATTATTTAAATAATAACATCAATACTTTAAAATAATTATTTTGGGGTACTTTTATAAGCCAATGAAGAATGAAATAAGTAGAAGAAAATTTATACAGATGACAAAATACTATAAAAACAAATTTTGAAAACTGTTAAAAAAGAATCATCACATCAAAATCTATCCAAAGGAATGATAATGAAACCTGCTATCCATGATAAAGAGATGGTAGATTTAAGGTGTAGAATCAAACATACATATTTTTGCACATAGTCATATGGAGGGATTTGTTTCTCTTGGCTATGCATGTTTGTTAAAAAAAAAAAAAGAGGCTTTTTTCTCAATAGCATGGTGAAGAAACAAAAAAAGTTTTTAATTAATTTTTAAAAATAAAGAGGTTCAGGAATGCTCAAGATGTAAAATGTTACATAAACTTCTTAACTACTTTACTTTATTATGAGAGACTTTTCCCTAAGTGAAGATAATCTTTAAATTTAAAATAAAAACAAAACAGATCAATAAACTGAAAATGACCAAAAGAAAAAAGAAGAAAGGCAGAGTGGTTTCAAATTGCAGAAGCTCTTAGCTTCCAGGCATAGGATTTTGAGCCTATCTTAGTGGACACTGGAGAGTTTGATTTTTGAGTACAGGAATAATAAGCCTAAGTTGATGTTTATAAAAGATGATTCTGGGTAATGGCATAGATCACAGCCTGTAAGTGGGGACTGAGGCCTCTTTTTCTTTTATAATAATAGCTTTTTATTTTTCAAAATAAATATGCAAAGATAATTTCCAACATCCACTCTTGCAAAACCTTGTATTGCAAATTTTCCTCCCTCCCTTCCTCCCCTAGACCAGAAGTAATCCAGTATAAGTTTAACATGTGCAATTCTTCTAAACATATTTCCACATTTGTCATGCTGTGCAAGAAAAATCAGATCAAAAAAGAAAAAAAATGAGAAAGGAAAAAATAGCATGCAAATAACAACAACAACAAATGTTTTGATCCACATTTAGTCCCCATAGTTCTGACTCTGGATGCAGATGGCTCTCTCCATCACAAATCTATTGAAATTTCCCCAAATCACATAATTGTTGAAAAGAACCAAGGGACTAGGACCTCTTAAGAGGCTATTGCTGTTATCTAAGGAGGGGATGGCAGTAAGAATGAGGGAGATGGAAATGAAAGATACTGTGGGGTCCACAGAAGTTGATAACTGCTTAGATATGAAAGGTGAGAGAGATGATCAAAGATAATGCCAACATTTTTTTTCTTAAACAATAAAAATAATTTAAGAGATTAGATGAATCATTGTAACATTGGCAGAAATCACACAATAGAAAGAATGATGAATGTGTAGCCAGAGTACTTGTGTTCAAATCTGGATTCTCTTCTTCATTATCAGCCTGGGCAAGCTACATATCCTTGTTGGATATGTAGATTATCTTTATAGAAACCAGAAAACTAGCCATAGCTGAATCCTACAGGTTCTTTTCTGGAGTAGGTATTATATTCCTTTTATGCCCAGGGTCAGGTCATGGAGACTTAGTAGCTCTCTGAGTTAAGCAGCCTCTTTCTTCCCTTGTGATTATCTTCCCAGACAGATGAAATGTGAAAATGGTAGTTATAGTGGCCAAAGAGCAAAGGTGTGGAAGAAGTTAAAGGAGGAATGGGGAGAAGGAAGGAGTGACATTGTCAAATTTCAGGCTGGTTCCTTTAGGACATAGCATATTTGACTGTCAATTGAGAGAATGTAGGAAGGGGGAGTGAGATGGGTGAGAAGAGAAAGTGCAGTATTTTGAGGAAAATGAAATAGGGAATCAGTTAGAGAAGGAATCAGATAAGAAGGATAATTATTGCCTTCCTATAGTGAAAGCCCATTATAATTGGATGGTGTGAATTTATCAGATTAAAAGACTTCAAAATCATGGGTGTTTTTTTTTTTAAGGAACAGTTTGAATTCAAAAGATTTATAAAGTTAGATTTTAATGATATTTTCTTCTTAGTAAAAATCCTTTATTTTTGTTGTTTTGTTATTTATTTATTTTTTGCCCTCACTGAAGCCTTTATTTTTATAGCATGTAAAATGTACATAAATAAGCAGGGGTGAACTTGTAAATACTTAACAAGTAGCTCTCTTTTAGAGGGGGGAGGGGAGGAGCATGTAAACAGGACTGAGTTAATACTCATTTTTTCTTCATCGTTTCCTATTAGGTTTAAACTGGATTTTTTAAATTAATTACAGCTTTTTATTTACAAAACATATACATGGGTAATTTTTCAACATTGACCCTTGTAAAACCTTCTGTTTCAAATTTTCCCCTCCTTTCCCCCACCCCCTCCCCTAGGTGGCAGGTAGTCCAATACATTAAATATGTTAAAATATATGTTAAATCCAATATATGTATACATACTTATACAATTGTCTGCTGCACAAGAAAAATGAGATCAAGAAGGAAGGAAAAAACTGCAAAAGAAAACAAAATGCAAGCAAACAACAACAGAGAGAGTGAAAATGCTATGTTGTGGTCCACACTCAGTTCCCACTGTCCGCTCTTAGGATGTAGATGGCTTTCTTCATCACTGAGCAAATGGAACTGGTTTAAATCATCTCATTATTGAAGAGAGCCATGTCTATCAGAATTGATCATTGTACAATCTTGTTGTGGCTGTGTATAATGATCTCCTGGTTCTACTCATTTCAATTAGCATCACTTCATGTAGGTCTCCCCAGTCCTCTCTGAAATCCTCCTGCTGGTCATTTCTTACAGAACAATAACATTTCATAACATTCATATACTATAATTTATTCAGCCATTCTCCAATTGATGGGCATCCATTCATTTTCCAGTTTCTAGTCACTACAAAAAGGGCTGCCACAAACATTTTTGCACATGTGGGTCCCTTTACCTTCTTTAAAATCTCTTTGGAATATAAGCCCAGTAGTAACCCTGCTGGATCAAAGGGTATGCACAATTTGACAACTTTTTGAGCATAGTTCCAAATTGCTCTCCAGAATGGTTGGATTTGTTCACAGTTGCACCAACAATGTATCAGTGTCCCAGTTTTCCCACATCCCCTCCAACATTGGTCATTATTGTTTTCTGTCATCTTAGCAAATCTGAGAGGTATGTAGTGGTATCTCAGAGTTGTCTTAATTTGCTTTTCTCAGATCACTAGTGATTTGGAGCACCTTTTCATATGACTAGAAATAGTTTCAATTTTTCATCTGAAAATTGACTGTTCATATTTTTTGATCATTTATCAAGTGGAGAATGGCTTGAACTACTGAGTCAATTCTCTATATATTTAGAAATGAGGCCTTTATCAGATCCTTTGGATGTAAAAATATTTTCCCAGTTTATTGTTTCCCTTCTAATCTTGTCTTCATTAGTTTTGTTTGTACAAAACCTTTTTAACTTAATATAATCAAAATTATCTATTTTGTGACCAGTAATGATCTTTAGTTCTTCTTTGGTCACAGACCTGAGAGGTAAACTGTCCTATGTTCTTCTAATTTGTTTATAATATCATTCTTTATGTCTAGATCATGAACCCATTTTGACCTTATATTGGTAAGCAGTGTTAGGTGTGGGTCAATGCCTAGTTTCTGCTATACTAGTTTCCAATTTTTCCCAGCAATTTTTGTCAAATAGTGAATTCTTATCCCAAAAGCTGGGGTCTTTGGGTTTCTCAAATGCCACATCACTATAGTCATTGGCTGTTTTGCTCTCTGAATCAATCTATTCCACTGATCAACTGCTCTGTTACTTAGCCACTACCAAATGGTTTTGATGACTGCTGCTTTATGATATAATTTTAAATCTGGTACAGCTAGGCTACCCTCATTTGCTTTTCTTTTCATTAATTGAAATTCTTGACCTTTTGTTCTTCCAGATGAATATTTTGTTGTTATTTTTTCTAAATCAGTAAAATAGTTTCTTGGGAGTTTGATTGGTATTACATGAAAAATAGATTAGTTTAGGGAGTATTGTCATCTTTATTATATTTGCTTGACCTATCCACAAGCACTTCATATTTTTCCAGTTTTTTAGATCTGACTTTATTTGTGTGGAAAGTGTTTTGTAGTTTTGCTCATATAGTTCCTGACTTTCCCTTGGCAGATAGATTCCCAAATATTTTAGACTATCAACAGTTATTTTAAATGGAATTCCCCTTTGTATCTCTTGCTGTTGGATTTTGTTAGTGATGTGTAAAAATGCTTATGATTTATGTGGATTTATTTTGTATCCTGTAATTTTGCTAATGTTGTGGATTATTTATAATAACTTTTTAGTAGAATCTCTGGGGTTCTCTAAGTATACCATCGTATCATCTGCAAAGAGTGATAATTTGGTTTCCTCATTACCTACTCTAATTTCTTTAATCTCCTTTTCATCTCTTATTGCCAAGGCTAGTATTCTAATACAATATTGAATAGTAATGGTGATAGTGGGCAACCTTGTTTCACTCCTGATCTTCTTGGGAATGGTTCCAGTTTACCCCCATTACATATGATGGTTTTAAATAGATGCTATTGACTATTTTAAGAAAAAAGTCCAATTATTCCTATACTCTCTAGTGTTTTTAATTTTGTTTTTGTTTTTTTTTAAGATTGCAACTTGTAATTTTGCTGCTATAGGGAAAGGAAGCTACCTCTAAGACAGATTTGTACCTTTCCTTTCTGTATATAATTAGTGAGTTGCATAGGGCACTGATAGCTTAAATGTTGCTAATACAAGATAACTTTTCCCTTTCAAAGCTAATAGGTGTCAAGGGTTAGATCTGAGACCAAGTCTTAATGTTGAGGCCCATTTTCTATCTGTTATGCTACATTGTGTTTCAACTCTACCTTACAAGAGTAGAAAAGAATGATTATAGGTAAAATTTGCAGGGGATGGGTTATTGTTTACAATTCATTTTTGAAACAAGCACAAAGCTTTTCTTATTTAATGTCTGTTGCTTTTTTAATAGCAATATCTTAAGGCTACAATTTAGTGAAAGTCTTAAGATACTCAGGCACTAGAGGTGTTCATGTTTTTGAAAAATTGATACATGCTTGATTTTTTAAAATTGTGTAGATTCTTCAAAACTATCTCTGAACACATGGAGCAAAGGAAAAAATTCATGTTTACTCTAAGTTTTTCAAACATAAGTAGTACATTTTAAAAATGACTAATTACCTACACAAGAATCTCATAAATTTTGCTCTTTTTCTACACAAATATCCTATAAATCATACTCTTTTATGAAGTAATCATGGGGTAAATTATTTAATTATGGGAAAGTGAGCATGGAAGTACTCCAATTATGAATCAAGAAACTACCCACTCTATCCCAAACTTCCATATAAAAGTCTGAGGAAAGAGCATCCATCATTTCAGCTAATTCTATTGTTAGCACCATTGTTAGGAGAGTTCATTGCTCCAGGTCATCTTTGGGGTTTTGAACTCAAAACAAATCAAACTAAATATTTCCTTTTTTTCTCTCCCAATAATTATATCCAGTTGCATTCAAGTTAAAATGAACAGCAACAGCAGCCTTGAAAAGGAAAAGGACTTACAATAATCCTAGCCAGGAAGCTATTGGATGTGTGTGGAAGTGGGAAGGGATCATGGAAAGCATTTGGAAGAGATCATTTTTCTCCAGATAAATGGTCCTCTCTTTATAGAAGAAAAATACAGGCCAGCCTTGTTAAGTGACTTACTGAAATTCATACTTCTAGTTACTGTCATAATTGAGACTTAAACCCAGGGTCTCCTCATTGTTCTGTCATTGTTGTTAGTAGTGATGAAATTTCTGAGCTGGTTGAATGTTATAGACCTCAGGTGGGCGCTATGATCTTCTTCCCAATCCTGCCTCTTTGAATCCTTGTCCTAGGATCATTAGGACAGTGGTATCAAACACTCAAACAGAAACAGGGCCTTATATAAGGATCCCTAATCACATATTAAGATTACATATGTTCTATTGTATTTTTATTTATTTTTAAAAATATTTCTCAATTACATTTTATTCTGGTTTAAGCTTGAGTGTTGTTGTGATGTAGCCTCATAGTCTATGTTGGGGAGTTTATGTGTATATTGAAAAATACAGGCCTCCCACTTCAACAATGAGATGAACCAAATCAGTTCCAATAGAGCAATAATAAACTGAACCAGCTACACCCAGTGAAAGAACTCTGGGAGATGACTATGAACCACTACATGGAATTTGCAATCCTTCTATTTTTGTCCACCTGAACTTTTGATTTCCTTCACAGGCTAACTGTATACTATTTCAGGGTCTGATTCTTTTTGTACAGCAAAATAACTGTTTGGACATTTGTACATATATTGTATTTAACTTATACTTCAACATATTTAACATGTTTTGGTCAACATGCCATCTGGTAGAAAGGGTGGTGGGAAGGAGGGGAAAAGTTGGGACAAAATGTTTTGCAATGTTAATGCTGAAAAATTACCCATGCATATATCTTGTAAATATAAAGCTATAATAAAAAGAAATAAATAAAATAAAATAAGCAGGGGAAAAAAAGAAAAAAATGCAGGCCTCTGGATCATTTATTTAGGAATATACACATTTCAGAATATCAATATTCCTAAAATACCCTCAAGGATGGTTGTTTGTTGATCATTTAGCTGCATCATTTATGAAAGCAATCATGCTCAGAATAAATGATTGAGAACAGATTTAAAGCTAGATCTTTTTTCTCTGTCTTAGACTGCCTCACACTTGCATTATGGTCTAGCTTACTGACTAAAAGGATGCAACTTGAAAGAGACCAACCTCTCTGAGGATATAATTTTCTCCCTTGATTGTAGCACATAGCCAATATATGTCTAAGTTATGGATGTTTATATTACTGGGTGAGGGATGGTTACTGCAATGTAAAAAAATACCCATATATTAAATGCAGATATAGGTTTCAAAAACTCATGATAATGAATTCTGGTTAAATTTTAAAAACATTTTACATGGTTGTATCCTGTTTTCAGCTGGATTTTGAATGTTCAGAAGTACTATGGATAGGAAAAAATTTTTTGGATTCTACCTTTGATTCATATTTTTAAGCTATGTAAATATACTGATAAACTGTGCAGCTGAAAGTGAAAATTTCAGGCAACAATCAATGTGAAAATAAAACATTCAGTTGGCTTTTTTATTCTGAATATTTTCAACATAATAAATTTTCAGCCTTAGCTTGTAGATATATTGGAAGGTGGTATCAGGCTTGTGATTTCTTTCATTAATTCATTTTATTCAGTCGTTCATTTCAAGAAATCCTAGATGTATAAACTTCCTCCACCATTGCTGATCATCCTCAATTCAGCAACATCCAACCTTTGTTGACTGAGACAATGACAGATAGATAAACTGACTGCTGCAGGTCATAAAGACAGAGTTGGAATATGAAGCCTTATCCTTCTGACTTTGAGGCTAGATCTTTCCCCATTTTGTCGCAATTATACCAGTTGCATTTACATAATATAAAATGAAGTAGATGTAATTAATTTTGTCAGTGAATATTAACAAAATTATTCATGTCATCAAATTATTTCTGTCTGATCTAGTTTGACTGTCTATAATGATTCATTTGACTGAATAACTACATCTCTCCTTCACTTGGTGCCAAATTAACACCTTTAAGAGTCCATGAACTTTCCCAATTGACTACTTTCCTTTTTATCTCAGATGTATTAATTTTGTTTGGACAATACTGTTTCAATTCCATATAATTAAAATTAGCTACTTTATCTTCTATAATTGCCTTTATCTCTTGTCTAAGAATAAATCTGCCAAACATATCTGTGAAAGGTATATAAATCAGTTTTTCTTCTAATTTTAATGGCATAATGTTTAAATTAAGGCTGCCTATTCATTTTAAATTTATTGTAAAATATATTATACAGTGCTGGTCTACACCTAATTTCTGAAAATCTGCTTTCCAGTTTTCTTAGGAGTACTTATCAAAATGGTCAAATGATACAAATAGATAATTTTCAAATAAGGAAATTAAAGCCATTTCTAGTCAATGCTTTAAATCACTATTGATTAGTGAAATGCAAATTAAGGTAACTCTGGGATAGTTTCACACCTATCAGATTGACTAAAATGACAGGAAAAGATAATGATAAATGTTAGAGGAGACTGGAACCAGAAACTAATGTGTGTTATTGGTGGAGTTGTGAAATGATCTAACCATTATGGAGAACAATTTAGAACTATGCCCAAAGGATTATAACACTGTGTATACCCTTTGACACAGCAGTGTCAAGTATTACATATTGTAGGATTCTGGCTTTTAATCCATTCTGCTAATTGCTTCCTCTTTATGGGGGAGTTTACCTCGTTCACATTTATGGTTCCAATTACCAATTCTGTAATACTTGCCAACTTTTTAACCCCCGTTTATGCTTTTCTCCTTTCTTTCCCCCTTACCCTCATTCCCAGTATTGAACTTGTGAGCACCACTTGCTTCTCACAGCCCTCCCTTTTTAGTATCCCTCCCCGCCATACTCCTTTCCCTTACAATTTCCATATTCCCTTCTGCTTAGCTTATTCCTTCCCTTTTCACTTTTCCCTTCTCACTTTTCAATGAGGTGGGAGAAGTTTCACCATAAATTGAATATGTCTAAAATTTTTCTCTTAAAGCCAATTCTGATGGCAGTAAGATTCCCACTATATTCATCCCCCTCCATTATTTCTCTCATATATAATAGGTTTCATTTGCCTCTTCGTGAGATGTAGTATCCCCACTTTATCCTTTTTCTGGTACAATGTCCTTTCCACCTCTAGTTTCTAGAACAAGATATACATGTATTTTTTATACATCTTTATAGCAGAAATATAGTTCCCAAGATTTCTTTTTACCTTTTTAGGTTGCTCTTGAGTTCTATATTTGCAGGTCAAACTTTTTGTTAAGTTCTGTTTTTTTCATCAAAAATAGGTGAAATTCACTTATTTCATCGAATGACCATCTTCTTCCCTGGAAAAAAATGTTCATTCTGGCTGGGTAAGTTATTTTTGGTTGCATACCGAGTTCCTTAGCCTTTCGGAATATCATATTCCAGGCCCTTCGATCTTTTAATGTGGATGCTGCTAGATCCTGGGTGATCCTTATTGTGGCTCTTCTATATTTGAATTGGGTTTTTCTAGCTGCTTGGAGTATTTTTTTCCTTCGTTTGAGGGTTCTGGCATTTGGCCACTATATTTCTTGGTGTTTTGATTTTAGGATCCTTTTCAGTAGGTGATTGATGAATTCTTTCAATTTCTATTTTACGCTCTGTTTCTATAACTTCTGGACAGTTCTCTTAGATAATTTCCTGGAAAATAGTGTCCAGGCTTCTTTTTTTCATCATATTTTTCTGGGAGTCCAATAATTCTCAGATTGTCTTGCCTAGACCTATTTTCCAGGTCTGTTTTCCCAAGAAGGTATTTCACATTTTTCTCCATTGTTTAATTTTTTTGGTTTTGCTTGACTGATTCTTCTTGTCTCCTTGAGTCATTTAATTCCATTTGTTTGATTCTGATTTTCAATGAAGTATTTTCTTCACTCACTTTTTTATATCTTTTTCTAATTGTCCAATTGAGTTGTTTTGTTCTATGGAATTTTTTTCCATTTCATCAATTTTATTTTTTAGAGAGCTATTTTATGCTTCCAGTTCACTAATTCTGTGTTTCAAAGATTTGATTTCTTTATCCATTCTGTCTTTAAGTGAGTAGGATGACTTCTCTAGACTCTCTTGCTAAGCCTCCCTCTCCTTTTCCCATTTTTCTTCTAGCTCTCTTGTGAGAGCCTTTTTAATTTCTTCTATGAGATTCATCTGTGCTGAGGAACAGATGATCTCCTCCTTTGGGGATTCACCTGGAGACAGTCTGTTTTTAGTCTCCTCAGGGTTTAGAGTCTGCTCTCTATCCGTATAAAAGCTGTCAATGATTAAGGTCCTTTTCATTTTTTTGCTCATTTTGTCAGAGAAGAATCAGAGACAAACTAGCAAAGAAAAAAAGAAAAAAAAACCCAAATGGAATCTGCTTTTTTGTTGGGGAGGGGCTGGGTGGTGTTACCGAGCTTCCTCTACAGACTGTGGGGGCAGCAGCGAGGCACTAGCAGGACTGTGCTGCGCCTGCGTTTGGAGACTCTGAGAGCATGCTGAGACGCTGTAGGGGAGGAGTGGCCAGGTCTGGAGAAACTCCAGCTGTTTGGGGTTGTATTCTTCACCCCTGGTGTTTTTAGCTTCTCTGCTGGGCTACTGACTTGCTGCCAGGGCAAAGTATCCAATACTGTAGCGAAGGTCTTCCTGCAGAGATGGCTGAGATCACACCCCACCCCCCTATGGTCTGCTCTGCTGTGAGCTGCCTGCCAAGCTCTCGCTGCCGCTGCCCTCAGCCTGCGCCCAATCTAAAACCATCCTGCCCTCGAGCAAAAACAGACCTTTCCTGGCGAATTTCAAGGATGTCTTCTCTTGGTCACTATTTGTGGGTTTTTTTTTCAGTCAAGAATTAATTCAGAGGCTTGTAATGAGATAGATTCTGAGAGAAAACGTGGAGCTTACCCAGCTGTGTGCCTCCTCTCTGCCATCTTGGCCCAAAACATCATTATTCTAAAAGAAATGATGAGTAGGCTGATTTCAGAAAAGCCTGGAAATCTTTATATGAATTGATGCCTAGTGATACAAAAACTAAGAGGACAGTTATATAACCTACACACACACACACACACACACACACACACACACACACACAGTAACAACAAGATGATGTAATGATCAATTATGAAGGACTTGGCTCTTTTCAACAATGTGATGTTTCAAGGCAATTTCAATAGACTTGGGATGGAAAATACCATATGAATATGGATTGAATTTTCACGTTTTTATTTTTGTTTGCTTGGTTTTTTTTCTCATATTCTTTCTCTTTTGAGCTTTTTTTTTTCTTACACACTTTGACAAATACGTAAATGTGTTAAAAAGAATTATACATTTAATCTATATCAGATTTCTTGCTATTTTGGGTACAGGAGAGAAAAGGGAGGGAGGGAAAATTTGGAACTCAAAATTTTGTAAAACTGAATGTTGAAAACTTTTGGTACATATATTTGGAAAAATAAAATAGTATTTAAAAATAAAGTATTACAGTTTAAGCTTGCCAAAAAAGATATATATTAAATAGAGAATTCTTTCCTATGTCATTTTATGTTAGGGTTTTCTAAACATTGATGTATTGATTTCCACTATTTCTAATTTTTGCTTGTCTAGTCTTTTCATTGATCAACTTTTCTGTTTTTTTAAACCAATGCTAAGAGTTGTTGCTTCAAATGATAATTTCGGTTCTAAAAGTACTATTTCTCCTTTTCTTCCTATTTTTTATTTTTTTATATTATGAATTTTTTCCCATCCTCCAAATGAATTTCATTATTGTTTTGTCTGGCACTATAGAGCATCATTGTGGCATTTTGAGTGATATCACAAAAATATGTAAAATAACTTTGTTAGTATTGCATTTTTATTATATTAGCACAACTCAGCCATGAACAATAAACATTCCTTCAGCTATTCAAGTTTTTTTTAATCTTTAAGAAACATTTTATAGTTACATCTGTATAAGCACTGAATGTTCTTTGACATTTTAAATTTTTTTTTATTTTTTAGTTATTTTAAATGGAATTTCACTATAATTGTATCTTGAATTTGTTACTATTATATGGAAATGTTGAGTTTTATGGATTTTATAGCTGTCTACTGAAGCTCTTAGTTATTTCAATTATTTTTTCCTAGGAATTTCCATGTAAGCTAAGATATTACCAGTAAATGGGGAGAGTTTTGTCTTTTTGTCTGTCTTTATGCTTTTAATTTCTTTCTCTTGCATTATTGCCATTGCTAGTATTTCTAGATGATAGCAAATAAATTGAGGGGCAGGGGAAAACTAGATGAATCCTTGTTTAACTTCTGTTTTATTTGGAAAGCTTTTAGTGTATTACCACTAGATATGAAGATTGGTTTTTGTTTCAGATAATCATTTTTATGATATTAAAAAATCCTTTTTTGTCTGTATTTTGTGTAACATACATGATTTTTGTATTTTATCAATTGCTTTTCCTGCATCTATTGAGCCGTTCATGTTTTATTTTTTGTTTTATGTCTGTTTTGAATGTGATTGCTTATGCTATAGTATGTTTAATAGGATTATATTTAAATATTTGAATGAATATTCATTAATACCATACAGTTCTTCCATGGTGAATCCACCTGACTTTTCTAGATTCTTTTTTAAAAATCTACTTTGTGTTTTTACTTATTTTCTTTCTTCTTGGTTAGTTCCATGTATTTTTTGGTATTTTAAAATGTATTTTATTAATATCTTATATTTCACATCATCTATATTTTTCAATATACCCTTTCCTTCTCTCCCAGAGAACCATTATTTTCATTTCTTTTCCTCTTCATGTCTTTAGGGGCTTACAAATAACAAATACTTAATAAATATTTGTTCAATTGAATTCTTCCTCCATTTTTTCTTCTTAACCTATGGTTGGTAATGGAAAATTCAGTAGCTCTCTCACAAAGAAATTGAACAAGTGTTAATGGTTCTCAATAATAGTGCCTAAAAGCATACATTTATAGCCTGAAAGAAATGTCATGACAATCATTTATTTTTTTCACATAATCTTACTAATCAATGGGTCTGCTAATATGCTAAAGCTTTTCATATCCTTTTTGAAAGAGTTTGTAATATTCTTATAATCACTCTTATGACTAATACTGTTAGCAGGGTGCTCCCTCCTGAAGCCATATTTTATGCACATAGCTTGTGAAAATGTTCTTCCTTCACGTCTCCTCATTATTGTTTTCAACAGTGATTTAGCATAATTTGCTTTTAAGTGTTTTTTGACTATGTCAGGGGATCCCAATCCTCTTTATGATCTTTCAAGTGAACCACAAGTAATTTACGTCCATTCTTTCTGAATACTAGGTCTACCCAAACCTATGTCTCTTTGAGATATTTCAAGAATAACAACTGAGTTTCTGCTGATCCTGAGAAAGAGGGAGACCAGAATTGCATGAATAATCATAATATTAAATGTATTCATGTTCAATCACAATAATCAAGGTTAATAACAAGGTAAAATGGATAATGTCTGTGACAAATTACAACAATTGTCATGTATCAAGAAATCAAGTTTGATAATTACCTGTAGTATATAATAATGCCTGGGTATAATTTTCTTTCTACTTTAAATAGGAAAAACTTCTCTGTTATTAAGTAGTCTACACTGGCACATTCTCCCTCTGTTGCTTAACAAACAGCCTGCAGGTGGTCAGTATGACTAAGACAATACATTGTATACCCAAATTTCATTGCAAAATCAAGATTTTTCTTACTGATTCTTTGTGACTGCAAACACACACTAAGCATTTCACACAGGGTTCCATTTGTCACTGACCAAGCTCACAAAGATTTTTTACAGATACTCTTCATGTTTACTAACTTTGCTTTTCAAAAAAGGAAACATTAGCACTATCTCCTAACTCTCTTTCATTCTGCCCTAACAGCACATTATCATATCGTGGAAAACATTTTCATTTAGTTTTCCCTCTCCTGTGGAGTTCGATTCTGGACTAGATTCAGACTCAGAGGCAGATAGCGGGATAACTAAGCCATCACACTACCTGGAGTTCCTTCCTGGATTTTTCTGTCAGCTGGTATATATTGCTTTGGTGGGCCCTGATAGTCTTCTGTGCTGGTTCCATGGATGACTTTGCTAGTGGCTATGAAATGTGCTGCTGATCATAAAGTGAGAATGCTGTTTCACAATCATTTCCAAGTTAATCAGTCATCTAATTGTCCAACTGTACTTAATGAAAGCCTAATGTGTTAGTTACTATGGATACAGATACAAAGGCTAAGTGGTCAAGAAGTTCAGATTCAACTTTTATTCATAAGAATGAAAGACTTTCTTTTTTTTGGAAACGACTTCCATTTTAGAAAACTTTCTGCAATGCATATTGCAATATCAAAATTCTTTAGAGACTTATTAAACATATACACCTTTTGTATGGAAATGTAATGCTTAACAAAACAGATTGGACTACTGGAAGAAGAAACAAGCAAAGCTATATTCAAATTCCAACTCTGCCAGTCATTAGCTGTGTGGCTTTTGTGAAATCACTTAATCTCTCTGATCCTATGTTTCATCAATTACAAGAATTAAGAAATTGGACTAAAGCTGTTGTGTCAAATATATAAAATGGGGACTACTAAGCTATACAAAAGGATCCTTGATGAACATATATATTCACTTTAAAAACACATATAAATATTGTCTTTGTGCTATTGTATTTTTGTTAAATATTTCTCAATAGCTTTTGAATTTGGTTGGTTCACAGGGTGTGTGTTTCATTGTCCTGGACTAGATAATATCTAAGACTTCTTTAATATCCAGCAGTTTATAATTTTGACTGAAGACATATATGTACTTTGAAGAAACATCTGGATTATTTTTATTTATTTCTTTAATGTTTTATTGTTATCTTCTACTTTACCTTTACCTTTATTTCTAAATATATTATTTCCCCCACATTCCCTACTCAAAGAGCAACATTCATTATAATAATGGATAAAAAGAAAGAGATGATGAAAGTAGTTAGCACACAGTAACAAATATATCAAGTATCTATCAATATATGCAAAATTACACACCTCCCGTTTCTTCCATTTTTGCAAAGGGAAGAAGGAGATGTGATTTCTCATCTTACATTATTGATTTTACTAATTTACTAATTTTACTAATTTTTAAATTTATCTTATTTTCAGTTCTGAATTCGCTTTCTCTTGCCTTTTCCACTGCCATTCCTACCCAAACAGAAAGCAAATAACATAAAACCTGGTAATAATATAAATAGCCAATCAAAACAAATTCTTACATTAGCCATGTTAAAAAAAATACTCAATCTGTACTCAGAACTCATTAACTCTCTGTCTACAGAGGATTACACATTTCACTTTGAGTCCATTTGGAATTGTAGTTAACAATGATATTGATCAGAAGTCCTAAGTCTTCTAAAGTTGTTTTCTTTGTAATATTGCTGTTATGTTAAAAATTGTTCTCTTGGTTAAGTTTATTTCACTCAGCATCAATTTGTACAAACCTTCTTATGTTTCTTTGAAACCATCTTCTTTCATAATTTCTTGCTGTACAATAGTTTTCTATTACATACATATAGTATTTTTGTCCATTTCTCAGGTGATGGGAAGCTCTTTAGTTTTTCCAAGTCTTTGCTTTCACAAAGAGAGCTGCTGTAAATACTTTTATACACTTGGATTCTTTACTTTTTCTTTGGAATATAGATCTAGTAGCATTGTGGTGAGTCAAATGGTATTCATAATTTAATAGTTTTGGGGCACAATTGTAATTTGTTTCCGAGAATGTTTGGACTACTTCAAAGTTTTACCAATTTTCCATTAGTGTAACTATTATGCTCTGGTCACTCTAGCATTTAACATTTTTCTTTTTGTTCAATTTTACCAATGTGATGAATGCAAGGTAATACCTCCAAGTTTTAAAAATCACTTTTCTTGAATTATTGATGATTTATAACAGCAGTATCAAACTCATGTCCCAAAGGCCACATTAAGCCTACAAAACTCCAGTCAGATTAATATGCAATTAAGAAATGTTTAAAGAAATAAACACAAATAAAATGTAGCATAAATAGTGTTAATTTGTGTTTTTCTAAGTCAATGTGTTCCCCAAAATGTATTTCTATTTTAATTTGGAGACAATGGTTTAGAACATTTTTATATCATAATTAAGAGCTCTGCAAATTGCCTATTAATATCCTCGAATAATTTTTCAAATGGCAATGTTTCCAATTCTTATAAATTTGAATCAGTTCCTGTATATCTTGGAAATGAAATCTCAATCAGAGAACTGATACAAAAATTCCCTTCCATATTTTTACTTTTAGCTATGTTTATTTTTTATTTGTGTCAATATTTTTAAATTTTAATCAAAATTGTTCATTTTCAACCTCTCTATCTCCTTTTTGGTCATGAACTCTTCCACTATGTGTAGATCTGATAGGTAATTTTTTCCACATTTCAAAAATTTCTCTATGATGCCTCTATGTCTAAATTATGTCTTCATTTGGAGCTTATCTTGGTATGTGGCATGAGGTATTGTTCTATGCCTACTTCATTCAAAATTGTTTTCCCATTTCCCAACAATTTTTTGTTGAATAATTTAGTTCCTTCCCAAGTATCTAAAATATTTGCTTTTATCAAAAATTAGACTAGTGTGGTAATTTGTTCCTTTATGTTGTATAGCTAATCTGTCCCACTTATCAACCTTTCAGTTTCTTAGCCAATACCAAACTATTTTGATAATTACAGTTTTGTAGTGTATTTTGTGATTTCATATTTGTAGTTTACCTTTTATCCCACTTTTTTCATTAATTCTGTTGATATTCTTAGCCTTTTATTCCTTTAGATAAATTTGGTTATTATTTTTCTAGTTCTACAAATGAATCCTTTGGTAATTTGATTGTTATGTCACTGAATAAATAAATTAACTTAGGAAGCATTGTCACTTTTGTTATATTAGTTTGGCCTACCCACGAGCAATGAATATTTTCTTGATTATTCAGATTGATCTTTATCCATGTAAAGAGTTATTTGTAATTGTGTTCATATACTTCCTATGTCAGCTCAATAGTTATACTCTTTAGTACACTATGCTACTTGTATTTCTTTTAAGTGAGATTTCTCTTTCTATCTCTTTATGTTGGATTGTGGTGGTAATTGAGAAAAAGGATGTATGGGTTTATTTTCTATCCTTCAATTTTGCATAAGTTGTTGATTATTTCAATTAGGTTTAATCAGTCAACTTAGTCTAATAAGAGTCTCTAGGATTCCCTTTTTGTTGTTTTATTTTTAGCCTTTCTTATTAAAAAAAAAACTTATACCCATTTTCTTGTGCACAACAGGACATGAGAGGATTCAAGATAGTAACAATAGGGAGGCAGAGCCAAGATGGCACAGTAAAGACAGGAACTTGCTCAACCTCTCTCACAAACTTCTCCAAATTTCTTTAAGTAATGACTTTACACAAATTTTAGTGTCAGAACACTCAAAAAGATGGAGCACAACATTTTTCAGCTCAACGCAACTTAGGAGTTTGGCAGAAAAGGTCTGTGATATCAGTGTGGGAGTCCTGTGTGCAGTCCTGGACCAACCAGGCCCTGACCCAGCCCTGGTTCTGTCTAAGTGTCAGCTAAGCGGGATCTCTGAATCACTGGCAGTACTGGTGATTTCCAGACCCATATCTGATTGCTTACCATCTCAGGGAGGCAGGAAGAGAAGGAGGGAGGGAGGAATAGAATTTGGAACTAAAAACTTTTGTTTAAAAATTGAAAAAAATCCTTATTGACATTTTCTGTTTTTTTTTTTACATCACCACAATATGCCATTTTAAACTTTCCCCTTCCTCTTTCATGTAAGATATAGCATTCTTTAGGAAAGGGGAGGAAAGTTAGCATATATAGTCTATTACTTATTACACAATTTAGAACTGAAATGAAACTTGGAGATTAACTAGACTTCCCTTACCTCCATCCCCCACTTTAAATATAAGAAAATGAAACTCCATAGAAGTGAAGCAACCTGCCCTATCTCTGCCAAGATTCAAATCTATGTCTCTTAATGTCAACTCTAGTACTTTTTTCTTTTTTAATTATTTTTCCATATTAAAGTTTGGTTTTTTTATTAAAGCTTTTTAATTTTCAAAAGATATTAATGGATAATTTTTTCAACATTAACCCTTGAAAAACCCTGTGTTCCAATTTCCCTCCATTCTCCCCACCACCCCTAGATAGCAAATAATCCAATATATGTTAGACATGTTGTCCAATATATGCATACATATTTATACAATTATTTTCCTGCACAAGAAAAACCAAATCAAAAAGGGAAAAAATGAGAAAGAAAATAAAATGCAAGCAAACAACAACAAAAAGAGTGAGAATGCTAGGTTGTGATTCACACTCAATTCTCACAGTTCTCTCTCTGGGTGTAGAAGGTCATTGGAAGTGGTCTGAATTGTCTCATTGTTGAGCAGTGCCATGTCCATCAGAACTGACTATTGTGATTGCTGTTGCCATGTACCATGATTTCCTGGTTCTGCTCATTTCACTCAGCATGAATTCATGTAAGTCTCTCCAGTCCTCTCTGAAATCATCCTGCTTATTGTTCTAATAGAACAATAACATTCCATGACATTCATATACTATAACTTATTCAGCCATTCTCCAATTGATGGGCAACCACTCATTTTCCAGTTTCTAGCCACTACAAAAAGGGTTGCCACAAATCTTTTTGCACATATGGGTCCCTTTCCCTCCTTTAAGATCTTTTTGGGATATAAGCCCAGTAGAAAACACTGCTGCATCAAAGAGTATGCACAGTTTGATAGCTCTTTGGGCATAGTTCCAAATTGTTCTCCAGAATGGTTGGAATAGTTCACAACTCTACTAACAATGTATTAGTGTCCCAGATTTCCCACATCAACTCCAACATTCATCATTGTCTTTTCCTGTCATCTTATCGATCTGAGAGGTGTGTAGTGGTATCTCAGATTTGTCTTAATTTGCATTTTTCTTATCAATAGTGATTTAGAGCACCTTTTCATATGACTACAAATAGGTTCAATTTCTTCATTAGCAAATTGTCTTTTCATATCCTTTGACCATTTATCAATTGGAGAGTAGCTTGAACTATTATAAATTTGAGTCAATTCTCTGTATTTTAGAAATGAGGCCTTTATCAAAACCTTTGAATATAAAAGTGTTTTCCCAATTTATTATTTCCAGTACTTTAAAAAAATTCACATTGCACTTCCTTATAGTGCCTGTGTGATCTTGGACAAGTCATCTAATTTTGCTTGGTTTTAGTCTCCTCTTAAGTAAAACAAGAAACCTGTTTCAGATGATTCCAAAGATACCTTCTGTCTTTAAACCCTATGAACTTATGATTTAGGTAGAGTGAAGGTATTGTTTAATGAAGAGGTGAGAAAATTTCAGCTTTTCAGCAACATAGAACATTTTGTGATCCTTGCTGTGGCCTTCTTGTGTACTAAAGTATGCTTTTCATATGTTAGACTTTTGTGTCGAAAATACAAATTGGGGCAAAATTTTTGACAACAGTAAATATTGGTTTATAATTGAACAAAATGATTCTTAGTTTTCCATATTTTATGTGATAATTTTTAAAACATTGTCAACATAGCAGGGGTTGTATCATAATTACACAAAACAGGGAAAAAAAACCTGCTTGATTTTTGAAAGTCATCTTTATGTATTGTGAGGGACTTGTGAAATAGCACTTTTGCATGATTTAGGTTAGCATATGGTAGCAGATATTTGGGGGATAGTTTGAAATTGAAGATAGTTCTGATATTGAACCACAGATTCTAATCTTAAAGAACAAATGACATTAGAAAATATTTTTAATAAATGTTATTTGAAAGCAGCATGAATGCAGGCATACATGCAACATGAAATTATATTTACCTCTTCACATTTTAAAATAGATGAATGTGAAGGAATATAAATTTGGGGGGCTCACTTATATATATATATATAAATTATAGGAAAAGCAATCACAACAACTTTACACTGTGTTAAAAATTCCATGATTGCAATCTGGTAAAGACTTCTTGGAGTAAGTTTTGATTTTCTAATGAAAAAAAGATCTTCCGTTTCAATCTAGTCAATAGGTAATATATAATAAGGTTCACATCTCATTTTGTGGAGGGTTTTTCTTACTGTGCTTTGATCATTTAAGATTCAGTGTGTTAGAAATATATTTATTGCTTAAATACTTTAAAATTTCAATTCAGAATTAATTCAATTATTTTAGAATCATAGCATGTTGGAGCTGGAAATGATCTTTAATGTTCACTAAGATTCAACACTCTCATTTTACCAATAAGGTTAATTCAAATTCATAAAGTCAGGTTAATGATAGAGTATCTTTGAGTTAATAGTTATTCAATTCATTTACAAAATTTAAACTCATTCTCTTAGTATCATTATTATTGTTAGTACTGACTTGACTAGTTTTTGGAACAAATTGAATAGTCACTAAATAAAAAAAAAACCAACAAGATGAAGCAGCTGTGAATATCAATACAACCATAGGATTTGTGATTGACAAGGACAGCAGAGAGGGCAGAAACAGGATAAGTGCAACAAGCTGTGTTAGTGACACGCATGGAGCAGATTATGAATCTTTCCATGTTCAGAACTGAATACACGAACAGCTCCTCACAGACTGTGGTGTATGACTCAGCCTCACAATCCAGAAAGGTTTATGTATTTAGTAAGAAAATACAAAATACAGAACCTTATCTTTCTGTTTGCAAATATAAGCAAGGCATATATAACTTTATTTCTGGGATAAAGACAAGATTAATTGTTTTGTTTATACATGTTTCTCTTTAGTTCTTTCTTAGACACTGTAAGCTATTTTGACAGGAGTGGTGTGTCCAAACATTATGGTGTTGAATAAAAGAAAAAAGCAATCATAAACACGATGGAATGAATCATTACAAATGGAGAGAATTTGGTAATGTACATGAAAAAGAGTATGGGTGTATTTGAGTCATTATGTTTGCAGCTATGGCAAATAGAAGCTCAGATTTTGTAAGGTGCATGCTCTATCACTGCTACCTATAAAGGAAAATGTTCCAGAGTTACCAATTAGTGATTACATAAAGCATCTAACAACTTTAAATGTGAGATCTCATGTTTGAGAATCTTCACAGAATTTAAAGATGTCTAAGAGCCAACAAATAGGAGTTAGATTCTGAATCCTTCCTATTCTGCTTTTCCATTCTTCCAACCCCAAGTTGCTTTTTCTTTCTCCCAAAATTCTTCCCAGGATTGCAAATGGCAATATAGTATCTTATGCCCTAATGTAGTAAATCATGCCCTTGTGTAGTAAAACAGGACTAGATATAGCCAATTGCCTTGGAGCTTTCAGGATGTCATTAAACACTGGAAAAATTTACCCTGCAGTAGGATTTGTCTCCTAGTATTTAGGGATATTGGTATATTTGAAAAACAGAAGTGTGAAAAGTATCCTCTGGAGTTTGCATATGCTAAAATACACTTACACAGAACTTGAAGAACATTAACCTAACCAAGATCTTTTTATGATGTATTATGTCAAATTATAATCAAATCTGCTTTTATATCACAAAACTTCTGTAACACTATTTAGCTAATCATCCCTTCATAACATTGTTCCTCTGAAACTAACTGCCCTCTTTAATGTTATTTCATTTAGTGTTATTTTTTTTTTACCTTGAAACCAATTACTGGTATTAGTTGGAAGTGGGGCATGCTTCTTTTTTTATGGTCTTTGCAAAACTTATAATTTTAAACTATTGGAGAAACTCCTCTCTTTAAGCTTGTACTTAAAATAATCGGTTTAGATAATGCAAAATATTACTTGCTATAGCACTTCAAACTATTTACTTTTCAAGCTCTCACCTAGGGACTGAGTAGTCATGATAGCAGAGCATTACTCACTCTAACCAACCAGATCATGTTTTTAGATCTCTACTCTGGCCGCATTGCTGCCATCTTTTCTATCACTTTTCCTCTAGATCACTAGAGCTCCAGAGAACAGGCTTTTGTGTCCTCAGGATACTTAGCTTTGCCCTAAGGCTGACCTATCTCAATAGAAAAATTAGGGAGAATAAATCTGCACAGCCCACTTAATCTAGTAATCTCCAGATCTTGGTTTTGACTCTGTACCCTGGTTATGTTTTAGTCATCCACTTTGCCACTGTGAGGATACAAGCACCCCTATACATAATCTCTGCCTCTTGCAGAGGGAACCATAATCATATCAATACTACCATACTGATACCACCATACGATTACTTTCCATTTTGCTTTTGAAAGCAATAACCACTGAACTCACCTTTCATCATCTTTGTGACTTTCCTACTCCCAAATACCCTTGCCTGGCTACCACTTCCTTAAATGCATTGTCTTCCTCTAGTAGAATTTAAATACCTTTCAAACAGGGACTATGTCACTTTTATAAATTTATTTTTATCACTTCACTTAATTCTTGGCATGCAGTGTTTAAAATATCTTTCTGTCATTCATTCACTCATTAAAGTAAACATCTTTAGTAAATGCTATAGGATAAGTATTATATGTAGACATTCAGAAAATAAGAAAATATGATAATCTGTTATAATTATTTAATATTTGAACTAGTCTGGCATTCCAAGTTATCAGAGAAATTAATTAGAAAGTTAGTCATGGTCTTTTTAAAAAAGTGAATCAGTCTACTGATACATCTTATTTAAAGAGATAGGTGGAACAGGTAAGCTCTACTTATAACAGTGTCCATCTAAATATAGCAAAATAGTTCTCTATAACTTGAGGTAGCAGGAAATCAAACTAAAATAATGATCCAGAACATCAGTATTCTATTGCAAGCCAGACACTGTACTAAGTTCTAGGGACACAAAGAAAGGCAATAAAACAAAACAAAAAAGTCAACTACTGCCAAATAAAAATGACAACAACAAAAACCCCAAAGAAAGGCAAAATGAAACAAAATCTAGTCCCTATTATTGAGGATCTGACATTTTAAAGGAGGAGACAACAAACAACTACATACAAACAAAATTTAGATGGAATAAATTGGAGATAATGTTGGAGGAAAGGCACTAAATTTCAGGAATACTGGAAAAGACTTCTTAAAGAAAGTGTGACTTAAGCTGAGATTTGAAGGAAGCCAAGAGGCAGAAAAGAGAGAAAAAGGGAAAGGACATTTATTAAGTCTCTTCATTGTTCCAGGAAGTGTGCTAAGTATTTGAAAAATTTGTCTCTTTTGATCATTATCGAAACTCTATGAGAAAGGTGTTATATTTATCCCCATTTTGTGGTTGAGGAGGCAGATAGAGGTTAAATGACTTGTCTAGGATCACAGTGACTCAAATACAGTCTTTCTAATTCTAGCCCCAGCATTCTATCCAATTCACTTAGCTGCTAGAAATAAGACAAGAGCATTCTAAGCAAAGGATATAATCAGTAAAAATGCTCAATTTCAAAATTTCAAAATGCAGTGACCATTAATTAAGCACCTACTATGAGCTAGTTAGATGAGGACATAGAAAAATAAGATTTAGGACTGGCTAAATGACATCAGGGGAAAATTAGAGGCTGAGGCTTTTAAGGTTTATTTTGATAGACAAGCATAATTTGACAAGAAATAAGGAGGGAATCGTATGTTAATTAAGTATAGGAAATGTTCATAAAGACTAGAAATTAAGACTTGCAGAGGATAATAAATTGTTCACTTGGTGGGGGGAAATGGGTTATTGTAATGACTAGTATAAGAAAAATCTGGAAAGATAGTCTGATTACAGATTGTACAGGAGTTTAAATTCCAGGCTAATCAGATCTATGTGAATGAATGATAGAAATTAGCAACCATGTGAAGCATAGTCTGGGTAGTGGGAGGGACTGTTAGAATAATCAATGAAAACCAGGGAAGGCAGTTACTAAGACTGTATGTATTAGTATGGATAGAAAGAAGGAAACTGATGTAAGATTTCCCAGCATCATAGATATAAAACAGTGAACTTGAAATGACCTTGATGGTCATCCTGTAGGTAGATTATCAGTGGATGTGGGAAAATTGTTGAAAACTTTGTAAATTGTTTTAAACGTTTTTGAGCATAACAACTCTAATTATACATGTTTATATATGCATGTTTTATGTGCATATATAAACATACACGTGTTTATATATGCATGTATTTATATATAACATATATATATCAGAAGAGTTGTTAAACTGTGAAAAGCACTTTGAGTTTGATATCTACTGAAATTAAGAAGCACAAAAATCATGAACATAACTTGGGAAGTGTTTTTGATACAATATTCAGAAATTTGTGGCATATTTGTTCATTGAGCATTTCAACAAATATTTACAATGAGCTTACTAGATGTAAAGCATGGTGATGGATGATGGCTTAAAAGATGAATAATACATGATCCTTAGCCATAGGGTGGTTACAATCTAAGAGAGGAGGGGAGACAATTATAGAAGCAATTAGAAAGAAAGTAGAATGTAAAACATGTCTTGAGAGACAAAGTGCAATATATATTCAGAGGAAGGAGAGAGTACTCCTTAATGAAAAGATTAGAAAAAGCTTCCAATGAGGAGTAGTCATAGATCTGATAATGCTCTAGGGCTCTGAGATGAGGCCTATTACTATATTCTATATCCTCACCCTTACTTGATACTCTTTTTTCTTGGCTCATTAAACCCTTTACTAGTTTTTTTTTTTTAGTTTTCACTAATTCTTTTCCAGACAGCAATTCCAATGTAGCTTGAGGAAAGAGACTGATATATTTCCTATTTCTGACTCTGGAAGTAAACTTTTTTATATTCTCAAAGATTTTGAGTGTCTAATGGCCTAATGACCAAAGGAATGAGTTGTACAGGTATTTTTAGTTAATACAAGTCTTTAATTAAGTGAACTAATTAAGAAATTAAGTGAACTAAGTCTGATTGTTTCTTGATCCCTCTCTCTAACTAGCCCCTTTTTCTTGTAGACCTTGTTCCAGATTCATCTAGCAAGATGTTTTAATTGATCAAAACTATATATATATATATATATATATATATGATTATATTTTAGAATCTAGTTTTCCAATTCTTTACTCTAAGCTTGGAATTTCTTAGGTCTTCACTTCTTTTGTGGTCTCTGAAATGAGTTCTCCAATACCTATCTCTGACTTAGGGAAAACCTTTGTTATTTTCTGCATCTATGATTAGAAAAAAAATTCCCTAAAAGTTGCCTCTTGAGATTCATACTATTTCCTCTTAAATTCACAACTAGATCAATCTTTTCCCTAGAATTTTAAGATATACAATCCTGGAAGCTCCTCTTCTCTTGATGTTGAGTTGTCTTCTATGTTCAGTTGGTTTCAACTGAATTCATTAGCTATTGATATAGATGGTATGTTCTCATAAGCCATGTAACAGTTCTCCTTACATTTTAGTGTGAAATGCAGTGAGATTTGAGAGAGAGAGAGAGAGAGAGAGAGAGAGAGAGAGAGAGAGAGAGAGAGAGATATGGGGGGCAGAGAAAGGAGAGAAGAGAAAGAGAGAGAAGAATTGGTGTCAGAATGTCTGAATTCAGATCCTCAAGTCCTGATTCTGTTCCTTGCTTGGGTGTTCTTGAATGGTTATTTTTACTTCTATTGGCCTCAGTTTCCTTATTTTTAAAATCAATGAGTTGTGCTATATTTGTATCTAGTGTTATTTCTAAGATTATTTTAACCTCTAAATTCCGTGATTCTATGATCTAAGCCATCGTTATCTTCCACTCTGAATCTATTACTCATGTACAATGTTGCCTAGCTGATTATTGAATTCACCAAGAAAGGATGGAGAGAACAGAGAAATCTGAGAAAACAGCTTCTAGGATCTAGATACATCTAAATGGAATGAACCTCCAAAGAGCTGAGTGACAATATGAAAGGGAGTGTCTGAAAATGATCATAAAAAGCACAAAACATATGTGGTCCTCCTCCTGATGCTGTACTTCAGTTGGTCACAAGGAAAGGTGCAGTTAGTATTAGATGGCTGGATAGTCAGTGATTGTGTGTTTTTTGTAGGTAGACATATGGATTTGAATAAAAAGATATGAAACAAGAATGGGGAGGACAGATGAAATATGAAGAGTAACGACAATAGAACTGAGTCTCCAAGGAGCACCATAGAAGGAAAAGGTTGCAATCAAATAAGGACATAGAAGGGATGGAATTAATAAATATTATTATGAGAATGTATAATGGCAAGAAAAGGAACTTTATTTTGGACATCTTTTGACTCAAATACACAATGATTTTGAATCATGCCTTTGAGACATTCTCATGGATTGTTATACCTTTTCCAAAGAAATATTAATTTTTATTTGATTATCATTTTCTGAACAATTAACAATGGACATCTTTCCTTGGTTCATGCTGTAGCATAGGCTTCTCTCCTGAGAATGCTATTTTCAATTAGTCTAGCACTGTAATATACAGTATTCATGTTTTGTTATTGTTCAATTGCGTCTGACTTTTTGTGATCCCATTTGGAGTTTTCCTGAGAAATATAATAGAGTAGTTTGCTATTTCCTTCTCCATCTCATTTCAGAGATGAGGAAAATAAGGCAAACAGGATTAAGTAACTTACCCAGGGTCACATATCTAGTAAGTGTCTGAGGAAAGATTTGAAATCAGGAATATGAGTCTTTAAGATTCCAGTGCTCTCTCCACTGTACCACCTAGCCGCTCCTACTTAATTAATCTGATAGTATATAAAATTAAGTATTTTGTATTACCATGTTTTCCCCTTCTGCCCTTAAGAACAAGGTCTGTCACAATAGACAGTGAAGATCTCAACAGGTATAAATAGATGTGGAGGAAACATTATGAACAAAGGGAGAGAAATTGGAAATTCAAGGTACATTTAGAGAAGAGTGAACAATTTCACCCATTTATTATCAATGAGAAATGCTGATTTTACACATACTATATATACACACCATTATACCAAATTTTGGGAAAAGTATAAAGTTTAGATGATCTAGAGTCTCAACTGTCATGCAATTTACAGTTTAATACAAGGGGAGGAGGAGAGATACAAATACAAATAACTCAAATTTACAATAATGTATAATAAATTGTACAAAATAAAAGACTATATGTATCCCAAGGGGAAACAGTTTTATTAACAGGGGGCACCAAGGAAAACTTAATCAGTGAATTATTGTCTGAGTTGAACTTTAAATGATAGGTAGTAATTTAATATATGAAGTAAAGCAAGGAAAATATCCTAGGTGCAGAGAACATTATAAGGACAAGGAATTAAGAAAACAAAAAGCATTTCTGAAGAATAGAACAGTCCAATTTGATTCAAATGTTGTTGTTTTTCACTCCTCATGTCTCCATTTGGGATTTTCTTGGAAAATATATTGGAATGGTTTGCCTTTTCCTTCACTAGCTCATTTTACAAATGAGGAAACTGAGGTAAACAGAGATTAGTAACTTGTTTAAAGTCACACAACTAGTAAGTGTCTGAAGTCTGACTGAACTCAGGAAGATGAGTTTTTCTGACTTCAGGCCTAACATTCTATCCACTGTGCTACCTCCCTGCAGATAGATAGGTGATAAATATGGGGTAGGTAGGTAGGTGGATAGGTAGGTAGGTACGTAAGTGGGTAGATAGGTAGGTGGGTGGTGGGTGAGGAAATGGATAGATAGAAAGGAAGATATATAGTGTAGGTAAAAAAAAAATAATATTGACAGCTAAGCCTACAGGAAGAAATTTTTAAAATGACTGATTAACAGGTAAGTATTAGTGGGAAAAGGTATGTAATTGTCCCTAGGTGATTTTGTTCTTTAAATCTTCCTTTAAAATATATTTTGTCTTTTGATTTGCTATTCTTCAATATTTTTGTATTATTATTTTTATAAAATCTGCACTAAAGTCTTAATCTGATTTCTTACCATGTCATCGAGTTGACTTGCATTCTTAAAAGTTATTTGAGCAGGTTTTGAGCTATTGTAGGTTCCATCAAGCTGAAAAGTTCAGTCTGATTCTTAGGATAGATTGCATTCTTGCAATAGGGGGTTCAGATTGGCTAAATTTGAGAAAGTTTTTTTTTTTTTTACCAGTAAGACTATAGAGCAATGAATTTTGGAGACATAACAACCCTCAAAAACTATTTCATAATTTATATAGGATTTGACATGTGTCTATGGAGGAATTATTACCTACTCCTATGAAATTATAGATTCTTTAAGTATTGGCATTCCAATATAATTCTTTAAAAATTTTAAAAACATGAATCAAATAGAAATGTCATTCTTATATTTATAGGAAGCCAACTTTTTAGACTAGGAGCCATATACAAAGTGTCATTGCTCCTTCAGTGACAAACATATTCTAAATATAAGTCAAATACCTATAAGAAAATAAGCAGCTTCTGAGTATTGAGCTTTCAAATCTAACCTAATAAATTTATAGAATATCTTTCAGAGATAGAGCAACCATGTAAAAAGCTTATATTACATTCAACAATCATTTATTAAAATTTTATGAATATAGCACCATACCAGGTCTATAAAAATATGAAAACACAGATGACCAATCAAAGCACTCAATTCAGGTAAAGGCATAAACCAGACATTTATCAAATAGCTTCAGAATAATAATAACACAATGCTGAGCAAGTGTATGACAAGACAGCATAAATACACACTCTGTCTTCATCTCTTTGTCTCTGTCTCTCTCTGAAGGAGGGATGACCAGAGGGGTCATATTGTAAATGACTTCACCATGCAGTATTATTTGGTGGTAGAAATCATAGCATAATATGGCTGGAAAGGACTTAATAGATCATTCTCATTTCATATATATGAACAAATTGTATCCCAGCTTAATTTGATCAAGGTCATATGTCTAATCAGTGTCAGGGCCAACATCCCAAACTAGGCCTTTGGCCTAAAGGCCATTGATTTTTCCAGTATTAAATACTGTATCTCACACCAGCAGAATATATGAAAAAGCTCTAACAGTCTTATTAAGCCACCACAATGAATCTTTCTGTAAGCCTATTTGTGTGTAAAGGATTTTGTATTTCAGATATTTGATAGCATAAGAGAAAGACCATTAGGTGTTTTCTCATTTGTAAAGTGGAGATAACACACAGCCACCATTCACTGTTGATATAAAGAATATCTAAAATAAAGTGAAACTTTTATATTCGTCCTAATGCCATTTTTGGCAATTAGCTGGGTTAGTAATATTCCATTTAGCAGATCACAGAATTATTGAAATTTGAGGTTGAAAGAGGCACTAAAGATCATTTCTTTTAACTTCCTAATTTGATAAGTGAGAAAATTAATACACATAGAAGTTAAGTGATTTGCCCAAGGTCACATAGCTAATTAGTTATAGACAGAGCTGAGATAAAATAGATGAGTAGTCAGAAACTTGCTTAGAGTTGAGTTGGTACCAAATGAAGGAATAGAACTCCAGACTCACAATTTCCATTTAAGACTATTGACTTCTACTGTCACTATCTTTTTTGCTATAAGTAGATCTATCTGCATTTTATTTTCATATTATGAAGTACTCTCTTCAGAGCTGTAGATTAGACCTTTCAACTTCTTTCTTTCTTTAAATGTTCAATGAGAGAACTATCAAATATGCTAGAAATTTTTTTAGCTTTTTATTTTAAAAATATATGCATAAATAGTTTTAAACATTCATCCTTACAAAACCTTGTGTTCCAAATTTTTCTTCCTCCCTTTATTGCACATACTTCATTTAGACAGCAAGCAATCATGTTAAACATGAGCAATTCTTCTATACATATTTTCACACTTAACATGCTGCACAGGAAAAATCAGATAAAAACGGAGAAAAAATGAAAATGAAAACAAAAAGCAAGCAGACAACATCAAAAAGGTGAACATACTATATTGTGATCCACATTCAGTCCTTATCAGTCCTCTTTTTAGATGCAGATGACTCTCTCCATCACAAGTCTATTGGAACTGGTCTGAATCATCTCATTGTTGAAAAGAGCCATGTCCACTAGAACTGATCATTGTATAACTTTGTTGCTGTGTACAATGTTCTCTTGGTTCTACTCACTTCACTCAGCATCAGTTCATGTAAGTCTCCCCAGACCTTTCTGAAATCATACTGCTGATTGTTTCCTATAGAATAGTAATATTCCATAATATTCATATACCATAACCGATTCAGCCATTCCACTTAGTTTCCAGTTCTTTGCTGCTACAAAAAAAAAAATGACAAAAAAGTTGGCACAAACGTGAATCCTTTTCCCTTTTTATGTTCTCTTTGGGATACAGACCCAACAGAGACATTGCTGGATCAAAAGGTATGCACACTTTTGTAGCCCTTTGATCATAGTTCCATATTGCTCTCCAGAATGGTTGGATCACTTCACAACTCCACCATTGATGTATTAGTGTCCCAACTTTCCCACATTCCCTCCAACATTTATCATTATCTTTTCCTGTCATCTTAGCCAATATGAGAGATATGTAGTGGTACCTCAGAGTTGTCTTAATTTGCATTTTTTCTAATCAATACTGATTTAGAACATTTTTTCATATGACTAGAAATAGTTTTAATTTCTTTGTCTGAAAATTGTCTGTTCATATCCTTTAACCATTTATCAATATATATATATGTATGTATATACCAATTTAGCCATTGGAGAATGACTTGTATTCTTATAAATTTGAATTGATTCTCTATATATTTTAGAAATGAGACCGTTATCACAATCCTTGGATATAAAAACTTTCCTCAGTTTTGTGCTTCCCTTCTAACCTTGTCTGCATTAGTTTTGTTTGTACAAATCTTTTTTAGCTTAATATAATCAAAATTATGCATTTTGCATTTCATAATATACTTTAGTTCTTTCCCCAAATTTCTTCTTCACAGATCTGAGAGGTGGACTATTCTTTCTTCTAATTTGCTTATAGTATCACTCTTTATGTCTAAACCCATTTTGACTTTATCTTGCTATAGGGTGTTGGGTGTTGATCGATGCCTAGTTTCTTCCATATTATTTAGAAAACTTTTTAAAAATCAGAATAACTTCACTGTTTCCCTTCTTTATAATTCCTCCCCAAAACAAAAGGGAAAAGAATAAAAGAATAAGTGATCAGATGTTTTAAGAAATGTACAGATAAAACCATAAAATGTTTATGGGAGATAAGTCTCACATCTTTTAAGCTAACCTGTTGAATTTCATTTACACTGAAAAATAAAACTCCAACCTTTACATATCAATTCATAGTTTTACATGAAATATTCTTTTTCTATTCTTTGTATATGAAAACATTCGTGTTTGTCAAATTTAGAATGACAAAAATAAATTATTAATTAAAAAATAAATTAAGAACTATATTTACTGAACTGAGTTGAACTGGAATAACAATGGTAATCAGGCTGAGCATCTATTATCAATCACTTTTTTTGTTGCTATTGTTGGCCCAGGGTCTCTTCTGGTTTTTATTATTATTATTATTTCTTTTACACTCTTTCTACAAAATTCACTACTTTAAACTCAATACATGAAAACTTGTAATTAAAAATAAATATAGTAATGAAATTTGCTCTAACAAAGGCTTCAGTGCAGGGGTCCTGGTAGCAGTGAATTTGCCTAATGTTTCTTGAATGCAATTTTTTTTCATGGAACCTTTCAAGAACACATACCCTATACAAAAAACACCACACCTGTGCATTAGATAGTTCAGATGACCATTTTATCTAACATTTATGGTGACTTCAAAATTATTCCCTTGGAAACAGACATTTTGGGGAACAAAATAGTTAGGAAAGAGATATCCTGATAACTTCAGCTTAGCTTTAACAAGCACTTTTACATTATTTTTTCTTGACAATCTTATGAGGCTGATGGGGCCCTGATTATGATCCTCAAAGAACAGATAAGGAAACCAAAGATCAGAAAAATCAAAATCAAATGGCTTGCTTAAGGACTTGAAGTTGGTTAGTGGTAGTGCAAGGGATAAAATTCCACACCCCCTGGTTTCTAGTTTAGCAAACTATTCATTGATCACTCTATATTGGAGACAGCAGACAAAATTTGAATATAGTGTGATGGTCTGCTCAGAGTAACTGTTAACCAATGAAATAATGCAAAGTCAGTGTTCATTTCAGTCCAAAGTACTTCGGTTTTCTATTGCGGAACCATGTGGTTTTTGTTTGCACATCATCCCGGTACACTTCTTTTCTGAAGTAAATCCCAAGGTGTCCTTTTGAAGGTCTGAGTTAATCCTTAGAAGAACTGAGTCTGTCTGATTCCAGAGAGGGGAAGCAAAATCTGCCTTTTTCTATTCTGCATTTCCTTCCCTTGGGAGAGAAGGGTCTTTGTTGTTCTGTACTCTTGTATGAAATAAGCTAGACTTTAGCTGTTTAAATGCTAAATGGGCTTACTGAAATGAATAATTATTTCCATGCCTTAAAAGCTCTCCTCTCTACCACAAGTACATACAAGTACATACTTTCACTTTCATTTCTTCAATTTAATGTCTCTACTTTAGGAAAAGTAAGATTTGCACAACAAAAGACTAGAGAGAATAGAGGCTCCATGAGTGAATCCAAATTTTGAGAGGCTGGAGAGACCCAAAGCACACTACATCCCTTAGACACTTACACTCTTAGCACTTTGGGATTCATTGTTGCTAAGATTTTCTTGCTCTCTTCCCTTTTTAAAAGCAGGTGGGCTAAGATATTTCTTTGGAGGCTTTATGAGCCATTTCTCTTGTGAGAGTCACATCTCCAGTCTGCCAAGGAATGAAAATTCAGACAATCACATGGATCATTCTGAATGGTGCCAAATAGATTCCACTGAACGCCACTGACAATTATTGCAGCACACGTCACTGAGATGTGGCAGCTCCTTCTAGAATCAGGCATGAGGCTCGTCCTTAATGCAACAAAAATGACAGCCGTATACCTATGCGGGCAACACTCCCTATAGAAATAACAGTTTCCTGCTTTGGGGGAGAAAAAGGGGAATGGGGAGAAAGTGATTTTTCTTCGAATGATTGACTTCACATAGCAAAGTCTTAGTCCTAGTTGCACGAACTCCCTTTCTATCAATGGCTAATTGTTGTTTGCAGCAATTAGATTGGTTAAAAAAAAGTCACTTGCACCAAAGATTAGGAGCAATAATAGAGAATGCCTACTAGAGTCAGAGAAGGATAAGAATGGAAAAAGCAGAAACCCAAAGCGAGAGGTTTATTACCGTGAAGGGTGAACACATCCTAAAAGTCGACCACAATTTGGGGAAAATTAGTCCCATAGTTTCTCAACAAAGTGGTCCATGGAGTCATATCAGAAAGCAAATGAATGGCAAGGAGTGAAAAGCAAAGGTGACAAAATAACTGGCGCGTACCAAGTTTTGAAATCTCTATATCTGAAAGCCAAGACTAACTGAGAAATTGAGAGGCAAGGAAGAAATTGTGAGGAAGAATTAAGGGGAGGGGGAGAAGGAGGGTGTACAAGCCAAGAAAGCAGAACAGAGTAGGGATATAAAGAACAAAAGCCCTAGTCGAGTCTGTCGGCGGCAAGGAGGGAGCATGGGGTGTTTTGAATAATTATTAAAATTAGCATGTGTCTGCGCCATCCTGTGGGTGTGGTGCAGAGCGGAGTGTAAACTCTAGCAGGGCTGGAGCAAACATTGGATTATAGGCAGCGAGCCTGCCAGGCAGAGGAGTAAAGGAGACAGGAGCGGGAGGCACACCGGGAGCAGGATGGCTTCGTCTCAAGGGAAGAACGAGCTAAAATTCGCCGACTGGATGGCAACTTTGCCAGAAAGCATCCACAGCATCCCTCTCACCAATTTAGCGATCCCAGGTACGATTGAAGTGGCTGCCCTGGCCGGCTCCCAGCGGAGGGCTTGGGGTGGGTTTGTTCTCTCCTTTCTGCCCTGCCACCCTGCTCTGCTTTATCTGCTATTGAATGGTAACTTGTCACTGGCTACAAAGAAGCTATTTTCTCAGGGTTCGGAGAACACATGCTCAGGAGCCCCTAGCTTCTGGCCGTTTTGCAAATCTCTGGGGACCAGAGCGCCTCGGTTGGTGTCAAGGTGACTGGGGTTTCCAGTAGCTTTTGGATTATGCTGTGTGCCAGGGTAGAGAGGGTCCTAGAGGGTGCTTGGAGCTTTACAGCCCCCTTGTTTCCCAGAACTATTTTTTCCTCCGACATTGGGGGCCAGGCGGAAGGAGCTTTCGAGAGTTGGAGGTGGGGGTCGTCTTGTATGACCAACCTCACTGCGCCTCCAGGGGGCTCGGCTTTCAGATGGAGGACCTCAGACTCCTTCCGCAGAATTGAGCGGCTTGGGGTGGATTTCTCGGTCAGACCCTCCCAGGTCATTTATATTCTTCTCGGGTCTTCCTTAAAGGGACAAAGCACCTTTCAAAGAGTCAAGGAAAGTTAGTAGCACCAGAAAAGGTTGCTTCTGGAAGAGATGGGCTGTTGGAACAGAGTAGGCAAAGGAGACTTTTCCAGATGTTCGTAGAAAAAAAGCGGGAGGTCAGAGCAGGATGGGCTTACTTGGCTTGTGGGCTGTCAGGTGTAGTTCCGCGTTTGGGAGAAGTGCACGGCAATGATATTAAAAGATCTTGGCCAAAAAACCAATCCCAGGGAGGTTTGCGGAGGGAGAGCATTTGGCTTTAGGGTTGAAATCCAGTAGGGGGTTAATAAGGAACAAGTTTTAGAAGCCAGAGAAAGGGTAAGGGAAAGGAAAATAGAAAAAAAAAAAAGAATTTTGCTAGATGAATCTCTCTGAAAGGTAGAAACTGTCGGACCTGGAAGGTTACAGGATAGTTCAGATTTATTTAGGAATGTAGGTAAAAGGCTTTTGTAACAGAAGAATTCCATACCTTCTGGTCCAGGGGTACAGGAAACAAGAGGTCTTTTGCTGAATTCACAACATGAACCAAATTGAGTACAAATTTGGTTATTACTTCCCAGCGGGGAGGAATGTGCCTAGAGAGTAGCAGATGCCGCTGTCCATTTCAGGACCTCTGTAAAAGACTTGTTTAGCTTGTTGGGGCCCTCAGTGACTTCTTACCTTTTCAGATCCAGGTTTTTTGGCTTAAATCAACTGTGTGCCCTCTCTCCTTCCTCCCACTCCCCATCTCTCCCCCTTTTCCCACCCCAATTCTGTCTCAGACCATGGGATCAGGTACTGAAATTCTCCAAAGGCTCGACTAAAGGCTGGCTGGATTTGCTCAGTAACTGGGTTTGTTTAGCGTCTGGGAATTTGCCATCTCTTTTGCCACGACTACAGGCAATAACAGTGAATGGGTATTCAGTCCTCTTGCATTTTTTATTATTCTGGGGTCCTAAGATTTGTAAATGTTTATCTTCTGACACTAAAGATGCAGTTTTCTTGAGTTCTAAGGATCCCATTGTGAAAGGAACATCTTCCAAAACCAATTTTTCCCATTCCAAGTGATACGTTGGATGGACTGAAAATTTCTCCCTCAAAGAAAACTATGTACAAAGTATATGATTGGGTTTGCTGGGAATCCTAGTCCTGCTCTCCCTGTTTCTCTAATCTTCTGTTTTATCTGAATGTTATAATCCCATGAGAACAGAGATTAAAATCATTTGGCACAACAGGAAAGAAACTGAGCAAGAGAGAGTTTGAGTGTCCTGATTAAAGTCATGTAGCTAAGTCACAGTACCTACATAGTTTTAGACTTCATCAGATTCATTGTAGGATTTTCTTTCAAGGTGCAGACAATAAAATTTTATAACAATGTAATTTTCTATGTTGTCATTAAAAACATAAATACTGTGACTTTTTTGGAAGTCCATTTACATATCATTATGTTCCATAGGATTTCTATTTGAAGAGACCTTATTGATCATTTAGTCCCATGTTCTCTTATTATCAGTGAGAAAATTGAGGCTCAGAAAAGTTGTTCAATGAGGCAGTTATTATTAGCCCCATTTGTACTTAGCACAGTGTTTGGCACACAGTAGGTTCTTAATAAATACTTGTTTTCTTTACCTAAGTGTCACATGGCTACTAGATGATGTAGCCAAAATTTGAGCTTTGTCTTTAAGTTCTTTCATTATAACATGTCTTGGAATGTTTTACATTACATGACAACCCAAAGAAAGAGGTCTTTTATTGTCTTTAGAGAAGATGTCATATTTCTTCTCCATATAGTTCTTTGCTTTCACCATGGTATAATTAACATGGATGTGATACAGAAAGATATTGAAGATATGTTTGAAAACAAAAGTTACCAGAGATTTAGTCTAGGATTGGGACTGGGAATGGAGTGAGAGAACTTCCTTCTCCATCTTATGCTCCAGCTTTGCCATTGTTTCTCCAGGGTTTCCAAACTATAAATCTGATATCAAACTTTACACTACCTACCTACAATTTTTGATCCCCAATTTGAGTTCTACAAGTAGAGATCTCTATCCCTCTGCTCGTTTTAGAAACACCCCTATTATTATGCTTATTGGAAGGGGTCTCTCTTGTTACTCAGTCTCTGACATCTTTTTGCAGGATAAAATTCCTGAGTTCTGACCACTGAACCAGAGTCTGATTTTCTTCATTCATCAATTAATTCAATGATTCTAATTATCTATTTGTAAAGCATACTATGCTAGGAGAAGGAAGTGATACAAGTTTATTACATCATATTTCCTGCCTTCTTGGAGATTAATAATTCAAACATATAACTATTATACATAACATTACTTTATAGAGAAGTACCAAGCATTGGGTTTTATGAGGTTCTGGACATAGATCATGAATAATGCGGAACCTTCAACATGTTCTTTTACAGAATAATTTAATGGGGGATGATATCCCAAGTATGTGGAATATCACATTAATAATGTCATTTTTTTGATAACAGACTTCTTTTGTTGATTTTCTTTTCTTCCTCTTTAAAATGTATTGAGGGACATCTTTATAGAGTATGAATGTGGGGATAATTTAGGTGATGTAAAAAGAAAAGATACAAATAAAGTCCATTAAAATCAGTCAGGATCAGGAAGACATAATCATTCCAGACTTTGTTAATTCAAAAGGAGGAAAGAGACCTATCTGAAGACTTCCCCTATAAACTTCTTTTCTTCTTTTGGAGGAAAAAAGGTGAAGTCTTTTATTCTGAGATGTGTAATTGGAGACTATTAAACACTAATGGAATAATTGCCTCAAAATCATGCTAATAGCTTCCTGGCTGCTACATGTTTACTTGGCCAGTTGTTCCAACTTGAATTAAGTAATTATCTCCACCATTTAAAGCTTCTCCTCTACTACCAAATAAGTGTTTCAGTTATAGGAGGTATTTCTTCTGGAACATCCTTAATGCTTTGGGTTTCCTTAGGTTAGGTGATTAAAAAGTGAAAAGCGGGTTAATTAAGAGAACTAACAGAGCAGCTGACCTGGATAAAACCTTTTGGTATAGAACATAACAATTGGCAGGTGTGTAATATTTATCATTCAGTATCAGTAGTAACCTAAATATTTCCCAAGTGATTGTATCTTTTAATGCTTTCAGAAATGCTTTCATTTGCTATTTTGCATTTAAAGGGCCCCAAGACTTGGTATTGATGGGGTTGAGAAATCAAGTTAGTCATTGGTATTAGTTATTTTATCTCTCTCTTTTTTTTTAAATGCTAGACTGCAATGAAAAATCTCTCCCATTTTCTGGACTTTTCCGTTCAATTTATCATTTCTTTTTTTCTGGGACAGAAAATTAAATTTTGATTAATAAATATTTGTTTAATGATATCCTAGAATCTGGATTGCTACAAATTGGAAAAGCAGGAAAAAGTACAAATGCAGATTTATTTAAACAAAGCAAAAAAGAAGCAGGAAAAGATAAAAGTATAAGAAGCCGATAAAGGCTTAACATCATAAAACCACTTTGGAAAACCATCCTATTCTAATGTGGAACTGATAACCTCTAACATTGTTAAAGGATGAATCACTTGTTTCTTCTTATGTAAAGTATTCAAAAGAGGCAATAAATCCAAGGGTTTTCTAAATGCAGTTCCCCTTGGTTATAGGCCAAATCTAAAAAGGATATAAACGTGGTTCTTGTTTGGTCCCAGCTACATACCTGATGTAACTTTGGGAATTTTTTTTTTCATTTTTTTTTCAGTGAACTGACCCTTAACAGAAAAAAAAAATTGGCTTTAGAAAAGCTCTCAAAACTTAAGGCAATTGAGAAATACTTTTGCTTTTTTCTTTTACTGAGGTGGTACTTTTTTTTTTAAAGCTAAATTCCTCCATCACAAAACTAAGATAACACTTGTTTTTCCTTTCTTTTCTTTGGAAAATACCAAAGTGCTTCTCCATGATCCCTGAAAACATTTTATTCTAGAGAAACACTGTTAATGCAGCATCAAACTATTACTTTGCCAAGTCAACAACAATAACAGATTATTGTGACATAATGGAAGAAGCTACTTAAAATTTTTTATAATTTAAAAATGTATGCTGATTTATTTATCAAATAATGTTTTATTGATGTCTTGTATTTCTTACATCCCATTCACTCCAAATATTGTCAATTATCTTCACTTAATGAATCCTCCTCTGTAAAAAAAAAAACAACAGAAAAACAAAAACAAACAAAAACTAAAGCAATCATCACAAATAACCAATAGTGACTAAATCTGATAGTGAATACCACAGTGTATACCTATAGACTTATTTCTCTATTGGCTTCAGTGTCCTTTTTATTTACATCTGTTGTCTTTTTGTTACTGGTCTCCAAGTTTTGCTGACTTCATTTTATATGTCTTTCTATTTGTGAAAATTCCTCATTTCTTTTATTTATTTCAGCACAATAATATATTCCATCATAATTTCCTCACTAATTTCCATTTTTGATTTTTAAAATAATCAAATGTTGCACTTTGAAAATTTCAATTTGTTATTTATATATTACCTCATTTGATGCTCACAACAATCTTTGAAGTAGGTTTTACAGGTATTATTATCTCTACAAATGAAGAAATCAAGACTCAGAGAGGCTAAGTGACTTGCCTATAGTCACTTACCTCGTAAGTGGTTGTGCCATTCTTCTATCATTTCTAGATCTTAACACTGTGCTGGACACATAAGCACTTAATAAAGGTTCATTCATTCATTTATCAGGAATGATGTGAACCTAAGTTTTCCTGATTTCAAGTTCAACATGCTATCTACTACACTAAGCTGAGTATCTAGAAAGTATTAGTGGTATTTGTTGGTCTTCTTGGGCAATGAACAATAAAATCTTTCAGGATAATCTTCGCTACTTCTGTCCACTCCCTCATATTAATTATAAAAGAAAAAATGGTCTATTAAGAATATATTTCTTGGTTTACTACATTTTGATATTCATTGTATTTTTCTCACTCTTAGCAAACAGAGATCATCCAACTTGCCCCTTGATGAACTGAAGAGATGCTTCAGTTGATGTTCCTCTCCAAACTTCTAATGTTGTCTGGAACTGCAGCCTTTAATTAAGCTCAGTGCTTCTTAGTTTAATGAACCTAGTTTGAAAGCATTTCTGATAAAGTAGTCCTTTTCAGTTCATCACCCATTTTGAACAATCAAATACAAAAGAGATTTCATTTCTGCCAAAATGAATCTTAAGTCACAGTAACCAGTAAACACTTTGGATAAATGTTGAACCTTTCCGCCTCATTTCCTTCCCTTGCATGCCACAGCTGCATGTGCCTTGGAGCTCAGTGATAGCAATGATACTTTTAAAATCATCACCCCTGGTTCAATTAGTCTTGATTCACTAGCGCTTTTAAAAAGCCACAACAATTTTGCCTTCCTTGCCCAGTCGATTTCTTTCTGAATGGTTCTCTTGACTGGGTATGGAGGTGAATAGATCAAATAGCAATAGTAGTACTGAGATTCTTTAAAAAAAATAAACAAAAGCTAAGCCTTACATAAAATTAATTTTTGCTGCAAATAAACTTATTTGTAAATTGCATTTGAATTTGTGAGTTTAGACTCATTGGTTCTAAGCCTGTTTTCATAGGAATAGAAAGTAACTACTAGATATACCAAAGTCATAATCTTTTTAACAGGTCACTTACCAGTATTTTATCTAGAGAGGTAGTAATCCAGAAATAAGTAAGACATAACAGAAAAGGCCACCAATCAGCCAGTAACAATGCCACAAACCACACCACACACACTTTGCATGTTGAACCCTTCAGGACTTCATTTAAAATCCATTTACTATTTCAAACACAAAGCAAAACACCTTTTGTCCAGATTATGATAGGTAGTTGGAAGGCCAATTCACTGTTAGCCCATCAGTGTATACCTCTTAGGCACTAGTGAAGAACAATGAATTCAGTTCAGGGCTGAATAAAATAATGAACCAAATTGCATTTGGGAAACTTTACAATGCTTTTAATGATTCCAGGTTGCTTCCTGGTACATTTAACTGACACATATTATCCCAGCAATGCTGCATGTTTGTAATTCTTTGAACATCATTATCATTAGAAGAATTAGATACAGATGGTCCACAGGACCGTGATATGGAACAGTGGTGTCAAACCCAAATATAAATGGGGGCCACTGATCTATATATAATGATCCCCATAGGCTCCATATTTGCTCCTAAAATATAATATCTAGCTTTTATTTTATTTGAATTTTTGTTTTGTTAAATATTTCTCAATTACATTTTAATCTGTTTAAGGCCAAACTTGAATGTTGTGGGCTAGCCCATAGCTATATATTGGATATTTTGTGGTGCGCCCAAGTCAGATGTAGCATATTATTAATGAGGAAATACCTGATAGGTGGGATTCACAGTCTGAGTGCTCCCCTGGGTGGCATGGAATGTATATAAATCCTAGAGGATATTGTCTAGTACATTTTATGCATCTATTGCAAATGTTCTATTAAATAACAGGAACAAGAATTACTCAGGATATGAAGATATAGATAAGTGGTGATTTATACCATTGGAAGAAATACTGATGTTAGTGAGATCACATGTCTATTAAATCATTTGGATAGAATTGAAAACAAGTTTGATGATTGGATTTCTAAGGCCACAACAAATGAGGATTAGAGATTCAGAGTTGGAAGGACCCTTTGATCCTACTCTATGAATTCCTTCAAAATAATTCTGAAAGGGTAGTAATTCATTTTCTTGAATACTATGGCTTATGATGCGAAAGTTACTACTTCCAGTGGTAGTTCATTCCCTTTTCAAACAACCCTAATTAATTCCTGGGAAATTCTTTATCTAGGACTAAAGTCTGCCTTCCTATAATTTCTATCTCTTAGTTCTACATTTGCCTTTTGGGGATAAACAGAGGAAGTCAAATTTCTTGTTCAGATATAGGAAAATAGGTATCATGTACCTCCATAATAGTATTATAATGTACTTAACTAACATGGCTCCTAGATTATATTTCTATAATATATTAAGGCCAGAAACATTTAAGCTATAAATGCTATCATGATTACTTGTAATTATATTTCAGTACTTTAATGTCATACTCTTATTAGTGTGGGTACTCCATCAACCCATACATATCCCAATGCTGCTATAGGGAAGGAAGAAAAAATGGAAGAAAGAAAAGGACAGAGGAAAGGAATGAAAAAGAAAGGAAGAAATTAAAAGTAATACAATAACAAAAGCCAAGTGATAGCAACTTAATAGCACTGGGCTTTAAAAAATTATTTTTGTAACAAATTTTATAAAGTGTTTCATTTAATCTTCCCAACAATCCTGGGAGGTAGGTGTAATTAATCTCTTGATTTTACATACGGGAAAACAGAGATTGAAGCTTGCCTATATTCACATAGCTAGTAGGTGTCTGAACTCGGGTATTTTTGACTCCAGGATTAGCATTCTACACCCCATACCACCTACATGCCCTGTATTCCTTGAGCAACAAAATGCCCATTGACTGGCTGAAATAGAACAACAACAGACAACATAAATAAAAAACTTTGAATCATCTAGTGTACAGGCTAATATCACAATATATCTCAATAACCTTTGAAGACATTATATAGAATCATAAGATTTTGGCTCTGGCATTCATCTGGTCTAATTCCCTTATGCTGATGACTTTCTCAAGGTCTCAATGTCAGAATTAGAACAAGGTCCTTTGATTCCCATTCCTGGTTTTTTTTTTCCTTTCAATTCTATGATGTCAAACCAACACAGTATAATGATTATGACTCACTTATTAAGGAAAAGTTAGATTCTATTTGGTCTACTCTAATAAGCCAGGGAAGAAGATGATACATGAAAATTTCCATCTAAAATAAAAATTAAAAAAAAATTTCAAAACTCTCTAAAAAGTTTAAGCAGATATCTTATTTTCTGAGGATGTCAATAAATGAAATATCAAAGTACTTTGAGATTCTGAACAAATTGAGTGACTATAATTGTATATGTTCACCTATCTTAACCAGAGTCAGAATACACATTCCCATAGCAGTATCTCTCTGGCTCTAGTCTCTCCTGAGATCCAGTCACACACTACCAACTGCCTTTCAGATATATTGAGCTTAATCTCTCTGAGCCTGTTTACTCATAGATTAAGTGGAGGATTAGATGAGATGAACTTTAAGAAAAGATTCAGATTTCTCTTCTCTTGATGTTGGAAATCTCAGTGATGAGAACCCTTTAGCAATGAAGTTTATTTTCTCTGAAATTTTTTAGTCCTCAAGAGTTTCCTAGGGAATGTAATTTATTTGCTCAAGGTCATATGCCCAGTATGTGCCAGAGGTAGGATTTAGGGTTAGGGTTAGATCCTGACCCTGAGATCAGTCTTTCATTCATCATGATGGTTCTTATAATATAACACACAGTATTAAGAACAATGTGGTAGAGGAAAGAAATGAAGAAGGAAGAAGAGACAGTTAAAAATTCTTGATATTTAACCAGTATTGACTTCTGCAAAAGACGAAGTATGGAAACAGATGGGGCATTGATTGGTTTGCTGTGCAATTATTATATTAGAAAATTCCATTACCAATACTGAGGCATTGTCAGGTCTTGTAACACTATATTTTAAATGCCAGCTAATGTTATATAGAATGCTTCACATAAGCTAATAGAAAATTTCATGTGTGTTTATTTTTTGTCAGTGATATAAATGACATTTTTCTTCTTCCATTGTGCACAGGGAGGAGGAAAGTAGTTCCTGAGAGGTCATGGTTATTGTTTGTACTCTCTTCTCTCTGAGGCCATATGTTCATATCCCAAGGGTTGTGTAAAGACAAAGCCTGTGTACCTGACATGAGCCCTGATTGTAACTGCTGCCTTCATCCTGTTTTGGCCCACACATGCCATTTTCCACCTGGTAAAGGAGGAGTAGAACTGCTGCAGTGCAACTTCAATCTTGCCCACTTCCCTCAAGGTGGGCCAGCTAGATGTTTGCCTATTCCAAGCCTATAGTAGTGCTCCCCAGGTCAGGAGAGAGCCAGAACAATGAATTCAGTATTAAAAAATTGAAGTAAGTTTCAAAGGTTTTGTAGGATTGTTGTGAACTCCCTAGACTCAGTCATTAGTAAACATAAGAGACGGCAATGGAACTCCAAAGAAAAAACATGAGATCAAAAGATCATGGATCTGAATCTGGAAGGGTCTGTGGACAACTAGCTTAATATCTTATTTAAAAGAAGAATTTGTGCAGAGAAAGTTTCACCTGACTTTTAGAAAATGCTTTTTCTCAGAGAGATTATAAACTTGAGAAAAGAGCCTTGCATGCAAAGTGTCAGTAGCTTTATCAGGTGGCATTTAAAAATAAATCCAGCAAACTATTGGGCAAGAACACTATGTGTAAAGTAACCTTGCAAAGTAATGCATATCAAAACATGAAGGAATGGTAGACATCATTTCCAATGCCCATGTCTACCTGAGGAACATGGCACCAAAAAAGTGGAATGATTTGCTTTCATCCAAATAGAAACCAACTTTATGTATCCCAGTCCAGGGTCTTTTCCCACTATACCAGTGGTTCCTAATCAGTGAGTAGCCATCTCTTGGGAGACTCCAAAGCTATGGCAAAAGATACAGGAATCCACATGGGCAAGAAGTATTGTCATTCTCATCTTCATTTGTGGAACATGAGATAAAGTATAAAGTAAATAAGCAAATATGCTTCTTATAGACTGAATAAAGATCTATTTACATATTATCTATTTTTTCAAGTATACACAGTATTGGGAGATTAAAATACAAATTAATTTAAAAGTGTTATTGTATTCACAATAATTATATGGCCATGTATTTTTAAATCAACAAATATTAATAACAGAAAAATAATGCATGGGTCCATCAAATTTACTAGTTTCAAAGGTGTCTTCATATTTGAAATCAAGTCAACAAGCATTTATTAAATAGTTCAGTGTCAGTTATTGTACTAAGTAAGGTGAATACAAAGAAAAGCAAAAGCAGTCTCTTTTCTTAAGAAGCTTGGAAGAAGTTAGAAACCATTTTTCACAATAACGAAATCTCCCTGATGTATATCACCAATACAAGGATTTTTTTTGTTTGTCTAAACATATTTATCATAAAGTTTTCATTTTTCATTTGAGAGGAGGTTGAGAAATTAAATGTGTATTCATTTGAGGGAGGGATTACAGAATCTTGGAGCTGAAAAAGACTACCATAGCCATTTAATCTAAACCATGCCTGAAAAATAAGTTCCTTAACAATTAATGGTCCTTTCAGACTTTGTTGAGAGACATCCAATGGTATTATGTGCCAGATCTACCCATTCTACTTTTGGAGAATTCTAATTGATAGAAAAATTTTCCTTACATCAGATTCAAATTTGGTTTTTTTCAGTTACTATCCTCTGAGGTAAGCAGTATAACTTTCATTCTTCTTCTAGATGACTGCCCTTCAAATATTTGAAGGTAACTACCATATTTCCTCTAAGTCTTCTATTCATCAGTTTAAACATCCCCAGTCCCTTTACCAAATGATCACATGATATAAACTTGAGGTCTTTCATTGTCCTGATTTTCTTCCTCCAGATGCCCCATTCTGTGAAAATACCTGATTTCTTTGCATCATATTTGAATTCTTCAAAACTCTTCTTCTCTGGTATATGACTCATCCATCTCCATAGATAATTTGCAATTATCTATAATAGCAATGGCTATAAAGCACCTTTATATACATTTTGTTGGTTGGTCTTTACAATAACTCTATAAAGCAGGTCACCCAAGCAGTCTGTCTCTGAACTATCATCAGACATTTACAGTTAAGGAAAGTAAGGCTGAGGTTAAGCATCCTGCTGAAAGGCACATGACTAGTAATTGATAGAGTCAGAGTAATAGGTCTCAAAAGGACCTTAGAAATCATTTAACCCAAATGTTAGGACTTTTTGAAGGTTATATGTTGTAAATAATAAAACTCATAATTGAACCCAAACCTTCTGACTTAAAAATTCAATTTGCTTCCCACTACATCAAACTGAAAACTCAGAAAATCACATTTTTAGACGTTCATTACACATACCTTTCTTTTAAAGATAAAAATGAAAATTAATAATAATAAGTGTACTTCAGATATTTATTTAACAATCAGTTTTCTGCCACTTAGAGCATTAATAGAAATTCAACCATATCCTACAAAATTTTCATTTACCTATTTTCAAAAAATTGATGATATCTGCAATGATAATGTTGGGGCATTTGCCAGACTTCATCATCAAAAAGTGATTATTATTTCCAGAATAGTTTAGTGTCTTTTCTTGAAACTTTGGGTCCATTTTTATTTAAGCATGATACAGCATTAAAGTAACCGTAGCACCCAATTCTCTAATGACTTTGAATTAAAAATAAAGATTAGCACATTCAATTGCTGACAGATAATATAGTTCATGAGGGATAGGAGGCTTTAAGTAAATTAAATTATGACAATGTAGTGATCAGTATTTTCTGTAAGGAATGAAAGGAAGAGGCACTTAAAGCAACCAATGTAAATGTACAGGAGAATCTTTAATGAACTGATATTTTGTATTGGAAGGGACACATAACTATGAACAAGCAAAAAAAGAGTTTCATGAATTTTTAAAATTATGTTTAACAGACTGAAACACAATGAACTGAGGTTTACAAAAATGCTAAGTTCAATAAACGGGATATTTTAAAATCATATTTAACTCATGAATGAATGAAAATGTATTTATTGAACACTTACTATGTATAAAACCCTGAAGGCAAGCAAGACAGCTCCTGTTTTCAAAAATTTCATATTCTGATAGAGGGAAAGGGCTTGATTGGCTTCTTCCTTGAAACAATTGTCATGATGGTTAGAGACATGAGAGAAATCAGAATGGCTCAATTTCTATTTTGCTTATCGTATGAAAGAGAATAATCTTGAAAATATAAAATAGAACATATCAAAGGAATTGAAATTCAAGACATGTCAACAGGTGGAAAAATCACAGGCATTTAAAATAAGCTTTACATTCTATTAGTGCCCAGGGATACTAATTATAATAGTAAAAGAAACTTGGAAATATAATTTCTTTGAGCAATTTTTGAAGGATAGTGAAAGACAAGAATAGGTATTAGGTGGCTGAGAGAGACAAACATCCCAATAGTCAAAAAATGAGAAAATGGATATTAGGGAAACTATACAGTAATAAAATGTGGATGTCTGAGGGAAGCAAAATATTCAAATTATTTAGGATTATTTAATGACATTTAATAAATAGCTTGTTAATACTTAAGGAAGTATCCTAGAAGCCAGAGTGGATTCCCTTAAAAACGTCATTCAGAATAAATTCCATTTCCTTTTTAAAAAGGGTGCAAAACTACTCCTTTACTAAAGTGCCATGTCTGTTTTTCATTGTGCAACTCAGTTGTTCCTACCAAGCTAGAAAATTTTGGATTATGGGTCCAGTGTTTGACAGAATACCTGTCTTTTGAGCTCCAACATAGCTATGTTTTAGGGATCCTCCCCATCAAGTTAGCCAGAGGATGGTGAACTATTTTTTTTTGCCAGTTCTTGAAAATGAAGACTACAAGAGGGTGACAATCTGTGCTGATTCAAAGAGAACACGAATGATACCAAGAATCCTTGAAAAGTAGGTTGTATCAAGTGAATTGTATCCTCATTTATGAGGATACATAAATATCATTTATGTAAAGCACTTGGAAAATCTCTCTTCATATCGTTATGGATGATATTGGGAAGTATAAGTTGGATAATATTCTATCTAAGTATCTTCTATAATGATGATATTCATTGAGCATTGGCAAATGTGTTAATATCAGTGTTAATCAGAAAAGAAGTCTCTTACAGTATATTTCAAAGTCCTTTGTCCTTGTCCCTCTCCAATTCAACATTTTTTAACCAATGGCTTAGATTAAGACATAGAAAGAATGCTTATCAATATTGTAGATGACATAAAGCTAGGAGGGATAGATAATAAACTAGATTGCAGAATCATGTTTCAAAAAGATCTTGACAGGTTGGAAGAATGTACTAAAACTAACTAGATGAGATTTAATTGGGATGAATGCAAAGTCCTGCACTTAGATTAAAAAAAAAACTACTTTAATAACATTGAAAGTGACAAAGATCTTGAATTTTTCATTATGTGCCAACAGCATAATGTAGGTGACAAAAAACCCCTAAACCCCAAACTTAAATAGTCTTAGATCATATTAATAGGATTAGATCAAGTGAGATCAAGGCTATAGATAGTCCCACTGAACCCTGTGCAAGTCAGCTCACATATAATAGAAAGTGGCATTCCATTTTGTTCACAACATAATACAAATATAAACATTCTGGATTCTGTCCAAAAGAGAGCCACAAGGGTTATGGAGGGTCTGAAAACTAGTTCATGTGATGACTGATTGGGAATTGGTGCTATTTAGCCTGGTGTGCCTTAATTTGGCAGTGATAGGAGCATGATAGTGGCCACTTTCAAATATTTTAAAGACTGTGTATGTGGAAGGTAAATTCAACTTTTGTGTAATTCCTAAAGGCAGTTCTAGGGCAGGTAGATAGATCTTAGTTCATTCTAAAAAAGAACTTTCTAATAATCAGATATGTCAAAAATGTAATGAGCTACTGTCTGAGACAGCAAGCTGTTCTCCATAAGAAACATTTTTGTAGAGTCTAGCTATATCTCCAAAAGGCTATTTGTTGTACTAATGTCATGTATCTTGTCCTAGGGAACTTATCATCCTTGGCAATCTCTTTCTAAAACAAAATTAGGAGGATTTGAGAAATTTTCAGTTCAGAAATGTTGCATGAGGAAAATCTGACCTTCAGATTTTTTTTTACTGTCGTGTGTGTGTGTGTGTGTGTGTGTGTGTGTGTGTGTACAGGCAGGTGCTCCTGGACCAAGGACTCCACTCTACCTTCTACTTGCCTGCCTCAGAAATAATGTTGAATGTCCAGCCAGGTATCCACAGTACATGTACTGATTCTCTAAACAGTGGCTGAATCACTTTTTAGCCAAGAAATAACTCAGCAGATGTATTCTCATTGAACTCTCCAAGCATTCAAAGCATTCGCTCTACAGATCATAGGATCATAGCTTTGAAGGTGAAAGGGGACTCAGAGGTCATTTAACCAAACCTCCTTCTTCTATAGATAAAGAAATTGGGACTTAATAAGGTTAAGTGACTTGGTAGTAAGTAGCAGAGATGAGTGCAATCTGGTTTAAACCTGTTTCCTCTGATTCCAGATGCATTGCTCTTTCTAGTGAACCATTCTGATGTTAGTTTTCAATCTATGTTCCTATATCCAATTCTTTAAGCAATCTCACAATAGACTTATTCTCTTATGATTCACAAATCAACTAGACATTACTCTTTTTCATATTTCCTCAATTACTCCTCTTTGTCTAGACCCCAAAGACATATTGAGCTTGCCACCAGAAAAGTGAAGTTGTCATGTAATCATTTTAAATATATCTCTGAAAGCTCCAATCAGCTCCTTGCAGCATACATAAATCTTAATAGTCGTGGAGAAAATTCACGTATTAGGTGGGAGATACATTAGGTGACATCTGAGATATCTTTTATGTTTAAAGAACTCTATGATTCTCAACATTTCCATCAAAGACATATGTTCTGGACTGATAATGATCTTAAAGTATCATATTTTATTTCTCTTCTCTTTCTAACTTGAAAAATTGTTTTCCATATTTTTCTTTGTTTTCACAAAGATTAAGCAAGGACTAAAACCCATCAGGCTTTAACAGTCCTTTCTAGCAGAGATATTGATTTATAAATTCAACACAGCAAGAATTAAGCTCAATTTAAGGCAAAACTTGAACTACTTCCTGGGGAGTTGTTTGGAGAAACATTTTTTTCACCATCTTGGAATATGGCTTTTGTTTTTCTTTTATCGTGACTTTATTATCTTTACTTTTCTGGTGTGATAGGAAGGATAGGAAATTCATTGATTTCAAATTTTCATCATTTTTCTGCCAAGGACACAGAGCAAGACCATACTACTTTTTTAAAATTAGAAATATACCAATATCCTGTTAAGAGTTTAGTCTTAAATAGATAGCTACTGAAAAAGAGGAAACCCAACTGATGTCCTGTAGGGCTGGAGAGAAATCTCCATTTCCCCATCTTTAATCTGAGAAGCCAGAAGTGTGTTCTTGATATTTGATGTGCTAAGACATTGACAAAAAACTATGAGATTGGGTTGGAAGCCCCCTCACTCCAAATGGGGCTTCATTACTTTGTTAACAATCTAAAAGATCCCAAGTTGAAATAAGAAAGTATGTCCCTCTCAGCCTATAAAAAATTTCTCCTCAAATAAAGGCTTAGAACTATATTGGAGACAACTTGGGATTCTTTAATGTTGTTCAGTTTTTATTTTTTCATTGTTAATAATATCTTTCTTTTAATCCATTTCCTCACTGCCATTCCCTGTCGTTCTCTTTAACTGACTCTGTTACACAAAGAATCCTCACTTGTAAAAAAGAAAAATATTTCAGTAAAAGCAACAGATGATGTTTAATAATGTTTTACCCTCTGAACCCTAGTGGTTAGGCCTCTACCTTTTTATTGAGAGAACAGAGGTTTTTCATCATGGATTTTAAAAGAATAATAATATTCAGTATAATTTATGAGTTTAAATATATTTTATGTTGCTTTTGTTTACATTATTGTAGTCACTCTGAATATTTTTCTTCTAGCCAGGAGAGATTCCTACAAGTCTTCCCATGGTTATTTGAGTTCCTATTCCTAAAATGAATTGTCTGTATTGGCACAATAATATTCTTATATATCCACAAACCACAATTTGTACAGTCATTCTTCAGGCTATGGGTTCTTACTTTGCTTCTACTATTTTTTACTGCTATAAAAAGCTACTATGGATATTTTACACATAAGTGTAGATAAGAGGCCTTTCTTAGAGATATAATATTTTGAAATAAGGATGAACTAAGATCAATATTTAGGATAGTGTAAATAGCAACCAGAGGTTAATTTATCTGTTTCTAAAAGTTAAAGGTGTTACAGAATCTGTGAGTCTGTGTCTCTAGTATCTGCATTTCTTCAGGTTATAGCATGGTATCTCACTCTTAATATTTGTTCTCATTTATTGTCATGCCAGATGTGTATATCTTATTGTAAAAATTGGATTCTCGAAAACCACCATTTCTAGGTGATAGGACTGAGCCATAATTTAGTAGGCTTAACAGGTGGGTAGATGTATCGAGCAGGAATCATGTGTCCATGATTGATTTTTTGGAAGTGTGTCTCTCATCCCTCTCCTACCAATAAGCTGATAGTCAATAAGTATATAAGGTATACTAGGGTGGAGTTGGGGTAAAGAGCTCATTTTGATACATGACCCCAGGCTAGCTTTAGTAGAGCATGGAAATTGGTTCAGAAGAGGGTACCATGGTAGTATAGAATAGCCCTCCATAGTTACTGAGTCCTCCAAAAACTAGGAACCCCAGATACAAGTCAAGTCAGAGAATGGAGAAGCCAAAATGATCAGCAGGAAAAGAACTGGACATTTTAGGTGGCTGGCAAAATCATTTCAGAGAAACCACCCAGGAGAAAAGAACATAGTTGAAAGGTGAGAGAGTTTCCATGGCTAGAGTAAGAAAATGCATAGAATGAACTACTGTGAATCATTGCATAACCAGGAAAAAAAAGGATCTTTTATTCAGGATCAAGAAGGAAAAGCCTTCCTTAGGTCTAAGGCCCCTTCTCTCCACTCATATGGCTACTACTCTAGTTTAGGCCCTTATCATCTCACCCTAGATTATTGCAGGAACCTCCTAATAGGTTTCCCTGTCTCAAGACCCTCTCTACTGCAGACCATCTTACAGTCAGTGAATCAACAATCATTTAGTAAATGCTTAATATGTGACAAGCACTACACATTCAAACCCAGCCTTAGACACTTCCTAGCTGTGTGATTCTGGACAAGTCACTTAACCCTGTTTGCCTCAGTTCCTCATGTATAAAATGAGCTGGAAAAAGAAAAGACAAATCACTTAGTAAAAAAATCCCCAAATAGAATCACGAGTCTTATGTGACTGAAAAATAACATACAAAGAAAGGTAAAGACACATAGAAAGCAGGATTTCAGTTTAATCTTAAAGATTAAAGGTCTTTGATAAAGATGCTAAAGTGAATTTCTAAAGCTAAAGTGATAGATGTGATAATATTTCCTCTACTCCCCTACTCAATAAACCCCAGTAGCTCCCTACTGCTTCTAGTTTTAAATAGTAACTCCTCTGTTTAGTTTTTAAAACTTTCACAATCTGAACTAGTCCCATTTCTTTAGTCTTATTATTTTCCCTCCCTATCTCTGAGATTCAGATAAAATGCTTTTCTCTCTCTCCCTTTTACATAGTACTCTGTATCCTAACTCTATACCTTTGAATTGAATGTCATTTCTATCTACTAAAAAATTCTCTTTCTTCAATATGTAGCTCATGCATCATCTTGTACTTGAAGCCTTTCCTTATTCTTGCAAGTGCTTGTACCCATGGGCCCACCTAAATGATCTTGTACTTATCTATTTTGTCCATGTTATTTATCTGTTTGTAGTTATTTATATTTGATATTTGTGATCTGTACATTGATTTGTATTTGTTCTTGTTATGTTTATACTGTATGTATTTAAATATGTACTTTGTGTCAGTCTTTCTGTTTCTCTTTCTTATTAGAATTTAGGCTTTCTGTGGGTAGAGATTGTTCTCTTTTCTGCACTACTATCCCCAGTCCCTAGAAAAGTGCCTGAAAAGTAGTCAATGTTTAATAAATTCTTGTTGATTAATTAATACATTAAATTCTGTTTTAAGTCAAGAGTCTAGGAGAAGGAATCATCCAAGGGGTGAGGCTAACAGGAAGAAGTAATTCCAGGGGGCTTGGACATTTGATTTTAAGAATTAGGGAAATAGATTCTAGAAATCTATATTCTATTTTTGGCATTCTAGTCTCTAGATTAATATCTAAAATTTCCAATAGACTTCACTGATTTTCCCCCTTTGTTTTAAAGACAGAAATAGCATTTTACTTGATCATTTCTCCTTCTATATTCCCGCCTAAATTCACAGAATCAAGACTGAAGGGAGTTCCCAGGATAAACCAGAGTTTTTTTTAGAAGCTAGTCAAAAACAACTCTACATTTCAATTTTTTTTACTACAGAATTAGAATGGCTTTCAGAGGGCATGTAGATAATACAGAGAATTCATGTAGTGCTTTTCCTTGGAATAAAAATTCTTCCCAAAAATCTTTTTAAACTTCCCAATAATTAGAAATATCCTGATCTCAAAAACAGCACATGCCTCTTTTCTTGTATTAAAGTAAGCTTATGTGTGTATATATGTATGTATTCATATATATCATCTCTGTCTCTTTGGAGTTGCTTGAATTTATCTGTGAAGTCCAAAGTGAAGATTTGTCTCTTCTCTACCTAATTTGAATGATTTTATTTATTTGTTTATTTATTTATTTATATTTTTCCAGGTTATAGATTTTTATTAAAGCTTTTTATTTTTCAAACATATGCATGGATAGTTCTTTAACATTAATCCTTGCAAAACCTTGTGTTCCAATTTTCCCCCTTCTCCTCGCACCTCCTCCCCTAGATAGCAAGTAGTCTAATATCTGTTGAACATGGTAGAAGTATATGTTAAATCCATTATATGCATATATATTTATACAGTTATCTTGCTATACAAGAAAAATCACATCAAACCAGAAAAAATGAGAAAGAAAATAAGATACAAGTAAACAACAGCAAAAAGAGTGAAAATGCTATGTTGTGAACCACTCTCTGTTCCCATAGTCCTCTCTCTTTTTGTGTGGATGGCTCTGTTCATCACAAGACCATTGGAACTGGTCTGAATCATCTCATTGTTGAAGAGAACCATATTCATCAGAATTGATTATCGTATTATCTGAATGACATTATTTATGATTGGATAAATCATAGAAAAACCCAGTCCAGAAGTTATTGCACTTCATTTATCATTTAGTGCACATACACAGAATAATTACATAATAAGCAATATATCAGTGACAGTATTTCAAATGACACATTTAATTAATTCTAGGATTTTGCAGTATAAAGTGAGACTGATTAAAAACTAAGTCTAATGTATATAGGGCATGTTTTATATGTTAAAAGTATTTGCATTTTTTAAAAAATGCAGCCATAAACACTTCTGCTTGTAATTTATCTTATTTTTTAGAAGTGCAAAATTGGCAGTTAGGAAGAGAATCCTAGTGCCTCCAGAAGAAACTGTTTAACTACATTCAAAACTCCCTATAAACTAACCCTGTTTCGATCTTTCTAGGATTCTTACATTAACTTCCCTCCCACATATTCCTCAAATACTCACTCATCCACTCATACTTCAGTCCAGTCATCCCCCTGGCTGTTCTAGGAACTAAAGATAATTTATCTCTAAATTGTTAATATTCTCTCTGAACATGCCCTAGAATACCCTCTCTCATCCATCCTGATTATTGATTTCCCTGGCTTTCTTCATTGTTTAGTCATTCAGTCGTGTGACCCCTTAAAGAGTTTTCTTGGCAAAGATACTGGAGTCATTTACCATTTCCTTCTCTAGCTTAATTTACAGATGAGGAAATTGAGTGATAGAGCTATCATCTGAGTTGAATTTGGGTTTTCCAAACTTTAGATAATGGCATTCCTTCTGCTGTACTAGCTAGCTTTCTGGCTTTCTTCAAGTCCCAAATAAAGTTCCACCTTTGTTACAGGAAACCTTTCTTCTTAATTCCAATTCTTTCTACTAATGTTTTCCTGTTTATCCTCTAAAATAATGGGGTGTGTGTGTGTGTGTGTGTGTGTGTGTCTTTCCTATTAGATTGTAAGCTCCTTAAGGGAATGATTGTCTTGTCATTTAGCATAGTGCCTTGTACATGGCAGGTCCTTCATAAATAATTACTGATTGATTTATAGTGTGACAAAGTGGAAAAATTGCTGGCTCCAGAGTTAAAGAACAAACTCTGTGGCTTACTACCTCTGTGGTTATGAGCAAATCGATTAACCTCCTGGTCTTCAGTTTCTTCATTTGTAAAATTCAAGAGAGTTAGGTAGAAGGGACTTTTCAGTTCAATAAACTATGATATCTTGGAAACGTACCTTGTACCTTTAAACTTTCGTTTCTCCAAATATGAAACCAGTCCTGTGAATGACTAATGTTCCCCAAGAAAATATTATGTGATCTACCTCAAAGAAGCTTCAAACTTTGCATTGAAATAGATAACATAAAGTCAAGATTAGTACAAGGAATATTTTACAAGGTGATGGGGGGAGCAATGATATTTGATTTAAATTCTGTGTAATGGAGAATTTAATACGAACTCATGAAATTAATCAAGTAGCAAAATAACTTGAATAACTTTCACTCTACCTTCATTCTCATAAAAGACCTGATTTAATTGTAATTATTTTTTCAATATAGCTTTAAAATTGTGTTACAATTCTGAAGTACTTCTCATCAAATGTGAAGTCACTTCTTTATTTGGCTGAGGCATAGCTATATATAAAACATGTTTCTCCTAATTTCTACTTTGTCTTTCAAATATTATTTTAATTCCATTTTAGAATCCATTTTTTCCACTGGCCTCTTACAAAACTGGCTCCCCATCTGGTCCCCCTGCCCTCCCTTTTTTCTTTTATTAGGAATGCTAGCTGAACTATACAAACATTGCTATTTGCCATCAGTGTTTTCTTTTAATACAAACCACTTGAGAAATGTGGGGGTTTTGATCAGTAGAGATAAGGTGAACTTTAATTCTTGAAGATGTCTCTCACTCTGACTGACATCATCTATCTAGGGACATACCTTCAAATTAGCTTGCCCTGTCTGTTCAACCTTTACTGGTATTGAATGCATATCACAATTTCTTTGACCTTCAACTAATGATGGTTTTGGTTTATTTGGAGTCTGTCCAACATTTTAGTAATCTTTGGGGACCTTCAAAATGGGAAGAGTTATCATTACATACAAAACATGTCTGGGGGATTGATAACCTTGGTTGTTTTACTCCTATTCTGTTTATTGATTAAATGTTTGAGAATATTTTAAATTACATCACTTCTCTGCCTCCATTTCCTCCGCCATAAGTGGCAAATGATAGCTTCTTATCTCCCTAAGTGCCGCTTTGGAAAGAAATAAGAGAAACAATAGCACAATGAGGTTCTTAGATGGAGGGTACTCTATTGTTCATCTCATTATGATGATGTGATTTATACTGTCCGCCTCTAGAGAACTCTGACTGGGAGTGTTGGAAGCTGGATGTCAATAGTGAAACCACATGAGTCAGTAAAGGACAGAATAGTTAGAAAAATATTGGGAGGCTGCATCACACTTAGGGAAAGTATTTATTTTTACTCATACAGATGCCTGACTTTATTTGTCATTTTTCATGAAGCTTTCTGGGTGACTTTTGTTCCTTTTTACTTTCCTGTTTCTGAACCAGAATTTGTCTGATGAACTAATTCCTGGAAAAGGACTAGAATTCCGAGTTTCTTCCTCTTCTGCCTCAGCTGGTGGCACCATGGATAGCACTGAACCTGAAGAAGCCAAGTTCAAATCTAACCTCAGATACATATTATAGACAATGGGGATAATATTCGTACCTGCTTTGCATAGTTGTTGAATGTGATCACATTCAACTAAGAAGCTCTTACTGAGGATTGGGCAAATAGTTAGTTGGACACTAGCTTTTTTTCCTTATTAAGTGGGGATCCTAAAACCTATCATTTGTGAAGTAATTAAAAGAAAATTAAGGTTTTGGTCTTTTTTTTTTTTTTTTAACACCTTGTGTGTTTGGCTTCCCAAATACTGATTCAGGAGTTAAGAGAACTATTGGACAAAGTTCCCATTCTGAGGGAGTTTACTGAATGATGATTAGGACAGACCAGATGCTAGGAATAATAGACACTGGGGTGGAATATACCTGAATAAGAAATGAGTTTTAAATAGAAATCTTTATTGGGTTTGTTTTTTCTCTCCCAAATATCACATTGTTCATAATTTCATATTTTTTTCTTCTGAAAATTGTGGTAAAGAGAAAGAAAAAGGTAATTGAGAGAGTCTGGATATAGTTAAAGAGTCACTAGAAACCATTAAATGGACACTACAGCAGTGTACATAGCTCTAAACAGAAATCAGGTATAGAAGACTGTTGTACAATTTCAACCTGCAATTTTCCCCCATTGAACATAATCAAATAACTAACATTTCCTTGTCATCTATATATATTCATCTCTCACACACATACATATATACATACATATACACATATATACATTAACATATATGTGTATATTATATATATATATATATATGCATGTTCAAGGAGTTTTCTCATAATTGGACATCTTAAGGAATCCATATGTCTTATTTGATAACCAGTTCCATGCTGATAAATTCATTATTGCTTCCATGTACTTTTGATTGTTTATGGAGGGAGCAGGACATCCTCTTTTCTAATTTCAGTGAATTTCAACTATTTATTCTCCCTTTCCCAATTTTGAAAGTCCCTAATGTTTCCTCTAATTATAAATCAGATTACTTAATGTTGTATTCTGGTTAATTGTTTCCTTTTAATTAATTGGTCTTATTTGATTAATCAGTTTTAAATGTATAAAATCTGTTTCCCCTATATTTGGGTCCATGCCTAAGCTGAGGAGTTCTGTCCTTGTTTCTTGAGCAATTGGCAGATATTACTTAATAAAAAGATATGCTCTAAAGACTGAACCTTTGTTTCTTCAGTCATTTCAACTTTCATGCATCATACCTGGAAATGGTCTTAGATCTTGCATTATGGGAATACTGAGACTGGTTTTACTTAAATTCATCCAGAGTGCCCAGGGATAAGAATCAACTGCTTTTTAATCCTTGAATTGTGTCTTCAATCCTCATTCCTTCCCCTGCATTAGACAGCAAAAACCTCATTATTCCATTTTCCATTGAGCCATGAATAAAAAATATTATAATTGAGCAAAAATATAAAAGTGCCTTCTTGAGACCTTGAGTGGGACTTTAAACCTGACATGCTAGGAAACAATGGTGTGGGATAACATCCTAAACACCTTTCATCATTGTCAGTATCATGCCTTGGCTTATTTGGAGGTGGCATTTTGATTTCTTATTGCCTGTATTGTGGATGGTTTAAAGCCTTTTCTCTGAACATAATTTTAGGCACTGACACTTCTCATGGTTAATGTTTAGGTGAAAGTAATTTCTTTTTCCTTCAATTTGAAAAATTGCTGTTCAGCCTTTCCTGAGTGACTGGGAAAGGGCTGCTTCTCAAATACTGAAAATAGGTCCACTTTTTGGCTTCTCTGTGAAAAAAAAAAGTTTGACTGAAGGTACACTAAGTACTTATTGCCTGCCATTCATAATAGATGTACCATAACAAACTCTATAGAAAGAAAAGCTTTTAATAGAGAAATGAAAAAAGAAAAAAAAATGTACTGTGCATTTTTTTTCCATTTAAACAAGATTAATATATACCACTTATTTCTCTGACATCATTCTAGTATACATAAGTGAATTGCACAGATAACAGAACTGTCACAGACACAGCATCAGGAGTTAGAAGTAACTTCATCTAATCCATAGGAACTTCCTCTACAACATCTTCAGCAACTAGTCATATAGGATCACTTGAATGCTTCTATTCAGATCTTCAAGGAATCCTTGAATCAAGGATTCAAAGGAATTCACTACCATTCCAAGCAACACATTTCTACTTTGGATTACTGTTAGGAAGTATATGCTTTTGAACAAAAATTTGCCTTTCTACAATGTCCTTATATATTTCCTAGTTTTGATCTCTTGGGGAAATTGAACCAATTACCTCTTTAGATAGTATGCTCCTTAAGGGCAAGGAATGTTTTTTGTTTGTTTGTTTTTTGGGTGGCTGTCTTACTTTGTATCCTCAGAGTTTAACATAGTGACTGGTGCATAACAAATGCTTGTTGATTTGATTTATGTTATGCCTAATCCATCTTTCACATTATAACCATTCAAATACTTGAAGACCACTATGGTGTTCCCCCATTATCTTTGTTAAATTATTTAAATATCCTTAATAATCTTAAGGAATGATTTCTATACTTCCCACAGTAAATGAATAGAAAGTAATGGGGAGAAAATTAGCATTTATTAAGTTTTTCTCTCCTACTCTGTGCCAGCCACTATTGTAAGCTCTGGGGATACAGGGAAATTAAGGTAGTTCCTCTTATCAAGGACCATATATTAATAAAAATTGAGTAATTTTGTCATCTTTTGTTCTTCCCATCTATCTTGAATATTCCTTTTTATTCTTCCCCTACACTCCAATATGGCTTGAAAACATTTTTGATTTCCTAGGCATTCATCACTAACCTCAGCTTGTTCTAAGCTTTAGCCCTTCTATTCTTACAAGGATTGTCCCAATTTTTGTATTCATCCTCATTTTCCTTTACTTTCATCTCAAAAATATCTATATTAAATTTAATTTGCCTAATAAGTTCCCTCTGCATTCACATCAATGTTTTTAGAAAATTGTGTATTTGCTATTAGAATTTCCTTCTAAAGACTTTCCCCATTGCATTCAAGATCAAATGGTCCTCCTTAACCTTTTTTCTGAACTTTATGAAATTTATTGTTCCAAAAGACAGGCTCTAAGTTGGGCTCTGTGAATCCCCCTCCTCCCTCTGCCTTTGATTATGTAGTTTAAGCTAGAGGGCTCACTTTCCTTGAGAATCTCATCTGAAGCATAACCCTCCTTATTCTTGCAATCATTTGCAAAACAGCAGTTTCCCCTCTCTTTTTCTTATGAGACCTTTGGAAAATTGAAATAATCATCAAGGAAAGCCAAGAATTTATCACGTACTCTGTTTTAAGCAGAAGAGCTCCAGCAGACGCCTAAATAGCTGAAGTCTCCTCGCTCTCCTCCTCATCCTCTTCCTTCTAATTCTTCCTTTTCTTCCTGTTGTTATTATTTCTTTTTTACTTCCTTTCCTTTTCCTCTTTTTCCTCCTCCTCCTCTTTCTCCTCACCCTTCTCCTCCTTTTTTTATCTGTAGTGTATGTTGTCCACCACAATTTTGCTTTTTTTCCTCAGTTATTTTGATTCTCACCCAAATCTTTTCCACTATGCTTCCCAGTTCTTGTTACTTGGTAATCTTTGCATGAATAAATATATCCTCAGTATACCTTAAATATACAATACTAATGCTCTATCTTTTTTTCTTTAATCTGTTCTTTTGGAATAAGGTATACCTGTCTGTTGCTATATTCTAAACATTCATCCCATCTTCCAAAAATTCAGTGGTATCTATGAAGTAAAAATTATCTCCTTGAGACAAGTATTGTGGAGAGAGTCAGGACTCTTTCTAGATTTAGAGTCAAGGAATTCTGACTTCAAACTGTTTCAATCATTTAAAAACAGTGGGATTTTAGGCAAGTCATTTATAATCTCTTAGCCTCAGTTTCTCCATCTGCAGAATGAGGGATATGGACTTTGATGGCCTTTAAGTTCACTTCTGGCTGTAAATCTTTGATCTTTGCATTGAAAAATTTAGTTTATCTTATATCCTCATATTTTGTTTATAGGCATATTACACAGATTTTTCTTGCTGTCTTATGAATTAGTAGTTCTTTCATCCCATAATTTTCTTCTATTCAATGTCATTTGTTCTCAATGGTATTTTGAATGGTGGATATAAATGGGAAATTTCTTGCCTTTCATTTTCTACTTTTTAAAGATATTTGAAAGTCTCCAAGCAAATGTATTTATATCACTCTTCATTAGGAATACTCCATCTCTGGCCAGAAGCTCATTATTGCTGTATTTAAAGCTTTGGTCTAGACTTCTTTAACTATTTTTTACTGATATATTTTGTTCTTAAATTGCCTAGATCTCCACCTGTATCCTTTCCCTTCCTCCTCCCATAGAGTAATTCTATAACAAAAAAAAAAATTTAAAGAGAAAAATATCAGCAAAATTGATTCATACATTGAAAAACTTTGATGTTCTATATGATATTCCATATTCATGGAAACCCTGCCTCTGCAATGGTGAGCCATCTGTTTTCTCATATCTCTTCTTTGGGACCAAGTCTGTTCTTGAATGCCAGAGGGTATGATAAATGATGATAGAGATGGTGCTGGGCATGGATTCAGAAAGGCTAAAATTCACAGACAACTTTGGACAGTAAGTTGTGTGATGCTAGACAAATCTCTATTTAAATTTTCTCAAATGTAAAATGGGTATTATAATAATAGCATTTACTTCATAGGAGGAGTTGTGAAGATCAAAATAGGTAAAATGTTTGTAAAGCACATAATAAGTACTTAATAAATTATGGTTTCCCTTCATTACTTAACAATTTTGCAACATTGAAATCTGATTATGTTTGTATTTTATTTTATGCATCTGAGAACTTTATTCTGAAAATTGATCTATAAGATTCACTAAGAAGTCTATGACACACAAAATATAAAGATTTACATTCTATTTTAAAAATAATAATTGTTTTTTATTTTTCAAAATACATGCAAAGATAGATTTCAACATTCACCCTTGCAAAACTTTGTGTTCCAAATTTTTCAGGACCTATACTCTCAAATAAAATATGATATCCCCAGGTTGTTATTTCAAGCCCTTTACAATTTGTTTTTTAGTGTTTTTCCTATATTTTATATTAATCTCTTTCATGTATCCCATGCTCCACCTAAACATATCACTAAATTCAACTTCCCTTTTACCACCTCTGGACTTTTGCCTAGGTTATCCCTTCCTTCTTGATCTTTCCTCCTAACATCTGTGGTTTCCTTTAATGTTCATTTCAGGCATCACTTCTTTAAAAAAGCCTTTGCTCTCCCTGCCCCCACACCAACTCCTTAGTTTAATGCTTAATTCTCAAATTATCTTGAATTTACTTATCTGTTTACATTTATAAGTCCTAGTAGAATGTAAACTTCTTAAGGTTAGGAACTGCTTTATTTTTTTTTTCTTGGCATCCTAAATACTTTGTATAATACTTTCCACTTAGAAGGAGTTGAGTAGTAAAGTTGAAGCCTCCCTTCTTCCCTCAACAAACTTCTTCTCAGGGACCTATCCCCTTTGGAGATGTCCTGGCTTATGAGGGAGGGTCTTCTCCAACCTGATTCACATAATGAAGATAAATTATCAAATAGAATTATTTTTTAAAATGATTTCTTTCCCTCCCCAAAGAGATCAGCTGCCATCTGCTGAGAGCTGATTACAGTGTTTGTAGCAGGAGAGTAAATAGTGAAAAAGCTGTTCAAAGATAACTTATAATGCTAGGATATGTTCTGAACATTAGGCTGGAGTGCCAAACCATATGACTTTGGCTTATTGTGGCATGAATAAGGTATCTCAGGGATGTTAAAGGGGATAGTTAGAGCCTTAACGTCATTGTTGCCCAAAATCTGTGTTACAATGACCCTGGAGCAAAATATGTCTGATTCTTTGCTTTTCTAAGGTAAATTAGACAGATAAGCAATGAAATTCAATAAACAAGAATTTAATTGAACACTTACTATTGTCCGACAATGCTATGAATTGTGAAGATTATGAGAGTATAGAAATATAATACAGTCCCTAGCCTGACATTGAAAATCTCCTAAATCTTATTTCAATACGACTTATCTGTCTGTCACTTAATCTTTGTTTGCCTTTTTTCACCTGTAAAATAGGAATAATAATAATACTTACTTCCCAGTGTTATTGTGAGAATCAAACAAGATAATATATGTAAAATGTTTAGCATGGTACCAAGCACATAGCAAGAGCTATGTAAATGTTAACTGTTATTCTGGTTTTATTCCCCGTCACACTCTTTATTGCAATCAAATTTCCCTGCTGGCTTCTCCTTGTCTACAACATTCCATTTCCTACCTCCATACCTTTGTACACAAGATTCAGGATATCTGATGGGCATCCATTCAGTTTCCAGTTTCTAGCCACTACAAAAAGGGCTACCACAAACTTTTTTGTACTTGTGGGTCCCTTTCCTTCCTTTAAGGGATATAAGCCCAGTAGAAACACTCCTGGATCAAAGGGTATGCACAGTTTGATAACTTTTTGAGCATAGTTCCAAATTACTCTCCAGTACAGTTGGATCTGTTCACAGTTCCACCAACAATGTATTAGTGGGGGACACATTTTCTAAGTGGGAAATAACATGAGGAAAGAAAAGAGAAGAAAATGAACATGATTTTGCAGAATAGTAAAAATGGCTAGTCTGACCAGATTAGGGTAAAGAGAGTGTGAAAAATGGTGTCAGAGTTTAAAGATCTCTGAAATCCAGGTTAGGATTTATGGATATGTTAGAAATGTGAGCATGATGACTAGGATCAGTCCTTTTAGTATAATTAGGAAGCAGCCATGGAAGCTGCCTTTATGGGCAGCCATCTTCCATTTCATTAAATATGGCACTGTAGTGAACTGCCATGTCTTTCAGCAACAGCTCTTGGCTTGAGATGATGAAATCACAGAATCAAAGAATTTAAAATTTGGATGCCATCTCAGTGACCATCTGGTGCCACCCTTACATGAAAAGAATTTCCAGTATAAGAGCCAATAAGTATTAATTCAGCCTCTGGTAGAAGATTTCCAAGAAAGGAGCACTCACCACTTCACTAACCAGCCCACTGCCCTTTTGGACAGCTCTGATTATTGAGTTTATTTCTGACATCCAGCCCAAATTAGGCTCTTTGTTAGTTTCTCTTCATTGCTCCAGGTTCTGTCTTCTGAGATCAAAGAAAGTCTAAATCTGATCTCACATGATAGCTTTCAAATACTTGAAGACAGTTCTTCTGTCTACTTTCTCTTCTCCAGGCCAAACATGCACAGTCCCTTTAAATGATAAAATCTGATGGATGATCAGATTCTATTCCTGGAGATGAAAAAAGTACCAAGCCCAACTTCAGAGAAGTAGAATTTTTTTAAAGGCAGATCAAGTGAGTAAAAAAGCAGTCAACAAGTATTTATTTAGAGCTTACTATGTGCCAAGCAATGTGCTAAGTGCTAAGGAAACAAGCAAAAATGAAGCAGTCCCTATCCTCAAGGAATTCACATTTTTTTAAAGTGTATTTATTTTTAATATGCATTGCTTGGTGAATCATATTGGGAGAGAAAAATCAGAGCAAAAGGGAAAAACCATGGGAGAAATTAAAAAAAAACAGAAAAAAGAAATGAACATAGCATGTGTTCATTTACATTCAGTCTCCTTAGTTCTTTTTCTGGATGCAGATGGCATTTTCTGTCCAAAGTCTATTGGGACTGCTTTGGATGGAACCACTGAGAACCAAACCTTTCATAATTGATCACCGAACATTCTTGCTGTTACTGTATACAATGTATTCCTGGTTCTGCTTCTTTCATTCAGCATCAGTCAATGTAAATATTTCCAGGTCTTTCTATGAATCATCTTGTTCATCATTTTTAATAGAACAATAATATGCCATTACCTTCATGTACCACAGCCATTCCCTAACTGATGGACATCCACTCCTTTTCCAATTTTTTGCTACCCCAAAAAGAGCTGCTATAAACATTTTTGCACATGTGGGTCCTTTTCCCTTCTGTATCATTTCCTTGGAATACAGACTCAATAATGGCACTGCTGGGTCAAAAGGTATACACAGTATTATAGCTCTTGGGCATAGCTCCATATTGCTCTCCAGAATGGTTGGATCATTTTGCAACTCTACTGACAATGTATCAGTGTCCCAGTTTTTCCCACATCCCTTCCAACATTTATCTTAATCTTTTCCTGTCATTTTAGTATGAGATGGTACCTCAGAGTTGTTTTAATTTGCATTTTTCTAATCAATAGTGATTTATAGCATTTTTCAGAAATACTGGCTGTAAAGATTTCCCCCCAGATTTGTATTTCCCTTAAAATCTTGTTTCTTTGTTGTTTTGTTTGTGCAAAACTTTTTAATTTAACGTAATCAGGTGTCCATTTTGCCTTTTATAATGTTCTCTAGATCTTTGGTCATAAATTCTTCCCTTCTCCATAGATCTGATAAGTAAATTATCCCTTGTTCTCCTAATTTGTTTATGGTATCATCCTTTATCCCCAAATCATGTATTTATTTGACCTTATTTTGGTACAAGATGTACGTCTATGCTGAGTTTCTGACATATTATTTTCCAGTTTTCTCAGAAATTTTTGTCAAATAGTGAGTTCTTATTCCAAAAGCTGGAGTTTGAGGATTTATTAAATATAGATTGCTACAAGCCGTGATTATTGTGTTATATATATCTAATTTATTCCATTGAAGAGAGCTCACAATCTAATGGGTTAGACAATATATAAACAACTGGGTAAAAACAAGATGGATGAAAAATTGTTGGAAAGTAATTTCTGAGGGGAAGGCTCACCAATTTGGAGAAGGGAGGACTGAATTGAGGATTGAAGGAATCAAGGAGACTTCAAAGTAGAGGTGAGATTTGGCTTTGATTTTCAGAGTTAAAATTGAGTAGCATAACAGGGAGGGAATCTTACAGGATCTGTCACATAGGCCTTTTTGTGAGATGGGATATATAGACAAAATAGCATTATCCTGACTTTCAAGGAGTCATAGACTCATAGAAGATTTTAGATCGTTGAGTTCAATGTTCTCATTTTGGAAACTGAGGCTCTGAGAGATAGATAATATGTCCAATGGCTATAAGGTAAGGATCAACCAGAGAGTTCTGACTAAATCATGTTCTTTCCTTTACCCACACTGCCTCTCAGTTTCTCCCTTCAAGTTATATGCACAAAAACAATAGCCCTATAATTCTATTGTATTCACACTCCCTAGAAGCAAATTAAGAAGGGAAATGCATTTGAAAATCCTACCCAAGTAACCTTTTAGCTGCAAAGCCTTCTATGATGGGAGATGGTGGCTATTTTACTCTGCTATTAATAAAGAAACTTGGGAACTCTTTTCTATATTTTCCCTGAAGGAATGTGAATTCCTTTAGGTATTTAGTGCAGCAATATTATGCCACAGTTTCCTCATCATATGAAAGAGACCAAGTGCCATCTGGAAACCAGAAAACATCAGGTTCATGCTAGAAAAGAATTATAAGTATTAGTACTATGACTATGATATTTCTATAGGACTTTAAGGTTTGTCAAATGCTTCATATCCATTCTGTAATCTGTTTCACTCATTTGCTCCTCTCAGAAATACTATGAGGTAAATATTTCAATGATTGTTATCCCCATTTAACAAATAAGGAAACAGAAAAATTCAGTTGCTACCTAATTGCACTGTGAAAATCTCAGTGATAGAACATTGCTAGATACAACATTTAGGATTCAATTTAACAAACATTCATTAAGCACTTATTATGTGAAAGATATCATGCTGACTAAAAGAGAATTCAAAAATGAAACAGTGACTATCCTCAAGATATAACACCTATACAGATAAATAAATTCAAAGAATATGTAACAAAACATTTTGCTATTTCATCCATGAGGAGAATTCTGACTTTTGAAATTCCTTCCAACAATGCTGATCTGCAACTCCTTTGTAGATTATAGTTTTAGAGATTTGAATGGAGGGACCAAGATTAAATGTCTTGCCTAGAACCATTTGGCTATTATATATCACCAGGAAGACCTAAATCCAGGTTTTTCTGACTCCAAATCTAATCTACTCTCCACTCTACCGTAATGGCTTTCAAATAAACAAAATGATGTAGCTATTTAAAATGAAAGCATTAAGGGAAAGAGAAGAGAGCAACCATTTATTAAACTGCCTACTACATATGAGACACTGTGCTAATCAGAAGGGGATCAGAAAGGTCATGTAGGAGATAGCTTGTGTGTAGAAGAGAGACAGATGTTACAAGAAGCAAAGATGGAGTGGAGGAGCCTTCCAGATATCAATCAACAAGCATTTATTAAACACCTTTTGATTAGGTACCATACCTACAATAGGCACTAAACTTTAGGGTATATAAAAAAATGAAACAATACCTCACTTCAAGGAGCTAATTCTCTATCAAATAACAATGTATATAAAAGTATCACCATCACAGTCTTTCTAAATGGCAGTTCATCTTTGATTCTGTCCAAGGACAGTTAGTTCTCAGTTAGTTGTACATAAGTTATCTATTTTTTAAAATATAATTTTGAAGCAGATTTTTAATCGCAGACAGGCTTCTTCCTGCTATCTAACATGTTTCCAGAGCACATCCTTATGCCCCATCTGTTGGCCTGTGCTCAGTAAATGCTATCTATTTAAAATGCTACCTAAGCAAAAGCTAGGGAGGGAGAGCAATCTTCTATAGAAAGATCATGTAGCACACCCTGAGGCCTTAACATAAGTGACTTTTAATTTTCTATTTTGTATTCCCTATACTCCTATTGGGAAAGGGTAACAGAGGCAGGTATCATTGAATTCCAAGAACAAGCATCCTCTGAAAGGCACAAACAGGTAACTATTTAGTGTTTCTTGTATAGGAAAAGAACCACTACTTTTTATAATAGAGATTCAACTTGAGGCTTTTATTACCAGTAGTGAACAATTTCCCCTTTGTTGGTCAGATAATAAATCTCTAGCATCCTGGGGGGTTGAGAGTAAGCCAAGGAATCTCACCTCTCAAGAATTTGGCCATTATCTAACTGGTGAATAACATACTTTCTAAGCTGACATTGCTACTTAAAACAGTCACAGCTTGGAACCACTGTAATATCATTTGTGAGAAAGACCAAAAGGTGACATTACTGGACTAAAGGGATATGGTTTCAAATGAAAGGAATATTGTAAGCTTAAAGATTTTAAAGTATTGTCTTTTGAAAGACTTTTCAAATAATAGGGAAGATTTCAGAGAAATTAATTTAATTAAAAACTCAATAAAGCAGTCATTTCCAATTATTCCTTTAATAAAATGTCTATACAAAAATGTTTTATCTTTCTATCAACACCTTAAATATCTTGCTTCTTCCATATGTCAGAAAAGCTAAAGCCCTTAAAGAAACCTTTTGGAATCAGAGATTGAGAAGGATAAATTGTTTATCTGCCATTTAGGTCAACCTTCGCTTGATTTACAATAGGGAATAAGGCAGGTCAGATTGATAGGCCACATAGCCTGGAACTGATGCTTCTAGGATTTTGTTGCCTGTAGAAATAATTCAATTTGGGGAAAAAAGAGTCAAAAGGGCAGTTAAGTAGCTCAAACAGAAAATCTCTTGGTGTCTCCTGAAGCCAGATGGAGAGTTCCTTTATAACACAGACCCCATCAGAATAAACCATATAGCTTGAGGCTCATTACTATCAGTAACTTTATTGAGAAAATAAATTAGAGTTTTAAATTTTGTGATATCTTAGAGGGAAGAAGTATGAAATATACTCTCAGCTGGCATGGAAATGATGTTAATCATTAAAATCATTTAAAACAAATGGGGATTTATGTAGAATAATGCATAAAACAAAGCATTTTTTTTTATTTCTGAGTCCACTTGATTACTTATTCTTATTTATTAATAGGGCACGGAACAATTTAGTCCATCTATTCAAACCTACTTTTTCATGGCACTGGAATATGGATATATTTTGTGATGATCTTGCACCCTCTTTTCTCCCATAGCTTAAATGCTCTCACTTTTCACTTTTGCCTCTTGGAATCTCTAGCTCCCTTTTCAAGATTCACACTTATATATGGACATTTACTTCAAGAGACCTTTTCCAACTATTTTGAATTTCTTGTTTAGGGAAAGAACCAATACTTTTTAGAATAGAGATTCAACTTCAGGCTTTTATTACCAGTAATGAAAAGTTTCCCTTTTGTGAGTCAGATAATAAATTTGTAGGGTACTGTGGGCTCTAGGGTACTGTTGGTCTCCTGTCCTCCCAGAAAAAAAATCACTGTTTATTTTACATATATGCTGCATATAGTGTTCTTATTCAGTTATTTGCAGTCATACCCAACTCTTTGTGATCCCATTTGGGATTTTCTTGGCAAAGATACTGGAGTAGTTTGCATTTCGTTTTACAATTCATTTTGCAGGTGAGGAAACTGAGGGAAACAGGTTACATGGCTTACACCACTATAAGTGTCTGAGATTAGATTTGGAGTTTTTTTTTAACTTTTTTTTAGACAAATGGAGTTAAGAAACTTGCCTAGGTCACATAGCTATTAAGACAATCTGAAACCTGACCTGAACTTAGGTCCTCCACACTCCAGTGCTGGCACTTTATCTGCTACCTAGTTGCCCTCTGGTGTATATACTGACCTACAAGCATTCCCACAGTAAAAAATAAGCTCCTTACGGGCAGGGGCTGCTAATTTTTAAATTTATATTTTCAGTACATAGCACAATGACAAGATCATAGTGACTAATAAGTATTGAACTGATTTTTAAGCATGCCTAAATAAAACACATCTCTATATGGAAAGAACAGTGCCTTACTCAAAAGAATCATTCAAGTAACACCTGGTTGGTTTAGTGAATGTTCATTCATATAAACAAAAGAAGAAAAAAGCATTTATTAAGTATTTACTGTGTGTCAAGCCTGGTGTAGAGAGCTGGGACATAGCACAATGTGGTAATTGGAGGAGGTAACACATAAAAGAAAGTTTAGCTGTAGGATAGATAGAGAGATATCTTTTTGCCATACATTTATATAATATAGATTAAAATTTCTTAAACAATTTCTCTTTTTAAAATAATTTTGCTAATGTCTCTTGTTTTTACATTATCCACATTTTCCAAGGTATCCTTTTCCCTGCCCTCTTTTAGAGAACAATCTCCTCTAGTGAAAGATAATAAAGAAAAATAAGAGGTCCACAAAATAAACTATACATTGCCTTGAGGTATTAGTGGAAAAATAGAAAACAATGTCCGAGTCTTTAAACTGTGTTAGTTAAGAATCCTAGAGTCTTTGGTGTATAGAGGGAAGACAGATGCTAAGACCTGGGGTTCTTCTGACTTATCAAAAGGAACAGAGAGCTGGTGATTTTCATGTGATTGAAGATGAGCAATGGTAAATTTCAAATGGACTCTGAGATTGTCTGAGGCCTTAGTGGGAGGTTTAGAGTGGGAGACAGAAGATATTCTTTCTACCTTTCCTTGTGTCTTTTTCTCTGTGAGTTTTCCTACTGCTTTCCCAACCAGAAGGTCAGGTATCAGAGAAAGGAGCAAGGAAGGAAAAGGAGAGAGGATGGATTTTAGGATGTTCTCACTAGAAGAGACCTTAGGAATAATTTAGACTGATCCCCTTCATTTTACAGGAAGAAAACTGCGGCGTAGAGAATGGAAATTATTCACTCAAGGTCCCATAAGTTTTAAATAACAGAATCAGGATTTGAACTGTGGTCCCCTTACTCAAAATGCAGTGTAATCTTTGTGAGCTATGTTAGACAGCTGCATCCTTGTGCAAGAATCAAGAAGAGCTTAGTGTAGAAAGGGGAGGCAAAGACAAAACCTTTATTTAATGAGCAATTGAGATTTCACAGGCCCTCAGACTTACAGCCTTTCAAAGCAGGTACCAAGTAAAGAAATGAGCTCAAGAGATCCCAAGTTTCCAGTTAGAAAAGATGTTTTTTAAAATTATTATTTTATTTTATTTTTAATGCCAAATTTATGATGAAAGTACATGTCTTCATTTGCTGATCTGGAATTAAGTTAAATGTCAAAATAATATTTTGCAAAATTGCATGAGTTTGCTATGTCTTAGATTTTGCCATAAATTTATACTTAGTAAATTAAAATGTTACCAAGCATTTTCTTTTTAAAAAGTAATTTTGTTGTTTTGATACAAGTATTGACTTTTGTTATATATTTATATACTGTAAGTAAAATGTTCTCACTTTCCCTTTTAAAAATAATTTTAATAACTTGTTTTGAAACTAGTCTTGGTTTTTGCCACATATTTATACAATGCAAATTAAAATGTTCTTAAACATTTTCTCTTTTAAAATAATTTTGTTAATATCTCGTTTCACATTACCCACATTTCCCAATGTATCATTTTCCCTACCCTCTTCCAAAGAACAATACCTTCTAGTTACAGATAAAAAAGAAAATTAAGCGATCAGCAAAATATACTACATATTGAAAAAGTTTTATGCAAAGATTAATACCCATAGTCTGTACTTCTTTCTGCAAAGAAGAGAAGAGGTACTTTCTCATATCTCCTCTTTGAAGCTAAGATTAGTCACTATAATGTCACAGCATTCAGTTTTAATTGTTCTGTTCTTTCCAATTACATTGGTGTAGTTATTGTGTGTGTGCTTTTTGGGGTTTTCTTTACCAGACTTTGCATCAGTTGGCATAAGTCTTCCTAAGTCTCTTGGTAATAACAGTGATAATCACAGCACTTAAATAGCATTTTTAGTTTGGCAAAGCATTTTTGCATATTTTCTCTCATTTGGCCCTCACAATGACTCTGTGAGGTAAATGATAGTATTTCCCTTTTTTATTGGTGAAGATAGTGAGAAGAGAAGTTATTTGCCTAGAGCTAGTGAGTATCTGAGGCAAGATTTAAGTCTGGGTCATCCTGATTCTAAGTTCAGCCTCTATTCACTGTACCATCTATAGTTATCATTTCTCACAACACAGTAATCTTTTATTACATGTATTTATGCAATCTTCAATCAATAGGTATCTACTTTATTTATAGCTCTCAAACATTTCCTTTATTAAAGTAGAACCCCCAAACTGGAACTCAAACCTGACATGGTTTCCTTTTTTTTCTCTTGCTCATGCTCTGTTTTCAAATTTCATGTCATACTAAATCAGCTGATGCCATTTTGGCTTGAACATACATTGGGGTAAAACACATTAAAAACCTTCCATTTGATTCACTTTTGAACAGCTAAGTTCTGTTCATGTGTGCTATCTTAGCTGGCCATAATTTTTAGTACTCCAGTCTCCATGTTGGCATTCACCATGTCACCAAAAAACCCCAACAGCTATCATAAAGAAAGTGAGAAGAGAATAGTGATGGACACGTTGAGGTGAGCTAAGAAAATAGCACGGTGGACAAGTTCTTTTTTAAACTTTATTTTTATTAAAGCTTTTTATTTTTCAAAACATACATATGGGCAATTCTTCAATATTAGTCCTTGCAAAACCTTGTGTTCTTATTTCCTCTCTTTCCCTCATACCCTCTCTTAGATGGCAAGTACTCCAATATATGTTAAACACAGTAGAAATATATGTTAAATCCAATATATGCATTCATATTTATACAATTATCTTGCTGCACAAGAAAAATCAAATCAAACTAGTAAAAAAAGAAGAAAAATAAAATGCAAGCAAACAACAACGAAAAGAGTGAAAATGCTGTATTATGAACCACACTTAGTTCCCACGGTCCTCTCTCTGAGTGCAGATGGCTCTCTTCATCATTGAACAACTGGAATTGATTTGAATCATCCCATTGTTGAAAAGATCCACAAGTAGAAAAGTTCCTTATTGCTGCTCGAGTTCAAGTACTTAAATGGAAATATATTGGGAGAGTGTATACTTTTTGCTTTTATAAGGAAATGGGATTTCATTTTTTTTTTAGTTGTAGACAGCTGAGAGGAGTTGAAGAGCCTACACTCAATCAATTTTCAATTCTATGAAGGATTCTTAGATGGAGCTGTCCAAAAAGCTTCTAAGAGCTCTGCTAAACAATTAGTGCAAATGCTGAATCCTTTGAAGTAACTATGTATAGTCAAATTCACACTATTCTATATTACAGTTATGTAAAATATGGGAATTGGTTCTAGTCCAATGGAAATATGTAGTATGAATTGTAATAACACAACTGCTTCAGAGAAATTCATTGTTCACACTGATAAGAACTTAGCTATTGTATATATATTTATACTATATAAAGATATATATGTATATCTTTTTGATAACATTATCACATTTGCAATATAAACCTTTGTTTCATTCATTAGACTTCTATCAGTGTACACTTTTGTAAGATGCTGTAGTTTTCTAAGAATACGATAATGACCTCCCATTATAACATTTTTAACGTCTACTTTAGTTATCAATATATCTTGTGTTTATTAAGAGAAGTTATGTGACAAGATGATTTCAAAAATGCCTGCAGGGACTTACATGAACTGGTGATAAGTGAAGGGAATAAAACCAAAAGAACATTATACACAGCAAGAAGATTATGTGATGATCAACTGTGATGAATTTGGCTCTTTTCAACAATGAAATGTTTCAGGCCTTGTGATGTAGAGAGCCATCTGCATCCAGAGAGAGGACTATGGGGGCTAAATGTGGATCACAACATAGCATTTTCACCTTTGTTGTTATTGTTTGCTTGCTTGTTTTTTTCTCTCATGTTTTACTTTTTGATCTGATTCTCTTGTGTAGCATAATAAATGTGGAAATATGATTAGAAGAATTGCACATTTTAAACCTATACTGGATTACCTGCTGTCCAGGGGAAGGAAGGGATGGAGAAGGAGGGAGAAAAATATGAACGCAAAGTTTTACAAGAGTGAAGGTTGAAGACTATCTTTGCATGTATTTTGAAAAATAAAAAGCTATTACAAAAAAGTTTTTTTTTAAAAGAGAGAAGCTACATGATATGGTAGAAAGAGCATTGGGTTTGCAGTCAGAAAATCTGGAGGATTCAAGTCCTCCCCCCACTTGTTCCTTGGGCAAGTCCTTAGTTCTCTAAGCTTCAATCAGTTTCCTTATATTTTAAAATAGGAATGATAACAATTATGCAACCTTTTCCATAGAATTGTTATAAGGACTTGAATTCAGCAAACATATTTTAAATACCCAGTATGCGCAAGGTATTATTCCAGATATGAAGGGTTAAAAATTCAAATCAAGAGTCCCTGCTCTCAAATAGCTTATAGTCTAAAAGAGGGGATACATCAAGTATACAAATAATTATATGAGAGATAATAAGGGAAATGGAGAGAAAATTGTAGGAGGAGTAGTTTTCTTTTGGCTAGGGGAATCAAGGAAGGTTTCTTGAAAGAAGTGGTATCTAAGGTGGATCTTCAAGAATCAGTTCTTTCTTAGCATAAAATCTCTTTGTAAATTCTAAAACTTAAAAGAATTTTAAGACATAAAGGAAAGCAACTAATATTATTCAAGTGTTGTATAATGGAAACTAGAGAAAAAAAGGAAATGGGATTTCATTTTTTAAAAATTTATAGACAACTGAGGGGTGTTGAAGAGCCTACACTCAATCAATTTTCAATTCTATGAAGGATTCTTAGATGGAGCTGTCCGAAAAGCTTCGAAGAGCTCTGCTAAAACAGAACAATAAGAAATAGATTAATTTGCAGGAGGGAAAAAAAGAGACCACTTAATATAATCCTCAAAGCCCTGCTTAAATGCCCCCTTTTTGGTGAAGCCTTCCTTAAAATTTTTTGAGCTGGGAGGGATTTATTTCTCCTCTGATCTCAGAGTATTTTTTGGCTCATTGGGTGCAATGGATCATAATCCATTTTATATCAGACTCTCTTTGTATTTGTCTTATCTATCTGCCCCACATTCCCACCTAGATTATCAAGTTCATAAAGGCAGTGGGGCTTTGATTTCTCTTATTTGTCCTTTATTTCTATCAATTCTTCCCTCCCCTAAACGAATGCCATATAGTAGTACTGTCTAGAATTTTGGGTTTCTTGGTGTGAGTACTCAAACAATAAAGACTGAAACTTCTCCATATCTCATCAGACTGGTTTCAGGATGTCTTCTGGTCAAAAATATCAACCACCTAGTCAGAGACTCTGTGATGATCAAGTCACACAAATAAATGGATCAATAAACCTGTAGTCTGGAAAAACTGAGTTCAAATACGACCTCAGACTCTTTCTAGCTATGGGACCCTAAACAAGTCATTTAACTTGTCCTTCTTCCTCATTTGCTAAAAGGGGATAATAATATCCCATACCTTCCAAGGTTGTTGTGAAGATCAAATGAATTAATATTTGTAAAGTGCTGGTCATAGTAGGTGCTTAATAAATATGTATTGACCTAGTGACTGACTACAGAAGAGTATAAGGTTAAGTAATCACCATCTGCCTGAGGCTGGAAAGGTAAAGTTAACACATTGCTTTGCACCTCCTAAGTTCATGTTTGTACTGACACCTTAGGGACTGAAAGATTCTGTCTTGCTTTGGTATTTAGTTGTGTGTGTGTGTGTGTGTGTGCGTGTGTGTATTGTTTCCCCAGTTTAGAGCATGATGGAGTAGGAAAAACAGAGAAACTTGGTCCAAATCCTAGATCTTGCAAATAAAACCTGCTTAATAAATTAAATTAAATTGAATTTGTAAAATTGTTGGGGGGGAAGAGAGAATAAATATAAGAAACCTAAGAAACCTGCCAATTCTCAATCCATTTAATGAAGGTAGGGACCATATCTTATACTTCTTTCATCTAGGTAGTGCAGAAAATAAGCCAATGGAAGACCCGAGTTCAAATCTAGGCTCAACTACTTATTAATTATGGGACTCTGGGCAAACCACTTACCCTTCATTTGCCTCACTTCTCTCACCTATAATATGAAGATAATAATTGCATCTATTTCCTAGGGTTATTGTGAGGTTCAAATAAAATAATATTTATAAAAATCACTTAATCACTTCCTTTTCCCTTCTCATATTTACCTTTGCTTCTAGCATAAGAAACAACACACAGTAGATGTTCAGTCCTATTTATTGAAAGAATTACTGCAATTTTTTTCCCATTGGGAAGCATTGTTTCTCTTTGCTTGAAATTCTGGGTAGATCTGCTTTTTCCTGGCCAATATTTTTGCTAGGTGGTCCTTTAGTGAAGAGAAGAGAGTGCACCTGGGTGTATAAATAGCATCCTGCATCAAATACTGTTCTTTTTCATTATGAGGTGACTAACATGCTTCATTTAAAAAATCAGTAGTAATTGAATGACTAATCTTGGCTCCAGATGCAGTGGTTCTTAAACTTTTATTCTCAGTATCTTCATGCTATTAAAATTATTGAGGATCTGTCCAAAGAGATTTTGTTTATGTGTGTTATATTCATAGATATTTACCATATTAGAAATAAAAACAATTTTGAATTTATAGCCCCTCTAAAAGGGTTTCAGAAACCCCCTGGAATTCTCTGGACCACACTTTGAGAACCATAGAGGTTCTTTAGAGGACACATATAGAAATGTACTTTCTTCTTTTCCACAAAAGTATGAGGGACTACAGATATGGAATGCTACATTTACAATCCATTACAGTCCTATCATTTGGCTTTCTTTGACTTATATTTCTTTTTCCTTTGTTTTTTTACAAGGAAGAGTTTCTGGAGTTGGGTCAGGGAAGTACTTGAAAAATTGCTGTGAAGTAAATAAAAAAGTAACCCAAAATTTTGTTATTTAATTAATTTAATTAGTTAAATATTAGTTTAGTTAATATTAACAATAGCTAAAGTTGCAGTTTTAAGTTGCAGTTTTAAGTTCAATTTAATAAAATTATTTTTGCAAAGTCAGTAGTTTTCTTTCCTTTTTCAATATTTCAAAAATTTTGAATTTTTCAATGTTTTATTAAAGATGAGTAGATTTTGTTTAGATTATTATTTATTGTAGATTATTATTACAAAAACCAACAATAATAATTCACTAAATAGATATAGGAATTGAACCCAGTTTTTTTCTGACTCAAAAATCAGTTTTCTATCTACTAGGACATATTACTTTTCATATAAAAGAACTATAAAAATTTAATACATTTAGCTCATGATGCCCTCATGATGACTTAACCAACAACTTGAGATATCAGTAAATAGCTTATAAATTCTAAGAGATATAAAATTCCTTCAGTAGTTTCCCTACTTTGCATACTTTGATTTCAGTTAAAGGCATTTATACAACAGTAGGAAACAACCTGTTTCCTAAAATAAAAAACATAAAATATATTTGCTTAACTGAGGAAGTAATAATAGGAAAATGGAACACCTCTGGGTTTAAATTTCATCCCTTCAGGTAGCTATGAGGGAGTAGGGATAGATAGAAGAAGATAGATAATTTTTAGCAAGATTTGTATCAACCTTCAATTGGTTTATACTGCAGGGTAGTTCCACTGAGACAACAAATTATACTTCCCATAGGACTCATGGGCCGGAAGAATATGTCTTCTTTTTTTCTCTGTTTTTTGAGTCTACCTTGAGAAAGCTGTTTTAATAAAACCATCCTTTGGATCATTGAAGTATAATGCTTTACAATTTACAAAGCACTTTCCTCATAACAAATTGGTGAGGTAGAGTAGGAAACTGAAGGAAGCCTTCTATGAATTGCCCAGGGTCACAAATCTAGTAGATGTCTAAGGCTTGTTTTCTGACTCTAGATCCAAGGCTCTATATCTATCACCTCACCCAGCTACCTTAGTGAAATGAGTTACCATCTGTCACACAGCTAGTGTTAGAGAAGAAAATCAAACCTGTATTTTCTGATCTCTTAAGTCTCATGCTTTCTCTGCTACATGTTTTGAGAGCAGAGTATTCTTTTTGAAATTACAGAGGAAAGGTATGTTTTCAAATCACTTTAGAATCAAGTGACCTTTTGAGGGGTATTTTAGAACCACAGACTGACATGGAAGCTTAGATGGCAAGTTAGGACCCAGGTTTTTCCAGAAATCAAAATAAGAACTGTGGTTATATGATATCAGTGCTTGTCCTTGTGTTTAGACTGGATATATTGCATTCTCAGGTTTCTTTTCTTGTTCAGTCACTGTAGTTCTGTCCAACTCTTTGTGACCCCATTTAGCATTTTCTTGGCAAAGACACTGGAGTACTTTGCTATTTCCTTCTCCAGCTCATTTTACAGATGAGGAACTTGAGGCAATAAGGCGAATTGACTTGCTAGTGTCTAAGATCAGATTTGAACTTGGGAAAATGAGTCTACCTTACTTAAGGTCTGGTGCTCCATCCACTCTACCATCTAGCTGCCCCTTCTTAGGTTTCTAGGTTCTATTAAAACTTCATTTTAGCATATTCAGAGTTTGAGAGACTCTTGAAAGACTTTTTTTTTCCTGTATTTTCATGGAGTCCCAATTCAGATGAAGTCTCCTTTCTTATTTTCTTTATGTTTGGATTGGAACAAACCTGAAATAGACCACCTATTGGAATTAGAGAGGGTAATGATGTGAAGCTAGTGACTGAGCATTGACTAAAGGGGGTAGACTATGCTTTAACCCTCAGCTTCTTAAACTATTGTCTGTGACACCATATAGGTCACAATGTGATCATGAATATAGGGTTTGCAAAATCGTGATTTATTATTAAGAAATTTTTTATTTTTGTGCCTATTTTATATAATTATATACTTGGGGTTACATAAAAATTTCTTGGACAAAATGGGGTTGTAATTGGAAAAAGTTTAAGAAGCCCTGCTTTAATCTATCATAGGAGTATGTTACACTATGTTATTATGTTAAAGTAAGTTCATTTATAATAAGGATTTAGTAAAACATGGGTCAAATAATAGAATTGTAGATATGTGAAGGCCCAACTTAACATAATAGCAAAGTTAATCCTTTTTCTGACATCAGAGATATGAAAGGGTTGAGTGAATTTGGTCAGTAGGTGAAAAAGAATATAGCTGATGAGGAATTTGTTTTTATAAGGAAGAAAAATCTCTTCCAGGGACCTTGAGAAAACTTTGAAAACCATAATTGCTTCTATTATTTCTCAGTGTCATTGTTTGTCAAGTGTCTCATTTGACCTTGGTGCCATCTTTGATTTTTCTCCTCCTTTACCCCAAATATCCAAGCTTTCAGCATTTCTTTTATTTTCCATTCCTCTGTAATCCCAGTTATACCACTCTAGTATTGGTTTTTATCGACATTAAAGTGAATTACTGTAAAACTTTCCTAAATCTCCCCATTTCCATTCTCTTTCTTCTTCCAATCTGGTTCTCTTCCCACTGCAAGATTAAATGACTTTACACAAACATGTGTCATGGGCATTCTTCTGCCCCAAAATGTCCAGCATTATCTATTGAATATTATTATTTTCTATTAAATAAAGTTTAAAGTTTTTTGCATGGCATTCAAGGCCTTCTATAATTTTGTGCTGACCTATTCTTCCAAGCTTGTATTATTCTCCCTCATGTTGTCTGCAGTCTGGCAATTATGTACTACACTGTTCTCAAATATGCTCTTTTCTTTCATTCTTCCATGCTTTTGCTTGCACTATTCATTCCTTATGCCTCTGGGTTTCTTTTGGCCTCCTTTCTATCATCTCCTATTCTTCTCACATCCCACAGCAATAATCTTTACCTTTGTATAGAATTTTGTTCTGCTCCTTACATGTTTTGTTCAGTATATATTATATTGTTTATTGGTGTTTGTATCTTAGCCCTCTATTTGAATGTAATCTGTATGAGGCAAGAACCATGTTATATTTAAGCTTGGCATTTCCTCTAGCATCTCTAGAATGGTATATGTAACTTAGGATCTTAAAATACATATTGAATAGATGAAGCATGAACTAGAATTGTACTCATTTAAAATTGTCTCTGACCCTACTAGTAGGACATATTCCTATGTTAAATAAATGAAATTAACTTTTAAAATATTGAACATTCTGTATTCATTTTAAGGGAGAATCAGTTGGCCAAGTGTAATCCATATAAAGATATAGTAGACAGAAATCAAGAACCAGTCATTACATTGAACCAGAATCTGAAGTCCAGGGTCTCTAGAACAACTTGGTGGTAATTAGGAAGATACTGAAGTTTAAATCAGACTATGTCCAGAACAGAAAATGGGGTTAGTTTGCAGAAGAAAAGTTTTTTGGGGAGAATGAGAAATGAAGAAAGAGAAGATATTTGATATCTACCTTAAATTGTACTTCCACCTTTCCACATGTATCTAGCTTTATTATATTCATGCATACATATTTTATCTCCTCCAAAAAGATTGTACTAAAAAAGGACTTAAAGAGCATGACCAAAGAAAGCCTTTCCAGAGTCGATGTGGTGGTAAGGAGGCTGATACTTCTTCCATCTTGAACAGCAAGACAAATCAGGAAGGAGAGAAGAGGGACCTGGCTAGAGAAGAACAAGGGGAAAAATCTACACAATCTGAGTCTTTGGGCTGCTCTCTGAAGGAACTATCTGAGACTATCTTAGAGAAGGACTGACCATGATACTTTTCCTGTCTTAGCACATCCTAGAGCCAAAATGTGTAACCTTGAGACACTGTCAGGGTTCCACCAGCCATTTGAATTCAGTTTTTCAGGTAGAACAAAATGGGAAATTAGGTAGTATTTTTTGCTTACCAAGTGATTTAATACCAAATATAAAATCGAATCTATTTGACATAAATACCGTATGGGACATTTAGTTAAGTTCTCTCTGATAAGTTTTCCTAAAAATATGCCTCTGCATCAAGATTACAAAGTCAAAGTTTGGTTAGGAACTATTCTGTTTCATTTGGAAGGTTCAATTTCATGACAAATGGATTAAAGTAATTCAAGCCTTAGTATAGTGCCACGAGGGGGGACCCTTGTGAAAATCTACATGTTCTTTCCACCTCTTCAAGTCCTGCATTTCCTTTATGGACTTCTTTTTGGATCACTGATTTAGAGGATGTTTTTTTTAAAGAACAGAAATATTTTATTTTTGTACCTCCATGGTTTAGTGCAGTGTAGTATTTAGTAAATGCTTTTTAGGGGTTAAAAGATACTTGGAGATTATCTACTTCAACTGGATTATTTGAAGCTGGATTTGAAAGCAGTCCTATGATTCAAAAGCTAGAATGCTTTCCCCTGTATCAGAGATGACTCATCTGCAAAATGAGTAGGTTGTGCTCTCTGGTGTCTTTGGTCCTTTCCAGCTCTGTATCCCTGATTCCATCAGTGTCCTACTTTGACTAACCATGACTAGAAGCCAAGTCCTCAGCCTTGAAATCCACTGTGCCATACCACCTGTGGTTCCTTGCCTAGACTTCTCTGCTTTTCTACTCTTATCGCAAGAAAGGCGATCAGACACCTGTTTTTTTTCCAGCAATTAGAATGGTGTCAGTGAAGCTAAGAATAGAAACATCTGCGTAGGTTAGCAGCTGAGAAAGGCAGCAACAAAAAATTTCTTCCCAATAAGCCAGTACTTTATGAGAGAAATTACCACCATTTTTTTGCCTTGAAACTTACAAAAGGAAAAGATAATTCTTGCTTATTCTAGTTGTTGGTATTTCCCAAGAATGTGTGAAAACAGTTTGTGATTGCTTGGTAGAGAGCAGTTACTTGATGAAATCACATTATTCCTCCTCCTCTTTTACAGGTCTTTGGGGTGGGAGGGATCATTTCCTGATCCTTTGTGGGATAAAAAGAAGAAAAGGAAACTGTTAAGGATGGGTGTTATGCTGTTCTCAACTTAAAGTCCAAGTGCTGTGTCCCAGCACAGATCCTCCCCACTCACATTTACACCTCCCACCATTGTTAACGCTCAGAAGCCTCTCAGGCAGGATTTGTCTCTCACTACAGTAGATAATGCAGTTCTTGTTCTCTTGCCTTTCACAAAGTGATATACTGTCATTTGTAGAAGCATCTCCATCACCCCCCATCCAATGACCATCACTCCAATTTCCTGTCCCGAAGGGTCTAGTGCTGTAATTGATCTATCCACCAAAATGATCCATTGCCAGTGTGTTCTTATCTCTCTCTTTTCTAATACATCCCCTACACATGATATTCCTAAAGTACAGCTCTATTCCTCTCACTTCCTTATTTACTAAATTGCTGTGGCTGCCCTTTATTCTTAAAAGTTAACTTTTTTCTCTTTGGAATTTAAAGCCCTTCATAATTTGACTCCATCCTACTTTTGTGGGTTTATTACATATTATTCTCCCTCACATGTTCTAAAGACCAGTTAAACTGGCATTCTTGTTGCTCTTCACAGGCAACATTCCACCTCCCATTTTTTTTTTTTTTGCCTTTGCACATTATTGTCCTCAAGATTAACATGCTCTCTTTTCATCTCTGCCTCTTAAAAACCCATTTTCCTCAGAACTCATTTCAAGCTCTACCTCCTATACAAGGGCTTTTCTGAACTTCTTCCACCTTGTATACTCCCTCCTCTCCTCTGAAAATATGCTGTACTTTTTGTGTAACCAGAATCCCCAACACCACTGGTGTAGGACTCTCTCCTCTCTGGTATTGATCAATGCCCTATGCCTTTGTGAAGGGCAGGATGAAGATGGTAAGAGTGGGAGATAGTAGAGGTTCACTTTCTTTGAGTTCTGAAGTTTTTTGAAGTTTTCAGACTTTCTTTGAGCTTCTTGAGTCTCTTTAGTTTTTTTTTTAGATTTTAATGTCTCTTTGGGTGCTTCTGATTTCCAGCTTTGAGAAATAAGATAGAGAATGCCAATCCCATTTCAGGTTCATGAAGGGAAAAAAACTCTAGGCAAAAGCTGAGAGGAGCTGGTAATTTCCATTATGTTTCCATTCCTAGCTTGCCATTCTAAAGATTTAGGGGAACTTTTCCTTTGTGTGAGATCTGGAATTTTTTCTTAGTAGAGCAGAATTATCACATTTCCAGTAGAAGAGGTCCTTCACTCTGTACTATGTGGCATTTATACTTTTTACATATGATTGAATAGCTTCTTTATATTACTTTAAATTATTCCTCAGTCATATTTCACTGCATTTGTTAATTTGCCAAATCCAATAATGTTCTCCTCACCATTTCCCCCATAGCACTCTGTCCCTAGGATGTTTTCATTCTGTTTCAAGCATGCTCCACTAAATTCTCCTCTTGGAACCTGAAAATAGTTTGTCCACACAAATTAAATGAAATATATGCATCAGTCTCCATTTGGCATATTGAAACATGAATCTACCAGTAAATAAGATGCCCCCTTTCTCCTACTTCTCAGATCTAGGTATGGTTCAGGGATTCATCATTAAAATCTGCATTCTGAATGCAGCTGTAAAAACCAATATCTAAGTTTCTTAGTTAAATAATCAGTAGGGAATACATGCAGAAATTCACTACAGAACATAATATCAAATTTAATGTATACCACCTGTGCCTAGAGAACTTCCTTTCTTTGTCAATGACAATCCACCATACATTCAATTGATAACTAGTTTTAATACCAAATCAAAATGATGAAACATTTTCAATTAGAACCATATCAATTAGCTTTTCTTCCCATTATAATTTACAATTTGATAGATTCATATTGAATCAAATTGCATATGTAAAATAATTCCAATGAATTACACAGAATACAAATATAATATAGAAAAAAAATATTTTTGCTGAGGCAATTGGGGTTAAGTGACTTGCCCAGGGTCATGCATCTAGGAAATGTTAGGTGTCTGAGGCCAGATTTGAACAGGTCCTCCTGACTTTAGGGCTGGTGCTCTATCCACTAAGTCACCTAGCTGCCCCTATTCTGTAACATTTTTACCACAATTCCTTCTGAATACTGAAACTTATTACACCATTCTGGTCAAATAAGAATAGAAAAATTACCAGAATTTATATATAATCTAAAACTCAACTCCCTAAATTTACTAAATTCAGCTAACTCACAATTTTTCTAATTCTCATGCCTTATCCCAGTTTTATACCAGGCCAAAAGATAACATACTATGCCCAAAACGAATTGACTGTTTATGCATGTTGTTCAAAGACATTAAATTAATAGATTCATATACACATAAAATTTAATCTATGTCAATCTTCAAGCACTTAATAACAATTTTTTTTTTTAATCAGGAAAGCCCTACAGGGCAAATTTGCCTTAGATATCCTTTTCTAAATTTAAGAAATTCCAATTTGATATTATATTGATATTATATGTATGTATAAACATGCATTGTATATATATATATATATATATATATATATACACACACACATACATACACACATGCACATATGTGTATATATCTTGTGACCCAGAATGGGTTAGATCTCATGGGCATTGTCAAAAGCAATTGGTGGAAGATCCCAGCTTTTGGGATAAGAACTTACTGTTTGATAAAAATTGCTGGGAAAATTGGAAACTAATATGGCAGAAACTAGGCATTGATCCATACTTAACGCCGTACACCAAGATAAGGTCAAAATGGGTTCATGACCTAGGCATAAAGAATGAAATTATTAATAAATTAGAGGAACATAGGATAGTTTACCTCTCAGACCTGTGGAAGGGAAGGTTTTTATGACCAAAGCAGAACTAGAGATCATTACTGATCACAAAATAGAAAATTTCGATTATACCAAACTGAAAAGTTTTTGTACAAACAAAACTAATGCAGACAAGATTAGAAGGGAAGCAATAAACTGGGAAAATATTTTTACAGTCAAAGGTTCTGATAAAGGCCTCATTTCCAAAATATATAGAGAATTAACTCTAATTTATAAAAAATCAAGCCATTCTCCAATTGAAAATGGTCAAAGGATATGAACAGACAATTCTCAGATGAAGAAATTGAAACTATTTCTAGTCATATGAAAAGATGCTCCAAGTCATTATTAATCAGAGAAATGCAAATTAAGACAACTCTAAGATACCACTACACACCTGTCAGATTGGCTAAGATGACAGGAAAAATAATGATGATTGTTGGAGGGATGTGGGAAAACTGGGACATTGATTCATTGTTGGTGGAGTTGTGAACGAATCCAACCATTTTGGAGAGTAGTTTGGAACTATGCTCAAAAAGTTATCAAACTGTGCATACCCTTTGATCCAGCAGTGTTACTACTGGGATTATATCCCAAAGAGATTATAAAGAAGGAAAGGGACCTGTATGTGCACGAATGTTTGTGGCAGCCCTTTTGTAGTGGCTAGAAACTGGAAACTGAATGGATGTCCATCAGTTGGAGAATGGCTGAATAAATTGTGGTATATGAAAATTATGGAATATTACTGTTCTGTAGAAATGACCAACAGGATGATTTCAGAAAGGCCTGGAGAGACTTACACGAACTGATGCTAAGTGAAATGAGCAGGACCAGGAGATCATTATATACTTCAACAACAATACTAGATGATGACCAGTCCTGATGGATCAGGCCATCCTCAGCAACGAGATCAACCAAATCATTTCTAATGGAGCAGTAATGAACTGAACTAGCTATACCCAGAAAAAGAACTCTGGGAGATGACTAAAAACCACTACATTGAATTCCCAGTCCCTATATTTATGCACACCTGCATCTTTGATTTCCTTCACAAGCTAATTGTACAATAATTCAGAGTCTGATTCTTTTTGTACAGCAAAATAATGTTGTGGTCATGTATAAAAAAAAAAAAAAAAAAAAAAAAAAAAGCAATTGGTGGATCAAGGACTTTCTGCCAATCTGATAGGTCCCCAAATTGAGACTATGTTTTTCTTTTTAACATATCATTTTCCTTTCAAAACCTAAATACCTGCAATATTTAATGCCACATTCTTTGCCAATAAGAAATTTGGATTCAGATCTTTTATAAATAACAGTCTTACTTCTTGGATTTCCTCAAAATTACCCATTTACACTCCATTTCTCATGGGTTCTCCTAAAGCCTCAAGGAGTTTCCCCTTCATGTTTCTTGACTGATCAAATCAAAATTCCTGAAACCAAAAAATTTCTTTCACATATATGCAGATACATTGATTTTACAATGATATCGTCAGTTTTCTCCTATTCCCTGTTACATTAGCTGTGACAGAACAATGGATACATTCATGAGGTAAACATTCAATATATCACTATTTTCCATTGTTTTTGTATACTACTGAGGAAGAGGGCCAATATTTAGCTTAACTTATCATTTTATCATTTCGGGTTCATATAAAATCCTTAATGCTATTCCAAAGTACATAGAATCATTTCATTCTTTCCTCTGCTAGTGGTTTATCCATACATTGTTTTGCTGTTATTGTTTTTCAGTTGTTTCAGTCTTTTTTTGGCTCTTTGTGACCCAATTTGGGGTTTTCTTAGCAAAGATACTGGATTGAATCATCTTTTCCATCTTCAGCTCATTTTACAGGTGAGGAACCTAAGGCAACCAAGATTAAGTGATTTGCCCAGGGTCACACAGCAAGAAAGTGTCTGAAGCCACATTTGTATCCAGAAAGATACAAGCCCGCTACTTTATCTGTTGTGCCATCTAGCTCTCACTATCCATACATAGTCCTACCCTTCCCATAAATATCAAACTCCTTTGTCAAGATTGACTTATCCTCAATAGTAAGATTCCTCATAAGTAGTTAAGAATGGCCATTGTAGTATGCTATTTATCTATTGCCTTGCTTGCCATATTTCCCACCAAAAACATGTCTCCTTACCCAGAGTCTAAGATCTCCATACCATCTCAAAGTAAAGTCCCCTAATCCTCCCAATCCCTTCAGGCTAAAGAAAATGGGGGAAGCTGTTATTTAGTCACATCTGATTCTTTGTAACTCCATTGAAGGTTTGCTTGGCAAAGGTCCTGGTTTGTCATTTCTCCAACTCATTTTATAGATGAAGAAACTGAAGTAAATAGGGCAAGTTTACTATTCCAAGGTCTTATAGCTAGTAAGTATCTGAGACCAGATTTGAAATCAGGATTTCCTTATTTCAGGCCTGGAGCTCTATCCACTATGTCATCTAGCTGCTCCATTCTAGTATATTGTTATTCTATTGTCTTTTTTGATATGTTTTCCTTTATAAAAATGTCTTGTCATACAGACCCTGAGATTCCCTTATTCCCATCTGAATGCTGTTTCTCTACTCTCCCCAAGCTCTTCAAGCTTATGATCCCAATCCTTTCTCAATACTAAAATCCCTTATATGCTTAAAGACCCTTATCCTAGCTTAAAAATGACTTTCTAAAGTCACATCTCAGTTTTGAATCAAAGAAATATTTCCTTGCTTGTATATCAGGTTTAGCTTCAAACCACTTTAGTTTTAGAAATCAAACTCATCCTGAAGGACAGAGATTTTTCACCACTGAGGCTTTTAAAGCAATGCCACAAGAAAGTCTTCAAAGGTATATTTATTAGAGGTAGTGATATTAGAGTAAGTGTGTGGCTTCCCAAGGTGACTTGTAAGTAAGGAGGACTCAGCCTTCATTTGTATATACAAGTTCTGATATATTTATTCAAAGGATCAACCTCATTTCCTTATATTTATGTACTGTCCACATTCCTGTGACAGCAGGAAATACACTTTATTTAGAAAGAACTTGAGTGAATTTAGAGATGCCATCATTTAGGTCATGGAAAGAATAGTTTTCCTGTGGCCACATTGTTGCCTCAGGAGCTGTTCAGCTGCTGATGTTTTCTGGGTTACAATTAGGTTTAAAGCCAAACATATTTTTAGAATCAGTAAACTGTATTGGAAACTGAGTTTCCTTATAAAATACCCAGAGTGATAAGAGAGTCCAAAACATAATTTTTTTCTGACTCCCCTCAGGCCCAAATTCTGTTTTGTGCTGGAAAATTATATCAGTCTTTCATCTATTCAAATCTAAGTACACACAGCAAAGGCATAATGATCAGAACTCTACAGATTGTCATTCCCAAGTGGAGGTGAAATTGGGAGATCAATACAGGAATGTCTATATCAATTCCCTCCACATGTTTGATAATAGAAAATTAATTTTTTTTACCCAATTTTGCCCAGAGAAACCAGTTCTAAACATTTCTATTAAAACTATCAAATGGCCAACCACTAAGTTAAACCTGACATTTTGTGAGCTATCAATTCAATTTGATCCCATAAGCACTTATTAAGTAGCTACCATGTTGCCACTCAATACTTGTACTATAATATATATATATATATATATATATATATATATATACACATATATATGTATGTATACTTAATACACTTATACTATAAGTATAAAGACAAAAATCAAATGTTCTGGTCCTTGAAGAATTCATATTTTGCTGAAAACGTTTAGAGACAACTTTGAAAAGATTGCATATTCATAACTAAAAACATTAATTTAATTTAAACATAACTATATGTCATTTTTAAGTTATAATTTTTGTTGTTCAGTCATTTAGTTATTTCTCTTTGTGACCCTATTTTGGATTTTCTTGGCAATTTGTCATTTCCTTCTTCAGGTCATTTTACAAGTGAGGAAACTGAGGCAAACAGGGTTAAGTGACTTGCCCGAGATAACACAGCTAATAAGTATCCAAAGCTAGATTTGAACTCAGGAAGATTAATGTTCCTGACCCCAGACCTAGGACTCTATCTGTGGAACCATCTAATTAACTATTAAATTATAATACATAAATCTTATAACATAAACTGTATGAAAAGCTACTCTCACATGAGAATATGCCCTCCTTCCTTCATTGCAAAGACATAATACAATAGTAGTAGAACTTTGTATGTTATGTGAAACTTGGTTGTGGTGTAGGCTGATTTTGAGGAACTGGTATTTTTTCCTTTTCTTTGTTATAAAGGATGATTTTTGGGACGAAGGAAGGGAAGAGGGATGGAGCGGGAAATATAACCACGATAATAACAAAGACATTAATAATATTTTTAAAAGAATTACATAATATAATCAATGAGTCTGGTCACTTCTATATTATAGTCAAATCTCATGAGGTAACACAAGTCTGTGTGAAAACTCTCTAGACTACCTCCACCCAACACTATGATTCTAAGAATTTTTCAGAGGGGAAAAGTGGGAAGACCACCATAATCTCCTTATCTTCTTTCCACTTTCCTTATGCTCAATTCTAGGTGTGTCAATATCTTGCCAAGCAATATCTTGGCATTTTCTGAGGAGTTGTAAAGGAATTCCATGCTGAGATCTAACAGTCTTCATTCTAAAGTTTCTTTAGCTCATTACAAGAAAAATCATCTATGTCTGTGAAAATGTGGTTCAGGCATAAGATCTGTGTGAAAACAAGGGGGAAGATCATATAAAAAACCACTCTTCTAAATTAGGATAGACATCTGGGCTTTATTCTTTAATTCTTTATTATTTTAGATGGGACAAATTGATGCTACAAAGGAACAAAGGGGATGCCCATTGAAATTTGCAATTTTTTCTTTAATATTTACTAAAGGGGGGTTAAATGGTGCTTTGAAACTTGATGGAAGTATTTAATATCTGAATAATCAATCAACAAGCATTTATTAAATATTTACTATGTGTCAGCTATGGAATTGGACAAAGAAAGACAAAAACAGATATTTCCCTCAAGAAACTCACATTCTAATAAGAGAGAAAATATACACAAAAGGTACATATAAAGAGAATTCATTTATCCATCCATTCATCCAATAAATATTCATTAAATGCTTCTTGTGTATGGAGAACTATACTAGAAACTTAACATCAAAGTGAAAATGGCTTTCCTTAATTTTTCTCCATTTCCTTTTTTAAACTGTTTTTTTTGGGATGCCTCTATCTCTGTAGATTGAGAATCCTCAGTGGTACCCCATTTTTTAATTCTCTTAGGTGGTTAATCCAAAGATCAGTTGTCTTCCCAGAACACATTTTGCTAGCATAGTCAAGCTCAACTCTTGAGGAATGTTTAAACAAAAAGTGGTGTCTTTTATAATGAAATATGTTATAGGAACAGAAACTCTCAAGAAATATAATTCTTTTAAAAATGGAAAGTTCACAAGAAAAATATCATGTATGCTACATGCTTGTATAACAGAACACAATTGTTCTGAGGATCTGTTGCTGCACTTTTCTATTTAACCATATATTTCCTGAAATGAATGGAATTTCTTGAAGGGATTTTAATTTAATCTTCTTGTATCTTTTAATTTTTCACGTTAGCTCGTTCTTCCTCTTTACCCTTACCTACCACTACAATGTTTGGGAACATATTAAGTGTAGTACCTCATCTGCCCATATTTGAACTGAATGAAGTCTTTATTTTGAATATTTTGTTTGATCACTTCCCTCTTGACCTATCTTCTCTCTTCTCATTTCCTCATTCCTTTTTGTTGGCTAATCTTTCAGATCAATCTAAGTGACTTGACATTAGATCTGTTTGTATTTTCCCCAGTCATGCTATTTTTAATATATGTTGATACATTCTCTCTTCTAATAAAATATAAACCCTATGATAGGAAGAACTATTTCATTTTTGCCTTCATACTCTCAAGACTTAGCTCAGTGCCTGACACATAGCAGATCAATGCTTAATAAAAGCATATTGATTAACTGTTTCAATATTTCTGCTATCCTTCCAAAAAGCCAGAAATAGATTTCAGTTACTTCTTGCTTTGTTTTTGTTTCCCCTATAAAGAACCCCATTTACATCTTATTTCTACTTGATATCTATGGGCTAAATTTTGAGTCTTTTATTGTTTTCCATATTCAAATCTTCACTTTTCAAACCTCAAAGCTTCAGCTATTTGGATAACATTTGAATTGTAAATATTGAAGCTGTAAAGTACATTCAGAGACAGCTTGCTCTAACCCCCTGTATTCAGGTCATTATTAGTTATTATCTGTGGTATAGTTAATAAGTATTATTAAATTAATTACAGTCAGATATTATTAATTCCATTTTGTCAAGTGACAGAGCACAATGTAAAGAAGACTTGTCTTCGAGTCAAAAAGACCTCATTTTTAGGGATGCTTCACATAATCATGGACAAGTCACTTAATATTTTAGTGCCACAATTTTTTAAATCTCTCAATTCTAATGACAGATCTATATTGATTGAGAACTTTCTAAGCCAAATAATTTTCCTAATGATGAAATTTTGGGCTCTAACTGTCAAAGAAGTTATTAATCTTAATTTACACATAAATTCAACTGAGGCTTACTCCAAGGTTACCAAATTAATATATTCTGGAAGAGAGACAACAATTTAGGTTCTGTCTCCTAGTCCAGTATTCTTTCCATTTTTTCTACACTGTCTCTTTATGATCACCATATTTTAACAATTTCTATACCTTAGTGTCATCGCATGGTTGCTGCCATAACCCATCTCTTCAGTGAAGACTCTGTTTTTGCTTCTATTTTCTCCCTACTATTTTTCAATCATGTCATTCTTCAATATTCTGTAGTCTCCCTCCTCTTATTCAGATTGTTACTTCATTCTTCATGTTTTTTCCTTATTATCTTTTTTGTCTAAAGATCTTGACCTCTTCCTTTTGAAAATTTCTGTCTTCTTTATAGACCTAGAACAGTCCTTCTAGGTATAAAATAAATGGGACCTTCTGTTAACGAAAAGATAACTTCTTAATACAATACTGTTCTGCCCATCTACCACAGTTCTCTGGTCCTATAATAGTTGTGTTTGCTTTTTCAAGTAGAGAAAAGATTTTTTTAAGAGTCAATGTAATTTCTTACTGCAAGCTCTCAATCAAGTTGACTTAAGGTCATTTTGTTGTAGTTAAGGCTGACAAATAAGTGTAAACCATTTAAATAAATTTTAATCGGCATTTTAAAAGATGTTTTCCTCCTAAAAATTAATCCTTAATTTGTTTTGAAAAACATTCCTTTTTTTTTTTTGTTAGGTCAGAAGCAGCGAGGGGGTGTGGTGACTAGAATGGAAATCCTACCCTTATTTACTAGCTAGACTGTAGATAAGTCATTTAATCTCTCTCAGCTTCACCTTCCTCATCTGTAAATGTCACCTGTCTCAAAGGGGTCCAGGGATAATACATGAACAATACCATATGAACACTAAAAACACTCTGTACCTGTTATTATTACATCTGAACAAATGAAGTGGGGCAAAAGGGGAAAAGGCAATAATAAGATGATATTATGATAGCCCATTTTGGGGCTTGTGGTTCATTCCCCAGGGCTTACTGCTGCTCTTATAAGTTCCATTCTAACTGCTCTACTTTTTAACTCATAGAATTCTCTTAGATTTGGGAAAAGTAAAATTCTATATAATCAATGTTTCTAGTGAAACAAATCTTTGGCTGAGATTGGTGGATGAACTGACAGAAAGGACTTTGATTTTTTCACTCAAGGTATTCTTGTTCTTGCTATCACAAACAGCTAAGTTGTCTATGGTCTATTTCTACACTATCTTGTAATTGACAGTGGTTTATGCCTTCATAAAGTCTATGCTCTCCTTAGTACTATTTTTAAATATGGAGATCTTTTCACAGCAGTGTTGTGACAGTTCATGTTTTCTTATATTTTAGTTTTTAGTGAATCATTTACAGATATAGCCTGTGTGCATGTCTTGAAAAGACAAAAGTGATAAAGGTTTTATTCTTAAATTTTTATATATTGTATTAGGATACCAATTTAATCTTTAAATAGTCCATTTTTTGCTTGTTATTAAGACATTTTTAACAAGTCTAGCACAGAATCTATATTTATGTTAAATCAAAGGTATTTTCACCATGTAATTCAAATACCCAAACAAACACTTTGTTGTGGTTTTTAATACTTTGGTACACTTTGATTTTAGTTTTGTGTAAATTCAGAACACTAAGTTTCAAAAGCATTTAAAAATAGAATGAGAATAACCTTGTTTTCTATTGATTAGTTTTAACTTACTTGGACAGTAGAGACAAGTATTTAAGGATAAGTAGGACTCTTACATTAATAGTTTAATTGGTTTTCAAGTTGGAAGGGGCTTTGAAGTCCATATTTTCCACACCCCTCACTTTACCCATTGAGGAAACTGAAGCCCAGATAGGTTAAATTATTCAATCATTGTCATAAATGTAGAAAATAGTAGAGCTGGATCACTGGCAATAGAAGTTCAAAAGAAGATAAATTGTATTGTTTTAGGCACAGATATCTTCTTGTGTTCAGACCAGAGCTGAGGTCAGGCTTTAGAGGTAAGTCATTCTCTTGCATCTCAAATAGTCATCCATCGTTGGGAAAGGAGCACTGGGGCAATAATTGCATGTGTCTTCTGGGCCATAAGTTGAGGAATCATAGAGAGAGGCAAAAACAGTCCTGTGTGCCCTGAGAAGTCTAGGGAACATAAATGCCCTAATTAGAGCCAAAATGGAGCAGGAAGAAAAATCTATGTCTGGTAATATCTTTCTATACTTTAGATCCTTCTCCTTGCTTTTAAAGTTGCTGCAATGAAGCATGTCCTTGGAATGCATTCTCTTTGCTAATAGGAATGTAAATGTTCATTCTTCCTTTACTTTTTTTCTGTCATGTGCTAACACTTAACTATTTACCATATGAAAAGGAAAAAGCTTGCAGGTCAAACACATGTCTCCATGCTGAGTACTCTCAAAGAGCTAACTGCTAAGATGAAATAGATGAATACCTGAGATGCCACCTTTGAACTGGTAACATTAAGGGGAATTTTGCATATTCGAATGAGGCAAGCAACATGCGAACAACTAGGTATCTATAAGAGATACACAGTGTAAATGGGAAGTAATTTCAGAAAGGAAAACACTAACTTTAAGGAGGATTGGGTGCTTACATGAGCTCCCTTTAAATTAAAAATAAAAAATCCTATTAGGTGGCAAAAACAGCATTCCCAAAATTTATTTTTGCATAATGTTAATATCTCATTAATTTGTAGGAGATGAAGATGTGACATTTCCATTGGTACTAATAGACTCTCATACAACAGTACCCATCAATGGGGGGATGAACTTTAGAGTGAGGAAAGAATAGAGTAACATGATTTAATTAAATGGATAATTCAGATATTCGACAACTATTCCTTTTCTTCCTCATAGATGGATTTTTTATTTTTGGTTTGTCCTTAGAGATTTTTCCTCTTTCTCTTAACATATACCTGGCTAGAAATGGCAGTAATTTTATTTTATACATATATACTTAGCAACATTCTCCAAGGCCTTTGTAAATTGAGTTTTGATCAAAGATGGCTGCATCTTTGTGAGTTCAAGTCTGGCTTCAGACTCGAAGTCAATGTGTGACTTTGGATAAATCACTTAACCCAGTTTGCTTCAGTTTCCTCATTTGTAAAATGAGCTGGAGAAGGAAATAGAAAACTATCAAAGTATCTTTGCCAAGAAAACCTTAAATGGCATCATGAAGAGTTGGAATGAAAAACATAAACAAAAACTTTTTAATTTTGTTTCTGGATTCTTTTTTTAAAAAATAAGTGCAACCCATTATTTTTAAGAGATTGCTAATCATAGTTCATTAATAAAGATTTTTGGAGTGATTGTTGTGTAGGCACAAGGTGACACTGCTATTATGTAGGACTCAGTTTTGCCTTAAGGAGCAGGATGACCTAGTTAGTAGAATGTTGGATGAAACCAAGAACCTTATGCAATTTCTATACCTCTCTCTCTCTTTTTTTTTTTTCCATTTCCTTAGGGGGGAAAAATTGGTTGCTGTCCATAGTTCTTAGTTAGCTCTTGGATGTCATGAGGGCAAATGACACTTGAGGATCTTCTTGGAAAGAATGCTTTGTAAATGCAAGCAGGACATTTCCCTTTTGGATATGACCACCTTAACTTGCTCATAGAATTGGTCTATGATCCTTACATCTACTTTTATTTAGTATGATTCAAGATCTTTTCCTTTATTCTGCAGTGCCCTGACTCTAATTTTTCTCCTTCCCTTCACTTACTTCTTTCTGCCAGAACTGATGTATTTCCTGTAGTTCACAGATCTTCTAATTTCCTAAATTCCCTGAAATATCAGCAGTATTTCTTTGTCCCCTTCATCCACTGTTTAGCTCTAAAGGATAAGGCTTGCTGCTTTATACAGAGTTGTCCTCCTCCACTTTTACCTGGCCAACTTATTGTTCAGTGATTCAAACGGAACAGCACTCTCTTCTGAGTCACTCATTTGGGCCAATTGCATTCAGGGATTGAGAAAATTGTAGATCAAAAGAGTAATGACTGGCGGAATGGGGAAGGAAAATGACAGGAGTGGTTGAGTCCAGAAAGAGAACTGAGATAAAGACTAAGGAAAATAAATAAATAAAAGACTTATTTTTTTCTGAGCCAGCTATATTATGCTAGAAAGCCTTCATTATATTAATCAATAGGCACCTGCTGTATGTTTTACTTTTAACTTGAGAAATAAAAGCCAGAATCAGTTAAAATATATCTAAGAGGGAAATGTTCTTTAGGATGGAGGTAGTATGCTTTTCTCCATGTCACTGAGGGTGGCAAGAAATCATTCTTTTCCTGTTAAACACGATCTCAACATAGCATTATGAAGAACAATCCAATGAGTTCAGAGAGGATGCTGTCATTATTTTGGAAATTATTTAATGAACTTTATGTATATTGGATATATGAACTAAAGTCCCATCTTGCATCCTGTTATAATTTACATCAGATTTACATCAGTGCCAAATTTAGTCTGGCATATAAGTTTGTGTCTGAGTGGTACCCTTGACTTGGTTTATGCCATTAAGTAGAAGCCAGAAAAGAAATTTGTGTATTTTAGGCAAGATTAGAAATGTCACTCACTTATCTTTGAGCATTTTTGAGAGTGTACTCTGCCTTTTACTGCCTATTGACAGCCCCAAATCTTCATTTCAAGACTTGACAAAATGCAAATGACTGACATGCAAAGTGGAATTTTTAGATATTAAAGTTAAATATCTCTCTAGCTTTTTTGTAAAACTACCTATGTTTTTGTAAAACACCTATGATATCATTGGTGTAGTTAGTGTTTCTGTCTGCATAGAACACAATATAAATTCTATAAGTTTTTGTATATCCCCAAATTCTTTTATCTAATGGCCAACTTCTTAGATATGATGCTCTCTTGAGTCCATAAGACTAATCACATTGAACTTCAGACTATCTGTAGATCTAATATAGTTGAAAAGATCTCTCAGAATTTGTTTCCTGCTAGAATAGTCTTTCAGAACCTAGGGTCACCTCTAAGCCATGATTAATGTCAAAATTTAACATTAGTAGAAGATGTGTATCATCAAAAGTATTATTAACATTATCACTTTTTGATCACTCAACTGTCTACATAGCCTACCTATAGTTCCAGTCTTGCCCTTGATCATTTCATGTCTTTTCCTCACTGATGAAATGGAAATGAGATAAATATGTCCTGAAGAGAAACTGAGAGAAAAAAACACTTATACTTTGAATATGCATAATTTTCTCTTTATAGATCGAAAACTGACTAATAAAATCTCTCTGTTGGTTTATGTAAATGCAAAAAAGTTCATATCCCTCCTCTCTTATCTCCTTTCCCTTTTCCTCTCTTTCTTCCTCTCTCCTCTCCTTCCTTTCACTTTCTTTCTCCTTCTCCCTTCTCCAGTCTCCCCTTGGAGTGGTCACTGGAGAGCTTTCTCTTTTATATACTAACAGTGTTTTGGTAAGTATGTTATAAAGTCCTGGGGTATGGGGAACCATAAAATAGAGTTAGCATCCGAGGATTTTTTGATAGAAGTAGCTATGTCAAAACTCAGTGAGTGAAAGCTTAATTTTTCTGATAATCCAACAGTGAAAATAACAACACTTTTTGAACATGATCACAAAATTGACCCAAACTCAGAATTGGTAAATACCAAGCCTCATGTGTCAGGGAGAGCTTGGGGAGCTTCTGGACCAACAAGAAAATGATGTTTTATCTTGCTGTTCACTGGATCAGTTGATTACATTGTTGAAAGAAAATTGCACTTTGCAAGCACTGAAATAAAATGACACAAATGGAAGAAACAAAGATTTTGATTTCACAAAGAGAACTTGTCTACAGGTGTCATCTCTTTGTCCAAATGGCACTAATCAGGTGAATTTATCTGCTCCTATGGTCACATTAAAACGTTATATGGTTGGAAATTAAATGTAAAATGCACACATAGTGCTCCTGGGTATAGTAAGTTTTTAATTGCATTTGCTATCGCATTTCTCATTGTCAAAGTTTTTGCAAAGAACTTACAAATTGAAAAGAACTTTAGAGATCCAACCTTCTATGCAGACTGGAAATCTTTCCTATAACTTTCCTTACAAAAGGGCATCTTCTGCATTTTAAAATACTCAAAGAGGCAGGGGAATTTGCTATTTTATAAAGCAACCAATGTCTGTAGGCTTGAAAGCCAGACAAATGACAAAAATTGTTGTCAGTTCAGATATTTTGATTGCAATTTTGATGTCAAAGGATTCTTTGGAGGATGGAGAGCCATGTACCTTCAAGAAGCTCCTGGAGACATTTCTTCAAAGAGTACTGGAACAGATTTCAGAATTTGGACAGATCTCCATTTGACAGTTCATTTCATTGAAATGCATACCTGGCATAAAAACACCTGCTCCCATCCTGGGGACATCTCAGGGTTAAGGACACTAAATTAGAGCTCAGTGCATCAATTCTGCACCCAACTTCCTCTCTTATTTTCATCTTCAATTGATTTCATTTGGTATTTGGGGGTAGGGTAAAACCTATAACAGGCTGTTTATCCTTGACTGCTGCCTTTATTACAATTTGCTTCTGATAACGTACATCTATCACCATATTACTAATGATTTAAAAATTAGGTATCCTTGAGGAAGAAAGGGCTAAATGAGAAAGGAGCAACTTACTTTCCTCTCTGTTGCCAGTCTTATTTTTATTCAACAGTCAGTTGAAATCAAGTGTTTGTTTTCAGTGGGAGGGGAATTTCAATTGGTTTATGTCAATGTTGACTCTCTTGTATAATTCATGTAAGTTCCTTCATGGATGTCCAACTTTCACACTACCTAGGACAAGCAAGACAGTTCCTCCAAGCCTATGAATCTGGGCAAAAATCACAGTGTGTGTCTTCTTTCAATCTACTTTAAAAATTTTTATCCAAAACTAGAATAATTTGCAATAAGATCAGGGGTGAAACAAGTTTGCTATCACCATCTACTATTCAATAATATATTAGAATTATTAGCTTTGGCAATAAGAGAAGAAAAAGAGATTAAAGGAATTAGAATAAATAAGGAGGAAACCAAATTATCACTCTTTGCAGATGATATCATTGCATACTTAAAGAATCCTAGAGAATCAACTAAAACACTACTAGAAACAATTTAAAACTTTAGCAAAGTTGCAGGATACAAAATGAATCTACATAAATTAATGGCATTTTTATATATTAACAACAAAGTCCAACAGCAAGTGATTCAAAGAGAAATTCTATTTAAAATAAGTGTAGATAATATAAAATATTTGGGAGTCTCCCTGCCAAGGCAAAGTCAAGAACTATATGAACACAATTACAAAACACTTTCCACACAAATAAAGTGAAATCTAATGTCTTGGAAAAATATCAAGTGCTCATGTATAGGCTGAGCTAATATAATAAAAATGACAACACCACCTAAATTAATCTAGTTATTCAGTGCCATACCAATCAAACTTCCAAGAAATTACTTCACAGTTAGAAAAAATAATAATAAAATTCATCTGGAAGAACAAAAGATCAATAATTTCAAGGGAATTAATGAAACAAAATGCAAATGAATGTGGCCTAGCTGTACCAGATCTAAAATTATATTATAAAACAGTGGTCATTAGAACCATTTGGTATTGGCTAAGAAATAGAGCAGTTGATCAGTAGAATAGTTACGTTCACAGGACAAAATAATAAATGACTATAGTAATCTAGTGTTTGATAAACCCAAAGACTTCAGCTTTTGGGATAAGAACTCACTATTTGACAAAAAGTTCTGGGAAAATTGGAAATTAGTATGGCAGAAATGAGGCATTGACCCACACCTAACACCCTATACCAAGATAAAATTAAAATGAGTTCATGATTTAGATATAAAAAGTGATATTATAAGCAAATTAGAAGAACAAAGGGATAGTTTACCTCTCAGATCTATGGAGAAGGAAGAAATTTGTGGCCAAAGTACTCAAAATTGAGTAATTATTGAATGCAAAATGGATAATTTTGAGTATATTAAATTAAAAAGTTTTTTGTACAAATAAAACCAGTGCAGACAAAATTAGAAGAGTGAATAAACTGAGAAAAAAATTTATATTCAAGGGTTCTGATAAAGGCCTCATTTCTAGAATATATAGAGAATTGACTTAATTTTATAAGTTGATAAACGGTCAAAGAATATGAACAAGAAATTTTCATATGAAGAAATTAAAACTATTTCTAGTCATATGAAAAGGTGCTCTAAATCATTATTGATCAGAGAAATGCAAATTAAAACAACTCTGAGATACTACCACACACCTCTCAGAATGGCTGAGATGATAGGAAAAGATAATAATGAATGTTGGAGGGGATGTGGGAAAACTGGGACACTAATACATTGTTGGTGGAGTTGTGAACTGATTCAACCATTCTGGAGAGCAATTTGGAACTATGCCCAAAGAGCTATCAAACTGTGCATACTCTTTGATCCAGCAATGTTTCTACTGAAGTTTTGTTCCTAAAAATATCATAAAGGAGGAAAAGGAACCCACGTGTGCAAAAATGTTTGTGGCCGCCCTTTTTGTAGTGGCAAGAAACTGGAAAATGGGTAGATGTCCATCAGTTGGAGAATGGCTAAACAAGTTATGGTATATGAATGTTTTAGAATTTTATTGTTCTATAAGAAATGATCATCATGATGATTTTGGAGAGGCCTGGAGAGACTTACATGAACTGATGAGAACCAGAAGATCATTTTACACTGCAACAGTGAGATTATACAATGATCAATTCTGATGGACATGACTCATGTCAACAATTAAGTGATTTAAACCAGTTCCAAAGATTTTGTGATAAAGATAGCCATCTGTACCCAGAGAAAGGACAGTGGGAATTGAATGTGCACCACAACATAGTATTTTCACCCTTTGTGTTCTTGTTTGCTTGCATTTTGTTTTCTTTCTCATTTTTTTTCCTTTTTAATCTGATTTTTCTTGTGCAGCATGATATTTGCATGAAATATGTATAGAGAAATTGCACATGTTTAACATATTTTGATTACTTGTTGACTGAGGGAGGGTGTGGGTAGAAGGGAGGTAAAAATTTAGAATTTTATCTTGATGAAATTGATGATGAAATGATTTTGTTTAATTATATATACATAAATGTAAATTTTGGCTTTTTCTTAGCAACAGTTAACCGGTCCTGCCATCTCCTCTTCTGTTGTCTTCTCTAGATCAATAAGTACAGGGAAGGAACTTCCAAAATGCTTGAGCTAGACAATACCAATAACATTATATCCTTTAAAGTTCTGTCTACTCATATACATTGGCTTTAATCTTGATTTCCTGCTTACTCCTCCAGGAAATTATTTTAATGGGTAAACTAAATCGTCTGTCTCTTAATTTTACTTTATTTTTTTTAAAGTTGCTATTATGTCTTCATTTGAAACAAACCAATTTTTGAAGCCAGAAGACTGCTGAATATTGGTCCATTTAATATCAGCACACTGAGAGTGATGGTTAGAACAATTTCTTCCTGCTGTTACTTCTTGATAATTCAGAGGTGCTGGAAGAACTCCTTGCTATAGTGAAGAGAACTATGAGCTTGACAGAAAAACTAGGCTTAAATTCAAAATCTACTACATTACTAGCTATGTCATAATGGTGAAATAATGTAATTTCTCTGGATCTCAGTTTCTCATATTTCAAATAAGTATACTTTTATGCTTTACCTCATAGATTTTGGAAAGTGAAAAGTACCATATACACTAATGTTTTATGGTATCATTCATGCAGATTTTCTTTCTAATGGTGCAGAATATAAACCATATCTTCTTATGCAATTATTGTCAATGCCTTCCTATTAATCCTCCATCACATTATGAGTTCTTAGCATTCTGTCCCTACATTAATAATTCATTTTTTCTATGTCTAACTCAGTTTCTTTGCTAGTCATACAAGTGGAGGCTATTTATTAATTTATTTATTTTGAAAGCACTTTTTTTAAGCCTTTTATTTTCAAAATACATGCAGTTTTCAACATTCACCCTTGTAAAATCTTGTGTTCCAAATTTTTTCTCCCTCTTTTCCCCAAAACCCTCCCTTAAACAACAAGCAATTCAATATATGTCAAAGATATTAAATTCTTCTTAATACATATTTCTACAATTATCATGCTGCACAAGAAAAAATTAGATCAAAAGGAAAAAATGAGAAAGAAACCAAAAGGCAAGCAAACAATAACACAAAAGGTAAAAATACTATGTTGTGATCCACACTCGGTCTCCACAGTCCTCTCTCTGGGTGCAGATGGCTCTTTCCATCACAAGTTCATTGGATCTGGTCTGAATCACTCAACTGGAGGGTATTTCTTATGCCACTTCTATAATGTTCTGTAAGCCTTCTTATCCCAACAATGAAGGTACAATTCATAACAACACTTTTTTGTATCTTACTTTATTTCTGCTACTGTGCTAAGTGTTTTACAATTATTATTTCATTTGATCCTTTCAAGAATCCTTCAAAGTAGGGCTTATTACTCCCAATTTAAAGTCAAGAAACTGAGGTCAGATCTGAATTTAAGTGATACCAGACCTAGCTGTCTAGTCACTGGGCCACCTAAAATGCCAATTCTAATTCTTTAGACATTATGATTACCATAATCCATAGTCACATATTACCAAGAAAATATTAGTATTAAAGATGGCTTACATCAAGAAATATCTTGGAATCACTCAAAGCACTACATTTTCCAAATGTAATCTTACTCATTCTCTTACTCCTACTCAATTATGGACCAAGCTCATTGTTCTTCTATAGTACTTGGTTAAGGAATGCATGAGGATATACTAAGACAATGTGGGGCATCCAAATTAGGGGAAGCTATTCATTCAAAAAATAGCTGTTAAACACTACAAAGAAGATTTTACACTAAGTCCTTGACTTCACAGAATTCACAGTCTCATGGGAGAAAGGAAATCAATAGAAATTTGGCATATAAAGCTAATAACAATATAAGAAATAACATAATAGCTCACATTTCTATAACTCAGTCAAAATTTACAAGACACATCTTTGGATAATAGGTCTGTGAGGTTTATATAATTATTTCCATTCCAAAATAGCAAACTTAAGGTTAGAGAATTGAGATAAGTTGTCCAATTTCAAACTACTTGAAAATATTGGGACTAGGATTGAAATAGATCTTGACCCAAGCACAGGACACCTAATTACATAACATCACCTTTTTTTTGTTCTATACGAGTGACACAAATGTGAACAAAAGAAGTCCAAAGTGATAAAGATGTCTATAACAGAAGGATTAAAGAAGAATTAAAGGAGAGACAGATACAGAGAGATAGAGAGAAAGACAGAGAAAAGAGATGTGGATGAGGGAGAAAGAGAAAGAGAGAGGGAAGGAAAGGAGGGAGAAAGGAAGGGAGAGGAAATAGCAAGAGAAAGAAGAAAAAAGAGAAATAAAGAGGGTGAGAGAAGGGAGCATGAGAGAGAGAAAAGGGGAGGAGAAAGGAGAGGAGATAGAGAAAGAGAAAGGGGAAGAGAGAGAGAGAGAGAGAGAGAATGACTCTGAGAACATTGATTAAGGCCTATGATGAACCTTGAAGGATGAGCAATATTTAGACATATATTGATGAATTTAAAAAGGCATTCTTTTCCGTAGTGGAGAACTGTGTAAACAAAAGTATAGACACAATAAGTCAGGTATTATATGAAGAGGAGAAAGGTAGATTTTGCTAGTTTGAGTACAGAATTCATGCAAATGGTGGAAGAAAAGGTTGAAAAAATAAATTTGGGATATGTTGTAGTAATCCTTGAAGGCTACACAAAAGATTTTGCAATCCTCCAAACAATAGATAGTCATTTATAGGTAAGATGCTCAAAGTGGTGTTAAGGTAATATTGCAGGTGCAAACCAGATGGACTAAAATTGGGAAAGACCTAAAGCGGGGAGACAGATTAGGAGACTATTATAATAATTCATTATATTACAAATTTGATCCTATTGTAATATAGCAGAAAGAATTCTAGACTGAGAATCATGGGTCAATATATAGCTGGAAAGGTCTTAGAGACTTGTCTAGTCCAATCCCTCATTTTATAGATGAAGGAACTGAGAGCAATAGGGTAAATAACTTGCCCAAAGTCACAGAGTAGTGGCAGAGCCAGAATTTGAACCCAGTTCCTCTAGGGTTCCTCTAACACTGAATCTAAAGCTGTTTCCACTAAACCACTACTTACCTGCCTTTCTCTGTATCTCCAGTTCTTAACACAGTGTCTGAACTGTGGTAAGTCTCTAATGGTTGCTTGTTTGTTGACAAACCAGCTTAGCTTGGCCAATTCTGCAACTTCTCTAGATCTCAGCTTCCTGATTTGTAAAGTGGAATAGGAGCCTCATCTAGATAAAATCAAAGTTCTCTTCCAGTTAAAAATCCATTGTTCTATGAACATGTGATATCACAACTGCCGTTGTAACATTTGGGAGGGAGAGGATGGTAAAATGTAAAATAATTCGTGGAGGATACAAAGCAATTCTATCCAAAGTAATTTTCATAGGACTTGTCCTAAATGTTCCCATCTGTCTTAAAGTGGATAAATTTCTCATCTTGAACAGTTTGAAATTACACTGACTGAGATCAACTCTGCAGGTTATGAGAGCAAAGGAAGAAATCTGCTCCAGGTGCCAATTGAGCTCATCTAGGAGGCTCCATCGATTTTTAATAATCCTTTGAACACTTCCTCATTGTTTAGTCCCTGGGAACTGGAAACATAAACTAAAGAGCTTTATTTCCTAGCTTTATTATCTATATTAAGTATCCTTACAGGCATACTTAATGAAGCTTAATATCATTGCAGGGCTCTCTGCTCTCAATGCACCATTGCAAGGGGAGGAAACCTCAGACTTTTTGCCCTCTCCCCACAAGTAATTTTGGGTCTCTGGTGGTGGGCAGCATTTGCCCAATTATATTGGTTGTCAGACAATGACAGCCTAGATGCTTTTGAAGCCACATTTAATTTATTCACAACGCAGCAGGCAACCCACTGATGGCTGCAAGTTAATGTGTTTTGCTTTAATAAGATAACTATTTGCCTCCCAGATTTGGAAGCTTTTGCTAGTTTATTTGTCAGTCTCACCTAAGCTGGAGTAAGGAGAGATGGAGGGTTTTAACTGAAATGGCAACAGGGCTGTGAGCCAGGAGAGAAGAAGACCTGGAACACTTTGCTCCTTGGGGCATTTTCAGTTTCTCTATGATTTTGGCAATCAAAGACAAGTCTTCTGGGCTTCATACATGTGGCAATGGATTCGAATCACATGCATTCCATGTGTACCTTCACTCCAATCTGTTGGAATCAAACAGGGTCTGGAGTAGAGCTGTATTCCATTTTTCCTTTTCTTTAAAAAAACAAAGAAATCTAAGAGAATTTGGGTCTTGGGAATGGATCTCAAAAACCAAGCTCCTTCCAAACAAATAGGAATGACAGGATAGTCAGCCTCGGCTTCCCAAATGTCTTGGGCATATCATCCATTTGTGTGACCACATTTGGGGTTTTCTGGTAAAGATAATAGAGTTGTCTGCTGTTTCCTTTTCCAGCTCATTTAAGAGGTGAGGAATAGAGTCGGGATTAATTGACATGTCCAGGGTCACAAAACTAGTGTCTGAAACCAGAATTAAATTCAACCTGGCACTACAACTGCACCACCTAGTTGCCCATATCCTCTGTGGGAAGCCAGATAAGATAGTCTCTTAAAAATGAGCAATCCACTCCCCTCCAAATGTACCCCTTTTCCTCTTCCTCTAATTACCACTTAATCTTCCCAACTGGTTGAAGATTATTTACTACCCAATCATCCCTTTTAATAATATATTAATGTGTAAGGAATGAGAAGGAAAAGGTAATAGCTCCATTAATACAACTAAATTGATTATATAACCAGACATTAACTGGGAACTGCATAGAAGTTTTTGCAAAAGCTAAAGGTTAATTCAATAGGATTTCCAACCCATTTTTTCCAACAATTTTACTGTGATAATGTTTCTGATCTCCACCTACCACAGGTCTGTGTGGGTGGGCGAGTCCTTTAGCATTAAAAGCTCACTTCAACTACGGAGTAGCTTGGAAAGCACCCCTTCAGAAGGCCTTTCTAGGTTCAGAATCAAGCAATTATATAGTTAATTTAGCATTTATCTGGAAGGCTGACTTCAAAATCAAAAGGCTGTTCAGGCTAAACTAGCACTTATTCATTCCATGGGGAGTTTTGCACAGGTTTCATGTGCCAGCATGAAATACTTTTGTGAAGCTTGTTTTAAAAGTGACTAGTCAAGCCAGATCACAGTCAAATCAGTATTTTTTCCCTTTGTATGAACAGCCTATTGGAGAAATGCCAGACTTTCCATTATTGGTTAATTGCTTTAGGCTGAAAGCATCTGGGTACTTCACCTCCTCAGATCCAGGTAGCTTTAAATTAACCAGTAATGTATCATTTTCCAGTAAGAAAGAACTACAGGCATCCTCAAAGCAGGCTAATCCAATCTGACAAGCATTTATTAAGTACCTGTTGTATGCAATAAATTACTTTCTACTGGAATAATTTCAGGAAAATGACTTTTATCTTCTTGTGCTGATTCTGCATTTAGGAAAAAGGGGTTAGGTGACGTTTCAAACTTCCCAGTTCCTCTCAGGTTCTAAATCTATGAGCCTATGATTTTAAAACATATATCTCTGTCCTTAAAAAGCTCAAATTTTACTAAGGGAAATAAATATAGACAAGATAATGTAAAAAGGTAGAGTGCACTCATAACTAGGGAGCTCAGAAAAATTTCATGACTTGAACACTCCCATTTTCCTAAATTCCACTCTCCTTAGATTTAAAAATTTTAGAAGCATTCATTCTTTAAGTATTTCCCTCCCCTCTCAAAGAAAAATCTTTTTTAAAAAAATAAAAAAATTATTGCCATCTTTTGTGTTATAACATCTATGTGTCCAATTGTATTCCTTTCCTTCTTTCCAGGAAGCCATATTTTATAATAAAGTGTGAAAATGGGGAAAAATTTTCCCTGAGACCAAACATTATAGCAAAAAAGTCTGGTATTATATTCATATACTTACTTCAAAAAAAAAGTGAGTGAGGTATTATCCCTTATATCTTCCTTGGAAGCTTTCTTAGTCATTAAAATTTTATAACATTGCTTTAATTGTTTTATTATTTTTTCTATTTACATTATTGTAGCCATCATGCATATTGATTTTGTTTTGCTGTTATTGTTTTGCTTTATTCTCTTGATATCAGTTGATAGAAGTATTTCTTCTTATGGCCTCATGTTCATGGTTTTGTAAAGTATGGTAATATTTCATCATGTTCATGGACTACAACTCTTTGTTAATGATCTTTTATTCTGTTTCTATTTTTTTTCTTACCAAAGATAGTACTGCTATATTTTGGTATATACTGGATTTTTCTTTTTTTTCATTAGCATCCTTAGTATGTTTACTTAGTCATTGTGTGGGGAATGTTCAGAGAAGGCTAGTGCCTCTAATGTGAAGGCTTGCTAATGCTTTTTCAAGGCTAATTATCAATCTTTGGTGTCCACTTTTCACCCAGTCTCACTTGTGATTCCAAGAAGCTGTAGCATGCCCAGTGGCCATACTCTGATAAAACCACTTGAGAAGATAGGCTAAACCAGGTTGAAGGTAAAAAACAAGCCTCAATACCATCTGTGACTTAGGGGAATGTCTACCACAAGCATGTAAAAACTACCTCTGGTAGATGAGAACAATTTGTCCCAACAGTCATGAAAGCTGCTAAAGCAGGTGCTGGTGAGCAGAGAGAGTTTGGTTAGACTTTGAAGATACTAAGATCATCTCAGTCATCACCAGTCATTTTGACGTTTGTCTTATCACTAGACTTCAAGACAGAGTGAGTTGATACCCTTTTTCAAATTTGTCTCACTTAAATCCAATTCACTCTTAAATCAAGACATTACTCTATGATGCCATTGGTCTTCTTTGGAAATGGAAACCTTGTGGCCTAGCTGTACCTGATCTAAAACTATATTATAATGCAGCAGTCACCAAAACCATTTGGTATTGGCTAAGAAATAGATTAGTTGATCAGTGGAACAGGTTAGGTTCACAAGACAGAATAGTCAACTATAGCAATTTAGTGTTTGACAAACCCCAAAGATCCTAACTTTTGGGATAAGAATTCATTATTTGACAAAAACTGCTGGGATAACTGGAAATTAGTATGGCAGAAATTAGGCATGGACCCACACTTAACACCGTATACCAAGATAAGATCAAAATGGGTCCATGATTTAGACATAAAGAACGAGATTATAAACAAATTGGAGGAACATAGGATAGTTTATCTCTCAGACTTGTGGAGGAGGAAGAACTTTGTGACTAAAGACGAACTAGAGACCATTATTGATCACAAAATAGAAAATTTTGATTACATCAAATTAAAAAGCTTCTGTACAAACAAAACTAATGTAAACAAGATTAGAAGGGAAGCAACAAACTGAGAAAACATCTTCACAGTTAAAGGTTCTGATAAAGGCCTCATTTCCAAAATATATAGAGAACTGACTCTAATTTATAAGAAACCAAGCCATTCTCCAATTGATAATGGTCAAAGGATATGAACAGACAATTTTCAGATGATGAAATTGAAATTATTACCACTCATATGAAAGAGTGTTCCAAATCATTATTAATCAGAGAAATGCAAATTAAGACAACTTTGAGATACCACTACACACCTGTCAGATTGGCTAAGATGACAGGAAAAAATAATGATGATTGTTGGAGGGGATGCGGGAAAACTGGGACACTGATACATTGTTGGTGGAGCTGTGAACGAATCCAACCATTCTGGAGAGCAATCTGGAATTATGCCCAAAAAGTTATCAAACTGTGCATACCCTTTGATCCAGCAGTGTTTCTACTGGGCTTATACCCCAAGGAGATACTAAAGAAGGGAAAGGGACCAGTATGTGCCAAAATGTTTGTGGCAGCCCTGTTTGTAGTGGCTAGAAGCAGGAAACTGAGTGGATGCCCATCAATTGGAGAATGGTTGGGTAAATTGTGGTATATGAATGTTATGGAATATTATTGTTCTGTAAGAAATGACCAGCAGGATGAATACAAAGAGGCTTGGAGAGAATTACATGAACTGATGCTAAGTGAAATGAGCAGAACCAAGAGATCATTATATACGTCAACAACGATACTGTGTGAAGATGTATTCTAATGGAAGTGGATTTCTTTGACAAAGAGACCTAATTTAGTTTCAATTGATCAATGATGGACAGAAGCAGCTACACCCAAAGAAAAAAACACTGGGAAATGAATGTAAATTGTTTGCATTTTTGTTTTTTTTCCTGGGTTATTTTTACCTTCTGAATCCAATTCTCCCTGTGCAACAAGAAAACTGTTTGGAACTGCACACATACATTCTATCTAGGATATACTAGGACATATTCAACATATATAGGACTGCTTGCCATCTAGGGGAGGGGGTGGAGGGTGGGAGGGAAAAATTGGAACAGAAGTGAGTGCAAGGGATAATGTTGTAAAAAAAAAATTACCCTGGCATGGATTCTGTCAATAAAAAGTTACTATAATAATAATAATAATAATAAAAAGGAAATGGAAACCTTGGAAAAGGCCTATTAAACTGTGCATTCCCTTTGATCTAGCAGTAGCTGTAATGGGTTTGTGTTCCAAAGAGATCATAAAAAGGGAAAAGGACCTCATAGGCAAAAATGGTTGTAGCAGTACTTTTTGTAGTGGCAAGGAACTGGAAACTTGAGTGGATGCTCATCAGTTGAAGAATGGCTGAATCAGTTATGATAAATGAATAAAATGGAATATTATTATTCTATAAGAAATGATCAGCAGGATGATTTCAGAAAGGCCTGGAGAGACTTACAGAAACTGATGCTAAGTGAAGTGAGAAGAACCAAGAGAACATTGTTACACAGCAACAAAATTATGTGATGATCAACTGTGATGGACTTGACTCTTTTCAACAGTGAGGTGATTCAAACCAGTTCCGATACACTTGTGATAGAGAAAGAGATCTGTGGGGACTGAAAATGGATCACAACATAGTATTTTCATCTTTTTTAATTGTTTGTTTTCTTGTTTTTTTCTCTCATTTTCCTCCTTTTTGATCTAATTTTCTTGTGTAGCATGATTAATGTGGAAATATGTTTAGAAGAATTGCCTACGTTTAATAATATTTCCATATTTATCATGCTGCATGCAATCTAGCGGAGAGGAAGAGGGGAAGGGAGCGAGAAAAATTTGAAACACAAAATTTTGCAAGTTTTGAAAACTATCTTTGCATGTATTTTGAAAATAAATAATAGCTATTATCAAAATGAAAAAAAAATGGAGATCTCGATTAGTCTCTGACTTCTCACTACTTGCTCACCTCTTAGCAAAATTTAGCTGCATAAATGATGTCCTTTAACAGAAGATACTAAAAGTTTTTAATTAATTGAATAATTTTTGCTTGGAGAGTTTTATTTTGAATTGAAGTTTCATCATGCATTGTTGGATGTCATTTGTTTTCCTTTGGCTCAGTAAGCAAAGTTGGCAGAACCAAAGTGTCCCAGTAGGCACAATTCCTGTGGTAAGCAACAGGAGGCACTGATTTATGTTCAGTTGTTTAATGAGAGACCCTGAAATGGGATATAAATAAATTGGTCCTTGAAAATAGTCTGTCACCAAGAATTACTTTCCACAATGCTATAAACCAGACTTGTTAGGAATTCAGCCTGCAGGATGTTGGAGTCAAAAATCAAAATTAACCTTCCCCCTTGTCTACTGTGCTCAGCCTTTTAATATAAAGCACAATGTTTCCATGGAGTGCTGTGATTTTGGATTTTGTTTTCAGTGGAAAATGGATGTTTTTTGGCTCTCTGCCCAGAGAAGGTCTTGGAACACCTTACAAGCAGGACTTCACCTAGATGCTGCCAGCTGTCTGTCTGAAAAGTGTCTGATGAACACTCAACTTTCCTTTTTGAAGCTTCAGTTTTAGAACACAAAGTGTTGGATGACATTAGGAAAACCTGGATTCAAATCCCAGACTTTTAACTATAAGATTAGCAGTAAGATTCTTTATCTTTCTGAGACTCCATTTCTACTTCTCTAAAAATGGGGAGAATAATTTAATCTTTAGTACCTACCTTGCTAAGGTTTTGTGATACTTGATTGAGATAATATATAAATGAGATAATCTACAAATGTCTTTTTAGTTATCACAAATCCATAAGTGAGATTTAAAAACATGTATGTGTATGTGCACACATATACATATACATTTTATTTTATCTAGTAGATCTAGTAATGATTTAAAAACAAGCAATGTGCCAAGCACTGTGTTAAAAATCAAGCAGAAACTGTAGACCTTGCTTTGAGAAAGTTATCTATTTTACTTTTTTTGGATATTTTTCAAATTTTACTTTCATAAGATTTTTTTCCTTTTTTTCTCCTTCCTTCTCCTTCCTCCTCCCTAAGATTGCAAGCAATAGATTATGCATGTACCATCATATTAAACATATTTCCACATTAATCATATACATACAAACATTTTAATCCCAAAAAGGGACTTTAAAAAACCAAGAAAGAAAGAAACAACAGAAGATAGGAATGGGTCTTTATCTTTTATCAATAATTTGTGAATAATTTGTTGATTCTTGACTTGAGTACATAAATAGTTAATGAGAATATTAAAGGAAGAGCTTCAGTCCACATTGAATGGTACCTATTTAAAATGGAATTGGGAATTTTAATATTCATTGTTATTAATACTCATCTTCAGCTATGTAACAGACAATTAAAATGTGACCTTATTTATTAATTCTTATACTTATTAATTTTGATTAACCTGCTAGCAGGCAAAAGAGATTAGTCAGTGACAGAGAACCAGAGTAATTTGTTTAAATAACAAGGACACAATAAGAGGAAATAACTTTTCACTTCAGCTGGAGGAATTTAATTTCTATATAATCTATTACTGTCTTCTTCCAGTGCCTCATTGTAGTTATGAAGGTGACCTAAGGTTCTCAAAACCTATACCAACAGAGTATAAATGCAAGTTGTTTTACTAAGCTGTAAAAGTCATTGGGAATAGCTCAGCAATAGAGTGAACATCTATTGTCCAAATACCAGCTCAGTTGAAATCATTATCTGATCTTGGTGTTTCTTGTTCAAGACACTTTTTTAAATAGACATTTTCTTTGGCTGTCCCAGTGAAAATTCCTGAATCTTTCTCCATCCTTATCTCTGCCTCCTGGCTTATCTGGCCTCCTTTAAATCTCAGTTAAAACCCTACCTTTTGTAAGAAGCCTTTTCTGGTCCTTCATTCTACTACCTTCTTTCTGAATTTTTCTCCAGTTTACCCTGAATATATAGCTTGTTATATGTAGATTTTTCCTTGTTGTCTCCATTGGATTCTAAGTTTTTTGAGAGCAGGGACTGGGTTTTGGTTTGGGTTTGGGTCTTGCTCTATCTTTATGTCTACAACTCATAGAAAGAGTATGATAAATACTTGTTGAATGACTCTGGGGAGACAAACCCTCCCCCACTTTTAACAACTCATAAAGACTAACTACTGTGGTAGAGAGGTTGTAATTCTGCACAGTGGTGGTGGACATGTGCTGACAAGGTCATATGTCCTTGAAATAATTAAAAGTAAAATTAAATCATCTGATATTTATTTAGGGCATTAGGGTTTGTGAAATATTTTTGATATGCACTCTTGTTGAGCCACACAATAGCCCTGTAAGGTAGATACTACAGATGTTGTTACCTCCATTTTAATATGAGGGAACTGTGGTGCAGAGAGCTTTTGTGATTTGTCTGAGGTAACAGTGCTAAAGTCTGAGACTGGGGAATCTCTAATTATTTCACTATTAATAGATGAAACTGACATTTCTGTACAGGTGATATAGACAGGCTCCTTCCAGATGACCTATTAATAATATTAGAATATTTAATAAGATAATGATATATAAAGTTTTTTTATTATTATAGTTAACATTTTGTTTTGATGTGGAAAATTCCACTCTTAGAATTTTTCCTTTTATAGATAAGGAGAATATTAAAGGAAGAGTTTTAACTTATGTTGGATTGTTGTCCTTTGGTGACATTTGGTGAATATATGAAATATTCTTGGGAAGATGGACATTCAGCAGATTCACTTAAGAGACTGAGATTTCATGACACACAAAGTGATAATTTCACTTTGTATCAGTACATATAAATTTCTCTATGTTTCTCCAAGTTGTTTGTATTTGTTATTTTTTATAGTAAAGTAATATTCTCTTACATCTGTATAACATTATTCATTTAGCCATTCCCCAGTTAATAGGCATCCATTTTATTTATAATTCTTTGCTACAACAAAAATTATTTATATAAATATTTTAGTGCTTAAGGAGACTATATTTTCAATGTTCCTGGGAATATTTCTAGCTAGGAGATTTCTTGGGGTTAAATGGAGAAGAGAAGGCAAAAATACTTTCTGAACCTAACATTACAAACACATGACTATTTTTTTACCTGCAAAATGGCACAGGGAAGAGGTTATACCCAAAGTTCTCTAAAGTTCCTTCTAGTTCTGATGTACTGTGGTTTTACCTGATAAATTATATTCTTTTGCAAAGTGTTTTTAAAGTATCCTTTCTTTTCTTGAACTTGAAGCTGGATCAAAAAACTGTTAGATGTAATTATGGTGATTAAACTGGTCATTGACCTACCAGATGATGATGAAGCCAAATCATGGTAATAAACATTTAAAAGGTGAGATTTCTTCAAGCTTATGAAATTGCAAAGTAGAAACAGCTAAATGCACGACTGCTTACAAAACCAAAATTAAGACAGTATCTTAACTTTGTTCTCAATTCAATTCAAAGAGAATGCATTTGTATAGGATATTGGGGTTTTTGCCACAATTACTGCCAAATGCTATCTGCTGAGTAAAGAGGGAAAATAAATGTTCTTGGAAAATCCAAGGACAGCAAAATTAGTAGGAATCAGACTTGGACTTCATAGAGAAAGGGATAAAGTTTCTGAGAGTCAGACATGATGAGAGACTGAATTCCAGTATGGTGAACACAGCTTCAGCAGATATAGAGAAAAGAATTAAAATGCTAAGTTTGGTAAATAGTCAAAGTTTTCTTAACACATAGAAAAGGTTAATTGGAGTAGGGGAATGATTGTTAAATACCAGGCTGGGAAATATCCATTTTATTCTTGAGTCAATAGTAAGACAAAATAATCTTTTGAGGAGGAAGGAGGGTTTATGTCCTCATATATAAATAAAAATATTGTGGCCTTCATGGGATGGATCTAAGGCAGGTCCCTTCTAGCCCACAATCTATGATCTTAGGATCATCCTATGATGAAGATTTGTTTATGATGTTTTTTTCAGTATAACAAATAGAAGAGAGGGAATAAGCTATGGAATTATTTGGTCATCTATGTTGTTGATATTGAAGAAAAACTTAGAAATATGAGGGCCTCAGGGTTAGGCAGAATGCTGAAGTGGATGTTCCTGGGCATGAAAGGTCTATGTATGCAACAAGAAGCACTGAAACCAGTGGTAGAAAGCTAGAAAGCTATATATGAGCATTTTTACCTAAAACTACTCCTGCTCCAGTTTTTGGGATTTTAAATTGTTTCCCAGTATAGTGAAGGGTTGATAATGATAGTGATGCTAGATATTATTACTGTTATTCATCTCATTTTCATCTTTTTTTTGGATAGATTTCAGGTAAAAATTGTCTTGAAGGAAGTCACTATCTGCTATTATTCTTTTGTGTTTAACATTTGTAGATTATTGAAATAGATAAGATTATCTCTTTTTGTACTGGAATAAAAGTAATGGGATGTAAGCCCATTTCTTGGCTCATGAAACATCTCAGTAGGAAAATACCTATAACAGCCAAGATAAAGAGTATGAGAGACATTTTACCCTCTTACCATGTGTTTTTTTTTAAAGATTGATTCTCTGAACGTAAATCACACATATTATGTTTGCTTTTTTCTTTTTTTCTGCTTTTTGTCCTTTCATAATTTTTCCCCTTTTGTTCTGATTTTTCTCTCCCAACATAATTTATTGTGAAATATTTTTTCCAAAAGAATGTATATGTGTAACCAGGAAAAAAATAAAACAAAAAACTATTAAAAAACAAAGAAACAAATAAATGACATCGACAACATTAAAAAAGACTGATTCTTTTCCTGGATCTCTAACTTTAAAAGTTTTTCATTCCATGTAGTTTGGAATTATGGGAACATCTATGAAATATTTTAAATGTTTACATATCAATTATACCTGGAAGATTGTGAGCAATAATATTATTTGAAGTTTGGGGGCTCAGTTTTCAAGGATAGTTTGAGATCTGTATTTGTAGCATGGAACTGTTAATTTATGAAAGATATCAAACTTCTTATGCATAATTCTGGCTACCTGATTTTGACTTTCTATGTATCTATCAGATATATGCTAATATAGCCATTTCATATAACAATAATATTCCATCAAATTCATATACCACACACAATTTGTTCAGCCATTCCCAATTGATGGTTATCCCCTCAATTTCCAATTATTTGTTACCACAAAAAGAGCTGCTATAAATATTTTATACAAATAAGTTCTTTTCCCCTTTCAAAATCTCTTTGCCAGCCCCCTCATCTTAAAGATCAGGAAAACAAGTTCAGAGAGGTTGAGTTATTTGTCCTGGATCACACTGAGTTAATAGCACATCTGGGACAAAGATCCAAGTCTCTTGACAATCAATCCAGGGTATTTTCTACTATTCAATTCTACCTCTTTGAACATGACCATGAACAATTTATTTTACCTCACCTTTTTGTCTAGGATATTTGAGGTATCTGATTCCTTTATTCATACCTTTATCCATTAATATCTCAGTAAGTTAGTTAAGAAAGAGTTAAGAAAGAGAAAATTTCTGGAAATTTTAAAAGCAAGTCAGGAAGGAAGGGGAAGGTAAAAGGAAACAAATTTCTTTGTAGGAAAAAACCATGACATTTTGAGAACATTGAAATATATGCAATACTCATCTTTTTAGTGCCCTTCAGTTAAAGAATATAAAAATATATTAGCTATAAATTAGTCTGCATATAAAATGACCTAGTTTGCAGAGTTAGAGAAGAGAAGGTCTGTGAAGAAAATAGGAAAAAAAACTTGGGAAAATGTTTTCCTCATTAAAACAAAGTCCTTGGAAATAATAATTTTCTGAATTATTTTTTCTAGAATTTTCCTCCAGTGATCAAATTTTACAATGATGACACCATTAAATTATATTTATAATTTTCAAAGAGTTTTCATACATATCATTTAAGACTTAGTTTTAGTCCTCCTCTCTCTATGAGGAAAGATTCCTGCCTCTTCTTAAACCCCTTCCAATTTATACAAGTTCCTGCTTATACAAGGTCTTTGCTTTCTTGTTTTCTGAATTCTTGTGAATAAGCTGATCAGGTTTTTTCATCCCATTCCAAAGAAAAGGGAACTGAGGTTCTAAGAAAAGGCTCACTTACTAAATGGGAAAGTCACTGTCTTTAAGTTCATCATTCTTTTCTTACTTTTTAATACTAGAAGCTTTCTCTTGGCAGTTCATCATGCTTTCATCATTCATACAATAATCATTAACTAAGCACCTACTGTATGCAAGCCATGATATTAAAGATTCAATTCTGGATGACAAGAAACATGAATATAATAATTGGTCCCCGCCTTCATCTGTCTTGCAATCTTGTAGGAAGGATAAGACATAGATTGAATTATGTCCAAAAGAAGGTGAATAGGATGGTGAGGGAATAGAATACTGTGCTATTTGAAAATCATTTGAAGAAAGTGACTCAAGATGTTTAGTTGAAGGGAAAGAAGACATAAAGTGATTATTAAAGATCCACAACTATTCTGAAGGACTTATGATGAAAAATCTTATCCATACTCAAAGAAGGAACTGATTGCATCTAAATACAGTTTGAATCATTAGAAAAAGACATAGGTGTTTAGCAAACAAAAGAAGATCAAGCTAGAAATAAGGATTTTGAAGTAATTTACTTATAAATATAAGTTGAATTATAAGTTTGCATCAGAAGATCAAGGGAGAAAGTATTATAAAAGGGTAAAAGAAAGAGTTGACTGAAATCTGTATTTCTCCTGTCTTTTCCTACCTGACTGCATATTTCTTCTTAATCTTTTTTACTATATAATCATCCTTATCTTTTCCCTTATGCATGGATAGCTTCTGAAGGTTTTACTATGGGTCTTTCAACTCTCTTTCCTTTGGTTTTCTCAAAAGCTCCCATAGATTCAAATATCATTTAAGTGATTCCCAAATCAATATATCCAAACTTTACTTCTCTCCTGAACTCCAGCTTTACATTACTAAGAGTCTGCAAGACATTTCCATCTAAATATCTCATAGAAATCTCCAACTAAGTATGTTAAAAGCTGAATTTATTATGTATCCCCAAACATCATTCTTACAAACTTCTCTGTTTTGATCAAGGACCACCAACTTTTGCATTCACCCAAGTTTGTGACCTAGATATCTGGATGATCCTTCTCTCCTCTTCCTCCATTTCACACCATTTTTTTATCATTTGCCAAATCAGCCTCATTCTACTTTCACAATCTTTCCTTTCTCATGCTTGCCACCTTTTTTCAGATCCTTATCACCTCTCACCTAAACTACCACAATAACCACCTACTTGGTTTCCCTGCCTATTTTCTCTCTCTTCTAAATTCATAGTCTCTATATTTACAAAAAAACTGACCTACCTCCTGATCTCTCTACTCAAAAATCTCAGTACCTTCTATTACTTCTAGGATAAGATACAAAATCTTTAATCTGACATTAAAACTTCTCCATAATATGCCTTCCACTTTTGCAATCTTATTTTCATATTCACATAGGAATAGAGACTGGATTTATGATTATCTAAGTCTAGGGAAGTCCCAGGGGAAGAAACCTTCTTCACCATGGAGGTTGTCACTTTGACACTTTCATTCTTAAGAGAATTGACTAAAACATTGAAACTAAAGTGACTTGCTCAAAGTGATAGCTATTTGTCAGAGGCAGAATTTGAACTCAGGCCTTCCTGGTTTTGAAGCTGTTGATTCCTTTTTTAATATACTTTTCTTGCCTTTTAAACTGCCCTTTAGGGTTTCTCCTTAATTACACTCCATCTCCATTCCTTTTCAGAGATTGTTCTCTATTTTGGGGATGCTTTCCCTACTAACCTCTTGCCTCTGAGAATTCCTAATCTCTTCAAAGCATAGTTCATACATGATCTTCCAAATTAGGCCTTTCCTATTTTTTTTTACCTTCCAAAAAAAGGTATTTTATTTTTCCAGTTATATATATAGTTTTCAGCATTCATTTTTTGTAAGATTTTTCCTCTTTCTCCCTTTACTCCCTCCTCCCCCAGACAGTAAGTAATCTGATATAGATTATACACACATAATCATTTTAAATGTATTTCCATATTAGTCATGTTGTGAAAGAAAAATCAGAACAGAAGGGAAAACTCACAAGAAAAAAACAGCAAACAAAAAAAAGGTGAAAAAATATGCTTCAATTATGTTCAGTCTCCATAGTTCTCTCTCCAGATGTGGATGGTATTTTAGATTTCATTGCTGAAAGAAATAAGTCTAGCATAGTTGATTATCACATCTTGTTGTTACTATGTACAATGTTCTTTTAGTTCTGCTCACTTCACTCAACACCAGTTCATCAAAGTCTTTTCCTGCTTTTCTGAAATCAGAAATTAGGCTCTTCCTTATGCACTCAATGGTTATTGTTTTCCCTCACTTGAAATTTCTTTGTAACACCTTGTACATACTGGATCATTAATCACTTATGGACATATTACATTTCTTCAGTAGGATGTAAGCTTCTTGATCGCAAAGACTATTTCATTTTGTCTGTGGGTTCAGTAATTTGCATAGATTATTATATACACAGCCAATCCTTAATGTGTTTGTTGAATCAAGTTTAACTGAATTCATGCAAATAATAATAAATGAGAGTTAATAGAGGCTGGAAGGGGTATAAAGATTATGTGAAGGAAAAAGTCCTCCTCATGAAGGAAAGAAAACCTAGAGCTGGGCCTTAAAAAATAGGTAGGGAGGGGACAGACTTGGAGGAGGAAAGTGCCCTCCATTAGGAATCAAATGATACCTTCGTTAAAAAATGAAAATTATGGTAATTTTTCTAAGGCTCCTTTAGAAGCACCTGGTTCTTGATTCTAGTAATCCAAGCTATTTCTTCAGAGTAGAGATGCTGAGAAAAACCTTCCCAAGGGAACATTTTCTCAGGGAGAATTGTAAGAAAATAGACTTGTAATGAGAGAGAAGGAAATGGCAGAAATAAAACTTGAACTCGTAAATTGTATTGTATGTGATTGCCTTGATGAAAACAAATGGAGCATGAAAGCCAAGGAACAAAAGAACTTTTATTCATTAGGATGAATTTCTTCAAGTTTGGTACTGTCACTGCCTACATGTTAAGTATTTATCTGACTCCACCTTGGTACTGTGACTAGCATTAGAGACTATGCCCCTTCATTTAGTCTGTCTCCATCCTGTACGTGTTTTAAGACCCACCTCTAGTTCTCCTTCCTCCTTGAGGAAGTGCACACTTGCCTCTTTCTTCACACAATTTTTGTACCTCTTTTAATCTATACTAGTTTTTACATTTACATGGTCCTCCATTGTTCACGAATGGTTTAATTACATAGGTCTTGTCTCCTCAACTCAGACTGCCTCTTCTAGTAGTAGGCACTGAGAAGTTTTCCTACAAATATTTTCCTCTTCGTTGCAGTATTTCTAGTTCCTGACAAATATGATCATCACTTTAGAGTGAGAAAAGATCCAAGAAGACATCATCATTTTACATATGGGAAAATGGGCTCAGAAAAATTAACCAACTTGCCCAGAGTCACACAGCTAATAATGGATTTGAATCCAGGTCTTTCAGGTCCCTAGCATCTTTAATAAATGCTTGTTGATTTACAGATTAATTGCTATTGGATCACTGTTTTATTATTGAATTTCTAAGAGAATAGGATACAGCAAGAGGGATGGGAATAATCCCAGCTAGCAACCTTTCCTTTAGTCTACACAGAGACATGCTCCTTTTGTGACCCGCACTGAAAAGGGATGTATTTTTTTTTAAAACTGGGTGACTCACAGGAGGAGGAGAACATCTGGAGAGCAGAACAGTCCAGAGATCTGTGTACTACAAGACATCAGCAATGGTTTCTTAAATTCTTCCTTGTTCAATTTGAAGTGCCAAAGGCTAAAAATTCTCCTACATAAAAAACTTGAAATCATATCTAGATAAATATCATTTTTGTAGTCACAGGAGTAAAAACAAAAATGCACTTGTTTTCTTTGGCATCTTTCCAAGTAGAGAAACATAACTTTATCAACTCAGATTTATTAGTGCACTCTTTTTAGCTGAACAGATTGCTAAGTAAAGTTCATTTCCCAGCCAAAATGCCAATCTAAACTAAATGCTCCAGAAGGGACTGTCCAAGCTAACAGTACTTTACATCTCCAATTGTGATTATTCCAGGCATCTTTAACATCCTAAATGTTCCTATTGTCTTGAGAGGTTTCAGGCAAGCATTCCAGCCTCAAACATCTTATTTCCATCATCCTATTTTTCAAAACACTTCTCTTTCTTCCTTTTATCTTATCTTTATCTTCTTTGCCTCTATATTCAAGGTGACACATAGGTAACTATGAAGACTACTATTCATCTCATTAGTTGAGGAAATATCTGGATACAAACACTCTTCCTATCAGCTCCTTTTCTGTAACTTACAGTTTTAGAGCAGAGCTTCTTCACCTGATGTCCATAGATCTCTAGTCCATGGATAGATTTTGGGGGGTCCATGAATTTATTTTTAAGTTTTTGTGCTGTTGTATTTTTTTTAACTAAAATCTACTTGAAATTTAGCATTTTCTTCATTTATAAATTTAAAAAACTTTCTGAAAACAGATCCATAGGTTTTACCAGACTACCAAGGTTTAGATGAAATAAAATAAGGTTGAAAATCCCTGTTTTAGAAAATTGCCTAGAGACTGAGAGTTGAAGTGACTTGACAGTCAGAAACAAGACCTGAGCCTGCCAGTTTTTCCTGACTTCAAGACTGGGTGGGACTTTATCCACTATGAGCAGAGCAGATTCTTGGATTTAAGGGGGCTAATTAAATATATTAAGTCCTTGTCATAAGAAATCTTATTAATATTATACTGAACCATACTAATAATAAGGATGAAGTGGGGGGAAATGCACTCCTTTCTGTTCCTATGGAAAGTAGGAGTGCTGTTAGAGGGGGTACCAATATAAAAATTGGAATAAACTAGCTCAGGGTGGGAGGGACTAGCCTGAATTGGGAAAATGCTGAGGTTTTTCACTTAGGTTATTAAAAATTACTTTATTCACTTAATGAATATTATTACTTATACTTCATGAGTATTAAGCAAAATCATAGTTTACCTGAAAAAAAATCTGGACAATTTAATGGAATAGAAGTTCATTATATGTTAACTGGGTAATCTAATAATAATGGCTAATATTTATATAACATCTAGTATGTGTCAGGTAACATGATAATTACTTTACAAATATTATCTCATTTAATCCTTAGAACAAAGATTAATGGCAGGTATTATTATTATCTCCATTTTACAGATAAGAAGACTGAGATAGAGGTTAAATGACTTGTTCAGTATTACCAACTAGTAAATTCTAGAGGTCATAATTACATTATGATAAAGGAGGATTCTTCTTCAGGTTTGGCCAGTGAAGACCCTTCTGACTGAAACTTTGGGATTCTGTTATTCAGTTTATGGCCTTCCAAATTAGTCTAGATTTCTTAATTTAGTCATCAGCAGCCTAGGTTGGTCATTTTAAGTGGTATCCAACAACGATAACTATGGTAAATTTTGCTTGGACATAGGTGAAATTGTGCAGGAGAAAAAATGAATTTGGAATAACTTTCCTTTCTCTTTCTGAATACTGAGGATTACAATGCCTTCATCAGCTTCCATTGATTATCTCCTACATACTCAGTGCCTTCAAACTGATAACTACTGCCTATGTGATTCTTAATACATTATTAAATTTTCCTGGGTCTCAATTTCCATCGCTCTTTGTAACTTTGGGTTTAGGATGTAGGTCACCTTTTAAGAAAGGATGCTAGACTAGATGATCTCTAATGCTCATTCTAGCTTAATAGCTATGACCAATGAAGGACCTTATCTTACTCAGCCTATATTTTATCACTCTTTTCTGCTTCAGTTAAAATGCCCTTTTATAAATTGCTCGGTAGTACTTAGTAAAATGTTAACCTTCCAAAATAGGTGTTTATACCCACAGTCAATAAGCATTTATTTTAAAATGATAATAGCTTTTTTATTTTTCAAAATATGCAAAGGAGTTTTCAACATTCACCCTTGCAAACCTTATGTTCTGAATTTTTCTCCCTCTTCTTCTTTCTCTCTTCCTTAGGCAGCAAGTAATATGATATAGATTAAATATGTGCAATTCTTCTAAACATAGCTCCACATTTATCATGCTGCACAAGAAAAATCAGATCAAAAAGGGAAAAAGGGGAGAAAAAACAAGCAAGCAAGCAACAGCAACAAAGGTGAAATTACTATGTTGTGACTCACATTCAGTCCACATAATCCTCTCCATGGATGCAAATGGCTTTCCACATCACAGGTCTATTGGAATTTTCCTGAATCACCTCATTGTTGAAAAGAGCCAAGTTCATGACAGTCGATCATCACATAATCTTGTTATTGCTATGTACGATGTTCTTTTGGCTCTGCTCACTTCAGTCAGCATCGATTCATCTAAGCCTCTCTAGGTCTTTCTGAAATCAGTCTACTGATCATTTCTTAATATGACATTACATTCATATATCATAATTTTCAGTAAGCATTTATTAAGCATCTGCTGTGTGCCAGGAGAGTAGCTAGATGGCACAGTGGATAGAGTGCCGACCTGTATTCAGAAAGAATATCTGTCTGAATTCAAATGTGGTCACAGATACTTACTGGCTGTGTGACCCTGGGCAAGTCAGTTAACCCTGTTTGCCTCAGTTTCCTCATCTGCAAAATGCACTGGAGAAATAAAAAACAAACCATTCTAATATCTCTGCCAAGAAAACCTGAATTTGTGAAGAATTGGACATAAATTAAAAAAAAAACTGAATAATACGTGCCAGGTACTGTTTAAATATAAAATAAAAGGCAAAAGCCGCAGCCCTCTGGGAGATTGCAGTCTAAATAAGCAGCACATTGTTGCACATAGTAAGAATTATTTGAAATTAATTAGATGAAGAGAGAAAAGAGATAGCTAATCTAGGATTTGAGGATGCTTGAGGTCCAAGCACAGTATCCTGCCGAAGAGATCCTAAAGGTAACAATTACAGATCAAAAGTAAAAAAAAAAAAAAAACTCAAAGATAATAGGTTCAATGGGATTCAAGCTGTGAAATAAATTGCATGGATAGTATTATTCCCATTTGACAATTAAGAAAGCTGAATCTTAGAGAGGTTAAATGACTTCCTGTCAGTCACCCAGCTAGTATTCAAGCCAAGATTCTAAAAGATTCATTCCTAGGAATATATTGTGGTCTGCCCCATAGAATTTAGGAGTTTTAAAAACTCAAACCACAAATTTGTCCATGCCTTTCAAGAGTCTCTTCTATTTATTTGTGAATACAAGGATATAATTAGTACCAAAATATCAATGTAAATAGGACATCTTTCTGATTCTTCATGATCCCATTTGGGATTTTCTTGGCAAAGATATTAAAGTCATTTGGGATTTCTTTCACTGGATCATTTTACAAGTTAATAGATTGAGGAAAACTGGGTTAAGCAACTTTCTCAGGGTCACATAGCTAGAAAATGTCTGAAGCTAGATTTGAACTTAGGAGGATAGCTTCCTAAATCCAAGCTTGGTGCTCTATCCACTGCACCACCTCGATCCCCTTTGTAAATAGGATGTACAACAAATCAAGTCTTGGACCCCAGGCCTCCTCACATGGTTCAGGGTACTTTCTAATACACCACACAGTTTCTTGTAGACTATGAAATTCCAGGACCTTTCTGTATCTACCTATATTCCAAACCATGTGGAATGACCCATTTGGTCTCGTGTAAAATAATATGGGCCATAGAATTACATCCTATTTCTTGAAACCCTAGCTTGATATCTGAGCACCAGATGGTTGGTCTCCTATTCTTTTTGAATGTTTTGTTTACTATGGCACTGCTGGTATGTATTTCTGGAAAAAAAAAGATTGTAAGATCCTATTAGATAACAGGTTCCTGAAGAATAAGGATCATATATTTTCTTCGTCTTCATGTCTCCCATATCGCACACAGTAACTGCTGACTATAGATATTTTAGTGGATTCCTAAGCAGAAATATTCTGCTTAGGAATGAGGAAAATAAAAACAGAGCTCTAATTAAGGTATAGCAATTAGGTCTTTGTCCTAGGTATTGTTATCTTGAAGGTATACTTCTCTGGGCCGTTAGGTAGAGCAATAGATAGAGTGCTAAGCCTGAAGTCAGGAAGAGACATCTTTCTGATTTCAAATCTGGCTTCAGACACTTACTAGCAGTGTAACTGTAGGCAAGTCACTTAACTCTGTTTGCCTCAGTTTTCTTATCTGTAAAATGAGCTGAAGAAGAAAATGTCAAACCAGCAGTGTCATTGCCAAGAAAACCCCACATGAGGTGATGAAGAGTCAGACATGACTAAACACCCTTTTTCTCTAGAAGACACGCTTCTTCTTGGGGAAAATATATATCCTGCCTGCTGAAATTCAGAGACCTCTCTATTCAAGACTCACTACCTCCTTCCTCTTCAGGATGTCCTTGCAGAGTGACCCCTTCCCTTGTCTAGTCCTGGAGAGTCACCCTCAGAGTTTGCAACTACAGTGCCCTTCTTCTGGCACCCATATATGACTTCTCATCATTGTGAGGGCAGAACACTCTAAGGAACAGGTTGTTTTCTCTGCCAGTGCAACCTGACCCATAACTATACCATTCTCTGTGCTTCTGCCTCCCATACACTTCCACTTTTACATGCCATCACTCAACAGTTTTGTCCCAAATGAAAGAATTCCTAATCACATCTCAGGTACTTTATTTATGTCTACAGATCTAGGATTGATCATAAGTATAGGCTCTAAAATTGCATGATCATTGAGTCTAGTGTTATTTTATAGAGGAGGAAACTGTAGCCCAGAAAGGTGAAATTCCTTTCCCAACATCTCACAGGTAGTACCTAGAACTGGGAATCAAACCCAAGTCCTTTAGCTCATGATTTAGGACAATGGTTCTCAAAGTATGGTCTAGAAAATCCTGGGCATCTCTGAAACCCTTTTAGAAGGTCTACAAATTCAAAATTAATTTTTATTTCCAATATGGTAAATGTCTATAAATATAATCCAGATAAACAAAAACACTTTGGAGAAATCCTCAATAATTTTTAATAGGATAAAGATACTGAAAACAAAAGTTTGAGAATCACTGATTTAGGGTATCATTCAGCTTGATCAAAGATGTCATGCAGATGCTTATGGCCCTAACCAGTTGTGTGTCCTATGATTCTGTTTCCCTCTCTATCAAGTTTAGAGTAAGGAGGATGTAAAGATGGAGTGAATTATTTTTAAGCATTTTCTACTTTCAGTTTCCTGTAACCAGCAAGGAAGATGTAAAGTGCTTTTAGCTTTTGTTTGTCCAGACACCACTCCATTGTTTTCTTAAATTTCACTAACCCTTACCTATCCCTTCCATGCATTCAGCCCTAAAATTCTCCAGCAGTCTTTGAGTTTAGTCACTGTGTCTCCTATGGTATTGAACTCTTTGGGAATATAGGTGATAGTGGTGAGATGTAAAATCATTGTCATCCTCATCCTAATAGAGCAACATCTAGGACTTTATTTCTTTTCTTTTCCCTTAGAGGTTCTATGTGATAAGATCAGGGGGGTGGGACAAGGAATCAAAATCACCTGAAGAGTGAGAAGTTGGTTAATATTTTTGATTCCAATGCATTTGAAGAATTGATTTGTGAGATTTTAATATGCTACTTGATTTTGCAGCAATTTTCTCTTCTTCTTGTGGGAGTGCTGATTAGATTGACTGACATAAATAAGCCCCATATTCAGTCCACAATAATTGTCCTTTTATTTCCTGATTTCTAGTATCATTTTTGTGACTCACTAATGGAAGAAACATATCAGTGTGAATAGCTCGGCTTGGTTTTTTTTCCTTTGACTAAACAAACATTAAAAAAACATGATTAAAGGTACTGTGATAATAGAAAGAGCTTTCAATTTAGATCCAAGAAACTTGGGTCCAAATCTCAACCATATCATTTACTATACCAGTATGATATTGGACACTAATGGCATTCATCTTCATATGCATTATGCCAATCAACTTTGTAGGCTTCAAAGATTGATGCCTAAGTATCAATTCAATTAAAGCAATCAAATCAATTCAAAAAGAATTGGGGTTCACATTCTGCCTCCTATCACTTGTTAGCTGTTTGAACATGGGTTCATCAAAATTAGTAGCTATATAATTTATTATTATCAAAGTTAGTGACTATCCAATTTAAAAATTTGATAAACAATAACACAAAGACATAATTATTTGCAGTATTTTATTTTAAGAAAAACCATAGCCAGAGTCACCCCAATGTTGCTATTTAACTTCTCTTTTCTTTTGTAACATAGTTTCACATTCAATCCACTCAAGATGTCAAGCAAAGTCTCTTCTCACAAGATGAAGCTCAAAACAATTTTCTAAGAAAAGCAATTGTTTTCATTCATTTTGTCTTCTTACAGTATCTCTTGAACCATCACTGTTAACAATTGGCAGTTAAACTGTCAGACTTTTAGATACTACTGGTCAAACTCTACTTGACCAAAATTCCAAAGTTTTCTTAGTGATGGAACATCTATATTCTCTGTGGGAGAGTATATTTTTTGCTGATATTACATCCCTCCCTGTGGTTCTGTCAGTATGAGTCTCTCACCTCTATTAATTTTGTGGGACATCAGGATTTGTTGTAAAGACTGATGGAAGGAATCTTCGTTGGGAGCATACAATTCTCACATAAACATTTCAGTCAAGCTACGCATTCCATGTCCCTTCCTTCATCCTATTAACTTATATTCCCTGTGCTCAAGATTCTACCAGTATAATAATAGAAAGACTAATTTTTAAAAATGATTTAAATCTAGAAAGGATTTGTGCACATGAAAGGAGAAATAGGTTCTTGGGGGAGGGTACTCTGCTCTCCTCTTTCAGAGTAAGCTAAGCCTGGGTCTATGTGATGTTAAATAGTTTATGAGTTATTAATAATTTTATTTATTTTCATTGGAGTAGTGGAAATTCCCTTTATGATTTATATGAGCAAACCATTTGTAATTTATGGTCTTTGACAACTGCCTAAGACACTGAGAGGTAGATAAATTATTTGTTCTTGATGACATAGCTAGGATGTATCACACTCTTTATATATTCTTTTAAAATTGTTTCATAATGCTTAACTTATCAAGGAATAATTCAGCTCCATAAAAACATTAGTAAGACCATTGTTTAACATTGTTAGAAAATGTTAAATATTCATTGCATAGACAAAACAACTGTTGGGTGTATACACAGTGACAACCTAAAAACTTTGAGACAAGTCTTATCTTGCCATGTTGTGCTATACTGGAAACAGTGCTGGGCTTGAAGACAAAAGGCTCAAGTATGAATCTGATACTCATTCTGCGCCAGGTGACCTTGGACACTCCCTTGATAGCTCTCACCCTCAGTTTCCTCATCTGCTTTTTCTACTTATATAAGTCACTGGATTATTATTATTGAGGACCAAATATTATATAATGTACATAAAGTGCTTTGTAATTATCAATGACTCTAGAAATACCTGGTGGTCTAGTGGTTAAAAACTTCAGACACTTAACTAGCTATGTGACTTTGGACAAGTAAGTCACAATCTATCTTTGACTCAGTTTTCTCAACTGCAAAATTAGGATCATGTTAGCACCTACCTTGCAAGGGTTATTGAGAGGATTAAATAAGATATTTGGTTTTAAAAGTGCTGAGTATTAATAATGCCTGGCACATAGTAGATGCTATAAATGCTTTTTCCTCCTCACCCCCTATAAATACAAGATGCCATCACTAATATAGCTCTGATGGATCTTCTTTCTTTAGTCCTTTTATTTCTCACCCCACTTCTTACTCTACTTTTACTTCCGTGATTAACTCTGTAAATTTCTCAGAGAAGAGAGGAAATATTCCTGACAAATGCAGACTACCCTGATTAAAATGAACAAAATGAATATTTCTGGATACTAGCTTTAATTAGAGGTAACTGTATTATAAGTATGTTCAGTTTCTAAAAATGAAGGATCATAAAAATTCTGAAATGAGGTATTTTTCATTTTGGAGACCTTCGTGCCCATTAGGATTTTTCAGTAATGGCTCAGCATAGGTGTAGGCAGGAGGTTGAGGCCTCCTCCTCCAGCATTTAATATAAAAATTCACATTAAAAGATCATACTTTTTTAAATTAAAAAAGGAATTAATGGGTTTTGCTCCTTTGATTTGGATTTTGAATGAGGAATGCAAAAATATAATGTAGCCAAACTGGCAGGTTGCTTTTTTAATGAAACATCTAACAGGTAATATCTACATCAGATTCTTATCTTATTTCACTTGTCTCTCTCTTCTATATTTATGTAACTTTTCAAGAATGTTTGGTATAAATTTATTGAAAGTGATACCCTCTCATGAATAAACATGTAACCTTTTATGAAAGTCAGCAGTCAAATTTGATCTTCCACAAGATTCTGTTATGTTTTATTCTTTAAGGAAAGGCTTTCTCAAAGATGCTTTATCTCCCACTGAAAGAAAAAGAAAAGGTCAGTTGTCCTATCTACAAATATTATGTTAGTTTAGGGGAGAAAAAGAAAACTAAGGAAGAGTGTAGGTAGAATATAAACTCCTCGAGGGTAGAAAAGACTTCATTTTTATTTTTGTAGATCCTGAGTACCTAGCATGGTGTCTTATATAAGATCATAGGATCCTAGAGATGGAAAGAATCTCAAAGGATATCTAGTCCACATCCTTCATCTTGCAAATGAAGAAACTGAAGCTTAAGGAGCTTAAATTGACATGTCCAAAGTCACACATAATAGATATTTAATAAATGAGTAATTGAATAGTACTTGGGATACTTTACATTTATTATTGATAGATGTTTCTATTTAAATACTTGTCAGTGATTCTTGCTGGATGTGATCATTTTGGGTCACAGTATTTTAGTCATTTGGTAAATAATAATTACCCAAAAGGTTAATGGACTCCTGTTTGGAGAATTCCGTACATGTGCCCAAAAAACAATTTTGCCAAATGCATATCACTAGTTATTAGAACAGCAGAACTAAGGCTATTATTTTGACTTAGCAGCTGCAGATACACAGGGAGGTTGTTAGGCAGCTATATGATATAGTAGATAGAGAACCAGACCTGGAGTCAGGAAGATTTGAGTTAAAACCTGGTTTCAGACACTTGGTAGTTGTGTGACCTTAAGACAGTCAGTTACCATATTTGTCTTACTTTCCTCATCTGTAAAATGATTTGGAAAAGGAAATGGCAAACCACTTCAGTATTTTTGCCAAGAAAATGCCAAATGGAGTCACAAAGTGTCAGACTTGATTGAAATCACAGAATTACAACAAATGCATTAAGCCTGTAGGCATCATTGTGTCCTCATCGGTAGGTACTATAATGTTTTCCCATTTCATTCATCATTGGCAATTCTTGCAATAAATAGTTACTTTTTATTTAAGGATGTCTATTTTTTTTAAATTTAGCCTTCTTGCTTGATTGTTTAAATAGTCGAATAAAGACAAAGTCTATTATGTCTTACTCTGAAATCCTTAAGATTTTCTATAAACTTCCTAAAAGACAGTAATGGTAGTTAATGAAAGTAGAATATTTGAGGTGCAAATGAAGGCACATACAATAAAGAATCAATCAAAAAGCATTTGTGAAGTGCCTACTTTGTTCCAATAAATTTGGTATATGTAGACCAAAAAAAAAATCTAATTGTCTCTATACTCAAGATAGATGGTGTGGGGATGAAAATATAAACATAAGTAAAAATATCTACCAAATAAATACATAGTTTATAAGAAAGAACAGCCCCTCTTTGTTTCTAGAATCATAAACTTTATATCTAAGAGAAATCTTAGAAATTTATCCATTTTACAGATAAGAAAACCAAGGTACAGAGTTAATGACATATGTAGGGAAGCTCAGAATTGAATGCTAACTATAACTGACCAAAATTTCCCTCTTTAACATCACCAGCAACAAGTTGTTGTCCACACTCTGCTTGAAGATCTCCAGGGGATGAATCCATTATCCTCTTAGGCAACTCATACTACTTGTCAATAATTCCAATGGTGAGGAAACTCTTCCTGATATTGAAACTTAAATTTGTTTTTCTTCTACTTCCATATATTGATTTCAGTCTTGCTCCTTGATTTCTGAAAACTGGTAGAATAATTCTATTACCATTTTGCATTCAAGTCTTCTAGGTGCCTAAAAACAGCAATCCTGTCTTTCTAACTCTTCTCTTCTGCAAGACCGTAGAGCCGTTAATTGATTTCTTTATGGAATTATCTGTGATCCTATGACCATTCTGGTGCTCCCCTCCCTTTTTGAATATTTTCTATTTTGTTAAATTTTTTTCCTAAAATATGAGATCTGTAATAGTACACCATTCTAAATGTGGTCTGATCAGGTTCTCTATACCTTCCCTGCTCTATACAATGTCTTTCCCTTAATACAATCCATCATTATATTAATTTATTTATTTCTAATTCATACTGTTGAGTTATATTAATTTTCAAATCCACTGTGATCATGAAATCTTTTTTTGTACACTGTCTAAATATATATTCTATCTTAAATTTATGAAATAGATTTGTTCAACATTATTTTTATCCATGCTAAAATACATATTAGATTTTGTCCTTTGTTCTAAGACTGTTGAGTTCACCTGATTGTCATCCCAACTGTTAGCTCTCTTTCCTAGTTGCATGTCATCAGAAAATTTGATAAATGGTTTTAAGTCATTGATAATAAAGTTAAAACATCACAAGATTGGGAACAGATGCCCATGATACTCCATCAGTCTTCTTCCAAGTTGACTGCTTGATCCGATCACTTAATCAGTTTCAAAACTAACAACTGAATTCTAATTTGACTCACATCCCATCATCTTGTTCACAAGAAGAAAATGAGAACTGTATCACATTCTTGGTAAAATCTAAATAAACTAAATGTCCAGCATTCCTACGATCTACCAGTCTAATAATGTTGTCCAAAAAAGGAATGAAATAGGATTAGTTACATAACCTGCCTTATATAATGCAGAACTTGGATTCAAATTGAAGTCTTCTGATTTCAGATCCAAAGCTTTTTCTACTGTTCATGTTGCTTCCCATTCTCCCCTTCTTCTCCACCCCCCTACATATAAATAGATAGTATTCATTTTCCCTACCATCTAATAAAGCAGGACCTTTGAGATGAGAACAGGGGAAGAGCTGTAGAACTTTTTTTTGCCTTTTCTTTATTCTGACAATTTGAACAATAAGATGTGACAGAGTCAGTTCATTCAGGCAGTTATAGATTTTCATGAGGTCCTTAAAGATTGCAAACAATGACTTGCATTTCTTACATCAGGTGAGTTATCCAGAACAGGTGAGAACTTAAGCAGAGAGAAAAACTTGGAAGTTAGACTAAGGAAACACTTTTTACTTTCCTTTGCCACCTCATTTGCATTGTATTTCATGGAGGAAGTATAGAAATTTTTGCAGCTTCATGATGCAGTGATACTCAGCAGATTGTATTGCTGCCATTATTCTATTTAACCTTTGGAAAGCTGCAGGCAGGATTATGAGCTGCTATCTCCCCATATTAATACCATTAACTAAACCTCTCAGTGAACCTGAGTGCTTTTTTTCAGAGGATTTAAAGCCAAAAGTTTCATTTCTCTCTCTTCTGTTTTTTTGTGCTGAGGAAATTGGGGTTAAGTGATTTGCCCAGGGTCACACAGCGAAGAAGTGTTAAGTGTCTGAGACCAGATTTGAACTCAGGTTCTCCTTACTTCAGGGCTGGTGCTCTATCCCACTAAGCCATCTAGCTGCCCCCAAACATTTCATTTCTCACCTGGCTTTTACTACATTGGGATTATTCTGACTGACTTCTTCAAAACCATGCCCCTGGAAGCTCCTTATTATTGCAAGCTAATCATTCTGTAACATCACATCAGCCTTTAGTACTCACTACTTTCTGCCTCTCTGATCAGAGTCTGGGGCCATGAACTTTAAACATCTATTTAATGAGAACTCTCAGGTATATCCCCATTTCTCATCTGTCTGAACTACTTTGGGACTTCTCTGACTGACTTCTTCACCATTCCCTGGCATTAATTAACTTCTCCCTTAGGTTCCATTTTCAGCTTCCTTTATACTGTCCTCTTCTATTAGATTACAATCTCCCTGAAGTCAGGAAATATTTTTTCTGTTTTTATATTTCTATCATCAATGCTTTGACCAGTATCTGGTATTGGCAAGTGCTAAATAATTATTACCTATTGGAAAGAACTTTAGACATCATCTTGGTCAGTCTTTTGACTTACAGATAATGAAATTAGTCCAAAAAAAGCAAAGTGACATATTAAAAGTTACAATATAATCATTCAGGATGTGAACCCAATAAGTAGTCAAACTGAGATTTGAGCACAAGTCTTCAGCTTTCTAATTCAGAGTTCCAGGTACTTCCTGGATGTTTGACCTTGTGCAAATCACTTAACTTCAATGGGCCATGGTTCTCTTATATGTAAAATGGGGATGATAATTGCATCTATCTCATAGGAATTTGGGGATAAAATAATATTACACACACACACACACAGACACTTAAATTAGATATAGTTATCTACATCCAATTTGTATATATGTATGTACATATGCAGAACACACATATGTATGTTTATGTATTGTATATATGTTTATATATGTACATGGGTGAGTATTTATATATAAAAATACAGATATATATATGTGAGATATGTACAGGTCTCTTTATAGAGATAGCTCTTTCTGTACCTATATCTGTATGTATACCTGTATCTGTACCTATGTTTGTATCTATACCATACCAATTTTGGTCTCCACCTCCATCTCTGCTTTTCACTCTGCCTTGTTTTCTAGTTCCAGCTCTGTCTCTGTCTCTATATCTCTATCTCCAAGAATTCATGTGGTCCCAGTTTTCTTTAATTGCTCTATTTTGCTATAATTGCCTTGGATGGGAGCACTAGAAAAACAGTGGCATCCTGTATTGAGCTGTTTATGTATCTTTGACATAAAAATGATTGTTCTGACAACAGAACTGATAAATAGAAGTCTATATGTATGTATGTGTGTGTGTTTGTGTGTGTCTGATGGCATAATAATATATATATAGTTAAAAACATACATTGATTGACTTATGTAAAGATATTTTTAGATTATTGAGGAAATGTCACTTTGGGGAGAGTAAAAGTTAATTATTGACAGAGAAGGTTCAAGTCTGGATTTTAAAAAAAATTAGAGTTAACAATCCATCTGAGTGAAACCATGATATTATTGTGTGCCTAAGATTTCACAGTATCCACTTCACTTCCACAAAATCAGAGTACGCCTCTTAATTGTTTTAAATCACATCTATGTTCACCAGATCCATGGTTTCAGCAGCATAGATAGCCAGTCCTGTAAGATCAAAACTGATTAACTTTCCTTTAAATCATTTGGTATAATCTGCTCTTTTGTTCCAGTCTTTACAATTTGATTCAGAACCTACTGTTGATGAGATAATGGTCAGATAACTTCCTTAATAACTCTGCTCTCCTGGTAGACTGTCTCCAGTTACTAATATATTCTATGTACAGAAGCAATGTCTTCCTGGCTCCATTCCATTAAGTTCCTTGATCCCTTTCTTTGTTCCTTTAACAGACGTCTGGGTTTTGGAAGGTGAGCCCTCATAGAAGCTTGTTCAATATGTTTAATGATTTCATCTTTTGAAAGCTCTACTGGACATCATTATGTATTTTAGTCTTGGTGACTGAAAATATATCAGACTCTACAACCCCCCCCAACTCTTTTTAAAAAAAAATTTGCTCTGACCTTCAACTACTAAAGCTTACTGCATCCCAGGGAGATAAAACTAAGGATGCTTGGGGAAACTAGGATTCTGTTGGGATTTCCATAGGATGAAATCAAAAAGAAATAAAACGTGGTTCCTGCCTCAAAGATCTAGTTGAGGAGAACACATGAGCATGCTCATATACAGACATGTGGGTTTGTTGTGTTGAGTAAACCATGTAAGATCAATAGTACTTCTACTATCCCTTATCTCCCCCATTAAGACTTTCATCATTTGAAATTAAAGCACAATCTTATTGGACTTTTGGAATTGGGGAACAAGGGTTTGCTTTTGTGAGAACTTTCATCCTTCTTCAGTCAGTTTTGCTTTAACCATTTTCCCTAGCTGTTCATTTAAAATTCATTCATTAAATATCTCCTAGGTGCTTTCTTCCTGAATATTGTTACATGTAATACCATGGTTATGCAAAAGATATAGGATTTGATTCCTATCTCCAGTTTAGTGTTCATTCACAAACATACCTGTTGTGTATTCAGCTTTTAATTCTATAAAGTAGGATTTTTACTCAACATTCAGATTGGAGTTAAGAAAGAGAAAAATCAATCACCATTTGATCAATTGATGAAGGCTTTTTATTAGCAAGGAAGCTTAAAAAAGATTCCACAGTCACCTCTGGCCCCTAGAATTCTTGAACACTGAGGTATGTCACAATAGGATATTTTCTTTGGATGGGAGTTAGCTATCTTTGAAGAAGCAATAGGACATTTGGTTGGGAGGCTGCCAGATGCAATAGCACACCTCACAAGGATGTTAACACTCTCAGCAGTGTGTCAGTTCTGCAATCTGCCATCATCAAGGGCTCTTTTCTCACCTTTGCTGAATTTGTGACCTGATGTCCAAGGTGAACAATAAAAAAGAGTGGCTTAATATGCAGGGTTATATACAGCTTTCACTAGAATGAATCAGCAAAAGATTCTGTCCTGAAACAGTGTATATTTTGCATGAATGTATGTATTGCATCAATGATATATTCTCTCAGGCACTGGATATATAACCTCAATATCATCTTTGACTCTACCCTCTCCTTTACACTCCTCTCATCATAGCATATTAGTTATCAAATTTGTGCATTTTACAAAAATATACATCTGCTCCCACATATATTTTCTTCTCTATACTAATAGTCCTTATTCTAATTTTTGGTTCTCATCACCTCTCTTCTAGCGTGTTGTGGTGATCTCTACTTGATCTAGTCTCTCTCTTCTTCTATCTATCCTCCACATAGTTCCTAGAATAATTTCCCTGAAACAGATTTCTGATCATGTTATTCCACTGCTCCAAAATCTTCAGTAGCTCACTATTACTTATAGCATAAAATGCAAACACCTTTACTTTATGTATCTGCACCATCTGCTCCTGATTTCTAGCTTTGTTTCACATTAGTCTTCTTCATGTATTGTATGTCCCAACCACACTTGCCCTTTCTATCTCCCATCCCTATGTTTTTGCCTATATTATCCCCAGTTTTTGGAATATATTATCTCCTCCCAGAATACAGATCTATTTTCAAAGCTCAGCTTGGATACTATGTCCTACATCAAGTCCTCCTTGGTCTTTTATTGTTAGTGCTGTTTCTCTTGTCAACTTTCCTTATATTTATGTGACAGTGTATGTGTCATATATAGCACCAAAATAAAAGGTTTGTGAGGATGGGGATTATTTCATTTTTATCTCTCTCTCCAGAGCCTAGAATACTACTTTGCTCAGAGCATGGGCTTAATAAGTAATTGCTAAATTGAACTGAATGGAACAGAACTGGAAGTCCAGTGGTAAAGGAGGCAAAGGAGGTATCCTGACAGCAGAGAGAGTTCCATGTCTACAAACAAATGGGCAAGATCAAGGAAGTTCTGTGCAATTAATTTGGCTGGTAACCAGACTAATTATATTTTCCCAAGAATAAAGAGCATTCTAAAAACAGGATGCTTCGGTATCCCTTGGATTTTATATTATTTATCAAGATACACAATGAAATGAGTTAAGATAAAATGTTTCTAAAGGATCCCAGAGGCTCCCTTAACTAACATTTAAGCCAGAACTGATTAATTTTTCCCAGTTTGCATTAAATATTTGTTTGGAGGAAAGTAAAGGTCTTTTATAGCTAGATATTATACCATTATCAGTAGCTTCACAGACTGGAAAGAAAACAACATAGAAGACAAAAATGGAGAGAGACATGTCATATAAATTTCTTCCATGGAGAAGTAGACTTTGAGATTTGTTATTTACATCCATGTCCCTAGGATGTTTAAAAAAAAACATTGAGAAATGGAAGGAATCTCCCTCAGAGATTGCTTTGTCTAACCCCACGTGACCTAGAGGGTTGGATAGGGACTGGGAGTCAGAAAGACTTTGCTTCATATTCTACCTCAAACTAATGAGCTCTGTGACCATGGGCAAAACACCGAGTTTCTCTTCATTTTCTCATCTGTGAAGTGAAGAAAATAATGTCTCCAGTTCCTACTTCACAAGGCAAATAGAAGAATCAAGTGGGATAATGTATGTAAAGTATTTCATAAACATTGCCCTGTATAAATGCCTCTTTTCATTGTTATACAGGGATCCTCAAACTTTTAAATGGGGGGCCAGTTCACTATCCCTCAGACTGTTGGAGGACCGGACTATAATAAAAACAAAAACTTTGTTTTGTGGGCCTTTAAATAAAGAAACTTCATAGCCCTGGGTGAGGGGGATAAACGTCCTCAGCTGCTGCATCTGGCAGTGGGCCGTAGTTTGAGGAACCCTTATAAGTGAGAAAAATAGAGTTCAAAGGAGTAAAGCAATTTGGTGAGGATCACATAGATAATAAGAAGCAAGAGTCAGGATTCAAACCCATATCCAAAATCACTATTTTTTCCACCATCCCGTATTGACACCACAAAAATCTTGTACAAATACAGGAAAGAATTTTTTCCCAATATAAGGAATCTAAATTCCATTACAAGAAACTGGCAAGAAAGAAACAAGACATCATAACTAACTTCAATCAGCCAAAATTTCAGAGAACAAACATCTTAAATGATCTAAAGAGAAAGTAGTTTTCATAACTGTTTATCAGGAAGTATTTATTGGGAACCCACTATGTGCCCCAAACTGTTCTAGGTGCTATTGGGAAGAAATATAGAAAAGCATTAAAGCATAATCTTTGACCTCAAGGAGATTGTAATCAACTGGGAGGTGTAAGACTAACACACATGGAAAAGACTGGTTATGTACTTAGCTTCATGTACCTGTTAGCAAGTACAGTAGAAATTCTAAGGAAGGATGTGCTTTGATGTAGACAAGCAGACAAGGATGAAATTTCAGCCAAGTAATGGCTTACATCTTTGTAGTGTCTATCCATACAGCTTATAAGTGACATTTCTAGAATTTTGATAAAATATTAAATTAATTGCTTAACCTATATGTTATTCTACTTATCTTATAGAATACAGAATCATAATATGTTCAGATTATAATGGATTTTAGAGATTATATAAGCCAACCTCTCATTTTTCAGATAAGGCATTCTAGTGATGACTTGACCAAGGGGGATACATCAGGTAGTGACTGAAACTAACATGTTCTCCTTTCTCTAAATCCATTGTTCTTTCTGTTGGGTCACATCACTTGCTGAAGCAGGAGGAATATAGCAGGCCATATTCATCCATGCATGAATATGGTCCCACACTCTCCAAATAAAAGGAGGCGATGGAACTAGATTGACCTATAAAGACTCTCTTGGTTCTAAACCTATGGCTTCATGGTGCTAGCATCTCCTGCTCCTAGGACTGCAAGCCAATTTGAACCTCCCACAGATCCTAGCAATTGGCTGGCCTCATTGATGCTCCCTTCAGCCTCCACATCTGCATTTAGTGTCTCTCCACAGAGCTGTGGCTGCCATATGCTGCTGGGCTTCGTCTGTGCTGAGTGACTGCTAAAAACTACAAGAGCTCTCTTCAGATGTGGAGGCTTCTTTCTCAAAGGGAGTATTATCACTCTTTTGCGAAATTGTACACTCAATATGCCAAATCAATACATTTTGCTTTTAGTTAGACCCATTACCTTGCCCAGATAACACACAAAAGAATCCCTTAAGTCAATTTTGCTTGTCCCCTGGGGATTCCCTTATGATATCTTGCTATGTGAATTGGACTTTGTTAATCCATCTCCTTCCAAGTCCCTGGCAGCAAGTGGTGGGGTCCTGCCAATTATCCTGAAGGTTCCACATGCCTCAGGCACGTGTGTAACAACCCTGGAATTAAGGTGACATTTTGCATTTTTTCATATTTTGCTTAGGTCCTTGACCCCTTCCATTTAGATGAGTGAATTTGAGTGAAAAAAAAAAAAGGCCTTTTCGTTTCAGTTACTATGTAGGTACTGAGTCCTAAAGTCTTTATATCCTTCCTTGAAATAAACATAGTTCTTTTGGGTGCTTCTATCAAATTCTAATTTGTATTACAGTTGTTTAATTACATACCACATCTTTTTTTATTAGAGTATAAGCTCTTTGCAGAAAGGGACAATCCTATTTTTCATTTCTCTATCCCTGTCTTTGTGCTTTATACATAATAGGTGCTTATTTAACATTGGTTGAAATGTGTACTCTAGATGGTTGATTATTATATGAAGAATCTGGCTAAAGATATGGTTTGAAAAGAAGAATGAATGGTTTCCAGAACAATGTAGAAATCAAAAAATGGTATTGGAGGGTGGAGAAATGGTCAAAAAAGTGAGCTAGGGTCCATCTGTAATTCAATAATGGGTATCTTTCATTGTTCCCATTTGTGTTCCATGTCCTGGATCATTGGATGTGATTATCCTGCTATGCAAAAACAAATTCTGTCCTTAAGCTGCTAAGGGCCTACTCATCGTGGAGAAAGCAGAAGGAATTGGATTGCCAAGCATGAAATGTCTGGCAGAAACCCAGATTGATGTCTCTTAAGAATGTGAGTAACCTGTTCGGTAATTAGATGAGGAAGAAGTTTAGAAGGCAAAGAGACTTTAAATCTTTCTCATTTTGTAAATTTTTCCTCTTTGCCCTTCTGATTCCCAGATGGAAATGTGATTATAATAATTGCATTTCATACCATCCCTGAGTTTTGCCATGTTGGATGGATGATGAGCCAAATGAAGCATGGTTCTAATTAGCTTATTGTGCCATCATGCTTAGGTATTCCAAAGCCACCAGGTATTCCATTATTTTAGAGATTTTTTTATGTCCTTTTTGGAACAGAGACGAGTTAAGCACATTTAGTAGAAAAGGTAGCTTGGAAGAGGGTTTAATCAAAAATTTTTATGTCTTTTCCTTTGGTTGTTTTTTTATTTGTTCTGTAATCAAGTACTCTGATGATAGCTGTGGGGTTTTGCATGTTTGAGTGTGAGTATACATGTATACATGCATGAGAGTATAGTGAGAGTAGGCAGGATAAAAAGAACAGCAAGTAGGATTACATTTGATTTACTTCAATAGACGAGATCTTTATTATATCACTGACTGTTAAACTAAAACCTTTTTGATTTTTGTGACTTAGTCTTAAATTAATTAGCAAACAATTATGTTGTATCATAGCATAATAGAATTTGAAACCAGAAGAGAGCTTAGATATTATCTTGTCTAACTGATGAAAAGAAGGGAAAAGAAAGACCTAAATGATCTTTGAGATTCCCTTCCAGTTCTAAGTCTATAATCCTCAGAAGGGGAGAGAGGTTATTTTTAATTTCATATGACAAATGAAGAACAATAAAACAACCAAGGTAAATATAGAATAATTCAAAGCAATTTTTTAAAATCAGGGAAATGAAGATGAGGATATTAGGAAACATTTTTTTCTCAATTTCCTTCCTATTTCTTCATTCTGCATGATCATTAATATCTATAAATCAATAGTTCTCAAAATGTGGTCTGAAGGTTCCAGTCTTTTCTGCAAACAGCAAAGTCAAAACTATTTTAGCATAATATTAAGATATTTTAATTTATAATATGATAAATGTGAAGATAGATAGATGATAGATAGATAGATAGATAGATAGATAGATAGAACTAAAATAATATCTTTTTGGTGGTCCTTATAATTTTTTTAAAGTATAAAAATTTTCTAAGGTCAAAAAGTTTGGAAATCACCTACCTAAGTAGACCAAACCAATAGATTTAATGAGCAAATTAGTGAAAATCAATGCAAATAATTTACTTTTTAGTGTCCTTAAATTTATCAAATAACTTGAGACCTGTAAGGATATAAAAATATAATTATTACATATATTTTCTACCCAATTTCATTCTCTGTCCTCCCAAGCATGATAGCAAAACTTCATCTATCTAGTCTATACTGTGCAAAAAAATTTATCCTGAAAGCCAGTCACTGCAGGCCTCCATCAGTGGGAGATCTTCAAAAGAGATTGACTGCCAATGATAGTCCATGTTGTTTAGAACAGATTCATATTCAAGTATGGGTTGGACTACATTGTCTTAGGGATCTTCATGTGGTTGCAATTCTGTGATCCTGTGAATCATGAGGGCCCAGAATAGCAAAATTTTAGGATTATGGGTTTAGAACTGGAAAAGACCTTAGAGACAATCAAATCTAGTGCCCTCTTCTTCCCAGTTTACATCCAAATTTTTACATAATATAAATGTTTACATACAAATGAGGCTCAAAACAGTTATGTTTTGTTCAAGATCAGTCAGCTACTAAATATGTTAAACAAGATTCAAATTCAAATCTCCCTTACTCCAAGTCAAAGTTTTTGAAACAAAAGCGGGAGGAAAAAAATTGAATCTGTCACCCAGCTTATTCCCAGACAAAGGAGTTGGGATTGTCTTGATTTTTTCCTAGCTACTTTTGTTTTTCAGTATTAAAATGACTAATCAATGATTATGGGGATAGGAGAGGCAAAATCTTTGGTTACAAAACTTGCTGACTGACAAAATTTGAGGTCAAATTCATTTGAGAAAAATGTTTGATTAGATTTATATGGTGAAATATAATTAGTGTGAGATGTATGTGTATGTGAGTGGAGATGTGTATATGTGTGTGTGTGTGTGTGTGTGTGTGTGTGTGTGTACATCTACCTGGACATAAACTTTAGATGTTGTTTCTGTTAACACAGTCAAGGAGGGAGGGTAATTGCTTATTACTAGGAACATGAAGGTAGCAGCTCTTTCCCATAGTTACCAAAAGCATCATAATTTCTCCCACTCTAAGGCTGTCTTGGACAACCTAAAGTCATGGAAACTTAGACCATCTGGGCTGGTTTTCCTACGCTTATCCCTAATATTATAATTGTAAGATTTTGTTAACAAAGGAAAATACAAGAGAGCAAAGTGATAAATAATCTTTGTTTATGGCAGAAAAGATTTTTAGGACAGAATATTGCATAAATTATTAAACTTTCTGTTTTAGATTTGTTTGCTTAAATATTTACCCTTTGTCCCAAAAGATTTTCACCATTGAGGTTGGGGAGTAATTGTGATTTAAAGAGAAAAGCTACCAAATCTTTTAAAATAAAATATCCATGTAAGTCATCTTTGTGGTAAAACAATTTAATTCTGGAGAACCTGATGTTTCCAAGGAGGTTTCTCTGAAAAGTCTTATATGTCACACTATGCCATAAACTTTTTGAGATCTTGGGGGCATCAAAATCAAAAGCATGAGGGAAAAAAATCACAAGATCATCAGAGATTTATTACAAGCAATACTTTTGAAGTTCTTTCCTATTTCTTGGAGAATACCTATGCCATAAATGAATGAATAAATGAATAATTAAAAACAAATTTGAATGCTAACTGAGCTAAGCTCCAAGAATAAAAACAAAAAAGAAATAAATAATCCCACCCTCAACCCAGCCTTCACTAAAGAGAGTAAAGTCCACAACTATTACATATTATACATGTTTTCTGACTTTTTCGAATTGTCAATCAGTTGGATTGATTTTTTTTCCTCTAAAAATGATATCTATTTTATGAAATGGCTCTTGGTGGTGATGATGGAACACTTGGTATAATCAAGATAATGTAGGAAACAGAAGACATCAATAACAATGTATAAAAAATCTATAGTCTCTACTGTCCAGAGCCTCACACTCTAATTTGGGGAGAACATGCATAGAAAGGTCTGTCAGAGACCCAGGTTGTCCAAGACAGTCACATCTAATGATTTTTTTCTTTGTCTATATTCATGCTTTACTTTGACTACTTTCATTTGGTATAAGGGACACCAGTCTTGTGTGTTTTCCCTTAGTTAAGTTATGTTTCCATTTCTGTGTTGGCTCAGAAGTTTGAACACAAAGAATACTAAAAAGGTATTGGCCAATCATGGTCTGAGTACATCAAAGTATAGCTGTTTCTGTCTATCTGTTAATATGTTACAAGATTAATCCACTTCCCTTAGGTGGAGAAGGGGAGAGTGGGAATCAAATATGATGACCTTCTACAGAATTTACTAATCTTGGTAATAAAACTTCTCGTGTTTTAGGATTCTAGGGCTGAATAAAATTATGATGTATCAACCAGCCTATAAACTATTATCTACCTTATTCTGCCCCCCTAAAATAGTGGCTTTCTAGTCATTATTCAATAATTTAGAGGTGCCTAGTTAGTCATATTATTTGTTCTGCTCACATAAAAGGGATTAAAGTCTTAGGAATTTAAAATGTCACTTGTGTGAAACATTATGTTTCTGGTTAATTAAGTTGATGTCATTTCAATTTCTTCAAAACATCCCATCCTCTTTAGGGTCTCCAAGCCTCATGGGCAGCATGATCCTATGCTTTCGAAGCCTGTTCAAGAAGATGCTTTGGGTGGGAAGGGCATTGTTGAGGGAAATATTTCTAGATGTCACCCTATAGAATCACCGAAGAACTTTTCTAGGCTTGAGAATTTATCTCCTGATTTTCTACGAAAAGGTCAGTGCCCTCATTTGCCATAATTAATTGCTAATCAGAATAGTTAATACTAATGTTATTCAAAGAGCTTGCCTCCTCTCTTAGGACTCATCCAAAATTTTCTTAAAGGTTTTTGATTGACTTAGTTTCAGTTTCAGGGAAGTGAGAGAGAGAGACAGAGAGAGACAGAGAGAGTGAGTGTGAGAGAGTAAGTGTATGTGTGTGTGTGTAAATGACCTTCATTGATCACTATGGAACATGGTAGAAATGACTTTTCTGGCATCTCACCAGATAGCATCCTCATCTTTTCCTTGGCATTGAATTAAATGTTTTCATCTGCTTCCAGGCTTTTGATTCCTGAAGTAGGAGGGAGAAAAGTGATGGACAAACTGGACTTGCCTCCTCAAAAAGGCATCTTTATCAGTACCATTAATCTAGACTGATTGAATCAAATCTAACAACAATGATTCACATTTCTATAATGTTTTGTGGTTTAGAAAGTATTTTCTTTACTGTACTTTCCTAATTGTGAGGCATAATACAAGTATTATCACCATTTTACCAGAAAATTGGACCAGGGATAAGAGAAGTGACTTATTAGGGTCACACATTTAGTAAAGGGTAGTAGGATCAGGATTTGAATCCAAGTCTTTTGATGACATATGTTCTTTTCATTACAACATTCTGCATCAGCATAGTACCATCTCATCTCATTTTACAATGTTAATATCTTGTGAATATATAGCATGCATGACTCTAGTCCTATTAAGATCAAGTCACACAGCACTCACTAGTTAGTAAACACCATTTTTACTCTCTGAAATGTCCTCCTAGAATGAGATAGTTCTCATAAAAAGTTCTTTTCTGTCCAAAGATAGATTATCAAACATAGCCCACAAGACAGTAGAAAACCAAGTAGAAAAAGCAGAAACATAATTAGCTATTCTTATACCCACATCACAACACTTGTGTAGGACAGAGATAAAATCAGTTGAAGGGAAAATCAACTGGTCAACAAGAATTTATTTAACTCTTTCTACATGCCAGGTATTGTATTAAGTGCTAAGCAATACAAAGATAAGCGAAAGATAATCCTTGGTCTCAAGGATTTAATAATCTACTAGAGAAAATAACACTTATAAAAACCTATATAAACAAGACAAAAGTGGAAAGTAATCCTCCAGGAAAGGCACTAGTATTAAGGAAAACTAGAAGAGATTTCCTACAAAAGTGGAGAATTGAAGGAACCCACTGAATTTTTGTTCAGCTGAATGTACATAGGAGTAAAGATGTAGATTATTGTAGTAACCTAGGGCTGGGATTTAGGTAGGGATAATAAAAAAAAAATGAACAAGAGATTTCAGAGTAGAGGATGACATAGAATTGGATGGTTTTAGCATAGGGATAAGATAAGGAAGAACATAGTATATAACTAGTACAGATGTGATAGCCAGGCACAAAACTGGAGTGTTTATGGACTTACTGGAGATCATAGGATGAAAAATATGGTTAGAGTTGTAAGATAGGGGGAAATGGAAGGATAAAAGATTATGATCAGATAAAGGAATGTCAGGGGTCATGAGTAAAAATATTATACTCATGAGGGATGGCAAGATCAAGGATATGAACATCTCTGTGTAGCTGGGGTAGTGATATGGGAAAGGAGAAGATTAAGAAATTGGGAAGTTAGGGTGTTTGAGATAATATCACTATATATGTTTAAGTCCCTTAATATGAAGGTAGGATTTGGGAAGGAGAAAAAACTGTGAAACTAGCAGTGAACTCATTGAGGAAGGAGGAAGTAACCTGGAGGTAGGTAAATAACAGCCACCAGAATCTTGATTGGGTAATAAATATGAATCAAATGGAACTTTAAAGAAGAAATAATTGAGCAATAGGGGTAGAAGGAGAATCTGGTAGGGACAATGCATAATAAGAAGCATTTCAAACTGCACCCCCCATCCACAAACACACACCCCTTGATTGATGAGTCAAGATAGATGAGTAAAATGGCAACCATTAATGGAAAGAATGATCATGGATGCTGTAATTGGGAATGATCCAGGAAGGGCTGTGCAAGGTCACCTGTCTCACTTCCCCCTCCAGAGCACCTGCATCCAGTGGCTAGATATAGACCAGGACGACTAGAGATGGCCCTGAATGAAATGGGACCTTGTCCTTTTTAAAATAAGGTCTTTAATAGGTCTCAGTTTGATTGAGGCTACACACATTCAGTGAGTAAGTCTAGGCTGCTATAGAGGCAGAAACTCTTCTCTTTCACCTAGTCTACGAAAAAATCTAAATAATTAAACAAATTAATGAATCTGGGAGGCAAAGACACTCAGGGTTTCTGGCCAAAGCAGAAATAACTGCTATTTACATTCAATTAGAGTCAATCAGGACCCAAACAATGACCAAATGGGGCTTGGCCAAGGACCTAATGGTCAGAGAAGATGCTGACATATATAGGTAGGAGGAATTTCCTCAAGTAGAAGTTACAAATTCCTATGAAATTACAGGTCCAATCCCCTATCATTTTATTAAGACACTTTTTATATATGAGAACCATTTTATACTCACATGGTTACAATGTTCTCAATATTACTATACCTATTTGTGGCCTTCATGTGTCCTTACCTTCATCAGAGACTATGGTATTCCAAAATTCGTAGCCTTGAAAAGTTACTGGGGGCATATTAGTATTAAAAAGTTAGATTTGGAAACCAGAAATTTATGATTGCAAGAGGAGGTGGGTCTATTATGTGGGGAAAGTGAGAAATAAACCAAAGATAGAAGAAAGCCCTGGAGCTCACATACTGTTAAAGGCAGAGAGAAGGCTCCTAGCACAGCATCCATAGGGCCAAATTTGAAAAGAAATCAAATGGAAAGAGAAGACTTCTTTGAGGTGTGATACCCTACTATTGGAAAAAGTCTTGACATGTAATTGATTACTGAAGAATTCAATTATGAACTTAGTAGTTCTGAATAAACAAATGGCCAAACAAAGATATGGCATAAATCTCTAAATACTTTAATGATTCTGACTACACCTGTATAACCTATTTCAAATTAATTACTTCTTTTATGGGGGGCAGGGAAGGAAGAGAGAGAATTCGGAATTCAAAATTTGAAAAAAAATGAAAAATTTTGCATGTGATTGGGAAAATAAAAAATTAAATAAAAATATATCAAATCAACTTAAAATACTTTGATGACTTAATCATATCAATTTTAATCTGTACAAAGAACTTTAAAACTTTAAAATCAGAACTATTTACATTTGGAATAAAAAATAACACAAATTTAACATGATATTCATATATTGTACTATGACTCAATCCAAATCTATCTGTGTACTTTAAAAAATCTGTTGGCTTTGTTATTTCATATAGTTGTAATCAATGTCTGTATTCTCATTCAATTCATTTCACTTTATATCCTAATTTTTTCGCATTTGTATGTATTCTTTTGCAATTTTTTTTATCCCAATATAATTATAGTGGATTACCATGATTTATTCAATCATCCCTTAAGTATTGAATGGAGGAAGCAGAAGATGCAATGGTTAGAATGCTCGACATAGAGTCAGGAAGACGCAAATTCAAATTCTGCCTCAGTTAATTTTACTAACTATATGACCCAGGGCAAGTGGTTCAAATCTTTCTAATTCTTAGTTTCCTCATCTGTAAAATGGGGATAATAACAGCATCTACCTTGCAGGATTGTTTTGACAATCAAATAAGGCAACATGCAAATGTATTTATAAACCTTAAAGTGCCAAATAAATCCTAGCTGTCCTTTCTCCCTTGTAAAAGACTATGTAGCTATAAATGTTTTTTCTACCTTTTTAAAAGCATCCTCAGGATATGGCTGTCCTGGCTAAGCAACGCTGTCCCTTCTAAACTGGCTCGGATTTCACTTTTGTTGTTCTAACACCTCACAGAGTGTCCAGCGTGCCATATGCTCAGCTGTGCTACCATCTAGCAAAGGAAGATTGCTTACTGGGTCTGGTTGTTTTGAACATTCCTCCCACTTTGGTGCCGGGCACTACCCTCTCTTCCCATCTGCTTCTGAGTACAGCTAATGGCATTGGTTCAGATTCATGAAATAATAGATGGTCTGAGACCCAACAGAAAAATGCTTTATTGGCTACTGGGTAAGTGTCAGAGTTCTGTAGTTTTTCTCTTGTTGAGAGTGCTTTAAAAACAACACATCTACTCAATCAGCCATTGGGAGGATTAAAAACCCAATTTAATCCAATGCAACAACCACTAAACATTTTTTTTTTTGGATTGTCTCTGAAGAGGCGCCGTAGTTGAAAGAGTCCTTTGTCTTGTGACCCATTTTTGTGACCCCTTTTGGGAGTTGTTTTGTTTGGAGGGATGATGATGAAGATGATGAAAATGATGAAGATGATGATGATGATGATGATGATGATGATGATGATGATTTTGGCAAGTATACTGGAATGGTTTGTCATTTCTTTCTCTGGCTCATTTGACAGAAAGGAAATTGAGAAGGTTAAGTCACTTGCTTAGAGTCACACAGAAATTAAGTGCCTGAGACTGGATTTCAGCTCAGAAAGATGAGTTTTCCTATCCACTACACCAGTGGTTCTCAAAGTGTGGTGCAGTGAATCCTGGAGGGTCTCTGAAATCCTTTCAGAGGGTCTACAAATTCAAAATTAGTTTTTTTTTCTATTTATGATAAATATCTATTATGTAACCCATATAAACAAAAACTCTTTGGACATATTCTCAATAGTTGTTAATACCATAAAGATACTGAGAAAAAGAGTTTGAGAACCACTGCACTACACCACCTAGCTATTCCAGATGATAGAGTAATAACCTGGAAATCAAGAAATTTGTCTGGATGTTTGTCCTGATTCTTCTATTAACTAGTTATATGATTCTAGTCACTGTATCTTTCTTGGGGTCCTTCTATATTTGTAGAATGAAGAGGTGGAATCAAAGGGATCTTTGTCCCTCTGGTCCTTAGCATAGTTCCTGGTCCCTAGTAGGGGTTTATTAAAAGTTTATGGTTTGATTGATTGAATTATCTATAGATCCTTTTAGATGGATTTTTCTGTGTTTAGCATTTTTCTAACCTGCCTGGAAGACACAAAAGAATCCTGCATACAAACATAATAAAGGCTATAAGGGATAGTTAATTAATCTAGTAGTCTATTTTTCATAAATATGTTAGTACATAGTGCTCTGGGCCATTCCTCATAATGGCGAGATGATATTTAACTCTCCTTGATGCATCATTTTCTTTTCTTTTGTTTGTAATTTTTTTTAATTTTAAACTTAAATATAGAATGAAAAAGAAAAAAATTGCTATGTACACAGCAAATGATAAGAGAAGATTAAATATAAAAAAATTTCCATTTCAAGAAATCCTATATAATAAATACTACACATTATTTTCCAAGCTGCCCAGCTTTGCTTCCTTATTGTTTTATTGTTGTTGTTGTTTTCTGCTAAGCACTTTTTATTTTACTTTTCCCCTTCCGTCAATCCCTACTATACCCAGAATTCTTTTTGTGCTTGGGACCATCTGACATTTCTCACTGGAAAAAAAGTGGCATTTTTAGCTCCATTATTTTCCTCTGAATATGAATTCAGATCTTCTCCATTCCCATAGTAACCAGCTAATGTATAGTAATCAGTTTGGGTTCTTTCTTCTTTTCATTCATTTTTATTTATTTATTTATGATGCTTGATTTCCTTTCAGCTGCTATTAGCATAAATCAAGTTGTAGTTCCAAGGTAAGGGGAATAACACTTCCAGCCTCCTTCTTGCTGTTATTTTTTGATATCTGTTGGGGGGGGGGGCTCTGTCTTGGGCTCTCTTGACCACTCCTAAGCTACAGCTAAGGTGCCCAGCCACACTGTCCTACAAGGATAAGGTCCTTCAGTCTTCTACTTCTCCATCCACACTATGCAAAATGAAAGTTTCTGAGGTTGAGGCTGCCTCTCTACCCTGCTGACCCCAGGGCTTTTGTTTGGAGATTCTGTAGAGTAGGCGTGGAGGGATTCATACTACCCAGGCCAACCCCTGCCCCAGGAGGTCGGGTCTTTCCAGGGCTCTTCTTAAATTGTCTTAGGAGAATAACTGTCTTTATTTCTGCTGCTCCAAGACAATGTTCTGGTGTGTGTGTGTGTGTGTGTGTGTGTATTTTGTGTGTGTGTGTGTGTGTGTGTGTGTAAAATTTAGAGAGCCAAAAGTTTTCTGACCTGTTCCTCCATCTTCCCAGAATCCTCTTCCCAACACATCATTTTCAAAGTTAGCCTTTGAAGAACCCAAACAATTCAGAGATTCTCCAGTTTCCATTAATTACACATCACCAAGTCTCACAACCTGTCTAGCCTAAATCCTTTCTGAAGCCATTTTAGCCCATTTACTGTGACTAAAATGAGCCAAGGGCATAGAACTGTAATCCTTTTGGCAGTTGGCTCCAGAGGACTTTTCACGATTGAAACGTGTTCTTGGAAGGCAGAAAACATTTATACTTCTTTTCATACTCATTAGTTCCGAGCCTATTTATTTGCATATACATAGTAGGCACTCACTGAGTATATTTCAAAGTGAATAGAGCGAAAATAGGAAAAACATTCTTACTTTGCATTTCTCCAAACTGGATTTCAACCAGGCCTTGTTCAGGCCAAATGTCCCAGTCCTTGGTTTCACTCACTCTTTAAAACTCTCAAAATAATCACTTGTCAAACCTTTGCTTAAATACAAGAGGCAGTCCAATATAGTGGAAATAACATTGGTGTGTTTTTTTTTCTTCTTCAGAACACTAAGGCTTGAGTTCTAGCTCTGATATTTAATAATTGTATGACAATTTTAAATGAATTATTTAGCATTGCTGTTTTTTCATCTGTTTAATAGGGACAATTATTCTTGACTTTATAGACTGCTCAATCATAAACCATAAAGCTATTTGCAAAGCATATAGAACTACACAAATGCAAGTGGTAATTATTATTGATTTTGCATAAAATGAGGCTCTAAAAGCAGATAACTATTTTCAATTATGGACATTCACAGGTGGCAAATTGTTAACTTATCTATTAAATAAGAATTATTTGATAATAATTACCCACAGAATTGACAAAATAAAGATAGTAGGTAGTTTTGTTTTACTACTGTCTGAGGTCACTGGAAAATGTCTGATTTTTTAACATAATCACCTCAAATCTCATCAATCCTTTTTTTCTAAGGAAACCAAGCAATTAAGAATATTAATTACATAGGTGACTTCAGTTTAGAGCCAGATTAAAATATTCCTCTGAAGACAATATAATATTAGAGAGCAATTAAAGGGGTTTTTAACACTCTTTTGTCCTTCCTTAAGTCATTTGAGATTTCTATTTGTTTAAAATTGCAACTTTTTGCAGATCCAGATGCTATATGTGTCCCTTAGCAATAATAAATTATTGGAGGTGTGATTCTCATAGGACTGAGCATGAAACATCAAAACAATTAAAGATGGCAGAAACCCAAAGAGATAAAACTTCAAAGGAACTAGGGCTATAACAAAGTGTTATTTATGACAAAGGCTAAAACAGTGGGGTGGAGTGGGAGCATACATGCAGTGGACCTGAAAGGCTGAAGAAGGGAATATCTTTGTGGAAGCATGAGACATTAAATGCCAGAAAAAGGAAAGATGCTTGAGGTCAGTGACTAAACTTATTTGTGTTCCCCTCCCCCAGTGTTTGGCAGAGGATATGGCATTGAAGGAGTTGGGGTATAGAGGAGAGAAGACTCAAGACCTCCTTTATGTAGGAGATTCCTAATAGAGAAACCCCAGTTACCCACTGCTGCCCACACTGCCAAAATACTCAGTCTTGATTTATCCTTGTAGTTGTGTATTTCTTGCATATCTTAGATCTCTCAGAGCTATGTAAGGGATCTTCAGATGACAGAACATCTGTAAAGTCTTAGGGAACTCCTAAAGCTTTGAGAGATTATGTGTCTTACATCTAGTCACACAGCTATCTATGTATGGATTGAATCTATGTTTTAATTGATAATTTTATTTTTAATGCCAGTTATTTTCCATGAACCCAGTAGAACCCTACTTATAACAAAAATAATCAAGAAAAATAAACCAATCCCTTGGTCTATGATGTATCCATATTTATACCTCTCTATCTGTCATTTATCAGATATCTATCTACTTGCCTACTTACCTACCTATCTATCTCATTTTATACCTGTGATCCACGATCTTTCTGCCAAAAAGGAGGAGGCAAATTCAAAATCCTCACCCTTTCCTTCCAGCAATCTTTCCTGAGAGGAGAGTAGAACCTTCATTTTGGACATACTGGGGAGAAAGGGTCTGCTCTGCAAACAGAGTTAGAAGGAATTCATTTAAGTAATAACCAGCCTTCCTGGACAGAGGGAGTCACAGGATCATAGATAGAGAGTTTGAATGTTACCTTGTCTAAAGTACTTATTTTTACAATGAGGAAACTGAGGCCTAATGAAATTAAATGACCTGATTGGGATACCTAGGTAATAAGCCAAAAGATAGGTTGAATACCCAGTTGTCTGATGACAAAATTTGGTCCTCTGCCCATAACACTACACTTCTTAAAGAAAAACTGATGTCTACATCAAGCTGAACTCAATCTAAGTCAAGTTGGCTTGATTTCTTCTTCTTATACCCAGCCCACTGAGAAGTATTTTTAAGGAAATGTAGATAAATCGGCTTATTTCTTAGCTTATTACAGGGATGCTAGAAGCTTCAGAAATGTGTCACTAATCAGAGGAAGATGAGAGTTCTGTTTTCATTGCCTGTCAAACAATATCACCATTTGTGCTAAAAGAAAGTGCCCAGCTTTAGGCTATCATGGGGTGAACAGGGGAGGGCATGTTTTGGAAGTATTCAGTGATGAAACTTCATATATCGGGGGAGATTCATGACAGTTCAAGACAAAGAACAGGCACATTTGTAGCCTTGGTGGGGCAGAGTCTCAATGGTGGCCTATAGTAGCATATTCAGGATATTAAAAAAGAATTTTGCCTAGAACAAAGTAGCCCTTTGGTTAAATCAAAGAAAAGGCTATCCTATGCCTTCCAGGATGAGCTGTCCAGGAATGATGATGCTTCCACTTCTGGCCAGCTCTCTTGTGACAGATCCCATACATTAAGGTGCTCTAGTCACAGGCCAAGGGGACTTAGGAAGTATGCTCCTGTACACGACTCTGGAGTATTCTTCCTTAGAACCCAATAGGAACTTCATGGAATGGGCAAGGCAAGCAGAAAGGGAAGGAAGAACATTTCTCTGCTGCCTCTCCCTTCTGGTCCCAGTCTAAAAAGAAGAGGGAAACAAAAAGGAAAGAATGGCTCTATAAGAGCCAGTCCCAGTCTCCCTGACTTTCCCAAAGCATAATCCTGTCAGGTCACCTTCTTCTGCCCTTTGAGTTAGAGCTCCTGGATAAGTGGCTGAGGCCTTAATGGACTCAAACCTTGGGGAATTTCACAGGTCTCATTGCAGCCTAGCAAATGGGAGTTCCAAGTGCCCAACAATCAACCTAACAGCTCCCTCAAGAGATGTAGGACAATATATCTCTTCTCCTTTTCTCAGCCAAATTGTTTATTTCTACCTTCATAACATATACACATTCTCTTCTTTCTATTTATACCCACTTTAGGTCTTTATCTCTCTTCTGGATTATCTGGAGAGCTTTCTAATTTGTCTTATTGATTTATCTTTCCCACTACAGCCTATCCTCCTCCAGGCAGTTACCAAAATATTTTTGTAAGTGAAGATCTGTTACCCCCTTACTCAATAAACTCCAATGGGAAACATAAAAAATCCTTTGTTTGTGATTTATAACTCTCTATTATCTTTGTTCTACTTTCCTAGCTTCCTTATATTTTACTCCTCTCTACATTCTCTACAGCAGAGCTTAGTTCCACTTGCTATTTCTTGCATATGATACTCTATCTCTAATTTCTGTGTCTTTGCCCTGGCAGTGCCCCCTGAACCTGAAATGCTGTCTCCTCATCTGCCTTTCAATTTCCCTGCCTTCCTTCATGATCAATTCAAATAAGATTCAGCTCAAATTCTACCTTCTATATCAGGAGGCTTTTCTTATTTGACCCAATCCTCCCTTCTTTGAGATTACCTTCTATCTAATCTATATATTCTTTGTGTTCTCCTAGTTATTTACATTCATGGCCTCATTAGAGTATAAGTTCCTTTAGGACAGACACTGTTTGGGCCCTTTGTGTCCCTAATGCTTGGCACATAGTTCCTGGTTCATAGAAAGCACTTCATAAGTGTTTTTGTTGGCTAATTAGATAGCCTCTGAGAGCTTTTCCTGCTCTAGAGCTCTAATCCTATGAACATTTAATTAAGGAGTTTAGCCACAGACTTCCTTGTCAGGGATCTATAGAAAATGAAAAGAAACTCCAGTTGTTCAATGATTACAAGAAGGGCAAGATTATTATCCCAGAGACAGGCATCTCTTGGATATATGGATTAGGAGAGGGGAAGAAGGAGAAAAGAAGACTGTGGCTGACCCAGTATGGGCTTTGTGAACCCTTGACACTGTTGAGAAGCTCATGAACACAATCTTGTAAGGTTTGTTGGAGCAGGTGACAATAACCTTTTGAAATGGCATGCTAATTTTCTCTATCAGTCCTAACAAATATATCCTGTTGATACAAATTGTGCTGGTATGAATTCAGGACATTTAACCCTAGGAGAATAACTGTGTTATCCTCCCTAGTGACTTTCTTTACAGACACAAATACCCTGGAAGCAATTTTAGAGATAGGTCCTCATTGAACTTTTCTTAGTGTGCTGCTATCTCTTTGAGATATAAATGAATGCCTCAAATGTATAATTAGTGGGAATATCATAAAATTTTAGGATGATAGAATCATAAATTTAGAGACAGAAGTGTCTAGCTGAGTCTAGTTTCTTCATTTTACTGATGGAGAAACAGATCTAAAGAGGACAAGTGTTTTTCTCGGTCACATGGGTGATATTCAAGTCTTCTGACTCCAAATTTGGCACCCTATATTTCTCCAGGTGAGAAATTCTTCACCTCTTTTGTGACATGGACTCATCTGGTATTCTGGTAAAGCCTATAAATCCCTTCTCAGGAAAAAAAAATACATAAAACAAAATACATAGGATTAGAAAGAAAACCCATTCTATTGAAATTCAGTTAAATTTTTTAAGTTAGTGGACCTCAGGGTAAGAAACTCTGATGTAATTCTTCTCAGTCAATTCACACACTTCTTTCACGAGGCTTTTGAGTAAAGAAAGCAGCTCTAAAATCTGAGATGCAAGTGCTAATGATGACTTTGGTGATATGATGTCAGCAGTTCTATTTTGACAACTCCCTTCCCCACCTGAGCACAGAAAAGTAGAGGGCAATAGCCCCGAACTCTGAATCAGTGGTAGATCAGTCCTACCTATAAAGCCATTAGCTCCTCAGTCAACCTAATGTAAATTTGATCCCTTATCTCAGAAGTGGAACTATGGAAATTCTAAGGTAAAGTTACTCTCAAACATTTAAGAATCTTCCCCAAAAAGAATTAATGGTAACCTAGTCCTAAAAATGATCAAATGATAAAAAACTCTATCAACATACCCAGTCTGGACAAATCCTTTTTCAATAACTATAGTTTTCATACTCTTACAATTCACCTCCTCTTATAAGAACACATTGAGATTTACAGGCAAGAATTTTGTGAAGAGAATGTAGAAAAGCAACTTTCCACATTATCAAACTTGCCCATTGGTGAATTATATGCTATCAGTGAACTCTAGATGAATTCCCATACTTCCTAGACCAACTTTAGATATTCCGACAGAGCTTTTGGTCTAGCCATGCTTTCAAAAAGCAAGAATAGGTTCAGCCCTTCATCTTCATTTGAGTTGCCTCATGACCTTCTGCTTGGAACTTTCTGCCTTTGTGAACGTTTACCTCTTATTCTGCTAAGCTATTGTTCTGGAGGATTCACAAGAGCCCAAAGTTCATTTATCCATTTGGGGACCATTTCCTAATAGAAAGCCAAATAGTGGTTGTAGCTTAGGATGTGTTTGGCTACTGACAATAGCATTAGCAGCAGCAGATGGTGACTAGGAAAGGGTATGGACCGAAGAGTATTCTTAGGAACTGACTCATAACTGATATCCCCTGGATTTGGCTCATATTTTTCACCAGTGGTACCCAGGCTAATTCGGCTCCATAGGGAATGGAATGATGTTGGTAACAGCTGATGCTCATCGGCAGATCAGTATAGCAGAAGCAAAACATTATCAAAAAGCTGACTAGTCATGATACTCAATGAACATCTGCCTCATACTGTGGTCTCTGGAGAGGCTTCCTTGTCCCACAACCTGTGCTTTCAGTATCCTTGTTTGGTTAATGGTTATATCCCAGGTTGCGCTATGTTTAGTATTTCTCACCTATGTTCTCCCTCTTGCCATGGCTGTGGATGGATTACCTGATGACATATTTCACATAGAATAGATAATTAAAATTTGCCTCAGTGATAATTCTATCAATGCAGATTGTCAATGTGTATTCTATAGTTATCAGAATGTTATCTGGCATAACCAAAGGATTAAATAATTGCCCAAGAATCACAAAGTGAGGTAAAATAGGTGGGATTTGAACCCAGATCTTTTCATTAGCTATGTTTTTTACATACTTTAACAATAATGAATGAGGCCATGACTGTTTCTCTTATTTTATGTGCAGAAAAATACATAGGTTTTGTTTTACCTGAAGTAGACAGTACTGATTTTTTTTTAATGTACATAGAATCCTGCAGACTAGAAATACAGGCTTTTTTTATTCATTCTGCATAGATTTGATTAACCATGTATAAAACTGATTCCAACATAGTTCATGATTATTCACCCTGGAATTAGAGTTTTTTAGAAAGGGAGATTTAATTTGTTTAAATAGATTTGTTAGAATTTGTTAGATTTGTTTGAATAATAAATAGATATGCTAACCCATGCCAAATAATTTGCAAGAATTTTACTGGGGATAAGGATGAGGACGAGAAGTCAACTGTAAATCCAAAAACTATCATATGGAAGGTTCCCTTACCATCATATTGTCTAATAATTACTTGAATCAAGAAATGGTGATCCATCTTCTAGTTAGAAGCCTCTAGTGTCAGGGATCTGCTTCTTCCTAAGATAAACTATTTTGGGGGGGATGAAATGGAGGTGGGTGGGAAGAGATAGCTTTCATCATTAGACAATAAACCCCAATTCTGACCCCACATTTTGCCTATTGGGCCCTTTTCAGCTTTCTGAAATGACTTCTGCCTTTGAGATAGATCTGATTCTTTCACATGGGGGCCTTGTAAATATTTCAATACCATGATTATGTCTCTCCTCAAGTCTTGGCGTCTCTCTTTCAAACTGATCATTTCTGTTTCCTTTAACAGAAGCAATGAGAACTCAGGTGTTGATCAGAACCATCCAAAGCATTTTAGCTCAAGCATCATATTGTATCTGATTTGGGTTTTTAAAGCCAAATCAATTTAAAGTGGCACGGCACCAGCCAGACTGGACCCAGTTGAAGTAGTCTAGTTTTTCTAACAAACTTGATATTTATAGGGCACTTCTCTCTGAAGAGCTCACAGCATTTAATTCTCACAAACCTAGTGTGAGGTCCCAAAGCAAAGGATTGACTCTTCCAGATAGATCCAGATAAAAAACGCTGAGGGGGGGAGGGAGGCAGGGAGGATACAGGAATTAGGAATCCACAAACCCTATGCATCTCTTTGACAAGAAAACATCCAGCTGTTGGCAAGAAATGATGTTTTGTGAGGAAACATATAATCAAAAGGCTTATATTTCAAGGGGACTTTTTCTTTGTGCTACAAACACGATTAAGTATAATGTTGTGCTAGTTTAGATTTTCATTATTCATAAAAGAAAATCAAATAGTCTCAGAGATTCAAGGACAAAGCAGGATAGCATTATTGCTCAGGCCTCCTTGTTTTAAAATATAGAGGAGGTAAATAATTGAATTGTTCGTTTTCTATCCTTTATGCTCCTTATCTGCTTAGAGGATAAACATAATAGAGTTTGCTAGGAGCCAGGTCAATCGGAAAGATACTTACTGGGTTCCCTGCTGTGGATGCTGCACAGTGCTAGATACTGTAGGGAATACTGAAGAAAGCAGACACAGCTTCTGCAATAAGAGTTTACAGATAGTTAAGTGGATAACAGAAGGATTTGTCTGCCACAAGTTTCTTAGATTTCCTAAGGGTATTTCCCAAGTCCATGGCAGAACTGATGTCATTCCCATTGTATGTCCAGTTGAGGCAGTGAGCTGACCTGGGGCTTTCTGCCACATCCGCCTGCCACCTGTTGACAATTGGTGCTCAGAAAAGTATCATCAAGACCTCAAAGGGCTGAGGGGAGTCTGGCCTTGTGTCAGTATTTCTTTCCTCCTTCCATCCGCCAGCCCTCAGATTGCCAAAGTCCTTTTGAAAAATCTGTGATGTTAGCCTGTCCTCGCAGGGGTCCTCAAACTATGGCCCCAGATGTAGCATCTGAGGACATTTATCCCCCTCACCCAGGGCTATGAAGTTTCTTTATTTAAAGGCCCACAAAACAAAGTTTTTGTTTTTACTATAGTCCGACCCTCCAACAGTCTGAGGGACAGTGAACTAGCCCCCTATTTAAACCGTTTGAGGACCCCTGGCTCAGAGTAAAAAACTGGGGTGGGGAGGGGAATGGAGTGAGAGTGCTGTCTTCCAGCACTTGGAAAAGCTAGAAGAGATATTGGATTTATTCAGCTTGGTCTCAGAGGATGAAGCTACAGACCCAGGGTGGGAATAAGAGATATATTTAAGCTTAATGTAAATTTCCTAGCAAATCTACATAAAGTGACTGTGAGCTCTCTCTGACTAGGTCTTGAAGCATATGGTTAGTGGCTACTTGTCTACAGTGTTGTAGAGAGGTCCTTTGGGGGATTGTAGTTATTCTATAGTGCCTCAAGTCCCATTCTGACTCTGAAATTCTGTTACTTCTCTTTAAAAACTGCTTTTTCTTGAACTAGATTTCACCTGGACAAAAATATTGGCAGGTGGAGGAACAGTTAAGCAATGCAATTTGTCCTGAGTCACCTAGGGATATTCTGCATTGGGACAATTCAATTCACTTCTTAAATGTTTTCAAGCAACTAGATTTAAATAGTAAGTTTGGGGGATATAATAAATTCAGACCCCATTCTCAAAGAAAAGGTCAAGAAGATGGGATATTGGAAATAAAAGAGGAAAGGGAAGAGGAGTTCCCATGGCTCCAGATAATTTTCTCAAAAAATCCCTTGTTGAGGGGAGGGGCTATTTAATGGGTTTTTTTTCTTTGACACCCCATCTTGGGGTAGGATTTAAGTAGTAAAGTGGTTGTGGAGTTAGAAAAATCTGAATTCAAATCTAGTATTAGACACTAGCTCAGTGACAATGGAAAAATCCCTTACTCTCCATCTGTCTCACTTTCCTCAACAGTAAAATGCAGATAATAGCACCTGTCTCAAAGGACTTTTGTGTTCAGATACTATTTGAGATAATGTTTGTACTGTGCTTAACACAGTGCCTAGCACATAGGTGCTTAATAAATGTTTATTTCTTTCTTTTCCCGAGGGTGTAACATGGTACCAGGAACACAGTATATATTTAATAAAATTTTGTTGATTGATTCTCTGGTGGCCCTTCTCAATTAAGTTGGGTATTCCTAGTATTTAAATATATCCGTCTCTTTCTATGTTTCTTTACATATATATTGTTAAGTCCTGGTGTCTCCACTATAGATTGCAAACTTACTCCAGACAAGGATTATGTCTTTAGCATTGAGTGTAGCCTGGTTGAGGAAATTTTCAGGTTTTCATGGATACTGTGAGTAGATTGGGAGGAGGAAGGGTAATCCTCTTGGTACCATTCCCTAGTTCTAGCCTCTGCACACACCAGGTTTTAAAAAATATATTAATAACTACTTTTTTTTACAAGAACCTCAAGGGCATGATTAATAATAACAGAAATAGGTATTGGATGATATCCTTAGGACTCATCCTCATCAAGATTTCATTTGATCCCACATCAAAGCTGGGAAGAGTTTGGTAGCCATCCTCCAGCCTTCCAATCAAAGAGGAGAGGACGCTTAGAGAGATGGTTATCAATTGTTTGCTTGTTGTTCTTTGTTCTTGAAGAGGACCAAAATGACATCACTGTATTAGACTTACAGTGTATCTGACTGTGGCCGATCAGACCAATATGAACTTGGAATGCTTTGCCACAGATCGGACAGAAATAGTCCCTATGAACACTTGGGGCTGCTTCAACTTTGTGCATCTCACATTTCTTCGGAGCTAATTTAACTCTGCTTTGCTCCTAAAGCACAGCCCCTTCTCTGGTGAGAGCACACCAGAACATCAGGGAATACCCAGCATAGGAGTCTCTTGTTCCGTGGAACTGCAGGTGCAGATTTTGTATAATTTTGCATGAACTTATTATTTGGCAAATGCTGCTTATAGACTACACTCCATCTCCATATTTCTATAAGTAACCTTTTCAGTGTTCATGCTTACACAGAATGTAATTTTTTAAAGCTGTGCACCTCAGGAAGATAGAAATAAGAGGAGGTAACTGAGATGAATGTAAAGAGTAATATGGTCCTGTAAAAGTGATGGCAGGAGTGCTAAAGCCTAGAATAAGTGAAATAAGGTGATAAATAAGAAGAAAATAAAAAGATGTTGGAGGGCTATGTTGTATGTAACAAGATCAAAGAAGGGACAGGACTTACAGCAAAGGAGAGTTTATAATGGTGGATGATGGAGAGAAAGCAAAACTACTCATCTTCTATTTTTTTTTCTGTATTATCTACCAAGGAGAATGATTTTCAGATGAGCATATCTGAAATTATCATATAAATATGGTCAATGGGCTTTTCAAACCCACTGTAAGTGAGAGAGAGTAACTACCTGACCTCAGTGAATCTGAGTCACCAGAAATTGGTGAACTAAATGCAGTTTTAGTTCACAGGTGCACCACTCACTGTTGGTGATCTCTGACAAACTGTGGAGAGCTAGAGATGCCACAGAGCCAACCGGAGGTGAGCAGGTGCATTCCTCATTTTCAGAAAGAGGAAAATTCCAGAATTCATTATTAAAGGGGTGGTTTATCCCACTCTACTTTTTTATAGAATGGGGAATCACGGATTCAGAATACTACATATAACTTTTGTTTTTCAATATTATTAGTTTTATTAAATTTCCCCACTCCTTAATTTTTTTTCTTTTACTAAAAGGAATGACTTTTTGGGAGGAAACAAGGAAGACAAACACTGAAAAATGTAGGTGATATAAAAATAGAAAATATCAGCAAAATGTTTTTTTTTAAATAACAGGATGTTTTGCGAGCACTGAGAAAGGAAGGTGACTATAAAAAAGATCCAACAGGCATATTTCCTGTGTAATTTAATAATAAGAATAGCAGGTTATTAATAAAAAGATAGTCATTTATTTGGCTGTCTATTAGTACAAAGACAATTCAGTAACAGACTCACAGTTTAGATACCATTCTAAGAATATGTATTCCTGAGGGCTGAAAGTGACATCATGTCAAACTATGTCTATATTCAGACCACCTGCTGCCCAGAGCTATCTAAACTAAATGAACTAAAAAAAAAAAAAAAAAAAAAAAAAAAAAAAAAAAAAACTAAACTAAATGAACTGTCTCCACCCAAGCTTGATTAGAATATAAGAGCCTTCCCAATTTTAGATTAAATTCCTTGTAAGGTTGGGTGGAGTCTTACCAAAACTCAAGGAGCTTACAATCTAATGGAGGAGACAACATACAAAAAGTGGGGGGAGGGAACAGGACACCAGGGGATTCCTAGCATAGGAGCCTTTTATTCTGTGGAATTGAAACCTTGTAGAACAGCAGGTACAGAGTAGATTGAGCTGAAAAGATCAGTTTCTACCCTCAATAAAGGAAGATATTGGGAAGATTTTGGTAACCATCCTCCAGCCTTCCAAACAAAAGGGAGAGGAGGCTGAGAGAGGGAGCATCAATTAGTTGGTTGGATGTTGATCTTAGTTCTTGAAAAGGACCAAAATGACATCATTATCTTAGAGTCAAGTTACAGTGAATCCGACTGTGGCTGCCACAGGTCGGACATAAGTAGGCCCTCTGAGCACTTGGGGTAGACTCTCCAACTTTGCACAGGTTGTGTTTCTTCTGAGCTGACTCAATTCTGTTTTGTGCATGGATCCTAGCACCTTCTCTGATGAGGACCCCTCATGCTGAGTGGTCCCGTGCCAGGGTCTCCCATTGTCATGCAATCAATTCTAAAGTTCCTAAGAGAGCCCTTAAGAGCATCCCTGTTTTTCTGACCACCTGGTGAGTGCTTGCCATATGTGAGTTTTCCATAAAAATATTTTTTTCTAATCAAAACTAACCCAGTAAACAAGCTCTTTTTGCCTTCCAAAAGGAGTGAATAACAGGCTCGTGACAATGCAATTGCCAGTTGCAGGAAAACGCCATGCCCTCATCATCAGTGACTATGTTCCCACCATGACAATTCCTGATGGGGTCAAAGAGAAATTGTATGAAGACCGGAAAACCATCAATACACTACAAGAGAACAAGCTTAAATTCTCAATGACTTTAATGCAGAGTAGGCTCAGATTACTCAACATGGAACAGAGTCCTTGGGAGTACGGAGTTAGAAACAGCAACAGCAGTGGTCATTTATGAGTTGAAACAGAGCAGTACATACAGAGTGGGATGAGCCAAAAAGACCAATTTCTAAACAAGATGGAGAAATGTGGACTGGATTAGTTGGGTGAATTCTCTACTGGCTGAACAATAAGATCCAAAGAATGGTGATTAAGGGATCATTGCCAATCTGGGGAGTGTTTTATGGTTTAGTAATACTCTTTATCTTGTAAAATTCTTGTTCAGAGAAGGAGATGCAGTGACAACTTCCTACCAAATACAGATGTAACATGAAAGCTTCATAATTCTGTAGCATTTCATGCCAATTAAATGACAAGAGCTCATTTTCTTTTAGTCTTCAATGATAATAAAAAAATTAATATAATTATGTAACAAAAAGGGATGGTGAAAACTTTGTTATGGATTTCAAGGTTGAGAATCTCAGGGGAAGGAGACAACTTTGTAGGGGGAAAAGACAATCTACAATTATCCCCTCAGAATATTTAAAAGCCTTTAGTCTTTCCTTTGATGCTAGTGGTAGAAAATGGTTTATCCTGGTGAGAAGATCCATACCCTGGTATTGTTGCTTCTAGAATGTAGAGTCTTTTATGGAAAGCAGGTGCTAAAAAGAGAAAATGAATATATTCCAATGGGTATAGAGTGTAAAATGAATGAAGGTTGAAGAATACAACAAAGTGGACTTCCTGGGCTGATTGAATTTGTTAAATAAGTGGTTGGAAGGGTTTCTGGTATACACTCTTGGAGTTGATTCAGCATTGAATACAGGGAGAGTTGATTATGGGATCAGGTCATTTTTACCTGAGTAGTTATGGGCCTGGGAATGTGCCAGTTTTGCCTAAGAAGATGTGAAATATCCCATTTTCACAATTCTAAGTAATAGAAGAATATAGGCAAGGACTATAGATATAGCACTGGGAAGGAATCTTATAAATCATCAGACCATCATAGATCTCTCATTTTACAAATAAGATAAATGGAGCACAGATATGTTAAGTAATTGTCCAATCACACAGTTAGGTGTCTTAAGTGGAATTTTAATCTCAGGCTTTCTGATTTCCAGGCCAGTGCTCAATCCATTATCAGTCTAAAGAAGATCTCATTAGTTGCCACTAATGAGTGGGAGATGCTAATTCGTAGGGACTCTGTATCTCAATGTGTCAATTGATGAACATTGAAAAGGAATGGGGGGATCTAAAGAGTTCAAAGGACAGTGTTATCTTTAATTTCGAATCTCTGGAATTAGTTTTCACCGGAGAATCAGAGGCTCAAGAGCAGATGGGTCTATTGGTCTTATACACTTCTTGATAAATAATGCTCCGGCCTAGTTTTTCTCTTAGGAAGCCTCATAAAATATGTGGCTTTCAGTCAGATTTTGCCTGATGCCAGCATATTCCCTTTTCAGAAACTACTCTCACAAATCTGTAGCTAAGTTTGGAAAGTTGTGATTCTCTAATTGTTCCATTAGGGGAAAAGTGAGAAGCACTTTGCCTAGTCTTTCTTCCTAACTCCCCCAGCAGGATTCAGTAGGATAGTGAGTTTGCAGAGAAAAGACCAGATGCTAGGCTAAGCTGGCTTGTGGAATGACAGTAATCACTTCTTTGTTCTCTCTTCCTTAGAATGGCTTTGGATTTCTTTTTCCTATCATCTCTTCCACTGGCTTTTTAATAAGAAATCCCATAGAAAGAATCTGAAAGAATAACTATTAAAATAGACTCATGATTAGATCTGTCCCTTTTGAAAAAATGCTGTTTTTCAAATATTCCATTGGTTCTACTACTGATTCTAAAAACAGTTCAGTCTATCAATATTGCCTTGACATTTGAGCTCCAGAAGCTCAGAAGTGATGGAATAGGCTTCAGGGAGCACATACCACCTCAGAGGTAGTAAACAAACTATACTCCTTGTGTTTTGGTCTGGCTCTAGGGCAAGGGAAGTACTTTCATAGTATGGGGGGAAGGGAGGTTCTAGAATTACTCAAAAAAATTAAAGGAATAGATTCACAAAAAAAAAAACCCACCAAAAACTATTCTTCTCTCTGCAAAAGATTTTGATTTAACGTTTCTTTAATTACGTTCCCTAGAGCACATATAACATTTGTTCATTTATGTAGCAAACTTTATCAAGTGTTTAGTATGGGAACAGCATTATTTACTGGAATGGGGTAAGGAAGGACATCAGAATACAAAGATAAAAATGGGGAAGAAAGGGGTGAAGGGAGAATGTGAATCTGAAAATAAAAATAATAATTTAAATATAAAAAGATAGATAGAGTAGGGTCTTTGCTCACAAAGAGCTTGGAGAGGGAAGTAAAGGGAAAGAAATGATTTATACAAAAATAACTGAAATACCAATTTGGAATATTTCTAGTATAAAAGGAAAAGAAAATTGTTAAACAGCTATGAGCTTAGATGAGAGAGAGAAAGTAGAAGAGGAAGGTGTTGGGAATTGGGGGTGGGGGGAAGAAGGGAAGAGTATTTCAACTTTTTTTTTTTTTTAGCCAAACCTGTGATGTCACTAATGCCACTGAAGAAACTCTACCAGTACAGGTTGTCACCTTCTCTGAAACTTAGAGCAGTATTTCTTTACAGGTAGTCAATGAAACACACAAGAATGCATGAATGGATTTGGAGAGGAGGATATCTATGGACTTCGATGAGGAAAAAATTGCATCCTTATTTTTATTAAATTCCAACTGAAATTTATCATTTCTTTCAATTATGGATTTATAAAAAGAGACAACAATGTTATTCTGAGGAATCCATAGGCTTTACCAGACTACCAAAAGGATCCATGCTACTAAAAATCTAGAGAACCCCTAATTTAGAGAGTTGCTTAAGATAATGAGAAGTGAAGTGACTTCCATGGGTACTTTAGGATAGGTAAAGTGCTTTATGTCTATTATCTTATTTAAGCTTCAAAATTATCCTTGTTATTATTTTACAGAGAGAGAAACTAAGTTTCACAGGGACTACATAGTTTGCCCATCACATTACACCTACCAAAGTCAGGAAGATGATTGAAATCTATATCCAGCATTTTCCCCACTAAAGTATGTGAAATGCAAAGTATTATTAAAAAATTATGAAGCAAATTGTTTGAGTTGATTCAGGTGATGGAACTATTTGCTTGGCAAAGCTTGTAGCTTTTATTTTGCTTCTTTGACAACATTTAGACACAGACATTTCACTGGTCTTGTTATTTTGTGTTTTGTTACACACAAGTGTCTTTCCTTCCAGGACCACCAGGAAACAAAAACTAACTCGACTGTGTACATTTTAACAGATTTATTTTTTGAGTTTATCTTATATGGAAAAGTTTTCTCCCAGAATCCATTCTCTAGCCAAAAAAATTCTTTTCAAAAGTATATTCTTTCCTTAGTTGGTATGATATATTTGGAAGAGAGTTGACCAGAGAATCAAAAGACCCAAATTTGAATACTAGTTCAGCATTTTGCTATTGTGTGACTTTAGAAAAATCAATCTTCTGGGGGCTCACTTCTCACATCTATGAAAGTGAAGTTATTATATTAAATGATCTGTAAGACTCCTTCTGACTCTTAAGTCTGTCTATGAGTATGACTTTCAATACAGTCCTATTGACTTAAGGGAAAAGGGTAAAAATGAATGAATTAATTAAAAAACCTCAACAATGTTCATTCAGTCTTTGATAAATGCTGAGCACTGCATCTAAAGTGTCCCAGTGAGTAGAGTGCTGGCCCTGGAGTAAAGAACACTCACCTTATGAGTTCCAATCTGGCCTCTAGCTATATGACCCTAAACAAGTCACTTAACCCTGTTTGCCACAGCTCCTCATCTGTAAAATAAACTGGAGAAGGAAATGCAAAGTACTCCAGTATGTTTGCCAAAAAAAACCCTCAAATGGGGTCACAAGAGTCAGAAATAACTGAAATGATTGAACAACTACAAAGCACTGTGCTAAATCCTGATGAGGCAAATTTAAAAAAGAGACATTTCTTTTTCTCAAAGGAAAAGAAAAGAAAGCAAAACATGTAAGGGAGAAGAGTGAAACTACAACAAAAGTCTATCCCACCATCATTGTTCCCATTTCTGTATTCTTTAGTGGTTTCCCCACAAAATGCCCCAGTCGTTTGTTGGAGCTTTACACTTCACTGCAATCTTGTTTATTGGGCATAAATATACCTTGAACATAAAATTCCTTGCAATAGTGTATGTTAGGGCTGGGACTCTGTAGCTGTTTTTTTCCCCTCCTCACTCACACAGTCAAATGTGGAAAGGCAGCATGATGACATCAATTAACTGGTAAAGCTAACATGTAAAGCTTCTGACTCTGCTAGGAGATTTCAATTTGTCATGAAACCCTGATCTACTGGATGGAGTTTAAAAGTCTTAGTGTGGTATCCAAGACGCACTAAAATCTGTGCCCAACTTATTTTTCCAGCCTTATTTCATTTTTTCCTTACATAAATTTCACTTCTGTGAGTCTGATCTACTTAAAATCCTCCAAATATTTCATACAGCCAGGTTCCCCAGTAGATAGAGGTGAGGTCTGCAGTTAGGAAGGCTCACCTTCTTGAGTTCAAATCTGGCCTCAGACACTTTCTAGCTATGTGACCCTGGGCAAACCACTTAATTCTGTTTGCCTCAGTTTAATCATTTGTAAAATGAGCTAAAGAAAGAAATGAAAAATGATTCCAGTATCTTTGCCAAGAAAACCCCAGATGGGGTCGTAAAGAATCAGAAACAAATAAAAAATGACTGAACAACAAGAGCAGGCTTAAGAAAATGATAAAGAAAATCTTAATAATACCGATTAAGCTTGAAAGTTCATTATGACTGCATGTTTTCCCCTGGAGAAAATCAATTGTTAAACATTTATAAGCTTACTCTTCAGAGAGATCACTATGGGCTGGGGATGGTCAACAAAGCCTCATACAAGTAGAATTATAAAATCAAAGATCAAGATCAAGAAGAGATTCCATCGAATTCCCTTATTTTACAGATAAAAAGAATGAAATCCAAGGAGGTAAAGGGACTTATCAATCACTAGGTACATAGATAGTAAACATCAGAAGATCTGAACCCATTTCCTGACTTCAGAACCATTTGAAGTGAGCTTTTAAGAATGAATCAGTGAAGGGGGGGGGGGAGAAGGAAAGGCATTTTAGGATAAACAAAATCATAGAGAATAGAACAAGAATGATATTGGTTTAGTTGTGCTCAACTCTCTGTGACCCCCATATTATGTCATCTAGCTACTCATATGACCTTACTACCCCTTCTTAAGTCTAGAGAGTTAAAAACGTTTACAATAAATCAAGGCTGATTTGTGATATTTGTTTATTTCTGAAGTTCAAATGTTCATCTGAAGTTTTAACAACTGACTCTATCAATCTGTTTTAAGCTGGCTCCAGGACATCCTTGAAGGTCTCTCTTCTATAAATTCAGTTCAATTGTCAATATGATCATATACTGCAATGAAACATTTCTTATATAACTAACTCTTTTACCAAGATTCCTAACAATAACTTTTAATAGTTTTAAACCATATCAGGACTTTTTGGGGTATCCTAGGTTTTAATTTTCCTTGTGTCTTCCCAAATAGATTATAAGCACTTTAAGAATGAAGATTATTTTATTCATTTTTGTACCCAACATGGGACTCAGAACCTACTATATTATCTGTTCTTTATTCTGAATGAATAAATAAATGTAGAAGCAAGCTCATATAGGGGAAAGAAAAAAAGCTAGAATCCATAAATGGAGAATCTAGTCCTTGGTCTTAATTGTGTGATTTTGGCTAGATCAGTCGACCTCTCTGCGCCTTTTGTTTCATTATTTCTCAAATGATTAGGTTGTAGTTGATTTCTAAGGTCCAGATATAATGAGCTCTGGCTAGGTTTTTGAATATATGCATATCCTTCTCTTCTATGCTTCATGCTCTAGGCCATTGTACTAGAGTCTTCCTTCCCTCAGGCTAAATATAACTTAAATCTACCTCTTTTAAGGGCACTGAAATATAAGAAAAAAACAGTTCCCTAAATGATGCTCTGAAAGACTTCATTTACTTCAGTCAGGTATTCATTTCCTAATCTAAAGTTACTCTTTGGCTTTCCATAGCATTATTTTTTTTCTTCCTGAAGTTACAGAGGATGGTTTCAGGCAGTTCATCATTTCTGAAGAAATCATGAACGGGGTCATTTCATTCCTTCATAGTGCCTGGCATAAAATAGGCACTACTTAAATTCTCCTTGAATGAACCTGTAAATGATTTTCTATTCATTAAATCAACATTTATTGAATACTCATAGTATGTAAAAGTACCATACTGGGTGGAAGATGAGATGTTGTACAAGATTAGGGGATTTCCTGTCTTTATTGAAGAGAAAAGCAAAACCTACATGTCTGTATCTTTCTCCTCTTTCTATTACTTCAATATTTAATATTTTATGGGGATTTAATAAGTATAGTCATTCCCTCCACCAATCACAATCCCTCTAGCCTTCATAGGTGATGAATAGTAAGTACTTAATTAGCACCAACTAGGTGCCAAGATGAGTACTAACCAGTGGGGAGACACAGTCCCTGTTTTTAAGGAATTTATAGTTTAATGAGAGACAGAGACAGAGACACACAGAGAGAAACAGAGACAGAGAGACAGAGACAGAGAGACAGGGAGTAACAGAGAGACAGAAACAGAGAGACAGATGGAGGGAGGGAGGAAGGGAAGGAGGGAGTGAGGGGGGGGGAGAGAGAGAGAGAGAGAGAGAGAGAGAGAGAGAGAGAGAGAGAGAGAGAGAGAGAATGAGAATATGAGCATACAAACAACTATGTATAAACCATATATATAGATGATAATTTGGAGATGATTAACAAAGAGAATGGTGTCAGTTAAGCTTCTCAGTGATGGTGGGGCTGAGACTTGAAGGAAGCTAGAAAAGCCAGAAAATAGAGATGAAGAGGGAGAGTATTCCAGAGATGGAAACATTAAGTGACAATTCCTGGAGACTATAGGTAGACTGTCTTGTTCAAGGAACAGCTTAGAGGCCAGCATCATTGGATTAAAGTTGACAGGGAAGAGAGGGAAGGCAGAATAAGGTATAAGGATACTGGAAAGATGGCAGAGTTGCAGGTTAGGAAGGAATTTGAATGCCAAAGGGTTTTACATTTGATTATGAAGGTGATAGGGAGCCACTGAAGTTTATTGAATGGAGAGAGGAAAGTGAACTAGTTGGCCCTAGGACGATCACTCTGACAGCTGAGTATAGGCTAGGCTGAAGTGGAGAGACCCCTGAAGCATGATACTGGTAGATTTGCTGTGGTTGAAAATTCCATGACCCTATAGACCACCTGGTGAGGAATATCTCTGAACTTCATCAGGATGCTCCTTGAACAGAAATATACCATGCATCCCCAAACCTTTCTGCCTTGGTATGTCCTATCTTTTGAGAAGCTGCTCAAAGTCACTTTTGTAACTATAGGCGAATCTTCAGAGTTATAGGTCCAGTCACTAGCTTCATTTCATTTGGGAGCTTAGACTTGTCACATAAACACTGAAGCCTTTACTGCCTGAAGTCTAGGTGTGTTAAGAGTTCACCCTTCCCCTAACATTCTTCAGTATCTATAAGAGAAGTGAGAGAGGACAATCCTTTCTGTCAATGACTCCAGCTCTGCTGATGATGTTCTTCCCTAAGTGTAGGATCTCTTGATCCTATTTATTTTATGTATTAACAAATATTCTGAGATGAGATTCATAGGTTTCACCAGACTGTCAAAATGCACAAAAAATTAAGAATCCCTGATCTAAACCTATGCCCTCAGTTTACAGAAATATCCATCTTTATTATTGAATGGGAGCTTACACCCACCTTAGCTCAGTGACTAATGAGCTGCTGGTCCTGAATCAGGGGAAAGTGGACATTTCCTAATCAACACACATATCCTCCTTTCCTGTCCCAGAATTTGAACCATGACTAATCAGAGCCAACAATTTCCCAACTTTGCATCTTAATCCTGCCTTGCATTCTAGCAAACCCTATATTTGTTTTTAACTTCTGCCTACAGTGTTAGGTCCTTGTTATCACCAATGGTTGGTTACCTTGGTGGGCTAACCCAGGAGAATAGTAATGGCCAGAAGGTGGGACACCTTTGTTCTCGTTCATGCTGCTAAATAAACAAAAAAAAAAAATTTGGAGCACCTATTACAGAGCAAAAGAGTTGAAGGGGATACAAAAATTATCTGACAAGAACTAGATCAGGAGAGAGGAATTCAGAAGTTAAATAATAAAGCAGGGTGATATAGGAGAATTATTGCAAGGTAGTCCATTATTCTTAAATGCCAGGTGACTGCTAGTACAGATGAGAAGTGTACCAGGATTTCAGAGAAGTGAGATTACTAGGGACTGAAGTATCTGAGAAGGCTCTGTGGAACATCAGGGAACTGAGCAGGTTCTTATGGCATGGATGGAATTTGGATAATAAAAAGGAGGGAGGTGTCAACACTATAAGTTACTATTCTATATTCCATTTCTCTTCATGTAAAATGAGAGAGATGCACATAGACACATACATACAGACAGAGACAGAGACAAAGAAACAGACAGAGACATAGACAGAGAGCATGGAAGAGGGAGGGATATAGGGACAGACATACAGACAGATGGAGAGAGTGACAGAGAGATAGACAGACAAAGAGAGAGACATGCTCCACCCTAGAAAAAGACTTATTGACAATTATTCCCAGAATTATTTTAGCTTCCTGTACCTCTCACCCCCACCCCCTAGCTTTATTTTGGTTCACAGCTTGCACAGTTTGAAAGCAGGCACATTCCACCTCTCCCCTGCTATTTTCTCTATTCTTACAGAGGTATGGAAATATAAAATACTTAAGAAACCTGCTGCCTGTAAGGAGGTTTCTTGTAAACCCAAGCACTCAGCAGCCAACAATAATAGAGTAGACAAGCCAAGCAGAGAAGCCTGCTGTCGCTTCTACAAGCACGGAGTACTTGATGACTAACAGAGGAACAGTAATTATCTGCACAAAGTCACAGCCTTCATTCAAAGGCCAGTACATATATATTTAATTGTCAGTCTCAGGGTAAGTTGAGTCCTGGCCTTTTCAGTTTGTCTTGTCTCCAAATTCGTGGATAAGGTTGAATGAATATGTTTCCTTTGATGTCAGTTAAAGTAAAATTTCAGTGGATTTTGAAATGGAAATTATTTTTAAATCTAAAAACTGTGTAATCAGAGAACCAGCCACAGATGTATCTTTCATAAATATGGTGGAAATATAGAAAGTGAAGAGGGAGAGAATTTAATCTCCATCTGATAGCAATTTCTATAACAGGAAGGTATATGAATCTTCTGAGAAAGAAGATCAAAGCTAGAGGGAAATAAAGTAATTTGGATTGCTCCAGATTGAAGATGTGGCTGTTTTAGCAGAGTGATGAATAACCATATACTTTATAACCAAGTCCTCAAACCAAAAACTGACTTTTTAAAGCTTTTCCTTAAAAATTGATATTTTCTGTTTTTTATATTACCTTCATTTCCAGATATAACCTTTTCCTTTTCCCTAACCATAGAGTTAACTCTTGTTACAATAATTAAAAAAAAATTTAAAAAGCAGTTCTGAAAACTTTCCAATACCAAGTCTGAAAGTATATGTAATGTTCTAAAGCCATACTCCCCAATCTCTTCAAAGAAGGGAAAAGGTTCTTTTTTCATCCCTCATTAAGGTCAGATTTGATGGTCACAGTTAAGAGTTTTTGGATTTCTTTATGTTGTTGCTCTTTCATTTGCATAATTGCAGTCAGTGTGTATTCTCCTAGTTCTTATTTCACAATACATCCATCAGTTCATGTAAGTCTTTCCATGTTTCTCTAAATTCTTTATATTCCTTTACACTCATTTATCACAGTTTAATCTTTCCCAAATTACACCTTATAATTATGTCTATTTTGGTGCCATATAAAGTGCTGCTATGACTATTTTGATGTATATGAAACTACTGGATCTGGAGTCAGGAAGTCCTAAGCTTCCATTCTGCCTAGCTGTGTGAGTCCAGGCATGCTATTTAATTTGTTTCTGCCACAGATTTTTTAACTATAAAATAGTTAATAACAGCACTTATATCCCAGAATTGCTGTGAGGATAAAATAAGTTAATTTTTGTTGCTGTGAGAATAAAATACGATAATTTTTAATGCTGTGAGGATAAAATAAGATAATTTTTTGTAAAGAACTTTATAACCCTTATGTAAATGCTAGCTGTTATTATTTGGGATCTATGTCTAGAAGTGGGATCTTTGGGTCAAAGAGGTTCAATAATTTAATCATTTTCTTGAAATTATTGGAAATTGCTTTCCATTTCTTGTCTCAATTATTTTCTTTCCTGATTATCTAAGGTCCTTTTCCCTTTCTTGCCTTGCCAGAAGAGGCTGTGTACCCACGATGACAAATAGTCACTGTGATACTTAAAAGGTTGATGATAGACAATCATATTTGACTAGATGGGACCAAATGTAACAAAATTGAATCTTTCAGGTATTTTAAAGATATTTGGCTCTTATGGTAGAGTTTTCAGATTGTTTTAAAATGAATGTATTCATAAATAGTAATGAGGGTAAATAAATAGGTCACAGCTGACCAAGTGTACAGATTCACATATCCCTTTTATTCTCCTTACCCCTTCAACTTAAAATGTTTATATTTTGCTATGGAAGGCAGGGCTCTGGTTCTTACGTTTTTGCCTTTATTAATCAAAGATAATCAATTAGCAGATATTTTATGAGGAAAACTTTGTTCACCAAACACAGACCAATATTTGTAAATGATATCTTACAATAACTTTGTGCACTGATATAAAGAAACTAACTTTCTATATGGAGTAACTCTAATGTTGACTTATTTTCTAGAGGTTGTTAGGTGGTACAAAGATTAGAGATTTGAGTCTAGAGTCAAAAGGACTTGAGTTCAAATCCAGTCTTAGATACTTATTAGTTGTATGACTGAGGAAGTCACTAAACACTCCCTTGCTTTAGTTTTCTCACTTGTAAATGAGAATAATATTAGAACCTACTTCTCATATAGTATTGTTCAGTCATTTCATGTGTGTCCAACTTTTCATGATTCCATTTGGGCTTTTTATGGCAATGATACTGGACATTTCCTTGCCATTTCCTTCTCCAGATCATTTTAGAGATCAGGAAACTGAAATGATTTGCCCAATAACTTGTTATATAACTGGTAAGTGTCTGAGACCACATTTGAACTCAGAATGAGGGATTTTTCTGACACTGAGTCCTTACTCTATCAATCATGTCACCTATTCCATATTTGTATATGTGTATGTATATTTATACATACATCCATGCATGTGTACACACATCCCTTTTTTGAATATTGAGGAATCCATAAAACCATCCTATAAATAAGGTTGACTTTTTATTATAACTCCAAATTTGCAGATTATACTTTTGAGCCTTTGGAATAAAAACTTTTCTTGGTTTAAACCCAAAGGGATCTATTTGGCAAAATGTGAGTGATTTGTTAGAAGAAATTCATTTTTAAAAGACTTTTAAAGAAATTAATAGGGAAAAACCTTTTCTTCTTTCACATTTCCTCCCTAATCATAAAGGCCTGTTTTGTTTTGTTTTTTGAATAGGTAACAAACTCAATATTGTAATGAAAATGCTCAATTTTTGTTTAGAATTACAGACTAAAATCTAATCATAAAAATGAATTTTTTTGGCCATGTTCATAATATGATCATTTTTCTCTACTGTGTGTGTGAGGGGGGGACAGAAGGATGGGTAAAGAGAAGTAAAGCCAAGCCCTGGCACAAATAGTGACATTTCTTATCTGGTTGTTCTTATTATCATTAGTCAGTGTTGTGGTGGAAAATGCATCAGGGCAGCAGTAAAATTTTATGGGCAGTAGGCCCAGTTCTGCATTACTCATGGTGTGACCTGAGAGAGGTTTTTTTTCACCTTTCTGGACCTCAGTTTCTCCATCTGTAAAAAAATACAGGGAAGGCATTCATGATCTCCAAAGTTTCTTTAAGCTCTAATATCCTATGAATGTAAGTCATATTTAATGTACTAAATACCCATTTGTTCCTCACTCTATACCCAACTCTGTATACAAAGCAATTCAAATAGATATGGTTTCTGATCTGTAGTTATATCAGCAAAAAGGGACTATTCTGGAAAGGATTATTTGCTTCTTTAGAATGCACATCCATCTTTTCTGGTTAAGTTTTTCTTTAACTCTGAGCATTAAAATGACTTGCTTTGAATATTAACTGATTAGTTGTAGAGACTCCAAATAGATGCATGTTAGTCTTTTCTGTCTAAAGTCAGTGAGTATATATGATTTGTCTCTACTTGCAAAACATCAGTGTTATAAAGGGGAAGACTTATGCTAAAGCCAAGGCAATCATTAATTCATGTTCTTGATAAATTTCAATCCAATTCCTTTTCTTTCTTGTTTGCCTTAAAATAATCATTTCCCACTGTCTTCTAAAACATTCTACTTTTCCTTTCAGAGAAGTCAATGGCTATTATTTTTATTGGTTTTTTCCTATTAATAAGCATTTATTTTCTTTACTGCCAATGTGTATGGAAGCAAAACCAAACCTTTGTAACAAATATGTATAATTAAGTAAAACAAATTCCCCCATTGGCCATGTTCTAAATATATGTCCCATTGTGTATATTTACTTCAACATTTCTCTGGTAGCATTTGGATAGTATTCTTTTTTATTAGTCCTCTGAAATCGGGGTTTGAGCTGGAAAACAAATCTTAGTAAAGCCAAAAATATTTTTCTAGTAAAGTTCATCATAAATTTGATAGTCGTTGATTTTTGTGAGTCTTGGTTTATTTTATATAAGTCAACTTTTCTCTTCACCCTCCTCTTCCTTTTTCAGACAGGCCTCTTTATCTATAAGAGCCAAAGTAGAATCAACTTAAAATTTTTATCAGTGTTGATGGTAGTATGTCAAAGGAACTGAATCACTTTAGCCCCAATGACTTAAGCTATTAGAGAATAGGCCTGGGAAGGAAGAAAGAGATGACCAGCTAATTTTTTCCCCCAATGAAGGGACCAATGCAAAGACCATGACCAGAGGGGAACAGGGTGGAATAACTCAAGAGACTGGATGTGGCCTTAGGAAACTTGCTAATGGTAGAGAGAAAAGCAATACAATGTATTGTAGAGATCTTTGAGCAAACTTTTTCTGTGTCCTAATTATATCTTAGCTTAGCAGTTCCCCATTAGATTCTTTTTTTTTCATTTTTAAAAATTTATTTTTAACACACATTGCTTTATGAATCATGTTGGGAGAAAAAATTAGAGCAAAAGGGAAAAACCATGGGAAAGATATAAAAAAAAGTGAATATAGCATGTGTTGATTTACATTCAGTCTCCATCATTTTTTTCTGGATGCATGTGGCATTTTCTGTCCAAAGTGTAGTGGGATTGCTTTGGATCACTGAACCACTGAGAAGCACCAAGTCTTTTATAGTTGATCATCACACATTCTTACTGCTATTGTGTATAACTTATCCCTGGTTCTGCTTACTTCGCTCAGCATCAGTTTATGTAAATCTTTCCAGGCTTTTCCAAAATCAGCTTGTTCATCATTTTATGGAACAATAATATTCCACTACCTTCATATACCACACCTTGTTCAGCCATTCCCCAGTTGATGGACATCTACTTGTTTTCCAAGTCTTTGTTACCACCAAAAGAGCTGCTACAAATGTTTTTGCACATGTGGGTCCTTTTCCCTCCTTTATGATTTCTTTGGGATTCAGACCAAGTAATGGCACTGCTGGGTAAAAGGGTATGCACAATTTTATAGCCTTTTGGGCATAGTTCCAGATAACTCTCCAAAATGGTATAGATCCCTTTACTCTCTTAAATGAGGATTCCAAAGAGCTTTGTTCATGTGAGTGTTATCTATCAATATTTACTATATTCAAAATTAAAACTATTAAAATATTATTAGTTCATTTAAATGACAATAGCACCATTACATATTAATATAAATAACATTTTAAATTTTAAAAACTACAATTTCAAAACCAAAGAAATCAATGAGAAAAGCAGCATTTTTAAATTTTTTTTTTCAAATCTCTTAGCTATCTGGCTTAATAGAAGAGAATGGGATTCTCATATTTACTTCTTTATTACATCTGTTGTTTTGGTTAAAGTATATGAAGAAAATTCAGCATCATAGTTGGAAAAAAGAAAGGTATTTTGATACATACCTGACATTTTAATATTTTTAGAAAAAAATTTTGATTTCTTGAATCCCATGCCAGAGTCTTGGGGGTTTCCATTAGTCCATGGACTACTCTGAAAAATTCTGGCTTAGCCAGTTCTTTCTGTACATGCATTGAAATCCATTGGTGTTGAAAATGAGAAGATCTATTTAACATTTTTACCAATGACATTGATAAAGGGATAGATAGAATATTACTAATATGGTCTTAGTATGATTATTCTGTGCCAATCTTTTAAACTTCACTCAGAGGAACATGGCTTTCTGGAATCAGAAAATGATAGTCGTATTGTTCTCCGGTCTTGTCAAATTTTACCCGGAATATTGTGTTCAGTTCTGGGAGTCATTGCTTAAAGAGGATGTTGATAAATTAGATGGTATCCAGGAGAGGGCAACCAGGATGCTGGGGAGTGTTGATTCCACAAGATGCGGAACATGAGATTCACTTGAAAGAACTGGGAATATTTAGTTTGGAAAGAAAACTCAGAAGGAAAAATGTTAACTGTCTTCAAGTATTTGAAGAATTGTTATATATAGAAAAGAGTAGATTAGTTCTCTTTAGACCAGAAAGCAGAACCAGGAGCAAGGGATAGAAGTTAAAAAGAGACTAATTTACTCTATCAAGGGAAAAATAAATTTTAACAAATGGATCCATTCAAAAGAAGAACAGCTATCTTGAGATATAAAAGGTTTCCTTTCTTTGGAGATCTTCAAGCAGAAGCTGAAGGATGATTTGTAAGGAATATTATAAAGGGGGGGTTCTTTTTATTTAGATAGCCACCATGTTCCTTCTCAATCCTCAAATTCTATGAAACAGTGATTCTTTGCAGTCTAAGCACACATATATTTTCTCTTTAGTAAGAGTCACTAGTACACATGACCTAGACTTTGAACTTTTCAACCCATCTTGCTCAAGAACCAAAGAATTATTTTTAATATTAAAACTGAATTTTAAGTATGTTCCTGACATTGAGTTGATTATTTTAAAATAGTAATCTGTTCCTCCAGATTCACCCTATATATGGTTTCAAGAATATGGATATTATCAGATGCCTTTTTAAAAAATAAATGATTTTCATTCTCCTAGAAAGATATACATTCTTCAAGGTTTCAGGTCTTATTGATTTCCAAGAATCCTTCCTTATGTGGAAGGGAGAATTGTAAAGAGAGAATATGATAAGTTGTTATGTATGGAAACGCCAAATTTTTAGCATTTGGCCATCTGTTACCTCCCACAAAGGAGTTAGAATTCAAAAATGGGGAATTTCAAAACATAGTGGACAGGGCTGAAGTGTGAAGGTGATATGCAGGAATTCATAATGGCCTGGAAAACTCAAATGATACTGTATATAGCTACTTGTGCCACCTGTATGAAAGTTTGGACCATGTATGTATCTCAGGAATAACAATAACAATAATAATGATAGCTAATATTTATATGAGTTTTCAAAATATTTATGTTATTTCATTTGATCCTCGCAATAACAGTGAGTTAAGTGTTATTATTATCCCCATTTTCCAAATTAGGAAGAATAATTTGATAGAGGCTAAAAGACTCATTCAGAATTATATTGCAAGAGGCAGCTTAGTGACGCAGTGAATAGAGCACCAGCCCTCAAGTCAGGAGGACCCGAGTTCAAATTTGACCTCAGACACTTCACACTTCTAGCTGTGTGACCTTGGGCAAGTCACTCAATCCCAATTGCCTCAGGGGAAAAAAAGAATCACCTAGCTACTAAGTGTCTGAGACAGAATTCAAACTGAGGTTAGTAATATGACTGTTCTGTGCCCATCTTTTAAACATCACTCAGAAGAAATTTCCCCTTCATTTTCATTTCCTTCTTGATGTGAAATTGATTTCCACATAATACATCAGGAAGAATTTTTAAAAGCCAATCTTGTTTAAGTGGAAATCAATAAAGATCAGCATTAGTGAGTTGTTGTTGGTGGGGTCTTTTTCCTGTCTCATCTCAAAGATGAATATTGAAATATTCTTGAAAGGAAAGGACAAGTAATACCCTGATTCTAAATGCTGCGATCTCACTATACTGTGTCTTGTCATTTTTTTTTTTTTTTAGGATCTCATGATTCCTTCAGTTTCTACATTGATGAAGCCTCTCCAGTGGGACCTGAGCAACCAGAAACTGTCCAGAATTTTGTCTCTGTATTTGGCACCGTGGCTAAAAAGCTCATGAGGAAGTGGCTAGCAACGCAGACGATGAATTTTACTGGTCAGCTGGGGGCCGGAATCCGGTACTTTGACCTCCGCATTTCTACCAAGCCCAGGGACCCTGACAATGAGCTGTACTTTGCTCATGGTCTGTTCAGTGCCAAAGTGAACGAAGGCCTAGAAGAGATTAATGCTTACCTCACAGATCACCACAGGGAGGTGGTCTTCTTGGACTTCAACCACTTCTACGGGATGCAGAAATACCATCACGAAAAACTCGTCCAGATGCTGAAAGACATCTTTGGGAACAAAATGTGCCCAGCGATTTTTGCCCATGAAGTGAGTCTGAAATACCTGTGGGAGAAAGATTACCAAGTGCTGGTCTTTTATCACAGCCCAGTGGCTCTGGAGGTCCCCTTTCTCTGGCCTGGCCAGATGATGCCGGCTCCCTGGGCCAACACAACAGACCCTGAAAAACTGATCCAGTTCCTCCAGGCATCCATTACTGAGAGAAGGAAGAAGGGCTCTTTTTTTATATCTCAGGTGGTGCTGACCCCCAAAGCTAGTACTGTGGTCAAAGGGGTGGCCAGTGGTCTCAGAGAAACAATCACAGAAAGGTAAGACTCTTTTGCAAGTATGGTCTGACTCCTCCCACTTTCTGTGATGTGTAGTTTATATTAGTATATATATTAGTATAAATACTAATATAAATTAATATATATTATAATAACATATACTAATATAAAACAAACATCACATATATACTATATATAATATATATCATTATATATTATATATAATATATATATTGTAATATACTAATATATATATTTATAGGCCAGCCTTATAAACAGGTAGACAAATACTTACTTAACTGCTATTATTTAAGGAAACTGAAGCCACCCCACCTCCTCCACCAATATCTACACCACCATTGATGTCACATCATGTAAAATTTCCATATTATTTATGTTAAGAGATTGAAGGCTATTATAAAAATTCATATATTTTCTGGAATAGTTGATAAATTGAGAAGATTATATGAAAATACTTGTTACAGATATATTTAGATGTTAAAAAAATCATTATCAGGCATTAACATTTAAGCATAAATTAGTTTATTGAATTAGCTACTCATTTAGCACAGTCACAGTCTTAATGATCATGGATCACACTATCTTCATCAACCTGTTTTCTATCATTTCCCCTCAACCTGTAATCATTCTAGTAGTCTGAGAGTTCTAAAAAAGGTAGAGTGGCTTGTTACAGCTTACTTTTTTATAATGCATATATTAGATGTATACATATATATATGTATACTTACATATAAGTTCTTTCTCTAGAAGTAAATAGCATCTTCCTTCATGGACCCTTTGTTGGTGATCTGAATATTTCTAATTCTCAGAATAAATCAGTCATTTATAGTTATTCTTTTAAAAAAGATTGCTGTTATTGTGTTCTCTTGGTTCTGCTCATTTTACTCTTAATTATTTCATGCAAGTCTTTTCATATTTTTCTAAAACTAATCAGCTCATCCTTTCTTAGAGCACAGTAGTATTCCATCACAACCATATACCATAACTTTTTTAAATCATTATTTAATTGATGGGTTCTTTTCCAGTTTCTTTTCCAAAATTCTTTTCCAAAAAATTTCCAAGTCTTTGCCATCACAAAGAGAACTGCTATAAATATTTTAGAATTTATGGATTCTTTTCCTTTTTTCCTGATCACCTAGGAAAAATGCCTAATAATGGCATTGTTAGGTCACAGGGTGAATGTGGTTTTATAACTCTTTGGGCATAAATCCAAGTTGCTGTCCAAAATTACTGGATCATTTCCCAGTTCCACCAACAATGTATTAGTGTCCCATATAGTTCACTTTGCTAGGGAAAAGCTTGATGGATGACTATTTTTATTATATTTTAAATTCATGAGCCCCAATCATGTCTTCCCCACTTATAAACCAGCTAAAAAGACTATTATTTCTTAACAAATTAAAAAAAAGTAAGCCAAAAGGAAAGCAAAAACTAGAATTGAGTAATCATCCATCTATAAATCTGGGTTGTACTCATTCACACAAATGCAGAAAGACCCTAAGATAGAGTGGGTACAAACTTGAGATTAATGTAGTACATACATGAAGAACACAAGTAGACACAGCAACTTACAACTCAGAAACTTTGAGCACTGATGCCCCTTTTTTCCCCAGAAGCTATCCTTTCAAATTTAACCAATGGGTGTAGTGTTTATATTGGATGAATGACTCAGTTGCTAACTGGGGCTGTTGATAGGACATGTTATCTCAAAGGCATGCGTATTAGACAGCTCCATTGTTACTCCCCTTTTATACAGGGTTCTTCCTCTGCTGAAATGGGTTTACTCCTCCTCCTACAATTCTACAATTCTAATTTCAGACTCAACTGCTGCTTTCAGCAGAGGTGGTACTATACTGTTCTGAAAGTCAGAGATTCAGTTTAGGATAGGCAGAAATCTTTCCTGTCCTGCTCCCTCTGATGTCTCTTGACATTCTCCTCGACCTCCTTGGCAACAGGTGGCAATGCCAGGAAAGATCTTTCCTCTTCTCCTCTGCCCTCCTAGCAATATGGAAAGGTCCCTTCTTTTCTCTTCCTCTTCTCCATTCTCTCAACACCACGTAGCAAAGAAGATAATGCTAGAGAGCCTTAAAAAACATCTAATTCTTCCTAGCAAAAAGTAATGAGGCAAAGGGCTATAACTTTGATTTCACACATCTTTGAGGTCTTTGAGGTCTTTCCTCTGACCCTTTTCATCCTTATTCTATCTGCTTCAGAAATTAAATCTCATTTTGGGAAACAACACTCCAACTCAGAATGAATAACCAAAATCTGATCTCCACCAGCTGAACTATAATCAGGCAAAGTACATTCATGCAATGATTTTAAAACTGTTCTGGGATTCAGTGTTCCCTAGTTATTACTTCCAAAGTTTCCCAAATTTTCATATGCTTATAAAAACTGAAATACATAAGGTTGAATCAGACTTTCTCTTGTGTTGCTTCCAAAGTTCTCCACCTTGTCACATGTAAATGAAAAACTGATCCACTCTGTTATACATGTATATATATAATATATATATATATATATATATATATATATATTATATATATAATACGTACATGTAAACAGATAACACACATATCTATGATATCCATAAGAGAGGGAGGGATAAGAATTTATCCATACTTTGTTCATGCTGCCTAATATTTAGATTAATAAAATCTTTAACACATGCATTCAGAATATAGTGTTTGGAGACGTGGGCAAGGCTTCGGGGAAACTAAATCCAGCTTCAACCTAGGTGATGTAGCTTTCAGTCTGGTTGCTAGTGCCAAATGCAGGAGCTCTGTGTTCTGTCCTCATTGGCATCCAAAAAAATCCAGCAACAATAAAAACTCCCACAGATTTGTTTCTTAAAAACCTATTTTCAATTTATTTTTAAAATGTCATTCTCTACACCTACACCCCCACAGACTTTACACTTCCCAAAAAAGTATATGGCTTGAATCAAGTCCATTGCTAAGATGCAGAAGCTTATTAAATTACAGGTACTTCCCAATTCAAAAGTTTATCCAGATTTCCTATAATTTTTTAAAGCAGCAAGGTCTTTTAAGACAAAATGTTTGTGGAGATAGCTCAGGTACTTTCTGTATACAACGCCAAATATTCAGATAAAAGGAAAGATCCAAATAATTGGCTGAATTTTTTCATTTGGTTATTTGCCATTGTGAGATCATATTGCAATAACTTTGCAATTTGTCTCCCTGCTTTCTGTTTCTTTTCTAAATAGCATAAAAACAGATTCTAATATTCAGAACTGGAAGGAGACTCAGAGGTCATCTAGTTGAGCTCTTTTGTTTTACAGATGAAGTAACAAAATTCCAGGAAAGTAGCATCCAAGTCGAGGGAAGCCCTCTATAGCCAAAGTAGTCCACCACTTCCAGTGTGACCCATAACATTTCCCATTTTCTATCATCACATACTATAATATCTGAAATGCATATTATTTCAACAAATATTTTACTGTGTCCAATATTTAGCCCTAACCCAACTTAAAATTTTATTATATGATGATAAAAAACGTAAGTAATTTTAATACACATTTTGATATGAAAAGTTCATTAAATATACAATAATTAATTTTAAAGGGACAGAGAATCAAGAAAGGCTTCACAAAAGAAGGAGCATTTGTCTCAGGCTTTAAAGGTTCAACAGGTTTAGGGAATAGCATGAGTGAGGCAGGGTGCAAGAAAGTATAGGCTATCATCAGATAATAGTGAATTGTCCATTTTATTAAGAGTGTACAGTAGATGGAAAAAATATAAAATTAGTCTGGAAAAATAGAATTTTATTTGACAGCTGGGTGGCTCACTGCATAGAGCCCACTGGGGCTGGAGTTGAGCAAATATGAGTTTAAATCTTACTTCAGACATTTATTGAATATGTGATCCCTGGATAAGCCTCAGCTTATTCGACTCTAAGGATCGTGACAGCACCTAGCCTTTGGGGTTATTGTGAGGATCAAATGAGATAATATTTGTAACACTGTTATAGTATTTAGTATATAGAAAGTAGTTGATAAAAATGTGTTTCTTTCTCTCTTTCCTTTCCTTTTGCCAGCCTGGGAAAGACATGAGTATTAAATAAAGAAAGATGGAATTTACCCAGTTAGCAATTCAGAGTCACTGAGGATTTTTGTGAGAAGTAAAATGATTAAACATACAAATAGTTTTTTTTAATTTCTAAAATTTTTATTTTACAAGATTTATGTTTTCTTTCACAACTTGACTTTTATGAAAATGTTTTGCAAAACTTCACATGTGATTTCTTTCTTTTCTTTATTTCTCCTTCTACTTAGTTTATTTATTTTTAAATACTCATTGCTTTAGGAATCATTTTAGGAGAGAAAAATCAGAGCAAAAGGGAAAAACCATGGGAGAGGGGAAAAAAGACAGAAAAAAGAAGTGAATATAGCATGTGTTGATTTACATTTAGTCTCCATAGTTCTTTTTCTGGATGTAGATGGTATTTTCTGTCCAAAGTCTATTGGAATTGCTTTGAATCACTAAACCACTGAGCAGAATTAAGTCATTTAGAGTTGATCATCGCACATTCTTGCTGTTATTGTGCACAGTGCATCCCTGGTTCTGCTTGCTTCGCTCAGCATCAGTTCATGTAAATCTTTCCAGGTCTTTCTATAATCAGCTTGTTCATCATTTTTATGGAACAATAATATTCCATTACATTCATATACCACAACTTGCTCAGCCATTTCCCCAACTGATGGACATTTCTCATTCCCCAATCTTTGCTACCACAAAAAGAACTGCTATAAACATTTTTGCACATGTGGGTCCTTTTCCTTCCTTTATAATTTTCTTGGCCTATAGACCCAGTAATGACACTGATGGGTAAAAGAGTATGCACAGTTTTATAGTTCTTTGGGCATAGTTCCTCCTTTATAATTTTCTTGGGATTTAGATACAGTAATGGCACTGCTGGGAAAAGGGTATGCACAGTTTTATAGCCCTTTGGGCATAGTTGCAGAATGATTGGATTAGTTCACAACTTCAGCAACAATGCATTAATGTCCCAATTTTCCCACATCCCCTCCAATATTTATCATTATCTTTTTCTGTCATCTTAGCCGATCTGAGAGGCATGAGGTAGTACCTCAAAGTTATTTTAATTTGGACATACAAATAAACTGAAAATTATAATCATAGCTTTATTAAAAGTCCATTGTTGAAATACACATGAATTGCTTGAGACAGGAATAAAATCTTAAATTAGTTCTCTTTTCCCCTTAATCTATCAGTCACCTTTAAATTATCATCCAGAATTTGTTTATCATATTGGCTAATTAGGGAGGAGCAAACTGATGTAAGATGCTCATAGAAAAGTTCTGGGAAACCAGAGAACAACATGCTGCTTCTGGACTCTTAAAAAGTTTACTCTCTCAAGTCTAGAAAATCAACTGAGATTTTTTTCTTGGGTTACTGACATCTAGAGTTGTAGGTTGACTGTTTCCTGGTCCATATTCCTTGTGTCCTGAGGCTTTTCTGACTATCCCATGCCATTCCTTTATATATTCCTCACAATTTTGTTCCTCTCCCTTGACCAGTCTTGTCTACAAACATACTCTCTTCCTGACACTTGCCATACCTACTCTGCCTCTCCCTAGAGCTTGAGTTGGGGGAGCAGTCCTATTCCCCACCTATATTTGTCCCAGATGCAAAAATTTCTACTTATTACTCTAGCAAGAGGTCCAAGCAAAGGAGAATACCAAGGACAGTCTCCAGATACTTCACAGTTCTGTCTAGTTAAGAAGGTTTGGGGACTGTGGGAGGCCAGAACACTGTATGAAGGCACAACTTCCCCAGAGCATCATTGGAACAAAGATCCAATTGATCCACAGCTAAAGTTGTCCTCCCATAATGACTATAGCATGACGCTACTAGATGCTTTGAGTATCTGGAGGCATGGACCATTATTATATCTTACCAAGAGGTTCCTTATCCATGTAGCTTTCTCCCTATTAGCATCAACCAAATAGGGCTATTGTTCCTCTCCAGACTGGAACTGATCAACACCTACCCAGAAAAACCACTACCTTCTGCTGATGTATTATCTGGGGCAGGCAGATGTGAAGCCTGTCACCCTCTGGAGAGTTGACCAGCCAATAGAACAACCATACTTCCAGGGCTGTATGGTAGCCAGAAAAGACTAGTCTAGAAATTCATGAGAAGAAAAATTGGCTTTGGGTATTAGTGGAGACATTATTCAAGAACATTATTATTCAACAGCAGGTGTTTTCCATGGTCCCCTCCATCACCCACTTTGTAGTGGATCATACTCCCCTGAGGATTTAAGTGGCTGAGAGAATCTGGGAGCTGATCATTGGGTAAATTCATCACTCTAACAGGTGAGGGAGGAATCCTCTGAAGTCAATTCCACAGATTTTTATAACCTCTTGGTTTTTCTTTTTTGGGGGCGGGGGAGAGGGGGAGCTCTTGGACTCATAGGAATTCATAAGAATGAAAGAAAACTTCCTAAGATTATCAATCTAACCCATTTTCTTTTTTATTTGGGAATCTTCAAATATTTTAAAAATTACATTTAAAAACAATTGTAAACTTTTTTTTAATTTGCATTACAAATCCCCCCTTCTCTCCTCTCTTCTCACTGAGGAGATAAGCAATTTGATATAGGTTATACATGTGAAGTCATGCAAAACATATTTCCATATTAGTCATATTGTGAAAGAAAATAAAGACCAAAAAACCTCCACACACAAATAAGAAAAGTTCTTAATTTTTTTTTGCATCACAGACCCCTTTGGCAGTCTGATAAAATCTATGGGGCTCATCTTAGAATAATGCTTTTAAATGTATAAAATATATAATATTACAAAGGAAACAATTACATCAAAATAGTTATTTTAAAAATTATAGGTTATGGATCCTCTAGTTAAGAAACCCAATCATCTTGGAGGTTTTCTATAGCTAGATTTTGTTAGGATTCTGCATTTTTAGAAGAAAATTTTGCTTATTCCAGACATTATTTAACTTTGCATACACATACACATACACAAATTTGATACTACTGGCCTAATATATACATATATAATGTATTGAGGTGGCATTAAATCATATTGCTACTTACTTTATTTAAAATGCTGAAAATAATTATACACATATATAAAGACCTGTGCTTACTTGCCATAATTGATCCTTACCATCCCCCATCTTAGGCAGAAATCATAAGTGTGAATTGAAATCGTCATTAAAAGATCTCTTCTTCCCACTCCCTCAGTATGAAGCTCTCTTCATTTTCATCTGTAAAAAGAAAAAAGCTCACTAGCTATTTCTAGGGCTGTGATATCCTACTTTGAAGGGACAGTGTGACTGGTAGTAGAACTAGGGTCTTTTATTTCATTCACTCAGGCTCAGAGAAATTCCTGCCCCTTGGAAATGTAGGTAAGATTTAATGTCCTCCCTCTCTTTCCCCAAATGAAAACTAATTAATCCCCCCACACACATACAGGATTGCTGCTGCTAATCTAAATACCAGACTGAAAAATTGCAGCCAACAAGACTTAGCTTGTGTTTAAAAATAAAGCACTCACCAAAGAAAATAAAACAATGCAGATCTATAAAGTTGTTTTCAAGTGTTTAGTATTCAAGTCATGTATTCCAATTTAGGAATTTTCTCTTAATTCAATTTTTTGCTCTCTTACCCCCAAACACTCTCTGATACAGTGTGGAAAGATCATTGAATTTAGAGCCAGAGGACTGGGTTCAAATCTCATCTCTGACACTACCTCCTCAGATACATCATCCAAAGAAGCAAGGAGCTGGATTACAGTAGATGGCCTTTGAGATCCCTTCTAGTTATAAATCTATGATCCTTATCATAAGAGATAATAATTTATCTAGGGGAAAAAATCTCTTTCTTTCTGATGGACTGTGTAGTTCAATTTGTAGCAGGAAATAGGTATATAGAGACCCTCTGTAGGTTTAGAGAGAACATTGTGGGCACCATTACTATCCCACAGCTTAGGAATTTAGATCCAAGATTGAATTCTGCTTTTGCTTGATTTTTTTCTGGGGAGTGATTAAATAGTTTCTTAATGGTCTCCATACTTTATGTAGGAAGATAGTAGACTGCCTCAGGTACCTTAACACATGCTAAGAGAACAGGAGAATCGTGTGTGTGTGTGTGTGTGTGTGTGTGTGTGTGTGCATGTGTGCTAAGTGCAGTGACTTTCCATTTATATGGCTATAGATTGGAAAATTCTGAAAATGGAGACTTTTCAGGGTCATGGATATAACAAGAAAGGGAAAGCATAGCTGTGAACAGGATTACAGCTATCACACTTTTCTCATCCAGCAGCTTCTGGAGGGAGGGAGTGTCTGTAATAGGATGGTGATGGTAAGAAAGGTACCATGCTAAACTCTGAGGATACATCATAGAAATAACATAGTTCCAGTCCTCAAAGAGGCATCTTTGAGAAAACTTATGATGCTTTAACAGAAAAAAAGACTCTTTCCCTTTGCTCCTGGAAAATGGACCAGTGTTGTGAGCTGATATTGTTTTCCAACAGCTTCAGCCACCTTTAAGTGGAAGGTGGAGAGTCACTGGAAAATAGGGACATTGAGAGGGAATAGGACCATGGAGAGCGCTCTATAGTCACCTATACTGAAAACAGAATGAACAAGGGATCAGGAGATTTTGAGCCCTGATTCTGACTCTAAAACTAATTCATTGCTTAGCCCTAGATAAATCACTTCATTTCTCTACACATCAATTTCCTCATTTGTAAAATGAAGGGGATGAATCAAATGTCCTCTAAGGTTACTTTATAGCTTAGTGAATTATGGGCTAGATGCTCATGTCCTTATTTGCAAGATGAGGATGGATTAGATGTACCTCTCTAAAAGCCTTCATAGCAGGACAGCAATGCTTTTGATTGGTCACTTCTTCACCTGTGTTGAGGATTACTCAGCCACATTACCTGCCATTTTGCAAATCACAATTATTTTTATTTTTCCTTACTTCATCCATCATGGTGTAATGATAAGAACAAGTCCCCCCTCCCTCTGACATACAGAAATGGCATCTACATTTCTTCATAACCTGACCTTCCTACTTTTCCAGTATTTTTACACTTGAATGCTTTCCACCTCCTCTATGATTCTCTATGATCTATGAAACATTTGTCTCCTTGTTGTAAGTCTCACATGACATTCTAGTTCTCTTCATACTGGCTTTTTCTCATGCCTTTCCTACTTCTACTTCCTGGATTCCCTTTTTTTTTTTTTTTTCAAATTTAATTCAAATCTTATTTCTTTAAGAGTCCTCCCCAGGCTCCCTAGGTGCTAGTGTCTTCTCCTCTAAGATTACCTCCTATTTACTTTGTATGCATTTAGTTATCTATATATTCTCTGTCTCTCTGTCTTTGTCTCTGTCTCTGTCCCTCTTCATCTCTCTCTCTCTCTCTCTCTCTCTCTCTCTCTCTCTCTCTGTGTGTGTTTCTTTCTCTCTCTCTCTCTCTCTCTGTATGTGTGTGTGTGTGTGTGTGTGTGTGTGTGTGTGTGTGTGTGTGTTAAAAGAGGATCTCCTTGACCTCCAGCAGAGACCACCAATCTTGAAATCTTGACACCAACTTTATGATATTCCTGGAATCCCCAGAACTTAATGTGCAATGTCTGGCAGTGAATAAGCAGTTAATGAAAGCTTATTGACTGACTGACTGTGTGATTCTAGGCAAATTACTTAACTTCTCAATGCCTTAAGCACTTCTCTAAGACTATAAGACTACACTGGTAGAGGGAGTTTCCACATTCCAACACCAATGAAATCACAGATGGAGTCTCGATCCTATGGGACCCACTATATTATAGCTCTGTTCTTGAATATCTCCCAGTAATCTTCCCCAGGCCTCTATCACAGTCCTCCAGGCTGAGGGTGGGAGGTGACAGGATTGTTCATAACTTTCACCAGTCCCTATTTCTGCAACAGACAGGGGCTAGGTAAGAGTGGGTTATGTTCAAATATCTACACTGATGCTTTCAATAAATGTTTATCACATAAGAAAGAACTGTTATGTATACTCTCTATGCACATAGAGATACATGTTCTCTGTGTACCTATACATTCGTACTCACTCTCCTGAACAAGGGACCACAAAATATTCTTATGCTCTCACATCTTCTGCTTTTCACAGACTTTCTGCAAATCACAGAGGTTAGATACAAGAACCATCTACTCCATTTAATCTCAAGTATTAAATATTAACAAGTATTTCTTTGATTCCAAGACTCTTGAGATAGCACTATGGAAAGTAAGAGTAATAATATGAACTTATCCCTGGTTCTATGGAACCAGGATTTTTCATTATAAACAAAAAAGAAGCAAAATATAATATGCCAGATAATCAAATGATCATTTTTATGGCAGCAGGGGTCATGGGAAGAGGCAACCAGGTGGTCAGGAGACAAAGTGTTGAACTTATAGTCAGAAAAATCCAAGTTCAGATTCTGTTTCAGATGCTTACTCTAGATGTCAGATGGCTCTAGATGTCAGTTCAGTTTCAGTTTCCTCATCTATGAAATGGAGCTACTAATAATACCTACCTCATAGATTGTTGTGATGAACAAATGAAATGCTATACCTAAAATACTTTGGAAGGCCTAAATTGTAGCTGTTATTATTGTTGATTTTTTAAGCTGGTCTTAAAATCAGAATGACCCTGGTTCCAGCCCTCCTACTGAAAATTACTGGCTCCATGACTCCCCATAAATTATTTAACTTTACAATGCTCTAGGCATCTCTCAAAGTACAATTTTCAGGAGATACTGGTTTGCATGGGTGGACAGAAGGTCTACATCAGGCAGCTGAAATCACAAATTCTGTTCAAAAAACTAGACAAAACAAAACAAAAATCATATAAACTCAAGAAACCCAAATAGTCTCAGGTGATTAGTGCCAGGGGAATTATATTGGAAAGATTGTATTCAAATCATGACACAGTCCCCAAGAGCCTAGCTTGTCCCTGGAGATCCAAAGTCCCTGTCTTCAGGCAGTTTCTATCCCCTATTAGTAGGGATGTGACATATCAAAAAGAAATGAAAGCAAAGATGATATCTCAACAAATGTAGGGGGATTTGACATTTACAAATAACTATAGTAGATAAAAGCATAAAATAATTAAAAGTATTGACAACATTTCAAAAGAATACACTGGGAGCTTTGAAGAAAGGGGACTTTTTGCATAGTGACATCTAAGAGGACTTCCTAGAGGAAAAAATCAGAGCCTCTGCATTGAGCTTTGAAAGAATAGAAGAATATCATTGAATGAAATGAAGGGAATATGGGAATAATCCGTTTCATGAATAAGAGATGGAGTGTACAGAAGTACTGAAGCAGTGACAGAGTAGGAAAAGATTAGGAAATAATTATTGGATCATAAAGAGCAGTTAGGTGGTACAGTAGATAAAGTGCCAGGCCTGGGATTGGGAGGATCTGAGTTCACATCCAGTTTTAAACACTTATAAGCTTTGTGATTCTGAGCAAGACACCTAATCTTTTTTGCCTCAGTTTCTTCATCTTTAAAATGAACTAGAGAAGAAAATGGCAAACTACTTTAGTATCTTTTACAAGAAACCTCAAATAGGGTCATGGGAAGTTAGACATGACTGAAATGACTTCAAAAACAAAATTTACAGCATCATAATGATAAATCTAGAGTTTCAATGTCACCTAGTCCAATGTCTTTATTTTACAAATGAGGAAACCAAGGCTCAAGGAGGTTATGTGACTTTGCACAAGGTAATACAGATATTAAGCACTGAAATCAAATTTGAATTCAGTATCTCTAACTCTGGAGCCAGTACTTCTTTAATTTAAACATATGAAAAGGAATAGCCCAAAACAAAACTGAAAAAGTAGGATAGCACTAAGTCATGAAGCATCTTGATCACAAGCATTCAATAATTAATATTTCTCCTCCCCTGAGAATAGCAAAAGCAGACTCCTCCCACTCCCCAGTCATTTGAGTTTTTATTAGGACTATATTCATTGTGTAAATCCTAAGAGAAGTCATTGTTATACTCTAATACCTAACCAATGACTAAACAATGGAAGTGACAATAAGTGTCTGTCACTGGTGGGTAGATGGTCACTTGACTTTGTAATAATCCAGAATGCAAACATCATCCTGTGGAAGCAAATAAGAGCAACTTGAGATTTCTAGAGACATAGCTCACAAAGCCACATTTCGTCTGCTTGACTTTGATAATGGTAGCCAAGGGCTTTCTTAGCAAATAATGTTATCTCAAATGAGCTGAAAATTGGGAAAAGAAAAAAAAATCATTGTAATTGCCCACATGGGTAGAAGGGAGAGAGAAATAATCCATTATTTGAAAGCATTGAAAGTACTTGGAAGTACTGGGAATTTGGTGAGGTTTGTATCAGAGGGCTACCTTTGATATTATTGTTCTGCTGTATTTCTTGGATTCAATGGGGAGAAAAAACTTGAAGGGAAACAATATGCTTTTAAATTTAATACCTGTCAGGCCCAATTCACATACCATGGAATATTCTTTAGTTATACATATGAAATGATTTACATTTTCATTGCCTATTGGATTAATTTTGGGGGAAAAAGATAGCCACTCTTACATTTGTTAGAAAGGGACCATATGGATAAGTATGGATGAGCTGGGCATTGGCATTCTCTCTATCCCACTCCCACCTCAATTGCTTTTCTTGGTCATTTGGCAAAATGGAAAATTTTATCTCAATTTGGCAAATTACAGGGAGAATCTTGGCTGTCTTAGAAATCTCATAATAAAGGATAGGAATAGCATGTATCCCTAAAGGGCACAAGCTTTCAAATTTCTTTAAATTTTGAGTTAGATGTAAGGTGGCAGAAATATCTTCAGATACTATTGAGTCATTTCAACATTCCGTGACAAAGTAAAGCAAAATATGCATTTTCATAAGGTTGGACCACTCTCATCAGGACCTAAAAGTAAGGAAAGAGTAAGGTATTTCTGTAATATCCAGGAGAGAATACACACACACACACACACACACACACACACACAATTTTTCTACAACTTTTAACGGAAATTTAATGTATCTTCAAGGAATTTTAGTCTCCAGGGTTTTAGAGTCAGTGTGGAACATGATACTACTTTTCCCACAGTATTTTATGGATTCCAGATTGGGAAGACTATTTAATCTAAGCCATTAATTTTTCAGATGAGAATACTGAGGCTCAGATAGATTAAATGATTTTGTCTCAAGTCACAAAAATAATAAGCATCATAAATGGAACTTGAACCAAAGTCCTCTGAGGTAAGAGCCTGTTTCCACTCTAACATTCTACCTCTTGTTGAAGCATTAAGTGACTTATTGATATGCCAATGGATAAAACACAATGTTCACTATCTCTTGAGTTGAGCAGCATCTCTCTCACATCCTTAACTTCGATCTAGGAGAACACAAATTATTCCTCTATGAATGTTTGAACATTAAGGCTTGGCTTGACACAATGAATTCAGGAAGGAAACGTAATAAGTTCATAAAATATGTTCAGATGAATGTTATGTTGGTATCATTTTACACTTATGATGACCCTGGGATATGACTTCCCAGAATGAATGAAATAATAGAGTTTTAGTCCCTAAACTACTCCTTGGGACTTATATTTACTTTTCATTTGCATAAAGTAAGTATTCAAAAATATTGAATGAGTGAATGAAATGAAATGAAAGGAATGAATGAATGAAACTGGAACATTAACTCTTCAGCATTCAATTGAGAATAGCAGTAGTAAGAACATGTTTCTCTGAGAATAGAAAGATAAAGATTTAGTAAACTACCCTTTATACCTAATTTATTACTGAGGAGTCATTCAAGACCTTGGGAAAAATTCAACTCAATATAGTACTTGGTGTACAAGACCTGAGCTTGAAATTTGTCTCTACTCTTTTACCTTCCTATGAGGTCTTGAGCAAGTCCATTAACTTCTCTAAGCCTTAGTGTCCTCATTTGCAAAATGAAAGATTCCAACAAGATGTTTTCATGTCTTTTCTAGTCCTGAATTTAGGACCCTTAGACTTGTTACTTCAATAATTTGTATCTATTATAGATAAAATTATCTTCCTTCCCCTTACCCCTATCTATATATAACCTAAGAAATAAGCCAAACACATAAGATTGGAGTTATTCTTGTCTTCCAATATCAGAACTATTAAATGACTCCACTGTATTTATCATTGTTGTCATCACTGGATAATCATAGAACTAATTAATTTGAAGAATGAATTTTGGTCAGGATATCTACTGACAGTCCTTGAGTAGAGAACTCTATCAGGTGAAGAACTGAGAATTTGTCACCTTGACTTATGAGAATACCAGTTGTTAATTAACAACTACTATTTTCCTAAAAGTGGATAGATACATAGATGAGAGAGAGAGAGAGAGAGAGAGAGAGAGAGAGAGAGAGAGAGAGATATCTATTTTCTGACAGTAAGCATTTTGTTCACAGTCGTATTAATCTTTACAAGAGAGGAATAAATAGGCATTAATTTGCAAATATTTCCAAATAGTTGTCCTTCACAGGCTAGTTGATAGACTGGTCAAGATGATGTCTGTAAAGGGCTCTACCAAAGACGACAAGTTCCAGTTAATTGCATTTTCATTCTTTAAATATTTCTTCCGATCTGACCACTTTTGTCCTAGGCAAGCAAGCATATGCTTGTTTTGGGATTAGGTCAAGCATGTCTCTGTACACAGGGATGTTACAGTAAGGCTGTAGATGGTTCATTAAATCACTTCTGAGTCCTTTGATCTCTTTGAATAATTGGGGTAATTATGCAGTTAATTCAGCTGGCAAGGACAGGCCTCCAGGAGAAATATGTGTTCTCAAAATCCTTATCTCAGCTCAACTGAGAGTCTTGGTGACTTGAGATAATTTCATTTCTCTAACTGGCAAGGAAAGTGTCATTTATTGGTAGGTCTTGTTCTTTTAGTCATAGACTTTCCAAGAGATTATAAGGGGAATTACTCTCTCTGACCAGAGGTAAATTTTATAGGATGACAGAAACATCTCATAGGAAGGACTGAATCCTATCTGATGTTCTATCTAACCCCTAACATCCCAATAGAAATGAGAACTCCAGACTTCTGCAATTGAATTTTTCCACATATATTTTTCTGTAGAAAATGATTTGAAAGTTCTTTTGCCTTTTCTCAGCTCCAGAAAGAAGTCTTAGAAAAATCTGCTAAGAAATCCATTTTTGTTTTAAAAAAACTCTCTGAACAAAGTGTTTTTCAGCCTTCAGGAAATTGTTCAGATGTTTGTTTGTTGTTTTCTTTGGATAGCTCAAAAGCTATCTAAGTCTTAAAATTTTAGACTTTGTAAGTGAAAATTCTGAATAGATAAAATTGGCTAGTATCATGAGATTTCAACTTTTATTTCATCCCATTTATAAAGAGAAAATAGAAAAAAGTTGAAATGATTGGCATTATTAATGTTTCATCTTTAGCTTCCCTTTTTACTTTAAACTCTGATGTTTATTTGTTGTAACTATAACCTATGTAATGCAGGAACTGTTGGCAAGCATTATTTATTAGTTAATGTCCTTATCTGGCTAATCTGTAGAATGGAATTTCCATCACAACATTTTAGTCTTTATCCATGGGTGTTAATTCATATTACAATTGGATATCTAATGTCAATATTAACTCATTCTGAACTTTAACTATAACTTTTCTAAAGTGCTAAATTTATTTTCTCCCTCTTTTCCAAAATTTCTTATAAAATAGATATTATATATCTCCCAGTTTTCAAATCAGGGAGACAGAAGGAATGAAAAGTTGAGTGGAGTTGTTGAATTGCAAAAACAAAAACCTTAGGAAAAAAATGAACATATTTTAGTTCACAAAGTACAAAGGTAAATGGAATGGTTCTGATGCTAAAGTTATACTAACCACAAGAATATACTACTCACCATTAAGAGTATGTACTTGAAAAACTATGGGGACAACTAGTTCTGTTCAGGGAGACTTGTAATGTTAATAGTATGCCATAAATATGGTCCAAATTAAAAGTGATGGGATTTGATAAGAATAAATGTATCAAATTCTCCACTTGAACTTATAAAACAACTTCACAACTACAAGATAGGAAAGGCTTAATAATTTTAATACTTCCTATTTAAAAAATTGAAAACAATATAATAATCGTCATAAACATTTATCAAACATTAACCATGTGCCAGGCACTGTACTAAGTTGCAGCTACAGATTGGGGGGAAAAAACAGTCCCTACCTTTGAGAACTTGCAATCTAACATGGGAAGACAATTTAATGTGGGAAGTTTACAATGTAACTTGGGCAGACAATACACAAAAAGAAGCAGAAAGTGGGGAGGGGGAATGACATTTGGAATTGAAATGAACAGAGCATCATGAGAAATGAAAAGTTGGAAATTCTAAGCCCTGTATCAATGGAGGCTTTGGAGAAAGTTTATTGCTCTGCCCTCTAGCTTTTCAATCAGAGAGGAGAGGTAACAAAGGTAACAGAGGAGATTTTGAAGTTAAAGCATTCTCCCCGTTGATGAGATTTCTGGTGATGAATATACTGGCAGACCCATGATATTCATGGAGTTGAAACCAAGCAGAGCAGTTTGGGAAAATAAGGGGTCATTTTGTTGGATTGATGGCTTAGTATTAGTTGATGGTACGGCATGGCAACCAAAAATATCAGTGCAGTCTTTGAATTAAGAAAGTCACACTGTCTAGAAGGAGAGAAGGGATAGTCCTGCTATTATATTCCATTTTAGATATAACAGACAAATTAGAACACCCAGAAGAGGGAAACCAAGATGTCAAGAAATTGCCAATTGAGGATAAGTTAAAGGAACTTGATTATTCCAAGTCAAAAAAAAAAAAAAAAAAGCCTGGGGTGCAGGTGCATGGGTACATTGCATATAATAGTTCTCTTCAAAAATTTGAAGGTCCATCATAGATTAGGATTAGATTTTATTAAATTATGGAAAGGAGGCATGAGATGTGTTTTTCTTAACCCAGGAGAAAGAGCCAGAAACAATGGATGGCAGCTGCAGAGGGACAAAATTAGCTGAAAATATTTCCTTATAGTAAAACCTGCTCCAAAGGGAATAAAGAGTGCTTGATGAGGCAGTGGTTCCTACTCACCAGAGATCTTCAAAAAAAACTAGAAACCCACTTTCACCAATATTGCAAAGAAGTTTTCTTGGTTTCATAAGATCCAAACTAAATGACTTCTGAGGTCTCTTCTACTTCATAAATCCCATGAGACTGAAGGAAGTTAGATAACTAAACGACCAAGGTTATATGACACTCTAGAGCTCATTTACTTTTTTTGTTTTTACCCTTCACTCCTTTTACCAAAGAGGTAAATCAATGGTCTAAGAAGTTACATGATAAAATAGCCAGTAAACTGAAGAGTTAGGATTTCAGTGCAAACACTCTGATTCTAAATCATACAATTTTTCCTCTGTATGACTATGTAAATATATGGACAATCTATCCATATTATTATTACATTTAATGCAATTGGAATAATAATAAAATATATAAAATATAAATATATAATATATGATAATAAAATATTATTACACAACATATATTGTAATAATAATAATAAGGCTTACATTGATCCAAAACTTTAAGATCAGCAAGGAGTTCTCAATAACAATCCTATGAAGTAGGAGCTAAAACATTTTATTTCCATTTTATAGATAAAGGAACTGAGACACTGAACTATTAAATGATTTCTCCAGAATCAGGTTACTGGCTATATAATCAAGACTGGTAATTGAAGCCCAGATGCAGAATTCTCTTTACTATACCATTCTAATATCATTGTTATTTAGAACTATAAAGTTTTAGAGCTAGAAGGTACCTTGGATGTTATCTCATCTGGTTCCTTTATTTTTATTTATATGTTTATTTATGTCTGATTCTTCTTGATCTCATTTGAGGTTTTCTTGTCAAAGATACTGGAGTGGTTTGCCATTCCTTTTCCAGCTTTGAGTATTAAGTCAGTAGCAAGGGCTGGTTAATAATGTTCAATAATCAGTTCTCTCAAGGGAAAAAAATACATGCAGAGCATATTTTAAAGTTTAATGCAGTATTAACATTTTCTCCATCATTTTTATACTCCAGGCAATTAATAAAATCATAAATAAAATCAAATAAAACATTTGCCCATTTCTGAAGTATAAATACTCACCCTGAGAAAATGTAACAATTTTTCCCCAGAGCAGGTATGAACTGACTCCAGTATACTTCTATTCTAAATTTTCTGATCCTACGAATATAGTTCGAGAAAAAATGGACTGAATTACTAATGAGAAAAGAGAAGAGGAAAACAACAAAACAAAAACCAGTGCCTTTCCTGGTCAGGAGACATTTGTAGCCTTCTCAGTATCAGGTCTCTAACTATGGATATTACCTTGACCTGTTTCCTCACAGATGATGTCATGATGATAAAGGGTGATCACTTTGTTCCCCATCTTCTGCCTCCTCAGTCATCCTAAAAAGCAAGAACTATAATTCTGTGCTCTAAACTGACAATATAGAGTCTGTTTTTGATGCAGAGGCCAGAGAGGTCATTTAGAAATCACCAATAAGATTTTTATAGTATTTTTATGGTCTTTCTTTTACCCCAAACAGTAATTTATTTTCTTGGAGGAAAGAGATTGAAGGACTATTTAGTTGACAGCTTCTATCCTCATCAAGACCTAACTCATCATAAATAGGAATACTATTTGTTGAACTTGATAAGATAAAAAATCCATCTCTGAGTGAAGCTAAAATGGTGGAGAAAAGTCTGGAAGGTGCCTGAGCTCTCTCCAATTTATGTCAGAGCAATATTAAATCAAATTTTAAGTGGATTTTGGAGTGATAGAACCTATCAAAAAATGGAATGAAACAGAAAATATGTATTGCTTAAAATAACTTAGAAAAACTTCAGGAAAGGTAGGTCTCATTTGGATAAAAAGGGAGCACAGTCCAGCACAGATGGTGTCCAGGCAAGCAAGCAGAAGGATGTTGGCTCTAGATCAATAATCAAGGCCCTGCAGTCTTGGCTTACCATTCCAGTGGCACAGCAGACCAGCTGTGAGGCCTCAAGCCCTATTACAGAAAGGCAAACTGCCAGCTGCAGAAGCCCCAGCATAATAACTGCAACTAAGCTGGACCACCCCATTACCGTAATCAAACCTGAGGTCCTAGTGCAAAAAGCTAGTGACAAGGCACCTGGCTCCAGTATAAGAAGCTTGGGACAATGTTCTTTGTGCCCCATGAATAGAACTCAACTTTAAAAGCCTTGAAATAGATTAAAAATCAGCAAAAACAAAAAGGACATAGATCATAAAAAGCTATTATGATAACAGGGAAGATCATAACACAAACTCAGAAGAGGACACCAATTTCCAAACACCTACATGTAAAGCCTCAGAAGGGAATATAAATGATGTCAAGTCTGAAAAGCCTTCTTAAAAGAGCTCAAAAAGAATTTAAAAATCAAATAAGAAGAAAAATTGGGGGAAAAAAGATATGAGAGTTGTGCAAGAGGGAATCAATAGCTTGGAAAAGGAAGATAAAAATTGATTGAAGAAAACAATTCCTTAAAAAGTACAATTAGCCAAACTGAGAAAAAACACTAAAGGAAAAAAAAACAATCTTTGTTCCTAAAGCAAATACCTCTGTTGTATTCCATGTGCTAACAGCCTCTAAAAAATTAATAATCCTTGGTTAAATAAACAAATGAGTGTTGAGAACAGGACCATCAACCTCAGTACAACATGTTGCTGATGCTTGATTGACATTAATCTGGTAACATGTCTATTCAACCTTCCCCAGCTTCCTCTCTTTGATGCAAGTAGGTTGTTTATGCAAGCAAAAGAAATATTAGAAAGGTACTTAGAATCTTTTTTTTTTGATGGAGAATAATATTTCCATCCATTTGTTAATCATTGACAGATGTATTCGCATGCTATTATTCCTCTCTCTTCCAATCTTCTAGGTACTCTAAACTCCAAACAAATCAAACCACCACCATTTATCATTTTCCTGCATGTTACTTACTTCCTATCTCCATACTTTTACCCATACCAGTCTCTAATGTCCTCTTCTCTCATCATTTCCTGTTAACATACTAACCTTCCATCAAGGACCAGCTCAAATAGCACTTTCTCCATAAAGATGAATTGAACTAATATCCTCATGCTTTAGTTGAATATGATCATCCCTCCATCCAACATCATAAAACTTAATAGATAATTGGATCAAAAGCTGGAAGGAATCTTAGAAATCACATAGTCTTGCCCCTTTATTTTATACACAAGCAAATAGACAAGTGAGAGGATAGATAGCTTGTCCAAGGTCACACATAAGCAAAACTTGAATACAAACTCATTTTTTTAACTTCAAATCCATTTTTTTCATTCATTGGATCAGGCAATCTCCAACTTTTTTTATGCTTTAGCACATTCTAATTTGTATAGCTAGCATCACATTGTGGACAGAGGACAAATTGTCTGGATTCAAATACTGTCTCAGTCACTGGCTGCTGGACTATACACTAATCACTTGATCTTTCAGTGCCCTTAGTCTGTAAGACTTTTTTTTTCTAGGGATAGGAGCAGACAGTTGGGGTTAGGTGATTTGTCCAGGGTTATACAAGTAATAAGAGTCTGAAGTCAGATTTAAACTCAGGTCATCCTTTCTCCAGGGCTGGTATTCTATCCATTGTACCACTTAGTTGCCTCTTAAGTAAGACTCTTACAGATGATCTGCATAGAAAATGTAGTCTTTCCCATTTGAAGAGCCTTATACAAAATTCTAGCTTAAGACCCCCTGTCCCAATTTATTTATCTTTTCAATTTAGCTATCATTTATTAAGCTCTTATGAAGTACAGTACTTTGAGTTAGCAGTGATGGAGGTACAAAGACAAAAAATATTGCTCTATTCTACTATCAAAGAATTTAAATTCTCCCTGGTGGGATAGAATATATATACATAGAAGTGAATCCTCAGAATGTACAAAGTCATGCAAAATAATAATTTGGGGGGGCAGGGAATGAGAAGAAGCTCCATGTGGGAGGGAACACCTGAACAACACTTTGAAGGAAACTGGTTGGTTGTTGTTCTTCCTTCTTGAAGAGGACCAAAATGATACCACTATGGTGAATTCAAGGTATAGTGTGTCCTACCACAGCTGATCAGACCCAGTGGGAGCTTAGAAGGCAATACTACATGTCAAGCTCAAATAGTCCACATGAACATTTAGGGAGGAGATATCTCTAAATTTGTGCTGATTATATCAAACAGATTAACAGGGCATATAACAGTGGGGAGTATGCAAAGGCATGAAGACAGAAGGCGAATAATGCATATGGAAAACAATTGCAAATTAATTTGGCAGGAATGGAGAATGTTTGAATAGGAGTAATATGAAAGACTGGAAATCTTTCCATCTAGCTGGAGGAATGGGAGAGGGGAACCAAAATGTTAAACACTTGAAAGACCAGGCTAAAAAGTCTGTATTTTATCCCAGGGAACCGCTAAAGCTTTTTTGAGTGGAGGTGTGATATAGTTAGATCTGTATTTTAGGCATACCAGTTTGATAACTAACCAGTGTAGAAGATGGGTTGGAACAGGAAAAAACTAGTAGAAGAAAGGAAAATGCATTGGAAAGGGATTACTTTATTCCAGTTGAGAGATGTTTACTACACTTTAAATTTTTTGAAAATGGGGACTTAATGTGTTTCTTATCTCTGTGTCCTTTCTAGAGAAATGTTGAACATAGTAGGCACTTACAAATGTTTTTGATTGAAAAAGTAAATTATTTAGGTATTAAATGCAAAAGGCCATAAAATGCCCTTGCCTATAAATGCTGAAAGATATCTCCAAAATGTGACTTAGATGGAACCCACTAAATAATAATAGAAATGGGTTAGGTAGGTATAATTCAATACAGTTTAACCTAGGGCAATATTCAGTGATTAAAGTGCTGGAGTAAAGTCAGGAAGACTCTCTTTCTGAGTTCAAATCTAGGTAGGCTCAGACACATACTGACATGGATGACCCTGGGCAAGTTACTTAACTCTATCTGCTTCAGTTCCTCATCTGTAAAATGATCTGGAGAAGGAAATGGCAAATCACTTCAGTATATTTGCTAAGAAAATCCTAATGGCTCAGACACCACTGAAAATGGCTGAACAAATCTTTCTGATGAAGGCTAGCTTTTTGTCTACTCCTCCTCATTGGTACAAAGACTACTTATACAATAAAAGCACCTTTAAATGGTACCTCAAAGTTTATAATGTTTTTCTTATAAAATAGAAAATAGTTATTTCAATCCCTTCACTTTTTATAGGAGAAATTGAGACACATATAGTAAGTGACAGAACCCTGCCTTCTGACCCAAATTCAGCCCTCCTTCCATAGATTATTTGGAGGTATCATATTATCTTGCTAATTAACCAGAAAGATCATGCATTAACTCTGAACATGGAAAAGATCCCTTAGGGCTCCTGGATTACACTTTCTGGTTTCCCATCTAGTTTCCATCCTGCCGTTGCTAACAGCATATATTAGAGGACTGGAAATAAAACATCAGATCCCTGACAGAAACTCTCAGATGAATCTAATTACTCCTTCACATCCTCTTTTCCTTAGCCTCAATATTTGCTCTTTTACATTTTAAAATGATACACGAGTGTATATTTGAAGATGCTCTTAGCCTGTAATGGCATCCATGAAAACCTGCTTTTTGTTGACTAAGAGCATCCAGAATATTCCCTCTCCTGTCTCATTCAGGAAATGGGAGTAATGCTACTAACTTAGCTTTCAGAGTGGGAAGCACTTTGTATCAAGTCCTATGGAAATGCTAAATGAGGCTTTTGAAAAATGCATCCATTTCCTGAAAGCCTGCCAGACCTGTGGGAGAACCTACTCTGAAATCTCTATACATGCATGATGACTACTTAGCCCTTGGCTGAGGGGCTCAAAGCAAAATATGAGTGGGGTTGAATTCATTCCCCTGGAGCTTCTGGAAAGAATAATATAGTTCCATTAACACCAGAATTTTAAAAAACTTTGCCACCTACCAGACTTGGGCTTTACAGATAAAAATCACCATGATATTGACTTACATGTTCCTTGGGGTAAAAGGGAGACTTAAGTTGGTATTTTTCTGTGTCAAACTCAAATTGAACTCAGGACCACTAAACCATATGTGAGAATCTCTGTGGGTTGCATATTGACTTAGAAAAACCATATGTTAACATTACCTATGTTGTCTTGTATTTTTATTTATTTTGTTAATTATTTCTTACATTCTAAACAGCAGCCCTGAGGAACGATGGACTAGCTCAGTATCTGACATTTCTGATCTACTCTCCATTATCCAAGGGTTATTACAATTTTGTGGATTTGTTGCTATTTCTATTATTCCTTGTTTATTCTGTTTTTTCTTAGTATCTTTAACTGTTAGATCTGAAAACTCAGGAGAGCTGTGTGGCTAGTTATCAGACCTTTTGGGAATGATGTAAAGAAAAGAAACTGAAGTAAAAAGTTGAAAATAACTTTTGCATTCACTTTTGTGAATTCTATGTTTTCAATTCCTCAGGCAGTCAATAAGCATTTAATAAACACTTACTATTATAATGCTGGAGAAACTGAAGCAATATAGAGATTAGAGAGTTTATATATTTTATTTAAAAGAAAATTTGAAAGATTTACTGGGACCAAATGAATCCATGGTTTGGTCCCAGGGCTGAATGAGACTATTGTCTCCAAGAAACCATCAGCCAATGTGAGTTCTCAATGATATATATATGCATGTGGCTCCAAGCTACCACGGGGTAGACCGAAGCAGGGGCAGAGTCAGACCAATGAAAGCAAGAACAGTCTATCAATCCGGTTCTGATGGGGTGGGGGGAGGCACTGGACATTCTGATAAGTTGGATCAAGAAGAACAATGACAGAATGGGGGGGGGGAGGCATCTGATATTCCGATAAGTAGGGAAGGTCTGGGGTAATGATGTCTAAGATAGAAGCTCTTTCTCCTTACCTGAATCATAATGATTAGGAGGGAGGGGAGGTGTTGCTGGAATGAGCAGAACAACTGAGGCAGGATAATTAGGGAAACCTGAGGCAGGACAATTAAAGGGAACTATAGCACAACATTACATGCCAGATACTATGCTAAACACTGGCGATACAAAGAAAGGCAAAAGACAGTTCTTCCCTTCAAGGAGCTCACAGTCTAATGGGGGATGACACTAAACAAAAGGAAGTAGGAAAAGAGGAGGGAGGACAGGTCCAGTATAACAAAGTAAAGAGGAGAACAGCCAGGTGAGAAATGAAGAAATGGCTGATCTGTTCACTTTCCTTAAGTGGAAGTTCTGGGAAGAGTCCTCCATCTGCTAACCAAAGAGAGGCAGAGGGTTGTAAGGAAGTGTGAGTTCCAGGACTGAGGTAGTGTCTATCTTTTATAATAATGAACCACTGAGAGTTCAGTTATTTGCCTTGCTTTTCAGTTTTGTGATGCTGATCTGAGAAATGGACAAATATTCAACAATCATATAGTTATCAAGTGATTAATATATGTCAGAGACTTTGCTAAGCACTGGAGGGGAAAGGGGGAAAGGAAGCACTCTTTGCTTTAAACTAGATAATACCTATTTCCTTCAAAATGCAGAGAGAAAGAAGGAGAGATAACATAAGAAACATGTATCCATAGAATACTAACTGTTACTAACAAACTAGGTAGTAGGGAGAGGACACTAGCATTTGGTAGGAATCAGAAAAGGTTTTATGTACATATATGAACTGATTGAGAAACAGTGGGCTGAACTAAATCCCTAGTAAGACTGGAAGGATCCCTTGGATTCAGGTTGTGAAAGCCTTTAAAAGCCAAATAAGAGAATTCATATTTTATGAATAATGGAATAGGAAGTCATTATAATTTATTAATTAGGGGAGTGACATGGATAGATCTGTGCATAAGGAAAATCTTTAATCAGTAGTGGAAGACTGATTATCTGATAATTTAAGTAGTGGTATTCTTCCTCTTGAGAACTCTTCTTCATAGCCAACAAATTGCCATGGCTTACTGATTTTACTAGCTATCCCCTTCTTTTCATTCACACAGCCATCAGTACAGTTCAGGCCTTATTACCTCTTGCCTGTACTAATGCAAGTACCTGATAATTAGACTCAAGTTTTAGTGTCTTCCATCTCCAGTGCATTCTCTATCACGCAGATACAATAATTTTCTTAAGCTACCCATGTGACCATATTATTCAAAAATATTCAGGGGCTCTTTATTACCTCTAGGAATAAATACAAACTCTCACATTTCCATTTAATTTTTGCTGCATTTACTTCTCTAGCTTGCCATTCCCTGATTATGCCTCTGTGTAGGCTGACCCTTAATAGATATAAGACCAATGCTTTCTTGCCTCCTTGATGAAAGAATGGATAAATGAATGAAATAAAAATTATAGGACTTTGAAGATGAAAATCTGTGTATTATGTGTATATATATATATATATACTGATATATATGTGTATATATATATATATATATATAGAGAGAGAGAGAGAGAGAGAGAGAGAGAGAGAGAGAGAGAGAGAGGGAGAGAGAGAGAGAGAGAGAGAGAGAGAGAGAGAGAGAGAGAGAAAGAATCAGGCCATTTTGGCTAAAATATAATTATCATTGTTTATAGAATTCAACAAAAAAAATTAAAATATGAGAAGTCCCATATTTTCCCCTTTTCATCTGCATATGAATCACAGGATTTTGATAGAGCTTAATTTGAACAGTTATTTCCTTAAATCAAATTATTTCTGTCTCACTCAATTGAACCTTAGACTTTTCCCCAAAGAATTAAATACTTCTTAGCTTTTTTTTCCTTGTCCTGTATTGCATCCATCCACACGAAACCAAACACTGGCTTAATGTTTCCCTTTTTATGATCAATTTATTATTTATATTTTAGAGGCCCATCTTAAGTCATTCCTTTATTATGTCCCTGTCTATTCCCAGCACTAATTTAAGAAGACTGTTGGGTTTTTTCCACTATTCAGGGTATTGTGGTATTGTAAATAGAGTCAGGTCTGTGCTTATAGAACCTGAAATGAACATCAATTGTAAACAGCAATATAATCATTTAACTGAGCTGAGATTGGGTATAAGAAAGAATTTTTATCTCTAAATAAGTGAATCATCCAATTCAGTTTAAGCAAATAAATAACAGCTTATAGAAATGTTTGTCTTGTGTACAACCAATATCCTAATGGGCTTTTGGGAAAGTATTTTAATGGAGTGTGGTGGGTGTTGCACTGAAAAGTATTTTCATTAAAATCAGAGAGGAAAAAATGTTGGAGTATATAACTAATTAACATCATTTTTATTTGTTCTAGATGTAAGAATATCAAATTATCTTGTGGCTAAAAATATTCTTAACCCATACACTGTTATGATTTTTTTTAAAAAAATGATTTTAATAGGAAGTATTCTACCCAGAATTAGATGTGATCAAAGAAAGATATAAGACAGCACCTGCCTTGACTTCCTGTTTGACTAATTGATTTCTCATGTATATTTTAAAGCTCCACTTCAAAGCTGCTTTTTCTAAGAGGCCTTTCCTGATCCCATCTTCTTCCCTTAACAAGGAAAGGACCTTCTCTTTCATATCTCACACCGTACTTCAAAACTTTCTAATGTACCAAACTTGTGACATTCATAGGATAGTTTTCTGTATATGTGCCTTACACAGTATTAAAGACATTTTGAATTACAGATTATAAATTTAGAGCTATAAGGGAGATAAGATATTTTCAAGTACTATGCCATCATTTTATAGATGAATAGTTAGGTACAAAAGGGTTAAGTGGCTTGACCAAAGTCACAAACCTATGAAATATTGTTGAAGTCAGAATTTGTACCTTTGTTTTCCTTTCTACACATATAATCCCCTATTTTCTGAATTTCTACCTTAAAGAGAGAAAAATGAAAGAGACTTTTTATGTCTTAAGAACAGAAGAAAAATATATACCCATATAATTTCAGTACATTGTAATACATAGGAGGTACAAAGAGTTATACACTCTTTAAGAAGAAAAGGAAGGTTACATAGAATTGGAATATCAAGGAAAGCTCTATAAAGGTGATATCTGAGTCGAGCCATGAAGGATGGGTAGGATTTTAGCAGACAGAGATATAAAGGGAGTATTTTAGGTGGTGAGAACAGCATGTGCAATGGTGGGGAGTCACAGTTTGTGTTTGGGGAATGGTGAGTCATCCAACTTGGCTGGGACTAAGAATACCGACTGGACAGTAATGAGAAATTAGGCTAAAAGAATAAATTAAGGTTATATCATGGGGAGCCTAGAAGGTTGAAGAATTAGGTTTTCATTTAACATGCAATAAAAATCCAGTGAACGCTATTGCTCAAGCAAAAGTAAACTTTGGGAAAATGAATTGTGACAAGCATGATATGTCTAGTTTGCTCTGAATGGGGGAACATGAGGAGAAATAGGTTAGAGATAATTAGAACTTAAATTAGAGCAGTGACAACTGCCAGGAAGCAATATGGAAAAGGAAACAAGACTTCCCAAGTGATTATCAGGGGAATGTAGGGAGAGTAAAGGCAGAGAAGACAAAGTCACTCCAAGGTTTTTAGTGTGGGTGATTGTAGGAAAGATTATGAAACTAGCAGAAAACACTAGACCTTCATAGCTGTGATAGAGGGGAAGAGAAGGATATGATACCTTTGTTTTTTAATATGTTCAGTTGGAAGTGCTAGTCTGGGTGAGAAAAATAAGTAGAAATATGGGACTAGAAATTCAGAGAACAGATTAGGCTTGGCAATATAGATTAAAAAATCATCCACATACCCTGCAGTCAGGAGGACCTGAATTCAAATCTGGTCTCAGACACTTAACACTTCCTGGCTGTATGACACTGGGCAAGTCACTTAACCCCAATTGCCTCTGCAAAAATAAAAATCATCTACATAAAAATTTTACCTGAATTTATATATAAATAAATGCAATTTGCCAAGAAGAGAATGTTGGTGAATAGGAAAACAGAATTCTTAAGAAGGAAGAGAAAAAGAAGCCAATAAAATATGATTTGATAGCCATGGGGTTAAAAAAAAACAACTTATAAACATAAGTCAGAAAGGAGAAAGCTTAAGTAATAATAGGATTGTCAAGTTTTAGAAAAAAACTTTATTAGTTAAAGTGTTTAAATTAAATCATATATAGTTTCAATAGGTTCCTGAAGAATTTTGTATCAAGGAATTTAGAGAAAAACAAGAAAGAGATTGAAACACCAGTGGTTATCAGACATCAATGAGGGACCAGGAAAAACTATAAAAATATGAAATTATCAATTTTCAAGCCAGGATGACTAGTTATTTGAACTGAAATACTCAATATTCAAGTGTCAATCAATCCAACAACAAGTTATTTTTAAGAGCCACTGGACTTGTTGCAATGCTAGGCCACAGGAGAGGCATAGACAAAAAAATTTCGAATAAACAAATAAGGCCTACTCTCAAGGACCTCAAAGAGTTTTCAGTCTTAGGACCCCAGAGAGCAGGACTTTGATTTGGAAAAACTATGTTTATTTGAGTTGTGATTTAGAAAACTCTCACAGGAGTTCATACCTTATTTTTTATGCATACTTCTCAATTAATTAGTTTGCCTCAATTAATTAGTTGCCTCATTTTACTCTTCTCCTGAACTGTATCATCTCTAATTTCAATAGAGTAATCTGAACACTATTAGGTACTTAATAGATGTTGGTTATATTGTTCCACATTACGTAATTGCATGACTGAATTGATCAATCATTTCAGTTATGGTTATATCTCTGGACTGGAGATAACTTTCTCTTGGCCAACAGGGCAAATTCCCTACTATATGTCAGTTATAGATTAGAGTTTACTGAACTTTTCAAATACTATCTAGTTCTAGTTTTCTCTTTTTCCAGGTTTTCTCCTTTCAAAAATGTTTTGCATATAATTGGGTGTATTATTTTACTATGTGTATATTGTTCCTCTCTCCATATACATCTCCAGTAGAATTTAAGTTCCTATTGCAATATTTATTTTAGTTGTTTTTTAATGTTAATGTTGAACAAAATATTCAAAGAGAGCAACCAGAGGGTGAAGGACCTTGAGTCCATGGCATATTAGGATCAACTGAAGGAATTGAATGTTTAATCTGAAGAAAGAAAAGAAGAATCAGAATTGTTGAGATCCTTGAAGAAGTATTGCCTTTCAGGATACTTAGAATTAAATTAACCAATCAATTCAGCTTACTTCTTGGCAGTTCCTACTGTGTTGTATTGTGTATTCCCCAAAATCCAAGTTGGCATTTATTTGAAAACCTCCAGCCCAGTCTAATAAGTCATTTCTACAGATCAAACTTCCAGTCTTGTAAATGAGGATATCTGTTAGTGGGGAAAACCTATAAATAAAGAAATCGACAAGCATTGATAAAAGCACATACTAGATTATATAAATATATATCTGAGATGCTCTTAGTTAGCTTAAATTCTAATGTAGAAGAATATAGGGATATAGATAAATATATGCAGATTTAGTTTAAAGAGAACAAATACAAATACAAAGTAGTGGATGAGGGAGGAATCTGGCAATTATGTGTGGGGTGGTTGTGGTGAAGTTAATGTTTGAGTTGCATCTCAAAGGAAGGGAGATAACCCATGAGATGAAGAGGAGGAGGAAGGGCAAAGGGTAGAGATGGGACTTGTAGACTATAGGGAAGGTTAATTAAACTAGATCATAGATTGCAGAAATAGAACATGACTGTTGCTCAAATGCTAATTGTTTTTCCAGTTCATCTTAACAGCTTTAATATCATCTTTCTTCACATTGGATTGAGAGTCTGGGTTAATCGGGGCATGGGGAAGTAAGTCTAGGCTACACTTTTAAGGACATTTTGAGACATGATATTATTGTTTTTAGTACGTGTCAGACTGTAGTACTCTTGATTCAGATGTGAAAAATTGTTGGCAATTCAGGATAAGTGATTTAGAAAATATCTCAAAGGAGTTTACTGCTTTCATCAGAGTTTCTCAGACAACTACTTCAGAGATCAATCTAACTCAAGAAATAATTTATTAAGTGCTCAGCAGGTACAAGACATCATGTCAGGCATGAGGATATGAAGACTAAAACAAAAAATAATCCTATGCATTACAGTTTAAATTCCACTAGAAAGATGTAAATTCACAGAAAAGTAAGGAATTGAGGCTACGGGCAAGGTATCTGGCCAGAGTACTTGAGGAGTTATTGGGGGGGACTGAACACTCGGAACCAGGAGAATCTGGGAAAGTGAACCAGGGGGGAAATGGGATCTTGAAGGAATCTGATGAGAAAGAATGTGACAGAGACACCTTGGGCAGAGAGGAGCAAAAAGGAGACATAAGGAAGGTGTAGAATGTCAAGTTCAATATTGATTTGGCTGGAAGATAGCGTGCATAATGTGCTATAATAAGGGTGGAAAAGGATTTTAGGGAATTGTCTTAAATGCCAGGATAAGGAGTTTGTATTTTTCCTTGAGGTAAGGAGTCAGATTTGGTCAGGTCTGCGTATTAGGAATATTATCTTGGCAGCAATATAAGGGATGATTATTTTGGCAACTACATGAAAGATATTTTGGCAGCCAGATGAAGGATATTTTGGCAGCTATTGGTCATATGTTAACTAACTTCGAAGAATCATAGTACTTTCCTCATTTACTCAAATTGTCTCTTAGTACCAAGGCTGGTATTTGCCAAGAATTTGGGTGCAAGGTAAACCCTCAGTTATTCATGTTTCAGAAAGCAGAAGTGGTATTAAAAAACAAAACAAAACAAAAAGCAATTGGGCTCCCCACAGCAGGAGAATGGCAAGGTTTCACTAAAAGTTAGCATTTATATAGCACTCTAAAAATTTTAAAAGTTTAAAAAAGCTTTCTCACACCAACCCAGTGAGATAATACAAGTATTATCATCCTATTTTAACAAATAAAGAAATTGAGGGTCAGAGAGAACAAATGACTTGTCAAAAATTACACAATTAGTTGGGTTCAGAATAGAAATTCAAAGTCAACCTCCTGATCCTAAGTCCAGTCATATTGCCCTTCCACCAGTGCCTGGTTCCTAAGTGATACACAGGACAATGTCAGTAACCTAGGAGTGCTTAATGAATGGGTGATTCAAATATCTCTTTTTTAGGTCCTTTCCCTTTGAAATAAGGAAAAAGGCAAAAAGTTTTAAATTTCAGAAAGAAAGTGGGGGATACATTATGAACTTAAAAACTCTTGACTATATATTTGAGTTTCCCTTTAAGATTGTAGATAGAAGGATAGTTGTTCAGTTGCCATTTCCTTCTCCAGCTCATTGTATAGATGAGGAAACTGAGGTAAACAGGAAAAAGTGATTTGCTGTAATGTCTGAAGCTAGATTTGGACTCAGGTCTTTTTCTTTCCCAAGTCTGCCAGTCTATCCACTACATCACTTAGCTGCCCATATAGAAGGATAGAAGGTTTGGCAAATAATGCCTCAATGGGCTGCCTGGCCAAGGAAATTATGTACCTTGAGCAATATGTGCACCATGAGTATAAACTTTAGAAAAAATAAATAGAAAGTGTAAGGCCAAATAATTAGTTTGAAATAATACTTTACAATTGTATAACCACCTTAATTTTTCTAGGTACTTTTAAATTTATTCTCTTAAATGATTCTCACAACAATCCTATGAAATAGTCTTTGACAAATATTAACTTCATCTTATAGATGAGGAAACTGAGTTTCATAAAGATTAATGGTCTGCCCAATATCACACAACTAAAATAACTGCCATAACCAGGATTAGAACTTTTCTAATTTCTAATTCAATTTTCTTCCTGATTTTCTTCAATGAATTCACTAGTTGTGATAGCATCTTGGGCATGTGGATATGCAAGTCTAAGGCTCAGAGCCATGATCCTCACCTGCTATCTGTCACCCGAAATATTAGGACTAATTTTGCAATCAGCAAGTATTTGACCTGCCTTATGAAAGAGTAATATGTTAATAACAATTCCCAAGCAAATTAGACTAATTTCCTTTATATGTATGGAGACTATCTTTGAGTCTTGGTTGACTCAGAAGACTAAAATTTCGAGTTATTACTATAACTTCCTGATCCTTTTTGGTCCTTTGATTGGGGTTCAACTTTCAATGGAGTCCAAAGTTCATTTCTTTTAGTGAGGTACAACTTTTTGTGACCTCATAGAGGGTTTTCTTGATAAAGATACCAGAATATTTACCATTATCTTCTTGAGTTCATTTTACAGATGATAAAATTGTGGCCAACAGGGCTAAATGAGTTGCCCAGGGTTACAAAGCTAGTAAGTGTCTGAGACCAGATTTGAAGTCAGAGAAATGGAGATTTTCTGACTCCAGATCTTGTACTCTATTCACTACACCTAGCTGTCCTTCATTTCCTAATCACCTGAGTACAGAGCAACTTTAGGGAGCTCCAGGTTCTTTGATGTTGTTTGTATTGAGTCATGATGGGCAACTCTCAAAAGAGAACTTAGTTCACCTGAAACAACTTGAGATGTCCCTCATACCTCTCCTTCTTGAATACCCTTCTACTATAACTGAGAAACATTTCCAGTCACTCTGAGCTATATTTTGCAATTGGACCTATATAATTTCAAGGAGAAAGTTAGGCTGGTGACTTTGCATAGCCCTCCCTCACTTAAATTCAATTCACTTGCATACCTTAACATCACCTCCTTGATGTCATGGTTCTTTTCAAGAACAAAGAACAAACAACTATGGCTAATTAAATTTCCTTTTGTTAATTGTTAAGTCATCTCTGAGTGTTTTGCTTTGTTCTAGTATCAAACCTAACTACCAGGGAATTGGCCTGAGTAAGCCTCTTTATTGAACATGTCCCTATACCATTTGGTATTTGTAACATCTTAATATATAAAGGCTTATATATTCTACACAAACGTTTAAATAGGGACTAAATACTATGAATGAAGTTGAAATAGAAAATATTATAATTTGAGCTATTTCCAACAACCAATGTTTTCTTTACATTTTCAAAATATTTCCATTTATGACTTCCAAAGTGGATAGTTTCTCCATAGAAACATTGAAAAACCAAGGAAAATATTTTAAGAAAGTATTCAAAACTTTTTGGGTATTCAAAACATTCTTCTTAATAAAATATACTTTCATCCATTTTCATTTGAAAGGGTTCTCCTGAAGAATTCTATGGAAGAATCTTTCAGAAGAGAACTAATACCCTAGATAAGATCTGGTAGGAACCAATGAAAGTGCCCAATGAAAGGGGCACTAATGAAACTTAAGATAGATCAAACAGGAAAAAACAGAACCCAGTAGTCATTAACAGTATGCTTTCAGTTAATTCAAAATTTAGATTTACCTGTAGCTTTAGCATATACTATGCCCCTTAGTTTTATTTGAAAGAAAAATGTTACTTTACTCTTCTGATTTAGGGCAAGGAAATCGAGACAGCATGGGATTAAAGTTATTTTACAATCTTCAAGTAGTTGGTGAAACTAATTTACTTTGCTGCCTACACAGTGTATGCGATTTTTCAATATATTATCTATTTAATTAAGTCATTTCAAAATATCATAATATCCATTTCCAGGGGCATAGTGTGCAGCCATGTATGAAATTCAGTCACAGACAAAGGCATTGAGACAAGGCAGACAGTACTGATTGCTATTAGCCTCATTTCCTGAATGAAATTGTGCCACCCAATTATCTTATAGAGTTCCTGCTGGAAGAACACAGAAGACTATTCACACAAAAATGTACAATTTGCTCAACTGCAGGTGTGACTAATTGTATTTCTTGCAAGATTTTGGTTAAGAAGAAATATGTGCTTTCTGCATTTAGATTGTATGGTCCCAACTTTAAGAGTTGGGACCATGTCAAGTATCTTTGTAACTCCTCTATCATAGTAAACAGGTTCTCAAAAATGATTATAAACTCAGATTTAGAATGGGAGGAAACTTAGAGGGACTTTCTAGCTTATGCCCCTTAATTTTATAGATGCAGAAATAAAATATAGAGAGGTTGTGACTTTCCCAGGGTTGTACATGAAAAAGTAGGTGAGACAAGTTGAAACTGATTACAATTCTAGTTGTATCCAGTATTCTGTGTTGCAAATGAATGAATTTATGAATGAATTCTTCTAAAGCAACTCCTCTACTCATTGGTTTTCCCAAACACCTCATCATTTTTTCATTACACTTTATCAATTAGTATTATAGCAACACTATTTGAGCATCTATTGAGCATAAAGAGACATGAACAAAATTTGGTATAGAACATTATAGATTACATAGCAATGTAAAGGTTTGTTTGCACATGAGGTATATTTGATATACCAAATTATAGATTATGTAGCAATGTAATGATAAAACTAAGGGAGACCATCACAGATTTTCCATTTATTAAGCAGATATCACCTACTTGAGCTTTCTGACTAAGTGCCTTTCATAACAATTTCCTATTTTGGATAATCTCTACTTAGCCCTCTATTCTTGCTCACAGGAAGTTCTTAGAAACATCTTATTATTCAGTAATATTTGATTTTGTCTGGATATTTGTAACTCCATGTTTGGAGTTTTCTTGGCAAAGATACTGGAATGGTTTGCTATTCATTCTTCAGCTCATTTTATAGACGAGGAAACTCAAACAAACAGGATTAAATAACTTACCCAATGTCACAGCTAATAAGTGGCTGAGGCCGGATTCAAACTCAAGAAGATTAATCTTCCTGACTGCAGGCCTAGCACTCTATCCACTTATAAACTTGACTAATGGCAATTCTGTGGTGGTTTCCCTCAGTCTTGCCTTCACATTACTATATAATATGTAATATGGTATACCAAATAAACCTCACATATACATGATATACCAAATATACTTCACATACAAACATACCTCACATTGCTATATTATCTATAATTTGGTATACCAAATATAAATAGCATAGCCCCTGCCTTCAAGGTCTTCTCACATTCCAGAGGAACTTTTTAGGTCTTCAGGTCCTGGTCTGGTCAAAATCATTGTTCCCCTTCTCTGACAACAATATCCTTATTTTTTCTCTCTCCTCCCTTTTCCAACCCATGAAATTTTTTAGACCTTTAAGAAGCTCTCTGTGTCCTCAACTCCACCCTTTCCAATTAAGCCATTAGCCTCCTTGTGGTTACATTACCACCACCACCACCCCCAGTTCTCTGCCCTGAACTCCATTATTTTACTGATCAGACCATGACAATACTCTTGATGATAATCTCCCGTTCAAGCTCTCTGACCACTTAGCCTTTCATAACAATTCCCCATTTTGGATCATCTCCACTATTCCCTCTACTCTTGCTTCCAGGAAGTTCTTATAGACTTCTTGTTATGCATCATCTTTACTCTTGTTTGAATGTTTATGACTCTGTTTGGTTTGTTTGATCTTTTTCTTTTTGGCAAAGATACTAGAGTGCTTTGCCATTTCCTTCTCTAGCTTATTTAGCAGATGAGCAAACTGAGGTCAACAGGATTAAGTAAATTGCCCTGGATCTCAGCTAGTTAGTGTCTGAGGTTAGATTTGAACTCCAGAAGATAAATCTTTCTGGTTTCAAGTCCAGGACTCTCTCCACTGTGCCATTTGGCTGTCTGCCCCACTGTAGACTTGACCAATGACAAATCTGTGATAGTTTCTCTTAGTTTTGCCTTCATAGTGCTTAGTAATTTTAGGGGTCCTTCATGATCTTACGGTTCATTCTCTGCAAGGCTCAGAGTAGATGAATGGCTTCATCTGTATCTCACTACGATTCATGGACCCCCCCGCCAAAGCCTGTCCATGGAAAACTTTGACGGTATCTAGAATATAGGAGAAGATTCTCTCATTTAGAATTGTAGAATCAAAGACTTTCAAAGCAGAGAACAACTTTGGAGATAGAGTAGTTCACCCCTCTTGTTGTTAGGCTAATCATAACAATAGTCCATATTTATGTAGAGAATCAACTAAAAACAATTTGAAACAATGATCAACTTTAGCAAAATTGCAGGATATAAAATAAATCCACATAAATCATTGGCATTGGCATAAATAATTTCTATATATATTACCAACAAAGCCCACCAGCAAGAGAGAGAAAAAGAAATTACATTTAACATAACTGCAAATAATATAATATATGGGTGTCTACAATATCTCACACCCTATGTTAAGATAAGGTCAAAAAGGGTTCAAATTTAGACATAAATGGTGATACTACAAACAGATTAGGAAAGCAATGAATAATTTAAGATCTTAGAAGAAAAAAGGAATTTATGGTTAAAGAAGAAGTAGAGAACATTATGGTATGTAAACTAGATAACTTTGATTACATTAAATTATAAAGGTTTTGCACAAACAAAATCACTGCAGTCAAGATTAGAAGGGAATCAGAAATTTGGGAAACAATTTTTATAGTCAGTGTTTCTGAAAAAGGCCTCATTTCTAAAATAGTCATTTTTCAGTTGATAAATGGTCAAAATATATGAACAGATAATTTTCAAATGAAGAAATAAAGCCATTTGTGTCACATGAAAAATGCTCTAAACCATTGTTGATTAGAGAAATGCAAATTAAAACAACTCTGAGTACCACTTTACACTTATCAGATTAGCTAAGATGACAGGAAAAGATAATGTTGAATGTTGGAGGGGTTGTGGGAAAACTGGAACATTAATGCATTATTGTGAACTGATCCAGCCATTCAGTAGAGCCATTTGGAATTATGCCCAAAGGGCTATCAAACTGTGCATATCCTTTGATCTATCAGTGTCACTTCTGCATCTGTATCCCATGATCCCAAAGAGATCATAAAAAAGGGAAAGGACCCATATATGCAAAAATGTTTATAGCAACTCTTTTTGTGGTGGCAAGGAATTGGAAATGAGTGAATACCCATCAGTTGGGAAATGGCTGAATAAGTTATGTTATATGAATATAATGGAATATTATTGTTCTATAATGAATGATGAGTAGACTGATTTCAGAAAAGCCTGGAAAAAGTTACATGAACTGATGCCAAATTAAGTAAGCAGAACCAAGAGAATATTCTACATAGTAACAGTAAGATTATGTGATGGTCAGCTATGATAGTCTTAGTTATTCTCAGCGGTACATTGATCCAAGACAATTCCAGTAGACTTGGGATGGAAAATTCCATCTACATCCAGACAGAGAACTATGGAAATTCAATTCCAATTACAGCATACTATTTTCATCTTTATTTTTTGTTTGCTTTTTCTTTCGTGTAGTTTTGCCTTTCATTCAGGTTTTTCTTTCACAACATGACTAATATAGAAATATGTTTAAAATGATTGTACATATATGTATAACCTATATCATATTGCTTGCTGTCTTGAGGAGGGGAGAGATAAGGAAGGGAAGGAAAAAATTTTGCAACTCAAAATCTTAAAAAAATTAATGTTGAAAACTAGTTTACATGTAATTAGAAAAATAAAATACCATTAAATAAAAAGAAAAAAGAGAAAGTAAAAAGGAAGAGATCTAGAAATAAAGAAAGAGAAAGAAAGAAAGAAAGGAGGGAGGGAGGGAAGGAAGGAAGGAAGGAGGGAAGGAGGGAGAGAAGGAAGGAAGGAAGGAAGGAAGGAAGGAAGGAAGGAAGGAAGGAAGGAAGGAAGGAAGGAAGGAAGGAAGGAAGGAAGGAAGGAAGGAAGGAAGAAAGGAAGGAAGGAAGGGTAAGGAAAGGAAAGAGAAAAGGGAAGGAAAGGAGAAAAGAGGAGAGGAGAGGAAAGAAGAAAGAAAAGGAAAGAAGCATAAAATCTATGATCTATGACATAAGAGATATCCCTGATGAAGGTGGTAATGATGTGGCTTGCCTTGAAGTTAGGTTTTATAAAATTCCTGTACATTATTCATATTTTAAATTTATGCGGAGGGAAAATCTCAGCAGAAGGTTGAGATAAGACTAGGCTGTCATTGTTTATAAATAAAGGAACCAAAGTTTGGCATCTCAACATTAACGTAAGAGGAACAGTTTTGCCAGCATCCATCCTGGAGATGAGAAATATGGAAAAATTGTGACCATTCTCAAACTGCACAGAAAAGCCACTTTCAATGTTTTATGTACCTCATTTTAGAAGTGAAAAAACAACAACAACACAGCAAAGAAAATCAATAGAGTCCATGATTGTCTGAAGAAACTAAAATAAACAAAGTGCCAAGCATGGAGTCAGGAAGGCTTACCTTTCTGAGGTTAAATCTGGCCTCAAACACTTACCAGCTGTGGGACCCCAGGCAAGTCATTTAACCCTATTTGCCTCAGTTTCCTCATCTGTAAAATGAGCTGGAGAAGAAAATGTCAAACCACTCCAATTATCTCTGCCAAAAAAACACCAAATGGGGCCATGATGAGTCAGACACAACTGGAACAACTAAACAACCACCATGATTGTCCAAAATTCCCTCAATTTTGTGCTAAAAATGGATTATTCCATCACAGACAACCAAATTAGCTGGACCCCTTTTTTCTGTTCCTAGGTAGCTGTGCTTCCACCAGATTGGCTTACTGTTGGAAATGAGTGGCAGTAAGAGTGGAAGTTGTTACAGATCCCTAATGGCAATGAGACAAAGAGGCCTTTCTAAAAAGAAGTGTTGAAGCTAAATAACCAAATACTCTGTGATCTCATCAATTTGAAGTTCCCTCTAGCAATAAAGACAACAGCTCATCTATGGATCACCATCCTGTCTGACTCTTATCTAAATACTTTGAAAAGTTTGGCTTAAGAGGTCCATTCAACATACTAGAATCCTTTATCTTCTTCCAGCATCACAAAGGTACCAATGAGGTACTTTGTTTATATGCCCATCATTCCTCAATTATACTACATGATTATCCAGCTTTTCTTCCTACTGTATCATCCAATTCCTTGATATCTCCTACCCTAGTTTTTCGGAGTTCTTCATAGGTTACGTATTAGTCTGCTCACAACTCTCTATTTCCCTCTTTCCCAATCCCTTTCCCCCCCTGTGACAAAAGGGGTTAATAAGGGCAAAAGGGTACTTTTTAGGCACTTGGATGACTCAGTGGATAAAGAGCTGGGTTTAGAATTAAGAAGACCTGAGTTTAATCTAGCCTCAAACATTTATTAGCTCTGTAATCCTGGTAAATCACTTAAATCTGTTTACCTTAACCCACTGAAGAAGGGAAAGGCAAACCACTCCAATGTCTTTGCCAAGAAAACATGGACAGTATGGCCCAAGAAATCAGAAAGAGTTGGACACAACTGAACAAAAAGAGCTATACCACTGCTCTGTAGCTCTCATTGAACTATAGAGAATTTTGAGGAAAGCTTCCACCTTGTTGGCTATATGGAGGATAAAAAAGAGAAGGGAGGCACTAGTGGCAGGCAGTTTATTATAATAGTCTAACCATGAGTTGCTGTAGATACATTACAGCCCTTCTTCCTTTCTCCAACCTGCATGTAGTTCTACCTCTTCTGGGCTCCAAATGCCATAGTGTCCTGGAAGGTGATGCAAGGGAAGACTTAACACTCCATTAAAAATTTTGAGTCACTAGAATCAAAATTCCTGCCTCTTTTCTGGGTTGCTCATTGTATTGGGATTGTACATCCTGAAGGAGAATGTAGTGTAGATCTTATAGTCACTTAAATTGTGTTATGGCCCCAAAATGGGCAAGTGGCTCAGTGGAGGCAACATCAAGCCTAAAGTTTGGAAGACCGAGTTCAAATGTGGTTTCATATGCTTGCTAGCTGAACAAATAACACTCTTGTTTGCCTCAATTTCCTCATCTGTAAAGTGAGCTTCAAAAGGAAATGGCAAGCTACTCTAGTATCTTTGCCAGAAAAACCCCAAATGTAGTCACAAAGAGTCGGACAAAACTGAGATAATTGAACAAGAAATGGCGACACAGAGTTCCTTTGTTCAGGATTTGCAATACTACTGGCCTTTCCTTCTTAAGGAGGTAATAGAAGGGAAGCGATCCTTCCCATTAAATGTATCCTATTAGAGTGATGCTGCTTCTTAAGTTCTGTCACCTTGGAAGAACTTCTGACTCAAACAGAAACATTTATTCAGCACCAACAGAGAGCTGGAGGACATTACAGCTTCAGTGAAATCTTATTGTCATTTGTTTTGTAATATGTATTGTCTTTACTTTAATTGAAAATGGATTTTTGAAATGAATTTTGTATTCTTTTCCCTCAGCATCAGCCAAAAATGTCTTTGTTAAAAATCATCTGGTAAATCGATGGGTTTTTTTCTTTTTCCTTTGTTTCACAAACTTTGGGGGTAGGAAAGAAAAACTAGCCATTTCCCCAAGACAAATCTCCATAAATCCAGCTACCATTTGGTTCATGAGATAATTTAATTTTAATTTTAAGCTCTTATTTGATGTATGAGGAAATTGATGTACGAGGAAATGAATACCAAATGGGTAATGACATGCCCATGGTCACATATCTAGAGACAGAATAGGACTGAGAGCCTATGTCTCCTGACTTTTCATGGAATTTCTTTTCTATTAGGGTTAGTTCCTGTTAGAATTAAGGATTTTTAATGTGACTGGAGCCAGATGCACCCTTGGGATGCGATTACTAATATCTTTGCTGTGGTAATCACTAGGGCAATTGCTACTATTATAGGCCTCTTCAAAATGTTCTCCAGAAGAATCTCAGAACCCCTTAAGAATGTATGTTAATATTTTCAAATACTACATTTGTATAATAGTTTGTCCTTTTCTACGTGCTTTTATTAATATGATCTTTTATATTCACTATTCAATTGATTCTCAACATTTGCAGTAGTTATGTTCCATAAAGTTGCTGTAGACATTGTACTGGTGAATTGCTCCTGGGGGAAATACAAAGTGTGGGCTTAATGTACCTTCCTGTGAAGGTACTTTGGCATTTTCAGGAGCAGCCTCATGTATAGAGTTCAGAGTTTTCTCTCCCTTTTTCTGGATTACTATATTGTTGATTCATTAGCACTGAACTCATGGCCAACAGCATTGTAACTGTTTCCTGAATAAGGGTTAGCTGCCACATGTATTTGCTCTGTTAGACAGCCTTTTGTGCATAGGAACACCAAGTAGTGCTTTAGTACCATGCTTAAGGGTTATTTTACACAGCAAAAACACCAACAAAAAAGCACAAGAATGAGAATAATGCAACACTAAATAAACCACGAAATGAACACTTGTTTACTCTGTGAGAGCTGAAATAGGAAGGCAGAGAATCAATCGCCTTATTCAGCCTCAGCTGATAATATGAACATTGGTCATTCAAATTTTTCTATCCTCTGTGCATGTCCACAAATGACTGTGAAAACTCCACAATTATTGATTTTGAGGTTATAAACGAGTAGGTGAATTTACAAATGCATAATCTGCAAATAATGAAGACTGATTTATATAACTACCAAGTAAGCCATTAGATAAAGAAAGGTACTCATTCCCATTTTATAGGGGGGCAAATTGAGACCACATCATTCATAATAATAATATTTTATATTTAAATCTCATAATCCTGAGTAAAATTTACCCAAAGTCACAAAGCAAGTAATTGATGAAACTGGGATCTGAAACCCAGTTTTCTGACTTTTTGTTCAGTATTCTTTCTATTCTTATCAGAGCTTATTCACAGGAGTGTCAAGAAGTTTCATCTCCCTCTTATCCTGAGGATAAAATACAAACTCTCCTGTTATATATTTAAGCTTGTTATAATATGGCTCTCACCTCTTTCAAAGTTGTTTAGATATTACTTCCACACACAAACTTCAAGGGTTGACCATTTGCTGGTCTTTATGCAAAATATTCCATCTCTATCCTGATACCTTTATACAAGCTTGTACAAGTACAAGGTCTGGAAAACTTTTCACACCTCTACCTCTTGGGACCTCTTGCCTCCCACAAGGCCTCCTCTGAGAGCTCCTTCCTCTTGTTATTAATAATCCTGTTCTCTTGTGGGTGATTTCTTTGTTTTACACACACACACAGACACACACACACACACACACACACACAATTTACTTATTTGTGAGCATATTGCCTAGTAGTTTCCCTAGCCTGATAAAATGTAAGCTCCTTGAAAGAAGGAACTATTTCACTGAAACTTTGTATCCTCCTTGCCTAGTATGGTACCAGGTGTTTAACAAATGCTTCCTGAATTTAGTTGTATAGAAACTATCAGAAGGTAATGGAAAATGGAATTCTCTCTCACTCAGCTAGATGAGGCATTAGATGATCTATCTGGTGTCTGCAATTACTTCCTATGTTATACCCAAACACTTGCATTAATTTGTTACTCTAGGTAACAAGAAATCTAAACCTTGGGAAATGAATGGTCTTATTCAGTATCAACTAAATCTAAAATCTTCAGAGTGGTCATTAAGACTTGATTTTTACATTTATTCTAAAACCTAGATTTCCCCAGACCCATTACTTGAAAAAAAAAAAAAGAAAGAAAATCAGCAAAATGTAAAATCGTCTCTTGCATTAGGCATCAATCAGGAGTTATTTACTGCTGTTGAACCCTGCTGTTTTCTGGAGGAAAAGAGACTTTGGCCTAGATGAGTAGCATCCTTTCGGTGGAAACCCTGGATTCTGTGATGTTTTCATTACCTAAGCTGATTCTGAAAATCATAGCCTATTTGCAGCCTAAAGAAGCAGATGTCTCACTGCAACATTTGTACTATTTGCAAATCTTGGACAGGCTTTTCTTCCATTTCCTACTTCCTTACTTTAATAAAATTCTGTTGGACCAAGTTTAAATTTAAAAAATGATTCTGGAAGATTCAATGGATGAGGGAAAAGAAGGCTTGTGATGTATATCTGAATTACGCAGATTGGCAGGGATTCTTGCAGGGGTCCTCAAACTTTTTAAAATAGAGGGCCAGTGCACTATCCTTCAGGCTGTTGGAGGGCCAGACTATAGTAAAAACAAAAACTTTGTTTTGTGGGCCTTTAAATAAAGAAATTTCATAGCCCTGGGTGAGGGGGATAAACGTCCTCAGCTGGTGCATCTGGCCTGCAGGCCGTAGTTTGAGGACCTTTGGCCGTGCTGGTAATAAAGGAGCCTGAGCACAGCATTCTTGCCCCCTAAGAGCCCCAGAGAGTTTTGTAAAAATTAGTAGATTGACATGGAAATTCCATTTCACTCAATAAGAGGAACACTTTAGGGAAAATCAACAAATGTAAGTGATCCTCAGAAACAACACTTTTCTCAACCACAGCTGTTTAGAGCTGCTTAAGACAATGGTGGGGCAAGTGTTTTACCCATCTCAACCTGCAACATGATTCTACAATTGAGGTAAGATATTCTTTCTTGAAAGAGAACTTGACACCAATGTCCAGGCTGATAAGGTATCCAGAGAGGGCCTTGGAATTGTATGATCTGTGTTCTTAATATTAATTTCATTCACTAAGATCTTTCTTCCATTTGTAACAGAGCAAAAATCCTGTTCCTGCAAAACTGGAAAGGTTCTGAGTATATGGCCCAGTAATGAATTTTTGTCTATTATCTGAGGACTAGGCTAGCTAAATTTGGAGAGATGTTTCCAGAAGGCTAGGCCATCAGGAAATGGATGTTTTTAGGCATGGTAATTCACAGATATCACAAATGAGGCAGTGAGTGGGTGGAATCTGTGTTGATAGAGGGAATACCCACCAATGAAAGCCTAGCTCCTTTAAGTATTATTAGTCTGTACTCATAGAATTTGTTATGACTCATATATTAAAACCAGTCGATTTGAAAATGTGCTGACCCATCTGAAAATTGGCAGATGGGATTTACTGAAGTGTAATGAATAGCTTGATTTTAAACTTAAAAAAAAAAAAGCAACTTCAAAATTATTAAGTTAAAATACAGCAAGAGGGCTATACCCAGATCATAGGATCATAGATTTAGAACTGTTTTGTTGTTCTGTCATTTCAGTCAGGTTCTACTCTTTGTAATCCCATTTGGAGTTTTCTTAGCAGAAACAATGGAGTGATTTGCATTTCCTATTTTTTTTTACAGAAGAGGAAACCGAAGCAGGCAGGGTTAAGTGATTTTTTTCAAGGCCACACAGCTAGTAAGTGTCTGAGGCCAGATTTGAACTCATAAAAACAAGCCTTCCTGACTCGCTTAGCTCTCTGTGAACTATGGCACCACCAAACTGCCCTGGATTTAGAGCTAGAAGAAAACTAGTCCTATAGTTCTAAAATGAGGAGTACTGCCCTTTTAGTGGGTCCATGACATCAAGACTAATTTCAAAATAATACTAAGATGTTTTAATTCCTAATATTGTAAATAACGATAGATATAATCGCATATTTAAAAACTTTTTGAGTATTATTTAATACTTTTTAAGAAATTAAAGGAGTCCTAAGACTAAAAAGTTTGAGAACCACTAGTCTAGTCCAAACCCCACATTTTACAAAAGAGAAGTTTGCTAGACATATATAGTAAGCAGCAGAGCTGGAGTTTGAACTAACCTTTTGAATTCAAATCCAGGGCTCTATCAATTAATTATACCATGGCATATCACATTTGCTTACCAGAAGAAATAATTCAAAATTACAAATGATGCAGTCTTGGAGATTCATACAAAATAGAATCTCCAGCCGAGCAAGAAATGGGAAGATGTAGGAAGATGTTAATAAATTTTCTCAAATCCAAAGCACTAGTAGGAATTTTATGAGTAAAATGGCAAGCCAAAGTTTATAGTGCAGTTTCACAATTCTGGCAGGGAAAATATACATAGATTAACATCTACTTCAAAATTACTATAATTCAGACAAAGGATATTTCCATTTTTTGCAATTGAATCTATGGTTGTAATAGTCAAACCCTTTAAAATATCAACCCAACTGGGGCTTTTGGACCAACACGTCTAGTCCATTAACTTGACTGATTTTTAGAGGACTTGGTTTACCCTCATGCTGATACGGCCAGTGTTGCATTTACATAGAGACTAATGCCACATCACAAACACAGGATTGAAAGAATTGCTAAAAACACATTTGGACAAAAAGACTGTCAGTTTCTTTTTTGTGTCTTTTAAAAATCAATTTTATTTTTATTCTGAACTTATCAGACACCAAATAAATGGAAATTTCCATAAACATAGCAAATTGGGGGCAGAAGAAGTATTTTTATTAAAGCTTTTTATTTTCAAAACATATGCATGGATAATTTTTCAACATTAACTCTTGCAAAACCCTGTGTTCCAATTCTCTCCCCTTCCCTCCATCCCTTCCCCTCGATGACAAATAATCCAATATATGTTAAACATGGTAAAAATATATGTTAAATCCAACATATGCAGAAATATTTATAAAATTATCTTGCACAAAAAGTCAAATCAAAAAGGGAAAAAATGAAAAAGAAAAGAAAAGGCAAGCAAATAACAAAAAGAGTGAAAATACCATGTTGTAATCTCATCTCATTGTTGAAAAGAGCTTCAACCATCACAAGTGATCATCCTATAATCTTGTTGCTACCGTGTATAGTTATCTCCTGGTTCTGCTCATTTCACTCAGCATCAGTTCATATAAGTGTCTCCAGGCCTCTCTGAAATCATTCTGTTGGTTATTTCTTACAGAACAATAATATTCTATAACATTCATATACCACAATTTATTCAGCCATTCTCTAGCTTATGGACATCCACTCAGTTTCCATTTTCTTGCCACGACAAAAAGGGCTGCCACAAACATTTTTGCACATGTGGGTCCCTTTCCAGGAGAAGTATTCTTGGATGAAATTGAAGATCTCAATTATTTGCAGGATGTTTTTCTTTTAAAGAATAAAATAAGTTCAATATGTAGCTTTCAAATCTGTCCTGCTTGTCTGTGCTTCTCTCTGTCCTTTTTTCTCTTCTCTGGAATGTATCTATTATCTATATATGTATGTATATATACATATATATATGTATATATATAATATATTTTTTCATGTCCCCCTTTTTTTTTTTTTACTGTTTTTTTGCTACCTTGTCCCCTGTCATCTCTTGACTTCCTTTCTATCCACTCATCTACCCCAATGAAAAAAGAAAAATAAAGTTCTTATAATAAATACATATAGCTAAGCAAGACAATTAATCTGCATCTTGCATTCATCAACTCTCTCAAGAAGTGGATTCATGCTCAAATTCTCAAGTAGAACTATAATCTCTTTGAAGGAACTATTTCTCCAATAACTATAGATCACAGACCCTCCTTATGCCTGCCCATTCTATGTAATTGTGGTCCATGTCCCATCATGGTTCACTGGTCGATATATTGAGAGCTTTCCTAACCTGTTCTTGATATCAGGGGTGTATCAATGGAACCCAAAGATTGGCTATTGGCCATCTTTTTCTGACAACTTGACAAATCTAATATATATATTTCAACTGAGATGTTTTTGATGGTTATTTATTCTGTTCCTCCTTTGTATCTTCCTATTCATAATGTGTTGCCTGTTCACTCCTGCCATGAGCTCCTATTAGCTTTTGGGTGATCTTTAACTACAATTTTTCACATAGCTACTTACTACTTCCCTACTCCAGGACTACTAACCATACAACAGCACTGATGGATTATCAGTATTTTAAAAAGTTGTAGGAGCACAATAATACTATTCATTGTTGGTATCCCATTATTATATGAGTTCATGTATTACCAGATCATCTGGTTCAACAAGGACCACCCTGTAAGTGGATGTGAAGAGAATGCTACTATACAACTCCAAAGAGAATTGATTAATTCCTCTCTATTATGTCTTGGAGTGTGTTCAAGCTCCAGGACCCCACTTAGGAATTTAGTCCCTTGAGATGGATTAAATTGGATGAAGGCACATGGAACATTAGAAAGTAATACCCTGAATCCAACAAGAAAACTCTCAAATGTAAAACTAAGCTCTCTGTGAGAAAGGGGGAATTTCAGGCAATGCAGCCCAAGGGATTTGTATCTTCACAGAATCATTAGCACAGATCAAAACAGTTTCCAGGAAAAGGAGAAAAGTGTTTGTTATTTACCAAGGTTTAGGGAGGGAAGAAGTGGTTATACTGAAATTTGAGTAGGACTAAGTGGAATTAAAATACTCTTCTTTAAATGGGAATAATGAAAGAAACTAAAAATTAAAGCTTGATTGGCTTTAATGCAATGAAAATGGTCAGGGGGAGGTTCTGTTTTCCTAAGCACAGAAGCTTCAGCACACTATTTACTTGTCAGACACAAGCAAATACAGGGACTTACATATCAGCTCTAAATAATTATAGTGACTTAGGAGTATTTGTAGCTTCTAATTCTATATGATAAGTTTTCATACTTTGGATCATTCTTAACAGTCTCTGAGTAATAGGGATCTGACTTGGCTTTCTTATTAGTTTTATTTTTGTTTGTTTGAAATCAAATTGAAGGAGGTGTCTATTTCTCGAAGAAATGAAAAATAACAAGAAATGGCTACATAGCACAGAGTACCATCACTTTACATTTATATAATGCTGTCTAAACAAAGTTCCAACTTTGGTCTTCTTATTTCTTTTTGTATTTCTTAGCTTATTATTCTTATTAGTTAGAGGACCAACCTGACTAGTTCACTAAATTTAAATTAAATTAAATTCATTAAATTAAAGTGAACCAGTTTATCTAGATCCCATGTTATTGTAAGACTGTAAGCTGAGAGGTGAAAAAGATTTTCAAAGTCATAAAATCCAAGCTGCCTATTTTACAAATGAAGAAACTGAGGTTAAGTGATTTGGAATCAGCTATGACTTTAACCCATGTACTTTGGCTCTGCTAGAACACTTTTCCCACTCTACTCTTCTGACATCTTCATCCTTCTCATCTTTCTTCAATGTTTCTCTCTAATGGTTCCTTGGCATTTACCAGCAAAAAATGTTTAGTCTCCCAATCCTTTAAAGGAAAAACAACAACAACAAAAATCTTTGCAACCTTTCTACTCCAACCAGCCACAATTTCATTTTTTTTCTTTTCTTTTGCTGCCAAACATGTGATCCATTCTCAGTGTCTTTACTTTCCTTACTTCCTTTCTTAATCTGCTTTCCATTCCTGCCAATTATTCTATTGTAACACCTCTCTCAAAGGTCATCAATGTCATCCAGTTACCAAATCCAATAGTCTTTTTATCAGTCTTCATCCTGGCTCTTAGTCTTCCATGTTGCATTAAGACGCTGCTAATCACAGTTCCTTCTTATGGGTCCTGAATATCAGGCTAAGGTGTTTGATGTCTCATTCATACCCACTGGAGCACCACTGTATGTGGTGTGTATGTTTTTGTTTTGTTTTGTGTTGTTTTGTTTTTAGCAGGGAAGATGCACTATGAGGCCTGGGAATAAAGAAGATCGGTTAGCAGCTTGTAAAATGGATTAGAGAGACCATGTAAAAGCCCCTGAGGAAGGGTTTTCTGAAGATAGGTGAAATTTATAAATTTATGGCATCCAAACTACATAGTTCTTAAAAGGAATTGGACAATGTATTATAAATGGATTTCTATCTCCCCATGAATTCACTTCCGTTTTGACTGTTCCTTTTGTGAACTGTTTAAATGGCTTATTCTTCTTTGATCTTTTTCTGGCTAGAAAGTATATAGGCTAGGAATTGTGTCCTTAAAAAAAACAAAACCAAGCTGTGTAGTTAATGTAAGTAGACATGGCCTTAGATGTTCATATGGGTCAAGTATATCTGTAAAGTCTGCAAGTATGCCATGTCTCTGAGATCTAAGATAGCAGAACCACAGAGAACCAAAAGGGCAAGATTGAAATGAATGTTACCTAGAGACAAGAAAGATGAGATCTTTAATGAATCACCATGTGCTGGATGAAAGTAGTCATAAAATCAAAGATTTTAGCTTGAAGAGATCTCAGAGGTCATCCAGTCCAGTGCCTCATTTTACAGGTGAGGAAACTGAGACCCAGAGAGAATAAATCATTTGCCCAAGGTCAGTAATTTTCAAAGCCAGAAAGTTAAGTTCTTATGATTGCAAGTTTTTTTTTGGCATCTCTTTTCCTTGATCTGAATTCTGTAAGCTCTATGTAGTCTACCTATCAAGGCAGTTTTTCTTTTTTCTTTTCTGTTGTTTCTGACTATATTCCAAGGCCTGTGGTCAAATGTCTTCTATATCTTTTTCTATCAGGCCAAGGGGCCACAGTGAGGATTAAAGAAGAATGGATGGGTCAGTGCTAATCCGCTGCCATTTCCAGAAGAATAATTCGGAGAACACCTCTATTCTCCTGATGGTGCGATGTAGCATGCATTTTCTCAATGAAGGGCAGACAGCATTTTATAATATATAATATATATATAAAATATAATAATTCACTGCATACCTCATACCATAGAAATTGGAGCCAGTGCAACAGACAAACCCAGAGCATATTTATTGATTGGTTTGGCTGTTGTCATCTTGCTTCAGCTCTTTAAGATCATAAAGAAAATGAACAAAAAAGAAGTTGCTTGGTTAATAAATCAACATGAATTGCTTATTATGTGCTAGGCACTCTCTAGATAGTAAAGAAACAGCATTGAAATAGTCCCTCACATTAAAGTGCTTGTATTCTACTGGTTGATATAATAAGACTCACCTAGGGTATTGACTACACTGGAGAATAGAATCCTGATTACCTAATTCACTCTAGTGCAATGTCATTCCAAATTGTCACATAGTTGATGAACTTACTTTCCTCACCAGATGTCACTCAGAATCCCAAAACTGTAAATAAAACCACCCTCTACCTGAAATATGGCCCTTTTTACATCTTTTAATAAGTGATTATACACTCTCTACTTGAAGATTGTCAGTGAAGGAAAATTTACTACTTCGTCAAGTATCCCTTTGCTTTTGTCAAACCTCATGGTTTATGAATTTATCCTTCAGTATCTCTATCCATAACAATGTTGTCTATGTTAAGGTCAATTATTAATTACCTACTATGTGCCAGTTCTAGAGATATAAAAACAAAAGCAAAACAGTCTTTGTCTTTAGGGAGCTTACATACTATTCTAAAGAAGGAGCAAAGTCATATATACCTGCCTTGATACCTTCTTTTTATAGAGAATGCTCTCCAAGCTTGAAGAAAGGATGTGGTGGTGAAAGCTATCTAGCCTTAATTACTAAATAGGTGCTGCCTCAATGACACAGAGACCTGTTGAAGACCTTAGGTTAAAAAGCCAAAATCTCCCATTTCATTTAGGGATATCTCCAGTCATCCTGATATGAATCTGGCCACTGAATTCAGATGGCTCTGGAGGAGAAAGTGAGGCAGGTGATCTTGCACAGCCCTCCCTCACTCAAGTCCAATTTACTCACATGTCATGTTATCATCTTCCTGATATCATGGTCCTCTTCCAGAATGATGGACAGACAACAACAACAATAGCTCTGTTAACAAAACAGTAGTTATCTGTCAAAAAACCAACTATCTTTCTCTCTGTCTCTGTCTCCATCTCTTTCCTCCATTATTCCTATCTTTTTTCTCCCCCAAAGAGTCAAGTGATATACATGTATTTATATACCTAACTATATGTATGTATGTCTATGTATAGGGTATAGTCTCAGCCTTTCTCATATTCACTTATTTTACATGCCCCCAATAATTGCATGCTCACAATCACAAATTATCTCTCCACTTTTCATTGTTATATGTCCTGCCTCAAATTCTTATCTAAAATTGAAGAAGAAAAAGTCAATTTTTCATTGCTAATTTCTTAATCTCAAGAAATTTGTTATATTTTGAAAGAGAAAGTGATTCTTCATCTATAAGGATTTTCTCCATTTGCATTTTATTCTTAACTATCCCCAGAAGATGGAAATAACAGTATTAATCCTCTCTTTTCTCATTTGGTAATAATTAAAACTGTATGGAAATGGTATACACCAAGCTGATTGTTTGCTTTTGCCTATTTCTCAGGTCATTGAATATTTATTCAGAATGGAGAGAATGATAGGAATATTTCATTGAAAGCTGAAAATTTCTGTTAGCAAACTATTTCTATAGCTTCTCCCCCATGTATATATACTCTACATCCTGAATCAAACCCAGTTTGCTTCTCAAATAGAAGGGGTTGTGACTTAAGGCAAGGAACAGATGGACTCTAAAAAGATGTTTATCTTAGATTCCTTTTTTTATATACAGGAGATTTAAATAGTAATTTAAAACAATAAATGTTTGATTGAGTTACTCCCATTTAACATATATTTAGTACTGGGAATGAGGGAAAGATAGAGGGAAATTAGAAAAGAATTATGTAGTCTTTATTAACAAGTTGGTATAGCAGAGAAAGTGCTGGATTTCAAATCAAAACATATTAGTTTAAATTCCTTCCCTTCCACGGGTGAGTGATTTGATGATTTGACCTTAGCCAAGACAATAGGAAGTGCTTACATCCTGTGTGATCTCAACATAATAAGAGAGAAAATTTATATAAAGATTTTAGGGCAATAGCTTTTAAATAAAGAAGTAGGTCCTTCACCTTTCAAGGTACTTCAGTTTCCTTATATGTAAAATGAAAGAGCTGGACTACATGATCTCCATACCTCCTTCTAGTTCTAAATTCTGCATTTGAGGAATGTATAGCATTGCTTTAGAGACCAGATATTCATTGGAGAAACTTTTAAACAACACCTTGAAATAATAAAAATTACCCAGTTAATGTTATAGAAGATGAGATTCTACTACACATAATATATGTACAGAGAAGCTCTTTTGGTGTGGCTGGAATATCTCTGCCCTCCTCAGCTAAAGCTGAGGGTTTGTCCAGGGAGTATGAAAAGGAAAAGGGTGAGAGAAAGGATGAGGATAGAAGCTAATATCCTTTGAAACACAAAAGGAGAGGATTTATGCAATTAGACTATAAAATGTAAATAATGTAAATAAACTGGTGTGATCTGGGGTAAAACTGAGCTTTTGAAGTGGACTAATGGAACATAGAGAAAACAAACACTCACTTGAAATAAGTCATTTTCCAAGGAGAAAAGAACAAGAAAGGGAGATTCTGTCCCTAGAAAGCCTTTTAAAAGTTTACTGGGAGATTTCAGTTATCTCTTATCAAATAATTTCTCTTGCCTTTATATATACTACATATTAAATGGCAGCATTATCCTGGTGCTCTGACAAGCAAACTGGAGATTAAAGTAGCATAAACTAGCCTACAGAAATTCTTTTGAACTTCTTCAAGCCTGGAAGAATTTGGCTGCTTTCTCCTTTCTGCTGTGTAGTTTTGGAGAAAGTGATGTTAATACTACAGAGCCAGAGAGAGCCCAGTAATCCTTCTTTAGTGATTCTCTTTGGAAGATGTTGCCATGTAGACTGGCATGAGAAGTGATCACCAGAGATGCTCTTTGATACTCTACTCTAAGAAGCTTTCTTTGGGAGGTTGGGCCTCGTGCTGCCACAGCCTGTCTATTCATTTTCCCTCAAAGCTATATCCTTGAAGGAAAGGGTAATCTTAGGATGGCTGCTGGCAGTAATCATAATCAAATTGGAGGGATATAATGATTGACCCCAAAACAGCCAAGTTTGTAAGGATACAGTTATCAAACAAAGGAATATATATATTCCAAAATCAATATTAACTATATATTATATATATATATATATATACATATATACACATATATACATTATATATAGTTAATATTGATTTTGGTTCCAATATGTAGAATTCTGACATTCACTTGGCTTCCTTCGTCTCAAATCAAGGGTAGTGCAAACTATTCAAGGTGGAAGACTCACCAGGTCTGAGAAAACCCAATGGGTTTTAAATTAAAAGCTGGATGGGTTCCATAGGATTTATCAAATCCAACTCTTTCATTTTATAGAAGAAGAAATTGAGGCACAAAGAGATTAAGGTATTTATTCAGAGTCACAAACAACTAGAACATTTTTTAATCTGGATTCAAACTCAAGTGCTCTCGACTCCTGTGAAAGTGTCAATTGATGCCTTCTTTTATTTTGTATTATTTAATAATTGATTATTATTATATATTATATTATAATTACAAATGATTAATTATATTTAATGACTAGAATCAACATGGATCAGATTTTATTATATAGATTTTAGTAACAGAGTTTGTAAGAGTTTAATTTCTCTATCCCTCTGGGTTACAGCCTAGATCATCCAAGAATGGAGGAAAGGGGAAAGGGAAGATGAATCAATTTGGTCATATGATGTTCTGCCTGGCATTGGACCTCTTTTATTGGGAGGGGGAGGAGGAAACAGTGCCTGACATGAAACTTTCCAGAGAATGTTGTTCATCTCTGTGTTTTCCCCATTACCATGGGTCCCGAAGATGCTCTTTTGTGATTCAAGATAAATGTAAGCCCATCCTTTACCTCAGCTGCAGACCAATTACAGTCTTTGTTTAGTTTTCGTCACAGAACTATTTTTGGCACCTTTTATAACCTGTTATCTTTTCACTGCATAAAAAGGCTACTGGAGCTGCACAAAGTATTCCTGGATATGGAGCATTCTTGGATTCCTTTTATCAGCTACTGCAAGCCTTGCTAGTACATTGATCATATGTACTGCCTATGTGGCATCAGTTACTGGTCAGCAGCATCCCCTATTGCTCACATGGCTTTTAACTCTACATGCTCCAAAGCCTATGGACTTTCCCTTTGCAATTTCACTTGCTCCCCAGGGTCTATTTCTTCCCTTGTAAAATGTATAGATTTGGCTACTGCCTACCACCAAAGGGATGTTGAATGCTTAATGATTTTCTTCTCTACTCCTTTCATTTTATGGAACCATAAAACAGACTGGGAATTGCAATATTGTGAAACTGAAATACATGTTTCTCTCTCTCTCTCTCTCATTCTCTCTCTCTTTCTCTCTTTTTCTCCCTCTTTTTCTGTCTCTTTTTCTCTCTATGTCTCTGTCTCTTTCTCTTTGTCTCTGTCTCTCTATCTCTATTCTGTCTCTGTCTCTCTGTCTCTCTCTGTGTGTCTCTGTCTCTCTCTGTCTCTCTCTCTCTTTGTCTCTGTCTCTCTGTGTGTGTGTCTCTCTCTGTCTCTGTCTCTCTCTCTCTTTCTCTCTCTGTTTCCATCATCATCATCCCTGTATAACTTCTTTTCTTGTTTCCTCATTAGAGCTCTTCCAGCCATGATGCAGTGGGTCCGAACTCAGAAACCTGGAGAGAGCGGCATCAACATTGTCACTGCTGATTTTGTAGAACTTGGGGATTTTATCAGCACCGTCATCAAACTCAACTATGCCCTTGAGGAAGGAGAAGCAGATACCACTTGATAGTACTGTCTGAAATGGCCATGCATAAAATAGAGAAGACCAATTGTATTAGGCATATTATCTTAGAACATAATGATCTTCTTATGCCACTGAATCTTGGAAGTGTTTAGGGCTTAGGGTGGGTGGGAAAAGAGGGGAAACATTTTTTTTTCAGTGATTCTCATCTTGATCTGCATCTCTATAAATATTTCATGTTCCCATTTGAAAAAAACAAGTCTATTCTTGTATCTAGTGTTAGGGATAGAAAAGACCAGTTCAATGTTTATCACAATTAATCAATCGCTGTGGCTTATATTTATGAGTGTCTGTTTAATTGCATTTTCTACTTTCAAGATTAAGATTCATGCTCCACCCACCATGCCCACCTATCTATCAAGGACAGCTTAGGGCATGCAACAATTATAGACCTGATGTTAGATTGATTCAGGTAGATGTAACTTATTGGCTTTTGGAGACTTAATAAAATGTGAACGACCTGCCCAATTTTGTAGTCAGTTGGCTGGTCAGTCACAGTCCCTAAGTTTTGACCCAATAGCAAATATGCATTGAAAATATTTCCAGCAACAGTAAACCCAAACACTACAATCGTGTGTGTGTGTGTGTGTGTGTGTGTGTGTGTGTGTGAGAAAGGGAACAGGATATGCAGTATTTCTATTTAAGGCAGCTATAAATAAAGAGTCAGTACTTCTTCTGACAAAAACCTGAGTGCCAATTCCACAGCAAAACAAATAGTAATAAAGAGAGAGGGAGATGTATAGAATACCTTTAAAACAATGATGCCTGTCTTGCCATTGCCTGGAAATAAGTCACCCCAAGTGACTAGAAATCTGAACACTTTTCCTTCCTATAGTTCACCTTCAAGATATTTCTCTGCTAAGTTAATGTATATCTGATAAAAACAAAAATGTGCCAGTGAAATAAAAACCCAAGTTAGCTGATTAATTTCAACAACTGCAATGGAACATATGTGAAAGAAGATAAATTTTCCTATTGTCCATAGACTTTCCCCCAAAAGACAGGTCCCAAATTTCAAAAATAAATTAAGAAGTAATCATTCCTAAGCAAATCTGTATTTCCTGAAGGACACTTGCAGGACATATTTCCTGGGATCCATAAATTGAGTCTTAGTCTTTCAAATTAAAGGTCTCATATAGATAGAGTGATGGCCTATAGTTTAGAACAGTGATTCCCAAACTGAGTTCACTGGCACATATGAAGCAGATCCCATAAATTACTGCTGAGGTTCACTGAAAGTGATGTTTTGGCGATACTATTTAATTGGAATCTAATCCATTACTCTTTCCCTGCCTTTTACCAAAAGAACTCAGAACGTTTCCACAGTCTTAAAAAGGGAAAGCCTCTGGTCTAGAGAGTGCAGTACCAACCAATGATGGTCCAGCATTGCCTGCACCAGCAGCTTTTAAAGTATGATCAAATGATCAAAAAAATCATATGATATTTTAGAATGTTTTTTTTCCCAAATTATAATCTGGCCTAAAGGGGAGCAGCTTTTTTTTTCAATTGCCTCAGCAGACTACTTTGGAGATAAAATTAATAAAACTTTCTAAATTTCTTAGAAAAAGGAATCCTGGTATTTTTTTTTGAGAAGTTTGAATTTCATCTGATTCTTTGTGACTCCTTTTTAGGGTTTCTTGGCAAGATACTGAAAGAATTTGCCATTTCCTTCTCCAGTTTATTTTATAAATGAGGAAACTGAGGCAAACAGGGTTAAGTGACTTGCCCGGGGGTCACACAGTTATTAAATATCCGAGGCTAGATTTGTACTCAGGTCCTCCTGACTTGAATGCTAGCCCCTAATCCTGATATTAGTAAAATGCAATTGAATTATCGCATTCAATAAGGACCAAACTTTCAAAGTCTGTCTGAATTTTGATAATTTTTTTTACAAGCACGGGTTATCTATTATAAAAACACATTTACCTACTTCTAGGGAATAAAAACTAACCTAGAAAAAGGAATCAAGATTATACAACTGGGAACCCTGATGACCATAAAAGTTGTGTTTATTTTCTTCTTTATTAATAAAGATAATTCATTTGTATGATTCTGGTGAGGTTAACAAAGTGCTTTCTTCACAACAACAGTGTGCGGGAAGGAACATAGGTATTAGTCAGATTATAGTTGAAGAAGTTAAGAGATTTGTTCATAGTTACAGAGCTAGTGTCAGAGTCAGAAGTAGAATCCAGCTCCCCTGAACTAGCTAGTGCTTTCTCATACACCACTTTAAAAAAAAAAAAAAGAAATTGAAAATGGCATATAAGTAGGAAAGTGTATTATGAAAAGGTGATTAACATTTACATGTACATAGCAGCTCCATATATTTCTGGCCATGTATACCAAATAATTGTACACACACACACACACACACACACACGCCCCTTTTATTTTCAGCCAAAAACTTTCATGTGACACATTAAGGAAGTACAGTTGACTAAACTTGCTTTAAAATACTGTAGATTTAAAATATGTGACAGCAACTTTTTTAAAAATGAAGAATCTGATTGTACTTGCTTGTGTATTTAGTCAACTATTCTCCAATTATTTCAGGAAGGCAAATTACACCCTTCTCTCAATATCTCCGGCTCTGGTTTCTATTATCTCTTTCCCCCTGAAATATTTTAAAATTGGAATATATATGCATATGCATACATATATAAATTGATATATCTATAATTGGAATCTATTTTAATTAGAATACATATACATACATATATACAAATTCAGAAGTTCACTATAATTGACCTCTTGTTACTGATTTCTCTGGAGGTTTTTCAGTCAAGCACACGTGCAATGACAAAGATTTCATTTATAAATATATCAGAAAAAATGTTTTAATGTGTTTGAGAAAAAATAATCATCTATAGTGGTAACTATGTTGTATCTTCTTGAGCTTCTTAACTTCAATATTTTCCTGGTATTGGCTTCATGTTGTTTGTCATTTGGGTGCTGGTAAACCAACAAGCAAGCCAACTACGGGTTCTCTGAAGTCTAATTGTGCAATTTCTTTATGAGGGAGGAGCAGTTTTATTTTTTAAATTACTTGATATACACAAAGAAAACTTGTTATATGAAACTATTTTTGATCTTATTTATTCATTTCCATGGGAAATATGAAGCAGGTAATGTAGAGAATTAGACTTGCCTTAATTCCTAAGTGCAGAGAAAATGGTGGTGAGAGGCACATGTCTTACTGATTCATAAAAGATGTGCGGAGAAGGTACATGTGACAGCTTTAATGCTATAGCAAAGAATGGTACTGCCAGAAGTAATGTTCCCTATACTGAAATCTTCATTGTTCAAAAAAAAAAAAAAAAAAGAAAACTTAGGTAGGAGATCAATCCAAAAAATAAGGCTTCTGTTGAATTCTACTCTCTCTCTGCTACTATATAAAATACCAAGCAAGTTGATTATGAGCCTAAATTAAAATCACTGATATACTCCCATTGACTTCCTTGTGACAAAGGTGCACAAGTCCTACAGAACTGGCCCCAAAATGATCTTGTTGAGTACATCTTGTTGAGTTTTGTATTTAGTTCTGTTTTCCAAAATACATCAAGCATGAGTCCTGTAAAGGATGGGAAAGGAGAACAAAAAAAGGGAGGGAGAGAAGAAAGGAGGAAAGAAGGAAGGATAGAAGGAAAAAAAGATAAAAAGGAAGTCAATATCAAATAGTATCAGTTCTCCAGTTTCTCTTATCTGTATTTTGCTATTATCTTACAAGAAAAGAAGAAGAAGGAATCTTTAAATGATCCTTAGGACATTTTTAGCCATATTTAGAAAGATCATTCTTGGTGGTATACTACCTAAAATGAAAATGTTATAAGGTAAAACACTTTCTATTTGTTGACTTTTGCTTTCCCTCTGAAGTACGTTATTGCACTCTAATCATTCATTTTGAATTCCTTGATATTTTAACTCCTATGACAAGTTTCTCAAGGGAGCTGACAGACCCATATAATTATAGTCAAACATTTGAAAAGGAAAAAAAAAATCAAAAAACAATTGAAAAATAGACTATCACTAGGAGAAGAGATGCCTGAGTGCCCAGTGGCAATAGTGCCCAGTGGCAATAGCATTTCTCAGCAGTTACAAACACTGATGAAATAAGATGTATGGGAATGACCCCAAATTTTCAGTTTAATTTTTTACATACAAAATGAAGATAAATGAAGATATCTTCATCTTTTCCATTTCTAATTCTTAATCAGGAAAGTTGGAAGTCTCAGGAAAAAATTTCCTTTTTCGTGAATTTTCCATTTTCCTTGTCTACAGACCAAAGTGGCTCCTTTTGCTTTCTTCACCCTTAAGGTAAAGGGCTTGTAGAATTCTCCTGACAAGAATTTTAACAAGGAAATGATGAACATTATCCCTCAGGATATCTTCAGCAAGGTCTTCTTTCGTTCTTTCCTCTCTTAAAAAAATTGTTGATTGCATTTTAATCTTTTAAAACTCCTCAGTGATGCAAAAAGCTAACTAACAGTGTGGATACTGAAATTGCCATATCTCAGGCAGTTTTAAACATTGTTCATAAATGTATGTTTTCCCAATGACAAATGCTACAATAGTCTGTAGAGTGTGTAAAATGTATTGATTATAAATCTGTTGAAAATTGTGTAATTTTAATTTTATCTGTGTCTTGTGGGTATTGATTCCAAATGTGTATGCGTGTGTATGCATGAAGATGTATGTGTGTGGGTATGTGAACTGTGTTCTATTTTTTAAAAGCAACTTATCCTAAAGGAAAAGGGCACAGTGTTAACGGCCTTAAAGTCACCACAATTTTCATCAAAGTCTGGTTTCAAATTCTGCTGGTGTTATAGACTGTCCCATTTCTCTTTTTATACCAGAATTAAATTTTTGAATTGTTGCAAAGCTTCACAATCTCAAATTGCATTGATTTCAAGGCTTCTAAATTGCTGATGAAACTCATCCCATTAAAATAGCAAATACACATTGGTTTCAACTAGTGTAATGATCCAGTTAATCCCTAAAATTTGTCTAAAGATGAGGTCTGTCTTCCTTATAATAATACAATTTTGAGGGCAGCTTTGTAGTACAGAGAAAAGATCCTCTGGAGTCAGAGGACATGAGTTCAAATCAACCTCTGGAGAGTACTACTTGGGAGGCATCGGTCAAATCATTCTATTATCCCGGGTCTTAGTTTATTCATGAAAGGAAAAGCATTGGACTAAATGATCTCTAGTCTTAGCTCTAGATCCATGAAGCTAAGTAAAAAAAAAAAAAAAAGGGGGGGGGGCTCATCATTGGTTATTTATATTTACAATCAATTCTCATTTACAACCTTGTCATCTTTTGTGTTTTTGCAAAATCACCAAAACGTTCCCAATAGGGCTAATACTGAACAGGATAATGAATACTTATTTTAGGATCTCTAAGACTAAAACTGTGTTTTTCCTAAACTATCCTGAATACCTAATTCATTGATTGCAAAATATAAAGCAGGACTGGCTTTTAGAAGTTCATTCATTTCTCTGAGTCCAAAATGGCTCTTTCCCAGGCACTGAGAGGAAAATATTAGTCTTGTCCCATTCAGCCATGTCTCTCCTCTTTCACCTTGATGATCTTCCCTTTTCAAAGTCATAATTCCTTTCCATGCATTACAGTATGAATTAATAGATATAGTGCCCTGCCCCAATGTTAAAGTGGATTATGCACAAATTTATTTTAAAATGTCTTAGGACCAGTTGGGTGGGATGAAATGTATCTTGGGTAAAAGTGGGGAGATTAGATCCAAGCCATTAACTTGATGGACTTAAGTAGAAATCTTCAGTTCTCAGGACCTCAGTTTCCTCATCTATCAAGATCTCTTTGACAGCTTATGATTTTTTATTGTCAGGGTAGACCAACATTCACTTAGTATAATTTAAAAGTTCTTTAGGATTCATACCCCCATATATCTTCCTCTCTAGTCTGCTTATTATAATTCTAGAATCCTTAATCATCTCTTTAGGGTAAAACATTGAAGACTTTGTTAAAATGCAAATATGTTACCCAGGAGAGACAATTCCGTAAACAATTCTCCCATCAATACTTAAGCTAAAATTAGTTTGTCAGTTTACTTATTTGATCCCCAGAGAGATCCAAGATATTTACTTTTTTGCCTGGAAGGAGAGGAGGCTGAAAATATTCTAAAGATTTAGGGTACTATGCAGATGATTGGGAACCCTCAGGTATTCAGAGGAAAAAGCACCAGGACCTGAAGCTTGGGGGTTTTTACATGAAGAGCTGATATGTCCCCAGCAGACTCTGACAGGGGTCCTCAAACTACAGCCTGCAGGTCAGATGCGGCAGCTGAGGACATTTATCCCCCTCACCCAGGGCTATGAAGTTTCTTTCTTTAAAGGCCCACAAAACAAAGATTTTGTTTTTACTATAGTCCGGCCCTCCAACAGTCTGAGGGACAGTGAACTGGCCCCATATTTAAAAAGTTTGAGGACCCCTGCATTGACTTCATACTGTGTATCCATCACTGACCAATGGTCGAGGTTAAGTTCCAGGTCAGTTTTTGGAATAATTAATGCCAATGGGGAATAAAACCTAGCTTGCTTCAGGAAAGCAGTTTTTTACAACCCTGCCATTTTGTACTGAGAAACCTTGTAACTATGTGGAGAAAAAGAAGGTTTTTGAATGTTCTTGGATTCTATATACTACTGTGGGATACTTTAAGTAGAATGCAAATCAAAACTCCTTAATATTTTATTACCAACACCCCATTTTCACATGGACTTTTTTGTCAATGTTTGAGTTAATTTACTACATTTCTAATGAAAGGTTGAGTATATAGTGCTGGTGATTTTCTGTTCACTGGACACTAGAAACTCAGCAGAAAGAAACAGATCTGTGCCTTCTCTTTTTAGGATATGGCTGTTGGTACTTTAATAAATGTGTAGAGAAAATAAATGCCTACAGTTCCATATAGCAAATGTGAATTTTATGACAAAAATGTGTATTTAATGTAAAAAAAAAGTTTCTTTGTATTCAGTGAAATGTCTAATAAAGCCCTGGTACCTGTCTATTTTTTCTTTGTTTCATATTCATTCCATCCTTCACTTTTACATCATAGCAAGGATTTCTAAACAAGACACAAATATGAACATCAGAAAATACAATCTTTTTTTAGAAACAACATATTATCATGTTATGATTTTATCTATAATAAGAATATATTTTGACAAGTAAATTATATTTGAGTATTTCCATTGCCAAATTTTAAATTATATATTAGAGAATAATATTTCTCCAAAGATTTGTAATATTCATATAACATAATAATATGCAGAAAAATCAACAAATATTTATTAAGCATTTTAGTTAGACCCACTACCTGATACAAACACAGAACCTAAAATGTACTTTCCCTCAAAGTGCTTAAATTCTCAGGGAGATAAGAGTAGAATGGTCCGAACATATACAGGTATACACAACATACAAATTAAATATAAGATAACTTTTAAAGGAAAAACATTAGAAAGGGTAGGGGGAGGAGAAGCAGGAAAACTCTCGTGCAAAAACTAGTGCTTTAACTGAATGCATTTTGAAGAAAGCTAAGGATTTTAGGAGGTAAGTTGAGGTGTTTGGGGAAAGCATTCTAAGTATAATGGGACAATCATTGGAAAAGCACAGGTGAGTGGGCTAGAGTAGATGCATTGTAAGGGTAAAGGGGAATAATATATAACCAGACTGGAAAGGGGAAAGAAGTCAGATTGTGATCAGCTTTAAATGCCAAAGAAAGCAGTTTATATAGGGAGTCATAGAGTTTCAGCAAGAAGATAACATGGTCAGATGTGTACCTTAGGAAAATCACTTTGGTGGTCTTTTGGAAGAAGTATTTAGAACTGGGTTTAAAATAGCTCCAAGTGCCAAATTATGCTTGGTTCTTATTGTATAATATAGTGTGATACCAATTTATTTACTATCAATGATAAAGGAAAGTGGAACTCAAGAGTAATCTGAGAAGAACTCCTAATTGGAATTCTAATAGGAGATTCCTAAATAGGAATCTCTTAACTAACCTTTATGTTTTAGTTACATTTCTAAGTTAAATATATCAAATTAAATTCTCCAATCATAAGGCAGTTTATCCAATCATTATTTAGTGAAAAATTATACATATACAAAATACAGCCTATCCTAAATTCTTAATTTTTTGTGTGTCACCTTTGTCAATCTGATAAAGCCTGAGAAGACCTCTTTTCAAAATAGTATTCTTAAATGCATAAAATGCACATAAATAATTAAATAAAATCAAATACATAAATAAGATTACAAAAAATAATTATGTTGAAATATGGTTACCAAAAATATATTTTTTTAAAAGTCATGGGCTTCAGGTTAAGAACCCCTATCCTACACAGAATAAAATACATAGTATTCTATAGAAAACAATTATATTGAAATAAATTGCATAAAATTATTTAAAAACAAGTTGAAGAACCTGGTTTAAGAAATCTTAAGTGACTAGAACTTCTTTAGCAAAAGAGTAACATAATCAGGCCTGGACTTTTGGAAGATTATTTTGGTGTTTCTGTGGAATATGTGAGTGAACAGAAAAGCTAGAATCCAATTATCAGGCTGTTGAAGTAGGCCAGGTGCAAGGTAATGAGGGTTTGAACTAGGGTCACAGCTGTGTAAGTGAAGAGGAAGGAACTAATGCCAGAGATATCCTGGAAGCTGAATCAATAGAACTTGAAGAATGATTAGCTGTAGTAAATGAGGAAAGGAAGAGAGCTGAGGACTGTGAAGATGAAGTTGTTCTTAGGAGCAAGTTTGATCAGTCACTCTCACTGAAAAATCAGATGGAGGAAGCTAGATAGTGTAGAAAATAGAACATTGGGCTTGGAGCCAGAAAGACCTGAGTCCAACTCCATTTTCAGACACTTACTAGCTATGTGATCTTACACAAGTCACTGCCTCAGTTTCTTCAACTCTAAAATGGAGTCCTGAAGGTTTATTGTGCAGATCAAATGAGATATTTACAAAACACTTAGCACATGGTAGGTATTCTATAGATGCTTATTTTTTTCTTCTGTCCCTCCAATTGATGTCCACTCTACCCACCCTCAACAAGCCAAGACCACCAAGCAGAATGCCCAAATAATATATAAATATGCTACACATGTTTAGAAAAGAATTTTTAAAAATTAGTTATTTCTACAAGCCTCTGCGCAAAGTCCATTTGCCACTTTCATAGCCAACTTTATCATGAATTTGACAAGTGAAATAAAACATTTAAGAATGAACAGTTCCAGAACAAAAATTAACAAACTTCCCGAAACCAAGAATTAAATAAAACATCTTGGGTAGAAAGCAGTTCTTTCCAAATGGAAGGATTAATATAGTAGAGAAATTATGATAGTTATAATCAGAAGACTTGGCTATACTTGTGGGACCTTAGGCGAATAATGTCACCTCTCTGGACCTCAGTTTCCTTAACTCTAAAATGAGAGGATTAGAGTAAACTCTTCCCAGCTTATTTGCAGTGAACCTAAATGCCATCACTTTGACAGTGCAGTTTCCATACCAAAATGAAGGACTTGCAAGTCATTGAACAGCTAACAAAAAGAGGTTTACTTTGCTTTAATGTAGCAAGGATAAGCAACAAAGAAACAGTGGCATTTGCCTCCTGTATCATGCTCCTCATCTCTAAATACCAAAAACGGAATTCACATTATGTGCCTCTACGTGTCAGGCACTGTGCTAAGCATCGGGAATGCAAAGAAAGACAAGACAGCTTGAAAAACTTAGGAGCTTTTCTAATGGGGAGACAACATGCAAGCGACCAGTTTAAACAAGCTATAGAAAACATAAATGGAAAATAATCATTAGAAGAATAGCACTAGAATTAAGAGAGATTGGGAAACAGTTCCTCTTCCTAAAAAAATATAATTTTAGCTGGGACTTGAAGAAAACCAAGAGACAGGGATGGAAAAGGAGAGAATTCCATGGTTGGGGAGGGAAAGAGTCATTGAAAATGCATAAACTTGTGAGGATGGAGTTTTTGGTTTAAGGAACATCAATGAGAGATACTGTCATACATAAGAAAAAGAAAATAACTAAAGGCATACAAAACTTCAGAATAGTTAAAAAGGAGAGGGATTGAGAAAAGGTCATTAGATTTGGCAATTAAAGGGTCACTGGCAACTTTCAAGAGAACAATTTTTGTTAAATTATAAGATGGGAAATCAAGCCAGAGAGAATTAAGAAGAGATTGAAAGGAGAAGTGGAAAGATCTGTTGTTGAGGACCTTATCAAGAAATTTAGCCACAAATAGCAGGAGAGAAATGTACAGATGACTAGATGAAGTGAGGGGTTTTTGAAGATAGCCATGCTTGTAGGCAGTTGAGGAATAGCCAGCACAGACTGAAATGTTTAGACAAATGAGAGAATGGGTATGAATAGAGGTTGGAATCTTTTGAAGAACATAGGATAGAATGGGATCACTTATACTCATAAAACAGTTGATCCTGGCAAGGAAAAGGGTCACCTTAAAATTTGAGACAATGAGTGGAGAAAATAGAGGCAGATGTCACCTAGATGTTGTGGAGTAAGGGGATTAGAAAAAGAGGAAATTCTCAGAATGTGGCCTTAATTTTTTCAGTAAAAAAAAATGTTACTCCATTAAGAGGGCAGAGGGAGAGGAAGATATGGGAGGTTTGAGGAAGAATAAAAATGTCTAAAAGAGTCACTGTGGATAAGGAAGATAGTAAATTATTTTGGGAGCTATGTAAAGGATTGTTTAGCAACTGTGAGGGCCCAATTGGGGTTATTGATTCAGTTGTAAGGTTTTTTTTTTTCCATCTTCATTCAGGAGCATATATGAAGGAATAAAAGTTGCAAATGGCAGGAATGATCCAAAGCTAATTCTTAGCAGGGCATGGTCAATGGCATGATAATAAGGCAAGGGACTCAAGAGAAAAAGACAGTGTAAAGTTGAATTAGTTTATTAAGGGGTCAAGATGAGGAAAGGAGAGTCAAATTAGTTTAGGAGTGGTGACCCAAGAGAACTGAAAAGTAAAAGGATTAGCAGTGACTGTGTAGCTAAAGAAGAGGGATTGGTATTGGAAATCAGAGAGAGATAGAATGCCAATAGATTTTAATCAGATAAGAGACTTTCAGAGTTTATGAACTTGAAAGTTATTTGTGAGTGATGGCAAGATTAAGAGCATGTCCATCTTTGTGTGTGACTAAAGTGGGATAGGGGAATAGGATGTAGAAAATGAGTCAACTGAGAAAAAAGAAGATAAGGCTTTTTGAAGTGATATAGAAATATATATATATATATATATATATATATACACAGATACATACATACATCTATACATATACACTCATGCATACATACACAGAGATAGAGACAGAGAGATATTGAGAGAGAGTCCCCCATTATGTAGTCAGGAGATGAGGAGGAAAATCGTGAATCAATTGTTCAATACATTGAGAAAGTTTTATAAAGGATTGTAGACAACAGCTACAAGAATTTTAATTGTATAGTAGACAGATTGAGTAATCACAGAGGAGGATATGTTTTTGAATGATAGTGGAAGAGGGAGAACCGGGAATTGGCAATAAGGAGCAAACAGTATTCTAATTTTCCAATCTTGACCAGTGAGTTGGGGAAATGAATGAAAGTTAAGCCAATGCTAAAAAGGGAAACTGTGTCACCATGAGGGAGCCAGATATTAGTAAGAGAAGATGGAAGAATTGGGAAAGGAAAAGATGGAAGATGAGAGCACATATGCAACAGTCATTCTAAAGGGCAAAATAGATGATGTAGATAACTTTGGAATGAGACTGGTGGAGAGGAATTGAGGGGGAATGGGAATAAAGTATCAGGCAGTGGTAAATGGGAATCAGGTTTGAATGATTCCCAGGACCAGAATCTTTGTGATAAGCAGCATATGATTAGGGAAAGTTTATTAATTATTAAGGGAAAAATTTAGGTCTTCTTCAGTCCTCTATGTATTTGTCCTCACTATAACCCTGGCTCATTTTTTGGTCCTAAGTTTAAAAAAATGATTAAAAAATGATTATAATTTTTTAAAAGAGTCATAGTAAAGAGTAGAAAGGAATAGTTAGAGAGGATCAAGCAGTCATTACCAAAGGCTGATAGTCATGAAATATTCACTGATACTGAAAGGATCATTGACAACACACTGAAACCAAATGCATGGTCAAAGTACAATGAAATATGACAGACAATAGGAGGAATTATTATGTCATCTCTCCCCTTCCTGCTCTGATTGCAGGATTCACTTTTCTATACTTCTAACTGAAAGGTATTAAATGGTGTCTGACAATGATTAGCTATAATGGGAGGCAAACAGATTTTTTATTGAAATACTTAAAGAGAAATGTCAGGCACTTCTCATCTGTGCCAACTTGGACAATTATCCAAGACAAGTTCAGAATCACAAGACTGCCGCTTGTATTCTCTGGGAACCCCTCATTAAAACATCTCATCCACCTCTCTCTGATCTTTTTAAATTTGGAAAGCTTTGTAGGCAGATGAAGGACAATGAAATTAGAAAGAGAACAGTGTGAGGTTTGCTCCCTTAGTTTCTCTTGACCAGTTAACATGAAGAATGTACACCTTTGCTCACCTAGGTAATCCACAAATACACAGAGTTCTTATAGAGATGAGGGTCCAGATTTACAGCTACATTGTTCTACCCAACATTACAGTGGGCCCATGACAGGCATGTGATTAATGAACTATCATAGCAGAACCTTCTCCTCCATTCTGATGGTATCCTTCAGTTTTGCAGTCCCTGTTACTGTGATTCTTCCTAGTTAGACTGCCTTAACTAACCTTTCCTCTTACCTTCCCTCTCTTTCCTCACTTTCTACTCTTCCTTCCCCTTTCCTTTTCTTTCATCCGCCCTTCCCTTCTACTTAATCTCTCTCCTCTCCATCCCTCCTTTGCTAGATGTTGCAGAAAATAGAAAAGAAATAAAGGACATGAATCTGGCTATAAGGAGTTTATAATCTAACTGGGAACACAAGGTTTCCATATATGAATAAACCAAAGGAGAAAATAAGATAGCTTATGTTTAAGGATTCATAATGTGGCTTCAAAGAAGTAAGGGGCTAGAAAGGAGAAAGGATGGAGTCAGAGGATTTGGAAAGGATTTCATGGAGATGAGACTTTGGTTGACCTTGAAGGATAGGTAGGTTTTGGATGGTATTAATGGGAGAATAAGAAAGATTTTGTAGGCTGAGAAAGCAGGTTGAATTACCTAGATCCTCCGTCAAGTCCCACACAGCAATTCTTGATTTTAGGAGGTATAGTTGAGTCAGTGCTGAGCATGGACTAAAATTCTCTTTCAGACACTTATTAATTATATGGTCATGGATAAGTTTGTTAACTTCTCAATTTCTCATCTGTAAGATGGGAATTGATAAGTATACCTCTTACTTCACAAGGTTATCATGAGGGTCATAATATATGGTTTATTTAATCATTTGAAATCATTAAAATGCCTTATAAATGCTGACTATGTGTTAGCACCAGATATCAAACCTCAAAGAGACCCCAGAGATCATTTAGTCCAATCCCTTCATCTTATAGATTTGGAAAATGAGGCCCAAGGAGTCGGAATGCCATGTCCAAAGTCACTCAGGTGCTCAGTAGTAGCTTAGGATTTGAACCCAGGATCTCGGCTCCAGATTCAGCACTCTTCCCTCCCCCTTGCAGAGGCACACCCGAGGGAACCCCAGTACTTTACTGGTTACTATTCACATTCAAGATTGATGAGTATACCTTCCCTAGATTAATTAACTTGCAAATCCACTACTCTTGACCCTACTCAAAGGACTAGAGTGGTCATCCATCATGGATTGGCTTCCCTGTGGGCATGCCCCTGCAAAAATGCCCAGATCATGTAGAATAAATGAGGAGGGACTTCATCCCCATCATTCTCTTTGCTCCTGAGGCAGCTGGGTGGCATAGAACATAGAGCATTAGATCTATAATCAGGAACACCTAGATCAGATCCCGCCTCAGACACTAGCTGTGCGACTTGAGACCAGTTACTGAATCTATTTGCCTGTTTCTTCATCTATAAAATGGGGATGATAATAATACCTAACTCCCTAGGTTGTTACGAGCCTCAAATGAGATAATAATGGTAAGGCATTTAGCTTTAGCACTAAAAAAAAAAAAAAAAAAAAAAAAAAAAAGCACTATAAAAATGCTAATTTTCCTCCTGAACCCCTACAAGGCAACTGTTCTGTAACACAGGCTTATGGCCTCCCAACCAGACTTTAGATTTCTTTCTCTCACTTACATCTGGTGTAATCTGGAAAGAGTGTTTGTTAGCCAAAGAATAAAATCCTCCATAGGAAAAGCCTACAAAATAACAGCTGTACTTTTTTTCCTCTAAGGGGCCAAGCTGCCTGGTCACTGCTTTGTCATGCTGCCATTGACGTCAGAGAGCGTCAGGTGCAGCCAGCTATTTTTACGTATCAGTTCAAACTGCAGCAGCCTCTGCTCCTCTAAATTAAATCAGAGAGCAGCAATGAAATTCATGGCTTAGCCAGGAGGCTGATAAACTACGTGCTTCTGGGTTATGTTAGAATATGAGTTTGTCCTCAGCATGCCTGGTGGCAATGGTCCCTGCTTGACATTTATATAAAATCACTGTTTTTTTTTTTTCCTTTTTTATTCCCTGTAAGAGATAAAGGGATTGGTTTTGCTTTGTTTTCCTCTACAATAACTAGAAAAATACAGCACAGACATACACAAATAGGGTTAACTAGACTTCTCAATGAAGCAATTCTAAAAAGATACTTGTTATGAAGATCAAATGAGATAATAATGGTACGTTCTATATGAATGTTAGCTATCATCACTGAGGTAGCAAGTAAGCTATCCATAAAGTGGATAGAAGGTGGGATCTGGACTCAGGAAAGACCTAAGTCAAAAATCTTGTTTCAGATACTTAACAGCTATATGACCCTGGGCAAGTCACTTAACCCTCATCTATAAAATGGGCTGCAGAAGGAAATGACAAACCACTCCAATATCTTTGCCAGGAAAACTCCAAATGGGATTATGAAGAATCAGAAATGATTGAACAGCAGTGAGACAATTGAAGATAATAATAAAGGAAAGACACTGGCATAAAGGGGTATCAGAAAGGGCTTCTTGTGGAAAGTAGGATGTTAGTTGATTCTTCTAGAGAATCTAGGAAAGCCAGGAGGCAGAGATGGAGGAGAGCATTCCAGGCACAGGGGGAGGGAGGGACAACCAGGGAAAATGCAACGTGTCTGAAAATGGATTGTCTTGTCTGAAAAACAGAAAAGAGGCCAATCAGTGTCATTGTACTACATAGTATATGGAAGTAAGTAAGATGTAAAAAGACTGGAATCATAGGCAGGGACCGTTTGTGAAATGAAAAAGGATTTTATATTTGATCCTAGAAGTGGTAGAAAGCTACTGGAGTTTATGGAATAGAGGACTGATGTGGTTATACCTATGGTTTAAGATCAGTTTGATAATTGAGTAGAATCCCTCCCTCTGGACGAGAAGGCAACTGAAGGCTGATTGCAAGATTCTAGGTGTGAGATGGTGAGATCTGGCACTGGCCAAGGAGAGACAGAAGTATAGATGAGAAATATTACAAAGATAAGATCAGCAGGACTTGTGATTAGTTTTGCTATGAGGGATGAGAGTGAGTAACTAAGAGTAACACTTGGATTTCAAGCCTGGCTAGAAGATACTCTCAGTATGATAGGGAAGCTTGGAAGAGGAAAGGACTTGAGGAGAAATATAATGAATTCAGTGATTGACACATCTAGCTTAAGATGTCTCTAGGACATACAGTTTAAGGTATGAGAGTGGAGAATAGGAGAGAGCTGGATAAGTTGATTTGAGGATCATCAATATAGAAGTGATAATTGAGTCTGTTGGAGCTGATGATATTAGCAAGCAAATTAGTAGAGATGGAAAGGAGAAGACCCAGGACAGCACCGTGGCAAATACTCACTATTATTGGGTCTAATAAAAATCCAGCTAAAAAAATGAGAAGTGGCAAGATAGGTAGAAGGAGGAGAACCATAAGAGAGCAGTGTCCTGAAAACTTAAGAGAGAAGCATCTGGAAGAAGAGAGGATCAACAATTTAAGAGGCTGAAGAGGATGACTGAAGACTGAAAAAAAATATTGTTAAATTTAGCAATTAAATCATCACTGGTCAATTTAACATTTAGCAAAATGCTTTCTTTTGCTATTTATTCAATTTAAACTCTTAGAAAGTTGCCTTGAATCCTGACAGGTTAATGATTTGTCCTAATTTGCATAGCTACTATGTAAAAATCACATCTTCCTCACTTCATTGTTACTTCTTGTTCAAGAAATACTGATTGAAAGTTAAGATGATAACTTTATATAGAAGAGGTACAACCAGTAAGATGACAGATCATCAGCATCAGCATCATCAACAATAGCAAATATTTGTTAAGCACCTACTCTGTGCCAGGCACTTTGGTAAGCTCACAATTCTGGTCCTCAAGAAGCTTACAGTGTAGTAGGGTGGATGACATGCAAACAACTGTGTTCAAATATAAGATAGGTCCAGAATAAATGGAAGACAATCTCTGAAGCAAGCAGGAGCATTGGAGGCAGGTGGAGAAGGGGACAGACAAAGGCCTCTTACAGAATGCAGGCTTTGAGCTGAATATTGAAGAAAATAGGGAATTCAGGAGGTAGAGTTAGACAAGGAGAGAATTGTAGGTATGTAGGATAGCCAATGAAACGGCCCATCTTAAATATGGAGAGTCATATGTGAAAAAGAGTACAAGGAGAGAAGTAAATAAGGCTGGAAAGGTATGAGGTGATGAGAGCCTGTACCAGGATAATAGCAATATCAGAGGCTGAAAAGGGATATATATGAGAAATATTACTAAATTAGATATGCCAAATCTTGTCCAATAGATTGGCTATGTAGGATGAGTTTGAGTGAGGGTTTTGGAATATTAATGATAGTATGGGTCTGAGTGATTAGAAAAATGGTGGTACCATCAACAGAAACAGAAAAGGTCAAAGGAGAGAATATGGGGAGTTGGGAGGAAACAACATGGGTATTTTGAACATGATGAGTTTGAGATGTCTATGGGACATTGAATTTAAGATTTTCAATAGATAGCTGATGATGTAAGGTCAGGAAAGAAATTAAGGCTGGATTAATAAACTGGAGAATGATTTTCAAAGATATAATAATTGAATCAATTGAACTGAAAGTTAGTCAAGGTTCACAAGAGTACAAGTTCTCACTTTTTTTTTTGGTAGATTGTTTAAAATATTTATTTGATTTGGTAGAAAAGAAGGCTGTGTAAAAGGCTCTTAACACAGCATCTTAAATCCCTATATTAATGCCAGAAAGTTTATGCATTTTTAAGTATTTTGAATTGAACTTCCCTTTCTATTATTTCTTCCTGGATATTTTTTAAATTGCTATTCAGAAATATGGTTGATTTGTTTTGAATTTATTTTGTTTTCTGCTACTTTATTGAAGTTTTTCACAGACAATTACATATGAATACATGTGTGTGTGTGTTTGTAGTTTTAAGCAAACTACTATGTTGTTAGCAAATAGAAAAGAAAAGCTTATATTATTATTATTAAAGAAACAGGAAAACAAAATATTAATCTATGAAAGAAAAAAGATCAAGACCAAACAAGAGAATGAGAGTACCACAGAGATAATTTTCATTACATATATAAGTTTTACACAAATAAACCCAGCAATGTTAAGATTAAAAGGGAATAAATAAATAATAAAAATATAAATATAAATATTATATATAATAAAATTCCCCAATTAATAAATGATCTAAGGATATAGACAGGAAGGTCTCAAGAGGAGGAATCTAGACTAATAACCATCATTTTTAATGCTTTTAATCATCTTAAAATTAGAGAAAAAAAGAATTAAAGCAATTCTAAGGTTGCACTTCATGCCTATCACATTGGCAAAGATGACCAAAAAAGGAAAATATTGGAGGAAGTATGAGTAAATAGGCATAATGATGCACTTTTGGTGGACCTGTGAATGGGTACAACCATTCTGGAAAGCAATTTGAAATTAAACCCTTTCATACAATTATATTTCTGCTGAATCAGCATTCTAGAAATAGAAAAAGTTATATATATATATATATATATATATATATATATATATATATATATATACATACATACATATATATATATATATTCAGGGCAGAAAAATGGGGGAAAGGGGATGCTTATCAGCTGGGGAATGGCTGAATAAATTATGGTACATGAATGTAGGACATAAAGGAATAAATGGTTTTAAAGCATGAAGAAAAATATTGTATGACCTCATGAAGAGAGAAGAATCAGAAGAATGATTTATGCTATAATGTTAATAGAAAATAAACAGCTTTGAAGTATTTATAAATTTTGAAGAATGAAATGAGAAGAACAAAAACAATTTGTATAATAACAACAGCCTTATAAAGACAACAATTTTGAAAGCTGCAAGGACTCTTATTAACACAATGAGTGAATCCATGATGAAACATGCTATCTATTTATCTCCTGATTAGAAAAGTTTAAAAACGTGTGTGTGTGTGTGTGTGTGTGTGTGTGTGTGTGTTGATCCAGTTAATGAGAAATTTGTTTTGTTTGTGTATTTTTGTAATAACAAATTTATTTTTCTTTTCTAAAATGGTGGGGAGAGGAAGGAGAGAAAACATTTCTGTTCATTTAGGAAAAAAAAACATCTTTCATCTTAAAAAATGAATGTAAATTCCTTGAGAGCAGGAAGTATTTCACTTTTGTCTTTGAAACTTTATCTTCATACAGTGCTTTGTGCAGAGAAAGAGAGAAAGAGATAGAGAGACACACAGAGACAAAAAGAAAGGGCTTCTCACACACAGAGACAAATAGACAGAAAGAAAGACAGAGAGAGAGAGAGAGAGAGAGAGAGAGAGAGAGAGAGAGAGAGAGAGAGAGAGAGAGAGACAGACAGACACAGGTAGAGATAGAGACAGAAAGAGAAGAGAAGGGAAGAACATAGGAAAGGGGAAGAGAGGAGATGAGAGACAAGAGAACAAATTATATAGCAGGCCCTTTGTTTTGCTGAGATGTATTATCTGACTTTACTGTTTATAAATTCTGAATTTTAAATCACAGGCGATAATATCAGCCTAAAAATGTCAGACATTGTGATGAATTGGCTTTTCAACTTTTCAAGCCATTCCCTTTCCTTGCTTCTGAAATGTCAAATGCAAAGACTCCAGGTAACAAAGACGTGCAAGGCGTGTTAATTTCTACAGCTCTCATAATACTTACAGAGGGAGTACTCCCAAATCCTTACTGCCCATGTAAAAGCCCAACTCTTTTCTTGCTATTCTAATTTTGCAGCTGGAGCCAGATTTTTTGGTAAGTTAATCAATAAAATCTGAAATGTCTCTGGGCTGCAGCCCCCCAACCCACACTATTCATTTTATATTATTGATTTCATGTTCTTTCATGGTGTTAAACGTCATGTAGGATGACTCTCAATTAAATGCTTCATTAATCTCTTGTTTTTAATTTGTCTCTTTGTCTCAGACACCCAGATGTTTCTCTGCCCTTTAGGAAAGTCAAGGTAGATCAGCGAGAGAGAATTTGGAGGCAGAACACTTTGTTACCCACTTCATTAACATCTTTAATCTTGGAAACTGACATAAGAATTGTCTCCTTGTGCTCCAAAGGATATTGCCATGTACGAGAACTGGAAATGAGACCTGAAGCTGGCTGCCTTTTTTCCAATTCTGACCCAAGCCCAGAAGGAAATAGACATTATTGAAAAGCACAGGGAAAATTGATTGAAGCAGTGTAGTTTCCAGCATCAGCAGCCACTGGGTCAAAACAGGTTCACAGCAGCTTTCTGAGAAACTGAGCTCACAGAGTGCTCAAAAAGAGTGAAATAACATAAGAAATGAACAGTGTTGTCTACTTCCTTCATTAAACACCATGTTGGAAAATACTCCCTTTCCTATCATGCATACTTTCTTTCTCTCCAGTCCATATCATATTATTAATAGACATCACAATAAAGATAGTTACCATTTCTGTAGCATTTTAAGTTTTGCAAAGTATTTTATAAATATTAAAATTTTATCCTCACAACAGTCCTGGGAGATAAGTGCTATTTTGTTGTTGAGTCATTTCAGTCATGAATCATGAATCACTTTGTGATTCCCAAATGGAGTTTTCTTGGCAAAAATATTGGACTAGCTTTTCATTTCCTTCTCTATTTCACTTTACAGATGGGCAAAATGAGGCAAACAAAGAAAAAACCTGCTCAGGATCACATGAGGCTGGATTTGAACTCATATCTTCCTGGTGTCAGTCCCAGCACTCCTGAACTATCTAGCCATCTATATAAATAGAACCCCTGCACATGGAAGCATTGCAGATACTTGAAAACATATTTTATATCCCCTCAAAATAGGATCTTTATAGTCACTGTATTTTCTAGCTGCCTCTAAAACATCATGCCTCTCATTATCTATAGAAAGGTGAGATTGCCTTATTTATTATACATAGAATCAATTCTTTTAAAGTAAAACACTTAAAATACTATATAGAAAAATAGAACATTAGAAGAATCCACTATTCTGTATTACAATGATTAGGAAAAAAACATTTTCTCATTTCTTTGTTACCTGGCATTTTTAATGAAAAAAGTAATCATAACTGCACTATTATGACATTTAGGATTTTGTGAAATGCTTTACATGCATTGCTTCTTATGATCTTTGGGAGAGGGTATTACAGGTTAATGATCCCCATTTTGTAGATAAGGAAACTTAATTTTAAAGGGATCAAATGACTTGTCCAAAATCACATATTTATTGTCAGAGGAAGGATTCAAATCCAGAGTTCCCTCAATTTAGGTTTAGCATTCTTTCTATACACTGGACTTGATACCAAGAAAGATCTGTGTTTAAATGTTCCTTCTGTTCCCAGCAGTAATTAATTCCATTTGCAGTTCTCAACATGCTCTATTTCTAAATGTCTGAGAATGAGCCTAATTTTCTGTAGAATGGACGTATGGGCTTCAGCCAGTAAGTTCAGTGAGGTTCAAAATATGATTTTTGTGTGCTTTGTTTGGAGAGGTAGTGGGGAATAATGAGTAGAGTGTAGGACAGAGGCATGAAGACCCAAATTCCAATCTCTTTTCAGACCATTATTCCTGTGTAATTCTGAGTCAGTTTCTTTTCTCTGGACTACATTTTCCTCTTTGGTAAAATAAGGAGGTCAAACTCAATGACTTCTAAGAAGTCTTTCAGTTCTCTCATTTGGGGACATTAGGAAGCTAAATGCTTTGGCCAAGAACAAGAATGGGTCCAGCTATTCCTGGAAAACTGTAACTAGGAAAAAGTAACTTAGAAGTAAATTATATACTCTCTTTCCTTTCACCCCTAAAGCTGATATTAGAGAGCTTTCTTTAATCCTGGTTATCTTAATTTAGTATATTATTTCTGAATTTAGGCATTTTTTCCAAGAAAATTTTCCATTTTGGCATATAGGCATATAATATAAGGATGGAGAAGGAAGAAGGGGCAGCAGGTATTAAGACTGAATGCCATCTTATGCTATCAAGAACAGAGAGATAAAAAGGTGCAAAAGATTCAAATATAGCACATCTATGAGCTTAAAGAGGCAACTTGGTTTAGGCCCTAAGGAAGATAAGGCTGCATTAGGCTCTGGGTTGGAGATTAGTGATTAAGAAAATTTTAGAAAGTCCAAAGTCCTAAAAAATAGAGAACCTGCCCTTAAGAAAATGATACCAAGCTATCAATTGGGAAATGACTGAACAAATTGTGATATTTGAATTCAATGAGAATGCATTAAGAATGCAATTAATGATGAGCAGAAAGACTTGTATGATCTAATGCAAAGTGAAATGAGCAGAATCAGGAAAATACTGCAAATAGTAAGAACAACATTGTTCGATGATCAGCTATGGATATCTTTGGTCTTTTTAGCATTACAATGATCCAAGACAATTAATTATAAAAGACTCTTCATAGAAAATGCTGTCCACATCCAGATAAAGAACTGGTGGACTCTGAATGCAGCAGCCTAAGGAAGGTCAAACTAGCTTAGGTTTTAAATGAAGCAAGTTAAAACTTTTGTGCTGATGATCAATAGTAGAACTAAATCCTTAAGAGATACTGTATTTTTATCCTGAAGAAGATAGGAAGAGAGAAAAAATAGATACACAGAAAAACAGAAACAAAGAAAGATAGAACAGAAAGAAGAAAAGGAAGCAAGGCCAATCAGAAAATGATTTTTGTGATTTCATTAGTATTGATAGCTCTCTAAGCAGAAACTCCTTCTACCAATATTACTGCAACTCTTTAACTTATAGTTAGTTGTCTTTATCATAGAAAAGGTTTGCCCATAGTCATTAGAGTTGATAGAGACAATAATCATCTAATTTAGCATGGCTCAGTATTGATTGATGGGATCTTAGAAGGAGATGTTATGGGCCAGAAGAAACAAGGTACTAAGTGGAACTAATAGAAACAATGCTTGTGTTCACACCTTTAGAGAGCTCATATAAGCAAAAAGTATTTAAGTACTCATTGGAGTTGACACATTTGGGAGATTTCAGGATTTAGTATGAGATATCCGAATTCACACCTCCCTTAATCCCTGCCTCCAGAAGGAGGAGTAAACCTTTGGGAGATCATATATAAAGTGGCTCTTAGCTTCAGATTAGTGAGTTACTTCGGAACATTGCCAGGGATCGGAGAGGAGCACTCTGGGAGGAAGCCCACAAGCCCTCTCTTGGAAGCAAGAGAGATTCATTTCATCAGGTTTGCTGGCTGGAGGCTGAAGAAAGCAGAGGCAGAAGCAAAGGACAAAGCTGCAAAAGCTTTTGGAACCAAGCAGATAGGCCTCTCAGAAAACTAACCTGCTCCCAGAGAGAACCATTAGATTTTAAAGAAGAAGAACACCACAATGCATCAAAAGCAGTCTTCCAATACATGTCTTTCTGACCCCAAAGTTTGTCTTCTCTCTACTATAAATTAAAAGACCTTCTAAGACCATCAGGCCCATCTCCCAGTCTCCAGGACCATATCTAATATAATCTAGACAAAAGAATAATCTAAGAAAGCTTTACTTTTTCTTCACATTAAAAAAAAATTAACTTTTTCCTCCATGACTTGAAATTTCTTTTATAAAGAACACTGTTAGTTTTATGTGACTGATTCTAAGAACTTGGTTATTACATTTAAAATGACATTTTAAATATCATATTAGTTGCATATTTAATAAGAGAAAAGCTTTCTTTTAAATGATTTTACTTTTGAATGAGTGCCAGAGACAGCAGATGGTACAAGGGATAAAATCTACTGCACCATTCCTGGAAAAGCTAGAAAGTGACTATGGCCTAAAATTCATACTCAGTTATTATTAGGAATCACTCTTTAAAAGAGTCCTAATGGTCCTTGCTGCTTTTCTTTAAAACACCAACAGGAAGTTACATTTGTTAGATAAGCCTTTTAAGAGGATGAAAAAAAAATTCAGTACTAGTTCAGTTTGACTTTTAAAACTGCTTGTGTCAATCAGTCACTCAACTAGTATTTATTAAGCACCCACTACATGTCAGAAACTCTGTTAAGCACTTTAAGGTAGAATGGTAGAATTTACTTATAATAATCGGGAATGCTATTTAAATCAATGAAGGATAGCCATGGCACAGTGGAGAGGAAACTAAACTTAGAATCCAAGGACATGTTTTGAAGGTCCCTGATTGGAATGTCTCTTTATGACCTTGAGTAAAGTACTCAATCTCTGTGGGGGTTGCAGGGTGTGTTCAAGGAAGACTAGTACCTTTGGGTGAGAGCTGCCAAGCCCTTTACAGGACTGCTTTCCCACTTTGGTGTCCATATGATCCACCTCTCACTTATTGCTCCAAAAAGTTATAAACTGTTTCAGCAGATGAGCTAAACCCAGTCAGGAATAATCAAGGGGTCTCAAACCCTACAGTGTATTAGGAGGATGTCTACTACAAGCATGTAAAGCATCCATCATTACATGGAACATACACACATTTATAGACAACAAAAAATCCAGTAAAACTGAAAGAACAGCTCTTGTTGTGATATCAACAGATATTACATCCAAACAGCAGCTCTGAGTGAACTAAGGTTGGCAAAAGAAAGCCAGCTTGCAGAAATAGCAGCTGGATACATGTTTTTCTGGGGTGGCTACAGTGAAAGGTTTTGCAATCAAAACTAATCGAGTAAACAAGTTCTTTTCCCTTCCAAAAGGAGTGAATGACAGGCTCATAACGATGTAACTTGTCATTTGCAGATAAATGCCATGCCATCAGTACCTGTGCTCCCACCATGAAGTCAAAGAACAATTTTATGAAGACCTAGAGTCCCTTATTGCCAATGTATCAAAAGAGGACAAGCTTATAATTTGGGGTCGTTTTAATGTTATAGTAGGCTGAGACTATTAGACATGGCAGAGAGTCCTTGGGAGAAATGGAGTTGGAAAAAGCAACAGCAATGGTCATTTACTATTGAAAACTTTCACATCTCATGATCTCGTCACCAATATGATATGCTGTTTACCTAAATGTAATAAAAGTTCATGGATACACCCTCACAGAAAACATTGGCATTTAATAGACTATATAATAGTAAGGAGAAGAAACAGATAGGATATGAAAGTAACAAAGGCAATGTGTGGTGCAGAGTGCTGGACTGATCATAGACTTATTCTCTCCAACCTGAATAATCACATTCAAAAAAAGCAGTGGCCCCAAGGCAAAAAAAAAAATCTACCAGAAGAATTAATGTCAACAGATTAGAGTGCTTCTCTGAGAGAGAACAGTTTGTTGCCAACTTGGAGGGGAAGGTGAGCCAACACACAGTTGGTAACAATGGAGCAAAGGAGTGCACAAGTTTTCACAGATTTAGTGTACAGCACTGTGTTGGTTCATCTGGGTCAGAATATTTGCAAACATCAAGACTGGTTTGATGAAAATGATGGGGAAATTCAGAAGCTATTCCATAGGGTGTACCAGGAGGATAGTTTATCCACCTCTAAGAAGGTAGTATTCAATTCAATCAAAAATAATGTACAAGGAAAACTTAGAGAGATGCAGGATTCTTGGCTCAGTAAGAAGACAGAAGAAATTCAGTTTTATGCTGAGAGTAACAATCTAAAGAATTTTTCTAATACAATGAAGGCTATTCATGGGTCAAAGACTTCTCAGTACTGATAGTGCCACATTGGTTAGTGATAAGGACATGTTCCTAGAGGAATTGACTGAACATTTACATAGTGTTCTCAATACACTACCATCAATCAATGCTGAAGCTAATGATCATTTACTTGATGTTGAAATCAATCACTCCCTATCTGAAATTCCAGCTGCAGAAGAGGTTTTGAATGCCATTAGGCTACTTTCATGTGGTAAAGCACTTGGTATGATTCTATTCCAGCTAAAATTTACAAGGTGGAGGGTCCATTGCTCATACAAAAGCTGACTGAAATTTTCCAGATTATATGGCAAGAAGAGGTTATTGTGCCCCAGGAGTTCAAGGATGCTTTCATTGTCCATCTTTGTAAAGATAAAGGGAATATTTTGTCCTGTGACAACCATGGGGAGGTCTCACTCTTAGTCGTTGCTGACAAGATTATTGTCAGAGTTGTCCTTCATAGGTTTATCCTACATCAGGAAAAAGGTCATCTACCTGAGAGCCAGTGTGGCTTCAGAAGAGCCAAGGAACAGTCAATATGGTGTTTGCCACTGTCAATTCCAGGAGAAATGACAGAAGCAGAACGGAGGTCTATAAACAACATTTGTAGATCTGACCAAGGCTTTTGATAATGTCAGTAGTGAGGGCTTATGAAAAATTATGTAAAAAAAACTCAGTTGCCCAAAGAAGTTCATCAGTAAAGTATATCAGTTTTATTATGGCTTGTTTGCCCGGGTTCTGGACAATGGATAATGTTCTCAAGCTTTCCCAGTCACCAATGGAGTGAAGCAAGACTGTGTGCTTGCTCCCATGCTTTTTAGCATGATGTTGTCAACCATGTTGTCAAATGTCTTTAAAGAGGACAAACATGGTCAGCTACTGCACTAATGGTAAATTCTTCAACTTGAAAAGGCTACCAACCAAAACTAAAGTGGAGGGAGTGTTGATGCATGACTTTTTGTTTGCAGATGTGCACTTAATGCAGCTTCTGAAGCTGAGAGACAACAAAATATGGATCGATTCTCTAGGCTGCTTGTGTTAATTTTGGCTTAACAATTAATACCAAGAAAACACAGGTCTTCCATCAGCCAACAGCACACCATCCATATGTGGAACCATAAGTTATAGTAAATGGTGAAGTTTTGAATACTCTGGATAAGTTCTCTTATCTTGGCAGTATACTTTTCAGGAATGTCAACATTAATAATGAGATTAACACACACATTTCTAAAGTTAGCTCAGTGTTTTGGAGGTTCTAAAGGAAACTATGGAGAGGAGAGGTATTAGACTGATTACCAAACTGAAGATCCACAGAGTCATTGTGCTGCCCTCATTGCTGTATGCCTGTAAAACCTGGACAGTGTACCAGCGCCATGCCAGGAAACTGAATGGTTTCCATTTGAATTGTCTTAGGAAGATTCTGAAGATCACCTGCCAGGATAAAATACCCAATATTGAGGTTCTTTCTCAAACTAAACTGCCAAGCATTCCAACTCTACTGAAGAGACCTCAACTCTGTTGGACTGGCCATATTGTTCAAATGCTGAATATAAGCTTGCCAAAGAAATTATTTTATGGAGAACTCTCACAGAGCAAGCATTCATAAGGTGGTCAGAAAAAGAGATATAAGGACACTGTTAAGGTCTCTATACGAGGGCATCTGCAAGGTCTCTCTTAAGAAATTTAGAATTGACTGTAAGACATGGGAGAAACTGGCACAGGACCACCCAAAATAGCATGCTTTGATCAGAGAAGGTGCTGTGTTCCAAGAGCAAAGTAGAATTGAATTAGCTCAGAAGAAATTCAAGATGCCCAAAAATTATAGAAGCCACCCCAAATGTTCATGGACTATTTGTGTCTGACTGTGGCAGAGCATTCTGAACTCATATTGGGCTGATTGACTACAGCTGGATCCTCTAACTCAACTCTAACATAGTGATGTCATTTTTGTCCTCTTCGAGAATGAAAGACAGCAACCAATCAACCAACCTCCATGGGCCTCAATCTATAAAATGAAAAATTGAATCATGTGACTTATTTTTTCATTAAGGATTTTCAATTGAGTATGTGATCCTGTTATCACATAGAACCCAAGACATATGTAATTCTTCTCTAATTAAATCTTAAACTATTTGAGGATAGAGATAATGTCTTATTTGTGTTTCCCTTAGCACCAAATAGTATTTTGAAGACAGTAGCCTGAGCCATTCATGAATGTTTACTGATTGATTATATTTGGAAAGACTTTTTTTTTTTAAGATCACAGAAAGTTAATAATTTGCAACATAGTAGAAACATTAATTCCACAAACCCAATCTTTTTCTTTCTTTATTTCTTTTTATAGGTCACAGTCCCAAAGGAGAAAAAAACATTAAAAAGGTTCACATTCAAAAAAATTATTTAAAATGTAGGTGCTTGGTTTTGGGGAAAAGGGAGGAGTATGTAAGAACAAGACACAAACAGAATGAGACAGAAATGACAAAAGCCATACTTCCTGATTTTAAAATTAAATGTGGTAAGTTTTTATTCAATAAATAGAACAGACCTAAAAAAATATGTACTTGAATTCTGAATTGTGCTCATTAAAAAAGAGGAGGGATGGGAGCAAGGAGAAGATGATGGAGAGAGTTAAAGAAAAACAGGAAAAAAATGAGCAAAAAGGGAAAGAAGAGAAGGAAGGAGAAACAAGAAGAGAGAGATAGAAAGCAAGACCAAAGGAGAATTCTGTAAGTTCTGAGGTTGTTCAAGAAGTCAATTTCTCAGTCCTATACTCAAACTTCCCAGAAGCAGATACTCAGAAGCAAATTATCACCTATCACCTCAGTCGGTTAATTGGCATTTCCAAAGATAATTATCACTTACCCTTTGAAATGCCAATTAGTTAATTAACCACTACTCTCAGCTCAAAGGTTTCCTTTCCAGAACTGAATAGCCATAGTAGCCCATTAAAAAAAAAAAAAAAAAGATCTTAGCCCAGCAGTGCTAAGAGAGATTTTAGAATTCTGGATAGGAATTCATGAGTATAAAAATGACCTCAGCTACTCATCAGCTGTGTGATTCTAGGTAAGTTATTAAGTTTCTTCCTGCCTCAATTTCCTTATCTATAAAATTAGGATGCCAATGCATTGAAATCTCAAAATTCTTGTAATGATAAAATTATATAATATTCTAAAACTCTATATTAATACTAGTTATTGTCATTATTATTATCATTCTCAAAAATCAATCCAAAAAAAAGCCCAGTTCTATCATGAGGACTGGCTCTTTCTATCCAGTAACTAAGATTTATAAACTCATAGAATTGTAGGACTTAAAAAAGATCTCATTCTAGTCCTCTTGTCCCAAATTCTTAAGATTGTTTTTGTGTTCCGAACACTTTTGGCAGAATTTGAGGAAGCTTGAGGAGTCCTCAGAAGAAGATACCGAAATCCATAAAGGAAATCAGTTATATTGCAATAATTATCAAAGTAAAAAATTAACTATATTGAAATACAACTATCAAAGTATAAAGAAAAAAACTAACAACTTCATAAGAATGAGATTAAATTTAAGGCACTGATTTAATCTAAACTATACTTAAAAGAATCACTTATAGCAAAATCAAAAGCCATTCTTCTGCTTGAAGACCTCTAAATAAGAGGAACTCCCCACTTTTTGAGACAGTCCATTCCATTTCAAGACAGCTAGAATAATTAGGAAGTTTTGTGGTGTTTTTGTTGTTGTTTGTTTTCTGACAAAGTTAAGCTTTAAATAACCTCTTTGCAGTTTTCTGACTTTGCTCCATTTTTGACCAGACAGAGTTGGCCCAATAGGATAAACCCAATTCTTTTCCCATAAGACAACCTTTCAAATAGTTGAAGTTGCTATCATATGTTGTAATGGGCTGAAGCTCTTGAGTTATTGCACTGAGCTCCCAAACATGTGAGGCTAAATAGTAACTGGACAATAATCTATTAATATATGCTTGGAGAAAGAATGGCCCCGCCCACTCTGTGCAAGTTTTGATGTGTTGTATAGGAGATGATGCAGAGATTATTTGGTGGGTGGAGTGAGAGAGGTAGAGGCACTGCTGGCCGGATTTGTGTCGGAACTGCTCTCACTTCGTTTCACCATTCCCCTTCACCTCCACAAAGAATAAAGCTCAAGGATTTTCCATTATTCTGACTCTGGCTGATTCTAATATACTCTGGGTGCTAAACGCAATCAACCCAATATGCCCCCCTAAATCCTGTCTTCTTCAAGCTAAATATATGTTTGTCTTCCCACTAATCTTCATTTGACGGGGATTCAAAGTCCCAGATGGTTCTGGGACCATCTGGGCTGCTCTCCTTGGAACTTTCCCCCATTTATCAGTGTCCTTCATAAACTGAAGCATTCAAAATGGCACAGAATTGAACCAATGAGGTCTGATGAAGGCAGACTCATGGGATCATAATCTTAGAACCAATTTTTTAGTTGTTGTAATTGCTAAACATATCTTTTATTGCCAAGGAAGAAGATTGAAACAAAATATACACCCTCTCATAAAACATGCCCCCTCCTCCACCAGACTTAAATGAAACAACTCTCACTGCCTGGTAGGGGAACAGTCAGGGATTCCTCTCAAGACAGATGGGAGGGAAAGACTTTGCTTCTTTATTTCTCTTAATGTAGCCCAAGATCCCATTAGCTTATAAAGCAATCCCATCACACTTTTGGATCATTGAGTTTGACGTATTCCCCAGATCTTTATTCAGACAAGCCTCAATTTCATTATCTGTAGAAGGCCACAGACAGTGAGGAAACTCTGGGTGAGGTACAAGACCCTTCAGCCCAGAGGGAACCTGCTAACAATGTCTGGTTCAGCTCCCCATCTCCTCTAAGGGCTCTTGACTTTCCTGAGAAGTCAGGTTACAACCTGTGTTGTAATTGAAGTAGAGTAATACCAAGTGGCAAAGAGTGATAGCAGGTAGCAAACTACATACAATAGCAAGTTGTTTGTGTAGTTCCACATGCACAGTATATAGTTAGCACATGCTCAATGTTGTTTTGGTATTAGGTATGAAGGGGGAAGAACTGAGAATAAATGGACTATATGTCCACTATCCTCAGGAGTCTTGTCTCATCACTTCTCCACTAAGGCATATATTTTAATCACTCTGGCATGGGGGCTCTAGAAAGCATGGTATGTTTTTTCACCCCAAGTTGGGAGCTCTAGAAAGCAGGACACAATATTTTAATCACTCCAGCATGGGCGGGGAGGAGTTTAGAAAGCAGGACATAACATTTGGCACCGAAATGTGGAGCTCTAGGTGACGTCTTATACATATTAGCTTGACACAATCTGTCAAATTCAATGGAGAAGTCCCCGAGACCTGGAAGGGTAAGTATAAAAACAAGCAAAGGGGAAGAATTTGTAAGGGCTAATCTAGTCACTTTCATTTTTTTCAGCCGAATGGGGAAAATATCAAGAAAAGAGCCTCCCTCCCCAGGGAAGTATGAAGCATGCTTAGTTAGGTTAACAGAGAAGCAAGGTTTGTTAGTAACTCAGAAGCAGATCACCGAGTTCTCAGACTCTGGAGAGCCTCTCTGTGGCTTTGTAAGATGGAGAGTTTGGAGCCAGAGATATGGAAGTTAGTAGGACAGCTAACTGAATACAATGGATTAAAATTGGTTTTAAGGAATCCCACAAGTTTTAAATACAAGGAAAGATTTTAACTTGGACAGCCAGATAAGAAAGTATAAGGAGAAAAACAAGCAGAAAGTTGGTGCCCTGTAGCCCCGGAGGGTACAGCACGTGGGATGGAGCTAAGGAAGTCATTTTTTAAAAAAGCATTTTACTGATTTATATAGCTTGTTATTGCTCTAGAAGATTTGCAGGGCATGGCCAGTTTGGTGAGAAAATAGTTAAGTATCTTAAGTACAATTGCCAGTTGGGCAGAAAAGGAATTAAGTACCTTAAGTACCTTGCTGATGGGCTTGCTTTTCACCTTCAAAGTTCATTTTCAATTCTTACTACACCTGAGCATGCATCCTAAGGGTATTCCCTATCTCCTGACCCTTCTTCCTCAACTCCTGAGTAAGAAAAGTGGGAAGGGTACTAACACCATCAGCACCCGTCCATGCAGCAGTTTTTCCCACCCCCTATGTGCTCATTACAAGAGGCAGGGCTCAGCTCCAGGGCCCCAGGCAAAAAACACTTGGGGGATGCTGGCAACTGCTATTACACCCCAAGAGGAGTCTTTAAGCAAGCCAGTGGGGGAAGGGAATTGCAATTAGGAGAATAGCGCTGTATGCTGCTGGGACTACTGAGATATCCCCTGGAGAGATGAAACCTGTCCCTGTCCAGCCTACAGATCCCTTGTTTCCATTCACACTCAGCTTGGCTATTTCACCTTCTGAGAGTGCTTACGAAACAGTGTCTATCAATAGATAGATCTAGGAAAGTGGGGAATGTGTAGCTAACATCCCATTCACTGGCCAAAGATTCCAGCAAACACCCATATTTCTGGCATAGAGGATCAATAGCAACTGAACTTAGTGCTACCCCTTTGAGATGGAAATTTGAAGGTAAAACAGGAATTTTTACTCCTTTTGTAGTAAAAAAAAAATCCCCATCAATCTATGGGGAAAAGACATCTTACAAAAGTTAGGATTACAATTAAGTATTTTGGCTTTTTAGGCACAGGCAGCTGTCAAAAGTCTGCCAGCACTCTCACCTGTTCTCATTCAATGGAAAACTGATATACCAGTGTGGGTGAAACAGTGGCCCTTACCAGTGAAAAAATTCAGGCCTTATTAGATATAGTACAGGAGCAACTTGACCAAGTACACTTACAATCTTCTCTAAGTTTTTGGAATTCCCCTGTATTTACTGTAAAAAAGAAATCTCAAATCCGTGTTGTAATAGACACCTTTTCAAGATTTACACTTACAATACCAGCAGCAAAAGAGACAGCATGAGTGGTCACTGAATTCCTTAAAAAGCTTTTTCAATTATGGCTGTGCCATAAGCAATACAAACAGATAACGGAACTGCATATACTTCTAAACATTTTGCACACTTTTGTGCACAGTATCAGATTTTACATACCTCTGGCATACCCTTTAATCCTCAAGTAGAGAGGAGAAACAGAGACATTAAGATGCTTCTCCAAGAACAAAAAAGAAAGAGAGCCACAGGTAACCCCAGAGAACTTCTAAATTTAGCTCTATATGTTATAAATTTTTTTTTATTTTTGATGGAGATGCACTGGCTCTGGCAGACAGTTTCATAACCTGCTGAAAACAATGTCCAGTGCAAGCAGCTCCACTATCTTTAGATAATTGCCAGGTGATGTGAAGAGATCCAGAAAGTGTGAATGGAAGGGACCAGATAGGTTAACTGCTTGGGAGAGAGGTCATGAAGATGTAATTAACTTCATTTTATGTGATATTATTTGGGGTTTGTCATGTCCAGAGTCTAACAATTATTTTTCTCAAATAATGTTTATGACAGGCATGAGACCTTTGTATATTCTTCAAGTTTGGGGCCTTTTCATTCCTTATTCTTGAACTATCATTTTCCAATTTATTTTTATGTGTGTGTGTGTATGAGACTCACCTTTGATTCAAATTAATGTTTCAAAGTAAATGTTGATTTGATTTGGAGAATCTTATCAAATTCTCCAGAAGTTCCTCTAATTTTTCATCCTTTTGCCAAAAAAAGTTTCATAAATACAATTATTTTCACAATTGTTTTCTGTTGTTATTCTTAACACTCAGTTTGAGCACTACAATATATAATAGCCAAGACTATATCTTGGCTGCTGAAGGAGGTATATGTGTGGTTGTGAATTGATAATTATTTTTACACCTTAATTCTGGGACTCATGGAAATCTTTTATAGTATTGTGTTTGTTCATATTGTTTGTTATGTTACTATTTGCTTGTATGATATTACAACTTGCCTGTGTGATTCCTCCCATGCTGATGGATTTAACCACTGGTATATACCTGCTTCAATTAAAACAAAAGAAAGGGTGAGATGTAGAGGGCCACAATAATGGGGGAACTTTGGGTGAGGTACAAGACCCATCTGCCCAGAGGGAACCTGCTAACAATGTCTGGTTTAGCTCCCCATCTCCTCTAAGGGCTCTTGACTTTCCTGAGAAGTCAGGGGACGGTAACAATCTGTGTTGTAATTGAAGCAGAGTGATACCAGGTGGCAAAGAGTGATACCAGGTAGCAATCTACATACAATAGCAAGTTGTTTATGTGGTACCACTGCACAGTATATACTTAGCACATGCCCAGTGTTGTTTTGGTATTAGGGTATATAAAGGGGGAGAAACTGGGAATAAATGGACTCCATATTTCTCCCATCTTCAGGAGTCTCACTTCATTATTTCTCCACTAAGACAGTATATTTTAATCACCCCAACTTAGGGGCTCTAGAAAGCAGGACACAATAATTATCTATAAAAGAAAGGGTTTAAGTTAGATGACATCAAAGGTCCCTTCCATCTCTAAATCTATAATCCTAGAATCTAGACCTTACATATAAGGAATGTAAAAATTTAAGTGACTTGACCACAGGTATATAGCTGTCACTTAATCCTGTATTCTTTCTAATATACCAAGCTATCTCCATTGTACTACTCTTCTCTCATCAAAAACAGAAACTAATATTTTTCATAGCTACACTGAGAGGTAGGTGCTTTATTAGTCTCATTTTACAAATAAACAAACTGAGGCTGAGAAGTTTTACTGATTTGACCAGAGTCTCGCTGTAATGAAAATCTTCCTGACTTGAGATTTAGGACTCTGTCCACTGTGCCAACTAAGTACCAACTTGGAAAATTGCAGTCAGATCTACTTAGTTCATTTTTTCTTAATGTTCCCCGGGAAAGACAGAGAGACATTGATTAAAAAGCTACTTTATTCCCAAATACTAACTTAATTTATTGCTACTACAAAAATGAGCACCAGGTACCAGTCACAATGACAAAAGCATCTATAAAATGAAAATCTGGTCTATATGTACTTGGTGGGATTGGCTTTATGATTAGACAGAATTGGAAGTGACAACCTGTGTGTTTGGGGACACCATGCCCAATGATATCTCTTCCCCTACCTCCTGATACTTTGGCCTGAAATTTGGCCTTTTGATTTACATAGAATTTCAAGTTTTCTAGGGTCTGATAAAAATGCAAGTATCAATGAGAAAGAATGAATCCTTTTAAGCTAGGATATCTTAAATTGCCTTCATGTACCCCAACCAAGAAGTATGTGGATAGATTTCAGGCAATCCGCAAAAGGGGGAGTGAGGAAATGACATCTTTATTTTCACTAACCTCAAACTGAAATTTAACATTTCCTTCAATTATTTGAAAAATATTTTTTTCTGAGAAGGGATCCAAAAACTTCATTAGACTTCCAAAATGGGTCCATACCACAAAAAATTAAAGAACAACTACCTTAAATTATTATCAGGTGACATCTTAAATTAATTAACAGTTAAGAGAAGCAAGATATTCTGAAAAAGTGAGCAGGTGCTAACACAGCAGAGGCTGAATTGGCCTAAAGGGGCCATTTCTTGAAAGGCACCTGGGAAATTTGGCACTGCCTTCATCCTGCAATGTAAACAGAGGTATACTACAACCAACTCCAACAAAGTTTCAGTTTGAGACTTTAGATTTCCTGGAGACTCCAGAAACAAGATAGTGCTTGGATATTTTGGGGATGAGAAACTGCTTGGCCATATGATGGCTCACCAGTCAAAGGACTTGTGATATGACAATATGATGCAGAACCCACTAACTAGTCTCTTTGTCTTCCCTTCCCTTATGATAGTGAGGCATGGTTGGCAGGAGGGGAAGTTTAAGGAAGAAAATACTGTATCAATTAAAAGTTCAGAAATATCTCAGAGACATTGTAGGTTTGGTGTTAGACCACTGTAATAAATAAATATTATAATAAAGCCAGTTACACAATTATTTGGTTTCTCTGTGCATATAAAATTTATGTATATACTACAGCATAGTCTGGTAAGTGTGCAATAGTATTATGTCTAAAAAACACTATCTATAACTTCATTAAAACACTTTATTGCTAAAAAATGCTAAATAGTACTTGAGCCTTCAATAGTCATAACCTTTTGGCTGGTAGAGGGGTCAATGTTGATGGCTGCTGATTGAGCAGGGAGGTGATTTCTTGAAAAACAAGACAACAATAAAGTTTGCCACATCAATTGACTATTTCTTAGTGTTAAATAAAGTGGGACTCCTATATCTCTGGGACATTTATCAGTAATGAATCAAAGAGTGGGAAGAAAGGTAACATACCATCTTTGCATTAAGGGTTAAATTTCTTAGAACTGAGAATAGTCAAATCACATCTATGAGTTCAGAACAGAAACCCTTTAAGGAAGAGTTGAGTACAGTGCCTTATCCTGTTTTCAGCAACGATTCCTCAATGTTACACTTAGAACAAAGAATGAATTTTACCTGCCGGTCAATTTTGCCTTGAGATGAACCCAGTGCTTAGCAATTACATATTTATCTTCCCACCGAGAAAAAATATTAATTTCAACTATTTTGTCCTTAAAAGGGACTTCCTAATGTCACTGTACACTTTCATGGGAAACCAAGGGAGGGTCTATATACACTTAAAGGGTCTTTTCACCTCTCTGATCTACTTAGAATACCTGGGAACCTCCCTATATGACACTACCAGTGCATCATCAACTATGCACCTATTTTTTTACCTGACTAGTTTACCTGACAAGTGACTTGACCTCCCTGAACCTCATTTTCTTCATCTGTAAAATGAAAAGATTTAATCTTTTTGTGTCTTGCGGTCCTTTCATATATGGTCTGATGAAAATTGTAAACTAGACCTCTTTTCAGGAAAAAAAATGTGTTTAGATTTGTAAAATAGAATCCATAGGATTATAAAGGAAATCAATTATACTGAAAGTACTTATCAAAATTACAATAAAAAGAAAATCAAGTTCATGAACTTTGGATTCAGAACTCTTGAACCATAACTTGTAAGAAAATATTTCTCCTGATCCTTTCTAGAATTGATCCAAATGTATTTGTATGGAACATAGAATGTTAGGGTTTTTTCAATTATTACATTTTTTTCTTTTAAAAAAAAAAACCTTTTTTGTTATAAAGGCTGACTTTCTGGTACTAGAAAGAGGAACAGATATAGAGAAATTTTAGGTGATATAAGAACAAAATATATTAATAAAAAAATCTGTTTAAAATCAACAGGAGTAAAGAACATATATCTCAAAGAAGTCTTGATCATTAACACTGTACTGGGAGACAGAGGTCTCAAGGATAGACATACTCCTTTTTTTGGTCTCCCAAACACTGTGATTCCTGCAAAATACCACATCCTATCATTTTGAAGTTTGACAAAATATTAACTTTTTTCATAAATCCCCAAATCCATCTGGCAGTTGTAAGCAATTCTAATGGTCAACAACTGACTCCCACTATATCCATGGTAGAGAAGACAGGAAGGAGAAGCCAAGCTTTCCCAAGCATTATGACATACTAGGAGAATGGAGGGACAGGGAGAAATAAACTTTCCTTACTGTGTTAAGAAGGAAGCTAGCCACTGATCTTCAAAGAAGAAAAGAATTTTGCCTGAAGCCTTCTTATAAATGTAGAGAAAGGGTAGTTCTCCAGGTTCATGGTATTTCTAGAAAGCTATCAAAAAAGAGTGAAGAATTAGCCAACATTCCTTTAAAGGGATGACCCAAGACAGACTTTTGAGTTAGCTGCAGAATGATAGCCTAAAGACCTAGACTCTCATCATTTGACATTTAGATGATAATTTAAAAATTAGTATAGTAGGGAATCAGCACTGCAATTCTATATGGTTCTCTAGCCTGTAACCCCAGGGTCCAGTAGACCCTATCAAAACAGTAGAATTGGCCCAATGACAAGAAAACAAAAACAAAAGCAAAAATTGGTGTTAAAATATTTGAGGATGAAAAGTAAAATTTATAAATATAAAAATGGGTAAAAATAAAGGATGATTTATCTCTAGCCCTCCTCTTAGATTTTTCTATTTCCTCATTCTTACTCCCTAGATATATCAGCCCTCAAGAAGTACCCAGGATTCATCCCTATCCTCTACCTGTACCTTCTAGCGATGAGTTTAACTAAAGGCTGGGCTTCCAAGATTTTTTCCAAGTAGACTCAACCTTATATCATGTTGATATGATATGATTTGAAGACCTTTCCTTTCCTAAAATGGTTTAGGATAGTAATTGCTCCTGAATCCATCATTTTGCAGGAAGATGTAAGCTTTCTAAAGACAGAAGTTTGTTTTTTATATCTTCAAGGATTAGCACAATGACTATCATAATAAATTCCTGAATTGAATTATAGGACGGAACCCAAAGAATCAAAGTGGGGTCACAGTACATTTCCAGTACAGAATAAGGTAAGTCTAAAGCCAGTTCAGGACAGGTGATTTCCTGTCACTGTAACTGCACCTTGTTCATTCACAGTGTCCTAAATATCATTAAAACTTTTCAGACCTTTGTATGGTTCATAATACAGTGAATCATTAGAACCTAACTTGAGCTTTCCCATGTAGGTCTGCCATAGCTGACAACTAACTGACATTCTACTCTTAAGTGAAAATTCTTGTTACTGACAGGTTGGGTGATTATCTTAGGGACATAGTCAGATGAGATTGCCTCCATTAGAACTAGAGCAGTATTTTCCAAACTAATTTAGTCCTGGAATTCTTTTGAGGATTAAAATATACTGAAAGAACCTACAAATGAATGGCTGAAGCCTGGGGATATTACATACCCTGGGGATTAGAAAAAAAGGACTACAGATATTTTGGAGCAAAGTAGAAAAATATTAAATCCTTTTCCATACCTAGGATGTACAAATAATAAGTAGTTCTATGTACACAGTTTGCTATTTTGTATTTAGAGGAATAGTAGTAACATTTTCTTGTGGCATGGAACACCAGTTTGGAAAAGTTCTAGAAGAATATACTTTTAGGATGGGCAAATGTCCTTCTAGAAGAAAAGTGCAGTTTTGTGCAATTATGCAGAAATTTTAGCCTGTGTATGCATTTTGGATAGTTTGGGTAGTTCCTATCCACTCTACAAACATCTCTTTCCAACCCCTGCTCCAACTATCAAATAAAATAAGAAAACCAGTGTGAAGAGGAAACTTTGTATCTGTTTTCTCATTATTGGACTTTGAGACTAAACTACTTGAATAGTCACCTTAATACTCTGCTCTTTTGATTAATTCATTCATCAAGTTTATTGAGTGACTATCATGTGCCCAGCACTGTGATAGATATTGCTAAATGAGGGATGTATAAGGCACAAGCTCTTTCTTTTTAGAGATTAGTGTCTATGGGAAGATAAGGCACCTATACATCAAATACTTTAGGAACATCTCAAGGAAGCATATGATTTAAGTATACTCTGGGAGTTCAGAGGAAAGAAATATCTGGATGACTGAGTAATCTGGGAGGATGTCATGGAAAAGGAGGAAGTTAAATTAAGTTTTAAAAATTATAAAGTAGAGGGGAAAGGGAAGATTAATCTGCTCAGGAGAAGAACCATGAATAAAGACCTAGAATGAGCCACCAGCTTGACGCAAGCATTAGAAGCAAACACAGAACTATCAGAACGTTGAGACTAAACTCAGGAATATTTAATATCAAAGGTGAAGGAGAAAGTGATCATGTGGAAGTGAGGAGAATCAAGCCAAGGCTAAGATTATTGTAAATAGACAGGATTACTGATGACTTACCAGAAAGTAAGTAGAATGGGAGAAGCAGGAAAAGAACAAAAAGGAGAGAAATCTGATTATAGAGAGTTAAGGAGAGAATGGATTGTCTCAAAATAAAGGAAGTAGACATAGATTATTTATTTGGAGATTTTGTCAGTAAAGGGAAAAAAAAGAGGCCCTGTAGAGTTAAGCATTTTGTTTTCCAAGATGGGGAGATTCTGTGCATCTTTGAAAGCAGAGGAAATAAAGACATATTGAAATAACTCAGCACTCTAATCACTGCAATGACCAATGCTGACTCCAAAGAACTAACAGTGAAATCTACCTCCTTTCTCTTGGCATAAAGGTGATAGATTATGGGTATGTACATACTGTTAGATGTAATCAATATTTTGGCTTGTTTTACTTATACTTCTTCACTACAGGTGAACATTATATCGTAAGAAATGTCTTTCAGAACAGACTGATATAAAAAATAAATTTTATCTAGGAAAAAAGAAAATAAGAGGAGAGGGAGAAGCTTAGAGAATGAGAAATTGAAAATTCTAGAGAAAAGAGAAATGTATGAGTATAAATGTAGTGTAAGTTTTCACTACAAGATTCCATTGCCTCTTAAAGGTACAGTATAGTATAATTATTAGTAGTCTCTGTGGTAAAAGCTATTGAAAATGATGTTCAGGAGAAAGCTTCCTCAAGAGTTAAGTAGTATTGGGACCAACGAAACAGCGGTAGTATAAAGTTACACCAAATAAATGTAAGTTGTTAATTGTCATTTCCTTTTGACACTCTCTTTGTATCAGATGCTCCCTCTCTAAAACAAGGGAATAACAGTTGCAGTAGAATACAGACAGACTGGGAATACTGATTTTGTAAATCCTCAGAGATTTGCTCTGGTTATTTAATATATTCTGGGGAGTTATGAGGGTGTCTTTCAATCCATTATGAAAATATATGCTAAAAGTAAATCTATCTCTCTTCCTGGAAGATAGCTGCCCTTCACATCTCATTTACCTATGGAGAATTGTGGGGACATAAGGAGGAGTTCACTTAGAGGATTTTGGTAAAGTTGCTGTCACAGAGAGAATCAAATTAAACTTCCTTTAAGTAATCTCTTAGTTAAACACAATGGTTATTTTAAGCAAAATTTTGGAAAATGTAGCTCAGTGGAATAACAAGGTTATTTGATTTTCTTAAGATAACAATTACAAGAGTGAGAGATAGAGACAGAGAGAACAAAACTCCCCTGGAAAATATTAGAATATTCAAGTATTAAAAAAAACCCTTATACTCAAATGTCTAATCTTAATCCCTCATTTGCTTTAAGTATTTAAATATTTTCTCTAATCTTTTTCATGTAAACAGAATTGCTTGAACTATCTATTTGTTAGAATAATATTTGATACACTTCAATTCAATTTGATTCAATGCAACCAGCAATTATTAAGCACTTACGTTATACAGAGGACTCCACTAGATATTGGAGATACAAAAGTGGAACATAGAACAGTTCCTACCCTGAAAGAACTCACTATGTAGTTGAGGGGATGAAATACATACAATAATTATAATAACCATTAGGACAGGGACAGGCACTAGAGCTGACTCCAAATTTCAGAGTTCCTCTACCTATCCTAACGTTCCCATGAAAACAAAAAGAGCAGGAAAACACTGGGAATAGGGAGCTCCCAGTGAGAATCTTTTTTTTTTTTTTTTTTTTTTGCATGTTGGCCTTCATAAAGGCAGCATATGTCAGAGGAGAACATTTAATCCATAGATTTTAGCATCATATGATTGCCATTCGTTAATATATTTTTCTATATTCTTGTGCATATATTTCAGAGTTCTAACAGTTTTCTTTTACCTTTTGGAATGTAACAAGATATTCCCTAATTTTTTAGAAGTTGTTAGGTCTTATGTGATCCTAACTGGTTCTTGAACTTCTGTGAATGCTTTTCTTTGACACAGGAGCTCTGAACTTTGGCTATGACATTACTGATATCTTTTTCTTTTGGGGTTACTTTCATAAAATGATTGATGAATTCTTTCTATCTTTACTTTGCCATGCTGCCCTGGAAGTTGACACTGTCAATTCTGAAAACAAATGACCAAAAAGTCACAGAGGTTATGTAGCCACTGTTAACTCTCAAAATATCAAAGAGCTCTCACCGCTTATCACAACTACAGTTAACTCTGAAAATTTAAAATAAAAATAAAGACCTAAAAGTGGTCATAAGTAAAAAGTCTTCTTTATTCTATTGGAGGAGGGAAACTACACAGTTGTAGTAGGACTTCCTCTGATACTAAGGAGACCTGTTGTAATGTGGGCAAATTACAATTCATATACCAATGGCTATGCAATGAGTTGTACCTTTGACAATGAAAGGTAATAGCCACAATGAGATAAGTTTGATACATAATAGAATATTATGACTGAAACATGGATACTGCAGGTGTTATCCAAGCTCAGACCACTTGGTGTTAGTGTGAAGTAATACTGTCTAGATAGTTGTTAAATCAAGCTCAGGATACAGCTTCCTTGCTGGGCCTTAACTCTGGAAAATAGAGTCTCCTAATAGAAGTAAAAAAGAGAGTCTTAGCATGGAAATATTAACAATATAAAGGGAAGAATTATTCTTTCTTATAGAATTTGAGTCACAATAGTCAAAATACCTGTTTCTTCTCTGGGGTGCTCATTGTATTGGGGTTGTACATCCTAAAAAAAGTGCAATGTGGGTCACATAGCCATTTAAATCTTACCATGATAACAAAATGGCTAATGAAAAGACACAGAGGATAGAATACTGGGCTTGAAAACATGTGTTCAAATCTGACCTCAGATAGTTACTAGCTATGTAATTCTGAGCAAGTCATCTAACCTGTTTGTTTGCCTTGGTTTCCTCATCTATCAAATAAGCTGGAAAAGGAAATGGAAAACTGAAGTGTGTTGCAGTTTGAAAGAATTTGAAGAGATTCTCTTATAGTAACAAAAAATTTTACACCATAGGTGATGGACTAATCTCTAAGGAGTGAGTCTAGGAATTAGAAAAAGTTTGGGGAGAATATTTATATTGAAAATTTGGGGCTTAGCTAGAAAGCTAACAACTACAAGGTTATAAATTATAAAAGAGAAATAAAGAAGGAGCCTGTTTTTAGTTTTTAGTTCTCTACCTTCCTTAGCTAGATAAGCAGTTTTAAGTAGATCCTGAACTCTGACCCATCAAGACTCTTCAGTATTTTTGCAACAACAACAAAAAACCCCAAATAGGGTCATAAAGTCAGAAACAACTGAAATTACTGAACAACAATAAATATATTTGGAATAGATTGTACAGATGAACAATAAGTTTACCCTGGACAAATAGGAGAAAAACAAGATTTTATTTTATTTGAGAAATTCCACAACTCCTTTATTCACCCCAAGCTTGTCATGAAAAGAAAGCCTTATTTTTTTTAAATTGCTAACTTGCTACTATTTTCAATATATCATTATATATATATATGTATATATATACATATATATATATATATATAAAAATGTCTCTGAAGAATAGAAATAATAATCAGAGAGTGAACAGAAGAGATATATGATAGATGTGAGTGGGCTGCAATAGTTAGCCAATAATGAATCAAAGACCAGGAGTGAGAAATGCCATCAAAAATTTAATAATAGGAAGAGAAGGTGATGGTTACTTGACATGAGTGAAGAATAACAGATAGATAATCAAAATATTCTACTGATCATCTCATAATATCAAGAAAAACAAGGAAGGCCTCTAGAACATTGAGTGAATGCTTTAGGGAAAACTTATGGTTGGACATGGACATGAGTTATACAATTTAGGTGGGTAAGGATAAATAGATTTTCATTGTTGGAGGGAAATCCCAAATTGATGATATCATGGAATTATTTGAGTATTTGACTATATACCTACCAAAATGCCATGTAATATAGAAGCTGAAAAAATAATTTATATCTAAAGAAACTGAAGAGGAAACTTAGATATGAAAATGGGAGAAAATTATTTGATTTCCCCAAAGATTTCCTTTTGCTATATACTCCTATAACAGAACTACACCTACCTTTTTCTTCCCTCTTTCTAAAGTTGGATTTAGTATCCTCATCAATTATCATATAACATAGTAATCATGATATAGCTTAGGGTTTGGGGGCAAGATTATTTTTTCTTCTCCCCCCCTTATTCTATCATTGTTCTTTTTGAAAAGCTGGGATAATTAAATTTTTTGTCCATATACTTTTTATTTAAGATTTCTTTAACTATAGCTCTGAAAAAAACAAGCTTTCATAAAGCCCAATGGGATTCAAATGCAGCCCAAATCACTCTACTTCTCACTGATTGGCTGATAATAGGTTCAAGTCTCATTTGCTCATTGTTGGAATTTTAATGTCCCAGAGTGAGTGTAAATGGCAGTTGTTTCTCTTCTGGCCAGAAGACCCTCAGGTCTTCCCCTCCCAGACTGATTCTTCTGGGAAGGCAAACTAAGCTATCTTTTCACTCTGTTCTTAAAACGAGCATTTAACTACTGACTGAGTGTTGCTTCAGACAAATTGACTTCTGTCAAAAAGTCAAATGCATCCTAGGCCACTGCCAGTATGTCTGACCATTGGACTGATGATTCTGGAGGAGAAAATGAGGCTGATGACTAGCTGATGACTACCTCACTCAAATCCAATTCATTTGCAAATCAAGACATCACCCTCCCAATGTCATTGATCTTCTTCAAAGAAGGAAGAATATTAAAAATAACAACAACAATTACAAAGCATATTAGATACATTAGCAAATCTGTTTCTCAGATTTTGAGATTTTTGAGATACTTATTTTAAAATAGGTAGTAATAAAGATTGTTATCTTGATTTTATAAATAAGGCAATTGATGTTCAGAGAAATCAATTGTCTTGTTTAAGATTACATTAAAAATAGTTCAGAGATTTCAATGGAGCCGCTGATGCTAGGGCCTTTTTTGTTATAACAAATATCAGTTCTAACCCCCAATCTATACTTCCTCTGTCCACCCTACCTGAGTCCCAAATCAAACAAATTTCAGCTTAATGATTGGTTTCATGGTTGTATTCAAAAACAGTATATAAAATGGTTTCTCACAGACTAAATTTTCAGCCATAAGTTAAAGTGACTATTATAATGCTGGATAAAGTGAAGCAAAATAGAGAGAGTAGAGAGTTATAATATTTTATTTATTGGAGAGCTTAATTAATTGATTAGATTGGACTCTCATCTCCAAGTATCCAGTATCTAATGTGACATTCCAGAGATGCTTTATAGGGTTTTAGTGATGAAGAAGAACAAAGACAGAAGGGAGGGAGGCAGAGTGAGCACTGGTCATTCTGATAAATTGGGAAAATCTGGAATCATGATGTCTAAGATAGAAGATCTACCCTATATCTGGGATTAAACATTTATAGTTTATAACCTTAGAGTAACCAGCCCCAAGTTATATCAGTCCTAATGGTCTGGGGTGAGGGTGGGGTTGCAACCAGGGGGACTGAGGTAGAACAATTAGGGAAAATGAGGTAGAACAATCAAAGGAAACTGTGGCATTCTATACTCTTTCTTCTGAATATTTAAATCATTGAATCACTTTCCCCTTGACACCCGGAAGGTCTTAGCATGATAATTTTGATCGCCTCCACCTGGGAGCTGATGAGAGGAACAAGGTTAGAAAAGATGCAAGGACATATGGCAAGGGCAAGGAGAAGGAGAAGCAAAGATCCCATAAGGGATGTAATAAAGGTGGTTAGCCATGGGGAGGAATTAAACAGAGACTGGACCAGTTCTTTCCCTGACTCTGCTCCAGTTGTCCAGATTCTTACAAACCAGGGCCAGACTTTCCCTAATTACCCGAGAGTTATTAGCATAAAAATAGCATTCCTTCACAGGACAGGCCAACGATTGTCAGCTACTAGTCCCGATAAACAGCAGTTAGGTCTCACAGACAACTCTGCTAATTGTCCTCTCTTTATTTATAAACCTTTAAAAACTTGAACATCCACAGACACAAATATCCAGTAACAGATAGATGACCAGGGTAAATACTTAGCCTAAGTATTGACTCTGGTCAGTCACAGGGGGAAAAATGCAGGAACATGACTATAACATAATATAAAAACTGATGCTTCAGCACATACAGGACACAGGATAAAGTAGCCTTAACTCAGTTTTAATACAGGTAATTGCCCCAATACTTTCAGAGGGTGGAGCTTTAAAATTCCCAAATTATATTAGCTACAAGCCCAAGAAATTTTTCCTCCAATAACAAATTCCATTAACCAAAGTTTCAGATAAATCCCTAACAGTTATTTACCACTTCTATTGATAACAATAAGAAATTTGTCCCAGTAAATTCACACAATTATTTTACATATCTAGGTAGATGTTTCATAACTGAACATTACATTAATCATTTTGCTTTTAAAATACCCAATACATAGAAAAATTCCAAATTGCATGTTGTCCATAACAGAAACATTTTCAAAAGGACAAAGAAAAAACTATTATTTTCAGAGACCCTTTAAATGATGCTACAACTTTAGCCAGCCAGCTTATTTACTTTCTCTCAATGGCAAGTTTCTTCCCAAGTCCCCCATGCTTTCTGCCCCAACTCTTCTCTTTCCCTCTGTTTCTGTTACTTTCCCTCTGTTTCAAAAGGTAACATTTTATCTAATTAGAAGCATGTGATCTCTTTCAGATAAGTTATCAGAACTTTGTTTTAACAAGCCATTGTTAAAATGAACCAAATCAAATACAGCTTTAAAAAGTTTTTCTCCTCAGTGGCAAGGGTTTCAATATTCAAACAAATTCTAAGATCTTATACTCAAGATAAACAAATCTAGCATGCACAGGCAATAGTAAAATTATTTCCCACAATTTCAGAATCATAATACCATTTTAAAATGCCCAAAAGAATACTTTTTTTCCCTGCCTCAGTTTTAAAGCAATTAGCATAACTTCTCTGTCTCTCTAGAGCTTTCATCTCTCCAGGATGAGCTTCAAACAGATAAGGTTTTATTGGCCTTTACTTCTCTCTCAGGCTTTTCAGGGGGAAAAATATTTTTCTGCCAGTTTAAAAAGTAGCCAAACCTTTCCTGTTCTCTTAACTTATAAATTAGTGTAACAGGTTAAGAAATTAGAAATCACAAGGAATTTTTTATATTAAACACATTTGCAACATTGAAATGACCAATTACCAATTTTCTTAAAACTTAACAGAACTCTTAAATCCACAAAACAAACAAGTCACATAGAACACAGAACACTAATCACCCATAGACTGCACAATTACAGCATTAAACAAGACATTAACACAACAGACTAGGGGCTTTTCAGAAATCTCAGGAATGATCCTCTGGGAAGTTTTTTCTCTTTTCTCAGTAATCCAAATGGAGCCTTTTAAAATAGGGTTTCAAGCTCCAGTTTGGTGCATTTTTCTGCCTTCAAAGAGAATGCCCAGAGATACCCAGAACCAGGATTGTTCCAACAGTGCGGCATCCAGAACCAGACCCTGAACACAGAATTTTGTTCCAGAACACCCAGAGTTGTTCTAGAACCCAGAACCAGATAGTGCCAGAACACCCAGCCAGATTTATTGTCTGAAAAATGTCTTAAAGACACTCAGAACAAATAACACCACATAGTGCCCTGCTGATATTTCCCAGAAAGTAACGCCTGTCAGTGTCTTATTTTCTGTGGGGCCCAATTGCTAGCAAACAGATAGACAGACAGACTAAATTGTGCCCTAAGACACCCAGACTTACTCTCCTGTGGCTGAAATGGAGGCGTCCACTGCGAGCTTTGTTGCGGCTGAAAAACTGCTCTCTTCCTAGAAACTCTCGAGCAATCCAGAGGTGCAAATGATGAGGTGTAAGAATTGGGGTGGGGAATCCCCTCTGGTCAACAGAGGTCCAATGCAAAAAAATTCGTAAATCCAAAATCTGTGTGGCAAAAAGGGATTTTTATTGTTCACTAAGAAGGAAACTTTCTTAGCAGGCAAAACTCCTGATTAGGAATTGGGCAGAGATGGAGTAACAAAATCTTGATTATATGGGATAAATTTTGGCCTGGGGCTGGGAGCTATCTGGGCTAATCAATAGAGGATCATCAGGCAGAGATCACCAGTTGAATAAAATCACTTAACTGGGAGCCTTTCCAAATAAAGAGCTCAGACCTCAGCTGCCCCAAGGCCCAAGGTGCAGACCCAAAAGTCTTTAATTTCTAATCCTGTTCTCATGTCTCGCTGGGGCCTCCAAAATGTAATGCCAGAGAAACTAAGGCAAGATAGAGATTAGAGAGTTATAATATTTTATTTATTGGACAGCTTAATTAATTGACTAGATTGGACTCTCATCTCCAAGTATTCAATATCGAATGTGAGATTTCAGAGATTCTTTATAGGATTTTAGTGATAAGGAAGAACAAAGACAGAAGGAAGGGAGGCAGAGTGAGCACTGGTCATTCTGATAAGTTGAGAAGGTCTGGAGTCCTGATGTCTAAGATAGAAGGTCTTCCCTTTATCTGGGATTAAACATTTACAGTTTATAACCTTAGAGTAGCCAGCCCTAAATTGTATCAGTCCTTATGAACAAGAGGTGTGTGTGGGGGGGGGAGGGTGTTGCAACCAGGGGGACTGAGGTAGGACAATTAGGGAAACTGAGGTAGAATAATCAAAGGAAACTGTGGCATAACACTATTCACATTGCCATTTAAATCTTCAACAGCATTTCACTGTCTTTTTTATTTTGCTGAGGCAATTATGGTTAAATGACTTGCCCAGGGTCACACAGCAAGGAAATGTTAAGTGTCTGAGACCAGATTTGAACTCAAGTCTTCTTGACTTCAGGGATGGTGCTCTATCCCCTGCACCACCTAGCTTCCCCATTTCACTGTATTTTTAAGATTTTTTTTTTGTTTTACACTTATTTATGTGTTCAAAGTGTTGGCTTCTCTTCATTAGTTTTATAATTATGGAATCTAAATTTCCAAATCCATTATAACTTTCAAGATAATAAAATTTGAAAAACTTGAATCTACCAATTATGTTCACCTTTATGCAAACAGGATTGTTTTCCCTCCTTCTGCCCAGCTGTTGTCAAGTAATTTACAGTTCAGGAAAGGCTAATGGACCTATAAACAATGCACAGATGTCTCCCTGATTTCTTTTATTGTCTTCCTCTATGAGGCATTATGGAAATCACTTCTTAGATTTGCCAGAGTTTGGTGAGGAGTAGATCATTATGTAAATGAACCAAAGTATGCTGAATAATGAGCAATATTGTTCTTCTAGCCAGTGAAGAAGGTAGATGTATCTACATACATTGATAGGAAGCTGGTTTTCCTGCAAGTTGTTTTTTCTTCTTCCTAGAATTTAATGGTTTCATTTGCAACAATTGGTAGGCACAGTATGGAAGGCAAGAGCTAGCAAAACGTTTTCACTTAACGATTCATTTATTAGTGTGACCTTGATGAGGTGCAAATGATGAGGTTAGTGGTAGTTGTGATGAGGTGTGAGAATTGGGGTGGGGAATCCCCTCTGGTCAGCAGAGTTCCAGTACAAACGAATTCACAAATCCAAAATCTGTGTGGCAAAAAGGAATTTTTATTGTTCACTAAGAAGGAAGCTTTCTTAGCAGGCAAAACTCCTGATTAGGAATTTGGCAGAGATGGAGTAACAAAATCTTGACTTTATGGGATAAATTTTGGCCTGGGGCTGGGAGCTGTCTGGACTAATCAATAGAGTATCATCAGACAGAGATCTCCAGTTGAATAAAATCACTTAACTGGGAGCTTGCAGGCTTTTCCCATGATCTGGGAAGAGGGTACAGTTTCTGGGCCTCCCAAAAGATCTCAGGGTGATTAACCAAGATCTCTGATTGAATGAAACCATTTAATTTGGGCACTCCACAAAGAGGGTATAATTTCTGGGCCCCCCAAAAGATCTCAGGGTGATTAATCAAGATCTCTGATTGAATGAAACCATTTAACTTGGGAAGGGTTTTTCTGGGAAAGGTATGCTTTCCCCAGAGTTTGGGAGCTCCTTGAAGAGGTTACATATCTGGTCCCCCCAAAAGATCTCAGTTTATGCCATTCCACCTTGGGCCTCTTCTGGAAAAGAGTTTGGACAGTTTCAGGGTTCATCCCCACCAACCTCTTATTCTATTCCCACCTTGTATTTGGATTGCTAACTATTCAAAATAATATCAAAGGATTACATTTAGAGAAGGCTTTGTATTAAGTATGAAGAGGCTGAAGCTTTGGATGACCATCAGATGATGAAATTTTTGCACCATGTCCTGATGTATATATGTGAGAAATAATTCATTTGAACCCCTACTCTGTTCCAGTCACTATCAATCAATATTAATATGATTCATAGAGGTAGTGATCATAAGTTCTGCATATTAGGTTACAGAGCTGTAAACTGCGGATTGTAAAGTCACTTGCTTAACTAAAGGAATATAACAAGAAGTTTTCCACCCTTGTTTTTTCTAGCTATGGTGACCCAGCATTGAGGAGATAACTAAATGACATGGAAAATCTCCCAACTTATTTTTGTACCTCAGGACAATTCTCTCTTGTCCAACATGAATATTTGAGAATTTTATGACCACTTAGTCAGTAGAGATGGCCCATGCTTTGCCCAACCTGATTCACCACTTCCCCCTCTGCTGACATACAATTTCTAACTGATGCATCATTTTTTGGGCCTGTGAAGGAAGATCTATCAACCAATGGGAGTCTGTACTTTGCATAAACTCTTTAGAATTCTCAGGCATCAAATCTGGTATCAAGCCTTATAAAAATAATGCCTCGGAAGAAGGAGGCATCTCAGATAATGAAGAAGATCTGAGGTCTCCTTCATTAAAGGGGACTATATTTATGTGTGTATGTATGTATATATATATATATATGTGTGTGTGTGTGTGTATATACATATATGATATTTGTATATGTATATATAAATATATAAATAAATTGCCATTGGCTCAGAGCTCTACCTTATTTTATCGTAGGCTGGATATTTTCAATTCCCATTCATGCACACATACATGCACACACCCATACACATACACACACAAAATAATTTTGACCTATTTTTAGAAATGAGCTATTTCAATGATAGAGTCATCCAGTGAAAAGCCAATGTGGATTAAGTGCTTCATGATCAATCAGTTTATATGATTCTACTCCCTTCATCTATATTTAGAGTTGGAAAGGATCTTTTAGAAAAAAAAGAGGTCATTCAGTTCAACTACCTTATTTTATGGATCATAGATCTAGAAATAGAAATGGTCTCAAAGGTCAATTAATCCAATCCCTTCTGTTTATAGTTGAGGAAACTGAAATCCAGAAAGTTTATATGAAATGAAAGTAAATGGGAGATCTGGAATATGAACTCAGTTTGTCTGACTTCCAAATGCAAGGCTCTTTGCATTACACCTTCCTGTTTCTCTGGACAGAATTTGCACAAATTGAGAAGCACAGATGGCACACATCCTTGACCACTAGAGGGAGTTCCATAAATCAAAGAAATGACACATCCACACAATGCCAAACAATTTGTATGAGGAAACAGATCCTTCCTACATGCCAGTCTATCAAAGATGGAACCTGGGGCATACAATTAAGCAGTTATATGGGCCAGGAATTCTGTCATAAAACAGCTGCATACTATTTTGAATTCTCTGAACTTTTTAGATCCCCTGGAGTGCATTTATATTCAAATTATTCCAAAGGGAGACATTTGAGCAAACACTATTCATCAGATGCCCTTGTCCAAGAAAACTACTCCATAAAAAATATCAGGGAATTTATCACCCTTACAAAGTAGCAGAAGAGAGAGAATTATAAAGGCTAAATCACATTGAATGTCTATAGCCTCTGACCCAGAGATTACAGTAACTAAGTCAAAGATAGAAAGGGAAGCCAAAGACAAAAACCCCCCATAACGCATTGAAATATTTATAATGATACTTTGTACTCAGTAAAGAAATGAAAACAAAGTAGATGCCAATCAACTTGGAAATGACTAACCTAATTTTGATACATGAATGTAATTGAATATTATAGTACAATTAAAAATGACAAATATGAAGAAGACAGAAACTTATGAAAAAGTGAAAAAAAACTCGTGAAATGTTGCAAAGTAGCATACACATTACCAGAAAATATATAAACAATGATTATAATAAGGTAAATGGAAAGGACAAAGGAAAAGAAATTAAATTATATATAATTTAGACTAATATTGACCCTAAAGAAGAGATGATAAAATATATATCCTGTGATTTTTTTTTACAGATATGGGGAACTATGCAAATGGAATATAGTATAGAATATCAGATTTAATCAATATATTGGTAACCTTTTTTCTGAATTTTTAGACTCTTTTAAAAATTATTAATTACAGGAGATACTTCTTTAGGTGGAGTGAGGAGGAATATGTTTGGAAATAAAGGTAACAAAACCAAAAGATATCAGTAAAACATTTCTTTAAAATTGCAAAGATATTTTTCTTCTTTTGAGAAACCTTATCATTATGATTTTCTCCTCTTTTGCTTTTATGCATTTCTTACCATACCATGGTATTATGTATGAAAATGGCCATAAAATTGCAGATTTTTTTTCCTGATCAGAATCATGGAAGAGAGTCAGACCCAGATATGATGAGATGTCATGTCAGAGTTGACTAAATGGCTTCTGTTGCCTTATGAACTCATTATGATAATAAGCATGGCTCACACTAAATTTCAGACTCCCAGAAAGACAGCTAAGGATAATATCACTCACAAATTCTACTATGCCTGAAGCTTTCTCCTTTTGACAGTTCACAGAATGTCTGTTTAACATTAAAATTTCATTTGTTTCCATTAAGTATATTTTGGCAAGGATTCTTCAATAAGCATTATTTCCACATATAGTCTATGTAGACAGGTAAACAGTTGGGTCTTGTTAGGGCTTACATATACAAGAGCTTCATTGTTAATATGTCATGAATAGTTTTGTTATGAGGTAACCTTGAATTTTATTTTGGCTTGTCATGGAAAAAAGAATCATGAGTTTTAGTTAACCAAACCATAGGGAAAGGAAAAAAAGAGGAAGGGGGGGGAAGAAAGAAAGGAAGGAAGGAAGGGAGGGAGGGAGGAAGGGAGGGAGGAAGGAAGGAAGGAAGAAAGAAAGAAAGGAAGGAAGGAAGGAAGGGAGGGAGGGAGGAAGAGAGGGAGGGAGGGGGAAGGAAAGGAGGAAAGGAGGGAGAGAAGGAGGGGGGAGGAAAGAAGGAAGGAAAAAAGGAAGGGAGGGAAGAAGGAAGGAAGGAAGGAAGGGAGGGAAGGAAGGAAAGAAAGGAGGAAGGGAGGAAGGGAGGGAGGGAGGGGGAAGGAAAGGAGGAAAGGAGGGAGAGAAGGAGGGGGGAGGAAGGAAAGGAGGAAAGGAGGGAGAGAAGGAGGGGGGAGGAAAGAAGGAAGGAAAAAAGGAAGGGAGGGAAGAAGGAAGGAAGGAAGGAAGGAAGGGAGGGAAGGAAGGAAAGAAAGGAGGAAGGGAAGCAGGGAGGGAAGGAGAGAGGGAGGGAGGGAGGAAGGGAGGGAAGGAGGGAAGAGGGGAAGGGAGGAAGGAAAATTAGCTCAAAATTCTGGAAATAATAATCACTATATATAGTATACTGAACTACATAACTCATAGCAAGTTTTTGAATCTCTACTGTATATTTAGCATCCTATTCAAATTGCTTTGAAGAGATTTTTAGGGAAACATGTACCATGTTTAAGAATGGCACAGTCAACCAACAAACATTTGATCCTTGTGCCAAGAAGAAAGACATGGCAACCGCAGCCAGTTTAGAATGTATACTCATTAGCAAAACTTTACAGATGACTAGAAGATCATGGTGGATGGTTGTAAGCAGAGTACAAACCAGAGTGAGTACTCTGGTATAAAACAGAGATGTGATGAAGGAAAAAAAAAAAAAAGATTTGCAGAAAATTTGGTAAAAGATCTAGTTAAACCAAACCCAAGAGTATCAAGAGATAAAACCATAAGAAAGAAAACACAAATTATTTTTAATGGAACAATAAGTCAACATTCCTATAATAAACTTTTTAAAAATTGATGACAGTGGTCCACTACAGTTAGATTCCTCAATTCCTGATTTTCAATACAAAGAAATGATAGTCAGTTTTTTAAAATGCTGAAAACTGAATCAGATCAAATACATACAAAGGGTTCTTTTGATGAAAGGCAGTAGAATTTGAGGACATTGAGAGATCAGTTCTGAAAGATAGAGAAAAGTAAATGATCAGTAAAAATAACAGATGATATATTACTACTGAAAAAAGACAGTGGAGAGATAGCATGAACTACCAACCAATATGCCCTTTCACTTATTTTTATTAAGTTTTTATGACATATGATATGATTTTATGATATACATATCAAGGCAATTTTTGGTGAAAATACTAGAAGAAAACAGATCAACTTTCAAAAAAATAAGTCATAGCATATAGTCACAGGCTTGTCAGTAAAGTGATGATGAGTTCAAAATCCATTGTGTTTATTATATATACATTCTATAAAGACATTTGAATTGGTTGATCAAAATTCATCTATGCATACATTAAGATCATAGTAGATTCAGTGATAGGGGCTGCCATGAAAATAACACTACAATGTTACAATAATGAATCATAATTTCATAATAATGAAATTTTAGGCACAAAAGAGAAATGGTATTTAAAGAATGTAAATGTTATAATATATCACCAATAAACTTGCACAGGAAAAGTGACTTGAAATATCATCAAGGAGATGATGTGGTCAAGTAGCAAGGTGATAGCTAATGGTTCTCTATTATACTTTGTTCAGTGGTTTCTTGAAAATTTCCCTTTTTTAATTAAACCTTAGCTTTTTATCACAAGTTCTCAGATTTATTCTACTATTTTAAGGCTAATTGTCTCTTTTATTCCATGCTACAACTCAACCTTTGCCCCTTTCTCTTTAATTAATCTGGTTTCTCAGAAAAAGGTGGTCTATTTCCTTTGAGAAGATCAACAGCTTTACTTATGCCCTTGAATTTACCCCGCTCTTTTATTCTGTCCATCTCCCATTATCAATTAACCCCTTACTTTTAGCTTTTGACACTGTCAACTCTCCTCTTGGATACTCTTTCTGCTCTTGTTTTCAGGGATGCTATTTTCTCCAGGCTCTCTTCTATTCTTCCTGATCAGTATACCTTTTTCTTTGATGCTCATCATTCATCTACTAAGATATCCCCAAGGAATCTATCTTGGGTCCTCTTCTTTTTTTTCTATACACTTTTTCCATTGGGAATCTAATCAGCTCCAAGGGGTTCAAATATCATCTCTAAACAAATGATTCCTAAATCTATAAACATAGCCCAAACTCTCCCACAAATTAGCATTCTATATCACTTATGCCTTCTAGACAACTACATCTGGATGTCCCATCTCAAGCTCAATATTTCTAGAAAAGAACTTATCTTTCACCTACCTTTTGAATTTTCTATTTTAGTGAAGATATTAAGTGATATTTAGTGAAGATATTAAAAAACCATCCTTCTATTCACCCAGGTTCCCAATCCCAGAACCATCCTTTTCTCTGCCTCATACTCTCCTTTCCTCCCCCCCTACCCATATCCAATCAGTTGGAAGGTCTTGTCAATTCCAATCTTTCAACAACTCTCCTATTCATCATCTTCCCTTGACTCATATGGTCACAATCCTAAATCAGGCCCTCATCACTGTTCTCCTCTACTAGAACAATAGCTGCCTGATTGGTTGTTTAGTTTCCAATCTCTGCCTTTTCAATTTAGGTCTAAACAATCTTCATAAGACATAAATTGTCTTGATTCTCTGTCCAATGAGGTATGTTAACTTTTTAAATGCCTGAAATAGGGACATCAATTGATTTCTTGGAAATAGATTAGATGCAATATGAATCAAAGAGAAAGGACTTCAGGTCAAGGAGAGTCTCTTTTGAAAGGATAGTAAGGATTATGGCCTAGGATAGAACTATCAAGATTCCATTTTTCTACTACTACACTGAGTAATAATGCTAGTTTCTTAAGTGCATCAAGTGTACTAGCTAGTAATACTCTGGATAACAGATAACCATTTAATTTGTCCCTGTTTACTTGTCTTAATGGTATAAAAAAAGAAAAAGATGATTTTAAAGAATGTCTTTCTCAAAAATTTTGTAGCTGATGTTAGAAGGGAACAATGAAAATTCCTTGAACCATTTTTCTTCTAAGAAATCTAATTCAATTTTGTGCCATTAAAAAGTTATTAAGATGATCTTTTCTGAGCAAATATTTGGGCTCCATTCAACAAACATCTATAAAGTGCCTGCACTATGCTAGATACTCAGGGATATAAAACCCCAAAGCCTTATTCTGTTGAAGAAAACATGTACACCTATGCCCAGAATCATCCCTATTATAGGCTGGAATGGGAACTATTATATAATGGCTTCTCCAAATACCAGTTTTAGGTTTTATTTGTGAGCTCCTGGCATTCCAGTTCTACTGTCTCGCTAATTTTCTCTTCCTTGACCTAGATTATAAGCAGTTCTAATTCAGTCTAGGGAAAAACTTCTGCATAACTGACTAAATATTTTTTTTTTAATTTTCATCTGGATATTTCTTATGATAGCCTTTTTCCTGAATTTCTTGTCATTGGGGACATAACAAAGGCTCAAGTTATGGATGTTTTCAAGAGGAGTTCCTTATATTACCTTTTCCCCCCATTTCTATGTTTAGCTGTAAGTTCCCAGGATACAGGGGGACATTGATTAATCTAACAAGACTAATTATATTTAAGTAGACCCCTCAAAAGTATTCTAATTCTTAGATGCCCATCAGTTGGGGAATGTATGAATAAATTATGGTATATGAAGGTAATGGAATATTATTGTTCTATAAAAAAAATTATGAAAAGACTGACTTTTACAAAGGCCTGGAAAAATTTACATGAACTGATGCTGAGTGAAACACACAGAAGCATAAAAACATTGTACACAGAAAAAGGAAGATTGTGTGATTATCAATTATGAGAGACTTGGGTCTTCTCAGTGATGAGTCAGTAAGGCAATCCCAATAAACTTTGGATGGAAAACACCATTCACATTCAGAGAGAGAACTAGAGACTGAATGTAAATCAACATGTGCTATGGTCATTTTTTTCTTCTGTTTTGTTTTTTGTGTGTGTGGTTTTTCTGATTTTTCTCATGCAACATGATTCATATAGAAATATGTAAAAAACTGAATGTACATGTATAACCAAAAAATGTTGTTTTACTCTAACTGGAGAAAAGAAAAAAAATTAAGAAAAAAATTCTCATTCTAATTCAGGCAAGTAGATAATATAGTAGATGGTGGCATAATATGTTAGAGTCAGATTAGATCTCACATTAAATCTTGTCTCAGAGACTTACTAGTTGTGTGACTCTGGTCATTTAAATTTTGTCAATCTCAATTTCTTTTCATTTGTAAAATGGGCTTAATAATAGCTCTCATCTCACATGTTTGTTATGAGTCATAAATAAAGTTTTATAGATAATTAGATGTAGATAAGTTTATATACATATTCACACAGGCATATCTATATCTATCTAGACACATGGATATCTACATATCTTTGTAAACTATAAAATTATAAAAATGTTAGCTTTATTATTCATAGACTAATAAACTGGCTATGGTTTTAATTGGTTGTTAAGCTGTACTGAGTTAAACTGATTCACAACCCTGACAGCCAGTGACAGGGAGCACAAGAATGCTAGAGAATTTAGGGCATATTTTTATCCTCTCTATCTCTCTTCTAGATTCATTTCCCAAAAGTGATCCAGAGCAGTAGGTTCAAAACTCGAACTACTGGTCCAGAAATACTAAGGAAATGATGGAAAAATCCAGTTACTCATACTATTATTTGATAAATAATTAAGAATAGAGGAGTGGGAGGAAGTAAAAGAGTAGGAACAAGTTTTCCCAGCAGTTGTTGCTGCTCACTTTGTAACTCCATTTGTGGTTTTCTTAGCAAAGAAACACAAGTACTTTGCCATTTCCTCCTTCAATTCATTTCACAAATGAGGAAACTGAGGCAAATAGAGCTAAATGCCCAGAGTCACACAGGAAGTATCTGAGGCTAGATTTGAACTCAGGAAGATTATTCTTGACTCCAAGCCTGGTAATCTATGTGCCAGCTAGCTGCCCTCCCCAGTCGTGCAATATTCTTAAGTGTTCCAGTGTAATTATGGCCCTGATCATATTAACTATCTAGCCCCTAACATAGTTGCTGCTAGCTTATTCGGCTTTTGTACTTCAGAGAGCAAATTGCTTCACAATGCGCACTTATGTAATTTTATGTTTTATAACTGTTTATGTCAATGTCTTATCATCTTTGTGGATTGTAATCTCCTTAAGGTGAAGAATTGGGTCTAAACTAAATTTATCATTTGGATGTTTGTACATCTACAACATTTCCCAGAAATTGCTTTAAAATGTTTGGTGAGTGAATTTATTTTATTTATCCAGGTTAAGACTAAAGCAACATAAATATTCAAATAGAGAATTTAGGGAACACAGGAAACATTAGTTGTCCCTGGTACAAAATGGGCTCCCAACAATTCTGTTCTATTTTATATTATAATTTTGAAATTAAATAAATATGTTGTTCTTTGTTAATGTTTTGCTTTGATTTAAATTCTATGCCTCCCTATCTCTCCCAGACTAGAAATGCAGCAACCATTCCCAGTATGATCCCCAAATTGATCCCAAGTGTACCACATTAGAAAAAGTGCAGGTCAAGGCTCTCATGTGGATCACTCCTTAAGCAGCCTGATGGCTATGTTCCTAAGGGCTCATTGTCTTAGTGCAGATTTTGTGGCATCTTAGTGCTGTGAGGAATGTAGCCAAGAAATCGTAGAATGAACTTATCTTTTTTGGGATTCAACCTCCCATCTTGTTTTCATTCTAACCCACTGAGCGAACTGTACCATATAACAGAAAGTACTTCATAAGTACAAATGTGAACTATTATTATTCCTCAATAAGTCAACACGCCTGTGCTCTTATGATGTGGATGCAAGATCAAATGGTAAAGAACAGAGTAATCACACCATCTCATCCTATGCAATTCCTATAAATCCTGTGGCCCAGCTGATAGTCCACTAGCTCTTAGGTCAGAGTTTCCTTAGATTACAGAATCTCATTTAAGATCAAGAAATTTGCTTTTTAAAAGAATATTTTGACATTTTTATTTCAATATAAGTACATTAAAAAATCTTCTTTTGAGATGGAACCAGAGAGTTTACCAGATAGGTAATGTAGACTCACAAGTACTCAGGCTTTCCATTTGTTATCTTTTCTCTTGTTGTACAACTGGTCTACCATCTTTTTTCCATAGCATGTTTTTTTCCTGATGGTTTTATTTTTACACCACTTCTTTGTACATCTCATAACTTCTGCCACATTGTACCAGTCATACATCTTTCCTTAGCTTTAATTCTTTGGAGATCCCAGTGTGTTATGCTTGGTAGGCAGAGAGAAATTACAGCCTACTACTATCTGCTATGCTTCTCTCCATTCCTTTTTAGAGGAAGATGAATGGACCTGTTTCTTCAGCTTTTTGGGGATTTTACTGTTCTATATTGTACAATCATAGACCATCACTGGAAGGATATTGATAACAAAAAGATGGACTTTTCTTTCAGGGAGAACATTAAACTCACGAATTGAAGTTTGAATCAGATAAGTTACTAACGAGACTGCAGTTTCTTCTCAACTGTGCTTTATTTTCTTGTCACTGTTTATTTTTCACCCTATGACTTGTACAAAGGTATGTTGTGACACCCCTATTACTCTACCATTCACTTCAAAAAAAACTCTTAGAATGTCTTGGAGTAATTATTGAATCCCACACACACTAATAATAAGGGGGAAGATGGAGTGCAGAGTTAACACTTTGCTTTAATAGGCACTAATTATAGATACAGATAATCAAAATAGAAATAAGCTACAATATAATAGCTCTTGGAATAAAGGGATTAAAGTCTCAGAAAGAGAATAGGAAAGAGGAGATAATCAAAATCCTTTGGTCAATGAATTATATAATATAACATGTATAAGCCAATTTTAATTGATTCAAAATGGAATTCTAACCATTCAGGTTCATTTCTGATAGGGTTGTGGGTGTCACATAAACCCATGACCATTAGGACCCATTGGAGGGAATGAATCAAAAGTATAGAATGCCCCCAAAATCTTTTCCACTAGAATCATTCTTTTTCAATGAAAATCACACTAATAAAGCCATTCCTTTGAGTTCAGTCATTACCTCCAGAACATGACTCTTAAACTATGTATACTACTTAGAAGAGATCTACCTAAAATCCTCTTTGTAGAGTGAAAGATATCCACAGAAGCTCAGAGTTGAAAGGAATCCCAGAGGACATATTATCTAACTCATGCCTGGTTGAGAATTCTTTTTACCCTACCCACCCACCAACACATACACACATGTGTTTGAATATATACATATATTCACATACACATACAATATTTGATGAAAAGAATTCTCAGCCAGACATGAGTAGGCATATATGTATATGAGTGTGTATTTCATAAAAAATAAATATATATTTTTGTATTTATTGTATATATATACTTATATACATACATAGAATATACATTAGCATATATACACATATAAATATGTATATGAATATATGTATATATAATCTATCCTTTAATATGTAATAAATGTGATAATAGCAAAAAAAGTATATTATACATTTATATGTGCACGTATCTATGTATTATCTGTATTTATCTATATATTATATGTAAAATACATGCATATAGAGAACCTAAATCCACCTATTTGAAACCTCCACCTATGCATGTATGATTCCCAGTTCTGTCATTCTATTCTAATTCCTTCCCCATGTTACAATTATTTAAACAGCTCTCTTAAACAGATCTCATGTCCTGCCCTAAGTCATCAGTGCTTTTCCTTTAGTAGATCATACTGAATTATATGAAGTCCATTCACCACTGTGGTTATATTTTTCTGGATATTGTATAGCTTATCCACATCCTTCCTAAATATAATGGCAAGAACTTAATGGGATAATCGGGATGTGGTCAGAGTAGAAGAGTACCATTTTATACAAGTACAGTGTTACTATGACCTCCATACATCAGAAAATTATGCCTCAAATAATGTAGCCAATGAATGTGGCCAATGTTTTTGTTTACCTTATCACACTATTGACTGATAACAAACTTACCATTCATTTAAAATCAAACCAAAACAAACATGAGATCTTTTTTTTCAGAGTATTCCATCTAACTGAACTTCATTTATCCTTTAAGTATATAGTTGATTTTTTAACACAAGTGAAAGATTTTATATATTTATTTTTATTGTTTTATGATTTAGCTCAATGTTTTCACTTGTATCCTCAATCTAGCATTCAGTAAATTAGATGTAGCAATTTTGAGTCATCTACAAATTTTATAAGCATACCATCTATGCCATTACCCATGTCACCAATAAGAATCTTAATCATAAATGACCAAGTATCTTAGTTTTTAACATAGAACCCTGAGTATTATGTTAGAATTGTTTCAAGTTGAATAATTTAAAAGGAGGGAGGGGAGACTTGAGTGCTTGCTTCAGAGTCTTACTTGCTCAGTTGATATAATCAGAGAATGTATTCACCCATGATGAGATATTAATGAACTTACAAGGTATTAACAATCAATATTTCCATTATGAAGCATGAACTGTTTTCTATGATTGGCTTAGAAAGAGAAATGTCACTGACAAGGCTGAAAATTTGGCAATACTTCTGAGGGCCCTTAAAAGGTTACATTGATTTATTTACCTTTTCATGTTTGTTTATTTATTCATTCTTTTATTTTTAACATCCATTTGTTTAAAAAAATGTTAAAAAAAATTTTAAATTTTGCATTCCAAATTCCCTCCATATCTTCCACCCTTACCCCACCTATTGAGAAGGTAAGCAAAATATCAATTATACAAGTGAAATCATGCAAAATATATTTCCCTATTAGTCATATTGCAAAAAAGTGAAAAGATAAAGCAAGAAAATTATATTTTAATTATAGTTCAAAACTCAGAGTTTATTAGTTCTTTCTCCAGAAGTGGAGAGCGTTTTTATATCATGTTGTTGATATTCAATTCTTTGTAACCCTATGGACTATGTTGTCTATGGATTTTTTTCAATAAAGATACCACAGTGATTGGTCATTTCCTTCTCTAGTAGATTAAGGCAAACAGGTAAAGTAAACTTGCCCAAAGTCACACAGATAGTGTCTGAGGTTGGATTTGTACCTGGGTCTTCCTGATTCAGGTTGATGCTCTATCCAGTGAGCCACCTAACTGCCCACTCTCATAAGTTCTTTGGTATTGTCTTAGATCACTATATTGATCAGAGTATATAAGTTTTTCAATTAATCATTGTTATAACATCGCTGTTACTGCACATGATAGTCTACTGGTTTGGGTTCATATAGATCTTGCCATTTTTTTCTGACACCCTCTATTTTTAATAACATTCTATCATAATCATATACCACAATCAGATGTTCAGTCATTCTCCAATTAATAAGCATCTAAATTTCAAATTCATTGCTATCACAAAAAAGAGTTGTTCTTAACATTTTTGTATATATGGGCTCTTTTTTTCCCCTTTTCTTTGATTTTTTTGCTGCATAGACCTAATAATGATATTGTTGGGTCAAAGGGTGTGCACAGTTTTAAAGCTCTTTTCAGAATAGTTTCAAATTGTTCACCAAAATGATTGGATCATTCAACTCCACCAACAGTTCACAAATAAGCCTATTTTCCCTATCTCCTCTAAAATTTGTCTATTCTGTTAGATGTGAAGTACCTCAGAGTTGTTTTTATTTTTCTTTCTCCAACAAGAATAATTTAAAGCATTTTTCATGTTACTATAGATAGTTTTATTTTTTTCATCTGAAAACTGTCCATATCTTTTGACCATTTATCATTTGGGTAATGGCTTTTTAAAAAAAAATTAATAAATTTTACTCAGTTCCCCACATATTTGAAAAATGATACCTTTATTGGAGCAGATGAGAAACACTACAAATAATTTTGATATTACTTCACTGGTTATAGTATTTTTTTTTCTGAGACAATTGGGGTTAAGTGACTTGCCTAGGGTTACACAGCTAGGAAGTATTAAATGTCTGAGGCCAGATTTGAACTCAGCTCCTCCTGACTTGAGGGCTGGTACTCTATCCACCGCATCATCTAACTGCCCCAAGGTTATGGTATTTTTTAAGCAAAATGTAGTTTCCTTCATTATTTCTTTTGTCCAAGATCATGATTATACCCCTGTTTTAGTTTTACTTTGACTAAAATGTAATAGATTTTGCTCTAGCTTTATTTTACCTCTGTGTGTGTCCTGTTTCATGTGTGTCTCTTGCACACAATGTATCATTGGATCCTGATTTTTAATCTATTTTTCTACCCACTTCCATTTTATGGGTTAGCTCATTCCATTCACATTCAGAATTATGATTATAACTGTAATCCTATTTCCCATCTGTCTTATGTTCTTCTGTTTATCCTTTTCTCTCTCTTTTTATCTTCCTCCTTAAAAGTTTGTTTTGCTTCTAATTACTGTGTCCCTGCACCACTGTATTCTACCTTCCCTTTTATCTATCTTCCCCTTTCCTAAACCCTTCTTCTCACTTTCCTATCCTATTTCCTTTTTGGATAAGATATATTTCTAAATCTAGATGAAGGCATGTATATGTATTTTCCTTCTTTGAATTAATTCCAATGAGAATGAGGTACAAGTATTGCCCAGCACCCAAACCTACCTATTTCTCTCTCCACTATAAAAGCCTTTTTTAAAATATGCTTCTCTTACTTGAGAAAAATTTTCCCATTCTACCTTTCCCTTCCCTCTTCTTTCAGGACATTCCTCTTTCTCACTTCTATATTTTCTGGAGTTCATGGCAACATAATAAACTCACACTCATGTAGTCTTATCTATGTAAACTTCTAACTACCCTAATAGTATTAAAGTTATTGGGAATTATTCATATTATTTAGAGGATTATAAACATTTTAACCTTATTAAATCTCTTATGGTTTCCCTTTCATATTTACTTTTTTTATCATATCCTGAGTATTATATTTGAAAGTCAAACTTTGTATTTATCTTTGCTCTTTTTATTAGTAATGCATGAAAATCTTCTATTTCACAAAATATTCATATTCAATATACATATAAATATTAGCTGGGTAGCTTATTCTTAGTTTTAATCCTAGCTTCTTTGCCTTTTGAAATATCATATTCTAAGCCCCCTGTTTCTTTAACATAAGTGCTAAATTTCATGTGATCCTGAGTGTGGTTCCATGATATTGGAATAATTTCTTTCTGGCTGCTTTTCCTATTTTCTTTTTTACCTGGGAGCTTTGGAATTTTACTGCTATATTTTTGAGAATTTTTATTTTGGCATCTCTTTCAAGAAATGATTTGTTGAGTCTTTCGATTTCTGTTTTGTCCTCCAGTTCTAAGATATCTTCTCAGTTTTGTTTTAAAATTTCTTGAAACATGTTTAGATCCTTGTTTTGATCATGATTTTTAAATAGTTTAATTCTTAAATTAACTCCCATTGATGTACTTTGCAGGTCAGTTTTTTTTTCTGATGAGATATTTCACATTTTTTTTTCTATTTTTTCATCCTTTTAATTTTGTTTTATTGTTTCTTGGTGTCTTATGGTATCATTATCTCTTATCATTTCTAATGCTTAAGTTGTTTTCTTCGGTCAGTTTTTGTATCTCTTTTTCTATTTGGTCAATTCTGTTTTTTTTTTTTAATTCTTTTCATCAGTGAGGTTTTGTACTTCATTTAGTCTATTCTGATGTATTATTTTTGTGCCTCTTTTTTGTTCATTTTTTTTCAGATGTATCCAACACTTTACAACATCCTTTTGGTTTTTTCCTGGGAAAGATACTATAATTGTTATTGTCTTCTTTAGCTATTTTTGTAGATGAAAAAGCTGAAGCAAACTGAGTTAAGTGATTTGCCCAGGTCATACAGCTAGTAAATGTCTGAGGCAAGATTTGAATTCAGGTAAATGACTCTTTTTTTTTTACTTGTAGCCTATTACTCTATCTACTGCACCATCTACATGCCCCTTGTGCCTCTTTTTTTGCTAATTTATTCATTGTCTTTTCACAATTTTCTTGCATTGATCTCATCTCCCTTTCCAATTTTCCTTTACCATTCTTATTTGATTTTTAAATCACTTTTTTCTTTAAGTCCTCCAAGTATTCTTTGGGGAATTTGTGTCTAATATGATTTTTTTCTGTGAGGTTTTCCTTATAACTGTTTTTTTTTCTTCTAAGTTTGTATCTTGATTTTTACTGACACCAAAGTAGCTTTTTATGCTAGGTCATTTTTTATTGTTGTTGTTTGCTTAATTTTTCCAACCTATTATTTGATTTTGAACTTTATATTAAAGTTGGGCTCTGCTTCTCTGAAGTGGGGAGCAGGATGGTGATGTCCCAAGCTACAGCTTTTTTCACACTCCTCATTCTAGGGATTTGAATTTTTTAGTGGCTTCCAAGATAGTATGATCCAGGGAGAGATGTAGTCACTGCTCCTTTGGTCTAAGATTTCATCTTTACCTACGATGGACCACTTTACCCTTGCAACTGAGTGTTAGTATTCCCTAAAACCTCTATCACCCTATAACCACAAGCACTACTATCTAGCCTAGACCTATGACTTTAGATAATGGATTTGTCAAACAGTTCCGAGCTTTGTGCCAAGTGTTAGTACAAGGACCCCCTGTTCTCTTTGATCAGTTGTCCAATACCATTACTCTCTTTGGATGGGAAAGTCCCAAAATTTGCTGCTTCTCCTGTCACTACTATCTACAAGGCCCATAACTAGTTTTGTCACCATGTGCATTATATTAATTCATATTCTAATGTCACAGACTTTCTTCTCACCTTCAACGTTGTTTTTGGATGGGAAAATATCTCATTTCAACCTTTTGTTGGCTCTTAACTGCATTATTTTTAAGTGATTTGGAGGAAATGTTGGGAGATCCTAGCTGTGAAGCTTTTTCTACTCCTCTATGTTGGCTCTGATACCCAAAAGTCTATGTTCTTAGCAATGTAATCAGTATACCTTTGGGAATCAGCATTATAGGACTTTAGAAGACAAACTTAGCCCCAAAGAGAGAATGATTCTTCAGGAAAAGAGGTGAGGTTCTTTTTCCACCCATCATCCATGAAGTCTAGCATTTGAGCTACTTTCCTAGAAAGATATATCTCACTCTATAAGTTAGGGGTATTCCTGAAAGTAGATAGTACAAATTAATGAGTATCATTTGAGGCTGGCTATACAACCAGATTTAAATATACAGACCTGAATTATTGTTGCTCTTTGATCACCTTAGTTTTTATAAGAATAGTTAAATGCTTTTGCTAATATATAAGTAAATTATATGTATCACATTTCCTTAATTTATTAGTTTAATAACCTGTCAAAAAAGATAATGAGATGATCTGGTTTTCATTGCTCTTGATGATACCATGTTGCTTCTTTGTGATCAACATTTTTTTTCTAGGTGTTTACTAACCATCCATTTAATAACAATCTAGAATTTTTGTGGTATATGAAAATTATGGAATATTACTGTTCTGTAAGAAATGACCAACAGGATGATTTCAGAAAGGCCTGGAGAGACTTACACGAACTGATGCTAAGTGAAATGAGCAGGACCAGGAGATCATTATATACTTCAACAACAATACTAGATGATGACCAGTCCTGATGGATCAGGCCATCCTCAGCAACGAGATCAACCAAATCATTTCTAATGGAGCAGTAATGAACTGAACTAGCTATACCCAGAAAAAGAACTCTGGGAGATGACTAAAAACCATTACATTGAATTCCCAGTCCCTATTTTGCACACCTGCATCTTTGATTTCCTTCACAAGCTAATTGTACAATAATTCAGAGTCTGATTCTTTTTGTACAGCAAAATAATGTTTTGGTCATGTATACTTATTGTGTATCTAAGTTATATTTTAATATATTTAACATCTACTGGTCATCCTGCCATTTAGGGAGGGGGGGGGGGTAAGAGGTGAAAAATTGGAACAAGAGGTTTGGCAATTGTTAATGCTGTAAAGTTACCCATGTATATATCCTGTAAATTAAAGGCTATTAAATAAAAAAATTAAAAAAAAAAAAAAATCTAGAATTTTGTTAGAACCTAAGTTGAGTATTCAGATCTATCCTTTATAGATTACACTGTTTCCCTTTTTTGAAAAGCAAAACATTCGTCTTCCATAATAGAATCATTTTCAATGATTTTTCAAAGACAAATCAGCAATCATAACTGCCAGTTTTCTTAATATTCTGGAATGTAATTCTTATGTATGGATGAGTTGAGATTAGCAAAGACAGTTAGGTGCTCTTTTACTATTATTTTTCTATTTATTCCAGATTATTGTATCAAGAATAATAGCTTTAGAACTGAAAGAAACTTTCTAGATCATCTAACCTAAAATCCTCTCTTGATAGAGAAGTTATGGCAGAACTGAGATTTGAATTCATGTTCTCTGATTCCAAATTTAGTTTAGTATGCTTTGCACTGTATCACACAGTTTCATCTAATTCCAAATTAGCTATTTTTGCTTTGTTCTATATAGTTCAAAGATCAGTCTTCTTAACAAAAAAAACAAAAAACAAAAAAAACAAAAAAAAAAAAAACAAAGCAAAACAATGTACTGTGTTCTCCTCAATTAAAAGAAGTATTATGGTACCTCCTTTGAATGTCCTCATTCCCCCAAGATAACTGTTGTCATCACCATTCTTCACTAGGATCTGTTCATTTTGCTTAGTGGTCTGGACATCATTTTATTATTATTGTGTCCAATAATGTCATATCTTTGTTTTTATTCATTCCACTTTCTACATGTCTTTTTCTTACTGATAAGAAATTTTATTGATGTCTTTTGCTCTTTCATCTCACCTAAGTTCTCTCCTCCCCGTGCCATGTTCTCCCAAAAACCTATCCCTTATTTTAAAAAAAAAAATTTTTAAAGTTTCATTTTTTTCAGCAAAACACTAGCATATTTTTAAAAAATTGATATCATATGTAATGTTTCATATCTTTGGAACTTATCTATCATTCCCCCCCCCCGAATTCTTTGAAATTAGCTCTATATTAGTTTATAATGGTATTTCTAGATTGTCTCTTCTTTGCTATCACAAGTTCTAAATAATGTGGTTAGTTGATCCTAAGTTTCCTATAATTTCCTCCTCAGCAAAAATTTCTTGCCTATCACCCCTGATATAACAACTCCTGGGACATCCAACACATCTTCATAACAAACATCGATACACTAACCCTTCTTGGATTAATCCTTGCTGCAACTGGGAAATCAGCCCAGTTCGGCCTACACCCATGGCTACCTTCAGCCATAGAAGGCCCTACTCCTGTATCAGCATTACTACATTCTAGCACCATAGTCATCGCAGGTATCTTCCTCCTAATCCAATTTAGCCCTATTACACAAAACAACTAAACAGCTTTGACTATCATACTATGCCTAGGAGGAATTACAACTCTATTTACTGCCATCTGTGCTATTACCCAAAATGACATCAAAAAAATCATAGCTTTTTCTACATCAAGTCAACTAGGCCTAATAATAGTAGCATTAGGCCTAAATCAGCCACACCTGGCATTCTTACACATTTGTACACATGCCTTCTTTAAAGCAATATTATTCCTATGCTCCGGCTCCATCATCCATAGCCTCAATGATGAACAAGATATTCGTAAAATAGGGGGACTACTCCTGCTTCTCCCAATTATATCCTCCGCAATCATACTAGGTAGTCTAGCCCTTATAGGAACCCCATTTTTAGTGGGGTTCTACTAAGATGCAATCATTGAAGTCATAAACACATCATATGTAAACACCTGAGCATAACACTCATTGCCACTACACTTACAGCCTTCTACAGCATACAAGTAGTTCCCTTTGCCCTCCTAAATGAACTATGATTCCTACCTCTTTCTCCAATAACCGAAAACAACCCAAATATAACTAACCCTATTATATGACTAGCCCTCGGGAGTATCTTCACAGGCTTCCTCCTCACAAGGAACATCCCTCCCACCACAATAATTCCCATAACAATACCCGCCTTATCAAAAATCTCAGCCCTAATAGTAACTATTGCGGGCATCCTAATCTCAATTGAACTAAATATGTTAACTAACAAAATGCCAATCACACCTCTAATCCATACACATAACTTCTCAAACATACTAGGGTATTTCACACACATTTTCCACCGACTAAACCCCCTGGCAAGTCTACAAATAGGTCAACACATCACTACCATACTAATTAATCTAGGGTGATAGGAAAAACTGAACTAAAAGGCCGTTAACTTACACAGTTCCATATCTTCCGCTATTACCTCTATTCAAAAAGGACTTATTAAATCTTACTTCCTTTCCTTCATAATCTCTACAACATTAATTCTCCTAATCTTATAACTAAAGACCACGAATAACTTCCAAAACTACTAAAATAGTAATAAATAAAATCCAACCTAATAACACCATAGCCCAGCCCCCACAACCGTGTAACAAAGACACCCCGTTCCAATCCTGACCTACACAATAATTACCCAACGAATCAAACGACTCAACAGCTGTAACCACCTCAACCTCCCCCATACCATAAATCAAATCATCTCTATTAATAAACTGAGTAACAGTATACTAAAAGCCACCATATTACCACTAACTTTCAGGATACTTCCTCCGTAGCCATAGCAGGTATAACTAAAGACCACCAATATTCCTCCTAAATAAATAAAATAAATTAACCCAAAAACGTACTATTTAAACTGACAACAATAGCACAACTAAACCCCCACTAACCACAAGACTTAAACCCATATAGGAAGGCTAGAAGGAATGCCACAAACCCAAAAATCAATAACAAGGACAATACAAAAATAAGCATCATTTCCATATTAATTTTAGTATGGACTTAAACCATAACCTATGACCTGAAAAACCATTGTTGTAATTCAACTACAAAAATAATGACCAATCTATGAAAGACACACCCTCTTTTAAAAATTATTAACCACTCTTTTATTGACCTGCCCGTTCCATCTAATATCTCTGCCTGATGGAACTTTGGATCCCTATTAGGAGTCTGCCTAATCATTCAAATCCTCACAGGCCTCTTCCTAGCAATACACTACACTTCAGACACACTTACCGCTTTCTCCTCCGTAGCCCACATTTGCCGTGATGTTAATCACGGGTGACTCCTTCGTAACCTGTAAGCTAATGGGGCTTCAATATTCTTCATATGCCTGTTTCTACATGTGGGCCAAGGAATCTACTACGGATCTTATCTCTACAAAGAAACATGAAACATTGGCGTGATTCTCCTTCTCACTGTTATAGCAACAGCATTTGTTGGGTATGTTCTTCCTTGAGGTCAGATATCATTCTGAGGTGCTACCGTAATTACCAACCTATTATCCGCTATCCCCTACATTGGCACCACTCTAGCAGAATTAATTTGAGGGGGTTTCGCAGTAGACAAAGCATTGCTCACACGATTCTTTGCCTTTCACTTCATCCTACCCTTCATCATCATAGCATTAGCTGTTGTTCACCTACTGTTCCTCCATGAAACAGGCTCTAACAACCCCTCAGGAAGCAACCCAGACTCAGACAAAATTCCATTTCACCCCTACTATACTATTAAAGACGCCCTTGGCCTCATATTCCTTCTCCTCATACTCCTCTTTCTAGCCCTTTTTTCACCAGACTTGTTAGACCAAGATAACTTTTCATCTGCCAACCCTATAAACACACCACCCCACATCAATCCAGAATGATACTTCCTATTTGCATATGCTATTCTATGCTCCATTCCCAACAAACTAGGAGGAGTTAGCATCCATCCTAATCCTCCTAATCAGCCCCCTACCCCATACTGCTAACCAACAAAGCATGATATTCCGCCCAATCTCCCAAACCCTATTCTGAATCCTCACCGCCAATCTAATCACACTCACCTGAATCGGTGGCCAACCTGTGGAGCAACCATTCATTATTATCAGCCAATTAGCCTCCATGCTCTACTTCTTACTGATTCTTGTCCTAATACCTCTTGCAGGACTATTCGAAAACTATATACTAAAACCTAAATTAAGAGTCCAAGTAATTTAACCAAAATACTGGCCTTGTAAGTCAGCTATGAAGGTAAACCCCTTCCTAGGACCCATCAGGAAGAAGGCATTACGCCCCGCCATCAACACCCAAAGCCAATATTCTACTTAAACTACTTCCTGCATTAAAAATTTTTATTTATTTTTATCACAAAAATTCAATTTTTGCAATTCCCCTTAGCAAGTCCATAAAGTAGTTGTTGTTGAGTTATTTCAGTAATGTCCAACTCTTCATGACCCCATTTGTAGTTTTTATTGACAAAGATCCTGGATTAGTTTGTCATTTCCTTCTCCAGATCATTTTACATATAAGGAAACTCAGGCAAATTGGGTTAATTAACTAACCCAGGGTTATGCAGCTAGTAAGTACCTGAGACCAGATATGAATATAGGAAGATAAGAATCCTAACTCCAAGTTTAGTACTCTATTCACTGTGCCATGTAGTTTTCCCTTATTAGTTTATTAACCTTTTGAAGGATGAAATTAACGTTAAGATAAGTCAAATAATTATTAGTTTCTCAGTTTTAGGCAGACAGAAAGCATAAGTAAATGCCTAAGCAGATGAACTCCCTTATCACTACTCTATCGTGGCTCTCTGCTAGGTTTGTGATATGTTTCCCAGACTCCTCATCTAATTCTTTTGTGTGTCCAAAGAATCCAGGTGTCTCCAATAACAATATCATTTCTCTTTCTGCTTGAGTTGATCTTCATCCAAATGTTCTACCACCTCTGGTTCCTAGATTTCATTTTATGACTATGGTTTCTTAATATACAGTACTAGGCTTATCTTCTTCGTATCCATCCTTTATAAACAAATTTTCCCCTTCCAAGTTTCAGTGATACTAAAAAGGTCAAACATCCCTTCTTTCATTAGTGTTTCTAGTTTATCCTGATTGTTTTACATATTTTGTACATTCATAATTCAATATTTTGAGTTCTAAGGTTTATTGCTGATTCTTTCTTGAATTTTATCTCCTATAAAGTGAAGGGTGTCTCAAAAATTATCCTCCTTTCTACATTGTAGCAGCCACCTGTAATATTCGATTTAATTCAACATACATTTTCTAAACATCTAATACATAGAAGATACTATTCTAGGAGATATGGTTATAATGACAGGATTGAAAAATTGTCCTTATTCTCAAAGAGCTTAAGTTCTACTAATCACCAAGAGAAAGCTCTATTAGGTTCCATCAAACCAGAAGAGAACTTTAAGTATGTACTCATTGATAGTGATTGAAGAAATTTTTCACTAAATTCAGAGTTTGAACAGGCATTTAAGCCTATTGCAGTAAAGTGACTGATTTACTGACAAAGAAAGTAAACACACAATAAACACACAAAGGAAGTCAAATTGCACAAGAGGAGTACATCGTGCATTTTACTAAGTACTATACAAATACTATTGCATTAACATTCATTAACTATGTTTTCTCAGGTTATCTACCTGGAAAACTGGGCATTAAAATAATAGTACCTAGAAAAGAATCAGAAAACTTTCAGTGGGAGTGGTAGAAGTTGGAAATATCTGAAACAGTACCCATTGTGCAAGGAGGCAGGTCTGGATAGGTCAATAGATAGGAGGCTCTAGAAGACTAGCAAGTACCATGATGGCAGCAGATAAAAGATGTCAAAGTTGGACTGCAAAGGAAAAGTTTTGTATACATATATATATATGTATATATAATTATATATAATATATATATACTTATAGTTATATGTAAAATTTTTCTAAATCACTATTTATTACAGTAATGAAATTAAAACAATTTTACCATATCACACCTATCTGATTACTAATATGACCGAAAAGGAAAATGACAAAGTTAGAGGGGATGTGTGAAAATTGAAAATCATGACTTGTAGGAAAAATTTCTATTAGCCCTCAACATTCCCTCTTCTGCTCTCTTCTGATAAAAATGGCTAGTATCCAGGATATTTAGAACATGAGACAGAAATAAATGAACAAATAGCAGAGTCTACTATGCAACTACATGGCACAGTGGATAGAGAACTGAGTCTGGTGGGAAAAAAAGACCTGAGCTCAAATCTGACTTCAGATGTAGTATTAGTTGTGAGATCCTGAGTAAGTTACATAATCTCTATCTTAAGTAGATTTTTTTCATCTATTAGAAATGGGGATGTCTCAGTTTCTTCATCTACAAAATGGTAATAACAGCACTACCCCTATCTCTATTCCCCAGAATTGCTAAGAAAATAAAGTGATATAATATTTATAAGGTGCTTTGAAAATTTTAAAGCTATGTAAATGCTATTTGTTGTTGTTGCTATTGTTAAATAGAGACTTACCTCCCCTTTCAGAATGTCTAAAACAATAATTTCACAGGAATAAGAATTTCCTGTGAGAAGTGCTTTCTTATCAATTAACAAGCACTTTAAAGTGCTTACTATGAATAGCACTGCAAAGGAATACAAATATTAATATGAGAAATTCACTATTCATGAGGAGTTTATGTTTTATTGGGGAAAATTACAAATATATATATGTGATTGTGTATATGTATTATATATATTAAAAATAATGTAGTCTCCAATATATCAAAATATTTATAGTGGTACTTTCTTTAGTAACAAAGAATAAGAAATAAACTACTCATCAAATAATAAATAGCTAAATAATGGTACATGAATATACTTTTCTATAAAAATTGAACATGATGAATATAGAGAAGCATGGACAGCTCTGCATGAATTGATGCAAAGTGAATTAAGCAGAGCCCTGCACCCCCCCCAAAAAAAAAACCATTTAAAATTATTACAACAAAACAAACAGAAAGAACAGTCATACACACAAACTCAAAAGTGTTTGTTACAAAATTAAAAAAAGCAATCATGGCTCAAAGAAGAGATTTGAAATCCCACCGTCCCTTTGCAGAAATTGGAAGTTCACAAGTATAGTATATTACACATATTTATGGGCTTTTGTTTGACATACTAATCAGTTAAGCTAATTTTTCCCTCATTTCTTTTCCTTCTGTCTTTAAAAATCATTTTTCATGTTTTCGTATGGGAGAGCTCTCTTGGATGTGGGAAGGGAAATTTAGGTGATATAAAAAAGACAACAAAAAACTTATTTAAAAAGAAATAAAAGTTAGTATGGGAGGGAGGATACTAGTAGCTGGAGGCATCAGGGAAAGATTCCATGGAATTCATGGAACTTAGATTTATGCATTCTGTAACTTATGGTCTTAGAAAGTTGCCAGGGCACTGAGATATTAAAGGACTTGATTAGGGTCACAAAGCAAATCTATGGCAGAGGTAACTTGAATTCATGATCATTTTGGATATTAGGCAAATAAACCAGGCTACCTCTCAAGAAACTTTCCTAAGAATCAAAATCAAAATATTTTATCTCAAAAACTCTTTAAGAACAGGCTTTAACACCTTTAGAAAACAACATCTGTACTCTTCACCATCATTTAATAAACTTACAACATCCCATCCAGAAATTCTAGGAGAGATCATTAATATTTGGCATGAATAATTCTTATTGCCCTGAAAGGGAACAAAGTTTAAAAATAAAGTAACAGTCTTTTTCTTTTCTACAGAATGGATGCCTTTGGAAAAATTGTAACAATGCTAATGGACCATGTTTACAAAGTAATTCATATCAAACTCTTAAAGAAGTTGAAAGGGATCCAAGAAGACTAAGGTTAAATTTCAATAGATAAAATAGCTCTCTGTCTCTCTGCTTCTGTCTCTGTCTTTCTGTCTGCCTTTGTCTGTCTCTGTCTCTGATCTCTTTGTTTGTATATGTGTGTGAATGTGTCTCTCTGTCTCTGTCTCTGTCTTTTTCTTTGTCTTTGTGCCTCCACTGTCTGTCTCTTTCTCTGTCTCTGACTGCCTTTGTTTCTATCTCTGACTCTTGTCTCTGAATCTGTCTCTGTGTGTGTGTGTCTCTGTCTCTGTCTCTCTGTCTGTGTCTGTCTGTCTGTCTGTCTATCTCTTTTTATCTCTCTCTCCCCCATAACATAACCAATAAATAGCTATCCTCTAGAAGACTTCTAATGAGGGATACCAGCCACTTAATGAGGTCACTCATTTTGCTTTTAGGAGAACTCCCTTGGGGACTATCAAACTCTGCATACCCTTTGACCCAGCAGTGCCATTACTGGGTCTGTATCCCAAGGAAATCATAAAGAAAGGAAAAGGACCCACATGTGCAAAATGATTCTAGCATCTCTTTTTGTGGTAGCAAAGTAATGGAAAATGAGTAGATGCCCATCATTTGGCGAATAGCTGAATAAACTATTAAATTATATCTTGATCACTTCTCTGATGGTGATGACTTGCCTGTGGTTAAAGGTTAAAGAAGGACAACTTGACTGCCTCCAAGATAGTCTGATCAAACAGTCAGTTATCCAGTGACCACAGGATTTCAAGCACCTAGCTATAGCCACTGAAATCTTGATGAACTAGCTTTAGGATTTTAACAATATAACTAGAATAGAACTCTTTCTTCTTTGGAGGGACTGTCTTCATACATGAGTGTCTTTTCTCAGCACTGACTAAGCCTCTCAACTGTGTAAGTATATAAAGTATACTATATTTAATGATATAAGTATATGAAGATAATGGAATATTATTGTTCTATAAAAACGAACAAAGCTGGTTTTAGAAAGGCCTGGAAAGATTTAAATGAACTGATACAAAGTGAAATAAGAAGAACTAGGAATATATTGTACACAACAACAGCAAGAATGTGTAATAATCAACTATGAAAGATTTGGTTCTTCTCAGTGGTTCAGTGATTCAAAGCAATCGTTCTGGCCCAAAATATCTCCTTCTAAGATCAAATCAATCATATTGAACCACGCTAAATTAGATAATTATTGTCTCTATCAACTCTAATGGCTTAACAGTTTGTAAAGATTCCAACAGACTTTGTATAGAAAATGCCATCTGCATCCAGAAAAAGAACTATGAAGTTTAAATGTAAATCAGCAATGGTATGTTCACTTCTTTTTTTCTGTATTTTTCCCTCTCCTATGGATTTCCCTTTTGCTCTGATTTTTCTCTCCCAACATAATTTATAAAGCAGTGTGTATTAAAAGTAAATAATTTTTTTAAAAAAATTCCCTCTCCAAGCTGAGGCTGACCTGGATCCTTTGTAAGTTCTCCAAGAAATTTTTGTTTTCATTTTGGAAGTGTGGCCCATCAGCACCACATACCATGCACATGTATGTGTATTATTAGTACTTCCCGGTTCCTTCTTTCCCAAACTAGATATTTCCTCCCTTTCATCTACTTGTATATATCTTGTATGTACCTAGTTATCTACATATTGCTTCCCCCCCCCATTAAAATATGAAATCCTCAGGGGCAAGGATTAGTTTTTAATTTTCTTTGTACCCCACTACTTAGCACTGAGTCAGGCACATATTAAGTACTTCATAAATGCTTGTTAAATAGTTGGCTGTGTGTCCAGTGGGGAGGGATGAGGGAAAAAGAATGAGAGGTAGATGGATATATCAGTTTTCTCTCATGGGACCCTCACAGTAATTATATTTCAGAAAAGCATCACCATTTTCTTTCTGAATAAAAAAACAAAACAAAACAAAAAAAAACAAAATTGTCCAGTCACAATTAGTAAAAGCTTTGGCTTTCAGTTAAAAAGTTCTTTGGACTACATTTCTTTCAGATTCCTTAAGAAGAGATACCATGAGTTAATTAAGTATGCTATTCAAAGAATGTAGTGAACCTTAGATAATCATATTTCCATTCATTTCTATTCAATGACTCAAACACTCTCAGGGAGGATCAGTATAGGCAACTTGATTTAATTCTGATCTCTGTCTCTCAGCAAAGATATCTTGTTCTCCCACATGTAAAACTTTAGCCTGCCAGTGAGTGAGAGCTTAAAGATGTCAGATGGTGAGACAAAGTAGATTGTTAATGCTATTTAACTGGGACATAAAACATAGATGTGACTAATCCCGATATGAATCTCTTTTTGTGCTTTACCAAAGGTTACAATTGAGAGATTTGGGGTGAAAAAATCCTCTCCTTAAGCTAACAAAATACCATTCTAAAAATGCAGTGATTTCCCATGCTTTGTTAATGGCTAGGAGAAAGCATTATCTTTCCTGAAGACATCCAGTACTATTAGTATCTGGCTGCAGCATCATGTTGTGTTGATGACTTTGAGAAATAGTCTATGATGACTACCAAATCACTGAAAACTTCTTACCTTGTAAGGCAGAGGTCCTTAGCCTATTTTGTGACACATAGGCCTTTGGCAGTCTGGTGAAATCTATGAACCTCCATGAACCTCTGACATAGAGATAGATTAAAAGAAGTCAGCTCTCTCAAAGGATTTAGGGAGATGTAAAAAGACACACTAGATGGGAAAAACTTTAATAACAATTTCACTTCTGCCACTAGCAAGCTTCGTGAATTTATGCAAGTCATTTTATTTCCTCAGTTTCAGTTTCCTGACTTTTTAAAGAAGGAAGCAGGGAAGAGAGAAAGATGACTGAGCTAAATGACCTCTATAGTTATTTCCAGTTCTAACACACTATGTATTATATGAAATTTCTCTATGGACTCCCTTCTTCCACATCAGTTTTCAGAAATGTTTAGTGAGGCCTATGCTCTTATTGACCCTTGGAAATGATAATATCAACTATCTTCTATCTAGAGAAGTGTCCATTGATCCGTTCACCTTTAATCCAAGAAAAAAAGAAAAGCATCTGCCTCTAGTTTTATGGGAGCTTTTTTTTTCTAAATAAAGAAGCCTTCAACATGAAAACCATGTCAAAGAATTTTTGTGAGTTCATTATTCCCTGCCTTAGTCACATTTTTTTGTTTAGCCTTAGTCTAATAGACTGGTCAGGCAAGATTTATCCTTATATGAAAGAAATCATATTATACTTCTATTAGTTTAACTGCTATCACAGACTCTTGCACCTGCTAGTAGAGAATGAAATAAAAAGCACTTCTCTGTCTCCCTGGTACTCCCCTGGATCTCTTCAAAGAAACACAATCATTTCTGTCAGTACACTCAATACATAGCACAGTGTCTGGCACATAGTAGGCCTTAAAAATGCTCATTGTTGGATTGACAAATTGATTTAGCTTTCCTACTCTTCCTTGCAGAATAACTAATAGGCAATTTATTCAATAAAACCACCATCTTCAATCTATTCAATAAAAACCACCATTTTTGTCCTTGAACTCCTTTCATATTAAGACTGAATTTGCTGCTGATTTATCTAGTATCTCCAACCTTCTGCATTAAAAGACTCTTTTGGGAGTGCTATTCTCTCATCATATCATCAATCCTCAGTAAGGAAGGACTGAGATAATGAATTAATTTTATTTTCTATATCTTTTTTTCCCTTTTCTTCTTGAGATTCTCTCCTCCTGTGATCTTCCAGATAGCCTACTGCTTCTTTACCTAGCTTCTTTTGATTTATTTAAGACTCTTGGCATAGGGTTCTAAATCTCTTAGAATAGGATTTGAGGTTTTGTCATACCTCCTTTCTAGTTGGGACTTGAACCACCCCATCTTTGAGATTTCCTCATCCTTCACCCTGATTGTTAGACAACCATTTACATTCTTTTAAATAATGTCTTTATTCTTTTTATAGTCTCTTTGACATTGCAAGTAATGACCTTGAAAATGTTGATTAATTGAATAGTATCCCTATGCTCTCTGAGGATACTGCTATTGAATTCCATACTTAGGTACTCTTAAATGACTCTGAGTTATGAAGCAGGAAACACAAATGGTTTTGTTCCTGAAAAAAAAAACATATAAAATAATAGGAAAATGTTTTTGAGAAGTACCATTGATTATACTGCAGCAATATATATATGTAGTCCCTTTGTTTTTTCCTCTCTCCCTATTCCCCTCCCACTCCATATATTCATGAATTCTTTGTATACTTAAAAATGAAAATTTGGAGGACAATGAATTAATGGTTCATATTTTTCTAGTAATCCATATAAATGTCATTCTTATTCTATCATTTTTAAAATGAGATTTTTTTAACTTTATTGTTTTTCAATATGGTTTCTTTTACCTGATAAAATTTATCAAAAATAACACACTTATATGGTGTTTTAAGATTTACAAAGTGCTTTAAAGCATATTATATTATTTGATTCTTGCCACAATCCTGTGAAGTAACTGCCATTATTGTCCTAAGTTTTTACAAGAAGAAACTGAGGCTGAGTGAATTGAAGGGACTTACTTAAGGTTGCCTAGCTAGTACTAGAGACAGAAGTCAGACTTGTCTGGATTCCAAGCTCTATGAATCACATAACTCAATGTCATATTCAGGGTCCATAGGGCCTTGTTAGATTTCAAAGTAGAATGTAGCTTGGACAGAATCTAGTACAAATTTCATCCAAGTTTGCCTTCCCTTCTCATGGATGAGGAAATAAAAGCCCAGAAAGATGAAGTAATTTACCCCCCAAAACCACAAATTGTAAGTTACAGAAACAAGACTTCAACAGAGGTCTTCTGATCCCAAATCTAATACTATTTCCCCACTATGACATGCCCCTATCCTCAAGGACATCACATTATCTTTAGGGTGGGGTCTAGAGATTATGCATACCAGTAAGTATAAAATTAAGCTGGAATTGGGTTTTGATATTTTGGTCCTGTACTTTCATCAGTGGAATTTCCAATAAGAAATTTCAGATTAGGACCTGTTTTGTACTTTACAATCTTACATTTTCACCAGGAATATTAGGATAATCTTTATAGAGAAGATGCAACATGAATTAGCACTTGAATCAAGGAAAAGATATCTACAGGTTGAGAAAGGAAAGAAGTAAAGAATGTTTGACCAAATACACAGGAAAGGGAGGAGGACAAACAAGATGAAGAGCAAACATTCCAGTCTGGTTAGAATGTAGGAATATTGTTTTTAAATATTGTGAGAAATAAGACGAAAAGATAGATTGGAGCCAAATTGAAAAGGACATAGGATGTCAGGCTAAGAGTTAAAAATTTAACATTATGCAGTAGATGAATGATTTAAAAGTTCTGATCAACACAATGACCATCACAAATTCAAAGGATTCATAATGAAATATAATCTACATTCAGAGTGCTTGTGGGCTTAAAATGCTAATGGAAACATATTCTCTTTTCTTTTTCTTTTTTTGATTATATTTAATCAGAGAATGTTTTGTGCTTGAGTATACATATTTGTTTGTAATGGGTTGTTTTAGGGAGAGAATTCAGAACTCAATACAATAAAATTGAATTTATAAAAAATTAAAATTTTAGGAATTCAGACACACACTGAACATGGGTAGTGAACATGGGTAGTAGTCATTCCCCAGCAACCTAACTTGCTGCTGATGAGTGCCTCACTAGTGTATAGGCTAGAGAAGAGATACTGCACATGGAGGAAACCTCACTAATTCAGGTTAATTGAGAGGGAAATTTTGATATGGTGGAATGAGTACTGGATTTAAATTTAAGAAATCTCAATCTGAATTTTAGCTTCATCAATTCAATTCACCACAAATATTGTGCATTATGGACCAGGCATTGAAATACAAAGTCAATATACAAAATCATTTACTGAGTCCTATATTCTAGGCACTGCACTAGCTGCTGGAAATGCAAAGAAAGAAAAAGACAGTCTTTGTTCTCAAGGAGTTCACAATTAAATATGAGAGACAGTATGTAAGCAACTAGGAAAAACAAAATATATACAAGATAAATTGGTGGCTTGGTGATCAGGGACCAAAGAAAGAGTGAAATCAAAGATGGCTCCAGGTTTTTAAGTTTTGAAACAAGTAAGGCCCCAATTAATGGTTAAAGTAACAAGCAATAATATGTGTGTGTATATAAACATGCATATGCATACATATACATAAATATATACATATATGGATTATAAATTGTATATGTCTAAATATATAAATATTTATCTATCTCTGAATTAATCTAATAGTAAATGAGAATTGGTCTACATATCTTTGCCTTTGTAGATATTTATTCTTCCCACATTTCCTAGTAGGTTGCTGTAATCCTTAAACTGTTGGGACTTGGCTCTTGAAGCAAAATGTGAGTAATGTATCATGTTCTTTCTAATTCTTCTCAGAATATCATTTCACTGTAGCAGTGCCAAACTGGAGATTTGCTATTACTGAATCTTCTTCCTTTCTGTTTCCATAAATTGTACAGAGAAGGTAATTGTTCTATTAGAAACTAATAATTGTTTAGAAAACTAGAGGCTAGAGGTTAATGAATGTCCATGCCTCTTCTGCTTCATTCCTTTACCTACCTGGTACAATTAAGCTTTATACTAAATCTCTCCCCTCCCTTTCCCACTTTATTGATAAAAGAACCAGTTTGAGTATTAATTTTTTAAAGTATAAACATTTAGACAAGTTTGTTACAAAATTCTTTGGTACCCATTTCCATTTCCTGAGTTATGCAACTTCATCAGAAATGGAGAAATTTAAAAGAACAAAAGTCCACTCAAGGGGAAAACACTCAGGATTTTCCCAGAACTCTTTTTATCGGAAGAATTTTCCTGGGAGTGTAAATAGAAATATTTATATTCTGCTCGGTAATGACCTGTAGCATTTGTACAATACTTTTTCATTTTCAAAGGAAATTCATGTCCATCATCTTACCTTATCTTCATTGCAAGCCTAATGGGGAGATAGAGAAGGTATTAATGTTTCTTTTTTACAGAGGAGAAACCCAAACAAGAATGCCCATTATCACTACTATTAAATATTGTACTAGAAATGTTGACTTTAGCAATAAAAAAGAAAAAGAAATTAAAGGAATTCGAGCAGTCATTGAGGAGATAAAACTATCATTCTTTATAGATATGATGGTATATTTAGAGAATCCTAGAATCATCCAAAAGTCTATTAGAAATAATTAACAACTTTAGCAAAGTTGCAGGATTAAAAAATAAACTCACACAAATCATTAATATTTCCATATATTACTAACAAAGCCCAGCAGCAAGAGATAGAAAAAGAAATTCTATTTAAAATAACTGTAGACAAAATAAAATATTTGGGTGTTGACTTGCTGAGACAAACCAAGGTACTATATGAACATAATCACAAAATATTTTTCACACAAATAAAGTCAGATCAGAGGAAAAAAAACCCAAGGCACAGCATTTTAGGGATTTGTCCAACACTCCCTAAACTGTTTCCTAAAACCAGTCACCTCAGCTTTATTTCAGTAGTCTTTAAATATTCCAAAATTCTATGAATCTAGCTAATTTGTCTTTTGTATTTCTGAGGCTAAAGGCAGCATTGTATGTCCAAGAAGCTTGATATAGTAGTAGGAGCATTGACTATAAAGTAAGAAAATCTAGGTTCATTCCCTACCTTTCCTCTTTAAGACCCATGTGATCTGGATTAAGACAATTTATCTCTTTGTCATCAATTTATTCATCTGTGAGTTGAAAGAAATAGATTAGAAGATCTCTAAGGCCATTTCTAGCTTTAAATTCTATGACTTAGAATTTAGCTCTGATTTCTTTCTCTACCACTCTTAGAGACTTGTCTCATGGACCCAATACCTTAAACATTGCCTAAATCCTACAATCTGTCTTGGTAAAAGATGTAAGTTGACCAAAAATCACAGTTCTGTCTCCTTCCAAACAAAAACATATATACATTATTCAATCCCTCATTTTATGCCCCTAAATTTCCATAGTCTCCTCTTGTTTTTCTGTCTCTTATGAGATCTTCAGTCCCCAATAGGGGAACATAAGCTACTCATTTTCAAAGGTTAGCTATCAGAGGATCAAATTATAAGTCACAGGAATTCAAACTTGATTTTTAAAAGCAGTCAGATTTAAGTTCTGCTCAATTTTAGCCTGAATGTAAAGTTTCCCCTTACCTTTTGAGACTAAATTATGGGCTTCTGAGAGTTGGGTTGAAATTAGGGGGTAGCACACCATCAGCAGAATTATGGTGCTGTTCTGGCATTAGAATTCAGCATGTTAAAGGAACTAGCTGGCTAAATGATAGAGATAAAGAGATGTTATTAGCTCAACTGAAAATGTAGAGGAAGCATAATATTAAGAAGATTGTCCTCAAAAGAAACTCCCAACAACATTTCTATCGCCACTTATTTGCTATAGTTCTTATTTGCTTTAGTCCTCAGTTATCATGTCTGCAAAATAGATTAATTTTATTTGCCTAAAGTCAGTGGTATGGATCGAATGATGAGTTGAGGTTTCTTCCAGAGCCAGGAACTGAGATGGATAGAAGACAGAGTACTTCTAAATAGAAAAAATAAATAAATAAATAAAAAGAGAGTTTCGATTAGTGTTCAGACCAGAAGGCTGAAAATTCAAGCAGATGTTAATTTGACAGGATGCAAAAGAGTGACTTTGCAGCATGTCATATGGAAAATAAACAAAGCTATAAGACCAACCTTGTTTTTACAAGTGTTCGAAAAACATGTCAGAGAACTGGTATTTCACTTGGTTCATGCCCTATGCAGTGGAATTTGGAAGAAAAAAAATCTAACTTTGTTACTTTGGAGTAATGTCTCTTTTAATTGTTTTTGTTTTATATTTTAATGTATTGGTAATCAGAGCTTAATAAGAAAAAATTACTTATTTAGTCATGTTTAAAATTTGATCATTTTAACTAGCTTCTACATCTCCCTTTCCTTATGCTTAATTATAAATCAGAAAGCACTGAGAGCAGATCTCTCACACTTTTGCTAGAAAGGATACAAAGAAGGATTCAAGTTAAATTCAATTGCAATTTCTTAAGAACAGAATGAGTGAGTTGTTAAATCTTTGATCAAATGAATCTTCTTTATTGAAGGTCTAAAACAAAGCAAAACAAATACATAAAAACCAGTTATTTATCCATATTGTCAATCTCCTACAAAAGGAAACTTTCCCCACCATTTCATTAGCCTTCAGTCTTCCTATTTAGCCTGCTCTCAAATACTGAAACTTTATTTTCATCTTATCTTTCAAATGAGCTCCTTCCTCCCTATCTTCCTTATAATTACAATTTTAGCCTAAATTCTGATCATCTCTGACCCCTTTTTGATCTTTAATCTTCACACCTTCCGTACTGCCCAATTTCAGTCAACTGACAAAGTTGTCATTTCCATTTTGAACAGAACTGTCACTTATCTATTTCCCTCCTCATTTCCTGATCACTTAGTCTTTGACAATGGTTTTCATGATACAGGATAGAAAGGAAAATAATTAGATCTGGAAGGGATCTCTAAAGGCATATAATTCAGCCCATATGTGACCAAAATCTATGCTACAATATCCTCCAAAGTAGACAATCAGCCTCCACTTGAAGATTTTATGATATTTCTTATTATAGTTCACTTGTTTTTGTCACATTTTACTCTTCATGAACCTATTTGGGATTTTCTTGGCAAAAATGCTAAAGCAGTTTGCTATTTCCTTCTCCAGCTCATTTTACAGATGAGGAACTGAGGCAGACAGTGACTTGCCCAGGGTCATTGGGCTAATAAGTCTCTGAGCTAGATTTAAACTTAGATCTTTCTTACTCAGGTCTGATACATTATCTATTTCACTACCTCGTTGCTCTATTAGAAGGGGAAGAAGGCATTTGTTTGAGAGAAGGAAAAAAGATGCTCTTTTAAAAAAAAAAAAAGTAATGGGGCAGCTAGGTGGTGCAGTGGATAGAACATCAGCCCTGAAGTCAGGAGGACCTGGAGTTCAAATCTGGTCTCAGACACTTAACACCTCCTAGCTGTGTGATCCTGGGGAAATCACTTTTACTTCAGCAAAAAAAAAAATAAAATTATTTTATATAGGCCACATGAGTTGAATTCTGCCTGGAAAAATGACATTCAATTGATCAATAGCAAAAAATGTATTAGGCACCTATTACATGCTTGATACTGTGCCAGTATTTGACAGTACAAATACAAGGTACCTGAAGAAAAATGTAAGGTTAAAAATGAAAAAAACATGTAGGTTACAATCAGACTATGAAAGTCCTTGAATGCCATAATAGTTTAGACTTTGCCCTGCAATCAATAGAAAGTCATGAAGGGTTTTCATCAGAGTGATATTTGGGTATTTTAAAATTATTGTGCTGCAATGTGTAGTATACCATAAAGGTATCAGAGATTGGAGGCAGAGAATATGGAACATTTCTTTTGGAATAATACAGGTTTGAGTCATTTATTATAGGTCAGTTATTTCCTCTGCCATATTCCAAAAGAAATGACTTTTGATGCAAGTACATTTCCCATTTGAATGAGTAATAGTCCTCTGGCTTATTCGAACTCAAAGTTAATTCCAATTATAGTTTAAATAGAACCAATTTTAACTTCAGGACCTGAATCACAGTTCCAGCTTCCTTCCAATCCCAAACAATCCATAAAGAGCCCATTTCTGCCTAATTTCAGGTGACTCATAAAACTCATACATTTGCCCTAAAAGTTTACAATACAAGAAAAAAGTATTAGGCATAGAAAGGACATTATGAACTAATTGAAAAATAACTCTGAATGTATTTAACTGCCATAGCACAAAGTTAACCAAATAACTGGAAAATTTTAAAAAGCATAGGCAGACAGGTAAATTTAAATATTTCCATAATCATGGATGGTTTGGCCTTATATTCTTAGGAAAAATTGCTCAACTCTCTACTTTACCTGAAAAGATACTACCTTAGTATACAAAATAAGTTTGATTTTGAACAAAGGATAGTATTTTTAATACTTGACCTGAAGAGGAAGGATGATTTTTTTCCGTAATAACAAATGGTATCTGAACATTCAGCACGTGAATGCATTGTGAGAAAGGCTGCAGTATTCACAATTCATTTTCATGATGTTGTAAGGATTTTTTTAACAGAGGATTAATAGCAGAGGAAATGTACTAAGCAGAGGAAATAACTAAGAAATGTAACAAAATACATATTCTTCTGGAAAATTATTATAGGCCCTTTATAACTATCTATAATTATCTCAGATTTCTTCTTACACCCTTCAGTTATATTTAGGACTAATAAAAATTTTATATTGCAGGTCAGTCAACAATCAAGTGCTTTGTTAACTTGAGAGGGAATGGGCAGAAGAGGTCCATTATTCTGTTGTCACCAAGCTATGCCAGGTTGGCTCCTTGAAAAGTTAACCAGCTCTGTGCCCCAAAGAGATCAAAAAAAAGAGGAAAATGATATACACATACTATCTACCTATCTAGCTATACATATATGTGCATGTATATATATATGTATTGTATTGTGTTTGCATATATATATATATATATATATATGTGAATTTAGATCTGTGTATGTGTGTGTGCTATACACAACCAATTTTCAACATTCTAGTATTTAACTTTCCTCTGATATTAGGAACTTCATTTTCATTTTCATGTTGGCAACCTGACACATCGGTGGCTATACACAATAGAGAAAAAAATGAGAGATTTAAGAAATACAAGTTTATTTCTATTTCTACAAAAGGGAAGAAAGTATTTATAAAAGTATTCATGAATCTACTCCAGAAAATTCTAAAGTAACCTCTAAGTGAGTGATGGGAAATTGAAGAAATCAAAAAACACTAAGTTTGTGGGTTTTTACCCACAAGAGAGGATGGTCACCCCCACTCTCTCCAGCATTCTGCTGCTCACACTTGCCTGCCTGTAGGTTGCAGAACAATATGACTATTGTGCTTAGAGCCCATGGAGTGCTGGCCCCAGACATGATTTCTGAGCTCCAACTGTGCCAGGCACTTACCTCAGGCATATGCTTTTCCAATTAGTAATGGCAAGTTGTCTTTTTCCCTTATTTTACTGCAAGGATTTTCTGATATCTATACCCCTGTCTATTTTCTATCCAGGCTGGTGGTACCTCTCTCCCTCCTGCATTTCATAGATTATTTTATAATTACTGTGTTAGGAAAAGTACATATTATCAGAATTAATGTTTTATTGTGAAGAATTTTATGTAGAAAAGTGTATTTTCAGCAAATTCTAGTAAAAGATTAAAGGTCTTGGACCCAAATCCCTTATTTCCCAATAGGTTTAATGTATTCATAATTGTTTTTTCAAGATTACAAGATGACCAACTGTGGTGGATTTGGATCTTTTCAACAATGACGTGATTCAAAGCAATTCCAATAAATTTGTGATGGAAAGATCCATCTGTATCCAGAGAGAGGACTATGAAGACTGAATGGGAATGAAAGCATAATATTTTCACTTTTTGTTGTTATTGTTTGTTTGCTTGTTTTTTTTCCTTGTATTTTCCCCCTTTTGATCTGATTTTTCTCTCACAGCATGACAAATCTAAATGATGTTTAGAAGAACTGCACATTACCTAAAATGGATTACGTGCTGTCTAGGATAAGAAAGAGGAAGAAGGGCAGAGGGAGAGAGAAAAATTTCGAACACAAGATTTTGCAAGGGTGAATGTTGAAAACTATCTTTACGTGTATTTTGAAAAACCAAAAAAACTATTATTTTTTAAAATTGTGTTTTTTACATACTGACAATATTCTAGGGACACACATATATGTGTATGTACATGTATGTACATATGTGTGTTTCTGTTTATTTATGTCTGTCTCTCATCTATCTAAGCTCTTTTGTAGTAACAAAAAACTACAAACTAAAAGATTGTCTATCAGTTGGGGAATGGCTGAACAAAGTATGTTATATGCATGTAATGGAACACTATTTTGCAATTAAAAGTGAAATGGAGAGTTTCATTGAAATTGGGAAGGAAGACTTAAAGGAATATAGAGTACAATGAGTAGAATCAGGAGAACCATTTCTATACTATAATCCTTTAAAAGCAAAAAAGTTTTTTTTCCTATCCTTCTAAACTTTCACCCTTAGTTGGGAAAAAAAACAATAAACAAAACTCTATATTATTTATACATGACCGATGAATTTCTTTTGGTTATTTAAAAGATCCCATCAGATGGAGTAAGCCAGGTAGAGAGTTTACAACAGACATCAGACCCTTCAAAGAGCCTAGAGCATAGTCACACATTGATGAAGCAAGCTCATCCATCTCATCCTAGGACATCACCAGGCATCTTGACTTTTGTGTTGCCATCACCTGTTTTGACATCACCTGTAATGTCTTTAGTCCTCCTTAAAAACAAAGGATGAACAGCCATCCATGAAATCATATAAAACTTTTTTCCTTCATTAGCCAAGTTTCTCACTCCAACCATTCCCCTCCCCCCCAAAAAAACCAAGGAAAATGAAAATTCAATCTGAATTCTGAGGATCATCAGGTCTCTATCTGGAGGTGGAACATTCCATACATTTCACTGGCTGCCCTTTTCCTTTTCATCTCTTCCTTTTCATCTCTGCCTGATGACTTCTCCAGCTTCCTTCAAATCCAAGCTAAAATTTCACCTCCTAGAAGAAACCTTTCCTGATCCCCCTCAATGCTATTGGGTATCCCCGATTTATTCTGGCTAGATCTTGTTTGTACATAATTGTTTTCATATTGTTTCTCCCATGAGTCTGAGAACTTAAGAACCAGGACTTAGTTCTTAGTACAGTTCCTGGTACATGGTGACTCTTAAATATTTATTGATTAACTGTGAGTCCCAGGGGCAACGAGACACAACTACTGCTCCATTTTTTCTTGAAAGGCTCAGAAGGGAAAGGTTACTATGGTCAGCAAATAGTTTACAATTGATTGTAACCACGAAGTCCATCAGATAAATACCCTGTGGAATTGTTTGAGTCTCTTAGCGAGAACACAATTGTGCCTTGCATAACCATCAAGAGATCATCCACTTGGACAGATAGACACAAGATCAGACAAGAACTTACAAAAGTCAGTAGGGACTGGGCTTGTTTTCCTTGATGCTTCTCTTGATCATTTGTCTTCCTTTTGACTCCATACCTTCTATATTTCTCCTTGTTCCCAAAGTAGCCTCTCTTTATTATTTCAAATTTCCCCACAAAATATACTTTTGCTGGACCATCCTCATAACACTGATAGAGATACAGAATTGTTATGAGGATCAGATGAGTTTTACAAAGCGCTCTATTAATGTCAGTTATCGTTATCTGTGACCTTTGCGATGATATTTCATTTCACTCAGATCAGGTTCCCAGAGAGATAGAATAATTCAAACAGCAATTGAATCATCCCTGACCATGCCATGACTAGAGTCACTCCTGCATTTGGAGTGGATAATTTTAAAGAGTTTTAGGGAATCAGTTGACTGTTTTGGCAGCCCTCCTGATAAGGATTTTAGCTCCAGTGATGACATTAGAGGATATTAGCTAGCAGTCAGCCACAGCTATTTTGATCATTGCTTAAGCCCTGAGCATTAGTTTTTTCTTTCCCAGGATTCTGCCCCGAAGTGAGTGGCCCTGGGGATTCTTTCACTTTCAATCTTGTGAAATGTTGTTAAGTCATAAGATTATCAGGAGACCTTTAACCTTTTTATGGACAAGGACATGGGCCTGAAGGTAGCTGCCACTTTGGACACCCCTAGAGAATAAGAAAGGACTTGCCTTAAATCGTAGGAAATATCAGGTAAGTTCCTCAGGCTTCTAAGGTGTAGGATGGTTAAAAAATATGTTACTTTTCAAGCATCACATTTAAACTGTGGTGCCTGATTTACCTGAGGTTCTAAATGAAAAATACACAAATCGCTTAATCCCAGGTTTCTCCCAAAACCTGGACCCGAAATCTCCATCCTTAGCAACATTTACCAGATCCTTATCATTGAGGGGGGGAAGAGAAAAAAAAAAGAAAACATCGCAATTCTACTCCCAAAAATGTTATGTAGAAAACAGTTTTTAGAGTCAGTCAGGCTTAAATTCAGGCTCTGTTACTTATTCACTCATTGTCTGAATTGGGCCAAGTAGCAAATTTCTCTGAACCTCAGTTTCTTCAGCTGTAAAATGAAGTGCTAGGACTAGTTCTTATAAATTCCTTTCTAGCTCTAAATTCTGAGGTGGAGAGAAGGACACCAGGGACTGGAGCCAGTTAAAACCCACTCTTAAGTCCAACTTAATAGGATTGCTTTGTGGCCATGTGAGTAAATATTCCAAATAAATATTATATAGGTTTCTGTTTCCCTATTATTTTTAAAGCTGAGGTAGCTTGGGAATTTGTCTTCAGAGCTTTGTAAGGAATTGAAGAGAATTTGGAATGGCAAACTGGAACAATTCTGTAAAAACCTGAATATTCTAACCAAGTTTTCTTCTTTGTTTTGTACTTATTTTAACTTCCTTCCCAACTCTTCAGAGAGATGTGCTCTGGGATCAGCCTGTTGCTGATCTATATGCAAAGTGCCATATGAAATTTAAGATAAATCAAATGTTTAGATCTGTTAGAGAAGAATATGTGAAGAACTAAGCCTATTTAATGGTTTGCTGAACTGCAACAATGAAAACTTGTAGCCAGGGGATGGGAAAGTGAAGGTAGGAAATCTTGGTTTTAATAAAATCTTTTTATTTTTACATAAAACATTTTCCCTTTCTCACAACAGCAAAATATTATATAAGGAGATACCTCCTAATTAACTATTTTATTAGCACCCCATCAAATTAGATGTTTGAAGTTAACATTAATTTGCAGCATCTCACAAATTGTCTAAGAAAAGTAATAACTAGACGAGAAAGAATTGTACAAAAGTTCCGTTTGAGATATTTTGTTTAAAAACAATTGGTATAAAATATGCCTATTTTTTCATGATTGCTCTTTAGCTTTGCAAAAGCTGATGGCAATTACAAGATGCTTTTTTTTTAAAAAAAAAAAATAGCTTTTTCTGTATGTATACCATAAGCTCCATGAAAACAGGAACCATTTCTCATTTTCCCTACAGGAGACATAGGGAAGGCAAACTAGCAGATATTTTCTTCTTGCCCAATGAATAAATTTGTCAGGCAAACAAAAAAAGGGATGTGTGTGTGTTTAATTTTTAGATTTATTTTTCCTGCTTGGTCAACCAAAATTGATCACAAATCTAAGATGACTTACTGGATAAGATAGTGGATGGCAGAAAGATACAAACTTAACAACTAGGTGGTGCAGTGGATAGAAAGATGACATTGGGATAGGAAGTCCTGAAGTCAAGTCCTACCTCTGACACTTATTAGCTATGGGATACTAGTCAAGTTATTTAACTTCTGCTTACCTCAGTTTCTTCATCTGTTAAATAAAGATAATAATAATACCTAGCTCCCAGGGTTATTGTGAGCATCAAATGAGATCATGACTATAAAGTGTTTAGCACAGTACCTGGCAACCTTGGTTATTATTTTTATTATTATCACTACCACTACTTGATAATATCTATCCATCTCTGTTTCTTTATTGATAAAATGATGATAACAGTACCTACCTTCCAAGCTATCATGAAGATTTGGTGATTTCAAAATTATGAGAGCTTAGCAAATCTTAATGCTCTATATAAAGGCTGTCTCTTTTGATCTGCAGCCAAAACAGGAGTTCAAATCCTGTCCTAGATATTTACAGATTATGTGGCTCTGAGCAAATCATTTATCCTTCATCTGCTTCCTCATCTGTAAATGGAGATAATAATAGCCCCTATTTCCCCAGGTTGTTGTAAGGATAAAATGAAGTATTTTTACTTATATGTATGAGCTATTTATTATATATAATCACATATAAGCTATATGTTATATATAAGCTATTATATTTAAAGCTATATATTTATTTACTTATATATAAGCTATATATTATATATAAGCTATTACATGTAAAGCTATATATATATATTTATTTATTTCTCTTTCTGTGTATGTGTATATTTATGTGTGTGTATGTATATGTATATATATATATATGTATATCTACACACATATATAGTACTTGTTCAGTTGTGTACAACTCTTAATTACCCAATTTGGGATTTTCTTAGCAAAGATACTGGAGTGCTTTACCATTTTCTTCTCCAGCTCATTTTACAGATGAGGAAACTGAGGCAGACAAGATTAAGTGACTTGTCCGCCATCAAATAGCTAGTAAGTATTTGAGATGAGATTTCAACTCAAGTCTTTCTACCTGGGGATGCGTAATTCATCAACTGTACCTGGTGTTACAAAGGAGAGAAATTTTATATTATTTTACATATATTATATATACATATATATTATTAAAATATTAATTTAAATATGTGTTTGATTAAATAAGTATCAAATGTTTATTAATGAAACAGCTAGGAGGCATAGTGGACAGAGGGCTAGATCTGGAGTAACGAACTATGGATTCAAATCCTGCCTCAGGTGTTTACTATCTGTGTGCCCCACCCAAGTTGCTTAACTTCCATCTGCTTCAGTTTTCTCAAAGGAGATTGTTATAGTACCTACCTCATAGTTTTGTACAATGATCAAATGACATAATGTAAGTAAAACACTTTGCAAGCCTTAAAGAAACACGTACATATACATGCATAGTAGCTAATAAATCTCTCCTTGCTTAAGATACTTCTGCTGTTAAGCATACAAAGTTCAAAAGATGGCAGTCCTTGCTCTAATTGAGCTTACAATTTAATGAAGGAGATAAATTACATACAAAAACCAAGTATGATATTAGGGAAAGTATAAAAAATGCAGAGGCCTAAATTATAAAAAAAAATCTGAGGTATAAATCACTTTCCTCTGGGAAGATCAGGGCTTTCAAGAAAAACTTCATAGAAAAGATAATCCTTAAATTAGATCTTATTAGCAGCCAGTGGATAAAGTGTTGGGTCTGGAGTCAGCGAGGGTCATCTTCACGAGTTCATATCTGACCTCAGACATGTATTACCTATATGATCCTGAACAAGTCACTTAAACTTGTTTGCCTCAGTTTCCTCATCTGTAAAATGAGCTAGAGAAGGAAATGGCAAAACATTCCAGTATCTTTGCAAGAGAACCCTAAGTAGGGTCATGAAGAGTCAGACATGACTGAACAACAAGTGAATTAGACTTTGATGAAAGAAAAAGATTCCAGCAGATGCAGTTGTGAAGGAATAGATTTTAGGTATGAGGGATAGGTCAGAAGTAAGAAATGACATTGATATCATTGAAGGGGAAGTGACTAATATAGTTTGGCCATCTTCCCCCACCCCCTGAGAATCATCTTTTTTGCCCTGGAGAAATTTCTACCTGTTGCCCTCTTGATTAGTGACTGTTCCTCCTGGACCACTATTTCAGGATGTTCCTGGCCACTATGCTTCACCTTACTCATTATTCTTCTTCTATCTCTTTGCTAGCTCCCTTGTCATGCCACATAGTTTTTTGTCTCCTCTTTCCCTATTAGTTTTAGACACATAAAACTATGATCAAATGGACTCTACATTGTTCCTGGATGGGTTGTGTCAGTCTACTCCTTTTCTGAACCTTATCAACCTCCTTATAAATTTCCAGACCAAATGCCACACCCTGATCATATCTCCTCTTTCAATATCAACAACCTTTTTAATATGTAAGCCCTTTGAGATCAAAAACTTTTTTTGCTTTTGCATTTTTTTTATCTAAAACATTTGGCCAAGGTTTGGCACTTATTAAGAAGTGAATAAATGCTTCCTCCTTCCTTCCAAGTCAGGAAGACTCATCCCCCTGAGTTTAAATCTGGTCTCAGACACTTCCTAGCTGTTTGACTCTGGGCAAGTCACATATTCCTGTTTGCCTCAGTTTCCATCTGTAAAATGAGCTAGGGAAGGAAATGGCAAACCACTGCAGTATCTTTGCTAAGAAAACACCAGATGAGGTTATAAGGAGTAGAACATGCCTGAAACAATTGAACAACAACAAAAATTCCTTTTTCATTCATATAAAGTTCAAGAAGGGAGATAGGATAAAAGTATGCTAGGCAGATAAGTTAGAGCCAGATTATGGAAGTAGTTCTTCTTAATGTCAACTGAATACTAACTTGAACCAGAAAAGATGAAACACAAATCTCATTAAACTTAAATATGAAGTCAATTAAGATAAGTAGCATGTCACAGTAAATAGACAGACAGCTTTAGAGTCAAAAAATCTGAGTTCAAATTTTATACATATTGGCTATATGAGCCTGGGAAATTCACTTACCCTATTCCATACAACAACAGAAGACTATAATTTGCAGAGAAAATGATGAGTTACATTCTTTATCTAAAAATTGTTTATATCAGTGAAATCATAGGTTTAATCTCTACATCTATGAAATAAATCAACAAGCATCTATTAAATACTTACTATGCACCAGATATAGAACCTAACACTGAAGATTCAAAGAGAAGAAATAAACAATCCACCATTTAAGAGATAACATCCTAACGGATGCTACTTTTTTCTTGCATCCAATAAGCTAACAACAGCAAACTGATCTTGTTACAGAAAATAGTATCTTAACACATATAATGTATTTTAAAATTTACAAAGGACTTTTCATACTTATCTCACTTGAATCTCACAATGGTCCTGGGAGATAGTTGCTATAGTATTCCTAATTCCTTTTTTATAAATGAAAAAGTTGAGATTCAGAAAAATAATAGTAGATAAAATAATATATCACAAGTGGAATTTGAAGTTTTCCTCCCATGCATTCAAACCACTGGGTCATGCTCCCTCTACAATTCATTCTCTATATCCAGCTTTTGCTGTAAAATCTATTTTTCAGAAGAGATGGAAACAACTGAGTTAAATAACACAACAATTCCGCATCAGATAAGGCAAAATTCAATTCTTAGAATTGATGATGATGAGCTTTAAGTTTTAGATTAATTGTAATATCTGTCTGTTAATGTTAGTATAATAGAAATGGCCTGACTTTGTTATGAAGGGATCTGAGTTTGAATTTCAACTCTGTTACTTACTAATTATATCATGAGTCATTTCTATGAGCTTCTGTTTCCTTATCTTTAAAATGAGGGGTTTGGATTAGATCTCTAAGAATAAGTCAGTTATCATTGGTTTTGGTCTTAGGCTGACTGGTAAAAAAAAAAAAAAAAAAACGTGTTCCAGAGGGTAATAACCTTTGCTCCTTCCTCTCCCTCCCTAATTTGCACAAAATGTGGGTTAAGCAAACTATACAGCTGTACTTGGGGTCATCCAACTTCAAGTGTTTCCAGAAGAACCAAAAAAAAAGGGGGGGATGGGGAAAACTAAAGTTTTGCAAGCTTTGTAGTTTATCCCATGAAGTTCAGAAGATCAGTGACTTTTGCCATCCTGGCAATGCCTGTTGATACTGGATAGTTCAGATCAAAAGTCCTAAAACCAGGTATATACTGTCCTGCAATGGGAATGTCCTCCCCTAAAAGCTTCAAAAATATAATGGGTTCTCAGCAGTGATTATGTGGGTTTTATCTTCCCTGGAGGAGATCAATTAGCAGTCTCTCTGGACCAGATTTAGCTCTGAAACTCTAAGAATAAATAAATGAAAATGGATTTTATTAAGTATTTAGTATGTGCAAAGCAGTGTACTAAGTAGGGATACAATTAGAAAAGTAAGATGGTTCCATTCTCAATTAGCTCACTTCTTAACGGGGCAGACACCAAATATTAAAAATCTCAACTGCAAGTAAAGTGAAAAGTGGAGCTAGAGGATGCAGCATATAAAGTGCTGGACAAGGAGATTGCAAGACTTCAGTTCAAATCTGGCCACAGACACTTGCTATCTGTATGATGCTGGAAAAGTCATATAACCTTGTTTATCTGACTTTACTTTTTTATAAAATGAAGACAATAGCGCCTACCTCCCAGGGTTATTATGAGGATCTAATAAGCTAATAATTGTAATGTGCTTAGCCCAGTATCTGGCACAAAGTGCTTTTGAAATGTTATCATTATTATAATTTAACCTCTATGTGCTTCAAATTCTTCACCTGTAAAGAGGGGATAATATTTCCAATGCTTTTTCTAGTCTTTGACACATACTAGTTATACAGTAAATGTTAATTGACTAGTCTTCACTGTATTATGTTATCCAGAATCATTAGGTAACACTCTGGAATATGAACCAGAACATATTATTATACACTATCCTATTGAGTGTCCTGATTGGTGGAAACCAGGCCTGTTACTGTGAAAAGTATCCATGGAGTCCCTGGTCCAGTTGTTCAAGTTCCTGCAATTATGGAATCCAGAGCAGAGAGAGGTGGGTGTGACTATTTGACTACTTTTTCATTCTTTGGGAATTCATGAAAACTGAAGCCAATAATCAGAAATTCCATAGAATTACAAGGAAATAGGGAGTATGAGGTACCTAAAAATGAATACTCATCATAAAACCTCACTCATTGATTCAATTCAATTGAACATTGACCAAATAGCTATTTTGTACAAGGCACAGGTTTAGGCCCTAGAGATAAAATTAATTTCACCATCTTACCATCCTTAAAAAGGATCTTCTTCTTCTTCTTCCTCTTCCTTCTCTTCCTCTTCCTTCCTTCTTCCTTCTTCCTCTTCCTCTTCTTCTTCCTCCTCCTCTTCCTACTTCCCCTTCTCCTTCTTCTCCTCCTCTTCTTCTAGTTGCTCCTTCTCCTCCTCCTCTTTCTTTCTCTTCTTTTTCTTCTTCTTTCTTTTTCTTCTTCCCCTTCTTCCCCTGCTCCCCTTTCTCCTTTTCCTCTTTCTCCCAGTTTCATTTTCTATATAATGAAGATAATAATAGCACTGACTTCCCAGAATTGTTAAGAGAATCAAATGAGATAATAACTGTAAGTGCTTATCCCAATGTCTGGCATATAGAAAGTGTTTTAGAAATGTTATGGGGGCAGCTAGGTGGTACAGTGGATTGTGTACCATCCCTGAAGTCAGTAGGACCTGAGTTCAAATCTGGTCTCAGACATTTTAACACTTCCTAGCTGTGTGACCCCTAAGCAAATGACTTAAACCCAATTGCCTCAGACCAAAAAAAACAAACAAAAAAGAAATGTTATGCTTATTATTATTATTTAGCATTTCTGTGCTTCAAGTTTTCATCTGTAAAATAGGGATAGTATCCTCCCTCTTCCCTTTCTTCTTTTTTTTTTTTCTTGTTAGTAATGTTACTATTATTATATGGGATTTTTGAGATTATCTAATCCAACCATTTCATTTTGCAAATGAAAAAAGTGAGGTTAATAGAGATTAAGTGATTTTTTTCCTAGGTCACATAGCAAACTAATGACAAACTAAGTCAAAACTTAGGCACAGCTCTCCTAATTATCCTAATTATTATGACTTTGAATTGCCCAGACCTTTATTAGTAGTTAACATCTCTTACACTCCTCAGCATTTTCATCTATTTCCTATTTAAGTCACTTATTAGTAATAATTTAAGAAATGTGTGACAATAATATCCTAAATTGTGTGCTAATGGTCTGAAGTAGTGAAAGCATCATTGTATGAGCTCTCAGTTACTTGAGGAGAGAAGAACATTTCCAGATCACTTTGTGAAACAGACAAAGAGACAATGGTTCACCAATTTACATGATCCAGCTTGAAAGTACTTCAAAGCAATATAGAAGAGTGGTCCCAAGCATCAGAAGAAAAGAAATGAGCTCTTAGTCATCAGCAAGGGATTTTATCTCTCTGAATGCCAATTCCCTCCTCCTACCTACATAATAGAAATACTAACCTGCCTACCTTATAAAATTGTGCTAAGAATCAAAGAATAATAACATCCTCCATATTTGTTTCTAAGCAGTGTCTATATGATAGCTATCCAGTAAATTCCTACCTAATCCTTAAACCCCTAAAGTTCAGGTTTGACCATATGATGTCTTTACTCAATAGATTTTTGCTTATTTGTCCAGCTGTTTCAGCCATGTTTAACGATTAATTGACACCATTTGGGGTTTTCTTGACAAAGATACAAAGTGATTTGCTTTTGCTTTTTCCAGCTCGTTTTACAGATGAGGAAACTGAGGCAAACAGGATTAATTGACTAGCCAGGGTCACACAGCTGGCTAGTGTCTGAGGCTGGATCTGAACTCAGGAAAAAGAACTTTCCTAATTGTTGTACTATCTAGATGCCCTCAATAGTTTTACATTTTCTTATTGCCTATAAGATTAAATATAAACTCCATTTGACACTCACACATCTTTACAATCTGACCTCTTTTTTACCTTTCCAGTTATCTTACCCATTACCTGCCCTCTCTGCTCTCTATCATTTAGCCACAATGGTCTATTTGCTGTTCTTCATGATTGATTCTCCATTTCTCATTTCCATGCCTTTAAGCTAGCTGTAGCCAGCCTATGCCTGGAATGCTCTGCCTCCTCAGCTCCCGTTCTCTTAGAACTCTTGCTTTCCTTCACAATTCAGATCAAGTGTAACTTTCTGCACAAACTCCTCTGTGAGGTTATTTTGTATCTGATATGTCAAGAGTCAGAAAGCATTGAATTCATATCTAGCCTTAGACACTTACTAGTTATATGACTTGGGTAAATGACATTTGTTTGCCTCAGTTTCTTCAATAGTACAATTGAGATAGAAATAGCACCCACCTCCCAGAGTTGTTATGAGAATCAAATGAAATAATATTTGTAAAGCACTTAATGATAATCAATACTATAGAAATGCTAGCTATTGTTTTTAGCTGTCCTACATATACTTATAGCTGTACATATTTTCTGCTTGATTAGAATATAAATTCATTGACAAATGACATTTTTTTAGTTTTGTTGTTGAATCTTTAGATTTTAACATAATTCCTGACCTTCAGTAAGCATTTAATAAATCCTTGCTGCTTACTCACCTAATACTCCACATTGTCTGTACTTCTCATATTTATATTAACTAATATTTGTGAATATTATATATGCTTATGTCTTATTCACTTTGATAGCAACGTCCATGAGGGCATAAACCATGAATTATTTGGATTTTATTTCTTTCCCAGGTTTTGGAATAGAGCTCTGCATACCAAATGTGCTTTAAAAAAATGTTAAGCCTGTGAGGTTGATAGTTCAGGCATTATAATCTGTGATTTACCAATGAGAAATTGAAAAATCAAAAAAAATTTAAATGGCTATTCCATTATTGCATAATTAGTAAGTGATAAAGTCAAGAATGCAAATTCAAGTCTTCTTATTCAAAAGAATATTATTTCTCTTACAACTGTAGGTAAGAGAATTTTAGAAAATAGAAAGGCCTGGACCAATGGAAGGCATAAATTAGATTTACGCAAATAGTGTTATCTCCATTTCCTATGTAGGAAGACTAACACCACTCGGGGAAGATTTCTATCCCTCTAACTTAAAGTCCCACTAATTTCTCAGGAAGCTGGAATTCATAAATTTCTGTCCACTAACACTAAGACATCATTCGACAAATGATACAGATAGGTCTGTTACAATCTAAGAAGAAACCACAATTTTCCATTCCATTATCATTTTCCTTTTAACTCCTCTATAGAAATGCCATTGGTTAATTCTATCTTATTCCCTTCTTGCCTCCCCATGTACTTTCCTTTTTTCCTAAAAATTATGTGACTTGATTGCCATCTCCTCCAAGAGACTATTGTCTGCTGTTGTTGTTTGTCCTTTATTCTCAGAGGACCAATGACATCAGGAAGGTGACATCTTAACTTGTAAGTGAATTGGATTTGAATGAGATAGAGTTGTGAAAAGTCATTAGCCTTTCCACAGTAATCAGAGTCTGGTGGCAAGACACAGGTCAGGATGACTGGTAATGGCCCCAGGTGCAGTGGCAAATCTTGGCCTTTTTAATCTAAGTCTGTCTGGGGCAACACCTGTAAATAAAATAAACAAAGACTAGGTGAGAACAAAGGCAAAGAATGACCTAATTTGCCTTCACAAAAGAATCTGTCTAAGAGAGGAAGACCTCAGAGTTTCCAGTCAGAACAGAAATAATTGCTATTGGCACTCACTCTGATCCATCAAAACTCAAACAATAAGCAAGTAAGGTTTGGTATTATTGGCCAACCAAAGAGAGCCAGAGTAGTTTGGGTTAAAAGGCATAATCAAGCATCTTCATTTGAATCCCAGTGAATTTTATTAAAGCCTGATGTTTCAGAGCTATTTTCAAAAAATCATTAATAAAAACAACATGAGAAAAGAGTTCTGTTATTTTTTTTTCACTTTTGATTTCCAAAAGATGGTATCCAATGAATAGACTCAGTCTAAGTGAAGTTATTATTGCTATTGTTTTCCTGGCTTCAGACAAATAATTCAAGATGAATATTATGAAAAAAACTACTGTGATAGGCTGTGTTCAAAGAGCGAATCCAGGGCCTGCAATCAGCAAGTGTGTCCTATCAACTGTCAACTGAGTGACTTTGGACCATGGTCTGAATGTGACCCTTGTCTCAAAAAACAGGTATGTGTAGATGATTTGCAGTGAACTGGAGTAAGGAAGAATTGATTTATTGAGACAACAAATGAGTTTAAAAGGACCACAGGATTATAGACTTCAAAATAGAAATTATTTTAGGGGCCTTTGAACCTAACCTCTTAATGGTGTAGATGAAAAACTGAGGCTCAAAAAACTGCTTACATTTGAAACATAAAAATTTAAATAGTTAAAATAGTTAAGTACTTAAAATAACTTATGTTTTTAACAATAAAAAAAATCAAGGATAGCAATCACGCTATCACAAAACATACAGATAGGAAAGATAAATAGAGAAATTATTATATACTTAAAGGTACCATAGATAATGATAAAAGCAGCTCTTCAAGAAAAATAATATCTCTAGATAACAACAAAAAGAAGAATGAATTGATCATTTAAGACTTGGCAAAAAAAATCATTTTGTCTAACAAAATAAATAGCCAATCTGATTTAAAGATAAAGGGAAACCAAATTTTATTTAAAATTACATGAGAATTCACAATTGAAAATGTAAAAAAAAGAAATTAGAAACTATTTTGGCCAATCACATGTTAATAAGACTGAAAAATGAGAGGAAATAGATGAATATTTAACAAAATATAAAAATTTAAGATTAGCAGAAAAAGAAATGTATTATTTAAAATTTTAATATAATGTAAAATAAAACAAATTAATCAACCTACAAATAAGTTCCCAAATGGGGAAAAAACCCAGAACCAGATCAATTTACAAGGAAATTCTATCAAACATTCAAAGAACAATGAACTATAACAATATATAATGTTCATAGAAATTTTTAAAAAGGGAATCATTCCCAACTCCCTCTATAATACAAATATGATATTGACGCTTAAACCATAGGAGACAAAGCAAAGAAAGGAAACCATAGACCAATGTCCCAAATGAGTACCAACATAAAAAATATTTAATATGAAATATGAATATGAAATATTAGTAAAGAGGCTATATATAACAATATATTAAAGATATTCTATACTATAACCAGATTGCATTATAAAAATAATACAGAATCAGTTCAATATAAGGAATGGCAAAAGGACTTTTTTCCTCTGCCTTTCTTCCAAAGAACTATAAAGTTTATTTTACTATTTATAAGCTCATGATATTCATAAGACAGGAGAAAATTAGCATTATCTTGCACAATGCTTTACATGGTTAGAAAACTCGATAACTATGTACAATTTGTTCTGCTGTATAATCAAAGGACTTTAGACTGAAAGGAATCTTATAGATGCAACTTTTTCATTCTGCAGATGAGTAAACTGAGGCATTAAAATGTTTCATCACTTGCCCACAAATAGTTAGGGGTAAGGGTAGCTATATGGCATGGTAGATAGAGTATTGGCCCTGAAGCCAGGAGGACCTGAATTGAAATCCAATCTTAGATACAATACTTTCTATTTGTGTGACCCTAGGTAAGTCACTTAATCCCAAATGTCTAAATAACAAAAAACAAACAACAAAAAGTTAGTGACAGAGCTTAGATTGGCACCATGATTTGCAAGACAGAAAGGGACTTCTAAGAGTTCAACCTCTTCATTTTATAGATGAGGAAACTGAATGACAGAAAGGGTAAGTGACTTACCTACAGTCATACAGTTAGTAGGTAGCAAAGCTGGGATAAGAATCCAGGTTTTTCTGACACCATTTTCATTGTTCTTCTCCCCTTCATTGCCTTTCTGTGAATACTATTTCCATGGAAGCCATGAAATCATGACAGACATGAAGTAAAGCCAATTTCAGTAGTTATCCAGGGAACTCAGGTCTCCTCATTTCATAACTCGCTTTTCTCACAAAGTTATCATTACCACTTTAATTTATGAAGAAACTGAGTCACAGTGAGAAAACAGTTTTCTTAATGTCTTAAGAAGTCACTGACCTGTTAAGGATTAAGAGCTCAAATATATGGACTAATAATTCTTTGGAATCATACTGCCCCAGTGAGCAAGTGATACAATACTTTGGGATTTAGGCGATAAACAGAGTCCCTCATAATCCTCTGCTTCCCTTTCAGTTTCGAGTGCGATCCCTCTTGCGTCCCTCACAATTTGGGGGACAGCCATGTATGGAGCAGCTGGTGGCATCCAGAAAATGTTATCCAACAAAATTGTGCTATATAGAAGACATTGATTGCAAGAACAAATTCAAGTGTGACAGTGGTAATGTACTTTTCTTCCTGATGTTATTGCTAGCTTAGAGAAATAGACCTAATAAAAATCATTCCAGTTTACTTTTTATAAATGTAATCTGTCAGAAGTCTTGATCACATTTGAAAAAAATTCTTAATGCAAACAAAAAAATATCCCCACTGCAATATCCTACTGATTACCAAGGTGTTCATGTGTTAAATGGAAGCTTTCAGGTTATAATCATCTTGTTCAGGCTTCCTGATTCTTTTACATAACATGTTTCAAGGCCAAATCACTTCTTGTGATATTGCCCAATGAGGCAGACCAAGGAAAGGAGGAGGAGGAAGACAAGATTGACATAAAAGATGTGCTCCTATTTATAGGTCACATCTGGGTAATCAGAAATTAGGAGATGGGTGGAAGAAAAGCCATCAGATTAATAAAGTGATTTGAAAACTTTGTTGTAAGTTTAAAAAAAACTGCAGGCACACAAGAATACTAAATATATGGTGTTTTAGAAAACAACATGACTGATTATCTTGTGTGGATTATAAACTAACCATGAAGGCAATTAAAAAATAAACAATCTAGAAATGACTTGTACAATGGAAATGTCACTGAAATAAATGCATGACTTCCCAAGGTGACTACTCTGATGAACATTTATTTGGTATATAAAATCTGTGTTTGTTTTTTGATGGGGAAAATGGGTCTGAAACTATGATTTTGTTGGTGTAGAGAATACTTCATGTAGAAAATCCTTCTACAGACAGAGATCTATGATTTCTCTCTGATTTATAATATTACAAAGACCCTGGGAGGTTAATTAACTTGTCCATGAAGTATGTGAACACTAGTATCAGTAAGTAGCACAGTAAATATGGTGCTGGTTGTGGAATTAATTAGGAAGATCTGAATTCAAATGTGATGCCAATAACTGTATGATGCTGGGCAAATCATTTACTGTCCCTTTCATAACTGAAAATTCTCCACACTGTAAATCTTCTCCAAGTTCTTCTATATTCATTTAAAAAGAATTTTGTTATTTGATTTATATATGTATATAATTATTTAATCACACATATCTCTTCCTCTAGGGGATAATTTTAAAATAGTAATCAATTTAATATACCCCTTCAATACTTTTAAGTTTGTGTTGGAATTCAATGGAAATCCATGAAAGGGAAGGAAGGATAACAAGAATATAGAGTAAGAAACAGATCACTTAACCTAGGAATGTTAGAAACATAAAGCAGTTTTTGAAGCTTAAAAAGATTTTTTTAAATAATTTTTTATCGACAGAACCCATGCCAAGGTAATTTTTTACAACATTATCCCTTGCACTCACTTTTGTTCCGATTCTTCCCCTCTCCCCCTTCACCCCCTCCCCCAGATGGCAAGCAGTCCTGTTAAATAGGTCGCAGTATATCCTAGATACAATATATGTGTGCAGAACCAAACAGTTCTCTTGTTGCACAGGGAGAATTGGATTCAGAAGGTAAAAATAACCCGGGAAGAAAAATAAAAATGCAAACAGTTTACATTCATTTCCCAGTGTTCTTTCTTTGGGTGTAGCTGCTTCTGTCCATCCTTGATCAATTGAAACTGAGTTAGATCTTCTCTTTGTCAAAGAAATCCACTTCCATCAGAATACATCCTCATACAGTATCGTTGTTGAGGTATATAATGACCTGGTTCTGCTCATTTCACTTAGCATCAGTTCATGTTAGTCTCTCCAAGCCTCTCTGCATTCATCCTGCTGGTCATTTCTTACAGAACAATAATATTCCATAACATTCATATACCATAATTTACCCAACCATTCTCCAATTGATGGGCATCCCCTCGTTTTCTAGTTTCTAGCCACTACAAACAGGGCTGCCACAAACATTTTGGCACATACAGGTCCCTTTCCCTTAAAAGATTATTTTTGACAAATAATGAGGAATTGAGACAACATGACATGGTAGATACAGAGCTGTTCAAGGCTCAGGAAGACCAGATTCAAGTCTCTCCATAGATGCAAACTGGCTCTCTGAACCTGAGAAAGTCATTTAACTCTTTTGTTTCTCCAGGCAACTCAATAATACTATAATTTATAGCACAAATGTCATTCAGCACACTTATTTTTAAAAAATCAAAGAAATACTTCTTGACATAGCAAATAATAAGCAAATTAAATGTATCATCATTAGAAGTAAGTGGGTGGTACAGTCAAGAGAGGGCTGGGCATCAGGAAGCCTTGAGGTTAAATCCCATCCCAGACACTTAAAAACTGTGTGAACCTCTGTCTGCCTCAATTCCCTCAATAGTAAAATGAGGCTAATAATAATAATAATAATACTTAATTCTAGAGCTTCTTGTGAAGATTAAATGTGATATTTGAAAAGTGCTTAACATAGTACCAAGGACATAATAGTAGGTGTTTAATAAATGCTTTCTCCTTCACCATTTTGAGAGATTATTTAAATCAATTATATAAGCAGGTTCACAAAAATTTTTAAATGCCTTCATCGACAAATCTATAATGAGTTAATATGAGAAAGTTAGGTGTTTTCAACTGTACCACCCAATTTATTGGTGTGAATTCTTTGTCCTGTACAATAATTTTAAACATATTTTCATATGTCATGTTGTAAAAGAAAAGGAAAAAACACCAAAAAGCAAACAAAAAAGGTGAAAATAATATACTTCAATCTGTATTTAGTCTCCATAATTCTTTGTATGGATGCAGATGGTATTTTCCATCCCAAGTTTATTGGAATCGTCTTAGATCAATATATTTCTGAGAAGAACTAAATCTATCATAGTTGAACTTGATGTGAATTCTTAGAGGGCATATGTTCCCTGTAATGTAGGGGTTCCAGCCCCATGGTTTGGCCTTCAATTGGTGATAATTATGCTTTTATTCTGCATCATTCTTCCTGACATTTTTTCCACAGGATAAATTCTCTCCAAATGCGCTCTTTTCATCCTTAATCTCTGCCTACTTGAAATAACCTTTTAAAAAAAAACTATAGAATTAGTCATTAGTTAGCACCTGGGCTATTCAATGGATGGAATTTCTTGTATTTTTATGAGGATTCTAAAATCTTAATCTTACTACCTACAAGACATCATTGGTGATGACTCTACACAAACCATTCAGTTCATATCTCTGCCAGATAATTGATACCTATATAACATCTCACAGTTCAAAATACATACCACAACATCCTTATGATTAATATTAAGAGCAGGATGGTTCAGTGGATGGAATGCTGATCTTGGAGTCAAGAGTACCTGAGGCCTGTCTCAAACATCTGGAAGCTGTGTGACTCTGGACAAGTCACTTAAAAAAAAAACAACCTTCATTTGCCTCAGTTTCCCCATCTGTAAAATGAACTTAACAATAGCACCAAATTGCCAAGGTTGTTGTGGGGACCAAATGGAACAATCATTGTAAAGTACTTAGCACAGTTACCGGCACAAAGTGTACATGATGTAAATGCTAGTTATTAGCTTATTATGATATATTATCTTCATTTTTTAATTGAATAAAATGAAGTCTAGAGAACAGAAGAAGCTTGCCTATAGTCACAGAGTTAGTAAGTGCTAGAGCAGGGATAATGGCTCAAGATGTCAAGGCTTATACAATTTCATTTGCATTTTGATATAATCACAATCATATTCTGTTTTTTCTTTCTAAAAGAGTTAACATCAGGGTTTTCTATCAACTTGACAGAAACCATAAATTAAAACTTTTTGTTAAAAAAGTCCCTCAATCTTTTAGTTATCTTTTTTGCCAAAAATATATTTCTTTTTTTTGTGTTTGTGTGTGTGTAGGAAAGTGCTCTTGACCTGAGATTTCCTAGCTATAGGGAACGACTTATGTTGAAATTCCTTTAACTTTTTCAGACCAATATTTCATTTATAATTCATAGATTTATCGATGAAGGCATTATGAGACCAGGACAGCTAAGACCTTGAATCAGACATCTGATATCTGAGGAGCAAGGGATAGAGAGCTGCCCTCTTTCCCCTAAAATTACAGTTTTAAGTAGAACATCTCTTTCTGAGCAGCCTTCCTTTTCACTTTCAATCCCAGCAGAATGACAGACCAAACTCTCTGGAAGAACACGTCCATCTACCCTCACATGAATTTGCCCCAGGTTCTCGGACCTCTATATACTCTGCGTACATAATTGCCTGGGATATTAAGAAACTGAGTGACTTGTCTATGGCCACATATGTATTTGTCAGAGACAAAAATTTAAACCCATATCTTCCAGAATCTGACTAGTTCCCTGTCCACTATGGCATGCTAACTTTTCATATTTCTCATTTCAAAATGAAATGAAGTTTGTTATTTTAAAATAAAGCAAACATTTTTTCAGTGTGTCTTGGGATCTATATAAATAAGCATAGTATTTTATAACCTCTGTATATATAACTTGTAAAATGAAAGTTAATTTTCAAATAATAGTATTTCTTACAAGAGTTTGACTTATCCAAGAAAGTCTTACTACATTCTCCTTACTGAGGTTGGAAGTATACTTTTAAAACAAGAACTGAAATGTTTCCTGGAAATTTCTAGTTAATAAAGACTATCTCATCAGAATTTTCTAATTATTGAAGTTAATGAAGATATTATGTATTCCTTATTAAAAAATCATTCTCATTACTTGAATGATTAGTCAGTTCTGCTGATGAAGCCAAATACTTTTATTTTTCTTCTATGACATATAACTTACCCAGGTTTTTATGGTCATTGGTCCCTGCTCATTGTTCCTGGTATTCAGTAGTTGCAACATCTTTTCAGTAATTTATATGCCAACCTACAATTGTCTCTACCAATAGTTCCTCAGTACTATTTGTCTGGTAGTTATAAATAAGGGTTTAATCTCCCATTGTCCTATGAAAAACAATAAGAATAATTTAGTGAACTTGATTCTGTCATCTAGGAATATAATAAAGCAGAAATATGTGTTTTTCCCCTCTAAGGAAGTAACATTTGTTCTATTGTTTAATACAATGAGAAGATTCTAAAATTCACTTCACTTTCTAACAAAGTAAAATAAATATTTGGATTGGTACTTCAGATGTCTATAGGCTCTTAAGAAAAATGAGAAAAAACAGGTTATCATTTATGGCTCTATTTCTAGAAAATTCTTATAACTATTTACCAAACTAGTAGAACAGTCCATATGTTTAGCCTTGGAAGCATTTGTAGCCCAAATTTAAATAGCAAATCTTTTTTAAAAAATATATTAAAGTATTTTGTTACATGATATTTCTCTTTTCCTCAAAACAGGTCGATGTATTGCCATGAACTTGTTATGCAATGGAGAAAATGACTGTGGAGATAATTCAGATGAAAACAATTGTGATAGAAAAAAAAGAGTATGCAATAGAGTGTATCAACCTATTCCAAGTGTGCAGCTAATGGGAAATGGGTATGTAACTTAATAATTTTTTACCATTTTTGTGTAGAGAAAATTACAGAAATTTGGAGCTAGAAGTAGAAATGGGGCAAATATTTGTTGAAACACCCCACACACATTTAATTCCCATTAACTCTCTTCACACTGTCATCTGGCATCCATGGCCACAACACCTTGGCTGCTCTAGAATGCTGGAGATGTTAGAAGCAGATAGATGGTCCCTCAGTTCAATCCCCTCATTTCTAGATGGGCTCTTAAATACCATGTGTAGTAATTAGGCCTTTGGTCCAGTCCCAGAGAGGAGTGTCTGGAGGCAAGAATAGCCTTCCTCCAGTCTTATATCTTAATGATTTCATTGAAGATTTGCTATTGTGAAGATTAGCAGCAGCCATGCAACAAATTCTAAGCCTATTCAGCTCTTCCAATATCAATAAGCAGGCAGTAGAAGAATCTTAGGATCTTAAGGTAGGAAGAAACTGTATAAATTATTTGTTTTGATTTATTCCAAAGATGTGATAACCAACTTTGAATACTTAAAAAAAGGGATTAGAAGACTTCCATTTGACCCCAAAGGGCAGAACTAGAGTAAGTAGATAGAAATTATAGAAGTAAACTTATTTAATTTTAATGTAATTTCACAGTTGTGCTGGAGCCAGCTCATAAAGGGCTTGCAAATTCATTGTTAAATATTCACTGTAAACATTTACACTTTGGAAATGTATTGGTTTGTTGATTATCTAGATTTTAGAAAGAGATGGAAAAAGTATAATGTAAATTAAAGTTAAAAACATTCTGAGGGTTTGGAAAACCAGCATATCTCTATATAAGAGAAAACTTTTTAATGATCCTAGTTTTCCAAAACTGGAATGGGCTGCCTTGATTAATAGAGGAGTCATCATTATTTAAGGTCTGGGGACAGATTGCACATTTGAATAGATTCTTGTGCACATTTAAATACTTTCTCCAACATAGCTCATACCAAAGGGTTGCCAAAGTACTTGCCAACTAAAAGTCTCTGAGATGATTTGTCCGGAGTCACACAGTGAGTTGATTTAGAAACTTGGACTTTTTTAATGCTAAATACAATTTTAAGTGGAATTAGCATATTAACATTTTCAACGTGACTTTGTCTCGAAAATCCATTAAGCAATTAAATCAAATTCTGATTTATAGTGTTTGCCAATTTGTGAGGTGTAAATGCTCACACTGAAAATTTTACAATGGAGTGAGTACAACTCTGCCCTAGGACCTCTGATTCAGGAGGGAGCTCCCTTTTTCCTCTTGCATAGAACTTAGAGCCAGAAATAATCTTGGAGATAACTTACATAGTATAGCAATTTCATTTTATTTTATTTTTTGCTTAGTGCATTTTAAAATTATAAGTATGCATTTGTAGGATGAAATGCCAGGGTTCCTCACTTGCAGTAATTGTGAGAAGTAATTAGGAAGCAAAAAAGTAAGGGTTATCTTGCATGATAAGTAAAAGAATAATGATGAAATGATCATGATACATTCTTGTTTGCTTTCAAGTGATTAACTAGCAATGATGCAGCAAAGTTATTTGTCCTGAAAATTCTTGTCACTCACAGGATTACAATTCCAAGGACAGAGCCATCCTTTTTTTTGTTGTTGTTGTTGTTGTTGTTGTTTTTTTTTGTATTATTTTGGTGAGGCAATTGGGATTCAGTGACTTGTCCAGGATTACACACCTAATAATTCTTAGCCATTTGAGATGGCATTTGAACTCAAATTCTCCTAATTTCAGGGCCAGTGCTCTATCCACTGCACCATCTAGTTGCCTCTAGCCCCATCCTTTCAATACTGATTTTGAGGGTTTAGTTTGGGAACAGCTGACAGGAATTTCTTTGCTCCAAAATTGCACTTACTGCCCATCCCATTCAATGTTGCATTTATATCATCATGTCTCTAGATCAGGAAGAGACTTCAATGGTAATTAAGTCCAAACTAGCAATTTTAAGGAAGAGGAAACTGAAGGCCAAGTAGCTTAAATGACTTGCACAAATTCACAAAAATAGAAAGCATCAAAAACAGATTCAGCCCCAGGTCTATCACACACACACTCACACACACACACACACACACACACACACACACACAAACACTATCTCACATGATCTTCACAGCAACTTTATAAGACTGAAGATATATAATATCATCCCCATTTCACAAGAGACTCAAATAAGTTTAATGATTGAGCCTCAGGAGCACAGCTTATAAATGGCAGAGCTTGAGGTAGAACTCAGTTGTTTAGAATCTTAGTCCAGGGTTCTTCTGATTATGCCATTTACTTGTTAGGTCACCCATCTCAACACTTACCAAAGGAATGAATGGAATAAACATTTATTAAGAATTTACTATGGGCTGAACTCTGTACTGAGTGCTTTACAATTATTATCTGATTTGATCCCCATAATATGCCAGATTAGTAGGTACTATCCTGGCCCCCATTTTAAATTTGAGGAAACTGAGGCAAACAGGTTTAAATGATTTGTACTACATAGCCAGTAGGTGATTAAGACTAGATTTGAACTCAAAGTCAAACTGCAAAGCTATATCAACAGCCACACCTCAAAATCTAAGAAAGGAACCAGAATATTGAAACACAAATACCAAAAGTTTAAGTAGCAAGCTTGAAGAACTAGAGGTACATATCTGTTATGAGACAAATTTGACCCCATAGACATTTTTAAAATTTTGTGAGATGTAAACCATGATTGAACCATGACTGTGAATGGGTATACCTTAGTGAAAAGAAAAAGAATAGGTGGAATTTGTGGGGCATGATATTAGACATTATATTATTATGATAATAGTTAACATTTCTATAGCACTTTAAATTTTGAAAATTGTTTTACATTTTCTCACTTGATTTTTTGTCAGGTAGGCACTATAATTCCTCCATTATACAGATAAAGACACTAGGACTGAGAGAAATTAAAAGATTTGTCCAAAATCATATATATAATATATGTCTGAAGCAAGATTTTAACTCAGCTAACCTTGATTGCAATTCCAGCTTCATATTCACTATTCTGCCTGGCAGATTCTAATGTATATTCATGTGAGAAAATCTAGGAACAAGTGGAGGAAAGCATAATGAAAAGTATTTATTAGGTTAAAATTAATAAATAAAAATAGCAGTTATTTTCTCATTGGAACATTTATCTCTACAGGAAGAATAAATATATGTAGAGTTTGGGGAATTGCACAAGTAAGGTACAGAGACATAAAATAATAGAGATGGGTGACTTCAGTTTACATAGAAATCTAGAGCTCTCTTTCTGCAAAAAGAAGAACTTCTAATAACTTCTTGATTTGCTTTAGTAATAATTTCATCCTTCAAAAGATGAAGGAACTAATAAAGGAACATTATGTTTTTGTTCTGATTCTTCTGTAAAGAAAGAAGAATTGGTATCTGAGGTGAACATGATGGAACTGTATAGGAGGGAACAAACAATTCCCTCCCAGAGTTTGTGATGGAGAAAAAAGGTGAAATTCAGGCATAAGTTGACAAATCCAAGAGATTTTTAGGAAATTCAATTTCAAAAAAGCTAGAGAAAAATAGGTTACATCCTACTGACTAAGTCAGTAGGGAAATCAGCCCAGACAGGATAGGAGATGACCAAGAATGAGAGTCTGAAATCAGAAAGGGAAACAATTCTAATGAAAAGGGAAAATGCAGTTTCCCTGAAGAGTTTAATGCAGTTCACACGGGGAACTCTAGCCAATTTAGTTTTTTTTTCTTTTTGGTTTGTTTGTTTTTTGTTTTTGAAGTTTACAATGGGAGAAAGTCCAAAATTCTATAAATAGAGTTTCATCAATAATAAAATGCATTCTGAACTGAAGAGGGGAAGGGATGATAAGGACAATGAAAACAGATTTGTTTTAAGTTCTTTTGGGGAAAAAGGGAAGCTTAAAAAAGGAATAGGAACTTTGCTTTAGGTTCTTGACCACAGGGAAATAGCATAAGTTTTTAGTTATGATTTTACTCCCTTTTTCTATTTAGGAGAATGACCTTTTTACTAGAAATAACAGAACAAAACTGACTGAAAGATCAATCATAACCAAGGTAAATAAAGATGTATTAAGAGAGTACCTCAATGATCTTAGTAAATTGAAACTACTTACTCCTGATTATCTGTGTTCTTGAAAACTGGCAGATATGATTGTTTTTGATATATAAAGGATTATGGAAAATGGGAGAAGTCTCAGAGTATTGAGGAAGGATAAATATTGTCCTGATTTTCCAAAAAGAACAGAAAAGAACAAAGTCTACATTCTATAGGGCAATAAGCTTGATCTTAATTAATCCCAGAATAAATCATTAAAGAAAAAGCTAATATCTAGAAAGGGAAGATTTACTTACAGAGTCAGCATAATTTCATAAAAAAGGTCCTTTTGTTACAGGGCTATTAATGGGTAAATGAGGAAAACTATAGCCATGGCTTTTATAAACAGTTTCATAAAATATCTCATGCTTTTCTTTTGGAAAAGATATATAATAGATGATGATGCAATTAGATGAATTTATATAGGGTGGATGGCTTAATTCCAGTGTCAAAATGGAAGGTCTCCAGCAAAGATCCCAGCCATCTATACTCAACCTTGTGTAGTTTCCCATTTTTTTTAATCAAAGCTTAGATAAAAGCATAGAAGACATTTTTGCAAAACTTTCATATGACATAATGTTTGGAGGGATGCCTAATATATTGGATTCAAAAGTATCTTATCAGGCCACAACATTTAGCTGATAAGTTGAAATTCAGTAGGGATAAATGTTGTCTATACTTGTGCACACAAAATCAGCTTCACAAAGATAAGATGCAGGAAACATGATTACACCACAATTTATCTGAAAAAAAAAAAAAAGATCTGGGTATAGCAGTGAAAAAAACAAATGGGATCTTAGCCAGCATCAAGAGACACATGGCTGACAGGTATAGGCAGGTAATTGTCCCATGGTACTATTTGCCTTTGTCACACTTCATTAGGCATATTGTCTTCAGTTCTGGGTGCCACAGTTTAAGAAAAATATTAATAAACTTGAAAATTCCAGAGCAAAACATTCAGGATATTGAAAGGCCTTGAGATCCACATCATATAAGGATTGACTGCAGCAAATGGAAATATTTTGCCTGAAGAAGAGAAGATTTAGTCTGGATGATATGAGTTTTACATCGTATTATTTGAATTTGTCAGGAGGATGAGGATTAAATTTGCTATGTGGGTCCCCAGAGAAACAAGGGTATAGGCTGAAAGAGAAAAGTATAGTTTTAGTGTAAAGAAAAACCACATCATTATTAGAAATTGCCTAAAGTGGGACTAAAGAACTGGAAATTATCCCCCTTCTTAAAAGTGTTGAAGCAGAATCTGAATTACCATTTATCAGGTATATTATATGGTGAATTCCCTTCATGGATGGGTTTGCCTAGAGAACTAGTAAAAGCCCTTCTAACTTTCAAATTCTATGATTCTGGGGAAATAACTGATAGGCATCACAAGAGGTATAGAAGAAGATGCACTGCCGTAATGTGGGGAAAGTCATTTCAGCAACATGGACCCCAGTTTCCTCACTTGTAAAAAAAAAAAGCGGGGGATCTGGGTGCATTAAATGACCTTTGACAGCCCCTGGGACTGTCATCATTATACTAAGAGGTTGTGTAGGATGTAAATAAAATGGTACTATAAATATGCCCCAAAACAATGGGGATAAAAAATGGCTGGACTACTGTCTGAGGGCTCTATCCTTCTCTGCAACGTCACATGCAATCCTTGAAGCCACAGTGGATGCAAAAATAGCCAACATTATTCTGTGAAAAACCCAAAATAGAATCAATAAGAAATAGATGAATATTAACATCTGTCAACTCTTCAACAAAATCAACAGCATGTGTCAAGGACACACTGACTGTTGGATTCTGGTCAAAATAGTTACCCACAGTTATGATTGATTTGTGGATGGTAGGTTGATAAGTATCTATTACATGGAAAAATGAAAGGCAGCATAGAATGTGGATAAAATTGGTTTCATTTTTCATCTTTGATGTTTACTAAATGCATCATCATAGATGAGCAACTAGAGATGACCATCATTAGACACAAATACACACATACACTCACACATATACATATATTATATAAATATATATGTATATGATATGTGAATATGTATAATGTTGAATAGAGTCAAGAAATCTTAAATTCAAATTCAGCCTCAAACATTTCTTAACTGATGACCCTGGGCACTAACTCAGCTTTCTCAGTTTTAAAATAGGGATAATAATAGTATCTACTTCATGAGTTTGTTGTTGTAAAGATCAAATAAGTTGTATATCAAATACTTTGCAAATCCTAAAGCATTATATAAATGCTATTGCTATTATTATCATTATTAAATGAAGATAATAGCACCCAGTATTGTAGTGATGATCAAAACAGATAATATCTGGAAAGTTCTTTGTGAACTTTAAATCTATATATAAATGCTATTATTATTATTAATTTTTCTGAGCCTGTTTTCTTTATATAAAATGGAATGTGTAACACCTCAGAGCTATGCAGCTCAGTTGAGATAAAACCTTAATACAAATATGTACATTAGCCAAAATGAGCAAAAAAATTAAAATAGAGTTATGGATTTAGGAGGAACTTCAAAGGTCCTTTAACTTAAGTTCCTCATTTTACAGATATGGAAATAGGGATATCAAGTGACTTAACCATGATGTTGTATACATCATGAGTGAGTTCCCTGCCTCCAGGCAGAGCTTTTTTCTCTATATCCAACTACTTTAAATGAGGAAGGATGAAAAATGACAAATGCTTTGTGAACATGAATTACTATGATAGCTTTTCTTTTTTCTCAGCTAAATATACACAGTTCCTTTAACTTTTTTCATTTTTCCTGTCACATCGTTTTCACACCACTTGTTGCTCTAGACACATTCAAATGTTCAGCATCCCTCTTGAACACCCTTAAACTTTATTTTCTTTTTAATTTATGAAATGAAACAAGTACTTTCAAAACACAGAATAATAAAAAGGTGATTGCACATGAAACTTCAAATCTACTATGTATAATTTTCTATTCCTTTCAAATATACAACAAAATTATTGCATTTTTTTTCTTTTTTCCCCCCTCAACTTATCACTTTCCCTAGGGATGACCATCATAAGACACAAATATGTTTGTGTACATACATATGTGAACACACACATATGCATGTATGTATGTTATTTGTGTATATATAACATATTGTGTGTGTAAAATTATTTCATATCAGTTCTTTCTCTGGATGCAGATAACATCTTCAATTTCTAGTTAATTTGAGTATCTATAATAAATAAAATAACTTAAAGTCATTCTTAAAATAATATTACTGTTACTATATGCAATGTTCTAATGGTTCTATCAATTTTGCTCTTCATTATTTTCTTTTAAGTCTTTCCATGTTTTTCTAAAACTAATGAGAACATAACTTCTTATAGCATAGTCCATCATAATCTTATACTACGACTTGTTCAGCCATTCCCCAATTGATGGGCAGTCTTAAACTTTAAGGATGTGGAGAAGTCAGTCAGTCAGTCACTGTTTCTCCACAGCATTTCCTTTGGTGTTTCTGAGAGGCACATAGAGACACATAATTCAGACCACAGCTCCAGAAATGTATTCAGTTCAGGGCAGCAGCACAAAAGGGACAGTAAATCCAGAGGAGAACTAGAAGAATGGGGAATAGATTGAAAAATCATGTTTCCTTAAAATGAATGGAGGAGTTGGGCTTGTTTACAACTGAGAGAAGATAAGATCTAGGAAGAATCTGAAGACAGAGCTGTGGTATCAGCACAGGAAGGTTGTTGTTTTTGGAGTTAAAAACCTGGGAGGAAATAAATCCATGTTTGTTATTTTGTTTGTCTAACAAGAGAAAAGCGATGTTTATTATCTCTGCAAAGTCTCGATCAGGTTAGTTAATTGGTATTTCACGTACTAGATAGAGTTTAATTGTGATTTTTAACCTATATTATTATTTGTTGTAGTGATGTGATAGGACTCCAACATGGAGTCTTTGGGGTAAATGGTCCTACTGTCCATAAACATAAATAATAAAAGCCTGAACTCATCTCAACTTATGTTGACCCTATATCAAGTATTAAAAAAATGATTGTGGTTCCTATGGACATGAATTATAGTGACTACAATGCCAACAAGTGCATCTCGATAGCATAGTGGACATGGCACTGTTTGGAGTCAGAAAGATTCATTTTCCTGAGTTCAAATCTGGCCTCTGATTCTTACTACTCATGTGAACCTGGGCAAGTCTTTTAATCATGTTTGTCTCTGTTTTCTCATCTGTCAAATGATCTAGAGAAGGAAATGACAGACACTTCCAGTATCTTTGCCCTGAGAACACTGGTGAGGTCATAAAGAGTCATACAGGACTAAACAACAATAATAAAAAAGATAATTTAAGAATAGAAAGTTTAATTGATTTCCTTGGAAGTCATATAGTTAACAGAACAAGCATTGAAACTTGAGTGTACAGATTCCACAGCCAGGATTCTTTGGGAGGAAGTAGATTAGGAAATGCATTGGGTAAAGTTGTGGGACCTGGATTAAACAAGATCTGAGTTTTAGTTTGATCTTAGACACCTGAGCAAGACATTTAACCTCTGTATGTCTCAGTTTCCTCATCTGAAAAATGAGAATAACTAAAATACCTACCTAAAGGTAGAGTGGCAAAGATAAAATAAAATATTTGTAAAGTATTTGAAAGGTCATACAAGTGCTGCATTTTATTATTTGTCACCATCATCATCATTATCATGATGCCTCTAGAGGTCATCATGAGGAGAACTAGGAGAAAATTATAGAGTTTGATTAAAGTTCTATATAAAGAAGAAATCCCTAATAATAAAAGATTTCTAAAAGTGAAATGATTATCTTGACAGGGAATAAGTTCCCTATCAGTAAAGAAGTTCAAATAAAGACTAGATAACCACTTGTTTGGAATATTGGAGAAGGCAATCATGCCCCAGGTAAAAGCTGTATTACATAACACAGCATGGCATGAGAGAAAAACAAAAAAACTTTTAATGTGAATTCTGAGGACCTGTACTAGAATCTCTGGGAGCTCTGCTATTTACCTATGTGACTTGGAATAAATCACTTTTCTATTAAAACTTCTGTTTCCTGATCTGTGAAATGAAAGAATTAGGGTACTGGGTTTGCCATAAGAGAACTGGGTTCAAATTCTATCACTTCCACTCACTTATGTGACCCTGGGTTAAATTTCTCTGTGCCTCAGTTTCCTCACATGTAAAACTGGATTGGTCTAGCTGGACTACATAGAGGTCCTTTCCAGCCCTAAGTATATTATCTAAGATCCTAAAACATGATACTCTTTATTATCTCTTCTTGTTCTCTGATGCTAGGCTGGAATATATGTGTTTTTCCTTATAAAATAGCATTGAAGGCTATATCTGTTTTATAAGTAATGAAATATTGATAAAACTTAAATTTATGTTTATCAAATCTGGAACAAGTAGGTAGGTAGACTGATAGGGGCCAAGGATGGCACAGAAAGTAGTAAGCTGTGGCTTTCAACCTCCTCTTAGACACAGCATCCTAGGTCAGAATAAAGAACACTTTTCTCAAGCATTCGTCATGTGTCAGAAAATATCCAGGGGAGAAGAGGAATAAGGTCTAGATATTGCTTCACAGCTGTTCAATTCCTGGAAATTGCTTTGTCCCTAGGTTTCACTTTCTGGCGGGAGAACCCAGAGGAGAAGTCCTTGATAATGCTTTCACAGGAGGAAAATGTACGACAGTCAAAAGCAGCAGAACTAGTAATCCTTACCGTGTACCAGCCAATATAGAAAGTGTCAACTTTGAGGTACAATTGCATGGAGATCACTCATGTCATAAGTACCCTTAGTGCTAAACTCTTAAGAGTCCAGTCCATTTTGCAATATAATCCAGGAAATGGTATTTGGTGTCAGTCAGGGCGTATTTTTGTTGAAAACATTGGGGACATTCTCTGGACCAAGCTGTGGGCACAACCTTACACAAGGAAATGGTTTGATCAACTCTGGCTTTCGAAGACATTTTAATTTCTGTTACAGGGCTGATTCTCTATGGATATTAATTCAGCATTGAAACAAGTCCATTACTCAGAGCTTAAGCCAAATAAAAAAGTTTAATGAAAAAACAAGTGGCAAACTTCTTTCTAATTTTTTTGTTTGCTTCTTTGTTTATAAGAATCTGGTTTTGTAGTAAAAATAAGGGATTTGCTGCTGACAATGTTGGTTTTTCCCAACTTGATGATCTAGCACAGTGGGCTTTTTGATTATGTACCCTATTAGTTAAAAAAATTTTTGTCAGGAATAGGTACATATTACTTATTTGTGTTATACGCATGTACAACTTTATTACTAATGATATACATCATAATACGTATAGAAATAGATATTTCAAAAGAATGAGATTAAAAACAAAATAATTTTTGATCCTGGAGGTAATAGAGAGTTCTACTGAATGGGGAGGTTAATTTAGGCAGATCTGAACATTGGTAAAAAATAATGTTGGTATACCTCATTTTCTTCATCTGGAAAATGATGAGGTTGGATTCAGTGGTCTCTGAGGTTACTTCCTAAAGTGACGAGACTAAGAGAGAAAGAAAAGTCTATGTACAAACCAGTGTTAACTCATTTTGCTATTAATTCAGTTAGACAACTACCCCAGATCATACAGATTCAGTAGTTGTAAAGGAACCAAAGCTTACTTGGGTGCAACTAGTTCCTCCCAACCATGAGAGAACATACAAATTCAAAGACAACTTGATTACCTCTTTTTTAATACTATTACTACTGTGATTTGTCAAGAAAATTTTAATCAATTCCATAAATATTAAATACCTACTATGTGTACAACATGGGATTAAGTACCAGACTAAGTAAAGTTTAGATAAAAGGCATGGACTCCATATCCTATAGAGTTTTGAGTATGTTAGAGTTTTTTTGGGTCAGTGCCTAAATTAATGTAAAATAATAAAAGATGATTGCTTCTGTCCAAATACTATTTTTCTCTAAAAAAAAGAGAAGCAAATAGGAATTGAGTTTTTCTGCCTTCTCATTGTCATATACTGGCTTGGCTTTATCTTCTCTGAGCAGAGGTTTCATCTCTTCTTTGATCTTTTTCTCAAAATAATTTTTAAAGTCTTTAGTTGTCCTTCCTTGTAATATATAACACTATTTTAACACTTTCTGGACTTTAGAAATCCTCACTCTTTTCCCAAGACCATGCTTTTCTTTCCTTATCTGATTTTACCCTCCATATTTTATACTTCTCTTCCTCCAATATGCACTGGTTGATGAGTTCCTGATGTAGCTACATCAATTTCTTCAGATAACTCTTTCTTTATTGTCAAAATTGCTTGTCTTCATGTCTTCAGATTTTTTTTTTGAGATATCCCTTCTTAGGCTAATTTTACCTGCTTATTCTTTCCACAAATGCATTTAAATTTGTTTTTTTTCCAAATCTAGAATCAATGTTATTTTTTCCTTCTCTAACACAAATTCCAAAACAGAATCATCATTTATCCTTGAGTTTCCATCATTTTTGCCTCAACAACCCATTCTTCCTCATTTGTCAGAATCAGAATCATTTATTAGAATCTATTCTAGATTTTACTCATGATCATTCTCCCAATTTTTGACATGACAAATTATCATTATGGCAAGTCAAGAATTTATTAAGTGCTCTAATTTTGGCAGAGAGACAAGTCCAAAAACCATAGAAAATGGACATATCTTAGTCTCCTCACCTAATTCTTTTATCTATCTAAGTGACATGAGATTCCCATCAAATGTTTTTACTGCATTTCTTGCTCTGCTTCCTATATTTCTTCATGAGTGTATCTTAAAATATAAGGTGATTACATACCCTCTGTTATTTCTTCTGTTTCTCTCAAATAAAGAACAATTTTTCAACCATATTCCAATCACGTATCATTATACAATCCAAATTAGTATTTACAAGACAAAATTTATTTTTTTATGTTAGGATCCACATACAATTCACTCTGTTCCATTACCCATACATTTTACATCTGTTATTAGACATCTGAGGTCAAAGGTTTTATTCAAGATCTCTTTTTGAATAAGATCTTTTGAGAATTAATTGACTTTGTTTATTCTTCTTTATGTGTTATATTGCTATATCTGCCTTGAAAGATCTATGCAGTTTTCTCCCTTCTTTTCCAATTTAAAATTATCTCAAATTAGCAAGATTGCAAGAAAATATATTTATATCTAAATCTGTCTGTATCTATAACTACATCTTTATCTGTCTATATAAGTATATACTCTATATCTATATTGATAGCTAGATCATCTGTATCTCTGTCTCTATCTCCTATATCTATAGTCTATTATCATTCTTTGAGTATTAACAGAAAACCTGCTTGCATCTCCAGCAACAGCAAAAGAAAAAAAAAGAAGTAGGGAGTTTGATAAATCATTTAACTTGTGGCTTCAGTTTCCTCATCTATAAAAAGGGAGGAGATCAGACTATGTAATCTCTGAGATCCATTTCAGGTTTATAAGTATAAAATAATTCAATTAATATTTATTAAGGACTTATTCGTGTTATACTCAGCCCTAGGGATATAGTTAAGAAAAAAAATATAGTTCTTGCCTTGAAGAAGTTACCTGGGAAGTTCTGGAAGCTCAGAGTCCTCCAAACAGGCTGTTGCTGGAGATGCAAGCAAGTTTTCTATTAATATTTAAAGTATGATTATAGGCTACATTCTACAAGTCAGGTTTAGGTGGGGGAGGAAAGTAGAAAATATCAAAGTGCAGTACGCATTCAAACCAAGATGATATATTATTTTTATGGATAATATGTGAGATTTTTTCTTCTTCAGGTAAACAATGAAGAAGATGATTTGCAAACTAATTTCTACAATAATTTGATTTCTCTGGGAAATGATAATGCTCTGGCTGGTTCATCTCATTTACAAGGAAAGAGTCATTCAGGGATTCCATTGTTATGGTCAACATCAAGAAAGGAAAAAGTCACTCAACAATCCTCCTTCAAAAAAGCTATTCAAGCTTCCCACAAAAAGGTAGAAGAAAATGGCCTATGGCACTTTTTATTTTTCATTTGTCAAAAAATCTTTATTTTAGAATGACAATCAAGACTTTATAATCCAATCAAACTAAATTACTTCCATTATCCATTTTTGTTGTATCTTCTTCCCTCTGCTCTCTCCCTGCCTTTGCTTTTAATTTCCTCACATGCCTGGAAGAGTTTTACTCAAACTTCACTATTTTTGTCTTTTGAAATCTCTTTTTTTTCAGGGTACAACTTAGATGCCATATCCTAGAAGTCTTACCTGACACTCCCCTTCCTTAAACTTCTCTTAGTTTGTTATTTGTTTCTTTCCTCTGTATTCCCCTTTGTTGCAAAATTTCATTTAGGATCTGTAGAGAAGATGTGATAGTATGTTTTTTTGTTGTCCATAATCACTCAGAAACTCAGAAGTACATTCTTTTGTCTGAGCCAGCAGGAAGAAGACTTGAGGAGGCCAGGACTGCCCCTTTAATGTATCTGTGTAATTCTGTAATTTTTTAAATGGACAACAGCAAGCAGTCAAAAGATCTCTGTGTGTGCTCTGACATGAATGTCGTACCACCATAGGCTTTATGCCCCTATTAGATCATTGTTCTTTGAGAGCAAGGCTATGTCATATATATCTTTGTATTTAAATTTTATACATTTCAAGTACTAGATCAATTGTTCCTGAATTGAATATAATTGAGTATGGTGAAATTTTGAGCAAAGTTATTAAATAACCTTTGAGGTCCCTTCCAAACTTAGATCTTTGGTCTACTTATTTTTTGATGAAAACTGTTTTATAACCAAATAAATGGAAAAGAACAGGAGCAATTTTAGAAGGTTATCTAGACTGATTAGCTAGTAAAGCAAAAATACAACTTCCTAGTGCCAACTTAGCACAGTACAAAGAGAGATCAGATGAAAAATGAAAAGAGCTGGTTTAATTAATAATTAAACTTATTAAAACTAGTTAGCTTACTTGGCTGCAAATGGAAGTGTATACACAATATAGATAGATAGATAGATAGATAGATAGATGATAGATAAATATGTATTTGTACAAGTAAATCCAGGTTAAGTGACTTGCCCAAAATCACACAACTAGTGTCAAGTATCTGAGGCCATATTTGAACTGAGGTATTCCTGACCTCAGGGCCACTGCTCTTTCCACTGAACCATTTAGCTGCCTCAAAAAATATGTCTTTAAAGTCATTCCTAAATCATTAAGAAGTGGGAGGAAACTGAAGGGTCTTCTTTCAAAGGCAACTTTCAAACATTCTGCCTACTCTGCCTGTGATGCAATTTTGGGGGGGACAGTGATACATTAGGAAGTCATTACAAATGTAAAAACCCTTGGAAAACATGAACTCTGATTTTAGAATTAGAGGATCTTGGTCTAAATCTGGATTCTATCTGTGTTGTCTCAGACAAGTCATGGAGAAGACCTTCCAAAGCTTAAAGCTCAAGCAAGTATCAGCGTAAAGGTGACTGAGACACACATGTGAGATTTACCTCCTTGGCCTCCAGTGTTCTCATCAGTAAAATGAGAAGGTTAGATAGTCTCTGACAACTCTTTCAGCTCTATGTCTTTATGTGTGGAAGATAAAAAGGAAAAGAAAAATTTCGTCCCCAGTCTTCTATGATTTGCTGAAGCACCTTGGCTGTTCCATGCTTTTGACTTCTGGTTTCTCCTTGCATAAATCTGAAAGAAGAGGTATATTTGCCATGGATGCTTACGAAGTCCCATAGCTGACATCACTGACATAGTCTCATCTGTGAGATATCCTGAGCACCATGGAAGAAAGGTGTTTCTATGGGAAATCATTTTGAATTTTATATACAGGATAAATGCTATATAAAACAAAGTTTACTCTGAGACCTTTAGCTTAGAAAGTCCACATGAATGGAGGAATAAAAAAGGTCCATGGAAGCTTTGTAAGTGACTGTCTGCAGTCTCCATTAATGCCAATATTTTTCTGCTTTTTCTTTAGGATTCCAGTTTTATTAGGGTCCATAAAGTAATTTCTGTACTCAACTTTACAATGAAACCCACAGAACTCCGACTCTCAGATGTCTTTTTGAAGGCACTTAACCACCTACCTCTTCAATATAATTATGCCTTATACAGTCGTTTATTTGATGACTTTGGGACTCATTTTTTCACTTCTGGTTCCATGGGAGGTACCTATGACCTCCTCTATCAATATAGCCGGGAAGAACTGAAGAACTCAGGTAAGTTCCCTTTTACCCTGCCATTGTTGTAAAGTATCCAAAGGTAAAGACATCTAGAATAATAGAACTTAAGTCTGGGAAGGATCTAAGGCATTATATAACCCACCTTCCTAATTTTATGAATGAGAAAACCGAGGTCTAGAAAAGGAATCAACTTATGGTTATCTATAGCTTATCTCATATTCATAATTAGGCTCAAGTGATAGAAAATAGCAATTTTAAATGCTTAGATTTCAACAAATATTATACTTTACTTCAAATAGAAAGAGTAACCAAATCTCTTGGTCTCACCTAGGTAAATATGGTAAAGACCTGTAATGTAGGGAATTTTTTGTTTGGATCTTCCTTCATGTAGGTCACAATCCTCCATATCTTAGTAGAAAGTGGCTGAGACACATTTGAGATTATGTGATTTACTCAAGGTTAAAAGTCTACTAAATGTCAGAAGCTATATTTAAGCCTAGGAATTCCTGACTCCAAGACCAGCACCATATTTCACTGTACTAGCACCACCTCCCTAGCATAATAACTTTTAATCAACCAAATTAAATTTCATAATATTTTAAATATATAATGATGGATATGACCTTAGGCTCATGGATTCATGTGTCAACAGAAAATCTCTTTATTGGGTTTTTGTAGCAGCCCTGAGTGGATCTTCTAATCATAGAATCATAGATGTTGGATATTAGAACTGGAATGGACTCTAGGAACCATTTAGTATAACCCTTAATTTTATAGAAGAGAAAACTTTTGGCTTGAAAAGTCATATGACTTGCCAGTGTCACATGGTGAATTGGCAATAGAGTCATGAGTTTAAGCAATGTTTCCTGACGCTGGGATCTATGCTATTTCTCCCTGTTTTGATCAAAACTTTTCATCTTTTTTATATCACAGACATTTTTGGCAATTTGGGGGAATCTATGAGAATGCATTCTAAGAATAATGTTTTTAAATATATAAAATGAACATAATTACAAAGGAAATCAATTATATTGAAATATAGTTACCAAAATATTTTTACTATTTTTAATTTTTAATTTAAAAAAATCATGGAGCCTTTGCTTTAGATGCAAGCCATTATCCTGGAAAGCATACTTGCTTTGTAGTCAAAGGACCTCAGTTCAAATCCAATTTTGCTATTTCCTAGATATATGATCTTAAGAAAAAAACCACTTAACATCTCTGAGTCTCAGTTTCTCCATTTATTAAATAGGAGGGAGGATGTTGACCAGATGGTAGCTAAATTCTTTGTAGCTCTAAATCTGTAATCCCATAATGCTATAATTTCACCTAAATGATACTCAATTAGCCAAACCTCTAATTTTGAATTTTGATGTACTCATGCTTACAAGAAAGAAAGAAATAATAAATCAAATAACCAGCATCTTCTTTTCTATATCTCCCTATTGTTATAACTATAGACACAAAAGTCAGTGTCCAGAAGTAACAATGGGATAAACATGGTGCAAAGGTCTTAGCCTTTAACATACTTCCATGAGAATAATATATTTCCATAGTATATTTGGATCAAAGTCAGCTTGGCAGAAGTTTCCATCACCTTTAAAGTACCAAGTGGGTATGAAAGCAGTCATCTGAGTTCTTGTATCTCCACTGGTGGGAAGTAGAAAAGGAATTGAGTTACCTGAAAGGACAAGTCTCAGGGTTTGCTCTGCTTGTGTCCTACTTCCCAGGTTTAACAGAAGAAGAATTCCAACACTGTGTACGCATTGAGACAGTTAAACGTAGACTGTTCTTCAAGAAAAAGAAAGTAGAGACCAGATGTACAACAAACAAGATGTTAGAACGCTATGAAGGTAATGGCAGACTCTTAGAAAGACCCATTTGTATACAGAGTCACTTCTATTAGCTTTCTTCCTTCTAGGCTGAAAATTCCCAATTCCTTCAATCTACCTTCAAATCACATAATTTTGATGACCTAAGCATTCTATTTGTCTTCTTCTGAACACAAACTATTAATATGGTTCTCTGAAATGTGGTATTCAGAACTCACCACCATCTTTACTCTACAAATGGTCTGATCCATTCATACTGGTACAAGAGGAATAAAATATTCCTGCTTTTTTCTGGATATTATGAGTCTTGTTAATCTTAGTCTTCAGTTCTAGCCTGTTGGCCTTTTAAACATAGAAGGGCTTACTTATGCCATTCCAATCCTTCATCTCAAGGCTTGATTCAATTGCTATATGTTGTTTAATGTCTGGAGAATAAAAATCATAGCTGAGACTTACTCAGGAGTCTTAAGGACCAAATTAAAATTCCCAGTCATGAACCACATTAGCTACCCCTTCCTTACCAAGTCACTATTAGTTGTTCAAAAATTTAATTCTCAAAAATTAAATGTTATTAAGATAACATTAAGCAAGAGAAGGTCTTGTGCTTTAAGTTTTGCCTTAAACTTAAACAGATCATTGTTGGTCAAAACATAAAGACTAAAAAGGAGTCTATTTCCACCACAATACACTCGAATGTAGACAGACAGGTAGGTAGTTGACATTAAGTAAGTATTGCACTAGGTAATGGGTGGATATATAAGTAGAGTGGCAAGGTATAACAGAAGAGATTTGTGTCAAGAGGGCAGAGTCAAGGCAGGGCAGCAATTGCCAAGTAGAATGATCTGAGAGTCAAGGTTCTTCCCTCTATATAGGAAGTCATTGGGGGAAGTTTTGTCCTTCAGTCTCCAGCCTTCCAAACCAATGGTAAAACAAAGATGAAAAGATGGAGTCAATCAAATGGTTTGTCTAGTGGTTTGCACAGTGGTGAGTCTAGAAAGGATGAGCTTCTCCTGGGAGGAACATCTTATTCTATGGAATTGAAACTAGGTAGGGCAGTAGATGCAGTGTGGAGTAGGAAAATGAACCATCACTTCTTCTCAAGGATGTTATTATCTGAGAGTCAAAAAGTATATATACAAGTATTTCAGAATAAATATAAGGAAGATAAGTAAATGCAAAGTAGTTAAGTATATACCATGGAACAAAAGAAAACAACAGATCCACTAAGATAAGATCTGAATTACTGGAAAATGGAGTTTTGGATGAGTTACAGTCACAGAAAATAAAGCAAGAGATGAAATATTGAAATCCTGCCACAGGCTTTGCTAGACTGATTTGATTGTAAACCATCATAATCTATGGCTCTATTAAGCTTAATTTCCCCTGCCTAGGGGATAAATTGGATCTTGAGATCAAAATTAAACAAGGCTATCATTAGAGAAAAAGTCACATAAACATAAGATCCTAGATTTAGAACCGGAGGATTTTATACAAAATCCTCCCCTCTCTGCCCCTACATATGAGGTGACCAAGGTCTCACAGGTGACAATATCAGCGTCAGGATATATATATATATATATATATATATATATATATATATATTGTTTTTTGACCCTTTCTTTTAAATTTGAGAAAATTTTCTTTCCCATCTTACCTCAAACTTTGATGTTCCAACATTGTTATTGCTTATAATCATATGAGTAGTTTTACTGTCTGGGATAGAGGTGTAAGAGGCTATAAATTAAAAGGTAGAGGTTGGGATCACAGAGTAAACTCTTAGAAAACAAAGTATACTTTTGGGGCAGCTAGATGGTACAGTAGATAGAGTACCAGCCCTGAAGTCAAGAGGACCTGAGTTCAATATTACCTCACACACTTTCTAGGCAAGTCACTTAACCCCAATTGCCTCCAAAAAAGAAAAAGTACATTTCACTTTTCATCCGTGGTACAATGACAATAAACTCAGCATATTCAAGTGATGACCCATAGCCATGAATGATCTCTATCAATTTTCCCAGGATTCAAATAGGCAGATTTCATTTTTAAAGTGCAAAGTTGAAATAAATCTGAAGTTACAATCTCATTCAAACCCCTTCACAGGCTCAATTCTGCAGGGAGCTGAAAAATCCCTTTCTCTTGTGCAAGGAGGAAGGAGTGAATATGCTGCAGCTCTGGCATGGGAGAAAAAAGGGGCCTCTCCAGAAGAGACTGTATTCACTGAATGGCTGCAGTCCGTGAAGGAAAATCCTGCTGTCGTTAACTTTGAGGTAAAATTTAAAGAATGATTAATGGTCAACAGTATAGTCATTCTCAAGCAAATAAAAGCAAACTTCCTGTCCTTCATTTACCATTCTTTTTGCCTTCCCCCAGTCAATAAAAGAAATGCATTCTTCTTTTTTGTGTAGCTGTACAATATGCCTTTTCCCCTCAGACATGAAATTGAAATTATATCACTTTTGTTACTTAAACAAGTATTTTGAATAACACTATTTAGAATTCAGGACATGTCTCAAATATATTTGAATATCCACCAAAGGAAATTTATTGCATTAAAAAGTTCAAACTTGTACAAATACTACTTGTTATCATCTTGAGCATTTGGTAATATCTAATTTTTACATTTTTCTTACAAGTCTTTTTTTTTAATTTGATGACCTTTGTATTCATGGATGATTGAATGAGGAAAAAATGTCTCCAGAGCCACTGGTTTCCAGCTTTTACTGTTCTTGATTTCATTGATAAGAAGTGATCATTAGATCATCCAGTGGACCTGGAAAAGACCTGAGTCTGTTTGTTCCAAATTACTCACTTTGCTGATATGACCCAGGTAAAATGAATGATTTTCCATTTCCTTCCCCAGTGGATTAAGGCAAACAAATATTAAGTAATTTGTCCAGGATCACATAATTAGTGGGTCTCAGGATGGATCTGAACTCAGGTCTTTCTGACTACTGAATCACTTAGGATAAACAGATTAAGTTACTTGCACAGGATCATGCACCTTGTAAGTGTCTGAGGTCAAGTCTTCCTAACACTAGGCCCAGTGCTCTATCCACTGATATTTTATAGTAGATACTGTAAGGTTCATTGGTGAGTTTTGAACATGGGTCTTCAAACCTATACCATTTTGCCTCCACTACCCCAATTTACTTGGACATTTTTGTACTTAGTGCGTAGTACCTGACACATAATAAATAATAAATGCTTACTAACTATTGGCCAATTGATTACTAAAATTCATGAAAGAAGGTCATCTCTACTAGGGTTGATAGAAGACCTCATGCCCACTGAAATGCCCATAAATCATATATGAAATTAAGGACCCGATGGTGTCTATTTAAACTAGCTAACTAACAAGTCGTTAAATTTTCAGCAAAAACTATGAATGAGTGTTTGATTTATTATTTTGTTGATTCTCTAGACTTAAGAAAGTAATGGAGAAAATTATAATAATGCAGCTTAAACTTAAAAGTGTGTCCTGCATGTATTTTTGTTGTTGTTATTAAACATTACCAATTGTTAACCATTTATGAGCATACCTCTGGCTAGAAGGGACCTTAGAAGCCATTCTGATTCAACCCCTTCATTTTACAGATGAGGAACTGAGAGACAGGTTAAGTAACTTGCCTAAGGTCACACATTAAGTGTCTGAGTACAGATTTGAACATAGATTTTATCGGTTTTGCTTATCCATCTCTTTATAAATCATTTAAATTACTTTTCAATCTGGTTACCTTATAAACAGAGCCACTTCTATAAATAGGATCCCCCAAAAGATGTTTTCTTTGAGTAGGGAATAGATAATTCGGTCCCCATGGAAGTTAGATTACATGGAGTATTAAGGAAGGCTACTTATGTTATGTGGGAGATAGAGACCAGAGAACATTGATAGGTGGTGCTTTACATACTACAGAAAATAACTGATTCAAGAATCAAATCTGTCACGCCAAAAGTGAAGTTGCTCCATAGTAGTTTTTTTCCCCCTTATCATTAACTCTGCTGTTCATCCCACTACTTTGTTTATTTTTTTCATCTTTTGCTATTTCATTTCTCCTTATGGATATACCAGAAGCCAAAGCATCAAGGTCAGAAAAATTTCTCTCAGACTTACTCCCATGCCCTGCCACAGTCTATGCTCAGATTTTTAAAGAGATTTAAAACTCTTTTTGTAAGACTTTAGCAGAGGTCCAGCTTCATTAGTTGCTTTATTCAAAGTCAATCATCTTGCATTTGTTAGATGTCTATTTGATAGGTACTATCAACCATACTGTTCTTTGTATAGGTCCCTCTAAGAAATGCCTAATACAAAGAATTAGCTTAGAGCCTATCACTTCCAATGGAATGATTCCTAAGAGGATGGAAGGGACATATCATATAGTGGAGAAGGCAAAAAAAGCAAGACACACAGAGAGACACAGACAGAGATAGAGGCAGGGAGAAAAGAAATGGAGAGAAACAGAAAGACAGACAGACAGAGATAGCAAGAAACAGGAAGACAAAAAGAAATTATGTTTTCTCACAAAACAGGCAAATAAATCCTCCATTTTCATCCAACTTTCCTTCAGAATTACAAGGCCTGAATGCCATCTTAAGTCATTCCTTTTAAGTGAGAAATTTTTCAGCTTTTCTCCTTTATTCCAACAGACTTCTATGGTGATAGAACATCTAGCCAAGTATTTTGGTTATTCCTGCAAAGTGATTCTCCTAAAGAATCATCAGTCAATTGGTCAAAAAAACATTTAAATGGGGTAGCTAGGTGGTGTAGTGGATAGAGCACCAGCCCTGAAGTCAGGAGGACCTGAGTTCAAATCTGGTCTCAGACATTTAACACTTCCTAGCTGTGTGAACGTGGGCAAGTCACTTAACCCAATTGCCTCAGTAATAAATAAATAAATAAATAACTACTATATGACATGTGCTAAACTGTATCCTGAGGATACAAAGACATGCAAGATAGTCTCTGACCTCAAGAAGATTACTGAAACCCTGAGAGTCTTCCCCTCCCATATTTATTTGTTTATTTAGATTTTTTTTTCCTGTTTTGGACTAGCTGAAAAAGGAAATTCTTTGCCTCATTTGCTACCTTGACTTAATTGCTGAACAGGCACAGTCCCAGTCAAACTGAGACCTTTACTTTAAAAGGCCAAGGTCTCCCATGGCATCCGGGGTCATCTCTAGTCATCCTGATCCAGATCTGGCCACTGGACTTGAATCGTTCTGGGGGGACAGTGAACCAACTAGGCAACTCAAATTCAATTCTCTTGCTTATCATGACATCCTGGTCCTCTTCGATAAGGAAGGACAAACAGCAATAACAACAACAATCCATTGAGGGAATACAACACATAAAAAGAAGCTAAAAGAGGAAGGTCTAAAGGAGTGCAATGGGGTAGAAAATGAAAAGTAGGTCTGACTATCACTCCATTACTCATTGAACTTCTGGCTCCCTACTACATTTAGAATAAAATAAAAAGTCAATTGTTTGGCATTTAAAGCCCTTCATAGCTTGACTTCTTCCTTCCTTTCTAATCTTCTTATGTTCAGCTCCTCTCCATGCACTCTGCAATCCAATCATACTGACTTATTTGCTGTCTTTTTCAATAGAACATTTAAATCCCCAGGCTCTGTGCTTTTTCACTGGTTTCCTTCCTTCCTTTCACTTCTTAGAGTTCCTAACTTCCCTGAAGAATCAACTCAATTAATACTCAAAGAAGCCTTTTCACTTTCTCCTAGATATCAGAGCTGTTCCCTCAAGGAATACTTTCCATTTATTCTGTATTTTGTATGTACCTATTTATGTAACTATGTTGTTGGTTTTTTTTTTCATTAGAATGTCACCTTTTTCAGAAAAGGGACTTTTTTAAATATAACTTTTCTGTGTAAACCAAGTGCTTAGCTTAGAGTATCAGTACAGTACTTAAACAAGTACTTAATATATATTTATTCTTTGATTAAATGACTATTTATTCTTCTTTGTGGTATTCTCTTAGCTGGCATCTATCTTGGATTTGGTGAAAAACATTCCCTGTGCGGTAACAAAACGGAAAAATCTCAAGATAGCTCTACGTGAATATGCTGAAAAATTTGACCCTTGCAAATGTGCTCCATGCCCTAATAATGGTCGACCCACGCTCTCAGGAACTGAGTGCCTCTGTGTGTGTCAAAGTGGTACTTATGGGGAGAACTGTGAGATAAGAGCCCCAGATTACACATCTGGTAGGTTTCAATGCATTGTTATGAAGTCACCATATTCTCTCTAACATATGTATTAAGACAGTCTATGAAAACAACCCCATCCTGTGTAAAATCCTTTTAGGGACCATCTTTGAAAATATAAATACTAGAAGGACTTTAGCTCCTATTATGTGCAAGTCTCTGTATGTTAGCACTGGAGGATATGACATTTAGATACAATATTTTATTTTAGCCTGACCTTTTTTAGTTTGTTTGCAGTCCTTTTTTTTCTTTGTCATAAGGTTGAATCCATTTACTGCTTTTTTGTATTTTGAAGCAGTCAATGAAAAACCCATTTTTTGAGGTTCTCCCCTTGCTTAACAGAAGAAGCATTCTATTAAGAAATAGATAATCATAATTCTTTTTTCCTTAAATGTCTAGAATTGAATTTTCTTTGAAGTATAACTTTGTAACTTCATATTACAACTAATAATTTAACAGTTTTACCCCCCCCCCCATTTTGCAACTTTTGCAAGAAGCCTTACTGTATTTATCAACTTTCTGCCCTTCTTGAGTAATTCTCAAAATAATTATTAGCACCTGGACAGGGCAGTCTTCCCAACCTGAGATAATAGCTGCCTTCCAAGATCATTAAATTTGTGCCATTTTAAGGCTAATTTTGAGAAATTCTGTGACTTCCTATTTTAGTAACAAACACCTGCATCTACGGCTGCAGAAGGTGTTACATGTATACCAAGTGAGAACTATCAAAAAGATGAATTATCAATTCAGAAAGTCATTCCACAATTTCATCACATGCATCTTGGTGAAATAACTATACAAAAAAATATTTATGATTAGTTGCAAAATGAGATTTTTACACTCAGGATTCTTTTTTTTTTTCATATAAGCAAGTACTCAGTGACATATCTCACGTGCTGAACATTTGCTTCCAGTCTTTGTAATTGTGCCTACTATGGTACGAGGGTTCTGTAATATTGATTGACATTCTCAAGGAATAAGAGTAAAGACCATACCTATCAATATCAATAGTAATTATTCTCCTGTGACTACTTAGAAAGTTAAAGGTCAGTTTCTGTAATCAAGATCTAATTGATACTCTCTTCCTATAGGTTCTAGAAAAGTATTCTTTATTCCCATTTATGGACAGCTTATCTGTGATTTCTAATTATAGAAATTATATTTACTTACCATTTTTCATGGCATGGTTAGTCTAGTATCTTTTCCAGGAGGAGATTGATCTCATCAGTATGTTCAGTTATATTACATTAGGCAGTGAACTCTTCAAGGGAAGGCCTTGTCTTTTACTTTTTTGTATCCCTCAGTGTCTGGCATATATTTAGTGCTTCATAAATGCAATTAAATTACTATTGACTGAGTGACTGACTGAGTGATGACATGGGGATCACCTGATGTGATCTATAAAGCACTAGACATCCATGTTGTCTCCCCATCCTACTTCCTAGCAAAATTTCTTGTTCAATACTTAATTTTGCTGTTATTGTTGTCTCTTACTTACAAATGAGCCACAATCAGGTATTCTTTATCTTGGATTTTTGGGAAGAGTTAATCAAATCCCTGGTGATGTTTATTCTTATCCCAGATGAAGTTGATGGTGGCTGGAGTTGCTGGTCCTCTTGGAGTCCATGTGATGCTTCTTATAAAAGACGAAGAACCCGTGAATGTAACAATCCTGCACCCCAGAATGGGGGAAAACCTTGTGTAGGAGAACAAAAACAAGAAGAGGACTGTTCTTTTTCAATATTTGAAAATAGGTAAAGAATAGGAAAGAACTAAGGATTATTCCTTCCCTGACATGAATAATGAAAGTACTCTTAAGGCATTTTGATAAGAGATGATCAGTAATTGACATAGTTTAAGAGTCCTGGTGAGACTTTGAAAAACAGTACTGATGAAGCATTAGATTTTTCTCTAATTTTCTTTAAAACACACACACACACACTCACACATGATTTTTTGTTTCCCCAGGGGGGATCTTTGCATAAATGATGAGGAGGCCCTAAAAGAGGTGGATATTGATGAAGTTGATCCTGAGTCTGGATGTGTTAAACCTATTCCTCCTGAAAATGGATTCCTCAGGGTGAGCTGCCCCAGCCATGTAGTATGTCAATGATAGAGTCTTAGGCATAGAGGAAAACTGACATATTTGCAATTTGGTACCACTTCTGAGAACATGTATATTTCTATTTCAGTAAGTTCCTGCAGATTTTTTAAAAAGAACACAAAAATTGTAAAGTCCTATGCTCCCATCCCATGCCCAAATTTTCAAGTGATGTCCATCCCTACCTTTCCGTTTCCACCTGGGTAACAGACTGCATCCATCTTCATCCCTAAACACTCGTCCTTCCTCACCCAAACTTCATTGGAAGATTAATCAACCTTTTTCCCTTTAGTCATGAAATGTGGTAGTAGTATGTGAGGTAGTAGTAGTGTGAAGGAAGGCTAAACTCTAATCCATGTGAACTTGGATAATTTGGCAGTGCTATAGTTTCTTTGCTCACTTCTAGGTCTATAAATGTTATCTATGGCCAAAAGTATTCCCTGTAGAATGACTAGTCAAAGAAAAGATTGAGTCTCTAATTGTTAGCAGCCATCTCACATCAAGGGGGAAAAAAGTTGATACTCTTCTTAAAATATGATTTTAATTAAGTATATAATTTTCAATTGGTTTCCTCAACATACCTATGTGGTATAAACTCAGTAGAACGGAATACTCAAGAGAAGACTCTACCTAACAATAATGGTGAAACTGTTAAAATGAAACCGGACCACCAGACCTGGTAGACATATTTCTCTAAATGGGGTAGAGTCAGGGATAAGCTGGACCCAGCTCAAACTAACTCACAAAACTCAATTTTAAAATTTTAAGTTTTCATTGTGAGCATTTATATTTCAGAAATCAACAAACTAGGGTTTGAATTATTGTCTTGTTGATTATCTAAACTTAAGAAAGTGATGAATAATACATTAATAGTGGTGATTAAATTTAAAAGTTTGTCATGCTTACATTTTCTTTTCTCTTCCCTCAATCCATTGTTAAAATTTACCAGCACACCATTGAATAGAATAATGAATTGCAAATGATTATAGAAGATTGTGTTATCTAGATAATTTGGCCTTTCTTGAGTTCAGACAATCCATTAATAAGTACAGATACAGTCTAGTCTAACAAAGCATTATCTAGAGGGGAATGGATAAGAAAAATTTGAATTCCTTACTTTCAAATCTTGTTAATATTTAAAAACAGGGAGAGAGATGAGGAGGAATTAGGACTTTCTCCTCTCTGACCTGGGAAAGAAGATACATTTTTGTATCTTGTTTATGATGACTATTTGACTTTCTGAGACAAGGCCTATACTTGTTCTTTTCTAAACAGTTTTTCTATCACATATTATTTCCAGAACCATTGCAGAAGTTTCTAGGTGGGTTAGGGACAGGAAAAAGTGAGCACTGATCTTTGTCATTAATATCCATTCTAGAAGAATATATTTTAAAAAGTAAGTTACTTCACAGTCTGATATGGACCCACAAAGATTTTTCTTTGCCCTAGATTTTCCCAGAATTAGACAAAATTATTTTAAACCCTACAATTAAGAAGAAATGGAAATGTACAAAATATATTTATCTGATGGCTATTTTATAAAGTTCCCAAATGTTACCTATTTTTATACTCAGAAGCAGATTCAACCTTTGTTCTTTTGGATCTCTATAATTTATTTTAAAGACCATGGTATGTCTACTGGATTCTCTTTATAGAGCATATGTCCTCTGCAATGAATGGTGTTTTACAAAAGTAATAAATACTGACCTATTCTTGTGAGCTCTTCCTGGTACTTTTTAGATGATATACCTTGTAGGTGGAGATAATGCTGAATTCCAGTCATGTTTTATCATGGTAGAACCTTTGTCCAGAAACCAATATATGTCAAGTCCTCTATGAAAAGACAAGGACAGAAATGTCATATTTGGTTTCCTTATGCAACTGATCTGACAAAGTAGTTTAAATATTAAGTATTGAATTTAATAGATTTTAAGATCCCTCAGGACAGAAAATTTGTCTTGTTCCATTTTTGTATACTGAATAACCACTATAGCTCACTAAATTCTATTAGGCATTTAATAAATAAATACTTTTTGAGTTCAATTGAAACCCAGATCCAAAGGATCTATTCCCATTAGTGAAGTGATAAACAGTATTTGGTGAAATAGATAATGCAATTGTTAACTATTTGGGTTCCATAAATAGTTGGGATGCTGGAGTCATCATTCTACTGTCAGTTATTCAGCATTCCTGTCCCAGCTGCCACACTCCCAAGTTCTTATTCAAGAGTATATATCATTCAATCATTGATTCAGTCCCTAATTACTTGAGGGAGGACTTATTATAGTCCTCAAGGGCCTCACTTTCTACTAGAGGGATATAACAACACATGGACTGAGAGAGTTTTGATCTAAGCAATTAAAGAGATTTTAAGTGGAAAGAGAGTGGTAGATTATCAGATCCTTTATTATTTTTTCCTGAGCAAGAGGTAAAAAAAAAATTGGAGGGATAGCATAGTTACAAGAAGGGTTACAGAGGCAGAGAGCAAGAAGACTTTTGGGATCAGGTGCTTGTATGCTTGTGAATGGCTGGATAGGATGAAGAACAATTTAGGATATTTCTAGGTATAAGGGACAGAGGTGAAGACTGACTTACTCATTCTCCAATCTGGGAAGCTTTAGCCCTCACCTGACTGAAAGATGAGTAGAATAATACCTTCTGAAGTGAGATAGTAAGATTTCTAGAGATCTAGATTAGAAGATACAGAGAAACAGATAATGACAGAGCAGGTGGTAAGATATTCTCTCTAGTGAAACCCTGATTTTTCTGAAAGAATATCACCTCTAGTTCCATGAATAAGTCAACTCCCAATCAATCTAGAAGCTCTCAAAGATATGGAAATGCTTGAGACATATTATTGGCAGCAGTGTTATGACAGTATCATAAAATCTCTGAATTGTATTCCCGTGGTTTATTTGGTTTGTAGAATGAGAAGAAATTGTATTCTGTTGGAGAAGAAGTTGAAGTTGCTTGTGTGATGGGTTTCAATCTTGTTGGGTACCCATACTTCAGGTGCTTACCTGACCAGTCATGGAAGCAAGAAGATGTGGAATGCCAAAGTAAGGATATGTGGATAAGTGTTAGAATAGCCCATAATCTCCAGGTTTGAAGGGAACCAAGAAAACCTCTAGTTAAGCCACAAAATTTTAGAGATACCCAGAAAGATGAATTGATGCCAGATTAGAGTAACAAAAAAAAAATTAAAATCAACAAAAAGAAACTGATTCAATAGAAGATAAATTAATGAATCCTATTGTTTTGGACAGCTAAAACAAGTTAATGAACTTGTCATTAGCTAGTCATTTTTAAAAATAAAATTTTGTAACTTTGGTTTTTTTATCACCTAATTTTCCCAATGTATGCAAATCTACACCCCTCCCAAAGAACCATTTCTCATAACAAAGAATAAAAGAGGTTTTAAAAAATGAGCAAAACACCAACATGTAAGATAGACATTTTTTAAATCACCCTAATTAATCCTAATAAATTTTGATACATAAAATTTTTGTCCCTAGAAGTAAATTTTTTTCAAAGAATTTATTATAAAATTAATCTCTTTTCTAAAGGATTTAAGGGTAATTACTCTTTGGTTCACATATCAGTGTTAAAAAAAAACCCGATGACAAAAATACTCTAAATTTTTTTGTCTTCTTCCATTGATACATCATCTAAATATTGCTACCAACTCTCCACAACTCAAAGGCTGCTTCTGACATGTCTCCTCAGAAGCTGTTTTCCTTCTTAGTCTTAATGCTTATTTGTCATTTGGATGCTTGGTAGCCATCCTAGCAATTAGTCCCCTTAAGCAAAGAGAGGAAACAAAACTGAATGAGGCAATGTGTAGCTCATTAGAAACACTTTTAAAATATCTATTGGAAAGAAGATGGAAATTAGTGGATTTAATTACACTTGAAAATTATTGCTATATGACACCTATGGTGTTCTCTATTACCCACTTGCTTAGATAATTGAAAAGTGTGCTCTTAGGGATGTAGTAAATCTAAGTCACATCCCTATCCATGAATGGCATTATCCTCATTGTACTACAGTATTGTAGCAAACCTGGCTAACCCCTTTGGCATAAAGGAATGAGTTCCTACTTTGGAGTTAGAAGATCTGTATTTTAATTTTATCTGATATTCAATCCCTATATGTCTTAAGACAAGTTTGCTTATCTTTCTCCCACAGATTTCAGTTTCCTCATCTGTAAAAAATGGCAATAATAATGTTTTCCTCAAGAGGTTGTTATAAGAAATGAATGAGATTATGTCAACAGCAGAAAGTCCTAAGTAGCTTAGAGGATGATACCTGCAAAGGATTGTGACTATAACCTGATCTCCCATATAATTTTACAGAATGGGAAACTGAAGCCCAGAGGGACTGAACAATTTGCCCAAGTTCACACAAGTAGTAAGCCATATAGCCAGAATTTGAACACATATCCTCTGATTCCAAAGTCTGCGCCCTAAGTTTACTTCTTTTGCTTTGTAAATTATGCAGTACCATACAAATGAAAACCAATAACTTCTAAGTCATCCATTAAGATGCAATGTAACGGAGCTGATAAAATGCACCCTAATTCCCATAAATCTCCCAAAATCTGTTCCTAATTATTAATATATGATTTTTCATGTAACATGTTAATTTAGCTATTTTTCTCTATAGGGGTAGGATGCTTAAAGCCTTTAGTACAGGAAGGATTTTCAATCACACCATATCAAAGGATATATGACATTGGAGACACTATCAAGCTTACTTGCCCCCATGGCTTTGTCATTAGTGGGCCACCAAATTACAGATGTGGGAGAAAGTCCTGGGAGCCAGCTATTCCAAGTTCACTCACTTGTAAACAAGGTTAGTGTCCTAGTAGTGAGCCAAATCAATGACATAGCATTGACGGGGTATATTTTCCTTTAATGTGCAACATGCATGATTGGGGCATATTGCAGAATGACAATGTATATTTTAGCCTGTTATTAACAATAATGTAAACTAGGTGTGTGCTTATGTATACTTTATGTATATATACATAAAGTGTGTGTGTATAAGTATGTATGTGTATAAAAATGAGTACATATTTAAAGTGTGTGTATTTTATATATATATGTCTATATATGCATATAGACATGTATTTAAATTATATTTGGAGAAGCTAGATGGCTTAGTGAATAGAGTACTAGGCCTGGAATCAAGAAAATCTGTGTTCAAATCTGGACTCAGATAATTACTATCTGTGTGACATTGGCAAATCATTTAATCTCTGTTTGCCATGGGAGAAGGAAATGGAATATCATGTCAAGAAAACCTCATGTTCAGCATGGTTCATTGGGGTCACTGAGCCAAGACATAAATGAACAACCAAAGAATAACAAAATCTGGGAAAGAAGTCATTGGTTGAGTGGTTAGTTTAAAATCTTGGTCATGGAGGGTAGCTCTTTGATTTTTTCCTTAAATCATAGGATCTAACTAAAAGGTATCACAGAAGTCTTGGGATCATAAATTTAAAACTGAAATAGGCTACCTATCCAAACTCTTATTTTCTAGGTAGCAAAACCCTTCTGGGTTTAATCAATTTGCCCAAGTTCCTATAGGAATTAAAGATTCAAATCTAAGCCTTTTAACTTCAAAGTCAGTACTTCTGCTACACTTAACTCAAATAAATTGCCATTGTATATTGGAATATGACTTTAATCACTAGGACCAGACTTAGATATGAAAGAACCTTCAGAAATAAGATATTATTTTAGTTTATTGTCAGTGCCATAAATGGGTATAAAATTTACCTTAAAATTTCATCATTATTGCCATCATGTCCAGAACTCAAAGGGTAACTTCCAAGTACAAGTTGTATAGAGTCCTTTTACCATGTTCTCAGTGACTCCATCCAATCTCACCAGTAGACATCATTCTTAGAAGAGATAAAAAACAAGAAAGCAAAAAGGAAAAGAATCAATTGTACAAGCAATATTTATGGCGGCTCTTTTCCAGGGGCAAAGAATTGGAAATTGAGGGGAAGTCTATTATTGGCTTAATGGATGAAAAGATTATGGTATTTAATTGTGATGGAATACTTTTGTGCTGTAAGAAATAGATTTTTTTGAGCTGATTCAGAGGGAAATGTACTGTGTATAAAGTAATATTCTAAGATGATCAGCTGTTGATGTAACTGCTCTCTGGAATACAATAATCCAAGATAATGCTGAAGGATTTAAGATGAAAAATTTTTATCCATACCCAGAGAAAGAACTAATGGTGTCTGAATGTAAGTTGAAGCATAGATTTTTTTAACTTTTTTATTTTTCTTGAGGGTTTTTTTTGGTCTTTGTTTTCTTTCACAACATGATTATGTTTTGCCTACCTACACATGTATGACCTTGCTTGCATTATAATTGGGGAAGAAGGGAAAAAGGGAAAGAATCTGGAATTCAAAATTTTAAAAACACTTGTTAAAAATTCTTTTCCTATATAATTGGGGAAAAATAAAATAAATTTAAAAAAAAGAAAAAATAAAATTAAAAATAAAATAAAAGAGAAGTGGATAGTAAAATAGATTAGAAATCAGTATCTAATGATATATTGTATACAGGAGATACACTTGAAACAGAAAAATACACACACAGGTTGGAAAAAATGGGCTGGAGCAGATTCTTTCATACTTCAGTTGAAGTAAAAATTTAAAAAGGCAGGGGTAGCAATCATGATCTCAGACAAAACAAAAACAAAAATAAACTTAATTAGAAGAGAGAATTGGGGAAATGATGTTTTGCTAAAAGATGCCATAAAAATGAAATAACATAAAAAATTTATAACAAGTTTCTCTACTAAAGGCTTCATTACTTAAATATATAGGGAACTGAGTCAAGTTTATTATTTTTTTTAAAAAGTCATCCCCCAATTGGTGAAAGATCAAAGGATATGAGCAGGCAATTTTCAGAAAAAGAAATCGAAGCTATCTAATATGAAAAAAATGTTTTAAATCTCTATTGATTAGAGAAATGAAAATTTTAAAAATCATCTCATACTCATTAGAAATGACATATACTTCAAGGGATGAGAAAAAATACATCTATGAACAGTTGATGGAGTTATGAAATGATTCAATCATTCTGTAGAACATCTTGATACTCTACCCAAAGGGCTATAAAACTATGCATATTTTAAACTAAGCTACCACTTAAATCTGTACCACAAAAAGACAAAAAAAAGGGAAAAGGATCATATGTACAAAAATATTTAGGGTAGCACTTTTTATAATGGCAAATAATTGGAAATTGAGGGGATACTCATCAATTGGGGAGTAGCTAAAATGTGATATATGATTATGATATAATACTCTTATGTCATAAGAAATTATTGGGGAGGGAGTAATTTCAAGAAAAAAGTAAATGGTTGGACTTAAATGAACTGATACAAAGTGAAGTGAGAAGAATAAAATCATTGAATATAGTAACCATAATGTTGTGATATTTATCAGCTATGAAAGATTTGGCTACTCTGATCAATACAGTTAGTTATCCAAGAAAATTCCAAAGGACTCATGATGAAAAAATTCTATTCACCTCCAGAGTTAACTGAGTGCAAAATGAAATATAATTTTCCTACCTTCATCATTTTTGGCATTTTTTGTAATATGGCTAATATGGAAATATTTTGCATGATATATAATGTCATTACCATTTATAATGATATCATTTTGCTTGTCTTCTTAGTGGGCAGGGGAGAAATAGGAATGTGGGAAAGAATTTGGAACTCAAATTTTAAAAATAAAAGAATGTTAAGAATAAATAATAAACTTAAAAGGGGAGGGAACAAACAGTATTTTGAAATTTATTGATTACTGCATAGATCAAAGTCTTGAAGTCTTTCTATTCCAGATGTTCTAACCCACATGAGCAATTGTGGACCAGGACGTAAATTGGTGGAATCCCAATGTGTTTGTATGTCTTCAGAAGAAGATTGTAGGTAAGGTGTCACATGGACCATTTTGAAATTTGACAAGACCATTTAATATAGTAATAGTCATCAGTAAATTTGAAATCACAAGTATAAAGGATATTATCTAAGACTTCTTTCCAAAGTGGAATGATTGTAATAATATATTCATTTTTAGAGTTTATAAACTCCCATTTCCTTTCCTCTATGAGTTATTTTAATTATACTTCCTTATGTTGCATAAAGCCTTTTATTGTTAGCCATAGTCTTAATCAGCACATTCAGCACCAACAACTTGAATACTACAGCAGAGTTAGCATGGTGTAATAGAAAATGGACTCAGACTCAGGAGAGAATTTAATGCAAATCCCACCTCTTATATTTTCCAGCTGAATGATTATGGGCAAGTCATTTGGACCATAAGCCAGAAGCTGCTCTCTGCTAATCTTTATTGTTACTCTTTATATTCACTCACTACACTTCATCCTCCCTAGAAGAAGGTCCTATAAATTTTTGTATATCACAGTCCCAGGCAATGTTTAACACTTTTGAGCTTTCAGACTCTAACGAGCTGGTTTCATTTAGCTAGCTAGCGAAATGCTTAAACATTTAGATCTATCTTTTGGTATCCTTTTCTCCTGCTATTTTTGGAAATTTTCTCATTCTAAATTCTTAGCAAAGAATTGAAAGGAAATTCCTTTTAACTCTTTTTATATATCTTAGTCACAAATCTAAATCTTCTTCAAATTCTTTCAGGGACTCCACTTAGCAAAACTGCAAAAATCAATGGAGATAGCATAAGAGAATTTCTTTCAAAATCATCAAGCCTATAATTGCTATGAAAATCAAACCAGGACCAAGAATTAAAAGAGTTATATTTGAGCTTAGTGAAGCTAGTGACCTTCATACTATTTCTCATCAATAACCAAATTTATTGTACTCTACATGGACACTGATGATAATAGCATTTGTCTTACAAGGTTGTTGTAAGGATTAAATGAAATAAATTATGTGTATGCTTGTTCATATACATTAATCATTTATATATTGGGGAATGGCTCTGATTCTTATCCATTTGTATCAGGTCTTTGCATATCAGAATTTTATCAGAAATTTTCATTGCTAAATTTGTTTTTTGTCTAATCAACAATTTCACTTCTTATTCTAGCTAAACTGATTTTGTTCATGTAAGCTTACTTTTTCTGTAACTTATATTCTCTATTTATCACTTTCCTCCTCTCCTTTTTACTTTCTCCTAGAACAACTGTAAAAGGTACTTTCTTCTATTTGTTTCTATTTTTTAAACTTGTCTTTCCCCATGTAGATTGTGTGTCATTTGAAGCTTGTTGTGATGTGTGTGATCTAAGCTTATTTTCTGCAAAACTGTCTTGTGCTTTTCTCAGTTCTGTCCAAGAGGAAAATCTTACCTCAGTAAATTGTGGTTTTGATTTTTATCAAATACTAGGCTTCTTAATTGCTTTGGGGTCTTGCTTACCTAGTCTGTTCCACTGGTCATATTTTCTAACCAATACCAAAGATGTCTGATGTTTATTGTTTTATAATATACTTTGAGACTTGGTTATAATGAGCTTCATTTCCCATTATTTTTTCATATTACTTTCTTTAAAATTCCTGATCTTTCATCTCCTCAATTGAATTTTGATATTTCTTTGCCTAATTCTATATATTAAAACTTTATTGGCTTCATTGGTAGTGTGTCAAGTATAAATTTAGATACAATCATTGTTTTTATTTTATTATATTGATGTAATTAATGAGCAATGACTAATCACTTAAGAAATAAAGTCTCTAATATCCACTTAGGAAGTTCATATATAGACATGGGAAAAATAAAATAACCAAACAGTTTACAATCTATAATCAAATATCAAATTTATAGTATGGCCAAAAGTTCTTATGAGGAGGTAATCATTTTAGACTAGACTGAGTAGTGAAAGCTTCATGAAGAAGGTTGATTTGATCTGACTTTAACATTAGCATCATTTCTGTAAGATACATGTATTATAGTCCAGAATGGATAGGATATATATAAATGCAGAGAGAAAAAGATCACAGTCAATAAATCTGTAAATTGACATCATTATAGAAATTATAGATGGTGTGGTCTGACTGCTGGGCTAAGGAATTCAGACTTTATTGTTTAGACTGTAGGAAGCCATTGATAGCTTGAAAGCATAGGACCATCTTGATGAAAATACTCTTTTAGAAAGATTAATTTGGCAAGAGTTTGTAGAATAGATTGGAGTAGGGAAGATACTAGCAGCAGAAGGACCAATTAGAAGTTGATATCATCATTCAGCTGAAAGCCTTCTTTGTCTATCTTTTTCTCCTTTTCTTCAGATAAACATGTTATTTTTTTTCCCTTTGCAGTCATAACTCAGAAGATCTCTGTGTATTCAATTCAGAGTCCAGCCATTACTTTACCAAACCCAGCTGTAATTTTTTGGCAGAGAAATGTGCAAATACTCAGAAACTACATTTCTTATCTGTTGGCTCCTGCCAAGATGGACCTCAATTGAAACAAGCCATTGAAAGGATAAAGCTTTCATTCAATAGCACAAAGAAGGAACCCTGCGGCTATGACACATGCTATGATTGGGAAAGTTGTTCAGGTGAGATTGCATTGATTAAATGCTTTTGTTACCTGTATATTAGTACTCTTGTTACTAATATTTACTTACTCATTCTCTATATTATTATTTGTACTCACCCATTTAATCTACTTAAAGAAAAGCCTACTAGTGAAGTATCTCTGTCTTTAAGTGAATTCATAGAAAATATCCACATTGTTGCATAAAATACAGAGAGATGGGTTACAGAGTGTCAGCAAATATATATATACATATATTTTTCCCAACTACATGTAAAAGAATTTAACATTTTTTAAAATATCAATTTACATGTGAAGTGATGCAAAATACCTTCATATGTAATATTTTCAAATGAATCACCAAAACTTATATTCAAAAATGTTTTTAAAAATTTTCAATGGTGACCAAAGTTAGGGTCCATGTCTTGAGTTACCTCTCATTTCTTCCTTTTGCATTTTGTGGCCTATTTTTTTTCTCCAAGCAAATATTTTTCATCCCAGCTTGAAGATACAGAAGGGAATAGGCAGGTTCCAAAGTTTGGATAATGCCTGACAAAGCTAAAGCAGACCATCTAGCTCCAACTTTCTTATCCCTGGAATGGAACTGAAGGCCAAAGGATAGACACAGATAGATACCATCAGTGGGCCAAATCTTTGTAGCAACAAATCAGGAAATCAATAGCTGGTGCTCATTACCCATAAACCATATTCAACCCATGGCTAAACAGTGTTTAGGACAGTGGGACAAATTTCATCATCACCCTCCTCAGAATAAAGTCATCTATTGATTGAAAATGAAATCTCAATATAATGTATCAACTCCTATTGAGCCAATGTTATTTGTAATAGAATCCATTCTAGGAACAATTTGTGGGGTCAAGAAATTACTAGGACATACCTAAAATCTTTCTAACAAATGGGGCCATCCAGAAATGAAATCAGCTGCTCCAAGAGATAGAGAGGTCCATGTTGCAAATGCATGGCTACCTATCAAGGATATCATAAAAGGGATTTCTGCATTCAACAAGAAATTACCTCACAATTTTAAAAAATATTATTCAATATTATTTTGCACTTTAAATATAGTTGTTTTTCTTCAAAGATGCTGAAAGATCTTGAAATGGTATCTAGAAAAGTACACAGAGAGAAAGGATTATTGGCTAGCATAAGATATCATAAATGTTCTCTGGTGCTATGAGGTTCTAGGCAGGTCAGTTATTTGAGGCATTTGAGTTCAATGAGTTATCTTCTATTCTGGCTCATCCCATTTCTCATTGAGCAAAAGCCTTAGTGGAGTTCTCTGATTGCAAGAATTTTCTTTTGCTTTCTTTCCCATGCATTATTCTTTTCTGTTGTCTAAATGAAAAATCTTCCCCACCATAAATTTTATCAAAACATTTGTGCTTGTTATTACTTCTTCTGTGATACCTGTATTGAAATCTCCACAGATTTCAAGAATTGACATATTTTCAAAGAAGGACTCCAAAGTTCATACATTCATACCATGTTTACCCAAATTAACAGAATGTCCTAGGGCTATTAAAGTGGGCCATAGGGATTTCCCAAGAACTTTAGTCTGAACATTTTGCAGTGCTCTGATCCTTGATACAAATATAAAGCAGAATATATTTCCGCACTGAAAATCCTGTCTGCTAGTGCCAATTTTGTTTAATAGGTTTGTGTCACAGACCATTCTTCTTGGTAGTCCCTGGAAAAGAATAGCATCAATATGCATGTTTTTCCATGAATGTAGTCCATGGCTTAAAAAAAAAGACAAAGAGAAAAAAAACAAAACAGACCCCTCCTTTTCTCAGTGGCTTTTATTGTGGCCACAATTGGTTGAATTATCTTAATGAGTTGAATTAAATCTTTTCTTGATTAACTTAAGATCTTGATTATATTATGCACACTTTTACTGCAATCACAAAAATGAAATTAGGAAAATAACAAAATTTACTTTTGAGAAATAATCATAATGTTTCCCTCCCATCCCTCTTCCGATCATGGACTCATTTTTATAAAGATAAAGCATTGTACCTACATTCTAGTTAGAAAGGCATGATCACAAATAATATAATAAAACATAAAGTGCCAAAAAGGGAAGCACAAACTTGGGACAATCATTTCTGGCTAGGGGGATGTGAGAAGGAGTGTTCTAGTTACCCAGTCTAAACGAATCCCAGCCACACATGTTATCATCACAGCACTTGCAACAGGAACATAACCCCAAGGTGAAAGAGAGCCCTTTGAAGGAACAGCGTTCTCCATTTCCCCAGGCTCCATCTGCTGTCCTCATGGATGAGCCCTATCCTACTGAGGGCCCTTCTGGCCAGGTGGAAAAATGACAGAAGAAGAACAATGTGGACTAATTGAAAGAGAAAAGTGTATTCAATTGTCAGGGAGAACTAACATGATTATTAACAACTACTATATCCTCTACTGATATCCTAGGAAAGTTATGGGCCACTTTGTGCACTGGTACCTGTGACAATAATTCATAGAATTAAAGGCCTAGATCTTTGGATCCTGCAGGTCTTGTACTACTGCCACCATAACAAGGGTGACAGAGCAAAGAGTGAACATGAAAGACTTCCAGTGGTGCATAAGCTCTGGCCCCTATCTAAAGACAGAATCACAGAATCAAGAGTATTTGAGAATTAGAAGGAGCCACAATGGTTGACTATTATACCCTTGCTCAATCCTGTCACTTTTAGTCACCTAGCTAGCCTTTCTGTCTCCAGTCTCTCTTTCCAGGACTCTCCTCCCACTCTAATTTGTTTCATTTCATCTCCAGACAAACCTTCCAAATAGAGATTATTATGTCATTCTTTACCCCCAATCCTTCAAAAGCTTTCCATTGCCTATAGGAGGAAGACAAAAATGAATGGATTACTAGAGCTGGCAGTGACCTTACAGATGATTTAGCACTATCACCTCATTTTATAGATGAGGTGCCAGATGTCTCCAAGGTCATGTATATGTATCTCCTCACCTCTCTTTCAAATCTATTCAACTTAAAGAGGAATATAATGTGGTAGTTTCTGGTCTTATTAGTTTGTTTGTTTGTTTGTTTGTTTATCAGCATGGAGTTATTAAACCACAGATTATCCAATATATGTTTTTTCTGTGTAGTAAACTAGATTTCCTAAGTTCTGAATATAAATCTTTTAATCAACAAATATTTATGAGTGTTGACTTTGTACAAGGGACTTTGTTTAATTCTTGGGCACAGGGAGGGTGAAAGTATAGCAGGGGGTTCAAATAAATTCTCTTCCTTCAAGTGTCTAACAGTGTAGTTGGGGGAAATCTAAACTATACATATTTAAAAGTTAACTGACAACATGAAATAATAAAGTGCCAAATAGTTGACACAGACAATAAATTAGAGACGTTCAGGGAAAGGAGGAATCTCCCTGTGCTTTGCAGTAGTTGAAGAAAACTATCTGAACAGGAGGTATTGAGCTAAGTCATGAAGGATGGATGGGATTTATAGAGGCAGGAAAAGGGGAAGAGGTCCACTGAAGGTAGGAGACAGAGTGAGAATCACTTAAAAATGTGGGAAGTCAGGACTATTCATAACATTCTATTTGGAAGACCAAAGAGAGCCTTATCAACAATGAACATTTATATAGCAGAACAGAGGGAAATTGAATTGAAAGAGTAGTGTAAAGCCAACTATTACATGGTTCTGAATATTTAGCCAAAGACAGGGGGAGAGACAGACAGACAGGGAGACAGAGAGAGACAGACACACAGACACAGAGAAACAGATTCAGAGAGATAGAGTGAGACAGACCGAGAGAGAGATAGAGGGAAACAGAGACAAAGATTATAGAAATTGATGGAAAGATGATAAAGAGATAGTGATAGCTAAATGGATAGATGGACAGAGGTAGATAGATAGATAGATATTCTATTTTTAAGCATTTACTATGTGCTGTGAACTGTGCTAACTTAGCAATGAAGATATAAATATAAGGAAGGAAAAAAAAGATAGTCCCAAATCTCAGAATTTATATTTTAGTGGAAGAAAACAAATAAAATGGAACTAAAAGGGTAGAAAGCAGGAAGTAGAAAAATGTCACTGGTGAGGACTTAGAAAAATCCAGAGTGAGAAACAGAGAGCTAGGAGTGAAGAATGCACAACCTGTGAACCTCATGAAGTGATAATCCAGGTCAATCCAGGACTCACTAATCAGAAGAGAAGGCTACATATTAAAATAAATGAAACTGAACTTCCAACAATCACTCATCACGTGGACAGAGTAAGATGTGTACTTTAGGCCAAACCTTTGATTTCACTAGAGTTGGGAACTTCAAGATAAGGAAATTCCTTCTACTAATATCCATGGCTTCTTTTTGCCATTTATAATCTTAGGATATTTTATTCATAAAGTTTTTATCCAAAGAATAAAATTACTTCAAACTATTTCATAAGTAAAATACTTACATGAATTATGAACCTTAGATCATATTAAGCTTCCTGAAGGCAGTAGCAATGCCTTCTGCCTTGTTTGTTCTCTCTAACTTTTCTGGGGACATTTCTGGAGCTTTAAAAAAATCATCTATTTCCTTGACTTGACTAATTTATATCAGATGACTATTTGGCTAATTATACTTTATGGAAAATTACTTGACAGTCCTACTGCCTCTTTTTCAGAAGGCCTTCTATCTAGTCTAGTACCACCTACCTTATGTACTTTATGTAACTAAATACTATTCATTAAGCTATTAGATAAGAAGCCAAATCATCTTCTTCTCTTAAATTGTCCATGTACTTTTTCTGATCATTCTTTGTGACTGTTCTGAAATAACTCTAGAAGAAAGACAAAGTTTATTTTTAAGGTCTGAACTTATATTGTAATGATGATAATTAACAGTAACAATTACTAAACATTTTATAGTTCTGTAGTTCTTTGTTACCACCTAACAAAGTGGGATTCTATATTAAATAAGAGGAAATAAAAAGATCTCCTTCAGGAAGGAGTACATTAACTGTCGGTTTCAAGCTGACATCCCTTCACTGCACCTGCCATTTACATTTCATAATTTCCAAAGAAATTAATGTTATGTCCACATTTAAATGTTTGTCCCACAGCTTTTTGTGTTCCAATGAAATCCATCAGAGAACAGAGTGTCAACATCACTGTATGACTTTTTTATCTATTCCCTAATTCAGGGCAAAAGTGTTTTTTGGCTGCCACAGTAATGTTGAGCCAGTCTGCCAGGAAAGATGTAGCCAGACACCATGATCCCCACTGAGAGGGAAGGATACAAAAATCCAGATGTGTTAAACTAGGTGATAGCGCTTGTCTCTGTTGTTATTCTTCAAAGTAATGGAATAATTTTCTTTTTAATTAAACAGCTGAGGTTAAAATTGTTCTATTTGAGAAAACTAACTAGAGCAGTAGATTTAGTGCTGTTCTTGGACAAGTCACTTAACCTCTGTTTGCCTCAGTTTCCTCATCTGTAAAATGGGGATAATAATAGTATTTACCTCTCAGGGTTGTTGGGAGGATTAAATGAGATAATACTAAAACACTTAGCACAGTGTCTAGCACATAGTGTTATATAAATATTATTATTCTCATTAGCTATTAATTCCTACAATTCAAAAGCTGGAGTTAAGACTTCATCTACTTCCACCCCTCTATTTTAAAGATGAGGAAAATGAGGAGTGTAAAAGTAAATGACTTATTCAAGATCACACAGCTAATAAATAGTAGAATTGAGAAGTCCTGATTAAATCAAGTGTTCTTGCCATCTACTTTATATAACTAAATACTGTTCATCAAGCTATTAGATAGGAAACCAAATCCTCTTCTTCTAAATTGTCCATATGCTTTTTTTTTAATATACTTCTTCTGATCATTCTTTGTGACTATTGTGAAATAACTCTAGAAGAAAGATAAAGTTTATTTTTAAGGTCTGAGCTTATATTGTAATGATGATAGCCAACAACAGTAACAATTACTAAACATTTTATACTTCTATAAGATTTGCAAAGTGCTTTACAAATACATATTTAAGTTATTAAAGCTGAAATATTTTAATTATTAAAACTTAAAGCAGTACTAAGATTTAGGGGCTACCTTGTAGTGGATCCCTTTGAGCCTCACGATGATCTTATAAAGTATTATTAATATGCCCATTTTGCAGATGAGAAAACTTGAGCCTGAGAGAGGAGGAAGTTAACAAAGTGCAATGAGGGAGGAGAAGGAAGGGTTTTCTATCTTCCCTTTCTTGAAAAGAGTAATGTCATTTTAGAGGCAGCTAGTCAGCATAAAAATGTTAGACTGGTTCCAAAATCAAACAGAGCTGAGTTCAGAAAATGCCTTCAACACTTCCTAGCCATGTCACTTTTAGCAAATCACTGAAGCTCTCTCAGTCTCAGGTTTAATGTCACTTATACACACAGAGAATTGTAGAGTTGATGAGATATCATATTAAAAGTATTTTGTGAAATTCAAAGTAAAATATAAAAACTAGTTTATTATTATTCTTGAACAAGCCTCTTACTGCTGAAGTAATAAGGCATGTCTAATCCCTTTTTTTCCTTCCTTTATCCCAATTCTTGTGCAGTCAGTTAAAAGACATAGTTCACTCTTTGGTGGTCACTCTCAGTCCAATAACAAACTAGTAGATTAATAAAGCTCTGCTACTTTCCCGAAATGCAGCCAAAAGCTCCTGAGGACAGTGACTGACAAGGCAGCATAACTCTTGAGTTTTCTGCCTCTAAAATTACATTATTTATGCCAAAGAAGAGAAGACACAAATGCTCCTCCCCAAACTACCATCATTCTGCCACCTCCCATATTTTGTTAATTTGTGACATTGTTACTTTTTCAACCCAATTTTTTCATCTGTAAAATAGGAATAATGATAGTACCTATATCAGAAAGTAGCTGTGGAGATCAAATAAGGTAATATATGAAAATCACTTTGTAAAACATAAAATATTACATAAATGTTAATTATTTTTGTTGTCGTCGTCATTACAACATAAATTAAAGTGTCAAAAATAGGTAGGGGGAAATCTTTCACCTCACTTCTAGGATGAACTGACAACAATCATATGGAATGCTAAGGAAAAATTGTGCTGATTATTTCACGGAGATTTATTTATTCTAAGAACTGTGGGAAATGACCCATATTCCAACTCCCACTTGCCTCATAGAGATTCCTTTCTCTATGTTCTAAATAGCATTGCTCCATACCTTGTCTTGGAACTCTGGATAGAATAAAGTCCTTTTTACTAATACTTGAGTATTAAGGAGCACTAAAAGAGGGTTAGCACCTCTGGTGGGAGGGCTTCCTGAGTCCTTTTCAAGTCCACCTTTGGTACCCACCTGATGCACCCAATTTCCACCTAGATATAGATGGATAATTACATTTCAATATAAATTATTTCTTTTGTAATCTTATATATTTTGTTTTATGCATTTGACATCCATAGGGTTTAGTACACTGCCAGAGGGGTCCATGACACAATAAAGGTTAAGAATCTCTTTTTTGAGAGATTATTATTACATATTGTCATAATTACTGTGAATCTGTATGTTACCTGTATGTGAAAGGTTAAGGAACTAAGTAGCATTTGAGATAAACAATAGCTGGAGGCCAGCTAACTGAGAACTTCTCTTCTAAATTAATAATGGATAGTACAGCCAACTAAACTACTCCTAGTTGACTGTAACTTCCATAAAGGCAGGAATTGTGTCTTATTTAAACTTTGTATTTCTCTAGCTATTCTAGTTTAGAGTAATAACTGAAAACAGCCATTGTTTTATAGTAATTGTTTAATTGAATTGAATAATATATTGCAGAGCTAGGTAATCTGGAAAAGAATTAGATGAAAAGTTTCTTAAGGTCTGTGGCAAATAATACCCTGTCTTTTTTCAGCCTCCACATATACATGTACCTGTCTGATGCCCTACCAATGTCCCAAGAATGGAAAACAAGACTATTGCATCAGAATAAGCTCTTCAAAGACTAAGAAAACGATGAATAGCTGTGTGCTGGGATCACTGAATTGTGCCCAAAAGAAAGTGGAAATCGTGCATCAAGGAAAATGTATTGAGTGATGACCTGAGGCAAAAACAACAACAACAACAACAACCCAGCACACTACAGAGGAAAATATTTAGAAAACCTGTTTGTTTGGAAGGCACTGGATTAATGGATCTGAAATTCACTCCCCCAAAATGTTTTTTTGGTACTTTTTACACAATTGAAAGCAGATCTAAATGGATGGAAAAATACTAATTACTGATGAATATACTAAACCAAGATAATAAAAATGACAATGCTCCTAAATTAATTTACTTACTCAGTGCCATATCAATCAAACTACTAAAAAAAGAAAATTCTAGAGCTAGAAAAAATTTTTTAATTCATTTGGAGGAACAAAAGGTCAAGAATATCAAGGGAATCAATGGAAAATTGAGAAGGAAATGGTCCTAGCAGTATCAGATTTTAAATTACACTACAAAATGGAATAGTTAAAACATTTTGGTTATGACTAAGAAAGAAAAAAATTCAGCAGTGAAATAGATTAGGATCATAATCATAGCAGCAAATGAGCACAGGAACCTAGTGTTTGATAAATCCAAGATACCAAGTATTAGGAAAAAAACTCACCAGTTGATAAAATTTGTTAGGAAAATTAGAAAATAGTCTGGCAAAAACATCTCACACCATATACCAGAATTAGCCCAACTGAATACAAGATTTAGACATAAAGGGTGATATTGCAAGTAAATTAGAGGAGCATGGAAGAAATTACCTAAGATTTATCAATAGACAAAGAGTTTATGAATAAGAAAGAGGTAAAAAGGTTCATAAGAGTAGAACATGTACAGTTCTGATTACATTTTTTTAAATTTTGTACAAACAAAAACAATGCTGGTAAAATTAGAAGAGAAGCAAGAAATTGTGTGTGTGTGTGTGTGTGTGTGTGTGTGTGTCTGTGTGTGTGTGTGTATGTGAGGGAGAATGTTTGTAGCAAATTTCTCAGATAAAGTTTTAATTTTTAAGACATATAATTTGATTCAAATTTATAAAAATAAAAGATCAAAGGATATAAACAAACAGTTTTTAGAGGAAGAAATCAACGCTACCAATAGCTATATAGAAAAGAATGTTCTACACCACTAATAATTAGAGAAATGTAAATTAAAATAACTCTGACATAAAATTTGACACCCATTAGATTGACCAAATCTATAAGAAAGGGAAGAAAGGAGGGAGGGAAGAAGGGAGGGAGGGAGGAAGGAAGGAAAGAAGAAAAAAGGAAGGGAAAGAAGGAGAGAGGGGAAGGAGGAAGGAAGGAAAAGAGGGAGGGAGGAAGAGAGGAAGGAATGGATGGAGGGAGGCAAGAAAGGAGGGAGGGAGGGAGGTAGGCAAGAAAGGAGGGACGGAGGGAGGGAGAGAGAGAGGAAAGAAGAAAGAGAAAGAAAGAAAATCTTCTTGAAGATGTGTCTAATGACTAGTCTAGAAATTAAATTAATTTTATTTTTTTATGGTTTTATTTATTTTTTTTATTAAATAACTTTTATTGACAGAACCCATGCCAGGGTAATTTTTTACAACATTATCCCTTGTACTCACTTCTGTTCCGATTTTTCCCCTCCCTCCCTCCACCCTCTCCCCCAGATGGCAAGCAGTCCTATACATGTTAAATAGATAACAGAAGATCTTGGATACAATATATGTGTGCAGAACCGAACAGTTTTTTTGTTGCTCAGGGAGGATTGGATTTAGAAGGTATAAATAACCTGAGAAGAAGAACAAAAATGCAAGCAGTTTACATTCATTTCCTAGTGTTCTTTCTTTGGGTGTAGCTGCTTCTGTCCATCCTTGATCAATTGAAACTGAGCTAGATCTTCTCTTTGTCGAAGAAATCCACTTCCATCAGAATACATCTTCATACAGTATCATTGTTGAGGTATATAATGATCTCCTGGTTCTGCTCATTTCACTCAGCATCAGTTCATGTAAGTCTCACCAATCCTCTATGTATTTGTCCTGCTGGTCATTTCTTACAGAACAATAATATTCCATAACATTCATATACCACAATTTACTCAACCATTCTCCAATTATGGGCATCCATTCATTTCCAGCTTCAGCTACTACAAACAGGGCTGCCTAAACATTTTGGCACATACGGTCCCTTTCCTTTTTGGTATCTCTTTGGTATAAGCCCAGTAGGAACACTTCTGGATCAAGGGTATGCACAGTTTGATAACTTTTTGGGGCATAGTTCCAAATTGCTCTCCAGAATGGCTGGATGTGTTCACAATTCCACCAACAATGTATCAGTGTCCCTGTTTTCCCGCATCCCCTCCAACATTCTGCATTATCTTTCCCTGTCTTTCTGGCCAACTGCAGGTGTATAGTGGTATCTCAGAGTTGTCTTAATTTGCATTTCTCTGATCAGTATGATTTGGAACACTCTTTCATATGAGTAGTAATAGTTTTAATTTCATCATCTGAAAATTGTCTGTTCATTTTTGACCATTTATCAATTGGAGAATGGCTTGATTTCTTATAAATTAGAATCAATATTCTATATATTTTGGAAATGAGTCCTTTATCAGACCCTTTGACTGTAAAAATGTTTTCCCAGTTTATTGTTTCTCTTCTAATCTTGCCTGCATTAGTTTTGTTTGTACAAAAACTTTTCAATTTGATATAATCAAAATTTTCAATTTTGTAGACAATAGTGATCTCTAGTTCTTCTTTGGTCATAAATTCCTTCCTCTTCCACAGGTCTGAGAGGTAAACTATCCTATGCTCTTCCGATTTATTTATGATCTCATTCTTTATGCCTAGATCATGGACCCATTTTTACCTTATCTTGGTGTACGGTGTTATAAATTAATTTTAGATTAGATAAAGAAAATAGCTTAGTTGCAACACCTTCAGAGGGATACTGGAAACTTGGTAATTGAGCAGTTTCATCTACAACTTAAGTTCCTACCAGCATCTAACCTGGGTAAAACTTTTTCTAACAACAATGTATTCCAGGGAAACTCCTTCCTTATATGGTTCTTGTAGAGGGTTGAAACTCTGAAGGTATGTTTGAATCAGACAAGAGAGCACTTATGGCTAATTACCTATTTAATGTGAGATAATGGCTCTATATACATATTTAAATGAGATGGTGATGTGATGGCTCTCCTCACCATTGGTGCTTGCTGAATGTTTTGGTAGTGAGATAATCAGAGGCAAGGATTGGAGGGCTTGGGGAGAGAAGTCAGAGTCACTTGGCCACAGGACAAGGAGGAGAGAGGCTGGAGACTCCGGTTCCAGAATCCAGGATACATCTTTGGCAACCTTCTTGGCAACTTGGCTGCCTCCTTCACTTCTCCCCCTAAAGACCAACGATTTTGATTTATCCTTACTCTGGCTGATCCTGAAGTCCTCCAGAGAGCTAGTCTGGACATTATAGTTCTAAGAATAACTTTTTGGTTGTTTTGTCAGGGATGACCTGGAAAGCAGAGAGAAAGACCAGATCCTTTAATTCAGCTCTTCAACTCCACATCACTGTCACATTGAGATTTTAATTTAACAAGAGCTTGTCTGAGCTAGACCTAAATGAAATCTGTTTTTGTTTTATCTCTTTTATAAAAGTCTCCATCTCTAACATAAACCTATTTCATTAAATCATAAGATCATAAATTTTGGATTGGGAGGAACCTTAGAGGCCAATTCAATTTAATAAGCCTATATTGAGGGCTAGGTACCAAATTCTATGTGCCAGGCACTGTGCTAAGTGCTAAGGATACAAAAAGAGTCAAAAGATAGTTCCCTTTTTCAAGGAGTTTATAATCTAACCCTCCTATTTTTTCAGATGAAGAAACTGAGGAACAAAGTAGTTAAGGGACTTGCTCAAAGTCATACAGGAGGTAAGTGGCAGAGAAGGGAATTGAACTCAGATCATCTGGCTCTCCTACACCAACCAAACTGCCTCTATTTCCTTAGTATTCTACACCCAACACATTAGTTCTGTTCTGATTGTTATGAAAAGGCAATGTGGTATAGTAAAAAGCATATGGACATAGAAGCAAGAAAATCTTAGTTCAAATCCCAGTTCTGATACATTTTATCTATGTTACATTGGGCAGGACACTCTATGAGTCTTAGTTTCTTCATCTACAAAATAGTGGTTTCAATTTATTGATTTGTTTGTATATTATGTATTTTCTACACCTGTTATCTATCAGGCTTAGTGCTAAGTCTTGAAGATATAAAGATATAAGCAATCCCTGCCCTCAATGAAATTGCATTCTATGCATGACAATTTTACTAAAATGCATTATCCACAGCAATGTCAATCAGTCAATAAATATTATTTATTAACTTTCTACATACAGTGCCAGGCACTGAACTAAGTGATGGAGATACAAAAAATAGCAACAGTTAGTCTCTCCTCTCAGGAAGCTCACAGTCTAACATGGAATGAAAATATATGAGAAGAAGCAAAAAAGGAGGATAGGGTACTCAGTTCCAAGGATTTGATGAAGTGCAACTAGGTGAGAAATAAAGGGCTCATTACCTTAGGTTCCTTCCTTAAATAGAGAATCTGAGAGGAACCTCTAATATATACCTTCCTAATCAGAAGGAGGAAGGATCTCCAGGGTCTCTGGTTTGGTGTGATCTCATGGAAAGCTGTCATTCCAGAGAATAAGATAAAGTTTAGAATAGTGCAGTCAGATGGGAAATAATGTGTGATGAGCCTTAAGTGATATACTGTATATAAAGTGCTCAATCTCTCTCTCTCTGCTTCTCTCACATATTCATACATGTGTATACATATATGTATATTCAGTTATCATTATTATTATTATTTGAGAGTTTGGGGTACCTCATTGACTAACAAACCCTTACTAGCCATTGGCTTCATTAATTATCCTATAACTATAGTATTACAAGTTGTACTGAGACACAAACATATTCCAAATATTGATTCATTGGTTCCAAAATGTCAGCTCAGCTGCAGGTGACCTTAATTGGCTTGGGAGTAGAATGTGTATTAGAGCAATGAAAAATTACCCTTTGGAACCAATGAAATGTTTATACCACTTGCCATGTGAATATGAATCTATTGTATTGACTTACTATTAAGTCCCTCTTTGTCTGCTTGAAAAGTTCCAGTTGTTACAGTCTGAGTACCATAACTCACATGACAATTATAGAAGAAGGGAGTAGCCAACACAAAAAATCTAAGGGACAGTATACTGGCCCTCACTTATTTTATTCTGTTCACCTAACTGATAGAAAGTGGTTCAAAAACTCAAGTTTTCCTGATACATTGATAACAAAATGATCCAGAACAGGGACAGTCGAACATCCTGGTTTACCTTAATTCATTCAGGTAGAAGAAATACTCAACTTCTACCTCAAGACACAGATTTCAACCAACATGAATTTTTCAGTTATGGCAAATGGACCTATGATCCTCTCTGGCTTCATATGAATAGTTACTAGGAACAATATTACCATAGAGTGATATTTAAGTTGTATCCTGAATGTCCCACAACAATTCATGTTTTGTTCAGTTGTTTCAATCGAGTCCAACTCTTTGTGACTCTTTTTGGGGAATTTTCTTGGCAAAGATACTCAAGTACTTTGCCATTTTCTTTACTAATGAGGGAATTGAGATTAATAAGTGTTTAAGACCAGATCTGAACTCATGAAGAAGAGTCTTCCTGATTCCAAGCCCAGTGCTCTATCTACTGGACCACCTAGCTGCCCTAATCTAAGGATCATAGATTTAAATCCAGAGAGAACCTCAGAGGCCATTTTGTCTCACTCTTTCATGTTAGAGCTGAGGAAAATGATCCCAAGTAGCAAATGGTCCCAGAGGGAGAAATCATCAGATCTAAGATTTTAATCCAGAACCCTGAACTTTAAATCTAGTGATTTTCTCTCTGTACCAGGTTGCAGATATTAAGAATTATGGCTCCAACTATTGAGAAGTGTATAATCTATGGTGATGGATGATGCTGAGGATAAAGATTAGAAACAGAAAATACAGAGTTTAGACAAGCTAGATGGGAGCTACAGTGTAAGTCTATATTGCAAACTCAGACAAAACTAAGTAGTAGCACCTTAAGTGGTAGGGACATGACTGCATGACTGTGGCAAATATCACCTAGCAGCCCATGACTTGAGAAGAGATAGTTCTAGCTACACAGGGCTTGAAATAAGAGTCAACATAAGGTAAAATTGTTGAGGTTCAGAAGGAACCCCAAAAGGTTAGAGGTCACAAACCAATATCTCAAAAGAATTTGTAGACTTGAATGCAACTCCAAATCAATGGACAAAGTTTATTATAATTGTAACACCAATTGAAGCAGGATAAATTCCAAAAGGATTTAGCAAAAAAACAAGAGAAAGGAGATAGATTTGTATGACAAAATTAGCTTCCTTACTTACATACTAATTTTATGGCTTACAGGTAGGTTTGAATGGTGGAACTTGGTTATCACTGACCAACAGATTATATATCAGACAGTCAGTAATGTTTGTAGGATTATTTTAATGCCAGAAGATTTCAGAATCATTGACAGATTGTTATAACAATAGTACTTTAAGGTCAGAGGGCCTCAGGATCACTAATATATCTTCCCTAAAGTCTAAGGAAAGAAATATTATTATATTCCTAGGCTACAGGACTTTTACAATAATTGACAGACAGATTGTTAGAACAGAAGCACTCTAAGGTCATCTCCTTACTGATATGTTTTCCCTAGAATCTGCACCCCATCAACATTACAACTGTTAAGTCCTGAATACAAGCTACTGAGGCCCAAAATAATTCCATTGGTTATGATGGCATGCATCTTCCAATATTAGCCACTCTATTTGAATAATACAATCTAATAAAAAATAAGAATAATGAAATAATCACTGCCACAGGTACTTCTTTAGACCATCAAAAATAATGGTGACCCTTGTATGTCTCTAGCCAAAATTATAAAACATTGTTATGTGAAATAAGTTGATCTTTTTTAAATAAAATTTCCGTACATCTCTGAGCTAGATTAGCACTGAGTTTTGGATTGGGAGATACTTTCTTGTAATTAAAGTTACAAAGAGTATGTCAAAGTGTATTGGATGTACATATTTTTGAAGATCTGTAACCCACTGGGAGCCCCACCAAGAATCAGGATCAACTTCCTTCTAGAGTATGTTTTTCTGCCCAGATAGTATATTAGGTTTGACTGATGACAAGATTTGTTTTTCCCCTCCTTGGATTCTTCTGTAAATTTGTCAAATACTATTTCCAAGCAAGTGTAAATGATACTCCATTGGCAGTGCCAAGAACTAGAAACTGGAAATTCCCACATCTTTAGAAATGTTTTTATATGTCTCACAACGAAGCAAAGTAAAATAAATCCACTTGTTTCTATAAAAAACATATATAGATTATGTAAATGAGTAGATTATTTAAGACTGGAAGAAGAGAGTGATTACATTTAGGATTTAAACTCATTCTAAATTGCATGCTTTTAAATTCAGTGAAAGTAGTTAGGAGAAAAAATTTAAATAGTTTTTTTTTTTAAATAAAAGCCTTACATTTGGAGCTTACTTGCTAAAGCAAACAATGAGTTATGCAAATAAAAGCATTTGCAAAAAAAAATACATTCCTTTGAGTGGCTTCTTCATCACTTAAGTAATTTAGTATAATAAATAGGGAAAATTCATTATTAATAAAAGAACATTCAAAGTTAAGTGGATCTTTTTACTATTTCTTGATTACCAAATCAGTTGTGAAGAATTTTTAAGCAACTGTCTGTCAAAACTGAGTCCTAAAATGTTCTAGATATTTGGTAGTGATGGGGAAATACACAAATGTATGGTGAGGCCCTCAGAAACTTGAAATATGATCAAAACATAAATAATATAAATTATTAGAGAGTGAACCTTTATGAAACTGTTGGACTAGTCTTAGGACTACTGAAGCAACATAGACATTCCAAAATACAGCTGCAAAAAAAGAAAAAGAAAGACTATTCCCAATAGCAAATTTTGACACTGTATTTTCAGATCCTGGAATATATTCGATGCTTCTGCAAAACTGGTGATTCAGACACACCCCAACCACCTAATTTTACAAATGAGGGAACTTACTCAGAGATGTTAAACTGATTTTTCCAAGATCAAATAGATAGCAAGTGACAGAAATATTTAAACTGAGGTCTTTTGACTCAGAAGCCAGCTTTCCATGTTGCCATGTAACCCTTCCCTGTATCCCACTGACCTTCCTTCATCTCCCTCATCAATCAAGTACTTATTGAAAACCTATAGAGACCCAATACCCTTCTAGGTACCATGAGGGACAGACTGAATGAGTGAATGAATGAATAAATAAAAAGATACTTAAGCAATGTTCATTTGCAGACGACTGTGATAGGACATATAGGAGAAATGATTATTAATAACCAATATCTTAAGGAGATTCAGAGCTCTCCCTTCTTCCAAAATCCTGATTTTTGGAGTTCTATCTCTTGAAGGATATTGATGATAATGTTATTGGGCTAACTTTCTTGCTCAAAACCTCACCCTGGTGGAAGCTATTGTGTTTTCTCAGGCTTGGTGGGTATGTATTCTTTGAATAGATAGGTAAGAGCTTTGGGTAGCCTGACATAGAGATAGTTTCTCTATGCAAGAGTGAAATGATATCACTCTTAGCCTTTCATTTTAATATAGCCCACCTTCTACTGTGTTGTCCAATTGGAGTATATAGCTACTCCTGAAAAATATTTACTATTTAAAGAGTATATCAAGAGAGAGGGTCAAATGATCATCCTTTTATTAATAATTTGCTGGTCTTGTTAATAAAATGATTAAATCACTTAGAAACTGTTTCTCAAACTTGTTTAATCATCACACATAGAATTGTTACACCAAAGAATAGTTATTAATATGAGACTAATAACTACATCTTACATTTCAGTATCACTTTATACTTTCAAATTCCATACACATTTTCTTATTTGATCCTCATAGCAGGTAGAAGATAAAGTGATAAATAAATAAATTAAGGACCAAAAGATTGATTGACCTGAACAAAGTCAGGCCATAGTAAATGGCAGAAGTGGGACTCAGATGTACGTCTTTTAAATTCAGTTCCATCAGGGTTTTCCTCTCCTGGAAAGGGTTCATTTGTGCCATCCATTCATCAATCCCATAGCTTAATACAAAACTCTAAAAGAAAAGTTTCACTAAGAGAGAAGCCATACCCATTCTTTGCTTTTTAGACTTGGTATTTTATTGGTAAAATGAAGAATGATGCTAAAAATCAACCCAAAGGAATGTACCACTTAGCCTGAAATACTTAAATTATGTTTTTAAACACAGGCATTTCTTCTTTTGTCTGGCCAAAAACCAAGGGACATGGTAGTCCCCAGGGAAGGCCAAGAGCAGATGTAGTGATTTGAAAGGTGCTAGACACAAAGGAAGCAGGATAAAGATTCTAGTCACAATTAAGCTCCCAAAGTGAGAAGCAGAAATTGGAGAAGATGTGACCATCTGGAGTAGTCAACTGTTAGGTACAAATATATTGGAATGAATAAACTACTTTAATTCCTTTGGAAGTGTAGAAGCCAGTAAACTATGGAGTACTTTTAGATACTCTATCTTGGTACATTGGATAACTGAGATCAGACTTGTTTTGGGGTACTTACTTTCCAATTATTCAAAAATTTAAGATTATGTATTTTAATCATCATCATCATCATCATCAAAATTTTTCATCACCATCATCATTGTCATCACCTCTACAAACATGAACTACTCTATTGGCATTTAACTTTATCTACAATATGGCTTCTTCCTATCTTTTTAAATTTGCATTGCATTGTCCTCTTTCATGTACTCTGTGTCCAATCTAAGAGACCTCCTTGCTCTTCCTCTCTCACATGAACTATTTCACTGCCCCTTTCTGCAGTCTTTGAAAAGCTGTCCAACAGACCTGGAATTCATTGCCTCCTTCCCTTTATCTCTTAGAATCCCCCTTTTTTTCTCAAATTCCCACCTTCTATGTGAAGCCTTTTCTGATTTCTTCTCCCAATTCTTGGTGCCTTCCCCCCTCACAATCACCTATGTCATTCATCAGTATATATCTATGTGTGTATCTATATATCAAGATGACAGAGAGAGAGAGAAAGAGAGAGAGAGAGAGAGAGAGAGAGAGAGAGAGAGAGAGAGAGGATGTAAATTCTCTTTCTATTGTCATTACTAGAAAATTGGTCACCAGATGATGAAATTTTTGATTACAGTAAATTATGAAAACTTCTACTGAGAAGGCATGGAGGGGTTAAGATCTGCCTCAGAGAAAATAGTGTCCACATTAATGACATCAGAGAGAAAAGTAGAAGAGATCTTGCAGTATCCAAACCCAAGAAGCACTCTTGATAAGTTTCTCATTATCATCCACCATTTACCATTGTCTGAAAACTGCCTTAACCTTGAACCCCCCACATCAATAAGGCTGATATTCCTTTTTTTAATAACTTTTTATTGACAGAACCCATGCCAGGGTAATTTTTTTACAACATTATCCCTTGCACTCACTTTGTTCCTATTTTTCCCCTCCCTCCCTTCACCCCCTCCCCCAGATGGCAAGCAGTCCTATACATGTTAAATAGGTTACAGAAGATCTTGGATACAATATATGTGTGCAGAACCGAACAGTTCTCTTGTTGCTCAGGGAGAATTGGATTTAGAAGGTATAAATAACCCGGGAAGAGGAACAAAAATGCAAACAGTTTACATTCATTTCTTACTGTTCTTTCTTTGGGTGTAGCTGCTTCTGTCCATCCTTGACCAATTGAAACTGAGTTAGATCTTCTCTTTGTCGAAGAAATCCCATCATGTATTCCATCAGAATACATCCTCATACAGTATCATTGTTGAGGTATATAATGATCTCCTGGTTCTGCTCATTTCACTCAGCATCAGTTCATGTAAGTCTCACCAATCCTCTATGTATTTGTCCTGCTGGTCATTTCTTACAGAACAATAATATTCCATAACATTCATATACCACAATTTACTCAACCATTCTCCAATTGATGGGCATCCATTCATTTTCCAGCTTCTAACCACTACAAACAGGGCTGCCACAAACATTTTGGCACATACAGGTCCCTTTCCCTTTTTTGGTATCTCTTTGGGGTATAAGCCCAGTAGAAACACTTCTGGATCAAAGGGTATGCACAGTTTGATAACTTTTGGGGCATAGTTCCAAATTGCTCTCCAGAATGGCTGGATGTGTTCACAATTCCACCAACAATGTATCAGTGTCCCTGTTTTCCCGCATCCCCTCCAACATTCCGTGTTATCGTTCCCTATCATTCTAGCCAATCTGACAGGTGTGTAGTGATATCTCAGAGTTGTCTTAATTTGCATTTCTCTGATAAATAGTGATTTGGAACACTCTTTCATATGAGTGGTAATAGTTTCAATTTCATCATCTGAAAATTGTCTGTTCATATCCTTTGACTATTTATCAATTGGAGAATGGCTTGATTTCTTATAAATTAGAGTCAATTCTCTATATATTTTGGAAATGAAGCCTTTATCAGACCCTTTGACTGTAAAAATGTTTTCCCAGTTTATTGTTTCTCTTCTAATCTTGCCTGCATTAGTTTTGTTTGTACAAAAACTTTTCAATTTGATATAATCAAAATTTTCTATTTTGTGGTCAATAGTGATCTCTAGTTCTTCTTTGGTCATAAATTTAAGGCTGATATTCTTGAAAAGGATATGACAATGAACTCTCCCATCTCACAATCACTTGTGACTTTTCAGACCAAAACTCTTCTCCCTGACCACTAATGTCCCATATGCTTTGTCTTTCTCTGTTATATAGAAGCTCTTTGGGGATATAGTAAGTCTAAGTTTTGTCTTTGTATCACCAGCACCTAGAACAGTGCTTGGCATCTAATAAGTACTTAATAAATACTTTGTTTTTTATTAGTTCATTTCCATTTTTAATAGTGCCAATTCTTTTCAGCAGTTCTTGGATCAGCCTCTTCCTTTCCACTTCCATAGCAGTTTGCATTGCTGTTGCCTTTTCATATCTAGTCTCTGTGGCTCCAGCCCATCTTTCTTTCTCCAAACTCCAGTCCAGACCCTTACCTGAAAAATATTGTTCAGATCCCATTTTTATTTCATGTCTTCCTGTATGGCATAAACTGAGTGAAGACCTCTTATGGGAATATGATCTTGAGACTTTACAATAACAAATTGAACTATAGCTAAAAAGCTGCAGGTGTTTGTCTTGGATGAACATTTCTCTCCTGTTTCCCACAAACTCTTAATTAGCATTTAAGTACTTCCTTTAAAGCCAATGATGGCTTTGGGAATTCAGGTAACAGAATTCTCTCATCTGATTGTACAGCAGCTCTCATGAGGTATTTGAATTAAGAATTGTTTTTTTTTTAACTAATATGTTTCTGGAGGAAGGCTGTATTCTCCCAGACAATGGGAAAAAAGACAGAAAGGGAGGGAGGAGAGAAGGGGAGAGGGTTGGGATCTTCTGCATTCAGAATCTATTTAATCTTGTGTTTTGCAGTTTGTGCTTTGCACTCCACAACTGACATCTTGTCTGAAGGGTTTCCCTTTCTCAAGAAATAGTAATAAATGTCTTTCTGCCATTTTCTTATCTCGAGAGTCTCTGATAGTTTTTGTGGTTACTACTATCCCACACGTCCCTAAGATTTATCAAAGGCAAAAACAGTTTGCAGCTCAAGGCTTTTTAATCTATTAGCCGATCTCATTTTTATTAATTTCCCCAAAGTATTGTTCCAGACCTCCTTCCAAACCTAATATAAAACTCACATTTCTTATGAGATTTTTGTGACTGTTTCTACTTGATTCTGTTCACACCTCTTCTCATCACTCACTCAGCTTTTAAGCTTAGATATGTTTACTCTAATTGATAAATTACTTGTATAATGTTTTAATTATATCATAGGATTGTAATCTCTAATCTGATTGTAGATATCCTGTGAAATGAAGAAACTATCATTGTATAACCAAATCAAAATCCCAAAGCATTTCTTTCTCCTCATAATTACCAACCTAATCCTGAAACCCAAGATAGCTGTATATGATTTTTCAATTGCCATGAAAGAAGTACTAGCCAATCCCCCTTTCTCTTATTCAACTGAGATAATTCCAGGGTTTAAAAATAAAAACAAAAACCTTTACCATTGGTATTAAAGAAAAAGTAAAAAATGAGATATGAAGCATAAAATAACAAAGCTACAAAGGAATGTCTCTGCCTGATCCTTTTTATGAGGAGTGAACAAAGTCCTTCCTCTCTATCATTTTCCTGCCCCTTTGTCCTTCAAAACTGGCAGAATACTGTGGCAATTGGTAAAAAGGCAAAACCACTCTATTCAAGAAAACGATAATAAAGCTCAAAAAAGAACAGCCTTTGGAACTGGGTATATTTAGGCAGCAATCACTTTGGTTATCATTTATGGATAGTATGCAGAAGGAGAAATGAAACAAGAAAATGAGAAACAGTAGGTGAGAAAAGTTCATTCCCCACAGGCAGAGACAGCATTTTGTATTTCTTTAGTATATTCCACAGCACAAAAGCTAGAGTGCTGGACCTGGAGTCAGAAAAGCCTAAGTACCAATCTGGCCCTAGACTCTGTGATCCTAGGCAAGTCATTTAATCCTGTTCATCTCAGTTTCCTCATCTGATAAATAAGATTGGAGAAAGAAAGGCAAACAATCCTAGTATTTTTGCCAAGAAAACCCCAAACAGGGTCATGAAGAATTGGACAGGACAGGAATGACTGAACAACAAAGTATCCACCAATGAATCCATGTCACAGTTCTCTGAATACCCATTGTCACAGAATGTAAGATTGAGAAAGCAATCCTCAGTTCAACCCCCTTATCTTACAGTGGAGGAACCAAAAATACTCAATACCCGCTTGTTACCAGACTATTTAAACCAGCTGCCAAGGAGAGTCCCAAGTCATAAAAAGGACTACCAAGGAAACAGAAGAAAAAGTGTCCCTTTTCTTTTGAAAATCCCACAGTGTCACAATAGTCACAATGAGGTACTTTTTTAAATATTTGAACTCAAGGGAACAGAGATATTGGTATATTCCTAGCAAAGTTAGGTGACAATTAAAGGTGAATGCACTTTGACAAATTGCCCACAAATGAATTCCAGCTAAAATATATTTTAAAAAATAAGAAAGAAAAGAGCTTTCCTAAGTTTCTTTAACCCTTACTACTTTGATAATTCTATGCTCAACTAGACGCTCATTATCAATCATGATAGTTGCTTTTCTTCCATCTGGATGTTCAGGTAAACTAAAGTTAAATGAGTAAGGCTAGTTGTTGTTTTGGCTTTGTTGTTGTTATTCAGTCATTTTTCAGTTGTGCCTAACTCTTTGTGATCCCATTTGGGATTTTCTTAGCAAAGATACTATGATTTGCCATTTCCTTCTCTAGCTAATTTTAGAGATAAGTAAATCGAGGTAAACAGGTTTGAGTAACTTGCTCAGGGTCACATAGCTAGTTAATGTTTGAGGTCACATTTCAACTCAGGTCTTCCTGACTCCAGGCTCAGCACTCTATCCATGAAATCACCAAATTGCCATTAGGTTCTGTGTAACCATGAAATAGAGCAGAGAAAATCAGTCATTGCTTGGGGTGCCGGGCAGGGGAGGGGAATCATGTAGTCATCTGAGGGCACAGTTGAAGTCAGAGTTCAGAATATAAGGCTAAACTAGAGGAGACAATGCTTAGGATCTGAGCAGAGGAGTCAAGGTAGATATTCTCATATTTGAGGTATCCAATAAGCCAAAAGAAAAAGAACTACTGTATAATCAGAGTATATGACTGATGGCCAATGGTTCAGATATCCAATATGAGTAGGAGGCAATAAGCAGAAGCATCATCTAAAGGAACAGATAAAAGTTAAAATGCAGTTACGAAAAAATAGTCTGAACTACTATATTATCTCAGGAGCTAGGGCAGGAAGAAAGCCCTAGGCTATAGTATAGTATAGCTGAAGGAGCACTGGCCTTAAAGTCAAGACAATTTTGACTCTAAGACTGTTGACCTTGAATAAGTCATTTAACACCTCAGTTTCTTCATCTGTAAAATAGATATGATAATACTGACAGGGTTGTTCAAGGAAAAGTATATTATAAACCTTAAATTATAGACATGACTTTTATTATAATGGCACAATCTGGGTATGACTGGTGATCCCAGGACAAGGACTATCTGCCTTCTGCTGTAGTTTAGAGCATCGTTATTGATGTGGTCAAGTGCTTTCTTCCTACTCTGAGCTCTTATGGCAGGGTACTGTAAATATATACATTTACCATATTCTAATTCATATTATTGCTATTATACAAGTTTTAATTCCCCTATAAAATTATAAAACTTTAATTTTAGATACTTTAATTTTGTAATTTCTTCAGCAATTAAAATACTACCTAAATATATATAAAAGGCCTAAATATATATAAAATGGATGAATTAAAGAATGAACGATTTTGTTCTTCCCCAGAACAAGGCAGGGTTCTAAAATTATTGACAACTGCATCAGAGGAGTTTGTTATTGTTATTGATCCTTCTTTCATCCCATCTCTCTTTTTTCATCTTTTTGTTCTCTTTTTTCTGGTTATATATGTACATGAATTTTTAATACACATTTCTTTCCTTAATTAAAGCTTTTTATTTTCAAAACATATGCATGGATAATTTTTCAACATAAATCCTTACAAAACCTTGTGTTCCAATTTTCTCCCTTCCCCCATTTCCTCCCCTAGATGGCAAGTAATCTATTATATGTTAAATCCAACATACACACATATTTATACAATTATCTTGCTATACAAGAAAAATCCAATCAAACATGAAAAAAATGAGAAATAAAAAATGCAAGCAAACAACAACAAAAAGAGTGAAAAATGCTTTGTTGTGAACCATACTCAGTTCCCACAGTCCTCTCTCTAGGTGTAGATGACTTTCTTCATTACAAAATCATTGGAACTGGTCTGAATCATCTCATTGTTGAAGAAAGCCACATCCATCAAAATTGATCACTGTATAATCTTGATGTTTCCATTAAATACACATTTTTAAAAAATGAATCATGTTGGGGGAGAAAAATCAGAACAAAAGGGGAAAAAACTACAACAGAAAAAAAAGAAAAAAGTGAACATAGCATGTGTTACTCCTTCCTTCTGGAAGAAGATCAATGACATCAGAAGGGTGATGTCTTGACTTACAAGTGAATTGGATTTAAGTGAAGCAGGGTTGTGCAAAATCTTTCCTCAGATCATCAGATTCCAATGACAAGACACAGATTAGGAGGACTGGTGATGGCCCAGATACAGTGGGAGACCCTGGCCTTTTTTAAGCTAGATCTTTCCAAATTCTCTCCAAAGTTTGTTGGAGGTCACACCCAGTTAGTAATTTAGGGTTAGGAAAGAATAGAGGCAAAAGATGGCCTTGTTTGCCTTATGTTATCAAGGATAACAAGAATTAGACTTAGATCAAGACTTAACATTGGAAGGTATATCAAAGGCCATTATCTTACTGATAAGGAAACTGAAGCCCAGGAAAGTGATTTGTCCACAATCACACAGGTAATAAGTAAGAATCAGTGTCAAGATTTGTTCTTTGCCCGATATGAGACCCATCTTCAGCCTTTCTCTTCCACATTGCAGTCATCTGCCTTGCTGATTTTTCTAGCTATTGCCATGCATGATAATAACATTGAACAAGTAGAAAAAATCCAGATCCACTGGACCAAAGACGATAAAAGACACTTTATGGTGTGAAGATTGTGATCTCTGGAGGTCTGTTGCTAATCAGTAACTGTGGTTATAGAGCTGCTGATAATTGGAAAAGTAAGCTAAAATTGATCTTGTGTTAATGAATCAATCAATGATTATAGCAGCAATTTTATATTAACAGATTGATTAACAATCATAATAGCAAGTGAAATTTTTGATTTTATGTTACTGAATCAAGCAGGGATAAGATTGGAATGCAGAATTATGGGTGAATAGTTGAAAGATCTTCAGTGTCAAAAAGTCTGAATAAAAAGAGATGATAGACTGAAGCAAACATAAGTGGAGAAAAGAAGATTATTATCAGAGCTATCTACTAAGGCCAGATATATCCAAGCACTTATAGCTGAATGAATACTGGGCTGATAGCATACAGGGAACCAAAATAAAAGAACCTCCAGAGACATGGTAAATCTCGGAGCTAATAAGAGAAAACATTGGTGTAGCAGAGGAACAAACTGCAAATTCAGGTGCCTATGCAAACCCTGTTGGACATGCTATTAAAAAACAAAGCAATCACAAGGTAAATGAAGACAACACAAGGACTGGATCTGAGGGTCAGGAAACATCTCTTCAGATCCTGGCTCTGTTGCTAACTAGGCAACCCTTAGATCTTGCTTTACTTTTCTCTAAGATGAAAGTATTGGATGAAGTGATGTATAAGTGCTTTTTATCTAAAGAGTCTAGGAATCTTTAATTAGTAGGTCTTTGAAAGTGCAATCCTTTTGCTTCTGTGTCATCACCTGGCTTGTTTCTAATGAAACATGCTCATCCTGGCATACAGTAGGCATTTAATAAAGGTTTCTTAAATGGATCAATCAGTATTTCATAAACAAATACTGTATGCAAATATGGGTAGATGTGCATTTGTATGAATCAGAGTATGTGTGTGTGTATCTCTTTTTTCTCTCTATTTCTGTCTCTCTATGTTTCTCTCTTATTTCTCTGTCTCTCTGTTTCTCTGTCCCTGTCTCTCTGTTTCTGTCTCTCTATTCCTGTCTCTCTGTCTCTCTCTATCTCTCTAGCTCTCTCTGTCTCTGCCTCTCTCACTTTCTCTGTCTCTATCTCTTTCTGTGTCTCAGTCTCTAGTCTCTCTGTCTCTGTCTCTCTCTTCTTGTCTCTGTCTCTTGTCTCTCTGTCTGTCTGTCTCTCTGTCTCTCTGCTTGAGTCTATCTCTTGTCTCTATGTCTCTCTGTCTGTCTGTGTCTGTGTCTGTCTCTCTGTCTCTCTGTCTCTCTCTCTTTCTCTGTCTCTCTCCCATGCAGGCTACATCCCTTTCAGGGTCCAGGATGTCCTGAAAGTAGTTTTTTCTTTATTGACATTGGCTCAAACTGATATAAGCAGTGTGCTCCCAGTTTGATAAAGGGTTAGTGAGTAGTATTCAAATTTAGGTGAATATGAAGCTTTGGGATTAATGTTTTATAACAAATTGCATAAATTTAAAAGATTATGGAGAGAAATATAGATATCATAGGACTAGAAAATAACAGATGTCAATATTAAAAACGAGAAGAAAGTTGAATTTGAATATATGAGATAGTGAACTTTTGATTCCTAGCAAATCTCTAGCACACATCATTCAAAATTTTTGTGCACATTTTAATAGAGAAGTAGTGATCACTAAAAGGCAGCATGATATCTTGAAGAACATTTTCCAAACTAATTTCAATTCTTTTTTATTGTTCTGTTATTAGACATACATCAGTGGAATTCTATATTGCATACCTAGATTTCAGCAAAACACTTCCGTATCACATGCTCTTTATGTGGACAAGATGCAGATAGATGGGCTAGATCATAACTCACTGATGTGGGTTCAATATCAGAGAGGAGGGAATTTTCTAATGAATTGATCTGGATATCTACCCTTTACCCTCTGGTGGACTTGATGAAGGCTTAGCTAGAACCTTATCAAATTTACAAATGAATTGTTATAATAAGTATGTTCTATGCTCAAAAAGTTATCAAAATGTGCATACCCTTTGATCCAGCAGTGTTACTACTGGGATTATATCCCAAAGAGATTATAAAGAAGGGAAAGGGACCTGTATGTGCACGAATGTTTGTGGCAGCCCTTTTTGTAGTGGCTAGAAACTGGAAACTGAATGGATGTCCATCAGTTGGAGAATGGCTGAATAAATTGTGGTATATGAAAATTATGGAATATTACTGTTCTGTAAGAAATGACCAACAGGATGATTTCAGAAAGGCCTGGAGAGACTTACACGAACTGATGCTGAGTGAAATGAGCAGGACCAGGAGATCATTATATACTTCAACAACAATACTAGATGATGACCAGTTCTGATGGATCAGGCCATCCTCAGCAACGAGATCAACCAAATCATTTCTAATGGAGCAGTAATGAACTGAACTAGCTATACCCAGAAAAAGAACTCTGGGAGATGACTAAAAACCATTACATTGAATTCCCAATCCCTATATTTATACACACCTGCATCTTTGATTTCCTTCACAAGCTAATTGTACAATAATTCAGAGTCTGATTCTTTTTGTACAGCAAAATAATGTTGTGGTCATGTATACTTATTGTGTATCTAAGTTATATTTTAATATATTTAACATCTACTGGTCATCCTGCCATTTAGGGGAGGGGGGGGGGTAAGAGGTGAAAAATTGGAACAAGAGGTTTGGCAATTGTTAATGCTGTAAAGTTACCCATGTATATATATCCTGTAAATTAAAGGCTATTAAATAAAAAAAAATATATATATAATAAGTATGTTCTGTCTCCTCTTTCTCTGTCGCTGTCTCTCTCTTTCTATCTTTCTATTTCTCTGTGTTTCTATCAATCTATCTGTCTCTCTCTCTCTCTCTCTCTCTCTCTCTCTCTCTCACTCATGCAGACTGCATCCCTTTCAGAATCCAGGTTACTCTGAAAGCAAATTTTTCTCTATTGCCATAGGTTCAAACTGATACAAGGATTATGCTCCCAGTTTGTTAGGGGGATAGTGTCTAGCACTACTGGTTGCATTCAGCCACTTAATATCAGAATAGCTTTTACAAAGGAATATTTGATTCACAGATATAGTGAGAACAAACAAATATTTTTCTTCCCTCCAAACCTCAGTGTGTAGTCTCTCCACTAGTTCATTTTCTAGGAGAGTAGGATCAAAATTTAGTTCAGTTCCCACATGACAATATTTCCATAAAGTTGATATCCAAATATAGCATGTCTCAACCACCACTGAGCTGCAGATCTGAAGGCCTGAATTCCAAATATTGCTCCTTACTCCTCAAAGCATCCATCCAGTAAACACTGACTGTAGAAGAATGGGATGCAGAGGAGCCCTCCAAACCTCTCAAACTCACAAGGTCATAGACATTAGTTTCTTTACTGATTACCAATTTGACCCAAGAGCAATGAGGCTGAGAGAGTAACTAAAGCTAAGGAACTTTTTTGAATGTCTTCATAGCCAATCAAGTGCTCCTGTTCAACACTGATTAATCAATCACTTTCAAAATGTCTGGACAGGCTCCACAATCTTTCCAAAGTCCTTCTTTCATAAATCATCACTATATTACAGGAATCAGCTCCCTATTATCTTTCACATAGAGGAACTCTTTGTATGAGTCAACCCCATATCACAACATAAATAATCCATTGATTGACAACTTACAGATCCAAAACAATCTTAATGAAAGGGATAAATAAGGGGATGAATCTAATAGATAGATAGATAGATAATGTTGGAAAGTCTTGCACTTGGCTTATAAAATTAACTTTACAAGAAAAGAGAAGAGAAGCAATCCCTTTGTTTATCTAAACAGGGTGATGAGGTTTCAGTAGACTGTAAAGTTCCATATGCATAAGCAGTACAAAATAGTAACATTTTTGCTTCCTTAAAGAGTCATAGAAACCAGAATACGGGAGATAAAAATAATGTTATGCTCTTCCCCAACCAGACTACATTGAGAAGGTTGCAGGTCAGAGAAGATCTGGACTGGGAATTTACATAACATGTCTAAGTCTTAATTAAGATACATATAGTGATCAATTCTGACACTACATTTTAGGAGGGATATTGATAAATTGGAGCATGTTCAGAGTAGAGCAAGTAGGATAATGAGGACTCACAATTATGCCATTCAAAGGCTGGGCAAAGAAACTGAGTCTGTTTAACCTGAAGAAAAGATCTGAGAGAGAGGGATGGGCAACAATAGATGTTTTTAAGAATCTGAAGGGCTATCATTTGGATGAGGGGCTAAGTTTTTTTTCCTGCTTTATTGTGGTGGACAGAAATTGGAACAGTGGATGTGAGATGGAGAGAGATGGAATTGTAAATAATAATAAATAGAATTTATATAAAAATAATGTTATTGCATTTTTCTAAATAAAAATTTTCTAGCAACTAGACTTTGTTCAAAGTAGAAAGGGATTTCTCAGAAATCCATTCATAAAAATCTTTACCTTATCACAATCATCCCACTAGACAATTTCAAATGAAGGTTAGGTCACCATTTATCAAGGACACGGTAAAATAAATTGCTGTTCAGGTATAGGTTAGATTATATTAGCTCAGAAGTCCCTGCTGGTGCTGATATTGTGGCTGGTAAGAGTTTGGATGAAGAGAGATTGTGGCTTTCTGACTTTCAGCTTTGAGAAAGAAGAGGGTCAGTTTGGAACTTTCTGTAGGTTCCTGAAGGAGAGAAAGACCCTGGAAAGAAAATGGCATGTAAAGGATCCAGCATCTTAGTTGTATCTCTATTCCTGCTTACTATCTCTGAGGAAATTTCTCCGCAGGAGAGATCTGGCACTATTTCACAACTGAACTGAGATATCTTGCTTCCATGAGAGAGTTTTCACCCTGTGTATTATTTGGTATATTATCATCTGTATGCCTCTTGTAATTTCTGTTTGATATCAGCTTAGATAAATGAGCTTATTTGCCATTTCAGCGTATAATCTCTGATTCTCATTGATTGGCCCCAGTAGGTCCCAGGCCAAGCCCTATTTCATCACTTTTTGGGTCCTGATTGACTTAGACTAAATGTAAATAGCAACTATTTCTGCTTTGGCCAGAAATCCTGAGGATTTTCCATATATATATATATATAATTAGGTAAAAATTGCTACCTAGCCTTAATCACTGAATAGGTGAGACCTCAGTCAGACTGATACCTGTTGAAGACCTTAATTTAAAAAGGCCGAGGTCTCCCATTTCATCCAGGGCCATTTCTGGTCATCCTCATCTATATCTGGTCACTGGACCCAGATGACTTTGCAGGGGAAAATAAGGCAAGTGACCTTGCCCAGCCCTTTCTCACTTAAATCCAATTCACTTGCATGTCATGGCATTCCCTCCCTGATGTCATGGTCCTCTTCAAGAAGGAAGGACAAACAACAACCACCTCTGTAGTCACTGTATAAGAGGTTAACATATTTACACACGCACACATTATATTGAATTTATAAATAATTTCCTTTAGTTAAACAATATTTAGGGGATTAAATATAATTCTAGAGTTAAATCTCTTTATTTCTCTGAGGAGACATCTTCTGCTTCTCCTGGCAGAAATCAAAGTCTCCCTTTGTGAGTGGAAAAAGTTGTGAGTGAGTGGGAAAAGTTCTAAAAATCACACTTCTCTGTGAGCTATATATCTAGATAGATCTGTATGATCATATGGAATCTACATGGACACAGAACATACCTCCTTACCCATGATTACTCCAAATATTGTCTGGACCTTGTGCAGCTTGATATTATTCCTCTGTAAATAGACCTTGAATCAGTGGGGAAGATGAGTCTTTTAACAATGGGGATGGATGGATGGATAAAGATAACAGAACTGTATCCATTACCAAAGGGACACTCCTAAATCTCTTTTAGTACTGATGATTTGTTCTCCCAAGGAACACCAAGTGAGATATAGGACAGCAATGGATAGTACTGTACAAATATAGTACTAATAAATATTAGTACTGACCAGTTGACCCAAAGTAGGAAATCCTGTGACATTTTCCTGGGGCCACACAGGATAAGACTAATAAATATTAGTACTGACGAGCATATCCTCTAGAAGCCTCCAATTTGCATTAGCAAGGAGTTGGGGAGGGGTGGAGAATGGGGTGTCATACGCAATTCTTCCTTCCCTGCTAGTATTTGGAAGACTTTCATATGGGTCATGATTAATTGCCAAGATAATATATATATATATATATATATCCATCTGTCCACATTGAAAGCCAAAATTCTAGGCCTAGAGATGCTGTCTTTTCCCTTCACCACAGGATAAATTTTCAACGAGCATATCCTCTAGAAGCCTCCAATTTGCATTAGCAAGGAGTTGGGGAGGGGTGGAGAATGGGGTGGAATGTAAGCATCTTTGGTTGTTCTCACCTTATTAATTAAAATCAAGAATGCACCCTGTCATATTCCAGGAAGCTTCTGATAATCATTCTTAGTAAATAGCTGACTTCTGTATAATAACTTAATGTTCACAGTGTATTTTACATATATTATCTTGGCAATTAATCATGACCCATATGAAAGTCTTCCAAATACTAGCAGGGAAGGAAGAATTGCGTATGAAAATCAACCTATCCCCAGGAGAAAGAATGGACCTCAATTTCCTCAATTTTGGAATTTTGGAGATGTTTAGACTGATCACCAAAGTTTGTTCCAGCTATAAAGCTCTAAGTCTATGAAATGGAACTATTAAGCCTGTTCATTTAACTCTGGATCTGTGATATGATCCCAGAACTAAGCAGATTTCTGAACTGCTAAGTTTGTGACTCTCCAGAGAGACAAGAAAGCCATCTCAGAGGTCTAAACTTCCTCTCTTGCACAGAGGTAGAGCACAGAAATTATTATTCAGTCTACTTAGTCCAAAGCATGGTAATTGGTCTTGAATAGCAAGGAAGTTGTATTCAGGTACAAAGTTTCAAAATAAATTCTATTTCACTTTCTAACTATTAGTAGTTCTAAGAACAAAAAATAATGCTGATGATTTATGTATCATTTAAGATCTGCAGGCTCTTTATAAATTTTATCTTATTTAATCCTCATTGGGAAGCAGATAAGATTATTATTATTATTCCCAACTTATAGAGAAGGAAATCTAGACAGAGGTTAAATGACTGGCTAGCCTAGATTTGAACTTGGGTCTTGACTCCAGGTCAAGCACTTTGAACACTGTTAATCATCTAGCTTCCTAGAACTTCAAAAGAAGACAACATGGAATGGTAAAGCCCCAAAACTTTATCCTATGATGACTTTTGGAGAAGTGTTAAAATTTTATTGATGAATATTGTTTTTATTTTTATGCCCATCTTTTCTGATTTTCACCCAGAATGAAACAGTGAGTCTTCCTTTATAACAACTTGAAACAACCTCACCCCAACCCCTAAAAAACCTAGTTTAGCAAACTAACTTTGTGTGACAGCATATTCCACATTCTGTTTCCATATTCCTCCATCTGTCTACTTAGAAGTGTGTTTTATCATCTGTTATAAGGAGCCAAGATTGTTTATCCTGCAATTATGAGAAGACAGAGGTTATCTCGAAGTCTGTAAGTTTGGATTTCTCATTGCTGGACGTCTGGCAAGACTCCAATCAAAGTCTTTGCTCATTTCACCCTCTCAGGCTAGATATTAAAAATAAATAAATTAAATAGGTAATAAAAATAAATTAAAAAAATAATACCTCCAAAATCCATAACATACCAGATTTTTTAAACCATCACCAAGAAATATTCAGAGTTGCATTTTATATATTAGTACAAATTCTGGTTTACTTTGGTGTTATTTTATTTTTGTCTTCATAGGCCTTTGAAATTTTACTATATTTTTAACATTCTGTTCTGTTATAATTATTTATGAATTCAGCTTTTCACTCCCTAGTAAAATATGTAAAGGTAGAGATCTCGTCTCGTTCACATCTGTCTACAGAACATTGTTAGCATGATACTTAGCTCATGGTTTGTGCTTAATAAATATGTGAGTGAAAAAGTGATTGAAGACAGTCCTCTGGCATATGGGAGTCCCTCCTGGGAGAATGTAGGTTTCCCTTATTGATTCTTGCTTTCTAACATTGGGATCACAGTGGCATATGTGTTCAGTAGTTTAAGTCCTTGCCAAAGTACCCAATTTATATATAAAGGAAGACCTGGAGCCAGAGACACTGGGGAAGACAACTCCTTTATGAATTCAGATGCTGAGAATTACATGTAAAAAAGTAGAAATGAGTTCAATGCAAAGCTTTATTGCAATCATTGAAGAAAAGGAGAAAGAAAAGAGAAAAAAGGGAACCCAACATCCTTCTCAAGGATACACACTAATATGCAGTATAATTCATATGATGATTGTGTTTTATTGGGAGCAGAGAGTCCATTCAGCAGGAAAAGCATACTGCAGTAGAAAGGTATGCAGGTATACTCCATAATGCCCTTCTAAGAATGGAGTTCTTATACTCTGATTTCAAATGCTCCCTCCCCAATTGACCAATTTGCACTTCAAGGGTCAGGGCAAAATATTATTTGGAGGATTTATCAAAGAGAAAAGTTGGTGGTAGATAAAACATGTCTTGGGGCTCACAGTTATAGTAACTTTCAAAAAGTATTATTGTCAATATTTTTCAAGGGCTTCTTAAACTTTTTCCATTCATGACCCTTTTTTGCACAAGAAATTTTCACATAATCCTGGGTATATAGATATATAAAATAGGTATACAAATCAAAAATTTACTAATAATAAATGATAAAGAAATTTATTTTAAAACACTTCTTTGTTAAAGAGTAAAACAAATTTGAATACTAATGATATGGATGTGCTTGTTTATTTTTACTTAAAGAATTAATTGTTGATGGAATATTAGATACTAAAGGAAATTGTGCATACAGAAACTTTTTACTGTTGCCAAATTTTTCACAGTACCCATATTCAAATACATAACCCCATGTGGGGTTGCAACCCACAGTTTAAAAAGATTTACAGTAAATTTATAACCCCTCTTAAGGGAAGATCAGTCAGATCTAATCTAATAGCAATGGTTTCTGTACATAGATTCTAAAAACTACAGCTTCCCTTAAGGAGAGATTGTCATTGTGGTCTTGAAACCATCAAGTCCAATTTTATAACAATCTAACTCTTACTGTCTTTGAGAAGACGCATGACTTGCACTGATAAGATTCATCATGGGATCAGTCTTCTTCCATAAATATGCCTTATGAGGCAATGGTACAAGGAAAGGTAAGAGAGGGTGAGGGTCTTAACCTAAGTCATGCTAATTTAAATGACTCATCCAGTAATCTGGAAAGTCTTAAATGGAAGCAACAATACATTTTGATTCCTACCACATGCAAAATAAAGAAAATTATAATCTCAAAAGCATTCGAGGCCCAAGTTCCTCAACTGCTAGGGAAGATCCAGGAGAAAAAAGGTTGTTCAGTGGGCCTGGGAGATGGAATTAATCTGAGTTATGAAGTCACTGATCTGAATCATCATTCATTCAAAGCCCATTGTTCAATAACATCCAAATTCTGATGTTGACACATTTGCTATCAATCTGGTTTCATCATGTCTCTTCTGTATTCTTGTCATTGTCCAGGGAATATAAGCAACCCATATCATTTCCAACTTTAATATGAAAAAAGCAACTATTTTCTGATAGCTTGAGGATTTTTGTTTTAAATGGAGGTTTATAATTAATTTGATCACCCTGTCTTATTCGTTTACTAATCTCTTGACTTGCAATGCTGGGAACACTGGATCATGGTGCTATGACTAAGGAAATTAGGCAGGAGGAGGATGAGAAGGCTGATTACCAAGAAGAAGCTGCTATTTATATAGTGACATCTGGATAATCAACAACAGGAAACAAAATATTTTTAAAAATGACAGATTGATAAGAAACTTTTGCACATATCTCATAAGCTTCTTGAAATGCTAAGAAACCTTTGGTTTTTTATGGTGGGAAAGTTCTGAGCTTAAATAGTTCTTCCAGTTGAATCATTTCTGAATTTGGTAATAAATACAGAGTTTATCAAAGTAACGGGAGGAAGTGTGGAGATCATTTGGACAGACTTTCTGAATGCATGCTACATGCTGACTTGTGAAAGCTATGTTCAGTGAAAGGAAAAATACAATCAATTTTTCAGTTTAGGAAACAAAAATAAATTCAAATTCAATCATACTAAAACTGTTAAAGAGTGATATAAAGGGGCAGCTTGGTGGCCCAGTGGATAGAGTACCAGCCTGAGTTCAAATCTGGTCTCAGACACTTAAAACTTCCTAGCTGTATGACCCTGAGCAAATCACTTAGCCCCAATTGCCTCAAAAAAAATATTTTTTTCTAAAAAAGAGTTTTGTAAATACTTTGAAAACACTTGAGTTAGAGGCAGAGCCAAGATGGTATAACAGAAGTAGCATTCTAGCCAAACATTACAACATCCCCTTCATTTAAAAAATAATGTCCTAACAATCATGTTCTGGAGCAGCGTAAGTGGCAAAAGATCAGGCCCAGGACAACGTTAAGGTGGGAAGGAAAGGTCTGTGGCATTGGGTGTGGCAACAGCATCAGTGGGTTTTCAGGTGGTGGCAACAGCAGCAGCAACAGCAGGAGGGTAGCTCTAGGAGCTCTCACTACCCAGATAGGTAAGGAGATGGACAACTTGTCAAAAAGTGATCACAGGAGCACCTGGCACTAGGTGCAGGACTGGACACTGCTTGGCAATTCTACTGCTCATTATTCAATTCCAGGTTGCAACTCCAGAAGAGAGAGAGAACACTTTCAGTTGCAAAGTGACAGAGGCCTTTGTTGCAACTCCAAAGTGAAGAGAAGTACTAGAGCTAGAAGTGCTAGCACTAGACCTTATGGTCACAAAAGAATAGGGACCCTTTCTGATTAAGGACCATAACACAGAGCAGGAGAGCAATGAATGCATCTCTTCCCAGATCACAACTTGGAACAAAAACTTACAGATCCCTCAGAAATAGCTATGAAAACAGCAGATAATGAAGTTTTCCCCCCAACCCCAGAAGTGAAGAGAGCTCACTTCTAAAATAAAGTTCAAAATCAAGAAACAAAAAAACAAGAAAAAAAAGGTACTTTGGTGAGAGGAAAGTTGAAGACAAATACAAAAGACAACAAAATGAAATATCTAGAAGCAAAATCTTTAAAAAAAAATGCATCCAAGACCAACAAGAATTTCTGCAAAAACTAAGGAGAGATTTTTAAAACAGCAAAGAATTATTTTAAAAATCAAATAACAATGGTAGAGGAAAATTGGAAAAATGAATGGAGCAATGTAAAGAAAACTATGAAAAGAAAATTAATACCTTGTTAAAGAGATTTAAAAAGTGGCTCCTTAAAAAACAGAATTGGCCAGATGCTAAAAGGAGTACAAAAACGCATTTAAGAAAATTATACCTTAAAAATTAGAATTGGCTACATGGGAGGTAATTAAAACAGACTAAACAGTAAAACAAAATCAAAAGAATGAAAATAAAATTAAATGTGAAATATTTCATGGATAAACAGTTGACCTAGAAAATACATCAAGATAATTTAAGAATTATTAGACTACTTGAAAGCCATGATTTTAAAAAATCTTTATCATTATGTTTTGAGAAATTATAAAGGAAAACTTCCCTAATATCTTAGAGTCAAAAGATAGAGAAAAAGTGAAAGAATGCATCCATCACCTCCTAAAAGGTATCCCCAAATAATAAATCCCTGGAATATTACATCCAAATTCTGAAGCTTCCAAGCCAAGGAGAACATATTGCATCCAGAAAGCATCCACAAGCGTCCAGAAAGAAAACATTCAAATATCACAGATTATACAAAATTTAGCAGCTACTATCATAAAGAAATGGAGGGCTTAGGTTATAAAATTCCAAAAGGCAAAGGAACATGAAATAGAAACTATAAAAATATTTAATAAAGTTAAACTGATTACATTCCTATATAGGAAGATGATATATATATGACTCCTAAGAACTTATCATTATCTTATCATTTAGAAAAAAAATCTACATAGACAGAGGATATATGCAAGTCAATTACTTTGGAATTATCTCCAAAAATATGGAAAGGTGAGAAAATGGTTACACTAAGAGAAGGGAAAAGGGAAAGAAAGAATAAGGAAAAATATAATACAAATACAATACAAATAAGAGGCACACAAGGAGCAGGAGAAGAGAAGATAGGGGTGAGGAGCTATTAATGCTTGAACCTCACTCATCTTAACTAGTTAAAGAGGGAGAAGATTTAGATATAGATAAATATAGGTTGATCTCTATATCTACTCATAAATTCATTTGAATATAGAACTCTATCTTACCTATTAGGGAAGTAGGAAAGAAAGAAACTAAGGGAAAGAGAGATTGATAAGAGAAAGGTGGATTAAAGGAAACAGCATTCAAAAGCAAAACAAATACTTGAGGAGTGATACAGAAAAAAGAGAAGGAATAATGCAAAAGAAAATAGGAAGGAGGGGAAAACACAATTATTAATCATAACTATGAATCTGAATTTGATGAACTCAACTATAAAAAAAGGCAGATTACAGAATGGTTTAGAAACCAAAATCTGACAATATGATGTTTATAAGAAACTTACTTGAAACAGAGAAATATATATCCGGAGTTAAAATATGGAGCTAGAGCAGAATCAAAATTATTCTTCAGCTGAAGTAAAAAAGCCAGAGATGGCAATCACCATCCCAAAAAGCAAAAGCAAAAATAGACCTAATTAAAAGAGATAATCAGGGAAACTACATTTTGCTAAAAGGTTTCATGGACAATGAAGTAATATCAATACTAAAAACATATGTGCTAAATGAACTAGTATCCAAATTCTTAAAGGAAAAGCTAAAGAAGTTATAGGAGGGAAAAGATAGTAAACTATCCTAGTAGGGACCTCAATTCAATCCTCTAAGAAGTAGTTAGATCTAATCAGATATTATATAAGAAATAAAGAGATGAAGACAATATTAAGAAAGTTAGCTGTGATAGACTTCTAGAGAAAATTAAATGGAAGTAGAAAAGAGTATACCTTTCTTAGATGTATATGAAACCTTCTAAAAAAACCTATATGCTACTTTCCCTAATAAATATTCATGCAAAAAAACTAAATAACATACTTGCAAAATAGCAATATATTACAAAAATTATACATTATGACCAGGTGGGATTTATAGGAGGAATGGAAAGCTGGTTAATATATTTAAAAAATAAGCAAAATAAATCTCATTAATAATAAAAACAACAAAAATTAAATGATTGTTTTAATAGATACAGAAAAAGGTTTTGACCAACACTGAATTAATACTAAAACATAAAAAAATTAGAAAGCATAGGAGTAAGTGTAGCTTTATTTAAAATAATAAGTAGTAATATCTTTCTAACAAAAATGAAGAGCAAGTATTATATTATCTGTATGAAGCATACCCAATAAAGTCAGGGAGGAAGCAAGGATGTTCAGTATTACCATTATTATTCAGTTTTGTATTAGAAACAACACTACCCTTTTTATAGATGATATGATGGTATGTTTAAAGAATCCTACAAAATTAACTTTAATCTAGTTGAAACAATTAACAACTTTGCAGAGTTTCAGGATACAAAATAAATTCTCATAAGTCATCAGTATTTCTATATATTACCAACAAAATTCAGCAGGAAAGGATAGAAAAAGAAATTCCATTTAAAATAATTGTACATGATATAAAATAATTCAACGTGCCTGCCAAGATGGTATAAAATATTTCAGTGTGCCCAACATCATATTAACCCTATGAACATAATTTTAAAAAACACTTTTCAAACAAATACAAATTTAGATAATTAAATTAGAAAGGTTTCCCATGAACAAAAACAATTTAGCCAATAATAAAAGATAAGTACAAAAATGAAAGAAGAATTTTATAGTAAGATTTTTGATAAAGGCTTAATTTCTTAAATATATATGTAATATATGTATATATAGTAATATGTGTATACATTATGTATATATTATTCAAGTACATCTGTAATATACTATATATGAATCATACTTTGCTTACTTTGTTTCTTGTATTTACAACAGATAATGTAGAAATACACTTTGTAATTTTATGTGTATAATGGGGATCATATTGTTTGCCTTCTTGATGTGTGGGGGAGGAGCTAGAGGGAGTGAAAAAATTTGGAACTCAAGATTTTTTTAAATGAATGTTTTAAAAGTAAAGAAAAAAGTAATTTAAATGATAATAAAAAGAAAGAATCTGACCCATTAAACTGGCACAATTAAGTTAGCTTTCTAAAGGAATATATATTACATATATGTTATATTATATATATATATATATATGTATATAGTCTTTTGGTGTCTATTTTCTGTAAAACTTGGCTGAAATTGCAGATTGTCTTCTTATATATTGTGCTCTACTTGTTAATGGAGTGACAGACACTGATTTTCTCCCTTTCTTACTCATTTTCAGTCCCTAAAAATTAAGATTGGAGATCTCTTTTATTTCCTTTGGTTATTTTTTTATTCATCAATGAATCTTCATCTGTAATGTATTTAAATATAAGGAAAAGGTCACCATATATCAACATGGAGCTTGCGATGGAGATTTTCATGCAATCTTCAATTAAGATACACAAGAGCTATAAGGATTAAGGGATTGGTCCAATCTTTAAAGAATATACATAGATTCTCCCCCTGACTAAACTCATATCTAGGGCAAGTAAGTGACACAATGGATTGAGAGCTGGGTCTGGAATCTGGAGGACCAAAATTCAAATTCAGCCTCAGATTGAAATTCAGACTGGGCAAGTCATTTATTTAATCTTGTTTGCCTCAGTTTCCTCATATGTTAAAAAAAAAAAAAAAGCTGAAAAAGGAAATGGCAAACCACTCCAGAAAAACCCCAAATGGGATCCAGAAAAATATTGGGCATGACAAACTGAAAAGCAACAAGTCTTCCATATAACAAGTATTTACTAATTGTCTTAATGGTCCAGATACTATGCTAAATATTGGGAATTCAAAGCAGAAAGTCTAACAGTTTCTGTTCATCCATCCACCTCAAATCCTATAGAACTGATAATATAATTATCCTTTCTAAATTGCAAGGGTTAGGGATACAGCATCCACATGATCTGGAAAATACACAAAGATTTTTAACCCTCCCTATCAGAGAAGTCTGAATTTTTTTTTCTTTTTCTTTTTTGGAGTGTTTACAATAATCTACTGTAAAATTAAGTTAAGTATGTGTCTTTTGCTGGCCTTTGCCTGTCATTTGCAGTTTCTGTTTCTGAAGCAAAACTTCCTGCAAAAATCCCATTTAATTCCCTTGGCCCACCTCCAATATATATTGAATCAGGAATGAGGAGAGTCCTGATGTAGAAGAGTTTGATCTGTTATCTGAAGGAAGCAGGAGAGAAGTTGGAATCTGGGGGAAGTGCTACACTCTGCATTTTTGTAATCAAATATATTTACTTAGCCATACTTTTTACTAGGAAATTGAGGGAAAAAGGCGCTGACTCGAACCTGTGAGAGAAATAACTATTTTCTGGTAACTGCAGATGCTAAGAATTACTGATTCTATCGAGATTTGTGTTGTGATGTCCTTAACCATCACAGAAAGCTGCATTAGCAACTGTGCATCAGTCAAAATTAAAAACCCCTGCAGGACCATCTGAATGAAGTTTTGCACTCGATTGCCATTATTAGCTTGAAAGGTGTTGTAAGGATGGACTTTTAACTAATTAAATTACTGAAATTTAATATTGGACATCAATACAATTAATTAAGCTTTCTTAGTATCTATTTACAACTAAGTTAATTTTAGCAGAGCAAATATCCTAACAACTTTCTAAAGAAGTGTGGTAAAAAGTTTGAGCCACAGGATTATGTTTTGAATCTCAACTGTGTCACCTGTGTGAATTTAGATAAGTCTGCCTCATATTCCTTATCTGTAAAATGGGACAATTGAATTTAATGACCTCTTAATTTCTCTAATAGCTCTAAATCTATAATCTCTAAGACTCACTCTCTCCTCAGATTCATTTTTAACTTGAACTCATTCACTGTTCCTCCCATGAGATCACTATCTCCTTTGGCTTTTGATTTGTTTTTATTTCTGTCATATTTATAATTATTAAATATATTATTTGTAATTATTTATTATAAATTATGATGCATTAAACATATTTACATTGTGTATTATATTTTAGCAATATATTTACAGTGTTATTTTAATATTACAAATTATTTCTATAGGGTTTTTGTTAATTTCTCATACTCATCAGTCTTAATTTCATTATAGTGTTATATTATGCAAATATACCATTTTATATTTAACCTTTCATTTCATTGTATTTGGACATTTAAGCTGCTGCCAGTTTTTTAAATATTTGTAAATATAGCTGTTATAAAAATATCTGGACAAATAACTTATTTGTTTTTGATAATGTTTTCAATATTTATTTGTCACAATAGATTTATTAGGAAGAAGATATGATTATTCTTGTAACTTTTACTGTGTACTATCAGATTATTTCCCAGAATAATTTTTAAAGTTTGCCGTTATACCAGCTGCTAGTTTCTTCCCAAATTTGCTAGCATTATTTGGTTTCTTTAAAAACTATTTTTTGCCAATTTCATAGATGTGAAATGGGACTTATTTTTATTTATGTATCTTGGATTATCAGTGAGACTGAATTTTTTCTTTATTAATATATTTTATTTCAGGGGCAGCTAGGTGGTACAGTGGATAGAGCTCCAATCCTGAAGTCAGGAGGACTTGAGTTCAAATCGGGTCTCAGACATTTAACACTTCCTAGCTGTGTGACTTTGGGCAAGTCACTTAACCCCAATTGCTGCAGCAAAATATATATATATATGTATATGTATATATTTCAAATGTTACATAATTACGTGACAAATTTTAACATTCATTTTACAAAAAAATTTGAGTTCAAAATTCTCTCTCTTCACATCCCTTTTTCCTCCTTGAGAATGCAAATAATTTGATATTAATTATAGATGTGAAGTCATGCAAAACATATTTTCATATTAGACATTTTGCAAAAGAAAAGACCAAAAAAAGAAAAATAGAGGAAGTTTTAAAAAAAAAAAAGTGTGCTTTAACCTATACTCAACTCTTCAATTCTCTCTTTGGAGGTAGATAGCATTTTTTTACCTTTGGAACTGTTTTGAATCATGGTTGATCATCATTACAATATTGCTATTACCATGTACAATGTTCTCCTTATTCTGCTTACTTCACTTTGCCCGCGTTTATATAAATGTTCTCAGGTTTTACTAAAAATCATCCTGGTCATCATTTCTTATAGTATAATATTCTAGCACAGTCATATGCCACATATGAACATTCCATAAAGTTCCAATTTTTGCCACCACATAGAGTTGCTATAAATATTTTTGTACAAATAGGCCTTTTTCCTTTCTTTAATCTCTTTGGGATACAGACATAGGAATGGTATTATTGGGTCAAAGGTTATGCACAATTTTATAGTTCATTGGACATAGTTACAGATTGTTCTTCAGAATGGTTGGACCAATGTACAACTCCAATAGTGCAACACTGTCCCAATTTATTCACATCACATCTGTCACTTCTCATTTCCATTTCTGTCACATTGGCCAGTCTGATAGGAGAGAGGTGGTATCTCAGAGTTGCTTTAATTTAAATTTCTGTAATTATTAGTGATTGAGAGTATTTTTCTTATGAATAGTGCTAATTTTAATATCGTCTTAAAACTGCTTGTTCATTTCCTTTGATTGTTTATTAATTGGGGAATGGCTTTTATTTGTATAATTTGTCTCAGTTTGAGAAATTAAGTCTTTATCAGAGAAATTAGGTATAATAATTTTTTTATGTTTCCTGGTTTTTTTTCTTTGACTAGATTAATTTTGTTTGTGCAAAATCTTTTTCAATTTTATATCAAAATTAACCATTTTCTTTTCCTATCTCTTTTTACTGGTCTTTTTTTAGTAACATATAATGTTGATAATTTATGTGGGTTTACTTTGTCCTGCAACTTCACTAAAATTGTTAATTGTCAATTGAGTTTTTAGTTGATTCTCTAGTATTCTCTAAGTATACCATCATATTATAGGCAAATAGTGATAATTTTATTTCTTCATTGCTCCTTTTTATTCCTTGAATTCTTTTTCTTTTCTTTTCCCATTACTATAGTTAACATTTCTAGTTAAATATTGAATAATAGTCATCCCTATCTTATTGAGAAAGCTTTAAGTTTATCTCTGTTGGAAATAATATTTGTTTTGTATCATATAGATACAACTTGTCATTTTAAGGAAGGCACTCTTTATTCCTATTGCGTTCTAATGTTAATCCCACCCACATTAATTAACTAATTTATTGATTGATCAATTTCTGGGTACTAATCCCACAATCAGTATGAAATATTGTTGTAATTTCCTTACTAGCATTTTATTTTAAAATTTGCATTAAGTAAACAAGTTTATAATTCTTTTTCTATTTTTGTTCTTCATGGCATAAATATAAAAACTATATTTGCATCATAAAAATTTTGTACGACTATTTCTTTACTCATTTTTTCCAAATATTTTACACAGTATTGGCATTGAGTTCCTTAAAGCTTTGGTAGAATTCACTTGCAAATCTATCTGCTGCTAAGGATTAAGGGATGGGGTAGAATTCATTTGTAACATACAATTTCTTTTTCAAAAAAGAAAGATATTTAAGAATTATATTCCCTCTTTTGTTAATCTGAGCAGTTCATATTTTTGTAAATATTTGCCTATTTCACTTAGATTGTCATTTTTACTGGTGTATAATAAAAAGAAGTAGCTCCTTATAATGAGTTTCATTTCATCTTCATTTGTGGGGTATTCACCCTTTTCATTTTTGATATTGGTAATTTGCTTTTTTTCTTTATTCTTTTTTAACCAGAGTAATCTGTGGTTTATTTCTTTTGTTGTTGTTGTTATTTTAATAAAATCAGATCCTAGTATTAGTTCAATGTTTATTTTTTTCTTTCAGTTTTATTAATTTTTCTTTTGATTTTCAGGATTTCCATTTTAATGTTTAATTGGGAATTTTTAATTCATTCTTTTTTCAAGTATTTTACTTGCATGGTCAATTCATTTATCTGATCTGTCTGTCTGTCTGTCTTTTATTAATGTAGGTGTTTAGAGACATAATTTTTTCTCTAAGGACTGTTTTAACTGTATCCCATAAATTGTGCAATGTGATCTAATTGTTGTTATCCCCATTAATGAAATCTTTAATTGCTTATGTGATTTGTTTTTTGAGCCAATAATTTTTAAGGATTAAATTATTTAGTTTTCAATTAATTTTTAATCTATACTTCCTTAGCCCTTTATTGAATGTAATTTTTATTGCATTATCATCTTAAAGGATGCATGGTGAAAGGGTGAAAGCAAAAAATGCTTTTCTGCATCTGTGAAATTTGTATGTCCAAACACAGGGTCAGTTTTTTGAAAGTGTCATATACAGCTGAGAAAAGGTATATTCCTTTTCATTTCCATTTAATTTTCTTCAGCGGTCTATAATATCTAACTTTTAAAAAAATTCTATTCATTTCCTCAACTTCTTTCCTATTTATTATATGATTAGATTTATTTAGCTCTGAGAGGAAAAAATTGAGGTCTCCCACTAGTTATTTTAACTGTAATCCGTTCTATAAGGCATTTAGAAGCTATGCTATTTGGTGCATAGGTTTAGTATTAAGACACTATTTTTAAATTGTGAAGGGGGATGTTGGAAGAGCTTGATTGAGACTTTATCTCCTCTGCTTTCTTGATTCCATACCAAAAATCATTTGATCCTCTGGCTTAATCAAGTGATTTTTCAAGGGATAATTAACAATTTGTGTTTTCTCTTTTGAAAATTATTCGTAAACATTTCTTGATTCTTTATCTTTTTTTTTTTGAAAAGTGGGACTTTTGCCACTGTCAATTTTTAAATGTATAGAAACAAATATAGACATGTATATAAATGTACATTGAGATCAGCATAAACATGTCAGATATCAGTTTTATCTATTTGATGTTCTTATAAATAATATTTTCCTTATCTTGGTTTCATTCTTGAGAATTTTTTTAAAAATTCAAATGTAGTGTCTCTAAGAATTTCTTCTATTTGTTAACTTTTTAAAAAGTTGCTTTCTCCTATAGAGATAACTACATTATTCCATTATTTCTTTTCTTTTCTATAGTTTGATTTATGTTAACACATCTCTCCAGTTAGAATTCACTACTATGCATAGTGTGAGATATGGTTCTAAATCTATTTATCACAAAATTTCCAGCCAATTTTCCTATTTGTTTAATAATGAATCTTTTCCCCAACTCTTTTGTTCATGATAAGCTTATCACATATTAGGAGGTAATATCAGGGCAGTAGATATATTAAAAACTAGGTTCAAATTTTCTTCCAGCACTTTCTAATTTTGTAACTCTAGGTAGGGTTGTTTAATCTCTATATGCCTCAGCTAAATCTCTAGGATCATCTATTTCATCACATGAAGATTGAATCTATCTAGGTGAAGAGAGTTCCCACATAAAATTATAAATCCCTCTTGCATCAATTATTGATTTTTATAATTGATTATTGAATTTTGGATTCCTAGACTGCCTTGCAGAACATCTTATACCTGTGGGTCTGTTGGACATGCTTGTCCACCTAGATAATAGATTAAACTATCACAAAAGAAAGCAAGTATGTGTTCAAAATACTAAGGAAAGTAGCATGATATATAAAGATGAGCATTCAAGTCTTGAGCCTGTGTAGCCTGGGGGTATCTGGCATAGACAGGAGTCTCAGTGCTTTTAAAATTTAGCGGATTATCTTCTGATTTGGTGTGGAATTCTGGGCCAGTCTTGGGGATGTGTTATAGATTTTTTTTAAAAAGGATCCTCTTAAGAAGCAGTAGTCAAAGAACTACTACCAAAGGTTAAATAGTTGTACTATATTTCCAGTGCAGCTATTTTAGTCCAGCCTATATTCAAATATTTGATGGGAAGTCAGTTAGGAGATGGGGAGTGGAACTAGGTATTGTGGGAAGTTTAACATTTAAGCAAGAATAGCTGGACATAAAGAGGTAGAGGACAACCCAAGAATCTTATGGTAAATGATTTGTGATAAAGACTGAAGTTTTAAAAGCAAGAGATTAAAATAGAAGATAATATGTCAGGAAATACTATGGAAAGAATAAAAACAGAATTGTAAAAGAACAAAGAAAAAGGAGTTGTAGAGTGAAATCAAGTACAGAGAAAAAAAAAGAAAAAGGAAATCACATCTGACAGGATGACAATGATAGGACCAAAATTTTAATATTTCTTCTGTTTTCTTGGTCTTTTTTATTCTATTAATATTATCCATAATTTCTCCATTCCTTTTAGTATCTTTTCCTCTTGAAAATATGTTTTAAGGGGAGATAGTTTGAGGTTTTCAAAATTTCACCACTTCTAATATGGATTCATTTGGTAGACATTTGGTCTGATCCAATCATTCTTTCATCTTAAGGTTTTTTTCACTCCCTATTAAAATATATTAATTATTGAGGAGTAAGTGTTGAGATGTGAAGATTCATCTTTACTAATGATAAGAATGGATCACTACAGAAATGCTGGCAAATCTGTTCCATTTCACATCTATTTATTTGTCCTTCTTCCAGTTTCACCTCTTATGCTCTTGTATTAATTCAGCTCACTTGAGTTTAAAGCAGATCTTTCTGAATCTTTGCCCTGAATCTGTTTTTTTTTGTTCTGTGTATAATATTTTTTCTGTGTTTTTGCTGTTCTGTGTATAATTTTCTATCAACTACCTCAATAATTTTCTGTCACCATTTCTTTTTACTTGACAAAGAGAACAGATGTTGTCTGGTTGAGGTGATTTGTGGGCTCTTTTGACCTTCAATTATCATGATTGCTTTTCATCAGTTAAATGTCATTTTGATGTTGATTATTGGAGTCATTGTCTTTGTGTTATGCATTTTTCGTTTTACTCTCACTATTGACAACTAATTAAAATTGGCCAAGTTACAATTACTGTAATTTATGCACTATAGTCTTCTAATCTGTTTCCTCTCTTCTGGTTTAGCATTGATTTTGACCTTTGCTCTTTCTTATCAATTGTCTTACTGCACAGCAAAAGCTCAATAAGAAATGACTTCCTAATCGGTAATCAGTCATTTCCAATATATTAAGACAAAATCTCACATTTTTGTGCCATTTCTTGCTCATCATATTCATGACCAGCCTTATAAGCCTCTTATTGAAAAAAAAATTATAAAATACACACATAATATTTTTGAGTCACCTATAAGTCTCTTAATTGCCGAACACATTTTCCCCTATTCTATCCTGAGTCCTCCTTTCTATTGGATTTACTACAAATCAAGAAATATTTTGACTTGGTCTGTGGAGAGTCCTCAAGTTCACTATACATAGATTTTCTCATCCTCTCTGACAAATGTTAGCAAAAAGATTTGATCACCATTATCATCTTTCCCCCTTTATTGTCCTCATGATTATGGCAAAGTGAGATAATAATAGATAACATTCATGTAGTACTTTAAAATTTGAAAATTCTATATGCATATTCATGTCCATAAATTAAACACACTCACACATACACACTTACAAGCATATATACATACACACACACACACACATCTACCCATATAAATATATACTCAACTATTCAGTTCTTTAATATACTCATTTTCCATTGACCTACTTTTTTATCCCACTTCAAGCATACACAAAGATGGTCATAGCCACAATCTTTCCATTAACTTCTATATTCAAAGATTCACAGATCTCCTTATCTGATCCTATTTATTGACTTTCCAGCTTTCCCTCTGCTTTTCTTTACCAAACTCTATTTTTTGGTTCACACTATGATCTCCTGTCCTTCAAAACTCCCATGCCACTTCCCTTGCACTCTCTAGACATTCTCTCCTCATTTCCCCATCTTGACCTTTTGGTAAATCATTACAACTCTACATTGTCCCCCTCTCTTATGTCCCTTATCATATTGCACCTTGCCAAGCCTCAGACCATGGATGACCCCCACCATTCCAAAAACATATAACTCAGTGAAGGAGAAAACCATACAACTTTTCTGACTGGAACCTTTACAGATTTATATTATACTCAGTCCTCATTGCAATGAAGTAATCCTTCTATACCTCCCTCATCAAATCTGGTCTCACTCACTGGCCTTACTAGCTTTGTTACCCTAGATAACTGTTTGCCTCATTTTCCTCATCTTTAAAATTAGAGAAAGAAGTGAAGAACTCATTGGATCCCTGTGGGAAAATATCGATAGTTTTCCCATGTAATCTTATCTACATTTTTTTTGTATTTTTCTTTATTTGCTGAATGTTTCCCAATTACATTTTAATCTGATTCAGCAGTACTTAGGGATATTGTAGATACAGGACATGGCCATTGAGATGCAGACCTGAAATCTTGGCTTGATGTTTCCTCAGGAACTTCCTGTATACATGGTAAGCCTAAAATTCTGTCAATCCCATGTTCATAGTGCTATGACCTAGGACAGTGTCAGGATAAAGTTAGAGAGATTAATTTGGTACTTCAGTGGGGAAAGGGACATTACTTAGAAGATGAAAGTTGATGGTTAACGTAGATGCAAAATTTATGTTAATTCTTTTGATTTTTTTTTCATCAGGGACCCTGGGGATGGGGATTAATGTGGTCCCTGGACGCATCATGTAGGCAACTCTGTACATGCAAGATGTAAATGCAGTATAAATAGGAAATAATCTTAAAGATAAAGGGGGTTAGAGAAAGCCCAGAAAAAACTTTTCACAGAAGACAGCATTAAAGTTGATTTTTTAAGGGAAGCCAAGGGGGTCGAAGTAAAGAAGGAGAGTATTTGAGACATGAGGAGGCATAGTTTAAACTCACAAAATTCAAAGAGATAGAGCATTGTATACTAGGAAGGCCAGTGTTTGAATCATAGAGTAAATTAAGGGAGTAAAGTATAAGAAGACCAGAAAGATAAGAAAGACCAAGTTGTAAGAGACTTTAAAAAGCAAACATATGATTTTATATTTGATCTTGGGAATAATAGGGAGCCATAAAGTACATTGGGAGTAGGCAGAGAAGGTAGTGACAGACCTATGTTTTAGAATTTTCACTTTGGCAGCTGAGTGGAAGATGGCTTGAAATGGAAATAAATAATCTTGAGGCAGGGGTCCCAATCAGTATTTATGACTATTGTCATACAGACATCAGGTGATAAGTTAACCAGAGTTATGACTATATGAGTGTAGAGAGGGGGATGTATATATACATATGAAATGTTGTGAAGATAGAAAGGACAAGACAGTGACAGATAGGATAACTGGGGAATTGCAAGTGAATAGTCTGAGTGACTTGGAGAATGATGTTGCCCATAACAGTCATAGGGAGGTTTTGAAGAGGGAAAGATATTGGATTCTATTTTTTTGTATTATTTTACATTTCCCTTAGACTGTTTTTCTTAACTATGATATTAAAATTTAATCAATTGATATTTAGATGTAAAAGAATGAATAGCTGATACACTGAGGCCAGGTCAATATTTGATAAATAACTTAGACAAAAGCCTAGATTAAGGAGGTAATTGAATGGTCTGAGAGTCCACTTGTAGGACTCACCTTTGCACCTGTCCTATTGTATATGCGATATTCATCACATGTGGGAACAAACTAGGTTATACTATATAATGACCATTGGAAATTGTAATTTTCTAAGATCACCAATTTTGCCTAGGTGAAGAGAGATTAGGGCAAATGAAATAGAATAGCTCATCTCTTGAAGTCCCTTCCAAACTTTATAATTATTGTATACTTGGACTTTTGAAATAACACCATTACTGCCTCCTCCCTAAACAATGTGTAGAAAGAGAATTGTGTTTGTAATTTTGTTCTGATTCTTCAGTTTCCAACTCCCACTATGGTCTGGTGCTGTGTGAAATATCCCCTACTCCTACTTTTGTTCTGGTTCCTGATGCCTATTGGTCCCATATGCAAACTTCTGGTACGCCAAGAAGAGTAAATGAACAATGGTGTTATCTCTTGTTTCACTGGTCAGCTTCAGGTCTTCCAAAAAAAAAAAGCCTATGAGATAAACGATATCAGAATTTTTACTCCCATTTTGAAGAAAAGGAAGGAGACATGCTAGCAGTTAGACACAAAAATTAAAACTCAAATTTACAGAAATTACACAGCCAACACAGAAATTTTAATTTGCTTAATAAATTTCATCAAGGAGAAATGAGGGCTGGTGACCATTCCCACAGATTCCCACAAAATGAACCATGTGTGATCCTGATAGCCTTACAGTATCTATAGAAGAGATATGGTAGCTTTTTCTGTCACCATTACACAGGATAACGTAGTTCTTGGTATAGGTATAGGATGTGTAAGTTCTTGAGTGGGAAGAATTCAGTCATGTTAAAATCATTTGCAAGCACTGCAAAAGAAACACCACAAATCCTCACCAACATATCACCTGATTCAGCTGAGATTTCTGTATACAGTAATTCCATCTCCAACTCCATCAATAAGTAGTGAATAACAGGAGTTCCAGAGTGCTCTCCTTACATATAATTCTTTCCATCCCATAGCATGAACCTGAGGATACCCATAAGAAAAGACATCTTTGCTCTTTTCATCTCTCTATGTTTCTGATGTTCAGGAACTTGGGTGGTGCTGAACAGACAACCCAAGCTCACACTGTTAAAATTGATTTTTGCTTCATTTGCTTTCAGTGCCTTCTGGCAACTTTCACACAGCCCCTAGCTCAAAAAGGAGAGAGTGATGGTAACTCCCATCAGATTCCTTCTAGTTTTCCTCTTTTCAGTTGTAATGAATCAGTTTCTCTCCTGTGCTAGGGATTTCCCAAAATATTTTATCTTTAAAATGATTTTTATAAATCCACATGTTCCCCGTCCCTCAGTGTCTATAGTATTATAACAATGTCACTTTTATTCCTGGCAACAAAAAATAGATCCTTGAAGGCAAGGCCAATTTGTTTATTAACAATGGCAGGAAGTGGAATATAGTATCTTTTTGTGGGGGATAAGTAAATTGTAAGAGTGAGAAATGATTTGATGTATTCTACACAAAATAGGAAGGGAAAAGTATATTGAAATTTTACATGGATGTTCTAATCTACCAATAAAATCTAATTTGTTAAAATTCCTATTTTAAAAAAAGATTTATCAAAAGAGTCATTACAGAATTGTTTTAAAGTCGAGCTCCAAATGTGCTTTAAATATTATTTGATTTGCTTTAAAAATGTTCCAGAAATGCATCTATTGAAAGTAGTTAATCAATACATTGATCCAAAACAATTTCAAAGGCCACATGGCAAAAAAAAAATATTATTTACTCCCAGAGACAAAATTGATGAACTCTAAGTGCAGATTGAAGCATACTGTTGGAGTTTTTTTTTTAACTTCCTTTCTTTTTCTTCCTCTAGTACAGTGGGAGGTGGAGGAGAAGGTAACATGGCTAATATGGAAATATGTTTGGATGATTTCATATGTATAACTGATATCATATGGCTTGCTTTCTTAGTGAGTGGGGAAGGACTGTAGTGAGGGAGAAAATATGGAACTCAACATATTTTAAATGAATATTTAAAAAATTAAAAGTAAGTTGTTTTTTTAAAGATAGTTGAAATTATGGAAAACACATTACACTTGGAATCATAAGGACCTTGCTTCAAACCCCAGTTTGGTATCTTGAGCAAATTATATCCTTTGTCTATGTCTCTTTTTCTCTAAAAATCAGAAATTTTGTCTAAGTGATCTCAAAAGTTCTTTTCTGGCTCCAAAAACTATGGCCCTCCATTATATAAAGAAAAGTCTACTTTCAGATATATTTTATTCTCATAGGGTATTTAAATTCTGTTACTGGGACTATAAAAAAACAGCATTTTTATAATAAATAGCTGGACTTTGAGGCTGGAATATTTGGGTTCAAGTCTTGCCTCAAACCCATTATTATTGTCACCTAATTTCATAGTATAGTAGACTATATATTGACAATTATACTGACTCTTCCACTTACTATTTGTTTAGTGACTTAGACAAATCATTTAACCTCTCTAGGCCTCAATTTCTTCAGGAAAATCTGAGTTCACTAGCTATAAGTGGAAATGTTGGACATTGTGGTTGATTCTTTCTCCAGATCTAAAATTCTTCTAACTCTAAATCTTTCTTACATGGCTTAAAAAATTATTTTGACCATGTTTTGTCAGGTTTGAAAGAACAGGCTTGCTACTACTGCTGGGGGAAGAAAAGAAAAACAGAGAGGAGTTCTCCATCTACTCCTTTTAAGAACTACAGTACTTCAGTTCATTACCTCACTTATATAGTAGTTAAAATGTAATTCAACCATAAACATAGCCATAAGATCACAATTTCTTTTACACAATAAACTTTCATTCAATATTTGTGTTCCAATATTTGTCTCTTCAAAGAGGAGAGAGCCAAGAGAAATAATATGGAAGAATATTGTATACATACTCAGAGTAATCCTTCTACATTGAGTGATTTGCTTAATGATTTTTCCTTATTACAAATGAGGGTTCAATCTGAATTTGGAGAAAGGAGTAGGATATCCAGAAAACACAGAACAAAAGACTTCAGTAAAAACTTATATTAAAATATATTTGTTGTTGAATGAACAAATTAGTTTGATCTCAGTCAAATTGGAAGGCCAGACCAGGGAGGTAAAGTGACCCCAAATACAAGTCCAGGGAATCAAGCACTTTTTTTTCTGTTTCTTTTAGCACCTGAATTTTTATTTCAAAATGTCTAGATAGTTTTGGCCTTTTCGTTAGAAATACTTGAAAATATTTTGTGTCATTAAAGATTCATTTACTGCACACATACAACTCTATTTCGAATAAGATCATATTTAGTTTTGCAGGATAGGTTTTCCTTGGTTGAAAGCCCTTATCTTTTGCCTTTTGGAATATTGAACCCCATGCTCTATTCTCCTTTCTAGTGGCAACTACCAAATCTTATTTTTATTTACTGTGGCTAATTGGTATCTGAACTCTTCCTTTTGGACTGCTCATAGTATTTCTTTGGCCTAAAAGTTCTAGATTTGAGGCAATGATAATGGAGAATTTTCACTTTGAATTTTCTTTCAGCTGATGACCAGTGGAAATTCTATGTTCACCTTCTGATTCTAAAATTTCTGGTCAGTTTTCTTTTCTCTCTCTGTCTCTCTCTCTGTCTCTCTGTCCTCCTCTCTCTCTCTCTCTCTCTCTCTCTCTCTCTCTCTCTCTCTCTCTCTCTCTCTCTCTCTCTCCCCCTCTCTCTCTCTCTCTCTCTCTCTCTCTCTCTCTCTCTCTCTCTCTCTTTCTCTCTCTCTTTCTCTCTCTGTTTCTCTGTTTCTTTTTCTCTCTGTCTTTCTGTTTCTTTCTCTATCTCTGTTTCTGTCTTTCTCTGTGTGTCTCTGTCTCTGTCTCTGTCTCTCTTTCTCTCTCTCTTCATATATACATTTCAAATGTGGTATCCATTTCTTTATATAATTATTTTTCAGATATTACAGTGAGTCATTCCTAAATGTTCTTTCTTTAATCTGTTTCCAGGTAAGTTGTTTTTGAAGTAATATTTCTTACTGCTTTTTATCTTTTGATCTTATTCTAGTGTTTCTTGTCTTAAGTCATTGATTTCTGTCTGGTCTATTTTAATTTTGAGAACATTTAGCTTTTGAGTGAAGTTTTCAACTGTCTTTTCTGAGATAACTATCCTCCTTGCCATTTTTATTTATATATTATTTCTTTTCTTGTAGTTACTCCTGCATTCTCTCTGAATGAGAGATTTTTTTTTCTCTGAAGTTTGATCTGTTGTGAGACTCATAATCTTCTTTAGGGTTTACCACCTGGGTGTTTCTCAAAGCAAACATTTCCTCATGGTCTTTGATTTTCCTTAGTTTGCCCATTTCATCAGTTCCTTTGTGGGAGGTGGGAAGGAAGGGAGGGTGATGGGTGTGGGGGTGGGGTGGGTACTTGGGTGCAATTTCAGAGTTTGAGTGGGGTGGCTGATTGTACTATAACAGTTCTGCACACTGGATTCTTGGGATCTTTCCCTCTTGGGATTCAGCCTCCGGTGGTTTTGAGTTTGATAATGCTAAATCTTCAGGGTCCCTCCCCTCTGTCATCCTAAAGCATGATGCTACTGAGTAACTCAGCTTCCCTGGTCTGAGTCCTCTGGTTTGAGCATTGTAATGATCTCTTCTTCTGCAGGCACTTCCAAAATCTCCACCTGGAGCTTTCTTCCTATCCTGGAGGTTTCTCAGTGGAGCCTTACCCTCTTGGTGTCGCCAGACACAAGATGGCACAGGTTACGCATCTTCTCTGAGGTCCCACCGGCACTGCTATGGCATCCTCCTTCTCTATGACCAGTGTGCTTCTGACTGACTTTGTACAGTTCTGGGTGGGCAATATCATTTAACTTCTTCTTGGATTTCCTGCTCATTAATCTGGTGTGAACTTAGGGAACAGCTGTGGGCAGCTGAACATCCTGGCTCATGTTCAAGCATTCAGTTTGGCAGGAAATGTCCTTACTTTTGAGAACTTGAACACAGTACTAATTGTGGTCTGAACAGGAAGAATCCAGCCTGATTCTGCCATCTAACTCTTGGAAACTAAACCTCCCTTGGTACGCCTTACGTTTCATTCTTGGCTTCCACATCACTCCACAAATCATATCCTTTTGAGATTGTGCCATAGGAGATGAGCCAACTCTGGGAAGATTATTAGGAGAGTTTTTGGTTCCCTACTACCACATCATACCCACCAATGCCAATCCCTTCATTTAGCTCCTGGGCTCCAAGTGTCCTGAGCCTGCAAGCGTACTGCTTTGGCATTCCATCATTTGGGATCAGCATTGTATACTCTGAGGCTTTCCCTACCTCCTCCCCCATCAAAACTGTCTCACTGTATGTCCCATTTCCTCAGGAGCCAGTAACAAGGGAAGTGGCAATGAGAAGTGATAGATACAACCAAAATATGCTAAAATGTGGAAGCTACTGTTGCTAAAGTACCACTTCTCCCACTTAAACTTTAACTCCCAATTAAAACACTCACATACATAACAGGGAAGGTCTTTAAGGAGTGATAACTCCCAGTGGAATTTTAATTCTTGGAATGGTTGGAGAGGGAGATCACTGGAGGCAGGTCTTCTGTGCCCTAAGGCACATACATAGGATGGCTAAGTGGCTCAATGAAAAGAGTATTGATCCTGGTGTCAGGAAAACCTGAGTTCAAATCCTGCGGCAGATACTGTCAAGCCCTCTAATCTCTCAGCCTCAGTTTTTCCAACTATTATATAAAAAGAATAATAGCACCTAACTTTCAGGATTACTGTGAGAATTAAATAAGACAATATTTGTACTTAATATGGATTAGGGCATATAAATGGCAAATAAAGAAAACCATTTCTCTCAATTTAAAAATGCTTAACAGGAAGATGAAGGACCTTCTCATGCTCCATAAGAATAATCCTGAAAGCCCCTGAATGAAAATTTTTATATGTTATTAGACATTGCTGAAACTATTGCACTATTATTTTTCTCCCTCTGCAAGGCAGCTCCATAGGTTAAGTATTTGGATCTTGCAAATGAATGACTCCATATAAAAAAGAAAACAAGTTTACTTAGATCATCAAGATACAGGCATTGAATACAAAGCAAAATAAATGTCAATAGGTAGTGAAGGTGCTCATTCTGATTCTGGTTCAGTTGAATGCCAAAGTCTTCTCCTGTCCCAGTTTCATCCTCTGAAATGATGCTTGAGAGAGTGGCTGATGGCTGGTACAGCCTGCACAGAGTAGGAAAACCATAAGGTCTAATGAGACAGTAAGCCCACAGTTTTATGAGTCCTGAGGGCTAACAGATATGCCATAAGTGAAAATCCTTCAGTTCTTCATTAAATGAAGCAGCCTCCTTGCTCTGGTGGACTTTGTGCATTTTCTAATTCATTAGCATTCTCTAAATTTTAATGACTTGTAACCCAATCTGTTCTCTTTAGCTTCTTAAACTGTGGTTCAGGACCCCATATCAGATTCCATATGGGAATGTGGGGGTTGTGATATTATGGTTTATTATGAGTAAATGTTTGATTTGTATACCTACTTTACATAATACTATATCCAGGGTCACATAAAAATGTATTGGGTAAAAGGAGGTTGCAAGTGGGAAAAGTTCTTTGCTTTGTGACATTCTATCTACACCTAGGAAGACCCCCTTGAAATCTTTATCTCCATTATACTGAACTACATCTGATCTACTTCCTCCTTTATAATATAGATAGGTCTGAAGATAGATTGCCATGGAATTATGTGACTGTTGCAAACTGAAACTCAAGTGATCTCCATTCTCTTTGCATAAATTTTCCTCAATTGTTGTTATTGTAGGCAAAACTTAAGATTTTTCATCTGTAATTGATGAAATTGGTTATTAGGCCCCTTGGTCTCCATGTCTAAGTTGGGTAGAAAATCTTTAAAATGCTGAATCCAGGAAATGAAAAGGTACTAAAATGATCCTGATGATAACACTAGAAACAGATGTGTCTCCCCCAAGTTCATTTTATCCACTTCGTGTAAAAGAATTGTTTTCATTTGGCTCCTTCCCTCACATAGGGTCTTGTATGATCCCCTTTCTTAACTAGAAATGACTTTTCCCAAGCTCTTAACACTCTTGAAACATTCCCTCTAAACACTGATTTTATGTGTGGATGGAAATTTGATATAGCTCTTGACAACTCTGCAAAAACAACAAATTTGTTTCTCCAGTTTTCATATCCAGGTCTGCTATATCAATTTGGTTACAGATATTATCTAATGTGACTGCAAGTTGCAATGTCTTTTTTTTTTATTTTAAACTTCAGTCTGCTGGCAACTAAGAGGAATATGAACAGTTTGCCTGAAATGCATATTTATTTTTAGAGGTGTAATGGCTTTCATTAGAAATCATAATTCTTTCCAGAGCCTTGAATTTTCTGACCAGAAAAAAAATTGAACAAATTAGAAAGCTGTCTGAAAATAAATTTGGGATAAAAATTGAAGATTTTTTTTTGGAATGATGTGACGCTAATAGACCTTTTGCTAGTTGATCATGAAAGGTTCCAAGACAGCTTCATATTTGTGATTCATTGATTACTGATTTATTACTGAATTAAGAGGGCACAAACCAAAGGACTAATTGGTGCCTGTAGCTGTGACTAATGAGTTTCAAATCAGAGAAGCCAATCGATGCTGAAATGAATATATCCTTTATTTTGGCATATTTAAGGAAGGTCATATGGTTTAATTGGAGAGAAAGAAGGAGGCTAAAATAACAAGGGAAGGGAAAAATTCTAGGGAAACTCATCTTCAGCACATATTACACTAGTACACACACACACACACACACACACACACAATCTTCAGTCATAACTATAAACTCTAACGTGAAAGCTAAGAAGAGCAAGAAAGGGACATACTTAAGAGATGTTAGCAAAGAGTTTCAGCATAATGATCTTCAAACCATGGTGAAATAGGGAATGCATATTGGCAGCCAGGTTTAAGTGACTTGTCCAGAGTTACAGACTAGTATGGAGGTCCTCCTGACTTCAGAGCCAGTGCTCTATCCACTGCCCCACACAATGATCTTTCATATAGATGGCTACTTCTGGTATATGGATGCTTCATTACACCAAACTCTCTTTGGAACTCCTGGAGGTTCATCTTTATTCCATGTATCAAGACACATCAAAGTCAGACTGCTCAGTTGTTTTATAGAGAAGAAGGATCCTATTCAAGTCAGTTTAATTGGTTTTCTATTTCTGAGAGCATGGGCATGGAGGTGCCAATCAGTCAAGAAACTACAAATATCTTGCCTAGAGCCATCCAGACAGAGAAGATCCTAATATAGAGAGTTCAGGAGAAAGGAAGTCATATAATGATACAGTGCAGTATAAAGGAAAAATAGCAGAGAAGGATACGAAGCAACAGGAAAAACATGACTAGGACATAGATTACAAGTTCTTAACCTGGAGTCCATTAACTTGATTTTTTAAAAATATTTCTATAGCTATTTCAAAATAATTGGTTTCCTCTGTAATCCTATAAATTTAATTTTATATCTTTAAAGCAATTATTTTGGGAAGGATTTATAATCTTCACCAGTCTCCTAAAGGGGTCCTTGTCTCTACCCAACCCCCCCTCCAAAAAAATAAATAACATTTAGAAGAGATTGAGAAAGAATAAGCTAAAAAAAAAGTGTTTCCAGATTATGCTAGGACCACTGGGGCAGGTAGGTGAATAAAGACCTGAAGTCAAGAGGACCCGAGTTCAAATGTAGCCTCAGACACTTAACATTTCCTGGCTGTGTGATCCTGGGCAAGTCATTTAGTCCCAATTGCCTCAGGAAAAAAAAAAAATATATATATATATATATATGTGTATATATATATGAGGTTATGAGTTCTGCACTTGTATGATTCTATAAAACTCTTCACTAGTTCCTTTAAAACAACAACATGGACACATAAAGTCCTTTTGGAAATGAGCAGCAGTGTGACTCTATTTCATCACTGCCATATCCTGCCCTGATGTGATGCTGAAGACTGTGATCAGAGATAAGGAGGGGATCCTTCAAAAGGATTCTGCAGACTCCCAAGGCTTGAAAACAACTATTTTCATAGCAGGGAGAAAAACTTTCAAGTTCAATATCAAGCTATTTTCCCCTAGAGTTCTTTTAGTTCTGAACTGATGAAAGTCATACATACTACTCTGTTTCACAAGAGTAAAAGCCTAAGTTGCCCCCTTCAGTAATCTTCTACTATGCAGAGTGCAGTTGTGCTCCAGGGAATCAAAGTATATATATTTTAAAAGACATCGGCCCGTTCCAGTTCTCTTTCTTGTGAAACTTAACATTGGAAAATCTTTATAGAGCTTAATAAAAGCAAAACTCAAAGTAAAAAAATAAAATAAAAAATACCCAGGGGAAACATACTTTTTAATAGCAGCTACTACAATCCTGATTTGTTTTTAATTTTTTATTACTGCTGTTGTATTTCTGCATGCTACTTTCCAGGGAGGAAATTTATTCTTGGTCTACCCAAGGGAAAAACCTGAAACATGACAATGATTAAATTAAGGATAATGACCAAGCCTTCTACTGCCCCCAGGAGTCTCTCCCTACTAAAGAAACTTTTAGTGCCTAATGATTAAGCGAGTGGCTATCACTAGGTCAATTTCCTGTTCCTGAAAACTGGGAATCTGTGGCCAAATCTGTAAAGGATGCAATCAGCAAAAGCAACAGCAGCATGATGGAAAGATTCATCTTCCCTACCACCTTCAGTATCAGAAGAAATAATTTCCAGTTTATAAGGGTACACAAGACAACCCACACTGGGAACCATCACAGCCACCATGTTCCAGGGCCATGTACATAGATAGTCTAGAGAAAAAATGTGGGACAAAGACCACATAATGATGAAAAAGAAGTAGAATATGATCTAAACAGTACAGTTATAATGAACATTTCTAATGTGCTAAATGTTTTTTATGGATTTATTTATTTTTAACGGATTTATTTGATCCTTGTATAATAGTTACCAAAGGCATCCACTGTAGGATCAAAACTTGTAAATGAATTACTGCCTCTTTTACATAGTTTGGGGTGGGAATAAAAAATGAACTATATATCATCAGTCCCCATACTTAAATGTAATTTTTTAAAGTAAAGAAATAAAAAAAGAAAGAAGCATGGTATTAAAAGAGAAGCAGTATATGATATAAAACAAGCAAACTGAAACTCCTTGGAGTAAAGATCAATATGAGGAAAATTTATAAAGACCAGAAAACAAGATAAGTGGGATGGAAAAATAAGTCCTTTAGTGCATTCATTGTATGTGCTTGCATGTAATTCTATAGGCTTACAAAACGGAAGCTTCATGAGGGTAGAGACTATCTTGTTTGTGCCTCTGTGTCCTCTGTTCTCAGTTAGTCTACACATAGAACAGGCACTTAATAAGTAGATTTCAAACTGAATTTACTGTGTAGTCCTTTCTTTGCTTCCAATGCTGGTCCCAAAGCAAATTGAGTCCTCATTGGTTTCAATGTGACAAATATGTGGTAAATATTCATTTATATTCCTTACCCATTAATTGGGGAACAATTACACAACAGAACAAAATATCTCATTTGAAAGCTATTATAAATACCATTTTGTATGGAGGACAAATTTTTCAGTGTTGTTTTAGTATAGTTGTTCTGACCCAGAGTAATAAGGTGGTTGTAAATGCTCATGCCCACCAAGCACTGTCATTTAATCATTATGCATTTTCTTAATCAATATATTATAACAGGATATCATGTGGGAATCTGCAAAATTGTTTGATTTTTAAAAGGGTTTATATACATGAAAAAGTTAAAACACACTTTGCTAATGCATAGGAGTTTTGTTGTTGATCAGTCCTGTCTGCTCTTAGTGACACCTGAGTTTTTTTGTGGTTTTTTTTTTTGGTTTTTTTTTTTTTTGGTTTTTTTGGCAGGTACTGGAGTGCTTTGTCATTTCCTCTTTCAAGTGAGAAAATTGAAGTAAACAGGGTTAAGTGACTTGTCCAGAGTCACACAGCAAGTAATCATATGAAGGCACATTTGGATTTGCAAAGATGAATCTTCCTGACTCATATAGCCTATTTACTGTGCCACTTACCTGCACAAGAGTTAGTACTCATTAATTCTTGATCCTTCTTTGCTGTTAACTTGCTATAAGATTTTAATTTTAAATAATTTTAATTTTTAATCTTCTTGTACGTCACTTTCCTCATCAATAAAATGTCAACATTAAAATGAGTTCCATTGACTTCACAGAGTTGTCATGAAAATCAAAGGAGAGAATGGATGAGAGTTTTATAAAAAGTAATATGTAAATGTAAATAATTATCATCATATAATGTAATGTATGATGACTTATCATAGTATATATGTATAGAACTTTTCCCCCATTTAATTTCCTCAAAGCTAAATTCATACATTCTTTAAAAGAAGCAAGGTTCAGCCTGATATAGTATTAGACACAACTCAGTGAAAGAAAAAATTCATTGTACATATCTTTCATACTAAAAAAATGGAGAAAGGAAAATTCTTCAATTTACAGTCATCATGGTACAATGAAAAGATGATAATAGTATCAAAAATCAGAGAAACATAGGGAATCACACTGTTTTCTTTAACTAGCTATTATCTAGGAATTTAAGCATTAACTCTTTTAGGCGTTAAAAAAAAGTTCACTTTGTCAGCAAAACAAGAACTTATTAAATAAACACAAGACTATACAGGTCTATATATGGGCACATAACCACTAGCTTCCTAACCCCCAAATGCTCACTTATCTGCAATGTGAAATTCCTGTAATTAGGGTCATTAATAATTAGATGAAAATGTCAAAGTAATTGTCTTCAGGAAGTCTCAATTACAAAGTTGCTTGTGTTACCTTGCCCATTTGTAAACAGGACAGATGACTTTAGAGAAATAGATTGGGGTAAATTTATATAAAGTTAGTGTCAGCTTTAAGAAAATTTTTGTTGAAGTTTAGTAATTTCAGTCATGTCCAGCTTTTTGTATTCCATTTTGGAATTTTCTTGGCAAAGATACTAGCATAGTTTGCCATCTCCTTCTCCATTTGATTTTACAGATGAGGAAACTGAGACAAATAGGGTTAAATGACTTGCCTAGGGTCATACAGCTAGTAAGTGTATGAAACTAGATTTGAACTCAGGAAAATGAGTCTCTTCCCTCCAAGCTCCATATTCTATCTTCTCTAATTCTTAACTGGTCTTCAGCATCAAAAGTTGCTGAGTTTAAATCTTATTTCTGATCCTGTTAGGCAAGTAGCATGTGCCAGATACTATGCAAAGCAGTGGAAATACAATTAATAAAAATAAAAGTTTCTACCTCAAGGAGCTTATAGTCTAGTGGGGGGAGAGGGGAGGCATAAAGACAACACAAAGTGAAGGAAAGTGGGAGGAACCTAGAGAATATTTGACAAGAAGAGATCAAGTTCCATGGAATCACAAAGGGGGAGATAGGGGTGGGGAGGAGAACAGATGCAGAGTGGAGTGAGTTCAGTGCCAATCCTGAGTATATATTATCATTGGTTTGCTCTCTATGATTATATCATATATACTGGTTTTATCACCCTAAAAAAATCATTTAACCTTTCAGAGGTCCAGTGAATTCCCTGAACTTCTAAGTTGCAAACTAATTGCCATTTGGCATTGTAAGAATGAATTTCTTTCTTCACTAGGAGATCCCTCTAGAAATAAAATCATAAGTCCAGAGCAAAAACAAATTAGTTCATCAGATTAGATATTTGTCACCAGGAAGAGGTATAGTATGAGTAATACTGAACAATTATGGCAGCAGCACACACTGGGTACATAGAGGATAGATATACAACAAAAATTACAAAGGCAGCCATTAGACCATTAGACCATAGATTGTAAGCTCCTAGAGAGTAGAAACTGTCTCTTTAAAATTATTTGTATCTGCAGTACTTAGAACAGTTATCTGGCACATAGTAGGGTACTTAATAAATGCTGATTGAATTAGATTGGACCGAACAATGGAAGAAGAAGGGAAGAAAAGAAAAGAAAAGAAGAGAACTCCTAAGGAAAAAGATACATTCATTAAGGACCATCATGGTTTTCTCTAAAACAGGCCTTTCAGGGTCCTCAGAGAGAAAAAAATTTTCTGAGAGTCACTAACAATAATTTTACCTCCAAAAGACTTCAAAAACAAAACAACACAAGCAAAACAGAAGCAAATAAGCTTCTCAGGCTACTTCAAAAACAAAGAGATGAAAGGACTTCAAATATAATAACACAGAGAAGAAGTTTTTCATCTAGGAGTGGAATATATAGGACAAAAGGGGAAAATTAGGGCAGGAAGAAGACGATGCAATGTTTGCAATATCTATATAAATAGATTAAATGCTTTGTGGGACAAAACATCACTAAAAATAACAAAATAATAACTTCTCACAGATGGAATCAGTTGTAAATGACTTCTAGAATCATTTGCCCCTAGGCAAGAACTATAACTCAAAGGGACCTCAAAAAGAGGCAGAATGATATAGTGGAAAGGACATTAACTTTGGAGTCAATGAGTTCAATTCTATATCTCTGTAACTTCCTACCTGTATACCTCTCTGGGCCTTAAATTATAAATAATTCCAATTTATCTTTACAGGATGTTTTAGCATTGTCAGCCTAATCTCATACAAAAAGCCTGATTCTTAACCCTTTATTCTTGACTCATCACCATGAATCTGGCTTCAGACACTTAGTAGCTGTGTGACTTTAAGCAGCTTCTCCCAGGCCTTAGATTTCTCATCCATAAAAAGAGAAGGGAAACTGGATTAGATGGTCTCTGAGATCCTTTTCTACTCTATCATCCATACTCTATTTAAATGCTTCTTACAATGTGGAAGGTCATTACACTGGTGGACAGCTCTAATTATCTGAAAATTTCTTCTTATACTCGATAAAAATCCACTTCCCTATAACTTCCCCCTTAGGACAGAGGCAGAACAAGTGTAATTCTTCTTTCCCATGAATGATTTTGTGATTATTTGAGCATTAAAATCCACATTACAAAATGTTTCAAACAGTTTTCACACTCCTATAAACACAATTTCTCTCCTTAAATTTACATCTTATAAATAATTCCAATTCATCTTTACATGATATTTTAGCTTTTTCACCCTTTTTTTTTACAGATGGAGCTTGATTCTTAACCCTTTATTCTTGACTCTACATGGCTGGGGAGGATAGGTAGATGGCACAGTGCGTAAAGCAGTGGGCTTGGAACCAGAAAGCCTCATCACTCTAAATCTGAATCTGGCTTCAGACATTTACTCACTGTGTGATTCTGGACAAGTCATTTAACCCTGTCTGTCTTAGTTCCTTCATCCATAAAATGAGTTAGAGAAGGAAATGGTAAACTATTCCAATACCATGGCAAAAACAAAACAAAACAAAACACAAAACACTAAAAAAAAAAAAGTGGGGCCACCTAGAGTTAGACACAACTAAACTACAACTTCTGATTTTTGGTTGGCTATTTGCTTGGAAATATGCATTTGTTTATTCACTATTCTCTATAGTCTTTTGCATATCCAGCGCTTTCTAAATTCTTTAGAAAAAAATTAATGTAATCTAAGAACTAGTATCCAGATTTTGTTTTGTACTAGACTCATATCTCCTATGCCAAATATGTAAAGAGAGAAAATAGATTCCATTTTAGTCTCCTACCCTTCTTTGAGACTGGTAAGGAAAGGAACAAGTACCCATTCATAGGGTTGTTCTTCCTTCTCCTGCTCTCTTCAAAGTACATATCAAAGGATTTTGGCAGAAGATGGTCCAAATTCTAGACATAGCTATCCATGTATTCCACAAGATAATCCACATATTTATATATACATATTGTACACACACCCACACACACACACACACACACATCTTAGAAAGGCAAGGAAGGGGCAGAGTAGCTAGAGTACTGAATTTGAGTTTAAATCTGGCTATGTGTCCCTGAATCTCTTTGTGTCCCTGTACAGCATTATCAATCCTTGTACAGCATTAATGGGTCATTTATACCATCTCCAGTCAGCTGGACATCCCCTATAATCATTCTAATATTAGTAAAAAAATATAAATTACTTCAAATTCCAAAATTTTCTTGATCTTCAGTCTCTTTTGGGGATTCAAGTATTCAAATAATTTGTGATGAGTAAGTACTCGCTTTCTGGCTTTGAGAAATCTTGAGCTTTCTCTGGAGAGGGAAGTAAATTATTGGTTCCTTTTTTTTCACATATATCTCAAGCTCACCATACAGGCTGCTGAGTGAAATAGACAATAAGCATTTAAGCATCTATTGTATCCCAGGCACTGTGTTAAGAACTGGAGATACTAAGAAAGGCAAAAAAAAAAAAAAAAACAGTTCCTGCTCTCAAAGAGCTCACAGCTTAATGGATGAAGACACCATGTAAACAACTATGTACAAACTATATAAAGGTAAAATTGAACATTTTCAATAGAGGGTAAGCCCTATAATTTAAGAGAATCAGGAAATGCTTCTTGTAGAAAAGTAGAGTTTTATCTGAGACTTGAAGGAAGCCAGAAAAAGCAGGAGGCAGAGATGAGAAGGAAGCATACCAGGAATGAGGGACAGGTAATAAAATGCTTAAAATTGAGAAATGGAACGTCTTGTACAATTAACATCAAGGAGACCAATGTTACTGAATCAAAGGAGAAGGCTGAAAGGGGAGCATGGTAATGGATAACTGATAGCATATTATACATGATCCTTGAGATGATGCAGAGCTAAATGGAGGATGGACTAGAGTAAAGAAAGACTTAAAGAAGAAAGATCATTGTATCTTTTTAGAATATTTTCTTCAAGACCCAAATTGCCTTCTTCTCCATGAAGATTTCTCTGATACTATCTTCTTCCTTCTGCTCCCTGCTCCTATCTAAAAGTGATCTCTTTATGTTGGCAATGCACTAATTCTGCTCTGTGTGTAGTGAGTGTGTATGTAATGGGAGGGGAGTAAGTAGATCAATTTGTGGGAAAGGAAAAGGGATGTGAGAGATGCCCAGAAGTAAAAAAGAGGGTCCACCTTGGAGTTAGGAAAACTTGGGTTCAAGTATTACCTTAAACATACTAGTTATATGGCCAAGGACAAAATCACTTAACAAATCTCCCAGTGATTCAGGAAACTAAAATTATAAGTTACACAGCAGTTATCCACCTACGTGGATAGAGGGAGTTTCTAGTACAAAAAGTCTCCATGACAAAAAAAAAAATCTAAGTCATACAGACCTATATTTTGAATATACTCTGAATACAAGAGTCATGTTTTATTTATTATTATCCACAAGGTTTAGTCTAGTTTATTGTACACAGGATGCTCTTAATGACTATTTGTTTGAATTGAATTGAATCTATATGTCATTCTTATAACGCAATGATCCTTGCCCTCTATCCAAAACTCTGAATCTCGATTGAAGGGTTTCTTAATTACCTCAGGATTAGATTAGGATATATTCTATTCTCAAAGGAGAATAGTCATCTTCTTAGGTGTTTCTCTGGTGGATGCCAGAAAGATTCGATTGACTCTGTTCTGTCATTCTCTCAAGTAATTTCCAAACTCTCCAGGTCTAATTTCAATCTTCTGTTTGGGTGTGCAACCAGAGCATTCCCTGAAGAATTTCCAGTGAGGCAGTCAGCCAAGCAGCTTCCAAGCACTTGAATTCAGCCTTTTATGGATACAAAGTGATATAACATTAATTTTGCTCTAACTGGGTTTTCTATAAAACGAGATAAGTAGTATATATAAATAAGAGGAAAAGGCTCAATAATATGATTTTCCAAAAATTTTGCTTCCTGCTTCTCCCACATAAGTCTCACAGGGCTGCTGAAATAATAATGAATTTCATTAAGAGTATACCAGCAGCCATTGCCCAGCATGAACTAAGGAGGATTCTGGGATACTGCCATTGCCTTGCCAACAGTCAAGATACACATGAAAAGAATCAGTGTTTTCCTGGTGGGGTGCAGGGTTGAATATATATATTGAATGTTGAATGTTGAATAATATAATCCCTTGTAATTCAAAATTAGACAAACCTCTGGGGATTGGGTGGTATTCATGTTTGTATATTTATGTTTTGTGGAGGCTCAAAAATGTATACATATCAATTTGTTCTAATTTTTTATTATTCACTTATTCTTATAAATAAAATAAGGCTTCATCATCTGGCTGCCATCTCTCACAACAAGTTACCCCTTTACTGTCTGCTGTTTCCTTTACTTTTTCTTTGCTACCTAAATAAGCCTTCCTTTATTTTCCTCTTATTAGTTCTCAGGAAGTCCCATTCTTTTCTCTCTATTTGAAAATTCTAATCATGGAATCACCAATTAAAAGCAGTGTCTCATAGCTGTTGGTTATCTACTGTCATCAACAAGGTCATCCAACAATGATGGATAGATAGATCATTAGGAGAAAGGTGGATTGTAGTCTTTAACATTGCCATTAACTACTTATGTAACTTTGGACCAATCATTTCACTTTTGTGAAATTCATTTTCTTCATCTTGCCACAGCCAAATGGTATAGTGGATTGACATGCTGGACTTAGAATCAGGAGACCTGAATTCAAATTTTGATTCAGTCATTTTGTAGCTATATCATTCTAATCAAATCATTTAAGTGCTCTCAACTTCTATTTTCCCACCTGTAAAATAGAAATAGTGACCCACCTCCCTGAGTTGTGAGGATCTAATGAGATAACATGTAAAGTGCTTTACAAATCTTAAGGTACTTTGTAAATACTAGCTGTAATTATCTGTATGGTTGATAAAAACTTTCTTGCTTACTGAATAGAAGTATTGTGAAGATAAGATATCTGTTTCATAGAGGTAGACCTTGTCTGTGTTTCCTAGATTTAAATGCCAAAGAAATCATGTTAGATCTTAAAGTCTGTAAGCATACATCATAGCATGGCAATATATTAAGAAGAAAGACCTTTGAGACAGGACATTTGTAAGGCAAGTGTTTCCAATGGAACACTATAATAAAATTGGTCCATTTTTCCCCATCCCAATAAATATAATATTTCCCTAAATTTGTATTTCTAAGATGTGTAGAGAGGTTCTCTATGAATGTAATTGCCAATAATGTGAAGAATCGCAGACATCCAAACCTGATTTTCTGTTTAATCTAAAGAAATGAAGGAGTTGTGAATTTGTAATCAACCACTCTGAGTTTCACCCTTGACATAGAGGGGTCACGCTTCTCTGGGCCTTTGCAGCCTCATCTGAGAAATTAGGACTGGTTGATATTTGCTTTGCTGTCCTATAAATTTGGGGTGATGTCAATATGATCATCACTGCTTTTCTCTCATTCTATTAAATTCTGCTCCTTACTGATGGCAGCATTCCAGTATCCTCCTTGATTTCTGCTGGGATACTCTTAATGAAGTTCATTATTATTTCAACAGCTCAGTAAAGCCTACATAGGAGAAGCAAGGAGTAAGACTTTTGGAAAACTACATTATTGAGCCTTTTTCTTTTATACACACACACACACACAAACACACACACACACACACACACACACAACTGTCCCATTTTGTCTTATCCCATTTTGTACTTATCTTGCTAACATGATGCTATTCTTTGTTAAAATTCTTTAAAAGATTAAGAAGGGGAATGGGTTATTATGTGTATAAAAAAAGAAAAAAAAAAGGAATGAGTCTGAGTGTAAAAAGGGCAAAAGAGAATGATACAAAATGGTCCAAGAAAATCTGGGGGGCAAAGGGAGTAGATTATTTTTAGCTAAGGGAAAAACTTCACAGAGACAGTTAACAACTGAGTTAGACTTCATATTAAGAGAAGGATCTCAATGGGGAAAGACATAAAAGAAATGCATTTCAGGCATGAAGTAACCCACATGAATAAATGGAAGAGAAATAGTGAAGAATGAAATTGGGAACATTCAGACTTAAAACCAGAAGCTCTGACAGCCTATTGTTAAATTTTGATCGTGAGCATTTCACTATAGAAATTGACAAATGCTAAAAGTAAGAGCTCGATTTAGTGTTTTGCTAATTTTATCTAGACTTTTAAAAATGGAGAAAATGTTAATAATTCGGACTAAAACTTTAAAGTGTACCCTATGTATATCCCTCTCCTCCCAAGCTGGTTGTTAAATATTTGTCAGGCTACAGCTACTTAAAAGCTTCCTCTCTAGCTTCCTGGATGATAAGAAGGTTAATGGACCCATTCTCATATTCTTGCCTTCAATCTATCCTGATATGCATATGGTGATCCAAATAGCTAGACAACTCTACCCATTTAATTTAACAAAATAACAAAGTATTTATCAAATAGCTATAAAGTACTATGCTAGGCACTTAGAAAAGAAAAGAAAAACAAAAGGAAAAAAAGTCCTTTCCCTCAAGAATCTTACATTCTACAAGGAAGGCATAGTATATTTAAACAAATGCGTAAATACAATATAATTTGAAAAGGAAGAAAGTGCTAAATTACAACAGGCAATCTGGGAAGGCTGTTCATTGGAGACAGCATCTGAGATGAGCCTGGAAAGATTCAAAGAGACAATTATGAGAAGAGAATGTGTTCTAAGGATAAGATTATGTAAAGGCTCTAAGAAACTAAGATCCATGCTCAGACTTACAGGTACAGGTCCATGGTCTATTTCATCTCTAAGCAGATGTCACCTATACCACAGCTGTAGATTGTGTCTGTTTTCTGAACTTAAATGTTATTGTTTTAGGAAAAATATCCTTACTGAAGAAAAGACAGGTGGCAATGCTTGCTGAAGAGGGAGTAATCCAAAAACAGAAGTAGAATTTTGGCAATGGGAATGGCGTTTGGGCAGAACCTCTTGGAACCAAGTCAGGTTGATCACTCCAGAGCCCTGTGTTTAGGAGACGATCAAGTGAGTGACTTGAGGCAATCAGTGAGGGAAAAAAGGAGGTGATTAGTGTACATAGTGCTAAAAAAATATCCCCTAGTAAATCCTCCTATTATCAGTTAGTAAATCAATAAGTCTTTATCAAGTTCCAATTATGTTCCAGACACTATGCTAGAAGCTGGGGATAAAAAGAAAGGTAAAGGACAATTTTTATCTTCGCCACTAAGCAAAAGAATGTGACTGTCTCTCTTCCATTTGCCATAACTCTCAACCCCTTTTATAAAATTCTCTTGCCTTTCAAGTTTCCTTGTAGCCTATAACCTACATGTTTAGGAGGAAAATAGTGACATAACCCACTATAAAGTTTCTGGGTTCTTTTTTCTTTGAAATAAATCTAGCTTTTAAAAAATCTTCTTGTTTGTAAATATAGTGCTATATCATTAAAGTTGTTCATGGGACATTATTCAGAGAAAACACATCCCAGAAAGAAAATGCTGATGGCTGTGTAACACCCATTATATATGCATTTTTCTTAAAACTAGAAAAGTTCATCAATCAAACTCTTGGCAGTGCAATATTTGGAGAATAGACTGTTCTGATAAATTTGATCTTAGATACTTTTGGATCACATGATTACCAAAATGTAATTGTGTATGTATACACATATTTAATTTTTAAAATTTATTTATATCTATATTAGATAGATATAGATATAAATAAATTTTAAAAATTAATAAATAAATTTCAACCACTTCTATCTTTCTCTTTTCTATCTTTATATTTTCAATTCTTAGAACTGTTAAAATCTTTGAAAATAAGAATTACGTACAAATATTTATAACAATCTACACAGGCAAAGATGCTAAGACCATGTAAGATAAGAATAAGGTAAAAAAATTGATAAATTCTTTTTTGATAAATTAGCAGCAGAGAAAGTCAAATCTTAACCTTTTATATTCTCACTCAGCACCCTCTATGGCAAAGGAACACATTGGCTTGTCCTGTGCCTTAGCAATTTCTTTTTTGGGAGTATCAACATGACCCTCTATCATCATCCTGCTATTCTATGACAATAAGCCAAAGAAGTCAACTTAGTACCCTACCCTTTGTGGAGAAGGTAGGGTTCCTAGTTGTGGCAGAACAATACTGAGCAGCAGTGTTCAGCCAGAGAATTAAAAATAGAAGGAACTGGAACAGACTCCCAACATGTATGAGAAGATCCACCATGTCTGAAATAAATGGGATTTATCAATAGGTGGGATCAATTCTGTCCTCCATCCCACCTCCAGAAGTAACTTAGATTAGGTTCTGAGTAAAGTGAAAAATGCAATCTACTGCACTAGGAGAAATTGAAATAACTTTGAAGTTCAGTCCTCCAGAGATCAATCAGCAAAAGGGAAGGGGTCAGAAAGAAGGTAATAGAACTATATAAGGAAGGAAGACTGAAATAGCTAAAAATCTCAAGTGGAAAAAACTGTTTAAAAAAAAACCTTTATCATAAGAAAAAATAAATAGGGAAGATATAATAACAAAAAGGAAGATGCCTTTGGGACATGTAAATGGATCTACTCATCTCTGAATAAATATTTCAAGGCAAAAGAAAATGAATCAATTCCTTATGAGACAAAGAACCCTGTTAACTCCCAAGAGGGGATAAAATCACAAAAGGTTATTCCCAAACAGTTCAAGAGATAAGAATTATGATAGTATAATTGTGAAGGCATAATTAATTTTTACACAGCAGAAATAATTGGTAACATAGAAAAGCTTGGACACACAATAATGAATCTCTCCTTAGGAATAAAAGAGCAACTGCTTGGGAATGTAAATATATAGAAAATAAAGGACAATCTAGAAGAAAAGAAGCAAAAAGCAATAATTGTTCAAAGAAAGCATGATCTCTATACAAGTAAAATATTAATTTCAAAGAAAGACCATATAAAAACAATGTAAGAATCATAAGTTTTTCAGAAGAACATGACAAATTTTTTAAAAAAAGAACACTATAATGTGAGAAATAATATGAAAAGTATCTCAGAATTTCTGGCCACAAATTACAAAATGATAATGAAAAGAATTAACAAATCATCACGATAAAAAAAAAAAAAACGTACACTATAAACTACAAAACAAATTGTCATGAAATTTAACAATTCTAATGACAAATCAAAAAGATCTTAAAATGTAAAGAAAAGAAATTTTGAAAAATGTAAGATTATACTGCACTTACCAAAAACTAGAGGAAGGAATTGAATAATGCATTGGGGAAAAAAAGAAAAAAGCTCACAATGCAACAGAAAGTATCATGCCCTAATCAATAATGGGAAAAGTAAACACTTGAAAAATGTTTATAGAGACTTGGATATTTATTAAGTATATAACTTGGGCAAGAATTAAACCTCTGTTTGCCTCAATATTTTTAATTACAAAATGGGGATATAACAACTTCTTCCTCCCACTGTTGTTGTAAGGATCAAATAAAATGCTATTTAGAAACACTTAGTACAGTGCTTTGCTGATAATAGGTGCTTCAAAAATACTTGTTTCCTTCCTTTCTTTTTAGAAAAAGACACAGAAAATTTAAAAAAAACCTAACAAATAAAGAGAGATTTTATTTAACTATGAAATAGAAGGGGGAAGAAGGGAAGATAAGTATACAAAAAATTTTCTTAAAGAAATTAATAAGTTAGGTAAAACTTTAAATTTCACAGATAACAAAAGTGTGGAGCACTTGAGGGTTAAAGGAAGAAAACTAGTAAATATAGAATTGCCTTACAGGAGTTAAACTAAAATAACTAAAAAGATAAAAAAAAAAAAAACCTCCTATCTTTGCAGGAAAAAAAAGGAACAAAAAAAATCAAATTCAGAGGGGAAAATGGCATGGAGGAATACTAATACCTAACTCATACCATTAAATATGAATGGATTAACCAATCCAATGAAAAACAACAAAAAGAGAAATTGGATATGAAAACCAGACCCAACAATCTTTCATTTACAAAAAATATGTATAAAAAGCAAAGACATGCATAAAATAAAAATGAATGAATGAAACAAAATTATTATGCGTCAAGTGAATCCAAAAAAAGAAAAGTTGAAATCAAAGTGAAAACAAAAATTCGAGTCCTTTCCAAATTCTTCTTTTTTCCCTTAGCTTGGAAGTTTTACCTAACATTAATTTCTTTTTGTTTTATCTAGTTATCAGTCTTCTACTCAGTTTCATAGGGAATCAAAATCTCACCTTTCTCTTCTCCCCAACTTGTTTTGTTAAGGTTTTTTTTTTCCATTTTCTGTATCATTTTTTAAAGAAAAAAGAACAAAAAATAGGAAACAAGGAACTTCATTTTACTTAAACAAAGAAAGGATAGATAATAAATCAGTATCAATATTAAACTTATAAACTCCAAATATATCTAAATTCATAAATAAAAATATAAGACATAGACAAGAATGGCAGGAGATTTTAAATATTCTTCTCTCAGTTTTGGACAAATCAAATAGAAAGCTAAGTAAATTGGACAACATGCTAGAGAAAGTAGAGCTAACAGACTTATCTCCAAGTAGTAACTAACATAATTATTTTCCAGCATCACACAGAATTTCTATTAAAAATTAGTGCACTTAGGGCACAGAGATATTACTAATAAATATTAAGAAGCAGAACTAGCTAATATATGCTTTGCAGACCATAACAAAAGGAGAAAAAATAAATGAAGCAATAAGTAATAATCATAATAACAAAATAAAAGAACAAATAGAGACACAGACCCAAATGAAAACTTATTAATGAAATTCTAAATAACAAGTTGTTCAAATAATTGATTATAAAAACAACAATTATGTAAAAGAAAATGATAATAATAATAAAACAACATACTACAATTTCTAGTATGCAACTAAAGTACTCCTCAGGGGAAAATTTATATCCCTAAAAACATATGTTAATAAAACAGAAAAGGAGAGAATAAATGAAATGACTATGCATTTGGAAAAAAGTGGTCAATAAATAAACACAAAAGAGGAAATAACAAAAATTCAGAGGAGAAATAGATAAGACAGAGATAAAAGAACTAGAGAAATGATCGACAAACCAAAAGGTAGTTATTTTAATTACAAAACATTCCTTTAAAAAACCCAACTTAAATAGCTGGAAGAACATTCAATATGGTATCTGAACCATGCTAATATGGCAAAAAATAATAATAATTTTTAATTTTAAATTGACAAATCTACAGTTTAATACTACACTAATCAAAATATCAAAAGAATGCTTTACAGCATTTGACAAAACAATAACAAAATTCATTTGGAGAAACAAAATGTCTAGAATGTCAAGGGAAATTATTAAATTAGGTAGAAAGTAGGAATGAAGGCAAAATAGCACTTCTGATGATCAAAATACATTATAAAATAACAATCATCAAAACCTCTTGTTGGTTAAAAATAGAGAAGTAAATCAATGAGACAAACTAGACAAGGGAGAATCAGTAACAATAGATCTCAATAACCTAATGTTTGATAAACTGAAGAATATTAATTATGTAGGGACTTGTAATTTGATAACTTCTAAGAAGATTTGTAGTCTGACAAAAATTAAGCTTGGAACAACATCTTACATCATATTCCACAATAAACAAATTGGATATATGAAATAAATATCAAAAATCACTGTTTAAAAAATTAATCCACATATCTTTTATAGTTATAAGTAAAAGTATTCTAAATATAACAAGAGATAGAGGCAATTACAAAAAATAAAATAGATATTTGGTTATATGAAATTGAAATGCTTTTACACAAGCAATACATATCTTGTACACACACACAGATATGTCTCTACACATACATACACATCTCTATACACATACACATACACATAGATGTATATACATGCACACAAATATAATTAGTAACTATACATGCATACATATGCAGATATAATTGTGTATATGTACTGCGTAAATATATATTCATACATGTGAATTTTTTAAAATTTTGTTTTAGAGCTAATTGTGATTCAGAATAAAGCCTTTATTTTTTCAACCTTCTCAGGATATCCTTCTTAATATGCACATTAATATTCATTAGTCAATTTTTCGTTCCTAGAAAGTAGTAAACTGACCAGCCAGGACAGCAGTGCCATCTATCACTGAGTAGCAGTTTACATTCTTCTTTCCTATAGAACACTGAGGTGTGATTAAAGCAAATAAGGACCGAAGGTAAAATATTTCCTCTGCTTAGATCATATCCAAGCATTTAAAAGAGTGATGCCAGTATAATTTTGAATGAAATGCTTCTTCTTCAAAGGAATGTACAAGGAAAAAATCTCTTCTATCTGAGGATTGACTAAATTTTTACTGAATTGTAAGTTTATTTAAAAATTTTCCATCTTTCTGGTTTTTTATCTAATAGATTCATGAGCAGATTTATAGAAAAAATCATTTTATGAATTCTACAACCAATTCTTTGATTTAAAAGCTATGTGTAAAATATATTCTGAAAGCTTTTGGGGATGTCTGGCATTATCATAAACTTGTCCTGTTTTATACTCTTATTTTTTCAATATTCCGAGGTCTGTTAATCATATAAAGAAATAAAATCAAATCTCCCAATTTATATTGTCATTAGCATTATATAATGAAATAGGAAAATTCCTTTTGCATTTTCTCTCTCAGGTAACCTGAAAGTTCTTGACCTCGATAAAATATCTTGAAAAACATTCTTCATTGTTAAGTGTATGTTCCATTTTGTTAAGACTTATAATTTGATACTTACCAAAAAAGTATCAAAAGATAGAAAAAAGAAAGGAAAAACAAAACCTTTATTCTTCTAGCCTCATAAAATGGATTAAAAAAAAAAAAAAAAAAAAGATGGATGTGGCAAAGAAGCCAAAAGGAACTTTGTTAGTATCCTAATTTTCTTTACAATTCAAGAAGATAAGGGGTAAACAGTTGAGCAAAATTAAGTTTTCAAAATAGAAATGGAAGAATAAATACATTTTAAAATTTTATTTATTTAACATTTTCCCAGTTACATTTAAAACATTTGTTTTTAAAACTTTTGATTTCTATATTCTTTCTCTTATCCACACACCCAGCCCCCATTAGGAAACCACATGTGAAGTTATGCAAACCATTTGCATAAAAGATATATTGTGAAAGAAAGTATAAATCTCCCATCCTAAGTTTTAAAAACCCTTAAGAAAGAGAGAAAGTTCTCTGAGTACCGATAAGATTTTTCATTATAAGTCCTACATAATAGTTATGGATCATTGTACTACTGAGAACAGCAAAATTATTTACAGCTGGCCATAGCAGAACATTGCTATTACTTTAGGTGTAGTACATTTCACTTTGTTTGAGTTCATAGAGGACTTTCCAGGATTTTTTTTTTCTGAAAGCATCCTGCTCATAAATTCTCATAAAATAATAATATTTCATGACAATGTCATACCACAATTTATACAGCTATTCCCCAATATATGTACAGGTTTTTTTCCTTTAAAAAAAAATCTCTTTTGGTATTCATGCCTAGTAGTGATATTGTTAGGTTAAATGATAATGCATGAATTTATAGTCCTTTGGACATAGATCATATCTTTTGATCAGCTATCAATTAGGCATGGATCCAATTTTTCATAAATTTGACTCAGTTGCCTCTATATTTGAAAAATAAAACCTTATCAGAGAAACTTGCTTCAAAATTCTTTTTGCAGTTACGATTAACTATGTTTTCCCCCCGTTTATTGTTGAATGAATATATTTTGAAATAATATATTCAAGTTATCTTGATAAATACATTATATGTAATACACATATATTTATATAATTGAGGAGAGAGGCATTGTAGCATAATGAATTGAGAATTGGCACAGGGTCAGGAATATCTACATTCAAATTCTGCCTCTATTCAACCCTGGCAAGTCATTTTTCACCTTAGTGGTCCAGAGAGCCCTCTAAGAGTGACAACCCTAAGAGTGAATCCCACAAGTTTTAAAACAAGGAAAGATTTTAACTTGGATGGTCAAACCAGGAAGTATGAGGAGAAAAATAAGCAGAAGATTGGTGCTTGTAGCCGTGGAGGGTACAGCACCTGGGAAAGAGCTAAGGAAGCTTTTTTTTTTTTTTTTTTTTTTTTTTAGCCTTTTACTGATTTTGCTGGCCAAAGATTACAGTAAACGCCTATGTGTCTGGCATAGGAGGATCAATAGCAACTGAATTTGGTGCTGCCCCTTTGGGGTGAGATTTGGGGATGGAGCAGGTGATTTTGCTCCTTTTTTAGTGTAAAAAAAAAAAGATCCCATCAATCTATGGGGAAGAGACATCTTATAACAGTTAGGAAACAATTTAGTACTTCAGCTTTTTAGGCAGGGCTGCAGTAAGCAGCCTGCCAGCATTCTCACCTGTTCCCATTTGATGGAAAATTAATACACTGGTGTGAATGGAACAGTGTTCCTTAATCAGTGAAAAAATTCAGGCCTACTGATACACTCCTGAAATGCAGTTTGGTGATATTTATCCAGATTTTGCCTCCCAATAACAGAATCCAGGATCAAGATGCTCCTCCAGAAATAAAAGAGAGGGGGAGCCACAGATAACCCTAGAGAACTTCTAAATTTAACTTTATGTATTGAAATTTTTTTTTATTTTTGATGGAGATGCACTCGGTCCAGCAGACAGGTTTCATAACCCATGGAAAGGGCAGTTTTTAGTGAGAGCAACTCCACCAACTTTAGATAATTCACCGGGTGATGTGGAGAGATCCAGAAAGTAATTAATGGAGGGGACCAGATAGGTTAACTCCTTGAGGGAGAGAGTTTGCTTGTATCTCAACAGATGGAAAAGGAACCCGAGGGTTACCAATGAGCCATGTCTGAATTGTCCATCAGAGAGGGATGGAGAGGTGGAAGACGAGGCAAAGGGGAAGACCCAGGAGGCATCAGGTGGTTCCATCACTAACTGTGCCCACCAGTGAGGTAGCCTGGTAGTTAACCCTTTGTGTAATCATGAACATCAAAAATAATTATCAATAAGACTGATGTAGGACTTTAAAACCTGCAGGAATCATTGGATTCCCTGACAATTAAGTCAATAGATTGCTTTTGGACTATGTCTTGGCTGCTAAAGGAGATGTATATGTGATTGTGAATTGATAGTTATTTTTTACACCTTCCTTCTGGGACTCATGGAATCTTTATAGCATTTTGTTTATTCATATTGTTTGTTGTGTTACTACTTGCTTGTATGATATTACAACTTTCCTGTGTGATTCCTCCAATGGTAATGGATTTAACCACTGGTATATACCTGCTTCAATTTAAAACAAAAACTCTGGGTAAAGTATAAGACCCTTCAGCCCAAAGAGAACCAGCTAACAATGTCTGCTTCAGCTCCCCATCTCCCCTAAGGGTTTTCAGCCTTCCCGAGAAGTCAGGGGGGTGGTGACAACCTGTGTTGAGATTGAAGCAGAGTGATACTAGGTGGAAGAGTGATACCAGGTGGCAAACTACACGCAATAGCAAGTTGGTTATGTGGTCCCATGTGCTAAGGTTTTGTTACATTATAAAAAGGGGAAAACCCTTGAAATAAATGGACTCCATTTTTCCACCATCCTCAGGAGTCCCATCTCATCATTTCTCCACTAGGAAAGTATATTTTAATCACCCCGGTGTGGGGGCTCTAGAAAGCAATGGTATGTTTTTGTCACCCCAACTTGGGGACTCTAGAGAGCAGGACTCAATATTTTAATCACCCCAATTTGGGGGCTCTAGAAAGCAGAACACAACAATATGGAATGAGAAGGTGTGAATAGATCACAACCTGCATCAGTAGAAGGAGTACTCACAATGGTGAAATATTAATCCACTGGTGAACTAAAGTAATAGTGTAGTTAGTTGACTCCTTTTCTGCTCTCTAAAGTAAATGAACTCTATGTACAGTTAAGCAAAAATAACCATTTGCCAACATTCCCAAAGTTACTATAAAACAGATCATAATAAGTACATAAATTGGTATCTTTTTATTGATTCCTAGAATAGACATAGCATTGATTCAAAAGTTCTAAAATATTACACATCAGATTCTGTATTACCTTTTAAGGGAGATACTCCCAGACATATGCATTTCACAATTGGCCCAATAACCATGAAAAATAAGAATGGTAGATAGAGAAAGGTAAAGGAAAGATGCTTTCCAATATTCCTTTAGTTCATGCCCAATCCTCAATTTTTTACTAGATGTTTGGAATAAGGAACCAGACATAGGGACCCTGAGAGAAAGAGTGAGCTGTTATCATAGATCATCTTCTAGACTGGATGTTATCTTATAGCTGGTTCTCATAATATCAATGTACTGTAGTTAAATACAAGTTTATTGCTGTCCCTTTGTCCATCAGAAAAACTTCTGGAGGCAATTGAGGTCCCAGGAGATGATAGATAGCATAGGAGAGTGGCCCTCATATACTTATCTCGAGTCTTCTTCCAAATCCAGTCCTGTGGATGGCCCTCTACCAGACCTTATAACTCAGGCATGCAAGTCAGGCTCTGGAGGAAATTATGGATGAGCAACAAGGACTGGAGCCAGAAGTAGAGCTATAACCATTTCTAGTGCCAACAAATGAAAGAGACAAAAGACTGGAGAGGAAAGCCAAGAGCTTGACTGAGAGTGAGGACACAGGACAGAGTTAGGGCTAAAGGGTTAAGATATTAAGTGGTCATATAGTAAGATTAGAAACAAGGCCAAGGGACAGTCCCTGAGGGAGGTCTGGTGAGGGCCTTTCTACTGTGCCGTCAGTTACACGTTCCTCTCAACTGCCCACTCTAGAAATTCTATTCCCACTGAGTGCAAGCAGATTGTGGGACAGTCACCAAGTAGAACAACCTACAAGACCACCGGAGAGGCTTCCCTAACACTCAAGCCAGGAAAAACAATCACGGAAAATGATTCCCAAACCAAATTGTGTCTAATATCTCTCTGTTTTCACTTGATTAATGGACCCAGGCTCAAAGAGAAGAGTTCCTTTGTCCTGCACCCTGGGTCCGAGCCCCACTCTCTATACTACCATCATCTTCTCTGGATGCTGTGGTCTCCACTAAAGGGACAATACAAGGTGAAATGCAGCCATTTTGTTGGTCAGCAGCAGCTCAGAAGCAAGATGTCTTAGCGGCAACATCCAGTAACGCGCTCTTTGCCAGCACCCACATCCCAGATGGCTTTCAGACCTTAGTGTCAGGCCAGTGGAGACAGGGCTTACTATTAGAAAATATCGTGAGCAATTTGTGAGAAACTTGTGAACCTGCTTTTTTTTTTTTTTTTTTTTTTTTTTTTGATTCTTCAACCTAATCATTTGTGTTTTAAAAAGCTGCCTCTGGATTCAAGTAAAAGGGGGACAGTGAAACAACCAGATATGGCCTGCATCATGGAGGAAAGTGGAGGTGAGGAACCTCATTTTCTCAGACATATCTCATGTGTGTGGGGGGGAAGGGGGAAGATGGAGAGAGAGGTAAGAGAGCTAGAGATGAAGAGAAACAGAAAAAGCAAAAAGAACAGTGAAAAAAAGAGACAAAAGAAGAAAGAAAGTAGGAAGTTCTGAGCCTTAAATGTTTTAATACATTATGTGCTAAAGGGAGATTGAGTAACCAATTTTACTCCTTTTATTACAGCATATCTAGACTAATGTTAATTTGTATGCAATTGTAAACATCTCAGACACTGTTTAGAGCTTTCTTTCTCTTTAAAGGTTTGCAGACCAACAGGGGATTATTTTTTTAAAATAAAAATTCCTGATTTAGTTTTAACTATTCGTGACTACTCTGGAGATAACTGAATAAAGGAGAGAGTGTTCAGGAGGTTTTTCAAGTAGCAAGCAGAGAAGAATTTGAAAAAAAGAAAGAAATGATACAGTCAGTACAATTATGAATGTTCCAAACTAGTGGGTCAGTTTCTAACCTGTTTCTCCCTGAAGTATATAACAAACAGAAAGAGAAAACAGTCTTTTAACTAGAACATTGTTAGAAGAGAAACAGAAAACCATTTGTCCACCTTGAGGAAGTGTGTATCTGGTTTAAGTAGCTATTGAAATTAACTCTAAATGAAAACTAAAAAAGTATTTTTCTATTTAAAAAGAGCCTCCTTAATGAGACATGTGTAGGACTTTGGAGACTGTGGATTTCCAAAATAAATTGTTTAAAACAGATTTTAACCAAAAATATACTGCCCATTTCAGTCTTTCATGTTTTATGGTGGGGGAAAAGATATATCTATGCCCTATTCTTTCCTCCCACCCATAAAACAGAGCCTGATAGTAGATTTAATTAACAGTTGTTTGATTTCAAAAAATTAGCCCATAAAAATGACCTAAAGAGAGGTTCAGCATAATTTTAACCTTTTATCACCATGTACCTCATTTCTTCATACTTAAATTGAAGTTGTAAAGAAAATGATACTTCTGTCTTGGAATACATTAATTAGCCTTTACAACCCTTTATGGCTTCCAACTGACAAGATTATATTATTTACATAATTGCTAAGCCTAAATGTATGTCTCTTTTAAGAAGTCTAATATTATATGGAAAATTCCAGATTCAGAAAACAAGTAAATTAGGGAATGTCATGTTTTCCAGAAAGCAAATGATTAAATTCTTTTTAAAAGTGAACCTCCCTTTTAAATTTTAATTGTGATTTGATTAATGTATAACCTAAAGGGACATATCTGGTATATACAAGGAGGTGAGATCCAGAAATATGATTGTGCAATGGCATTCATGAATTTTATATCTCAAGTTTGAGTGAAAAAATGTATTGGGAAAATTTATTGCCTGCCTTGATTAATCTATATACTTTGGGACCACTAAGGTCCAGTTTTAAAGATAGATAGGGGAGGCCTACATGATCTGATGTTGCTGGTTTCTTTGAGGGGTCTTCTTGTACTCAAACACCTCTCCGAATAGGCATACCAAGGTCTGAAATTCCAACACACCAGGAAATTTATTTCTTTGATCATTGAAGATTATATAGTCTTTCAGACTATTTTAATAAGATAGTAATTACCAAGAAGAGTTTACACATTAAGATATTATCAACTAACATCAATGATGATTGGTTTAGAGCAAGATATTATGGGAACAAAACACACAAGAGCTGCCTAGACAGAAACTGAGGGATGGGTATGAGAGGATATTAAAGGGGGAAGATGAAAGATTGCCAAAGATGATTTTACTCATTTTCCATAAGGATGGTCATGACTAATAGGACTAAAGTAGTCAGGAATAAAGTTATAGGCAGGAGAATTAAAATTCCCATGGGATAGTGTCTTTTGAATGTCAGAATAAGAAGAAATGAGTAGGCTCTTGCCTGCTCGATGAATAGAAATTGAGCACCTTGTCTATTTCCTTTTTGAGGCAATAAGTGACTTACTCAAGTTCACACAATTAGTAAGTGTCTGAGACTGGATTTGAACTCAGGTCTTTCTGACTCCAGGACTATCCCCTGTGCCACCTAGTTGTCCCTACTTTGTCTGTTCTTCTGGATACCTTGACTTATGAATTGCATATTCCCCAAGTGGCCTCATGACATAATAGATCAAGAGCAGTTCTTGACATTGGAAGGCTTGATTCAAGTCTTGTCTCTGGCACGCACTAGCTGTGTGACTATGAAAACTATATTTAATCTTTCAGTTCCCCAGGGAATGCTCCAAGAGTACATTTGGAGATGTGCTTCTGATGAATTACTGAAGGAAGCTTCAGAACCAAGAGTTCTCTGCATTAATGAAACCATGGGTCTGTACCAACAGGATTGCTGTTTAATACATTCTGAGTTCACTGAAGGCAAGATCTACATCCTTGCCATTTTCTGCAGAATACCCATCACACAGACCATAAGATCAATAGATATTTGTCAAAATGTTTGCCAAAATTAAATTAAACTTGGTAATGATTATCCCTGGGACATTTCAGCAGAGAGCTCAGCATCTCCTTTTGATTGCCTTACAGAAATTTCCAGAGATATTCACATTACTCTTGGTATGCTGGACAAAGAGGACAATGAAGGCAAGGTATGGTAAATTTACAACAAAATGCAATTGTAGAATCATAGATTGTTTGGTTAAAAAGGCACCCTTCATTTTATATATAAAAGAATGGAAATTTGAAGAAAAATAACATCCTTGTTCACAGTTTTCAGATCTGTTGTAAAATTTCATACCAATCCCTTTTCACCTAGACACTGTAATTTCTTTCCAAATTCCATTTATCTCCAGATTAGTGATACTTCATATGGTGCTATCTTTTCCATGAAACAGCAGCTTTAATAGAAATCTTAATTAGTTTCAGATGATTACATTTAATGATATTTTAACAATCACAGAATCCAGTTCTCTTCAGACTTAGTGCAAATGGCATCCTTTCCAGTGCCATTTTTGATGTCTTATTTCAAACCATTAAATTTATGTTCTGATTGAGCCTTCATCACAGTGGTGAGGTGCTCTTATGTTCTCAAAAGCAAGGGTAGTAGAATATAAGCTCTAGTATGTCTTACCAAGGTGGAAAAGATTGAATCAGGGGTCCTCAGACTTTTTAAATAGGGGGCCAATTCACTGTCCCTCAGACTGTTGGAGGGCCGGACTATAATAAAAACAAAAACTTTGTTTTGTGGGCCTTTAAATAAAGAAACTTCATAGCCCTGGGTGAGGGGGATAAACGATCTCAGCTGCTGCATCTGGCCTGCGGCCGTAGTTTGAGAACCCCTGGCTGGCTGTAGCTAAATTGAGATACAAGCTCATCAGCAAAAAATTGCCCATAAAATGGTAGTTATTTTATTTATTTTATTTTTAACTTAGAAGCTCATGAAATTTTTAACTTTTAGTGGAGAAGCTTTGTCTTCTTAGAAGAAAAAAGTAGCCACTTTGAAGAAGTTGCAGATCTTTTGAGGCATAGAAATATATCAACTATTGAAACATTGAAGTATGTGAGAACTATATTATGTGTTGCTTAAAAATAATTAAATTATTCATTTAGTAAAATTAAGACTTCCATTGAAGCTGTTTATAGCAAGAAAGGGGAGAATAAGCCAATAAATCACCAATAATCAAATAACCCAAATAGAAAGCCTCCTTAATTTTGTCATTAAGAGATTCCTGGAAAGATCCCAAAATATCGTCCTGTATAGGTTTTGCAAATCTCATCAGATATTCATTCTTTTGGGTTTCCAAGTTAGTTCCAACTCTTAAGAGACCCTTCTCCAGTTCTTCAATGGATTCATGACCTCATTCATTGATATAAACAGTCCCTCTCTCAATGCGGATTACAACTCATTTGTGCTCTCTTGTCCTGGGTGATTCTAAGTCATATTCTGCTATATATCTTCTACAAAGTTTTTATTTAAGCAATATATTTCAGAGATGTTATTGTATCACTTGGATTATCCATATGTTGTTCCTGGCTCTGTCAGGTCTACTTCTCTTCCTAGTTCTAACTGATGATTCTAATGCTAGAGACATCACTGTATAATAGGTTAAAACCTGGTCTAACAATAATTGGATGTTAGAACTGTTCAGATTTAAAAACCTAATGAATGTCTTAGTTTAATAATGTTTATACCAGCTTCAACATTTCTGTAGGTTTTTTTTAAGTTATCACATTATAAAATGACAAACAAACATTTTGAAAGGGTGCTTTTAAAATTATCAAATTTTAGCATAATTATCTGAGATCATTGTGTGTTGTGATTTCGTCTATGGCATGACAGAATTATCAACCTCTCATTCTTTTTATTACCTCATTTATTACGAACCAATTAAGACTATAAACCAAACAAGGCAGTCTGATACCAAGAAATCCATGTATTACAAATATGATAGCTTCACTTGATAGAACATTAGCTTAAAATAAACATTTGAGAATAACTTATTTTTACTGAATATGTACAGAATTCTATTTCAGAGGGGAAATTGTGTAAATTGTCAAGTGATCATATATAAAATGCATTTAGAAAATAGGCACAGTAAGTGCTGGTTATATAAAGGTACCAGATACAAAGCATACACAAATATATGAGTTCATATATTTCTCATGAATGTAAATGTATCATGCACTTGTTTGAATGTACTTATTAAATTTCTTATATTTTAAATGTGCTTATCACACCATTAAAATCTTCATTTTAAAATAGTTGGTGAGCTTAATGAAAATGACAGTTTCAAAAAAAAAAAAAAAAAAACCTGGTCTAAGAGTCAGAGCTGACATCTACTGGCTATGTGATCCTAGAAATAACATATAACATTTCAGTCCTTTGGGAAACTCAAGCTCTAAGTTGTAGAACAGAACCATGCATCACTGAAATTCCATGTCTCAACTATTTCTTATATAAAAAGTATTAGAAAATGTTCTAGTTGATTTAAATTCATTACACAGTTGATTTCTCCATTTTTTTTGAGCAAACTGCAACTTTATTTCTTTTGAGCTGGTGGTATTACAAGACCCATAACTATATAGCATCATAAGAAGAATATTTTTGTTATAAAAGATAGATTTCTGTATTGAGAAGCAATTTGAGATCATTAAAAATACTTCACAATTTGAGCTATTTTAATCTTCTTCAATTTTCAAACCAACTTTTTATTCATATTCAGAGTCTAGTTGAGATATGTATATTACAAATGGATTAACTAAACATATTAACCATTCAATTGGATGTCATAGTCTCAAGAATTTTCACAAATTTGTTTTTTCTTATATGAGTTGTTAGGTTGATCTCTTTTGAATAATCAGACATCTCATTGATGAGGTACTATAATGTTTGGGGTCTTGGTAACAATTATTACGTTGCTGTCCACAAAAATTGATCATTTGGAAGACCTCAACTGTCAGATGACTTTCATCATAATCTTGAAAATCCTGACAGGCATATATCTACTTTTATTATGCTTCAGTAACTGGAAGGATTGAATGGAATAATCTTTGTACTTGGATTTATTAAATAATCCTACATCATCTCAATGTGAGCATTAAGCAATGTTGGAGGAGAACCTTTAGAGCTATGCTTTTGCTCTATCAAGTCAAAGCTTTTGAGGCATGAAGGTATTTATAACATAAGGAATGGACTTTTGTATTCTATCTTTTTGTCAATTGTGTGGCTGTAAATATGTGATCTGCTATAGGGAATTATTTGTAAATACCTGTCTATATGACTCTTCGTACTTTTATCACCAATATCCTACATACATTTGTAGATCATTCTTATAAAGAATATTATAGTAAGATGAGAAATTGGGAATATGAATCATTAGTTAAAGATATCTTCTTTGCCATCTTTTTGGAATAGTGATGTTTGGTGTATTTTTCTCCATGCTTTTGCTATCTTTACTAGCTTAAGATATTATTTAAAATGAATGCTCAATGATTTCACATTTATGTTGTCTCTAGTATGGAATTTCACCTGTGTAGTTGATCCAATCTATTTCTTCCAAATTCAAAATCTTATATTCTTTTCTTTTTCCTCTTATCTTGGTCAAAATGTACATTCCATTGTTTTTAATGATGGAAATATATCATTATAGGATCAATGACAGCTAGGTGATATTTTTCATCTATTTGTCCTACTGAGGGTTTTATATATGAATGCCTTTCTTGAAATAGTATGGCTTTCTCATGCAAAGCTTTCTGATGAATTGTTTCTTGCCACCACTGACTTTCACTGTTTAATGAAGCAATATTGCTTATAATCTTCCACCATTCTTTTCAATAATAGTTAATAAATAAGTTTGTAAACAAAGCTAGTTTTGTCTTTGACTATCATATTTCTCCTAAATCCATGGTCTCATCCTTGAGTTTGAGCAAGCAGAAGCCCCTGCACCATTGGGTGTCTGAGAGCTCAATTCCCTTCTCTGGGTATCCTTCTGTTCCTTCTGATTCCATGATTCCAGTTTACCTTTTTCCCATAGTTCACACTGTGATCCCTTGCCTCTTACTCAACTTTATGATTTTGTGCTAAAAATATAACCCACTATTCATTCATTCTTCAAATTTGATGTTGATATTACTTTTGCTCTAATTGATGATTAGACCACAACTAATATTGATACAATTCCTACACCAGAAATTAGTAGCATTTCATCCTTTAAGATATAGTCACTTTCATTTCTTGTGTTATTGTCTTGTGCTTACTATAGCTATTACTTCCTGATGTTTTTCTTCAAAAAAGTAGTTGTGATATATGGGTTTGAAACTTCTCAGTTCTCTACAAGTCTTTAATCACTTTTCTTAAACAAAACCATATTTTCCAACATAATTTTCACTATCCTCCCCTGTTCCTCCACTCTGAGTATCGTTACATTTTTTCTTAATTTAAAGGACTATATCTAATGGTTTATAAAAATTTTCCATCTCTTAAGCCTTTAACAAAAATGTTAGCAGAGAAACTTTTAATTCTTTTCAAAGTGCACTTCTTGCTTATGCTCACTGTACCATGGAATAGTTATTAATGTCTGGGTATATAATAAGAGCAAGTTCATGAATTCTTTTGTTTTTATCTATCTAAGGAAAAGTTGTCAGTTATCTTTCCATTTGGCTGCTTTTGTCTTCTGATTTTGTTTATCAGAATAATGTCAATAGTAATGTCATTAACTCTTCAAATAGTATGTCAGTTCGTTGGTCATTGGAGAAAGATCTCAAATTTTGAATAACAATGAAATTTGATATTAACCATGAAGCTAATATTAACAATATTTGTTGTTGAGTTATTTTCAGTCACACCTGACTTTATGATCCCAGTTAGAATTCTCTTGGCAAAGATACTAGAGTAGTTTGCCATTTCCTTCCCCAGCTGAAGAAGAGCTAAATTATTTGCTTAGAGTCACACAGCTAATAAATGTCTAAAGTCATATTTTTAACTCAGGAAGATGAATTTTCCTGACTTCAGCTTCAGCACTCTCTCCCTGTGCCACCTAGTTGCCCCTAAAAAGTGTGACATTTTTAATGTCTCCTGTCCTATTTTCACAACTCCATTACAGAAGCATGACAATGGTACATGAGATCAAGATGTTCTCTGCTTTTTTTGTTCTATGCTTGGTCATGGTCAAAAAATCCATCAGCCAGTAGTCAGCCTACTGGAGGTGAGTCACTTTGCTTTTAATCAGGTTGGTCCTCTGACTTCTAACTTAGTGGGGACTGACCTTGAAACTTTTGCAATGGGGTGAATCCAGTCATAACTTTAACATCACTAGCATGGTCTTCAGTGATTCCAGCTCACCTCCACACTATTAGACATCAGAGTAGGATTTTATGGAAGAATCCTCCTTATTAAATATTAAATACCCCAGAATGGGAAATATGGAAAGACTTTTACAAGTTTGCCTTCATAAGCTGGAAGAAGGGGTGGTGGGTGAAGGAGCAGAGTAGAAAGAAAAGTGCTTCTCCTACCTACTATGTATGGGTATAGTAAAAATGACCAGACCTATGTGGTTTTTTTTCTCAGCAGCCTTTATACTAAAAGTACAATCAATAGCTTTTGTTAATTGTTACTATAGCACATCTTCTTTATACCCCCAGGAAAGCTGAACAACTTGAGGATGAGAATAAAACCAAGAGAATTGCTTCAAATCAGTAGCCACAGCTACAAACTATCCCAGACCACCCTAGCCTGAAAGATGTCTGAGAAATGTAATCCTTAGTAAATTTGTTGCAGCCTAAATCAACCTTTACCACTCAAAAGTTTAATAAACAGAAGCTTAGCATTAATATTGGTGCAAAGAGCATGTGTCAAGTTGTCTAAGGTTATTACATTCATTGAAATCATGTTATTATTCCTTAACTAAAAGCTTCCTCTTCTTCCCAATAGAATATTAGCATCTAAAGGGCAGATTCTGTTTTGTTTTTGCTTTTGTGCCCCCGGGATCTAACACAAAAAATGGGTATTTAAATTCATTAAATTGAATTGATTTGATTTGATATCTAAACTAGCAGGCTTATTCAGATTTCTGGTCAATTAAAAGAATTCCTTTAAGCATATAGACATTCTTTACAATTTCACTCTGTTTAATAAAAGTGAAAAAATTCCTTCACTCCCATGATATAACTCTCCAAATGTCTATTCTGCTCCTTCAAATCTCTCTCCTGAAGCAGTAGCCCTCAATATAAGAGCCTTTCTGTCAGGTGTACATATCATTTCAGTCTTGATTTAAATTTATTAAAATGTCTTGATCAAAGGGACTTATATTTCCACATGGCTGACATATATATATATATATATATATATATATATATATTTAAAAGGTAAAACTCATATCTATTGATTAAATATTTAAAAAGAATTTATTGTGGTGAATGCTAAAAGAAAATCACAAAGATTTTTATCTGGTTTCTATTTTTAGAAAAACTGAAGTCTGCCATTTTTATGTTTTCAATACTTTAGATTCTGACTAGTGGCTGAGTCACATTTTGAAAATAAGCTAGTTTCTTTGGTAAGCACCAAATGAGCTCTAGAATACATTTATTAAGCATTAAATATTTGTTGTCCAAAGTTCTCTGCTGTGTCTTGGATTTGAGAGAGAACAAACATGATTCATGGGAAGCCATCTAAGATCATAGGATTTATAGCTATAAAGGAATTTAGGGATTATCTATAAATTCATAAATCAATCCACAAATATTTATTAAGCACTAATTGACTAGGCATATAGCTAGATTATGCAACATATAGAGTGCTGGACCTAGACTCAGGAGAACCCAAGTTCAAATCTAACCTCAGGCACTTATTAGCCATGTGACTCTGAGGAAATCACTTAATCCTGATTGACTCAGTTTTCTTACCTGTAAAATGAGCTGGAGAAGAAAATGGCAAACTACTCCATTAAGTCTGTCAAGAAAACCCCAAGTAATGTCATTGAAGAGCCACAGCAATAGGTTAGATATTGTGCTATGCCCTAGGGATACAAATGCAAAGAACAAAACAGTCCACATCCTCTAGGAGTTTACATTCTAGTACCAAGTGATTGTTTTATAGACTAAGACGGTCCAGAGAGGATCACAGAATCTGAGTTCATATGTCATCTGCTCCAGAGAATCTTTACTATCTTATAACTTGCTTAAGGTCATTTATTTAAGTAACAGAATCAGAATTTGAACCCAAATTCTCTGTCTCCAAATCCAAAATAAATATTCCACAATGCTTCCATTCTTGATCTGCTATAGAGATGAGGCTTAAAAGAGTTACTGTACTACTGTACCTCTTCACGGGTTTAAATAAGGAGGTTATTCCCAACCTAGGGTAGAGTAACCAACAGGCTTCAAACTCCCTAGAAAGTTAGGAGAGTGTCTGTCTCAAGCACGTGAAGACCTTCCCCACTGCAATGGGAGATGATACAATTTGTGTCAATGGCCATGAAGGTCATCAAAACTGATGCTGTAGAAAGCTGAAAGCTTGGTCAGACATCAAAGAAGCTAAGATCATGCAATGCATCCCAGGCCAACGCCATTAGTACTGACTTTTGACTTGCCATGGAACTTCTTTGACTCTGGAAGAGAGAGTGAAACTAACAACTCTGTACAACTTTGTTTTCCTTAAATCTAATTCACACGATTAATTGCTTTAAATTTTTAAAGAGACTTGAGAATTAGTCTAATTCCTTCTCAGTCCTAAATCATCCCAATAGGATGGAAATTTTTTGCTATTTTTGAAAACTCTTTATTCTAAACTCAAGAGGCAACCAACTAGTGGATAGAATGCCAGGAATGAAGGCAAGAAGACTTATGTGAAGCAAATCTGACTTCAAATGCTTATTAGCTATGTGAGTCACTTAACACAGTTTGTCTCAGTTTCCTTATATGTAAAATAAGCTGGAAAAGGAAATGGCAAACCATTCCAGTATCTTTGCCAAGAAAACTCCTAAGGGGGTCAGAAAAAGTTGTATATGACTGAAAACAATGGAACAACAAGTTCACATCTGCATTCAACCTGGGGACAGTTCCTTTTCCCCAGTCACCTTTGAACACTACTGACATGGGATAACCATAAGTCATATATAACTGAAAAATAACTAAACAACAACAATAAATACTAAACTCATCTTCATATTCAATCTGTGAATATAAATTATTGGAAAAGAGTTAGGAAATGATATAGAAACTTAAAATTATTCTTTCTGGTGGAGATCAATAAGCATTGTTATTGACATATCTCTGAATCTCATCTGATTACTATAATTTCACATTAGTTTCTGTTTTCCTACTTGTGTATTCACAGGAAGACATATACAGTAGTCTCGCTACCATTATCCAGAATAATGACAACTTGAGTAATTCAACTATTCAAAGAATGATTTTTCATGCCTCCAAGGACATGAGAAACAATGATGTAAGTAAAGTGGTTTTTGTTTTTGTTTTTGTTTTGTCAGTGTGGTCCCTATACATCCTAAGGATGCTGAAAGGATCCACTCAGATAAAATATATAAAGTCTCTGTAAACCATAGAGTATTAATGTGAAATTATAAGATACCATCTCTCTTATTATGGTCATCATTATGGTTATTTCACAGGCCCCAAGAGAAATCAGAATGTTAGCTGGGGAGGTTTTAGTGTCTCTTGCTGACCATGATTTCAACTCTGTGATGGATGAAGTACAAAGACACTTCAAGATCCTGGAGCTCCCTGATGAATTCACCGTCCTTGCCCTGGCTGAACTGGCAACCAGCCATGGTATAGTCCTTCTGCCAGCCCTGCCATCTGGTTGTTGAAAAAAGACAAGGAAATACTTTCTCTAGGAAATAACCCAAACTAAACTAATTACCAGTGGTTCAGGTACCTTTCCATATACCCCTAAGCAGGGATGGCAAGCTGTATGTAAAAGGAGAAAGAAAAATCTGCTTTTGTGTTATAGATTAAGATGCTATCATAGAGTTGTTCCATATTGTCCTTCATCTATAAAGATGACAGTGTTGATGCATCATCAATAAAGTATGGAGATTTTCACTGGACAAGTATTGGAGAAATATTTTCTGAGATGATTCATTGATTCTATCTGGCCAAATTCTAGTGACATGTATTTATAAAGTAGCTGCTCAGGGCTGGGAGCACTTCCATGTCATAGGGAATAGTGCTAACCCTGAAATCTGCAAAACCTAGGTACAACTACTGCTTCTGAAATACTTATCAAATCACTTAATCTTCCCAAGTCTTGGTTTCCTCATCTGTAAGATGAGGATAAAAATACCTGAAGCAGCACTCTCACAGAGTTGTTAAGAGACTTAAATACTTTCTGAACTTCAAAGTGTTTTATCAATGACAATTATTATTACTATCATCAAAACAAAGCTAACTATTTTTAAGTCAACAATCCTTATTAACATGGTCACTGACCAATAGAGCTAATTAGCTGTGACCTAACAATCCTCACTTCAGAGAATTGAGAGAAAGCCACCCAAGAAGAGGCAGAGAAGTAGCTCTCACATACATCTGCAAACTTTGTCTCCCTACATAGGATTGTTTTTTAATTTGCACAAAGTATATATACACCTGTTTTTTGCCAATGTAACTAAGGTCCAATTTATTCTCTAATTATAGCATGATATGAAGAGGTTCACATAGACAATGTAAGGGTGTCCACCAGTTAAACTCTTCAGCTAACTTCTCTAATCCATTCTCATCAGTTCCTTCGGTACCAAGAACTATGTTGTTAACCCTTCCTGGTATTAATAGGAGACTTAAGAACAGGCAGAATAATATGAAGAACCATCCAGTGGGAGAAGGTAATATCATTGTTCTCTTCCATCTCTTCTCTGCAGTATCTGAGAGCATACCATTCATGACTATGACCTTACTTACTATTCAAACCATGGTAAAGTTGGCTGAAGAAGAAAAAATGAAGAAAGCATTCTGTATTGGTAAGTATTTCCTCAGCTTCCTCTTCATTTAATAAAATTTCACAAGGTACACAGTTTCTTTTTCTTCTGAGTAACAGGAATTGAAAAGTTTATCCTTATTTTTAGTGAAAATCTATATTCTTCTACTACTCACCTTTTATACTTTCTACTATCCCTTATTCTTTACTTTAACCACAAAACATTGTATTCTCATAGTTACAGGAATCAAGTGGGTTTCAAAATTTAAAGTAAACTCTGTATCCAGATCTCAGAATGCAATGTTTTGTTAGTATATGACTAACAATTCCACTTCAGAAAAAATATCATAAAATATTGATAAAATAAAAATAAGGTTGGAGTACCCAGAAATTATCTTATTCATTACCTTTTTCCAAGCAGATAGATGCTTATTCTATTATTAAAATTCTACAGAAAAAGAGAATCACTAGGTGTTTTTCCCTCCCAGAATTCATGCTAATGCTCAAGAAACCACTTGTACTATAATGAAATGACATGAAATATCTCCCTGCCAATAAACTACATATACTCTTTTAAACTTGGGCCCATTAATTGTCATTCTCAGTAAAGTTGGAGAATGATTAACTAATTACATTTTCTAGCCTTGAAGATAGCTAGGATTCTCCTTATACAAATTCACCTAGATAAATGCCACTTTTGACCATAGCTAAAGAAAGGAGTAAAGTTTTGGGTTTGAATATCCTAGTATCATATCTGTGTAAATTAATTAGTTTTTCAAAATGGCCAGATTCAATTGACATAATAACTAAGATGACAAGAGGATTAATAAAGACATTTTCTGGTTTCACTACACAAAATTTTCTGAGGTGAACTGTGATCCTAATATGAGTTAGAATCACAGTCTGTCAATAAATATTTTTTTTATTTTATTATAGTAACTTTTTATTGACAGAATCCATGCCAGAATAATTTTTTTACAACATTATCCCTTGCACTCACTTCTGTTCCGATTTTTCCCTCCCACCTTCCACCCCCCTCCCCTAGACGGCAAGCAGTCCTATATATGTTGAATATGTCCTAGTATATCCTAGATACAATGCATGTGTGCAGAACAAGATTTTCTTGTTGCACAGGGAGAATTGGATTCAGAAGGTAGAAATAACCCGGGAAGAAAAACAAAAATGCAAACAGTTTACATTCATTTCCCAGTGTTTTTTCTTTGGGTGTAGCTGCTTCTATCCATCATTGAGCAATTGAAACTGAATTAAGTCTCTTTGTCAAAGAAATCCACTTCCATCAGATTACATCTTCATACAGTATCGTTGTTGACATATATAATGATCTCTTGGTTCTGCTCATTTCACTTAGCATTAGTTCATGTAATTCTCTCCAAGCTTCTCTGTATTCATCTTGCTGGTCATTTCTTACAGAACAATAATATTCCATAACATTCATATATCACAATTTACCCAACCATTCTCCAATTGATGGGCATTGTCAATAAATATTTTAAAAGCACTTACTGTAGCCATTGTATTAATAGCTGGGGATATAAAGTAAAGCATAACAAATCCCTGCCTTCAAGGAGCTCACAATCTAATAGAGGAAAAAATGGAAAGACAAGAAAGGCACCTAGACCTGGGACTTGATGAAATCCTATAGCCATGTAGGAATTGATCTGAGGAGGTAGTAATTACAGAATAGCATTTTACAGATGAAATGAGTTTTTGGAGATCGTGGAGGCTGGGAGAGATTGAACTTTGTGACTGTACTGTTTTGCTAATGCTAAAACATTATTACTAAATTATGAAAATAATAATTGACTTAGGTGATCAAAACTCAAAAAAAATTAGACTTCAGGCTGAATGGAAATCAGCCAAGACAGTTAATATTCTCTGCCTTGCCTTTCTTTTCCTGAGTATTTCATGGGAATCTGTATTTGAGGGGCAAACAAGCACTGTTATCTATCAATTGTCTTTTATGTTTGCTGATGGCTGAGATATTTGTTATCAGTAAATAAGTTTGGTACCAAATGCAAATTTGAGGACCCTAATATTGCTTTTGCAACCTATGGGTCTTTAAAAGCTATTTGTTATATTGATTTATTGAATCAGTTTTCTTCCTCCCTCTACCTATTTTTTCCATCCCTTCCTGATTTGTGTTTCCTTCTGTCTCCAATTCTCTCTTTAAAATGCAGCCCTTGAGAAATTCAGTAAGGCCATTTTCAAATATATCAACCACTGGGAAGAATTTCCTTATCCTAAAATGAATGCCAACCGGCTCTCTGATAAAATCTACATGCTGTTTCGTTTCATAATGGACAAGTGGACAACAGACATGACCTATGAAGTAAGTAGGAGCTGTAAGTGGCTTTAACACTGCTTTTCTATGGCATGATCCAGCTTTCTTGTCCTTCTATAATGATATCAACATTCAATTTCATTCAGAACTATAGGATTTGCTTTATTAATTACAACAATTTCTTTATTTTTCCTTCTATTATATTTGTTTTATTTGACTGACTAAATGAATAATAAGAATGGTATTAATATATCATTTAAAGGAAATTTAAGTCATTTAGATCTTGGTATATGAGAGGATGTACTGTTCTACCTATGTGTTCTCAACTTTGTTTTATTGCTGTAATATCTTCTAAGAGTGTTTAATTATATCCTGTGAATTCATATAATTATAGCAATATCTACATTTTTCCTTTTTTATATTAGAAATAATGGGGATTTATATAGGATAGTTTGTTTTTCACATTTTAAGTCATCCAATAAGTTTACTAGGACATCTTGGGCTCTTTTCACAAATGAACAAAAATATTTTAAAACCCTCAATGGCTTTATTTTCCCTTGGAACATGACTAAAAAAAAATTTTAAAATATAACTACAAAAATTGAATGTCTGGTAAAGTTTCGATTCTGATTTTATATAATGCCAGAGGTAATGATCAAAATATTCATTTGTAAATTACTTGATGCTTACTTAGTACTTATATTTTGAGTTTATGACAATATTATCTTTCTTTCCTAACCTCTCTACACTATCTCCCATCACATAAAGGAACTAGCCTAAGCATCATTTTAAAAGTCACATATTTTTCATTGATTGGATCAGGAGAATGACTTCTAATTTCACCTAGCCACAGTTGTTAAGGAAGGATAATAGAATTGGATGTTGAGCACCAAAGTTTTTGTTTCTATCCCTATATTTGCAGACCAACCAAGCAATCATCAAGGCTCATGGACCAGCAGTGGCCCTCCTACTACACCGGGAAGACCTCCAGGAGTTTGCTTTGCACCATGTACCTTGGCTTTTAAGCCAATATAAGGATGTTGAAACAGATTTCTATGTCACTCAGGTAGGCCAGGAGTCAATCACTGAGGGAATAAGTTCTTAGACCTTCCCACAGATCATACTGAGGACTACAGAGTTGCATTCTTGGAGTGATATGATTTTTAAGAAATGACATGCACCTGAATTCTGGCTCTACGACTTATTATGTGAGCTTCAGCAAGTCACTCACCCTCTCAGGCTTCAATTTTCCCACCTGTAAAAATTTTATTATATTTCTCTAACTCCCCTTCTCACTTAAAATAAAAATTTAATGTTCTCTGTTTGGGTAGTTTGCACACTTGTACTTAAAATAAATATAAAATTAATATGAATATAAAAAGTAGTGGTTAGGTGACCAAAATTCTTTATTACCTCATGGGGTTTCTATATCTGAGGCTGCTAAGGTAGGGAAATATTACATAAATGATTAGAAGTGCCAAACACAAGCCCTGTATCCCAAGCAGGTTCTGTCCCTTCCTGTGCCTGCCAAAATGATATTAATACCCTGTTTGTTGCACATTTTACTCTTGTTCCACATTTATCTGTCAGGTAATCTATCTAAGCAGCTTCCATCTTAGACTTAGAAATAAATATGAATCATCATTATTTCAGAGTCTAAAACAATTATTGGCTGCAGCCGACTTTTATGAAGTCTACATTCCAAAGAACACAAAAAGTTCCATCTTTACTCTCTTACAGAAACAGGTAAGAAGTAAACTTTTGTCTTTATTTTTCTAACAGTATTGCTTTTCCTCTTTAGTTTCCATTTCATAATTGTCCCTTGTTATTCCACAGATCTGTGGCATCTCAGAGTCTAGAGTTAAGGAAAATGAAAATGAAGCTGTACAATGTTTCCTCATTCTGGGTAAGAACATCTGGTAGGAAGCAAAAAAAGCTAACTGAATGCCAAGCACTCAATGTAAATGGGACCCTAGTGCATTCTCAATAAAAATGTTGACTAGCAGTGATGAAGAAACACTGACAGGCATATCACTAGCTTTTTTTTCACTTAATACTGTCCCTCCTTTGGATTCCTTCTTATATCCTTCCATGCTTCCAGTGATTGTCTCCAAAGCAACTCCTCATTTATTCAGTGTTTACTTTAGATTTTCATAACCAATCTGATCCCACCTGAAACGTAAACATATCCAATTTGAACAAGAGACCTTCTCTACAACATCCCTAAAAATTCTGTTTATCCAAACTCCACTTGAAGATTTTCTTTTATGAATAGCTCACTATCAATTCTACATTTGAACAGCTCTAAAGGTTATGAAATTTTTGCTTATAGTAACATAACATCTGCCTTTTAGTGACTTCCATCCATTGTTTCAGGATCTGCACTTTGGGGCCACATAAAACAAATATAGGCTTCTTCCATATGGCAGCCCTTCAAATACTTGGTAATAGTTCCCAGTCTCCTATCCACCAGGTTAAACAAACAATTTTTCTAAACAGAACTCATTTAATCTGGATTGCAATCATCTCATTATCTCAGATACCCTTACTGGATATTTTCAAATTTGTTGGGAACTGAACACTTTACTCATGTTGTTGCTTTCCTTTTTCTAAATTCCCTGTCTCTATAATGCTGTGATTAGTCAACATTGTTGATAAAATATTGAATTGTCAATCCACTAAAATAATAAAATACTTTTAATATTAACTGTTGTCTAGACATCCTTCCCACAGCCTATTCTTCAACAGATGACTCTTTATATCCCAATTATAGTTCACGTTATTGGAATTAGCCCATTGTTCCAACTTAAAATTTTTTTAGATCCTAATTTTCTTGTACTATGGATACTTGCAAAGTGCACAATCCATGCTATCATCCAAGTCACTGGAAAATTTTCTTAGTGCCCTATTATTTCTATATGAAGGATAAAGGCATTTTTCTGATGGTACTGGAAAAGGAATTTGCCATTGGCTAAGAAAAGTATGGCCATATCCCCTGTAGCCTTTTTTCAGTTAAATAAAAAAAAATCTTAATTTCTCTCCCTTCACTTGCCCACTTCAGGGAGCAGGAGAAAGGGAGAGGGAAGGAAGCCTATAGCAAATATGGATAGTTAAATATAACAACTTGTTGTTTTATATATATATATATATATATATATATATATATGTATGTATGTATGTATATAATATCATTGTGCACCTTCTAACCTCTATTCACTGATCCTTGTCCTTCCCACTAAAACCATTCAGAAAAAGTCAATCTTTCTTCCATTAGACAGTCCTTCAAATATTAAAAGCACAGCAATTATGCTCCCTCTGTGTGCATCATTCCCCACAATAAATACCTCCCAGGTTTATCAATCTTTCTTCTTTTAACATCATTTTGAGTTCCTTTATCATTATGGTTGGTTTCCTGTGAATGTGTTCCCCTTAATTAACATCTGCTTTAAAATGTGACATCCGGAACTGAATGAACACAATATTCCAAATGTGCTCTGATTAGTAGAGAGTTCTACAAAATCATAACCTCCTCTATTTTGGACATAATATAATTCTATTAATGTAGCCTAATGTAGTAAAAATGTATTAGCATTTTTGACATCCATATTACATCGTTGACTAATGGAGAGATTACAATCAGATTAAATCCCTAAAACTTTGCACACATGAACTGGCTCTAAATCATTCCATCTCCTAAAGTGATGTGTACGATTTTTGTATCTTTCTCTATTAAATTTCACTTTATTAGATTTGACACGTTGTTTCAGCCTATTGAAGTTTTTGGGGATCCTGACTGTGAATTCCATTAATTAACTATCCCTCCCAGCTTTGTGTCATATGCAAATTTGGTAAGCATGGCACATCTTCCTCTAAATTATTGATAAAAAAAAAATGAAGAGCAGAACTAAATAAAAGACAGATCCCTGAAGTGTGCCACTAGAGATGTCCCTCCAGATCGGCATCAATCCATTGAAACTACAATCTTTATAGTTGAGTGGTTATTCAACAAGGTATGAGTCCATTCAATTTTACTATCATCCAGTCCACATTTCTTCATCTCGCACACAAGAATCTTGTATCAGAAAATAATTTGTCAAATGCCCTGATAAAATCTAGATATGTTTTATCAGAGATAATTCTTTCATCTTCCAGTCTGCTAGATCTATACAAAAACTTATAAGTAAGCAAACAAATAAATGCATAAATATATAAAGGAGACTGAGATTAATTTGCTATCTTTTTTTGGTTCATTTAGTTCTAAGTGTTAACTTTCCCTCCTCCTGAGCCCTTGAAGATGATCTATTTTATGATCTATTGTAGAATATTTCTAGGTATTTATGTCAAAGTCATTATACTATTCTATAATTTTTTCTGTTTTTAAATGATTAAAACAATAATAATAGAAGAGAGAAAGGATAAGAAAGTAAAAGCTTCAAGATAGAAGCAAGTTTTTACCTATAAACCACATATTCCAGAGAGCACAGTGGAAGGGATAGGCAGATTTGGAATGATACTAGTGGGGATGAAGGGAAGGACAGTTATATGATATGTGTACAGTGATAGAAGACGGTTCAAAATCATTGGAATGAGTAAAGTATGATGGGATGGGAATATGTTAATTACTGAAGAATGAATTCTGATAGGTTATCATCATTTGTAAAAGAATAGGTTGATAGTACAAGTAAGCAATGAGGCTGAACTTTCTTATGATAAATAGATTCCTTCATTTCAAGACAGTCTCAGAGTGGAGTTGTCTTAAAGCATCAAGTTGTCTGTAACTAAAGAAGATGGAGCAGAATATAGGGAGAGTACCTATGTAAGAGCAAGGCAACAAATGTGGAGTATGGGAGGGAAAAGTGACAAGAGGATAATAGAATGTATGACTCAATAAAGACCCCCTCCTATGAGAAAATTGATTAAATAGGTCAGCATTGCCTCAATTGAACACATCTTATTTTCCTATGTTTCATGTAGATAGCTAGTATGTAACCTGGTATCCTCAGATAGTAGGAGAAAGTGAAAGGGGCCTCTAACACAGTCAGTGCTGGTACATTCTTGTGGCAGGATAAAGAATAGACAGGAATAATGGATTATGATCTGCATTAATAAAAGTACTTTCCATATTCATGAACTCACAGATAAATTTTTGTTCTCCTCATTTGATAATGATTTTTATCCTTTTTTCTAATAAGTTAATGGTCTGACTGTAAATGATTCTATCAGTCATTTCCTGTGAGAATGTAATCAATTTCATTTGGTTTCATTTTATTTGGTCTTTGCTATGTTCAACACTTTTGGATTCTCTTCTTGAAGAACGTATTCATGATATAGAAATAAATGCTTTCTTCCTTTTTTATGTCTGTGAATTCCTCATGAGATCTCCCATTGTTCCTCATCATATCTATTGTCCTCATATTTTTGATAACTTTACCTGGGTATTTGCCTCCTTTTATCTATTCTTCACTTTATAATACTGGATCAAATTAACAAGTCTCCAACCAAAAATATTGTTTCCAGTCTTTGTTAAATGTGCACTCTTCCTAACTAGGAACCAGTATCTTAAGCCCATGGTATATAATATACTAAACCCTCTTCTTCAGCATTGTCTTTATGGAGATACTATTTTCCCAAGTACTTCTTTCTATTCCAAAGTTTCCATCTGATTTTTTTAATTTTCTGGGTTTGTTTTTTTTTAAAGAATAGGAAAAAGAAAGACAGAAAAGGAAAATAAAACAAAACAATAAAAAAAACAGAATGTTGTCATGTACCTGGAAATATCAGGAATGATTGAAAATATGTAAAAGTAAATTTCCATTCAAAGCATATATAATAGAAGGAATTATATTCATGAGTGCCCATCTTTTCCTTGCTTCCTTGCAGGTTGTTCTTTTTTTTTTTCTAATGTATACTTTTTTTTACTTTATTCTTTTTTCCCCTTTCATCTCCTCTCACTTCCCTCAAGCAGGCTATACTTAAACACAGGTATATTTAATAGATATATACATACACATATATGTGCACACATACACAGTCAAGCATACAGTTAGGCACACACATATATACCCACCCAGACACCCACAGATACACACACACACACACACACACACACACACATCCACCCACCCACCCCCACACACTCACACACATTTACACCCATCCAGAGGCCCACACACAGATATACATATATCTATATTCACTCCTACTTCTTGTTGTAGTGGTTGTGCATATCTCTTCTTTCCTATGCTGACTCTTCTACTTTAATTCTACTCCTTAACTTGCCTTAAATTTAACTCCTATCCATAAATCCCTCCCTTGTCTTCTTATGCCACCCTTTGTTTCCCCTTCCATCCATCTCTCTCCTTTTATACAGATCTTTATAGATCTTGGAAAGTATTATACCCTTCTTGGTATATATGTGGTGTTACTTATTTAATGCATTCTTGATGTAAGTTTTCAGAACAACAAGCCCTCTTCCCCCTTCTAATGCCTCTTGTGTCTATTCTTCCTCTGCATCTCATTTAACTCTTTTTTTTCAAGCTACCCAATTACTGATATCAATCTTAAACATACAGTATATATTTCTATGTAAAAAACATAAATGATTTTTCCATGTTAAGTTCCTTGAAATTAATCTTGGATATTGGTTCTTATATGTTAAATTTTCTATTGAGTTCAGGTTTGGTTGAAAATATAAAGTCCTGAAAAATGTGCAAGTTCATTGAATGTCCATTTTTTCCATTCAATTTTATAGATAATTTTGCTGGCTATGATATTTTTGGCCATAAACCTAATTCTTTTGATTGCTGATATATATGATTCCAGGACCTACAGTCTTTTTATTGTGGTTGCTACTAAATCCTGTATAATTCAAATTTACCTCCTGCATATTTGAATTTTTTTTCTTTTTTCTTGCAAAATTTCCTCTTTGATCTGGGGGTTTCAAAATTTGGCAATAATATTCCTATGTGTTTTTCTCTTTGAAGTGATGATTGGTTAATTTTTTTCCTATTTCTACTTTTCCCACATGTTCTATTACTTCAGAATAATTATCTTCAATTGTTTCTTGTATTACTGTGTCAATGTCCTTTTTTTGGTCACAGCTTTCAGTCCAATTATTCTTAAATTTTCTTGATCCATTCTCCAGATCTGTTGGGTTTTTTTATATATAACATGTTCACATTTTATTCTATTTTTTCATCCTTTATATTCTGTTTTATTTCTTGGTCTATTACAGCTTCACTGGATTTCCATTGGCCAATTCTAATTTTTAAAGAGTTATTTTCATCTTTAAGACTCTGTCTCTTTTTCTAGTTGGACAACTTTTTTCACATTCTATTTTCTTGTCTGGTTTTGATTTAGTTAGTTTTTTAGTTTTTCCTCAATGTCTCTCATTTGCCTTTTAAATTCTTTTTTGAGTTCTTCTGTAAGTTCTCTGGGCAGGGAGACATTTCACGTTACTTTTTGGGGTAGAAGAAGCTCTTTTTATTTCAGTATCCTCCTCTGAAGATGAACTCCAATCTTCCCTGTGCTAATAGTAAGTTTCTATGGTTGGATCTCTTCTGCTTTGTTGGTTCATTTTTTAATGAGTATTAGTATAAGCACTTCTAACCGTGGGATGCTGGGGATGTTGCCTCTAGTTTTACTTCAGCTCTCCTTTCTGACTGGAAATCCAAACTAACAGCTTCCCCCCCTCCTTCCAATGCTTGAAGCCAGCAGCTTCCCTGCCCTACTGCTTCTGCACTAACCAGGGTACTGGTTCCTTCTCTCTTGGAGCCATCTCTGCAGCACTGGTAAGCTTGGTGTTCTGATCAGCAGAGGTTTCCTCTATCTTCTGGACTCAGACCGCTACTCTGCACACATAATCCAGGAGATGAAAGTTTCTGTGGTTCCTGCTGAAGCTCTAGCCAAACCCAGATAACCCCAGGGGTCCCCTCTTAGTGTTTCTGCAGAGTTAGCTTGGAGGTATTTTCCCTTCACAACAATTAATCCCCAGGCTGGAGATTATTTTTTTCAGATATTCTTGTTTGTATCATGAGAACCCCTGTTCTACCCCCTTCCCCCAGCATCTTTAATTGTTCACTAGTCTGTGTTCACCCTGAGGTGCAAATTTGCTCTGTTTGTGAGGGAAATCTGGAGAGCTCGAAATTTATTGACCTATTCTGCCATCTTCCCAGAATCCTCCTCCATCTGAAATTTTAAAAAGCGATAGGAAACACAACCCACATATCCCCAAACTTTCAGTTTTCTTCCAGGAGTTAAATCATTAGGGATATTTCCTGATTTTTTTTTAAAGTTTGATATAATTGTCAGCTATTATGAGAATGAGGGTAAAGAAGAAAGAAGAAGGAAGAAGAAGAAAAGAAGAAGAAGATGGTGGGGGGGGTGGTAATTATAAGTATCATAGATTTTACATATGTTAGAAAAAGTGTGTAGCTTTTGGCAGATTTCATATTTCATGAAAATTATATTTGCAAGAAACAACAAATTATCCTCTCTGCTTTTCTTAGCTAATTTCCCTTAAATGAGGAATCATATATCACCAAGATTCATCACTTTCTCCCAAAACTAATATCTGATTTCTTAAGATTTCATTGCTATGTGCCAGGAGTTTATCCAGCCAAATGTAAAAAAATAATAGCATCATACAATTTTAGAGTTGAAAGAAACTTTAGAGATAATCTAAAACAACCTACTCAGTTGAGAGATTAAAGGTCTGGTCTGTAGTCACCTAGCTAGAACTGAATCTGCATCACTGTAAACGTACTTTTCAAATCGAGTTGAATTGAATCTTTTCCTTCTACTCAACCAGCTTTTACAGCAGTTCCCGTATCCTTCTTTAAAATACACATGCTTAAAAAAGAAAAATAAAATTATCAAAGAGGCAGCTAGATGGAACATTAAAGCACTGGTCCTAAAGTCAGGAGGACCTAAGTTCAAATTCAACTTCAGATATTTAACACATAACTAGTTGTATGGCTCTGAGCAAGTCACTGCCTCCCCCCAAAAAAACCAAACCAAACAAACAAACAAAAAAAAGCATGGTTTACTTGTGACTTTAAAACACTCCAGTGGCTCCATAAGAATCCAGTGAAATGTAGATTGTTGTTTTTCATAGATACCCTGATAAATTTTAACTTCTTTCTTTAAATCTTTGGCCGGTGGCACTGACCAAAGGAATAAAGAAGCCATAGAACTGCTTGGATACAGTACAGGACTGAGAGCCATGTCTGCACTGTATCAGTCCAGAGTCAGAAGTGCATAACAAATTCCTTCCTTCTTATCTGGCTCTCCCTAATCAGGAAAAGTATGAAAGTGCATTCACTGTGAGCAAAGCATTGTTTTGATCATGTTCTTTGGAACTACTAGGAAATCACCAAGCAGAGATTGGAGGTGGGAACAGAAACCAAACATGTCTCCATGACTCTGTGACACTGAAAAAACTGTGATCCAACGTGACAAAATTACTGAAGGAGGGATGATGCTTATTCTTTGCAGGAGATTGGAGGAAAACATGGGCTGAATATAAGGCAAACCTAATAATTGGATTGTCCTGAAGTAGAATAAGACTGTCTAGAAGATTCTGGCAATATAGCAGAGGCTAGATTGACTGTGATTGGAAATATAGGCAGGATTTCTGTCTTGATTCCTGTTAGATGACAGCTACATTATGTGCAAAGAACACTGACTTTGGGATCAGGTTCCCTGTATTAGAAACCGAGTTTTACTATTTACTTAGCTTTGTAATTTTATCACTTTAACTCTTTCATTTTGTTTTCTCCTCCTGAAAAATGAAGTCAAAGTCCTAAGAGCAAATTCTGCCTTGAACACTTAATGGTTGTATGTCCCTAATACTAAGGTCTATTCACCTCTAAATCTATGATCCTATGAACTGTTATCTGTAAGGTCTTTTCCACCTATAAATTCCTTTTTTCCTTTTTTGAAATAACTTCTGATACTGATTCTGTAATTTTACTCACTATAATGCCACAATCTAGGATTTTGCTTTGGTAATCTGCTGTTTTCTTCAAATGTATAATTTGATATGAAGTTAAATCCTCCCTGATCTCAGGATTCTTCCACTCCTACAGTGCATTCCAATACATTAGACCTGCTGGAATTTTTTGAAGAACAAGTGAGATTCGGTGATGAGAATATCAGAGTGGGAACATTCTCTTTTTTAAGATCTGCTGTCTATGCTGATGGTAAGTAAGAGAAAACTAAAATGTGAAAGGCTTCCTTTAGATCCAGAAGCTTACCCCAAAACCTAAAAAACTCCTGTACATTCTGCTCCATTGCTCTCCCAAATCTATTTCATAATACCCTTCTTAGTGCCTGTTTTACCTCTTTAATAGATTTATTTTTAATTTTTTATTATTTCATGATTCTAGCATTATTGAGCTTCTAACTCTTGGGTTCTTTAAAATACACATTTTATTTCACTTTTTCTTCTATCATATTCATAGAAAATTGTTAATTGGATAGCTAAACAAATCTTTACTTTTTTTCCATAAAGACCTATATATTTTTAAGGAAACCAGTCTCCTCTACCCATCTTTTTACTCAGTCCAGCCTAGTATTCTGACCCCTAATCTTCCATCCCTACACCAAGACTTGACTGCAGTACTTGAGCCTCTCCCATTCCATTCCCCAAGCAAATGTAACTGAGCACCTGCTGAACATCCCACTTTACCCATGTTCAGCCATAACCTCTGCATGTCTGTATGTATAATTTGTATAGAATAGTTTTCAAAATAGATGTAAGATTTTCACAATTCTGTGAGTATCAAGAAAAAAATGTTGCTGCTACTGCTAGATCCATTGCTGATTACAAGTCACTAAACTTTTATATAACTTTTCAAAACACTTAAATATTTAGTATTATATTGGCTCATCATGGTGTCCCTTTGAGGAAAGCAGTGCAGGTTTTGTTATTTCTATTTCACAGATGATGAAATTGAGTCTCAGAGAGTTTGATGTCTTCCTAAGATCCCACATCTAGTGACATCTGGAATATATGAAGGGGTAAAATTATGAAGAACTTTAAATGTCAAGTAGAGTACTTTATATTTGATCCTAGAGCCACAATTAGAAGTCAGATCTCCTGACAAGGTGGTAATATATTGGAGAAAGGATTAAAATGCAGAAGGATGGAATTTATTAGAGAAATAGGAAGAATAAAAGAAGATAAAATCATACATGGGAAAAAAACCTTAAACATTTACTACAATGGAGAGTTCAAATAATCAATACCAAGCAAAGTTAGGGATACTAGTGTTATTGTTTTTTTTTAAACAAGAATCAGATTATATTCAAATAAATAGATCATGTACAGACCATAAAGGAACCCTCCACACCTTCCCCAAAAAAACCCAGCTGATTGAGATAGCATCAAGGGATTATATATTTGGAGCTGGACTTAAGAATCATTGAATGGACAAGTAACTAAAAGTTCTTTCAATTGCAGCCTATTTATTACTAACAAAGTTAAGCACAAATAATATATTTGAAATCGCTGTAGCATATAGTTATGGGGACTTAACAAAATAAATTAACCACCAAGAAGAACCCAGAGGAATAAAAGCAGTACCATTGCCCAGCAGCATCTACTAACATGCATCAATGATGCCATACTTTAAAGGGATTACGAGAAATTGATGAGAATTGGTTCAAAATAGAACAATCAAAACTAGTGAAAAGGTGTGGAACTAAAATGAGAGAAAACAGCATTAACAAATATTACTTTTGATTTTATAACAGGAAGATGTGATTATCTTCAATTCTCTGAGGAATTCTCTTGAGTCTCAGAATAGTTTAGGTTGCTCTTTAATAGTGTCTCTTTGTCTTTGTGTTTTTCAGAGCCCAAATTGAGGGATTATATTACTTTAATTGAAAGGACAGTCAAAATCGCCATGGATGATTACAATATAAAAGTAAGAGGTTGGATAGGATCTTTCATTTGCTTGTCAGAAAAGGACTGCATAAAATGGTCATGAGACTTTGAACTATAAATTAGAATGACAAAAAGAAAAGTGTTAGAATCATAATGCCCAAAATTCAATTCACCTTTTTCTTTAAAAAAATATATATTCCACAAAACTGAAATTCTATAGAAAAAACAGACCTCAGAAGGAAACATTATGGGATATATTTGAATTAATCATATCACTGAGTAATTTCAATTATTAATAAATTGTCTTACTTTTCCTAACATATATAGCATAGAAACAAGTACTGAATAAATGTCTAATAGACATTAAAGTTTTCTCCTTAATACTTAGTAAAGAAACTTTTATTTTTGTACTTATCATAAATAGAATAAAGAGTCTTGCAGATAGGAAGTGCTTGGATACATGTTTGATGGATGAAGGCCTCAGCTCTAGAAGAAGATATAGGCATTTTACTAGGTCACATTAAGTAAAGATAGTACATCAAATCTCCAGGTTACCCATTCACCAAAATTCTCTAGAGCATTTAGCATCTAACTTCTTTCTGATATATAGTAACTGATTTTAAAATAATCATAGCTTCATTGACTCTACACAGTGGTCGGGTATAGTGAATAGACAGGTTATGTTTTATGTGAGAAAGATCAAAGAGAGTTCCTGGGGAGAATTTGGGGCCAAAGGAAAATTCACTGAATCCTTAAAGGCAAAGTGCTGGGCCAAGGAAAATTTGTAAGGGATAGGATACCTTTGTACTTCCTTTCTGAGGATGCCATGCTTATGCTGCCTACTGTGGTATCTTGCCTGACCTTGCCTTCCCTTGTCAATGTCTTGTGTTCAGATATTCTTCTGCTGTCTTCCGATTGAGAGAATACCAATCAAATCAACTAATCCACTATTATGTAGTAAATTACTAATAATATTTGAGCATACTTCTACTATTCTGAGCTTTTGTTAAAAAGAAGTAATATTTTACCTACAAAAAAGTTATTTTCTAGCTATAAAATTCCAAATGATATGGCAGGAGGGAGTTAGTTTTGGTGATACAAATAGGCCTTGCTCTCAAATAGAATTCTAATGGAGGAAAAGTTTGAAATGCACAAAATGGATGAAAGTAACTGGAGGGAGCAGGAAAGGGCTCCTATAGGAGACTAATTTTGAGGTAGGTTTTGATGGAATGCAGAGAAGCTAGGAAGTGAAGATGAGGAAAAAGAGCATCCCAGGTATGAAAGACAAACAAAAAGGGCCTGAGGTGAGATATAGAGGTTCATGTTCAAGGAATAGGAAGTAATATTTTCTCATTACATTACTTTTGAAGAATATTTTATTTTAGTGACTCAGGAAAGTAAAAGAAATCAAGTTTTGTTCCATTTAACATCATATATCATATACACATTTTCATTATTCTAGGTGAGGACTTCTATTCTCCTCCTCATCCAGAGCATGTGTGAAAAGGGCTACCTGGAAGCAAGTGAAGGGTGGCAACTGATTGAATATATCTTCTTCCAGTTTGCATTTTCCAGGAGGAATTTGGTAGGATTCTGAGTACTATGTTTTCAGACTATTACTGGTCCAGAGCTTATGCCAGTAATATTCATCATTTATATCTGACTCTCCACCACCACCATACTGAAAGGAATTGTCTCAGTAAAATAACTGAAGCTTACTATAAGCTCTCTGAGATTATAACTGAACCCTGGCTGATTGATGACTCTTTGGTATAAGTGCTATGTAAGAAAGACCAGAGTCAAAATAATTTAAACTCAGGTTTTTCTCTATTTCAATAAAAACCATCTTCTTTTATTCTCTCTAGCATATTTTCACCACATAAACAAAAGGTCAAGAAAACCATCTTGTCCTTGGTTGTATAGATTGACAGAATCTTCTAGGCCATTATAAAAATAGCTGAGTAACACCCACTTCCTCTGGCATCATTAAACTATATAAAAATTCTATTTAGTTCGAGTATCACAGAGAATAATGTATACATACAAACAGACATATATATATATGTACATACACAAATATACACATACATATATATGCATATACTTATATATGTAATTTAACTACTTCTCTATGCCCATTTTTTATGAGATAAATCTAAGATTAATGATTTGTCAGGGATACTGTAGGAGGAATTTATTCTTCAGGTTGGACTAGACGACCTCCAAAGTCCCTTTCAATTCTGGGATTATATAATGCTCTTATTCTATGGAGAAATGTCACAAAATTTCCAATAGAGAAGGATCAACATAAAAAGTAAGTATCAAATAATGGTAGTATTTTTTAATCAAGTGGGGAGCCTGACATTGGAGACAAGGTTCTATGTCTACAGAACTACCCATGAATCTCCAACCCTTTTAAACCTAGTCTAAATTCTTGACCAAGTATATATTCTCCACCAAAGATTTGCCAAAGTGAAAGACAGAGTTAAAGAATCTGATTCTTAGGAAGTAACCAGTTTTGTCTTTCTTAAAGGTGGATCCAATAAGGCCCATCAACCAGGAGTACTTGGTGGCAGAAAATTCTGTCCTAGAAATTTCTCTCCAAGTCCTACGGGGATTGGACCCACTAGTTAATGGAATGCCCCAAGTAAGTAATCTTATCTTTGTTGCCCTTGAGCTAGAGATAAAATATTTCGTGGGCATACCCCTTTCCTGTGGATTGAACTTTGGGTAGAATTTATCTCAGCTGGAAATATACAAACATTTCATCTCTATTTGGTGAGCCATTATCTGAGCCTCTATCATGAAGTAAGTGGTCACATTGTTGCAGGAATCTTAGATTTGTTTTTAGAGGGAATAACAGCAGTTTAGTGACCTAGGCAAGTTAGGTCCTAATTTGCCTTAGTTCAAGGCCCCAAGGTCTTCTCTGTGTCCTACCCACTCATAGCCTTTTTCTTTCCCTTACTTACATCATCTAGATCCTTCTTGTTGACTATAGATAATTGATTTAATACTTTGACAAGCTGAGATTACTTATTTAGTCAAAATAGATATTAATTAGCAGATAATTCACCATTCAATATTTCAGCATTTTTTGTGTGTATATAACACTTTTTGAAGTTTTTTTAGTCTCTTCTCTCCCAAACTTCTTGAAAAAAGTAGACCAATCCCTAATGATTACTCCTTCTCACCATTCTTCAGCCCAATCCACTGTTCCTTTCTACTCTCCATTAAGGCTGTTCTTTCTAATAGCATTTTCTAGCCATCTTTGCACCATGTCCCCCCTGTATTTAGACCACAAAATCTCCTCTCCCATTCCACTGAGATCATGAACTTTGCTCCTAGAACCATCTTGGGCTCTAATTGGTGAGCTCTCATCTTATATTCCCTAAAGTCAAGCTTCTACTTTTATTTCCCAGTCATCATGCTCCACCCCTTCCCATCTTCCATTTATGTTTTATCTTTCTTCCTTAAAAAATAAACTCCTTGATGTCAGAAAATGTCTAATTTACATGCATGCTATAGTTCTTAGCATAGTGCCTGGCACAATCAGAAATTAATAAATTTTTTGTGTGTGTGTGATGGCATCAATAATCCCTTCACCGACCAGAACATTTGCAACTTTATAATACTCTTTCTTCTTCATACTCTGTCCTCTCTGTCTTCCATAACAATACATCCTCCAAATTCTCCTTATATTCTAGATGTTTGTTTTTCTGTTTTCAATGGCTCTTCCTCTTCCTCCTTCTAGTTCTTTGACATTTCCTAAAGCTATAGCTGTCTATATCTTTATCAAAAACCTTTACAAATTTCTCTTAATCTAGTGTTCATTTAGGCTTTCCTATCAAATCTGGAATAAAAGGAAAATTACTCCAAAGATACCCTATTCCACTTGGGAATAGCTTCAATAATTCCCCTTTTTGGGCACCATTATTATTAGTATCTCTCTCATATATATATACACCACCCCCTTCAAAAAACACTTTGTAAAAAAATAAACACATAAAGCAAAACAAAAAAGTAAGATAGAAAAGGATGGACAAATTGTAATATTTCAGAAGAGAAAGCAATAGGAATTTTGTCACTAACTGGATAAGGGAAAACAAAAAGATAGGAACAAAAGACAATTGCAAAGTTTCAAGATTCAAGATCTAAATCCCTTCTTGTTTTATGAAGCTTTCCCAAGTCACCCAGACCATAACTATATCTCCTTTTTCTCAACTCCTGTAACCTTTATTATATATTATCCTCACCTACTTTTTAATCTGTGTGATGGTATTGTCAGAATTCTGGCCCTTGTCTTTGGAGTTTTTAAACTCTGAGAGATGAAAAAGATCTTAAGAAAAGGGATTTTAGTATCTTTGCAGCTGGGACTGATCCATATTTTGCAAGTGACTCCAAAATTTTGCCAAATGAGAAATCTCAGCTTATCAAAGTATTAAATCAGTTATCTATAGTCAATGAGAGTTAATATGGGACCACTTGCAAAAAAGTAATCAGATAATTTAACTCTGTTTTCAAACATGCTAACATAAATTTTGTGGATACAAAAGGACAATTTCCACTCCAAGAGGGACAGAGTTCATCTTTATAATATGAATATTTTTCTGGTGACATTTAAGATGGCCCAAAATTATGAAATACTATCATCTCAAAAACAAAAAAATCAAAAGTAGCCTAAGTACAAGAGCAGATCTATATTGGGCATAAGTAAGTTGTAATATTAAAAAATAACTTATGTATGAGATGTGACATGAAAGATATTGCCAAAGATCTCTAGCAAGAAAAGTAAAGAATCGCATGAACAGTAAAGGATAGTTCAATAGTTGTGTACTAGTAGCCACAATGCACGTATTTATTGATAAGAATCCCATAGGATTGTTGTTGATGAGATCAAATCCATTAGATTATTGAAATATTCCATATAGCACAACTATAGAACAAAAAGATATTGACATTCTCTTGAAGCAATGTTGTAACTGTATTTAACAGAATCTGACACAAATTTTCTAAATAAAATATTTATAAATAAATGATTGTTTATTTTAATTGAGCACATTTTTCTCTTTAAAAAACCTCTTCCAAGTGTGTTTTATTTTTAAACACTTACAAAAGCAGCCAATTTGGAGGATCTAATAGGAAGTTAGAATATGGTTTTCATTGTGGTTCACAATGGAAAATAAGCTTCAAAAAAAATCTACTTTTTAACAGAGTAATATGACTGTTTACAAAAGGGATTGTTTTTAAATAATACTTATATTAGCAATTTATCACTGACCTTGAAACATTTTTATTCTGCTTTCACTTTCATTTCTTTTCCAAATTTTTATTTTTCCATCTTTTATTTGATTCTTAAAAGTACTTTTTTGAGCTTTACCAGAAGTTCTTTTTATGACTGAGAACAATTCAAATTTTTCTTTGAGACTTTACATGGAGATGTTTAACTTTGTTATATTCTTCTGACTGTGTTTTGATCTTCCTGTCACTTTCTGTAGTCAAATTCTTTTTTGTTTGTATTTTTTGCTCACTTTTCTAGCATACTTCATGACTTTAATTTTTATATCAAAGTTGGGCTCTGCTCCTGAGGGAAAGGAGACACTATCCCAAGCTTCTTGTACAAAGGATATGAGCCCTTGCTACTGACCTATTGTGCTAGAGGTACAAGGCCTTTTCCAGACCTGTGCCAACCAGGTCTTCACAACTAACTTGCTGGGGCATGGCTGGCTGCTGGCCTACCTGGACATCACCTGCATTGTATGCACTTCGCCTTTACTTGAGTGAGATAAACTTTTCATGTTAATCTTCTGAATTTTCATCCATCCTTTTATTAGTTCTGCACTTCTATAATTCATTTTGAGATATTACAGTAGTTTGGAAGTGAATTTGGAAGAGTTTATGCAAGTTCCTTACTGACTATTTCTTAAACCTTTCTTAAGGACTTTGCTTGTAGTATGCAATTCTATAGAGAAAAAGAACATGTCTCATACTTTGTGCTTGAAACAATTTAATATGGGTCTAATTTGCAAGGTACTGCACTTGGTACTGAAAGAATTAGAATGAACAATCTTAAATTTAAAGGGTTAACTGAATCAATAACTTATTGAGAATGGCTGTTAATGTCAATTCACTGTATATTTTTAGAACAATTCAATTTAGAACATACTTTGGATGACAGAATTGATGATTTTCCCTCTCGCATTTTTTTCTGATTCTATCCTCTTTGATTGTTTAGATTTAAAAAAAACAGTTTGTGTCAGAAGGATTATGGAAAAATAAATATACTAATGCATTAGCAGTAAATCTATGAAGTAGCTTAACTGTTCTGAATTTCAATTTTGAAGTAATGCAAATAAAAATGACGAAACTGTGTATACATCCTTAAATGATATATAGCCACATGAAAAGAAGTTTTCCAAATAATTGAAAACTATAAATGACCACAATAAAAAATGTTTCGAATGCAAATTAAAACAACTCTTTGTCTCACTCAATACAAATTTATGTTTGAGAAGGATATTTTGTTAAGTGAAATATGGATAGAGAAAGAATTAGAATTGGGGATCCTAAGAAAGAACTACTATGGTAACCTAGATTCAAGCAAGTTTCAGCAAGAAATTATGAGACATTGGACTACACTGGTAGGATTATGAGGAAATTAAAAAAGAAATGACTCATTAAAAAGACATTAGAAGAAAGAATTGTTTAGACTGTAACATCAGATATGGAAGACTGGAAACAAAGCCATTCCAAATGAAAACAAAGTTGAAAGTTTAAATAGAACCAGTTGTGAATTTGAATTATTACTGTTTTTCAGTAATTGAAAAAGATTGAGGCTAAGCTGATAGTTAAGGTAACCCATACACCTGGTGGTTTCCCTTAGGAACATCAAGAATGAAATAATACTAAGACTTCTATTAATGATTCCATCTACCTAGTTTTCATACGAGGATCCCTTGTTTAAATTTTTTTTTTAATTATAGAGACATTTTATAGTATTTGCTAGTAACAGGATTTGACTTGTATATCCAAAAACAGATTGTATTATGGCATAATAAATAGAAACTGGGCTTGGAGTCAGAAAGACATGAATTCTAATTTTACCTCTAACACACCCTGACTGAGGCACTGTGGATAAATCACTTAATCTCTCCTTTCCATCGAGGCAACTCTCCAAAACTATAATTCATGAAAATAGTTATTGATCTATACTTCTATGCCACAAATTCCTTATGCATCTGAGATGAGAGTCAGAAACACACAGAGAGAAAGACAGACACAGGGAGACAAAACAGAGATATAGAAGGGGAAAAAATACTAATGGAGCTTTCTAATAGTAAAAGAAGAAAACCATAAATAGAGAAAAATGGAAAGGTATAACCCAGCCTTGATCTCTTACACTATATTTTCAACAGGTGCTATGGCCAAAACTCCTAACTTTTGTGGTACCAGTGGAATATACTGGAGTTCTGCCCTATCTGTTTAATATCCTTAGGATTCTGCTGATGGCAGAGGAGAAGAAGCAGTATGCTGATGAGTCAACAGCTCTTGTCATCTCTGCTGGACCAGGTTTGTACTTTTAAAAAACCCTACTGTTTTTCTTGTCATGGACATATTCCCATATAAAGCACGGTTCCTTCATGCTATCCAACTAGATTGAAGTGAAAACATGTTCTGAATCTAAACAGAATCATTCCAGTTCGACTAATATTACTATTTAACTTCTCTTTCTAGTGAAACTTCCTTCGGCTCAACAGCTACTGGCCAGACTTCTGGTGAGTATGGTTTAATAAAGCAGGGGAGGAGTATGTGGGGAAAAACACTGCAATGAAATTGAGAAAGCAGCTTTAAATCCCAGGTTTGTGGCTTGTACATATGTGTGGGACCTTGGGGGAATATCTTTTTTATTCTCAGTAGTATTTTATTTTTTCCAAATAAAAGTTGTTAATTTCCAAATAAAGTCGTTAACTGCTTCAAGTTGTTTTTAGTGGATTCTCTAGCATTCTCTAAAATAACCACCATGTTATCTGCAGAGAATGATAGTTTTCTTTCTTCATTGCCTGTTCTAATTATTTCAATTTCTTTTTCTTCTCTTAGTACTAAAACTAAATTTTCTAGTACAATGTTGAATAATAGTAGTGATAATGGGCATCCTTGTTTCACCCTGATCTTGCAGGAAATGTTTCTAGCTTATCCCTATTACATATAATGCTTGTTGATGGTTTTGGATAGATCATTTATCCTATGTTCTCTAGTGTTTTTTTTTTAATTAGGAATGTGTTTTAAATTTTGTCAAATTCTTTTCCTGCATCTATTTAGATGACAGTCAATCAAATTTCTGCTATTTGTTATTGATATGGTCAATTATGGTGATAGTTTTCCTTATAGTGAACCACCCCTGAATTCTTGGTATAAATCTCACTTGGTCATAATGTATTATCTTGATTATAAATTGCTATAATCTCTTTACTAATATTTTAATTGAAAATTTTTGTATCAATCTATAATTTTTTGACTGTTTTGGCACTTCATGGTTTAGGTATCAGCACCATATCTGTGTCATAAAAGGATTTTGTTAGAACTCCTTCTTCCCCTATTTTCCCAAATAGTTTATATGATATTGAAATTAATTTCTCTTTTACAAATGAATTCTACCAAATGTTTAATGTATCTAGCTCTGGAGATTTTTTTCTAAAGGAATTCATTGATGGCTTATTCAATTTCTTTTTCTAATATGGGGGTATTTAAGTATTTCATTTCCTCTTCTGTTAATCTGAAATTTATAATTTTGTAAATATCCATTTCACTTAGATTGTCATATTTACAGTTGGGGAAAATCACTCCTAATTATTGTCTTAATTTCCTCTTCATTGGTTTCCATTTTTGGAATTCACCATTTCCATTTTTGATACTGGCAATTTGGTTTTCTTTTTTCTTTTTCTTCTAATCAAATTGATTTATTTATTTTGTTGATTTTTTCATAAAAAATAAAACTTTTATTTATTCAATAGTTTTGTTTTAATTTTATTAATATCTCTGATTTTCAAAGTTTCTAATTTAGTATTTAATGGGAGTTTTTAATTTGTTCTTTTTCTAGCTTTTTTTTTTTTTGCCTGCCCAATTTTCATTGATCTCCCCTTCATCTATTTTATTTATGTAAGCATCTAGAGATATAAAATGTTCCTTAAGAACTGCTTTGGTTGCATCCCATGCTTAAGTTTTGAGATAACATAAAAATGTTATCTCATTCTCTTGGATGAAGTTATTGTTTCTATGATTTGTTGTTTGGCCCACACATTTTTCTAGGATTAGATCATTTAGTTTCCAAATAAATTTTTATTTATTCCATGGCTCTTTATTACATATAATTTTTATTTCATCATTATTTAAAAAGCATGAATTTAATATTTCTGTTTTCTGCATTTGATTGTGTTGTTTTTATATCCTAATATACTGTCAATTTTGTGTAAATGCCTTGTACCATTGAGAAAGTGTCTTCCTTTCTAATCCCATCCAGTAGCCTCCAAGGGTTATCAAACCTTAACTTTTCTAAAATTCTATTCATCTCCTTAACTTCTTGTTTATTTTGTGGTTACATTTATCTAGTTTTGAGAGAGGAAGAATGGGATACCCACTATTACAGTTTTGCTATTTCTTCCTGCAACTCTCTTAACTTCTCTAAGAATTTAGATGCTATGCTACTTGATGCATATATATTTAATACTAATAGTACTTTATTATCTATGATACTGTTTAGGAAGATGTAGTTTCCTTCCTTATTTCTTTTAATTAGTTCTATTTTTCCTTTATTTGGTCTGAGATCAGACAGCTACCCCTGCTTTTCTTTTTAACTTCAACTGAAACATAATATATTCTGCTACTACCTTTTACCTTTATTCTGTGTATGTATCTCTGCTTCAAATGTGTTTCTTTTAATCCATTCTGCTATCCATTTCTATTTTATGGGAGAGTGCATCACATTCACATTCACATTCACAGTTATGAATATCAACTCTGTATTTCTCTGTCTTATTTTTCCCTGCATATAGTTTTCTCTTTCCTTTTACTCTTTCCCTTCTCATTAGTATTTTTCTTCTGATCCCCACTTCCCTCAATCTGCTCTCCTTTCTATCAGCCACCCCTTTTCTTTCCCCTTTCTCTCCCTCCTTCTCTATTAGATAAGACAAATTTCCATGCCAAACTAAGTGCATATGTTAATTCCTCTTTCAGCCAAATCTGAGATTAAGGTTCAAACAACGCCAATGCCCTTTCCTTTTTTCTCTCTACTGTAATAGGTTTTTTGTGCCTCTTCATGTCATGTAATTTACCCCATTTTGCCTCCTCTTTCTACTTCTATCTATGTACTGTAGAGGACCACAGATAGTGGGGGAGGATTCTGGGTAAGGTATAAGACCTTCATCAAAGAGGGAACCTGCTGACAATGTCTGGTTCAGCTCCCCATCTCCCTTTGGGACATCTCATCCTTCCTGAGAAGTCAAGGAGGGCTTGACCACCTGTGTTCCACTTGAAACAAGGGATACTTACAGTAAAGAAGCATTTACATATTTATGGCAGGGTGCTTATAATTAGCACTTGTGTAGTGTGCTGTGGTGATATAATGGTACTATAGTTAGCATATGATCAGTGTGCTGGAGGGATGTAATCGTACTAAAGTATTTAGGGGCTGAGAGGACTTGAAATAAATGGACTCCATCTTTGATCAGCCTCATGGGCCCCCTGCAATCACTCCTCCACTAAGACTCCACAGAGCTAGTCCAGATGGCATATTTTGTCATCCCAGCGTGAGGACTCTAGAAACCGTAGTACATTTGGCACCCCAATTTGAGGGCCCTAGAAAGCACACTACAATGTATATAACCTTTCTAACTGCCCTCACAAAGTTACAATTCTCAAGAATTACACTATCATCTTCCTATGTAGGGATATACACATTTTAACTTTTAAATTATACATTTTTCCCTTCTTGTTTATCTTTATATGCTTCTCTTTGAGTATTTGAAGATCAACTTTTCTGTTCAACTCTGGTCTTTTCATCAGAAATCATTATAAAATGCCTTATTTAATGGATGTGCATCTTTCCCCCTAAAAGATAATGTTCAATTATGCTGGGTAGTTGATTCTTGGTTGAAGTTTAAGCTTTCTTGTGATTCTGAATATTGTTTTCCAAGCCCTCCAATTTTTTTAATGTGGAAGCTGCAAGCTCTTGGGTAATCCTGATTGCCTTATTTGATTTGTTTATTTCTGGCTGATTACAGTATTTTCTCTTTGATCTGATCCAGGATTTGGTTACAATATTCCTTGAAGTTTTAATTTTGGGGATCTTTTCCAGGAAGTGATAAGTGAATTCTTTCAATGGCTATTTTACCCTCTGGTTATAAGATATCAGAGCAGTTTTCCTTATTGATTTTTTGAAAGACACTATCCAGGTTTTTTCTTCTTTTCTTCTTCTCCTCCTTCACCTTTTTCTCCCTCTCCCTCTTCCTCTCTTTCTCCTTCTCCCTTCTGTTTTGTTATTTGTTTTGTTTTGTTTGACTGATTCTTGATATCTCATTGACTCATTTGCTTCCATTATTTCAATTCTAATTTTTAATTAATTGTTTTCTTTGACTAGTTTTTTTTATCTCCTTCTCCAATTGGTCAATTATATTTTTTAAGGAGTTGCTTTGTTCAGTATATTTTTTTTTCCATTTTGACAAATCTATTTTTAAAGAGTTGTTTTCTTCAGTACATACATTTTCCCCATTTCATCAAATCTATTTTTAAAGAGTCAATGTATTTTTCCCATTTCACTAGATCTAATTTTTAAGTTTCTTTCTTAAATCAATTTCTGCGCTTCTTTTCCCAAGCCATTGGCTTTTTCCTTAAGATGTTGACTTTTTTTTTTTCAAAATTCTCCAGCATAGCTCTCTTTTCTTTTCCCAATTTTTCTTCTTACTTGGTTTTTTAAAAATTCTTTTTGAGATCTTTTTTGAGAACTTTTTTGAGCTTGATATCAGTTCATATGTCCCTTTGAGACTTCATATGTAAACATTTTGCCATTGCTGTCCTCTTCTGGGTTTGTGTTCTGATTTTCCCTATCACCATAGTAGCTTTTTCTATTGTCGATTTTTTTTTGCACATTTTTAAAAGATAAGCTTTGCTCCTAGGGCACAGGGGAGATTTTCTCAATCATCTTTTATAGGGAGACAGGAACCTCTTATTGACTATCTGTGCTGGGGCCTAAGGTGTTGCCAGTTTTCCACTGTGCTGAGTTGTCCTGGCTTAGTCCAGCTTGTTGTGCCTAGTTTCAAAGGTTCACAATTTGACTTCTGTGCTTGTGTTGAAGATCTCACAGCTGGCTTGCTAAGCCACTGACACTGTGAACCAGGCCAGAAGAGTCAACACTATTGGCCAGTACTTTGCCTAAAAGCCTTCCTCTAGATTCCCCATGCTGCACCTGTGCTGGATCACATTCCCCCTGTCCAAGCAAGACAGATTTTCCTGAAGTCCTTCCAAGATATCTTAAGCTGGAAAATTCTTTCATCCTGAACGTTTGTGGGGTCTGTCACTGCAAAATCCATTCAGAGATTAATTCTGAGGAAAACTGGGGAGAACTCCAGCAATGCCCTGACTTCTCTCCATCATCTTGACTCCATTGGAAGAAATCATTTGTCCCCCTGAAGAATAAAGGAAAAAAATTAAATGATCTCTATCTCAGTTTTAATTCCATGACCTCAGGATCCAGGCAAGTCTGTGCTAAATTATCTCTGTTCAGTGTTACATAAGCAGAATCATCATTTGTACCAATCACACTGATTAAGCATTGTTATATCTATAGTCTTGTCAAGAGTGATGGAACCTTTCTTTCATCTACTTAATTATACCCGATTTATATATAGGTATATTTATATTATATTATATTGTTATGTTATATTATATTAGTATATAAACATACCTAATTAAATATACTTGAAATAAATTGTTCCATATGTCTTACTTGAAGTTGTCATTATGGTTACTCAGGCCTCAGCCTTTTATCAGTAGGGTGCAAACCCCACCTAGTCCCACTAAACTTGAAAGGCTGCCATCATTGTATTCAGCTAATTGAGCCTAGATGAGCTAGGTTTATCGAGGATTGGTCATCAAAGTGGGAGATGGATGCAGTCATAGTAGCTCATGAAGACTTTCTCCTAAGGCATAGATATGAATCTATGGAAAAATGATCCACACCAATTAAATTATAAATTTTTTAAGTGATGAATTAGTAGTGAACAGTTGCAGGATGACTATTAAATTAAATCAATTAATCTCTGAGGACTCTTCCATTTTATTTCAGCTAAAAGAATAAAATATAATATAAAAATAATAAAGTAGAAATTAAGAAATAGAAAAATAAAATAATAAAAACAAAAAAGAAAATATAAAAAACCCAAAAATAAATAAATCAGTTAAGAACTTTAACCATGATGTGGCTAATCATGTGACCAAAGGATTGATGATGAAAAATGAGACCCACCTACTGACAAGTAACTGGCTCAAGATGCAAAATGAGACACTTTCTGGGAAATAGCTAATTTTACTTTATCAAACTATACGTATTTATTGCAAGTTATTTTTCAATGTGGTTGTGAAGAAGTAATAGGAAAGGAAGGGAACAACCATTTGTTAAACATCTACTTTTTGCCAGGCACTCTCACAACAACCTTATGAGAAGGCATTATTATTGTTCTGTTTTACAGTTGAGGACACTAAGGCAGACAGAAGTTAAGTGACTTGCCCAGGGTCACATAGCTAAAAAATTCCTGAGACTGAATTTGAACTCAAAAATTTCTGACTCCAGGTCCAGTATGAGGGCAAAGGGATGAGAGAAAATACATTATTAATTTTTAAAAATAAAATAAAAATTCCAAAAATAAAATAAATCAATATCTGCATAAGCTGATAACTGACTCCCCACTGCTGTTGGTTAACTCTTCCATTGAAGAATGTGTTTTCTGTTGTGTTTCTAGAATTAATTTCTCAGATACTCTTTTTCCAAGTATAAAAGTACTTATGTGATGACAACTCTCAGAGTATTTTACATTTGCATTTTACCTTTTTTGATTCTAGTAGTTCAAGTCATTCAACAGTACTTTTAAAGGAAAAGTCTATGCTGGGCATTAGAAATTTGAAGACAAAAAGAAAGACAAAAAAAAATTCCTGCTTTCAAATTGTCTATATCTTACTAAAAACTTTCATAATCCTCTTGGGAGGGAAAAAAGAAGGGAAGGCAAAAATAGATTGTGAGTTGGTTGATCTTTCTCCTTCAATTAATTCTTTGACAAGAGGAAAGATCAGATATTACAATTTAAAAATATCCTAAGTAGAATTTATGATGAAAATGAGATGGGCATTCTAGAGGAGAACAATTGCAACCATTTTCTTTTCCCAAATACAGGTGATTTCTGTCCTGGCCAGTGAGGGACTACCATGTGGAACTGGAGCAATAGGTCTTCTAAAGAATCTGTCCAGTATAATCCATCCAAACCTGATAGAATTGTGGAAAGATCTCATCCCTCGTCTGCTTCTCCCTTTGGAAGGTACAAAGGAAAAAAGAACTCAGGGGAATTCAGTGACATCATGAGTTCAAGACTAAAATAATCTTATTACTTTTAGATAATAATATCAATGGATTTTTATGTGGGCTGAATAAATCCAATTGTTTCTACTAATAGTTTCACATATATCTTTCTCTGGAGATAATTGCCTACTCACAAGAAGAGGATTCTTGATTTCAGTATTCAGGAAATGGTAATTTAAGGAGACAGAAGTCATGGTTTTAATAAAGCACTCTTATCATTATACAGAGAGTCATTTTATGGTCAATATAGAAAATAAGAAAATATGAAAACCACGGATTCCCAAATTGATATGATTTGAGAAGTTGTTCTTAAATTGGAGGAAGGTTTAGAATAAATTATACTCAATGAGTGAAGCCACCTAGCTAGTCAAGGCTTCTTCCACCAAAGAGAAGAGCAGAGATACATAGACAAAAACAAGACAAAATGGCTGATGACTTAATAAGTAGAATTCCTGAGCACCAAAAAGAATTTTACTTACCTCTATTTATAACCATAACAAACTTAGTCATGATAGATATATTCAAAGATTCTCTAAGGTCAGCTTGCTTTAGAATAATGCATTTACAAAAGGTTCCAGATATACTAAATCATAGAGGGGGAATGGGGGATCCAATTTCACTGACTATTATAATAGATTCTTTTTCTCCCTGAGTTTAAGTTAAATTAAAAAAGAAGGAAAAAAGAAACATAAATGCTGCAAAATACAAATGAATTTTCCATGCCCCCAATTATGACAACATTGAAAAATTACTCAAGTCAGCATAGAATCTTAACAAACTGAACAGATTCTGCTTGGGCTTCCTAGGTACTATGGTTAGTCCAAATTTTCTTTGAACAAAGGGAAACTAGGTTGTCACAAACTATGCCAAAATCTTTTTGTCCTTTGTTTTAACATCAATGAATATATCTGTTTCCTCTAACTTTGTTAAATATAAAGGAATCCTTATTATGAGAAACTGTAAATTGTGAATCTGATCTAATTGTTAATTACCTTGCATTCATCAAATCAACTTCTTTTTCTAGGAAACTGTTATAAAGTCAGACTGTGGGAGAACATGCTGTTGGAGGTAAGAGGGGATTTTAGTTAGAATGCTAGAGATTTCAAGTCAAGTCAGGTAGAGATTAATATTTACACAAGGGAATTCAAACCCACAGGGCAAAGAATGGATAAACCTCCTGTCTAAAACAAATGTAATCCATAGGATGTGATATCAAGTCTTTCACAGAATCTTTTATTTGGAAGGACCCCAAAAGATTGTATAATCTGATGATCAAGAATCTTCTCTACAGAAAAATCATCAAAGCAGATCAAGTTTAATTCCATTCTTTTAACTTTGCATGGCACAACCCCAAAGTCATTCCCAGAACTAGTTGTTTTCTTCTGGATCATTAACTATTGTTTCATCTCCCATTGTTTCATGTCCTTCCTAAAATATGACACTTAAAATTGAACAGAGTATTTATCCCACATACTGTCTGACCAAGGAAGAGTACTAAAAACAATCACCTTCCTGCTTCTGGATATTGCCTCTCTGAATGCAACTTATCATGCTAGCTTGCTTGGAAGTCTTATCACACTATCAGTCATATTGCCTTTGGGGTCTACTTGTTTGTTTAAGGATTCTCCCAGTTGATACAGACTTATACAACTTGTACAACAACTTAAAACCTTCACATTGATATAGTGACTCTTGAAGTTTAATGTTAATTTGCTCCCTATATATTTTTGTTGTCTTTCCTCTTTTTTCTAGCTTTTTCCTCATTACATACACATTCTTTATCCATTCACAAAAAGAAAAGAAATAGGTACAAATATTTTATGATATACAAATATATGTATATGTATACATATGTATATTGCATATATATATATATATATATATATATATATATATGCTTGCCAGGTGACATGATAAGAGTACCAGCTCTGAAATATAAAAGATTCACTTTCCTGAGTTCAAATCTGGCCTCAGATACTTTACAAATACTGTTTATTTCTGCTCCTCATCTGTAAAATAAGCTGGAAAAGGAAATGGCAAACCATTCCTGTATCTTTGCCAGGAAAATTCCAAATGGGGTCACAAAGAGTTGGACTGGATTAAAACAACTGGACAGCAACAACAAATGTTTTTGTATAAGTATATATAAAAAATAGGAAATGCAAATAAAAATGAAGCAATTCTTTTCCTAAAGGAGCTTAAACTCTTAATCAATTCTCAGCAACAATCAAGAATCACAGAGAATCACAAATCAAAACTCCTAACATAGAATAATCTTTCAATCACAGTCCTCAAAATGGTCTTTTGGAAAAGTATAATAAACCAAAAATGATTGGTGACAGCAAAAGGATGTTTTGTCTAAAACAGATTTGATAATTCTGTGGTAAGTCAAGAGAGGATTCTCACTTCCAAACAACTTCTCATTCTGTGGCATCTAAAAATGGTTCTGTAACCTCCACAGTTCATTTCATCCTATTTCTTCTTTTATGGAAAATTCTTAGCTTGCTTTATCTAAATATCAATATTTTACCATAGAGGGAATTTTTTGTCAAACATTTTCTTTTTTAATCTTCATAGTAAATAATTTTTCTTAACTGTCTATAAAATAGCTTCCTAATCAAGTTATCTTCGTAAGCAGAGATTTTAATCTGGAAATATTCCCCATTTTGTAACAGGTTTTTTTTTCTGAATTTAGATTGAATTTTTTAAAAATGAAGAATCAAAGATTTTGGAAAATACAAATGATTTTTTTTATCCCTAAATGTAATAAAAGGATAAGCTCTTTTGAGCCTAAGGGGTATTTTGTTTTTGTCTTTTTATACCCAACACCTAATATATTTATGTCAAATGCATTGATCATTGAATTCAATTGTACCATAAATGAATGAATAAGTAGCATTTATTAATCACTTACTATGTGTCAAGTACTATGCTAAACACTGGGAATAAAAATAGAAAACTAGAACATTAGAGATTACCCTCTTACTAAGGAAAGGACACACACAGAAGAGTAGTGTGACCAGGGAAAGTTGGCATGACCTGGGATTTCACAAAAATGGTGAAAAGAACAGGACAATTATCATTAGATAAGTAATAAGGAATTATTTTACTTTATTTTCGTAGGTATGTGTGTGCTTTCTTTGGCAACATGGATAATATGAAAAGTAGGTTCTGTATTTCATGTGTGATTTCTAAAAATGAATTTAAAAGTTTTATATGTAATTGGGAAACATTTAGTGAAATAAATTCCTCTATTTTTAAAAGATGAGTAATGAGGACTCTTAATTGGTAAGGAAAATTATTTATATAAAGTGTTTAGTAAACCTATTGCTATTACTATTATAATTCAGAAATTTTTTTACATGTTAGTAAGAAAAAAAATCTTAACATCAAGAAAACCATTTTCCCAAAATTATTTCCAGCTTTGAAGAAATTCAACTTGATTCAGAAATTCAGATAAATATTATTTCTAATCCATTTGCTGACTTCTCCCAAAAGAAGCACAGTCAAAATATGAGGTCTCTTTTTCATTTTTTTCTCTCTGTAGAAAATGAAATCTTAGCAAGGAAGACTCTGGGAAATTGGCAGAAAAGAGCTCCAAAATGACACTTTATTTCAGTAGAATTATTTATATCTCTCATTTCTTATATTTATAATTTTTAAAACCAAAGGTACCAGAAAGATGAAAATAGAGCATGGCAATAAACTTTTATTTCTAACTGATTTCCTTTAACAGATTTTAAGGGAAACTTTGTGGAAGATCAATGACAAAAATTGGAGCATTCAACTGACCCATGAATTCATCCAACAGATGGGGGCCTATTACAATACCTCACTTGAGAAGGTCAGTTCTCAACTAAAATTCCCAAATTAACTCCTGATGCTAGCAAGTTAGTATTCAAGAAAGTAGTTGCAATGAGATCAGCATTTTATTTGGAATATAAAATTATTGTTTCCAGTTATGTTGTCAAACCAGTAAGTAAAACTCTTTTGACAACCTCTGTTTTTCATCATTCCAGTTTAAGATGGGTCGTCCTCAGATTTAAATGGACTAGCTCCAAGAAGGATTGTTTTTCAATATAATTGAAATAAATTCATAGACTCTTAAGCCTTAATTAAAAAATAAGAAGCCATCAATTTTAGCTCTGAGTATCCAAAAACACCTGTGCCTAAACTATCTTGGACTCTCACCGTATTACTGAAAAATTCCACCAAAGAACATTTCCTAAATTCCATAAGCATTTTTGTGAGGAATCCTCCTCTGCTAAGGTTTTTGAAAGGCAACATGGTGTAATGGATAAGGCACTGAGCTGAGAATCAGAAAGACCTGGGTATCAAAAATTGCTTTTTGGCACATCAGCTATTTAATGCTGGACAACTCATTTGGCTTTTCTGTCCCTCAGTTTCCTTATCTGTAAAATAAGGGGCTGATCCCTAATTTCCCTTTTAGTTCTAAAAATATGATCCTATGAAGAAGTTCTGCATCTCTAACATCATCAAGAAAATAACTTTTTAACCTATGACAGGACCTTATTAGCAAAAGCCAAGTCTTGCTTTGGTTTCTTATGCTTTATCTTTGAATACTTCATGTCTTCTGGTAGAAGAGAAAAAGAAAATTTGGCTTCTTTCCCTTTAGAAACTTGCAGAAGGATCTGGGACAAAGTCAGGAAGGGGCTGAAGCAGATGGGGCAGATGGAACCATTCTCTTCAAACCTACAGTCAATTCTAAAGAGAGTGGAACTAACAGGAATGTTTCATATCATTTCCTCACCCTCAGTTTTTCCTCTGCTATGAACTTTTCTCTTAGTAATGTCTGTCATTATGAAGAACAAAGTAGCTTAAAAACTAGAAAGATAGTTGGCATGTGGCACAGGCTAGACTCTGGTAGCATCAACTCCTAACATTTCCAGCTGTCTTATTCCCTTCCTGGGGTAGAGATGGATGTGGAGCCGTCAGAATTCAGCTATGATCATCAAGGCTAGAGCAAACAAAATCTTTCCTGCCCCAAATTAGGCTCAGATTACTATTTTTATTCATCCTCAGTAAATATGGAGAACAGCTGGTAAAAATTCTGCTTAAAATAATCCTATTGTCGAACATTTATTAAATTAAACCACAGCTTTTCTCTTCAAATGATAATTCTAATTCTTTGCTTTTCCCCTGACAACTTTTTTCATCCTCAAAAATGATTATTCTTTCATGCATAATCCCCCACCTTCTTCCAAAAATACATTAGAGATGACTTACAGAGTTAAAACAAAGCAATGAAAGGCATAAGGAGAACAGAATAACAATTAAAAGGAGCAGAAGCATTTGACATCTTAATACTTGTCTTTTCTTTTTTTCCCCTCAGAAATTCCTTTGGAAAGCTTTGGGAACTACTTTAGCATGCTGCCAGGATGTGAACTTTGTAACTGCACAGTTGAAGGACACCTTAATCAATGCCAACCAGATGGGGGACCAGAGAGAGGTAGAGTAACCTTCTCTCTCTTTCCCACCACTAGCTTATTTTTGTGGGTTTGAGTCATATCTTCCAAACCTCACACTGAAATGACAATAAAATCTCATACTTCAAGCTATTGTATATTAGGGAATTTTCCAGAAAGCTGAAGCATACCACTTTGTACAACATTTCCAGTTTTCATGGGAATGGCACAAAATGATATTGCACATCTTTCTGCCCTCAATAGGATATGGTGATAAACTGTATCTTGATCATTCAGTCCTAAAGAATATAACTACTGTTACTTATTGTAATACAGTGATGCCTTCAAAAACTAGTGAAGTTTGGAGAACTCTTTTTCTTCTCCATGAAACCCCAGTGTAATGCTTTTTGAGTTGTACCTGCTTTTTCATAGTTTTTTTCCTGCTTCCTCTATTATTAATAGACTGGCAGTTCTTACTTTTTTTACCATTGTTGGTGTACCTGTCTAAAGCAGAACCTCACCTAATTTGCTGTTGCTAATCTGCTGAATTGGGAAGCTAGATAACTAAGCCCATTAAAATCGTAAAGTAAAATGCTCTCTGCTCTCAGTGAGAAGCTTGCACTTTTTTTTTAATACTAATGACTTTTAATTCTTTTTTTCTGAACTTAAACATCAAATCCAATGAGTATTTCCATAAACATAGTAGAATGGTATGAGAGTTGTACATGAAAATGTTGCTTTCTCATATGTACAGTTCATTGTTCTGTTTAAATATATTAAAGTTTCAAAGCTGCTCTGCTTGTCTCTGTTTCTTTCCAGACTTCCTTCTTATCTCTGCTTTAAATGTATATATATATATATATATATATATATATATATATATGTATATATATACATATATATATATATTCCTCAATGCTCCCATTTTCTCTCTTTTTATCTTTTTCTTTCCTTTCCTCGTTATTGCAGAACTATCCCTATCTTCCTTGCCCCCCACTTCAACGCCCAGTGGAAAATAACAATAAAACACTCATTAACAAACATAGATACACAAATAAAGCATATTCTCATATCAGCTGTGTCAGAACATTTCTGTCTTCTGCATTCTGAGTCTATTATCTCTCTGTCAAGAACTGGTCAGCATATTTCCTCACCAGTCCTCTGGAATAATGATGAAAGAATATGACTTCTAATAGAAAGGACTTTTATAGGCAAGTGGTGACCAGCAAAAGATCAGTGAATCCATTGACATGGCCTCTCCAGAGACCATGATAATGTTGACCAGATTATATTTTTGAGAGAACCACAAAAGGAAAAGGTAAGAATAAAGTAAATAGCAGACTGCATAGAACCAGGCAGTTCAGAGCTGAGGATATTAAATCCCTGTGGTATGGTCTTTAGAGGTCCAATTTAGAGGATGAACTGTCAGCAGGAGAGCAAAAAATGGCAAGTATGGAGATGAGACAACAAGGTCCAAGGGAAGTCAGAGATAAGTGCAAAAAGATTTATCAAGTATAAGAAGAAACACCTCCCATCCCCCCATGTAAAATCTGTTGTGCATTTAGTAACAGTAAATATTCTTTGACTCAATTCCTAGGCAACTGTTTCTGTTCTGGGATATTGTGCCAAGAATCATATGGATGTTGTTCTAAAGGTTCTTAAAGAATTCCAAGTGGATCGAAAGTCCTTCTCAAATCGCTGTAAGGTAAAAGACATAATTTTCCATTTAACTATTTTGTAATGTCAGGCATATACCATAACTGTTTCCTAGCCTAGCATCTAAGTTCTTACACCATATCAGAGACATAGCCAAAAACAAGTAGTCTGGAAATGAGAATGTGAAATAAGAATGTACATTCTCTGGTTAGCATCATTATATACTTGTGGTCAAGATAGGGGAATATTAAACTGTACAGTCAATTTAGATGGGTAACCAGTTAAATGATCTAAGTCAAAGTGTTTTGACTTATGAATCACTATTGTCTAGAGCAAGAGTTCTTAACTTGGGATCTGTGAACTTTTAGGTTTTTAAAAAATTATTCTGATAATTATATTTCAATAAATTGGTTTCATTGATAGAATTCTATCTTTTTATTTTTATTCACATGACTACCAAAGGGATCCATGTCACAAAAACAAGAATTCCTGACCTAGACAGAAATTTCTAGGGGCTTATTGTAAGACTCTGTCCTTTGTCCTTTTTCCTTTTTTTTTTTTTTTTTTTTGGTTTGCCTTTAACTTTCAAGAAAGCATGGTTGACATACATTGAGATTTGTGGGTAATGTGAAGCTGGGTAGTATGCTTAAATCATTGAGTGACAGAATAGGTATCCCAAATGAACTTCAAAAGTCCCAAGTGTGAGTACAGAATAAAGGAGATGTGGCTAAATCAGAGTTCATGTCAAAAAGAACAGAGTTCATGTGAGTTGACTGTAACTAATAAGAATTAACATTGTGAAATTAATATGATCTTGTGTTATAAAAAAAAAGAAGTCTAATATAATGAAGGAAATATTCCTACTGTATTCTATATTGGCCAGTGTTGCATTCCCTTCTGGGCACCATATTTCAGGAGGGAAGGAGTCAATGATGAGATTGTATCAAACTTCCTTCCTATATAATTTTGGCCATCATGCTTAAAGATAACCTGGACTTCAAATGTCCTCATTTGCAAAAGAAAACAATAGGACTAAATGGTCCTTATGGCAACTTCCAGATCTATGCATCAATCCTATTTCTGATAATAGTTATCTTAACTATCTGAACTTCAATTTCTTCATCATTAATGTGAACATAATTTTAATGTTCACATTAATGATGAAGAAATTTCACAAGTATTTGGTAAGGCTATTTTTAGTCTATTAAGTCTATCTAAGTCTATTATCAATTTCACAAGTATTTGGTAAGTTCTTATTTTGTACAAGGCACCATATTGGCTCTTGTATATATTATTCCCGTCCTCAAGGAACAGGGTCAGGAGGGGAAGAGACAACAGTGGTGCAGAAATAGATGCAAATTATACGGAAAATAAATGTAAAAGTAGGTGGGAGTGGGGAGAACACTTTACCAAAGTAGGAGCCAAAATTGGCTTCTAGGATACTTATGGGGAAGCACTTAAGCTGAAGGGAACTAAGGATTCCCAGAGTCAAAAAGGGGAAGGAGAGGGATTTATCAGGAGGGAAGAAGATCAAAAAGTTGGGGGAAATTTGGACAAAAGTATAGAAGCAGGAAGGAAATGAGATGTTATGTACAATAGCAAATGATAATTTAGCTAGAACATAGAGTATATGAGAAGTGATGTCAAATCAATCAAGAAAGATAATTTGAAATCATATGAAATCTTTTAAATGAAAGTCTTTAAATGACCTACATATTAGTTACTATTTTCCCTCTTAAACATAAAAGGAACTTCAAAAATTCTAATATAATAGTAATATAATAATAGCTAAACTTTAGGAATATTATTTCAGCAACTGTGTGATTGATTGGAGAGAAGAAAATCTTGATGTAATGATACTGTTTTTAGGAGGCTATTAAATAGTCCAGATAAGAGGTAATTAGGGACTGAAATAAGTAATAGATATGTGAGGAGAGAGAAAAGGGTATATATGAAAGATGTCAACAAAGATGGGCATCTGATTACATTGAGTAGGTATGAAGCAAAAGAAAATGAAGAGAAGAAAATATCTCCAGGACTGCAAAACTGGCTAATTAGAAGGATGGTAGTACCCTGACAGAAAAAGGGAAGTAGAAGCATGAATGTGTTTATGTGGAATTGGGAGAAAATGACTTTCATTTTGGCTGTTATAATTAAGATGTTTATGAAATATCCATGTGGAAATAACCAGAAAAACACAATCCATTTTCTAGACACACACACACACACACACACACACACACACAAACACAAACACACATATCCTCTTTTCTAAATGTCCCTACTATGTCAATGTCTCCACCATCTTCCCAGTCACCTAGATTTCCTCCATCAAAGTCCTAAAAACTACTTTTATATTTTCCCTATCTAAATGAGTCAAACCTTGGTCCAAATCAATCTAAACTGGGTGCAAATGTAACTCAAATTTTGTCAGGTCTACTCTATAGTTTCTTAGCTCATAACTGCCCCTGTTAGTAATATAGATGATTAACTAAAGTTTCTCCACTTCCACTAATGTCCTAGCCTGCAACCCCTTTTCTCTACTCACACAGCCACAAGCCTAGCTCAGGCTCTCATCATTTCTCCCCTGGACTACTGAGGTAGCCTTCTAATTGGTCTTCCTGCCTTAAGTTTCTCCCCACTTCAATCTCTCTTCTGTTCAGCTGCCATAGGGATTTTCCTAAAATATAAGTATGATCATGTCACCCCCTTATTTATTAAACTCTGGTGATTTCATATTACAGTACAATTCAATAAACATTTATTAAATGTCTACTATGTGTCAAGTGTTGAGGAAACAAATGAAAAAAAGAAAGATAATCTCTTCAAGAAGCTTGCAATATATTGGGGAAAGAACACACACAAAAGACAGTTGGGGTAGAAGGTATCCATTGTAAGAGCATGATGGTAATGGTATCAAAAAGCACTTAAATTCAATTAAAAATTAAGAAACGATAACTTTTTGCAAATTGAGGTCCTAATCACTATGATTTAAAGAGGAAGGAGTGTCCCAAGCTATATACCCAGTGCTTGACTCTCTAGATAACAAATTGCCAGCTCCACAATGATTACACAGAGCAAATAGCAAATAAACTTACTTATACAAACCAATTAACAAGAATTCAGAGAATATGTGTAAATGATAATATGTCCAACAATGAGCTCTCCATTGGGAGTGAAATATCTTGGCTTAACTAGGAGAGAGTCCCAGATCTTACCTACAGGGAAATGCCCTAAAGTTTCTACTGTAATACACTGAAGATGAGGACATAATTAAGGTGCAAGCTCCTCTACATGTCAACTTATTCCTAAACACAAACTCTTTCTCTCTCGCTCTCTTTCTCCCTCTGTCTCTTCTTTTTTCTCTCTCTCTCTTTCTCCAGGGAATTCTCCGTGTAGAGAATCTCTCTGGAACTGAATCATCTTTTTAGATACTAGAAGCCAGAAGACCATGAGCTCTCCCCATCACCACCTTTCAAGCAATAAAGTATAAGGTTCAGGATGACATGGTCAAACATATACTTTAGAAATATCACTGACAATTGAGTAGAGAATGGACTAGAGTAGAGAGAGACTTGTGACATGAGAAAAAAAATCAGCAAGTAATTGTAATAGTCTACACTTGAGGTCTACCTAGGACAACCAGTAGTATCAGAGGAGAGAAGGAGAAATAAATGAGAGCTGTTATGAAAATAAAGTTAATTGGCTGTGGCAACAAATTGGAAAAGAGGGAAAAGAGAGACTGAGAAATTGAGGATGAAACATTTTTAATTGGGAGCCTAGGTGACTGGAAGGATGTAATAGGGAATAGTAATAGGGAAATTAGAAAGAAAAGAAGGTTTAAAGGAAAAGACAATATACAGAAACAAATGTATCTGGTACCGTAATGTTTACAAATCACAAAAATCAATTACTAGGATAAGGACTTACTATTTAGCAAAGATTATTGGGGAAATTAGAAGCAGTATTGAAGAAATTAGAATTATAATAATATTTTAGACCACATATCAAGACAGACTCCATTTGTATACGTGACCTAAATATAAAAGGTCAAATAAGAAACAAATTGAGAAGTGTGGTAGGAAATTGCCTGTTATATTAATGGATCGGGAAAAGTTTATGACCAAAAAAGAGACAAAAGATAAAATAGGCAATTTTTACAATTTTTTTTACAAATCCATTAGTAAAATTATAGAAAATTAAATTAAAATTAATTAAGATTTCAAAAAGGAAACAACTGGGGAAATATTTGCATAAAGTTTCTCTGATAAAGTTTTCATGACTAAGATATATAGAGGACTGAGTCAAATTTACAACACTAAAAGCCATTCCCAATTAATAAATAATCCAAGAATATAAACAAGCAGCTCTCAACGAAAGAAATTAAGGTTTATTTCTAGTCATATAAAAAAAAATGTTCCAAATCCCTACTAATTAGGAAAATGAAAATTAAGGCAATTTTGTGATTCTGCTTCATATCCATCTAATTGGCAAAGATGACAATAAAGGAAAAGAATAACTGCATGTGGGACTGCAGAGAAATAGGCACATTGCTACATTGTTAGTGGACCTGTGAGTGTGTAATTATTCGAAAAGAAATTTGGAATTATACACAAAAAATGTTACTAAACAGTACATCCATTGACCCAATTATACCACTATTAGTTCTACATTGAAAAGAGATCAAAGAAATAGGAAAAGGTCTTATATGTGCAACAATGTGTGTCTCAGGTTTGTCTGTAAATGTTTGCTATGTAAAAACAAAACATATAAATTTCTAAAGTTTTTTTAAACCTAATAGTTACACATTTCTTCCACTAAAATATGGCTCCCTGAAGGTAGGGACTTTTTTTAGCCCTTCTTTGTAATAACACTTACTATGGTATCTGGCACTTAGTGTTTAATAAATGTCTATTGATTTACTTGACTGACTGGCTGAGGAAGAACAGATCTTTAAGATATACTAGTGCATAAGGAGAAAGCACATGGATGATGATTCAGAGGAAAAAAATGATAAAGAAAAAACAAAAAACAAAAATTGAAAAACAATTGTCAAATATATAAGTACCACCAGAAGAAAACAATGTCACAAAAATCCAGAGAGTAGTGAGTATTCAGTAGAAAAGGAGGGTAATTAGCAGTATTGGAAGATGCAGAGATCAATAATCATGGCTAAGAAGTCTACCAGATTTAGCAATTAAAAAAAAACTTAAGTAAAAATTAAATAAATAAATAAAGCAGTTTAAGAATGGAATCTGAAGCCAGATTGCAGAGGGCTGAGAATAGATAGAATGCTAAATGGAATCTACATGTCAGCTATTATTAACAAAAATCAATGGTCTGAAAATACATGCATCACCTCTAGGTTTATTTATAAGGAAGAATTTAACAACACAAATGCTATCAACATGAAATGGATGGCCTCAGGGAGTAGTAGTGTGTTCTCCACCACCAAGGTGTTCAGATAGGGAATAGAAGGCTATCTGCTAGAAAATATAAAAGAGGATGCCTGAATCAAGTAATAGATATCCTCTAACATTTCTTCTAATTTTTGGATGATGGTATCTTAGTGTCTGGGTACAATCATAAATTCATCAATGCAGATTAAAGTTCTCTGAAACTTCTCATCTCTAAAACTTCTCATTCTATGCCATCTTTGATAATGTCCTTCCATATAGACTCTACAGAGAGTCCATCTAATCTGCTAGAGATTTTTTCTCCATCTTTTAAAATCCATGAATGCCACACTTCAGTGAAATTATCCTATTCTCTATCTTTTATTCTCATGGCTTATGCTGTCTTTTAGTGGAATTTCCAGGAGTGTCCTCCCTCCTCCTTTTCTTAAAAATTTCTCTTTATTCTTTAAAACCCAACTCAAATCCCTCATATTTTGTGCTATCTTTCCTGATAATCCTTGTTAGGTAAATGAGTAGCACACTTAAGTCTCAATGTAGCACGTGATTAATATGATTTATGTACTAACAATGTACTTCCTTTAAAGATTTCATATTATAGTTATCTCTTTATGCTTCTTATTCTCCTGCCAGACTATAAGACCCTTGAGAGTAGGGACTGTTTCTTATCTAAATGTTGCTTCCTATCCACTGCCTAGGATACTTGTAGGCACTAATGTAAATATCTATTAGAATAAATTCTCTCATTTATAGTAGGAGAACTACTCTCTTTTCCAATCATATATATCATAAAAACAATATTGAGAGAACTCCCCCTCACAAAAAATGATTGATAACATGGAACCTACTTATGCTGACTGTCTTTCTGTTGTCCAATGTTTTTCCCACTGTTCCAAATACTGGTATTCTTCCAGTGATATTATATAAAATTATATGACAAATAACAAATTTTCCTTTCATTTCTATTACTGATACTAGTGGGAAAAAAGGATAAATGAGACTGATATGTCTGTCTTTTCTGAGATTTTCAGGAACCATGAAATCCAATTTGAAAAAGGTTTTGAGTATCCTAACCAGCATAATTATTATTAATTTCCAGGTATTACCTGTACATAAGCTACCTCACCCTAAATAGGTACTATAAATAGGATAATAATGTTATCACCCTCATTCTTTGTTTGGGGAACTCTTTTATAGTTACTTGGAAAAGAGGATTTCTAAATTAGAAAATAGCCTGAGAAAAAAGAAACTGACCATAATCTTTTTCATATTCTCCTTTTCTAATATTTAGACTATCTTGTATGGAAAGAAGATATTGACCAAGATTGACCTCATTGCAGTTTATGGAAATATAGCTCTCCAATCTCCTAAAAGACTACTTCTCCCCATTGTGGAAAAAGAGATTGTGACCCCAGTCTTGAATCTCTATACTTCCAGCTGTCAGGTAACAATCAGAAACATCAGGATGCTTATGGGGTCTAATTCAGTGTTTTTCCACATAAAGTTCAAGGATTTTTAATTCACAGGCATTCCTAAGAATCAAAGGAGGATTGTTCAGGCTGTGAGTCCTGATGACTAAGCCTCAAGGAATCAAGAACCTAAGAGAATGGGAAAAACATAAGAAAATATTCTGTAAAAAATGTTGAAGGTTACTCAACTCCTTCAAAAACCAGATTTTACCCATGATGCTCTCCCAAAGAAATTTAACTCACGTTGATCTAATCTTACTCTGATCTCAGCACTTATTATGTGCATATAATTCCTTCAGCAAAGAGTCTTTTATTGATATATCTTATATTGTGAGCTTTTTAAAAAACTTATCTCAGTCATCTATGTCTTGTTCACCCAACTGCATTCTAAGCTCTTTGAGGACAAAAACTATGTTTTATTCCTTAGAACAGCACAGTACACTAATCACTATCTGTGAATTTTTTTGTTTATAGTGAAAAAGTGAAAATATAGACATGGTAAATATTATTTGAAAATTGTGAAAGGAAAAAGTTGTTGTTACAAATAATCATGCCCCAATACAAACACTCTCTCTCTCTCTCTTTCTCTCTCTCTCTCTCTCTCTCTCTCTCTCTCTCTCTGTCTGTCTCTCTCTGTGTCTCTCTCTCTCTCTTTCTCTCTCTCTCTCTCTCTCTCTCTCTCTCTCTGAAAAATTTCAGTTTAAATTTTATAGTAATCAATAATATTGAATTTGGGTCAGCTAGATGGCACAGTGGATAGAACACAGGCTCTGGAGTCAGGAGGACCTGAATTTAAATCTTACCTCAGACATTTGACACTTAGTAGATATGTGGTCCTGAGCAAGTCACAATCGCAAATTGCTCCAAAAGAAAATCCTAAAGTTGTCTACTACCTTATAGCTCTAAATTAAAAAACAAAAAATAGTTTCTCACTGAAAAGTCATTTTTATAACAAAAAATGGGAAAAATTAAACAAAACCAGCTCATCAATCAAATTTAACTTTACACTAACTGTGCCATAACCATGGACCATCCTATCCACTTCTGCAAAGAAGGCAGAGATATTTTCATATCGCTTCTTTGAATTAATGTAACTTTGTAACTCAAAGCTTCAGTTTTGTTTGTTTCTCTTTTGCTCATTTGCCCAATTGCATTAAATTTCATAAATTTCCAGATCCATTTTTCCTCCCATATAGTAATACCCTTTTTTCTCAGATTATACAAAATAATTTTTAGATTAATCATGTGACGCCAGAAACTGAAATTCTGGGATAGTTTTCTGACTTGCATTTCACTGGTTAGTTAGTTAGTCAAGAACTACTCTGAGAATGGTAGTTTGGTATTTTGGCTCTCAAAGACCACAAATTTGAGAGGATTGAGAAAAGCCACTGATAGGTTATAGAATCATGTGTCAGTGTTCTCTGTCAGGCAAATGAGCTAGTTTCAAGAAGACTTGATTATTCCATAACCACTTACTGAGTTTTTGCTTTCATCTTTAACTTTTCAGGTTTTGGGAATAACTGTTTTAAACAAGGTGAGTTATATTTCAATACTTTTGTTGTTCTATCTATTTTAAGGTCTATTATAAAAAATCATTCAAAATTATATATCATCTTGATTTGGTTCCCAACAATAGGATCATCAGATTAGGGATGTCTCCTATTCTGGAGTCATGGAACCTGAGGCTGCTCTAAAGCAATGCAAAGGACTTCACAACTTTTTAGTAGAGTTTGAAAGTTGGACTCTTCTATGTAGAAACAAGGCAACAAATCCACTATGTGAAAGGGGTGGGTTCGATTTTCTTGGGACAGATATCAAAGATATCAAAGGGACTTCATTTCCCTTTAGATTACCTCCCCTTTATGAGTACCTTCATTTCCCTTTAGAACGTGGATTTGCAAATGACCTTCACAAAAAGCGTCACTGAAATTTGCATTGCTATTCGGGACACTGAAGAACTACTGAATTTTAATTTTACCAGTAAGGAAGTACTCCTTGGACATATGTTGGTGAGTGTACAAAGGTGCACTGGATAATCTCTTAGATTTTTGTTTGTTATTGTTGTTTTTGTTTGACAAAAATTCAGGGTTCCCTTCTAAAAATTAACAAATATGAAACACTGAAATTGATCAACCCCAAGGAAAGACAGAGAAAAGGGGGGGGGGGGGAAAGCATTTGTTAAGTTCTCACTGTGTCCCAGGCACTGTACTTTATAAACATTATTTCATTTGATGAGTGTATCAGTTCCCACTAAGATTTCCTCCTTGGGTTTTCAAGGAGGCAGCAGCATCTGGGATACCAAGATGGTTGAAGTAGGAATCAAGGGGATGAGTCCCCCCAAAATATATTCCTTACAGCCCATTTCACCTCTTTGTGTTTCAGGATTTAATCAGAGAAGAACCCCTGGATTCCTTAGCTAGCCCTGTCCGATGGAAAGCAGTAATTGCTATTCAATGTCTAAGGTATAGAACCCACTATTATTGCTCTTGTCCTCCTTTGTCATCCTAGATCCTTGATAACTTTGACAAAAAAATCAAAATCCTATAAATGTGATTTGTTTAGATTGGAAACTGCTTGTCTTTCCAGAAGGGTAGCAAACTATATGTATGGCATAACTATCAAGAAGCAAACAGCCAGTCAGAAGAGTCAGCTTTAATGAAGTACAGAGTACAAATACACATTCTTAATATGATCTCCTCAGGAGCAAACTTTAATCTTCTAGGTTAAAAGGTGTTTGCCCTGATCTCATTCCTTTCACTTCTGTTTACCTAAAAAAGAAAACTAGTCTAAATGTTATCATTCATTGCATTATGTTAATTACTTATAATATACATAATACTGGTCTAAGCACAGTTGGTGATACAAAACAAATAAGGATCCTTGTTTCTAAGATTGTAACTGTTTAAAAAAATATACAGAGACAAATTAGCAGTAAAAGAAATATGAACTGTAACAAAAATTTGTTGAAAAATGCAAAAGGATTAGGTGTAGCCCTCTCTTTATTATCATCTGAGGTCTCTTGCCACAATTATCACCCAATTTATATATTTATTCCTGTCCTTATAACTTTCTTCCCCATTCCCATCTGTAAGAAAATAATATTCTTTCTTCTTAAGATCAGAGCAATGACTCTTGTATACCACTTATCTCAACTTCCTGATTTTAATAATTCTTGATCTGACATGCATTCCCCTACATCTTTCTCATTTCAGCAAACTGAAACCTCAATTACCTATAAATGACAATCTAAATATCCTTGAAGAGAGTCTTCGGAGTCTTATTCTCCTTCCTCACTTAACCCGAATCATAGAAGATGGACAAACTGATGAAGACAAAGCACACATCCAAGTATGAAGGAAAGAGGTCTGGGTTCCCATACCAGGACAGTAGCATCACAGGACTGATCTTGGGAAGGAAGGGTTTTAGAAATCTTCTAGTCCAGTGATTCTTCATCTTTTGTGTGTGTGTGTTATCAATTCCTTTGTCAACCTCAAGGAGATTATAAACTTCTTAAGGTTTTTAAATTCATAAAATAAAATTCACAGAATTACAAAGAAAAATTAATTTTAATTAAAAGTTATAAATTTTTAAAAACTTCATGGATCCCAGGTTAAGAACCTCTTGATTTCTAATTCAACCCACTGTCTTACAAAAGAGAAAATTGAGACCCCAGAGATCTTAGGTGACTTTTACAAGGTCATATAGACAGTAAAATGAAATAGGGTTTGAACTCAAATCTTCCAATTATAAGCCCAGTAGTCTTGCTTTTATAATCTTTAGCATTTTCTGAAAAAAATCATGGTAACACAGCTACCTTAATTCAAACTGAGCCTCACAGATTCATTTCTGGTTTCAGTTTCTCTATGGAAGATCTATGGATGCTCTTGGGAAACTTATGAAAACTCTGGTGTGGAGATGCCAAGAACCAGAAGAATGTCAAGAAATGTTTAATGTAAGTTGTCCCCATTGCAGTTGATGGTTATTCTCTTTCATTTTCTTTCTGACTCTTCACCCACTAACCCAAACTTATTCTATTTCTTTTATGATCCCCCTCTGTCCAAAACTCTGTCTCTTCCTGTTCCATATCACTAATTTCACAGGCTTTCTTGACTTGTAGGAAAAGGGGGAAATAATATCATCCTCCTTTTATATTATGTTACAGCTCCTGCCACTCCACTAATCTGTCTGAAAAACTTTTAAGTCCCTATTTTAAGCTCAGGGCTCAGCATGATGTTGGGATATAATGGAGAAAGAGGAATTAAACAACATAGTTCTTGTCCTCAATTGTTACAACCTAAAAGAGAAGAAAACACATTCATACAAAGAACAACCTTCTCTCTCCAGTGCTAAAGGAGCAGAAAATTCCTTCCACACATTCAAAAAAAATTAAGTATCTCATTACTTAAACACTTAACATTGCAGAATTTTTCCCTTTGGTTATAATTTGATAGAGGGTAATGACAGAAGAAGGGAAAAGAAAGAAGCAGAGAGACAGAAAGAGAGAGGAAGAAAAAGAGTTCCATGATGAAGAAAAGAAAAACTACTAAAGAATATACTTCTTTTTCTTAATTACCAATAGCTTCTGCGAATCTGGCTTGCTTCATCAAAAGAATGGGAACGAGAAAGAGCCTTGCAGATCTGTTCAAAGGTGTTGACCAATAGTAATGAAGTAAGTATTCTAAATATTTTAGGTGAATGAATCTGAAGAAAATTTAGCCAAAGAATCTTTAGGGAAATATAAAATGCTTTAGCAAGTTTTTTTTTCTTACTTATTAAAGCCTTAATCTCCATTTTTTTTTTTTTACTGTAGAGGAAATTTCCCCAAACTCATGAACTCAAGAATTACAAACATAGACACAAAATGATGATTTTTCCCCATGAACATTAAATGATTTTTGCTATAATAGGAAACCACTAACTCTTTTTAAGGAAAAATTTGAATCTCATTTTAATCCTTGAGTTTGTACAAAAGAAGTTAGTGGAATTAAATATGATGTCCAAGATATGATGGAATGTCACTTCTCCTGTGTGAGAAATCTTAAGGTTATTTTTGTTCTTTCTCTAAAGTCACCGGAGAGATTTAGAATTGGTCCTCTTCTTGGACTTTTTGCACCTCACTGCTGCGATACCCTAGCCACCATCCGTCTATGGGCTGCTGATGCTGTTATTGGTCTGTTCTTTTTCAAAGGTGAGAAAAAAAACATGAGAGAACTACTCTATTAAAAAAAAAAACTATTTTCTTCTGCTGTCAAATGTTCTGTCTCTCCTCCTCTTTTCCTCCTCCTTTCCTCCCATCTCCTTTCTTTTCTAAGCAAGCATTGCAAATTTCTATATTAAATGTTGAATTTCACATTAAAGCACAATGCAGTTGGTCATATCATAACTTCCTCTGCCACATGGTTTTTAAGTTGAAAACTGCATAACTTTTCAAAGACTAAATTTATTTCAAAGGTAAATTTGGAAAAAAATGTCTTTGTTGATTTTTTTTTATTTGAATAGCATGACCCTACATACATCACTGAATGTACTCAGTCAAAAATTAACAAAATATGGCACTGGACAGAAGCCAGATGAAGAATCCAACAGTCAAGTAGAGTTTTACTATTGAGTCTAGCCATATTAAAGAGAAAGGCCTTCTGCTTTCAATTTCTCAGTATACACTGGGATGTGCATATTTCACCATTTATTTAGATCAAGAAGTGAGAAGTTGGGGAAAAATACAAGTTTCTCCATTTAATTGAAATCTCACAATATATATGTTTGTATGCATATATATATACATATGTATGTAAATATACATAAATTTACATATATACAAACACATGTGTGTCATTGAGTATATACATACATGTATGCATACAGGGGGGAGGCAAGAGATTTCAATAAATATATATTTCAGTTTACATATACAATATATAAATATATGAGTATATGTACACATTTTTGTGTATATATGGAAACAGACAACAGACAGACAGGCAGGCAAAGAGTACACATTTCTGACATTTAAATGGAAAAAACAAACACCAGTGATCTTGTACCTCTAAGTGGGATTGATCGCTCAGAGGTATTGATAGTCTACTTAGAAGTTTCAGCCTACACAATCTGAGAGAGTAGGGTAAAAAGTGAAAGAGAATAAACAGATAAAATTCAAAATTCCCTTTGAAAATGGGGCTATTATTATTTACTTATTGAAGAAATGGTTTTTCTGAGTCAAGAAAGAAAGGAGAATAGAAACACACTTGGTCAATGTTATAGCAAAGAGAGATCTTTGAAGGACTCATCAAGAGAAAAGTTGAAATCTCAATTGGTCTTGACTAGAGTAGAATATTTTAGATAATTAGCAAGACACTAATTTGCTTCATGGTACTCAATTTTTTTAAATTTTCTGGGAAACCAAGTATCATAATGACCTTTGCCTGTTTATCAATTGCTTTTGAAATAGATCTCATGTGTCCCACTGTGTCCAGCAGAGATAATAAACACAGAAACCAGCCCTAAGCTTAGATGCCAAAATCTTGCTATAGTTGATATGCTGAGAAATCACATTATGAATAGTCCCTTTAACCCCATGGGTTCTTAATCTGGGGTCAATAAACTTTTTTTAATATCCTAATAACTGTTTTACAATAAAATTGTTTCCCTCGCAATTTGAGGTATTTTGTTTTATGCATTTCAAAACATGATTCTGAGAAAGGGGTGTGTAAACTTCATCAGATTGCCAAGAGGGCCCATGATATACACACACAAAAAGTTAAGAACTCTTCCTCCACTTTAACAGTCTTTTATTCTGATCCAGTTTTTCCTCTGGTGATTTTAGACCTTCCCCAGGAGATGGAGAAACTAAGACATTTGCAGGAAGGACTGCAGTCTACTGATAGCCATGTCCAGCTCTGGATTATATCTAATATGGCTAAGGTAACTTTGGGGGAAGAGAGAGCTAGAGAACAAAGTGAATTCTTCCTTAGGTCACAAAATATTTTTTTAACCCACAGTCACTTTTAAATTGTGTTTCTGACGGAACTAAAACACAGATTTATTAGTAATCATTCCACAAATCTAGATGATCTACTGGATTAAGAGGGGATATTTACAATGACCACCAATAAATGGAAGCAAAATTCACTCATTCTATATATATTTATTATATGCCTATGATATGCAAGACAAAATGTTAAGAGTTATGGATATAAAGACAAAAGCAAAATAGCCTCTACCCTCAAAAAGCCTATATTCTACATGCAACTGGGATGGGGGATAGTATAGAGGATATAGTTCACACAAAACTAAATAAAGACAAATAGAGATAAAATTATTTTAAGAAGGAAAGAATACTCATAACTAGAGTGACAAAGAAAAACTTCATATATAATACAGATTTTTATCTGTATTTTGAATAAAACTGCAGATCAATGAGGCTCAGGAGCCCTTAAAATGGGGAACATTTGTACAAAGGTATAAAGGAAAGAGGATAAGATGTCATATGCAGGAAACCAGAAGGCCACAAAGAAGGCCAATTTAATGATTAGGTGGTGCCCAAGGGTTAACTGCTGTACAAAACTGATAAATATCTCCAGATCAGTGAGCAAATATAATAGTAAATATAAAAAATGGTAAAGTATGGGAGGTGTAATACTTCCTAACTGTTAAATATGATGGATTGTTTTGCATTTTTATTCAATTTGGAGTTCCAAAACTCTCCTCCTTCCTTCATATCCTTCACCCATTGAGAAGGCAAGAAAAACAAAAACCCATTATAAATATATTTAGAGTCCTGCAAAACAACATTCCACATTAGCCATGTTCCCAAAAAGTGGGTGAGGGAGAAAAAAAAGAAAGAAAAATATGCTTCAATATACATTTTGAGTCTTATCAGCACTCTCTTGCAACATGAATAGCTTCTTTCATCATAAACTCCTTTGAATTGTTGTAGATCATTGTTTTGAAAACTGCCTGTTTATATACTTTGAGCATTTGCCAATTGAAAAATAATTTTTGAGTCCTAAAATACTATTCCTAGTTAAGTCTATAAAAGATTTTTGGTTACTTAAAAGCTAACAGTCCCTTGCCTGGAAGAAGTCAGATTTGAAAAGAACTTTTCTTCATTGAAAAATCCAACTGTGGATATCATCACCCTCTTAGTTTTGTATTTCTTTCATCTACAAAATTCAAGGATCAGACCCAATGACCATAAAGGTCTCTGCCAGCTCTTAATCTATGATTCTCTGATCTTCTGGAAAGTTGTTCAGAGTTATATTAATGATATCTCTCTATCCTTACTCTTAACCCAGTGTTAGATGCTAATTGCTGTGAAACTGTTTCCTCATCTATAAAACTTGCCAAGAAATATTGTACTTTGTACTCATATAAGTGATTGGGGAACAAGTAGTCTTTAATGTCCTCTATACACACAATTCAACTGCTTTGGTTTTGAATGGCTAATGACTGAAACAAACAGAAATAAAGAGATCTAGGTGGTATAGTGAATAGAATACCAGGCTTGGAGTCAGGAAAATATTAGTTAAAATCTTGTCTCAGACACTATCTGTGTGACTCTGACCCAGTTACTTAACCTTTTTAAGTTTCAGGTTTCTCATATGTAAAATGGAAATGAAAAATAATATCTAACTCTCAGGGTTGTTATATGTATCAAATGAGATCTATGTTAGTTGCTTTTCAAACTAAGAGTTGTATAAATGCTAATGCAAAGGTGGGGTGAAAACCACCCCAACACTGGCTTTGATTTTATTATTAGGGTAAAGTTAAAGTTGTCAACCTTGCATAATCAAATCTTATATTTCAATAGGTGTTCTCAGTTCTCCTAAAGAAAATTTTGTTTCATCTCTAGTTGGATATGACTCCTAAAAGGTTCACAGAATTTTGCTTTCATCTGTCAAAGACAAAATCTTAAAGAACACATAAATATGTTCCCCTGGTCCATATGGAATATACTTTATCCAGTCTGTCACTTTTTCATTTTATTGTATTGTTCTATCCATTCATGTCAAAAGTTATGAGAGTAAGGTTTTAATTTTCTTCCATTTATGTCTATTTTTTTTCAAAATTAGAACTTATTCTTGTTCTTCTTTGTAAAGACAATGTATCAACTCTTTATCTTTGCTTAATCTACTTTAGTTCAACTTATTCCCACTGGCTCTTCAAGTCCCCCTTCAAATACTACTCCCTCTTATTTCTCTCCTGTTTTCTTATTCTCGAGTATTTTAAACTTAATTCTATTTCTCCTCTAATATTGCTATTTATTTCCTTTTTTCTTCTTAGTTAAGTTGCAATGTAAAACCCCACTCTTCTTTCCCTTTACCTTATTTATTATTAGGATTTAAAATGTTTTTATGCTTTTTCTGAAAAAAAAAAAAAAGGAATTTATTTCCCTGATTTTCTTAAGTGCTGGATTTGGAAACATAAGACCTCTGTCTTGAAGCCAAACTTTGCCATGTACTACTGTGTTGTGTTGGATATATTATTTAACATCTCTGGATCTCACTTTCCCCATTTCAAAAATAAAGGGATAGATTATATGATCTGTAAGTCCTCTTCTGGTCCTGTATGATTCTATTAAAAAGCTACTTAGAAAAATCAGTTGCAATTGAAGGATATCTGTCAGTTCTTTCACTGCTCCTGAGCCTGAGCCAGAGACCAATAACCCCGAACCTCAGTTTTTTCATCTGTAAAATGAGTATAACAATGCCCTGTTTATTTCAGTCCTCTTATGAGAATCAAAGGGTATACTGTGTGCAAAATACTATTTAAATTGCAAAGTATTATACTTGTAGGCTAGGAAAGGCTAGGCTTAGAAAAATCACAAAAATGTTATGGTAGCAAAGCAATGTCAAATTGAATTTAGGGAGAAAGCATGAGTAATAACACCAATATCTCTGACTAAAATCTTAGATGCTTAGCAAATATATCCCCAATGAAGAAATCCAAGCATTCCTAGAAGAATCACTAGATGGCATGGAGAACCTCAATGCTGAGTGTTCAAAGGCATGTGGTTTGTGGGTAATCACTATTCTAAAGGAAAAAGGAGCTGCCTTGGAAAATGAGGTAAGTGTGAAGGCTGTTGTGGGAGAAGGGCAGAAGAAAGTGGTAGAAAGGAGGAAAAGGAAGAAAGGAAGAGAGGAAGAGATTGGGGAGAGAGAGAGAGAAAGAGAGAGAGAGAGAGAGAGAGAGAGAGAGAGAGAGAGAGAGAGAGAGAGAGAGAGAATCTGTAAAATGAGAGGTTGAATTTAGCTCCATTATCTCTTCCAGCACTAAATTTATGATCCTATAATCTTTGTCTAGGAACAATACTGTTTTTACTATATAAATTGTTCTCCTGGTTCTGCTCACTTCACATCAGTGCATACAAGTCTTTCCAGGCTTTTCTGAAACCATCACCTTTATCTTTTCTCGCAGCATAATAGTATTTCCTTATATTCACATTCCACAACTTGGTCAGCCATTCCACCAAAAGAGGGACATCCCTTCAGTTACTGATTCTCTACCATCACAAAAAGAACTGCTATAAGTATTTTTTCTATATACTGGCATTTTTCTACTTTCTTTGAGACATAGATCTAGTAGTAGTATCACTGGGTATGCATATGTTTTGAATCATAGTTACAAATTGCTCTCCAGAATGGTTGCATTAGTTCACCACCTCACCAACAGAACAATAGTATACCTATTTCCCCACATCCCTACCAGCACTTGGAATTTTTCTTTCTTTTTTGTTATCTCAACTTATTTAAATGAGTGTAAAGTGGTAGCTTGAAATTGTTTTAATTTGCATTTTTCTGATTATTAGTGACTTGGACTTTTTTACATATGGCTATTGATAATTTTAATTTCTTTCTCTAAAACTATTTATGTCCTTGATTATTTACTAATTGGGAAATGACTCTTATTTTTATAAATTTGACTGTTCCCTGAGAAATTAGACTTTTATGCATTTTCCCCTACTTTCCTACTTTCTTCTAATTTTAGCTGCATTTGTTTGTTTTTTGGTATAATCAAAATTATCCATTTCACTTCCTGTGAACTTCCCTATCTCTAGTCATGAACTCTTACCCTATCTATAGTTCTGACAGGAAAATTTTCCTTCCTCCACTTATCTATTTATGACATAACCCTTTATGTCAAAATGTTTGTCTAAACCATCTTGAGCTTATCTTGGAATACAGTGTGAGATGTTGAGGTATGCCTCATTTCTACCAGACTGCTTTCAGGAAGTAGGTCTTAATGCATATTTATAAAGGTTTAGAATACCAATGTCCAATACAAAGAAGTATAGAACTCACAAGATAGTAATGAAAACTTAGTTTTCTTGAGGAAGGATATAAAATGAGGGACTGTCAAGGGAGGAAATGAAAACATATTATGCCCTGAGAAGTCCTGGGTTGTATTAGACACCCTAGTGAATCTTGGGAAGGATTGGGTACCCTCTCCCAAACCTGATAAATTTTTATGGGGTTTTTCTTTGGTTTAACAGCACTGAGCATTGGGAGAAGGGAATAAGGAGCTTGGACCTGAAGACTGGTGTTAATTCATAGTAGTAATAAAAAGGGATGACTTCTCTACTCCCAACCCCAGGGGAACTAGAGGCTAGTAGAGATTCAAACTCCCAATGAAAGGGGAATGGGGAGATGGGAAGGGGCAGTGTGTCATTACTGCTGGTCTTATTCTGACAGCATGACTCAGCTTTCTGAGTTTTCCTAGGATTTCAAGGAAAGAATCAAGAAGAGAAAAAAAAATGTAGATACAGATAAGGTTGGGGAGGCTACTATATTCCTTTCAGTGAATTGGACCTTTTTGAAAGATGCAGTTACTTGTGCCTTGTCAGTAAGTGAAATATTCAATAGCAGGCAGAAGTGGGAGTGACTGGGACTCCCTGTTGGGGATACCCAGGCAGCTACTTGTTGAGTAACAGAGAAGTCTATTGTCATCTGAAATATATCTAGAATGGGACAGAGAATTCCAAGAACTGACAAATCTGAAAGCCATCTTCCTCCTCTGGTGATTCATGGCAGCAGTGTCAACTGATTTCTAGACACCCCTCCCATTTCTCTCAATCATTTACTCAAATCATGAACCCCAAATCTCTTCTCACCACCACACTTCTGTGCACAACCTAGCTTTCAAGAGATCCTATCCTCCATGGTAAGAGGAAAGTTACATTGTCCCTTTAAGATGTGCCATTTTGGCATCTCCCAGAGATTTACATAATCAGATACTCAGGACTTTTTTCCTAGCAGTAGAAAGGATCTCCAGTTCCCAGCTATAGGCATACATAAATAGTGATCATTATTCAGAAATGAGGTATAATCTATCAATTCATTTTGAGCTTTAAGATCCCTAAAGATTTTCCCCTTATTTGTAAATAAAAAAAAAGAAATACCAAGTAAACAGGTAAGGTCCTTGACAATGGACCAGCCCTTCATTATGTCGCAGTGCCATCTTAGAAACAGACAAATGAGATTTGTGATGGGAATGACCAAAAAAGTGCCAATGGTTAGCATGACATAACAACTATCCTCCAAAGTTAGCTGCAAATCACAATCAGCACAGATGATTTCACAAGAATGTTACGATATAGTGAACTTATATTCGAAAACTTTGTAAAGAATAGTAGGATTTTTAAGTGGGTCATGATCTCAGTTATTTCAGGTGTCTATGTCTGGAGTGCAAACTGTTGGTTCAGAAGAAAGATTCATGACTGAGAGATACATTAGCATGTATAGGGATAATTAACAACCTATAGATTATAGGATCCATAAAATGGGTGGTACCTTTAAAATCCAGCAAAAAACAAAGTTTATGTGCAAAAATGACATTCATTAAAAATGGTAATTAGTTTTATTTTTTTCCTTGCAGTTGTTGGATATCTTGAGCTTAATTTATCATCACATGCCCGTCCTCAGACTTAAGGAGCAAAACTTCAATTTTGTTCTACAGGCTATCACCCAGATAGCAAATTTTCACCTTGAGGCAGTTGTTTGCAATCTCCTGAATAAACCTCTACCCTTTGACAGGTAGGTATCAGTTAATTCCTGACCTTTTGTCCAAGTAATGGACATCTACTTCCTCAAGATAAAAAGAATAAATTATTTGAGAAAAGGCAAATAATAGATATAAAATGTGGGAAAACTTCAGTCATTAGATGAAAATATCTCATCAGTATTATTTATACAAATACACTTTCCTGAGGGAATTCCTATACATGCTAATTAGGATAAGATATAATGTAATATAAAAAAACAGCCTAAAGATTTATCTTTAGCAGTATGTATTCCTCCTCCTTCTTAGTGCCATGCTTGATAAAGATTTTTGTCATAAAATCTTAGGGTTAGGAGTGACCTCATGATTCATCTAGTACAACTCCTTCCTGAAGCCTTCCACAACATTGCCAAACCGATGACCATCTAGCCTCTTCTTGAAGACTTCCAATGATGGAGAATTGACTGCCTTCTAAGGCAGACCACGCCACTTTTGAACAGTTGGGAACTAAATGTTTTTTTAATTCTTAGGAAGTTCTTGTTTTGAGCTGGGATGTGTCTTTCTATACCTTGAACTGTGGGTATCATCCTTGCCACTCCAAAAATACAATTAACAATCTATTAAGCATTCACTATGTGCCAGGGATTGTACCAAGTACTTGGGATATAAATGAAGGCAAAAAAAAAAAAAAGAATCATTCCCTACCTTCCAGGAGCTTACATTTTAATGGAGTAGAGAGCATGTAAATAGGTAATTATAGAGAAGATACAGAACAGTAAATGAAAGAGATGAAAAGGAAGGTACTAGCAGCTGGAAGTCTTGAAAAGATGATGGGCTTTAAAAGTGAACTGAGAGAAAGCCAGGAAACCAAGTGGCATATATGAGAGGGCAAAGCATTCCAAGAAATTTAGATAGGTAAGGCAAACACAAGGAGATAGGAAATGGACAGTTATGTTTGAAGAAAAGGAGGCCAGTGTAATTAGATCATAGAGTGCATAAGGAGAAGAGGACTAGAAAGATGGGAAGGAGCCAGATTATTAAGAGCTCTAAATATTAAACAAAGGAGTTTATTTGATCCTAGAGTCACTGAAAGGCAATCATTCACTGGAGTTCGTTGAACAGTGGGGTAACGTGATTAGAATGACACTCTTTCCAAAAAGAAATCATCTTGGTAACTTAGTGGACAGATAAATACAGATGGGGGGAAAAAATCATTCTACAACAATTAGATCAGTAATTAAAATCTAGAAGATAATGAGGACCTAAATTAAGGTGGTGACTATATGAGTGGAAAGAAGGAGACATGTAAATGAGAGATGTTGCAAAAGTAGAAATGAAAAAAATTTAGAAAGATTGGGCCTATGGGATGAGGTGAAGTAAAAGCCATCCCAGAGGCTGAGAGGATTCCATTTTTGACATGCTGAGTTTAAGATGCCTATGGAAAATCCAGTTCAAGTTTTGGAAAAAGCAATTAGTGATTCATAATTGTACATCAAAAGAGAATTTAAGGGCATACATTTAGATCTGATAATCATCTCTTGTCAATAAATTCTTGGGAACACTTTATTTAATTAAATAAAAATCGTCAATATCTCCCATCTGGAGAGAATGGTTCATCTCCTCAAAATGTCATTAATATATCATATGTGCCCTTTGATTGGGTGCTAACATGACTGGGCTTGTACACTGAGGATATCAAAGGATTTATAGCAGCTCTTTTTGTAGTGGCAAAGAACTAGAAAATGGGGAGATACCCATCAATTGGGGAATGGTGGAACAAATTATGATACATTCAGTCTTCAGCATTCACACATTTAACTTTTGCTCCTTCAAGCATTTGTGTGATTTTATTTGTAACCTCATTTCACTTTCAAATTGACAACTGTGCATATTTGTAGCTATGAGGGGAAAAAATGAGAGATGTAATAATGTGCACAAGTTTATGAAGTGGTAGGTATACTTCTAGATACTTCACTGGTCTCATTCACCTTGCTGTTTTAAAAGTAAAAATCTGCATGTGCAGTTGTTTCATATTTTCATTTTTTGCCTTTAAAATTCAAATTTTGTGATGCTCCCCCCAAAACATAGTGCAAGTCCTTCGGTTTCTAAGGTAATATTGAGACCTCATCAGTCTCAATATCTTCTAAAAGCAGCAATTAAAGTCCCAGCAACCTCTTCCTTGGTTTTCAGAGGGTGGCCAAGGTAGAGAGCTTTCCAGCAATAAAATACAATGCCCTCACATCACCATCTGACATACTGAAAGGTAAGATTCAGGTTTAAAAAACTGTTTAGTTTTAAGAATTTTATTTGTTGTACAGTATGTAGATTTCTTGTGTGAAAATTGTCTAAAATCAATGTTGCTTTTATTGAAAATTAGCCCAAAAAGTCACAGAATTTTAGGAAATTACTGTTGAGAAAAATGTTTTACATATTAACCAATTTTATTTTGTGAACTGCATCTTATGGGATATTTCATGGTTACTTTGTTAGGGAAAATATATACCAGAATTAATGTTTTGTTATAAATATAGTTATGTATTTTCATTATTCTCTAGGGAAAGTTTACCATTTTTTGGTGGTCATAAGAACTTAACCCCCTATTTTCCATAGGTTCAATGTATCAACATTTGCATTTTTTTTTCATTTTTGCACCACTTTCTAGGAACATTACCCTGATAAAGTTGAGGATTGATTATATATTAAAGTAATAAATTACTATTATATACTGTTTGAAATAAAAGAGGAATTTGGAAATTCTTATATAGATGGATGCAGAGTGAATTGAGCAGAACCAGAAGAACTATTTATAACATCAAAAAAAATTTAAAGGCTAATGAATTCTGATTAATTCTAAAATTAATCAAGATTCCAGAGGACCAATAATGAATACTACCTACCTCCTAACAAAGAAGTGATAAACTAATATATAGAATGAGACACACATTGGCCAATATAAGAATTAATTTTGTTTTGACTGTGCTTATATGTTATAAGAGTTTGGTTTTTCTTCCCCTTTCCCTAGGGAAAAGTGAGAAGGAATTAAAAAATAAAAATAACAATAATTTTAAAAATAAAATTTAATTTAAACAATGTAATTAGTAACTTAATGGTAGGTTTTGTGGTACTCAGGAACTACCTCATGGATTTTCCACTTCCTCACAATTCTAGGGACATAAAAGCACTGTGGAAGGCGCTGGCTGAGGATAGTTCCCCCAACATCCAGCTCTTAAAAGCCTTAATGGATAAACTGGAGAGTGGGCTGGAGAATGACATAGCAGAAACAGAGACAATTGCAGTAAGTTAGACTACTCATCACTAAGTTGAATGAGTACCCAAGCTCAATAATCTCCCCAGTTCTGTCTGCTTGAAGCCTGTTGTTATTCATACCCTTTCTTGAGTGCTGATATCATTTCAGCAACAATGTCTATGGGACGAGTACAGCAATAATTTTGTCTGTGGATGATTCACTTGGATAAAGCCTCCTTGCAATTCAAATTGAGAAGCCAATTTGTCCATCAGACCAAAGAAAGCCTGAGTTTTCTGCTTTGTCTACAAACTTATAAAAACAAACAACAATAGCAACATCAAAAATCCTCCTCTTTTTAAATTTATAAAAAAATGGGAAGAACCCCTGGTATTGATTAGACCGTTTTGAGAAAGAAAAATACCAAAGCCTATCTTAGTTAAACCATTTTTAGTACAAGGTGTATAGGGAGGTCTGAAGATCATTAGAAAGTTTCCAAAGCCCTTGATAAGTAGGAACCACAATAATATCTGTTGTTCTTTTCCTCAGAATTCCCCAGCAGAACTCACCCACCTCTTCTCTCCCCTTAGGTGGCCTGTGCTATATATGAGGTGGTATCAATAGGCATCCCTATCAGAGATTCATATGCTGAGCTTTTGTACCTGCTCTTGAAGCTCATTAGCTACACATTGGGTCAGAAAATGCCAATGCCAACCCCAACCTTGAGTGAGAGAAGAAGGGTCTTGCAGCAGGCACAGAGATTTCCAGAGGGAGATCCTTGCAGGTAAATGGCAGATATGGAGGGGGTGCTCCTATAAGTGGTGACTTCACATCACAGAATCAAGAGATTAAGAACTGGAAGAATTGGAAGAGATTAAGAACTTGGAGATCTTAGATTAGCTCATACAACCCTTCACTTTGTGGATGAGGAAATTGAAGCTTCCTGATTAGCCCAAAGTCCCATAGGCAGTAAAATAGCAAAGCTCAGATTCAAACACAAGTCTGATATCCAATTTGTTGCTCTTTCTAGAGTATTAGATGATGGCCTTGTCCCTGTCATGAAACAGAACAAATATAAGGACCTGTCTATTGAGCAAGCATATTAATCATGACCTCAGTAGTTCAGCAAGAGAGACCAGATTCTCTATAAACAGATTGTGTACACATACCATCTCTCCTATCCATCCCTCTAGCATCTCTCACAGCCACATAGATCTAATTCAGGGTCTCATTGTCTCTAGCCCACATTATCATAATTATCTCTTGTTTTTCTTGACTCTGTTCTACTATACAGTCGCCACCAGCTCCAACAGTATGGGAGTTCCAGGGACTGCTTTAATTTTGTCCTTGTTTCAGCAAAGCAAAGTGCCTTATACAAAATAGGCACTTTATAAATATCATAAAATTAGCTAGGACCCCACCAGTTTCTTTATATGCTAGAATGTCTACACAGAACCCCTGCAGAGAAGTGACTAAAAGATAACTGGATTTTTAGAAGATAGAGAAGGGTGTATGATCTCTGACTATCTCTGTCCTGAGGAGCTGATACAGTAGATATTCTTCATGGAATAATTCATTTCTGCTCCAGGGCTATAAGGCACATGGTCCCACAATAACTTAGAACTTTCCTAGCAGCTCTTATTGCTCCCTTTCATTCCTCTCTGCCCTGTGACTTCCAAGGAGTACTCATTCACTCTTTAAATTAAGTGATGTCTGATCACAGGATGAGGTGGATTCTAGGTTCCAGCAATGATGAACTCATCCCTCTGTGGCCAGGAATGGAAACATCAGTGGTTATAGTGTTCAAATCCCATCTCTGCCACATACTACCTACATGTCTGTCACTTAAATTCCTTTCTCATCTGTAAAATGAGGGGATTAAACTAGATGACCTCTGATGCCCATACTATAATCCTATCACCCAGTGAATTTGTTTCATATCTGCAGAAACTTCTGCTGCTTCTCTTGCAAGGGTTTACTTTGATGTTTTACTGTGTTTCAAGAAGAGAGAATGATCCCCAAGAAAGGTTTATACTCCATTCTTAAGCCTTTTTGACCACCCTATCTACATTGTAGTTCTATTTTGTGTAATATACATACATATATATATATATATATACATATATAGTATATGTGTATTTATATATGTTATAATATACATATATGTATATACGTGCATACATATATACAGACGTAGATGTGTATAAAGATACATTAAATCATTCTTTATGCTCCTAATTGAAAAGATCATAATTATCTTTACTAATTACTAACTAGAGCTACAATATCCTACACATATAGCAACAGCTAACATTTATAAACTATGCTAAGCACTTTGTATGTATTATTTCATTTAATTCTTACAACAACTCTGGAAGATAGGTGCTATTATTATCTTCACTTCACAGATAAGAAAATTGAAGCAAACAACAATTAAGTGATCTGCCTAGACTCACAGAGCTAATAAGTGTCTGAGACCAGATTTGAATTCAGGCAATCCTGAGTTTATGCCCAATGTTCTAACCACTGCACCACCTAGTGGCCTCCAAATACATATATGAGCTAAATTACATATTTATCCATATAATTGAATTTATATGTGTATATATAATTATATGAATTATGGGTTCATATAATTTTAATTGCCTTGTCAGTGACCACAAATAGCCTCTGGCCCTTTGCTCAATCCAACCTGTGCAACAATATGTCCTGTCTTTCTCTTCTCTAAGGCTGATGCAAACTTGCAACTTGGTGCAAACTCATCTGGTTTCTCTTATCACCTTTCCTTTTATTTCGATGGGCTTAGTCCATCCTTTTCCCCTTATTATTATTAAATCTATAGTTAGCTTTCACTTCCTCTTTCTCCTTTCCCCCTTGCCCACTCCCACTCCTTTCTTTTACTTGAACTCAAAATATTCTTATCAAACTTTTTCTCCATGGAATTGCACTTGGCATTTCCTTTTGCTTCCACTTTCCAGATCTGTTAAATTTCACTGCTAACCAAGAATTCCAAGGGAAAGAGAAAGATAATACTTTTTTCATTCCATCTTTGGAGCTTTGGTGACCTCTAAAGCTGATGAGAAATTGTGATGTGGTTTGTTGCCTCCACTAATCTCAGCAGGTCCATCTGGATGAGTCTCCTATTTTCTACCACATATCTCTTACTAATTTGGATGACAAATTATATTTGTGAAAAGAATTGAGCCTAAGCTAGCTCATTTCTCTAATTCTGCCTGTTGTCTTCAGGCTTTCAGCTACCACCCTCAAATGTGTGCAGAACCAAGCTATAAAAGAGGGCCTGGCTAAAGAGTCTGAAGAAGGAGACAACTTGTGGAATCTTCTGAGTAGTCCCCATTCATACCACATAGGAGTGTGTGTGCTGGCCAGGTAATGGTTAGAGACTCTAGGGTTGGTACTGGGGAGGAACAAGAAGTAATTATAAGCTTCCTATTAATTCCACATTGCTTTACACACAGTGTTGCTGAATGAATGTTAAGCACATGAATAAATAAAACAAGAAAAACTTAATAAACTTGGGCTCTCAATTAGGGCTCTCAATTAGCTTTATTTATATTGATTGCCTCACTCAGGATCAAGAAAGAATAATTGAGGGAGAATAATGAAAGGACTGGGAAGAAACAGAAAAGCAAAAACCTATTCACTCATCCAGTAAAAATAAAAGTTGTTACTTATGGGCAATTTTTTTTTTTACAAAGTTGGTTTAAATTCTAGAAGATAGCTCATTTAGAAGTTCCATTCTGACATCCCTTTCCTTTAAGTTTTTTTTTTCCTGGAAAGTTTGTCTCCATCAAAGTATCTAATGCTTTCTCTAATTCAAGGTATTTCTTAGCCTTTTTTTACATCATAGGTGACATTCTGGTGATTCCTATAGACCCACTAGTTAAAGGAAATAAGAAATTCCCAATAGAGGTCAGGAAAAATATACTATTTTCTCCCATCTCCTGAAACCTATCAACAAACTTCTCAGGGGTCCATGGACCCAAAGTTAAAATGCTCTGTCCTAAATGTTTAGAAATGCATTTTCTGTGTCAATATTTTGGCCTTGCCTTTTCCTAGGAGTTTGATCATCTGGCAACAGGAGATCATGATAGGCATCATGGAGCACATGTTCCCATCGCTTTCTTCAACCTCAGAGACCTTCCGAATAATGGGCACAGCATTCTTCTCTGAGGCAAGGCCCAACACGGCTCACAGAATTTTATTCTCCCCCTTGGAGTTACTTTTCAGACCATAAGACTTAGATTCAGATTACTGTGGCCAAGTCAAAGACAAAAACTACTATTTCCCAAACCTTATCTTCACAATTAGACTGTCTTTCAAGATTCTATGAATTCTGACAATGGTACATGGTGGGGAAAGGATAAAAAGGCTCTAAATTTGCTGTTAAATCTAAAATTGCTAGCAAATCTTACCGTATTGCAAAGTTCTGAAAAGAATTCTGAATGAAGATTCATCCTCGGGACTGTCCATATCCAGAAACCTGACTTCTGTCAACAGCCACCAACATCTAGGTCCAGTTATTCTCTCTCCTGTCTCCCAAAAATACTTAGAACCCATTTCTAAATTATGTGTTAATTGGCTCCTTTGCCTTCTTGACTTCTGAAAAAGGGAAAACTCTAATTCTAAGACTAATTGTAATTATGTTCATTTCAGCTCATGAAAGAGCCATTTCTTTGGAAACAGGGGAATCTAAGAGAAGTTCTGTTTGTAATCGATCAGAGTGCTTGGGACACCAACACTACTTTGAGACAAATGGCAATCAGAGGACTTGGGAATGTGGCCATAGGAGCCCCACAAAAGGTAAAAGAATTTATGAGTATTAAAATAAATAAATGTCACATTTTTAAGCTGAGATTTTTGTTATTTTTCTCAAATGTATCCACTTGATTATCAAAAATTTAAGTAAAGATACTACCAAATGAAACTGAAATGGGTATTCATGAATCTATGTGATCCCACAGAGAATTCTGGGTTTCTTGCTCCCTACTTCCTATTTTCTGCATCAATTATTATCATTAAGAGGCCTATTTTCTCAACAGGTGAAGAAAAACAAGCAAATGCTATTAGAAACAGTCATCAGAGGCCTCTACCACTTGACTCGCACAGAAGTCATCTGTGAAAGCTTAAAGGCATTGAAAAAAATCCTAGAATTGCTCACTGACAAAGATGTGAGCTTCTACTTCAAAGAAATCGTGCTGCAAACGAGAACCTTCTTTGAAGATGTAAGTGATTCAGATCCAGGAATCCTCCCCAACAAAAAGAGTTTACAAGTGTGGAAACCTAGCACAGAGGTGCTAAGTCCTAAGTGAGGGGTCTGATGGAAGGTATCCCTCCTCCTATTTTATTTATCCTAGCTCTTCCTTCTCCTAAATTTTTGTCAGATGGGAAATGTTCATCTACTCCATGTTCTGCCTTCAGGAAATATCACTGAAAAACATCCCAGACAGGCGAGAATCATTCTATATTTAAATTCTGCCAGAGGAAAAGATTCAATAACTTCTCTCAGTAATGCATTCCAATATTTATCCTTCCTCAAAATCAGGAAATCATATATTTGTCAACTCAAATCCTGTTTCTTCCTCTTGTTCTGGTATCAATGGAGATGGAAAATAGCTAGTCATGTCTCTATATAAGATTTGAAGTATTTGAAAAGTATAATTAAAGCATCAGCCTACTTTGCAGACTAAAAAGTTTCATCTTCTATTTTCCTACTAGCACCAATTGCCCAGTCTTTTGTAGTTCTCTGAGCCTTCTCTAAATTTCTAAGTTTCTATAGCCCAGAATTAGACAAAACAATCTAGATAAGATTGAAGTGGAACTGAATATATTATAAGGTAAAAATTCTTTCATAATTCCAATTTTTTTCTCATTTATCGGTCAATCAACACGTCTCTATTTAAAGCACCAGCCATGTTCCAGGCACTCTGCTAAGCAATAGGGCTACATGTGTGAAGAATGAAAGGATCCTTTCTCATCCTAATTTCTGGTTTGTTTTTGTGGGTATTGTGTTACAATCCTGATTTATGATCAGTTGGATTAGAATCCTGTTCTCCAGAATAAGTGGCCCACATCCCATCCACTATGCTATGTTCTTCAAAATGAATGAACATGTTTCTATTCTTCCTTCACATAGATAATTAATGATCAGCTTAATCCAGGGCCTAAAAATGACTCTTACAAAGAACCACTTGTTATACTCTTCCCTCCTCTTCTCCTCCCATCCCCTCCTCCCCATTTGACACTGATCCTTGATAACAATTCTCTGAATCTGACCTTCCTATCACAAATTTACATAATAGTTGTGTACTCTAGAATAGATATGTTCTTAGTATCATTGTAGAAAACAGACTCTAAAGAATCATTGAAGTCAAGTTAAATTATAGCCTATCATTTTGCTTACATCTACCTAGGCTGTCAGTTTGCCACAGGAGGAAATTGGATTAGTTTGATAAGTCTTGGGCTTTTACAGAGCCATTTTGTTTATTATGCATGTAGCCTGTTTTCTTCAAAGAGTTTACAAATTTATTTTGTGATTTGTTTCATCCTATATTTTTCACTGTGTTATGTTGCTGGAATACAATCTGTAATTTTGAATCATTGCCTTTCTTTTCAAAATAGAAATACTACATTATTCATTTCTAATTTCCAGACATGATGCCCTCTGTTCCTTCCTCAATACCTATATCCCCAACACTCTAGGATTTCTCTAAAATTGTAACTGTGTAAATCATCTAGAATTAGGAATTGATTTTGGTTAAATAGGAAGGCAGAGAAACAGACTGGAGAAAGTAGAAGACAACAGGAAGAATTATGTGCAGTAGACCAACCTAGATGATTTTGTCCATTTTGAAACCATAGAATTTGTTGGATTAAATGACTCTGCTTTTTCTTGTATAATTATTTGTTTTTTTTTCTTTTTTCTTTTTCTTTTTTTTTTTTTTTTTTTTTTTGGCTGAGACAATTGGGGTTAAGTGACTTGCCCAGGGTCACACAGCTAGGAAGAGTTGTGTCTTGAGGCCAGATTTGAACTCAGGTATTCCTTACTTCAGGGCTGGTGCTCTATCCACTGCACCACTTAGCTGCCCTACTGTTTTCTTTTTTCTTGTAATAATAAGGGGCAGTTTCTTTTTATCCTATTTCCCCTTTATACTGTAACTTGTACAATCTCTAATTCCTCCTTTAGTTTTCTGCTTTTTACTATTTTTTTATTCCTTTGTATATCTTTTATATCAATAGGAATAATCATCAATGATTATGAGGTAGTATTTGTATTGTCCCAATCTAATGTGAGAGCACTGAGATTTAACGCATACCTTGTGGAAAAATTAGACCTGTCATTCAATGCAAAGCAATAGACCTTTATTTGGTACATTTCAACTCATACAGAAGAACTTAAGCTATCCAAATATGGGAACATGGAGGGTTAGGCAAGGGCAACATCTGGATAACAAGCAACAAGAAAAGGATATCAGGGCAGTACCCACCCTCAAGCAAGGGCAGCAGCCACCAACTTAAAGAGTCACTGTTTCCACTGGGTACAATGTTGCTGCTAAACTCCAAACCTTCCCAGATTAAGTGGTTAGTGCGTTTAGGTCCATCAATATATGCATCAGGGCAGCTTAGGGACCCTGAACAAAGTTATGTATTTTATAGGAGGAACAGGTTCTTTAGCAGGTATACCTCATTGACAGGAAAATGCTAAATAGGGTGGAGCTGAAAATTTCTAACTTGGAAGGATCCAGAAATAAAAGATTTCAGAAATGAAAGGAGCTTTAGGCAGGAATAGGTTATAACTATAACCAGGAAAGCCTATTTCAAGAAAATTAGATCCCCCCCCCAAAAAAAAGCAAAACAAAAGACTACTACAATTTTTATTGTACTTTTAATAATTTCCTTTAAAAATGGCCGATGCTCTCTGACCATTTTTGTCTCTTCCTTCCAATAAATGTGTCATTTAAATCTCAAAATCTGAAAAAAAATCTTTCAAATGTATTTTTCTGACTTTTCCCTCTTTTTAGGACTCTGAACTCTTGACTACAACATATTTTTCTGACAAAATGAAAATCTCAATTGTAACTCCAACAGCTCTTCCCTTATCCCCACCCCCTTCCTCATTCTGTTAAAGTTTGCTCTAATTATTGGCTGAAGTGTTACACAGAAGACCATAGAATAATTTATTATTTATGCAGCTCCATAGAATCCCATTCCAGAAAGGCATAGATTTCTAACTGACTGAATTCTTCTTTCACTCTGAGACCTTACAAATCATCTCTGAGTTTCTTGGACAACTGTTAGAGAATATTTAGGATCATATTTGTTGGAACAACTTTGGTCACTAGTTCACATCAACCCTAATCTAATATAGTAAAAGCAGATAAATCAGGACCAATTACAACACCAGAACAGTCCATGAGTATTCAATAGTTCCAACCCAGATTCTTGCTTCACATGTGGCAATAGATTGCCATCACTATGGTCAATTTTTTCCTTACTTCCTCAAAGGCAAAAACGATGCCTTCTGTCTCATATCACCCTTTTCCACTCATTTCCTCACATTTCTAATTCTCTAAACCCAACAGATCCAGTTTTTTAAAATTCACATGGAGCAAGGTTATGGATGTGGAGAGAAAACAGTTCATTTCTATGCCAGGGGTTCTTAATCTGTGGTCCATGAATTTGCTGTAGATATATAGATAGATAGATAGATAGATAGATAGATAGATAGATGATAAAAAAATAAAAATATAAGAAAATATAAGATGGAGATATAGAGGTATATATATAATTGTCTTCCTAAGTACTTCTATGTATTTTTTTTTTTGGGCTTTTGAAAACATCCTGAGAAGGGTCATAGCCTTCACTAGACTTTCAGAAGGGTCTATGTCTCACAAATGATTAGAATCCCTAGACTATTACCTCCTTTGCAAATTGTAGAGACAGGAGGGCCCAGGAGTTGAAAGTCTCATTTACCTAGAGGATGTGTTTGTGGCTACAGGAGCAGGATGATGTCAGGCTGACTGCATTCTTCTTGTTTGAAGATCTGGCATCTCTAACAGGAAAAAGGTGGAAAATGTTTTTTACTGAAGAAATTAAAAAGAGCATGATTTCATTCGTTCTCCACCTCTGGGATCCCAACCCAAAGATAGGTACGGTAAGTGAAATAGCACGAAAGCCCAACCCTCTTTACTCCCCTCCCTCCTGAGAGAGAACAGAGAACTTGCAGACCCCCTAACCCACTCAATTGAAAAACTAACTATGATACTTCTGCTCAGGTGGCATGGTCTCTAAAAGTCATTTCTGGAATATTGATGGTCTCTCCAAATCTCCTTTGGATATGATATTTGATATTTGAATGATCTTAAGTCTCCTAGAGTCATTGACACTTCCTGTTCCTGATTCCCATTGCCTCTCAGGATTCTCTCCTGGCTGGGATGGAGATTTTCTTAATTGTTGGAAGTCAGAGAGTAGAGCAGAAAATTTTGTTTTCTAGGCCTGTCGTGATGCCTTGGCTGCCTGTATCCCATTTCTTGGTGTCCAAGATTTACATGCACTACTGGACCGCTTTGTTGACTGCCAGGAGATGCCAAAGAACAAGGAATTCTATAGAGATCTATGCATGAAGCTGGTGAGTAAGGGGCAGGTGTACCAATGAAAGTCTCAGGTTCTAAGAAAAGAAAAAAAGTCCATCAGGGTGACCAGTTACATTCTTCTCCAGAATGGTTTGGGAAAATCAGAGCTAGGCAAATGGAATAAATGAACACTGACCACATACAGTGAGAACTCTTGCCATCATTACCATTCCACTCTAACACCCTAGCTAAATTAAAGTTAGTGTTTTTTACCTCTCCAGCCCCAGAATGCCACTACTGAATTCAGGACAGTATAGGATAGGATCTATACCTGTGATTTCACTGATATAAGGGTTTACTGGATGAAGCACAATCTCCATATTAATGAAGGATGTCACCTTCTCTGCAGCTTATAGTCTTAGAAGATTTTACAAGAGCACCTGGAAATTTAAGTGCAGCCTCATCCCAGAATGTGTGAAGGGGAAAAGTGTAAGAAGACTAAAAAGATAGGAAGGGAAGAAGTAGTGAAGGAGGAGCTTTATGTGCCAAATAGAGGCTATATAAGGGTTCACATTTCTTCATTCCCTTTTAAATCTTTGCTTGCAGGATTTGAGAGAGGAAAAGAGCCAATTAATCCCTCTTCCAGCTCCTACCAGTTTAATGTTCATTTCTCCTAGGCAAAGAAAAACCAGGATCTCCTCTGGATCCTTCACACACACACGTTTGCCTATTTCAGTAGTTCCTGGGAAGGAATCCGAAGTGGTGCAGCCAAATTAACAGGTCAGGTCAAGTCTCCTCTGTTACTCTCTTGTTCCTCGCTTCTAAAGCCTTCCTTTCCTGGAATCTGTCCCAATGAAATCCTACCATGATAAAGTATCCCAGAAAAATAGGCAAGATCTTTCCCAACAAAGAGTTCCTGGCTGCCTTTCTTTGCAAGTACCCTTGGTTCTCAAAGTCTGGTCCAAAGCATCCTGGGAATCTCTGAAATCCTTTCAGAGAGTCTATAAATTCATAATTAGTTTTTTTTATTTTTAATGTGGTCAATATCTATAACTATAAACCACATAAACAAAAACTCTTTGGACAGATCCTCAATCAATTTTTAATAGGATAAAGATATTGAGAACAAAAGTTTGAGGACCACTGCCTTAGTATGTCTCCAAAGCAGAGAATCCCAGAAGCTTAGAGCTGGAAGGGATCATGAAGGCAGTTTATTTCGACTCAAAACAAGAATCTTCACCATACCCTTCAGTGTACCTGACAAGTAACTGATCTCTCTTTGCTAGAAAATTGCTAATGATAGGCAACCCCTGGAGGCAATGCATTTCTCTTTGGGCTGGCTCCAATGATTAGGAAACTTTCCTACATCACAACTAGAATTGTATTTATGTACTGTCCACCCATAGTTCCCTATAGAGGGGCTTGTTTCTTATGCTATAATTCAAATGTACATATGTGTTCTTATTCTCCACTTTATACTCCAAGTTCAAGTTAGATCTCTTTCTCCACTGTCCATCTGATATACCAGGTTCAATACAAACTCCCTGTCTTTTGAGAATGTTGTCTACACATGCTCAAACCCTCCTATAAACTAAAATACCTTCCTTTCTTAAGACTTCCCCTCTCAATTATGGAAGGACCACCATAGTGGGAACCTGGAAGATAACATAGGTGTTATCCTCAGCTTTTCCCCCACCTCATATCCAACTTGTTTCCCAGAACCGTGGTTTTAATCCTTACTTCCAAGATACATCTTTCCAATGAACATCTGCTCTAATTGCCACTGACATTACCACTATTCTGATACAAGTCCTCATCACGTCATGTCTGGACTAACTGCAATAATCTGCTGGTTGTCGTCTATCCATAAGCCTCTCCCCAGTCTAACCCATCCTTCACTCAACTGCCAAACTGTTGTTCCCAAAGCACAGACTGATCCTGTCATTACCATACTCAGTAAACAGCAATCATGTCCTGTCTCCAGGATCCAGTATAAAATCTTATGTTTGGCATTCAAAGTTCATCATAACCTGGTCCCTTTCCAACTTTATACCTTACTCCACAGCATATACTCTACAATTCAGTGACGTTGGCCTCCTTACTATTTCTCATATAAGAAAATCTTACAACTTTTGAGCATTTTCAATAACTACTATTATCTATATCTGGATTACTCTTTCTCCTCATCACTGCATCCAAACTTCTGGTTTCAAGTCCCTGTTTCTATAAGAAGCTTTCCTGATTTCTCTAATTGCTCATGGATTCCTTGTGTTGATTATCTCTAATTCATCCTGTATACAATTCATTTGTATAATAGTCATCTTCAAGCTTTCACCCCCATTAGACTGTGAACTTCTTGAGATCTTTGTATCCCTAGCACTTAGAACAATGCCTAGCATATAAGCAGACATTTAATAAATGCTTATGGACTGATTAACCAACGGGATATCTGGGTTCTCTAAGAATTACTTAGCACTTGTTATATTATCTTGGAAAAATTGCTTAAATAACTTTGATCTCAGTTTCCTTCTCTGTGAAATGTAGGAAATGATTTTTTTAGAGTCTCCGATGGTTCTAATACTCTAGGTTCAGGTTCCACATTTTTTTTCTACTTAATCTGCATCAATTATCCCAGTCCACACTGATAATTCCTTATCTGAATTCCCACAACTTTTTTAATACTTAATAGTTCCATAGGTATTAGTCTAATCAATTGACACCTTTTTATATTACTCTTCTTGATTACACACCTCTCCTCTCCCTGGCTCCTTGCATAGTACTGGACGTATAGAAGCCACTCAGTATTTATTATGATTCCAGCTAGAGCATCAATCCTCACATCTCCTTAAGAAGGAACGTCCAAAGTGAAGATTTACCTTCCATGTATACAACCAACATCATAGCTCAGTTTTTAATAAGATCCCATTTCCTCTTCCTCCTCCCCTACTACCACCACATCTTAACATTTGTTACCTCTAGTATTGAAGTAAATGTTCCCTCATCCTCTTGAATTTAGATGCCATTATTCAAAATGTGACACCTCAGTTCTTGGAGATGCTGGACCGAGAACAATTGGACTCATGTAAGTACCAAATACAATTTTTGCCTAGCTCAGAGCTGTATCCAAAAAAAAAAGTAATATTATACTTACTTGAGCTCTGGGTGAACCTGAAAGCTTTGATAGCACTGCTTGAGGCACTTGAATCAAAGTTAGAGAAAGTAGAGAGAGAAATTTCTCAAGAACTCCAAACTCAGATTAGAGTCCAATACCAATTACTGAGCCCCACTCCCACCAGTCAGTGTCAACCTGCTTCTACTTTCTAATTTCCTACAAGATTACTGAGATCTAAGGCCAGGTTCTTTTCTTCCCCACAACCCATAAACAGAGGATCCTTTCTCCCACTTGCTACAGGTTAAGTGAGGTAATGGATCTCATCTGTAGAGTGGGGATAATAATAACACCTATTTTACAGAGTTGTGAGAAACTAATAAAATAATGACTGCTCTGCAAACCTTAAAGTGGTGCATCATTGTGAGCTATGGTGGCTATTAGGGAGGCAGGATGATACACAATATAATAAGGTAAAAGAAAGCAACACTGAAACATCTAAACTCAGATCAATACAATGTTAATTCTTGACTTCTCAAAATAGCTACAATCAATATGCCTGCCCCAGAAAGATGGCAGAAGAATACAGGGGAAGAATGACAAACCCAGAGCCAAGCATTCTTTGTGTTCCAGATGGATTTGTTATGCTGTACCTTCTCTATTCTAAAGGAAGATTCTTTTTGGTAGAGGAAGAGAGCATTGCAAATAACAGAGATATCTATAAAAAACATTGGAAGAAAGGAGGGAGGAAAGGAGTGATATAGACACAAGAAAAAAGAAATGAAAGGGAGGAAAAAAGCAAAGGAGGGTGTAATGGGCTGAGGCTTGAGTTGATGCACTGAGGTCCCAAGCACATGAGGCTAAATAGTAATTGGACTATACTCTATTAATATATATGCTTGGAGAAAGAATGGCCCCCGCCCACTCTCTATGCAAGTCCTGATGTGTTGTATAGGAAATGATGATTTTGGTGGGTGGAGGCAGAGGGGCAGGAAGAGAGGTTGGGAGAGACGGCTGGCTGGGTTCTGTTCTAGTGGCTGCTGGTTTTGTGGCTTCTGATCTGGCTAGCTTCTTGACTCAGCTGCACACATTGCTATTGCCGATTTCCTTCTACCTCCAATCTTTCTTCATCTCTACTGAGAATAAAGATTGAATATTTTCCCCTAACCTGAATTCCCAACTCCAGCTGATTTTAAAACATGCGGTCATCACAGGAGGGAGAGAAGGGGAGGAAGAAGGGAAGAAGGAAAGGAGGAAAAGAAGAGAGGAGAAAGGAAAGGAAGAAGAAGGAAAGGCAAGAAAAGTAGGAAGGAAAGGAAGAAGGGAAGAAGGCAAAGTAGAGGAGGAAAAAAGAAAGAAGACAGGAAGGGAAGAATGAAGGAAAGGAAAGAGGAAGAGAACTATCTTAGGTTCGAATCTCCTTTCTAGTACTCCTTCAGGAATAATTTTGTGCTTCAATTTTCTCTTCCATAAAAGAGAGAATATTCTTTTAGTACCTACCAAAGGGTTGTGGTGAGGAAAGTATTTTTCAAAACTTAAAAGCATTATATAAACGTGAATTGCTGTCATTAATACCTATGACCTGAGTTGGGGAATTGGCCCTACAAGGCAACACTTGCTTCTCTGATTTTTTGTTGCCTCTCCAGTTATGATCTCTAAATGCCTCCTCATTCATTGACTTTTCCTTTCTCTTCTATTTCAGGTCTCCAGGCACTTAGGGAAGATCCCTGTGTCAGTGTCCAGAGAGCTGCTGAAGCCGCCATGCAGACCTTCTTGAGAAGATGTAGAGAGATAGGCAACCGTTCATAAACTGTCAGGAAATAAACTGCTGGGCTTTTTATATGACTGAATCTAGTCTTCATCCTAATCCCTCATAATTCTGCAGTGTCCCAGGAAAGGGCTAGCACATGAGAGCTGGCAATCTTGTCACAATAGTAGCTTACTCTTCTCCAGATTCAGACACTACCATGCCAGTCTGAATTCTGGTACAATTAGTGCCCCCAGCATTTCATTTCTGGAGCACTTCTTTGACTCATCTGGTAGCACCTCCTCTCCCACAAGTTTTTGTCAGATTTGTCCTTGCTCCCAGAAATTTCAAATTCCAGAAAATTTCAGAAAAGCCTATTAAGGTATTGTTTTTAAGTTTATCAAGTGGAAGTCATGATCATTCTCCACATATTATCTTTTCCTCTTCCATCTTTGTCCCCACTGGAAGCAGCGTGACCCAGACACCTCTCTCTCATTTAACAAGTAGTCTTACAATCACTATTAATTTGCCCAAGTCTTCAGTAGCTAAAGGATTTGTGATTCTGTCATCATGTGATCTTCCTGCGATGACCAAGATAGCAACAAAGTATACCTTAAAAGAACAGATTTGCCTGGGACTCAGAGAACTCAAACAATTTTCCAAGGTAAAGCTTATTTGTTTCAAACCAAGCTATGTAAGTAATAAGATTTGAACTCACATCTTCCTGACTACCAACTTGGGCATATCATTCTATCTTCTCAAATGTAATTTATAAGCTAAGATTTATCACTTGTTTTCTGTGAAAGAAACTTTTTGCTCTAAGAGTCATTCAGTACGCATTTATTAAACGTCTATTATGTGCCAGGCACTGTATTAAGTACTGGGGGTACAAAACAAGGGGAAAGGGTCTTTGTTCTCAATAACCTCATTTGCATCCCAAAACTTATGCTTCTATATATTCTAGAGTGTGGTAAGGGATTGGGGGTGGTGATGGTGGTATTGTTATTTTTTTCTAAGCCTCCAAGACTATACAATCTTTCCTCTACTCTTCCCCCCAAATCATTGATGATTCCCTTTCTATTTTGTCCTAATGTTCTTCCTATACTCTGTTATTAGTTTGAACCCTACCTAATCATCTAACCCTGGGAATATGTTTGGCCTCCCAGACCCTTCAGTGGACCAAGTAAGACCCCATAAGTGGGACTCATCTGAGCACTGGAGGCAGGGCATAAAAGTTTAGCTGATCTGCCTCACAGGTTGCCTTCAGTTAGATGACTTTTAGGAATGACAAGATACAATGTGAAAGCTCTTTATGTGATTATATTCAACCATCTCATATAACAAGATAAACCTAGTAAGATTAGAAGCAATTCAATGACATGTTCCATGACTTAAATTTCTTTAGTAAGCCTTGCCATGGTGTCGCACAGTCTTGTGTACATAACTGCTCAATTAATAATAATTGCCTGTCTGGTCAGTTTATCCTCCCATCCAGTTAAATCAAAGGCTGTTCTAGTAGTCCAGGATTTAGTAATACTTTCCCTATAGATTTTAATTCCATTTAGTATTTATTGAACATTAGGAAGTGCTGTGTTGCCTACCCATTCGTTTGATTTTAGGATTTGGGGGACATAGTAGAATTTAAATGGACTTGAGCCAAATAACTATTTGTTTTCTTTTGCACAGCCATTGTATGTGATCATTTTATCCTGAACTACTACTATTCCATTTAATCCACTCTTCTAGGTAAAGTATACTTGATCAGAGGTGTCAAACATAAGGCATGGAGGCTTCCCAAAACACTCCTGGCGTGGTTTAATCCAGATTAAAATGTAATTTGGAAATATTTAATAAAATAAATAAAAATAAACTAAAACCTAGATAATATATTTTAAAACTAAGCTAATATTCAGCCACAGGGATCCTCATGGATAGATTAATGACCCTGTTCTATTTGTTTTATACCACTGCTGTAGGACTTCACAGATTCTTGAAAAGTAGCCAAATGGGCCATCAAAGACAATGTAGAAAATTAACTTTTTACCACAATCTGCCCGACACAGTGCTGGACACTATTAGAATCACTAATAGTTTATAATAGAATATATAGAATAACTAATAGTTAAAACCCAGAATCACTGAGTTTTAAAGTTGGAATAGACTTTAGAGATCATCTGGTCCAATCTTTTCCTTTTGCAGGTGAAAAAAAAATCTAAGACCCAGAAAGGCTGCAGAACTTTCCCTCAAAATCACAAAATTAGTTTGCAACAGACCCAGGACAAAAATTCAGATCCTTAATTAGACCCATCACAAACCCACTTGCTTTAGCTCACAAATTTGAGCACAGAAAAATATATACAATGTACTACTCCTCTCAAAAGCACAAAACGTCTTTTGAATGGTAGGGATGAAATATATTCTTGCATGTAGAAGCAAGATCATTAGTTTTAAGCTATTGCTCTTAATTTCCTAATAATTTGCTCATATCACTGCTTCTTTGGGGCATTTGGGTTAAGCCTCTGAGATAGCAGAAAATACCATAGTTTAGCAGAAAATACCACTTATGAAAGTGTCCATTCTAGGTAGGTGTTCTTTGTAGTGATCAAAGGCTAACCATGTGATGATAACACACTTGTTTAATCTCCTTCCCCTGGCATTCAACCTTTGAGGCTCCTGGAGACACCACCAAACTTGCTGTGGCTTTCAGGAAGGAGTTGTGAAAAAGTATCAATAAAATATTTTTAAGCTATATGTAATCCTTATTCATGACCAAAGAAGTAAAAGACATATCAGTTAAAGCTATTAAAAAAGCTACCATAATCTCTATACATGCTCCCTTCTCTCAGGTACAAGTTTTCTCCTCAAAGCCAATCAGGAAACCTTAGACATTATATCTCTCAATATCTACCTAAAATAACTAAAGTTTTGAAAAGTAATATTGCCTTCTTGAGAATAGGAGAAGTAAAATGGAAAATTCCAGTTATGATGCTGACAATTCTGTCAAGAAAAAAGATCCTGCTGAGTCATTGTGTCAATGACTGAGAGACATGAGGGCACTTGGACCCAAGCTATGCTAAGGGAAATATCTAAATGAAAAGTGAGTTGAGAACTGAAGACAAACCTTACAAAATGGAGAAGGGAACTCTTTGGGGATGAAGGATGGTAGTGGGAGTACAAAGAGAGAAAAGAGCAAATATTAACTACCTGTTTTGTTTATACTGTTACTTCCGGCTCAATATGTCTAAAACTATATATCTCTCCCCTGAAACCAGCTCTTTCCTGAGTTTTCTATTTCTTTTAATGATACCGCTATTTTCTCAATTTACCAAGATCTGAAAATTAAAATCATCTTGGACTCTTAACTTTTTTTCCATGAGAGTACTTCTTTAATACTTCCCACAGCCCTTACAACTACCTGGAAGGCAAATTATATGTGAGCTCAAGATCATTAATATGGGTTTAATATGTCTTTAATGGGTTGTCTTGGAAGCAATCCTGAAAATAAGTGTGTAGAGATCAAAAAAGGGTACAGATAATAGTTTCTCTTAGCCACCATACAGTAGGTTCTGTGCACTCTATAAGGAGTAGCTATAATTCCAGGAAAACTGGGAAAGAAACTCATAGATTCCCTCTACTAGTACCTGGGTTACTCAGATGCCTGTGTTTGAAAGAGGAGGCCAATACCTGGCAGCAGACAGGAGAGGAAGCAAATGAGGATTTGAAAGTCAATGGCATATGAAAAAATGCTCCAAGTCATTATTAATCAGAAATGCAAATTAAGACAACTCTGAGATACCACTAAACACCTGTCAGATTGGCTAGAATGACAGGGAAAGATAATGTGGAATGTTGGAGGGGATGTGGGGAAAACTGGGACACTGATACATTGTTGATGGAATTGTGAATACATCCAGCCATTCTGGGGAGCGATTTGGAACTATACCCAAAAAGTTATCAAATTGTGCATACCCTTTGATCCAGCAGTGTTTCTACTGGGCTTATATCCCAAAGAGATCTTAAAGAAGGAAAAGGGACCTGTATGTGCATGAATGTTTGTGGCAGCCCTGTTTGTAGTGGCCAGAAGCTGGAAACTGAGTGGATGTTGATCAACTGGAGAATGGTTGAGTAAATTGTAGTATATGAATAATATGGAATATTACTGCTCTTTAAGAAATGACCAGCAGGATGATTTCAGAAAGGCCTGGAATGACATGAACTGATGCTGAGTGAAATGAGCAGGATCAGGAGATCATTGTATACTTCAACAACAATACTGTATGATGATCAATTCTGATGGACCTGGCCATCTTCAACAATGAGATGAACCAAATCAGTTCCAATGGAGAAGTAATAAACTAGCGAAAGAACTCTGGGAGATGACTATCAACCACTACATAGAATTCCCAATCCCTCTATTTTTGTCCATCTGCATTTTTGAGTTCCTTCACAGGCTAATTGTACACTAATTCAGAGTCTGATTCTTTTTGTACAGCAAAATAACTATGGACATGTATACATATATTGTATTTGACTTATACTTTAACATATTTAATGTGTATTGATCAACCTGCCATCTGGGGGAGGGGGGGGAAGGAGGGGAAAAGTTAGAACAAAAGGTTTTGCAAGTGTCAATGCTGAAAAATTACCCATGAATATATCTTGTAAATTAAAAGCTATATAATTAAAAAAAAAAAGTCAATGGCAGCAGGAAGCACAGCAGACCTCATGGGATTAGCACAGAGGACTGAATTTCAGAGAAGTGATATAAATACTGTATGGTGACACTGAAAATATTGACAGTGAGTTCAAGTGAGATTATACTTACAGGATTAAAATATCTTCAGGTATGTTTTTAAGGTTTTCATATACTTTTCTCACAAAAGGTAAGTGATCCAAATAATATTATCCCTATTTTCCAGATGATAAAAGTAAAATTCAGAGATATTAATTTGGTTGTGGTCATACAGCTAGTAAAGTCAGAACCAGAACTCAAGCCCAAGTTCTTGTACCTCTAACTCCAGTGTTTTTAAATAGAAATGACTTGTTCATTTCTCTTTGTCTTAATGAAAATAGCCTGCCTGCTTGCAAGTAGGGACAGGTAACAACTTTATGAACTGCCCAGTGGAAAAACTACCCCAAGGATAAGGACAATTAAAAACAAAATAAAGATACCTCCCCCCAAAATAATAGCAGACTTTTAGGCCACAGTCATCTGAAAAACACTATTTGTCCTCCAGGATCATAATATAAGTAAGAATTTTATAGGAATTTTGCTGAAATTTATAGAGTAACCTATTCCTGAAGAGCAGCCACATGTCTTTCAGTCTCTTATTAGAGTTTGTCATCTTATTTAGCCTTTTAATGAGTTTATAAGTAATATTTAGATTGTATTTGCTGTGTTCTTTGTGCTCAGACAACTTACAAGTCCAGCACAACCTCAGAGATCTCTATCCTCATATTATTTTGCAATCTTGCACCCTGTCCTTTAACCCCCACAGTGAGAGATAGGAGCCTTCTGGTAAATCACAAGCATTTGGTTTGGCTGACCTAGCTCAAAAGGCAACTCTGGCAGCAAAGAGGAGCCAAAGGTCAGAGAAAAAAATGAGAACTATTGCTTAATTGGCCTTATACACACATTTTCCATCGTTTTCAAATAAAATGAAAATGAACCTTTTCTGATGACTAATGCAGAAGCTTAGAATGGGTCTACAGATAAAGATTTCCAGATAGCTTTATTTGACCCATACTTCACTCCACTGTATCTATAGTTCTTAGAGCTAGAAGGAATTGTTAAGCACAAGATATGACTTGAAGCTATCAAAAACCCTAAAAGAAGGGTATCACCCTAACAAGTGTACAATTAACTAAAGATGTTCACTTCTTGTTATTGGGGTTTTTTTTTCTCCTTTGCTACTAATTTACATATATTTTTGTTAATAGTCTTAAACTTTAATGAAAAGAGACAAGGGAAACACACAGAACTAAGAGCTAGTAAAGAACAAAAAATTCCATCTAAAACCAGGGCCAGCTTAGAATTTGGAAGTCTTCATGTCTTTTCCATCTCTTGCTTCTCCAGCCTTATTTATTCCTCTTTGTTGTTCAGTCATTTCAGTCACGTCTGACTCTTTATGACCCCATTTTGGATTTTCTTGGTAAAAATATTGGAGTGGTTTGCCATTAATCTTCCTTAGGGATCTTCTCCAATTTCTACTTATGGAATTCCATGATTGATCCTATTTGGAAGTTAATATTAGAAATTGTATTGAAACAATCCTAAAATACTATATAAATGTTAGCTATAGAGGAAACAACTTTATAAATGACCCCAAACCAAATTCTTTCACATTTGGGAAAGAGAAGGGGAAGGGAAGGAGAAAAAGTGAATGAGGATTTGATAGTCGATGGTAAAGGGAAGAGAATTTATGTTCTGCACTTGACATGTTCAGAAAATACAGTCTTAAAAAGATTCTGGTTTTCAAGTCTTCCTCCAGGTTAAGTATGAAAAGGCTCGTTTTCAACAAGTTGACCAATACATGATGGACATTATGATCCATGAAAAAGTTTATTAAAAATGTCTTTTGATCTAGTGTGATCCCATTTTATTTTACTAATGATGGTGGTAGAGTAGAAAAGGTGTTTCTGGGCTCTTGACTACCCTGTTGTAGAAATTAACAACCTATCAACATTAGTTGATAGTCTAAATATGATACCCTTTTCCAACAACTTAGCAAGTCAGCTTAGTCTATCCACATTAGCATTCCTTATAAGTGAAACCAGAGGACATAAGGGAAAAAAAATATGTGCATATGTGTGTGTGTGTGTGTGTGTGTGTGTGTAAAAGAAGGGTTCACAGATTCTCTAGGGAGAAGAAAGGACTAGAATAAACACTACTACATAGAGTATTTAGTCCTCTCCTTGTAGCACTGATGATGAGCATACATAAAGGGGCAACAGTGAATACAGTTAATAGATCAAGACTGATTACAAAAGGGGAATAAGTGGAAAAAACACTTACAAAAGTTTGATAAAGTCCTTCAAATCAATACAACATGCAATTTTATTGATATTCAGTGACATCAATTAGAAGATGTGCACAAGGAAAAACATATTGGAAAATATGAATCAGAATTAAGAAAAAGAACTAAAATCTTGAAACTTACTCAGAAACATTATGTTTATATATTAGGGGGATTTTCTTCAGGAAAAGAGTGCAAAGGATCTGAATAAAAATGTACACAAAAGTGAAATTTACTATAGCTTTACAGTCAAGGAATAGCTTATTTCTAAGATGAGTTACTTTAGAATCAGCTCTGTGAATCGGCTGACGAGTAAAAAAATCAAAAAAGATTAATATTCATCTCAAAGGACTAAAAAAAGGAAAGAGTTTATAAGAATCTTAGCATGAATCTCAGTATTATGAATCATGATTTACATAGAATCCAAAGTACAGGTAACCCAAGAAGAACCACAAGTAAATGTATATTAAACCAGAGTTGCCATTTCCTCTAGTGATCTATTCTTAACAAAGAGTGATGAAAGGATATTTAGAGACTAATATCTGAGTATGAAATTTGCTACAAATATGAATAAGTAGAAATGGCACCCAAGAAAATTAAATCATGGAGAAAATTTGGAATTGACAAAAAAGGAAACAAAAGAAATCCATGTTTTAAGAGAGCATAATCTCAGTGGTAATTAGTGACTAATTTTCTAAGCCTCACAGGGGAAAAATATAAACAAAAAAGGAAAAGGGATAATATTACTGCACCAAAAGGAAACTGAAAATAAAGTGGTAATTACCCCACACATACCTACTTCCTCATCTCTCTAAAATCTTCATGAGAATGCATCTATTGAGTGTATATCAAAAGGGAGATTTTCATAGATGATAATCTAGAGTAGACAATTTTATCTTGTTACAGAGAAGGAAAATCTGTGTCGTAGAATCACAAAATCTTAAGACTTAGAACCTTAAAAGACATCTAAGCCAACCCATAACTAAAAACAAAACAAAAAAAAAAAAAAAAAAAAAAAAAAAAAACCTTTATCCAATATTGATGTCAAGTGATCATCCAGCTTGATGACTTCCAGTTAAGAAAAATCTACTGCCTCATTTCCTTTTTAGGCCATAAATGTGTCTAATGAATCCTTTACATAGTTTTTCTTTCTGAAAAATTATTCATTGGTGATATGATGTAGCTTATGTTTATCATATATCTCTCTTTAACAGCTATAAAAATTACTAGAAAAACACAGATAATAAAAAATGAATTTTTAAAGAGAAAATCCTAGTCATATACAATGTACAATTTCCCAAAAACAATCCATTCTACTTTCTCCAATTAAATTCTATACCACTTTATTGAAGATAAAAATTGTCTTTCCAAGTAATATATGCTACTAAATCAATCCAATGAGTTGTCCATCCAACTACATATCATAGACTAGACCCCAAATATCCATTAATTTGATTTTTCCTGTGGGGATGATTGACTCAAATTATTTTGAATGATTATAAATTTCACTTAGAGGGGTCTTCAGTATGGTATCCTCAAATATAACCATAAGAGGACCTCACAACTATATAGAGAATGTTTTTTCCATTAAAATTCTGTATTAGATAGTCTCTATGATAGTATCAACTACTTGTTTTGTGACTTGCCTGATTTCAAATATTTATTTGAAATCATTAAAAACAATCATCATTAAAAACAGCAAATTAAAACAACTCTGAAGTATCAACTCACATCTCTCAGATTGGCTAAGATGACAGGAAAAGATAATGATAAATGTTGGAAGGGATATGGGAAAATTGGGGCACTAATGCATTGTTGGTAGAGTTGTGAAATGATATATCCATTCTAGAGAGCAAACTGGAACTATGCCTATGGTCTACCAAAGTCTAGAAACACTGAAAAAGAAGTTGGAACCATATTATAGATCAATGATGTCAAATCAAATAGAAACAGGACTACTAAATCATGTATAAGGATCCCTAGAGACTACATACTGACTAGGAAAACTACATATTAACATTATCTGTTTTCTACTATATTTTTATTTGTTTTATTAAATATTTTCCAATTACATTATAATATAAAGTACATTTGACTTCAGCTTTAAGCCAGCATATTATAGACTATAATGCAGGAAAATTATATTCATAAAGTATTCATTGCCATAGATAAAAGCATACTCCATAGCATATTTAACTTACATTCAATGAAACAGATATGACTTCTCTCTCCACCCCATCCTTACACAGATATCCCACCACCATTATCATCATCATCTTGAAACTCTGCTCTAAGCAATTATTCAAAACCTAGAGGACCAACACTCTCTTAATCTAGTACTTGAAATCGGGATTGGGAAATTCACTTCTTTTGATACAGCCAAATCTTTCTGAGCTCCATTAAGGGAGTGAGACCCTACACTTGATTAAGATAACCTACTGTTTACTCAGTTGTTGCCTACATAAATGAGACTAAATAGACAGTCTGCTTTTTAATAATAGCGAATGTTTATTTCTCACTTTAAAGTTTTCAAAGTTTATATACATTATATCATAAATATTATTATCCCCTTCCTACTTATGAAAAATTGAGGCTTAGAAATCTTAAATGATGTGCCAGTGAGCCCACAACAAGTAAGAGTTGGAGAAAGAATTTAAACCAAAGTCTTCAGCTCTCTTTCCACAAAATTAGCCTGCTCTTTTACTGATGCACATGTTATCATGGGGCAGGTAGGTGGTAGAATGGAAAGAGTACCAGACCTAGAAATCAAGAAGACCTGTGTTCAAAATCTGTCCTGATACCTACCTCATATACAATAGTGTGGCCCTGGGCAAAGTGACTTAATGCTGGTTGCCTCAGTTTCCTCATCTGTAAAATGAACAAAGAAAAGCATAGCAAAATATTCCAGGAGCTCTAATAAGAAAATCCCAAATGGGGCCACTAACACTCAGTCATGACTGAACAACAATACATAACCATTGCTCAGACAACTGTTTTCTTCATTACAAGCACACGTTCTAGTCTCTATTCTCAGAAAAATTCTGAAGACATGATCTGATCATGGCTTTCCGTGTATCTGATTCATTTCCATTGTAATTCAAGAGAAGAACTCCCACAAAGCACACATGGGGTATGAATCAGGCTCAACTGGTTTATTTTGGTCTCTTTGCATTGCTTGCCATTTACACAAACTAAATTTCATCTGTCACTGTTTTTATCAGTTCCCCAACAGGCTGGTGCCCAACTGAAATTTCTCAACAACTCCTTACTGAAGCAATTTGGTGTCATCAACATCCCTTAGGAATTGCCTCCATCCTCCACCAAGACATAAATGAATAGTACGATCCTAATCTCAATCTCTTCCCTAGTCCTTTCTGAACAAGGGCCTCCTCTCCTCTATCTATAAGGAGCCTAACTGTGGTTTAGGTCAGGGTCCCAAATCTAGGAACCAGTAGCAGCTTGACAGGCTCAGAAAACAGGTGGAAATTAATTAGTGCTTATATGCAGCTAAAGTGGAATAAGGAAACTGTCAAACCAACACAAAAACTAGGGTCACTAATAATAACAATAAATAATAATAATAGCTGACATTTATAGAGTACTTATTATGTACCAAACATTGCACTAAGCATTTTGCAATCATTTGATCCTTACAATGACCCACAGATGTGGGTATGTTCCATTATTACATTTTATAGAAGAGGGAACTGAGACATGCAGCTATTAAGTGACTTGCCCCAGGCTACACAGGTAGTAAATGTCTGAGCCAAGTTTGAATTTAGGTCATCCAGATTCCAGACTCATCCCTAAATCCACTAATCCCTATATTAGATTCCCTGAGGGTCATCTGTTAACTTAGTGTGTAAATGTAATATTATCTATGTTTTTTTTTTTTTTAATTTGTTCAGTTGTTTTTAACTCTTCACAATCCTACTTGGGGTTTTTTTGACAAAAATACTAGAGTGGTTTGCTATTCCCTACTCCAGCTTTAGGTGACTTGTACACAGATAATAAGTGAGGTCACATTTGAACTCAGGAAAATTAACCCTACTGATTCCAAATCAGACATCATCCACTGCACCACCTAGCTGCCTGATTCATTTTGTTAAATATTTCCCAAATATATTTTAATTTGGTTCAGACTGAAGGGAAGAAGTGGGAAGTGTGTCTAACATCTCTAGCATAGAGAATAATATACTGATTGTGGAGTAGCAGAGACTTTTTAATCTTGTCTATATGATTCTGAGAACATCACTTAATTTCTATCTATCTCAGTTTCCTCAGCTGCAAAATGGAGACAATAATAGTACTCTCCTCTCAGGGCTGATATGAGAATCAAATGAGTTAATGTGAGCAAAATGCTTTGCAAATCTCAAAGTGCTATAATAAATGCTAGCTTTGGTTATAGAAAATCCTATCAAGGATCTTGGGATCATAAATTTAGAGCTAAAGCCATCTAGACCAACACCCTCATTTTTGCAGATAAGAAAAGCAAGATGTAAAACACCATAGTTGAGTTTTGAAATAATGTTTTCCTGACTGCAGGGGCAGTTTGGTGGTGCCATAGTACATAGAGTGCCAGATCTAAATTCAGGAAGACTCGTTTTCCTGAGTTCAAATCTAACATCACACATTTAACAGCTGGGCAAGTAATTTAACCCACTCCAGTAATTCTGACAAGAAAACCCCAAATGAGGTCACGAAGAGTCGAAAATGACTGAACAACTACTTCAGGACTTCAATTCCCTAACTCCATCTCTTACATACAGTTTTGTTTCTTAAATGCTCAGTACACAATGCTTCTACCTGGGCAAATTATATTAAGGAGAGGAGGTCAAATGAAGGTAGGTACAGAGGATGGGGACTCTGTTCACAGGAAAAACTGAGTTCAATCTACTTTTAGACACTAATTGTGTAACCTTAGACAAGCCACGTAATCTCTATATTCCTCAGCTTCTTCACCTGTAAAATGGGGATAATAATAGCACCTACCTCTCAGTATTTCTGTGAGGGTAAAATGAGACAATATTTGTTAAGAATTTCTCAAATGTTCAAGAACTATATAAATGTTACTATAATTCAAGGCCCTATTGACACCATGCGATCTCATTTAGCATTTTTAATCTAAGAATGATGAAGATGCTTGCTTTGTCAAGGCAACTGATGACATCGAGCTAGGAGGTACAGCTGTACTAGGAAGGAAGAAGAAGTTTATTTATTTATTTTTATTTATTTATTTATTTAGGTGATAGCTATTCTGTACTTCAGGCCAGTATAACAACAGCTAGGGTAGCATGTTCAGGTTTAGACATCCAACCTAGCAAGACACTGGCAAACTGAAGCTTTTAGAGTCAAAGGTAACCAAAATAGTGAGGAAATTAGAAATCATGTTATTAAAATAAACCTAAAAGGCATTTGAGATGCTTTGAATTAAAAAAAAAAAAAAGGTATATTATAAGGGAAAGGCTCAATGCCTTCAAATATATGAAGACATAATCTGACATTCAATCTTATTCAATTAACCACTTTATTAAGTGTTTACTGCAACTAAGGGCTGGAGCTGCAAAGTTAAAAATGAAATTGTCCCTTTGCATCTTTTAAAGTTATTTTGTATCTATTTTTAGATAATTTTTTTATATTTTTTGCATATATTTTGCATAAAGCTACACAAGTATAGGTTTTCTGCCCCCTTGGAATGTAAGCTCTTCAAGAGTAAGGAATATTTTTTGCCTCTCTTTGTATCCCTAGAACATATCATTTATGTTGATTGATAATGTTGATTGATGTGTTAATTGATTAAGAAAAATTGCTGTCATTAAAGTTCGTCCTTTATTTTCAAGGCAGTCACCAAGAATTATATTATGTTGTTGCTTACAAGTAGTTAGGTGATGCAGTAGATAAAGCCCAGATCCTGACATCAAGAAGACCTAAGTCCAAATCTGGCCCCAGACACGTAATAATTATGTGGGCACCAGGCAAGTCATTTAATGCTTTTCCCCTCAGTTTCTTTATCTGTTAATTGAAATGGCAAAATCATTCTAGTCTCTTTGCCAAGAAAACCCCAAATGGGGTCACCAGGAGATAGACATGACTCAAGTGACTGAACAACAAGAAGTTATTTAACATCTCTATTTTCTCAAGCTTTTAATGTCAGTACCTTTCTCCTGGTAGCAATAAAGATTTTCCCTTAGTGAGAAAAATCTCTAACATTTGTTCAGAAAATTCATTTGACTTTTCTTTTCAAACTAATATAGATAATCATTATTTAATGTTATTATGAAAAGATCCAGAAAAGAACTACAGTATCACAGTCTATTTTAGTCACTATTTTTCTGCAGTCTGGACCCCATGTCTTGGAATATGGTCTGATTCTGCTCTCACAGAAATGCATGAATCTCAAAGTGATAAAGGAGCAATTGCTAGTCTTCAGACTTTGACAGGAAATTGCTCTGGGCCTATCTATTCCACTAGGTCTTGTGATGTTCTTCCTGCTCCTCTCACCTTGCTCCCTCTCTAACCTACTCCACTCTTGGAATAATCTTTCCATCTGGATTTCTTAACCCTTAACAGAAAAGGCAATTTTTTTCTAAGTGATTGGTGCTTTGAGACTAAATATGGAATCAGTTTTTCCTTGGCTGTGTCAATGCAGGTATAAACTCTCCTCTCATGGCATCAGTTTTCTTGTCCTAGGATGTATAAATTATCTGAAAGATTAAAGTAATTGAAAAGCAAGCATAAATCAATTTCCAGTTATTGAATGTTAAAGAAACTAGCAAATATTGCTATGTTGTAAAAGGGAATTTACAAACTGTTGCTAGAACCTATATTGAGCAGAACTTTAAGAAAAATTCCTACAGCCTAGTAAGAAGCAAAACAAGTCAGTACTCAGGTAGAAAAATGGAATTAAAAGTAGGGAGGTAAGATTGAGCAGATAAAATGGAAAATGAAAGGCAATGATGGAATATCAAGTCTAACTTTGCCTATTTCACAAAGTTGCTTCGATTGAGTTTTACATGTGGGGGGTGTATATTTATATATAGTATATATATATATATATATATATATATATATATATATATATATATATTGTTGTTGTTTGTTTGTTTGTTTGTTTTAACAAGAACCACAACAGATCTTTTTTCAGCTTACAACTTGAATCTGAGTGGCTATATGATCAGAAGATCATAGGTAAACTGGCAAAATAACAAAAAAAAAATTCCCACTGTTAATGTAACTACAAAAGTCCTGAATATTCAGAGAATATCATCTTCAGAGCCCTTGTTACTTTTCCTAGAATCAATGTGGTTTATTTCAAGTAATCAGTTTCACAAATCATGACATCACCATGCATCACTCTATTTAAAGATAATAACAAACTATAAATCCAGCAGCAAAAGTATTAATTTAACCATGTAGATAATGCAAATACTAGGAATTATATAATAGTATTATTATTTTTTCATATATACACAAATGGGTACAATAACATTTAAAGGTTCCTCAGGGATAATAATCTAGTCCCAATAATTCTTCCTTCCTGACAGCCCCCCCAAAAAAAACCCAGAAAGAAATATAGTTAATTCAGAACTCATGGCGCACAAATTAAAGTTTAAATTCAATGCTATCTGGCTGATAGAAATCTGTGAAAATCTCTAAAGAGGGGCTGCAATTTGTTGAGATTGCTTAATGTTGCTCCGTCTCATGATTCTGCCAGCATTCTTGAATTTAGGGACATCAAGACAATACTATTCCATATTCTTTCTTTCCTATTTCTTTCATCCAACTACAACCCAACATTTGCCTCTGAAACTCTGTAAATTCTCCCATGGTTCTTTCAACACTATCTTCACTTTCTGTTTCTTATCTATATGGACCCCCCCCCTTTTGTTTTTCTTTTTCTTTCGTTTTACCGTCACACAACCTATGTAATACCATACCCTTCCTGGACTACTTCCCCAACTGCTCTGATATATATGTTAGGTCAACCAAAAAAAAAGTTGCTATCTTAAACTCTGTGACATTGCATTCCTAGAACTATGGCTCATGAACTTCCACCAGTGTATTTTCCTTTAACAATCATCTAGAATATTAATTAGCTATTATTATTATTCTTACCTGCCCTATATAACATGACCTACAATCAAGCTTCTGTGTTTTTCTCACAATTCCCAAGAACCCATTAACATCCTTCTCTCAAATGGTCAAAGGATATGAACAGACAATTCTCAGATGAAGAAACTGAAACTATTTCTAGTCATATGAAAAGATGCTCCAAGTCATTATTAATCAGAGAAATGCAAATTAAGACAACTCTAAGATACCACTACACACCTGTCAGATTGGCTAAGATGACAGGAAAAAATAATGATGATTGTTGGAGGGGATGTGGGAAAACTGGGACATTGATTCATTGTTGGTGGAGTTGTGAACGAATCCAACCATTCTGGAGAGTAGTTTGGAACTATGCTCAAAAAGTTATCAAACTGTGCATACCCTTTGATCCAGCAGTGTTACTACTGGGATTATATCCCAAAGAGATTATAAAGAAGGGAAAGGGACCTGTATGTGCACGAATGTTTGTGGCAGCCCTTTTTGTAGTGGCTAGAAACTGGAAACTGAATGGATGTCCATCAGTTGGAGAATGGCTGAATAAATTGTGGTATATGAAAATTATGGAATATTACTGTTCTGTAAGAAATGACCAACAGGATGATTTCAGAAAGGCCTGGAGAGACTTACACGAACTGATGCTGAGTGAAATGAGCAGGACCAGGAGATCATTATATACTTCAACAACAATACTAGATGATGACCAGTTCTGATGGATCAGGCCATCCTCAGCAACGAGATCAACCAAATCATTTCTAATGGAGCAGTAAGGAACTGAACTAGCTATACCCAGAAAAGAACTCTGGGAGATGACTAAAAACCATTACATTGAATTCCCAATCCCTATATTTATGCACACCTGCATTTTTGACTTCCTTCACAAGCTAATTGTACAATAATTCAGAGTCTGATTCTTTTTGTACAGCAAAATAATGTTTTGGTCATGCATACTTATTGTGTATCTAAGTTATATTTTAATATATTTAACATCTACTGGTCATCCTGCCATTTAGGGTGGGGGGGGGGTAAGAGGTGAAAAATTGGGACAAGAGGTTTGGCAATTGTTAATGCTGTAAAGTTACCCATGTATATATCCTGTAAATAAAAGGCTATTAAATTAAAAAAAAAAAAAAAAAAAAAACATCCTTCTCTCTTTCCTTTCTTCTTATTTAAATACTACCCACGAACTACCCAGCTCAAGTTCTAAGTCCCTTGTACCTTTAGCCCATGTGCATCTTTTCCTCATCACAACTACAACTGCATACAATAGATATACTTTCAGTGCTTGGTCATTTGCTGTTGTCTTGTTATATTGCTCTTTTATGCATATATTTCATATTTTTCCAGAAACATGATTAACTCTCTTGAGGGCATACTTCTCTAATCACCCTAGCAGTCCTTAGAAGAGAACTAGGTGCAAAGGAGTCATTCCACAAATTCTTTAATTAAATATAACTGAGTTGCAAACCCTCTTAGTAAATAGCAAAAATTACTTTATTAAGAATCATCTCCTTTCAGTCCAGCCATCCTGCACAAAAGAAGCAGTCAAAATTAAAATTAAAAAAAGAGATAAGGAAAATATGACTTGCAGAATCTACTAATGAAATAATTCACAACATGGATAACTGCCTCCTACATAAACAAGAGCTGAGTGACCATGCCCATGCTGACTTGCATTCCAATAAAAAGGGTAGTAGGCAGGTAGAAGAATGGATAGAGTACCAGACCTACAGCCAGAAAGACTCATATTCATGAGTTTAAAATCTGGCCTCAGACACTTATTAATTGTATGACCTTAGACAAGTCATTTTGCCTCAGTTTCCTTATCTATAAAATTAGCTAGAGAAAGAAATGGCAAATCACTCCAATATCTTTGTCAAGAAAACCTCAAATGGAATCACAAAAAGTCAGATGACTAATATTGAACAACTGAACCAATAAAAGTGTACCCTGAAAAGATTGCAGTTGTAGAGGATGATGGGAATTCCATGCCTTCCTCTTTTCTAGTGGTACAGAACTAGTGCCACCACCAGTGGCACCTGTCCTATTTCCTTCTGGCTTGTACTCTCTTCCCTCATGCCCATTCCATTGCCCCTGTCTCTAGAAACAATCATTGATTCTTCAAATTCCATCATTTCCAAAATCTGGCTTTTCTAGCAGACAAGTGGTAGGACAGTGTGTTCTTCCTGGTTCACTTGAATAGTGAAAAAATATTTGCATCTGGGAGGAAATTGGCAAATAGAATAAGCTATGGGAAATTCAACAATAACAACCTAGATTTATATTTCCTGTATCAAGCTAGAGAATCCCAAAATTACTTCACAGAAAAATCAAACCAAACTCAAGCCTTTAGAAAAAAAAAGAGTATTTTAATTTTGGATCTAAAGAGAAATCTTCATTTAAAAAGTAAGTCACATTTATATCAATAGCTAATTTAATCTTATTCTGACAGCTAATATACTTAGGATTGTCAAGAATTTATATGGGTTATTTTATTTCATTTCTTTTAAGTCTACTATGATAACTTTTCTGGGCTACTCCACTAACTCTCTCTTTATTGGGTTCAGATCCCAGAAAGTGACTACTACTTTAGGTCCTGGGTATAACCCCATGGGTTATATATTCCTACTACTGCAATTCCTAGGCCCCTAATTTTTTTTTGAGTACACTTCACATGAACAATCAATTAATGGACTTAATTAGTTCTTGGCAAAGACATTTACTATTACCAGTTGGCACAAAATATTCTCCAAAAAAAAAAATCAGAGGTTCACAAGCTCCCAAGAGGAAGCTTAACAAGGAGTTAAATTGTAGTGAGGCATACAAATAGTATCTACCAATTGTCAAAGGATAACTCACATCTCCTGGAATAGCAGTGTTTAAAAGTTCTTTTTTTCTTTATAGAGTCCTTATGCAGGTTCCTTTAGGTTCTTTAGGTCTCTTCTAGGCAAGCCATTTAGCTGTGTTCCCAGGATCTGCTACTTGTCAACAGCTAGTGGTCACACTAGTTTGTGGCCTTCTGCCACAATCTCTTCCATTAGTCCTGTCTCACACACACAAAAAAAGATGGCTTTATTCCCTATCTAGACAAAACCTTCTATCTGCCCAAGCCATCTAATTCTATGCTGTCTCCTCTGATTGCCCCCCTCTGTTACCCCAACTCTATAATTTATCTTTAACCTCTCCTTACCTACAACTCCATGTCTGCTGATTCCCCTGGCTACCTGATTCCTTCCCAAGTGCATACAAACATGTCCATGTCTCCTCCATCCTGAGAAAACCTTACTTAATCCTTTCATATATCTTAATGTATTATATTTCTTCTGCCCTTGTGATTAAACTCCTTGAGATTATCTACAACCCTCCTCCCTCCTAGGGGAGAAACCTGCTTAATTCCAGTCCTTTCTTTCTGTTAATCATTTCCTGTTTATCCTATATCTTTTATGAATTTGTTTTCTTGTTGTCTCCCACATTAGACTCCTTAAGATTAGAAACTGCCTTTTATTTTTGTGTATCCCCAGTACTTAGCACAGAGCCTGGCACCTAATACATAATTAATGCATGTTTATTGATTAACTGAAGAAGCTTCTTCGTTCTGGTGTTACCTTTAGATAACCATGTCTATTCTCAAGTGTATAACTGTACTCTCAACGGCATGTGCTATTTTCTACCGGCCCAGTACATGTGGTGACATGGCTAGTGGGAGAAGCTGGGAAAGACAATGAATTCGTCCCCTCTCCCACGGGTCTCCCTTACAAGTTGCTCCTGAGATATTCATACATTGTTGGTGGACTTGTGAACTGATCCAATTGGAGAGCAGTTTTAGAACTATGGCCAAAAGGCTATCAAAAGGTGCCTACCCGGGACTTCCGGCCTAGATGGCGGAGAGGACACACCCATCTCTCTAAGCTCCTTCTTGCTCTCAGAATACTTTATTTCATGATAAGCCTCGGAATTAGGGCTTGACTGAAAAAACACAAATAATTACCAACAGAAGGTATCCTTGAAATTCACCAGAAAAGGTCTGGTTTTGCTCGAGGGCAAGGACAGTTAGATCAGAGGCAGACTGAAGGCGGGCAGGGAGAACCCGGCGGGCAGGGAGCACCCAGCGGGCAGGGAGCACCCGGCAGGCAGGGAGAGCGCAGCAGGTAGGGAGAACCTGGCAGGCAGCTCACACTGAGCAGACCTGCAGGGGGAGGGGTGTGATCTCAGCTGTTTCTACGGTGAGAGCTTTACCACAGCATGGCTACTTTGCCCTGGCAGAGAGCCAGGAGATGAGCAGAGAAGCTATAAACACCAGGGGAGAAAAACTATAACCCTAGAAAGCTCTCAGGTCCTGGCCACACCCACTCGGAGTGTCTCAGCACACTCTCAGAGTCTCAGAGTGAAGCCATTGTTGTCCTGCTAGTGCCTCGCTGCTGCCCCCTGCAGTCTGTAGAGGAAGTTTGGTAATACCATCCAGACCCAACTCTACCAAAAAAAGCAGACTGTATTTGTTTTTTAGGGTTTTTTTGATTAGTTTGTTTTTCTTTGATTCTCCTTTGACAAAAAGAGCAAAAAATTAAAGTGGGCTCTAACAATAGTGAGCTTCTATATGGATAGAGTTTAAACCCTGAGGAGGCTAAAAACAGACTGTCTCCAGGTGAATTCCCAAGGGGGATATGATCTGGTCCCCACAACACAAGGCTCTCATAGAAGAAATTAAAAAGGCTCTCACAAAAGAGCTAGAAGAAAAGTGGGAAAAGGAAAGGGAGGCTTGGCAAGAGAGTCTGGATAAGTCATCCCACTCATTTAAAGATAGAGTGGATAAATAAATCAAATCCTTGAAAAATAGGATTAGTGAACTGGAAACTATGCATACCCTTTGATCCAGCAGTGTTTCTACTGGGTTTATACCCCAAAGAGATCTTAAAGAAGGGAAAGGGACCCATATGTGCAAAAATGTTTGTAGCAGCCCTTTTTGTAGTGGCCAGAAACTGGAAAATGAATGGATGCCCATCAATTGGAGAATGGCTGAATAAATTGTGGTATATGAATATTATGGAATATTATTGTTTGGTAAGAAATGACCAACTGGAGGATTTCAGAAAGGCCTGGAGAGACTTACGTGAACTGATGCTGAGTGAAGTGAGCAAAAGCAAGATATCATTGTACATGGGCAACAGCAAGATTATAGAATGATCAATTCTGATGAACGTGGCTCTTTTCAATAATGAGATGATTGAATCTAGTTCCAATGATAATATGATGAAGAAGGCCATTAATATACAGAGAGAAGACTGTGGGAACCAAGTGTGGATCACAATATAGCATTTTTACTCTTTTTGTTGTTTTTGCTTGCATTTTGTTTTCTTTCTTATTTTTTTCCTTTTTGATCTGATTTTTCTTGTGCAGCAAGGTAATTGTACAAGTATGTATACATATATTGGATTTAACATATATTTTAACATGGTTAACATATATTAGATTGCTTGCCATCTAGAGAAGGGGATGGGGAGAAGGGGGAAAATTTGGGACACAAGGTTTTGCAAGGGTCAATGTTGAAAAATTATCAATGCATATGTTTTGAAAATAAATAGCTTTAATTTTAAAAATTGCTCCTTAGTAAAAGTTCCACAACACTAGAATGAATTGCTTCTTTTATATATATGAAGAAAAGTAAAACAATTTTTTATAACTTTCCACTCAAAGATCCTGGTCTTGGGAATAAAAACTTCCAAGTAGGTTGTTCTGAGCTGACCCTGACTCAGCTCAGTACCCTGGTAGTTTTTAAGTTTGATCCTGTAACAAAATGAGGCACTCATACATTACTCATCAAATTTATTTAGCAATGAGAAAAGAAATTGAGAATCCTTTGGGTCGATTAAGTTGAATGAACCTCTCATATGCATTCACTGGCTAATCATCTTAGCTCTTCCAGATCTTTGTGGCTGCTTCATAGCCAGGTAATGAGGAAGAGTTATCCAGAGTTTGAGCTTTTAGTACCTTGAGCCAATTTTAGACTACCTCAATTTAGCCTGGATGGCAATGCTCCTACATAGGTTAAGTACAAGAAAAAACCTCAAATTTATCAAACAATAGGTATCATTAGTTTTTGTGGTAGTGAAGCATTAGAATCAAAGTGAGTATCCATTGATTTGGAAATATCTGGGGAAAAAAACTGAATGTAAATGAGATGTAACATTATTATAATAAAAATGCTAAATGAATAATTCAGAGAAATATAAAGAGAAATTAACTAAGGCAGGGCAAAATAAGCAGAATCAGGAAAACAAGATGCATTTGTGATTATAATATAAATTAAAGGAATAATAAAACCAAATTAAATATAATAATTATAATGGCCAATCTTAACCTCATAAAAGAAATGAGGAAATATAGCCTCTTCTCCCCCTTTAAATGAACAGGTTTGGAATATCACTCATGCTTTCATATACAAGTAATTCATTTTGTTTAACTATTTTTTTCTTGTTTCAAAGGAAGCATAAGTCTCCCCTAATAGGAAAATAAAAAGATATCAATAAAAGTGTTTCTTTATTTTTCTTTTTTTGCTGAGGCAATTGGGGTTAAGTGACTTGCCCAGGATTACACAGCTAGGAAGTATTAAGTGTCTGAGGCTGGATTTGAACTCAGGTCCTCCTGACTTCAGGGCTGGTACTCTATCCACTGTGCTATCTAGTTGTCCCCTAAAAGTGTTTTAAAAAAATAAATCTGATTTCATGTAAAATTTAAAATAAAAAGAATGCATTAAATACACATACATGGACACAAACACATAACCTGTGAAAGTAAACCTTTCAGAGGACTAATTAAACAATGCTAAAGAACTTTGTCTTTCATCAAGTTTTAAAATAATGACAGTTAAGAACTATGGCAGTTTTGTTGCAATTTATTTATCAACAACAAAAGAATAGAATTGTGTGTATGTAAATACATTTTATATTATTTTAATGCTACTCAATCCACTATCCATGCCTGCTTTTTCTGTTTCCATGCTGAAGATGAGAAAGAAAAAAATAAAAAGAGATGGACAGAACCAAATCTTCCAACAAATTTGCCTCAAAGTCTATGGAAAGGATAGGAATATGCATACATCAGGAGAAAATAAACAGCATTTGGGAACATGCTACTTTGAGAGACTTATTCAGTCTTTCCAAAATCCATGAATGTCCTCCACATTATGGATAAAAGGGCTCCCATTATGATCCTCATTAAGAGAGGAATAATAAAGTAACAACTTTCTGAGAAAATTCTTAATCAGGCATTGCTAGGTCCACCAAGCCTTCCCCATCAAGGGAACCTGAGGGTAGCTAGGTGGCCCAATGTATAGAGTTCCAGGCCAGAAGTCAGGAAGACTCATCTTTCTGAGTTCAAAATCTGACCTCACACACTAGACATGTGACCCTGGGCAAGTCACTTAACTCTGTTTGCCTCGGTTTTCTCATCTGTAAAATGATCCGGAGAAAGAAATGTTAAACTGCTCCAACATCTTTGCCAAGAAAACCCAAATGGAATCACAAAGAATAGGATATAAGTGAACAACAACTTTAAGGTTACCTTGCATCTGCCTTATATGTATTTTAAATGCATCTACATATGTAAATTTTGTCTTCCTCATGTAAATTTCTTGAGAACAGGCACTGCCTTGCTTTTGTCTTTGTATCCCCAGTACTTGAAAGAAAAATTGGCACATAAGAAAAGATTATTAAAATGGTTGTTTGAAAGATTGACATTGATTTAAATGTGTTTGTAATCATTTTAAAAACTGAACGGTACCTCCTTTCATTATGATAAAGTACATAATACTCTGATCTTTCAATTCTTTAGGCTCCCTGACAAGAAGAGAATCTATGTTTGATTAAATAAGGTAAATTGGGAAGCAAGTTTGCTGCCTTGAAGAGGAATAATTATACTTTTTTTTTTTTTTTGGCAGTCAAGGTTCTTCATCAGTTTCCATCTGTCTAAATCAAGCAGTCGTGGGTTGTTATTTTCCTGATCAATTTGCATAATGTGTTTTATCAGTGGTATGTAAACAGTTTGTCCCCAGTAGAATATAAAATCTTTGGGGGCAGGGAGTGGAATAATTCTTCATTTCTCCTCTAAGATTAATTTCTTTTTACCTTGCATATATTTTGAATGTACTGATTGATATAGATTTGTCTACCCATTAGGATATAAGCTTCTTGAGATCAGAAACTGGTTTTGCCTGTTTTAATTTCTCAGAACTTCACATAGTATCTGGTATATAATAAGTGTTTGATTGATTGATATGTTCTGTTGTGAAATGAAAATAAAGTGTCCACGAAACATATTTTAGAGAATGAAATATTTATGATATATCTATGAGTAGGATGATGGGTGGCAAAGCAGGGAGAAATAATAGGCAAGGCAGGGATGTAGCTCTAAGTCTAAAAGGCCACCCCAAATAAACAGATACAGAAAAGATTTGGAGAATTCTCAAGCTAAGTATCAAGCAAGTCCATGGCACCTATTTGCTCTTTGCACCACAGGACTTTATGCTGATAATTGAGATGCTAACGCCTTGGCATCTGAGGACACCAGCCTCACATTCAGTCATGGTCTGCTCACTACCATCCACTTCCACGCAAATGTTGAGTCCTCCTTCCACACAATTTGCTGCTGATTCTCGGCACACACATTTATTTGTCTGAGCTGGAAAAGAGTAGTAAGGGATTAATCACAAATTGGAAACATTTGTCTCCAAAAGGCATAAATTTGGTGATTTAGAGATTTGCTCCTGGACAAAGCAGCAGAAAATTAATGTTCCTTTACTTTTCTAAGACTAAATGTGCAGTGGGGCCAATGCCAGTGATTTTATTGGTTGGAATTCGATGCTAGTATTCTTTCCAATTCTTTACTATTCATATTCAAATAGATAGAAGGGGGAAGCAGAACATTAAATAGACCCACTTCCACCATTACATTTAGTCTCCAGAGGGAAATGAGAAAGAAGACAGACAACACATTTGGGGAAATAGTCTATATTTCCCATAATAGTCCCGAACCAGGGATGTTTTTCCTTTGATGTTTTCCCTTGAAATCCAATGGACCAAGTCTCCCTGAAGAGGTCTTATATAGGAGAGAGACTATTCCCACACCTCAGGGGATGAAAATATTAACACATCAGCTGCTGTGACTTTGGGAGCACCACATAATAAGTAGCCCCTGTCCCTGTGAGGCAAGCAACCATGGACTTTTCCAAATGGGAAAATATTGGCTGAAATTCAGCATGTCATCCCTGAGTTAAATTTTGACAATGATAGAGAAGATAATAGAATTAGGCTAGATTAAAAGACTGGTCAAACTTAGAAAGGACTCAGAAGGATCCCCCAAATCCTTAGGAAGATTCTTTGAACCTCTAGTCTAAAAACCTAGAAAACTCTAGGAATGTAAATTGTATTCATACTATCATCGATTCCAAGCATTTATCCCCCATATCCAATCAGTTACCAAGTCCTGCTATTTCTAAATCTTTGTATATATACCTTTTCTCTCCTCTGAGACTGCCATGATACAGATCTTCATCCCCTCATATCTGAACTACTCTCCCTGCATCAAGCCCCTCCTCCCACTCCAATCTGTCTTCCATTCAAATTGATCTTCCAAAAGCACAATTTTGACCTTATTTAGGCAATTTTAGTGATTATCTATTGCCTCAGGTTCAAATATAAAACTCTATTAGTCTTTTAAAGCCTTCTCAAAAAAAAAAAAGCCCTCTCAAATCTGGCTCCTTCCACTGTTTTACTGCTTATACCACTACCATGGTCTCTCTGCTTCTTCTCAAACAAGATACTCCATATCTCCCAACTTTAGGCATTTTCACCGACTGTCCCTCATGTCTGGAATTTTCTCCCTCCTTATTCTCTACCTCCTGACTTCTCTGACTTCCTTCAAGTGTCAGCTTACCTTCTGGAAGAATCCTTTCTTTATCTCTTTTAATACAAACACTTTTTTCTACTGATAATATGCAATTTTTATCTATGACATATATGCAAAATGTGAATATAGAAAGAGATATCTTGTTTGAAAATAGATGTTTGCATTTTGTCTCTTCATTATACTGTTAGCTCTTTGAAATCAAGGACTGTCTTTTTCCTTTCCTTGCATCCCCATTGCATCCCCCCCTTGCATACTCCTGAAACATGGTAGGCACTTACTAAATGCTTGTTCACTGGTTTATTAAGTACCTACTATATGCCAGGCAAAAAACACAAAAACTATCATTACTAGTAATCATTCTTACAATTATATGTGTAGCATTTCTCTTACCATTGCATTTTTCCCATATAGAACATGTACCACATGTTCTTTCAGTTAGAGCAGGTAAAGTACAGCTTCCACTATTAGTAAGCGTATAACTTCTCCCCATACACTCAAGTACACGCAGCTTGCAAACTGTCAAAGCCACAATCCTTTTTGTTCTCCCATCTTGGGCACAAATATCCAAAGAAGGTCTGAAAAAATAGAATGAATTATATTTTTCCATATATCAACAAGCATTTATTAAATCCTATATCAAGTATGTTCCAGAAACTATGCCAAACGCAAGAGCTAAAAATATAAAGAATGAACTTTTTCTACCAAGTGAACAAGGAGAAAGAACATTTATTAAGGACTTATTCAACATTTCTTCATTTCTTAAACATTTTCTATTCATGACCCCTTTTTACTCAAAATATTTAATATGACCCAGGATATATTAATATATAAAATATGTATAAAGATCAAACATTTAATGATAGTAAATCATAATTTTGTGGGCCCTATATTACATGACCCCACATGGGACTGAAAAGTTAAAGAAGATCTGTGCTAATCTGCACTTTGTGGTAAATGCTTGAGATACAAATACAAACTAAAAAGACAATTTCTCAAAGAACTTACATTTTGATGGAAGAAGACAACAATGGAAAAAGGAACTGGAAAAGAAATGAGGAAAGATCAAGGTTTCTGGGGAGAAGGTAGAAAAGTCTGAAGAGTGAGGAGACCAACAGGAAGCAAAATGAACATGGACTGAACACTTTATGAAATGATGATCCAAGTTATGGATTCACTAATTAGAAGGAAGGACTACAAAGCAGAGACATCTCTAGGGTGATTCTGCAACTTAGATGAGAGGTTAAGTAATTGGCCACAAAAAGTGACTTGATCAAAGAGAATGTGTCAGAAGTAAGACAGAACAAAGGTTTCTTGACTCAGAAGTCACCTCTTTCCCCTACACTAACTTGTTTCTCTTAAAGTTTCTTAAACAAAAATTATGGAATTTCTCTCCATACGTCTCTAAGCTTGGATTTCAGAAAGGCGTGAAGATGCTTATATGAACTGATGCTAAGTGAAATGAGTAGAATCAAGAAACATTCTATACAGCAATAAGATTATATGATGATCATCTGTGACGGACTTGGCTTTTTTTCGGCAATGGGGTAATTCAGGCCAATTCCAACAGACTTGTGTGAAGACTAAAACCAGAGACAGGACTGTGGGAACTGAGTGTGGATCACAACATAGTATTTTCACCTTTGTTGTTGTTGTTTGATTGCTTGTTTTTTCTCACTTTTTTTCCTTTTTGGTCTGATTTTTAATGTTCAGCATGATAAATGTGGAAATGTTTAGAAGAATTGCACATATTTAACCTATATTGGATTACTTGCTATCTAGGGAAGGGATGGAAAAGGGAGGGAGGGAGAAAAATTTGGAACCCAAGGTTTTGCAAGGGTGACTGTTGAAAACTATCTTTGCATCTATTTTGTAAAATAAAAACTATTTTTATAAGAAAAAGTCTGAGTCATCTAGAACAAATCTCATGATTTGGAGTAAATTGTTACTTGGAAAATTCTGCACTTCACAGCACAAATGATAAAACAAGCAACATCCCTATCAGGTAGACCTGGACAACTTTAAAATATTAGCTGTTAGAATTCTCACAGATGTACAGACTATATACACCTTGATAATAGAAGGAAATCTTCAGTGAATTCAACTAAACAAATATGAAAGAATTTTCTCCACAATGAATGCAAATGCTTCCTAACTCCCAAAGAAGACTCAAATAGCTTCTACAAAGCCAGAAAATCTAGATTCATCATACATTATGTTACTATTTTCCTCTCTCATTTCTTTCATGACCATCTCTGAGGCTTTCCAATGATTACATGCTAAGTAACAGTTATTTTTAGCTGTACTGACAACAATTATAGAAAGAAAAAAATGAAATATAAGTTTGAGGATTAACCTGGCAATCAAAGACTATAGAAAATTTGCTATTCACATTACATTTCTCAGGTTTTACCTCATATTCCCCCAGATTGAAAAGTTGACAAAAAAAGGAAAATGGCAAATGTTGGAGGGATTATGGGAAAACAAATATATTAAAGTACTGTTTTTTGATGGAACTATAAATTGATCTGATCATTCTGGGAGACAATTTGCAACTATGTCCCCAAAAGTTAGTAAACTGTGTATATATTCTGACATAGCAATACCACTACTAGATCTGTATCCCAAAAGGAATTTAAAAGGGAGGAAGGATCCATATATACAAAATTATTTGTAGCAATTCTTTTGCGTTGGTAAAAAATTAAAAATTGAGGTTGTACACATCAACAGGGGAAAAGCTGAATAAGTTATATAACTTGTTTGAGTTTGAGACTGTATATGAAACTGTAATGGAATACTACTGTGCTGTAATAGAATAGAATACAAATAGAAATGATAAGTAGATAATTTCAGAGAAACTGAAAGACTTGTATGAACTGATACAGAGAAAATGTGCAGAAGAGAATAATTTACACTATAGCAACAATATTGTAAAAACAAACAACTTAAGGAATATGATTAAAGCAATTAACAACCACAATTCCAGAGGGCTTGAGTGCAAATTAAAATATTACATATATATATGTGTGTACATATATATTTATTTATGTATCCATATCCAAATATATACACATATATATTTATACCAACATGTGTATAAATATATATGTGTATATATTTGGACGTGTACGTGTATGTGTATACATATCTTCATACCAATATGTATATCTAACTACATCTACTTGGTTATAGCCAATGCCAGAATTTGTTTTGCTTGACTATTTGTATTTTTTTAATAAAGACTTTATTTTTCTTCCTTTTTCAATGGGGTGCAGAGAAGATGCATTAAGGGCAAGAAAGTAGATTTTGATTAATTGGGGAAAAAAATCTAAGTGAAAAAGAGACAACTAGTCTGAAAGTTTTCTTTCCTCTGTTAACTTCTCTCATTCTGAGTTTAATTTGTATGAAGATTGTGATATATAGAAAGAGGAGAAATAAATTAACACATTAGTTTTGTATCCCTTCAAAAGTCTCACCAACGAAGAGAAAACAGTGGTTTCTAAACAAAAGATTTTTTTTAAGTACAAATGCTGCTCAGTTATACAGAAGTGACATACAAATACCTCAACTATCCAGAATATAATTGATAATCAGAAAAGAAGCAAAAAAGGCCTTTGAGCTAACTGTCAATACAGGTGCCACAAGACTTGAGGATCTTACTCTGAATATATTCATACTTCGTTATACACAGTTTTGTTTGTTTTTTAAACTGTGATTAATTAGGCTCCCTTTACACAGAGAATTAGAAACAAAATGAAGGAGGAAGGAACACGGGGATTGTAGAAACAGCTCTTAGAGCAAGCACAAGCAAATAAAAAATAACAGCTTTCATGGCCTGACAAAAAAAAAAAGAGAGAGAGAGAGATAGCCAACTAGGACACTATAGTGTAGAAGCAAGCAGCCCTAGATATCTCTTTAGATACCCTATGCGTAACATTTTTTTTCAGTTTAGCTTAATAATATATAGTAATAAAGATGGTCATGTCAATATGAAAAGATCAAAGTATAGGATTCACTATTAAAGAAGTCAGGGGAGTATGCAATATTATTTAGAAATATTTACATTCAAAACAACTGCTCCAAAATAGCTTAGATACTTAAAGGGTCACCTGGAAAATTCATTTATATGGAGTATCTTATGCCCTGACAAAGCTAGATAAATAAGGTATTTTAGACAGGAGTATGGAAATACTCAATTTATTCATGAAACTACAGTTTCTAAAGCACTTTTCACACCCAAGGATATGGAAAAAGACTAAATTCACAGTCTGTATGTGTTTTAATTTAGCTCAAATACTTTCTTTTTCACCTGAAAGCAAAATTCACTTGGAGTTCTTTGAATGATGGAAACAGGTCTTAGTATCTAACCTTTAATCTGTTTATTAAACATATTAAATAGAACTACTCAGCTCTGCTGAAAGGGCCGGGACTTTGCAAAGCTGCTTTGTTATCAGCATCTGAGTGTCATGTTGAAATTATATGAAAACTCACACCGTGTCTATAAATAAAAGGCTGAAGATAATCTAAATGAATTAGGAAGGGGGAGAAGCAGTAAAGAGCAAAATCAATCAAAGCAAACCATGATTAATACGAAATAAAGTTGGAACTGATATACTTTTTGGGAATACACTAAAGATTGTCATATCACTTAAATTTATTAAACCATATTATCTCCAGTATGGAAAAGAGAATATGATATTTTGGACCAAAACTTTGAAACAAAGCTCAAATTCTGCCTCTGAAACACACTGTGTGATCCCTGTACAAGTTACCTAGTAATAATAGATATTGAACATAACTAACATTTATATAGCACTTTACTTGTATTATATAATTTGATTCTCCCCACAACCCTGAGAAGTAAATGCTTTACTTTGCAGATGAGGAAACTTTGAAAATGAGAAAAATGGGGTCCTTTTGGGGGCCACACAGCTAATAAGCATTTATGGTGGGTTTCAAATGAGAAACCTAGCTTCCTCTAGTAGTCTAGGAAACTCTCCAGTTGCAGAGAAGGTAAGTTTCCTCACTTAGGAATTCTTTATGCCAATGAAATCACAGCTCCAATTTGCATCCCAGGGATCTTCCCAGGACATAAAGCCTGTGTATGTTATCACCAAATCAACTATTTGAAGCTGACTATGATGGTGTTTTCCATTGTCACTGTGTCAGTTCATAAAGCCACGTAATCAACCAATAATAGAGTGACTATTTCAATTTTTAGAAATCAAAAGAACTATCAACTCCAGTTATTTCAATCTCTTGGTATCACGGGATTTAAAGCAACCTAAAGGAAGAAGCTAAAGGCATCTTGTCTAAGAGTTTATTTTATAAATAAGGAAACTGAAGCTCAGTAAATTTAAACAACTTAACCAAGGTCAGACAGATAATAATTAGCAGAACCAAGACATGTCTGGAGTGGATAAGAGACAACAGAGAATTTACACATGGCTTTCCCAGAGAGTTAACTCTCCTTGGATCTGGCTGCATCCCATATATAGATCATATGTTGCATACAGATTTTGCTGTTTATAAAATAGGATACAAAATGTTGAGAGGAAAAGAGAGGATAGAAAAGACTCTTTCGACACACCACTGCTGGCTAAATTTATTTTTTCCCCAATCAAAATAATTTTTCTCAAATAATAATTATTTTTCTGAAGCACTAACAAGACATATCAACTATCATCAACATCATTAAGAATAAAAATAAGAATAGAGAATACTACTTCTTAGGGAAATCTGATTCTAAAATTATAATCCAACCTAATAAGTAAAAGAAAAACTTAAAACAAAAAATTCTACACATATATGACTTTTAAAATATAGTTATTGATCAGTCACATCTGATTCTTCATAACCCTTTTGGGAGTTTTTTTGACAGAAATACTTGAGTGGTTTACCATTTCCTTATCCAACTCATTTAACAGGTGAGGGCACCAAGGCAAACAGTATTAAGTGAGTTACCCAGGGTCACCCAGCTAGTAAATATCTGAGGTAAGAATTGAACTCATGATGATAAATCTTCCAAATTCTGGGCCTAGTGCTCTATCTACTGTACCACCTAGCTGCCCTTTTAAAATATATTTAAAATTAATGCACAATAGTATCTGTTTATGTTCCCTGTCAGTTTTGCATGTTTTGGGATTACATAGACACTGGAAAATTTGAATGGTAAGGTGCAAGTCATCAGCATTAAGAGGCAGTCTGGTATGGGTGACTTTGCCATAAGAAAACCTAGGTTTGATTACCAGTACTGACATACCTGTTATTAAATTACACAAATCCTTGTCCCTTCCTGAGCTTTACTTTCCTCATTCACAAACTAAGGTTTAAAAATTCTTGTGCTATAGGCTAATTGTACACTATTTCAGAGTCCAATTCTTTTTGTACAGCAAAATAACTGTTTGGACATGTATTCTTATTTTGCATTTAATTTATACTTTAACATATTTAACATGTATTGGTCAACCTGCCATCTGGGGGAGGGGGTGGGGATAAGGAGAGGAAAAATTGGAACAAAAGATTTGGCAATTGTCAATGCTGTAAAATTACCCATGCATATAACTTGTAAATAAAAAGCTATAATAATAAAAAAAATTCTTGTGCTAGCTATCTAGTAGTTAGAAAAAAGTACTTTAATTTTACAAATCTCTATAAAAATATAAATTATTTCTCTCTCTCTCCTCCTCTCCACACACCAGATCTCCCCCAAAAGATGGAAAATAGATCAGTAGATAAATGAACTGGGTCTTTTTTTAAGCCTTACACTTCCCAAACAAAAGGGAAAAAAAGAAGGGAAGGAGTTCCACCTAAAATTGTTTATTTATTACATTTTGTTCATGATGATGTTCATGATGTATATTAATTTAATTATTTTTTCACTATGTAAGTTATCTAATTCTATCTAACTTTTATGTAAAACAAAATTCAGGCTATTTGGGTAGTACTTTATATTAAAAGAGTAAACATAAAAACAAAATAGAAAAGCCTTTATTCAATTTTCTATAACTATTGTTTTGAGAGTTTTCATCTCAAGGGAATTGCAGTTTTAATTATCCCTTAAACCTCTAAATCCTCAGGTGATCATTTTGTCATCTTGCTTCATTTTCCCAAGCAAAGGGCTAATCAGATATTTCTCAGGATTTCACGAAGGCTAAAACTAATATTATAAATAAATAAAATTGACAACTCTAGTGACTCGGGCAAACTCTGGACAGAGTACCAAATATACTACAATGTAAACAAAAACAAGTAACTTAGATCCGTGCAGGCAAAGTTGTCTTATTTAAGATTGAAGTCTTTCCAATGTCATCTGACTTGACTTAGGTAAAACCATTATAGATGAGCAGAGGCACAGCTTACCCACATTCATATGGCATTTTACAAACACATCTAGAGTTCTGTAGCTTCTCCCAAGGCTGGCATGATTGGGCTGTCAAGACTGGTTTCTCAGTGCCCTCTAAAGGAAAATAATATAGGAGATATCACAGAGTTAGGAAAGAAAAAAATTATGAATGAGATTATCTTTTCCAGGGCTAAAATTAGTTGATAAAAAGCTCTGAAACTGCAAGGGATTATGCACAGGGAAGCTCATTTTAAAGCTTCCCTGAATACTTTACTACTTGCAATTGGAACATCCCCAGGTTCCCCAACCTCTTCCACATGGGAATTTACATTCACTGAGCATACTGATGCATACTGCTCATGTGCCAGTTCTAGTTACACACAGGAGTAAACACAGGAGTAGATCACCTAGCTGCTTTTACCAGTAACTTCATTAATCAGAAATATTATGGGTTTTTTAAATTATATTAGATTATTCTATTATCTTATATCCAGGGATACTACAAAAGACTCAGTGGGGATATAATATACCCAGAAACATTACAAGTATCCCAAGTCACCTAGGTTAAAACTTGTCCCTCTTATGTGTATAACTTTGGGCCACTCATTTAACCACTCTTTGCCTCAGGTTTCCCATTTACAAAATAAAAGATTTGTACTAGATAACCTTTTAGGTCCCTTACATTTCTAATTTTATGATGTATAAAACTTAATTCATTAGCAATTAAACTAGTACCCTAATCTTCTTGTATAACAATTCTGACCCTCAAGATCTAATAACAATACACTTTTTTTGGACAGTCAGATATAGTGACTAGCTAAAAGTCACAAAGCTTGTATCCAAAGCCAATTTTGAACTCAGGTCTTCAGGGTAACTGTATCACCTAACTGCATCAACTATATACTTTATATACCAAGGAGCAAGACTCTCCTGGCCCAGAAGATGGACTAAAAATAATTTTTACAGGAGATTTTTAAATGGCCTTCCTTATTCCTTATAGTGAGCATGGTTTGGCATCTGAAGAACAGCCACAATATTTTCTTATAGAAGTGCAAAGTACCTTACTGAAGGCTAAAGAGCTTATGAATGACTTATAGTTGTAAAACACCTGAGTTTTCCAGGACTTTCAGTGCAAGGTGGATTTTTATCATTTTCATTAAAATAAACATTGTTAAGAAATTATTGTGTGAGAAAGGTAAATTTAGGAGCAATCAAGCCAATTCCTGCTCTTGCACTAAGCAATGAAGATACAAAGACAAAAAGCAGAATTATCCCTTTAGGTTAGATAGATAATCCCTTTGATTAACTATAAGACTGTTACATTCTAATGGGATTTAGATACAAGATTTAAGTTTAACCTAAAAGTTTAAACTTCCTGTCTTCATGAAACTTACAGACTAGTGAGAAGATAAAACTTATGTCCAGAAAACTATAATATAAAAAAAAACTATAATGCCAAAAAAAAAAAAAAAAAAAGAATAAATAAATTAGAAATGTGCAGAACAATGTGACATGGGAAAACTGAGGTGGAAGTGAGGAAGGTCATTAATGATAGGAGGGATCAGAAGAATCTTCAGAAAGCATGAGACATGTGAGCTGAGAATGTGGAGAAATTAATAAGTGAAGGAAGAGGGAAGACAGTGCAGGCGTAGGAAATCATGTGAGTAACAGCAGGAAAGCATGGGGTATGTTGAGAGGAAGAGTGGATGATTCAGTTTGACTGGAAGTAGCTTGCATGGCAGGGAATTACAAGAGATAAGACCAGAATGATAATATGGCATTAGACTTCTGGAAAACTAAAATGCCAGGAAATTGTGAAGCTAATAAAATAGAGAAATAATAACAAAATCTTTGAAGATAGAAGCATTTTAAGGGGCTTATCAGAAAAAGAAACATGTGGAGACAGAAAGATCTCTTAGGAAGTAGTTACAATGCTACAAGCCAATAGTAATGAGGTCTCATACTGGGGTAGTAGCATTGGAAGCATATGGAAGAAGACAAGTGCAAGGGATATTTTGGAGGAAAAATTTGACAGGATGTGGCAACTGATTAGATATAAGAGCTGAAAGAGGGGGGATTAGAAATAGCATCAAGGTTTTTAATTGGGAAAGTTACCACGAGGCAGTATCACTGACAGAAAGTCTGCAAGACCAGATTTAGGGAGAAAGATAATGATTTTGTCATGGCATAATAAGTTTGAGGCACTAGCAGTATATTCAGGGGGATGTATCTTGTAGAAAAGGATTTATGGGGGTCTGAAAATAGGTCAAAGCTGGATATAGAATACACAGAGGGAATAGTTAAAACTGAAAATGTTTCAAATATCTTGGAGTCAATCCCTCATTGTTTTCAAAATTACAACACCTCCAACATGGACTTCCTCTATGCATCATCAATCCCTCGTTGCCTTCAGTATTACATTACTTCTAACATGGGACTATCATTCTCTCATAGTACAGAGGAGATCCAACCTCTGTACACTACATACATCTGCTCTTCCCATTGTTTAAATGTCCTTTCTAATTCCTCCTGGAGTATAACAGAAACTATGATTTTTAAAAGCCCAAGTGTCATCATGAGATAGGAAAGTGAATAAATTTCTGGATTTCAAGCCATGAGAACCAGAATTGGAATCTCAGACACTTATTAACTGTGTGTGATGCTGGGAAAAGTTTCCTCAACTGCACAATGAAGAAATTAATAATAGATACCTCACAAAAACAAGGTTTTATGAGGATCAAATAAAAGTAGGTAAAAGATATGTGCTTGCAAAACTTAAAGGCATAAAAATGTTATTTCTTTTTATTATCACAGATCCATTGTAACTAATAGGATGATTTATCAGTTTGACATTTATTTTCTAATTTTTTTTCTGTTGTCCTCCTTCCATTTTCATCCTTAGACACTTTTAGGATAATATGTTGTTGTTGTTGCTATAGTTGTTCAGTTATTTAAATCATGTTCAACCTTTCATGACTCCATTTAGAGTTTTTTTTGTCAAATATACTGGAACAGTTTGCCATTTCCTTCTCCAATCACAGAGTTAAGTGACTTGTCCAGGTTCACCCAGCTAGTAAGTTTCTGGAGAGGTTGGATTTAGTCTTTGATCAGACTTAGATGTTTTGTGAGATGATAATACTCAGAATTTTCTACGATCCTTCTCCATAAGATTTTACAAATGAATTTGAATTCTTAACCAGTCTTGACTTTGATCATATTTCTCTTTCAGGACAAAGAAACAAAATACAAGCATTTGCTGATTGAATCAGTCTGTAGATCATGCCTTCTAGATGCAGAAATTTTCAAAGATTGTTTACAATCAGTGCTTCTACATCCTCTCCTCTCATTCAATCCTATACTTGGTATAATCATGCTTCTGACCCCATTATTCAACTGAAATTGCTCTCCAAAGTTGCTTAATGATGTCATAATTTCCCAATTTATAGGACTTCTCAATCCTCAACCTTCATGACATTCCCACAGTCTCTGACAGCTTCTTACATTGTTCATCATTCTTTTTCTTGGAATGTTCTCTCCAAGTTTTGTTTTGTTTTGGTTTTTTTGGTAACACTGCCCACAGATATTCTAGCCTATACCTAAAAACCAGTTCTTAGGGAGAAAAAAATTTACATGACACACTTTTAAACTTAATCTGAGAAAATCAATATTTTCTCTATCACTTTATTAAATCTAGACAATCAATAAAACTATAAATTGGGATCTGATTTATAATTCATCAATTTCTAAAATGTAACTTCTCACACTAAAAATTTAACAGTTGCCCCTTGTAAGACAGTTCAAGCTTGCTTCAACACATTCCTGTACTGCTCTTTCCTGGTATTCCTCACATTTCTTGTTTCCTTTACTAGTTTTTCATCCAGGTGACATCTACTAAATGTGAGTTTAGTTCTCCCAAAGTTCTAACATGGGGATATTCTCTTTACTAGCTACACTATGTCATTTAATGATCTCATCAATTCTTATAGGTTCAATTATCATAATCTATGCAGATGATTTTCAATTCTATTTATCCAGTTCTAATTTCTATTGTCATAAGTCATATCACCAACTGTCTATTAGCCATTTTAAGTACATATCTAGTAGATACCTGAAACTCAACATGTTCAAAATATAACTCATTATATCTACACCCAAACTTTCCCCTTTCCCTAAGTTTCCTATTAATAATTGAAGGCACCACCATCCTCCCAGTTACCTAGTCTTGCCACCTCGGTATCACCTTTAATTCTTCATTCTCTCTCATCATTCTTATTCAATAAGATTCTACTTTAATAACACTCTTGCATATATCTCCTTTCCCTCTGATACTGTCACCACTCAGGTAAAGAACCTCTTCACTTTATATCCAGACTGTTGTACTAACCTTCGGGTTGCTCTCCTGCCTCAAGTGTCTTTCCATCCCATTCTTCCAAACTACCACCTACTCATCTGCCAAAAGTAATCTTTCTCAAGTGCCATTCTGTCAATTTTACCCCCTCTACCCACTCAATAGACTCAAGTCTCTTTCCCACTATCTCTAGAATTATATATATTCTTTTTAGCTTTTAAAGCCTTTTATAGCCTGGCCACTTCCTGGAACTTTTTAAGCCTTTAAGCCTTAAGCATAAGTCTTTTTGCTGTTCCTCTCATATCATCTTCCATCTCCCAAGTCTTTTCACTGATGTCCCCCAATCTCGTGGTGTCTTTCCTACTGAAACCAAGACCTGTCCAAAGGACCTCCAGAAAGCTAACCCGAATATTACACAGTTCTTTCAATTAAAGAAACCCAGGTGGAGAAAAGGAAAAAAGTGGTTAGCAGAGACAGTTTCCAAATCGCTAATTGCAAATCTATGATTCTTCAAGAAATGTAGTACCATTCAGAATATCACAATTTTTTAAATTCTGACTTTTCAAAACCAAATTTCTTCCAATCTAACCAAGGACCCAAACCTATCAGAATTATATAAAGCACAAGGTTGAATAAAGACTGAACGTCTTGTCATTTTTTAATTACCTGGCTTTAAAACAACAACAACAGAATCAGACAATCTTCTTAGTTCCTCAAAGTATATTTTTGCTTGAAATCAACATTCCTAGATAATCTCCCCTAAGTGGGAAAAAATCTCATTCCAAAGTATTTTTGAGTAAGTTACAAAGTACCTGAAAACAGATATTTTAAAAGGACAAATAAATATGCAATCCCCTTTCAGAACAAAAGTGCAATCTCATCAGTGCCACATTGTCTTCCCTCTTTATGCATTTTTATTAGATGCATTATTTTCAATATCCCACACAAACTCATGGTTATTTTAGCTTTAGCATATAAGCAAAGTAAAACTATTCTCCACTAATAATGGTCTTATAACTAAAGTGGACATCACAATTTGTCCTTAAGAGGATACACTCCAGCACACCTACCTCTCCATGTTTTAACTTCATGACTGAGGTCTATATGCAAAATAGTTCTCTGCAATCCTTCCTTTTCCAAACAAAATTAATGTCTGCATAAGAGTTTCAGTGAGTGGAGTAACCTCCTTCCTTACCCCTTGCAACACAAAGCATAAAAATAAAAACTTATTGAGAGCAAAAATGTTTCTTTCTTGTCTTTGCATCTCCAACACCTATCAGAGGGTATGGCACACAGGTTGGCTTTTAATAAATGCTTAACCTAAATTGAATCTAGTCCTACATAGTGATAATGCTTCTTGAAGAGGCAAACACAGACCAAAAAAATTGATTCCTTTGTAATCAAACTTGATTAATGCTTGTTAAATTAATTGAATATGTAAAGCATGTAGCCTATTACTGCAAAATTATGTTATTTTAATTTCATTTCAGGTTTTCAAAGGAAAAAAAGCTAACAAGTTTATTTTCAACCAAATATATCCTTTCTTAAATATCTTGGAATTATACATGACTTCAATTTTCTCACTTACAAAATAAAGGAGGGAGGGAACTTGTAACAGTAATTCCTAAGATCCATTCCTCTCTCAATTTTATGCATTCTAAGATTTGTATACAGAAATAATTTTCTAGTTGAATTTTCTAAGTGCCTAAGAGTTCAGTCTACTAACTGTTCAGAATTCCAAATTCCTGATTTGCCACTTTTAAGAACTGCATCATTGAACAAGACTGTCTTTTTCTTCTTGAAGTTTTTGGTTGTTGTTTGTAGTGTATCTGTGATTTACAATTTTAGTAATATCAACAAATAAAATAAAAAACACTAGGGAAAGAAAAATTGAATTTTGATGTAAGTTGCGAATCTGGGCTCTGCATGTAGCAAAAGGATGGGGAAAATCCCAAAGAATCTCAAAGTCCTCTTTTCAAAAATCCCATTCCCTTATGTTTTTCCAGGGTTTTCAAAGCATCTATGCTCATTTGCATGCATGGTTGCACTCTCTCCAAAGTTGTTCTGTTCACCAGTGACTTCAACATTCTGACATACATCTATATTATATTACAATACGTTGGATACAAATTGGTTCTACTTTTGGTAGTACAAAAAAGTGAATTTTATTCAACCTGATTACACATGTATAACCTATCTCAAATTACTTGCTGTCTTAGGGAGGAGCAAGGGAAGAGGAAGAGAAAAAGAAAAATTTGGAATTCAAAATCTTATTTAAAAAATGAATGTTGGAACAGTTAAGTGGTACAATAGACAAAGCAACAACCTTAGAATCAAGAGAACCTGAGTTCAAATATAGCCTCAGGAATCTGATGGTTACTAGCTGTGTGACCCTAGGCAAATCACTTAACCTGGATTGAATTGCCCTTTCCCCAAAAGAATGTTGAAAACTATTTTTACATGTCAATGAAAAAAAATGCTATTTTTAAAAAGTTATCACAGTTAAGGAAGTTTGAATATGAATCAAAATGTAGGTAAAATGGATTCCTCCAGCTATAGATGTGCTGATCACATAAACTTTTTGAGGACAGAGACGATTTCATTTTTCTCATTTATGTCTTCAGCACTTAGCACAGGGCCTGGTACAAAGCAGGCCCTGAATAAGTTGTCAAATTTAATTAAATTGCTGGACTATAATGACTGAAAACATAGAACAATTTACCTTTTAATCTGCAATGGGAATTCATATCAGGCCACCATTTTAGACTGGAGCCACATGAGAAAAGAGATGGACCTTCAAGTATCTTGCCCCCTGAGCAGGTCAAGGTCACCTTCTCTCCGATCTCATAGAAAGGTTTCCGAGGATCAATTTGGAGACCTTTTTCCAAGGCAGGCAAGACACAACCTATTTCTAAAAAGAATATAAAGTTTCAGAATGTAAGGGTCTTTAAATTTCCAAACCATCACAGTCCAGTGTTGCATGGATATTTTTAATTTGTTCTTGCTCATGAATAGAGAAAAGAGTAGGACTGGGAAACTCACTCTTGAGAACTTTCTGAAAGGCCAAGACATATATTCTTCCACCAAAAGTAAAATGAAAATTTTAATTAAATAAAACTAATAAATGCAGAAATCTAAAAGTCAGCCTACCATTAAAGGCAAAATTATCTAAACTTCAAACCCTCTAGGTGAGTAATCTCCCACAGAGATTTTGATGAATGTTTTAGTATATTTGCAGAAAACTAATATAACTCTGCTTTCTGAAAATTTTCAGTTGACAATTTTTATCATCATACTTTTAGGATTGTCATAGTGTTCATTTTCTTCTTTATCCATCCCTTATAACACACTTACCATTATTTGATCAGGTCATCAAGATGAAAAAATATCACAAAGAAAAGAGAGGAAACACATAGCTTGAGAAAGCATGAACAAGAATGATAAAAATATAACAAATAAAGTTTTACTGGATCACTAACAGTTTAGGAATTTTGCTCTATTTCTTGTGTGTTTTCATAATAGAACTAAAATCTCATGCATTTCACTGGCTAAGATTTTCAACAAGTCATATTAGCCAATTCACAAAACTTTCTTTCCATTTTGTTAACCTGAATTAGTGAAATAGCTACCTGCTACAATACAGCTAAGCTATGTCAAAAATATTTTGGGGGCATTCTGTTTCTTAGAACTAAGGCCCAGCAAGCAGTCTGTGCCCCATAACAACAATCCTTTGTGCCTTGAATAATCTCACTCTTTGGCAGAATGCCTTGCTTTGGCCAGAACCAGATATTCACTGAGGAATTTATGTTTCATATTAACCAATAACTGTTTAGATTTGTTGGAACTTTCCCTGTTTCCAGGAATCTGAGAGGCATTTATCACATCTCTTAGCATGCTCACAATCCCTGTTTCTCATAACAATTAAGTGAAACAAATCAGGTGCTTACACACTAATTCTGATTCTGTACTCAACTTGAAGACAATTCCCACAGGACCCAGGATTGCCTTTATTAGCCTCGTATGAGCCTGCCATGAGAACTCAGGACCTAAGAATGTTACTCAAGACCAAAGAATGACTATGTCATGGTCCAGTCCACTTGTGGTTTTTTATATATATAAAGCACTGCCTTTGCCCCATCATGGTTAAGCTGTTCTACTCAAAACTTCTGCTTGCAAGCATTTCTTTCACTTTGAAATTAAATTTCTGTTGGTGTCCTGACTCTCCTATTTCTAGCCTGCTCTTTTCAGTTTTAACTACCCACTGATTAGATGTTAGTTTTGGTCCCATTGACAGATGAAACTCTAAATAGAGATTTGGGTAATATTCTAATAAGTTAAAGAATTCTCCAAAAAACTAAGTGATAACTAATAGCTAATATTTGCTTAGCATTTTAAGATTTGTTAAATGTTTTACACATGTATATTATCTCAACTGATCCTCTCAACAACTCTGTAAGAAAGATGCTTTAATTATCCTCATTTTGTAAGTAAAGAAACTGAGACTTGCTTTTAACCATCAGAAAGGTAGTGGCTAAATATTTGAAATTCAAGTCTTGTTAACTAAAAATCCAGCATTCTATCTACCCTTCCATCTAGTAGCATCTACTGCAATGCAGAATATTTCCAAGAGGATTACTCAGGTTGGCTCTGAATTTGGATTAGGATCAAATCAGTTTCCCAAATAAATGATGTCAGAACCCAGAATAAGCAGCCACTTCAATAGGTCCTAACTGCAATTTCCAGGTTTAAGTAGGACCTTATATTTAAGAGTACATACTCTGGCAATGTTTTTCCCCAGCAAGCCAAGTTAAATCTTCTCCACATTTGGCAACAGGGTCCCCAATAAGAGCGTATCCGTCCTGGCAAGTATAAACAATACTTCTTCCAACCGGAAATGCTGGACCTGTATCCTGAACAAAATGGGGAAAATTCAGAAGATGAAGCAGAAGGCAGGATGAGGAAGGGGAAGTGTTTTTAAGGGAGATAATAGGTTATCTATATACTATAGACAGAAACATTAGGTACATAATATATAATATTTTATGTTTTGCATATATGTTTACATGTGTACACAATAGTTACAAATAGGCTACAGAAGATTTCCAATAAAGCTGTTTATTCAAGAATTAGCAAAAATATTATCACCAAAAAATATACAATTAGTAAAGAAACTACAATTATGTATCAAGGATTAAGGGAATGAGGAAAATGAGGAAACATTTATTCAAAATCTATTGTGTGCCAGGCACTGTGATAAGCACTTTGCAAATATGGTTTCATTTGATCCTTCCAGCAATCCTGGGTAGTAGGTCTTAATATAATCCCCATTTTTTTTTACAGTTAAAGAAACTGAGGGAGGCAGACATTAAATAATTTTCCCAGCATCATACAGAAACTTATTAATGTTTCTGATGCCAGGTTTGAACTTAGATCTTCCTGATTACAGTTGCAGGACTCTATCCATTGTGTCATCTAGATACCTCTCGCAGCTAGAATTTAGGGATATAGTTGGGAGTGAAAGATAATAATCAGATAGTCTAGGTACTACACTAGCATTCACAAAATGCAGAAAATGACTTACAGGAAGATCCCAAACATCCTTGATGGAAAATATATGAAAGAACATGGACAAGAATCACTAAGGATAAAATGATGGGAGTAAATTGGTACCTGCACTGATGAAGATTGTTGCCCACATTAATCACAGCATCATTTAAAAATGTGTGTGATATTTGCTTTGGCAACATTGTGGATGTATTGAGAAGTGAGAAAAATTCAAATCTCATTAGTAGGTTTCCTGAAAAGTTAAAGCTTCTGGTTAATGTAAAGAGGGCAAATTGCCATGTTATTAAACAAGTAAGAAGCATATCCAATCAAGACAAGTCACATTCCCTTTCCCATCCTAATTACAAAAATGACTAAAGTACAACTATAGGTAGCTCACAGTCCACTAGCTAAATATCTATTAGTATAATCCAACCAGAATGGACTGCCTAGTTGACATGTTTGAAGGGAGAAATTCATTCTCAGTACCAAGGATATATGATCCTACATTTACAAATCTGATTGTAGTTTTATAGTTTGAGTAACATGTCCTCTGATATACTTACATTTCTAATAGGAAGAGAACAGGGAAGGATAATTTAGATCCACTTTACTACAAATTAGAATGTAAGTTTTTTTTGAGAACAAGGATTGTCTTCATTTTTTCATCGCATTCCCTGGGGTTTAGCACTGTGTCAATCACAGAGTTGGAGATTAATAAGTGTGTGGTAATTGATATGCAAGAAAAGTCACAAATAAGTTTTAAAAAAACCAATGAGAATACAGGCGAAGAAATGAAAGGTCAAGGAGAATGATTTGTAATAAGTTTTTGCAGATCATTTATCTGAAAGAGATGGACTTCTACTTGGGGCAGATTAAATGGGATAGCAAACTTTCACTATTGGGAATCATAGTTAAGAGATATTTGTAACTTTTAACAATTTGATTTTTCTCACCTGAAAAAGAAGGGTTAAATTACATGATCTTCAAGGTCCTCTTTACCTCAAAAAATTCTATGATTCTGTGTAACTGAACTACCTAAAATAGCATGGCTTGAACATAAAGAAAAGGCTCAATGGAAAGAAAACACTGAAAACCTACTTGAACAAAACCATTTTCCAAGGGAGGGGGTGATGGGCAGGAAGTTGTAGGAACACCAGACATATCAAAACAATGTGGTTCTATCAATCTGGAAAGTAAAAGAGAAAAGACCTTTATCATTATTTATTTATATGTATATATGTTGATGCTTTCTTTTGTTTTGTATTAAGGGGATATGTTTATGTATGTATAGTAATATTCCAACTAATGACATTATCAAAATACAAGTATGCTGCTGTTTCAAGTAGCTAAAATCAGAAAATAAATGAAGATTATTAGAATAGTCCTTTCAGACCTCAAATGTACACCAAAAAATATTTATAGCAGCTTTTATTTTATTTTATTTTGGTGACAAAGAACTAGAAGCTAAGGGGGTGCTGCCACTGACAGAACCAATTTAGGTGTATGAATATAATGGAGTCCTCTTATACTGTAACAAATGATAAAAGGGATGATTTGAGAGAAACCTTATAAGACTTAAATAAAGTGATAAAAAAACTAAGTAAGCAGAACTAGAACTTTTTATAACAACAATATTGTTAAGGCAAACAATTTTGAAACACAAAAGAACTCTGATCAACTACAATGACCTATCACAATTCTAAAGGACCAAATATGAAGCAAGCTATTTACCTTCCAACAAAAAGACTATGGACTCATGGTACAGAATGAAACATAAAAATATACATAGATGGATATAGACTTGACCAAACATGGGAATTTTTTTTTGCTTTTACTTTGCATATTTGTCACAAGGGTTTTGTTTTTCTTTTTCAAAAAAGCAAATGAAAGAGAAAAATTTGTTTTTGTTAAGACCGAAAATAAGTATTAAAATTTTAAAATAAATAAAATGTACTACAACTTCCAATGTCACTCATAAGTCTGAGATTCTGTGACTGAATCAAGATAGAAAGTAGTAACAAAATCTAGTGCCTTATCATCAATTAATCCAACTCCTGGATATGGAATGTAGATGTGGAATTGATACTTCAATATTTTGGCTAATCTGAGATGTAATATATAATTGACTAACTTCAATAATAAATATCAGAATCCATGATATTCTTCTTCTTCCATAAATCAATAGATATAATATTATCAATATATATTTTATATTAATATATATTGTTTTTCCTGCCTTCTCAATAGTTGAGGGAGGAAGAAAATTCAGAATTAAAATTTAATTAAATTTCAAAAAAATTAAAACAGCACTTTCAAATCCTATGTCAGACATGATGTTTTTTTCATGTACAATGCAATATGGAGTGGAGAAACTCCTGTGCATGTTCAGTTTTGCAAATGGATTCTGCTGGATAATTCTATGTCATTTCAAAGCATTTTCATGTGAAGAGAAAACCATAGTGCCTTGCACATATTAGACATTTAATAAATACTTGTTGATTTGACTATACAAAAACTTCTTCCCCATCCTACTCCATCCTGCCTGCTGGAAAGTGAGACCATTATTCACATAAGCCAAATGTTTTCAAATTTTTTATTATATGATTCAACACAACAACTATTCATTAACTGGAAAATAAACTCCTTGAGGGCAGGGCTATTGCTATTTGGTCCTTATATCCTTAGCACCTAACACCAAGTCTGGTATATAATAAGAACTCAATAGTTCCTGATAGGAACTTATTGAATAGTTAATTGATTAAGAACCTTTTAAGGAAGATGAACTGTGGTGGCCTTACAGGGAGAATATAGAGATAAAATGGGACATAGTTCCTGTCCTCAATGAGTTATCAATCTAGTAGAGAAAATCAGAGAAATACCCAAATAGCTATTATGATATGAGGGCACAGGATCAATCTAGAGAGAGACATGTGATAGTTTCAAAGGAAAAATAATGGGAAACCTAGGAAAGCTTCATAGAAGTGCCTCTTGAACAGGGCCTTGAAGAATGGCAAGGATTTAAATCATGAAAAATGTGGGAGGTAACTTATTATAGGAAGGGAGAATACTATATGCAAAAGCATGGCAACAGAAAAGGGTTAGACAAGATCATAGGATCATATCATAAGTTTCAAGCTGGAAAGGAACTTAGAGGTCATTAGATCCAACCAGTTCCTTATATCTTACAAATGAGGAAATGGAAGCAAAATACACACACACACACACACAAAATTACATCACTTGTCCAAGGTCCTATAGTTAGAAAATGTCTAAGGTAAGATCTGAATTGAGGTCTTCCTGTTTCTAAGCTTAGTACCCTATACTCTATCCAGGGGTCCTCAAACTTTTTAAATAGGGGGCCAGTTCATTGTCCCTCAGACTGTTGGAGGGCCAGACTATAGTAAAAACAAAAACTTTGTTTTGTGGACCTTTAAATAAAAAAATTTCATAGCCCTGGGTGAGGGGGATAATCGTCCTCAGCTGCCACATCTGGCCAGCCGTAGTTGGAGGACCCCTGCAGTCTATACCATAATATTCATAAAAAACAACAATAAGAAATAAGAAAATGCTTTTGTGGAGGGGGGGGGGTTGTCATTCAAAAGATTTGTTTTCATTTTACCGAAAATGCTCCAACTCTTCATTTTGGCAGGGCTGTGTTTCAAATGCATCTCCAATACAGAATTTGCCACCTCCACTAGGACGGGGATTATCACAACTTCGTCTCCTTACTTTCTTCCCCACCATACAAGTACTCCAAGGAGACCAGCAACCCCATCTTCCATCAACAGCTCCTATTGGTCAAGAGATGTGTAGGTTAAGAATATGATACCCTAATAAGGGTAAAGGTTTTTTTTTTTTGTTGTTGTTGTTGTTTTTTAGTTTGGGAGTTAATTCTTCAGAATTTAAATTCATATACCTCGTTTATGCATTTACTTGGGACTGAGAGGGACCATACAATTGAAGAATTTCAATCATCCCCAAATCATTCTTCTGTGTATGATGCATTTAGAAGATATTTTCCAAACAATCAATGAGTTCCCTAACACTGGTTAAGTAGGGCTCACTCTACTCTAGCAGCAATTATGATAGAGCTTACATTAAGTACATAGTGCTTCCGTTTGATCTTTTTAATTTCAAATGTCAGTTGATGTCTTTTGTTTTTAAATTACTTTCATTTCCAAATATATCACTGCCTCTTCCCCTAATCTCAGACATTCCTTGTAAGCAATGAAGCAAACAATAAGCTTTTATTAATCATCTATTATGAGCTGTTTTTATGCAATGAAGAATACAAAAGAAATAAAAATAATTCAGCAAAAATCACCAATATATCAACTGAAGTCTCACATCATACACAATATTCCATAGCTAAGCCAGGATTCAAAATATCTGATTCCAAATCCAGATCTCTCTGTTATTCCAGTTAGAAAACAGGGGTTTGGACTGCTTAAGAGACTTACTTGAGGTAATTTAGCCTGTAGGGAGTGGGGATGGGAGATGAATTAGAACCTAAATCCCTATATTTTTAGTTATGCCCTTAACATCCCTCCTAATACACATACACACATGAATGTAAGCAAGTGGACAGTGTTCTCTCATCAACACTGGAGGAATGTAACTGCTCCCTTAAAACTCCTCTTGAAAGATAGAGATTGATGACACAATGCTCCTGGTCTGCCTGAGGGGTGGAGTTGGGGACAAACTGAAAAGTAGGTGAGACCCTGTTCTTCTGCCTTCCATTTTGAAGAGAGAGGCCATTGGGTGCCTGTGTCTCTTCAGAGAAACATCCCTGAAATGAAAAACTCTGGGAAGAAGTAGTCATGCCTTTTCTCTTAAAATCAGAAGCAAGAAAACCAAGATTTCATTTCTCCATAGGGATTGAGTACTCAATCTGTCTCCACCAAGCATTGCTAATGCTACCTACAGTCAGATGCCGAAGTGCCAAAATTAGCTTCAGGAAATAGAGTGAATACTGACCTGCCTGATCTTCCACAAGGAATCCGTGCTCGCAGGCAATACCAAATGTGTAAGGTTTGCAATGGCACTGGCACTGGGTTCCCACAACTACTGCCAGACCACCATTTTTACAAGGCCTGCAATGACAAGGGTCGAATTCTGCCAGATACTCCTCAATTGCTCTTTTCAGATACAACCTTTTGACCGAGGCACAGGGAACCTCTTTCACAAGCTCATACAGCGGTGCAAGCTATAAATTAAGAAAAATGAACACATGGATTACTTTAGGAAGCAGCCTCTGACCTATGACTCTGAAGAAATACCTCTGAATCAAATCCTGATTATTGTTTTGTTCTTTTTCTAAATCTAAAAGATAAAATTTTTTTTTTATTTTCCTGAGAATTCAGGCAAGTCAAAATGAGCACTCAATGTGGGTTCTCTAAAACAAAACTTTTTCCACTCAAAACATGTAGTCTAGTATTCTCCATTCCTGGAATAAGTTACCTCCCACATTTTTGATGATTAAAATCCTTGCCATTCTTCAAGGCCTTTCAGGAGCTTTCTCCTTTGAAACTATCACATGTCTCTCTCTGGATTGCTCCTGTGCCCTCATAACATAATATCTATTTGTGTATTTCTCTGATTTTCCCTACCAGAAATTTTTATGTGATCCCAGATATACAGATATATAAAATAGATATGCAAATCAAACATTTACTGATAATAAATCATAATCTTGCAACACCCACATTCAGTAACATGATCCTGTATGAGGTCTTGGCCCACACCTTTAAAAAACTGGGCTCTATAAAAAGAAAGCAAAGAAAATCCCTTCAAACAGATGAAAGATTATGAGGAAATTGTGATCTAGCAGCTCTCCATTTCTACCAAGGAAAACAAAAGAAAATGGACTAGAAATGCAAAAGAAAAGTAATACCTGACACCCATTTTAGCACCTTGAGGTTTACTTTATCTGATCTAACCTTGTGAAGGTATTTATGACTAATTTTTCTTTATAAGAGGAGAAAGCAAACTCTCAAAAAGCATAATTCAATTCAATTGAGTTCAATAATTATTAAGGACTTAATATGTTGAAATCATTGTGATAAGTGCTGGGAATACAAAAAGAGGCAAAAAACAATCCTGCCCTCCAGGAGTTTACAATCTGATGGGACAGACAATATACAAATAAATATATACAAAGGAAGTTATATTCAGGATAAATAAGAAAAAAATGCTACTGTGCCCTCATAACATAATATCTATTTGTGTATTTCTCTAATTTAAAAATGGAAAGCACTAGAATTCAGAGGGTTTAGGAAAGGTTTCCTTTTGGAGATAGTATTTTTTTTTCTTAATAGTGTTTTATTTTTCCAAATACATTCATGCAAAATTAGTTTTCAGCATTCACCTTTGTAAAACTTTGTGTTCTGAATTTTTCTCCCTCTCCTCCCCTTTTTCCCCCTCCCAAGACAGAAAGCAATCTGACATAGATTAAACACGTACAATTCTTCTAAACATATTTCCATATTGGTCATGCTGTGCAAAAAAAAAAAAAAGAAAGAAAGAAAGAAAGAAAGAAAGATCAGATCAAAAGGGGGAAAAAGCAAACAAGCAAGAAAAAAAAAAAGTGAAAATACTATGATTTGATCCACATTCTGTTTCCATACTTCTCTCTCTGCATGTGGATGACATTCTATCACAAGTCTGTTGGCATTGCTTTAAATAACCTTATTATCACATATTCTTCTTCTTCTTGTTGTATACAATGTTTTCTTGGTTCTGCTCACTTGATATCAATTGATGTAAGTCTTTCCAGGCCTTTCTGAAATCAGCCTGCTCATCATTTCTTACAGAACAATAATATTCCATAACATTCATATACCATAATTTATTCAGCCATTCTCCAACTGATGGGCATCTATCCAATTTCCAGTTCCTTGCCACTACAAAAAGGGCTGCCACAAACATTTTTAGATATGTGGGTGCTTTCCTTGTTTTTATTCTGGGATGCAGAATTCATAGAGACACTGCTGGGTCAAAGGGTATGCATCATTTTGCAGTCTTTGGGCATAGTTCCAAATTGCTAGGAGGTAGTTTTTTAAAGAACTTAAAAGAAGTCAGGTAGATCAGCACTCAGAATGAGAAGAGAGAACATTTCAGGCATGGGGAACAGCCAGGAAAAACTCCCAGAGCAGAAAGATAGGGTGTTTTGTATGAGGAACAGCCAGGAGACCATCATCACTGGGTTGAAATGTATGTGTTGGGGAATAAGATATAAGAAGCCTAGAAAGGTAGGAAGGGGGCTAGGATATAAAGGGTTTTGAATATCAAACAGTGTTTTGTATTTGATCTGGAGGCAATGAGAAGACACTGGAGTTTATTGAGTGGGGAGGTGACATAATCACCCTTGTGTTTTAGTAAAAACACTTTAGCAACTGAATGGAGAATGGTTTGGAGTAAGGAGAGACTTGAGGCAGGCAGAACCATCAGCAGGCTATTGCTGTAAGCAAGTCATGAGGTTATGAGGGCCTACACGAAAGCAGTGGCCATGTCAGAGAAGAGAAGGGGCTATTTTCAGGAGAAGCTACAAAAGTGAAATTGGCAGGTACTGGCAATAACTTGGATAGGGAAGATGAAAAATAATGAGGAATTCAGAATAACTACTAAACCTGAGGGATTGGGAGGTTGATATTGTCTTTTACAGTAAAAGAGAAGATAATAATAGAGAAGGGTTTGGAGCAAAGATAATAAATTGAGTTTTGGATATATTGAACTTCAAATGTCTCCTGGACATCCAGTTCAAGACTAAAAGATAGTTGGAAATGCACATTTGGAAGTCAGCAAAGAATTTGGGGCAGGAAAGGTAGATTTGAGAATCATCAGCATGAAGATGGCAATTAAATCCACAGGAGCTGATGAGATCACCAAGTGAAGTAATATAGAGGAAGAAGGGAAGAGAGCCCAGGACAGAGCCTGTCTATGGTTAAAGGGCATGATTTTGTTGGAGTATCCAGCAAAGAATATAAAGGAGTATCAGTCGGGTAGGTAAGAGGGAGAGTGGTGTCCTAAAATTGTACAGAGAAGAGAGTTCAGAAAAGAGTGATTAACAGTATCAAAGGCTTCAGAAAGGAAAAGGAGAATGAGGATTAAGAAAATGCTTGTGGATTTAGCAAATAAAACTTCATTAGGAGATTTGGAGAGAGTATCTTCAGTGATATAGTAAGGCCAAAAGCCAGATTGTAAGAGGTTAAGAAGAGTGAGAGGAGAGAAAGTAAAAGCACCTATTGAAGTCAGCCTTCATGTCATGTTTAGCTACAAAGGGCAGATGAGATGTTGGGTAATAGCCATGAAGGAAAGATTAAGTGAGGATTTTTTTTTCAGGATAGAGGAGACATGCGAATGTTTGCAGGTAATAGAAAATGAGCCAATTGAAAGGTAGACACTGAAAATAAATGAGAGTGGGGATGACAGAAAGGGCAATTGTTTGGAGGAGATGGGATAGAATGAGATTACTCACAGCTATCAAGTGGGAGATCTAGCATTCCAACCTAGGTTTGCTGACTCCAGAACCAGTATTTTCCCACCATATCTCAATTAATCAGCAAAATAAATAACCTGACTTAGAAGGATGATTGGTTTAACTCAAAAATGAGTAACCCATTAAATATGGAATTTCTGTACTTGGAGAGCCTTAAAAAATAAAAATAGAAAACCATCTGCCATAGATATTTTAGATTTAGATCACTTGGAGGGAGGAAGCAAGACCAAGTGATCTCCTCTCTAAGCTTTGGCTCCTTCTGAGTATAGGGCCAAAGTAAAACCCAAACAAAAGCAACTAATAATTAGAAATAAGAATTTTGTGACTAATTTCCCTTGTTCTATATTTAGCACTAAACTTTTCCTGATAAAATAGAATCAATCTGACAAAGTATTTACAATTCTTTATTATTGTATTTGCATACATTTTACTGTATGAAGCAGAATTTGACTGCAGGAAATAAATACTAGAGTAGTCTCTTTTTAACCATTTCATTTTATTAATACAAATAAACATATCTGCCCCCTGCTGCCTGAAATAGAACATCACTTACCTTTTGTTTTATTACTTGGGGATATTGTCCCACAGTTGCAGCCCATGAAGCATACCGGCGTCTATTTACATCAGGATCATCTATATTTATATAACTAAGACCAGCTACCAAAGCTGGACTTCCTCCCTTGACAACTGCATTGCCATGGAGCAATTTGTTTTTTGTTTCTATATAAGAAGGAATTTAAAATATCAAGTAAGAATATGGAAATGCATGTAAAATGAAAATTCTAGCAAGCATTCACAAACAGCGTTAAGAATTACAGAAGCATAAAATATAAATAAGATTTTAATAAACACAAAATGAATTGTGGTCTGAACCTTTAAAGGAAGTACCCATATCAGTGATTCAAAATGTTTCTGACATAAGGGCATTGATCAGAGGAATCCCTGTTCCCAAATCAACTTAAAATCTTATCATGAATTTTAATTAGGAGGCATCTAAGGGACCCCTCAATTTGGATTATAAATATGGCCACTGATACCCTGATAAAAGGATAGAAGGAACTCTGATAATCGGCTGACTGATGATAGAGCTAGTCCTTTTTATGGACTAAAATTTAAGCTGTGAGACTTTATCTCTCTGTCTTTCATTCTCTCTTGGACTTTAAGAAGACAGACCAGAATTTCAGTAAAGAAAATCTGTGCTCTGTGGGGTTTGAATAAGCTATGCCCATGCACAAATTTATTTTTCAAGGAGAAGATTATAGCAGAAACATAAGACACAGGTAAATTCAACCTTGCACACATCCCTGGATTTGAAACTATGCATATTCTGTAACTCAGTATCTGGTATCAACCAGTACTTAGTCTATTAAAGAAAAAGGAAAAGGACCTATCGGTATATAAATATTTAAAGCAGCTCTTTGGTAAGTAGCAAATAATTGAGAACTGGGTGGGGAACCATCAATTGAGTAATGACTAATCAAATTATGGAATATGAATTTAATGGAATACAATTATTTCACTAGAAGTCATGAAAAGGATAGTTTCAGAAAATCTGAAATTATACACAGTAAAGTGAAAAGAATCAGAAAAGCTAATATTCAATAATAACTTTGTAAAGACAAACAACTTTGGAAAATTCAAGAATTCTAACCATCCAAAATTGCAGAGGAACAATAATGAAATATGCTGACCACCTACTGATAGGCAAAGGAATTGGGGTATAGAATAAGACATACTTTTTTTGACTATGACCAATGTGGAGATTTCTTTTACTTGACAATGAAAATTTAATACAAGATTTTTCCCCCCTTTTTTTCCCATTAAGAATGGGGATAAAAGGAGGAAAGTAAAGAAAACAGATTCTTGTTCATTGAAAAAGTTATTTTTAAAAATAAAGGCATATGGCAGAGGCAGACTTGTTCATGCTTACTTAGCTCAAGAGTTTAGTCCATAGACAATATTCATAAACTCCAACTCATGCAAAGGAGAGGAAATTTTATCTTCCTTTGGCAGGGTTATTTGGGAATATAGCTTTCTAGACAAAGAAGGGAGATTTCCTAAACTTCTACAACTTTGGGAGTTGCCTGGGAGTTATATAGGATCATGTAGCCAGTATATGGAAGAAATGAGACCCAAATCCAAATCTTTTTGGATTCAAAGCTGGCTCTTTGAGCATAAGTCATACTGTCCCTCATTAGAAACAAAAAAGATGTGTGTGAATAAATCAAAACCGAAAAAGGAAAAAAAATCTATGAGAATCTATTTTAAAATCCCTTTTTTGGAGGGGTCCTAAGGTAAGAACAAGAAGCAGACCTATAACTGATGTTCAGAGATTTAGACTGAAGAATTATTCCCATGAAGAGAAGGAAACTAGAGATACTAAAGCTTGGGAAGATACCATCCAAAGCAAAAAAACTTAAGTATGGCTAGCACAGGTGATAGGTCTTGCCTTCTAAGGCCCAATGCATCCCACCTCCCAAATAAAATTGTATAACAAATTTGATCTGTCTTAACTAGAAGAATTCGACAGGAAGAAAAGTCCAGAACAGAATATAAGAATATACTTTCTTCAAAGGAAAACATTGGACAAAAGAAGAAATATGTGAAGTCCTCAAAGAACTTAACAGCAACATAATAGATTCTTAACAGGAACTGAATAAAAGGCCTGCTGAATTTATTATTTCAGAATGAATTGTATTTTTTAAACTTACAGACATAAAGAATTATTCCAATTATTAATCTGTCTTCATTCACATGTGTTTTAGAAGAGAAAAAGAAAAGTGATCTTCTGAAGTCTTCTGACTCAATATGTTCTCATTATTACCAGCAAATCCCTGCTATAAATGTTGACCTATAAGGTAAATTATTCAAGAAAGAACACTAAGGAAAGATTAACAGAAAAACTTTTGGGTGTGGGAGCCTTCATATACTGGGGCTGAATAATTTTCCATCATTCTGGCCTAAAGGAAGGTCCCTGATTATTTTGTTAATTAGTTATAGAGTAATGTTTTTCTTTAGTTCTACCAAGTTTAATATTCTTTCAAAAGTTAAAAGATTTCAAATAGGAAATAAAAAGTAAGAACAAAAGAAATACAAAGATAGAAGGTGCTGCTTCCAACAAACTGATTCCTTTACCTTTAGTTAGAAAAATTGAATATGACATCTCTAGTAATTACTGCGAATTACAAAGAAGATACATACTTCTTACCTTTGCATGGCACTTTTATAAACATTGATCATATTATAAAATATTTTTAATTCATAAACAAATTTAATGAAACATTGAACTCACCTGAAGCCAATTTTAATAACTCAATAAGTTCCTCACATTTCTGCTTAGATACTTTAACAAAAAAAAGATTCAACTTTCGTGAGGTACATTCCTGCATGTCAAGTAAGCTAAAATCTGAAAGAAAAAAAATATGATTAACTTTCTGTATTAACTTAAAACCTCATTTGTTTGGGTTTTTTTTTCCTTTCTTTGATAGCCATTACTATCAAATGGAACAATGGAACATCTCAACTAATCAAATAATATGCATGAAAAAACATTTTTTAAACTGTAAAGCAAAATTAAAATGTAAACTATAAAGCAATATTCTAATATTCAAATTAGTGTCATTATAATTATTATTCTTTTTGTTCATTTTTCATTAGTTCTGTGAGGTCAGCTCTGGGGGAAAACTGCAGTTTTGGTCATGACTGAATCTCTAGAAAAGGCAGTTCTATCCATTAACTGTGGTCATAAATAATAGAGAGTATAGTAAAAAAGAAGTGGATCAAGATATGGCCTTGGAATTGAGGAGATTGAGATTCAAGTCTTAACTCTTAGGAGCATGTAGTTCATTTAACCTCTTTAGTGGTCCATGCAATCTCTAAGATTACAATTTTGCAGAAAATTGCAAAACAATTTATAGTTAATTGAATGGTTGATTTATGTCAGAGGAAGGAGTTTTCATATCTGTTCACTATAACAATGAAACCACAGGTTCAAAGAAATTAATAATAACAACAATTAACATTTATGTGGTATTTAGTGTGCACTAGACACTGTACTAAATACTTAAATAAATATTTACAATTATTATCTCATTTGATCCTTATAACCCTGAGAGTTGTTATTATCTTCATTTTATAGTTGAAGAAAATAGGCAGGCAGAAGCAAACATGATATGCTCAGAGTCACACAATTGATAAGAGTCTGAGAGCAAATTTGAACTCAGATCCATGCTGACTCCTGGCCCAGTACCCTATATACTGTGTAACCTATTTTCAGCATCAGCTGTGTTTGCTGGTGTGGGAGAAGATAATGTGCCCTAGCTCCAAGGCCTGAAGAATGGTTTAATGAGAATGGTTTTATCTTTCCTTCTAAGTAGATTTATAACTTTAGCCAACTTACTCAATTTTTCAATCTCAATTCTTCCATCATGAATCCAACTATTTTGAAAAGCATTTAGAACTATAACCAAAAAGCTATGAAATTGTTTATATTCTCTGACCTAGCAATAATGCTACTAGATTTATGCCCCAAAGAGATAAACGAAAGAAGGAAAAGATACACATGTGCAAAAATTGCATTGCATTTTTGTGATGCAAAGGGAAGTGAGCAGAATTACTATACAGTAACAGCAATATTGGAAAAATATAGAAGTTTTGAAAACTTAGTAACTTTGATTAGTACGATGACCCATTATAATTCCAAAGCATTCACAATGTAATTTGGAACATCCAAATAGATAACTGATGAATTCAGAGTGCAGACTGAGGCATATTTCTTTTTCTTGCTTTTTAAAAAACATGGCTAATACGAAAATTTGTTTTGTACTACTATACAAATGTTTTGGGAGTTTTTGTTTGTCTGTTTGTTTTGCTTTTTCAATGAGAGAGGGAGGAAGGAAAAATTTGGAATTCATAAAATTAAAAGTAAGAAATAAAACTAATCTTAAAATGTTGTTTTTAAGTTGTGAGGTTGAAAAATAAGTACTTTTCATTATTTTTACAGTGAAGAAGATGACTTAAAATAAGATGAGGACAATCGGTGAGTGAATTTTAAAAAGAAATACTGAAATGTAATAGCCTCAGAGAATTTGTTTCTGTGCTAAATTTGGTCATTTTGAAATGTAAAAAGCACATTTCATGAATAGCAGATAAATGTCTCAGAATGCATTTCATCTGAAGAGTGACAGGGATCATTGAAAATCTGACCACTTTCATACCCTTCCCATAAATTCACTGTTGTTTCTTAATTATAGACGTTGATATTTGCATCTCAGAGTACAAGAAGCAAACTAATCAATAAGTGCGATTATCATAACAAGAAAAGGATAAAACAACATTCTTGGATGAGTGAAAATCTGGGTCAAGGTATCAGTCATGAAAGAGAAAGGAGTGGACAAAGCAGAGTGAGTCCTGGGACTGCAGTCAATCTTGTTAGAAGGAAGAAAGAAATTAATCAATAAATAGTTCCTGTGTACCTACTACCATGTACTGTGAAGGTTGTATAAAAACAAAAGAAATTATTTCTGTCCTGAAAGAGATTCCAGATTAGTTGGGGAGAGTAAACAAATACAAACAATTATATTAAGAGCCAAATAACTGTCAGATGAAAAATAGAAACAATGCATTTCCTAATAACTCTAAGGATGAAGAATTTATTTCTAGCTAAGATAGCCAGAGACGGCTCATGAAGGAAATGGGAATAGAGGCTTCTAGAAATTATTATCTTAGTACAGAGGAGATATGGGAGGGAGGGCAAAGTTAAAATGGACAGGTCTTTGTCTGAGCTCTTCCTGGCTTCCCTTAGAATCAAGCCTCTAAATGGGTTTTGGAGTCACAAAACCCACAAATATTTGGAGTGTAACGAATTTCCAGCAGAAGATATTTTGGAAGAACTTCAGGAAGAATCTGTCTCAATCTGGCAAGGGGAGAAGTGTTCAATGCAGGTTCAAAGCAGGGAGACCCAGGGTGGATAGGTCTCTATGCACTGGGAAATTTAGTAGGAGGTTCTTAGCCAAAAATACAGCAGTGTTCATTACTCTGTCCTGGTTCAGAAGCCAATGGATCAGCAGACTAGCTGTAAGACATCCAACACAACAACAAAAGGCAAATAGTGAGCCCCTTAACCCCCTCCCCAGGACTTGGCCAGGACCACCAAGCTTGGGAAAGAAGCTGGCAGCACCAGCCCAGGCAGTGTGAAGCTGCTGTCACCTTTAGAGGAAGTTTGACCTAAGAGCAAACCTCAACCTTTAAAAATTAGCAAAAAAGCAAAAAGAGTTCTAACCATATAGTTATGGAGACAGGGAAGAACAGACTTCAAACCCTGAGGACATTAAAGGCAAAACAACTTCTCAAAAGATTCTTTTGGAAGAAGTCAAAAAGATCTTTTAAAAGAGTTTAGAAGAAAATAGAGAAAGGAAATGAGAGTTTTACAGGTGAGTGTGGAAAAGAAACAGAAATTATTTGAAGAAAATGCCTAAAAAAAATACATTTGGCAAAATGGAAAAATAATACAACTCCTTGAAAAACAGATGTGGTGAGATGGAAACAAAGAACAATTCCCTAAAAAATAGAATTGATGAAATGGAAAAAAATCCAATGAACAAAACAACTCATTTAAAAGTTGAATTGGCCAAGTGCAAAAGGAGGTTAAAAAAAGCTAACTGAAGAAAATAATTCACTAAAATTTAGAATTGAACAAATGGAAGTGATCAAGAATCAATCAACAAAACCAAAAAAAAAATGGGGAAAAAAAAGAAAATGTAAAATACCTCATTGGAAAAGCAATTGATCTGGAAAATAGATTCAGGAGAGACAATCTAAGAATTATTAGACTACCTGAAAACCATGATGAAAAAAGAGCCAAGCCAAAATCTTTCAGGAAATCATCAAGGAAAACTGCCCTGATGTCCTAGAATTAAAGAGTAAAATAATCATTGAAAGAATCCACCAATCACTCCTGAAAGAGATCCCAAAATGAACACTCCATAGATGGATAGATAGAGATAGAGATATGTAGATATAGCATAGATATAGTATAGATAGAATATCATAGATAAATTTCAGAATTATCAGATCAAGGAGAAAATACTGTAAGCAGCCAAAAAGAAACAATTCAAATATTGAGAAGACATAATCAGGATTACCCAGAACCTAGCAGCTTTCATTTTAAAGGATAGAAGGGCCTGGAATGTGATATTTCAGAAGGCAAAGGAGCTGGGACTACAGTCAAGAATCAACTATCCAGCAAAATTAAGCATTACATATTTAAAGACTGTATTAAAAGATGAATATTCAATAAAATGAGGGATTTTCATTTGTTTTTTGATGAAAAGAGCAGAGCTGAACAAAAATTTTGATTTTCAAATACCAAGCTCAAGAGAAGCATAAAAAGGTAAAAAGGGAAGGAAAAAAAACTATGTTTTTAAAAGGTTAAAATGTATATATCCCCATGTGGGAAGAAATGTTTAATGCTTGAGAACTGTATTTCATTAGGGATATACTTAGAGAGTGTAGATGTAATTTGACTTTATTGTGATGATATTAAAAAAAAAGAACTAGAAGTGGAAAAGAGTGGAAGAGGAGGAAAGGGGAGGTTAAAATGGGATAAATTATATCATATGAAGAGCCCAAAAAGACTTATTACAATTGAGGGAAAGAAAAAAAGGGGAATGAGTATTGTGTGAATCTTAATCTCATCAGATTTGGCACAAAGAGAGAATATCAAATATATTGAGTTTGATAGAGAAACTTGTCTCACTTTATGAGGAAGAAGGAAGGGAAAGGGGAAAAAAGAAAGGAAGGGGCTAATAGAAGGGAGAACAGAAGTAGAAGAGGAAAAGAATAAGAAAGGGGGAGGGACTGTAAAAAGAAAGGACAGATTGAGGGAGTTGGTGGTCAGAAGCAAGAAAGAGGGAAAGAAAAAAGAAAAGTATAACTTGGGGAAAATAAGATGATGGGAAATACAGAGTAATTTTAACTGTGAATGTGAATGGGATGAACTCTCCCATAAAACAGGAGCAAATAGAAGACTGCATTAAAAGCCAGAATCCTACAATATGTTGTTTACAAGAAACACATTTAAAGCAGAATGATAAATACAGGGTAAAGGTAAAAGGCTGGAGTAGTCTCTATTATGCTTCAGCTGAAATTAAAAAAAAAAAAAAAAAAGCAGGAATAGTAATCCTGATCTCAGATCAAGGAAAAGCAAAAATAGATCTAATTAAAAGAGATAAGGAAGGAAACTACATTTTACTAAAGGGTACCATATCAATACTAAACATATAGGCACCAAGTGGTATAGTATCCAAATTCCTAAAGGAGAAATCAAAAGAGATGCAAGAAGTAGACAGCAAACCTATACTAGTAGGGGATCTCAACTTTGCTCTATCAGAACTAGATAAATTGAATCACAAAATAAATAAGAAAGAAGTTAAGGAGGTAAATAGAATTTTAGAAAAGTTAGGTATGATAGACCTTTGGAGACAATTGAATGGGGACAGAAAGGAATATACATGGTGGTACATGGAATCTACCAAAAAAAATGACTATGTATTAACACATAAAAACCTCAAAATCAAATGCAGAAAGGCAGAAATATTATGTGCATCTTTTTCAGATCATGATGAAATAAAAATTACATGTAATAAAGAGCTAGGGAAAATAGACCAAAAATTAATTGGAAACAAAATAATCTCACCCTAAAGAATGAGTGGATAAAACAACAAATCAAAAACACAATTGATAATTTCATTCAAGAGAATGATAATAATGAGACAACATACCAAAATTTATGGCATGCAGCCAAAGCTGTTTTTAGGAGAAATTTTGTATCTCTAGGTGCTTACTTGCTTCAAAGAGAAGATCAATTAAGTAGATATTCAACTAAAAAAGCTAGAAAAAAGACAAATTAAAAACCCCCAAGTAAACACCAAATTTAAATTTCTGAAAACAAAAGGGGAGATTAATATAATTAAAAGTAAGAAAACTATTGAACTAATAAAAAAAACTGAGTTGGTTTTACTTTTAAAAATCAACAAAATAGCTAAACCTTGAATTTGATTAGAAAAGGGAAAGAAGAAAATCAAATTGCTAGTATCAAAGACGAAAAGGATGAACTTTCCACCAATGAAGAGGAAATTAGAGCAATAATTAGGAATTATTTTGCCCAATTGTATGCTAATAAATCTGATAATCTAAGTGAAATGGATGAATACTTACAAAAATATAGATTTCCCAGAATTTGAATATTCCCATTTTAGAAAAAGAAAATGAACAAGCAATTAATCAGCTCTCTAAGAAAAAATCTCTAGGGCCAGATGGATTTATAAGAGAATTCTGTCAAACATTTAAAGAACAATTAATTCCAAAATTATGCAAATTATTTGGGAAAATAGGGAAAGAAGAAGTCCTACCAAATTCTTTTTATGACATAGATATGGGGCTGATATCTAAATCAGTTAGGGTCAAAACAAAGAAAGAAAATTATAGGCCAATTTCCCTAGTGAAATCTTAAATAACATATTAGCAAAGAGATTACAGCAAATTATCCCCAAGATAATACACTATGACCAAGTAGGATTTATACCAGGAATACAGGGCTGCTTCAATAGATGCAGAAAAGTATTTTACAAAATCCAATACACATTCCTATTATAAATACTAAGAGAACATAGGAATAAATGGAGTTTCCCTTAAAATTATTGGTAGCATCTATTTAAAACCATTAGCAAGTGTCATGTATAATGGGGATAAACTAGAAGCATTTCCAATAAGATCAAGGATGAAACAAGGTTGTCCACTATCCCTATTACTATTCAGTATTATATTAGAAATGTTAGCTTTAGCATGAAGAGAAGAAAAAGAAATTAAAGGAATTAGACCAGATAATAAGGAAACCAAATTATCACTCTTTGCAAATGATATCATGGTATACTTAGAAAATCTTAGAGAATCAACTAAAAAACTATTAGAAACAAGTAACAATTTTAGCAAAGTTGCAGGATACAAAATTAATCCACCTTAATCATCAGCATTTTTATATATCACCAACAAAGTCCAGCAACAAGAGATACAAAGAGAAATTCCATTTATAAATAACTGTAGATAACATAAAATATTTGAGAGTCTATCTACCAAGCAAAATCAGTTTATGAACAAAATTACAAAATACTTTCCACACAAATAATGTCATATCTAATCAGTTGGAAGAATATCATCTGTTCATGAGTAGGCCAAGCTAATATAATAAAATGACAATACTACCTAAATTAATCCACTTATTCAGTGCCATACAAATCAAAGTGCCAAAAATTAAAGAGATACAAAAAATAAAGTTCATTTGGAAAAATAAAGGGTCAAGAATTTCAATGGAATTAATGAAAAAAATGCAAAAGAAGGTAGCCTAGCTGTACCAGATGTAAAACTATATTATAAAGCAGTGGTCATCAAAAACATTTAGTACTGGCTAAGAAATAGAGTAGTTGATCAGTGTAATAGGTTAAATTCACAAGATACAATAGTTAGTGACTATAGTAATCTAGTGTTTGGTAAACTCAAAAACCCCAGCTTCTGGGTGTAAAAATTCAGTATTTGACAAAAATTGGAAAGCAGTATAGCAGAAACTAGGCATTGACCAACACATAATAACATATACAAAGATAAGGTCGAAATGGGATCATAATTTAGACATAAAGAGTGATATTATAAGCAAATGAGAAGAACAAAGGATAGTCTACCTCTCAGATCTGTAGAGAAGGAAGGAATTTGTGACCAAAAAAAACTAGAGTACATTTTGAAATGCAAAATAGATAATTTTGATTATATTAAGTTAAAAAGTTTTTGTACAAATAAAACCAAAGCAGACAAGATTAGAAAGGAAGCAGAAAGCTGGGAAATAATGTTTACATCCAAGGATTCTGATAAAGGCCTCATTTCTAAAATATATAGATAAAACTTTATAAGAATTCAAGCCATTTTCCAATAGACAAATGATCAAAGAATATGAACAGACAATTTTCAGATGAAATTAAAACCATTTCTAATCATGTGAAAAAATGCTCTAAATCACTAATGGTCAGAGAATGCAAATTAAGATACCTTTGAGATATCACTTTACACCTCTTAGACTGTCTAAGATGACAGGAAAAGATGATAAATGTTGGAGGAGATGTGGGAAACTTGGGATACTAATACATTGTAGGAGGAGCTGTGAACAGATCCAACCATTTTGGAAAGCAATATGGAACTATGCCCAAAGGGCTGTCAAATTGTGCATATGCTTTGATCCAGCAGTATCTCTACGGGGCCTATATCCAAAGGAGATCATAAAAAAGGGAAAAGGAGCTACATGTGCAAAAATGTTTTAGCAGCCTTTTTGTACTGGCAAAGAACTGGAAACTGAGTGGATGCCCATCAGTTGGAGAATGGCTAAATAAGTATAGTACATGAATGTAATAGAATATTATTGTTCTAAAAGAAATGACGAGCAGGATGATTTCAGAAAGGCCTGGAAAGGCTAATATGAACTGATGCTAAGTGAAATGAGTAGAACCAAGAGAATATTGTACACATCAACAAGATTATGCAGTGATCAATTCTGATGGATATGGCTTTTTTCAACAAGGAAGTGATTCAGGCCAGTTCCAATGAACTTGTGATGGAGAGAACCACCTACATCTAGGAAGAGGATTGTCAGGACTAAATGGAGATCACAACGTAGTATTTTCACCTTTTTGTTGTTGTTTGCTTGTTCTTTGTTTTCTTTCTCATTTTTTTTGTTTGATTTGATTTTCCTTGTGCGGCATGATAATTGTGGAAATATATATAGAAGATTCACACATATTTAATATATGTTAGATTATTCACTATCTAGAGGAAAGGGTTAGGAGAAAAGAGGGGAAAAAATTGGAATGCAGGGTTTTGCAAGGGTGAATGTTGAAATCTATCTTTGTATATATTTTGAAGATAAAAAACTATTATCAAAATTTTTTTAAATAAAAAAGTAAAGAAAAAATATGCAGGCATCCCTGGTTGGAAAAGCTGAGCAAAGGGGCAGAGATGGAAAAGAAGGTATATGTAGGAAAAAGAGAGTAAACCAGTATATTAAGTATAGAGTTAATGTAGGATAGAAGAATAAAATGTGCTTTTTCTTTTAATTGCCCTTGGTAGGATGATTTTAACTTGAGGCAACTTATATGATTTTTTCCTACCTGTATGGAAAGAAGAATTTGTATGTGGGGCTACATAAGTTCTACCAAATGCAGATATCAACAAAGAAAATACATGTATTTATGATTTGGGGGTGAATACAATTTTGTCCTTTAAGAAACAGAGATTGATCCCAAAATTCTTAGATTCATGAAGAGAACACCTTTAGTACTAGTTGTTTTATCTATCATATAATATTACTTTATGGAATATTGGTTCATCAGAAAAAACAGCATTCTGGGCATAGAATATAGTTCAAACAAAGGCACAGAAATGACTATTGTGTGTGATGAAGAGAGAAGATGCTAGTTTTGACTACTTCGCAGAGTATGAGGAAGGGAAGTAATACACAAATAAACACAGAGTAACAGCACAATTTTTATAATCATACCATATTGCTTCATTTTGTCTGTGTCCACATAAAAGAGAACTTTATATTCTCCTCCTAGGGACCCAGACTGCAGATAATGAGTCCCATACAATTCAATTATTCTTCGGTAGGAGCTATAGTCGTAGAGAGAAGGGAGGTGTAAGAGATCTTTCCAAAAGAGTTCAGCAAGATTTAAAAATTCTGGTTGGTTATTAATGAACTGAGCTACTTCAACATTGTTCTGGATAACCATCAGTTGATAACTCTAAAGGAAGAACAAAAATAAATTAGAATGGTCCATCCCCAACATACACCTCACCACCACTCCCTTCCTCTATTAACCCTGTTCACAATCCCCTGTGGTATTCCATAATTAACCCTTCTGAATACAACAAAAATTAAGGGATATTCTGGAGTTCTAGTGTCCATAAAGATTCCTTGAATGGAACGGGGACATTGTCTTTTTTCTTGAATGACCTTAATGACCTTGGAGGATGAATTTTATTCCTTCTCAAGCTTGGAAGGGAAGCACTTAATTAATGGCCTAAACTCATTAAGTATTAAAAAAATCTTGATATTTATTCTAATGCTTTCTCTTAGGGAATAGAATATTCTAGAGGTAAAATTAAAAAGTTAGTTTTTACTTAAATAATTAAATTCCCTTAGATCAGGTTCAATCTATCCTATACTGAATTCTCTTTGTAACTAATAATGGTCCACTAAAGTTTCACACTCTATTTTTTCATTCAGTATTTTTCAATTGTATCCAACACTTCATGACCTCATCTGGGGAATGCTTTGCCATTTCCTTCTCCAGTGTATCATTCTGCCAGGAAATCAGAAATTGAGTGAATTGAGGCTGGATTTGAACTCAGATCTTCCTGACCAAGTCCAGTGTTCTATCTACTGACCTACCAGCTACCTCTTGTAAAATTGTTAGTAGTCCAAAACTAAAACAAACAAACAAACAAAAAAAAAACCACAAACCATTTTGCCAGTTCACTCATTTATGCCACAATCACATATTCAAATAGTAAATGCTTTCTTTTGGCTTGCATTATTAGGGAAGAGACTATTTCCAAATATGCTACAAAATATATACATTATGAATAATAATCATCTCTAAAAAATGCCTAAGCAAACACGTAGTTATTAGCTTAAATTATTTCAACTGTTTATTTTTTCCAGCATAGATGCCTAGGAGACTCAAGAACACTCAGTTATCAAGTGTTTTAGAAGTGCTTCAGATTTCTGGGGAAAAGTCCATATCCTAAATTTTTGCAAAACCATTTTAACCTCAAAGTTTATTTTGTCCAACAAAATTAACACCATCTGGTTATATCGATGCACACACCAGTTAGAAACCAATTACAATTTTCTTATGGAAGTGATTAAAAAGGTATGATGTGACCATGAATTTATTCAATAAGGACTAGGAGAATTTTTGTAGCTTCAACCTTAAAGTTAAGAAGTTTTCACTAGTGGTAAACTTTTTTCAAATACATCAATTTTCTGTCAAAAAAAAAAAAAGCCCAAGAGATTCAACAAGAACAGAATCTTTAATGAGAGAATCAAATTATAAATAAATTCCTCATCAGTACAATTTGACAATATAAATGTTCAAATCAAAGAATAGATTATTTTGGCTCCTTCCTAGTAAGATACATTCATTTTTGGCAAAAAGAAATGAAAATAACCTTTTATTAAGTTAATTTTTGCTAAATGTGAAGTTAATGATCCATCAGAAACATATTTCAGTTAAAGTCCCATACATTAGTAGCAGCAATTGACAATTACTAGAGGAAAATTGTTCTCATCCATTGACTTCTATATATTCTACAAATTTCTACTAACCTTTTCATTTCGGTTTTCATTTTTACTTGAGTCATGCTTACGTCCATGATTTGATGTAAAATGAGTTTCCTCATGTTTGATATAAGACCAACTACTATTGTAAAATTCATAACTAAAATCATTATCTACTTTCACCTGGAAAGAAAACAAAAAAATTTATTAATGGCTAAATCTGGCTTCAGAACCTACAAAAAACAACCATTACCCTTTCTATCCTTGGAAAGATTTTTGCCCATTTCCATAACTCTAGAGGCTTCTTTTCTCTGTATACAAAATGCAAAGCAAAGATCTTCACTTGTAACATTAAATAACTAAGGCTATGTATAAGAAGAAACAAGGAAGTGATTTATTAAGGATATGAGTCAATAGTGGAGGAAAGGGATAAAATAAGAAAAGGAAAAAAATCCTATTTGGCATGGAAATGTATTAAACAGTTTTGTAACAGATAAAAGCTTTTGATTGTACTTTACTTGCTTAAGCAAGTGCTCATACTAGTTTAATTTTTTCTAACGGTATATGCTACCTGAGCAGAAAAGAGAAGAAATCACTATATATGCTAGATAGAAGGGGGAAAAAAGCTATCCCAAATTTAAAATTATTTGTAACTAATATATAAGTAAGCAAGTGTAGACTGACTGCAATAGCGAAAGCATATTCATTCAATATATGTGTACTAAATACCTATTTTGTGTGACACACTGAGAAATAAAAATAAAAATAAAAAAAAGAATGAGGCCATCTTTGCAGTTCTGAAAAGTATAGGTTAGAGGCAGCAAGATGAAGTAAAGTAAATAGAGACCAGTACTAGAGTCAGGAGGACATGAGTTCAAATTTTACCTCAGACCCTTATTACCTGTGTGACCTAGACAATTAACTTAAATTGTCTTCGGGGGAAAAAAGAAAAAAAGAAAAGTTTAAGCTAGTCAAAGGGACAGAACAAGTACACAAGCAAATACCATAGGAATAAGGATTTGTCCTGTAATTTCATTGACAAAGGAAACTCCAGGATTAAAATAATTCTCTCTACCAATGTAGAAAGGCACCTTTCCTACAACTTATAGTTTTAGAGCATTTTCTTTCTACACCATAAAACAGTTAAGCTAATATGTGGCTGAGATAGGACTTGAGCCCAAGTTTTCCTGGCTTATAGGTGAAAACACCTATCTAGTGCTCTACTCCATGTTATCTGTCAACATAGTAACTAAGATAGATACTAGATACAATATGAAAGTATAATAAAAGTGTGGCAGATAAATTTAAAGAACAGAACACCAAATCAGAGAAAACTAAAAGAAATAACATTTAAACGGGGTTCGAAAGACACATTGGAAATGGATAAATATCAAAAGAGGGGGAAAAAAACAATAGGAAAAGAGACATCAGCTGCCTAAGCAGAAATAGGATAATATGATACATGTTTGAGAAATAATAGTAGTAATCCTAGTAAAGTCAGTGGCTTTCATCCATAGTAATCCAGCCACATCAGGTGCATTTTCCTAGTTCCTTCTCACTTATTCAGAGATACCAACTAACAAACTCTCCTTCCTAGAGGTTCTCACTTTTATGAAATGCAAAGATAAGGCATATTTCATTTGTGCCAATCCCACACCATATTGCTTTTTTTGGCTGCCATATCTATTATCTTGCCACATACAAACTTTACTCACAATCTTTTAAGTAGTCAATGGACAAGGTCTTCCTCTTGAGTTCAAAAAGTAAGCTTCATCTATACATGATGAGAGAGGTATGGCTAGATAGCAGTTTGTCTGCAAAAGATCTAATGGCCTCAGTGAATTAAAAGTTCCCCACTTCAGGAACATGATTAAGTGCTGAGTTGCAGAGGTCTTCCTATACATGCAAAATATAAGAAATAAAATATTGGTTTTGGAGGAGAGATGGTGAAACTAGTCTCTTTCCTCTCAATAGAAGCATGGGATACTGACTGCTGCATATACAATTAAACAAACTGGCTCAGCTAATTGGCTTTATTTTTATGATTTCAATACAAAAAGTAGAGATCTATAGGAGGTATGGTGATCACAAAATTGTCAGAGAGTAAAAAAACCTAGAAAAGATTAATAAAATAATTTAAAATAAAAATAAACAAAAGTATGAGTATGAATGTCACTCATAAAGTAATTAAATTATATTAAAGTAGGTATCTATAATCAATAGACTATAACAATAGTCAATCACTATAGATTGACTATAAATGATCAATAGATTTGAAAACTAGATTTTCTATAAATAAACCACAATAGTCATGATCTACCTACACTGATATAATTAAGCAATTTTCTTTTAAAATCTACATATACATATACATATACATTCCAAAAAGCAGCTAGGACATACTGGATTGAAAACTGGCCTAAGAGTCATTAAGACCTGAATTCAATTCCTGCATTAGACACCTACTAACAATAAGACCAGTTCCAATTTACTTACTCTCAGTGCCCCCAAGTATCTCTCTAAGATTATAAAACAAAACATTTGGTAGACGGTGTTTGCTTACTAGTAGAGGTTTTTTATTCCAATGGAATTATAAGTCTAGACCCCAAAAAAAATGTATTAACTACTTATAGAGATATTTACCTCTCTACTATGCTCTGGATTCTCAATTGATGCATTGTGATTATCTAGATTTTTCTTTGCTTCCTATTACATCTACATAGGCAGATCTGATTCTGATACCCATATTGCTTACTGACTCACCATCCTACTATGGTTTTAAGTGAATATAGAGTGATAGAGTACCTTGAATCTGGTGATTGTTTTATCTCAGGGATCCACTCTGTAAATCTATTCTCTCAAAAAAGTGAATAAATGTGACAGTTATTCTAAGGATTTTTCTCAGGACCAATGGAAACTGAGTTACATTTTCCTGAACTTTCCCTAGCTCAGGGAAGTGATTCAGTTTGGATTTCAAAGAGTTCTTCCAACTATTCAACTCACTTTTCCCCAGGCTAGGACTGTCAGATTATTCCCTTTCACTATTTTACCACAAGTAGAATTTCTTCTCACTTCTATCAAAACTCTTTAAATTCAGTGACTTGAAAGTCGTTTTAGATACCAATCCAAAAACCTTGCCATACTGTGGGAAACAGAAATGAGGCTACATACTGTTACACAATTATTCCTCTTCTACAGAGAGCTACTTTCCAAGAGAGTTGAAAATTCTCCTCTTTGTTATTTTTCTTCTTCTTCCAACTTTTCTGAATTTATCAAATAGCATGGGTCATTCTCGAAATATCTCAAGAACATGCTGGGAAGACATACTCCTAGGAGAAGGTGAGAAAAACTCTAATTCTAAACCTATCCTGAAGGCTCTCCTGTGGCCTTTTCTTCTCATAATATTGTCTGCCGAAGTTTCAAAATTTTCAGTGATCAAATAACAATTATATAATTTCCCAGCATGAGAGGAAGAGCTGAAAAACACAGAATCACACAATGTATGAGTTGTAAGCTCCCTCTGAAACCAAGTCAATAAGCAAATATTTATTAAGCACCTAACTATGTGCTAATATATTCTAAGTGCTGAGGATGCCAAAAAAAGTCAAAAATATGAGCATTACTCTTAAGAAGCTCACATTCTAACAGGGGGAACAACATTAAAATATCTGTGTTCACATAAGATACAGGATAAACTGGGGATCATCTCAGAGGGAAAACACAAGATTAAGGAGATCCTGAAAAAAAATTGCAGAAAGTGAAATAGCTGAGACTTGAAGTAAGCCAGGGAAAGTAGGAGATAGAAATGAGGAAGGAATACAGTCTAGACATGGGGGTTGGGGTGGGAGAGAACCAGTGAAAAAAGGCACAGAATTAGAAGGGGTACCTTTTCTGAGGGACAAGGAGGTCGTGTTCCTGTATGACAAGGTACATGGTAAGGAGAAAGGCATGAAAAAATTAGAAAGGTAAGAAGAGGAAGCCAGATTATATCTGATCTGAGAAGGGATGGGAATCATTGAAGTTTATTGACTTGAATTGAGGGGAAGAGGGTGACATGGTCAAATTTGCAGTTAGACATCTGAACAAAAGGTGGCTGTGGGTGAGAAGAGATTTGAGGCAAGTAGACTCACCACCAGGCTTCTATAATAGTCCAAAGCATGAGGTGATGAGTGTCTGCATCAAAATGATAGCAGAATCAGAGAAGACTAGAGGACATAAATGAAAGATGCTACAAAGTAGATTCTACATGAGTTGGCAACATATTAGACACACATACTCTAAATGGCACCTATCATCTTCCACATTTAGTAGTTTTGTACAAGCACTTATCAATCTTTGTGGTAGATTACAGACTTGAAAGAAGTGAGCATTTCTGTTCATGTTCCAACCCTCAGAGAGCCAACAGAGTGCGTTCTATTAATCAATTAGCAATCATTTTTTAAGTGTTCACTATATATCAATCATTGTGCCTGGTGCTGGAATAGGAAAGCAAACAAACCAAATTCACTTCACAGAGTTTAAATTCTGGGGGGAAGGTGAGGAAGTGGGGAACGAGCTTTTATTATTGTTAGTCTGGCTACTAGGTGCCAGACATTGTGCTAAAAGTGCTTTACAAATATCTATCTCATTTGGTCCTCCAAACAACCTTGGGAAGTAGATTCTATTATTATCTCCATTTTACAACTGGTAAAAGTAAGACAGAAAAGTTGCAAGAGAGAAAAAAGAAAAGAATTTCCAGTTCTGTGTGGTCTTCACAATCTTGAAAGATAGGTTTTATCTATTATCACATTTTTATAGATGAGAAATCAAGGCACAAAGAGGTTAAGTGTCTTGTTCAGGATCACACAGTTAATAAGTATCTGAAAAAAAATCTTCTTAACTCCAGGCCCAGAGTTCTAGCCACTATGCCATCAGCTGCCAGACAACATATACCAATTTAAACAAGTACACCTATAAGTAAACAAAGAATGTATACAAAGCTACCACAAGGTAATTTCCTTGCAAGGACAATAGAAGGTGGCAACTCAGAAAACATCCCACATAACAGGTAATTCTTGAGCTGAACCCTGAAGGAACCTAAAGACTTTAAAAGATGAAATTTGAGGAGAGAAAGCATTCTAGTCAGGAGTGATAGATTATGCAAAAGCAGAGGTGGAAAATGGAATGTTATGTATGGAAAACATCAAGCAGCCCACTTTGGCTGGAAGGAAGAATAATGCATAATAACTTTAGAAAGGTAGACCCTAAATATATTAGGTGTCCAAAAAATGTTTACTGAATGAATGAATAACTGAATTCTTTTGAGATAAAATTATATCATGAGGACAATTGTACCATTTTATTCAGTTATTTTTTCAGTTGTGTCTGACTCTGTGACTGAGGCTAGATTTAAACTCAAAAATCTGAGTTTTTCTGACTCCGTGCCTAGGCACTTTGTTCACTATGCCAAACAGCCCTGCCTGAATCATAATGAATTCAACACAGAGAAATCATGTATGAAAGATCCAAGATGGCCAAAGATATAACATGTTTCTTAATGAAGAGAGAGGAAACAGAAGTTCAATTATTAAATCAAATACCTGAAATGTGTAGGAGAGGACATTTGCACTCAGCCGATAATACTCTTTCTGATCACCACTGAATACCTTTCTGCATTGACCACCAAAACTTTTTGTATTGATAACAGTATCCTTAATCTGGCCAGTTAGTACATTAAACCTATAATGAGAGAGGAGAGATATTTTTAAACCAAAATGGCAATAGCTGGAAAATCACAAGTTAGAAAAGTCTTTAAACTCTAAAACTCATTATAACTAAGCATCTGTTCAATTGAGTTCAGAAAGAAAGGACAGAGTGCTAATGCAAACCATTTCTGAAGCATTTTCCACATGTTCATGTTCCAAGTAGTCACTAACGCTAATGTATGGAAAATAAAATAGATTAAGGGCATATTTGTTACACCAGCTGCAGCACAATGGTATCTATGGCAACAGTTTATGTCTACAGCTATATCAATAGCTAAAATTAGCTCAGTTAAAAGACCAACCAATAAGCCACTTTCCACTGTACTACAACTAAGGTGGCTCTTGAGAAGTGATAATTCCCTAAAACCAAATGAAACTAATTATGTCTTGGCAATTTGACTCCCAAAATGAGCCTATTTTAGGACTTCATGTATACCATATTTTAAAAAAAGAAAAGTTGATGTGAGAATCATTGATTACTATCATTTTTATGTGGATCATTTAGCTTTCATGGCTTGTTATAAGTATGGGAAACTATAAGTAGCTTTTAGAATTTCTGTGGAATAGAAAAACTTGAAACTAAATTAGAAGAGTGACTGGGCAAAACACTCACTTTCTGGACTACAGCTTCCCCATCTGTAAAATGAGAGAGTGAAATAAAACAAAGTTGAAGATGCTTCCAGCATCCTATGATTCTAACAGTATAGCTTTTTCCAACTTTTATTTTAAAATTAAAATGTCCCTAGAAAAAAATATCTTGACTGAAGATATCTTAAGGAAGCATTTTTCAATCAGTGTGGCAAAATACATTGTTTTCTTCACTTGCAACTCATATGTTTTCTCATCTCTTTCTGTGTACGTATATGTGTCTGTCTCTCTATTTTGTCTTTTCTAATTTTCCAGTCTGATACCCCAATTTCATCAATGGATGTTCATTTCCTCTTAACCTTCTCTTAGTTATGTTCTTCCCATCATATATACATATCAACAAGGAAAAAGGAAACAAGGTTTGAGCCATCTTTTCTTTTAAGTGGTAACTAAATTTCCATGAGCAATTGATAAGATCAAGAAAAAAAAAACAGTATTTACTTAGACACACAGAACTAATATGGAGAATGGAACCACTGGTGCCAATCGATGGATGTTAGGCAGAACCTGATCTTACCCTGCTCCAGTGTATTCTATATGAGGAGGAGGTCTGTCAACATCACACAAAGGTTTGTCTTCAGGGACCTCACATAGATCTTCATCACTGCCATCTTCACAATCTCGGTCTCTATTACAGACCAATGATTTGCTAAGACACTGACCTAAATGCCGGGAACAAAAGGAACAGAAGAAAAATTGATTGCCCCATTTTCTGAATTATGTCATTTTCTTAACATATGTACTTCACTGGCAGAATAATGTGAATGTAATTCAAGGCCCTCCAGTATCACAGTGAAGGCTAGCAAGCAGTCTTTATTATCTCTCTTTTACATAAGAGAAACTAATGACCCAGAAATTTCACTAACCTGGGGCTGTATAATACAATGAAGGTAAATCCTGAATTCAGAATTCCAGGCTTTTGATGTAGTTTTGTTTTTTTGTTATCCTAAAGTCATGGCACAATGGAAAGAAGCCTGATTTTAGAGTCAGAGGTTTTTCTGACAATTATTATCTATATGATTTTGGGCAAATCACTTAGTCTTTTTTCTGGAGCTCATCTTTCTCTTTTGTAAAAGAGGGAATTGGACTAAAAGGCTTTAATATCAGCCTATGATTCTTTCATCTCCAAATCAACTGTTTTCAAGTATTTAAAGGGCCATTACCTAAGAAAAAAGGGGATTAGATTTGTCCTGTCTGGTCACAGAGGTCAGAACTAGAAGTTAATAAATGGGTGGCAGCTAGTACCATAGATTGAACACTGGACTTAGAACCAAAAATACTCATCTTCCTACGTTCAAATCTAGCCTCTGACACTTCCTAATTATGTGACTCTTGACAAGTCACTTGACCCTTTTTGCCTAAATTCCCTCATCTATAAAATGAACTAGAAAAAGAAATGGCAAACTACTCCAAACTTTGGCATCTTTGCCACAAAAAAAGATTTTAGAAAAAATAAAATAAAGTCATTTTACATGAAAAGTCATACCCAACTGAACAACAAAGCTACTAGTTTGATGTAAGGAACATATAGAATTAACCCTGACATAAAGAATTGTCCAAATGTGATATAGGCTTCCTCAGAAGATAATGAGTTTCCCCTCACTGGAAGTCTCCAAGAAAAAGGGCCATAAATTTAGACCTGGAAGAGACCTTAGACATCATCTAATCCAATAAGAGACTGAGAATGTTTTAAAACCTCACTCTTCCTAGATAATCATGTCATTAATGAAATTGTTTTGATGCATTGGTGAAACCTAATGATGTCACTTCAAAAGATCTCAACCAGTACCACTGCTTTCTCTCTGTTTGCCTTATTGACATTAGAGTTCAGTTCCTCCATAAGAAAAGATTCTTCTATATTTTTATCCTATGCCAATACTTCTTATAAGATATATCATTTTAAACTGCAGGGTCCTTAGAAAGGAGGATGCAAACAATAAGTGAATCAAAATATGTTAGAGTTTGGCTTTCAAAAGGAAATAGTGGTATCCCGTTCCAATATTATAGTTCTCTTAAATTTACTGAACATATTTAAAGATCATGGCAAAGAAGTTACCTGAGGAACACCTGAAAAGTTCTCCACAGCCATCTTCTGCTGGGCACCCCCTTGTGGGCACACATGCTTGTGTTTCAAAAGGATCCCCAACACATGGCTGGCCACCATATTGTCCATAAACTGCTATATGCCGCCTTCGAATCTGAAAATAGAGGAACAGGATGTTTTTAAAATATCTCCCAACATTTCTTTTTTCTGAAGATTAAAACATAAAAGAAATACAGTAAGAGATACAACTGGCCCAGAAGTTGTATCTCAGTCAACAGGCATTTATCAAGTGTTTACTTTGTATTGTCTTGGGCTAGCATGATACAAGGAAGACAATAACAGACCCTGCCTTCTAGGAGTTTCCAGTAATGGAGGGAAGCAACCTGTAAATAACTATCTATCTATCTATATCTATCTATATCTATCTATATCTATATATATTTATATATAGATATAGATAGATATAAAACAAAGCAAATGGGTTAGTAAAGAGCTGTTGATCTTTAAAAAAAGGAAACAATGAAAATAATAATCCCATTGTTATCCTAGTCTTCAGAGGAGATATATAGATTAAAAGGAGCTTTTGGTCAACATTAACTATAGTCTCAGTAGTGAGACCAAAATGTGTCCTCTGTAGGATAAGCTGTGCAATGAGACAAAGAAGCATAAAGGAATACTATTATCAAGAATTAAGACAATGGCCAAGATAAAATGGCATCTTATAAAATGTGTGTTGATAAGGAGGATGAGTACATGAGCATAGATCATAGAAAATAGTTTTGGCTCCAGACCACTGCACCAAAGCAAATATTGTAATCAATATAGTCACACAAATTTTTTGGTTTCCCATTACATATAAAAGTTATGGGATTTTTATACTATTAACTTATAATAGCATTATGTCTAAAAAATGTAAATACCTTAATTTAAAAATACTTTATTGCTAAAAAAAAAAAAAAAAAAAAAAAAAAAGTATTAACCATCAAATGAGACTGTGACAAGTCAATGTTTTGCTGGTAAAGAGCCTTGCCTCAGTATTGATGACTGCTGACTAATCAAGGCAATGGTTGCTAAAGGTTGGAGTATCTGTAGCAATTTCTTAAAATAAGACATATCAGTTAATTTTTCCTTTTATTTGGACACTTACAGGCCAGTATAGGTTATTGATTGGCCTAATTTCAACATTGTTGTATCTCAAGGAATAGGTAATCCCATGTTGAGGAAGAAATATTGTGAACACAGGTCAAAAGAGTAGTTAAAACATATATAACATTTATCAATTAAGTTCTCCATTTTATATGGACACAATTCATTCACTCCAAAACAATTAAAATGGTAACATCAAAGATAATTAATCACAGATTACCATAACAAATATAATAATAATGAAAAAGTTTAAAATATTTTGAGAATTACTAAAGTGTGACCTCTAGAGACACAATGTAAAAAAACACTGTTGGAACAAAAGTGGCTCCAATAGACTTGTTTGATGCAGAATTGCCACAAATCTTTAATTTGTAACAAAAAAAAAAAAAAACAATATCTAGAAAGTGCAATAAAGCAAATCACAATTTAAAAAGGGTTTCTATACAAAAGAGAAGTGAAGGAAGAAAACATAATCAAAAATAAAGTGACAAACAAGAATAAAGTTAATGAGACAAATTTTAAAGACAAAAACAGTAACAAAAATAGTGGTATAAATAGAAAATATGTTAGCAAAAGATGCTAAAACATTAGGTTTAAAATTAAAGGCCTATTAAGCCCATCACTTTTCATCTAAATCTTGATAATAATTGGGCAAAATAGTAGTTAATTCTTGTTAGCAGGATAGCAATGATTAAATGCTTTCTAGAAAAAAAGACAAATTTCTTGTGTCCCTTTTTTCCCAATGGCCAAATAAACTGCACTCCTATAAAGAACATACCATTATTATCTCACTTTTACAGATAAACTGAGACTGAGATAGTTTAAGTGATTGTCCAAGGTCATATAGCTGATTAGTTGCTGAGGCAGGATTTGATCCTGAGAAGGATCAGGGGAGAGGTGACTCCTCTAAGCATTGTGAGGATACAAAAAGAGTAATTACTGTATAATAAGATTGTAAATAATGTCCTATATTCAGATGCTAGAGAAACTAAAATTACTCATGAATGACTGACCTAATCCCCATACAGTTTAGCTGATACAAGGAAGTAAACTCACAAGATTAGTATTAGAGTTTAGAAGGAGCCTCAGAGCCATCTAACTGAACCCTCTCATTTTACAGGGAAGAAATTAATGCTGAGGAAGATTAAATGACTGGTCTGAGGTAAAACAGATTGTAAACATTAATAAGACCTGAACCCATATTCTCCAACTCCAGATACAGTATCCTTTTCACTATACCATGTTGCCTACTTAAGGGAAGAGGAAGGCAATAAGAATAATGTGTGCCAGGCTAGTTGATTTCTTCCTCTAATTGTTTTAGTATCTTTAAATAGGATTTACAATTTCACTGGTGTAAGGAATTCTTAAGGAAGGAGTATTTAGCACCCTATGTTATTATGCCTGAGGCAATTCTGGTTTTATTTCTGTTATTTCTGATAGGGTTGCATTCTTCTTCTGGTTTTGTTGTTGTTGTTGTTGTTGTTGTTGTTGTTATTTTTGTTGTTTTGCTTTTGCTTCTAATCCATAATGTGTTCTCATCATGTCAGAACTTTTATTTATTCATTTCTTTGAATAGCTTGTTTTTCCCTCCTGAAGCCAATTTTTTTTAGGGCTTCTAGTAGTTCTGCTTCTTTTTGGCATTTCTATTGCTATTTTTGATAGGAATATTGAAGATCAAGGCTCCCTCAGAATCTCTCTCTTTCCATCTTCCTGAGAAATAATTACATTCTTTTTTCAAATGAGTAACAAGTAGCTTACTAATAGCAAGGGTTTATGCTTTTGCCACACCTTATACTGATGCTGGTAATATCTCAAATTTTGGTACCTATGGGGAGGAATGGCTAAGTAATGTATACATGACTGGTAAGGGAAAAAGACAATTCAATGTGTTTTTGGTATACTTGACAACATGGAAGGATAATTTTTTTCTTTTTTGAGCTTTTTTGTGTAATATCTACCTCTTGACATAGACAATAGTTCACTTTATTTCTTATGTCACCTTCTCACTCCTTTATTATTCATTTTCCTATGTTTCTTTCTCAGGAATATGTTTTTGTAATGAAATTCATTCTCATCTCTTCCCTTCATTTTTACTTTTCTTTAGCTTTGTATTCTTTATGCCAAAAGTTCAACTCTGTGCTATCCTCTTGATTGCAGCCTTCCTCTGAGCCTGGAATCAGGAAAATTTGGGTTCAAATGTAGCAGTAGATACTTAGTGATTATGTAATCTCAAATTACTTAATCATTGTTGTTCTCAATTTCCTCATCTGTAAAACGAGAATAATAATAGCATCTCCTATTACATACAAATATAATATTTGTAAAGTACCATGACTAGCACATGGTAGATGCTTAATAAATATCTGTTCCTTTCCTTCCTTTAATTCCCTTGCCCATTTTCCTCTTGTCAATCTTACCCTATCAAACCTCAGCTTTCAATTATCCTATTCATGTGCTCCTAAATAAAGGGAGAAAGGGGGCAACTAGGTGGCACAGTGGATAGAGCACCAGCCTTGAAGTCAGGAGGACCTGAGTTCAAATTTGGCCTCAGACACTTAACACTTCCTGGCTGTGTGATCCTAGGCATGTCATTTAACCCCAATTGGCTTAGCAAAAAAAGGGGGAAGGTAGGGGATTCCAGATTAGTCTTGATTGGGTCAAGGAAATCCTTTTGTACCTTCTTAACAGATTCACTATCCCACTCACCACAGTGGCTTTTACAAACCTATTCATCCCTCTTCAAACCTTTCATGACTCCTCCCCACCCAGGGGATCAAGTAAGAGACTTGTCTCATATTTCACTGAAAAAAAAATGAGGCCATTGATAGAATTCTTCCTCATCTCACACCACTAAGATGCCATCTGCTATTTCCTCCTTCACTTCTGTTTTACATGAAAAGGCATCCCTTCTCCTTGCCTGTAAATTCCATTCCATACTATCTTCTCCAAAAGCTTTCATCGACTCTCCTTATATTTTTCCTCATTTTGTGGCTTAACTCCTTGAGAAGATCTTCTAGAATAGATGTCTCCACTTCCTTTCCTCTTTCTCATATTAACTTTTTTCAGCCTGACTTCTAACTTCATCATTCAATTGAAATTGTTCTCTCCAGAACTGACTTAATTGCCAAATCTAACGCCTTTCCTCAATTCTTCTTGACCTCTCTGCAGCTATTAACATTGCCAATCATCTTCTTCTCCTTTATACTCTCTTATCTTTGGGTTTTCAGAATTCCACTCTCTTCTTCTTCTTCTATCTATTGAACCACTACTTTTCTGTTTCCTTTGCTAAATCTCGATCCAGGTCATTCACATTGTGAGTGTCCAAAAAGGCTCTATCTCGGCCACCCTTCTCTTCTTTCTCTATATTATTTCACTTCTTATCAGTTACCATGGATTCAATTATCATCTCACATTTACTTAACCCACTCTAAACTCTCTCCTAACTTCCAGTCTTGCATTTCCAACTGCCTATAAAATATCTGACTCATGGCCATCTCAAATATAATCTTCCCCATCATTCAGGCCCAAAAATCTTGGTACTATCATTTTCAAATCCTCAATGGTACTTATCTTACATATCCAATGTGATTCCAGGTCTTCTAATTTCTACTTTGACAACATCTCTTTCTCTTCATTCACTCTTCCACTACTCCAGGCAAGCCCTTGTCACCTTTCACCTAGACTATTACAATAACTTGATAGTTAGTCTCTAGTTTCTTCTCACTATAATCCACTCCACTGAGCTGCCAAAATAATCTTCCTAAGACCCAAGTCTAGCTCCATCACTCCCCCTGACCCTTCATTCAAAAAAATTCAGTAGTTCTCTATTATCTTCAGTATCAGTCATAAAATTTTCCATTTTTCATTCAAATCTCTTTATAACTTGGCCCCCTCTTATCTTTATAGTGTTCTTATACCTTATTCCTCCATCTCCTACTCTAATGCAATATATTCTGCAATCCAAATATACTGGCTTCTTTGTTGTTATTCACACAAGATCCCACATCTCCCAACTCCATGAGTCTCATTAGCAGTCTCCTCCCACACCTAGAACTTTCCCTCCTCATCTATACCTCCTCCTGGCTTCATTCAAATTTCAGTTAAAGTTCCATCTTCTCCAAGAAGGCTTTCTCATCCTCCTTAATGCTGGTGCCTTATCTTTGTTGATTTTCTCCGATTTATCCTGTCTATTTCTTGTTTGTATATAGTTGTCCCTTTATTGTCTTCCCCCTTCGAGTGTGGGATCCTTTAAAGCAGGAGTTCTTGCTTTTCCCCACCCACTCAGAAGTTAGCATAGTTCCTGACATATAATAAATGCTTAATAAATACTTCTTAACTGACCACATGTCAAGATAAATCAGTTTTGGCATTTAAGAATTCTGCTAGGTCCTGATTTTAGTTTTCTTCTCAATCTCTTTTGTGACTATATTTTTTTAATTTTTTAATTTTATTGTCATTGTCCCATGTGTCTCTGTATTTCATTCCCCTGTCTTCATTCAAAGAACCATTGAATTTTAAAGTTAGGAAAGACCTTAGTAGACACCAAAAACAACTCTCTCCTGTGTGTGACTTTAGTTCTACATGTCTAAAAGTTAGACTCTGAAGCCATTTTTCTTGCTCTTTGTACAACACAATCACATAAGTATTAAGTAAATAAATTATGATCATGATTATCATGAATGTAAGTATAATGCTAATGATAATTCTTTAAAAAAATTTTTAAAACAGAACTCAAGCAAAGTGAAATATATTATATACAAAATAATAGCAATGGTCAGGATGATCAGCTGTGAATGATTTTGCTATTCTCAGTAGTACAATCATCCACAACTACTCTGAAGGATTTATGATGAAAAATCCTGTCCAAACTCAGAGAAGGAATTGGATTGTGTCTGAATACCAAATGAAGCTTCTCTTTCTCTACCTTCCTCTCTCTCTTTTTTTAAACTTAATTTTTCTTGAGGGTTTTTATTTTTATTTGGGGTTAGAGATCTGTGGGGTTTTTTTTTCACAACTTGAATTTTGTGGAAATGTTTTACATAACTTCACAAATGATTTTTTAATTGTGGGTGGGGATAAGAGAAAGAACCTACAACTCAAAAATTTTAGAAACAAATGTAAAAAAAAATTTTTTTTCTGTTTTGAATGTAACTGGAGGGGAAATAAATAAACAAAAAAATCAAATAAATGAATGAATGAATGAATGGATAGATAGATAAGTAAATAAATGAAACAAAAAGCATCCCCCAATCTCAAGATGAACTTCACAATATCCTGACAGGATTCTTAAGTCAGGCTTCTTCTCACTGTGAGAATTTAAATGATGATGTAACACATTTCTCAATATTATTTCTAGCCACTGACCCAAGCGCTGATTAAAAAGTCTGGCATCAATTCCCAGAGCTCTCTTCTCTCATCTACATGTATATTAAATTCCTTTTCCAGTTCACTGATAGCAAGAAAACAGGGAAGCTAGTTGGTACGATCAATTCTAAACTGCTTTAGGCATTGGTTATCCAGTTTGTGAAATACTCATCCCCTTTGTTTCACTTCTGACCTTTAGGCTATTTCACTGTTGACAAAAAAAAAAAAAAAAAAAACTGTATCTCTCCACTCAAAAGTAAAAGAGGGAGGGAAAATGTGAAATTCAAATTGGCCAACCATTAGCTTGAGATTTTAATGATCTCCCTATTCCTTAATATTACCAATAATTTTAAAAAGTATTCCATAATCCCCCTTTGCATATTGGCCCCCGCTAAGCTCTGTCTTAAGAAGTCCTTTCAACAGAAATGTAAAGGGAACACACCTCAGTTTCTCTGGACTAGTTATCACCATGTTCAGTTGCCTCTCCTCTGCCTTCAAAATAACATTCATTGTTTGTTTTTTTCCTGAAGAAAAATATTACTCCCAGGCAAGTAAAAACACACAAAGGATTTAAAAAGTTGATAATGCCTGACTTAACTTTCACAAGTGACATTCTATACATGCATAAATAAAAACATGATGAAGTCCTACCTGAGTCTTTGTGCAGCCATCACATTCTGACCAGGAATCATAGGGATGCCAAAGGCAATTAACTGCTTGGAAAGGACTGCCACATATGCAACCATCAATTACAAAATTAATGGAAAGGAAAGAAAAGAACTGTCAAAAATATGAACATCCTTAATGAAAGCATAGACTTTCAGAGCTAAATGGAAACTGAGATCTTCTGGTCCAACTCTTTCTTATCCTATTTCCAAATTCTCACCTGGAAAAAACTTGAAAACTTTCCATCAACACCATTAAAATGAACATGAACACCTGGAAAAGAACAACAGAAAAGAGCTTCATGTTAGCCTCATATTTCATTAATTTGCTATAACCAGCTGAAACGTCCTCCAAAACTAAAACCTCTTTTCCAAAACCATCATGGCAGAGCTCTTTGAAAAATATGCTAGTAATTGTACAATATTTCAGAGTCTTATTCTTTTTGTACAGCAAAATAACGGTTTGGTCACGTATACTTATTGTGTATCTAATTTATATTTTAATATATTAAACATCTACTGGTCATCCTGCCATCTGGGGGAGGGGGTGGGGCGTAAGAGGTGAAAAATTGGAACAAAAGGTTTGGCAATTGTTAATGCTGTAAAGTTACCCATGCATATAACCTGTAAATAAAAGGCTATTAAAAATATATATATATGCTAGCACAACCCAAGCTCTCTCAGGGCCATGTCAGTCTTCTCATTCTAGAATATATGCCATGTCAGTCTTCTAACCCCATTTATGAGTTCTTTTGAGACTCCTATTTTGGGGACAGGTTCAGAGCAACCATATTTCATTTCCCCCCCACCTATACCCCAGCTGTACTTCTAATTGTCAGGATTTTCTGCCTGCATCCTAAGTGTCACATTCTCTTCCTCCTCTTTTGAGCTCATTTTTAAGTGTTCTCTTGTGGGCAGCTAGGTGTTACAGTACATAGAATGCCAGGTCTGAAGTTAGTAAGACTCACCTTCCTCAGTTCAAATTTGACCTCAGACACTTACTAGCTGGATGAGTCTGTCACTATTTGTCTCAGTTCCTCATCTGTAAAATGAACTGGAGAAGGAAATTGCAAACCACTCCAGCATCTTTGCCAAGAGAACCCCAAATGGGATCACGAAGAGCCAGACACATTTGAAATGACTGAACAATATGTATTCTCTTCACTAAATTGTAAACTCCTTGAGGGCAGAGACTGGATTTTTTTTTGTTTGTACTCTATTTGTATTCCTAGTAACTAGTACAATGCCTGGAACATAGTAAAAACAAACAATACATTTTTGTTACTTGCCTATCTACTTCTGGCAGGTACATATTAAGCTAAAGAGGACCAAGGAGATGTCATTATTATCCAAGAACCAGCTCAATAACATCAAAGAGGCTCAATATCAGAGAGTTAGCCAGTATGTGAAGCATATGTGATATATATACATATCACATATATGTGATTATATATATTTATTATATAACATATAATAAGGATAGATAGGTAGATGATAGATATTGGTCATAACAATTCATAAAACTTTCCATAGTGGGAATGGAATTAAGTTCTGCATTAATAAAGGAGTACCTATAAAGATGAAATTTTTGAAGTATAAATCTGAGTCTGATTCATTTCGTTTTCCTAAATATTGTGTTTACTTTCAGTTCCTATTCCAGACATAGATTTGTTGACTCACTCATTTGATTAATCAAAAACCATTATTAGCACTTAATAGGTTCCTGGAACTTCTAGGTAGGAGAAACTTTTCCCCAAAAAATGGTTCTTGCCCTCAAGGACAGTATAGTTTACAGAGAATTCTCTTCAGAGAACTATTTAAATTTATCTGTTTAAATAAATTTGAGTTCAAAATGACTAAATTTATTTTGAACTTAAACATCAAATAAAATGTGCATTTCTGTATACAGTATAATAGATTTCCCATTAAAATGTGAATTTTCATATATCCTGCTTTTCTCCTGAATATATAATTATATTAAAAAATTAAATATATAACTTTCAAAGCTGTTCTACTGCTCTGTGATTCTCTCTGGCCTTCCTTCTATTCTCTTACATGCATATTTCTTTTTTTAAAAATGCCAATGAACTTCTTTTCCTTTTTTTTTTGTAATACCTTATTTCTATTCTCATTTTGCCTCCCATAATCCTTGTAGAAGAAGAAAAAAAAGGAAAAGAAGTTTCTGTAATGAACAGATATAGTCAAGCAAAATAAATTTTCACACAAATCATGCTCATTCTGCATTGTGTCCCTCACCACTGAGCAGTAGGTGGGTTGCATATTTCTTCATCAGCTCTGTGGAATCATTGTGAATCAGTGACTTGATCAAAGTTCTTAAATTTTTTAAAGCATGATTTTTAAAGCTTTGTAATAGTCACCAGCCCATGTTTCTTTCCTCTGTTTTTTCATAGACTCTAAGAGTTAAAAGTGGCTCCAGAAATCATCTAATCCAACCCACAGCTAGGGTTTTGCCTTTTCTGTTTTCTCAGTAAATAGTTTCCCTTTAGGGATGATTTCATTGGCACAAATCAAAGGTGTGCATATCTTACCTTCATGTCTGGAAAAAAACATTCACAGTCTCTGCAGAGAAGGAATGAAATTTATCTCCTGGGAGAGACAAGTTGGGGCTACTCAAGAGCTGGAAAGAGTCAGTCAGTCTGCCTCCTTCTCTGTCTCTGCCTAGCTGTTGTTTTACTTAGCACTCACTCACATATAAAGTGAGTGATCCTGAGGACTTTAACTCTTAACCCATCTGGATTCTCCAGAGACACAAACAGTCTGCCCTCGAACTGATCCCATGTCTTAAAGCCAGATACATCTTATCCTTTAAACAATTCTTGACTGCAGCCAGCTGGGGCTGCCTGGAACTGTTATTCTGAGAAATGGTATTTGTCGATCAGGAAGGGCAGAAAGTGTTCCCAGTTCATGCACATTTAAGTGCTTTCCAAGAGAGGAAATGTCATGTAAGCCAAGGAATGAGTCTCATCTCCCTTTCATGGAGGAAAGCTGCTAAATGGCATATGTGTTGGGGGAAGGGTTTAAAGGATATTATAACATCAGAGTTTGGTATTAAACCCTGTAAAAGACAAGGGATAAGGTGGAGTTTCAAATATGGCTCTCTCTCCAAAATATAAAGGAATTTAATACATTAGACAAAGGTTAATCAAGTGTCATGACTGTCAAGTAGCTCACAAAAAAAAAAAAAAACAATTACTTTTTAGAAAAACAATTACAAGACCCACCGATCATTAGGGCAAGCCATCAGGGAAAATCAAGCACATGAAGTTTTGTACTGAGCGTCTACCCCTCTTCCCTTCCACTATTCATTTTCACTTAATAATCCCCATTAGTTGGAGCTCCTCTTCCGAGAATTTTTCACAATTTCCCATCCATGCAAGCTAATGCTATTTTCACATTCTTCCCAACTGAAATTAATCTCTCAGAAGTAGAAAGATTTACATGATCTGAAAAATAGAGAAGAAAGCAGAATCAAGAAAACAGTACACACAATGACCACAAAAATGTAAATGAGAAGAATGACAACCTCAAAATAATCATACAGGAATGGTGCAAAATTACAAAGGATAAGCAAGGCCCCAAAGAAGGGAAAGAAAGAAATACTCTATTCCCTTAAAAAAGTAGGAAATATGGAACATTACATATGTTTTCAGATTTTTCTTCATATTGATTAATTTTGCTGAATTTTTTTCTTTTCTCCCTCTTTTTCTTTAAGAATAATTTTTATTATATAGGATGGCTCTCTGGGAAAACACAAAAGGATGAGTACAGGGAGAAGTTCTGATAAAAAAAATAAAGGATATCAATAAAAATGTATTTGAAAATAAGAAATTTACCTTTCAGTTTTCACATCCCTTCAGTCCTTATAGGATTAGCCTCCTGATCAGCTAAGAAAAGGCTGGTAGACTGAACAGCCTCCTGGAGGCAAAAGACAAAAGATTTGACTTATCTAAACCATTAGAGAGAGTATGAGAATTTTAGGTGAGAGGAGAATGCATTTTGGGAGGGATTAATTTGAGAATTAATCTATTTTAAAAACTATTTTCTCTCTATAATATCCAAATGTTCCAGTTTCAGGGGGCATACAAACCAGACAACTTGCAGCACCAAAGCACTAAGATCTTTGGAATCAGGTAAAGAAGGAAAATGGACTAGGAGAAACCATCAATACTCTTTCCCAGACCTTTCTGGGTCCTAAGCCCAAAAGTCCTGGACATAACTGTGTCTATACCACTGCTGCCCTGTCTACAACCCCAGACTACCTGCCTTATTTCCAGTCTAGGCTTACAATCAAGTTAGATCAACAAGCATCTATTAAGCATTTATTGAGTACCAGGCCCTGTGCTAAACCTTGGGAATAAAAACAAGACCTGAAAGAAAGATAAGATCTTCCCTGAAGGAGCTTACATTCTAATGGGGGAAAACAACATTTGAATGAACTTTGGGAATATAGGAAAGTCCAGAAAGTCAGGACTGCAACTTGAAGAAGGAAGACATGAATGGCCTGATTATTCTTCTTAAAATGGATATTTTAGGAGGAATCACTCACTAAGAAAAAGGGGCTATAGGAACAGCACATACTTATATATGAAGCACAGTTTTCATTGAGGTGAGTAGTCTGTGGTAAAGGAAACTCCCTTCCACACTGTTACTAAAACCAGCCTAGACCCAACTGATATCAAAAAACAAGTACACTCAGGAACTTATTCCCTGGAATCACCATCTGGGTGAGAGAGAAAGAGAAAGAGAAAGAGAAAGAGAAAGAGAGAGAGAGAGAGAGAGAGAGAGAGAGAGAGAGAGAGAGAGAGAGAGAGAGAGAGAGAACAAAAGAAAGAAAGAAAGAGAGAGAGAGAAAGAAAGGAGGGAAGGAGGGAGGGAGGAAAGGAAGGAAGGGAAGGGAGGGAGGAAAAGAATAATGAAAGGAAGGAGAGAAAAAGAAACAAAGAAAGAAAAAGAAAAAATCTTCAGTCTTCATTGTGAGTCATCTGTCTATCTGGAGTCCTTTAGAATTATGGTTGATCACTTTGTTAATCAAAGTTCCTAAGTCTTCCAGGGATGATAATCTTTACAATATTGTTATACTATATAGATTGTTCTCCTGGTTCTACTCACTTTACCTTGTAATAATTGTAAAATTATACCCAGGTTTTCGTGAAACCATGACCTTCATAATTTCTTGTAGCATAGTATATTCCATCAGATGATAGGCATAAATTCATGGAAGAATGATGAGGCACCAAGAAAACACATATAAGGAACAGTAAGACAAAGAGAAGAGAATAATGTCATAAAAACACAGACAAGATGTGTCTATACTCTGTTATTCCTTTATGAGGTGCAAACCTCTTTGTGTCAAGAACTAGAACAGTACAATTGACTTGGTAAACAAGCTAACCACCACTCTGGGTTGAATGATTTTCATTTTCATTTTCATTTTTGAATGAATGATTTTCAGTAATGTCACATTTTGGAAGTTAAAGAAATCAAGTTCAGAAGTTTGCCATGAAGGCAAAGCCTTTCATTTTTACAAGAGGGCAGAAAGAAGTTGGTTGGTTATTGTTCTTCATTCTCAAAGAGGATCAAAATGGCATCATCACTATGTTGGAATTAAAGTACAATTTTAAAGTACAATTGACTCACCAGACCAATACTAGCTCAGAAAGCTGTACTCCAGGTTGGGCACAAATATTCCATAAGAGTATATGGGAGGGAAATGCCTGTAAATATGGGCTTCTTTTGAGCTACTGCAATTCTGCTTGGCTCCTACAGCACAGGATCTTTCTTGATGCAGGCACCCCATGCTGAGTATTCTTTTGCTAGCTATTTCCCATGTCATACAACCAATTCCAAAGTCCTTCAGAGAGACCTTAAGTATGTTCTTATATCTTTTATTCTGATCACCATGTGCATGTTTTCTTTGCATGAGTTATTTGTAAAATAGTTTTTTAGGTAAGTACATTTTTAGCATTTGAACAATGTGATCATCCCATCAGAATTATGCTTTCTATAGTAGAACCTGAATGCTCTCAATTCAGCTCAAGAAAAGACCTCAGTGTCCAATACCTTATCTTGCCAGGTGATCCTCAGAATCTTCTTAAGACAATTCAAATGGAATCAATTGAGTTTCCTTGCATGGAGCTGGTACAGTGTCCAGGTTTTACAGGTATGCAACAATGAGACCAACAGTGGCTCTGTAGACTTTCGATTTTGTAGTCAGTCTTTGTAGTCACCTTTTCTCTCACGTTTTCCTTCTGAGCCTCCCACATACTGGACTAGCTCTGGCAATACATGTACTAATCTCATCATTAGTGTGTACAACCTTGGAAAGAATATTGACAAGGTAAGTGAACTTATCCACAGCATTCAAAATTCTCCATTGCTGCAACCAATGACTCCATATATGTATGGTTTTGGTGATGGCTGATGGAGATCCTTTGTTAGGCCAAAATTATTAGCACTAGCAGCAGAGAATCAATCCATACTTTCTTGCATTTCAATTTCAGAGGCTGCATTGAATGCACAATCATTTGCAAACAAAAAGACACCCACCAACTTTCTCTCTTGACTCATAAATAACCTGAAGGGCACCATAAAAGCATTTTGGATTATTACTATCACCATAAAACTGAATTTTACCTGTCTTTCTATTGGTCCAAGAAGCTTGCATCTCTTTAAGCTTCACTTATCCTTCACTTTTGCTGAAATTTAATGCTACCTTCTTAGAGGTATATATGTTGTAAATAAAAAGCTATAATAAAAATTTTAAAAATTCAGTTGCAAATTCTAAAAAAGAAAAATGTTCTCCTGGTTCTACTCACTTTACCTTGTAACAATTCTAAAATCATTCCCAGGTTTTTCTGAAACCATGACCTTCATAATTTTTTGTAGCATAATATATTCCATCAGGTCATAGGCATAAATTCATGGAAGAATGATGGGGCACCAAGAAAGCACATATAAAGAACATTGAAATTGAAATTGAAATTGGATCTATGGAGTTTTATTGTATTTAGGTAAATTGAAGACAGTGTTGATGATGAGAAGGTCATGAGATGCACATGCTTTCAGTAAGTCACTGTTATTATTGCTGTGTCTGATTCCATTCCTCCCAAGGCCTCCCTGACTTGTCTGACTGTCTAAGCCTATCACCTAGAAGTAAAAGCTTTTTCTTTGTCAGCACTTTGATGAGGAGGGTCTCCAATTCCTCATAAAATTTTTCTTTGACTACATAAGGGTTCATCATGGTGGGAGCAGGGGCATTGATGATGGTGGTATGAATCTTTTCTGCAAGTAGGAATTGCATCATCATAAGTACTTTTGTTAAGCATATAAGCTTATTTATTAGATTAGTTTTGATTGCAAATATTATGCTATGATATTTGTGGAAATATGAATAGAAGGATTGTATATGTTTGAAATATATTGGATCACTTGCTGGGGAGGAGGAGGAAAGGAGGGAAAAATTAGAATACAAGATTTGGTAAGGGTGAATGTTGAAGATTATCTATGTATATATTTTGAAAATAAAAATCTTAATGAAAAATAAATAGATAAATTTTTAAAAAAACAAAATTTATGCTAATTTCACAGCTTCATTGTAACTATTCCTAAAAATATATATTCAGCTCTGACTTTGGTAAGTTAGCCTTCATTTGCCAGTCTTGTTTCATTCAGGATTGCTATTTGGGTATGAGTTTTCATGTAACAAGAGCTTTTCATCTTTCAGGGATACTGACTTTTTGTATTGTCTATAAGCTTGTAAGTACATTCCATGTAATGATGATGAATGGAATTATCTTTGCAAACATTTTTGTACATTTTTAGTGTGTTTTGACTGTAGAATGGGATCCTCACCTACCATAGTAAGCAGGGCAGGGCTGGGGGATGCATATAATTTTAGAGCACCTTTTCTAGCCCCTTTCTCACACTAGATAATGACTGCTCAGATACCTAAAGGGGCTGCTAAATCCAACTGTGAGGAGATACTCAATAGCTTAGGTCACTTGTGTGCAAGGTTGTGGCAATAGCTCCCAGTGTTGCTTTGTCATTTGTCTTTTGCCACAGGATTTTGAAGTAGGTAAAAGTGGTAAAATGGTATGGCTGCTTTTTTTAACTCTCTCACAAGTGAAATAGAGTTTCACAAAGCATCAGCTTCATACCCTCTTCAAAAGTCGTCAGAGACCAATGACAAGACAAATCAAGAATAGCTTCTGATGGCTCGAGATGCATTAGATAACCATGGCATTTTTGATGGCCAATCAAGCTCTAAATACTCCCCAACATCTGCTTCTGCTGCCAGTGGCTATTGTTCTTATTTGCCTATTATGCCTATTATGTTACTGTTCATGTGACAACTTCTTGGAGCCACAAGTGAGAGTTAGGTAAATCAAATACACACCAAAAGTAGAAAACAGCCTGGAAAAGGATTTAACAGCCCTCACACCAGAGGTATTAGTCTTCCCTGACTATCATACACCTCAGGAGAATTATTACAACCAAAGGAAGTGAATGAAGATTATACAAATGGAGAAATAACTTCCAGGGTTAGGAGTAATAGAAATTGTGAATTATTTTTGCCACACATGTATCCTACTCTTGTGCTTTATCCCCATTATATTCTGAGTATAAGAATAGTATCTGAATACTAGTGCTTCTTTGAGGACTCAACTCATGAATTCAAGTAGAATTGAGAGAGTAGCAGAGATAAAGTACTTTACTTCATTTCTTTTTCTATGTAACATTCTTCACCTATCCATTCTCCCATGAAAGTTTAACATTCTCTTTCACCTGTTCAGATTCTCTTTATTCTTTATTTCTCCTTTGAAAAATTTCTTCCAATATTTCAAAGATGCTCATTCTTCTTCATAAACTGTACTATATAAAGACATATTAACCAGGGGGTAAATAACTATACCTCACTGGACAAATTTAGATATGTACTTCAGGTCATTCTGAACCAAAAAGCCAAAAGTTCGGGGGTAAGGAGTATCAAGGGGACAAAGATGGATTTGAAGTTTTTCCTCAGTCACCAGAAATTCTACTCCAAGATCAGAAAGGCAAGAGAGCAGAATGGCTGAGCAGGATCTCCATGTCTAGGACTGTCTTTGGTCCCACTAGTCTTACTCTAAGAGCAAGGAACTATCCATCTTAATAAGGCTTAGTCAACAATGCACTGAGCAGAAGAGTGTTCAAAATAGAAGTTTCTTCCTGTCTATATTTAGGGCTGATTGAAAGAAAATAGATTAAGAAGGAGATAACTTTTTCAGTAGAAGGAGGCTCAGAGCTATTTAAATTGTAGACAGATCATTTCAGAACAGGTTCAATTAATGGCTAATACCACCACCTAGTGTTAAACATTCTTCCTGTCTTTTTATCTTCTATTTTAAGAAAATGACCATTCTTCATTTTGTGCAACCAAAAGTGTTAGTTATTTGGAAAGGGCTCAAACTCTGAGCAGGTGCACTTGGAAACAGAGCACTTAAGGCTAATTACTTACTGGACAATACTCTTAACATATGCTTGGAAAATAGCCTTTCCCACTATTCTGTGCTGGCTTGATCTGTTGGTGTATACAGAGAATTGTAGGAAGGATTAGAGGGTGGAGTAAGACAAGCCAGAGTTACTTTTGGTGGGGAGATGAAGAGAGGTGTGGAGATTCCTGTGTCCATTCCCTTCACTTCTACCCCTAAAAACCAAGAATAAAGACCAAAGACTTTTGCTTATCCTAACTCCGACTGATTCTAAGGTATCTAGGGTGTTAACTTGGTCTTCAAAGTTATTACTAGAAGAAATGGGTTCAATCTATACATCACTGAAAATTTTTCATTTCTCTCCACACGTGCCAGAAGTGAGATTCCCAAATCTCTTCTCAATTTTATAGCTCTAACATCTATGTCATATGGCCAAAATTCATGAAAAATTTCCCTATCAGTTATAATAAGAGCCCCTAAACATGGTTTTATTTATAATGAACTTGCTGCTTTTTTCTGGGTTTTCTCTACGTTTTGTTACAATTCAACAGTCATTTGTTCTGTTGCCTTTGATCTGTAATTAGGATATCCATGTTCTCCACAAGAAGGTCTTGAATAGAAATATCTCTCTTATCCAAATCTTACCTTTCCCTTTCTCCTCTTTCCTTTCACGAAACATCATTCAGCTACTCCTTTCTTCCTCTTTAAATGTCTTCTGTTCCCTCTGGTCCTTGAATAAGGATTTATATTTTATTTGTATGTATATACAATAATAAAATATTAGAGATGGAGGGGAGCTATGTTAAGTGGTATCATAGTTGTTGTCCAGTTGCTTCAAGTCATGTCTGACTCTTCATGATCCCATCTGGGATTTTCTTGGCAAAGTTATAAAAATGGTTTGCCATTTACTTCTCCAGCTCATTTTACATATGAAGAAACTGAGACAAATAGAGTTAAGTGACTTGTTCAGGATCATACAGCTAATGTCTGAGAATAAACCTGAACTCATGAAGATGAGTATTCCTGACTGCATGCCCAGTAATCTATTCACTGTGCCATCTAGCTGTCCCAATAGTATTAATTATTGTTACTAATACTTTACTAATCATTACTACTAATCGTTTCTGTTGTATTGCTATCTTATTGTATGGTCATATACCTATGACCTAAAAAAAAAAAAAAAGATTGTTTTGATCTTTCTGAAGATCGTATAATGAATTAAGTTTGGAAGGCTCTTATATCCAGATCAGCATGAGGGCACATTGAGTCCGCTGTCAACAAGACCATGAGTCCTACTTTGTGAATCATTGCTTCTCCTCTTCTGCTGTTACTATTGACACATATCCTTGTTTCTGGATTTCTGCTTTCACATCACAAACACATACACCACACACACAAACACACATACCTTTCACTTTTCCTGCTGCTTATACTACAATCAGTCTTTTCTCCTTCTAATCAAACTAGGTCATGTCTCTAAAGAAAGAAAAGACCTATCCTGGACCTCCACAGGGAAATATTTCCAAATTATTTGCAAAAATTTTTTATACTGTGTCTCTTTAATTTCTGCTTTAATTGATACAAAAGTCTAAAATGACTTTGGATGATTGAAAGAGGCTAAACTGGACCAAAAGAAGAGCTATTTCTATCATGTTTTAATACTCAAATGGTCAGAAATTATAAAGAAATGGAGTAAGAAAAAAGCACCACTCCATAGAAGTTGTCAGTTATACCTCTGCCTACTATACCTGGAGCAGTATTCTGATAGATTTTGATGGTGACTTCAAGAATAGCATGTGTGACATTAGCTCAAACAGAAGTGAGGAGATGCATTGGCTCTGCTCAGGAATTCTGTCAAGAGATTGTTAAACTAATAAGTACTCTGGGTGGCATTGCCTTTTCTGTTAATGTGTCACTGCATGAATGGTTTTTGAAATGAAAAGGGGGGCCTGCCATACAAAGCCTCCCCCAGACTGAGGATTTCAACGCAAGGATGAAAGGTAAAGTACTTTATTATTAAGCCTAATGATGATTCTGTCCATGGCGGCAAATAGAATTACATAAAGTGATGTGATTTGGATTGGAATTTAAACTAAGGTCATTCAGCCCTTCAGAAGAATGATTTTGAAGCTTAAGAGGCATAAAAATTATATAAATGACCCAGTACCTTCTATTCTGAATGACTTCACTACCCTTTACTATATTAGATAAATCTTTCATCTGACAATAACTGATTGTTACAAATGGCAAAGATCATATTACAATCAGTTGGAGTTTGAGCATTTTGTCTCAGAATTCTTTATTAGGATTTGCATGCTCTAAATTTAGGGGAAATTCTAGATTTGCTTGGGTTTTCTAGTTATCATCAAAGTACTCATTTTTGCTACATCAGTCTCTATGCCCATAATACATTTCACTTGGTTTAAATTTGGATGTCAAAGCTGTGAGACGAAAGATTTGAAGTGAAAAGAATTTACCAGTAGTTTTCCCATAATGCCATACTGAAGATTCTTTAAAGGACTCAGATTCCTAAAAGAGGTTCATTTATGTGAAGAATACTATAGTTTGTGGAGCCTGGTCAGTAGCATTCATATTTATAGACCAACGGCTCAATATAGAATATCCCTGAAATAAAAAATCAGTTGCATTTTTAAGAAAAGTCAGATTCTTTCACCGGAAATCTTTTGTATAAGCTCCATTTCTCTTAATTGTCTTTTAAAATTACATGTCTTACTAATGTTTAACATGATTATACATGTATATGTTTAACATGATTATACATGTATAACCTATATATAACTTATATAACATGTGTAACCAAAGTCACAGAGTCAGCAAATGTCTGAGGCCCAATTTTAACTCAGATCGTCCTAACTCTAGGCTCAGTACTTTTTCCAACTATGTAAGTTCCTACATAACATGCAAGATCCCTTCTAGCTCTAAATTTATGGTCCTATAAAGGTAAAATTTCAGAGACATGGGACCACTGAAATAGTATAAAAATCTAAAAGTCTAGAGCAGGAACGTTTTAAACAATCTGTTAAATTACCATTAAAAGACCTAGAAGTTCTCCTTATGATTAGCATTTTACATCAAAACAAAACTGATTGAATTATCCATGTAAAACAAAAAGTTCATTGGTACAAAAAAGAGATTTATTAGTTTTATATTCTTAGAGATCATTGAAATCATTAGGTCTCAATAGCATCTCTGTACAATAAAATGTTGTCATTGTTGTTTGTGAAGACCGAGTTAGCACCCTGGATACTTTAAAATCAGCCGGAGTCAGGATAACCAAAAGCCTTTGATCTTTATTCTTTGTCAAAGTGAGAGGAATGGACACAGGAATCTCCACACCTCTCTTCTTCGTCTCCAGCCCAGAAGTCACTCTGGCTTGTTTTACTCCATACTCTAATCCTTCCTACAATTCTCTGTATACACCAACAGATCAAGCCAACATAGAAAATGGGGCGGGCCATTTTCCAAGCATATGCTAATAGAGTATTGTCCAATAAGTAATTAGCCTTAAGTACCCGGCTGTACAAGTGCATCTGCTCAGTTTCAGCCCATTACAGTTGTTTGTTCTGTATTTTCATCAGAATGATGGTATCTTAACTTGTAAGTGAATTGGATTTGAGTGAGGCCTTTGCCTGTGCAAAGTCATCAACCCACTCTTTCCTCCAGACTCATCAGAGTCCAGTAGCAAGACAAGTTAAGTGACTGGAAATGGCTCTGGATGTAGTGGGAGACCTTGGCCTTTTTAAGTTAGGTCTTTTCCAGGTCTCAGTTTGTCTGAAACTACACTCATCCAGTAATTAAAGGCTAAGTTAAGAATGTAAGCAAAAAATAGTTCTAGTTCACCTTTACATAAGAATCTATCTAAGAGGAGATTCTTAGAATTTCTGGACAGAACAAAAACACTTGTTATTTACAGTCATCCAGAACCATCAAAACCCAAACTCTGAGCAAGTGAGGCTTGGGCTGGGATCTATTATTGGCCACTCTGTGAGCACCAGTGATTTGGATTTAAAGGCATAATCAAATAGCTGCATTTGAATGGTCTTTATCAAAGCTTGGTTTCCCCAAGGTATATTTCAAGAAATTGTAAATGAAAATTTCATAAGACAAAAAAGTTAATTACCCTAGTGTAGGGAACAAAATGAAACAGTGATAGAATCAATAAGAAAGAAAAAAAAAATCCAGCCCCCAAACATTGAGATAATTTGGGAAGTATAAGCAACCAAAGTTTATACTGCTTTGAACAGAGCATTCACATGAAAGGGGATAACTCTCTCACTTGGACAAAAGGAAAAGAAAAAGAGAAGGAAGAGGAGAAACAAGAAGAGGAAGAGGAGGAGCAAAACAAAATATAATGTTAGATCAACACTAATTTGCCAAAGTTTATAATATTCACACATCTGTGTGATTCCATCGAGTGGATATTTTCTCTATTATTAAGGCTTAGTAAATAATATATATTTTTACAATTCAATGAATCCATAACCTCATCAATGTAGGTAGCCCTCCAATGTTGAGTAATTCAACTCACCCCCAGAATCTCATCCTGTGTATCTCTAATGAACATATTCTCATTAGTCTCCATAAAAGATCCATCCATTTAGGTCTTTTAACATTATATCAGCACCAGTAAACTATGAGGTTCTCCATCTTGCTATTATTTAAAATATCTATATAGTGCTTTATGGGTCTGTGATTTCATTACATTACATTCCATTAGCACATTATTACACTCCATTAGCACAGATCACAATCCAATTATTTTTATTAATATCCACCCTTGGGGTGGATAACTGAGGAACAATTTGACCTATACAATTTATTAACAAAACAGGCATAATAAGCAGGTCAATGGACTGCCCAGTCAGTCCAAAAACCCTGAATAGAGTTAGACAGATTTTTATGTATTAAAAACAATTAATCAAATAAGACCAATTAACTAAAAGAAAAAATTAATTAGAATATGAAATTAGGTAATTTGCTTTCTAGTTGGAGGAAAGATGAGGGACTTTCCAAGTTGGTAAGGGGAGAGTAAACAGGCATAATTCCCTGAAATCAGAAAAAGACGTGTTCCATTCTCCTCCTCCCTCCCAAGTGTCTGTATACAGTCAGAGGAACATAGAAACAATAAGTGATTGACCAGGACTAGTTTTCAAATAAAATATATGAGTTGTATGTGATGTATAATTCTGAGAAAGCTTCTTGCATCAATCTTTGAATCTCACTGGGTTTCCTTAGTTAAGAATCTCTAAGCAACAGATAGAGATGATGCAGCTTCCCCTTTCAGGACTAGGTTCAAGCAATAAAGTTTTCTCACAATTCCCATAATTGATTAAAGTCTTATAAGACAGAAGTTGTACTAGACCCATAATTGAATAGAAAGAGATCTGAGTGAAAACCAGAAATGAGATACAGGATGGAGTCAATGTGGTTCACTCAGTTCCCACAATCTGATAGTCAACCACAGCTAGAACCTAAGTAATGTTCAGGAATTAATCCACCGTGTATTTCCATTTGGTTTGGAACCAATTACTATGTAAATATAATTATGACTTCAAATAGTGCATATTTAAATACAAAATCACTTTATGAGATTCTCTGCTTGCAGTAATTGAGACCTAACTCTATGGTCAATCTTCTGTGATAAGCTTTTCCACACTTACTTAAATTGGATTCTGGACAATAGATACAAATTCCACAAAATTAAAGACTTCATTTTGACAGAAACCTGCCAGAACTTGGGTCCAAGTAGTAGAGACTTTGAAAACCCAATATTCTTTCCACAGCATGATGAGGCATCATATCTGTCCCCTGAACCCAGATGGCTCTGGAGGGGAAAGTGAGGCAGGTGACCTTGTCCAGACCTCCCTCACTTAAATCCAATTCATTTGCATGTCATGGCAGCATCTCCCAAATGTAGCGATCCTCTTTGAGAATGAAGGCCAAATAACAACAAGTGGAAAATTTTAATTGAATATTCCATTAAGATACATATATATATATATATATATATATATATATATATATATATTCATCTCTACTTACATAGTCAGCGAGGTGGCACAATGGATAGAGAAACAGGTCTAAAATCAGGAAGTTCATCTTCCTGAGTGTAAAACTGCTCTCAGATACTTACTAGCTTTGTGACCCTGGACAAATCACTTAACTCTATTTATCTCAGTTTCCTCCTCTGTAAAATGAGCTGAAGAGGAAAATAACAAACCACTCCAGTATCTTTGCCAAGAAAACTCCATATGAGGTCACAAGTAATTGGACATGACTGAAACAACTGGGCAACGATAATGGACTAATACAAAGAGCATAATCATACCTGTCGATGCTAATTCCATCTTATACATAACATGTCTGAAAATAAAAAGGATATTGAATATATTTATACATAGTCATATACAAACACACATCATTCCTTCCTTGCTATAAGGTTTAATAATGTGTATATGTGTGTGCATCCATACATATACACATACGTTTACATATGTACAAACACATATGTATGTGCATTATGTAGAGAGAGAGTATATACACATATATATTTAAAAGTATATGTATATACGAGTACAGTTTTCCCAAGTTGGTAACTATACAGCGACAATAAATTATGTGTATATATATACATTAGGTGTGTGTGTATATATATATATATATATATACACACACACCTAATGTATATATATATAATTATTACCCTGCAGTAAAGTTCACTAACCATATACACACATATACATATATATTGAGAAGATTTATAATGTATGTGTGTATAGATACATATTCTTACATATACACATACATGTGTGTATACACACACACAAATGCAGTCTTGCTAAGCTAATGACTATAATCAAGGTATCATAGGCAAAGAATGGACAAAAAGATTCAGTCGGGTGTTTTTTTTTTTAAATCAGATACATTTCCAAGGAAACTTTCATAAAATTTTCTTATTTTATATTGATCTTTTAAGAGCTAAAAGGTTTTAATCAAGTTGACCTTTGCCAAAATTTTTTGCTAAGGAATAAGTGATAAAGAAAGGTGAAATTGGTGGACTTTACTTTTGTTATGGCTATACAACATTCACATCACCAATTAGAAAACAAGGATTTCCCTGTTTCTGTCACTTTATCCATAAAAGAAATTCAACCAGATGGCCTCTGACATCCCTTCCATCCCTAAATCAGTGATCCTATGTTCCTAAGACAAGAACATTAATTTGCTTATTCAATGGTTGGTAATAAGTAACATAATTGCTACTCTCCACATCTCTTAGTTAGCAACTTTTTGACTTTTCTTGGGGTAGGTTCTACTATTTTTTTAATTTAGAACACAATGGCAATGCTTGAGATTTCCATCTCAGTTCCTGTGATGACTAGAAAACCTCTAAAGTATAGCTTCTTCGTTATTATGCATTAAATTCAGCCAAGCAAAATAAAAAATGACTACAAGATCAAGTCTTTGCTTTAAATGCACTTCTTCCTCCAAATAAAAACTACTTTATTGGCTCAAACTTTTACTTGGAGTTAGAAAAATATTCTTTAACTCAAATTAATTCTAAATTGTAATCCTATATTCCTCAATTCCAAACAATTTCAAAAGCTGCTTTTTAACATGGTTATGTGGGTCTGAGATTCTTTGATTTTCTGACACTTGATATACCTCTGATTCTTTTTCATATTTCCAAGTAAAGAGATTTTACCAAGTTGCACCTTTGTATATCCTAATGTTTAACCATTAATAAAAGTCAGTTTTTATTCCACTGAGATGAGAACCAGAACTAGAAAAGATGCTGAGATTATCTATGCACTGCTATCAGGACTCTATGTGGGAAGTTAGCATCAATATGAAACCAGTTTGAGGGTACCTTAAAATACAAGTACATGATGTAATTTGCCAGTCAGCAACAGTCCAGCCAAAATTGGTTTTAATTGGTAAACTGATTAGCCTGATTTAATTGATAAACTAGCCAAAAATTTAGCCAATCAAAAGATGCCTAGGAATACTGCAGGGTGTTAGACCTCATCACTTTCCCCTCTGGGATTAAAAATTTAAGAAGAAAACCAAGACAGTAACCCAAAGATTAAAAGGTTGCCATTCTGGAAAAGTTCAGATGGAAGTAGACAATGAATCTAGTGAATCTAAGCCTCTTGAGAACAAGGACTGTTTCACTTTTATATCCCTAACAACCAGCACAGTACCCGGCACATAGTGAGCATTTAATAAAAGCTTGTGGATTATTTTATTGATGAATAGACTGATTTAGAAGCCAGACCTGAGACTTATAGCTACAGTCAATGCATATTTTAATAGAATAGTACTTGTTAATTCCTAATATGATTAAGGCTTTAACTATACATTCAAAAAGACTTTTTTGGTGTAAGAGGGAGTCAAGATGTCAGAGGGAGGAGTAAGAAGAAAAATTGAATCTAGCTCAGCATTACCCTTTCTCCACCATGATCTAAAAATCACATCACTCTGAATTCTGTTCAGAAAAATCAAGGAAAAAGTCATGAGTTAACTGTCTAGCCTAGGTCAACTTAGAGAGATATACAGAGTAGTCTGCAGATCAGGAAGACATGAACAGAGTCTGGACAAAAGTATAGTTGGTGAAGAGTACTCTATTGCATAGAGATAAAAAGAGAGATAAAAAAAGATATAAGGCACAAAGTTACAGGGAAGAAAGAGATCTCAGGAAATGAAGGAAGGAAGGAAGGAGTGCCACCTGGAAATTCTGTAACCTCTCAGTTCTGGGTCACAGATTCAGAATGGAAAGGAGTGGTTAAAAGTATGGGACCTATCGGTGTACTGTTAAAAAAAAAAAAAAAAACAATAAAAAGACATAAAAAAGAGAATTAACAATTTGGAGGAAACAGTACAAAATCTTACTGAAGAAAATGACTCGTAAGCCAAAAGGGAGGTAATGACATCATGAGAAATCAAGAAATAATAAAATTAAATCAAAAGTCTAACAGGAGGCAGAGAAGGAAAGGATGAAATGTAAAATATCTCATAGAAAAAAATTTTAAAATATGTGAAATGAAAGGTGGACAAGCTATGAAAATAATGTATAAAATTTATAATATAGGTTTTTTTAGAAATTTGTGGCTTTATATTGAATCCTCTCTAATGTTCTCTGTGTACATGATAACTTTTCTTCTTTTGTATTTAAGTTTAAATAAATTTTAAAAAGAAAATATATGTAAAATTGATAGAGGAGAAATAGCTTAAGAATTACTGAACTACTTGAAAGTTATGAAAAAATCCTAAATATAATATTTCAAGAAACCACAAAAGAAAACTGGCCAGATCTCTCAGAACTAGAAGACAAAGTAGAAATTGAAAAAAATCACTAGTTATCACCTGAAAGTAACCCCTAGGTGAAAATTTCTTGGATCATTGTGACCAAAATCCAGAGTTACCAGGTCAAGAGGAGAAAATCATTGAAAGAAGCCAGAAAGAAAGAATTCAAGTATTGAAAAGCTACAGTCAGGCTCACACAAAATTTAACTGCCTCAGTTATAAAGCAGCAGAGACATTGGGATATTATATTCCATAAGGCAAAGAATCTAAGTTTTCAAGTAATGATAACCTATTCAGCAAAACTTAGTATAATCCTACAGGAGAAGAAATGAATCTTTAATGAAACAGAACTTCCAAGAATTTCTGAAGAAAAGAGCAGAGCTGTATAAAAAATTTCACATACAAATGCAAGTTAAGAGAAGTACAAAAAGGTAAACATGAGCAAGAAATCATAAGGAACTAAATGAGATTAATTTTTTACATTCACATATGGGAAGACTATATATATATATAACCCAATCAGAAGATTAGCATCAGCAGAGGTGTAATTAGAGGACCTTGTGGTTTCAGTGTGTTTGACTTTTCTCAAAAGAATAATGGAAGGGTATGGAAGAAAAATGCACTGAAAAATGGGGAAAGTAAAAGAAAGAAAGAAGTATCTCACATAAATGGGGCACCCAAAAAATGGGGGTTTTCTACAAAGGAAGAGACATTGGGGGAGAGTGATTAACACTTGAACCTTATTCTTATCTGAACTGGTTAAAGAAGAAAAGAAAACAAATACACATAAGAGTATATACAGTACTCTTATGTAACAGGGAAATAAAAGAAGGGTAGGTTAAGGAAGAGGGCAAATAAAAGAGAGAGTAGATTAAGGGTAGTGGTATTCAGAAGCAAAACAAATTTTTGAGAAAGAACATGATAAAAAAGGAGGAAAATAGATATAAAAGAATAATATGGAAAGAAATACAATTAGCAATCCTAACTGTGAATGGGAATGGAATGAACTCACCTGTATAATGAAAAAAGATAGCAATGTGGATTAGAAACAAATTCAACTATTTGTTATTTACCAAAAATATATATATTTTAAACAGAAGATACACACAGAAGTAAAATAAGAAACTAGAATAAACCTATTAACAAGCTTCAGATAAAATAAAAATTCAAATGTAATAGTCATGACCTCAGAGAAAGCAAAAGGAAAAATTGATCTAATTAAAAGAAAAAAGCAGGAAAATATCATTTTGCTAAAAGATATCATAAACAATGAATTAAAATAAATTTTGAATATATATCTATGAATCAAATGATATAATATCTGAATTCTTGAATGGAATGTTGGATGAACTAAAGGAGAAAATAGGAATTAAAACTATAATAGTGGTAAGTCCCAATTTATCCCTTTCAGAACTAGATAAATTTAATCACAAATTAAACAAGAAAAAGTTAAAGAGGTAAAGAAAGGAGGATGATTCTGGGAAGATGGAGGAGTAGGTCAGTAAATTTCCCCCCACAAACAGAGAAAATTTGTGCCTTAGGGAAGAAAGGAATTTGTGACCAGAGAAGAATGGAGCTCATTATTGAACACCAAATAGATAATTTTGATTATATTAAGTTAAAAAGGTTTTGTACAAACAAAATTAATGCAGACAAGATTAGAAGGGAAGCAATAAATTGGAAAACATTTTTATATTGAAGAGTTCTGATAAAGGTCTCATTTCTAAAATAAATAGATAATTGACTCAAATTTATAAGAATTCAAGCTATTCTCCAATTGATAAATGGTCAAATGATATGAAGAGATAATTTTCAGATAAAGAAATTGAACCATTTCTAGTCATATGAAAATGACGTTTATTATAACCATCACTATTCAATATTGCACTAAAAATGCTAGCTATAGCAATAAGTCAAGAAAAATGAGTTAAAGGAATAAAGGAATAATAATAATAAAGGAATATGAAAGTTAAAGGAATACATAATAAAGAGAGAACAAAAGTATCACTTTTTGCTGATGGTATGACTTCCCAGAGAATCCTTGAAGATCAACTTTAAAAACAAGTTATAGTTGTTGGTGGATTTGTGAATGAATCCAACCATTCTGGAGAGCAATCTGGAATTATGCCCAAAAAGTTATCAAACTGTATATACACTTTGATCCAGCAGTGCTACTACTGGGCTTAAATCCCAAAGAGATACTAAAGAAGGGAAAGGGACCTGTATGCGCCAAAATGTTTGTGGCGGCCCTTCGTGTAGTAGCCAAAAGCTGGAAACTGAGTGGATACCCATCAATTGGAGAATGGTTGGGTAAATGTTGGGTTTAATTGGGTATGAATGTTATGGAATATTATTGTTCTGTAAGAAATGACCAGCAGGATGATTACAGAGAGGCTTGGAGAAACTTACATGAACTGATGCTGAGTGAAATGAGCAGAACCAGGAGATCATTATATACTTCAACAACAATACTGTATGAAGATGTTCTGATGGAAGTGGATTTCTTTGACAAAGAGACCTAATTCAGTTTCAGTTGATCAATGATGGACACAAGCAGCTACACCCAAAGAAGGAACACTGGGAAATGAAGAAAGAAAGAAAGGAAGAAAGGAAGAAAGAAAGAAAGAAAGAAAGAAAGAAAGGAACGAAGGAAGGAAGGAAGGAAGGAAGGAAGGAAGGAAGGAAGGAAGAAAGGAAGAAAGGAAGAAAGGAAGAAAAAAGAAAGGAAGGAAGGAAGGAAGGAAGGAAGGAAGGAAGGAAGGAAGAAATGAAGAAAGGAAGAAAGGAAGAAAGGAAGAAAGGAAGAAAGGAAGAAAGGAAGAAAGGAAGAAAGGAAGAAAGGAAGAAAGGAAGAAAGGAAGAAAGAAAGAAAGAAAGAAAGAAAGAAAGAAAGAAAGAAAGAAAGAAAGAAAAAAATTGGGAAAGAATCTGGTAAAAACTAGGTATAGGCTATCAGCTCAAACCATATAGCAACATAAGTTTCAAAAGGTTGATGATTTAAATATAAAGAGTGATATTGATGAGGTTTGTAGCCCCTCAATTCCTGGTGGTGATGAGATTAGTGACAATAAGAGAGCTGTTAAAATCCCCTTTCAGTGGGCCACGGGTTTAAAGTGAAAGAATTCACTTATACCAAACTATTTATTGCAAAATCAAAGTTTATTGTTGGATAGAAACCAGTTTGCTAAGAGACTGACTTCTATAGTGGCAAAGACCTATTGGGGAAATGGAATCTGGTGCTGAGAATGCCTTATCAGCAGGCAGAGAATCCTAGCAAATTGCTTGGGCCTCTGCAAAGAGTGAGTACAGATATTGCCTTTGTAAGAAGTCTTGAGCTTCAGGAAGCCAAGGTTCCCAGGCTTAAATGTTTATCAGTTTCCAGCCCAGATCTCCTATTGGAATTAACAACACTTAAAAGGGGTGTTTTTTGACCAGGATTTCTAATTGAATCAAAGCTCTGGTATCCCCGAAAGATAACTTATCTGGGGGGGATATGCCTTCCCAGAAAGGACTGAAACTCCAAAAGGGATCACAGATCAAAAGGAAATACAGTTTCAGAGTGATTATCTTAAAGGGAACACAGCCTCAGTAAAGGGAACAGTTTCCCTCCCTCTTCAATATCATAAACAAATTAATATAGCATGCAAGAAATTATCCATCAAATTTATGTATATAAGGGTTCATAGGAAGTAATGTGGAAGATTTTTATTACAATTTCTTTATTACAAGAATTTTTTGTAGAAAAAAAGCCAATGCAGTTAAAATTATAAGAGAAGTAACTTAGTGGGGAAAATCTTTGCAACATGTTACTCTGATCATTTCTAAGATATATAGGGAACTAAGTCAAATTTACAAAAATGAGATATTTCCCTATTTATAAATGATCACAGGATATGAATAGATTATTTTTTAAAGAAATCCAATCCTCCAAAATCTATAAAGAAATAGGGAGAGGGAATAGGAAAGGGGGATTGTAGATTTATGGCAGTGGGACAAGAAAGTTCTTAAAAAGCAGACGCTTAAAACAGAAGTTTATAGGGCTTCTGAGTACTCAGAATAGCCTAAAACCTTAAGTATTCACTTATTCATTTTCGCAGCAAACATTTATTAAGCCTCTACCACAAGCCTAATATTGTGCAAAGTACTGGGAATACAAAGACAAAAACTACTTTCAGGAATCAGAAAAGGCCTTCTTAAAGAAGTAGCACTTAACTAATCTTTGAAAAAAGCTGGAAGTGTTAAGAGATGGAATTGAGGAGGAAAAGCATTTTTAACTCTCCTCCATGAAAATCCTTTTAATTTATATTACATTTACTGCCTTTATTTGTCTCCTATTCATTCTCCCCTACCTCCCTTTCCATGGGTTTTTTAGGACCAGATTTAACTTGTTAAAACATGGTGGCACAGAGGCCATGTGATCAACAAAATAAAGAACTAGATATTTTCTCTGATTCCCTTGCCTCTCAGACTTCCACCAAAACAGAAATTATATGCCAAAGATAAAACAGCGTCAGCTGCCTCCATGATTTAAAACACTCAGAATGTAAAAGAAGGTTTTTAAAAAATTAACTGTTTTCTTGCACTGAGCTCATTCAGCACCCCTTGTCTATCTCCCACCTCCTACACCAGCAGCTGCACTTGCTCACAATAAAATGGAACTCCACACCCCAATTCTTCCTCCCTCTCTCTAGTGCCATAGAGATTGTGGCTCTAGGATGCAGAGGTTTGCTGCCCAGACAGTGACAGATAGCCATTGCCAGCATCCCGGCAGGTTCTGGGACTCCACAGCCAGAATCATGGTGGACAGCAGTTTCTGCTACAAAAGATCTTTCCAAGAAAACCAAGAATAGAGGGAATGGATCAGGATATGCATCTGGTCTTGAAATAAAGCTTAACACCAAACCTCAGATACATCTCACCCTAAAGCCATGGAGATTCGAACTACAAAAATCAGAAAGCATCAAGATGCTCTGAACTGCCAATGCTGACCATAGGGAGTGGAACAAGATACTAGAAAAGATTTCCATATATTGGAGAGCCATGTGCATTCCTAGAGGTAGCTAGTTCTAAATAGAGAGCCAGGCGGAATCAGAAAAACCTGAGAAAAAACTTTCGCCTTGGAAACTCACTAGCTATGTAACCCTTTGCCTTAATCCACTGGAGAAGTAAATTCCATACCATTCCAGTATCTTTGCCAAGAAAATCCCATACAGGGCCATGAAGAGTCAGATATAATTGAATCACTGAACAACAACCATGTGGCATTCCACTAAATCTGAGGGAAAGATCTCAGCATCCAGCTGGAGCCAGTTTTTTCCATTCAAAAGTCATTTAGGGAAAAAATCTAGGATAGTAAATCATTTCTGGTATGGGAGAAGGTTGTGATGCTTTGAGATTCATCTCCTAGGAAAGCTACTATCAGAGGAGAAGAAGTCAAAAAGTAATTTTAGTCAATAAGGGAAAATAAGAGGAGAAAAGATTGAAATTACCAAGGATTTAAGGGTAGAGAAAACAAAGACCTTGAACATTAGCATATAAATCTATGGAGATAATGATAACAACAAAAACAAATATGGTTTCCAGATCTAGCAAAAAGAAAATATTCTAAAGCTTGATGAGATACCAGCTTATATGGAATGTGAGAAGAATATGGAACCACAGCATGATGTTCTGAGAGGTTGAAAAAAGAAATAATAATTATGAAAGCAGAATTCATGGCCTGCATGGCAAAAATAATGGGCAACATAGAAAATGGCAAGCCTCACCAAAAAAATTAAAAAGAGAAAAATAGCTTGCTTATGCAAATCATGGAAATGAAGGCCACTATAGAAGAAGAGAAGCAAAAAATAATAATATTTAAAGGAAAATACACTCACTATTCAAGCAAAACATAATGTTATCTCAAAGACAAAATGCAGAGAGACAACACAAAGGTCATAGGTCTTACAAAAGAACATTTAAGGACAAATAGTCTTAACACCACAATGTAAAAAATAATTATAAAAGAATTGCCCAGAACTTCTGAATAAAGAAAATGAAATACCAATTGAAAAAATTCATAGATCATCTACCAAAAAAAGTTTCAAACACCAAAATATGGTTAAATTTAGTACTCCAATTCAGAAATGAGTTCTGCAAACCATCAGGAATTAAAATTGAAAGGAAATTTGAATAACATAAGACTATCCTACACCCACAAGAAGATGCAGGAGGGAATGAAACAGTGTATTCAGAACAGTAAGGGAGCTCAGGAAACAGCCCAGGATCACCTACTTTGCAAATCTGAGCTTAATCATATGAAAAAATACGGATGCTCAATAACAGAGGTGTTTGAAGCATTTTTATAACAAAACCAGACCTGAAGAGATAATTTGCTTTGTAAACACTCAAGACAACAGGAAATTCTCACTTCTAATGGATTCATGGGAAAATTCTATTAAACTGTTCAAAAACATTTAATACTCAAACTTTAGAAATTAATTTTTAAAATTGGCAAAGTCCCAACAGAATCCTTTTATGAGACAAATGTAGTCCTAATACCTAAAGCAGGGGAGGACAAAACAGAAGAAAAATTATTAGCCAATATCATTAATGAACATCGACTCAATATTTTAAAATAAAATCCAGTCAAATTACAGTTCTTTTTCAAGAAATCGATTGTTGTGATCAAGTGGAATTTATACCAGACATACAAGTGTTACCTCAGTCTCAAAGCTCATTATTATGGACTTTCTTCTCATTGGTGAATATGAAAACTCACCAACACAGTGAAATGTACAAGAGTGGGAAAAAGGAGTTCTTTTCTGTTTTCTTTCAGTTATCTTCCAGTTCTCTTTCAAGTTTTGAGTCATTTTGAGCCTTACAGTACTCTAAGCTCTTCTAGCTTCAAAAAAGCAAGATGGACAAGACTAATGGTACTTCAGTTTGCTGAAGGAAAAGACTCTAGAAAGACATGAGAGGAACTGGCAGTCTCCATCACAGTCCAATCCCCAGCTTGCTCCATTAAAGACTTCACACAATTTCCCCTTAGATAAGATTTAGGGCTCTCAGTTGAGCTGAGTTCCCTTGCCTCCAAAGGGAATGCTCCTTCACTCTATATGATTTAGTAAATATTCTCCTATAAATATCTTCTCTGACTTCTCTTTTATTATAAATTTTGATAAAATTTGGATTTTTTTTATTGCTATATGTGTTTATTGTAGAACTGGTATTTAGTGGGAAAGAGATTAAGCCTTAAATATAAAGTTTGGAGTCCTCTTTTCCCCCCAATAATGAAACAGTGAATCTAACAGAAGTTAGATTGAACCTGAAATTCACATTTCTAAGACTAATAATATTTAAGGAAAAAAGATAATATTTAAGGAAAAAGTATCTCTTCTCTCCAAGGAGAGCAGAGTGGTGGCTGCTGACCCCAATTTGCTGCTTCCCCTTTTGGCAAGAATTAAAGTCTCTCATGGAGAAAGGTAGGGGAAGAAAACATGTCTATTCTGCCCCCTTTTGAACCCCATATGACACTACCCAAAGATATAGTCAAAGAAAACAGTACTCACAACATGTGGTGGGACTTGTTACACAAGAATTATTCAACTTTAGAAAAACAAATATCATATTAAAAACAAAACATACCAAACCACAGGACCATCTCAACAGATACCTCCCCACTAAAAAAAAGCCTTTGCTTTTATATGCTTAAAAAAGGAAGCTACAAAGTATAAATATAGAGGGACCTTTATTAATATTACAAAACACACCTATCTAAAACCAAAAGCAAACATAGAACCTTTCCCAATAAGTACAGGAATGAAGTAAGTATTCCCATTCTCCTCACTATTGTTTGAAATAGTTCTGGAAATGCTAGCAACAGTAATGAAATAAAAGAAAGAAATTAAAAGTATAAAGAGGAGGTAAAACTATAACTATAACTAGTTGATGATATGATGGAGTACTTGGAAAATCCTAGAGAATCAATAAAGATACTGAGATCATTGATAGCTCCAATAAAATTGCAAGCTACAAAATAAACCCTCAAAAATTGACAGTATTTCCATATAATTATTAATAATAATAACTAACATTTATATAGCACTTCCTATGTGCCAAATACTTTACATATATTATCTCATTTGAGCTCTATAATCACTCTAGTAGATAGTGCTGTTATTACCTTAATTATACAGATGAGGAAATTGAGACAAACAAAAGTTAAGATGTCTTAAAATCACAGAGTTAATAGATTTGAATTCAGGAGTTTCTTACTCCAGGCCTAGCACTCTATTTACTGTGCAATCTACCTGCCTCTATGAAACCAAAAAGTAAAAAAAGAAAGGAAAATCCCAACCCAAAGGACTATAAAATGCATAAAATAGCAGGGGATCAACCTACTAACGATACAAAAGATTTATATAGATTCAATTACAAAGTTCTCCTTAAAGAATAAAAAAAAAAACCAACCTCAAAATAATTGGAGGAATATGCAATGCTCATGGCTAGCCTGTGCCAATCTAATAAAAATGACAATGCTTTTAAACTAATTTTCATTTTTGATGCTATGCCAATCAAATTACCAAGAGAATACTTTATATAATTCAATAAAATAGTAACAAAATTCATTAGGAAAAACAAAAGATCTAACATATCAAGAGGAGAATTAAAAAGAAATAAGAATGAATAGAAAGTAATCCTTCCAGACTTGAAACTATATTATGAAGCATATATCATTAAGAATATCTGGTTCTAACTAAAAAATAGAGATAGGTCAATGGAACATTCTAGACAAGGGAGAATCAGAAAAAAAAATAGAATTCAAAACCTGAATTTGATATATAAAAAAACAAATTATCTAGGAAAAATCTCCTCACTTAATCAAAATTGTTGGGAAAATTAAAAAGCAGTCTGGCAAAAACTAGATTTAGAACAGCACTTTACACTATATTCCACAATTCATTATAAATAACTATAAAAAAAAAAAAAGAAAAAGGGACTACCTTTTATTTCTTATCTCTCAATCTCTTTTTTAGCCAAAAAACAGATTGAGAGATTAGAAATAAAAAGTTGTCCCATTTTCTTTTTTTTTTTTTTTAACCATAGGGTCCTTTTGATATTGGCTCTGTTTTTGCCCTTTCCATCAATGTTGCCTCTCCTCTTCCCTGTGTGGATTATTTTATGGATACTATATTAAAAAGAAGTATATATTATCAGAATTAATATTTCATTATAAAGATTGTGTGCAGAAAAGTATATTTTCAGCAATCTCATGAGAGATTAATTTTGGATGGACCCCCCCCTCCTCCGTTTCCCATAGGTTCAACATTTTTCTGGCTATTTTCTAGACACATTAACCCTCCAAAAGTTGAGGGTTGATTGTATCAACTGGATCAAAAGCCAGAATCCTACAATATGTTGTTTACAGTAAACACATTGAAAGCAGAGTGATACATACAGAGTAAAGGTAAAAGGCTGAAGCAGAATCTATTATGCATCAGGTGAAGTAAAAAAAAAAAAACCAGGGGTAGCCATCCTTATCTCAGATTAAGCAAAAGCAAAATTTGATCTAATTAAAAGAAATAAGGAAGGAAACTATATCTTGCTAAAGGGTAGCATAGACAATGAAGCAATATCAATACTAAACATATATGTAACAAGTGGTATAGCATATAAATTCCTAAAGGAGAAGTTTAGAGAGTTGCAAGAAGAAACAGATAGCAAAACTGTAATAGTGGGAGATCCAACCTTGCACTCTCAGAATTTAGATAAATCAAACCACAAAACAAATAAGAAAGTTAAAGAGGTAAATAGAATATTAGAAAAGTTAGGTATGATAGATCTTTGGAGAAAACTGAATAGAGACAGAAAGGAATATACTTTCTTCTCAGTAGTTCATGGAACCTATACAAAAATTGACTATATATTAGAAAATAAACATTATGTCCTAAATTAAATTAAATGCAAAAAGGCAAAAATAGTAAATGCATTCTTTTCAGATCACAATGCAATAAAAACTACATTCAACAAAAAGCTAGGGGTAAATAGACCAAAAAGCAATTGGAAACTAAATAATCTCATCCTAAAGAATGAATGGGTAAAACAACAAATCATAGACACAATTAATAATTTCACCCAAGAGAAATAACAACAATGAGACAACATACTAAAATTTGTGGGATGCAGCCAAAGCTGTAATAAGGGGAAAATTTATATCTCTAGAGGCTTCTCTAGAAGTTTATATCTCTAGAGGCTTGAATAAAATAGAGAAAGAGAAGATCAATCAATTGGGCTTGCAACTTAAAAAGTTAGAAAAAGAGAAATATAAAAACTCCCAATCAAATACTAAATGAAATTTTAAAATTAAAAGGAGAAATTGATAAAATTAAAAGTAAAAAAAAAACTATTGAATTAATAAATAAAACTAAGAGTTGGTTTTATGAAATAACCAACAAAATAGATAAACCTTTGGTAAATATGATTAGAAAAAGGAAAAAGGAAAATCAAATTGTTAGTCTTAAAAATGAAAAGGGAGAACTTTCCACCAATGAAGAAGAAATTAGAGCAATTATTAGGAGTTACTTTGCCCAATTTTATGCCAATAAATTTGATAACCTAAATGAAATGGATGGCTACCTTCAAAAATATAGACTACCCAGATTAACAGAGGAAAAAGTAAATTGCTTAAATAGTCCCATTTTACAAAAATAAATAGAACAACCTATTAATCAACTCCCTAAGAAAAAAATCCCCAGGACCAAATGGATTTACATGTGAATTCTACCAAACATTTAAAGAACAATTAACTCCAATGTTATATAAACTATTTGAAAAAATAGGGAATGAAGAACTCCTGCCAAATTCCTTTTATGACACAAACATGGGACTGATACCTAAACCAGGTAGGTTGAAAACAAACAAAAAAAAAAATTATAGACCAATCTCCCTAATGAATATTGATGTAAAAATCTTAAATAAAATATTAGCAAAAAGATTATAGAAAATCATCCCCAGGATAATACATCATGACCAAGTAGGATTTATACCAGGAATGCAGGGCTGGTTCAATATTAGGAAAACTGCTAGCATAATTGACTATATCAATAACCAAATTAACAAAAACCATATGATCATCTCAATAGATGCAGAAAAAGCATTTGACAAAATACAACATCCATAAAACACTTGAGAGTATAGGAATAAATGGACTTTTCCTTAAAATAGTCAATAGCATCTATTTAAAACCATCAGTAAGCATCATATGAAATGGGGATAAACTGAAACCATTCCCAATAAGATCAGGAGTGAAATAACGTTGCCCACTATCACCATTACTATTCAATATTGTATTAGAAATGCTAGCTTTATCAATAAGAGTTGAGAAAGAGATTAGTAATTATAGTAGGTAGAGTAGAGTAGAATAGGAAATAGAGTAGGAATTAGAGAGAAAAGGAATTAAAGTAGGTAATGAGGAAACCAAATTATCACTCTTTGCAGATGATATGATGGTATATTTAGAGAACCCTAGAGATTCTACTTTTTAAAAAGCTATTAGAAATAATCTACAACTTTAGCAATGTTGCAGGATACAAAATAAACCCAAATAAATCATCAGCATTCTTATACATTACTAAATCCAACAGCTAGAGATACAAAGAGAAATTCCACTTAAAGTAACTGCAGATAGTATAAAATATTTGGGAATCTATCTTCCATCGGAAAATCAGGAACTATATGAGTAAAACTATAAAACACTTTCCACACAAATAAAGTCAGATCTAACCAATTGGAAAAATATTAAGTGCTCTTGGATAGGTTGAACAAATATAATAAAGATGACAATACTACCTAAACTAATCTATTTATTTAGTACTATACCAATCAAACTCCCAAGAAACTGTTTTAATGATCTAGAAAAAATAACAACAAAATTCATCTGGAAGAACAAAAAGTCAAGACTTTCAAGGGAACTAATGAAAAAAAAATCAAATGAAAGTGGTCTAGCTGTACCACATCTAAAACTATAGTATAAAGCAGCAGTCACCAAAACCATTTAGTATTGGCTAAGAAATAGACTAGTTGATCAGTGGAACAGGTTAAGTTTAAAGGACAAAATAGTCAATAACTAGTGTTTGGCAAATCCAAAGACCCCAGCTTTTGGGATAAGAATTCACTGTTTGACAAAAACTGCTGGGAAAATTGGAAATTAGTATGGTAGAAACTAGGCATTGATCCACACTTAACACCATACACCAAGATAAGGTCAAAATGGGTTCATGATCTAGTCATAAAGAATGAGATTATAAATAAATTAGAAGAACATAGCAAAGTTTACTTCCCAAACCTGTGGAGGAGGAAAGAATTTATGACCAAAGAAGAACTACAGATCATTATTGATCACAAAATACAAATTTTTGATTATATCAGATTGAAAGGTTTTTGTATGAACAAAACTAATGCAGACAAGATTGGAAGGGAAGCAATAAACTGGTAAAACATTTTTGCAGTCAAAGGTTCTGATAAAGGTCTCATTTCCAAAATATATAGAGAATTGATTCTAATTTATAAAAAATCAAGCCATTTTCCAATTGGTAAATGGTCAAAGGATATGAACAGACAATTTTCACATGATGAAATTGAAACTATTTCTATCCATATGAAAAGATGCTCCAAGTCATTATTAATCAGAGAAATGCAAATGAAGACAACTCTGAGATACCACTATATACGTGTTAGATTGGCTAGAATGACAGGAAAAGATAATGTGGAATGTTGGAGGGGATGTGGGAAAACTGGGACACTGATACATTGTTGGTGGAATTATGAATACATCCAGCCATTCTGGGGAGCGATTTGGAACTATGCTCAAAAAGTTATCAAACTGTGCATACTCTTTGACCCAGCAGTGTTACTACTGAGCTTATATCCCAAAGAGACACTAAAGAAGGGAAAGGAACCTGTATGTGCAAGAATGTTTGTGGCAGCCCCGTTTATAGTGGCCAGAAACTGGAAATTTTTTTTTTTAATTTTGAAAAAAATTTCTTTACCACTTTATCCCTTGCACTCACTTTTGTTCCAACTTTTTCCCCTCCCTCCTTCCCCCCCTCCCCCAGATGGCAAGCAGTCCTATACATGTTAAATATGCTATTATAGATACAATATATGTGTGTAGAATCGAACAGTTCTCTTGTTGCACAGGAAGAATTGGATTCAGAAGGTAAAAATAACCCAGGAAGAAAAACAAAAATGCAAACAGTTTACATTCATTTCCCAGTGTTCTTTCTTTGAGTGTAGCTACTTCTGTCCATCATTGATTAATTGGAATTCAATTAGATCTTCTCTTTGTCGAAGAAATCCACTTCCATCAGAATACATCCTCATACAGTATCATTGTTGAAGTATATAATGATCTCCTGGTTCTGCTCATTTCACTTAGGATCAACAGAAACTGGAAATTGAATGGATGCCCATCAATTGGCGAATGGCTGAATAAATTATGGTATATGAATATTATGGAATATTATTGTTCTGTAAGAAATGACCAGCAGGATGATTTGAGAAAGGCCTGGAGAGATTTACATGAACTGATGCTGAGCAAAATGAACAGAACCAGGAGATCATTATATACTTCAACAACAAGACTATATGATGATCAATTCTGATAGACGTGGCCATCCCCAGCAATGAGATGAACTAAATCAGTTCCAATAGAGCAGTAATGAATAGAACTAGCTACACCCAGCGAAAGAACACTGGGAAATGACTGTGAACCACAACATAGCATTTCCACTCCTTCTGTTTTTGTCCACTTGCATTTTTTATTTCCTTCTCAGGTTATTTTTACCTTATTTCTAATTCCTATTTTTCTTGTGCAGCAAAATAACTGTATGGACAAGTATACATATATTGTATTTAACATATACTTTAACATATTCAACATGTATTGGTCTATCTGCCATCTAATGGAGGGGGTTGGGGGAAGGAGGGGAAAAGTTGGAACAGAAGGTTTTGTAAGGGTCAGTGCTGAAAAAATTACCCATGCATATATCTTATAAATAAAAAGCTATAATAAAAAAAAAAAAAAAGACTCTCCATGGGCAACACCTATATTAACTGAGACAACAATATGGTAATAAAGAAACTTTAAAAAAAAAGAAGTATAGAAGAGATAACATTTGCAGAATGTTTAAATTCTTCTATAACTTCATTTTAAGCACAGCCTAATCCACTTCTGGCTTTAATTTGCTGGGTTCAATTTTTGTTATCATGGTTGTACTAACTTTCCTTTAATCACAGAATTTAGAGAAAAATTTGCATATAATTTAATTTTGTATCTGGTTTCATCAAAGTAAGCTTGTAGAATCACAAAATCACAGATTTGAGACTTGCAAGATTTTATAGAGATCCAAATGCATTAGTTTTAAAGATTTTTTAAAATTAAAACCCAAAGTGATCAAGTGATTTTTGCTTCTCAAGCAGATAGGAAACAGCAGAGCTGATATTAAAACTTGAGTTATCTGAATCCAAATAAAATGTGCTTTGAACTATATTACACTATCTGATATGCAGAGTTTTCCTAAAGGTCCTAGTAGCATTTTAAGCTATTAAACTTTAAAAATGAAGTAAGGCATTCCTAGATATGTGTATGTATTTGTGAAATTTCAGTTTTTATGTAGAGAATAACAATACAATAACCACTTATTAAACACCTAATATGTCAAACTAGCACATATGCTAGATACTGGCAAATAATAAGTTCTTAATAGATTTTTTTTTCCTCTTCTCTCTCCTTCAGTTCTATTCCAGTGATATCATAAGGTTGCAAAACATTGAAAAAAACTGTTAAAAAAAATTAAACAAATCAACTATGAACTGAATGAAAGAATATAGGAAATCGTTCCCAATCCTCTCCTTCATATAAGTGGAAGGTTCACAGATATCACACACTGCATATGTTTTTGGGCTTTTTCAATGATCAATCAGTTCTGCTTTGTTTTCTTCTTTTAAAAAATTCAATTTGTTACATGAGCTAACTCTCTGGGAGAAAGAGGAAGAAGTATACTGGGAATAATAATGATGATGGAAAATTGGGGAAATAAAAATATTTTAATTTATTTAATTTAAAATTTTAATGATAATTTTTAAATATATGTTTAGAAATAAAAATGCTAGCACAAAAATAGTTCTGCTCTCTATTCTACCTTCCCCTTGATCCCTTTGTAATAAAGCATCCAGCTGAGCCACTGTATAACCAGTGAGTTACCATCTTTATACTATATCAAGAGAACCTAATATTGCCCAGGATTTGAGGCATTATCAGATATAGCACAAGGTCACAGTGTTACATCTGGAAAAAAAAATATCCTCTAGCACTCACAACAATCTCTCCCACGTGTTTGATCTATAATTAATGAATGCTGCCGGTAAAGAACTATAATAATAATTGATTGGGGTTGTTCTCAGGGAAGAAAGTACATTACAATTCCTTAAACCAGTAATTTCTATACAGAGGAGGAAGATGTCTTTTATTATTATTATTATTACTACTACTACTACTACTACTACTACTACTACTACTACTACTCACATAAGTAGTAGGTATTCACCAACTAATTGTCTGTGTGAACTTTTGGTGTAAAAAGCTAAAATCACCATTCACTCACTCACTTCAATAGAAATGTAGCTGTGGACCAAAATAGAATTGAGTTTCTTAAACATGGTTTACATTCCTTATATTGGCCTGAATAAACCTCACTGAGACCAAAATGTCCTGTTGCAAATAGCCTTTGAAATAGGGGGAAAAAAAGGCAGAAAATGCAGCTTGTGCTACCAGTAATGAAAAGAGATAGGAGCCTAATTTTTTCAATTTAGGATTGTAAGGAAACAGGGCTTTCCAATGGGCCAGATCCAGATCACAAATGAGTTCACTGGAACATTTCCATGGATGTCTCCTATATTTTCTTTACTGCCTCTTTGCTCCTCTGTCTCTTCTTTTCTTCAATGTTCAACGCACTTCACCAATTTTCATATGAAAGAATGAATAAAGTATTTAAGTGATTACTACGTCCAAAGCACCATCTTAGATACTAGAAGGACTAACAGAGCTCTCATGGAGCTCATTTTCTAATGAAGAAGAGAATATACCTGGAAGACTTCAGCTGCAAATCAGACAGAAAAGCTTCATGATCTTTAGGGTGCAGCAGCAAAGCTTGACATTTCTGTTGAGAAAATCATATCAATTTCTGACCATGTCAAAGACTTTGGTGGAGTGGAAAAAATCCATTTTTTTCTGTTTTTAATAGATGCAGTTGCCAGACTATATTTCCAAGAGTTACATCCCAGGATAATGGCTGTAAGTGCTGGAATTGAAGCATTACTTTTCCAAACGCTTTTGATTCAAGGTCCTGGGATGTATCCATTGGTATCTTTGGAAAGATGCTAATTAAAATGACAGTTGTGGTTTTATTTTCCTGAGTTTTCTTATTCCTGTCTCATTCTCCTACTTCAGCCAAGCTGGTCCACCTGCCATTTGAATGACAATTTGTTGGCAATTGGTGGGGACCCTGTTCTACAGGATTTGTTTCCCCAAATGAGGGTTGGACAGGAAGCAGGACAAGTGGACTAAGGATTGGAACCACTCCCAGGACTCTTGTAATCTGTCAAGCTAAGGTAGGTGTTGCTGGTAGTGATGAGGAAGGTAAATCCCCTCTCCATAGTGATCTCTGCCCTCAGTGATTGCTTCATGAGTTGAGCAGGATACAAATCGAATGGCTTGGAGAACAGTGTTATTCCCAAGGTTCTTAGATTTAGGATTTGGAGCTTTGTTCATCAGCTCTAAGAGGAAAGAGAGCTGTCAAGTAGTTGTTTGACCTGCTCAGTACAGCTTCCTATTTCTCTCTGAGTGGTAGACTTCTTGATCCTGAATATGATCCACCTACTTAAGAGCAATTAAGATAGGCATGATTTTTTTAAATTTAAGGACTCTCATTCTAGTAGAATGTAAACTCCTTGAGGACAGGAACTGTTTCACTTTTATATTTTATCCCTAGCACACAGCAGGCATTTTTAGGACACAGGAAAATTGTCCAAAAAGTTTATATGAAAAGTAATAATAACAAAGGGTTTCTCAGTTTCAGTTATGATAGTTACCACTGTATGAACCTGATTATCAGAATTATATGTAACACTTGCTTAGCCAGAGACTGACCAGCAAAATGCCTTTATTTAAAAAAAAAAAAAAAAAAAAAAAAAAAACTTATCTGATTTATGTGACACTCTAGGTTATATACCAATGAGCAATATAAATAAAAGACAAAGCCCTAAATAACTCATGAATGCCTCTATTCAGCCTAACCCAATGATGCTAGAAGTTTCCCATATAAGTGACCATTTGGAAGAGTCTTTTCCAGGTCTTCTTCATACTCTAGGCATTTGACTCCCTCATTTAATCATTCTCCAATACCTTTAATTTAAATAGGTAAGTCCTGTTACTTTATTTTCATTTAAGCAAATAATGTGTCCATATAGTCTATTTAGATATGGCTCAAAGGAAGGCAAAAATAGTTGTCGCTAGAGTCTCCTCCCCCATCCTTCAGAATGTAAATTCGATTGTTACCAGAAAAGGAAGGAGATTGGAGCAAGAAGTTGGCTATTCTCCTTTCCTCCGACAGAGAGGATACTGGACTAGAATTATATCTATTTTCTGCTTTAAATGTTGTTCATTTAAGAGAAAAATGTTTAGTTTCAAGTTGTGCCCCTGTTCACTGTCTCTTAATGGGGCTGTCCCAAACCATATATCCAAAACTTAATTCCCTTCCCACAAAATGCCAGTTTTATAAAGAATATCCAAATCAATAGCCAAAAAAAAAAAAGTATCCATAAAAGAACTAGCTCAGATAATGCACAGAGTAAATGAAGTCTCCCACTAGGAGTGAGATAACTCAGATCAACCAATAAAGTCTCAAATCTTACCCAAGTGGAAATTTCCTAAAGTCCATCATGGATTAAGCTGGGAATTAGGACATGATCAAAGTGCTGGCTTCTTTAGACATTGGCTTATTCCCACAGTCTTTCTTTCCCTTCAGGGACCTGAAGAGAGTCTGAAACTAGGTGTCTTCTTTTTCAAAACTAGATTCCAGAAGACCAGGATCTCTACTTTCTTAATTTGTTCCCAGATCCAACCTACATGCAGGCATAAAGCATTGAGTAACCAATTTCTACCAATAATAAGAATCTTATGCAAAAAGCCTTTGAACCACCTATTATATCATTTGTTTTGTTTTGTTTTTAAGGTTTTGGGAATCATATTGCAGTTCTCCCACAATTCAAATCCAGGCCCTTATTTGATGATAGCGCTTAATAAATTTTTGTTGATTGATCAATTTCCTCTATATCTAAACCCACCCCCCAACTTATTAATACTTAGCATTCTATTCTTAGTAGCCATGTACTTTTTGTGGCTAAATAACTTCTCTAGAGCAAAATGAACTTATATGCTCATTTGGGTGCAAGTGCTGAGAGGAGTAAAGAAAGAAACTAGAAAGTAAGCAAAAAGCTCAGAAAAGGACAACAGGGGACAAAAAGGTTTCTTTCATATTACAAAGGACAGTGAAATGATTCACTGGGGATAGAGTGCTGGACTGAAGTCAGGAAGACTTGAATTCAAATGCTATCTTAGATATCTACTAGTTATGTGATTCTATGAAAAACACGTTACCTCTATGTTCTTCATTGCTTTGTTGTTGTTTGCATTTCACTGTACTGATCTGTAAAATGGGGATAAGGACCCTTCCAGGGTCAATTGTGAGAATAAAATTAGATAATATCTGTAAAGTGTTTTGAAAATCTTAAAGTACTATATATGAATACTACCGTTATTGTTGTTGTTAATTACAGGTTGTCCCTGTTCAAATGGGGACTCTCCATTTTCCCCAGTTTCTCCCTCCCAACTCTCACCTCCAGCACCATATAAAAATTTTATATGTCAGTATTTTTTTAAATAGCTGAGAAACATTACATTGAAGGAGCAAGATGCCATAATAAATAGTAATTTAAATAAGTGAAAGTATTAATGAAGTCAAAGGAGGCAGAAAAATCAGGTGATTGCCAGGCTCAAACACTGCAGAGAATTCAAGGGGGAAAAAATTGGATTTGAGAGTAAGGAAGTCATGAATAACCTTTGAGTAGTGCTACCTCCCTCCAATAGTGTGGTAGGGACAGAAAGTCATGTTGTAGGGAGTGTAACACAAGACTAAAAAACAGATTGGACTTGATGGTAAGTAAGGTTCAAGGATGATTCCAAGACTATAACTCTGGGTGACTAGGAGAAGGATGGTATCCTCAACAGAAATCAAGAAGTTTGGGAGAGAGGTAGGATATTGGGGGTAGGGAGTTAAGGGAAACAGGAAGGAGAAAGATCATGAGTTTCTCAATTTTGTCTCTCAAAGTCCTTTTTTTTTTTTTTTTTTTTTTTTTTTTGCTGAGGCAATTGGGGTTAAGTGACTTGCTCAGGGTCACACAGCCAGGAAGTATAATATATCGGAGATCACATTTGAACTCAGGTCTTCCTGACTTTAGGGCCAGTGCTTTATCCACTGTGCCATCTAGCTGCCCCTTAAAGTCATTATTTTTCTTCAAGGCATAGTTAAAGTGCTACTTCCCCTCCCCCTAATCTTCCCTGATCTATCTCAGTTTTAGTGACCTCTCTGTCTTCAAACTATATTACATTTACTTATTTGTGCTCTTGTTATAACTCTCAATTAAAACATAAGCTATTTTAACTCAGGAAGCTAAATAAATGTTTTTTAAATTGAATTAAATTATAAGCAAAAGAAAAGGAAATCTTTAGAGGGGAACAGACTGAAGATATATATCCCCCAAAAGAACCAGGCAAAGACCTCATATGTACTAAAATATTCATAGTAACATTTTTGTGGTACCAAAAAAATGGAAATAAAGTGGGTACCCATAAATTAGGGAATAGCTATAATAAAAAGTAGTATATTTGAATGTAATGAAATATCATAGCCCTGTACAAAACAAGAGATACAAGGAATTCAGAGTAATTTAGGGAAATATATACAAATTAATAAAAGCATATAAAGCAAGAACTAAGGGAACATTCCACCTTTTGACTTCGTAAACAAGTGATCCTGAGCAGATTACATAAATGAAAAAATATATTGCAAGCCTTAAAGCGTTCTATAAATATTATTAGCCTAGTTTTAATCTCTAGATGTGCTGTATGCATTAAACAATTATCTAAAACTTCTCAGTTAAATGCTACAAACATGAGAGTTACTCTTATTATTACTTTTTAAACTTGTATTAAGAAGAGAAACTCATTGCTGTACGGATATTGTGGAACCACTGTGGTATTGTGGTAACCTCAGGACCTGGTTCCTGGCATCTTCTAGTTTTAACCTGGTGCAATTTTACTGCCACTACTTCCTACCTCTTTTAGGGACATTTCCCTCCAACTTCCTGCAGCTGCTCCTCAAAAGTTGTGCCCAACTGCCCTCTAGTGTTTTTAAGAGATTTGTTACAGAAATCTTGACAGTGGGAAAGTATAGGAAAGAAAAGAAGCGATTGTCTGCTATGTTTAATTTTTTGTTTAATCCTCACAACAATCCTGCAAGATAAATTCTAGTATTATCCGTGTGTAACTCTTGAGGAAACCAAGGAAGACAGAAATTAAGTGACTTGCTCAGTAATTTATAAATAGTAAGTAATCAAGACTAGATTTGAATTCAGGTTTTCTTGACTCTAAGGCCAGTGCTCTATCCATTGCTCCTCTAAGCTACTTTTCATAAGAGGCAATAAGAATTAGAATAAATATATGATTTACAATGGTTCTTGAAGTTTAATCCCAGTTTTGTATACTACAGAATACTAAACCTTGCTCTTTTATCAGCTCCTTCTTTCCTTCTTAATGATTTCCTTCTGCCAGGTCTTGTTTTTTAATTCCTACTTTATCCCTAAAGAAATGCTTCAAGTCTATCTGTAAGTGCTTTTAAAAAATAACAATGATGATTTTGACTGATCCAAAAAAATCGGAAGAAAGAGTTCTTCCTCCCATTCTAAGATCAATAGATATATTTAAATATATAGTATAAAATTGAGGTTAAAAATTTCATTAATCATTAAAATAATTTTAAATTATCTACAAATTATTCATAATCCCATAATCTAGGTCATGATTGATAACTTCATCTCTTGAAACATATGACCCAAAAATAAACTATGTGCTTACTGTCTAAGGGCCACTCTAGTTATACAAAGAGAATATGATCACCAAAAGGTTAGACACTAGAATGAAAACTTCTTTTTCCTCTTTTTTTTTTTTTTTGGCGTGTCAAGTCATAGAAGAAACAAAAATACTCTCCATCTGGTATTGTCCTCCACCATTTATAAAATTTGCAAAATGTCAGAAAACGGAGTAGAAGGCATTAAGAACCATGCAGTTCTTATATGGTCTTTAAAAGTTAAGAAAAATTTTAAAATTGTCTAAAAAATGTTAAAAAAAAAAAATTGTACTATAAGAAATGATGAGCAGTAGGATAATTTCAGAAAAACCTGGAAAGACTTATATGAATGGATGCAAGTGAAATGGATAGAATCAGGAGAACATTGTACATAATAATAATAATATTGTACAATGATCTCTTGTGAGTGACTTATTCATAGTAATTCAATGATTAAAGACAATTTCAAAGGACATATGAGGAAAAATGTTATCTACCTCCATAGAACTATCTTAATATTTCACTATATTTTTTTTAGGGGTGGGGGCAGTAGATGAGATGACCTCCTAAGTGCCTTCTTAGATTATAATCTTATAAACAAGAAGTAATGAATTAGAAATTCCAGAAAAGGAAAGATTCTTGTAAGGAAAAACAACCTAATAATCTAAGCTACATGTAAGTAGCTTTGAGAAGGAGTGATTCACCCCTCATTGAAGGTTTCCAAAAGGTTTGACCACTTAATCAGAATTTTAGAGAGGAAATTCCTGATAAGGTTAAGGGTTGGACTAGATCATCTTTTAACCCTATAATTCTGAGAAGTTTTACTTCTATTATTCACTTCTTGTTGATTTACTTAGCACTCCTTTTGTGTGGGATGGCAAACCCCAATTCAAAAATACTCAGAGATATCTCAAAGTGAAAAACAGAAGCTTTAAAATCTTGCAAGAATCAGACAATCTTCTTACTGGAGTTCCAGAGGGAGGAGGATCAGTTTCAAAAAGGCTATGAGATAATTTAAATGGTCAGTGAGAAAAAAAAAATTACAGAAACTATTCGCCCACCCACTCCTGTTAATCTTCCTAAAATCATTGGCAAACTCGACCTTTATTCCTTTATTTGTCTCTAGAATATAGGTAGGCTTTTGTGGCACTAGGGTCTTGGTTATGCAACTGATTGCTGATTTATAATCTGGTCAGTAATAATCTGGTCCATAAGAATCAAATTTCTTCCTACCTGTAAACCATAGAATTAGCATATCAATGATAAAAGCTGGATAAACCTGTCTCCTTGCTTCTGTTTTTCCTCTAAATTCCCTAACAATTCAGTCTGCTTGTAATAATGTTACAATTGCAATAAAATTTTGTCCTTTAGCTAAGGAGATGGGTTCAAACCTGTGAATTCTTTTGTGATACCTTGCAATACCGGTCTGTGACCCCGAATTTTTGGGGTCCCCTTTCCCAACCTCAGTATATATATGTGTGTGTGTGTGTGTGTGTGTGTGTGTGTGTATACATATATATATATATATATATATGATTGTCATTAAAAAATGAGTGCTGAACTAGACTCATGATTGAGTAGGAAGACATATCCTATTTAATAAATTCATCATATTTTCATTGATCCAAATTATTCATTATGGCAAAAGTCCATCTCTCTGAAACAGAAACTTCTAATCTTTATTATGTGTATTATGGACTCCTCTGAAAGTATGGAGAAGTCTCTGTACCTCTTTTCAAGATATTTTTTTAAAAATTCATAATTGAAGGAAATGCTAAATTTCAGTTAAAGGTTAATGAAAACAAAGATACAAATAATTTTCTCCATCCAGATTTATAGGTCTCCCCAAGCATTCCATGTTAAGAAAACCTGTTCTAACACTGTCTTTTTAACCTGGTAACTAGAAACCACATGTTCTTTTTTTTTAATATTTTATTATCAAAATATATGCAAAGATAGTTTTCAATATTCACTCTTGCAAAACCTTGTGTTCCAAATTTTTCTCCCTCCCTTCTTCCCACCCCTCCCCTAGACAGCAAGCAATCTTAACAATTCTTTTATATATATTTCCATGTTTATCATGCTGCACAAGAAAAATCAGATTAAAAAAAAGGAAAAAATGAGAAAGAAAACAAAAAGCAAGCAATCAACAACAACAAAAAAAGTGAAAATACTATACTGTGATCCACATTCAGTCCCGACAAAACTCTTTCTGCATGCAGATGGCTCTCTCCATCACAAGTCTATTGGAATTGAATCTTGAAAGAAACTAAATAAATAAACTGAAGAACAATGGAAAAATTCATGGTAGAAATTGCGTGGGAAAAGTGAAGAACTTACAGCTCAAGCACATATTATTGATCAATAACTGTTAAAATTAGCTGAAGCCTGTTGATTTAATCTTCCTGGTACAAGTATAGAAAGACATGAATAAGAAACATACTAGTCCAACTCTGACCTTATATTGCTCTGAATTAGATCTCTAGATACTTCTAAGACATCTCCACACCATACACCACATATTGTTCAGCAACTTTGTTATGATAATTTATCCAATTAGAATGTAAGCTCTGTAGGACAGGAATAGTCTTGCTTGCCATTGTTTGTATTATCTAATGCTTAACACAGGGACTTAATAAGTGCTTTATCTATCTTTCTAAAGAGTTAAAATCTTCACTGATAATAGAACCACCTAAGAAATCAAGATTCTTTAACAATATCAAAGAAGGTATATATATATCAAGAAGGTATATAAATTGGTTCTAAATAACAAATTTTCCTAAATAATGACATATTGTTCATTGGTGTGTAAATATTTAAATTGTCCAGAAGGTGGCAGTAGAATGGCACTTTTTCTTGAAGGGAAAAATTATATTTCCTTAGACTGACAATTTTAAATAGTTTAAAATGTTCTTAATTTGCTTTTTCTTTCTTTTTCTCCCAATTTTCCTAAAATATGAGAAAGGATGAATAAATTAGTCATAGACTTGCTACTCAAAGGTTGACTGGATTAATCAATATTTATTTAGTATCTACTAATGCAAAGTATGACCCTTCTAAGAGAACAAAATATCTAAGCCAAGTTAGTTGGAGGGATAAAGCATGCTCATATAAGTAAGCTTCACAGAGTATAAATTTGTAAATTCCACTAATTAGTTAAAACAATAAAAGTCACAATAAAGCATCAACTAGTAGATAAAGCAATAAATGGTGTACACAAAGGGAAAGGGGAAAAAAGAAAGTAGGAAATGCATAAGAAAAAAAAGGGAAGATAACATCATTTAGGAAAATGTGATCAGAGGAAGTCTGAGGGAATCAGAGTCAGAGAGTCAATGATTAATGACTTAATAAAGTCTTTGATGGCAAAAAAGAATCTGCAACATGCTGGAGTCTGACAGAACTAAGTCTGCCCTAATATTTTAGCTTTTGGAGACACATGTATGATGATCCTCTGGATCTGTAACTCACAGTGAATAGATTTGTCGGTTATTTGTGTATTTATTATAATAAAATCTGTTTCTCCTAAATAGGGGTCAGAATACCTGTTATCATGAATCTAGAGTTAGAAAGGACCTTAAAAGCCATCTATACAACACCTTCTTACAAATTAGAAAAATAAGGTCCAACAAATTTAAGTGGCTTGCCCAATTTTGATAAACCAGAGAAGTAGGATTTGAACCTACTTTGACTCGATAACCTTTACATTTTACTAAGATGGGCAAAATACAAATAGATATGACTCAGCCCAACTTTCTAGAACAAGGTTTCATTCTTTTATATGAATGCCTTTTGCCATAAAGGAGAAAAATTCATCAAAAAATAATTTGTGTCATTTGAGCTGCTTTCTGTCAGCTGCATCAGAACTGCTTTTCACTTTTGCTGTTCACCCAAACACTTGTGGCTCCAAGAAGGTGCAGCACACACAGAGCTCATACCCTGATTAATCATTTCAATAAACAGACTAAATCAGGTTGAGAGTAACTGAGGGGTCTCAAACCTGTCAATCAGACTTGTGGAAGAGAGTGAAACTGACAATTTCATGCAACTCTTACTTAAACTCAATTTATGTGAGTCAAAAGACATCTTCCATGCCATTTTAACATTTTTACCTACCTCAAAGTCCTATGGTGACAGACAAGTGATGAAGCAGCAGATACAGATACACCAGGAGCTGTTCTTATAACCCTGCACACAAGTGGCTCAGGTCATGATGTCATGTTCTTACTGGACCGAAGCAGCATGAGATTCAGTAGCCCTCTGGTGTGTCTAAGAAACCTTTTAAAGACTACAATGTTCACCCCCTAGTGTAAGAAAGGGACCAGAAAAGGTGCCCTAAAAATTGTCTATTTTACTCAATCCTAGCTTATCTTTCTATTCTGTGGTTCAAAACATACAAAAAAGATACAAAAACTTATATAAAGATGATTCCACTCACCATCAGTACATGGAATGTATGTATGCTTATGGACAACACAAAATCCAGTAGACCTGAAAGATGAAGACCTCTCCTTTATCTCATCAGATATTGTATTTAATTAACAGCAATGAGTTAAACAAAATTGGCAAATGAAGGCTAATTCACTCCAAGTTGGAGTTGGTTTTTTGGGAGTGGCCACAATGATGGGAAGTGTTATAAAACTACCATATGTTTTGAAATCAAACTAGTCTAGTTTAACTTGTATGCCACATAAGAAGTAAATAGAGTTAAGATAAAGCAATTGCTCTTTGCAGGAAAGCATCATGGCACCATCATCAGTGCATAAGTTTCCCCCATGACAAACTGATGAAGTCAAAGAAAAATTTTATGAAACCCTCATCATTAATGTGCCAAAAGGAGATACGCTTATAGAAGGGAAGCAATAAACTGGGAAAACATTTTTGCAGTTAAAAGTTCTGATAAAGACCTCATTTCCAGAATATATAGAGAATTGACTCTATCAGAAATCAAGCCATTTTCCAATTGATAAATGGTCAAAGGATATGAACAGACAATTTTCAGATGATGCAATTGAAATTATTTTTACTCATATGAAAAGGTGCTCCAAATCATTATTGATCAGAGAAATGCAAATTAAGATAACTTTGACATACCATTACACACCTGTCAGAATGTTGTAGGCATTTTTCTCCTAATCCAATTCAACCCCATTATAGAAAACAACCAAATAGCTTTAACCATCATACTCTGCTTAGGGAGCATCCCAACCTTATTCACCACTATTTATGCTATTACACAAAATGATATTAAAAAGGAAAAGATCATGACAAATGTTGGAGGGAATGTGGGAAAACTGGGACACTAATACATGGTTCATGGAGTTGTGAACTGATCCAACCATTTTGGAGAGCAATTTGGAACTTTGCCCAAAGGGCTATCGAACTGTGCATATCCTTTGTGTTTCTCCTGGGTCTGTATCCCAAAGAGATATTAAAGAAGGGAAAGGGACCTGTATGTGCAAAGATGTTTGTGGCAGCCCTTTTCATAGTGGCTAGAAACTGGAAATTGAATGGATGCCCATCAATTGGAGAATGGCTGGGTAAACTGTAGTATATGAATGTTATGGAATATTATTGTTCTGTAAGAAATGACCAGCAGGATGATTTCAGAAAGGCCTGGAGAGACTTACATGAACTGATGCTGAGTGAAATGAGCAAGACCAGGAGATCATTATACACAGCAACAACAATACTGTATGATGATCAATTCTGATGGAAGTGGCCCTCTTTGGCAATGAGAGGATCCAAATCAGTTACAATTGATCAGTAATAAACAGAACTAGCTATACCCTGCGTAAGAACACTGGGAAATGAGTATGGACAACAACATAGCATTTGTACTCTTTCAATTATTGTTTATTTGCATTTTTGTTTTTCTTCCCAGGTTATTTTTACCTTCTTTCTAAATCCGATTTTTCTTGTGCAACAAGATAACTGTATAAATATGTATACATATAGTGCATTTAACATATACTTTAACATATTTAACAAGTATGGGACTGCCTGTCATCTAGGAGAGGGGATGGGGGGAAGGAAGGGAAAAGTTGGAACAGAAGTGTTTCCAAGGGTCAATGTTGAAAAATTACCCATGCATGTTTTGTCAATAAAAAGCTATGATAATAAAAATAAAAAGAAGGCAAGAAGCCAAGACACTGCAATTTCATTTAAGTGACTTTTATATAATACTGACAATTAGAAATTCACTTCTCTTGACTCCTTGATCTCTTTATGCTGTTTATATTTTTCCCCCATGGAAGGAAATAAATAAAGGTTGGCTTTTATTTCAAAAATAAATAAATAAATAAAAAGAGGATAATCTTATAATTCCAGCTGATTTTAATGCCAAAATGGACATAACTATCAAACAAGTCAGGGATTCCTTGGAAGGAATGGAGTCAGAAAAAGCAATAACAATGGCTACTTATTACTAAAAATATGTGTATCTCATGACTTTCTCATCACCTATTTCCACTGTATTCCATTCCAATGTCTTTCCTTCACCCAAATGCAGGAAAATTTTGCGGATTTATCCTTGCAGCAAACATTGGCATTTAATAGACTATGCCACTGTAGAAGTGAGAATGACAAAGGTGATGAGGACTTACTATGATTACTAAAGCAATCATAGTAGTATACTCTCCAAACTAAACATTCATATTCAACAAATGTAGAGGACCACAGATATTGGGGAACTCTTAAGAAAAGTATACTTGAAGCAAAGATACTTACAGCAGGGTGTTAACTCAGTGTGATTAATGAGATGATGGTTCTCTAGTTCACACACACTTAGTGTGCTGTAATGATATAATCATACTGAGGTATTTAAAGACTGAGAGGATTTGAAATGAGACACTCCATCCTTGACCATCCTGGTGACTCTCCTGCCTCCTTCACTCCTCCACTAAGACCAGAGCTGGTCCGGAGATCCTTCAGAAAGCTAGCCCAGACATTACAAACAAAAGCAGTGATCCCAAGGCAAAATGACTGCAAAAAGAATTATAAGTACTTGTCCAGGTGGGAATAGTTTGTTGCTAATTTGAAGGGAAAGCTGAGCCAACATATAATTGGCAACATAAAAGAGTAAAGAGTTTTCAGAGATTTGGCATGCAACATTTCATTTACTTATTTGGGCCAAAATACCCACAAATATCAAGATTGGTTTGATGAAAACAATGGGAAAATTCAGAAGCTGCTAAGCAAAAAACAAGCACTTCACAGCGTACCAGAAGGATAGTTCATCTGTCTCTAAGAAGAAAATGGCATTCAAATGAAGGTGGCCTCGCTGAACCAGATCTAAAATTATATTATAGAGCAGAGGTTACCAAAACCATTTGGTATTGGCTAAGAAATAAGACTAGTTAATCAGTGGAATAGGTTAAGTTCAAAGGACAAAATAGTCAATAACTTTAATGATCTAGTGTTTGACAAACCCAAAGACCCCAGCTTTCAGAATAAGAATTCACTGTTTGACAAAAACTGCTGGGAAAATTGGAAATTAGTATGGCAGAAACTAGGCATTGACCTACACTTAACACCATACAACAAGATATGGTCAAAATAAAAAAAATAAATAAAAATTAAAAAAAAAAAAAGATATGGTCAAAATGGGTTCATGACCTAGGCATAAAGAGTGAGATTATAAATAAATTAGAAGAAATAGGATAGTTTACCTCTCAGACCTGTGGAGGAGGAAGGAATTTATAACCAAAAAACTACAGATCATTATTGATCAAAAAATAGAAATTTTTGATTATATCAAATTGAAAAGTTTTTGTACAAACAAAACTAATGAAGACAAGATTAGAAGGGAAGCAATAAACTGGGAAAATATTTTTGCAGTCAAAGGTTCTGATAAAGGCCTCATTTCCAAAATATATTGAGAATTGACTCTAATTTATAAGAAATCAAGCCATTCTCCAATTGATAAATCGTCAAAGGATATGAACAGACAATTCTCAGATGAAGAAATTGAAACTATTTCTAGCCATATGAAAATATGCTCCAAGTCATTATTAATCAGAGAAATACAAATTCAAACAACTCTGAGATACCACTACACACCTGTCAGATTGGCTAGAATGACAGGGAAAGATAATGCGGAATGTTGGAAGGGATGTGGGAAAACTGGGACACTGATACATTGTTGGTGGAATTGTAAATACATCCAGCCATTCTGGAGAGCGATTTGGAACTATGCCCAAAAAGTTATCAAACTGTGCATACCCTTTGAACGAGCAGTGTTACTACTGGGCTTATACCCCAAAGAGATACTAAAAAAGGGAAAGGGTCCTGTATGTGCAAGAATGTTTGTGGTAGCTCTTTATGTAGTGGCCAGAAACTGGAAACTGAGTGGATACCCCTCAATTGGAGAATGGCTGAATAAATTATGGCATATGAATATTATGGAATATTATTGTCCTGTAAGAAATGACCAATAGGATGATTTCAGAAAGGGCTGGAGAGACTTACATAAACTGATGCTGAGTGAAATGAGCAGGACCAGGAGATCATTATATACTTAATCAACTACTATATGATGATCAATTCTGATGGACGGGGCCCTCTTCAACAATGAGATGAAACAAATCACTTCCAATAGAACAGTAATGAATTGAACCAGCTACACCCAGCAAAAGAACTCAGGGAAATGAGAGTGAACCACTACATAGAATTCCCAATCCCTCTATTTTTGTCTGCCTGCATTTTTTATTTCCTTCACAGGTTAATTGTACACTATTTCAAAGTCCAATTCTTCTTGTACAGCAAAATAACTGTATGGACATATATACATATATTGTATTTAATATATTCAACATATATTGGTCTACCTGACATCTGGGGGAGGGGGTGGGAGGAAGGAGTGGAAAAATTGGAACAAAAGGTTTTGCAACTGTCAATGCTGAAAAATTACCTATGCATATATCTTGTAAATAAAAAGCTATAATATAAAAAAAAAAAGAAAGTGGCATTCAACTCATCAAAAGTAATGTACAATTGAAACTTGAGAGATGCAGGATTCTTGATTCAGTGAGAAGGCAGATGAAATTCAGTTTTATGCTGAGGGAAATAATCCAAAGCACTTTTATGGTGCCCTGAGTACTATATATGTATGGGCCAAAGACTTTTGCTGCATCTCAGTAACTCAATATTGATAGAACTGCATTAATTAGTGATAGGGACATGATCCTGGAGAGATGGGATTCCAAAGTGTTTTCTATGGACTGTCATCAATCAATGCTGAAGGTACTGACTGTTTACCTCAACTTGAAGTTATTTCTTCTCTAGTTGAAATTCCAACTGAAGAAGAGATTTTGAATGCCATTAGATGCCTCTCATGTGGCAAAGCATCTGGTACTGATTTTATTTCAGCTGAAATTTATAAAGCAGGATCCATTGCTCATATAAAATCCAACTGAAACTTTTCAGGCATTATGACAAAAGGCAATTAGTCCCCACAAGTTCAAGGATGTCCCTCTCTAAATATATAAGGAAAGGGAGATAGATTGTCCTATGACAATCACAGAGGGCTCTCTTTCTTAACCATTGCTGGAAAGATTCTTTCCAAAGTTCTCCTTAATCCATTACTTGGAAGATGATCAATGTCAGGGGTCCTCAAACTTTTTAAATAGGGGGCCAGTTCACTGTCCCTCAGACTGTTGGAGAGCCAGACTATAGTAAAAACAAAAACTTTGTTTTGTGGGCCTTTAAATAAAGAAATTTCATAGCCCTGGGTGAGGGGGATAAACGTCCTCACCTGCCGCATCTAGCTCACAGGCCGTAGTTTGAGGATCCCCTGATCCTGAAACCCAGTGTGACTTCAGAAAGGGCTGAAGAATGGCTGATATGGTGTTTGCTGCATGATAGTTTCAGGAGAAATGCCAGGAGCATTTCTGTATGTTTGCTGGTCTATATATTTTTGTTGATTTGACCACAGCTTTTGACAGTCAGCCATGAGGTTTGTGGAAAATTTTGGCAGAATTTCATTCCCTGGTGTTCATCAGTATTATATGCCAGTTTCATGATGCTATACTTACACAAATTCTAGATAATGGACATTGCTCTCATGCTTTCCCAGTCACCAGTGGAAGAGAGCAAGGTTATGTGCTTGCTCCCATGCTTTTTAGTATGTTTTCAGTGATATTATGAGATGCCTTCAACAAAAATGAAAATAGCATCATATTAGCTACTACTCTAATGGTAAATTATTTAACTTGAAAAGACTGTGAGTCAAGACTAAAGTGGAGGGAGATCTGGTGTGCAACTTTTTGTTCACAATGCAGCTTGATGCTCAATACTCAAGTGCAGTTGTACCATTCATACATCGAACCATCTATTCAGCAAATGTAGAAAATTTGAATGCTGTGAATAAGTTCACTTATCTTCACAGTATACTTTTCAGGGATATATACATAGATGATAAAATTAAAACACATATTAGTAGTACTAACTCAGTGGAAGGCTCTGAAGGAAAGTGTGGGAGAGAAGAGATATTAGATAGTCTATCAAATTGAAAGTCTACAGAGCCATTGTACTGACTTTATTGTTGTATATCCATGAAATCTGGACAGTGTACCCAACATTATTCCAGGAAACTGAATCACTTCCACCTGAATTGTTTAGAAATATTCTAAAGACCATCTAGTAAGATAAGATACAGTTTCTGAAGGTCTTTTCTTGAGCTGAATTGCCAAGCTTTCAAATTCAACAGCAGATGAGCTGGGCACATTATTCAAATGCTAAAAGCACATTTGCCTAAAAGATTATTCTACGGAAAACTTGCTTAGGCAAAGCAAGCACTCACATGGAGATCAAAAGAAGTAATATAAGGACATTCTCAAAATCTCTCTGAAGAACTCTGGAATCAACTCTGAAAGAGGAAATACTGAAAGGAATCCCCAAACATTATGTGCCCACATCAAAGAAGACTCTATATTCTATGAGCAAAGCATAATTGCAGTAGCTCAAAAGAAACATGAGATGAATAAGTTTAGACATCTCCATTCCAAATATTCATATGGACCTGTGCTATGTGTGTACGTCACTTGATCTGTGCTAGAATCTAATCAGCCACAGTTGAACATATTGTATCTTGATCTCAACATAGCAATATCATTTTGGTCATCATTAAGATGGACAATAACCTTGTTTGTTTTTTCTTTCTCGTGATTTTTTCCCTTTTGGTCTGATTTTTCTTGCACGACAAAACAAACATGGAGATATGTTTAAATGGATTGCACATTTTAAAAAAGGAATGGAAAACCACCAAGCAATATAGTTGCTTCATTGCATCTATCAAAGTCATTTTAATAGCATTATTTCTCCTGTGTACAGTCCTTTTTCCTTCTATCTTCTACCTCTCCTACAAAACTCTTTACCTTCTTCCTTTAATCATAGACAAATATTCCCTCTATTTGAATGTAACAATCCCTGGTAAAGCATTGATTGGTCGCAAAATTCTCTGGGATTTATAGTTCTTCCCATTTTAGGAATAGAAGAAATCAATGGAAGATCAGTTTTTATCATGGAACTTTATGGATGGTTATTGCAGGTTAAGAGAGACTTTCAAGAAGAATAAAGATAGAAGGGAGAGGTAGCAATTATCCCATAGCAGTGACACTAAACTGCAGCAGCAACTTGTACCTCTATATTTGCAGTTTCCTTTTGTAAGATCATGGAAATGACATCCATTTGAATGGACAACCTCATGACTGTGTGTTCACTTAGGAGCAGGAATTTGAAAAAAAACCAGATTCAGACACAGAAAAAGTAGGCAGATCTACCCTACCCCAGTCTTACTTCTGTTTATGTTTTTCTTAAATTTGTTAAGGAATACATTTTTCTAGATTTTAGATTATCTCTCATTAATAGTCAACCTTTTCTTATTCATTGCTGGATATTCCTTTGTTTGTGACATAAAGGTGACATAAAGTAGGGAACCCAATGACATTCTTTTCTCTAAATTCCTGTTTTTATTCTCCTTAACCACTCTACTTTCCAACCGTTTCTTTGAGTTCCATGATATTCAGCCGTCCTAACTTGAATCCTGGTAATAGAGAACCATACTTGAGAGTCAGGAAGATCTGACTCTAGGCTAAAGAAATTTGCTTAGACATATTGAATACCACTCTTCAAAAGATTTTAGATGATTTACATGATTAGAGAGTTCAGAGACACTAGAATGTGAAGGGAATGATCATGTGTAAGAATGTTTAATATTAAATGCAGAGTACCAGTCTTCTACCCTTCAAGGACAGGTACAGCAGGAGATTTGGAGGCCTTATTGTTAAGGGAGGATTGCTCTTATTTGCACTGGAAGTTGTTCAAATCCGAATTGGGAGATTGGGTTGGCAGCAAGTGGTGAAAGATGTTTGTGCTGGTACAAATGGAAGTAAAAACCTGCTTTGGGACAGGTGAAAGAAGTAAAGTTGGCTAGCTCCTTGAAGGGCCTCAGGGTCAACCAGAGTTAGGATAAATCAAAGACCTTGGTCTTTAGGTCCTGGATTCTGGAGTCTGAAGTCTTCAGCCTTTCTCTCTTCCTCATCCTGCAGCCAAGTGCCTCTCGTTCCTTTCCCTCTGCCCTCCAATCCTTGCCTACGATTATTTTACTACCAAACATTCAACCAGCACCAATGGTGAGGAGAGCCATCATCCAAATATATGCTAATAAAGCCATTGTCTCACAACGAATAGCCTTAAGTGCTCTCTTGTCTGATTCAGAGTTTCAGCCCTTTATAAAAGATACCTGGCTTGGCCCCTAGCAGTCTCTTCAGGGGGTAAGCAGAGCCCAGCAGAAAAGTGAAAAATCAAATAGGAAGCATTATTTTTTTTTTATTATTATAACTTTTTATTGACAGAACCCATGTCAGGGTAATTTTTTACAGCATTATCCCTTGCACTCACTTCTGTTCCGACTTTTCCCCTCTCTCCCTCCACCCCCTCCCCCAGATGACAAGCAGTCTTATACATGTTAAATAGGTTACAGTATATCATAGATACAGTATATGTGTGCAGAACCAAACAGTTCTCTTGTTGCTCAGGGAGAATTGGATTCAGAAGGTAAAAATAACCCAGGAAGAAAAACAAAAATGCAAACAGTTTATACTCATTTCCCAGTGTTCTTTCTTTGGGTGTAGCTTGATCAATTGAAACTGAGCTAGATCTTCTCTTTGTCGAAGAAATCCACTTCCATCAGAATACATCCTCATACAGTATCGTTGTTGAAGTATAGAATGATCTTCTGGTTCTGTTCATTTCACTCAGCATCAGTTCATGTAAGTCTCTCCAAGCCTTTCTGTATTCATCCTGCTGGTCGTTTCTTCCAGAACAATAATATTCCATAACATTCATATACCACAATTTACCCAACCATGCTCCAATTGATGGGCATCCATTCATTTTCCAGCTGCTAGCCACTACAAACAGGGCTGCCACAAACATTCGTGCACATACAGGTCCCTTTCCCTTCTATAGTATTTCTTTGGGGTATAAGCCCAGTAGTAGCACTGCTGGATCAAAAAGTATGCAGAGTTTGATAACTTTTTGAGCATAATTCCAGATTGCTCTCTAGAATGGTTGGATTCGTTCACAACTCCACCAACAATGTATCAGTGTCCCAGTTTTCCCACATCCCCTCCAACATTCAGCCAATCTGACAGGTGTGTAGTGATATCTCAGAGTTGTCTTAGTTTGCATTTCTCTGATCGATAGTGATTTGGAAGATAGGGAACATTATGAACAGAACCTAACCACACCTCACTTTCAGGTTAATCAATGCTTTTCTTTTTTTGTATGGGATAGTTGAGATTGGGAAGGAGGGACCCCAAAAGTTTGGGGTCCTAGACCAGTATCACAATGTGTCTCAAAAGAATTTGCAGACTTGAATCCATCTCTTTAGCCAAGGGGAAAAGTTTTATTGTAAGTAATTCCATTACAAAGCAGGCTTAATTTCTAAGGGAATTCAGCCAGCAAGAAGATACATTTATACAGCTTTTAATCATAGATACTCCAATTCTATGGCTCATAGGTAGGAAGGAGTGGCCTCCAGGAAGAGTAGTTCTCAGATGACCAGATTATTACTGACAAGATTACCAGTCAGCAATGAATTGAGGAGTGATCTCCAAATCAGGCAGATTGGGTATGGGAGTTTCCAAAGCCAGAAGATTTAGGACTAATGATTTATTGTTAGAACACAAGCCTCCCAAGGTCAGGGGACCCCAATACCACTGCTATATTTCTCTAGAAGCTATACCATATCAGCACTATGTTATAATATGAGGAAGTACATGGGAGAGGGAGAAGAAAAAAGGGGAATAGAGAAATGTGTATGATGTGCTAGGGTAAAATGAATGGCTAGTAACGAGGGGAGGATGATTACTGTGGTCTCAGAAACAGAAGAATCTACAGAATAGGTGAGGAGGAGGGGAGAATATTTTAAAAGGGGGAGAAAAGGAGGCCATATTTTAGAGGAAAGAATAGCTTCCACTGGTGAATTGTACTGTTATAAAATTCTGAACTCCCAGAAGGCTGCTATATATGAACAACCTCAGGATGAATAAAGCAGTTTATATTTTTAATATGCTCCTGCAGAAATGGGTTTAAAAACTCCTTAAGATATTTTAACATATTTAACATGTATGGGATGCCTACCATCTAGGGGAGGGGGTGGAGGGAAGGAGGGGAAAAGTTGAAACAGAAGTGTTTGCAAGGGTCAATGTTGAAAAATTACCCATGCTTATGTTTTGTCAATAAAAAGCTATTAAAAAAAAAAAAAAAACCTCCATATGAGTTTATACACTAATACAGGAAGGAGAACAAGCTTTTATACTCGAAGGTTAATCCTATTCCTCCCTTCAGTTTTGATTGATCAGAGCTCTTCCAGTTTAGTCTTCCTCATCCACCCCTTATATGTTGTTCCTAGACATGTTCCTCTTGATCTCAGAAGCTGTCATTACCTGCTTCTCTGCAGAGTTGCTTCAGCCATAAAATAGAATTATCTGCCTAAGGCACTTTTTATTCTTCAAAGTAAATAAAGTTTGCGAGGCTCTCTCAGCTCCAAAATCCTCCTAAGGTAATTAATACATTTTCAGCCATTTAACTTAAATCTCTCTATATTACTGGATACACAGTTAGCTGTACACAGTCACAAGTTTGATTCATAGACAGGACTTCATGACCACAAAATGGGTACTGCAGTTGCTTATGCAGTCAGAGAACATCTGGTGCTGGTGTGAAACAATTCTGGGACCTTGCTATGGCTGAGTTCATCCAGAGTGTGAATGTAAAGGATCGTTGATATGCCAAGCTCAGGATACACCTTGCTTTCTGGCAGAAAACAGGTTGTCTCCTAATAGTAAAAAGAAAGGAGTGAATGGGACTGATTGAGATAAGACAGGTAAAGCTTTCTCAAGAAATCTATGACATTAGGCTTGTCACATGAACCCCATTCCTGGAGTCTCTAGAGGCGGATGATCAAGCCTTGAGCCCCAGATTGCAGGAAGTTACATGATCTCAAGGCCTAGAGGTCTCTAAAGAGCAGATCCTAAATCAGTGACAGGATTGGTTACAGGAAGTGATGGGACCCACAGAAGAGGACAACATTGATGACCATTGGTCATTGATGGTTATTTCCTTTTAGTCTATCCAATGAAAAGGCTTGGGTCTTTTGCTATTTAATCAGGTACACATACACATTTCTCTATCCCCCTTTTTTCTTCTTCCTCTCCCATGTACTTTCTCATATTATAACGTAGTCCTGATATGGTATTATGCATCTGGCTTGAAGAGCACATGTTAGGAGCTGAGATGCCTCCCAGGTGTGCTTGGTCTCTCCCTGCAGGAACTAAATAAGTGCTTTCTCTTTGTACCTGAAGATGTCTCAGATTAGTTAATTTGGGAAAGGGGGTCTTGCACCTGTCCCACACAAGGGTAAAAAGAGAAGGGGATAGTCTTGGCATGGGGATCCTGACTATATGTTAGTAACAGGTTTTGTTTTTCCTTCATTATCAATAAAGGCATGAGAAGAAAAATTTTTATTGACTGAAAAAAACAAATGTTTCACCTAAATTAAAAAAGAAAAAGGAATTGGATAAAAGAGAATGAAATGGTAAATACATAAAGAATGAAAAGGGGGCTCCTTGATTTAATTTAATTTAAAAAGCCAAAAGAGGATTAATAGTAATGTTGATTGAATAATCTACAGAGGATATTTGATTCCGGTTGGCCAGCAAATTCTTTCCTCAGTATCACCTTGTTAAGTTAGTTTTCTACTCTCATTTCCTTAACAGAAGATGAGAAAGTTAAATAGATGACAATGAGGAAAAGATATTACATTCTGAATTCAAAGATTGTCACTTACTCTACTAAGAATTATCTTCCCCACCCTCACCCCCAAATAGCTACAAAAATAGATTATAGTCTTTTCAGTTACAAAAAGAAGAATTTAAGTCAAAATTTAGTCTTTTGTTGTGTTTACATAATGATAGAATGGGTATTGGCTTCAAAGGTTATTTTATTCTTCCTTGTGTAAATACAGACTAGTACAAAAATAATGGTTGGGTAGTAGAAAACAGTAACTCATTAAGTAGATGCAGAGTTAAACAGGCAGAAATGGCAATATAAAAAGACTTCTAATAGGGCTTTATAGAATACCTTGAGGAGAGGCCTTTCAAAGCTGTTTAATTTTATAATATTGTTTTCATTACATAAACTGATCTCCCAGTTGTTTTTTTAACTCCATTCTGTATCAGTTCATACAAGTTTTCCCAAATTTCCCCAAAGCCATACCCATCATCATTTATATCGATCCTATGACTGATCAGCTGGATCTAGACAATTTAAATACTTTAACCTCCCTGAGCAGAAACAAAGAAAGTCCTAATTATAGCTCCTGATAATCCCACCCAAAACTTAGATGAAACAACCTTCTTAAATTACAAACACAAAATTAAAACAATCTTTTAAATTACAAATAAAAGGGACAGTGGAATAACATCAGGGGGTAAAGGTAGACTGCAAGAGGTTACCAAGGATTCAATTCAATAATATATACTATGTGCCAGATACTGTACTAAGCACTGGATATAGAAAAAAGGAAAAAAAGAGAATCCCTGCCTTTCAGAGTTTGAAATCTCATGAGAGAAGATAACACACAGAAGAAAGCTGAAGAGGTAAGGGAACTATCAGAGGGTACCCTGTATGGGGAGTATGAGGCTCCATGGAATCAAAACGAAGTAGAACTGCTTATGAAAAAATAGACAGTTAAGAAATTACATGAAAAAAAAGGTAGAAAATCAGTAAAGAAAAGTTAATCATATAGTCATAATGAGATAACGGATGGACAATTATACGTTAGGCAGTACATTGTTAACCCCTAGAAATATAAAACAATTAAAGGAAAGTCTTTAACAGAAATATTAAATGCCATGAAAAATCATAAAGAATTAGAAAACTGAAAACAATTTGATTTAGGCAATACCACACTGATGAAATTTGGGATACAAGAAATATTTATTTCCTTAAGTTTTTCCAGTTATGCATTGATTATAGCTTGTCTTCTAATGATATAGAGATGGGAATTTATATGCAGACATTGATTATTGATATAATTTACCCAATATTAAAATATTAAATTTCAAAATTCTTTATCTTCATTCCTCCTAACTATATTTTTTCATGTTTTATGTTTCGTGTTTCCATTCCCCCATTTTCCCATAGTGCCCCCACTTCAGCAAAGAAAGGGCAAGTGCATTTTTTTTTCATCTTTTCTTCCAAGTAAAGCTTGCTTATTGTAATTACACAGTATTTGGTTTCAGTTTTTCTACTGTGTTTCCATTTAGTATTATAACCATTGGGGATGTTGTTTTCCCAGTCCTGCTTTTTCCCCATACTTCACCAAACATGTCATATTCCTCCTCACTGACTTTCTATCAACTGTGATGGCCTAAAATAATATTCTCTTATTCTACCACTGCATTCTCAGCAAAAGGCCTCATCTCCTATTTCACTGAGAAAATTAAGTTCATTTAAAGTGAACTTTTTCTATACCCTACCATGTCCATTGTTCCCTATTCTTTCATCCTTTTCTCCATTCTCTGGAGATGAAATAGCCCTTCTTACCAAGATAACCCCTCTACTTATACTCATAATCTCATCCCTGCTCTTTTTCATCTTCAATCTTTTATCTTCTGGTTTCTTCTATACTAGCAGTAAACATACATTAGATCTCTTTCAACCTTAAAAGACCTTTTAACTCAAACATTCCTTCAAGCTATTATCATATCTCTTTCCTTCCTTTCACCATCAATTAGATTAAAAGCTAATCAATCTTGGACAGAAAATGCCATCTGCATCCAGAAAAAGACTAAGGAGACTGAATGTAAATCAACACATGCTATATTCACTTCTTTTTTCTAAAGTTTTTTTTTTTAATCTCTCCCTTGGTTTTTCCCTTTTATTCTGATTTTACCCACTCAACATGATTCATAAAGCAATGTGTATTAAAAATAAACTTACTACAAATATATAGATGTATATTTCATATTTTTAAAAAAACCAATCAATCAATAAGTATTTATTAACATATCAAGTTAACTAATATATAACTAATATACAGAACTAATATCCCCAATTCCTAGCTCAGGGATATAAAGATAACAGTCATTTAAGAAATATTTGTGGAATGGAAAAGAATCCTGGAATAGAAGAAAAATGCTTTTGTTTCCAAACCCTGTGGGATCTTTCCTATTAATAATTTGAGCCTAAAAATCTACTCTATCCTGACACTATAAAGTTACAAGTACCCTAATGCCAGGACTGCCTTTATCCTGGAGAAAATAAAGAAAAAAAATGGGCTCCTTAAATCCAAGCCCCTCATCCTCACTAATCCAAAAAATAAATTAGAGCCAAATTATAGAGAGTCTTAGGAATTTTAATTTATTCCTTGGGTAAGGGTTAGCTATTTAAGGATCTCTAGCGATGGAGAAATAAATCAAAAAGATCAAGTGGCACATCAAATAAACTAATCTGGCAACTGAATGGTTATATGAGATACAGAGTAATAATTAAGGAGATTTAGTTTATAATAACAACAATATCTAGCATTCATATGTATTTCAAGGTTTATAAAGACCTTTACAAATAGTATCACAATTTATATTCCCAAAATAATCCTGGAATGTAACTTCTAGTATTATTTCCATTTTACAAATGAGAAAACTGAGGCAGACAGAGGTTAAATCCCAGTTCTCACAGTAAATATCTGAAACAGATTTTAATTCAGGTTTTCCTTACTCTAGCTCCAGCATTCAATCCAATGCACTGCTTAACTGCCTCATTTATTAGACTCACTAGATTCAGAAGTATTGGATTATGTTCCTCTCCTCTTGGCTCCTCCTGTGGAACAGGATGGCTTATTGTGAGGAGGATTAAACGGAGACTTGGGTGGGGGTTTACCACTCTGATTGTATGAATGTCTTGTTTGGGAAGCAGGTTTTGTGGTCTGGCCCTGTTGCCGTTTACTTGCTGGATGACAGGCAGGTCTTATGGGCCTCCCAGTTGCTCTGGCTGTTTGAGGTTGCTGGGGCATGAAGCTTCCTATCTGACAGGATGATTTCGTTGTCTGCCCAGTTACTCCTGATTGCTGAGATTTCTGGGTCCCAAATGTTCTTTTTAGCTTTGCTCCCCGTGATTGGGAGGCTGGCCACCCAAATATTTCTGTGGACTGTTCTTCAATCTGATCCTGTCTTGACTTTGATACTTCTCTGATGGGTTTCTTGGTCATTCCTTTAAGTTGGAATCCTGAGTTCCTGGAATCTATTAAATTAAAAACTTGTTGCATAGGTTGAATAGATGTTCCCGCTGCTTGTGGTTTTATGGTTTGCAAATGACCTGCCTGAGAAGCAAATCTACTGGCTCTTAAAATTTTTGACTGAGATCCCTGGCATGGGGCCTGCACAGTTTGAGAAACTGGTTTGAATGGTCTTGCCAAATGATATACTTGGGAAGAACTAGAAGATTTTACTAATGCTGCAGCTTGATGAACTCTCTGGGGTTGAAAAGCCCCTCTGCCAGGACTTCTGCCTCGTTTATTGGTGCTTCTATTGTGAAAGGCCATAGAGCCAAACAATCTGGGACTAAACCCTGCCCACACATTGGGATCTGTGGTCCTGTGAGGTCTCAGAGGGGGGTGGTAAGGATTACCCTTAATTATGGTCTGTGGGAGTCTCCAGCCCCATGGCTCAGAGGAAAATGATGTAGGAGGATGGAAAGCATGAGGTTGGCAGTGGACTCGGCTAAAAATCCCACTCCCTTCTGTAGGCATTTCACACTGGCTTTCTGATAGATCTGTGAAAAGGGTATGGCTCTGGGGTACTTCAACCTCACCTGCTTCAGGTATAGCTTCACTAAGGGTACCTTGGACACCTTGGGTTTTCTCACAGTCCTGATCAACCTGGATTCCCAACTCTCTGGCTAAGGATGCCATATCTTCTACTGACACATATCTGAGAGGAGAGCACATCACCTTTTTCAGGGCTATTCGAAGGCCCTCTGCATCCTTTCCTCTATCCCCCATTTCACTTTCCTCTAGAAGCAGCAGTTGTGATGGCTTCAGTTTCAGAACTCTCTGGAATAATTGGGCTTCCTCACTTTCCCTAGACTGGGGACTGAGAATGAAGTAGCATCTTTCCTTAGCAGATTCTCCTAGAAATGCCAGGAGGTCCCATTCGCTTTCACCTGGACAGTCAGTAAAAATGAACACAGCAGAGGAGACCTCCATTAAAAAGCCAAATTGCATCCAGAAGCCCTCCAGATCTCCCCTAAGATTGGCCACAGCCACAGGCTCTTGGAAAAAGTCAGAATTTTCCTTACCAGTGCCACTATTAGGGAAACACCAAGTAATCTCTACCAAACCATCAGAAATTTGCCGAGGAAGTAATGAGGTATGAGAGTCTCGATGGAGAAAGATGTCAGGAGGCTGCCCTTGAGGAAGGCTGAGGATTGCATTAAGGATCCTGGATTTAGATGAATCACAGCACCCCAATCGAACAAAAGAAATAAGGGGCATTTTCATAAACACTAAGGACTTTACGCCAACCTCAGCAGCATCTCCTAGAGAATATACTAAGTCCTTTAGTACAATTTTCTTCATGGCCCCCATCATCAAAATGCACTTATTGTTCTCTGCATCTGGTAGCAGCAAAGGAAGAGCAAAGTGGCACTTAAACATGTTCCCCAAGACCTCCTGCTGCAAGGAGATGTCTGAACAAAGCATGATGGCACAAAGAACATCCAATGGATTAATGGTATCTTTGTCTCTAAGACCCATATTTTCTACCTTACTGATCAATCCCTCTTTGCCATCCTCATCTGCAATCCTCTGGCCAAGGATTGTATCTCTGGCAGTCAAATCTAAAGATTGAATTTTTAATAGGAAATTCCAGGCTAAGTCTGCTGACGTCTGAGGGATCCAATGACATCCATGGTCCAAGCGGAACTGATGAACAAAACTTGGTAGAAGCTTCTTATTCCTGTCCATTTCCAAATATGACAGGATTTCTCTGAATGTTTTTCTTCTCTCTAAAGAAAAAGAAGAAACACAGGAAATGGTAAAATGATCATTACAAACAATGTGAACTTTAGAGAATAATTTATGGAATCTAGCTAATTTAGAGACAATCTAAATTTGACTTGCAAACAACAAAACATTCTCTTTTTAGTTTGTAAGAGTAGAGTCCGCTGATAATCCTACCAACTTAAAAGTAATTACAAAAATTGGATAATAACACTTTTTAAATCAATAAATCAAGCAAAACTAAATTGTAATAAAGCCTGTACATCTCCTTGAATCAATCAAAGCTATTGTATGAGATACTTTTATTAATTTATTAAATTTATTTAATTTAATAATTTATACTAAGGAATTCTAAGGATCTGGAAGCAGAGAGGACAGGATGGGGTCATACAAAGCTAAGCCAAGAACTAGCAATTCCCGGGTAATAAGCAAGACACAAAGAGAAGATAGGATCAAAATGTGGCAGAAAAGAGATATTAAGAAGAGTCATTAGCTCTACAGATATCTAAGAGGACACTTGGACTGTTGCTACAAGTGTACCCACCTACTCAAGAACTGAGGAGAAGTTAACAAAAAAGGTATGTTCTTTCTTCAACTTTCCTCTCCCAGTGCCTGTCTATCCACAGACACTACAATATAATCGGCTATCTCATTATCCAGATATTTTCAATAACCTGAACTCATCCACAAAATGGCCAGAGGTTAAGAAGAGGTAGGTATAAATATATGGTATATTGGCAAAAATAACACACACAAAAAAGGAAAATCAAACGGATTGTGGGAAATCAGCTGATGCATTGTTGGGGGACTCATGACTGGGCACAATCATTATAGAAAGCAATTTAGAATTAATTATACCCAAAAAGTATATGCCCTTTCACCCATTTATATCATTTCAGAGTCTATACTCAAAAGAGGTAAAATAAAGCGGAAAAGTGATTAAAAAAAAAAAAAAGTGGAAACTAAAGAGATACCCATCAACTGGAGAATAAATAAATAAATTGTGATATATAAATGTGATGGAATATTATTGTACTGTAAGAAAAGAGGAAATAGACTACTTCAAAGACATAAAAAAAATTTAAGAACTGATACAGAGTGAAATAAGTAGAAGCACAAGAACAACTTATACTCTAATAATCAGTATTATTAAAAGGAATTATTTTGAGGATGTTTATAAACTGAAGAGGAATGAAATAAGCAAAATCAAGAGAACAATGTTGTACAATAACAATAAAATAAAGATAAGCAATTTTGAGAGCTGCGAGAATGATCATCAATGATTCCAAAGGACTAATACTGAAGCATGCTACTCATCTTCTAACAGAAAAGTGAAGAATCCAAGGGACAGAAAAATATACACTTTTTAACATACCTAAGGAAAATTATTTTGCTTGATTATAAACATTTAAATAAAAAGAACTGATTTTTCTTTCTCAATGTGGCAGAGGGTAAAGAGATAATAGATTTCTGTTCATTGGGCAAATAAAACTTTTTTAAAATTTCATAAATAAAGGTAGAGACCCAAATCTCTTTCTAAATGTTAGATTATTTTCCTAAATGGGGGTTCAGAACAATTGTGATTGAACTCAGAATGCTTTGTTTAAAATAAAGTCTCTATGACCACAGCCGGAACCATTATATTGCTCCAAACTTAAAATGAACTGTTTATTGTCACAAGATCTTACAAATCTTTTCTCAAAATGTTGATACTTCATTTGAACTCCAACAATTGATTTCCAATGTATTCCCTATATACTACTCTTGGAAATAGTAATTGATGTCAAAACGATAAACTTAATGGGAAGTTAGGGAAATAAGGTCTATTAATAAACTTTGTGTTCAAGTGCTGAAAAAAGAGTCATTCTCTTTCCTCACAAGAACTGGATGGGTTATGACATTTTGTATAAACAGAACTGCCTTTTCAGATCTGAAAAACGAATGTTTTCATTTAAGGTCACCTTTTCCTTCAATATTCCACAAATTTGTAAAAGTCTTTTAGACTGGAGGAAGCTGGGTGGTACAGTGGATAGAGTACTAGCCCTGAAATCAGGAGGACTTGAGTTCAAATCTGACCTCAGACACTTAGCACTTCCTAGCTATGTGATCCTAGGCAAATCACTTAACCCCAATTGCCTCAGGGGGAAAAAAAATCATTTATATTTCTTCCAGCTCTAATGCAATATTTAACAATTAACCCTTCAATTTACCCAAGCATTCAACAAGCATTTATTAAGTGCCTACTGTATGAAGAGTACTTTGCTAAGCACTAGGGATAATAAAGATACAAATTAAACAGTTTGTTATTTCAAGGAACTGACATTTAACTGAATTTATGTATGAGGTTGTCTTAAAAAAAAAAATCACTGAGGAAAGTGGAGTCTAGATCATATACTATATTCCACTTGAAAGTATACAATATCTATTATACTTCCCTGAGTATTAATAGGGGAAATTTGGCAAAAATATACAAAAGTATTTAACTACTTCAAAATATTATTATACTTTATTGCCACTGGTAGATGATACAAGCCTAGAAGTAATATTTTAAAAGTATACCTACTTGCCCCAATAATCAATAGTTGGTCCAGTTTATAAATATTAGGCCTCTGATCTCCTAAACCTTCACATGCATCAAAAATCCCCATGTCTAAGCTTAATATGATTGTTATTGCTGATGTTGCTTGTCCTTCATTCTTAAAAAAGGACCATGATAGCGGGGAGGTGATGCCATGACATATAAGTGAACTGGTTTGAAGTAAGAAAGAGCTGTGCAAGGTCACTTGCTTCATTTAGTGGCAAGGAACACTACTAGGTAAGGGTCAAGACAATTGGAGATGTCCCTGAATGCAGTGGGAAACCTTGGCCTATTAAGCTAAGATCTTTAAAACAGGTCTCACTTACACGAACTGATGATGAGTGAAATGAGCAGGACCAGGAGATCATTATATACTTCAACAACAATACTATATGATGACCAGTTCTGATGGACCAGGCCATCCTCAGCAACGAGATCAACCAAATCATTTCTAATGGAGCAGTAATGAACTGAACCAGCTACGCTCAGAGAAAGAACTCTGGGAGATGACTAAAAACCATTACATTGAATTCCCAATCCCTATATTTATGCCCACCTGCATTTTTGATTTCCTTCACAAGCTAATTGTACAATATTTCAGAGTCTGATTCTTATTGTACAGCAAAATAACGGTTTGGCCATGTATACTTATTGTGTATCTAATTTATATTTTAATATATTTAACATTTACTGGTCATCCTGCCATCTGGGGGGGGGGGGGAAGAGGTGAAAAATCGGAACAAGAGGTTTGGCAATTGTTAATGCTGTAAAGTTACCCATACATATAACCTGTAAATAAAAGGCTATAAAAAAAATAAAAATGAAAATAAAACAGGTCTCAGTTTGACTGAGGCAATGCCCAATCAGTGATTAAAGCTAGGTAAGAAATGAAGCAGAGATGCCAATCAATTGGAGTATGGCTGGGTAAATTGTGGGATATGAATGTTATGGAATATTATTGTTCTGTAAGAAATGACCAGCAGGATGAGACTGGAGAGGCCTGGAGAGACTTACATGAACTGATGCTGAATGAAACGAGCATACCCAGAAGATTATACATGGCAACAACAAAACTATATGATGATCAATTCTGATGGAGGGAAGGAAGGGAAAAGTTGGAACAGAAGTGATTGCAAGGGACAATGTTGAAAAATTACCCATGCTTACATAGTCAAAAGCAAAAATCTATCTGGGAGGGGAAGACCCTCAAAGTTTTTGGCCAAAACAGAAACAATCATTCACTCTGAGCCAATCAGAGCCCAAACACTTGGTGTGAATAATTCTGAAGAATGAAATGTAATCCCCAAATGGAAAGGTTAATAATTTACAGTGGGGTATAGCAAAGAGCTCAGAGATGAAGTCTCACCTACAATCTACAAGGTAGAAAAGGATGCTGAGAATCTGCTATTCTCTGTCTCCTAAATGATTCATGATAACATCAAAATTCTATTAGATTGCCTTAAATTTTATGGAAATATATATGTTTGTGGAATTAATTTTATTCTTTTACCTTCCAAATCTGCTTCATCCTCCTCCAGATACTCTTCAGCCTCTAAATTTTCAAAGCTCTGTTCACTATCCAAGTACTCAATCATGTCATTTTCCCCACAGTACTCAGTGTTTTCTAGATCCACATAGACTTCCTCTTCCTCTGATGATCCTGAATGTTCAAAATATGCCTCACGTTCTAAATAATCCTCTTTTTCTAAGTATAAATCAGTATCTGGACTCTCATCTTCCCATTCTTCTCCTAAGTACACAATAGCGTCTGGATTTTCATAGGGGTCTCCATTCTCTGTGTCTTCCAATTCATCTCCTTCCTCTTCCTCCTCCATGGAGAACCCAGTGACTGGTGAATTATTAGCTCCTTTGTTCCCTGCAGGCCTAGTAATTTTTAGATCTTGGCTCTCTTCTATAGACATAAGAGCATCAGTATTCTTGTACTCTTTCTTTTCAGTGAGCAGAGTAACTTCTGAATTCTTGTTCTCTTCCATGAATAGAGGAGCTTCTGCTTTCTCATGTTCTTTTTCTTGTTTAATAAATTCTGGAAAATAAAATGGATTTTTCTCTCAAATTGAAAAAGTGAATTTTCTAATGATTTGGGTTTGTTGCACCACAGTTCTCTTGTTTTGTCCTGACTCAGTTTCCCTAATTGTCCTGACTCAATTTCCCTAAATTGTCCTGCTTCGGTTTCCATGAATTGTTCTACCTCATTTGTTCTGCTCAATCCTGCAAAACTACCCCATTTGATAAGGATAAAAGATCTTATTTTTAGAATATCAGAATGCCTCTCCCCATCCCAAACTGTCAGAATATCAGATACCATCTTATCAAGATGCCTCTCCCCATCTCCAGTGCCTCCCCCACCCTGTCAGAGTCCTATTCCTGCTCTTAGCTCTGACTCCGCCCCTACCTCAGTCTACCCCTTGTACCTGAGCCACATGTATATATGTCATTGAGAACTCAGATTGTTTGCTGGATTCTTGGTACAATAGACTCATTCAGCCCTGGGATCAAACCATGGATCCATTTGGTCCCAGTAAATCTCTCCCTTTCAAATAAAATATTAGATACTCTCTAATCTCTATCTTGCCTCAGTTTCTCTGGCATTACAGGTTTTAATAACCTTTCCATAAAGAATAGAACCAAGAAGCCTCATTCACTCAGGTAGACCAAAAATTTATTTCTATCCAAGGAAACCAGAGCAGATTTATTGGATTCATATAAAAGTTGCCATCTTTAAGGAACCTAGTGTTAATCAGAAGTCTTGACCCATAAACTATATAAAAGTCTCTAAAATCAATTAAATTTCTCTGGGCTACAGCACCAGGGATAGCCCAAAACTGATCCAAGTTTAGAAGTTCCAAAATAAAATGGCAAATCTCAAAAATAAAGTCTACACTCCTTTGGTTGTCATAGAATCTGAAAAAGAGACCTTTAGAAGTTCTCTCTCTCTAGTTCTACCTCTGTTTTCTCCAAAACCTTAATTTATAGAATGCCTGCTGTATTTTTAAAGGTGTCTAGGAATAGAGACTCTATTATCTACTGAAAAACTAGAGAAATATTAAATGATCTTGAAGGGAAATATCTACCAACTACTTTCCCTCCTGCAAGTTAATTTCTTCCTCTGGAGGGGAAAAAAAAGAATAATTATTTGTGTATCCTTACAAAATTAAGAGAAAAAAATAAATTGTATTTCTTTAGGAAACTGGACTTACACTGATAGTCACAAAACCAATTTTTCAAATATAATAGGTAGCTACTAGCTCACCATATCCAAGACATTTCCAAAATGGCTAATAGGTATAGATAGCACAGTGTATAAAAAGATATATCTTTTTCTAATAATCAAATTCCTAACCTTGAAAGTATCAGTAACATACTTTTATCAATTGATCTTAGTGTTGAAAACTTCCCAAATTCCCCTAATATAAAAAATCTATAACTTATTCTAACATAAATATAAATCTGCACAATCAATGTGTCAATCAGAATTCTGGAGTAGGATATATGTGATAAATTTAACAATCTCTACATATGAAGTAATTAAAATTAAGATTTTAGGAACCCTATTTATATTGAAACTTTATACTATCTTCCATCTATGCTACTGAACCTGATCCAAAAGGTTCTTTTAAGGTTCTTAGAGAGGTAAAATGTACAGTTCATTCAAAATAAAAAATATTAGTGCCTCTGAACCTTATCAACAAAGAAATTTATCTGTAGAAAAGAGAGAGGAAAAATGTAAAAGCAAACTATTTATAATGCATTATTTCTTCAGAAAATCTGACTAAAAAAAAAAGTAAAATCTCAACTCACCAAGAGCAGACCACCAACTGGTTTCTGAGTCCGGAAAAGTACTATGTAAATACTCCAGAAATTGTTGACAACTTCTCTCTCCTTTTTTCTGTATCAGAATTAATATCTTCCTACTTTTTTTCAGTGGGTCTGTGATAGTCTCCAAGATCTCATATTCCTCTTCAGAAATTAGATTCCGAGAAGTTAATGTATCTAACACAGAATCAGGATCCTCCTGCAGAATTTTAACTAACTTTTGTCTTTCTTTTTCAATGACTGAAGAAGCCATATTCAGAGTAGCCATTGTTCCTGTTTTCATTCGACCTGGAAACAGATAGACAGTAGTTCTTGGGCAGTCATCTGAAATGAGAAAGTCAGGCTTTCAATAGAACTGGCCAGTTGATAGTCATTTACCTATGACATTAAAATCCAGCAATTTTTCCAACATACGTTCAGAGTATCTCCTGCCTCCAACTAATAATTTCACATATCTATACAAACTACTTTCATTTTCTCAACAACTACAACATTCTTAAAACAAATTAAAAATAATAATAATCAACACGTTTCTAAACTACTTTGAAGTCAACAAAGTATTTTGCAATCATCACTTCTTTCCATCCTCACAACAATCGAGAAAAGCAAGAACTAACTTTAGTGGATAGAAATCCAATTTCCAGGAGTTCAGAAATCAGTTGGCAATAAGCCAGTAAGAGCTGTGTGTAAAAATAAGTTCCTTAAAGTGATAGTGTTTCATTTTTTTTTTTCTCTAGATCTCCATGCTAATAATAAATGATGAATTTTGCTAACTTTGAGTGTAGCAAATCCATTCACAGATCTATAGAGCAAAGGTATCATATGTCAGTCAATAAGATCCCTGAATAAGATTAAAATGAAACTGAAAAAATATTTAACAAAATAAGTAAAAAATACCGTACAACATGGATAATGGAAATATGTAGTTTTCTAAGCCAATGTGTGGCTGGATGAAATCCGTATATTTGAATTTGACAACTTGGCAATGCAGTCTTGAAGAAGGGATCCCCAAACTCTAAAACTCCTTAAAGGAGAAAATCTTCAACTCTGCCTCAGTGAGGGACCCTGCCAAACAGTTTCATTCTGTTGTCTAGGTGGGGTTGGTTCAGTCCTGAGCAAAAGAATTCCAACCCTATTGAATTAAACAAACTCAATTCTATTCAAATTCCAGCTCAAGCTGAAACCCAACTTGTAGATGAGCCAATTTCGGCTGTCTCAGCCCCCACAGGATCTGACCTGATTTTGCAGATGGACCTCAGTAGCTCACTCAGCTTCCAGGACTTTCTGTCCACTAAGAACTGCATTCTCAGTGCAAACAACTCCATTTTCCCATAGATCTGCCACTGTACAAATCAGTCTCTTGGTAAACTTATTTCTATCTAACAAATTTTCACTTTGCAACTAATAATTGGGGAATGAGTGAGTTCTTTCACTCCTAAAACCTGCGGCTGATTTAAAGGGGATTCTTAACAACTCTCTTATAAATGTTGAAGTCTAGATTTAGTGTATCTAAATGAAATTAGGGTTTAGTTGAGGTCTAGTGGCAGGTTTGGGGTACAGGGAGTCAAACAAAGATCCCCTGCAACCCCCTTGGATTCGGTGCAAGGATACAGCAGTAAATGAGGTCTAGTGGGGCGCAAGTCCCCAATAAAAGCATTTATTAGCCCGAGAGCTAGATTGATAAAAGAGGTTTATTATTGGGTTTGGAAGTAGGAGATAGGTGAAGGTAGAGATGAGGGCACCGGACAGAGGGTCCAGTGGACAGAGGGTCCTCACATGGCTAGCATGTTTGGGATCTCTGCAAAGAGGGGTTCCCAGCATGGCCCTTTTATAATAGGAGACTTAGCTCGGAGGGCTTTTGGGTATAGCCCCAAAGTTGGCTCAGATCCAGATGGGGCTGGGACAGGTCTGGATCTTCTATTGGAATTCGAAGGGACCAGGATTTGTGAGTCAAAGGGTAATTACATTAACTAGAGGGGTTTGGGAATCAAAGATAGGAATCTTTCCCACATCATAGCCACTAACCTTTAGACCACCAAGAATCTGGACCACTCAAACAGCATCAGTATTAGTGTAATCTCTTTTTCCTCAATGGATGACTAATTACTTTTTTATAGACTTTTTTTTTTTTAATTTCATTTCTATCTTTTGTTTCTGTATTATCTACATTTCCCAGAGTAAATCCAACCAACATAAAGGTCTAACACTGTTAATGTAACATCTAGTACCTATATAGTGCTGTTTTTAAATTACTTAAAAATTTTCTTATTCTCACAACACCACTGAAAGGGAGACACTATTATTATTCCCATTTTACAGGTTCAGGAAACTGAAGATGAGGTTAAATGATTCACTCAGGACCACACAACTAGTATTTGGGACAGGATCTGATATCAAGTCTTTCTTACTCTAAGACCAATATTCTATCTGCTGGGCCCAATAATCCCTAGTTCTTTTTCATATCTCTTTTTTGGTCATATTTTTTCACGTTTAACCATTCTAATTTCACATTATTGTTTTATTGTTTTTTCAATGTATATCATTGCAATCATTGTGTATGTTTTTTCTAATCCTCATAGGTTCATTTTGTTTCCGTTCCCTTGCCTTGAAAGAATAATTTATCACAGAATTTGAATAGACAATTTCAAAAGAGGAAATACAAATTAATAATCAGTTCTAAAGACTTAATTAAATTCTTTAATCATTAGAAAAATTAAAACACCTTTGAGTTACCATTTTTTTCTCCTTCCTATCTTTTCCATTTCTGTTAAGGGGAACCACCACTCTCATAAGTCAAAAAATATAATTTCATCAATATGTAAGAGTTAATAATTGTAAAGGAACTCCATACATGTTAGCAATTATTATTAACTATATTTTGTTTATATTTATATATATAGTTTCCTCACATAGTTTGTAACCTCTTGGAAAACATGGGCTGTTTCAATTTTATCTCTATCTCCATCACCCAACACATGATGATGTCAAAAAAAACCTAAGGCAGGATTCTGGAGAGTAATTTGGAACTATGCTCAAAAAGTTATCAAACTGTAAATACCCTGATCCAGCAGTGTTTCTACTGGGCTTATATCCCAAAGAAAACTTAAAGAAAGGAAAGGGACCTGTATGTGCAAAAATGTTTGTGGCAGCCCTCTTTGTAGTGGCCAGAAACTGGAAACTGAGTGGATGCCCGTCAATTGGAGAATGGCTGAATAAACTGTGACATATGAATATTATGGAATATTATTGTTTGGTAAGAAATGACCAGCAGGATGATTTCAGAAAGGCCTGGAGAGACTTACATGAACTGATGCTGAGTGAAATGAGCAGAACCAGGAGATCATTACATACTTCAACAACAATATTTATTTGTTGTTGAACAACAACAATAGTATTGTTGATCAATTGATGATCAATTCTGATGGACGTGGCCATCTTCAGCAATGAGATGAACCAAATCAGTTCCAATGGAGCAGTAATGAACTGAACCAGCTACACCCAGCAAAAGAACTCTGGTAGATGGATGACTAAGAACCATTACATTGAATTCCCAATCCCTATATTTTTGCCCACCTGCATTTTTTATTTCCTTCACAGGCTAATTGTACAATATTTCAGAGTCCGATTCTTTTTGTACAGCAAAATAACTGTTTGGACATGTATAATTATTTTGTTTAATTTATACTTTAACATATTTAACATGTATTGATTATCCTGATATCTAGGGGAGGGGGGGGAGGGGAAGGAGGGGAAAAATTGGAACAAAAGATTTGGCAATTGTCAATGCTGTAAAATTACTCATGCACATAATTTGTAAATAAAAAGCTAATAAAAATTTTATAAAAAGAAAAAGAAAGAGCTTTGGGAGTTTATAGCTCCATCCTCCAATCAGAGGGAAAGAGAATGGTGATGAAGATGGAACATCAAAGATAATAAGAGCCCGTTTATGCCCTCCCATTCTATTAGGCTTTTGAATAAGTATAATTTTATTGTATCTTATGTTTTTATTTGGATTTTGTGTGCATAGTTTGTTGAGGATGTTATTAGGAAATTCCCTCCACAAGCACTGTAATGCCGAAAAAACTGAGCAAGACAGAGATTAGAGATCAATTCAATAATTTATTAAATGGAGAGAAATACTGGGACCAATGCATCCATATTGATCCCAGGGCTAGAGGAGACTATCATCTTAAAGAGTCTAGCCCTGAGTATCGGGACAGCAAGCCTTTTATGGAATAACAAGAACAATGACATAATGGAGGGACCTAGGTTAGGATAACCTAATAGAAGGAGGTTACTGACATTAAGGAATGTCTATAAAACCTTTATCTCAACCCTTAAGAGGGGATGGTCATAACCTAAGGCAGAATACGAAATGGGACAAATGGAGGAACTGGTCACTCCATTAAAAGGGAACTTTGGCATAACAGCACATCCTCCACCTAAATGTCTATAACTCAGTAAATTCTAGAAAGTGGGGGGTGTGGCACACAAAGCTAAAATGAATAGTCAGAATAAATTTGAAGCCATATTTCTCCAATTTCATATATATATAGATATATGTAGATATATATATAGATATAAAATCCATATCTAAGTACCACCAGGACAAAGAATGTGTAATAACACCTTCACAACTTCAGAAAGGAGGAGCAGGTAGATGGTACTGTGAATAGGAAGCTTGGCCTTTAGTCAAGAGGACCTAAATTCAAATCCCCCTTCCGACATTTAATGCTTCCTATCTGTGCCAAATCACTGGACAAGTCACTTAATCCAAATGCCTCAGGGGAAAGAAAACAAACAAGGACTTAAAATGTTTCAAGTACTTCATTAGGCACTGCGTTAAAAGCACCAAAAAATAAGAGATTTCTAACCTTCATAGAATTTTTTAAAATCCTTGTCACACACTGAAAATTAAGTGCAAAATACATAACAATTATTTACAAAGCAATTTGTGGGGTGGCTCTAAGGGTTGCTTTTTTGGGGAGGGGGAAGAATCACTAGGAGCTGGGTTAAATTAGCACAAATATCAAGTAAATTTTGAAGGAAACTGGGGATTCTACAAGAACAAATAAAAAGGAAGTACACTTCAAATAAGACAGTCTTTCAATTTAAAGACAAAATGTAGGAAATGAAATGTCCTTAAAGGTATTTGTAGACGGTAATAACCAAGTTTGGTTGAAGCCTAAGACTGTAATCAATAAGCATTCTGTTGGGGTTCTTGGAAGTCTTTCTTCTCTTTTTTTTCTTTTGTCATGGACCCCTTAGGCAATTTGGCCAAGAGTATAGATCCCTTCCCATAAGTTTTTAAATGCATAAAATAAAAGCCATAATATTATAATGGAAATGATTTATATTTAAACTAATACTAAATTAGTAATTTACTAATACTAATAATACTAAAATAAGACTAATTATTTTATTCTACTACTAATTACTAATTTTTACTAATGCTAATATACTAATACTAATTAATACTAAATCATACTAATACTAAAATAAGACTAATTATTTCATTCTAATACTAATTACTAATTTTTACTAATGCTAATATGCTAATACTAAATTATACTAATACTAAAATAAGACTGATTATTTTATTCTAATACTAATTACTAATATCTACTAATGCTAATACACTAATACTAATTAATACTAAATTATACTAATACTAAAATAAGACTATTTTATTCTAATACTAACTACTAATTTCTACTAATGCTAATATACTAATACTAATTAATACTAAATTACACTAATACTAAAATAAGACTATTTTATTCTAATACTAACTACTAATTTCTACTAATGCTAATATACTAATACTAATTTATACTAAATTATGCTAATACTAAAATAAGACTAATTATTTTATTCTACTACTAATTACTAATTTTTACTAATGCTAATATACTAATACTAATTAATACTAAATCATACTAATAATAAAATAAGACTAATTATTTCATTCTAATACTAATTACTAATTTTTACTAATGCTAATATGCTAATACTAAATTATACTAATACTAAAATAAGACTGATTATTTTATTCTAATACTAATTACTAATATCTACTAATGCTAATACACTAATACTAATTAATACTAAATTATACTAATACTAAAATAAGACTATTTTATTCTAATACTAACTACTAATTTCTACTAATGCTAATATACTAATACTAATTAATACTAAATTACACTAATACTAAAATAAGACTGATTATTTTATTCTAATACTAACTACAAATTTTTACTAATGCTAATATGCTAATACTAAATTATACTAATACTAAAATAAGACTGATTATTTTATTCTAATACTAATTACTAATATCTACTAATGCTAATATGCTAATACTAAATTATACTAATACTAAAATAAGACTGATTATTTTATTCTAATGCTAACTACTAATTTATACTAATGCTAATATGCTAATACTAAATTATACTAATACTAAAATAAGACTAATTATTTTATTCTAATACTAATTACTAATTTTTACTAATGCTAATATACTAATACTAATTAATACTAAATTATGCTAATACTAAAATAAGACTGATTATTTTATTCTAATACTAATTACTAATATCTACTAATGCTAATATGCTAATACTAAATTATGCTAATACTAAAATAAGACTGATTATTTTATTCTAATACTAATTACTAATTTTTACTAATGCTAACATGCTAATACTAATTAATACTAAATTATGCTAATACTAAAATAAGACTGATTATTTTATTCTAATACTAATTACTAATTTTTACTAATGCTAATATGCTAATACTAATTAATACTAAATTATGCTAATACTAAAATAAGACTAATTATTTTATTCTAATACTAATTATTAATTTTTACTAATGCTAATATACTAATACTAATTAATACTGATACTAAAATAAGACTAATTATTTTATTCTAATACTAATTACTAATTTTTACTAATGCTAATATACTAATACTAATTAATACTAAATTATGCTAATACTAAAATAAGACTAATTATTTTATTCTAATACTAATTATTAATTTTTACTAATGCTAATATACTAATACTAATTAATACTGATACTAAAATAAGACTAATTATTTTATTCTAATACTAATTACTAATTTTTACTAATGCTAATATACTAATACTAATTAATACTAAATTATGCTAATACTAAAATAAGACTAATTATTTTATTCTAATACTAATTATTAATTTTTACTGATGCTAATATACTAATACTAATTAATACTGATACTAAAATAAGACTAATTATTTTATTCTAATACTAATTATTAATTTTTACTAATGCTAATATACTAATACTAATTAATACTAAATTATGCTAATACTAAAATAAGACTGATTATTTTATTCTAATACTAATTATTAATTTTTACTAATGCTAATATACTAATACTAAAATAAGACTAATTATTTCATTCTAATACTAATTACTAATTTTTACTAATGCTAATATGCTAATACTAAATCACACTAATACTAAAATAAGACTGATTATTTTATTCTAATACTAACTACTAATCCATACTACTTCTAATATACTAATACTAATTAATACTGAATTATACTAATACTATAATGAGTAACGATACTAAATACTAATACTAAACAAGACAAATTCACAGTCCTCGAGTTTAAAATTTCTGCTTATATCACGGACGTAGAGTTGGAAGGGACCTCATGCAGTGCAGAGGTCCTTCATCTAGTCCCATGTTTGCTTTCCGAATATTTTTACAACTCAAATTCAACCCCGTTGGTTTCCTTTGTAATCCAGTGAATTTTACTGAATGTATTAAAAAACAACAACTTTATTCTGAGTTAGGATCTAATAATAAGCTTCTCTAAAAAACTAAGCGATCCAGGGTTCTCAGAAGCCCAAGTTGAAAACTAGAGCGCTTTGTGCGGAGCTCAGCACCCAGCGGGCGCTCCGAGAACGCTCGCTCTCCGCTTTCCCTTCCCTCAGCGCATCTAGCTCAAGCGCCCCATTTTGCAGCAGTGCTCACTGAGGCCCGGGGAGCCGTAGACTTGGCTCATCAACGCCGCGGCCTGTAAGCGGCCCCTCCCTCCCTGTCACGGCGCGGCTGGAGCCGGCGCTTTTAAAGCCAGCGTCGTTGCTATTTTTCCTAGAGGCCCCCGCGGCGTCTTCGCTTCCAAAGAGGTTGGTCACCAATGTGACCAGGCTCACGTTAGCGCCTATCGAGGGGAGTACGAGAAAAGCCACAGCAAGACACGGAGACACAACGGAACCGGAAGAGAGGCTAGGCGTCCTCTCTTCCCGCTTGAAAGACAAGAATGCGGACCAATCGGCGCCGACTCCAGGCCATTTCCTCCCCTGTCCTTTCTCCGCCGGCGGAACCTTTTGCAAGGTGCACCGTGACCGACGGAAGTACTATCTCGACGGAAGCCCCTCAAACTTGATATAGCGGAAGTGTTCTTCCTCTTCCGTTCTTTTTCGTCCCGGCGGCTGGAAGAAGATGGTGAGTCTTTCTTTTTGGTGTACGTGGTATCGGCATCCATCCTCTCTCCCCGGGTGACTGCGACGCCCAACGATGGCGGCAGTGGAGTCTGCAGGCACCAAGAAGGGGGATCCTGCAGAAAGCCGAAAGGGGGAACTTGAAATTAAGAGCTGGGTCCCGAGTTATTCCAGGGGCGGCTTTTCCTGGGACTGAGCTTCACCCCTCAGCCCCACGTTGTCCTTAAGAGAGCGGAATGCGCGGCCTTGTCCGGGTTGGGACTGTTCGGTATTCCGGGAGCTCCCGGGAGAGAACAAATGGCCAGCCCGGCCCGACGTAGAGTGTGAAGGACTCTGATGATGTGCAGTGTCGCAAAGTTAGAGAATACCCTTTGCTTATTTCTTATAATAACCTTCCCAAGCTCCGAATATTGGAGGAGAGGCATTGCATGATCAGGTGGGGTTGCTTACAAGGTTTCAAAGTTTGGGCCCTCCCTAGTGGCCGTTGGTCGGGAATTTGCGTTTTATTTTAACGGAGCATGTGCTACCATTTTTGTTGTGACCAATTGCAGCATCACAACGTCAAATGTCTGATGTTTGTTTTCTAGACTAAGGGAACATCTTCGTTCGGTAAGCGCCGGAATAAGACGCACACTTTGTGCCGTCGATGTGGTTCTAAGGCGTACCACCTTCAGAAGTCAACATGCGGCAAGTGTGGATATCCTGCTAAACGCAAAAGAAAGTGTAAGTTTCTCGTGGAAGTGGAAATTTCATAAGGAAGACTTAATGGTTTTTTGGGGGAGAGTAGTCTTAGATTTGGCCCTTTTAAAAGTAGTTCCTGTACCACGTGTGTGAAATGAGGTTAATGAAGTTTAAAAGTTCTAAAAGTTAGAGGCAATTGCTTCAACAGAGTCATTTCTTAGGAAATTATAATACCTTGACTTGAAGCCAGCAGGGTACAGGAGAAAAAACGTTGGGCTTTTTTTAAGTCAAAAAGAGGTGAATTCGATTTTGTCGTTGTTATATGGTCTTGGATAAATTGTTTAACTGCCTGGAACCTCAATTTCTTCATCTGTTAAATGGGTGATATATCTCTGGGACTTTTGAAGCTAAACTCCTTTAAAAAAGAAAAAGTAGAAAAATTATTGGTCTGAATTTTTTTAATTGGAAGAAAAGCTTTGAGGTGTGAAGTTTCTTTGTCAAAACACCCAAAAGAGAAAGGATTGGGACAAGATGGAGGTAAAAGAAAATTTTAATTTATACAGGCAAAAAAAAAAGGTTTAGGAAAACTTTAATCCTTGAAAATTTAGAACTCCTATTTAAGATCCTGCTGGTTACTGAAGAATTGTTGATGAATCACTTGGAAAAAAAAAAAACCCACTAACCAAACCTGCAAGTTAAAATAACAGGTTTTGGCATTAAATGTAGGCTTTCTTAAAGGCTCAACTCAAATAGCACCTCTTAAGGGAAAACTCCTTTATAGTTGTTTTTTTCCCTCTTAATCCACAAGATTATTCTGTATATATTTTTTAACATGTTACTGCATGATCATTCCCTACCTCCCACCCCCATCCTGTCCCTGACTACAGGAATTGGTGTTTCCTTTTTGTATCCCTGGAACTTTGCATGTGAGCTTAATGGTGATATGTTTTTTATATATGAGTTTTTTTGTTTGATTTAAGAGTTGTTTGGGTAATAAGGAAACAGTTGTGAGTTTGGCCCAATGAGTCTACTACTTAGGATAGTTATTTGGGCTGTTCTGATGTGAAAAATACAAAAGAATGTGATTTTTTTTTTTAAGGTGAACAAATCAGAATTTGAATTCCTGTCTTAATTAACCAATGTAATGAAAATAGAATGGTCAATAAATCTGATGGGTTCGTTAATGATTACTAAGATTACCTTTAAGACTATTAACTTTAAAAAGGTATTGATGAAAACTTGATTACAGCTAGATGTCATTGAAAATAATACTAGGGAAATAAGACTATTTGGAGACTTGAAGACTTAAATTTTGATTTTTGTGGGTGCTTGCCCTAGATAATTGGAGTGCAAAGGCTAAGCGACGAAACACCACTGGTACTGGTCGAATGAGGCACCTAAAGATTGTCTATCGCCGATTCAGGTACAATTTTATATTTTGTTACTGAGCTTTAAAAGCAACAAAATCATGACTAGTTCTCTTGTATGTATGAAGAATCTTGTATGTAGAATCATTTTAAGGGTATTGTCTCCAACAATGGTATACGGCTTTTGGAGTAGCTTTTAGTATAATTTGTGAAGTGTTAAAAATGTTTTTGTTTTGCTTTTCCTCCAAGCTGCATGAAATAAGGATATCCAGTGAAAAGCAGAGAACTTGTGTTTGAACTGTCAACACAGCATTTGCCAGAATGTGGGGGGGTATCTTAAGAGGAACTTCCTATATGGGTCTCCTTGTTATGAGTTTCTGGCACTTCACAGACCACTTAATGTGTTACACTAAAGTGTTAGATAAATATAAGACAAATTCTTGAATTTCAGTATTCAGTGTTAAGGACTGAGTCACCTAAAAACTGGTATAGTTATCAAGGTGGGTATGGAAAAAGATTTATTTAGGGTTATGTATAAACTAAGTCTCACTTAAATTGTTTTTATATGTTGGATCAAAATGATGCCTGGTTATAGCCATGATCTGTTAATTCAGTGTGGGTTTTTGAAAATTGTTAATGTCAGGGTTACATTTTCAAAAAACCCTGTACTCTAGACTATTTTAAAGAAAAGTTATTCCTTTCACTTAAGACAGGTAACTAAGATGTGGGGTTTTTTTGTTTGATGTTTGATCTGACAAGTGGTTGAATTCAGCAGCTTTTCTTCACCTTTTTGTTTTATTTAATATAAAACTTGTCTTTGTGATTTCTGGTCTCTTGAATTTTTGATAAAATGTTGGATGCTAACATCACAGGCATGGTTATTTTAACTTATTTTAAAAGAATTTGACAATATAATTCAGAAATAGAAATTAATTCATATTAATTCTAACATTACAGCATTTTGATGGTCATTGGATTTTTTAAAGTACGTTATTATTATCCAACACAGTATTCCTAAAATATTCCACCTTTCCTTTTTAAAGAATAACTAGTATACCAATTGGGAGTTTGTGTCCTTAACTAGAGAAAACTAGGAATTGTTTGCAGCTTGTCAGTGATGCACTTTTAAAAAATGTCTGAACATATGAATAAATAGTGATTTCAGCATTTAACTGAGATAAGCTGAGTAAGATATTTTTAGAGTACACTACTTTTTAAAAATGCACCCTGAAAAACTAAAAAGTCTTTTCTTGCCTTTTTTTCTCCTTTCAAATACCATAGGAATGGATTCCGTGAAGGAACAACACCTAAGCCCAAGAGAGCAGCTGTTGCAGCATCTAGTTCATCTTAAGGATTCAACTGTTTTGTTAAAATAAATGTCCTGAATCAAAAAAGTAATTGTGGTCAGTTTCTTTTGATCCATTGATCACCTAATTTGAATTAGTAAGTTTTTGTCTACTTTGATGGGTTCTAGCTTCTAAATAGACTTATTTAGTAATATGATCTGATTTTAAATATATATATAATTGTGTGTATGGCTTAAAAAGAAAAGTTGGGTTATAAAGGATTAAATCTGCCACACATAGTGCCTACGTTATGGAGTTGTGAGGATAATGTATACAAATTTGTTACAGGCCCTTAAATATCAGACTGAATTAGTAACTGAACTCTGCTGTTTAGCAAAGCAGCTTGATTGATATCTGGCAAGAAGAATCAAAGGTGTTTTCACAGCTCTAAATTAGCTTGGATTGTTCTAGCAAAGCTTAAATTGGAAAGGTGAAGGCATAATAGAAAGTAGTACATTTGGAATCTGGGCTTTTTTTTTTTTTTTTCCAGCTCTACCATTTCCTTTCATCTTTTACAACATTCTGGAGTATGTTAGTTCATCTGCAATTCCTGTCTCGTTCCAAATACCTGTACGTGGGTACATAGTGTTTGTACTCCATTTTTAGGATGGTATATCAACCTTGTTTCAGACAAATGGCTTCTATATTAAGAATATATTTGGAAAGTTTACAAAATATGTATTTTATTTAATTGATTATGTGGAAGTTTAAATACTAGAATGGGTTCCTTGAATTTCAGGGGAAAGGAGACTTGAATTATTATACATTGCTTACTAGAGTTCAGAAGGACAAAGTATTGGGAATGTTATTGCAAAACTACCTTTTGAAGAAAGCCAAGTATAAGTATGGCAATAAGGCTAGTAACATGACTTGCCCATCTGGTCACACCTGGTAATTATTGGAGGTGGAATAAGTTTATTTTTTCATCTCGGGAATATCTAACTACCATAAGACATCTTACTTAGCACTTCATGCCAACTTTGGTGGTATTCGATTTTACAGATGAAAAATTGCTTGGCTGTAGATAATTTGTATAAATCAAAGCAGTAATTTGGCAAAGGAAAGATCTTTTCTCTCAAGGATCTTGGCTACCATTTGGAAAAATACAAATGAAAATAGATGGGAAGTCCCTTTAAGCAACTGGTCACTCGGTAAAATGTGGGAAGTAGCCATTTCAGTAATTTTGAATGCTAGAATAATGAATTTGTAAAGAATTAGTAATTGAGTAACAATGACTACAAACCCCAAAATGTTAGCATGGTACAGTATGTTCACCTCCATGTGGAGAGCTGATAAACTATTACAAATGAAAGCATGTTTTCGTTTGGGTTTTCTGAGGTGGGAGGGAGGGATATTGGCACAGGGGATCGTGGTTAATACTTAGAATTTTTTTTACATGACTGATATTTTGTAATAGATTTTGGTTTTCTTGGAAGAGGGGATAGGATGGAATTTGGAACTGAACATTTAAAAATGAAGGAAACCAGAACTTGTAAAATATCCATATATATATTATTTTTCTTTATAAAGTAGGGTGTTATGCTTGTCAACATGTATGTACTATCCAACTCATGAAGTGAGAAGATGGGGTACCCCAAAAGCCTTAATACAGTTATATGTAATATACATTGTGAATTTTGTGTGTATGTAAAGTGCTTATTAAGTTTAAAGCTTTAAATAAATGTCAACTGTTTGCTTTGGAAAGTTCATATATTTTCAATATGGGTTGCTAGGTAATAATAGTGAAGATTAGGAGTTAGGAAGATTCAAATTTAGCCTCAGTCACTTGCCAGTACATAACCTTAAACAAGTCAGTCTGTGTTTACCTCAGTTTCCCTATCTCTAGAATGAGTTTGATAAAAAAGCGTTATCCCTGAGGTTTGTTGCAAGCATAAAATGAGAATTATAAACTGCTTATTATAGTGCCTGATACATAGTAGATATTATATGTTAGCTATTTTCATGTCAGTTAGTCAAACACTATATCCCTGCTATATGCCTTTGCTAAGAATAAAAAAAGGCAAAAAGATGGTCCCTGACCTCAAGGAGTTCACAATCTAATGAGGGAGAGATGAGCAAACAGACAAATACAAATAAGTTGTAAATAAGGGGACAATATTAGAAATGAGGATTGGGGGAAAACAAGTAGGATTTTAGTTGGGACTTAGGGTAAGCGAAAAGTAAGGAGGGAGAGAATTCCAAACATTGGAGCACAGCCAGAGAACATGTGAGAAGCATGGAAAGATCTATATGAACTGATAGAGCCAAAAATACACTAAACATTACGACTATTAACTTGTTCAGTTAACTCTTTGTGTCCCCATTTGGAGTTTTCTTGGTTAATATGTTTGAGTAGTTTGCCAGTTTCTTCTCCAGCTTATTTTACAAAAGAAGAAATTGAGGTAAATAGGGTTTGTGATTTTCCCAGGGTCACACAGCCATTAGTGTTCATATTTGAAATGTGGAAATTTGAGTTCTGTTTTCTGGTCCAACACTATCCACTGCCTTCTCTACCATGCCCCCTGATGGCTACTGTGATTCCCCCTTTCCTACTTTTTCAGTTAACTTTTTATACATTGTATTCCCCTAGTGTAGTGTAAACTGGAGAACAGGAACTTTCTCCTTATATAGTATCTGTTTAAAGCATTTAACAAATGGTTGTTTTCTAACCCAGACACTGAACTCATTGAGGAAGAAAAGAGTGTCCTAGAAGTCAGAAAAAAGTAGGTACCAGAATCTTAATTGAGTAATGAATATGGATTGAATGAAACTCAAAACATGAGAGATTGTTTAGTGAGGGAGGTAGAGGGACAATATAGCACTGACAATGAGCAGAAATTCTAATACTTCCAACAATGTTATGAATGTAGAAATAACAAGATTTGATAACTACTTGATTATGTTAAACTGATGAATGGTCCAAAATCAATAATACCAAAGATTTCAATAATACCAAGATTTCAAATTTGAGAAACTAGAAGGATGTTGGTGCCCTGGACAGAAATGGAAAAGTTACAAAGAGGGTTGACTTTGGAAAAAATATAATTCAATTTTGGATATGTTTGCTTTGTCAATGGAACAGTCTTGAGAATACAACCACCATCAGAGAATGATATATGGATGATGAACTACTGACAGTGATTAAAATAACAGACATAGAAAAAAAGCCATGTTAGGGAAATCTAGGGAAGGCAATATCTACAAGAAAGTGTGCTAGAAAAAAGAATTATCAGATTTGGCAATTGTGAGATGATTGGTAACTTTGGGCATAACAGTTTCATTGAGTGTCGAGTTCAGATTACAAAAGGTTGAGAAACAAGAGGAGAAAGGAAGCAGAAGCAATAGATTCTAACAGCTTTTTCTAGGGTTTAGTTGTGATATGGAGGGGAAGTGTGGAACAGCGTAAGGGAATTGTTAGGGTTTTATCAGAGTTTTTTAAGGATGAAGGAAGATGGGCATGTTTGTAAATAACAATGAATTAATAAAGATTAGAAAGTAAAATGCAGATAATAGTAGGAGCAAATCACCTAGAAAAGACATTAAGTAGGGGCAGCTAGATGGCCCAGTGGATAGAGCACTAGCCTTGAAGACTGGAGGATCCAAGTTCAAATCTGGCTTCAGATATTTAACACTTCCTAGCTGTGTGACCCTGAGCAAGTCACTTAACCCCAATTGCCTCAGCAAAAAAAGACATTAAGTGTTGTGAACAAAAGCCAATTTTTGATTTACCAAAGTAGTTATATTTACATTTTAAGAGGCTGAATTTATTTTTCTCTACTATCACATCTACCTTTAGAAGATAAGGAAGCAGACTTAGAGAAGTTGAATAACATGGTTACAGAGCTTGTAACTAACTGACTCAAACACAAGTCTTTTAACATCAAAACTAGAGTACCCAGAAGGCATGACTGACAGCTTCAAGACAAACCCAATTGAGGTCACAGAAAGTTAGTCACATGTGACTGAAACAAATACTCTGATGGAAAGAATAAGCTTAACATCAAATACCCAAATTGAAATTTTGGCCTTGCTGTTTATAACATGACTTTGGGTCCTCATTTCTCAGCTTCATTTTCCTCATCTGTGTTTTTTGTTTTGCAGAAATTATCATAGTAATGTATTTACTTTATTATTATTATTTAATAGGTTTTATTTACAGATTATATGTATGGGTAACTTTACAGCACTGACAATTGCCAGACCTCTTGTTCCAGTTTTTCCCCACCCACTCCCCCAGGTGGCAGGATGACCAGTAGATGTTAAATATATTAAAATATAAATTAGATGCCCAATAAGTATACATGACCAAATCGTTATTTTGCTGTACAAAAAGAATCAGACTCTGAAATATTGAAGGAAATCAAAAATGCAGGTGGGCAAAAATATAGGGATTGGGAATTCAATGTAATGGTTTTTAGTCATCTCCCAGAGTTCTTTCTCTGGGCGTAGCTGGTTCAGTTCATTACTGCTCCATTGGAAATGATTTGGTTGATCTCATTGCTGAGGATGGCCAGGTCCATCAGAATTGGTCATCATATAGTATTGTTGTTGAAGTGTATAATGATCTCTTGGCCCTGCTCATTTCAACTCAGCATCAGTTCGTGTAAGTCTCTCCAGGTGTGGGGAGCCGGCACTAATCTACAGCCACATAAGGCCAACCTTGAATAGGCTGAATCTCCTAATCACATTATACCAAAGATTTCCTGAATAGGAATCTCCTAATCCCATCCTAACTTTGAATAGGCAGATATCTAGGCATCCCCTAATCACATCATAGAGCTTCCTGTCACCAGAAACATCTGAGCAGCCCATCCTTGGGCGGGATACCAACCCTTTGTCTAGGACCCTCACCCTGTACTGTGTTTGAATAACCCTGCCTTCTTTTCTACTGCTCTATATATCTGTACTATTGCACCCATTAAAATGAGACTTGATCAGATGGATTTGACTTGCCTCCATTTTGCTCGTCCCCTCTCTCTTGCCCTTATCTCTTTTCTTCCAGGGTCCACATACTCTGCCTCGCCGGCCGAGGCATCCAGGCCTTTCTGAAATCATCCTGTTGGTCATTTCTTACAGAACAATAATATTCCATAATATTCATATACCACAATTTATTCAGCCATTCTCCAACTGATGGGCATCCACTCAGTTTCCAGTTTCCAGCCACTACAAAGAGGGCTGCCACAAACATTCGTGCACATACAGGTCCCTTTCCCTTCTTTATGATCTCTTTGGGATATAAGCCCAGTAGTAACATTGCTGGATCAAAGGGTATGCACAGTTTGATAACTTTTTGAGCATAGTTCCAAATTGCTCTCCAGAATGGTTGGATGTATCGTGAAATGAAGTTTTACTAAATAAATTCTAAAGCCCTTTTGAACTCTTAAATCCTCTGAATAGGCTATTTGTAAAAAGGGGAAATTAATATGAAAAAAAAGGTCTTCACAAATCAGAAGGGATATTATCAATAGGAATAGGCAACCATGCTTCCAGAAAACTCATGATGAAACATGTTGCCCAGTCCTTAAGTAAGAGAGGAGCAAGTTGAAACAAACGATTTTTTGGCCATGACCAATGCAAGTATTTGTTGTGCTTGACTATGTGTCAGAGCTTTCCTGAGGAGAGAGTAGAGTAGAGAGGAGATAGGAAGAGAAGGCAGATTGTCATTGATTGAAAAAATAAAATTTTATTTTATTAAAAGTGATATCAAAATCAAAAATCTATTTAAAATATGTATGTGAAAAACTGCCAGTAGAGATGTTAACTTGTGGCACTGTTAAAAACATAACTTGAGAATTTGTTGTTCAGTCATGGCCTACTCTTCATGATACTGTAGACCATACTAGCCCATGGGTAGAAGTATTAGAGTGATTTTCCAGTTAATCTCCAGTAGATTAAAGCAAACAGAAGTTAAACGGCTTGCCCAGTCAAATAATAAGTATCTGAGGTCAGATTTATACTCGACTTCCTGACTCCAGGCCTACCCCTCTGTCCACTGAGCCATCTAGCTGCTTCTGGAATTGGGAAACCTGAGTAGAAATCCTCAACCCATTCACTCTGTAGCCATTCCTTTAGGAAGTTGTTTAAATTCCTCCCCCCACACGTGGATTATTTGTGCCCACTATGGTAGAGCATTCGAAGATCTCTTGGTCTCCTCAGCCACAGTCAGACAATCTTGATTCTAATATAGTGATGTCATTTTGTTCCCCTTTGAGCATGAAGGAAAACAATCATTTAAATTCTTAGTTACTTCTATCCACCAATAAAAAATATAATAATAAAGGATAAAACTTATAAGGCTCACTATATAGAGTTGTTAACAAAGTACTTTGAAATCAGTATCCTAAAACTAGAAGTCAATGTAACAATCATTTATTAAGTATCTATCATATGCAAAGCACTGTGCTCTTGGATGGAAATAACAAAGATAAAAGAGAGATAGAATATCTTTAACGCTAAACAGTTTAAGACTCTGGTCGAATAGGGATGTATGAACCTTATAATCTAAGTATGATACAAGTTTTAAAAAGTACCTAAGGGAACTTAGAGTTTTTCCAAAACTAAGGGAGTTTCAGGGAGATATCTAGGGGAAGGGGGAAGGAAAATGGAAGATACTTCTGGGTAGGCACCTGTGTAAAGTTTCCAAAAAGAAAATGTGAGCATGTAGAAGTCCTTGAATACCAGCCTGAAGAGTTGATATTTTACTCATAGGCAATGGGGAACCACAGAAGATAATTTGGTCATATAACTTATGTGGAAAAAATAAATGTGACCATAGATATATTAATATGGGGTAGAGGGTATATATAGGAAAAAAAACAAGACATGTTCCACTCTCCTATTGCTACCTATGATGTCATCTTGTGGAGATATTCATTTTATCAACAGCCCTGCCATTTATTTGTTGTGTGGCTGGCTTTCTCCAAACTTCTTCCCTCCCCCCATTTATAAAATGAAGATCATAGCTACTCTTCTTTCCAAATAGGGTTATCATCAAGATCAAATGAGATAATATATATGAAATCATTATGCAAATTTTTTCCTTTGCTGCTGAAAAGTGGATAGAGGGCTTAACTTGAAGTCTGGAATTCATGGAAATCTTATTTCAAATACCCAATAGCTGTGTGATTCCAGGAAAGGCTTTCAACCTCTCTGAGTCTCAGTTTTGTTATTTGTATAATGGGGATAATACTTGTAGCACTTAACCTAATAATTGTGACAAAATGAGATGCTACATAAAAAGTGGTTTGTAGTACTTAAAGTGAGCTAGGTAGCAAAGTGGATAGAGCTTCTGGTCTGGAGTCAGGAAGACTTGTCTCCCTAAATTAACATGTAGCTTGAGATATTTACTGTGTGACCTTGGAGAAGTGGTTTGCCTCAGTCACTTCATCTGTAAAATGAACTGGAGAAGTTACTGGCAAACCACTCGGATATATTTGCCAAGAAAATCCCAAATGAGATCTGGAAAAGTTGGACATGACTGAACAACAATTGATCTTAAAGTGATGTCAGTTATTATTATATGCAAACTTTGTACTCTAGGTGAGTTTGTATTTGCTGAATCAATACAATTGCATGTCAAGTTCTCTGCATTAGATTTGCTAGGCAAACTTTCCTAAGCCTATCTTCTGGTTACTTAGTGCAGTAACTCATGATAAAAAAATTCTAGGAGAGAAATTTGATTTATCTAACATAGGGATTGAATAATTTAATGAACAGAATCCTTCCTAGATGATGTACCCAGCATGCTTTTTCAATATTTGTGCATACCTATGAAGTCACCGAATTGTTTATCTGTTACCCCTAGTTGTTGATATTTGACTGGACAGCTAGATGGTACAGTGAACAGAGGATGCAATCTAGAATCAGAAATAATCTGAATTTAAATGCAGCCTCAGTCACATGACTAGCTCTGTGACCCTAGCATAGTCGCTTAATTTCTGTCTGCCTCAGTTTTCTCAGCTGAAAATGGCAATAATAGCATCTAGCTCAGTTATGAGGACTAAATGAAATAATATTTGTAAAGCATTGTGCTATAGTGCCTGACACATACTAGGTACTTAATGAACACTAATTTCCTTCTACCTTCCTCTTCATCAGTATCATCAGTGGCCCTAATGATGTATTTTATGCCAGTTCTTTCATGCAAGTCACCACTGATAATATCCTGCAGGCTACTTATCTCTCACATTTGTTATTCCACTGTCATTTGGATCATCTGTACTTTGGATTTCTCTGGTGCTATTCTATGATCCAAAGATATATAATATCATTGGTAGAATATATTCTTCATCTATTTGGTCTTCCTTTTGTAGATTGCTACTATCTTTGATTATGGATCTTAATGAGGAGGATAATATGACTGATACAATAACATCTACAAATAGAAACACTTGGAGAAACTCACCTACTACAGGGAATCTGTCTTTCATTTGGATTTTGGGCAGAATATTCTGCATGGCATATGTGGGTACCTTTGTTAAAGACATATAGTGATGTACAAATTAACTGGAACTTGTCATTTTTCTTCAGTTGTTTCAGTTGTGTCTAACTTTTCCTAACTCTGGGGTTTCCTTGGCAAAGATACTAGAGTGGGTCACCATTTCCTTCTCCAACTCATTTGACAGGTGAGGAAATAGAAGCAAAAAATGACTCATTCAGGATCACATAGCTAATCTAAGACTATGTTTGAACTCAGTTCTTTCTGACTCCAGGCCTAAAACCCTATCTACTATGATACTAGGCTATTTCCCTAAAAGAGAAAGAGCAAAGCTGAATAGATTAAAAATCAGAATATATATATATATTTGTAAATCATTTCTCAGGAGCACAGTACTGTACAGGCTTAGATTCTGTCCTATGCCTTGGAACCTTATGACATAAAGGTAGTATTATATAGTTAGGGTACAATCTTCAGAAAGTTAAGATTGATCAAAAATTACACTGTTGGAGGTTGCCCACTATCATCACTACTATTCAATATTGAATTAGAAATGCTAGCTTTGGCAATAAGAGTTGAGAAAGAGATTAAAGAAATAAGAATAGGCAATGAGGAAACCAAATTATCACTCTGCGGATGATATGATGATATACTTAGAGAACCCCAGAGATTCTACTAAAAAGTTATTAGAAACAATCCACACCTTTAGCAAAGTTGCAGGATACAAAATAAACCCACCTAAGTCAGCATTCTTATATATCACTAACAAAACCCAACAGTTAGAGTTACAAAGAGAAATTCCATTTAAAGTAACTATTGATTGTATAAAATATTTAGGAATCTATCTGCCAAGGGAAAATCAGAAACTTTATGAGCAAAACTACAAAACACTTTCCACACAAATTAGGTCTGATCTAACCAACTGGAAAAATATTAAATGCTCTTGGATTGGGCAAGCAAATATAATAAAGATGACAGTACTACCTAAACTAATCTATTTATTTAGTGCTATACCAATCCGACTCCCAAAAAACTATTTTAATGACTTAGAAAAAATAACAACAAAGTTCCTATGGAAAAACAAAAGGTCAAGAATTTCAAGGGAATTAATGACAAAAAAATCAAATGAAGGTGGCCTAGCTGTACCAGATCTAAAATTATATTACAAATCAGCAGTTACCAAAACCATCTTGTATTGGCTAAGAAATAGACTAGTTGATCAGGGAATAGGTTAGGTTCAAAGGACAAAACAGCCAATAACTTTAATAATTTAGTTTTTGACAAACCCAAAGACCCCAGTATTTGGGATAAGAACTCATTATTTGACAAAAATTGCTGGGAAAATTGTTAATTAGTATGCAGAAACTAGGCATTGACCCACATTTAACACCGTACACCAAGATAAGGTCAAAATGGGTTCATGACCTAGGCATAAAGAATGAGATTATAAATAAATTGGAAGAGCATAGTATAGTTTACCTCTCAGACCTGTGGAAGAGGAAGGAATTTATGACCAAAGAAGAACTAGAGATCACTATTGACTACAAAATAGAAAATTGTGATTATATCAAATTGAAAAGTTTTTGTACAAACAAAACTAATGCAGGCAAGATTAGAAAGGAAACAATAAATTGGAAAACATTTTTACAGTCAAAGGTTCTGATAAAGGCCTCATTTCCAAAATATATTGAGAATTGACTCTAATTTATAAGAAATCAAGCCATTCTCCAATTGATAAATCGTCAAAGGATATGAACAGACAATTCTCAGATGAAGAAATTGAAACTATTTCTAGCCATATGAAAATATGCTCCAAGTCATTATTAATCAGAGAAATGCAAATTCAAACAACTCTGAGATACCACTACACACCTGTCAGATTGGCTAGAATGACAGGGAAAGATAATGCGGAATGTTGGAAGGGATGTGGGAAAACTGGGACACTGATACATTGTTGGTGGAATTGTAAATACATCCAGCCATTCTGGAGAGCGATTTGGAACTATGCTCAAAAAGTTATCAAACTGTGCATACCCTTTGATCCAGCAATGTTTCTACTGGGCTTATACCCCAAAGAGATACTAAAGAAGGCAAAGGGATCTGTATGTGCCAAAATGTTTGTGGCAGCCCTGTTTGTAGTGGCTAGAGACTGGAAAATGAATGGATGCCCATCAATTGGAGAATGATTGAGCAAATTGTGGTATATGAATGTTATGGAATATTATTGTTCTGTAAGAAATGACCAGCAGGATGAATACAGAGAGGATTGATGAGATTTACATGAACTGATGCTAAGTGAAATGAGCAGAACCAGGAGATCATTATATACCTCAACAACGATACTGTATGTATTCTGATGGAAGTGGATTTCTTTGAGAAAGAGATCTAACTCAGTTTCAATTGATCAATGATAGATTGTGGATGCAGCTACATCCAAAGAAAGAACACTGGGAAATGAATGTAAACTGCTTGCATTTTTGTTTTTCTTCCCAGGTTTTTACCTTCTGAATCCAATTTTTTCTGTGCAACAAGAGAACTGATTGGTTCTGCAGACATATATTGTATCTAGGATACACTGTGACATATTTAACTTGTATAAGACTGCTTGCCATCTTGGGGAGGGGTTGAAGGGAGGAAGGGGAAAAGTAGGAACAGAAGTGAGTGCAAGGGATAATGTTGTAAAAATGTAAAAAAATTACCCAGGCATGGGCTCTGTCAATAAAAAGTTATAAAAAAAAATAAGCTATGTAGATACATGTGTGTGTTAAAACTTGTAGGGGCTGATTTTCTTTATTTCCATGATGAGTTATGAATCCTGTACATGCAAAAGGAAATGAATTTTCAAGCCCTCAAGCTAAATACCTTTATAAAACGTGTTGAAAATGAAAAAAATTTAAAAATTAGCTGTTGGGTTCTACAATTATGGAAAAAAGTCAAGAGCTTGACTAATCAAGGTCTAAGATGGCAAATGCTATTTCGAAATGATCAAAGACTGGCTGAAATTTGCACACATTCTTAGAAGGTATCACAGAAAAGAGTCTGGTATTTAAAGTCTCCTGGCACAAATTACCATCTGGTGTACATTGTCTTCATTCAAAAAAAAAGGACAAACTTATATTTAGACAAATGTTTCATTTTATTGATTTAATTTTGACACTAGGAAATCTCACAGCAGAAGTACAGATCATGTACAAGTATTTATATCAATACAAATTTCCATTGATGATTTTTTTGGCAGAATGTTAGTTTTGACCACATATGGAATAAATATGACCATTTAAAAAAGAAAGAAAGAAAGAAAGAAAACCAAATACAACAAGAAATTGTTTACAAGAAGCATATTTGAAATAATTATTTATAAATTATTAGAATAAGAATAAGGGACTGGAACAAAATCTATTATGCTTTTTTTTTAATTGTAGTAATCATGATCTCAGGGCAATAGTGAAAAAATAGAGTTACAAAACTACTTTATGCTTAAATCTATCAATGAATTAATATCAATACTTAACATATATGTATGGACATACTCTAAATGCATAATGGAAAAAACTAAATTTGTCATAAGAAACAGACATTTAAACTATAATAGTTGGGATCTCACCTAAACAAATCTAACAAAAAAATAAACAAGAAAAAATTTAAGAATCTAAATTGAATTTTAGAAAAGTTAGATATGGGAGAATTCTGGGAAGCTGGCAGAATAGGTAGGTAAATTTCAAGCTCTCCAGATTTCCTCCACAAATAGAGAAAATTTGTGCCTCAAGGCGAACATAAACTAGTGAAAAATCAAGAAGACTTGAGGCAAAACAGAAGTATTCTTGATGCCACCTGAGAAAATCTGAAGAAAGAACCCTGAGGCCAGGATTAACCTGTCTGAAGGGCAAACACCTCCAGGCTAGTTCCACAAAAACACCAAATGGAGACACCTGGGGCTAGCTGGTTGTGGTTAGAGCCTCAGCAGGAACCACAGAGACTCTCACCTCTGAGATTGTTGAGTCAGAATTTAAGACTAGTGAACCTCAATTGATTAGGAATGCCAGGCCCAGCTATGCTTCTGAGATGCCACCCTGAACTTGAAAGGAACAAGCATCTGGTGAGTGCAGAGGCAGGGTAACTGGTACTGTTGGCTGTGGGGACTTGCAGGAGGGTGGACTTTTGGTTTGGGGTTCCTGGTCAGAGTGGAAGCTCTGACCTTCTCAGAAGGGAAGCTTGAGGCACACATTCTCCTACCCCATAATTTGAGGTAATTACACTACTACCTCTCATTTGAAAATAAAAAATGAACCAGCAAAGAAGAACCCCACTAATGAAACATTCTGGGAACAGGGAAGATGGGTTCATTTTCAGAGAAGGACACTTTAGTAAAAAAACAAACAAACAAACAAACAAAAAACGCATCTACCCCAAATGGATTTAATGTGAAATGGCTCCCTGCCCAGAGAGAATTTATAGAAGAACTCAAAAAAGAATTTAAAAATCAAATGAGAGACATTGAGAGAAACTTAAAAAATAAAATAAAATAAAAACCATTCAAGAAAAACTAGAAGATTATGAAAAAAGAGTTAGCCTGTAATGACCGCACTAGTACTCAGCACACTCCAGAATCAGCAGGAGTCAGGATAAGCAAAAGTCCGTCTTTATTCTTGGTCCCCAGATGCAGGATTGAACAGTATGAAAGCAGAATGTCCTCGACCACCTTCTTTCTCCCTTGTCTACCGCCAAGAGTGTATCCCTCACTCGTCTTACTCCACCCCCTAGTCCCTCCTACAATCCTCTATATACCAATCATTGAGCCAGTACGGATAGTGGAAAGGACCATTTTCCAAGCATATGCCCACAGAATATTGTCCAATCAGTAGTTAATCTCAAGAGCTCAGCAGTCCTGACCTCAGTGCATCAACCCAACAGTTTCAACCCTCTACATCTCCCACTTTCTTTTGTTTTAGAACACAGGTAGTCACGCCCTCCCTGACTTCTCAGGAAGGGAGGTGAAAGCACTAAAAAGGAGATGATCATGCCCTCCCCTCCCTTCTCAGGAAAGGAAATGAAAAGCACCAAAGGGAAGTGGGGATCTTCTACTTTCTGGACCTGAAGAGTCAAACTCTTGAATCACTGGACACATTTCCAGTTGCAAATCACTTAAATTCTGGCCTTTTCCCCTGGCTTTAACTACTGCCTTTTGCAATCTAGTCAGAGGAGTAGGTAATTTGGGGTGGGGGACAGTGCTGGTGGTGTCACTGCCTCTCTCACTACTCCTCCCCCTCTCTCCTGGAAGGTGAAGTTGATGGGGGTGTGTCAAGAACCAGTTCCGGTGTAGGTGAGGTTGAAGCTGCTTTGTGAGAGCAAAAATCATCAGGCCCTTCATCCTCACTTAACTCCTCATGCCTCTGGTGATGCCGCTTTTTTATGAAAGATCAGTTTTAAGGAACGCAACATGGACTAACTGTTTAAACATGGACAAATTTTTTTTTACATGAGAAATATATATTACATATTTAAGATTCACATCAACAATAGGGTAGCTCAAAAGATTGGCAGAGTTAAGGTAAAAATAATAATCATGTTATATAAATGAGATGCTGAGGAAGAATAGACATAGAAGCATTAGAGGGGGGAGGAGGACTTGTAGTTCTGAAAACCTGCTCACATCAGGAATGGATTAAATAGGCAACACTACACATATACCATGAAGGGTATAGCACTCTACAAATTCTATAAAGAAATAAGGGAGGGATGGGTGAATGGGGAAGCAAAGGAAGAGGGAAGAAGACAATGAAAAGATCCCTGGGTAAGGGGAGAGTAAGTAAAACCAAGGCAAGTGATGGAGCAAAATTTAATTAAAAAGTCAGCAGGGATAGGAAAGATGTGTGTATGTGTGTGGGGGGGAGGGATTACGAAAGAGAGTGTGTGTCTATGTATGTATATATCTACACATATATACATAAACACATCTTTTCTTAACTGCAACTTGCTTGGGAGTGGGGAAGATAAAAGGCGGGAAAAGAATAAAGTAAATAAGGTACGAAACAGAGAACCAAAAACTCATAAGGAAGTAAAGAAAAAAATGGACATTCATGAATATAATTTCTTCTACTAATATATATTTCTTAATCTGGTAATTTATTGCTATATATTTTGAATCCTCCTTGATTGTTCTGTTGGGTATATGACAATGTTCTCTTTTGTTTTACTTTATTTTGTTTTGTATTCCTTTTCTGTTTTTCTTTTTTTTTTTTTCTAATAAAATGTTTTAAAAAAAGAAAAATTAAATATGATAGCTTTTCGTGATTACTGAATGGAACAAATATACATTCCTGTCAGCACTGATGGCACTTCTATAAAAATTGACTAGAAATTAGGACATTAAAAATCTCACAGACAAATGCAGAAAAGCACAAATATTAATAAAATCTTTACTGACTACAGTATTAAAAGTATATGTAATAAGAAACATTGAAAAAAGAATTAAAAATTAATTTGAGAGGGTCTGACTCCTTGACAGTACTGTCTTTTAGTGAGAGAAGAAAGACAATGCTATAAGCAGAGAGGCCTTGGGACCTTCTTAATTAAAGTCAACATGAATCTTATGAATATATACTTTAGTTCTTAATTCTGAAGTTTTTTCTTCTCATTTTAGATAAAAGATTGGAAGTCTATGAGTTTGTGAGGTTTAAAGGATCGGGAGAGTGAGCCACAAGAAGGTTTAAGAGCAAAGTCCATGCTAGATTTAATAGCCAGACAGCCTATAATCAAGATTCTAAAGAAAAACCTTAGGATCCAACTGAGATATGCTCTCATTCAATGGTAATGGGATATTTGAAAATAAGGAAAATGCCACATAGAAACTAAGACAATATTTTTGCATATGTAAATCTTTTTTTCCTTTTTTTATGTTATTTTTGAGATATAGACCTAGTAGTGGTATTGCTGGATCATTTCAATAATGTTTTTAATTTTTTATGATATTTGGCACTGTATGTTCATGTTGCAACAGTTCATCTCTATTCAAAATTTTCTATAATTCTAGAATAATTCTGCTTTGTCATATTTATTTTTAGAATTTATTTTATTAGAATTTATCATTTCATCAACAGTGGCCAGGTTTCTCATCCCACTAAAAAAAAAAAATGTTTTTTAATTCTCAAAACTTTAAGATTTCCCCAGGAAACAGTTTGGGATTACTAAAAGAATTGCAATAATTTCCCAAATGCAATCCAGTCGATTTTATCTTTCTCATCAATTGTAGGGCCACAAGCCTGATTGATTGTCCATTTATAATATTTTCCCAAGAAAATATACTGATGAATTAATTCATTAGGATAGCCATCTAAATTCTTTCCATAGGTATTTTTTTTAAGAGATTATAAAAAAAATGCAGAATCTTAGAATAAATAAGTTTATGAAAAAGCTTTCGTCTCCTTAGTTCTTTTTCTGGTTGCAGATAGCATTTTCTATCCAAAGTCTATTGGGATTTCTTTGGATCACTGGACTACTGAGAAAAATAAGCCTTTCATTGTTGATCATTGCACAGTCTTGTTGTTATTGTGTACAATGTATTCCTGGTTCTGCTTGTTTTGCTCAGCATCAGTTCATGTAAGTCTTTCTAGGCCTTTCTATAATCAGCTTGTTCATCATTTTTTATATTCCATTACTTTCATGTACCACAACTTGTTCAGCCATTTCCCAATTAATGGACATCTACTCCTTTTCCAATCCTTTGCTACCACAAAAATTGCACCTATGAGATCTTTTTCCTCCTTTATGATTTTCTTGGGATACAGACTCAATAATGGCACTGATGGGTCAAAGGGTAAGCACGGTTTGGTAGCTCTTCTGGTACAATTCCAGATTGCTTTCCAGAATGGTTGGATCATTTCACAACTCCACTAACAATGCATTTGTATCCCAGTTTTCCCATATCCTCTCCAACATTTATCATCATCTTTTCCTGTCATCTTAGCATGACTAAATTTTTTAAAAAATTAAATGTAAAACTATAGAAGCATTTGAGTAGTCATAAGCATTGTGGCCTCTTTCAATTATACTCATTGAATGAAAGTATTAAAAATCTCTTCCCTTACTTACTCCAGTCCCTTTACTCCAACTTCAAAATGTTTTTCTCTTCCTCTTTGGAGATAACTATTTGAGACCTTCCTTTTGTGATACAGTTTCTGTATCATTTATTCTGTTCACTTAAATCTGTTCATTTAAAACGAACAAAGGAATTATTTATAATGAGTTGGATTGATCAAAAATACATTTTAGAGAAAAGCATTCTTTTTTAATTAGTTCATGTGAATTGTATTAGTAATATTCTCTTATTAAATTAATGTACAGCTCAAGTCATTAACAGAAGAATTGGAGCAGAAAATCAGGAGTAATCTCTGTAACCAATAACAGAAGCAGCAAAAGGAAAATTGTAAGCAGTACAATAACATATTGTCAAGATGACTTGAACACTAAGGGAAGGCAATATACTTATTAAGCACTCTTTCAGCTTTAACTCTTAATCCTTCAAAGTTAAATTAATAATTCTTTTACATACAGAAAATATGGAAATTACTAAGCTTACTGAATGATTTCCTATGATCTAATGATACCTCCTTAACAAACTAGGAGGTAGGAGAGCTGGGAGGGTAGAAAAACTCCTTTTTAATAAAGACAGCCTGGATGTGAAGGAGGTTGAAGGAAGTTACTATCCTTAGTGCTAAGTTGGAAGAGTAACAGTTGAGAAGAGAAAGAAATGGAATTGCCTCAGAAATAACTAACAAGCAGTGCAACCAGGTGGCACAGTGGATAGAGTGCCCAGTCCTAATTTAGGAAGACTCATCTTTCTGAAGTCAAATTTGGTTTCAGATCTTAGCTATGTGATCCCAGGAAAGTCCCTTATCCCTGTTTGCTTCTATTTCCTCATTTGTAAATTGAGATGGAGAAATAAATGGCAAACCACTTCAATATCCTTGCCAAGAAAACTCCTGATCAGTAACAACACAATATCACAGTCTTAACATCACAGGAATGATGGTGTATTATTTTTTCCTTCCTCCTGGAAGATGGGTGGTAGATTTTGGGTACAAAATAAGTTATTTGATGTCAGATATGGCCAATATTTATTTATTTTGATTAACTATACTTTTTTGTTACAAAGGAGGTTTGTTTGTTGTTGTTGTTGTTGTTTTTTTAATTAGAAAGAGGCATTGGAAAGTGATACTTTTATTACTTTAAGAAAACATAATAAAACACTGACTTTAAAAAAAAAAAAAAAGAGAAAGGCTGCTGCTTTCCTCTTCCAGGTATATAGCCTTTCTACCTGAATAATGACCTTTATTCCTGATAACAAAGCTCATTTTCCCTTTCATTTCTACTCCATTTCTTAAACCTTTTCCAAGTTCTTTTACAATAGCAGTTTCTCCTTGCCTGATCAACAATGGTAAATTAATTTTTCTAGTGCCTGATCCACTATCTCTTTTCCTTTGATTTAATCCTTCTGAAGCCTCTTTTATTCTAAGCAAGTTTCTGTGGAACCTGCCTTTCATCCTCTTATTCAAGAACAAGCTCCATTTGTTATCTTTTTAGATAAAGTCAGCTAAGAATTTCAGCTTTCAAAGTGCTTCAGGAGAAATTCCTGTTTACTGTGCCTACAAATTTTTTTTTTTTTTTTTAAAGTTTATTAGCTGAGGCTTGGTTCTTGTTCCACATTTATTACCACAATCAGCACTACTGGGAATAATAGAGTTCCTCTGACTTCAGTTAAACCTGCCACGATTTTACAAAAAGGAAAAAGGGATGATTTAAGTGTCTGCATAAGAGTTCAATCACCATATGGGACTTGGGAAAATACCAGAAGGCAACACTGGATACCATGCTTCATAATCTTCATGGCTTATAATTCCTCTAAATGCCACCTCCTACATGAAGCCTTTCTTAATCCTCAGTTACAAATGCCTCCTCCACAAATGAACTACTTTTTATTTGTTTCTTATATATATTTTATGTATACTGTTATGCTCACATTTCCCCAATATAATACAAGCTAAAATTTTTATAAGGGTGGCTTTTTGGAAGGAAAATTAGAGGGAAGATTTGGGGGCAATGTATAAAAAAAAAAATCAATAAAAATTTGTTTTACAGAAAGGAATAAGCATTTCTATAGTGCGTGCCATGTACCAGGGTCACACAGCTAGTAGATGACCGAAGTTGCATTGAAATAGGTCTTCCTCATTATATATGGCAATAGCAAGATTATATGATGATCAATTCCGTGGACATTGCTTTTGTGAACAATGAGGTTATTCAGGTCAGTTACAATGGTTTTGTGATGAAGAAAGTCATCTGAACCCAGAAAGAGGACAGTGGGAACTAAATATGAATCACAACATAATATTCTCACTCTTTATTGTTGTTTGCTTGCATTTTGTTTTTTTTTTCTCATTTTTTTTCTTTTGAATCTGATTTTTCTTGTGCAGCATGATATTTATGGAAATATATAAAGAGGAATCTCACATTTAATATACATTGGATCACTTGCCATCTGGGAAAGGGGTGAAGGGAAGGGATGGGGAAAAAATAGAACATAGAGTTTTGTAGGGATGAATGTTGAAAATTATCCATGTATATATTTTGAAAATAAAAAGCTTTAATTAAAAGAAAGAAATATAGGTCTTCTTAATTCTGGGGCTAATATTCTGAACAACAAGATTGTAAACTCTTTGTCAAAACTTCAAAATGTGAAGTAACTTTAAGAGTTACATTTTTGTCTCTTAGTACCTAAGATAATGCCAGCACATAATAGAGACTTAATAAGTATTTATTGATTGCTTCAGAAATAAACAAAAGATCCTCATCATAGCCTTAGACTTTTCTTTACCAGTCCTTGACTATACTTTCCATGATTTCACTGGTATCTCCCTCTCCTTCTGGTTGTAATTCTCAAGAATTATTCACTCTATACTTTTTTACATGTAACATTTTTGGAGATTTTTTTTTTTTTTTTAGAAATTGTATGCAACTTAAATGATATCAAGTTCTTTTCCATTCATTGGTCTTTGTTTAGATAACAATTTTAAAAATAGCTTGATAGTATACGAATTCCAAAGAAATATTTTATAGTTCATTATTTAAAAAATAATATCTATTTTCAAGAAATGGGAAAATGCAAATTTTGCTGATAAGGAGAAAGTATTTATATTAAAGCTTTATTTATATCAAAGGTAAACGATTTGATAAGTGACTTCACACTAATGGTTTTTGCACAGAGTTCTCAAAGTTTCAGTCCTTCCTCTACCAATACAGATTGAAAGTACTAGAAAGAGCAGTGATTTTAATCGAATATGGGTTAAAATTCCAGTCCTACTATTTTCTAGCTGTGGGTCCTTTGACAGGTCACTTTATGTAAGCCTTGATTTCCTCATCTTGCAAAATTAGGAGTTAAGATCCTGCTTTCCAGTTATAAATCCTGTTAGTTTACTGTATTGCCTTAGTGGAAAGTTTCCTTTCACCAGAGATGTTTAAACAAAGAATGAATAACTACTTATCAATGTAAACAGGACTGATTATTTGAATAGGACTTTATTTGAATTAAATAAGCTATGAGGTCCTTTCCAACTATAAAATTCTTAATAGGACCAACTCAACCTCTATATGCCTCAGTTTTCTCAGATGTAAAAAAGGGATTAACAATATTTAAACCACCTTGTAAGACTGAGGTGAGGAACAGTAGAAAAGCTGCATAGTGGAAGTGGAAGAAAGAAAGGCTTAGAGAAAAGATTATGCTCTAAAGGCGACTCAGAAGAGGAAAATCATCTATGGCCAAAATTACTTTATTGAAGCCCTTAAATTAGCCATACAGTATAGTAAGTACATTACTTCAGTGTCCCTATCCTTAACTAACTTTGACCTTCACCGTATCCTAAACCCTCAACCTCTACCCTTGAAGAGGGAAAGTCAAAATGAGGGGGAATGGACAATGCCAGGAGAGCCTGCCTAATTCGGAAAGGCAAAACAGCAGCCCTTATCTGAAAAGTTAAGGATCAATTTGTAATTGTTTCTGCAACCAATATGGAAAAGGGATTGCAGGCATTTCAGAGGGGATGTGACTAATCCTGGGAGCATGTCAAAGCCTGAGAGCATCAGTGATCTGGACAATGATTCTGGACAGGTCTTTCCTATATATCACTCCAGCTGCTCTGGGTTTTGAAGCTAGGTTGGAGGAATATGGGAAATGCAAATACTTTTTTTTATTATTATTATTATAGTAACTTTTTATTGACAGAATCCATGCCAGGGTAATTTTTTTACAACATTATCTCTTGCACTTACTTCTGTTCCGATTTTTCCCTCCCACCCTCCACCCTCTCCCCTAGATGGCAAGCTGTCCTATATATGTTGAATATGTCCTAGTATATCCTATACAATATATGTGTGCAGATCCAAACAGTTTTCTTGTTGCACAGGGAGAATTGGATTCAGAAGGTAAAAATAACCCAGGAAGAAAAACAATGTAAACAGTTTACATTCATTTCCCAGTGTTTTTTTTTCTTTGGGTGTAGCTGCTTCTGTCCATCATTGATCAATTGAAACTGAATTAGGTCTCTTTGTCAAAGAAATCCACTTCCATCAGATTACATCTTCATACAGTATCGTTGTTGACATATATAATGATCTCTTGGTTCTGCTCATTTCACTTAGCATCAGTTCATGTAAGTTTCACCAATCCTCTCTGTATTCATCCTGCTGGTCATTTCTTACAGAACAATAACATTCCATAACATCATATACCACAATTTACCCAACCATTCTCCAACTGATGGGCATCCATTCAGTTTCCAGCTTCTAGCCACTACAAACAGGGCTGCCACAAACATTTTGGCACATACTGGTCCCTTTCCTTTCTTTAGTATCTCCTTGGGGTATAAGCCCAGTAGAAACACTGCTGGATCAAAGGGCATGCACAGTTTGATAACTTTTGGGGCGTAATTCCAGATATGCAAATACTTTTAGAAGGAAGACTTTCTTCCTAGATCCCCTCTATGGTTTCATATTTACATAATTCTTTATTCTTATTCTCCCACTCTCTTCCCTCCCCTTTAACTCCTCCTTCTCCACATTCCTCTTTCTCTTTCTTTCTCTCCTTTATCATTTTTCTTCTATCTTCCAGTGTCTATGGCTGAATTCTCCTATTAAATTTACACATAATGTAACTACACTATGAAGAGCAACATCACTACCGGCATCATTCTTTATTGGATAGGGAATTGACTTTGGAGTCAGGTGACCATAGTTGTGTTAATCCTGGGCAAATTACCCATTAGACTCCCTAAATATATATTATACCCCTCTTCTAAAAAAAGAAAAAAACCCCACCACTTTGTTTATGGGAAAAAAAAAATTCCACAAGCCTGTTTCATATCATAGTGAATGGTCCTAAACAGTTGTTTAGACAATAAATTCCTCATCTGTTCATTGACATTGGTAATGAACCTTTCCAATTTTAAATAGATTGATCTACAAACTACCAACTATGATCTATCATCTAGTCTGGGCTTGAAGACTTTCTGGCAGATAAGATCTGTCAGCGACTATGTTGGTATAGCCTTTGGAAATCCAAGGTCACTTCAAATAGTGATGAACCAGAAAAATAAGAATTTTATGCCGTATCAGATGAAAAACAATTTGGCTATTCCATTATTACGCGCACACACACACACACACACACACACACTAACTTTCCAACATTATAAAAAAGAGAAAGTTTTCCTACAATATATTTCACTAGTTTTGCGGCTCAACCCAATCTTTTCAAAAAACAAACAACTGACATCTTTTTTTTCCCTATCACCTACATTTCTCAAGGTGTCCCACTGACCTTTGCTTTTCCGAGGGGGTATAGTGTGTGTTCAGGGAACTGGGGTGAGGGCTGAGCCATTTACAGAGCTGCTTTCTATTTTTGGTGTCCACCTAATCTACCTGTCACCTATGGCTCTAAGAAGTTGTAGCATGAACAGAACTGCACTCTAGTAAGCCATTTTGCCTGCTGGAGTAAATTGGGTCTCAAAATCTATGGTGAGTTAGGGGGTATCTACACCAAGCTTGTAAAGACTTCTTCTAATGGAATGAGTGGATGAAAACAATGGGTGGATGAGAATAATGGCCATGAAGTCAAGTAAAGCAGGTGCTGTGGGGTTCTTAGAGCTTGGGTTAGACACTGAAGACACCAAGCCATCCACTGCATCTTGAATAATCACCAGTTGTCTCTGGTCTTGTCACTGGACAGTTATGACTCTGGAAGATTTAAATCCAATTTGCACACAAATTAAAAGAAATTATCATACCTTTTTATCATTTCTATCCTCAAATCCCTGTGACTACAGGTGAATGAAAAAGCAACAGGGGGCTTTCCTAACAACCCTGCACATAGGTAGCCTAAGCTATATGGTCATCTTCTCACTGGAAGCAGCACAGCAGAGGGATTTGGCAAACCTCTGGATATCTGAGCAGCCTTTTGAGGATCACACTGCTCACCTCCATGTTGAGGAAGGAGCTAGAAAAGGTGCTCTAAAATTGCTTACTTAGCCCTGGCCTGATGGGGATTTGACTCTGTAGCCAAACCACAAAAATATACAAAAACTTCTGCAAAGTTGCTTCTGCTCAACATGGAATGTGCACTCACTTATAGAAGCACAAAATCTAGTAGACCTGAGAGAAGAAAGCTCTTGTTGCTGAGAACTCAACAGATATCACATCCAAATAGCAGTCCTGCTTGAAACAAGGCTGGCAAATGAAGGCCAACTTACTGAAGTAGGAGTTGGATTTTTTTTTTTCTGCAGTGCCTGAAATGAAATGGAGCACCATGAAGCTGGTGTAGGTATTGCCATCAAAACTAATCTAGTATTGACTCAAATTTATAAGAAATCAAGCCATTCTCCAATTGATAAATGGTCAAAGGATATGAACAATTTTCAGATGATGAAAATGAAACTATTTTTACTCATATGAAAGGGTGCTCCAAATTACTGATCAGAGAAATGCAAATTAAGACAACTCTGAAATACCACTACACACCTCTCAGACTGTCTAAGATGACAGGAAAAGATAATGATGAATGTTCTAGGGGATGTGGGAAAACTGGAACACTGATGCATTGTGGCTGGAACTATGAACAAATCTAACCATTCTGGAGAGCAATTTTGAACTATGCTCAAACAGTTATCAAACTGTGCATACCCTTTGATCCAGCAGTGTTTCTACTGGGCTTATATCCCAAAGAGATCTTAAAAGAAGGGAAAGGGACCTGTATTTGCCAAAATGTTTGTGGCAGCCCTTTTTGTAGTGGCTAGAAACTGGAAATTAAATAGATGCCCATCAATTGGAGAATGGCTGAATAAATTATGGTACATGAATGTTATGGAATATTATTGTTCTGTAAGAAATGACCAGCAGGATGAATACAGAAAGTCCTGGAGAGACTTGCATGAACTGATGCTAAGTGAAATGAGCAGAACCAGGAGATCATTATATACTTCAATTCTGATGGATGTGACTCTCTTCAACAATGAGATGATGTGATGAAAAGAATCAGCTACACCCAGAAAGAGAACTATGGGAAATGAGTGTGGACCACAATATAACATTTCCACTCTTTCTGTTATTGTTTGCTTGCATTTTTATTTTCCTTCTCAGGTTTTTTTTTTTTTTTTAACATTCTTTCTAGATCCAATTTTTCTTGAGCAGCAAGATAACTATAAATATGTATACATATATTGTATTTAACACATACTTTAACACATTTAACATGTATTGGACTACCTGCCATCTAAGAGAAGGGGTGGGGAAAAGAGGGAAAAAGTTGGAATAGAAGATTTTGCAAGGGTCACTGTTGAAAAACTACCATGCATATGTTTTGTAAATAAAAAGCTATAATAAAAAAAAGAAAAAAAAACTAATTGAGTAAACAAGTTCATATGCCTTCTAAAAGGAGCGAATGACAGGCTCATGACAATGCAATTGCCACTCATAGGAAAATCCATGCCATAATTGTCAATGCCTAAGCTCTTACCATGACAAATCCTGATGAAGTCAAAGAAAATTTTTATGAAAACCTGGAGACCCTTATAGTTAATTGTCATACGAGGACAAGCTTATAATTCTGGCTGACTTTAAGACTAGAGTAGGTTCAGACTACCAAACATATCAGGAAGTCCTTGGGAGGAATGGAGTTGGAAACAGCAACAGCAATGATTATTTACTATTGAAAACTTGTGTATCTCATGACCTGAGTCAGAACACAAACATATATCTATACTGGCTTGATGAAAATGATGGGGAAATTCAGAAATTGCTAAATGATAAATGATAACTCTATAGGGTGTATTAGTAGAATAGTTCATCTCTAAGAAGGTAGTATTTAATTCCATCAAAAACAAAATACAAGGAACACTTAGAGAGATACAGGATTCTTGATTCAGTAAGAAGGCAGATGAAATTCAGTTTGATGATGATGATAACAATCCAAAGCATTTTTCTGATGCACTGAAGGCTATTCATAGGCCTATGATGCACTAAAGGATATTAATGGGTCAAAGACTTGTGGTTGATCTCAACTACTCAATGCTGACGGTGATAAGGACATGATTCTAGAGAGATTGACTGAACACTTTCATAGTATTCTCAACACACCATCATCAATCAATGCTGAGCTATTGGTGTTTACCTCAAGCTGAAATCACTCCCTAGCTGAAATTCCAGCTGAGGAAGAGATTTTGAAGGCCGTTAGACAACTTTTGTGTGGCAAAGCATCCGGTACTGATTCTATTTCAACTAAAATTTACAAGGTGGAAGGTACATTGTTCATATAAAAGCTAATTAAAAATTTCCAGATTATGTGGCAATTTTCCAGATTATGTGCCCTGGAAGTTTAAGGATGCCTCCATTGTCCATCTTTATAAAGATAAAAGGAATATTTTATTCTGTGATAGACCAAAGGGAAAAATCTCAATCTCTCTCTCTCTGTCTGTCTCTCTGTCTATCTCTGGCAAAATTCTCACCAGAGTCCTTCTCTGGTCCTTCTTAAAGAATAAATACAGGGAATCCTGTACCTGGAAAAAGGTCACCTACCTGAAAACCAATGCAGCTTCAGAACTGGCCAAGGAACAGTCAATATGCTACTTACTACCTGGCAACTCCAGAAGAAATGCCAGGAGCAGAATAGAAGTCAGCATACTAACATTTGTAGATCTGGCCAAGGCTTTTGATACCGTCAGTAGTGGGAGCTTATGAAAAATTATGTCAAAATTTGGTTGCCTGGAGAAGTTTATCAGCATAGTATGCCAATTCCATGCTAGCATGCTTGCCCAGGTTCTGGAAAATGGACAATGCTCTCAATCTTTCCCAGTCACCAAGGGAGTGAAACAAGGCTGTATGCTTGCTCCCATGCTTTGTCAACACCTTTTATGTTGTCAAACACCTTTAATGAGGACAAACATGGAATCAAAGTCAACTACCGTACTGATGGTAAATTCTTCAACTTGAAAAGGCTACAAGCCAAAACTAAAGTGGAGGGAGTGTTAATTCTTGATTTTTTTGTTTGCTCATGATTGTGCACTCAATGCAGCCTCCAAAACTGAGATACTGAATGGATTCTCTGCTGCTTGTGCTAATTTTGTCCTAACAATTAACACTATGAAAACCTTGGAATAACATCCGCTTGCACCAAACCATCCATATGTGGAACCATGAATTAAAGTAAATGGTGAAGTTTTGAGGTTGTGAATGCTATGGATAAGTTCACTTACCTTCCAGGTCTGTCACACACACATTACCAGAGCTAGTTCATTATTTGAGAGGCTCAGAAGGAAAGTGTGGGAAAGGAGAGGTATTAGACTAACTACCAAACTTAAGTCTACAGAGATGTTGAGCTGACTTTTTTGTTATAGGCTTCTGAAACCTGGACAGTATATACCAGTGACATGCCAGGAAACTGAATTGTTTTTCATTTGAATTATCTTAGGAAGATTCTGAAGATCACCTGGCACGACAAGTTAACAGACACTGAGATCCTTTTCTTTCTTTTTTTATGGTAGTAAGTTTATTTTTAATATACATTGCTTTATGAATCATTTTGGGAGAGAAAAATCAGAACCAAAGGGAAAAACCATGGGAAAGACAAAAAAAAAAAAAAAAAAAATACAGAAAAAAGAAGTGAACATAGCATGTGTTTGTTGATTTATTTATATTCTGTCTCAGTTCTTTTTCTGGATGCAAATGGCATTTCCTGCTCAAAGTCTATTGGTATTGTTTTGGATCACTGAACTACAAAGAAGCAAGTCTTTCATAGTTGATCATCACATATTCTTCACCTCCCTCTCCCCCTCCAGCAATTGGGGTTAAGTGACTTGCCAGGGTCACACAGCTAGGAAGTGTCTGAAGCCAGATTTGAACCTGACTTCAGGGCTGGTGTTCTATCCACTGCGCCACCTTAGCTGCCCCTGATCATCACACATTCTTGCTGTTACTGTGTACAATGTATTCCTGGTTCTGCTTGTTTCACTCAGCATCAGTTCATGTAAATCTTTCCAGGACTTTCTATGATCAGCTTCTTCATAATTTTTAATAGAACAATAATATTTCATTACCTTCATGTACCACAACTTGTTTAGCCATTTCCAATTGATGGGTATCTCCTTTTCCAATTCTTTGCTACCACAAAAAGAGCTGCTACAAGCATTTTTGCACACATGGGTCCTTTTTTCCACCTTGATGATTTTCTTGGGGTACAGATCCAGTAATGGCACTGTTGGATCAAAGGGTATGCACAGTTTTATAGCTCTTTGGGCATAGTTCCAGATTGCTCTCCAGAATGGCTGGATCATTTCACAACTCCACCAACAATGTATCAGTATCCCAGTTTTCCCACATCCCTTCCAAAATTTGTCATTATCTTTTCCTCTCATCTTATTCAATCTGATGAATTGATATTAGGTGCAGTGATTAGAACCAAGAGATCATTGACACAGCAACAAGATTATGTCATGATCAACTGATGGACTTGGCTCTTTTCAACAATGAGATGATTCAGGCCAGTTCCAATATACTTGTGACGGAGACAGCCATTTGCATCCAGAGAAAGAACTATGGGGACCAAATGTGGATCACAAAAGTATTTTTACCTTTTGTTGTTTGAATGGTTTTTTTTCTTTCTCATTTTTTCCCCTCTGGATCTGAGTTTTCTTGTGCAACATGATTACTGTGGAAATGTATTTAGAAGAATTGCATATGTTCAGCTTATAGTGAATTACTTGCTGTCTAGTGGAGGAGGGGAAGAAGGGAGAAAAATTTGGAATACAAGGTTTTGTAAGGGGGAATGTTGAAAATTATCTTTGCATGTATTTTGAAAAATAAAAGCTATTATAAAAAAAACATGCTTTACAAAGAATGAAAAAAAATGAGTTAGATAATATAATTGTTTGTTGTTAATGAATCTGAAAACAATCATTCTAAATGTCTTCCAGTATTTTTTCATATCCACATTGTGGTATGTTGGGAAAAGTACTGAATTTGGAACCAAAAGTATCCAGCTTCTCCAACCTACTGCCTGTGTGACCTTGAACAAATCACTTAAACTTTGTGGGCCTCAGTTTACTCAGCTGTAAAATGTTGGGAATAGACTAGATGATATTTAAGGTCCCTTCCAATTCTAAATCTATGATCCTTGATCTAGCAATCACTACGGTATACAAATGGCCAATGTAAACAATATAGTTAGGGAAAAGAATCAAAAGCCCTCATCTTATTTTGAATTAATTATTTGTACTATCGTATGAAGAAGGTTCTTCAAATGAAGGAATACATAAATGTAGAAAAATATAACTTCTTACTACAGCAGAGAAGTGACTTAGATTCTCAAAGGCAATGCTAACACTGCAGAACTATGCCTGGAATGTTCTCTTTTTTAGTCTTATCTTCTTGGTTTCCCTGACTTTCTACAAGAGCCAGTTAAAATCCCACCTTCTACTATTTTTTCCTGAATTTTGCTTGTTTGCTCATAGCTGTTGACAAGTTGACTCTTTCATTAGATTGTTAAGTGACTAAATGAAACTGGGGGGCTAGTTATAGCTTTTTAAGAAAGGGAAAACATAGTTAATGGTGCTTTAAGTTTATGATGTAGAGAGACACTGGAACCCTGAGGGACAATATGGCTTTTGAGTCTCTCAAAGATATACTCACTACACTTGCATTCTCATGCATGAATCTCACCGGGGCAGCTAGGTGGCTCAATGGATAGAGTACCAGCCCTCACCTGAGTTCAAATATCACCTTGGACACTTAACACTTACTTCCTAGCTGTGTGACCCTAGAGAAGTCACTTAACCCCAATTGCCTCAGCAAAAAACTTACATTCTCCACTAGAAATCCACTTAATATTCTTGATGAGATCTAAATTTTGGGGTTCCTGGTCAGGGAACCAAATGATGATATTAGGGTTCCTGGTGGTCAGGGAGTTAAATGATGAGCTAAGTGGCAGGTTTGGGGTTCAGGGAACCAAATAAAGATGTCTGGTTCCCCTAAATCCCCTTAGGATTTGGCACAAGATAGGGAGTTGTGGGAACCCCCCTTCTGGTGGCACAGAGATCCTTTGTAAAGGAATTTACAAAACCGAAAAGCTAGACTGGTAAAAAGAAGTTTATTATTGGCATTGGGAAGTCAGCCTTTGCAATGCATGAATAGAAAGACTGAATTTCTTAGTGTCAAGGTCCTGACAAAGAAGGAAAGTTTCTAGTGGAGAAATCCCAACAGAGAGGTATAAAGTCTTGTTAGGGAAATAGGTGAGGAAGATAAAGAGAGGGTAATGCTGAAAGAGAATATCATTTCATCAGGCAGTGGTTGCTGCTATGCCAGGAAGAGAGATTCCTTGGCATATTAGAACCTTTGCAAGGACTAAGTTTAAAATTGGCTCTTTTTATAATAGAAGCCTTGGCTACAAGCTAGGGTATGCTCTTGATGGGGGCTGGTTTCAGCTTGAGCTGGAATTTGAAGAGAATGTTAGAATTGAGTGTTTCTCACCAAATCTCCAACTCCATGGAGTTAGAATCCCCAACTCCTCAAGTCAACTAGCCCCACCTAGATAACAGAATGAAGCTGTTTGTCCTATTTCCCTTAGGCGGGTTCTTTTACAGAGGCCAGGATTCAAGGAGAATCTGTCCTTCAAGGACTTTTAGAGAGTTTCAGGGTCTCCCCTCATCATTCTGAGTATCTTTTTAAAGAACACTTGTCATTGTGTACTCTGTTTGTTATCCTTAGTCTTGTTACATGACCAGCCCATTTGCTTTTTGGGTCAAAAATTTTTTTTATTTTATTCCATTTCTGATGTTCATTTATTGATGTTAACTTGTTGCAGTCTATTTATGCCCACCAATGTGTTTCTCCTTTGTTTTTTGAGTTATTCATAACTTTAATGTTTTGAAATTCTAGTATTCCATTCCTCACAATCATATAATGCTGCCAAAAAAAAATATTTCTACTAAAAGAAATGGACCTTTGTTTCAGAGAGAAGCTTGGAACTCATTAAAAAGTGCTAGTTTCCCAAAAATGGAATTCAGCTTGCCTTTTGCCTCCTTTCAATTCTAGGTCCAATTCATTGTTCATCAGCAAAGTTTGTCCAAGATATATGCACTAATGGAACATTATATGCTGTCCATCCAACTGTAGAGCAGAATCAAAACAATATGTACTTTTTATCCATTTGATTTTCCTGTGTTTACTCTTCAGACTTTTAAAAGTGCATGTGCATTTTACTTAGGTTTTTTTTAAATTCAATCAATACAAAGTAATCTGAAAAAAGGAATATCTAGAAGATCTTACCAGAAGAAGGATCCTTCTACTAGAACATGTTCCATATTATTGTTAAACATTTTGGGGCAACATATTTTCATCTTTTGCTTTGCTTGATGGTAATGACTAGAATGGTAGATGGTAATGATTATTAATCTCTATTATTACATCATTCAAAGCATATTACAAGATATATGATATGATATGGATATGAATGGATGATGTATGGAAATGCATTTGTGCATCTAATAGGGCAATTAAGTGGTGCAGTCAGTAGAGGGCCAGGCCTGGACTCAGAAAGACTCATATTCCTGAGTTCTCATCTGGCTTTAGACATTAGCTGTGTGACCCTGAGCAAGTCTACTTAATCCTGTTTGTCTCAGTTTTTTAATGTATAAAATAAGTTGGAGAGTCGTGAAGAGTTGGATATGAATGATAAACTACTGAACAGTGGAAAATACCTTGTAGCACTTTGCTCTACCAAATTAAAAAAAAAGTATAGTCAGTAAACAATAAGTATAATGTGACCCTCTATTCTCCACACCTGTCAGTAAATTGTGATTGCAAAAGACACATTTTGCCACATAACATCATTTGCCAAAATCTGCTTGTCGTTTTCCTGTCATACCTTTATCGATGCTATATAGAGGTTATTCTCATAAAGATTTTGTAGAGATGAGAAAGTAAGAATATGGGTTTAGATTTTTCATTGACTTTTTTCCCTTCTGCATGTTTTCTGAAGCAATGTCTGATTTTTTCCCCAGGCATTTCACCTTTTTCCCTTCTTTGAGATTATTTGAAATACCCTAAAAATCTTATTGTGCCCTAAAGTTATATCACTTCCAATACAGTTTCTGTGCAAACTTGATTTGAAACAATAACTCTTCCCACCTTTATTTTCATTAATGCCATTTCTATTTCCATACAATGCAGCCAGCACTTTGAGTTTAGAATTCAAATGTGGTTGGGTGCTGGAGTGTGTGGGTTCCATCATCATTTACAAAGAAAACAACTTGTTAGAAAAATTTTGAGAGGGTTTTTTTTTTTTTTTTTTGTCTGATTGTTTTTCCATTTTCGTACTTAAATACTCTTAGGATGGCTTAATTGTGTTTCATGTCTAGATTTAGATGGAACCTGAAAGCTGTCTTCAAGTATTTGAAGGGCTGTTAAAGAAAAGAGGAATGAGACTTGTTCTGCTTAGTCCCAGAGGGGCAGAATTAAGTGATGGTTAAAAGTTACAAATTTAGGCTGAAGGTAGGAAAAATGTTCCTAACAATTAGAATTGTATGAAAGTAGAATGAACTGTCTTTGGAAGTCATTGGTTTTTTCCTCCCCCAACTCTATCCCCAGCAATGGAAGTTTTCAGGCAGAGGTTAGATAAGCACTTTGGGGGTATGTTGTAGAGATTAAGAAACTGCAGCAAAAAAAGCTACAGTGACTTGCCAAAAGTTACACAGTTATGGTTTCAAAGAAGACCTCACCCTCCTTTGTGGGTTTTTTTTTTTTTTTTTTTTTTTTTGCCTTTGCTTGTTTTTTTGGAAATCAGCAGTGTTGACATTCTGCTGCTGAAAGAATTATTAGCTGGAAGAATAGATTCTTTCACTTTTCATCCTTTACACAAAGCGAATCTCATTATTAAGTTTAATCATTGTTAAATGATCTCTCTAACCCCACACTTAAAAAATTTAACAGAAAATAATCAGCTATGTAGATTTTTAAAATAATTTTATTCTTAGCATTTGGTTATTCAGTCATGTCTGACTCTTCATGATCTCATGAACTATACTGTTCATGGGGTTTTCTTGGCAAAGATAATGGAGTGGTTTGCTATTTTCTTCTCCAATTTCAACTTACTTATTGTCATTATATATCTTCTCCCTACTCAACCAAAAGGTACATGAGTGCAGGGACCATGACTTATCTAAACTTTGTATCATCTTCAGGGCCTTGGAGAGGGCTTTATACACAACAGGTCCTTAATGTTTGTTGAATATTGTAGAGTATTTGCTTTTTCATACAGCTTCAGAAATGATCTTTTTAATGCATAGTTACTAACATATCACTAACTTCAACTGTTTCACATTCTCCTCTCCCTCTCCACCAATAGCCCCCAAACCAAAACCAAAATTCAACTCTTACAGAGTTTCAACCCTTACAGAATTTCTATTGACTATCAGATAAAACATAAACTCCATAGTCTGAAATTAAAGCTCTCCATAATTTTGCTCCAGTTACTTTTCCATTCTTATTTCACATTACTTCCATTCATGTAGTGCATGGAAATTGATAGTTTCTTGTTCTTTAACTTAGCCATCCTCCACGTATGAGATGCATGCCTTTCTCTTCTCAGAAAATCTTTTTCCTTCCATGTTTAATTTCAATGTCACCTTCAGTGTGGTGTTCCTTTCCCCCCCAAGTAGTTCATAGGATTTAGAGTTTAAAATAACTTAGATAGCATTTAGGTCCCTCATTTTACAGATTAGGAAATTGAGGTAAAAGTGATCTTGCTTTTCTCATATTTCCCTATATGTCTCCCTTGTTCCATAACACTTTCATTAAACATGTCAAGATAATAGGTCAATGGCATTTAATAAGTTCCTACTATGTGCCAAGCATTGCACTAAACACTGGGAATGCAAAGAAAGGGAAAAAAAAAACAGTACTTGTTCTCAAAGAACCCATAATTTAATGAGAGAGACAACATGTAAATAACTATGTACAAATAAGATGGATATAGGATAAATTGGAGATAATCTAAAAAAAAAAAAAAAAAAGATAAGATTAAGGATCCCTGAGAAAGACTTCTAGTAAAAAAGAAGAAATTTGTTGTTGTTGGAGGAAGGAAGAAAGGAAAGAAGGAAGGAAGAAAAGTTTCCCAACTGACCAGTTCCAGTTTGTGGGCCAACCCTACTCACAAAGGTTGTTGTTTGTCTTTTGTTCTCAAAGAGAAACATGATACCAGGGAGTTGATGCCATGACACGCAAGTGAATTGGATTTAAGGAAAAGAAGTGCTGTACACATCACTCCCCCTTACATTCCCCTCCAGAGCCATTTGAGTCCAGTGGCCAGATATAGATCAGAATAACTGGAGATAGCTGTGGATGCAATGGGAGACCTTGACTGTTGTGATATGGGAGCCACCTGCCAGTGGCTGCTGGAAGTCTAACTCAGACCTGGTTTCTTATCCCTTTCTTTCCCCGAGGGTTACCCGAAGGAACTCTGGGAGGATTCTACTCGTGAACACTCTTGGGCACTGCTGCTTCTTTGTTTCTTGTGCCCCACATTGGGTGCCATATGTTGTGATATGGGAGCCACCTGCCAGTGCCTGCTTATTTTGTGATACAGGAGCCACCTGACAGGTCTAATTCAGACCTGTAGAATGGATCTCTTCATATGAGAGAATGATGATGATACAAGGAGCCTGAGAGGCAGTTGCTGTTCTCTGACCTCCCTCTCTCCTCTTCCCTCTTGCCTCCAATTTATTTCATTCCCAATCCACAAGGAACATCTGCATTAGTAAAGGCTGCTTAGCAACTCCTTCAAGTGTTATGATTCACAGCTGCAGAGACTCTCAGAGAATTGACCTGCCTCTTCACCTAGGCATGGTCCTTAATACTTGACCTTTTTAAGCTAGCAGGGGTCCTCAAACTTTTTAATAGGGGGCTAGTTCACTGTCCCTCAGCCTGTTGGAGGGCTGGACTATAGTAAAAACAAAAACTTTGTTTTGTGGGCCTTTAAATAAAGGAATTTCATAGCCCTGGATGAGGAGGATAAATGTCCTCAGCTGCTGCATCTGGCCCCCCGGGCTGTAGTTTGAGGACCTCTGATGCTAAAGTCTACAACAGGTCTGAGTTTGACTGAGATTGCACTTATTCAGTTATTAAGGTTAGTTAGCAAATGAGTCAAAGAATCTGCTCTTTCACCTAATTAAAAAAAAAAAAAAGTTAAGAAAGAAGAAATTTAATTAAAAGTGTGAAGGCAGTCAGGAAAGCCAGAAGACAGAGAAGGAGAGAATTCTAAGCATGAGGAAGAGCAGGAAAAAATACCGGTAGTAGAGATGGATTGATCCTGTTGGTGATAGGGAGCCACTGGAGTTTGTTAAATAGGGGAGGAAAGAAATGATCAGGAATGCTTTAAAATCATTTTGACAGCTGAGTAAAGTATGGACTTAAGTAGAAAAGACTTGAAGCAGGGAGACCAGGGGGGAATATCATGGTCAAACGTGCTTTAGGAAGATCACTTTGACAGCTATGTAGAGGATAGACTTAAATGGAAGAGTTAGAGCAGGAAGATCAGCCAAAAGTTTACTGCAATAGTCCAGGCAAGAGGTGATGAGCATAGGCACCAAAATAGTAGTAGTGTCAGAGAGAAGGGGAAATCAAACATTTACTGATTTCCAGTTTTCTTAAAGATAGAATTCATTTGTTGGGGATGTGGAAGTTGGCAACGAGATAAGAAATGGTTGAAACACAATAGGAAGTAGGATTACTTAGTACCAGTACAGTTTCAGATGAGTCTATTTTCCATAAAGGTATTATGTACCTCATATTTGGAGTACTCTCCCTCCTCATCTCCACCTATTAGCTTCCCTGATTTCTTTTAAGTTCTACAAAATTCCAACTTATACAGCCCAGCTTCTAAAACTGTGGCTCGCAACCCCATATGGGATGTCATAACTGAATGTGGAGGTAGCAAAATTATGGTTCATAATCAGTAAATATTTGATTTATACTCACATTTTATATATCTACATGCCTAGGGTCATGTAAAAATTTCTTAAGTGGCAAGAGGTTGTGAATGGAAAAAGTTTAAGCAGTCCTGTTCTACAGAAAACCTTTCCCAATTCCTCTTAATTTTAGAATCTTCCATCTTTTAGTTATTCCTTATTTATCCTCTATATAATTTTTTGTATATATTTGTTGCTTTCTCCATAAGATTATGAGTTCCTTGTGGACTGGGATTATCTTTTATCTCTTTTTATCTTGACAATGTGCCTGGCACATACATTGTTTAATGATAAAGGTATTCTAGGATTGTATCTACTATCTCATTCTAGTGGCAGGGCACAGGTTGTCTTGAGGTATTTAAAAGATTATTATGCAGAAGATGTTTATGCTATAGACTCCAAGAAGATAGCAGTTACAAGGATGCAGGCTTCAGTTCCTCATCAAGAATGAGCTTCCATTATAGCAATCAGAGCTGTTCCACAATGAATTTGATAATGCTATAGATACTTCATTGGAAATATTCAAGCTGCAAGCAGAAGTTCAATGAGCCCCTGTCATGGATCCTATAGATGAAAACCTATGCATTTTGTTGTACTAAATCAGGACTTAAACTTTTTCCACTCTCAATCTCTTTTCACCCCTTGATATAGATATATGGGATTGCAATACAAAGTTGAAGAAGCTTTGGACCAAATGAGCTCTCTAATGAGTATGTAACTTAGTTTTTGATCTTTGTTTTCACAAAATTCTTAGTGGCCATCAGAAAAATATAATTTCAAATGATATCCTGAACTTTTATAAGAGAAATATTAAAAACCTGATTAAATTCTAATTATGAAGGAAAATTTAAGAGGTTATTTCTTCTTCAGGAAGACCAGCTGTAGAAACAAATTAAAAAAAAAAAAACTAGGGAGAAAAGAGAACAGGTAAATTATTTATTTTTTTTACAATTTTGATATATTTTAACACAACAGGTACCCAAATAGACTTTTTAATGATATACTTTCTCTAAAAAAGTTTCTCACTTGTGATAGGACTTATCTTTTAATTCTGACTGTATAGTGATAACATTGCTTGTTGTACTTGTCTAGTTTTGTTTTTATTTTTAGGCCCTTTCCTCATTTCCCCATGTTGATCTTTTGGTGAACTGGTTCAACTTTACACTGTCCTCTTGAGTCCCTTGCTCCAAACATCAGCCTCACTCCCAACATCTGCCATCTTTGTCCAACATACATGCTGCTCAAGAAAACCTCCAATGTCTTCTTCAAACCCTCTTCAAACCTCCCATGTCTTCTTCTCACTCTCTTACTTGAGACCCTTGCCTCATTATTTTATTTACAATTGTAATGGGCTGAGGTTTGAGTTGATGCACTGAGGTCCCAAGTACGTGAGGCTAAATAGTAATTGGGCTATACTCTATTAATATACATGATTGGATAAAGAATGGTTCCTGCCCACTCTCCGTGCAAGTCCTGATGTGTTGTATAGGAAATGACGATTTTGGTGGGTGGAGGCAGAGAGAGAGACAGGAAGAGAAGCTGGGGGAGATTGGGCCTGGGTTCGAGACTCCGAGCTGCTGGTCGTGTGGCTGCTGGTCTGGCTAGCTTCTTGACTCAGCTGCACACATTGCTATCGCCGATTCTCTTCCACCTCCGATCCTTCTTCACTGAGAATAAAGACTACGATTTTCCCCTAACCTGAATTCCTGACTCCTGCCGATTTAAAAATACACGATCCTCACAACAATAAACAACAATAAAACAATAAAAAAAAAATTAAAAAAAATTGAGATCCCTTTCTCCCTTCCTCATTTCATCTGACCCAGATATCTTCAGTCACCATCCCCTCCTTTATTTGCTCATCAGAGGCTGCCCTTACTCAGGCAAACACTAAACTTTTTATATATAAAAGCGATCCATTTCATCTTTCTTTCTTCAGTTTTGTTCCACACTCTCACTTATCTTCAATCTCTGTCTACTGGTTGCTTCCCTGCTGCACACAAAGTCTCCTAAGTCTCTTCCATTTTCCAAAAACAAAAAACCCCAAATAATAATTTGATCCATTCCTATTAGCTATTATCCTGTAACTCCCTCAGTTTTGGCAGTGAACTCCCAGAGTAGGCTATCTATATAACAGATACCTTCACTTCCTTTACTCTCTTCTTAAATGTTTCCAGTTTTATTCCATCAAAAATGCTCCTTGCTGTTACTGACAATCTCTTAAATGCCAAATCTAATGGTCTTTTCTCAATCCTCATCCCTCTTGATCTCTCTGCAATTTTTGACACTTCAATCACTCTTTTTTTAAATTTTCTTCTCTGTGACATTATTCTTTCCTTTTTTTTTTTTAAATACTTGTCTAGTCTCTTTAGCTTCACTAACCAAGAGTGTAACACAGGTTCTGTCCAGGCCCTTCTTCTTTTCTCCCTCTATGCTACTTAAGTTAATTATTTCAAAGATCCACTTATCTTTCTGCAGTAGATTCTCAAATTTACTTATCCTGTCCTAAACCCTCTATTGACTTACAATCTGCATCTCCAACTATCCAATAAACAACTTGAATTGGAAGTCTCATAGATACCTTAAACTCAACGTATCTAACACTAAATTCATTATTCCCTCCAAATCTTCTCCTGTAACTTTCCTTTTTACTGTTGAGAGTACCACCATCATCTCCAATCACCGCGGCTCTCAAGTGAGCATTATCCAGGCCTCAACTTCTTCTCAACTATTCCCCCTTCCCCCCATCCGATAATGTTGCCAAAGTCTGTTATCTCTACATCATATTTCTCAAATACACTTAGTTCTCATTTTTCATACTGCCACCACCCTGCGCTTATCACCTCGTGCCTGCACTACTTTTTTGTTCAGCCTGTCACAAGTCTCTCTGCTCCAGTCCATCTGCTCCACTCCATTCCTATAGTATAATTCTATTAAAACCCCCTTCTATTCCCCATCCTCAAACTCCAGTAGCTCTTTATGACCTCCAAGCATAAAGAAAATTCTCTGATCCGAATTCCTTTTTATTCTGTTGTTCCTTGCCCTTCCTATCTTCTTACATTCCCTGGATTCCTTATTTTTCTCCAAATGAATACTCCACCACCCAACTCTGGGTATTTTCACTAGCTCTTTCTCCTCCACACACTACATTCCCCGTCACCTTACCCCTCCCTTCTCCCCCTGCCCCCACCTCTCATTCCAGCCTTTCAATGCTTTCTAGCCTCAAGGCTTCTAAGTCCCAGTTAATACCCTAACTGCATCAGAAAGCTTTCTCCCATTCCCCTTAATCTAGTCCCTTCCCTCGGTTGATCATTTACAATTTTATCTTATTTAGAGTTTGTGCATAGTTGTTTGAATGCTGCTTCCCCCATTAGATAGAGCTCTTTGAAAAAAAAAGGGAACTTTTTTTTCTGCATTTAAAAAAAAAAAAGTTCGGCGTTCAGCAAAGTATCTGAGCGCGAATGTTTCACTAATATGAACATTCTTGTACAGATAGGGTTGGGTCTTTTTGTTTTTCAGTCAATAACCTTTTTGGAATAATAGTCTCAATAGTGGCATCCCTTTAGGTATCGAAAGATATGACTTGTTCTTGAGTAGCGCGAATCTGTTTTTCAGTGTTTGAATCAATTCATTTTTCCACTAGCAATGAAGTAGCTTAGGGTGCCTGACTTCCCACAGCTGGTTTTTTTTTTTTTTTTTTTTTTTGCATCTTTGATAACTTGTTGATACCTCTGGCTATACCCATTCCTCCCCCACCTTTTAACAGAAATAATTATTTCCTTTCCCTTGTTTTGGATTCTTTCAGCAATTATACGCAATCTTTATTGGAACTGAAGTTCAAATGTTGACTTAAATTTTTTCCTGTAGTTCTACATGTATATTCCGTCATTGCTTTGATAGAAATATTTGCGTTCTTCAGAGATGGTATAATATATATTAAGTTAAATAGCAAATCAAAACTCTACTCAACAAAATGTCAAAAGCAGTGTGGCGTTATTTGCAGTAGGATCTGCTTTTTCGACGGCTTTGAAAGAGGCTCGAGGTGGAAGCTAGGGGGTTTGGCCAGACCATTCCGGTGGGAGAAAAGTTTTCAAAGGATGGGAAAGGAGAGCTTCCACGAGAGACGCCCAGGGGCATTCACCGAAGCTTCTAGACCTCCTGGGGAGAAGGAGACGGGAGGGCTGGGGACGGGAATATGGGTGACTTGAGTACCACCCTCACCCACCCCACCTCCACTCGTCTCCACCCACTCAGACTCAGTTCACTGCAGTTTCAAGCCTATATCCAGATATCTGCAGACGCGCGCGCCGGGAGACTGACCGCTTCCCCTCGCTCCGAGGAGCGCCGCCCGGCCTAGCACCCGGCGGCCCGGCCCCAGCTTCGGGGCGAACCAGTCCGGGGCGCCCTCCCGAGCAGCGAGGAAGGGGCTCCGCCCGGTTACCTGGGCGTGCAACCTCGGGGCTACGCGAGCGGTGGCGGGGGGACTCGTCCATCCCAGAGCCCTCTCGAGCCGCCCTCGCCAGGCCGAGAGTGGTTGGGGCCAGACGGCTGCGACGTGGACGCCCGAGAGGAGGGGACCGACCGCAAAAGGACTCGCGAAAACCCGGGCCGAGCGAACTCCGGCTTCCGAGGGCGGCGCTGACCGCGGCTCACCCGCCGCTTAGCCCCTCCTCTGTCTTCTGCGTTCTTGGGGCGCCGCCTCTCTCTCTCTCTTCCACTCCTCCCCGTCTCTCCCTCCCCACCGGTCCCCCCTTTCTTTCTCTTTCTCCTTCTCCTTCTCCTTCTCCCTCCCCTTCCTTCCGCCACCTTGCCTCCCCTCCCGCTCCTTCGCTCTTCCCCTCCTCCCTCTTGCTTGCCCCTCCCCCTGGATCCTCTCCTCCCTTTCTTTCCCCGCCCTCTCCTTCCTCTCCTTATTTTCTCCTCCCCCTCCCTCCCCTCGCTCTCTCCCTCCCCCCCTCTCGGGCACCATGCGCAGGCTCAGTACCTGGAGGAAGATGGCGGCGGCGGAGAAGCAGAAACACGACGGGCGAGTGAAGATTGGCCACTACATCCTGGGGGACACGCTGGGGGTCGGCACCTTCGGCAAAGTGAAGGGTGAGCGTCCCTAGGGCCGGGCCTTCCCGCTGCCGCGGAGCTGGGAACGCCCCCGCCGCCCCTCCGCGCCGCTTCCCCCTGTTCCTTCGCATCTCTTCATCCCGCTACTCTCCTCTTCCCTCTTCCCCCTTCCCCCTCTCTCCCTCGCGCGCCGGGACCCGGGAACTCCCAGCCGGGGCTGAGGGACATCCCGGGAGGGTCGCCATGGCAACGGGGCGGGGGGAGGGGGCGTAGAGGCGCCCCTTGCTGGTGCTGCTGGCCGGCTCTGCGCGACTGGAACCCGGGTCTTGCCCCTGGGAAGCGAGGCCAGCAGATGCTCGCCGCCCGGCCGGAGGTCCGAGCTGTGGTCTTGGAACGGGTCCCTTTCCCTTCAGGAAGTGAGAGCCCCGGCAAGGTGGGGTCCTCCCGGCTCCCACTGCTTCCTCTTCTGGACCGGGGCCAGCCCGTTGCTCCTCCGGATGCTTAGCTTTGACTGTATCTTCGTCCTCTTAACGAAGCGAACGCATTTGGCTGTGGCCCAACTAATTAGTTAAGGTGACACGAGCCCGACCCCCAGCCTGTCAAGCTCTGGAGGTGCCATATAGCACACGCTACCTGATCTTATTGGAGTGCTGCTCATCTTCGGTGGGGGGTGGGGGTTGAACCGCTCCTCCCATTCTGATGTATTTCAGAGATCTGTGCTTTGACTGTATATTCTATGCCTTTTCACTATTTTTGGACAATCAGTAAGTGTCCTTTATTCCTTGTATGCCATATGTGTTAGCTGGCATGCTTACCCCAAATAAGGCTTTGAGTTTATTGGTAGGTGCTGTTGACAGCATTTACCATATATGATGATACTCACTTTTTTTGAGAAACAAAAATAAAACAAATTATTTCACAACTGATCAGAAAGAAAAACTTACAGGGTTTTCTCCCCAGCTCTCCTGTTTCAACACGATGTTTATGATATGAATTACTAAGGAACTTTCTGTCTCCTATTTTTAACCAAATGCTCAAACATTGCAAAATGGGTGCTGTTTAAACATTTAACATGAGCCACTAGATAGAGTGATAGATAAAACAAGCATGGCATTTATGATAAGTTATAATAGGACATTTGTTTTCCTTTCCTTTAATTTTTGTTATGTTAATTTTCTATCTGTAACATACCTGGTGCATAAGTGCTTAGTATTTGTTTTGATTTGAAAGGGATATAAAAGTTTATATGTAACATACCTGGTGCATAAGTGCTCAGTATTTGTTTTGATTTGAAAGGGATATAAAAGTTTGGTGAAATAACTAAATAATACTTGCTCTTTCAGAGCTAAATAAACATTTTCTGATTTTATCTAGGGATGGGAGAGGAGAACCCTCCTTTCTCTTGCCCTTTCTGAGTCATAGAAGTGGAAAATTGCTGTGTAGCTCACAGGGAGAAACTGCCTAACACTACTTGTGAAAATCAGCAAGGCCAACAGTAAGTTGAATAAATGTAAGGAATTTAAGCACAGTGACAGAATAGGTTAATAATACTTATTAGGGTGGGTCCCTACTAGTTTAGGATTTGTGTGATCTTGATAATAGAGCCTTTGAGTTTATTATTTATTTATTTATTATTTGGGGGAAAAAAATTGTTAGCATTCTAAAAGGATATTAAACTATCCTTGATTATTTTGCCCTGAAATTCTACTTGAATTAAAACTAGGATTATTTACCTAATATTAACATCATATTTCATTTTGTCATTGTTGACAGTTTTCTCTCCCTTCCCCCCAAAAGATTTCAAATTTATTAATATTCACTTAAGATTTGAAAACACCTAAAGTTGAAAGGAAGAAAGAACAAATTGCTTAAACAATTTATTGTAAATTAAGTGAAATCTTTTTGTTTGCTGCTATGGCAGAGGAAAAAAAAGAATCCTTTGGTAACTTTAACTGTATCATTTTGTGAGAAAATACCCTATAGAACATCATTATTAGTGGAAGAGAACTTCTTGCATATAGTAGGTAGATGTTAAATGAATGGATTGTTAAGGATTTCAGACTTTTTTTCCCCTCTCTAACTAATAGGTTGCTTACTTTATTTTTAAATTTTTAATACAGCTAGAACTATTGGAAAAGCATTTTCGTTTTGATATTTTCTTTTATATAAAACTTCATAGTTCACGCAAAGTACTTTTTTTGTTGTTTGATTGCTTAAATTACTATCTCAGATAAGTAGTGCTAGTAATTATTCCTGTTTTACCTATTTATAGGTGAGAAAAACTGAGATTTAGGATTGTTATGGACCTTATTCCAGATTACCGATAGTATCTTAGTAATGACATTTAGCCCTGACACCAGCATAGACCTTCTCAGATATCTAAGTCTTATATAAGTCATTTTCCTCCAAATACCACAGTATTGAATCAATTATTCCTTGAAATTATAATGGCTCCTTTTTGTTCTTGGTTGTTCAGCCATTAATACCAGTAAGAGACAGTCTTTTAATATTGTATGTGTGAGACAGTTATGTGTTATTTCCTGTATTTATATTATTAAAATTTTAATTTCAAGCATTTGAAATTAGGATTAATTCTTAGTTAATGGCATTTTGCCTGAAATGATTAATGTTTCCAAATAAAACCAGTTTCTTAACTTAGGTTAAAATGGATTGCTATAGAAAAATTTTAAATATTTTATTTTAAAATTTATATTTACTAATTCTCTTAAAGTACTCCCTCCCCTCTTTACCCTTAGCATAACTGGGTCACTATCTTATTGTCATTTAGAGCAAGTAGAAGCATTGTAAAATGGAGAGAAGACACATTTTTAGAACAAGTACTAGACAAAAAACTATCTGATATTCTATTTAGAGTCACATTCTGTCAGATTTTAATCTGCTTAAAAATCAAGATTATTCATCTGATCTGGATGTGAAAGCATTTATGAAAGTGTTCTAATGCGTTTAGACATAGTTACTTGTGGAAGAGCTAGAGATAACTTGGTCTTGCTAGTTATTCAGTTGATAGTTTTGCATTTTTGGAAATAGGAAAATTTGAGCTTCAAGACCTTTGTTATGACTTGCAAAACTATCTATGACTGAATAAATATATGCTTTTATCTTTCTTGTTTGGACTCCAAGCCGAGTATTCCAGCTGAGCATTGTCATAAATAAAACCCTTGGGAGCTTTTGGGGATGAGATTTTCAAGTATTGAATAAAATGGGGAGTGCTTAGTGATGCAAATTTCAGATAAAAGTTTTTTCTTAAGTAAGTCTGGGGAGTAGAGCCTTTTAGTCTACTATTTAGTCTACTATTAGTGTGTTATAGATGATTAGAAAAAATTTTAAGCTCACTTTTTATAAAAGTTTGTTTTGATTTGCAATAAAATAACATTGCACTTGTCAGAAAACTTGTATTTAAATCTTGACTTTAAAGCTATGTGAGTTTAGAAAATCAAAGAACTACTCTGGATCTCAGTTTCTTTATCTGTAAATTGAGTATTAGATGACTTATAAGCAAGGAAACAAACATGTGTTAAACACCTATTATGTGTGAGGCCCAGTGATAAGTGCCCTACAAATATTATTTCATTCAGTCTTCATCACAGCCCTGCAGATGCTCTTATTATCTTCTTTTAATAGTTGAGATACTAGAATTTGAATTTAGATCTTCTCCACTCCAGATTGGGTGCTCTATTTACCACAGAGCCACCTGCCTTATCTTATAATAACTCTTCCAGCTTTAAATTGTGGTGACAATGATAAAAGGACCTCCGAGGCCATCTTTTCCCTTCATTGAAGAATTATTATTTATATATTTTGTTTTTATTGCTTATTTTCCCCAGTTTCTCTAATCCTCCCCCCTCCTGAAGACCCATTTCATATAACAGAATATTTTAAGGAAAAAAGATTGAAAAGAAATAAACAAATCAGAAAAGATGTTATGTCAATTGAAAACATTTGTAAATTTATGCAGGGAAAATTATACCTCTGACTGTGTAAAATAGGGGGGAATGACTACTCATCTCTCATCTTTTGGGTCCTTGTTCTTTATAATTTTACAAAATTCATTTTCTATTGGTTGTATCAGCTCCCTTGTTTGCTACAGAAGCCCAGTTAACTAAGTTGCCATTTCTCCAACATAGCGAATAAAATAATAGAACTAGGATTTGAACTAATTTGTAACTCTAACTTCAAATCTAGTGCCTATCATTGGAGAGGCACCATGGCCTGTACTCTAAGTACCTTAGTACTCTAAGCCTCATTTTCTTCTTATGTATTGTTCTAAAATACCTGGTTATCAGATTTCCCATTCCTCAGACAGTGAAAGAAAAAATAATAGTGTCTGTTAAAAGCATAGTTTGAGATGTCCAACAAACAGCTGATGAAAAGGGAGATAGAGGGACAAAAGTTCAGTGGGGCTCTCAAATTTACCATTTAGTACTTTAGAATTTAGCGAGTTCTAAAACAGAACTTTAGCTTTTCTTGCCTCTTCTGACCTTGTGTTATTAATAGTCCAGAGTTGCCTTCTTGCTCAGTTAAATTTTCAACTTCTCCATCATTTTCTCTTCATTATTCTTACTCATGTTATGCGTCATGTCCCAAAAGTCTTAATGCAGTTTATTTGTTTATTCATTCATTTATTTATTTTTGCAGCTAGGAAGTATTAAATGTCTGAGGCCATATTTGAACTCAGGTCCTCCTGAGTTCAGGGCTGGTGTTCTAACCACTATACCACCTAGCTGCCCCTTAATGTAATTTTAATTTATAAAAACTAAAAACTGTTCTGAAACTTTTGGGATATTTTGCACATCTAGTCAGTTGTCAAAATAGTCATCTAGGTGGCACGGTGGATACAGATCATTGTTATAAGAGTCAGGAACACTCACTTGAGTTTAAATCTTACCTCAAATATTAGCTCTGTGACCATGGCAAGCCATTTCCCCTCTTTGTACCTTAATAAATCATTATACTAAGTGCTAGGTACTGTAAAAGGACTGGGGATATAGAAAGAGGCAGAAGACAATTCTTGCCTTCCTAATGAAGGGGACAACATGCAAAGTAATATATAAAAAGCAAGCTATATATAGAATAAATAGGAAATAATTAATAGTATATTATTTTTCCAAATACATGTAAAGATAGTTTTAAATATACATTTTTGTAAACTTCGTGTCTTTTCTCACTCCTTGCCTTAACCTCCCCCTCCCAAAGAAAATACGCAATTTGATAAAATTTAAATATATACAATTCTTTTAAACATATTTCCATGAATAGGAAATAATTAATAGAGGGAAGATACTAGAATTAAGTTTTGGGGAATACATAGTAAATGAAGGGATTTTAGTTGAGACGGAAAGGAAGCTAGGAAGGACATTAGATAGAGTGGAGGAGGAAGAATATTCCAGGCCTGAGGGATCTAGAGAAATGATCAGAATTAAGAGATGGAACATGTTGTTTGTGGAACAGTCAGAAGGCAGTGTCATTGGATCAAAGAGAATGTTGGGGGAATAAAGTGTAAGAAGACTGGAAAGGTAGGAGGGGGCTAGGTTATAAAAGCTTTCAGCTTTGAATGCTAAATAGGGCATTCAGTATTTGAATCTGGAGGCAGTAGGAAGTTGCTGGTATTTATTGAGTAAAGATTGACATGGATAGACCTGTGCTTTAGGGAAATCACTTTGGTGCTTTATTGGAGGATGAGTTGGACTGGGGATAAACTTGAGCTGAATCGATCCCCTAGTTGGGCCATTGCAGTAGCAGTGGCAGTGTCAGAGGAAGAAAGAGCATATGGGAAGAGATGTTACAAAGGTGAAATCGACAGGCTTTGGCAACAGATGGGATGTACAGAGCTAGTGAGGAGTTGGTAATTTGTTATGTTCTGAACTTAAGATCCTGAGAATATATGGTTTTGCTCTCTTCAATATAGTGGAAAGTAGTTTAGGAGTTCGTTTTTTTTTACATTAAGTTTAAGTTGTCTGTTTGGGCATCCAAATTGAGATATCTGAAAGACATTTGGAGATAGAAGATTGGAAGTCAGCAGGGAATTTGGATCTGGATAGCATCACTAGCATAGAGTTGGTAATTAAATCTGTGGGAGCCAATGACATCACCAAGTGAAGTAGTATTGAGGGAGAAGAGGAGAGTTCCAAATAGTACCCTGAGGGACATCTCTGGTTAAACCTGTGTTCTGGAACCTGTTTCCTCATTTATGAAATAGAGTTAATAATAGTACCTACTTCCCAGGATTGTTATGAGGATTAAATGTATAAAGCGCCTTATAAAACATAACACTATCTAAATGCTATCATTATTACTAATGAATTTTGTCATTTTGGTTTTATAGTATTTCTGATATATATTCCCCCTCTTTCCATTCATTCATACAACTATTACCTCACTATAATTTGCCCTCCATGTAGCTTTCAAAGTGATTTTCCTAATGTATAGATCTGACCAAGGTCACACCCCTCTTCAGTAAACCCCATTGGTTTCCTGTTACTCCAGGATCAGATATCAAGTCCTTTGTTTGATATTTGTACTCTTCACCACCAGTACTCTTCTTGACTAAATGCTTTTCTTTATTCTTTTCCTTCCTAATGCTAATGTTCCTTGTACAAAACACTTTCATCTCCTGTCTATATGCCTTAGTACTTTATGTTCTCCATGCCTGGAATGCTGTCCCATCTTCTGTCTTTGAATTTCTGGCTTCCTTTAAGGCTCAACTTAAACATCTACTTTTAAAAAAATTATTATTATAACTTTTTATTGACAGAACCCATGCCAGGGTAATTTTTTACAACATTATCCCTTGCACTCACTTTTGTTCCGATTTTTCCCCTCTCTCCCTCCACCCCCTCCCCTAGATGGCAAGCAGTCCTTTATATGTTAAATATGTCGCAGTATATCCTAGATACAATATATGTGAAGCATCTATTTTCTATAAGAAACCTTTCTCAATCTTAGTCTAGGCAGTGATAGAGTGAGACGTGCATTCTGAAACATGGCCAGTGTTTGACAAAGCATTTTTTAAAAACGCACCCCAAAAATGAGTGGAAGGGGACACAGATGTAGCAATTTTCTTACTACTTTATTAAACTTTTAGTGTATAGTAAGCAGTTAATGCTTGTTGATTTATTTAAAGTAAATACAAAAGTACCAGAAAGAATTTCTTATATAGTTTTCTTGACTGTTCTTTGAACCTTGAAAGATTCACAATCAAAAATAAAACTTAAAAAAACTGTTAGACATGAACTTAATGTAATGATATGTCAAAGGGTAGGTTTTTTTTTTTAAGTTACCTTTTAAAAACACCATGGTCATTTCCCCAAATGCTCCTTTCATTGAATATTGCCATGCAACAAAGAAAAATAGTTGAAAGAAAATTGGCAGACAACATTACTGAGTCTGCATGCATGGTTATATAAGCAGCGTTCTTTGTCTCTAATCCCCCACTTCTACCTAGTGAACAAAGTGTAGTTTATCATATGATTCTTAGGCCTAGGATTGGTTTTTAGAGTTAATTTGGGTCTTGCTGCCTATTGTTTTCATTTATACTAATGTAGTCATTGTGTTTATTACATATTTCCCTGTTTCTCTAAATTTCACATATATTATCTTTGTGTAATGATATTAGATTATGTTTATCATAATTTGTTGTTTTCTTCAGCTGATGATCCCCATTTATTTCTAGATTTTTTGGTGTTATTAATATTGTATTATATATGGGACCACAAAAAATACTATTTTGTAAATTAGTCAAAGAAAGAACAAGTAAGGTTAAATAAAAACAGCCTAATTATATGGGACTTATTAACTCAAGAATAATTTTGTGGGTCTCTCTTAGTTAACAAGTATGTATAACACATGCATATACATTTCCTACTAAGTGAAATTTTTGTGAAATATCTGAAATTCGTGGTATTAAATAAATGAACGAAAGTTTATTATAACTTTGAAAATGACAAACTTTTGATAAAAATGAAATGCTCAGAACTACTTAATAATTCCAATATATTCAACTCCTGATTAGTTATAGACTTTGTAAGGGCTTTATTGTTGATGTAATTTATTGTTGTTGTATTATTGCACATAATAGGGACTTAAGAAATCCTGGTTTGATTGCATTGGGCAGAATTGCACTTACTGCTGACCTCTGTCATACTATAGAAATAGACCTAGCATATTACTATAGTTATTGTCTTTCTGTCACTAACTCTAATTAAGGGAAGCAGTGTATGAGTTTTTTGGATTATGTACATTTTAAAAGATTTCCCTCTGTTAGTTTTGACAGTAACCTCCCTTTGATCAGTAGAAATGTAATTTTATCTTTTGAATCCATAAGAGGAAGTAGGCAAATTACATATTGTCTGTATTTACAACCCACCAACAAGAGTAAATTGGGATTTAAATGTAGTTTGGTAAAATACAGCCAGTAAGTAATACTTTTTTTAAAAATAACTTTTTATTGACAGAACATATGCATTGGTAATTTTTTACAACATTATCCCTTGTACTCACTTCTGTTCCGATTTTTCCTTTCCCTCCCTCCATCTCCTCCCCTAGATGGCAGGCAGTCTTATACATGTTAAATATGTTATTGTATATCCTAGATACAATATATGTGTGCAGAACTATACAGTTCTCTTGTTGCACAAGAAGAGTTTCAGAAGGTAAAAATAACCTGGGAAGAAAAACAAAAATGCAAGTAGTCCACATTTATTTCCCACTATTTCTTCTCTGGGTGTAGCTGATTCTGTCTATCATTGATCAATTGGAACTGAATTAGATCTTCTCTTTGTTGAAAATATCCACTTCCATCAGAATACATCCTTATACAGTATTGTTGTTGAAGTGTATAATAATCTCCTGGTTCTGCTCATTTCACTCAGCCTCAGTTCATGTAAGTTTTTCCAAGCCTCTCTGTATTCATCCTGCTGGTCATTTCTTAAAGAACAATAATATTCCATAACATTCATATACCGAATTTGTATATTTTTTTATATACAAATTTTACCGAATCATTCTCCAATTGATGGGCATCCGGCATCCATTCATTTTCCATATCTAGTCACTACAGAAAGGGCTGCCACAAACATTTTGGCACATACTGATCCCTTTCCATTCTTCAGTATTTCTTTGGGATATAAGCCCAGTAATAACACTGCTGGATCAAAGGGTGTGCATAGTTTGATAACTTTTTGGGCATAATTCCAGATTACTTTCTAGAATGGTTGGATTTGTTCACAACTTCACCTACAATGTATCAGTGTCCCAGTTTTCCTGCATCCCCGCCAACATTCATCATTATTTTTTCCTGTCATCTTAGCCAATCTGACAGGTGTGTAGTGGTATCTCAGAGTTGTCTTAATTTGCATTTCTCTGATCAATAGTGAAATGGAACAAGAGAACTGTATAGTTCTGCACACATATATTGTATCTAGGATATACAATAACATATTTAACATGTATAAGACTGCCTGCCATCTAGGGGAGGAGATGGAGGGAGGGAAAGGAAAAATCGGAACAGAAGTGAGTACAAGGGATAATGTTGTAAAAAATTACCAATGCATATGTTCTGTCAATAAAATATCTCAGAGTTGTCTTAATTTGCATTTCTCTGATCAATAGTGAAAGGGAATACCCTTTCATATGCGTAGAAATAGTTTCAATTTCATCATCTGAAAATTGTCTGTTCATATCCTTTGACCATTTATCAATTGGAGAATGGCTTGATTTCTTATAAATTAGAGTCAATTCTCTTTATATTTTTGAAATGAGGCCTTTATCAGAACCTTTAACTGTAAAAATGTTTTCCCAGTTTGTTGCTTCCTTTCTAATCTTGTTTGCATTAGTTTGTTTGTACAAAGGCTTTTAATTTGATATAATCAAAATTTTCTGTTTTGTGATCAATAATGATCTCTAGTTCTTCTTTGGTCACAAATTCCTTCCTCTTCCACAAGTCTGAGAGGTAAACTGTCCTATGTTCCTCTAATTATTTATAATCTCGTTCTTTATGTCTCAATCATGGACCCATTTGATCTTATCTTGGTGTATGGTGTTAAGTTGGTCCATAAGTAGTACTTTTGATCATGAAAAATCATTTGATCATGATTTGTTTTTTAAATGGATAATGCATTAATCTGTATTTCTAATGAAAAGAAACTGAATTATCAGTCCTATTTGTATGAAAATAAACCCAAAAGCTATTTACAGTGTGAACCAAGGCATATTCAAAAGGTTTTGTTTTTAAGCTAATACTTTTTGCATTCCCTGAAACTTTTACAACTTTATTCCATTTTACAGTTACTACATTTTTCACTGTGACAGGCATACTTTGTTATAAGCAAATCTTGCTACTGGAAAGGTGCATTAATTGGTCAAAATGTCAGTTATTTATTTAGTACAGAAAATATAAGACATATAACATCTAAATTAGGCATGTGTTTCTTCAAAGTTTAACAAAACCTTGCTAACATCTGTACTTTAACATCTAGTGTAACATAACTACTAACTTTCTTACCAAAACTTTTGGCATTTTTCTTATATTTAAGATTGCTACATGAAATATTCATTTAGAAAATAAAAATGGGGGCAGCTAGTTGGTACAATTGATAGAGCACCAACCCTGAAGTCAGGAGGACCAGAGTTCAAATCCCACCTCAGACACTTAACGCTTACTAAGTGTGTGACCCTGGGTAAGTCACTTAACCCCAATTGCCTCACCAAAAAAGCAAATAAATAAAATAAAAATGATAGGAAAAGACCCCCCCCCAAAAAAAAAAAAAAAATTAACAGGCTACAAAACAATGCCCAATATCCCCTTTTATTTTCATGTCATTAAAATACAAAAAGTCAAATGTCCTTCATTCCATGGTTTGCTAAGCTAACCCAGCGGGTTCTGCTGGATTTGTTGGTACTCTCTCAGTGTCCTAGTAGAAAGGAAATTCGTAAGCTTGTGACCACTTTGAGACTGGTTACTTTCTCAAACAGTTACTTAGGCTGTAAAAGTACAAAAGACTAAGTTGTCATACATACAAATCACAAAATTGTGATTCATAATCAAAATATTAATTTATTTAAATAAAATTTAAGTTTATAAATATAAAACAAGGCAAATACTGTTTAATAGTAGTGGCTGGTGGGGGTGGAGGGTGAGGAGTACAACACTGGACCTAAATTATGTAAACAGAAAAAAAATCTTATAGTCAAAAAAAAAACAATAAAAGTATATTTCAATCCACCAAGTAGAAGAGTTTATAATAACTGTGTCTTCCCCCTCAAAGTGGCACTGAATCAGGCATGCAAAGTGAAGCTGGACATATGAATAGTTATTGGTTAAATTTCTGATGTTTGAAGAATGGCTAAAAAAGAAAAAAAAAAGGTAGGGAAAATGCAGTTCTATATTGCAGTTAAAAAAAGCCACTTTGTTTAAAAAAAAAAAAGTTCTCCATCTTCTAAGTAGACATTTCATGGAAAATACTAAAATCCAATATTGCTATACTATCTGCATTAGTTATAGCTGATAAGTAAACTTATTTCATTTTTGTCTTAAACTACTATCAAAGCTATATATGATAGCCAACATATCATGGCTATTATATATAGGATTACATGTTTTTTTTTTCCTTCCGCAGAGAGATTTTTAAAACAATCTGGTGGCCAACATCAGTAAAAGGCTGGTCCACGTTCTCACTTATTTTAAAAGAAAACTTTCACTATAGTAATTTGTACAACCTTTCAAGTAAACATTTCTCTATCTGTATAGAAAAGGGGGAAATGGTTATGTTCATGCCTGTTTTCTATGTTCATGGTAAGAGGTAAAGACAAATGTGGAATGGAAAATCATGGGAAAGAACAGAACCACTATGGCTCATCAGAAAAAAAGGAAAACCAATTTTGAATTATGACTAAATATTTAATTTAAACATTCAGATCATAAGCTAGTAGTAAAGTGGACTCTGAATTGACTTGCAATCAGCTGCCTTATGTGTGTGTGTGTGTGTATATGTGTGTATCTTTCAGTAGGAAGGGAAGTCATAAAATCAAAACCTCTTAAATGTCGGGTTGAGGCTGTATACTTTTTGTTATTATTTGTGTATGTTTCTTACCGTGGAGACACTCTGGATACTCACTGAAGTAAACAAAATAGCCATTTTTCTTTTAAACTGAAACTATAGCCATGGCAGGGGCTTGGGCTGCATTCTGTAGCATTACTTAGCCTTTCAACAGGCTGATGGTGGTAATGTTATTATTCTGAAAGAAACTGAAGATCACAGAGGGCATAAAGCTAAAGAAAAAAAAAAAAGGTTAATCATTTATCCTAATAAGCAGGTGATCATCACAGCTGCCTCAGCAAAAAAGAAAGAAACCCCTTGTGAATCACAAGATGATCATTCAGTAGTTATTATGTAAAGAGTAAATTTCCTAAAGAATAAAAACTGTTTGACTGGGAGAAAAATATATACAGATGTTAACAACAAAAAATTCAAATATTTGTTCATGGAAATTGGATGACTATATTAGAGTCTCATGATTGGGTCTATCAATTACATTACATGTATAATAGTCATTTTTCTAAGCATTAAAAATCTCAAATGATTTTCAAAGTCCATTGGATTGGTGGATATATAGTTTTAGAACTGAATTCACATTGCTTCCATCAGCTGAGAATAGAAACTACCATTGGAGAAATGCTGAGGCCCAACACTTAAAGTCTTCTAATTCTGAAAGACAGACTTTTTAGCTCCTGCTTCAATTGGAAAGTTACATCATGTCCTAGTATAGGCTGTATACAATATTCAAAGCAAAATAGGTATACAAGAAACAAAAAAGCATGATTAGTACGAAAAAGTAAGATCAATTTTAATCATCAAGATTATTTCAGGACAAGAGTCCTTCCTAGGGATTTCTCTTCAGAACCTATTAAATGGCCTAGTCAAGATAGTCCCAAATTTGCACACAATCCTACATACCTTTCTTTGGCAAGGGGAGGAAGCTCTATTGGGATGCTCAGCAGCAGATCATTCTTATGTGTTGAACAAACTGGGAAGTCTTGGTCTGTTGGTGCTACTGAATCCATCCTTTGAGAGTCTTGAAGTACAGAATGTAATTTTAAAACTAATTTACAGTGTTAATTTTTTCATAGTTATTCTTTTAGCAGATTCAGTCTTCAACCAAGAGCCAAATTAAAGGTCAGAAGGTCATTCTGATGCAATGATGTTTGAATTTACAAGGCAAAATTTCTCTAATTGGCAGAAGTCAGTAAGTTAGATCAGATTGGTAAATTGGGTATTTTTATCACCAAGACTGAAGAACCCCTGTCCCTTTTCCTCACAATGTAATATCTGGAAATTTTTGATTTTCTGGTGATGGCACAGTGTGAGTACAAATGCTTTTGGATTACTCTGGGCTATCAACCAAAGAGGAAAAGCCCATTCACAAACCCCTGCAATTTAATAATCCTATGGGATTTTTCCTGAGAGATCCTTCCATGAAACCAGTATTTTGTCTTATAGATCACTGTGCTTAATATAGAAGGGTGGAAGGGACTTTAGCCAAGACTTTCATCCTTGTGCTTCAGCTTTGTTTCCTCCAAATGTGGCCCACTTCCATGGCTGTGCTCTGAGCTTCAACGGAGTTCTCAAACATTTTTCCTGTTTGGCTGGAAAAGTTCATTGCTGTGAGAGAGTTCTCTGACACATTACACATTGGAGTTGAGAAGTGGAAAAGCCAGACTTTCCTCTGTAATTCTTATAGAAGAACATGCTATATTTGAGGAGCCTAAATGCTGTCATTCAGCACAGTCTGCTCGTTCATCTTCAGCACAAAGTAACTGCAGGTCTTTTGTCTCATTTCTTACTTCGTTTGGCTTGTTAAAAAATTCATAGTCTATAGAGATTGATGCTTCTTGCCTGCTATCAAAGAAAAGATATTGCTGTCTTCCAGGTCATTCAGTAACTGCAATTGCCTTGGCTCCTTTAAAGTTCCTTTGGAACAATTTGAACTTTACAAATATACATATAATTTTTTCTGGGACGTCCTGCCAAGCCCCCTTCTTCCCCAATGTTGAATTTTAGAACAACTTCTGGAGCTTAAAAAATTCTTTAAAAGTTGAGTTTGGGGAATATTGCCATTTGATTGGTAACACTATCTGTTCTGGAAAGAAATTCACAGGATTTTTGAAAAATTAATTTTGCATAATTATTTCTGAATAAAAATTACTTTCACTTCCTGTCTCACTTACCTCTTGGACCACTAACTCATAGTCTATCAAGCACCTTTCTTCTCCTAGGTGAAGATGATACTCCACTAGGGCTCAGCTTTTGTTACTCAAAAATGTCAATGAGCAGTTGGCAGAGGTCCCTGGCCTTCCTGTCTGTTAGAATCTCCACCATTTTGTTCCATCTTTACTAAAGATTTTTAACATCCAGATTATTAACTGGCTGATTCTGAGGTAAAGAGTTTGCTGTGAAAAATGGGGGAATTAGTGGGACCACCAAAGCTCAAGAAATGGATTTAGTATGGTGCACAGAGACAAGATTCTAAATTGCTGTTCTTCCTGAAGGCATCTGACTGCTAGAATGTGCATGGGTTGAGAGCACTGAACTTTGTGTTTTGGGGACACTTGCTGATGGAGGGCCCTTGTTCTTGAGATTGGCAACTGCTATTTAAATTTATTTAAAAAATAAATTACAGTTATGTTGACCTTTTTGAAGAGGAGGAGCAGTTTCTGATTGCATTGGTTCTTGCTTTTTTTCAAATTACATTTACTGTGGAAATGGACCAGTCGTGGTTTTGTCCAGTTTGATTGTTTTCTGGTTTCATTCAGTCAGGCGAGGATAGACAACCTTAATATTAGTCAAAACTGCCAGTGAGTCAGTGGGACATCTTTTCTTAGCACTGAGTTTACCCCCCAATACCATCTCAGGAAGCTCCAAACCTGTTGCTGATAGTAGGTTTGCTGCTGCCTTCCTCTTCAGCATTGTCCCTGGACCCCTTCCTCACGCACAGCTGGTTCCAGGGGTCCATCTGATTTGCACTTTCGATTGAGGGTTGTGGCAAGGTGCATTGAAGCAGGGAGAAAGACAAAAGGTGGGGTGGTTTACTTTTGGCTCAAGAAAGCAGAACTGGGGATTCACTAGTTGCCCAGTTGGTCCACAGAAGACTCGTATGTCTATGCACATACGAGTATGGAGCAAGTCTGTAACCCTGTGTTTAAAGTGATGATTTAGACAGAAGAATTGTTTTCCCTAATGTATTTTTCCATTTGGAATATAATAAAAATACTTAAGGTTTTTGTTTTGTTCTTTTTTTTCCCTCCCTTTTTTAAGGGAAAAAAAAGACATTTTGAAGGGGAATTTTTTTTTAAACATCACTGTAGTTTTTCAGTAGAATCCTCCCTTTTGATGAACAAAAGGATTTTTTACATTGTTTTCTTTGCCTTGATAGTATCTACGTCATTTTATTTCTATCTGCAGCCCTATCATCTCTTTAATGAGTGGAGAGTTACATTTTTCTATTAGCCTTCTAGAGACCATTTGATCTGATTTTTGTTGTTTAATGTGTTTTTTTTTTTTTATTGTTGTGAGCATTGAATACATGTTTTCTTGGTTAGTCTTAATTATGCTCAGCCATCAGTTCATTCAGTTCTTGTCAGATTTTTCTCAATTATTCATATGTACTGTTTCTGATAGCACAAAAATATTTTTATATTCGTTTACTATAATTTTTTCAGCTGTTCAATCATGTAATTTCTTTTTTTTTTTTTATTGTCATAAAAAGTGCTGCTATAAATATTTTCGTATATATGGGACTTTTCTTTCTGTCTGTGACCTTGGGGTAAATGTTTTCTCTTGGTATCTCTGGATCAGAGTACTGTTTAGAAACTTTTAAAACATAACTTTAAAAAAAATTGTTGAGAGACATGAGCATTTCCATATACAGAGGACAGAAAAAGAATTGTTTATGAAAATTGTGCAACTACTATGTATAGTTTGTTTTTCTTTAATAAACATAGTTTGTTAATTTTAATCTGGGGCAACTAGATGGCTCAGTAGATAGAGTGCTGGCCTGGGGTCAGGAAGACTTGAGTTCAAATACTAGGCTACTGGTTCCTTTGTTTGTGAATCTTGTTTTATGCATGAATGCATGAATTTTGCAGTGTTGGCATACTACAGTTGCTAAATTTAAGTCATAATTAGCTAATATTATTATACTAATGTATAATTTCTACCTTTTCTTCACCTATCATACTTTGAAATGAAAAGAAAATGATTTTCTTTTCTTGAGAAATGAAAGCCTTGAAGCATTTTAAAACTGATACAAAATTATTTGAGGAAGTAGGTCAATAAAAGAAGATCCTTCAGTAGTCTTTCTGACTCCTTGGTCCTTGTGGAACGTGACTAACAGAATTATTAGTTCAACTAAACCTTAATTTTCTCAAATTTTATTTTTTCTACAGTTGGCAAGCATGAGTTGACTGGGCACAAAGTTGCTGTGAAGATCTTAAATCGACAGAAAATTCGAAGTCTTGATGTGGTAGGGAAAATTCGCAGAGAAATTCAAAACCTTAAGCTTTTCAGACATCCTCATATCATTAAGCTGTAAGTAAGGATTGTGTTAAATTAGATCCACTCTTATTTGTCATTTTTTGTAATTTTTTTTATTGTTTAAAAAGTAAGAGAAATGATTAAAATTCCTTCTTTTTTGTCTTTGTTTTTTCATTCATTAATATTTTACATTTCTGTAAGACTTTTCTGGGCTCAAAGAACTTTAATATAGATTTGTGAGGAAAGCAGAACATGGATTAGGCTCATTTTACCAATGAAGAGATTGAAGCTCAGAGAATTGGGTGGATATAGATAATAAAGACCTGAAGGAGCCAGAACTTGAGGTGAAGGATATCTGATCTGAAGCCTCATGCAATGGTTTCCAGACCAGAGATCTCATTATGTTCTGGTCACATGGTTTTGTACTGGTTGTTCCACATGCCTTACCTCTGAATCTCAGAATCCTTGGCTTTGAAACTTCCAGATTCAGCTGTACTGCCAGATTCCTCACTTTTCCTGAATACCCTATCCTAGTTTCTTATCCTTTCTTAAATCACCTTGTATCAAATTTGTATATACTTACATATAGCTCTGCCAAAGTGCTACATATGCATTTCCCCAAAGCCCTGCTCTGTATCACACATTAGCAACTACAGTTTATGAGGTAAATGGGGTTTGGGGCCTAACACTCAAAAACTCTGTTGCTGACACTTAAAAAAAAAAGATAAGAATCTTTTGAATCATCATAGTTTTACACATGATAAATGGTGATAAATACACAAATACTATCATAGTGGCCTTTTCTGTGGCTTCAGGCTCCTGTTGTTCCTGGAACAAATTGGGCTGGTCTCAGACTATGGGCTTCAGGCCTAGAGACCCTGGAAGAAAGAAATAAAATTGGGACAGGCCAGCCTTACTGCATCAGAAAATATAGGATGACACTTTACAAAGATCTGAAGTTTAGTTGTGAAAGTGGTTATTGGAAGAGTTGCAACTTGTGAGTAATTATGAAGTAGTGTGATTTTCTGATTACTGTTATTGTTTATTGCAGAAAAAATTACATAGAATGCCAGCTGGAGGAAATTCACATTATACTCAAAATACTCCCTAATATATCAGCCTCATTGGAACAAATTCTCCAGCTAGATTGTAAGCTCTTTGAGAATAGGAACTATTTCACTTTTTTCTTTGTATCTCCAGTACCTACTGACACAATATGATGCTTAAGAAATGATGAACTATTTTCATCATGAAACATTATTGTGTTTTTAAAAGTGTAGTTTAGTAACTGGTAACATTAATTACTAAAAGATGCCGTTATACTGTTAAACATTTTGAAGTCTATTTTGTGAAACTTTAATTTCCTATTCGTTTTGAATTTAACGAGATAATATTTCTCTCATCAGGTACCAGGTCATTAGTACACCATCTGACATTTTCATGGTGATGGAATATGTCTCTGGGGGAGAACTATTTGATTATATCTGTAAAAATGGCAGGGTAAGTGATTCTAACTTCATACTGCAATGGCATGTTTTTTTGATTTTTTTTTTTTTTTTGGTAAATTTTTAAATTTTTTGTTAAAGCTCCACAAAACACTTTATTTACATATTATATTGTTTTTTGTTAAACCATTTATATTTAGAGTCCCAATTCTAATTACTTAGCTTGTATGTGGCACTGCTCTGCATGGGAAAAAGTTGGAATGGAAGTGGAGGGCAAGGAAAAGTAGTATATACAGCTCTACTTCCTGTGCCTTGAGTACAAGATTAACTATAGCATAGCAATGCAGCAGTTTGGGAAACTATGACTAGGATATAGTGTGTAACCCCTGTATAGTGAACAGAAGACCTCAATTTTAGTTAGTGTGAAACTGGGCAGATCACTAAAGGTCCCATATAAGACTATCCATTACAGAGCAGTTGCTATTCTATGTCAGGGAAGGGACTTTCTATACTGTAAATACTGTATTTGCTTTTTTTTTTTAAATTAAAGCTTTTTATTTTTCAGAACATATGCATGGACAATTCTTTAACATTAGCCCTTGCAAAATCTTGTGTTCCAATTTCCCCTCTCTTCCCCTACGCCTTCCCCTAGATGACAAGTAGTCCTAGTATATGTTAAATATGGTAAAAATATATGTTAAATCCAATATATGCATACATATTTATATAATTATCATGCCGCACAAAAAAATCAAATGAGTAAAAAAGGAAAAAGTGAAGCAAAAGAAAATGCAAGCAAAATAAAAAAAGTAACAAAAAGAGTGAGAATGCTATGTTGTGAACCACATTCAGTTCCCACTGTCCTTTCTCTGGGTGTAGATGGCTCTCTTCATCACTAAATGATTGGAATTGGTTTGAATCATTTCATTTTTGAGGAGAGCCACATCCATCACAATTGGTTCTCTTTTGGTCTTCTTGTTGCTGTGTATAATGATCTCCTGGTGCTGCTCATTTCACTTAGCATCAGTTCATGTAAGTCTCTCCAGGAATCTCTGAAATCATCCTGTTGTTTCTTACAGAACAGTAATATTCTATGACATCCATATACTACAATTTATTCAGCCATTCTCCAGTTGATGGGTATCCACTCAGTTTCCATTTTCTTGAATGGCACGTTTTGTAATTATACCGTAGAAGTATAAAAGTCTATTAGAGAGGGTTGGCTTTTTTGTTTGTTCACTTTTTTCATGATAGGTTGATTTAACTTGAGTACTGTATCATTTAATCTCAGCCATACCCTTTGTTGGCATCATGGTGTCATGCAGTTTTTAGAACTGGAAGGATCTTGGAATTTAGTTCTTAGCGATGCTGACTTGCCCAGGGTCTTTTATATATATAAATATATGTATATATATAATATATATATAACATAAATTATATATATATATCTTAGATCTTTATCTATAAATGTGTACACACCATTCATTAGTAGCAGAATCGGATTGTTTTCCTCCTTTCTTTCTTCCTTTATTATTATTTCCTTTTTCTTCTCATCTTCTCCTTTCTACCCTTGTGTGAGGGCCCTACTCCCAGTGCAATGCTTTTTGTCCAGTTTATTACAGATAGGTTTGAGAAATTAGAAATGAGATGGCCTACAATAAATAATAGAGGTGAGATTTGGAATCATAGAATTTTTAATTGAAGGGACCCTAGAAATCATCCTTTCTAAACACAATTTATAGATGAAGAAAGATTAAATGATTTGCGTAAAATCATACACTCATTTTGTTAATATGTATTTTTACAGGTTTCATTTTAGATTTGTTTTCAGGTCTTATCTGCATCAGTAGATTTGGGGGAGTGGAGTAAGTCTGTAATTGTTTGGGTGTGGTACTACAATAATGGTTACCACAGTGTTACAAAGTAAAATGGGCTCTAAGAATTAAATTACTTATAGGAAAGCATATTAAAAGTGAAATCATATGCAGTTTTGTATACATATATATGTGAGTGTATGTATGTGTGTGTGTGTGTATATATATATATATATATATAAATAATATGAGGTAAATATTGAAGAAATCGTCTTTCATAGAAAATAAGCAATTAAAATAAATTTTAAAACTGAATTTAAATTTTTATTTTCAAGTCAATGTTAAACTTTTGAAAGAATTTGAAATAAATAATTCCTATCAAAACTAATTTAAGATATTTAAGACATTAAAAATGTCACCAAATTCTAGAAGTAAAATTAATATTATCATGCATATTTTTCTGTTACTAACAACTTTCTTTGACTCTGGGTTAAAATAAGCAAGAAGTTGACTTTTTCATGGATTCTTTCTTGCTTTGGTGTTTCTAATCAATCCTCTCCAAGAAGAACTTGGAAATATTTCCTATTTTGTATTTTAAGCTTTAGGAAAATTCCCTTCCATTTGAGGCAGTCCAGTGACTCAGTATGAATAGAACCCTGGACCTGAAATAAGGAAGACATGAATTCAAATCTAGCTTCAGAAACTTTCTAGTTTTCATCCTGGGCAAGCCACTTAACCTTCTTTGCCTTACAGATGAGTTTCCTCATCTGTAAATTGAGCTCAGATTGCTACTATCTAAGTCTTTATTTGCTTTCTGTAACTTTTGTCTTGTTTTCCATTTGGACCAAATAGGATTAATATACTTGAATGTACTTAATGTATTTGAAAACAACTATCTTTTCTTCTCTAAATCTTTTCTTTAGGCTAAACATTTAGAATTCCTTCAACTGGAACCTATATGGAATAATTTTGAGGCCTGTTAACCTTTGATTGCCTTTGTTTAGTTACTTTCTAGTTTATTGTACTTCCTAAAATGTAGCACCTAGAACTGAACATAATCCAAATCTTGCCTGATTATGACAGAGTATAACAGGAGCATTGTTTAGTCCTGGATAGTCTCTCTTATTAGTTGCAGTCTCAGATAACATAACCTTTTGGATTGCTGTATTATAGTGTTGATTCATTGAACTTTTACTTCCACTAAATCTTCAGTAAAATCATTTTACTTTGTAACACTGTGGTAACCATTATTGTAGTACCACACCCAAACAAGAACAATCTTCTATTATTGAGTGTGAATGTGTGTATGTGTGTGTGACATTTCCAATGAGTCATATTGGGAAAGAAAAATCAGAACAAAAGGGAACTTGAGAAAGGAAAAAAAACAAAGAAAACAAGGTGAAAATAGTATCTTTTGATCTACATTCATCTCCATAGTTGTTTCTTTTTACATCCAAAGTTTATTGTAATTGCTTTCGATCACTGAATTGCTGAGAAGAGCTAAGTATATTACATTTGATCATCACACAATCTTGCTGTTGCTAGATACAGAGATTTCCTGGTTTGCTCATTTCATTCAGCATCAATTCACATAAGTCTTTCCAGGATTCTCTGAAATCAGCCTGTGCATCATTTCTTATAGAACAATAGTATTCCATTATATTCATATACCATAACTTATTCCAGTCATTCTTCAGTTGTTGGGCATGCACTCATTTTCTAATGCTTTGCAACCACAAAAAGAGTTACTACAATTACTTTTGCACATGTGAGTCTTGTGAAACTCTTTTATGATCTCTTTGGGATACAAACCCAGTAATGCCATTGCTGGATTAAAGGGTATGCCGTTTTATCATTCTTCTGGCATAGTTCCAAATTGCTCTTCAGAATGACCTGGATCAGTGCATAACTCCATGAACAATTTTCCATATTGTCTCCAAAATTTATCATTATCTTTGCCTGTTGTCTTAGCCAATCTGATAGATGTGAGATGGTACTTCAGAATGGTATTAATTTGCATTTCTCTAATCAATACTGATTTAGAGAATTCTTCACATGATTATAGATGGCTTTAATTTCTTCAACTGAAAGTTGTTCTTATCTTTTTGTCATTTATCAGTTGGAGAATGACTTGTATTTTTATAAATTTTAGAAATGAAGCCTTTATCAGAAACACTGGCTCTGAAAATTGTTTCCTTTCTAATCTTGGCTACATTAGTTTTGTTTGTGCAGAAACCTTTTAATTTAATGTAATCAAAATTATCTATTTTGTATTTCATTATGCTCTCTATTTCTTGTTTGGTTATAAATTCCTTCCTTCTCCAAAGATTTGACAGGTAAACTATCCCTTATTCTTCTAATCTGCTTATAGTATCACCTATTTTATCTAAATCTTGTAGCCATTTTGACTTTATCTTGGTATAGGGTGTGAGATGTTGTAAACTTCCCAGATTTCAGACAGACTGTTGTCTAACCATACCTTCTATATTTTATATTTTTGAAGTAAGACTTTTTTGAACCCAAGTAAGTTTTTGTGTTTATCCTTACTTAAGAGTTTCAGCCCTATATTCTGATCTATTGAGATCTTGAATTGAACCCTGATTCTTATACATTACTTTAGCTCACTATCTTAACTTTGCATTATTGGCAGCTATTTAAGCTTTGATTAAAAAATTAAATAGTCTAGAATGTATATCCTTGGGACACTGCCCTGAAGACTTGCTTCCAATTGATATTCAGCCAATTATGATAACTCTTTGGGTCAAACTACCTAAATGTATTATTGACTAGCCTGTATCTCACCTCCAATTTGCTTAAAAGAGTAGAATGAGTGAACTTTGTCAAGAGCTTTGCTAAAATCCAGGTAGAATATATCTTTAACATTCCTTTGGTTATCAGTCTAGTAACTATCAGAAAAAAAAAAATGAAGACAAGTTGAGATGATCTGTACTTGAAGAAGTCCTTTATGATAACTTTTTTCTTGGATGATCACTATTGTTGTGTTCTGCTTTCTAGGGCCCCCAAGTTGGGGTGACAAAATGTACCGTTGCTTTCTAGAGCCCCCATACCGAGGTGATCAAAATATCCTGCTTTGTAGTAGAGAAGTGATGATGTAGGACTTCTGAGGATGGTGGAAAAATGGAGTCCTTTTATTATAAGGACTTTCCTCTTTTTTATACCCTTACGCTCAGAATATACTGTACAGGTGGGATCACATAAACAACTCACTATTGTATGTAGTTTGCCAACTGGTATCACTCTGCTTCAATCACAACACAGGTTGTTACCACCCTCTGACTTCTCAGGAAGATAAAGAGCCCTTGGGGGGGAGATGGGGAGCCGAACCAGACATTGTTAGCAGATTCCCTCTGGGCTGAAGGGTCTTGTACCTCACCCAGAGTTCCCCCACTGTCTGTGACCCTCTACACACTATCTCATCAATGATACATTCTAGAATTTTACTAGGAATCAAAGTTAAGCTCACTGCTATATAGTTTATTAGTATTTCCAACCTATCCCATCCCATTCCATCCTTAAGCTGCCCTGCCTTTTCCTGTTTTCTTTCTTCCCTCCCTCTTTCTTCATTCCTCCTTTCTTTCCTGATTCTACTTGCCTCTACCCACTTTTTTCTTGGGAATTGGAAACTTTTGCCTTGGTTAGCTTCTCCCCACCTTCCTTTCTCCCCCCCCGCCCCCCAACTTAAATTGGCCTACATCAGGGTATAGTTTTTTTTTTTTTTTTTTTTAACCTTCATCCCCTTGAAGTCTGGATTAATTTTAGAGAGGCATTAACTTGGATAGGTGAAAATTACATCTTTATTTTCATTAACCTCTAACTGAAATTTAACATTTTCTTTAATTATTAATGTAGTTATTGAAACATTATAAGGAATAGATGCCATAAAAAAAAAAAAAAAAACAACCTCCCAAACCTAAGAATTTCTGGTCTTTGAATTCTCTATGTACCTACATTGATCTCTTTAGGCAGTTTTCTCTTTTTTCTTCATCAGGATTATTTCTTCAAAATTTCATTCTTTAGAACTTCCCATCCTACTGGTCTATTTCACCTGTAGAATTGGAATCCTATTACCTCTCCTCTTTCTATTTTTATAATGAAAGCAAGTATTCAGTGTCCTTGGTTATAAAGTACTTATTCTCTTTTGACCTTTACAACAACTTCATAAGCTAAGTAGTATAAACATTATCTTCATTTTCCACATGGTGAAATTGAGTTATTTAAAACTACATCTTAACTCAGTAACTTCATAATCATACAATTAGGAAATGGAAGCGTTAGGACTAAAATTCAGAATATTTAACTGCAAATCCAGTATAATTTTTACTACACCAAAGTTCCTTTCCAATCTGATGAAAATTAATCAGCAATTTAATATAATATCTGATTTGTGTATATTGTAGATAGATACATACATGCATAGTGCTTTTTACTTTACATCTCTTATCAATCCTGGGGAGTTCCTTGTAGGCAAGGACTATTTTCTTTTTTGTCTTTAAGTCCTCAGGTTTGGCTCAAAGTATGAATGCTTAATGAATTGAATCAAATTGTGTCCTTTCTAGTATCCTTTTTCTAGTATCCTTTTAATAGTGGATGGAGGTAGGTGTTTTCTGCATTTGTCATAAGAGGAAACTAAACAGATATTTGAACAATGTCAGCAAGGTAGTATTTAGATGATGAATTCAGAACTCTAGACTCTCCCTCCACCCAGTCAGTGTTCTTTTCACTGTTTTGGCAAAGTGCAAAAACGGCATTTGATTTAAATTACTATACTTATTCCAAGTTTGACAATTGGACGTACTAGCATATTTAACCAATTATATTATTTTGTTTTATCTATTTCCTTTTTAATTTCTAGGTCTGATGTCATTAAAAATTATTATGCCTACTATGTATCAGCATCCAAATGCTCCATTTCTCAGCCATCAGTTAGTTATATTTTGTCTGGATAATTTTCACATTTGTAATTTCATTGATAAAAAATTTTTGAAATGGAGAAAACATAGTGCCTCACTTCATTTTTCAGGCACCTTCTCAATTCTGTGTTAACTTTCAGAAATATAACTTTTTTTTTTTTTTTTTTAATTTAATAGCCTTTTATTTACAGGTTATATGTATGGGTAACTTTATAGCACTGACAATTGTCAAACCTCTTGTTCCAATTTTTCCCCTCCTTTCCCCCACTCCCTACCCCAGATGGCAGAATGACCACTAGATGTTAAATATATTAAAATATAAATTAGATACTCAATAAGTATACATGACCAAACCGTTATTTTGCTGTACAAAAAGAATCGGACTCTGAAATATTGTACAATTAGCCTGTGAAGGAAATCCAAAATGCAGGTAGGCAAAAATATAGGGATTGGGAATTCAATGTAATGGTTTTTAGTCATCACCCAGAGTTCTTTCACTGGGCATAGCTGGTTCAGTTCATTACTGCTCCATTGGAAATGATTTGGTTGATCTCATTGTTGATGGTGGCCAGGTCCATCAGAATTGGTCATCATATAGTATTGTTGTTGAAGTATATAATGATCTCTTGGCCCTGCTCATTTCACTCAGCATCAGTTCATGTAAGTCTCTCCAGGCCTTTCTGAAATCATCCTGTTGGTCATTTCTTACAGAACAATAATATTCCATAATATTCATATACCACAATTTATTCAGTCATTCTCCAGTTGATGGGCATCCTACTCAGTTTCCAGTTTCTAGCCACTACAAAGAGGGCTGCCACAAACATTCATGCACATACAGGTCCCTTTCCCTTCTTTATGATCTCTTTGGGATAGAGGCCCAGTAGTAACACTGCTGGATCAAAGGGTATGCACAGTTTGATAACTTTTTGAGCATAGTTCCATCTTTTGCTTCCCTACTGCCTTACTATATAATATGTATTAGATTTTTATTAAATGTTTATTGAATTGAATATTTCTTTTTCTTTTTCTTTTCTTTTGTTTTTTTTCCTTTTCTTTATGATTTTTCTTTTTCCATTGGATCATACTTTTCCTTTTATGACATAATACCTATTTTTTAATAGATATTTTTTCCTAGTTAGCTCTCTTTTGGGGAATTCTTTAATCTTTCCACCTAGATATGAGGAGAGCTTTTTCCTGTATGTTTTAAAATGGTCAATTTTTCATTTCTTAGAATGCAGTGTTACTTAAAGATAGTCTTTTTAGGAAAAAGAGATAATTCATTCTTTGTTTTCTTCTTTAAAATTAATGACCTAGTTTTATTGTTTTTTTTTTAATAATTTTTTATTTTTCAAAATACTTGCAAAGACAGTTTTCAACATTCACCCTTGCAGATTCTTGTGCTCCATATTTTTCTCCACCTCCACTCCTATATAGCAAGTAATCCAATGTAGGTTAAACATGTGCAGTTCTTCTAAACATATTTCCATTGTGCTGCACTAGAAAAACAAGCAAGCAAACAACAGTTCTTGTTTTCAAATTTCAGACGGTTTAACATGGGAAAGTCTGTATTTCAAATATTTAACATGTTGACTTATTTAAGAATATGCTTCCTGAATAGAACAGGGAGATCGCTATACATGGCAGCAAGATTATACAAAGATCAATTCTGATGGTCGTGGCTCTTTTCAACAGTGGGATAATTGAGGTTGGTTCTAATGATCTTGTGATATGTATAGAAGAATTGTACATGTTTAATATATACTGGATTACTTGCTGTCTCAGGAAGGGAGTAGGGGTCAGAGGAAGGGGGGAAAATTTGTAACACAAAGTTTTGCAAGGGTCACTGCTGAAAAATTATGTTTTGAAAATAAAAGCTTTAATTTTAAAAAATGGGGAAAAAAGGAATATACTTCGCTTGGGAAGAGGAAGCTTAATAGATTATTTATTAAATGGTACATCATAGTAGCAGTCATGATCCAGCAGTCAATATCACAGATAAATTTGTGGGGAAATTTTGGTAAACCAGGAAATGTGAATAGATGAGAAGAAATTTCCAATTAGTAACTATTTTATAATATATATTTAACATTTTCTGCATTTAGATTAGAAAGAATATACACAGATTTTTTATTATATATGTATATAATAATAATAATAATAACTATAAAGAAATAGATACTAGTGAAAAGTACCATTATAATTCTTTCTAGGTTTCCTAAAACAATTACTTAATTTTTGAATTAGTAATGTCACTTTCTAATAAGTCTTTCTATTTAAATGTTTCTATAGAGCATCTTAAAGGGGGGGGGGGGTGTTGATGCTTTAAAAAACAAACCAATGATGCTGTGATTTCCCATTTTCTACCAGTTGAACTTTCTCTTGTAACTAAGAGATAGAATTAAAAGAAATTGACACACTGACATATTGACTTGATAGAGTTTCCTATTTCATAGTCAGTGGAAAGTATGGCACAAAATAGTAAAAGTCTTGCTAATAAAATGAAGTCAGGAGATATAAAAAATTTTGAGCCTTTAAAAACATTTGCATACTTTGCACTCTTCCCTCATTGCAGTTTTTAGTCCATATTTCCCATCAGCACCCTTGTAATGTGCTATAAGTAAAGCATTCTTTAATAAGTTGGCTTAGGACTGTTTTTTCATTAAAAGGCATAATGGGAACAATTAGCAACTACAAATGTTTCCACAGTGTAAAGAAAATGCTGTTTTAATTGTCTTTTAACTTGGTATCCTTTTTTTTTTTTTTTTTTTTTTTGCTTTCAATTATATAATGAATTTATCAATTCTAGATTCTTAGTTATTCACTGTAACTGGACCATTTAAACATTGATAGTATTATTGCTGCCTTTTTTTTTTTTTTTTTAACATTGCATTCATTTATGAATATACCTCTCCTTCATCACCTCCCTGTGTAACAAAGATTAAAAAACAGTCACAAACCACTTTAGTAAGATCATCCTACATAAGATTACAATATATGAAATATTCCACATTGACATTTCCTAATTTTTTCATCAGAAAGAGAGGTACGTTTTCTTATCTCTTTTGATGCCAGATCTAATCATTCTAATTAATGTTCAGTTTCATTTTTCCCCCTATTTAGTTGTTGTCATTGTGCATATTGTTTTCCTTCTTTTGTTAATTTTGCTCCCTGTCAGTTTCCTGATGTTTCTCTGAATTTCTCATATTTGTGTCTTCTTTTGACATAGCAATATTCTATTACATTTATATCCTACAGTTTGTTTAGGCATTTCCCTCTTTGTTATCACAAAGAATGCTTTGGTGGATAGTTTTGTGTAAATGGGAATTTTCTGTCTTTACCTTGATGGAGAATATATATACCTAGCAGTTAGATCTTTGAATCAAAGGGTATTTTTTTTTTTTTTTTTTTTGCTTCTCCTCTCCCCCCATATAATTCCAGATTGTTTGCCAAAATGGAAAGAACATTTATAGCTCCAGGGGTATGTCAGTGTGCTTGTCTTCTTGCTGTCCTTCCAAGATTGACTATTTTAATCTTTTGTCATTTTTGCCAATTTGTTTGGTGTGAAATGAAAGCCCAGAGTTTTAATTTTTATTTCTGTTATTAGTGATTTGAAAAAAAAATTTGTGATTGCTAGTACTATTCAGTTTTCCTTTTGAGGATTGTTTATGTGCAATTTTTTTCCTAGTTGAGTTTTCCTTTTTATCCTAGTTTCATTGGTTTTATTTAATTTCAGGAAATTGAAATTTAGGTTTTATTTTTTCTGATTAAGAATCTATCTCTGATTAAGATTCTATTAACTATCATTTTGAAAAATAGCTTTTTCAACTTTCCTGAGCTTAAAAAAAAAGGAACTTTTATATGTGGATCTCATATCCATTTGGAACTTTTTGAGGTATGTTGTGTAGTATTTATTATCAATTTTCCCAGCACTTCTATAAAAATTAGTCCTTCCTCAATTAATTTGGTTACTTTAAAAGGATTGAGGGTTGTTTTGCTGAAAAGTATAGTTTTTTATTTTTGTGGATAATTTACATCTTATGATTTTTGTTTCTGTCTCATAATTTTGAGATAAAACATCTTAATCAAATCATTGAGTTCATTGAGATCCAGAAGGCTCTAGTGTTTATGTGACTATTTTGGCTGTAGGGTCAGTGTTATAGAGAGTTAACAGATATTTTTCCAGATTCACAAAATTCTTTCTATCAGCTTGCCTGATTCCTTGAAGAATTAATGAGTAATGTTTTATTTCCTATTTATATTTATTTTTTACTAATAAAATAAGTACAATCATCCTTTTTTATTGCTTATCACAAATTAATGCTGATCACAGACATGTGGGCAAAATAGATTACTTGGTAATATAAACTTTGTTTAGTCATTGTTATTTTGTATAAGATAGTGATATTTAAGAAATAGTCCCACTACCAAATAGGATCATAAAGAATTGCTCTTAACTAGTAAACTTATATTTTTATTTTTGGCTAATAATACTTTTCCCTTGCCAAATTCAAGGCAGTTTTATTAGCTTGTGTCTTTGAAGATAGCAACATTAAGTAATATTATAAAAGTATATGAAAAGAATATGAATAAAAGTATATGAATTTTTCCGACAGGAAAAATTTAGATTTCTTGATAATCCAAATAGTGATTCCATAGTACTGTTTTATATTTTTTATATCTTGAAACAAAAACAGCCTAATTAAATTTTTCATAACACAAATATATTGTCATTTTACATTCTTTTCTTTATTTGGGGTGGGGTTGGAGACATTTAATAATTATAACTGTTCAGTTGAATGAAATAAACAGTTGGTTTTGCTAAGTTGTATTTTTTTGGTTCTCTAAAGAAATTGTTAGAGGAGGTTCATGGGGGGGAAAGATATTTGGAAATAAGTCTTATAAAAACAATTTTTTTTTTTTTAAAGAATTAGATCTTTAATAGATTTCTGCCATGAAAAGGGCAATGTTTGAAGTGCTAGAAATACAAAGATAAAATAATTAGCTCCTTACCCTTAATGTATTCCTTTCTCATAGGAAAATGTGATATATACATAGATAGCATAAATAGAGAATAGTGATTCAAAGGAAATCTAGTTAGAAAAGTTTCAGGAAATTTTGGAGAGATTTATGGATTACTTAACATGTGAATCTTTTTTTTTTTTATTATAGCTTTTTATTTGCAAGATATATGCATGGGTAATTTTTCAGCATTGGCAATTGCAAAACCTTTTGTTTCAACTTTTCCCCTTTTTTCCTCCTACTCCTTCCCCCAAATGGCAGGTTGACCAATACATGTTAAATTGAACATGTGAATCTTGAAGTGAATGAAAGATTCTGAAAGTTAAGATATGAAGAAAGGAATGTGTTGGCCATGGGGGGGAGGAGAGAAATTGGGATTTATCAATACAAAAAGCAGGTTTGTTTTTTTTTCCTGAGGCAATTGGAGTTAAGTGACTTGCCCAGGGTCACACAGCTAGGAAGTGGTAAGTGAGATAATATTTGAACTCAGATCCTCCTGACTTCAAGGCTGGTGCTTCATCCACTGCACCACCTGGCTGCCCCAAAAAGCAGTTTTCAGTAAAGTAGGAGACAGAGTTAGCTGCTGGAGAGAAGAATGTGAGGGTTCAACTGGGAACAAGTTGATAGAAGGTTTGGAAGAGTTGCTATAGAGAGCGTGACATAGTTGAGCCTAGGTGGATATATAATTTTATTCACCAAAAATTTAGAATCTATGACTGCTAAAATGAATGTTTGTCAGATTCTTAGAGTGCTTACCTCACAGGGTTGTTGTGAAGATAAATTTATAAATTATGAATGAAAGCTGTTATTTGCTCTTTCTTTTTACATTGTAATTCATGGAGGACAAAGATAATGTCATTTTAAATCTTTTTATCCCTAACATTGGCATGATGCAATGCCTATATTAGAGGTGTTTAGTAATAAATGTTGATTGACCCTATATTTATGCACACCTGCATTTTTTGATTTTCTTCACAAGCTAATTGTACAATATTTCAGAGTCTGATTCTTTTTGTACAGCAAAATAACGTTTTGGTCATGTATGTATACTTATTGTGTATCTAATTTATATTTTAACATATTTAACATCTACTGGTCCTGGCCTTGGATCCCCCTTGGGGGGGGGGGGGGGGGGGGGGGGGGGGGTAAGAGGTAAAAAATTGGAACAAGAGGTTTGGCAATTGTTAATGCTGTAAAGTTACCCCATGCATATATCCTGTAAATAAAAGGCTATTAAATTAAAAAAAAAAAAATGTTGATTGAATTGAAATTATTTATGTGCCTGCTTCTTATTAGAAGTATATATGGAAAGAGTCATATTATTTGGTAATTTTCTTTCGGAAGTGATCCCTTAAAATGCTTTTTTCTTTTTCTTTAGCTGGATGAGAAAGAGAGTCGGCGTTTATTTCAACAAATCCTTTCTGGTGTGGATTATTGTCACAGGCACATGGTTGTCCATAGAGACTTGAAACCTGAAAATGTTTTGCTTGATGCACACATGAATGCAAAAATAGCTGATTTTGGTAAGAATGTTTTAAAATTTAAAATGTCCACTCTATTATTTATTTATGCTGTTTTAGATTACTTTTGCTCATTTGTACCATCCAAGATCATAATCTGTCTCCTCACTTGTCAACCAGTTAAGAGAGAAGTCAAAAGGAGTTTTTCTCTCCTAATGTTAAGTTTTATAATCCTTAAAAACTTGAATTTTTAAGTTGTGTATTATAAGTTTATTCTGTGACAGTCGTTTGACAGGAATTTTTATGAAATTATATTTTCAAAAAATTCAAAACTGTAAGCTAAATATATTTATTTAGTTCCTGTTTTTCTTTATAATGCTGTTATAAGAATCTTTTAAATTGAGTACTCTTATGGCATATTCAGTTATTTGTCTCACATAACCTTTTAAATAATTTCTTACTTAATAGTAGGAATTTTCTCATTCTTGATACAGAGAGCAGAAGAGATAACTCAGTTTGTTTTGATTTTATTGTTCAATATTTGATTAGAAATGTTCTGCTTAACAAACTTAACTATTTTTACTTCAATGATTTCTTATTTTAACTTTTTTTTTTTTTTTTTTTTGCAGTAAAATTTATACAGGGTATCCCAAAAGTCTTAGTGCAATTTTAAGCTATTAAAACTATTTAAGCTTAAAACTGCACCAAGATTTTTGGGACTCCCAGTATGCATCAATTTAGACAATTTGATGTATTAAAAATATTTTAAAATATATTTTGTATAGTTATCTTTTGGGTGTACTAATGTGACTTTATTTAAATTTTTTTTTTAAGTGAATTCTAAAGAGATGAAACAATAGGTACTGTACTTTTGTAACATGTTCTACCATAATATTTCTGCTGGATGTTTTCTTATAATATCTTTCATCTTTACAGAAAAAAAATTTTAAATTGCATAAATGAAGTACAACACATATTTAGAATAATAACTGTACACTGATGTTTTCTTCAGATAATTTACATGTATTCCAGTGTACATATTCTTCCTCAAGAGAATTTATAGCACTATACAACAAGCACATTATGTCCAGTGATTGTTATTGTTAACATATGTAATTCTATCTTCTCAATTCCATCTCTGTAGCATCATTGGAATTCATCTCTTCCTTCTTGATTCTCACTGTTACTACTTTTATACAAACTTTCATTACCATCTGTCTGGACTGTTATAGTAGCCTTTTAATTAGTCTTTCTGTTTCTTCTTCCCTTCTCCCACTCCATAGTCTTTTCTTCATCTTGTGAGCAACATAATTTTCTTATAGATGCATTTGGCCATAACATTTCCACTCAGATTTTCTCCCTGGCCTCCTGAGTTAGTTCAGATTCCTTTTCTGGGGATTCAACGCTTTACATATCCTGTTACCACCCTACTTTTAGTTTGAGCTATATTTATTTTCCTCCATGTTTCAGTTAATTGAGGAGGGAATCCCTTTAACCTGGAAATTAAGGGAATCATGGATTACTAGGTGTTTGAGCCTTGAATTGAGAAAGATTAATTAAGAGAAGAGGGGGGGAAAAAGCATTCTGGGCATTAGAAGGGGAAAATGGAGTTTTGTCAATACAAAAAACATGGCAATAACTCAATTTTTTGAACACTCACTGCTCTCGTATCTGTACTCAGATGTTTACTGTCTGCTTTCTTTGCTTTGTTAAATTCCCACTCATCCTTTCAAGACCCACTCAATTCCATCCCCTCTATAAAACTTCCCTTAATTACTGTTATTAGTAGCAATCTTCCTCTTCAGTTGCTACAATAGCACTTTATTTTTTAACTTTTATATACTTACTGTATCCTATTATGTATACTATAGATGGTGGGTATCTTTTCTGTCTCCTAGAGTGTAAACTTCTTGAAGACAAGGACTGTGTTTTGCAATAGTGGCCCGTGCACAATAAGTACTTGAAAATATTTTTATAAAACAGAAAGCAATATTGGTGAAGGGATGGTGTGTGTGTGTGTGTGTGTGTGTGTTATCTACTGATGCAATGAAAATAGGAAGAAGAGAGAATATATTAATGAGCAGATTTTTGAGTATTAAGTGTTATTTTTTAAACAGCCACCATTGATAACAGAAAGGAAGAAACCGTTTTTTTCCCTTTCTGTGTCTTTACTTATTGAGACCATAAAGAGAAAGGTCATAGATATAGTAGGATACAGGTCAAAATGTATGTCACCATTTTGGAGAGAATTATATTTATTGCAAAGAATACTTTGTTAGGAATAACTGAATGTATTTAAGAAAGCATTCAAATCCAAGAGCATGCTAAAGTATTTTCTTTAGTTTTGAACTGTAAAACTTTAAAAATGAAGTGAGGGTGAACCAGCATGAGTTAGTAAGAATGGAAGCACACAGGGTATTTTGGAGATAGATTGAATGAAGGGGAATGACAGGAAAAAAAGTGGGAAAGAGTGGAATAATTTGTAGAAGAACTTTGAATGCCAAGTAGAAAAGATCAGACTTTATTTGGTAAACAGTAGGCAGCTATTGAATTTTTTTTCCATAGCCAGAACTGTGGCATCAATAGGCATTGTCCTAAGTAATGGAGATGACCATTTATGTTTGTCTGGACCAGATATTCCAGAGATTTAAATTCTCCATGCCATGTAATCACATGGACATCAAGTTGGAATATAAATCATTGTTTTACAGAACTGGGCTTTAGATGAACTTAGAAAAGCAAAAAATCTAAAGAAAATATAATTGTATTCAAGTATGAAAAGGAATTGTCAAAGTAAAGGGCCCTTGGATTTCTTCTACATGGTCCTGGAATGCACTCCTAGAAATAATAGAAGAAAATTATCATGCAACTAAAGTCCAATATAACTTTAAAATATCCTAACAGCTATCCTAAAGTGGAGTGCATTTGCTTGAGAAAGTTGCATGTTCCCTCTTCAAAGAACATCTGCAAGTGGAAGCTAGATAATCATTTATTGGAAATGTTATTTATGTTCTGATTAGATGACTTCTGAGGTCCCCTTCATTTCTGAGTCTGACAATCTAGCAGTGATTTCTTGATTAATAACCTATAATTTGGGCCACTGTTACTTAATTTCCTTGTGCTTCAATTTATTTTATAAAACCATTTTATGTGTGCATAGTATGATAATTATGGTAGGAGGTAGAAATCAAATTTAGAAAAGAAAAAATCCTTGTCTTCATGGAGTTTATAGTTTAATGATGGGACAAAATAATGATATAATACAATAAAAATTATAAAGATTGCATACTAGTTAGGCTTCATGCAGAAACTTGAAATAAACTTTAAAAGGAACATTATAGAAGACAGGTGAAAAGACAGTACATTCTGAATATGAAAAATAGCCTGTGAAAAGTCAAGTAGATCAGATATTGGATATCGTTCTCTGAGAAACAGCAAGAAACTCAGTCTGGATATATTTCAGAAGACAGGAAGGAGGAATAATGCACGAGAAACCTGGAAAGGTAGATTGGAGCCAAATTGTGAAGGAATTTAAATGTCAAAACAGATCTTAGAGGTACTAGAAAGCCACTGGAGTTTATTGATCAGGGGACTGTGGTCGTAAGATCTGTGGCTTATTATTGTCAGCTGTGTAGCAGGTGGATTAGATTTGGGGGGAGATTTGAAGCAAGGATTCCAGGGGAAAGGTGATGAGGATTTGGATTAGGATGGTGTCCTTGTGGGTGAAAAGAAGGGGACAAGTTTGAAACATACTGTGAAGATAGAATTATAAGACTTGGTAACTAATTGGCTACATGAGATAAAGAATGTAGGATAACTGACCTTGTGGACCTCTGTGACTGAAGGTGGTGGTACCCCCAATAGAAATAGGAAGGTTCACAAGAGGGGTGGGTTTGTGGGGAACATAATCCATTCACTTTTGAATGTACTGAATTTGAGAAGTCTGTAGTACATCTAGTTGTTGTACTTGTTGCTTTGTGATCCCAAACTTGATATATAAATCTAGATCATTGAGATGGTAATAATAATAATAATAATGCATGGGAGCTGATGAGATCACTGAGAGAGAGATACAGTTTCTTATGAGAATTAGGAGAGTGTTAATAGATACATTTGAATTTCCATTCTTATGTTCAGCTTTTCTGGATTCCTATTTTTCTGGTCTTTTCTTGATTGATAAACTTTTTGCTTACACGGTATATACTATTAACCAAAATAACCAATAGCTTACATGTATATTATTTAAATATTAGCTTTACATTCAAGGTAAAACTATCATGTTGCATGTTGAAATGATTAAATGTTTTAAATGTTTGGGGATTGTAGTTCCAATAATTGATTTTGTTGAAGCAGAGTACAGGATGAAGCTTTAGTCATTAAATGCAAACCCTCAGTTGTTAAAAACAATTTGGTGCCACTGGGAAATCCTTGAGTAGCTGCTTTTGTGCACTTTCAGGTCTTTCAAATATGATGTCAGATGGCGAATTTTTAAGAACAAGCTGTGGCTCTCCCAACTATGCTGCACCAGAAGTAATTTCAGGAAGGTAGTGTTTCCTTTTTGTTGTTGTTGTTACAGCCCCTATCCTTTAGACTTTTGTTAGTTTACAAATGTCATATTCCCAGTGAAGGAGAAGATAGTAGTGAGAATTTTCATTTTTTTTCAAATCTGTTAACTTGAAATGCTTTTAGTTATATTGTATATAACAATATATAGTAATATGTACCTTATTTTATGATATAATAAGGCTTTATAGAATGTTTGATAAGTTTAATAATCTTATTCATGGTAATATGCATTAAGGTACAAGTTAAAATTCTGCTAATGTAAATATAGTGTGTATTTTAGTTTTCATTATTTTTCTCTAATGAAAAAACACTAAGCCATGAAGGAATGGTTATTTAAAAAAAAAATACATTGAGGCATAAGAATGATAATGCAGACCTAAATCATGTATTAGAAAAGTTTTTCTTAGTCATGATATGAAGAATCAAATAAAAATGAAGTTCAAATTCAAAGCATTTTTATGAGCATTAATTAAGCTTTATGAAACTTTACTTGATAGAGAAATTGCTTTAATTGTTGAGTAAAACTTGCAACAGTTAAAGTGCCTTTTCATTTACTTTTGAACAAATCACTTCACTTCTGTGGACCTCAGTATTGTTTATCTGTAAAATGACAGGGTTAGACTATATTATTTCTAAGGTCCATTCTAGTCTAAATCCAGTGAGCCCAAGTCCACAAGTGCCACAGCATCAAAAACAATCCCCGTTAAATATTGTTCAGGATTCTTGCTTTGTTCTTAGCAGATGAAATTGTTTTTAATAGATTAGAAGGCAGAGAACATGAAATTAAAAATGATGGATGTGAAACTAGTTTTTTTCCTGTTGATTTTTAGTAATCTTTCTAAAATATATTTTTATTTTTATAACCTTAATTGACAATTTAAACAGTCTCTTGTGTTCTAGCTCTTCAGAAATTGTTGTGGCAGTATTTTGACTTAAATCACTGAGGAAGAGTAGTTGAATGAATAATATTTATATCCCTAGTTTGTCCAGAGAAATGGTATTTGCGTGATTGCCCTTCTTTGAATATAGAAGGTGGATGTAATTTTAAACCTATCAAGCTTCATCACCTCCTCTTTATAGCAACATGATGTGCAAAATCCCCAACTCCTTTTTCCCTGGCTTTCATTTGTGTTTGTCTCTTGTCTGTTGTCTATTGCAGTTTGTTATAGTGTAACCATGTTTTGGAAGGACAGTGGTGGTTAGGACCTATTCAAAATGGACATTTAATATTAAATAATTGACTTTTATCATATTAAAAATGAGATACCTATGCTAGGAAATATTACTGGAATCTTTTCCCTCTGTCCTTGGACAGGTTCCTTCTGCCAAGCCTGAAATGAATAGTGGTTATGACTAGCAACATTTAAAAACTTGTCAATTTTTGTGAAAGAACATTTTAATAAGTGGAATAATTAAACTTAATCAGTTGAAATAGAGAGAAACCATTTTACAATGTTAATGAATTGCTCTTGGGAGGAAAAAAATTTTATGAAACTAAAAGTAGTAAAAATGACTGGTTTTAATAATTTAATAATAATGAATTTGACATGTTTATTAAATCCCTACCATATGCTAATAAAGTAGTATTCATAACAAGATATGTCATGTTTATCTTAGTCTGTTACTAATTAGCTCAAATCTTTAGAATATTAACTTGCTGATTCCAAATTCTTAGATTCAACCCCCTGTATGCTAATTAGGTTTTCTTTATTTCTTTAGCAGTGACAACACCATTAATCTTGTATAATCTGTCAAGCAGGGATGATAACAACACCTACCTCTCAGGGTGATTGTGAAGATAAAATGAGATCATTTTAAAGTACCATGTGAATGCTTATTATTAATCCTGGTCTGCTTGGCCTGGAACTCTTTGGTCACAAAGGAACTTAAGAGAGAATATGGCTATGAAAAATTCAAGAAAGTCATCATGAGTAAAAAAAAAAAAAAAATAAAGCACATTCTTTATTTTTGATGTGTCTCTAATGGCATTTTTGTTGTTGAAGGGTGAACTTTGGTGCTCTAAGTTCACTACTTTAAAGTAAAAACATTGCTGGTAAACATAATTTGTCTCAGGTTTAAAAGGCTTGTCAGATTGAGTTTATGTGAAGACAATCAGATTATTTAAACAGTTTATAAGTTTATTATATTGATATTGCTTTGTTTAAAAAAAAAAACTGAGAATATGGATAGTAATTATGTTCTTCTATTTGATGTGTGACTACAAAGATCTTTTGACTAATATATTTTTTTCCGTACAGTGCAAACTTAAAAATTATGAGTGATTCTCTTTTAGATAATAATTAAAACAAATACACCAAATTCCATATTATTTAATGGTATATTTTTTCCAGGTTATATGCAGGTCCAGAGGTAGATATTTGGAGCAGTGGTGTTATTCTTTATGCTCTGTTATGTGGCACCCTTCCATTTGATGATGATCATGTGCCAACTCTTTTTAAGAAGATATGTGATGGGATCTTTTATACTCCTCAGTACTTGAATCCTTCTGTGATTAGCCTTCTGAAACATATGCTGCAGGTGGATCCCATGAAGAGAGCCACAATCAAAGATATCAGGTAAAAAAGTAACATTTGTGTTTCCTTAACAGGTTTTAAGTTCTTTGTTAATATTTTACTGTTATTGAGTACTATCATCTTTTTTTTTTTTTTTTTTAAGAAATAAAGATAATTTTTATTATCCAGATTCTCACTTGGGATAGAGGAAGGTATCTTAAGTTGATAGTTAAATGCTACTATAATGTCCAAATACACAAGAAGTGGAATTAAAGATTTAATCCACTAAAATATTCAAAGAATTAGGAGATTGGTGGGAGTTTCACACTACCACCTTAGAGGTGAAGGCATATATTAGAAAGCTCCTCATTCCAAGTATGAAAACAGCCAGTCTTCTTTCCTTACCTTATGGTGAAAACGACTTATTTGGGTAGGCAGTTGATGATGAGATCTTGCCAGGGATGGCCAGAGGTACAAAGTTCATAGAGTAGCTCTATGAGAGACATATATTCTTTTTGTCCTTCAGCACTTCATTCCTCTGTCAGCTTCTAGACCTCTCCATTTTGAGGTGTTTTCTTGCTCCAAGCTCTCCCAATTCCTCATGAAATTTGTCAGCTTTTTGAGTCTGTCTCCTGACTTCTCTGAGCAGCAACTCTTTTTTTGTTTTCTGCATCTCTCTGATCATCATTCTTTGGACTTTGTAGCTGTTGTCAGTTTATGTAAGTAGAGACATATTTCTCTAGGATGCTGTTGATGACTGGGAACCCTTTTGACAGGGTTCCGTTCTCACGTACCATTTTCCAGTAGGGCATGAATACACAGCTTCTTGGGAGCCATTATTATCTTTAAAATAAGGACCCTGAGCTAGCTCTACTTCTTTAATTCTAAGATTCTTTTATTTTGCAAATTGACGGGAGTATGGAAGAGAATCACAAGTTTTTTTTTTTGTCTTCAAGCAAATATTGTGGCAAAATTGTGATTAGATACAACTTTACAAGAAGAATATCTATTCTTTAGTTCTAAAATTCTTTTATTTTTCAAATTGATGGGAGTTTGGAAGAGAATCACAGTTTTTTTTTTTTTTTAATCTCCAAGCAAATTGTGGCAAAATTGTGATTAGATACAGCTTTACAGGAGGCTTTCTAAGAAAAGTGTAAGTTAAATGATAGAACATTTCTTTTAATTCTTTGATTTAGTTCTTAGATCCTTGTTTTAATGGGAGAATGAATTCTGCTGATAAAGGTCTCAATTGTCACACAATTCCTATGTATGCAGTTCTTGCCCATCTATTACTTCATTATCTTTATATGATTGATGTATCTTTTTTTCTAGAGGGGTATAAATAGACATCAGGATGTTTCTAACAACTTTCACATGAGAAGTCTTTTTCAAAATATTTGAATGTATATACTGTACTTTTTTGAGACTAGATAAAAGACTGTTGGATTCTTAATTATTTAATACTAAATACTATATCCACTGATGAACTCAAGACATTAATGTGCTACCCTTCAGTAATTGACATAGTTTTATCATTTATGGTCATCTGGTAGTAAAAATAAATTGAGAGATCTACCTTCCCCAAATTTGGAAATATCATACTTAAAGTAAGACTTAAAATAGAATTGGAGTTTTAAGTTCTTAAAATGTGTATAATAAATTGAAACCAATATTTACTTTAGAATCAAAAGTTCTGGATCATGACTTTTTCCAAATAAAAGCTAGTAAAAATGTGATCATTTCTATAGCTAAAAAGGTGATGATATCACTTCTGACTTTGGAAAGGCTATGGACACCCAGCCTCAGAAGTGTATAGAGGAAGTTTTCATAGCCTTTAGAGAAAAAATGGTCAAAAGTAGAAAACAGCCAGAAATAAGATAGAGCACTGGAAGTTGAAAGGCATTAAGTCTAGGGTCACGTATAGATTTAGATTCTAACTGAACAATGAACAGCTTTATATAAATATATAATAGCCATTTGCTATCAAGGCCTCTGAGTTCACATAATTCAAGATTACTTTATGATTACGAGAAACTGGAAAAAAGAATGAAATATAATATTCTTCCCTTTCCCTCTTCAAAAAAAGTAAGTCAAGTTGCAAAAGTAGTATAACCTGCAGATCTGAATATATTCATTAATGAACAATGATGCTCTTTCAGAGGGAAAAAAGGAATTTAAGAAATTACTCTGAAACAGAACAAAGGAAGCATAACATTCATATTGCAAACCTTTTAAGTAAGAGAAACATAAGAAAATAATATCTAGAGAAGATTTAAATAATAAAACAATCATGTTCTTAGGTTATTTTTAAAAGAAAGAAAAAAATAGGATTGAGGGGTAAAAGAAGAAAGATCTAAGTAGGGAATGATTTAACAATAGAGAGACTACTGGAATTAAAGGCATAGGACCTGGGGGAAAATAATATAATCATGATTATTAAAAAAAAAAACCAAAACAACTAAAACTGTACCCTCTCCCAAACTGCGTGATTATATCATTAGAGTTAAAATGCTTTGACACATGGACATAAAATAACATTATTTTTAATAGAATTGGCAAAAGTATATATAAAACTGGAAGCTAATGTGATTTTCAAAGGAAAAATATTAGATTTCCTAATAAATATAGGAGTAAAGCAAGGATATCATCTTTTACTAGTTATTTTACTAGAAATACTAGTAATTGTGATTCAAGAGGAAGAAATTAAAGGCATGAATATTAGCAAAGAGAAAATAAAATAATATTTACATATTACAATGAATTATTTATAAAACCCCAGAAGATCAGTGAAGAACTTGAGATACTACTTAAGTTAAAACGCATACAAAACCAAAAATGTCATCAGCATTTCTATATAGCAAAAATATTACAGTACAGAGATCAGGAAGAACTAATACAGAAATTTCATTCAATATAATTATAAGATTCATAAATTATCTAGGGAGGCAGTCTTCCAAGTAACATTTAACATTTCTGTAAGTATTATTCTCTGATGTTCTTTACAGAAGTAAAATAATTGGAAGGGTATTTATTGATCATGTTTGGGCCATGCTAGTATAAATTTTTTTTTCATAATACCAGTTTCATTTTATTTTCAATTCCACATTCTCTCCATCCACCCAGTAAAAAGCAAGAAAAACAACCCCCCCCACACATATATGTATATATAATATATACATATATATGTGTGTGTATGTATAGATAACACACACCGTTATACAAAATAGATTCCCCTATTGTAAAAATGTCCAGAAGAAAAGAGAAAATGTTTAAATATGCATTGAGTCTTTTAGTTCCCTAACTACTCCAGTATAATTAAAATGATGATACAAACTAAATTAATATACATATCTCAAGTGCTTTGCAAGTCAGATTCCAAAGGGTTACTTTGTAGAGAGCTAAATGAAATAACAACATTCATGTGGAAAAAGAAAAGGCCTAAAATCTCAAATTAAAATAACTCCCAAGTTTTATCTCATATCCAGCAAATTGACAAAGGTGAAAAAAAAGAAAAAAAAAGAAATGTCTATTTATGAGGGGAAATAGTAACTAAACTGTTGGAGTTATGAAGTGGGCCAGCCATTTTGATAAATAATTTGGAATTATGTTTATTTTTTGAAGACTAAAATAAGCTTTGATTTAGAAATCCCATTGGAGGGCCACAATCTCAAAGAAGATAAAAAAGCCCATATATTTCAAAATAGTTATTATTAACCCTTTTGTGGTACCAAAAAACTAGAAATTCTATGGTCCCTACCAATTGTAGAATGGTTAAATTGTGGAATATGAATGTAATGGCGCAATATTGTTCTGTAAGAAATAATCACTTTGAAGAATTCAGCAAAACTTGGGAAAGCTTATATGGGTTTTAATTTTTTTTTTTTTTTTAATGTGTGGTAGAATTCACTTGTGAACCCATCTGGTTTTGGGGATTTTTTTCTTTAAAAGCTCATTAATGACTTGCTTAATTTCTTTTCTAAAATAGGGTTATTTAAATATTTCAATTCTTCTGTTAATGTGGACAAAGTTTTTTTGAATTTTAGGAAATAATGTTTTGTCTTTGTTACACAGTTGAGCTCTTTGGATAGGAGAGTGAGTAGAGATTTATATGGCATATATAAAAAACAAAAGGCATCAATACAACTTTTAAAAAATAAGATATGGGTCAATGATAGATAACATTAGTCAACATTAATGTAGTGGCAATTTCTGTGTTGAGTTCAGAATTCTAAGGTTCCTTACAGTTTTTAAGATTCTTAGTTTTAAGCTTTCTCCATATATTACCATATATTCTGTTAGGATTCTTAGAAGGTGCTAAGTCACTGGAATTGATAGGCACTCTGAGAGATTCACAAGTCAGGATTCAGTTGGGAGATTCATAAGTCCAGGAGATTCACAAGCCAGGAAGGACAAGCCCACTAACCCATAAGCCCACTCTCGGAGGAGGAGTCAACCTTTGAGTTCACACCTCTAAAAAAGCATATAAAAGGACAAGTTCACTAGAAGCTCTTGAAACCTCAGCCTGGAAGTACTCGGGGAGATTGAGAAGCCAGGATTCGGAAGAAGAGAGGCTGAAGCGGCAGAGACAGAAGACTAGCTGCAAGAACTCTTGGAACCAAGAAGGGAGATAGGCCTCTAAGAAAACTAATTGGGCTATTTTGAAGAAGACAATAAAGGATTTGGATTTTAACTCCTGGCTGCATTTGAGGTGATTATTGATCTGAACTGAAAGGAAGGCTGCCTCCAGAAGCCCCCCCAAGAAACCAGCTCACAGAGCATGATCACTACATTACTCCTTGCTATCTTTTTATCATCCTCTGCTCAACCATTTTACTGACAAATCTTTCACTTCTATTGTTTTATAAGAAATTTCTTGTGCTAGTATAAGACTTCCTTTCATTTTTTTTTATCACATCCACTAGCCATATTGAAAATAGTGCTACAATTTGGACCTGTACTCAAAAAGTTATCAAACTGTGCCTACTCTTTGACCCAACAGTGTTTCTACTGGGCTTATATTCCAAAGAAATCTTAAAGGAGGGGAAGGGACCCACATGTGCAAGAATGTTTGTGTCAGCCCTCTTTGTAGTGGAAACTGAGTGGATGTCCATCAATTGGAGAAGGGCTGAATAAGTTATGGCATATGAATGTTATGGAATATTATTGTTCTGTAAGAAACTATCAGCAGGATGATTTCAGAGAGACCTGGAGAGACTTACATGAACTGATGTGAGCAGAATCAGGAGATAATTATACATGGCAACAAGAAGATTATACAGTGATCAATTCTGATGGACATGACTCTTTTCAACAATGAGATGATTCAAACCACTTCCAGTTGTTCAGTGATGAAGATAGCCATCTATATCCAGAGAGAGGACTGTGGGAACTGAGTGGTTCACAACATAGCATTTTCACCCTTAATTGTTGCTTGCTTGCATTTTATTCTGCTTCTTTTTTTTTTTTTAAACTGGTTTGATTTGATTTTTCTTGTGCAACACAATAATTCTATAAATATGCATGCATATATTGGTTTTAACATATATTTCTACCATGTTTAACATATATTGGACTATTTGCTCTCTAGGGGAAGGCGTGAGGGAAAGGGGAAATAGGAAAGAATTGGCACACTAAGTTTTGCAAGGATTAATGTTAAAGAATTGTCCGTGTGTTTGTTTTGAAAAATAAAAGGCTGTAATAAAAAGTGTTATATTATTAATAATCATTGTAACAGAATACTACTTCCATAATTTGAATCAAAGCCATTGTACATCTTAAATTTAATTAGAAACCTTTATCTTCTATAAAGATTGTAGAATCATAAAGTATGGGTTGTAAGGGTTATTAGCAATCATTTGCCCAACTTCTCTCTACTTAAGCACAAATCCCTCTATGACATCCCTGACAAAGAATTATCTGCTTCAGGCATCCAAATATTGGGAACTCCCTGCCTTGTGAGGCCAAGCAGATAAGCCTTAGGATATTAAGATCATAGACTTGGGGTTTGGTAGGAACCTCAGAAGCATCTTATATAACTCATTTTGCAAATGAAAAAACTCATGTTCTTAAAGCTAAAAGTGACTTTAAAATGTCACATTGGAGGTAAATGGCAGCGTCAGGATTCAAATTCAGGTCCAGTCATTCTAGCCTGTCATGTTAGATTTTGAATTTCTTGAAGTCAAAGATTGCCTTTTGATTCTTTTTGTTTGCCCAGTTTGCACAATACCTAGAACATAGTAAACATTTAATAACTGTATTTGCAAGTTGTTATCTTGTTCTTCAGAAGATATATTTGTTCCTTATTAGTAGTCTAATCACTTATATTGTCTCCTTATTTAACAGCTCCTCTTTTTTAAGCTGAAAAGTTCAAGTTCCCTTTATCTTAAAAAAAAAAAAATCCTTCTTTTAATTGTACTATTTTTTTTTTTTTATGTTCTTGTCCTCTATCTTTCTTTACTTTTATAGTAAAAGTTCTAGAAAAATTTGTCTGTACCTAATGTCTTCATCCTTCTCTAAACTTCACGTTTTCTGATGAGAGGTAATCATCCTTTCATTTATGTAACTTGTATTTTTTATTAAGCTTTTGCTTTATGTTAGGTCTAAGCTAAGTGCTGGGGATATAAACATAGAAGAAAGAACAGTTCATACTTTTAAGAAGCTCACATTCCATTGGGAACATATAAAATATATATTTATATGTGTAGATTTATGTTTGATAGAATATGAAGAATAAGTGTAAAATCATTAAATTCAAAGTATGGAGAAAGGGCATTAGAAGTTGTGGTATCAGGAAAGATTTTATGTCTTAAGGTGGTGTTTTAGCATGTCTTGAAGGAAGAGAGGTTTCTATGAGCTGCAGGTATGGAGAACATTTCAGTACAAAAGCATGAAGATGGGCACTAGAGTGCTATATGTGAGGAATTGAGAGAAAAGGCCAGTTTGGCTAAATTGCAGTGTATGAGAGGAGGCATTACATACATTGAGACTGAAAAAGTATACTGGGGGCAAATTCTGAAAGGCTTTAAAAGTTAAACAGAAGCATTTATATTTTGCCCTAAAGGCAATGGGGAGATACTGGAATTTATTAGAAGGACAGTGATATCTGCATATTATTTTGACAGTTGTATGGAGGGTATAGTTTGAAATGAGGAAAGGATGGGAGCATGGAGACCAATTAGGATATTGTAATAATACAGCTGAAAATTATGGAAGTCTTGAATTAAGGTGGTAGTTGTATAATCAGGGTTCCAGATCAGATGCAAAAAATGTCATAGAGATAGGAAACTGCCAAGATTTGTCAGTTGTTTGGATGTGTGTAGTAAGGGACAGTGATCTCAGTCAGGTTCACAAATTTTAAGAATCATCTTTAACTCTTTATTCTCACTGAAAGTCTCATCAAGTCAATTGCAAGTCTTGTAAATTCTATCTCTAGTTTACCTTTATTTCATTTTTTAATTTTCACTAATTTAACTGTCACCCTAGTTCGTCATTTTTCACATTTGAACTAAATAACTGTCTCCTAATTTGACTTTTGGCTTTCAGCCCTTTACACACACTTGACTGAATTATTTAAGATGAATGTAATCAAACAGAACATCTTGAAGATAATTGTTATCATTACTGTTCAAGAGCCTTCAAACCAAGTCAGTACAATCTATATCTTGATGCTTGATGACTTCATTAAATAGGCACAGGATTAATCATAACTTTCTTTCACATAGTATCTTTGATATAACTTCTTTGATTATTTTCCTCCTTCCCCTTTTGATTCTCTTGTTACTCCATTCTTGGGTCTCATATTTCCAGGTCTCTTTAGTAACCATGGGTTAATACTTGACTCATTGCTCTAAGATCTGAAGTTGATCTTGTTTATTTTATTACTTTGTTCTGCTCAATTCTATATAAATAAGGAATCTTGTGAGCCCAATTTCCCCCTCTCTTCCCATGTATTTTCTTTAAAGCACTGAACCACTTCTTTTGTTTTTCTTTTTTCTAGTTTGCATACTTTTTATTTTTTAATCTCATTTAGGAGTTCTTTGTGGTCATTTTTCTCTCTTCCTCTTTCATTTCCTGTCTAAAGCCGTCTAATCAGATAAGGAATATTTAGGATAAATTACATTGTCCCTTACCTTTATTGTATTCATTCTGCCCTTGTACAAGAATCTGTCATTTTTGTATCTTGATCATGGTCCAGAAAGTGAATTATCTATGGAAATATATTAAAAATTATTGTGTGTATGTGAGTATATTTATATAGCCTATATCAGATTGCTTGCTGTATTACGAATGAGGGAGGGAGAAAAAAATTTGGAACTTAAAATCTTACAAAAGTGAATGTTGAAAAGTATCTTTACATATAATTAGAAAAATAAAATATTATTTATGGGGAAAAAAGTGAATTATCATCTTCTGATACTGTCTTCTTAGCTAACATTCTTTTCCATTGTTTTCCTTTGTTATATAAAATCTTTACTGAAATGGAAAATAGTGGGTAAAGACCAACTGTATCATAGCATCTTTCAGTTGCCTGCTAAAAGCTTCATATTCCTTAGAGGTTATTTTTAAATTGTTTACTGCAATATCATTTATTCCTACAATAATCTCAAGAAGTACATAACAGCAAATTTGAAAAATTCCCGGTCATGTCACATTTGACAATTCTATATTTGTATTTTGTAATATAATGCTAATACCAACTTTAAAATGAACATCGTACAAGATTATCTAAATGTACAAATGATTGCCACATTCCCCTTCTCCACATTTAACTTCCTCCCAAATATGGAGGATTGTGAAAGAATTTGTGTCTATTTGAGAGTTAAAGTCTATAGAAATAATGAAAGAGAAGAATTTATATGAAGCATAAAAAAACCTTAAGAGATGTTACTCTGAGGCAGACTGCTATATAGAACTGACCTTTTAAAAATTTTTTTAATAGTACTTGATTTTTCCAATTACATGTAAAAGATAGTTTTCAACATTGATTTTTTAAAAGATTTTAAATTTCATTTTTTTTTTCTCCCTCCTTTCCTTACATTTCCCCCCACTCTGCAAGACAGCAAGCAATCTGGTATAGGTTATACATACCCTGTTTCCCCGATCATAAGACACTGTCTTATTATTATTATTATTATTATTATTATTATTATTATTATTATTATTTTTGGACAGAAAAACACCAGGGGGCTTATTTTTGGGGGAGGGCATATTTTAATGAACATTGACAGCACAACCAAGGCCTTTGCTCTCCTGTCAGCAATCCATTCACCAATGAGGATCTCCAAGTCAGGATATAAGGGTTGCTGACTTGATCCAGACCTGCGCTTTTTTCCTTTTCTCTCATCCACCTGTTGATTGAGGTTATTATAATCTGCTCTCCATTTTCTGACCATTCGAAGATCCAAAAGTTTTTCTTTACAGAAAACTGCAAGATTCTTACCATGTGACTCCTCTACAATAGCTTTCTTGTCCTCAACAGTATAGCTCTTCCTTTTTGTACTCATGTCTGGGGGTCAAAACAGACAGAATAATAAAATTATGACCATCAGTCCTTCTTTTCACTCCATCATGCCCCTCAATAATGTTTTAACCCCATCATGCTCCTTGTGTGCTCCTTCTATCCTCCATGATGCCTCCTGAGTTCTTCTTTTATCCTCCGTCATATATAAACTAATGCATATTCTATTTGTTACCGATTCAGATCACAGTTTGTTTATGACTTAGATAATGGATTAATGACCAAAAGAATTATTCTCTCAGAAACCGTCTTTCTGGTGTTGTCTCTTTGAGGTGGGTCCTTAAATTATAGTTCATCAAGGGGGACTATCCTTTATTTTTTTTTTTCTGTTCAATACAACTTTATATTCCCCTGGCAAAACCTATAAGAATTCAAGAGTGACATCTGTATGAAGTGAAGGATTATAATAGGACTTTTTATATTACTTAAAAATTTAGGAATTAAAGATAAACCAGATAAATTAAATTAAATTAAAGATAAATTCATCCTAGAGGATTAATAATCTTTGAGCTGAAACAGATTTCCCTCTTCCAAACTCATAGTAGAGTAGGTACAGTGAAAGGAAAATTGTTTGGTTGTGTAGTAAAAAGAGAGGTATAGGATTTAGAGACAGAGAGTGTCTTTCAGTATGGGTTTAGGCAAGCCTAGGTATTGAATCAGTGGGAAGGTTCTAGAGCAGGGGAATTTATTTTCTCCCATGGGTCATTTGAACATTTATAAAATCATTTGAGGATCATACGAAATTATCAATTTATAAAATTCAAGCAGTGGGTGACTGTTTCTACCTAGCTTTCAACTTATCATCACCTATAGTTAATTATACAAATGATTTTTCAGGCTTCCATCCCTGCTTTATAGTAGCATGGTAGTTCTGGAAACTTAGAGGAGAATGACTCAAAGAAGAAGGGAAGGAGGTATATAAAAGGGAATAAGAGAGTGCTTAAAGTAGACATCACTACTTTCATAATTTTTGCTTGAGTATGAATCTACTCCCAATCAAAAACAGTTTCTTGTTGCAGCTTGGTGGTACAATGGTTAGAGCACCAGCCCTGAAGTCAGGGGGGATCTGAGTTCAAATGTGACCTCACACACTTAACACTTCCTAATTGTGTGATCCTAGGCAAGTCACTTAACCCCAATTGCCTCAGTAAACAAAAAAAAACAAAATAAAACAGTTTTTTCCTTCTCTCTCCTAACCTCTTAAAGTTTAGTACTCCTAGGACTCTAGAATACAATCTAATGGTATTAGTGTTATAGTTCAGCAATATTGCTTTATCAGTTTGTTTTTTGTTTTGTTTTAGTTTTCTCTTTTGTTTGTTTATTTATTTAATGGTCTCCACCCCCACCCAGTTATATTCAAAACACTTTTTTTAAAACAATTTTTTGGAAGATTTTTGAGTTCTAGATTCTTTTGCTTATCTTCATACACAGTTAAATCATATGTGAAGTTAGACAGATATTTCCATAAAAGTCAAAATTGTGAAGGAAAAAAAAACATATTTACTACTCTAATGAAAATAAAAACCTCAAGAAAAAGTAAGTTTATTTAAAAATAGAGAAGAAAGAGAGAAATAGAGAATGCTTTGATCTCTATTCAGATACAATCAGTTCCTTCTCTAGGTATAGATAGGATCATCTTAAGTCCTTCAGAGTAATTGTGGATGAATGTGCTACTGAGAATAACAAAATCATTTATAGCTGGTCATACCAGAACATGACTATTATTTTGTATACAGTATATTTCACTTTGTCAATGGAGGACTTTCCAATTTTCTTTTTCCCCTGAGAATATCCTGCTTATCATTTCCCCAAGAACAATAATATTCCATCAGAGAAACTTGCTTTGAAAAAATTTTTAAAATTATTATTGCTAATTGTATTTTTTCCTCTTTATTCTATCTTTCCTTTCATCCTGTTGCTCCTCAAAAGTGTCTTTGCTACTGACTACTTCGTTCCCCAATATGCTTTCTCTTTTACCCCCCCTCTTTTCCCATATTCCATTCCTCTCCTATTTTCCTGCAGGGTAAGATAGATTTCTATACTCCTATTGAGTAGGTACATTCTTATTTTTGCCAATTCTGATGAGAGTAAGAGTTCCCTCACTCCCCCTTCCTTTTCCCCTCCTTTGTAAAAGCTTTTTCTTGCCTCTTTTTTTTTGGCAAATAATTTTCACCATTCTACTTCTCCCTTTCCCTCACTACATTACTCTCTAACCCTTAAATTTCATCTTTTTAAAAAAAACCATATTATTCCTTCATATTAAACTCCACACCCATGTTCTTTGTCTATATATACTCCTTTTAACTTCCATAATAATGAGAAGGTTCGAATGAGTTACAGGTATCATCCTCCTAGGTAGGAATGTAAATAGATAAGTCTTATTAAGTCCCTTATTTTATCACTTTTCTGATTACCTCATGTTTCTCCAGAGACTTATATTTGAAAACAAATTTTCCATTCAGCTCTGGTCTTTTCATCATGAATTCTTGAAAATTTTGTTTCATTGAATAACCATCTTTTTCTCTGAAGGATTATGCTGATTATACTCAGTTTCCTGGGTAAGTGATTCTTGGTTGTAATCCTAGCTCCATTGCTCTCCAGAATATCATATTCCAGACCCTTTGGTCCTTTAATCTTATATTTATCCTGATTGTGGCTCCACTGTACTTGAATTGTTTCTTTTTGAATGCTTGCAATATTTTCTCCTTAACTTGGGAACTTGGGAATTTGGGAATTACTGACAGTTTTTATTGTTGCATCTCTTTTAGGAGGTGCTCAGTAGATTCTTTCAATTTCTATTTTAAAAATCCTCTGGTTCTAGAATATCAATTTTCCTTGATAATTTCTTGAAAGATGATGTCCAGACTCTTTTTCTGATCATGATTTTCAGGTAGACCAATAATTTAAAAAATTATCTCTCCTGGATCTATTTTCCAGGTCATTTGTTTTTATAATGAGACATTGAACATTTTTTTTCCTATTTTTTCATTTTTTTGGTTTTGCTTCATTGTATCTTAATTTCTCATAAAGTCATTAGCTTCCAGAGAGTCACTTTTGAGCTCATCTATGGCCTGAGCCTAATTATTATTTTTCTTGTAGGTTTTGGATGTAGGAGCTTCAACTTTGTTATTTTTTGAGTGTGTGTTTTGATCTTCCTTGTCACCATAATAACTTTAAATAGTCAGAAACAATTTTTTTGGTTTTCTGCTCATTTTGCTAGCTTATTACTCAGCTTTTAACTCTTTGTTAAAATAGGACTTTGTTTCCAGGGATGGGGGTGCACTGTCCCAAGCTTTAGGAATTTTGTCCTTTCTGATGTCCTTGGAGAGGTTTGGAAGCCTCCAGCACTGCTGCTGATTCAGAGGTCCTGCCTCACTGATGCTGGGATAGGCCAGAGCTGGGCTGGGCCGGGCTGGGATTGCCCGGTAGGCTCCCACTCTGGTTCCACAGATCTTTTCTGGTGATCTTCCAGCTCCTCTTTGGTGTCTCTGGGCTGAGAGATCTGGAAGCCACCAGCACTGCCACTGATTCAGAGGTGGGCCTGGTTTAGGGCAGAGCTGCACCAGGACTGAATGCTGTATTTCTACTCTGGTGTCACAAACCTTTTCTGCTGAGTTTTTAAGTTGCTTTCGGCTGGAAATGTTGTACTGTGTCCTTTTGGGTGTTCTGATGCTCTAAAATTTGTTTAGGGATTTGGACCAATTTGGGGGGAGAGATTGGGTAAGTTCCTGCCTTTACTCTGCCATTTTGACTGCACCTGGCTTTATCCTTTTTTTTTTTGGTTTGTGGGGTTTTTTTTTCCCCTAGGCTGAGAACATGCCTGAGTTTTTAGCATTTTGATACTTTAAAATGTATGTGTTTTTTACTGATGCTGACCACCATTTATGACATTGTCATTTTGAGATAGCTCATAAATGAAGTTTTAGAATATAACTCATTTGAAATTTGACAGGGAGTCTACTTCTGGAAAAGTCATAATGATGTGTGAAATAAGATCCTTGCAAGGAGATTAGAGCACTAATAAATATTGATTTAACTACATGATAAATAGGAGACTTTTATTTTTTTCTCTGATTGCTTACCCTTGGTGGATATTTTTGCTCCTTTGCTGAAAGTACACAGTGAGAAGCAGTTCTATAATGGCTCTTAGAACTTCTTGAAATCACCATTGCCTCGATGTTGGTCCCTCCACTTTAGTTTAAGAAGATTGATCTAGAGGACTCTGACTTTGAGTTTCAAAAGGCCAGGAGGGCCAGTCTCTGGAATTCTGGTAATTTATGCTGATGCTAGGTTTTACAGCCAGTATTGATGCAGAATGTGAATTTCAAGACCCAGATTAGTGGCAACTGAAATAGAGGAGTATCTGGATGTGAACTTTAATGGGAATATAAGAGAGTGTGCACCCCCAAGGTTTTGGGGAAAATATTTATATATTAGTTTTTACTATACCTTTGAAGTAAATATCTCTTTGTAAAAGGTAATTAATGTTAAGTGTTTAAGTGGAACTGCAGTGATATTGCAGACTAACAGTAAAAGCAATACAACCAGTAAGGACTCCAGCAGGTGGCATTAGAAAAAATGCTTTGTAAAATCTTTACAACCTGACTTCCTCCTATCGTTTTAGCCTCCTTTTCATAACTTCCCCTCTTATAACAACCCTTCTTCACACACACACACACTCCAGCCAAACTGGCCTTCCGGTTTTCACACACAATAATCCATCTCAAATCTTTGAGCCTTTACACTGCTCTATGTATCCCACATATATTCAAGGTATGGGATTATACCTGCTCACCTCTTTTTCAAAGCATCCCTTTTTTCCTTTGAGCTATAATTCATATACCAACTTCTCTCCAAAATCATTCTTTGTACCTCAACTACTAGTGCCCCTAACTTCTTGCATTTCTTTTGTTTATTCTGCATGAATTTATATATATACATGTTGTATCCCATGATAAAACATAAGCTTCTCAAGAGTAGATTTTTTTTTTTAATTCTTTGTGTAGTCTATTTTCCCTCTATTCCCGTCTCATCTTTCTCCTCTAATAATGTCTTCCTCATTAATCTTTCTAAGTAAGAATAATTGTTTCTTTAGAAAAATTAAAGGAGTAGAGAAAAGTTTTGTCCAGGGTTGGAAGGAATGAATAGGCTAGTGTTGCAGAGACATGAATGGAAAGAGAAAAGTATTCCGTTCCATTAACGTCTTGGAGCTGCCTTAGTTTTCTTATCTTATCAGACTAAGTAGGAGTAATGACAGTTGTAGGACATATCTCCTGGAGTTATAATAGCTAGAATTTATATAGTGCTTTTAAGATTTGCAGAGCACTTTACATGTGCTATTTATTTTTATCCTGACTACAACTTTGAGAGATAAGTTCTAATCCTCGTTTTGTTGATGGGGAAATTGAGTCACTTAAGTGACTTGTTGAAGATCACACAATTACTAACAGGGTCTTCTTTAGTCCACGTCCAGGTATTTAGTTGTTGTAAGACTAATTTAATTTATTTTAAATGTTTAAAAAGTGCTATGTTGTAATGTTCTCTGTTGAGGTTTTCTTGGGGTCTCTGGAGACAGCCTTCGTTTCAGTTCAGTAATCACCAAAAGTGCAGCCAGGCGTTAAAGTCCATATCCTTTATTGTCTACTTCAAAGTCTTGTCTCCTTTCCTGGGGCCCGGTTAGCTTTCCTATAGTCCAGATCTTTTATTATCTCCTTCCTGGGACTGGGCTTTCTGGAGAGCCTTTCAGTCTGGCCTTGGTCCTTAGTGGGGGAAGTGCAGGAGTCCAGGCCAGCCATTGAAGATCGAATTGAATTTCTCCCCTTGGTTCTGAAAGCTTGAGCTCCTTCCTGCCTTCTCTGGCTTCTGAATCTCCCTGGTTGAGGCTTCAAGCTTATATGCCCCACACTGAGTACAAACCAATCATTATATCACTGGGAAACCATTATTTGTTATAGGATTAAATCAATGCTAAACTAGATTTAACCATTGTCTCCTCAGTTTTACTTAGTACCTAGTTTCAAGTTCTGGCCCATAATATCTCTTTGTTTGGGTTAAATCAGTCATACTGAACCATGCTAAATTAGATAACTATTATCTCTATCAATTCCACTGATTTAGTACCTTGTAAGAATCCTTTGTTTCAGGTTAAGAGTTCTGGCCCATAACACTATGTTATTATCAGTTGGTATTATCTTGGGAAAATTAAAAATAATAGTTCTTTAAAATGAGTATTTTTAAAATCTCAATTAAAAGGATAGTGTTTTTTTTTAGCATTCAGAAACCATATCTTAGTTTTAAAAGAGTTGTATCTGAAATGGGTTCATGACCTAGGCATAAAGAATGAAATTATTAATAAATTAGAGGAACATAGGATAGTTTACCTCTCAGACCTGTGGAAGGGGAAGGTCTTTATGACCAAAGCAGAACTAGAGATCATTACTGATCACAAAATAGAAAATTTCGATTATACCAAACTGAAAAGTTTTTGTACAAACAAAACTAATGCAGACAAGATTAGAAGGGAAGCAATAAACTGGGAAAATATTTTTACAGTCAAAGGTTCTGATAAAGGCCTCATTTCCAAAATATATAGAGAATTAACTCTAATTTATAAAAAATCAAGCCATTCTCCAATTGAAAAATGATCAAAGGATATGAACAGACAATTCTCAGATGAAGAAATTGAAACTATTTCTAGTCATATGAAAAGATGCTCCAAGTCATTATTAATCAGAGAAATGCAAATTAAGACAACTCTAAGATACCACTACACACCTGTCAGATTGGCTAAGATGACAGGAAAAATAATGATGATTGTTGGAGGGGATGCGGGAAAACTGGGACATTGATGCATTGTTGGTGGAGCTGTGAACGAATCCAACCATTTTGGAGAGTAGTTTGGAACTATGCTCAAGAAGTTATCAAACTGTGCATACCCTTTGATCCAGCAGTGTTACTACTGGGATTATATCCCAAAGAGATTATAAAGAAGGGAAAGGGACCTGTATGTCACGAATGTTTGTGGCAGCCCTTTTTGTAGTGGCTAAAAACTGGAAACTGAATGGATGTCCATCCGTTGGAGAATGGTTGAATAAATTGTGGTATATGAAAATTATGGAATATTACTGTTCTGTAAGAAATGACCAACAGGATAATTTCAGAAAGGCCTGGAGAGACTTACACGAACTGATGCTGAGTGAAATGAGCAGGACCAGGAGATCATTATATACTTCAACAACAATACTAGATGATGACCAGTTCTGATGGATCAGGCCATCCTCAGCAATGAGATCAACCAAATCATTTCTAATGGAGCAGTAATGAACTGAACTAGCTATGCCCAGAAAAAGAACTCTGGGAGATGACTAAAAACCATTACATTGAATTCCCAATCCCTGTATTTATGCACACCTGCATTTTTGATTTCCTTCACAAGCTAATTGTACAATATTTCAGAGTCTGATTCTTTTTCTACAGCAAAATAACGTTTTGGTCAGGTATACTTATTGTGTATCTAATTTATATTTTAATATATTTAACATCTACTGGTCATCCTGCCATCTAGGGGAGGGGGTGGGGGGGGTAAGAGGTGAAAAATTGGAACAAGAGGTTTGGCAATTGTTAATGCTGCAAAGTTACCCATGTATATATCCTGTAAATAAAAGGCTATTAAATTAAAAAAAAAAAAAAAAAAAAAAGAGTTGGATCTGATCAGTTCCTAACGGCTTTGCTCTTTTAAAACATGTAGTTCTTTGTAAAGAATAAAAAAGATTATTTTGCTTTTTTCATTGTATTTAAATTGTGTATATTTCAACTTTTCCAAAATCACTATTTTCCCATTCCAAATAGAACACAGAAGCATTTTCTTTGAACGTATTGTGAAATTTATATTTTAAAAAATGTAATTGCTCTTTATGATTAACCCTTTATGTTTGAAATGATCCCAAATCATTATTTGTATTCCATGAAAACTATTCAGAATCTTCGAGCCTATGATTTTTGTTCTTTTTCTTATACAGGGAACATGAGTGGTTTAAACAAGATCTTCCAAAGTATCTCTTTCCTGAGGATCCATCATATAGTTCAACCATGATTGATGATGAAGCCTTAAAAGAAGTATGTGAAAAATTTGAATGTACAGAGGAAGAGGTTCTCAGCTGTCTGTATAGCAGAAACCACCAGGACCCTTTGGCAGTTGCTTATCACCTCATAATAGATAATAGGAGAATAATGAATGAGGCCAAAGATTTCTATTTAGCTACAAGCCCACCAGATTCTTTCTTAGATGATCACCATTTTTCTCGTCCACATCCTGAAAGAGTGCCATTCTTGGTTGCGGAAACACCAAGGTCACGCCATACATTGGATGAATTAAATCCTCAAAAATCCAAACACCAGGGTGTAAGGAGGGCAAAATGGCATTTGGGAATTCGAAGTCAAAGTAGACCAAATGACATCATGGCAGAAGTTTGTCGCTCAATTAAACAATTGGATTATGAATGGAAGGTGAGAGGATTTTTTAAAAAGCTATTTGTGATTTGTTTTAAAAATATACAGAGATAATAACAAAATCATGCTTTTTTATTTTTTTCCCTTATGACCTTTCTTTATATATATCTGAATATTGTTATGGTCTATATGTAGTTGTAGTCAGTATATATTTTCTTTTGGTTCTTTCATTTCTTTGCTGTATCACTTCATGTATCTTGTATTTCTTTATTTTCATATTTGTTATTTCTCCTGACCCAGTATATTTTCCTTTGATTCAAATACTACATTTCATTTGTTCTTGGTAGTGATTGTTTAGTCATTTAGTTGTATCCAACTCTTTGTGATCTTGTAGGACCATACATAGTGTCCAAGGGATTTTCTTGGCAAAAATACTGAAGTAGATTGCCATTTCCTTTTTCAGTTGATTAAGACAAAGGTTAAGAGTCTTGCCCAAGGTCACCAAATCAGCTGCTAAATGTCTGACGCTGGATGTGAATTCAGGTATTCTAGATTCTAAGCGCAGTATTCTAGCCACCGTGCAATCCAGCTTCCCAATAATGGGTACATAGGATATTCACAATGGTTTGCTACTATGCTTAGTGTTGTTTGGAATACTTTTGGACATATATGATTTTTATTCTACTATTAACATCTTACTAGACGCACTGAGTCAAAGGATGTAATCAGCTTTATAGCTCCATTTAGATAATTTTGTATTGTTGGCAAAACATTTTCTGTTAAGTTTTGATGCCCCAACAATGTATAGAAACTGTATATTTTTTGGGCCTAATAAAATATACAAATTGTCTTCATGAGTAATTGTACATGATTATTTTTCCTCTTCATTTGGTATGCTAGGTTGTAAACCCATATTATTTGCGTGTTCGAAGGAAGAATCCAGTGACAAGCACTTATTCAAAAATGAGTCTACAGTTATACCAGGTGGACAGTAGAACTTACTTATTGGATTTCCGAAGCATTGATGGTATGTAGTTCAAAGTAAATGATGTGGGTGTCCAGATCTATTGTGACTTAAAGTTTGGATTCTTCTATACAACAACAGAAAAAATAGCATTTAGAATTTTCTCATTTCAACACCTATAACTCATTTGATAATATAAAAATCTCATACTTCTGCTCTATGAAAATTATCTTTTCTTGTAGAAGCTTATATTCAATTGTAATTTGATCTAAGTGTGAATTTTCTGTTGGATTTTTGTTTTTAGGCAGAAACTTTATTGGCTGTGGTAAATTGTTGTCTGTGCTTACAGATTACTATTACTACTGGCTTTTTCTCTCTTCCATGTTGACTTGTGAATGTATTTCTCCTTCTGCAGCCAGTTGCTTTAGGATTACTACCAATTAAGTCCTTTTTTAGATCATTGAAGAGAATGGTAAGGAAGAAAAGAGAACGGGGGTAAGCTTTGGGGACTTTCTAGGTGAGAGACTTTACTCCACATAAATCTCAAATGTTAGCAGTTCTTTGTGACTTTAATTTACAGTATAGGTTTCAAAAGTGGAAAAATCATTATATTTTAGCAGAGGAAAGGAAAGAATGAACTGTCCTGTTAAAGGGAGAACCTGTTGTGACCAACAAATTTCTCCTGGAATTTTTTTTGCTTCTTGGTAATCTGATAATAGTTAAAAGCTAGCATTATTTTAAGGTTTTGCATGTTTTAAAGTTTACAACATGATTTATAAATTGTCTTCCTGTGACTTAGATCTCCTACTTTAGAAACTACTAAAAATAGTGTAGATCCGGGAGTCAGCCATAGCAGAAAAAGAAGGAGCTTTTCTATCAAACTGCAAGGTACAGCATATACTTCTTGCATTATTCCATGTTGGAAATTTGTTTTGTAGATGTGTCAATGTTTAAAATATGTTTATTGAATGAATTTTTAAAAATAAACATTACACATGGTAATTAGTTTCCTTACTACTAATAGTCAATGCAGAATAGTTCAGATATGTTATGTAAGCTTGACCTGAGAATCCAGTAATTATATTTGACATTTATTCTTATGGAAAAGTAAATTCCAAGTTCCAAACAATTATAAATTTCAAAATCCTTTGGAAAATTTGGGGATTAGTGGAATAAAATGTTATGTTCTCCATGTCTTGTATATAACTTTGAATATTTTAGTATATTTTGCTATACCGATTTAATTTTTTTTTTAAATTGTTTTCCCTTTTTTCAAGACTTTCATAGAAATTCTAACTTATGGAACTAGATGAAATGGTAGTGTAGCTATAATTGATTAACTCCTATATTCAAGAGCTATTTGCCATCTAGGATTTTTTTGGAGGGAACTAATATGAAGAAGGATTTTTAGTTGGGAATTTCCTCTGGTCATTTTTTTTCCTTTTGGATCTTTAAGCTCAGGAAAATAATAAGTAAATAAACAATTCATCAATTACTTTAACCCATGGATTTCTTAACCTGGGGTCCCTAACCTTTTAATATTTTTGTAACTATATTTCAGTATAATTGGTATCTTGCCAACCCTTCCAGCAGTACCAATGGTTCTATCCTCTGCCAACTCCTTCAGCAGATTGGCCACACCATACTATCATTTTCTTTTTTTTCTTTTTGGAGGCAATTGAGGTTAAGCGACTTGCCCAAGTTCACACAGCTAGCAAGTGTTAAGTGTCTGAGGCCAGACTTGTACTTAGATCCTCCTGATTTCATGTCCAGTCCTCTGCATCATCTAGATTTCCCCACACTATTATCTTCAGCCTCTTTCCTATTGCCTACAAATATATCCTTATTTCTTCCATTAGTCAATTCTACCCTACCTCTCAGCTATTATCTGATATCACTCATTTTTTTTTTTTTTTTAAGAGTAAACTCTCTGAGAAAACTGCCTACATTCAGGTTTTACACTTCTCAACTCAAAATAGAATTACTGCAATTTGACTTCCAACTTCATTATTAAATTGAAGCCATCCTCTTCAAAGTTACCAGTCATCTCGTAATTGTCATATCTAATGGCTTGGTCTCCTTTCTCTATAGGATTTAACAGTGGTCATCATCCTCCTCTCATATATTCTCTCCTATTTTTACTCTTGCCTTCTTCACTGTTCTACTGTTCTTCAGTTGCTTTTGCTGGATGTTCATCCATGTTCTGCCTGCTAAGCATTGGCATCCCTTGATTCTTTGACCTGGGCTCTCTTCACCTTTTTCTACTCTTTCCCTTGGATTCCCATAGAATCCCTCCTATGGATTCAATTATCATTTTCTGAGGTCTTTATATCTATCATAATCTGTGTCTTTAAGCTACTTTCATGTATCACTGACTGCTTTATATGCATGTTAAACTCAGCATTTTCAGAATAGAATTCATTATCTTTTCCTTCAAACTCTCACCCATTCTGAACTTTTGTTTTATTGTCTAGGGTACCACTCTTTTGGTGTCCCATACTTTTTAACCTCATAGTTTTCCTCAACTCTTTGATCATCAGTTACATGTAACCAGTCTTTTGTCACAGTTTGCCATTTCTATGTTTAGAGCATCTCTTGTTCTCTCAATTCACACAGTCATAACCCTAGTCCAGAATATCACATTTCACCTGAACTAATTCAGTATCCTTCTAAAAAGTTTCCCTGCCTCATGTCTTTCATCACCCTAATCTATTCTCTGTTTAGGTTCCAGGGTGACTTTAAAATTTTTTCCAAATATATGAAAAAATGGTTTTAACATTCACCTTTGCAAAACCTTGTGTTCCAAATTTTTTCCCCTCTCCTTCTGTCTTTCCTTTAACTAAAAGAGCAAGCAGTCTGATATAAGTTGAACACATACAGTTCTTCTAAACATATTTCCATATTTGCCATGCTACACACACACACACACACACACACACACAATCAGAAAAAAATATAGAAAAGGGGGGAAAAAACCCAAACAATAACAACAATAAAAAGGTGAAAATACTATGCTTTGTTCCACAGTCTCCATAGTCTTTCTCTCCATGTGGATGACACTCTCTATCTCAAGTGTATTGTAATTGCCTTGGATCACTACATTGCTGACAAGAGCCAAGTCCATCACAGTTGACCATCACATAATCTTGTTATTGTGCACAATGTTTTCTTGGTTTTGCTCACTTCACTTAGCATCGGTTCACATATGTCTTTATAGATTTGTGGAAGCCTGTTCATCATTTCTTATAGAACAATACCATTCCATTACATTCAAATACCATATATTCTTATCTTTTCCTATTAGCCAATCTGACCAATATGAAGTGGTACCTTAGAGTGACCTTAATTTGTATTTCTTTAATCAATAGTGATTTAGAACATTTTTTCATATGACTAGAAATAGCTTTAATTACTTTGTCTGAAAATTGTTCATATCTTTTGACCATTTATTATTTGGGGATTAGTTTGTATTCTTATAAATGTAAGTTCTTTTATATATTTTAGAAATGAGGCTCTTGTCAGAAAAACTGACTGTAAAATTTTTTCCCCAGCTTTCTGCTTTCCTGCTAGTTTTGGTTGCATTGGTTTTGTTTGTGCAAAATCTTTTTAATTTAATGTAATCAAAATTATCCACTATGTATTTCATAATATTCTCTAGTTCTTCTTTGTCCATAAATTCCTTCTCCACAAATCTGAAAGGTAGACTATCCCTTGTTCTAATTTCAGGATGATTTTTCTAAAGCATATATGTATGTTTAGGGAACTCCAGTAGCCCCTTTTTAGTTCCAAAATAAACTATAAATCCCTCAGCTTGGCATTTAAAGCTCTTCATAACTTGGTCCCTTCCTGCCTTTCCCTCCACAAACTATGATCTAGCTTCACTGGCCTGTAGTTAGTTCCTTGAACACAACATTCCACCTCCTATCTCCATGCTTTTGCACTTGCCACCCAAAATTCCTGGAATTCACTCATTCTTTACCTGTACTGCTTGATTTCTCTGGCTTTCTTTAAGACCCAGTCCAAGTCCCAACTATTATAAGATGCCTTTCCCAGTCCTTTTTCCCCTCTTAGATTGCCTTTTATCCAGACCCTTTAGATCTCATATCAAGTAATCTTCATATGTCTCTTCCATTAAGATATGAACTTTTGGAGGACAGGGACTGATTTGACGTTTCTTTCTATTCACAATGCCTGGCACTTAGTAGTTCTTAATAAATATTTTGTTGAATGATTGACAGAACTGAGGGAGAGCATAGGTTTATTTACTGCTTAGAATCTTCATGCCTCAACATTATGAATAGTTTCTTCAAGAGGAGTGTTGGAAAGTGATGGATACATTGATTTCCAAATGGTACCATTAAAAAAATGCAATTGACTAAGTCAGAATAATAATAATTAAAATTTTAAAAAATCTTCATGCTGTGGAAGGTGCTTTCCTTATATCATTTAATAGGGAAACAGTTGTGCAAGCTATCAACTATTTAGGGTAAAGTAAAAGCAAAATTAGAAAGATTAAAGATAAGAAGGTAGCCATAAGAGTGTAACAGCCATTGACCTTAAAAAATGGGAAATCAACAAAAGTAAAACTATATAGATTCAAGTTATTATTTATTAAAGAATTTGACTATTGTAAAACATTATTTGCAATATTATTTTTTTGGAGAGCAAAAGTTCTGTGGTTGCTAATGGAAGTATGGGATTATTGCCTAGATTTTTAAAATTTGTTGCAGCCAAAAGAGTAAGAACATAATAATACAAAACTAAACAGAACATTAGATTTAAAACAAAGCAATCCCTACCCTCAAAAGAACTTACATTTTTCCCCCTCAGTAGTATTTTATTTTTTTTAAATATATGTAAAAATAGTTTTAAACATTCATTTTTGTAAGATTTTGTGTTCCAGATTTTTTCTTCCTCCTTCCCTTATTTCCCCCTTCCCAAGAAGCAAGCAATCTGGTATAGGTTATGTATACATTTTAAACATATTTCCCTTTGTAGTCCAAGAAAAATCAGATCAAAAGGGAAGAAACCACAAGAAAGGAAAAGCCAAAAAAATTATGGTGTGCTTCTGTTCACACTCTATCTCCATAGTTCTCTTTCTGAATGTGGATGACATTTTCCTAACCGAGTCTATTGGAATTGTCTTGGATCATTATATTGCTGAGAAGAGCCAAGTTTATCATACTTGATCATTACATAATCTTGGTACTGTGTACAGTGTTCTTTTGGTTCTGCTCACATTGCTCAATATTTAGTTCATGTAATGTAAGTTTTTCTAAGGTTTTCTGAAGTCATTCTGTTGATCATTTCTTATAGAACAATAATATTTCATTATATTCATATACTGTAAGTTATTCAGCCATTTCCTCAACTGATGGTCATCCACAGTCAGTTTCCAGTTCCTTGTCACTACAAAAAGAGCTGCTGTAAATATTTTTGCACATGTGAATCCTTTTCCCTCTTTTATGATCTCTTTGGGATACAGACCCAGTAGAGATATTGCTGGATTAAAGAATATGCACAGTTTGCTAGCTCTTTGGGCATAGAAGAATTTATATTCTAATGGAGGATATCGTAGTTTTGAGAGAAAAAATATGTGCAGTTGGAGAAATGAGGATGGGTAAAATGTAGAGGATAGTGTCTGAAAGAAGTTTGAAGGAAACCAGGGATTTCAAGAGATGTGAGATTGATACACTGGGGACAGACAGGTGATAAAGTATCCTCTGCCAGCGTGGCAGCCATTGTTATTAGACCATAGAATATTTGGAGAGAAGTAATGTGTAAGAAGACTGGAAAGGTAGAAAGTGGCCAGCTTATAAGGACTTTTAGATGCTAAAGAAATTCAAGTTATATTCTTGAGGTAATAGGGAGTCACTGAAATTTATTAAATGGAGCTTTTGGGGAATTACCTTGGGGATTATACAGAAGACAAATTAGAACGGGGAGAGACCTGGGGAAGGGAGACCAAAAGAAGCTGTTGAAATAAATGTCTGTAAGAGGTAGAGGAGAGGTAGCTTAGATGATTGAGGGTAAGGGTTGAGGATTGTTACCATAGTTGTAAATGTGGTAGTGCCCACAACAATAGGGAGTTTGGAAGAAGGGTAGGCTGGAAGAAAAGGGGAATAAATTCTGTCTTGGCTGTGCTGTATTTGATATGCCTATGGAATATTCAGGAGAGAGACAGAGTTTGGTAGTGTTGTCCTTTGTTCTCAAAGAGGACCAAAATGACATCAGTTGAGTTACAGTGTACCCTGCTGTGGCTGATTAGACCAACACGAGCTTGGTGGACTCTCTTAACTTTTCATATCTTGTGTTTATTCTGAGCTCAATTCTGCTCTGCTCATAGGGCATGCCATGCTGGACAGTTCTGTGCCAGTGTTTCCCATATCATAAAATCACTTCTAAAATTCTAAAGACCAGGTAGGAGTATATGTGTGTATACCAGGATATCATCTGACAATTGAATCCATGGAAAATGGTGAGATTACTAAGTGAGAAAATTAGAAAAGCAAAAAGTTCCCAGAAGAGAAAGTTGAAATACAGTGAAATTTAGAGGGCAAAAGAAGAGTAAATGGTTGATTATCCATTAATAGAAACAGGTGTATGGAGAGAGAATCTTCAATTGAGTGATGTTAAGCTAGATTTCTGTAGATTTAGAAGAGAATCACAAAAGAAATTGAAGCACTGTGTATAGATGTCTTTTTTCAAGGCTGATGAAGGCAAATGAGATAAAAAACAGTTGCTAGCAGTGATGGTAAAATCTTGAGAGGGTTTTTCTTTTTTTTTTTTTTAAAGTTGGGGAGACCCAGACATGTTTGTGGGTATAAGAACAAGAACCAATAAATAAGGAAATATTGAAGATTAGAGACAGAAAGAATGGAAGTGTAGGTGTTATAATTTGAGGGGGTTAAGGGAGTGCCTAATTAATAATTATTTCTTTTTTCATGGTAAAATATTAGGTAATATACAAAAGGGTGGGAAATGTATATTGTATGAGACTTGAATAGAAGAAGTTTGGAGTAGCTTTTGTGAGGATAGAGAATTAATTAGGGAATTGCTTTGTTGGAGTGAAGCTTCAGTAACTTTGTAGTGGAAGTATTCCCACATAGTGGGAATAATCTAGGATTAGAATTTGGCAAGAGGTAAATCGCAATAGGAAAAGGGAGCTAGGGTTTTAGGAATAGAAAATAGAGTAAAGTTGAACTTGGGAAATTATTGGGAAGGAAAATTAGTGTCAGAGGTGGGATTTGAATTTAGGTTCTCCTGATTGTCCAACAGTTTAATCCTCCAAACTTGTTTCTGTAATTGGTCTGTAGATAATAGATTTTGTCTTCTATCTTAAACATTATAAAGATGTTTTTAATGTTTACATGTTCCTACATAGTCCCATCAGTTGAAAATGTAAAATTTTCATGAACCAATTAATATTTGAAAAGACACGATCAAATGCCCTTTTCTAAGCCTGTATAGGATTGCTAAATGATAAATATATATTTTATGTTATAGAAATGTTCAGTCATTTCTGTGAATGTTTTACACTGGTAATCTACTATCAGTAGGCTATGATCTTTAAATTATATTATGGTAGGGTTATTGGGTTGTGATCTAGTCATCTGTTTATTTTACATTATATTAGATGATCCATCTAAGGAATGATGTAAACAGTAAATGACTTTTCCCTCCTGTTTTTCATTCTCACCCTGAACTTAAATTTGATTAGGAACAGGTGGGTGAATAAATATGAAATTGAATTGCTAGTGATTGTTTTGTTTTAAATTATATTTCTTATTTTTATATTTTCTTTAATTCATTTAAGTTAAAATCAGAATTTTCTTACAATGAAAATGATTTTACTGCTGTCTAGCAATGTTCAAGAATTCATTTGGTGCTAATGAAACCAAAGTATGTGTTCAATTCTGGTTAGCTTTGTGTAGAACAGAACTACTCTCTAGTTACAGACTACACTTGGCTCTGACTAGTGATTACAAAAGTGCATTTCATGATCATAAATGGGAACTATGAGTGGGCTGAGGATTACTTGCCTTAAAAAATATTTTTTTTTAAATCAAAAGCATATATTTTTCTGACAAACTTGTCAAGTGTAATCTTAATATATAAAACTTTTTCATTTTCAAAATGTGATGAATTGAAATTTCTTTTTCTAGATGAAATTACTGAAGCCAAATCTGGAACTACTACTCCACAAAGATCAGGTTCTGTGAGCAATTATCGATCTTGCCAAAAGAATGACTCAGATGCTGAAGCCCAAGGAAGATCCTCGGATGTTTCCCTTACCTCATCAGTGACTTCACTTGACTCTTCTACAGTTGACTTAACCCCAAGGCCAGGAAGTCACACAATAGAGTTTTTTGAGATGTGTGCAAATCTTATTAAAATTCTTGCACAGTAAACATAAAAGTTTGCTTATTTCTTTAATTGCAATAAGCATGCAGAAATCATAGCCAAATGCTTCCATTTGTAATCAAATTATAATCATGGCACTGAGAACAATAGCCCTTTCTGAATGCAATTTGCACAGAGATTGGAACGTGATTAATAGGCTAATATGAAGAAGTGAATTGTGATTATTTTATTGTCCATTTTTCAACATTTATATGGTATATAATGCAAAAGACACAATGAATTCTAAGTCTCTCAAGCTCACTTGAGTTTTGAATATTTTACTGCACACTGGGCTTTGTAGAATATTATTGTTTTACCTCAAAAGCCTTTATATTTCTGTTTTGTTAAATTTTTGATTTAGAATTTGAGTTAATAAATACTTGCTTGTTACTCCCTAGAAAAAAGTGATTAACTCCTATAAATGCTTGTTCTTTAATCATCCAACAATTTTAACAATCTGAAAGACTATCCCTTACATTATCTTATAACTGAAACTTGTTACTTCAGACATAAAAATGTAAACACATTTTAGTTAAGTTTGAGAAGTCTAAGTACAATAGTGCTTCTGCATTCAGATATCTTTAACGCTGAATTCTTATAGCAAGTGCTAATACTTTCTATATATAAATTGCTCTTTCTGTCATAAGGGATGAGTTGGCATACACTGTAAATAAAACATTGGGCAATGCTTTCCAATTTTAAAAATATTCCACCTTTTGTAACATCTTGACAATTCATTATTAAATTAAGCATGATTCTTTAGCCAATTGATTATGTATCTGTTTTAAATTGGTAATGCAGATAACATTTACAGAGTATTTAACTGCCCAGATATTTGGGATTTTTGTTTCTGTGATGAAAATTAGCATGGAAAATTCAGTCCTTTAAAGGATCACATTTCCCCAATTAGCTTTAGGTTTTGATTAATTTTTTAAATAGTGTTATATAAACTGAAGAAAATGCTAACCACCTCAAGATCTGATTTTGAGAGACTTGTTTCTATAGCTGGAAGTATTCTTTTTTTTTTTTTCCTCCAGTAACAGTGTCATATAGCTCTGGTAAATACAAATTTAAAGCCATTTTAGAGGAATTTAATATTATGTGTATGCTAATAAATATAAACAAATTATGAATCTAATATTCTTGCCTTATATATGTTACTTTCAGTTTTATTTGTTTTATGAATAATATAGCACTGTTCCTTATCCCCAAATATTTCTTTCCTTTATTTAGATATCTTTACTTATTAGGTTTGTATTAGGCAAATACAATGCATTTTTGCCTAATCAGATGATAGTGTGTCCATTTGAATATCATGGCAACTTACATAAAGAGTTACTGTAGTTGTGAGTTCTGCTACAACAACTTAGTAACTACACTGGTTTGAAAAGAAGCATAACACTGCTTTATGTCTGGAGTTGTACGTTACTTTAAATGTGGAGTTTGTACATAGCATTAATATATCTACTTAATATAAATTTAAAAAATTTAAAAATTTTTTTTCTTTATGATCCTTCATATTTAGAATTGTATTTTGACACATTCTCTTCAAGTAAAACATAACGTCCCTGGAGGTTAGTAAAAGATTGTATTTTTTAAAGTTGAAGATTTTGGGGTGTGTATATTGTATAGAGGACATTACTATAATGTCTATTATATGTTGAGGAAGAAGAACCAATTAAATAGAACTTTCTAAAATACTTTATTAATCTTACAAAATTCAATTCTGATATATTCTTCTAAGTTATTGTGATCCCTTCTAGAAACTGAGTTTTATTTTGAAGATGTTTTAATATTGTACTTGTACAAATAGTATAATAAACGCACAGACTTTATTGCAGTATATTGCTTTTTAAGCTGGGATCTTTTTGAAATGAAATGAACTTTTGGTTGTATTTGTCAAGGTTGAATCAAAATTTTCACAATCTGTTGTAGTATGCAAATTCTAACTAATATTGAAGACCTTCAAGAAGTCAAGATGAAAATGGTTTTTAATCTTTTTTTATATCTTTTCAGCAATTTATATTTTTTTGTGCTTTAATGCAACCATGTTTTTTACTTTGTCTTGACAGCTGGAAGATGTATAGGTTTTTGCCACAAATGTATACATAGTTTTGAATACAATGCAGATTTTTCTGGCATGTAAAGATTTTGACATTAAAATAGATGATTTCTCATTGAGAGGAATTTTTTACTGGGATTGGGGGGAAAGAAGCTTATACTACTTACCTAATTTAAATGTGATTTCATTAAGATATGACTCCATCTTTTATTTGTTCCATTTTTTTTTTTTTTTTTCTTGAAATGTGTGTAGTTCAAGATTTTGGAAGATTTTTTTAACAGTGATTTCCCCCTTTTATACATTGTTGTCTTTGATATCATAGTGATGTCATGCATGTTGAATTGATGCCATGATAATGTGGAGAAAGTAGCAGGCTTCACTAAACTTCAGAAAACTGATTAGCAGTTTGGGGAATGAAAACAGAAAAGATTTGGTCAGGTATATGTTGTTTGTATCTTTTCCTTACTTTCCCTCTTCCAAGTTTTCACTAGTGTGAAAGCATTCTGACAGATCTTTCCTTTTTATTATTTCTCATATTCACTAATAAATTGAAATTCTACATGCAACATTTTATAAATTGGTAGTAAGATAGAAATCGATCTTTGTGGTGCAATATTCTGAGAATTTTCATGTATGTTTTGACTGGAGTGTATTTTCAGCACAAATTTTCAAATAAACTATTTACTCTGCTTTAGAGCCACTGTACATAGCACAGTGATCTTTTTTTATTTTTTTTGTAAGAATATTGTGCCTAATTCCTTTAACAATATTTGGCAGTAGCAAATGGGGGGGGGGGGGGATACTTGTTTGTAGTTGTGCAGCTTTAATTTTAAAAAAATATATATATCTAAATATAAAATACTTTATTATTTTTAGGTTTTAATGTGTGCAAATGATTTTGTTCTTTGTAACTAAATTAGTAAATGTTTAATTCATTTGATGTTAAAGCAGTTTAAAACAGAAATATATATATTTATAAAATGAAATTACACTAACTACATTAATTGCTAACTACTAGTACTTACATAGTATATTTTTAATAATCATTGAATATGTTGTTTTATTAGTACTTCCTAATGGAGTCTGCTAATTAGTTATAAGACATAATTTTGGAAATTATAATCTTTTGACTTTTATCAAGATTTGTTCTATATAGACTGTCATGTCTAACATGGAATACCAACCTTTTAACTTTATGGCAACTTTTAAGTTGCTATATTTATCTTAACCTTTCAGAATTAAGATTAATTTAGTCTATGAACAGGAAGAATGTGAATTGTATTTTTAAAATTGATTTTAATGGCTGTTAAATATTTAATTTACAAAAGTTTTAGCGTGGTTCAGTTTCTTAAAACTGAGCTAAGACCTGGGACAAGTTATATATTGTCTCCAGTTTTAGAATCAATCACCTTTGAATGCTGTGGATATCTAACATGTGTTGGATGACTAGGTCAGATAGATTTGTAAACAATCTCTATCTCTATGCACACACATACTTTTTGTTTTCACGTAATATAAACAATATATATATATATATATATATATTGTTAGATACATTTCAAATGTTTGCCTTTTTAAAGTTTATTATTCATAACAATAGTACTTTTATGCATTTTTATGTGAGAGGTTTGCGTGAAGATATCACTAATTTTTTATCAAAGTAGATTTGAGTTAAATGTTATTTTACAGGAATTTAAATGGGCATTTTTTAATATGCCACTGAACTTTTATCCAAGATGTGAAAGAGTGACACCCAGGTTTAAAAAGAATTTATTCAAAATTAATTTTTATGTCATTGCATTTGAGTCCTACCTTTTTGCTTTTCTTGCTAATGATAATGAAAAAAAAAAACTCCAATTTTCTAAGTTAAAATTTGGAGAATAGTATGTAGTAAACATGGTGTCCTTAAATTTATTCAGTAGGTAGAATGTAGTCTAAGAAAAATAGTCATTAGTTCCACATTTAGTGCACAAGAATCATAACTGGTAATAGTGTGAAGGATTGAGGTGGAGGAAAGAGAAGAGGCAGGAAAATTATTAGAAAACTTTTTGTTGTTATCCATATTGGTTATGAGGGATTGCCATTTCAAAGACCACAGGGGATTAATCATTATTCATCTTTACATGGTGAGCTTTTTTCAATCAAAATATGTTAGAAGAAAAAAGTATAGAGGTTAATGTAGTTATATATAAGATTGACCTTTATTAACTTATACTATTCCAAAGTATATTCAATTGCTTTAAAGTAGTGTTCTTCAATAGAACAAAACATGTAGTTATCCCATAAGAAAATCCTCTTATGAAGAAGCTATAGTCAGTCATCCAAGTCTGTATTTGAAGCCATTCCAGCTTGGTATGGTGTGTTTTCTGAAGTTTATGCTCTACTGGACCAGCTCTGAAAGGTCACTTTAATGCCATGATGATATATTGACATAGCAAATCCAAATACTGCCACAAATAAGAATTGTGTATGTGCCAAAGTCAGTTTACCATTAACTTGTAATTTATGTTGAAGACTTCCTTACTTTCCCTATAACATAAGGTTATCTTTTCTCAAAAAAGGAAAGAGAATTTCAACCTTCAAATTAGTGATTTGTTTTTGAGATTTTAGAGAAAAGATGACAGCTTGTTTCACTGTAGAGTCTTTGTTGTCAATAAGATGACAATCTATTTTGTAATGTCTCTAAATTTAAACAAATTACTTTTCTTAACAGGATGATGCTTAAAGTTTGAAGTCTTAAAGCCACTCCTTTGAGTAAGGCTGACAAATAAGTCTTGGTTTTATCCATTAGATTATATTCAAATTCTATTTAGATTATGCTTTGATTTTCTTTTCAATGAGTGGAAAAAATCATCTCTCCTACTTGCACACATATCCTCTCTCCCCATTGAGAAAGGGGAAAAAAAATTACAAATGATGTACAATCAAAACAAATTACTGCATTGGTGACTGATCCCACTCCTAGCCAAATTTCACCATTTAAAGTCCATCTACCTTTCTGTAAAGAAGTAGGTAACATGCTTCATGAATTTTCTGGACTAATGGTGTCAAACTTAAGATAGAAATAGATTTATGCTGGCATGTTGGCTTAGAACTACACTCATTTATATCTATCCTGTGCTGTGTTTTTGTTTTATATATTTTTTTAATGTTTCCCAATTAAATTTTAACAAGGTTCTGCCTGTACTCAGGATTTGTATAGGCTAGTTTGACATCTCTGCTCTGGAATCATGGAAAATCATAGCATTTATCATAGTTTTTAAGTTTTTCAAAGTTGTTTTGTACAATACTATTGAAAAAATGGTAGTTCTGCTTCACTCTATATCAGTTGATACAGGTTTCTCTAAAATTTCTTGTAGTGCAATAGCATTCTATCCATTTATTATGGTTCATATTACCCTAACTTGTTCAATTATTCCTCAGTTGATGGATACCCACTCAGATTCAAGTTCTTTGCCATCACAAAAAGAGCTGCTAGCAGCATTTTTGTACATAGGGGTGTTTTTCTTCATTCATTGATATCTTTGTGTTGTAACATCTCCAGTGTTATAAGTGAATCAAAAATTATGCACAGCTTAATAATTTTTTGAACATTATTCCAAATTGATCCCGAGAATACTGTATCTGTTAACAGCTATATCAGAAGTTCATTAATGAACTTATTTTCTCATACTTTTGCTAGCATTTATTTCCCTTTTTTCGTGAGTTTTGCTTATCTGATGAGCAAAAGATAGAATCTTAGTTTTAATTTCCAGATCTTTATTCATAATTTAGAACTTTTTTAAAAAATATGGTTATTCATATTTAACATGTATTGGTCATCCTGCCATCTAGGGAAAAGGGTGGGGAGAAGTAGAGGAAAATTGGAATAAAAGGTTTGGCAATTGTCAATGCTATTAAATTACCCATGCATATAACTTGTAAATAAAAATCTATTTTAAAAAATATATATATAGTTGTTAATAACATTACATTTCTTTCCTGGAGAAGAAGAAAATTTTGTCACAGCTTTCATTTTCGTTTGTTTTTGGTTAAATATGTAGTCCAGATATTCCTTTTCTTCTGTATTCTATTTTTAAATAAAATATTGTTAAGTGTTTGTTGTATTTCTCATTTATTTCTTCCTCTTCCTAGAGAGATCAAAATAGTTTGATCATTCCACTTCAATTTAATTTGTTTTCCTTTTTAATTATATGTATTTTACTTTCTGTATTTAAAAACGCTATTCAGAGGAGTCCCATAGGTTTCACCTTATTGTCAAACCTACCCATGCCACAAATAGTAAAATGATGAAATAGAATGATAAAACTATTTTGATAAGCCAAGTTCACAGACTTCAGGTTAAGAACTATTATAAAAAATTTCTCTAAGAGGAAGAGGAGGAAATAATTGAGAAATGCATTTGATATAAAAACAAACACACTCTGCATTTTGTTATTATCTGGACGACATATTTAAATAAACTATTAGGTCTTTTGATAATCCCTATTGTGAGGAAATTCCTTAGATCCTTAACCCTAAGAATTCTCCTTATACCTCACATTAAAGGTTTTTTCCCCCTCAAAGGGAGGCCAATATGTTCCCCACTCTAAACTGGTACTTGTAGATATATATTCTCGCAATCCTTTAACAAACTCTCTTTAAAGTTCATATTTAATAGACCTTTGTGACCACATTTCATGGATGTGAGTGTATAATTAAACTTCCCTACTATTTCTCTATTCACTTTCTCCAATACAAATATCCCATCTTCATAGAAAATAAGTATTGTGAAGCAAAACATCACAGATTTCCACTGTTTCATTCTGTATAGTAGTATAGAATGTCATCATCTGTCTGCTAAAAAGGTAGGAATTAGACTTCATCATCAATCATCTGGAAATAATAATTGGTTATTGCATTAATCTAAATTGGGTCTTTGAAAGTTGTCCTTTACGTATAGTTTTCTAATTTTTGCTTACTTTGCAGCAGTTCATAAATCATCCCTATTATAATTTCTTAAGTATATTTCATTATATTCACATACAATATTCAGACATTCCCCAATTGATGGACACCCACATTGTTTCTCTTTTTGTTATCATTAAAAGTGCTGCTATATTTTTGTAAATATTTTCCTTTCTCACCTCTTTAAGGTATATACTTAGTAGTAGTATACACAATTTAGTGCTTTCCAAGAATGGTTGAACCAATTCAAATGTCATTTACCAACAATTCTTATTCTACATCTCTCCTCAATGACAATTGCCATTTTGTTCTCTAATGTCAATCTGTTGTGAGGTTATCTCAGAGTAGCTTTAATTTGCATTTCTCTGGTAATTGATTATTTGGAAAAATTTCCCCCCTTAATACTTGTTGATCTCTTATACTTCTTCATTTGAAAATAGTCTTTTTTTTCCTTTAGCCATTTATCTATTGGGAATGACTCTTGTATCTTAGATCTGATCATTATCAGAAAACTTAACTCCCACGACTCTCCCCACCCACTCTTTCCAGTTAATAGTCCCTTAACATTCTAATTATATTGACTTGTATAAATTCCACTTGTCTAATGAGTTCTGCATCTCAGTTGTCTTTTTCACCTCATCCTTTTGGGGTGATTTCAATATCTATGTTGATATTCCTTTCTATATCTTCTAGCTTTCTGACCTCCCTGTATTAAAACATGCCTTTTTCAACCCTATCATTAGATTCTTTCTCTTCCTCTAAAATTTTTCCCCTCCTTGATCTTATGGTTCTCCTGATCCTACTTTTACTATCCCCTTGTTGACTGACAACCCTGCTTACTCACTCTGCTGTCACCAGTTCAGTAATAAACAAAAAGTATAGTTTTATGGAATTTCAGTTGTTTTTGCTTTGCTAACTTCAAGGGAGGCTAACAAATAACTTGTGCTCATGTTTTGGTTGACTCATTAGATTATACATTTAGTCACCTTCAGCCTCGCATAAACTTTTCTTTTGCCTATTTTAGGATTCTTTTTAGGTTGTATTTTTGTGACTTTTAAGTTGTTACTTTATTGGGGAACCAGAATTTAGAGTGGAAATGCACCTTTTTTATTGTTCAGCCCCATCAGTTTATAGATGAGAAAACTGAAAGAAAAAATCATAGGAAAATAACGATGTGAAAGAAAATTATAATGATGAAATATACCAAAATTTCTGGGATGCAGCTAAAGCCATCAGCAAACATAAATATTAACAAACTAGGAAAAGGATCAGTGAACTGTGCAATTTAAATGAAAAAAAAAGGAAACCTAAAAAGCATGAAAGGATATTTTGAAATTGAAGGAGGAATAAACTTAAGACTCCAGAAATGAGAAAGCTAAAAGCAGGTTCTTTGAAAAAACTGATACAATTGCCAGTCTGATTAAAATAATTGAGTAATGTAAAGTAAGGAAAATTAAAAATAGTTAAAAATGTGTTATGCAGTTAGGTGGTAATAAAAATGAGAACATGAAAGAAATTGAAGGATACTTTCTAAAAAATCAAAATACTCAAATTAGCAGACGACCAGTTATAGAGATCTTAAATAATCCTATCTCAAGAAAGGAAATAGAACTAGCTGTAAAGGGAGGGGGGAAAATGCCTGGTCCTGATGAATTCACAAGAGAATTCTAAAATACTTAAGAACAATTAGGACATGTGCTTTACAAGTTATTCTCAAAAACAGGGAAGGAAAGCATTTTACCAGATTTCTTTTTTGAGACATGTGGTGAACATGAACCAGGGAAGGATAAAGCTCATGGGAACTATAGACATACCATTAATGAGAAATTTAAATACAGTCATTATTAAAGAAGTTATTGCTTTCAGCCAAGTTGTATTTATATCTGGGTTTCAAGGATGATTCATCATTAGAAAAATAATGTTTTTCCGTACAAAAAACAAACCACATGACTATCTCAATAAATGTGGGGAAAGCCTTTAAATGAAATAAAACATTAATTTATGCTAAAAACTTGCAAGGTATAGTCAGACAAATTTTTTTTAGACTTTTTCTTACTATACTTACTATAAAAAGTTTTAAGGCAAAGTGAGTCATGTGCAGTAGATACAATGCAACCTTTCTCTGTATATGTATAGTTGTAAACAAAGATGTCTATGGACTTTTAAAAAATATAATTCTGGAAATGCTATCAATAGTGGTAAGTTGAGAAAGAAAGGCATAAAAATGGAAAGAGGGGGTAAAACTTTTTATTTGTTGGTGATGAAGTGATTTACTTGCAAAATCTTAAGGGAATTAACAGACATTGAGACAACAGCTTTAGCAGTTATATCCCATTTTAGATAATTTGGATAAGTACAGGAATTATCTGGGGACCAATTTACCAGAGCACCCAAAGGGCTTTTATTGATCTAATTACAAAGTGCTCCTGAAAGAAAGAATAATAAGTTAATCTCTCTTCCAAAATCACAAGTCCTCAGCAAAGAAAGCCTCATAATGGAAACCAAACTATACCCCTTTTGGTCTTTTTAAAAAGACAGTTCCCCTATCCAACTAATATTAGAGAAATTCCTACATCATTTTTCAGATGCAGTTGATTCAACATCTTCGTTGGACAGAATCTGAAATTCAGGTCCTGGGAAAGGTTGTTGAAATAACTATACAAAGTAGAGGGTGTGATCCTTGAATCAGATTTCTTGCTTTGACTTTTAGCTGCACTAGCACAAATGCAATATTTGTCTGGTTTTGTGCAGTCATGTGGTTAATTTGTTCATGTACTATCTAGTTCAATAGACATCAGTGTATCTTAAGTGAGCTTTGTCTACAAAACTGAGTTTTTGCATGAGGAATAAGTATTACTCTGGTTCTGAAAGAATTCTTCAAAGTAGAAAAGCACTGATAGTGTTATTAAGGCCTGGGAAAGTTCTGAAAAAAAACTTCAAGGCCCTGGTCATAACATGGATGCTCTTTTATTCTACACTATCCAGATCCAGCAGCCCTCATCGGGGGGCTGTGATTAGTAGAAATTATTGTTCCTTTTCTTTTATGTCAGAAAGCTTCTGTATTGCAGCTAAGTTCTCATTCATAAATGTCATCTATATCCAGACCTTTCTGTTAGGGCAGTGTGTCTGTCAGTTAAACACTTGGTCTCAAAGAAGTTTCACAGTTGCAGGTTCTGCAATTCTCTTTGCTAACATCTTGTTCCCTAACAAGGTTATAATATTTCCTGGACTGTTTCAAACTATGTTATAGCCACTCTGGTCTCCTTTGCCTGGAACTCATATTCTACCCCTGAAAATGTGGGGGCCCTTCACTTTCCATCTGTAGCTCTACTTGGTTTGAAATCCAGGAGACAAGGTGCACCTCCCAGGATAAACTGATTACTTAAAATCTCATCATCATGTTGCTAATTCAGCCTTGGATAATTGACATCTTTCCAACTCCTTTAGCCTACTTGGTCTACTCTGATGGAGGATGGCACCAAACTCTCACAGTTTTCCATTATACAGGGTAGGATTTGGACTTTTTAGTGCACACTCCATTTTGTGTTTGCACTTATGTCTTGGTTTGAACTGCATGGAATAAGATACTCCATGGTTTTCCATCACTGCTTTTCAGCTTCCTTTTATGTATTGTCTTCTCTCATTAGATTGTAAGCTCCTTGGTGGCAGGGACTCCTTTTTTATTTGTATCTCTAGCACTTAGATGGAGGTTGTCTTACATTAACCTTTTGTGCCTTCCATCCCTTAGGAACTCTACCTCCCCAAGGGGAATAGAATTGTGCAATGATCTATGTCTTATTTAATTGTTCCAGCTGGTAATTGGGGCTCAGCAATGGTGGTTCTGTTGTCCTGCCTCACTTTTGTGGCCCATTCTTGAGAAAACCTGGATCCTTTTGGACTATATTGATCCTTAAATATTAGGAGTACCCTCACTTCATTGTTGGCTGTGGTTTCTGTGTCTGCATAATTCTGAAAACATCAGCCACATGAGAGTCATGTACCAATCTCTGGAATGATTTCTGTGGTGTAATTTTCCCTGCATTTTCAGGATCCAGTATCTGTTTTAAGTCTTATCACTCTGTGCTCCACTCTGAGAATTAACTCAATAGGCTTTTCTCTTTTATGCTGCATGTATTAAAGAGAAATTTTAGTATAGGAATCTTCTGATGCAGCCCTCTTAAACATATGAGCCAAAATTTGTTTATATTTTTGTCGGTGTCATCTGGCCTTGCTAATACCTCTGCAGCTATGTCCCTTAAGCATTTGTCAGATCCATCACTTTGGCTGACTCAGGAGACTTCCAGTGTTTCTTGCCTATCCAATGCAAGTTTCCCAAGATTATTCTCTTGGGAGTCGGGTGGTTTATGTCCAGAGTTTGAAACCTGTGATATTTGCATACAATAGGAGGTATGACTTATTATTAGATGATAGAGATTCTGATTAAATTATGACATTCAGTCTTTCCACAGGATTAGAATCCTGCCTCTTTAAACTGTTCCTCATCCTTAGAGGTGGACAAGCCTGAAATTCATGATCAAAATTCTGAGGCAGGATTAGAATTGTTTTATCTGCCTTAACCTGTACTTGTATACTCTCTTAATCCTTCTTTTTTTCTCCCCATAACCTTAACAATGTCTTCACTCTTAAGGTTTGGGTCTATTGGTAAGACCTTTATGATTTTCAACTGCAAAAGCTATCTTTTCTTTTTTATTTCTTTGCTGAAGCAGTTGGGGTTAAGTGACTTGCTCAGGGTTACACAGCTAGGAAGTGTGAGACTAGATTTGAACTCGGGTCCTCCTGAATTCAGGGCTGGTACTCTATGCACTGTACTATCTAGCTGCCCCTAAAATAAATCTTTTCTAAAGATTCCTCCACAGGTGTTTTATTTGTAGAAAATAATTCCTATTTAAACTCATTCCAAGCCAGGAAAAGTACAATCAAACTTAAACAATGAGCCTTATAGAATTGAACCAAGTAGTTATAAAAAAAAGTGTATTTCTCAAGTAGTCCCATTCAGAAACAATGAACTGAACCTCAGGAGGAGAAAAAAGTGTCCAAATTATCTTAAAAAAAAAAAAAAAAGCAAGAAACCAAAATTTCTTGCAAAAATAAGCAACCAAAAATTCTATTTTTGCAGATTTCCCACATGTAAAGAATCTGTCTTCCACTTATACTATGGAGTAGTATTTATTATTTTGTAGCTGGAAAGGAGGCAAAATAGACATGATTTGCTGCTGCTTCCCATTTTTCTCCAGGGGAGATTAATTTCCTGTCAGAAGTAGGGAAGTGGAAGGCAGAGTTTGGCCATTGGGCTCTCCTAAGTGTGAGAGAGTACTGGACCTCTTTCTGAGATTCCAAGCTCATCTCTATTCATTATGCAACTTACCCTTCTCATTCAGCACTTGAATTCCCAACTAATACCATTTCCTGATGAATATATACAGCAAGTAGCAAGAAACCTGTTAATTCAAGTAGATAGCAAAACAGAAAATGGAAAAAGTATATATTAGATACTATATAATACAGAGTTAAAGAATTCTCTTATTGGGAGTGTGTGAGACAATAGCCACCACAAAAACAGACACTCTCAAAGTAAGAAAAAGCAAAAAAGGGTTTATTATGATCTTGCGAGAAAGGGTATCCCTCATTTGACAAGATGTTTGTCAGTAAAAGGAGTGCAAAGTATGAACTACAAAACACAAGATTAAATAAAACAAGTCCTCCCCCACTTTGACCTCCCATTGTTTGGGGGAGTCCAGGCTTATACTTTAAACATGGAAATCTACGCCAAAAACAACAATAAATTGCTTTAATAAAAAAAAAAAAGTACTTAAATGCTAATTAAGAGTTGGTGAGAAACAGGAGGGGGATGTTCATTTAAGACAATTGAACACCTGCAGCTTTTTAGCTATAGCTCAACTTGCTATTGCAAAAGTATCAAGTCACAGTTAGGGAATAGTTTAAGGCCATATTCCCATGACAAGGTCTACACTCAGTTTATTCCACACAATCCCTCCTTTTATTTATTATCTTTTGACAACCTCATACCATTCTTGGTATATTTCCTCAGTCACCAATCCCTCTGGACCAGGTTTGTTATTTTTCCTCTACTGGGGTCCAACCTTATCTAACTGGACTTCACTCTCCAGCTTGCTCAGTATTTCTTCTGTAAAAATTCCAATCAAATCCCTGACTAATTTTCTCTATAAAACCTACTTATGGGCCATCCCATGGCTGCTACCTTTCTTTGGGTCAGTCTACCACAACATTCTGTCTTGTGAGGTCTTTTCCCTTCCCCCATACCATATGGTATCTGTCCTAATTCCACTATGTTTTCTGACCCCTCTTCTCCTTACAGTTAACTCTTTTAAGGTGCTAAGTCCCTTTCAGGATTTAGCCTGCCAGCTAAAGCATGTTCCAACCTCAGAGACACTCTCTTTTTACTGGGAAATTGCGAGTTCAACCAAGGAACTTATAAAAGCCCTTTCCTTGCTAACTATATGCTCTCTCAAATCTATAACAAATCCAGTGCCTTTGTCATCTGATTAGTAATTATTTTGACCATGGCCTGAAGTTTAATGGGCCCACAAACATACAAATTGGGATCTGTGCCCCCTAATTCTCATCTGAGGCCATCTATCACTCCAACCATTTGTATTCCCAGTAATTTGAGTAGGTAACCTTTCATAAATAAAAATGTCTATCATGAAAGTCAGCAATAACAAAAATGCTAAAAGAAACAGATATATGCATCTAGCAACAGATAGGCCAAATGCTTATTTAGGATATAATAACCATATATTTTCAGAGAGGAAACTTCAAGATCTTACATTTACTGAACACTTGCTGATTATAGAAATTTGCTATTATAAGAGGAAAAAGCAGGGACATGATTATAATAAAAACTGGTCCTTCAGGTCTCAAGCCTGAGAGTACATACATGACAGGATAAAGCATCCTTAGCTCAGTTTAACAATTACATCTTATAGCCAGACTGAGGAATAATCAGGCAGGTTCTTACACTGCTGGAAAACTGAGTCAGAAGGATCCTCCCTTAAGGGGAGGCCAAGGTAATCCTCTCAACTTTTGCCCAGATACTAACCTCCATCTGTAATAATTTGGAATCACATTCCTCTGAATAGCTTGTGGCATATTTCTTTCAGATGGTGGATTACTGGCTTGATAATCCATCAGATAATCATATCTGAATTCAAAACTCAAAATAATATCAGTTGCAGTCCCATGAGATTTTATCTCAAATAGCAAGTCTCATTAATCAAAGCTTCAGGTGAATTTAGTTCTCAAGGATCACATATCCTAAATAAGTATTAACTATAACTACTTACATTGATAATAGTAAGAGATTCATCCTAGAAAATTCACAGCTTATTTTCAAATCTAAGTAGATGAGTTTTAAATTCAACATTAGAGAAATCATTTTACTTTAAGATGCTCAATAACCAACCTATATCAAAACATGTTTGGGTATTAATCATGTTCAAAAGGACAAAGATATAAACTACACTTCTCATTATCTCCTTAAACAATGGGAACAGCTTTAAAATGATTCAACACAACTAATTAAAACTCACATAGAATATGAAATATCCTAATTTCACATTAAAGAATCCTATCAGAACTAACATTAGTAATTTCTTCATCCTAAAAAATGTTAATTCAACTTCCTCCAATTGAGGAGTCCCTTTAAACTTTTCTGGAAACATAAATAACAGGTACAACTTCAATATTGTCAAAATTCCTCTAAATACAATTATTTTCCCCTCCAAAAATATTCCTAAATTCAAGGTTAATTTTAAAAATTATAAATTGTCCTTAAAAGTCCATTCTTGAGGTTCCTCCATGGGTCCTTTAAACTTTGTGTTCTCACTCTCCAGACTGCAGTCTCATTCATCTGTAACATCTGCTTCTTCCAGGATTTAGCAAACTCTCACCCCTACAAACTGCAAACTTCTAAAGTATTCTGGATCAGCAATCTTTGTTTCCTATGGGCTAAAAAGGAATGAGGAGATGGCAAGTATATAATTTCTTAAAAACTTATCCTTTGTTTCAAAAGAGGGTATTTCCCCTTTTTTTCCCCCCAAATAAAAGTAAATTAAAAGTAAAAAGCATCTCATATGGAAAAAGTCTCAGATCACTTTTGGGAACAGTCCTAATTCTTTTAACAAAGCATAGGCAAACATTTGGTCCAAGGCAATTTAGTTTTTGACATCAATTTAGTAATCCATTTCTTTTTTGTTTTTTTTTTAATAGCCTTTTATTTACAGGATATATGCATGGGTAACTTTATAGCATTAACAATTGCCAAACCTCTTGTTCCAATTTTTCACCTCTTACCCCCCATCCCCTCCCCCAGATGGCAGGATGACCAGTAGATGTTAAATATATTAAAATATAAATTAGATACACAATAAGTATACATGACCAAACCGTTATTTTGCTGTACAAAAAGAATCAGAGTCTGCAATATTGTACAATTAGCTTGTGAAGGAAATAAAAAATGCAGGTGGGCATAAATATAGGGATTGGGAATTCAATGTAATGGTTTTTAGTCATCTCCCAGAGTTCTTTCTCTGGGCGTAGCTGGTTCAGTTCATAGTAATCCATTTCTTAAGAAAATGATTCATTCTTTCCAATTTCCCAGATAATAGCAGATGCCTAGGTATATGGAATTGCCACTCAATTTGCAGTCTCTCCCCATTATTTCTTCTAAAACCTTAGAAGTAAAGTATGTTCCATTATCAGAATCGGTAGTCTCTACAATCCATTCAATTTGTTCCATTGTTTTTCCATTTAATCTCTCTTAAAGCAGCATAGCTCAGGAGAAAACTTCCACTCATCCTCTATATCTCTGTTTTCTCATTGGAGTCGGTTCATCAAAACTTAACCTAAATATTCTGGAGTTGGGTTCCCTCACTCTGGAGGGACATATCCTCAATACCTTCTTATTTATCTTTAGACATATTACATACTTTTCAGATATAATTTGTTTTACAATTACACATATCCCTAAATGCCAGATTTTCTTGCTTTTACTTCTTTGTTAAAGGAAGAAAGCAAGGTAAACTTTAAGATTCAGAATATAGGTAATATCTAAATAACTTTGGGCCAAATTTCATAAAATTTATACTACACATCCAGTGGGCTGACAAAATGTTAAAGCATAGCTCATACAATTTTTACAAATTCCCCAATATATAATTTAGCAAGCAATATAGCAGCTTAAATATATTTCATTTAATTAGGAGATACAAACATGTGACCTCTTTAGCTAAATTACCAGAGAACCTAAATGTTTAATTTAAATATAGATTTAAATTGCTAGTAACAATACTTCAGTATCAATGTAAACATATTTCTAAAATCTTATACCAGAATAAAAAAGTTCACTATTTTAGCACACTAGTGTAATTCTCATACAATTTCAGAATCAGAATTCCAATTTAAACACACACAACCCCAAAATTTAAAGTGGTAGAAAACTGCCCTTTCATGTCAGTCCCCAGGGCTTTAAGAAATCAGGGGACTTTAGGATCCTGAGGAAGAAAGTTGGAGAAATATGGACCCAAGTGTCAGTCTACATGTCTATGGCCCAGTGACTAGTCCACTCTCCATGTCAGAAATGCTGGAGGAGCCATGTAAAAGATGTTGGTGCACCAGTGCAAACTCCAGAAGAATTCAGGTCAGTCAGGGACACCTCCCTAGTCAAGATAGATTCCACAAACCTGAAAAGCTTGGAAAATTCCAGATAGGGCTGTTTTTTGTTTTGATTTTGTTTCCTTCTGCAGTTTCTTTCCTCTCCCCCAACCCCACCCTCCCCATATGAAAGTCTCAAGTTCTCAGAAGGCATTTAATCATGTAAATTAAGCCTACTTAAAAATATAATAGACCAACTCAGCTTAGCTGATAGAGCCAATCAACTTAAACTTTATTCTCAAAAAACCCAGAATCTGTTAAAATGTTTTAATAGTACTGAAAAGTTTTTGTACAAACAAAACTAATGCAGACAAGATTAGAAGGGAAGCAATAAACTGGGAAAATATTTTTACAGTCAAAGGTTCTGATAAAGGCCTCATTTCCAAAATATATAGAGAATTAACTCCAATTTATAAAAAATCAAGCAATTCTCCAATTGAAAAATGGTCAAAGGATATGAACAGACAATTCTCAGATGAAGAAATTGAAACTATTTCTAGTCATATGAAAAGATGCTCCAAGTCATTATTAATCAGAGAAATGCAAATTAAGACAACTCTAAGATACCACTACACACCTGTCAGATTGGCTAAGATGACAGGAAAAATAATGATGATTGTTGGAGGGGATGCGGGAAAACTGGGACATTGATGCATTGTTGGTGGAGCTGTGAACGAATCCAACCATTTTGGAGAGTAGTTTGGCACTATGCTCAAAAAGTTATCAAACTGTGCATACCCTTTGATCCAGCAGTGTTACTACTGGGATTATATCCCAAAGAGATTATAAAGAAGGGAAAGGGACCTGTATGTGCACGAATGTTTGTGGCAGCCCTGTTTGTAGTGGCTAGAAACTGGAAACCGAATGGATGTCCATCAGTTGGAGAATGGCTGAATAAATTGTGGTATATGAATATTATGGAATATTACTGTTCTGTAAGAAATGACCAACAAGATGATTTCAGAAAGGCCTGGAGAGACTTACACGAACTGATGCTGAGTGAAATGAGCAGGACCAGGAGATCATTATATACTTCAACAACAATACTAGATGATGACCAGTTCTGATGGATCAGGCCATCCTCAGCAACGAGATCAACCAAATCATTTCTAATGGAGCAGTAAGGAACTGAACTAGCTATGCCCAGAAAAAGAACTCTGGGAGATGACTAAAACCATTACATTGAATTCCCAATCCCTATATTTATGCACACCTGCATTTTTGATTTCCTTCACAAGCTAATTGTACAATATTTCAGAGTCTGATTCTTTTTGTACAGCAAAATAACGGTTTGGTCATGTATACTTATTGTGTATCTAATTTATATTTTAATATATTTAACATCTACTGGTCATCCTGCCATCTGGGGGAGGGGGTGGGGGGGGTTATAAGAGGTGAAAAATTGGAACAAGAGGTTTGGCAATTGTTAATGCTGTAAAGTTACCCATGCATATATCCTGTAAATAAAAGGCTATTAAATAAAAAAAAATGTTTTAATAGTTCTATAACTTTATTTCTTCAGCTCCAAATTGACCAGTTTTAGATCCACAAAAATGTCAGGTTTTTTTTTTTTTTTTTTTTTTTTTTTTGGTGTGGCAGTTAAAAACTTTTCCTATTTCAGAACTTGTCCCTTCCTGTCTAACTGAAAGGTATTTGCATAAATCCAAATAGGTACAAAATAGCCACTTTTTAAATCCCCAATAGCCAGCTCCTTTTCCTTTGTAATTTTGCTGATTAGGAGAAACACAGAAGACACACACACACACACACACACACACAGAGACACACACAGTTTTTCTAAATCAATCAAGCTCTCATTCTTAGCCCCACCTTAAGAGTAGAAGCAAGAAGGGGAGTTCTGGAGCTGGAGAAATTGAGGCAAGATAGAGATTAGAGAGTTTTAAATATTCTGAATGGGACTCAAGTTTCAACAAGTGAAGAATTCCAGGGATTCTTCTCTTTATAGGACTCTAGAGATCAGGAGAGACAAAAGCAGAGAGGGTTGGGGGTAGAGCATTGGTCAGTGGACCATAGAGTCTGTTCTGACAGGTTGAGGGTGAGGCCCATAAATTCTTCTTTTTGTTGTTGTTGAGGCAATTGGTGTTGTGATTTCCCCAGGGTCCCACAGCTAGGAAGTGTTAAGTTTCTGAGGTCACATTTGAACTCAGGTCCTCCTGACTTCAGGGCTGGTGCTCTATCCCCTGCACCACCTAGCTGTCCCTGGAGTGTAAATTCTTTATAACTTAGGAGGACTTAGGAACCAGGATGTCTGAAATAGAAGATCTCCCCCTTATCTGAGATTAAACATTTACAGTTTATGACCCTAGAGTAGCCAGCCCTAAGTTATATCAGTCCTAATGATCAGAAAGGAGGCTTGCAACTGGGGGACTGAGGCAGAACAATTAAAGGAAACTGTGGCATAACAGGAGCCTGGCAGGCTGGATATTGAAGGCTCCTTTGAATTTATACCTAACCCCGTGGGGATGGACAGTTCCTCAGAGCAAACTAAGTCACCTGCCCCCCAAAAACAACAGTATTTCTCTATACACTTAGGTTGCTACTTTATCCCAATTCTTCCTAAAGAGCTATCTTCCCAAGACATTAGGTAGGTTTATAGACAATTATCTTTCTTTTCCAAGGTTCACAGTATTGTCCAGAGGATTCATTTGATTTTACCAGAGGAAAATAGGAAAATTGTTATGGACACAAACTGCTTAGGATTTTCCCATTGGCAATGGGAAATGGGAAACTTTTACAGACTCCAACAGCCTACATTTTCCCGCTGCCAATCCCAGTCACCCAGGTGGCTCACCAATTGCTTGGCAGAGGAAAGTCTTCTTTTGGATAATCTCTTCCCCACCACCCCACCCCCCATCTCCCAAGTTCCTGCTCATCCAGGCTGTGCTGTGCAATTTACTTGTCAAACTTTTCTCAGCGGGCTTACCTCCTAGCCAAAATAATCCTCTATCTTTGCTAGCCTATTTCCATTTTTTGCTTTCTCTTAGGGTCTCTCTTAGGGAGTTTACTCAATCAGAACAGACGTTCCTGACCCAAGTCCAAGGGCTGAGGTTGGGAAAGGACCCCAAAAGTTTGGGGGTTGCAGACTGATGTTGCAATGTGTCTCAAAAGAATTTTCAGGCTTGAATCCATCTCCAAAGGGCAAAGTTTATTGTAATTGTAATGCCAGTTGAAGAGGGCTAAATTTCAAAAGAAGCTAGCAAAGAACCAGGAACAAGAAGATAAATTTAAAGGAAAGGACAAGAGATCTGGTTCTTCATGTTGCTGATAGGCTGATTTTATGGCCCAGAGGTAGAACTGAGGAGTGGTGTGGTACGCTTTCCGCCATTTGTCTCAGAAACTCTTATCGCAGACCAACAGATTGCTTATCTGACAATCTGCATTATCTGTGGAACTAGCAACTGCCAAGACCTGGTGGCCTCAGGGATATGTTGGTGTTTCTTTTCCCAAAACACAGCCAGGTGATAAAAGTTTAGATCTTTTATTGTGTCCTTCAATATAGCCCAGACCTATCTCTCTGCTTGGTTCTAAGATCTCTTGCAGCTTTGCCCTTGGCTTCTGCCTCTGCTTTCTTCAGCCTCCAGCCAGAACCAAGTTGGAAGATGCAATGAATCTCTTGCCTCCAAGATAAGGCTTGTGGGCTTCCTCCCAGAATGCTCCTCTCCAACCCCTGGCAATGTTCCCCAGAAACTCTCTCAATAAAACTTTCTCAAGTAACTCTCCCCTGCAAAAAAAAAAAAAAAACAAAAAAAAAACCTCCTTCCAAGAAACCTCTCTCAAGTAACTAACTCCAAGCTCTAAGCGCTTCCTGTTATATATGATCTCCCAAAGGTTAACTCCGCCTTCTGGAGAGAGAGGGATTCTGGGTTATCTCCCAGCATGCTCTCTGGCCCTAAGGGAGGCGTGAGTTCTGTGTTTCTTTCTAAACCCTGAACTCTCCCAAACGTGTGAACTCCATTGAGTACTTAGATACTTATGAGCTCTCTCAAGGTGTGAACACAAGCATTGTTTCCATCAGTATTAACAACTTATCACCTTGTAAGGATTCGCTCTAAGGTGTGAACCAATAAGCACCGTATCAGTTCTATTGGGTTAACACCAGGATTCTGACAGAGACTCCCTTGAGTTTTCACCTTGTTTCAAGATCAGTTGACACTAGGATTCCAACAGGGATTCAGCCACATTTCCCCAGAAATTGTATCCCATCATTAGGAAGGGAGGATTTTTTGGGCTTGGCCATAGGTGGGAACCTGGTGGTCTATTCCCAGCAGATAGGAACCCCAAAACTTTGTAGCACGTGTATAGAATTTCCTGCTTGAATCCAGTTTAGGGGGAATTCCCCCGCTCTCTCCCTGCTCTTTTCCCCCTCCCCTGTCCCCCCCAACCCCAGCAGGGGGCCAGCCGTGAGGCTCACGGGCACCTGACTTCCGTTTCCTAGGAGACCTCATGACGCTTCTAAAGAGCTCCTCCCCCCACCTCGCCTTGTCTAGCGAGACGGAAGTGCGAGCTGAACGACTTCCGCTTCCGGTGGAAAGGTGTGCAGTGGAACGTAAACACAAGTAGTAGGGAGCAGTCGCCAGGTAACTCGCGCTCTCGGAGTGACAGGGTAGGTGGGGGGCAGAGAGCGCCCGATTTTTGTGAGTCGGATTCTCTGTGGGGTGTGGGCGGACTTCAGCCCTGTGGGTTGGCCTCTGAAGTTGAGGGGGAGGCCGGTCCGGCCCCTCGCAGGCTGGGCCCCTCTGCCCTTTTGGGTTCCTAGTCCCATTTTTTTCCCCCGGAGAGGGGAAGAGGGAGCGTAGGCTCTTGTCTGCCCCTCCCCCCTTTCTCCTCCCTTCCTACCCCTCCCCCCCTCCCCCTCGCACCGGTGTTGGGGTCGGAAGGGCGGTTTGGTGGATTTCGGGCCAAGTGAGATCACCTGATTAGCACCCCCTTTCTGGCGTCCTTGGGCATGTCTTATCCAGACCTCGACCCCCGCCGGGTGTGGGGAGGGGCACAATCGCTGAGCCTGTTCTCTTCACAAGGACACTACCGTCTGTACATCAGGGCACTGAAAGGATAAGGAGCTCTAGTTTTGTTCACGGGTGCCTACGTTTTGGGGTGAGGGAATGCATTCCTAAGCGACGCCCTCCTATAGTCTATAAAAAGGGGAAAAAAATGCCATATTTCAGGCACGAAATAGAACGTGTCAGGGCAATGACAGACCAGTCAATAAATATTCATTAAGCACCTACCTTATGCCAGGCTCTGAGCTCAATATTGGAGATACAAAGGAAGATAAAAAACAACTCCGCTCCGCGTTTATCTTTCTTGGTATTTAAGGGGCATCAAGTAAAGGCAAAAGGCCTCGATGGTCAGAATTTATTTGGAAATTGAGGAAGTGTTGTACTATTTTGGGGAAAAAAAACCCAACTTCGTTAATTAAAAGAATGAGAGTGGAGGAAAAAAGTTGTAGTATGTCTAGGAATTCTTTTAGTTAAAAAACTGAAAACTATAAAGTATTAAAATCAATGGAAATTGACATTTCTAATTTCTGTAAATTTGTGAACTTTATAACTTTTGGGAATTCCATTAGAATGTAAGTTCCTTGAAGGTAGGGATTGTTTCTCTTATATTACTAGTGCTTAGCTCCCTGAGAGTTAAATGACCCACTCATACATAGTCACATAGATAGTAAGAGTCAGAGGAACCCATATCTTCATGGTTTCTAGACTATTCCTCAGTGAATTATACCATGCTGCTTGACACGTTTTTAGATGACTAATAAAATCTTGTTGATTAAAGGCTATATAGTCTGTCCTCTACCTATTTTTTCTTCACCCTAATTTATTTCCCAAATATGCTTTATATTTTTTAGCTTCATTATTCATACATACACATTTAAATCATTAATATCTTTCTGTGTGCCTGGAAAGTCTCAGACTCCTGTTGTATGTTGAAGGATTTGAATTGAATTTCTTCAGGTATTGAAATTCCTTAAAAAATTAACAAATAAGATGTTATCCTCCAGAGAGAAAACTGATGAACTTTTTTTTTTTTTTTTTTTTTTTTTTAATAATTTCTCACTTGGGAAAAAAGATATTCAAACTTTAAGTTGTGATAAGTGAAATTTGGGCTATGGGTGGGGGATTTTGCATGTACTGTCAGATATGGTTGCTTTTCTAAGCTAGTCATTTAAAAAAAAATCTTTTAAGTAAAGAATAGGTTGTTAAGTAGGAGGGGAGGAAAGGGTAGCTTCAATAATAATAAAAACAACAATAAAAATAACATTAATGTGTGCTGTTCTTCATACATGAAGATGGCACAACTGATCTACAATTAGGACATACATTCATTATTACATGGACCCAATTACACTTTTCTGGTTGATGTGATCACTAATGCCTATTTGTAAATCAGCCATCTGAGGTTGAATGGAACTCAAGATATGAATTGTTGCTTTGGGCTAGTCTTTATCCTAATAGCAAATTGTAATGAGTCAAGGCTTCTCTAGCAATCTATTAGTAGATCTCAATGCACTTTATCTTAGGGATTCCCAATCTTTTTCACTCTTTTTAGTGTCAAGTCTAGTAGTAACTCAATTTAATTTTAGGGTCAGAGATCACAGGGCTTGTTGGAATTAAAGAAGAAAAATAATAGTATTTGATATGCACGTGAATTCTCAGACTGCCTTGTAATAATTCAGTGGCTCTTTAAAAAGTCCTTAATTAAGTAACTGAGATGTACTGTTTTAACTCAAACCAGTTGCCTTTGCTTAGCATGCAGTCTGTACTCTTTGAAGATTCTCATCAGGGAGGGAAATGTAGCAGATGGCTGTTTTTCTGCTGTCTGCTTAAGGGCTTTACTGCCAGATTTTTAATGTCCTTCCACTTCTTCCTCATTCCTCCCATTGCTCTTCAGTCTTGAAGACATCACTGTCAGCAAGTCATTCACCACCATTTCAGGCAATTTTAAAGTTTTTGGAAAATGATTAAAACTGGTTATTTCTAATTTTCTAGAATGGCTTCCTTTGGATGGAAGAGGAAAATTGGTGAAAAGGTCTCAAAAGTCACATCTCAGCAGTTTGAAGCAGAAGCTGCTGATGAGAAAGGCTTAGTAGAGAATGATGAAGTTAACTGGCTTCATGCAATTAAACGAAAGAAAGCAATTCTCCTAGAAGACTGTGCAGAGAAGAGTAAACAGTTAAAGGATGAAGGTGCAATTTTGGCAGAAAATAGGAGGTATGTTGTATATTTTTTTGTGTTTAATTTTTTGACCCTGTAATCATTAGATGAAAATTTTTATATTCTCTCATTTAAAATTTATAAGATTAAATAATAGGTTGCTAAGGTGAACCTCCTTATTTAGATTAAAATTTTTTATTTTGGTTATATTATTTCACAGGTTCAGAACTGTTCTTCAGTTTTACTCTCCCACCACTTAAAGCTTCATTTAGAAAGGTAGCTTTATACATAAGAATTATTTCTCCCAGAATGTTGACTTATGGGAACTTTCTTATGACATTAAATCAGTATTAGGGAAGTTATGCATTCTTTATAATGGCTTTGGGAGTATATACTTTCATTTTAATGCTTCTTCTAGTTTGAAGGCATCTCCAGATGAGGGATTCCATTATAGCATTCCTTGAAGAGTTATAATATACTCTTTGAAAATTTTGATTTGGTAATTAAAAAAAAAACTTTAGCAGAATGGGGAATTAAATTATTTTATTTAGGGCCAGGATGTTTTCAGACATGGAGTGGCATCTGAGATAGATAGGTTTTAGTGGCTAACTACCACTCCACTGTCTCTTGTCTTTTTTTCCTTTTTTTCTTCTGTTTCTTTTCTTACTCTTTATTCTTTGTTCTTATTCTCCTATCTTATTTCTTTTTCTGTTCTCATTTTATCTTGCTGATTTTTACCAGTAGTAGTCCTTCCATGGCCATTATTTGTATCACCAGGGCCTTTGTGTCTAAATGTCCTAAGTTGTAAAAAGATTTGATTGTAGTGAGTGATATTTAAGGACTTTTCTAAATCCAGATTTTTTTTTTTTTTTTTTTTTGCTTCAATGTAGTTTGTCCTAGAAAACTTGCTGTCTCCAGCTATAAGATGTCTGTATCTGATTTCATCCAAGAATAGTGTAGTTGATAGCTAAAGAGTACAAGATACTCATCTGTATCTTCATTCACAGGTTCTATAAGAAGCTCTAAATCTGAACTGGGAAACCCAATGACCTAATAACATTTCCAGATGACTATTGGGGAATAGCTAGATTATTATCTAATGATTAATTTTTTTTTCCTTCCGTAATCAGAGGATACAAGATTAAGAACAGTAACAGAAGTATATGTATGTGTGACTGGGCAAATCACACAGCCCTGTTTCCTTGTTTCCTCCTCGCTAAAATGAGTTGGGAAAAAAAAATGGAAAAATAGTCCAGTGTCTTTGCCAAGAAAATTCCAGTTGGGGTTATAAAGAGTCAAACATCACTAAAACAACTAAATAACAATAACTAAGATACTTACAGTCTCCCTGCTAGAATAACCAGTAGGACTTGAATTTTACTTTTAATTGTCCAGCCAAAATTTGAAGTTTTAAGTGAATTTTAGTAATTGGTCCCTGGTTTAAGAGTTTATACCATTCCCTTTTGTTGGTGATATGTTTTATTTTGGTGATTAAAAAAAAGCAAGGAAGGAGTTATTTTCTAAGTTATAACTAATGGAGAGTTAGATTACAAAATGTAGCATCACATGCTTATAATCATTGCTACTACAGGCTAAGCCTGATGGATCTCTTGAGTTTGGGAGTTTTGAACTAGAGAGCTAAGCCAATTAAGTCTGGTATCAATGTAATAGGAGCAAGAGGCCACCAGGGTGTGAAAGGAGTGAGGAACTAGCCCACTGTAAAAGGCTGAAACTCTGAATAGGTGCACTGGAATAAAATAACCGAGCACTTAAGGCGGACAATATTCTATTAGCATATGCTTGGAAAAACGGTCCTTTTCACTAGTCTATGCTGGCTTGATCTTTTGGTGTATACAGATAATTGTAGGAGGGATTAGGGGGTGGAGTAAGACAAGCCAGAGTCACTTGGGAGAAGAACAAAGAGAAGGGAGATCCGTAGGTGGAGAGCTTGTGGCAGTTTTTCCATCTTCTCTACTTCTCCTCCTAAAGACTAAGGATTTTTGCTGATCCTGACTCTGGCTGATCCTGAGGTCAACAGTATGCTAACCCAGACTTCACAACCCACACTGGAAATTGAGGAGATCAGAACTCTTTAGCTAGTCAGTAATAGAATTAAGCTCATGAGTAACTATTGTGTGTTAGCCTGAGTAACATAGGGACATCCAGACTTTAAATCTAAGATGTATATTTTTATTATGTTTTCTAAGAATGCTACTGTTATGCTTCTTAATTTTTTTATGACTTCAAAGCTACTTTTTTCTCTTTACAATGCTTTTTTTTTTTTTTTTTTTTTAAATTAGAGCGGAAGGAGATGGAGGAGTTATGACAGTCAAAAGAAGTCAAAAGATTAAATAGAAGTTTTAGTATCTAGGCAAGTTTTTAAGAATTGTACCATCCCCCATTGTGAACTATAATTAGCATTTCCTTTCATGTTTCTAATCCTATCATCTCCCCTCTACTGTCACTACTCATTCCCCTTTCATTCTCAGACCTAGATCTCTTAGAGTTCTGATATTTTGTTTGTTTCAAATAAACTAAGGGAGTGTATTATATGGAATTTTTGCCATAGTTAGTCTTCCTCATTATTTCAATAACTCTTTCCCTAGTATTTTCTATTTTTGTACTTTCTTCCACCAGTAGTAAAATTGGAGAGTGTTTGGTCTGTGTTGCAGTTTCAACTATTCTTAGAATTGTCTGGATAGAATTGCCATATATCCCAAATCTCTTTAATAAGGTGACTCATATTCAAGACAATTCCAAAAGACTTTTGTTGGAAAATGCCATCCACATCCACAGAACTGTGGAATTTGAATGCAGATCAAACATCTTTTTACTTTTTTAAATTTGTTTTTTGTTTTTATGTTTTTTCTCTTTTGTTCTGATTCTTTGTTTACAACATGACTAATATGAAAATATATTTAATATGATTGATTGCATATGTCTAGCCTGTATTGAGATTGCTTGTTATCTTGGAGAGGAGGGAGTGAAGGAGAAAAAATTGGAACTCACAATCTTACAAAAACGAATGTTGAAAAATTATCTTTACATATAATTGGGGGAAAAATTAGGCCAGTTCCTCACTCCTTTGACACTCCTATGGCCTCTTGCTCCCATTATGTTGCTACCAGATTTAACTGCTTAGCTTTCTAGTTGCTCTCAAAGAGCTTAAGAGATCCTTCAGGCTTAGTCTATACTAGCAGTGATTATAAGCATGTGACACTACATCTTGTAATCCAACTCTCCTTTAGTTGTATTTGGTAGAGTATCTTTTCTCTATTTAAAAAAAAAAAAAAGGCACAGAGATGTGAATTGTCTTGCCCAGGGTCATGTAATTAGTTTGAAATGGAATTAAGTTTAGTAGCCTAGTTTCCCAATTTCTAGTCTTGTTCTGAAACTTTAGTTAGTGGTACTGGTTGAGTATGACCTTGGGATGTGTAGGTTGGGAACAAAAAAATTTTTATAAGTTTAGGTGGCATGTGATTGAATCAGTTTCATCTATTATGTCTCATAAGAAATAAAAAGATGTGTAAGTCATAGTCCTTGCTTTAAATGAGTTTACAATTTAGCAGATATTTATATAAGATATAATTATAAAAAAAATAGTATAGAAGTGTAGATGGTGAAAACCAACCACTCTGGAGATACCATAATATTGAAGCGATGAGTGTGGCTCCAGTCTTTGCTGCTTAATGAGAAAGAACTATCCATATACATAGAAGAGTGATTTTATGGTTAAGAGTTTGGAAGGAATATGTGAATGCTGGAACTTCCCTGAGAGCAGCTTCTAGCTGGTAGATATATTTTGTGCTTTCCTCCCATGATGCCACTCTATTCTACTGAAGAAATACATACGATAATAAGAGTGTAGAGAGGGTAAAATAATGGAGGGAGTAGAATTAGAACATTGGATGAGTTGAAGAGTTCAAGAAGATCCTCAATAACAGAAAATGAGAAGAGGAGAATAAAATCAGGTCCATCTTTGTTCTCTGATGATTATGTTGTTCTTGCCATAATTCTACCTTCCTTAGCATTTTTTCACTACTATATCTAATGTTATAGCAACCTTTTTACTCCTTAACATTAGCACTAAGTTATATTTAGAAGGAGACTTATAGGCAAATATTTGATGAAAGAGGTTTGGTTTATCCTCATGGCTGACTCACATATTCCAGCTTGCTATTGAGGCTATTAGAAATTGAACTAATTCATGTTCTTTTAATGTTCATGATGTTTGGTATCTATTGACAATGGAGGGATAGGATCTATTCCTTTGATTTCAGGGATAGGATCTATTCCTTTGATTTCATCAATATAGAGAATTCTCTGGATGAAGAAATAGCCTCTTCTAGTGTAGATTGGTGTCTTTCCCACAACTTATGATACTATAGAATTTCCCCAGAGCATATAGAGAGCTTTAGCACAAAGAGCCTAGAATCTACTCAGGCAGTGTTTGTCAGAGGTGAGACTTGAACTCATATCTTCATGGTTTTCAAAGTTGAGTTGCTAGCTACTATACCTAGTTGTCACTCCTGAAGAGAAAATCTCTCTAAAAAAGTCATTTTGATAGGCTGAGAAAATTGTAACATTCCTGCATTAATCATTTGTGGGTTGTAGCACTAGAAGCATCAAAGATGTATTAAGAAATTTTTTGGGGGAGGGATTGTCTCTATTTAAATTTTTGAGTAGGAGACGCTCTTTTGTAAAATTCTAATATAAACAAAAAAACAGATTCTTAGTTTAAACATTACTATACGTAGAATAAACAGAAACTCCCAGGTTAATATGTTTGAATTAACAGCCTAATATAAAAACATTCCTCCTATAGAATTTTATGGAGTTGATTGTTGTCTTGAGCACAGTAAAGGGGCTATCTGTAAATTTCCATATTTATGAAATCACTTAAACAGAACATTAGGAATTTTTGTTAGTGCCATTTAATAACTTACTATTATTTTTTTTTCTTTAAACTGCAAAAGAGGGAAGAAATCAAAGGCAAGTTAGTCATTACTATGATATCCCCCCACATTTCCTGTGCATAGTTGTAAGAAAATGTAGTCATATAAACAAAATGTATACTACCTGCCCACGTAGTACCCAGATATTGTTAATTCAGTGAAAAATGAGTCAGACCTCTTGTTTGACGTCAAATAAAGAAAATGACCAGGTATTTCACTGAATTTTTTTTCCAGTCATTTGTTTTGGCATAATGTATACATGACTTCATAGAATAATTAAACTTTAATTAGAGCCTAGTAAAATAGACTAGTTTGGCTGCTGCCAGATGAACAAAATTTGAAATAGTTGCTTGCAAATATATGACAAAGGTACCATCAAAGCAAAAAAGAAATTTTTACCTTGGTACAAAGTTATGTAAATTAGAAGAATGAGATTCAATTAAGAAAATAAGTTTTTATCTTAAAGAGGGGAATACTCTGTTAATTAAGCCTTATTATGAACTAGATTCTGAAGGAAAAGCAAGAGAAGCTACATTTTTTAAGGTTATTTGTTAAATTGGATAAAGCATTAGATGACATGATAAACAACTTTTTTTTTCTGATTTCCATAAATTAATCTTATAGAAATAGAAAAAAATGGAAAAATATTTTTAGATAGATTTTTAGTTTCATAAGTAGAGCACAAAACAAAAAAAATCTATAAATATACAAATATTAAGAAAAGCAAAAAAAGGTGACTTCATCTTTTTCTTTATATAAAGTCATGCTGCTTATACACACTCATGTGATTAGGCAAGAATCTCAACTTTTGAGTGCTCTAGACAACTTTCTAAGGCAATAAATGACAAAGTGCAAAACCTTCATTAATAGATGGAATTTCCTCTTGTGAAGTTCTCTTTATATCTATGGAGTATTAAAAATTGCATTGTAGTTGAAATCTAAGATTGCTCCAGCATAGAGAATTTGAGATTTGGAATAGAGTGGTTGGTTAATTGGTAGAAGATGGAGGTGGAGGTAGGTAGCCAACATGGATTAATATCTGCCTTGGGCTGATGGAAAAGATGCCTTAGAGTTAAAGGAAATTATATATATATCATTGACTTTCAGCATTCAAAGTAAACATAAATAAAACTTTTCTAAATTTTATCATTTAAAAAAAATTAGTTGCTAGTATGATAGCCATATTATTTTCTATAATTTCTCATTGAAAGAATGCTTTGTTATGGGTTAAATATAGACTTTTGTGGCTACTATAGAAACTTAACCATCATTTATAGTATCGCTTTTATGGGAAAATTGTTTCCAAATTCCAAATGATGTTATTTATACTAAAATTTGATTGCAAAAATTTGCTTTTGTTGTTGATCAGCTATTATTATTTCCATATTAACTAATGATAATAAATTCATATAAAATTATGTGTCCAGCAGGAGTTTCTAATTTTTTTTACTAGAAATACGTTAATGATGATCATGTCCTTGATATTATCTCCTTCCCCACAATTAGAAATATTTTTAGTTACGGGGAATGAGTAACAATGTTAAGAATTGTCATTACCTCTATATTAGACTAGACTGAAATTAATTCTTTGGAAACTACTATCTGAAACATTCTTTAGATAAAACATTAGAAAGGGTGTCTGATATTCAATAACATTTGAATATTTAGTGCAAAATGATTATAAAAGTCAGTTTAGTGTTATTGAAAACCAGATTAAAATAAATAGAAAATAACTGGTTGAATAAATGCAACATTCTTCCCTACATGTATTTAGTATTCCCTTTGCCAAAAAAAAAAAAAAAAAAAAGTGGTTTATTTAGTGGCGAATAACTTTATGTAACAAATCTGTGATTCAAATAATAGTTAATTTATTTTAACAAATGGTAAGAAAAATGCATATAATCTCTATTTACAACCTACCTTGTAGAATTGTTCAAAAAGCACTTTGTAAACTGCTAAAAATCTGAGCTTTTAAAATCTAGATTATTTTGGGTATTAAAATAGTAGGAAGTCAGTGCTTTGTAATGTACAGAGCCACTCATATAGGTCTGGCACCTCCTTTTACACTGATGCACACTTCTCGAACCTGGGCAGTGGAGTACTGCCATTGTGTTCCTTCTTAACCCCATTGCTGGTGTCAGCAGACCTTTCTGTCTCCTTGTGCTGAGTTGGGCCTGATAAGCATTCACTTGAATATTTTCTGGATTTTCCCAATAGGATTTGAGCTAGTGAATTTTTTAGGTCTATATGAAAAGTTTTTGTGGATGGGAGTCTGCCGACTACTTTGCTTACCGCTGCTCCATCTTCCTGATCTCTTGTATTTTAAAAGGGTATTTTTAAAGAGGGAAAAAGTCTAAAATACAAAGATTGTTAATTTATTGTGGTTGAATTTCAGATATGATGGGCTAGGTTGACCTCTACAATACAAAGTATCACTTAAATTATACCACAGTTAGTTGCCTACTCATAAGGCTCAATCCCAATTCTAGTATGTTACCTTTTTTGCGTGTTTTATATATTTTACTTAAAGATAAAAATTTTACATCCTTTAGTAACCGTCTAGTGTAATTGTCACATCATTTTTCCTCTTATATTCTAGATTATTTATAGGCATTTATAAATTAATAATAATAATGAGTAGGGTATCTTGATATTTTTGATTAAAAGAAATGACAAGAGAAATGAATAGACATCAAATTCTCAAGTACCTAGATTCAAAGTGGAGAAGTTTAAAGTAAGATCCATTTAAAAAAATATTTTGTTTCTCTCAGTTACATGTAAAACAATTTTTAGCATTTGTATTTTAAACTTTGAATTCCAAATTCTCTCGCTTTTCCTCCACCCCATTGAGAAGGCACATGTGAAGTTATGCAAAATATTTCCATGAACGTCATGTTGTGAAAGAAAACATAGATTTTCCCCTACACTCCTAACCCTCCCATAAAAGTATGCTTCAGTCTGTATTTTGACACAATCAGTTCTTTCTCTTGAGTATGGATAGGATTTTTCATCATAAGTCCTTTCATCATAAGCCTAATGAATATAGGGGTAAAGTAGAATGTGACTTGATTGTACTTAATGACTTGCATGCAGAGATAATTAGTAGAGTTGGATCTTTTGTGTACCTTAAGCTTGTTCCCTATACTTTTTTTTATTTTTTGGCTGAGGCAATTGGAGTTAAATGACTTGCCCATGGTCATACAGCTAGGAAGTGTTAAGTGTCTGAGGCCAGATTTGATCTCGGGTCCTTCTGACTTCAGGCTGGTGCTCTATATTGTGCCACCTAGCTCCCCCTTCCCTATACTTTTTAATTGAAGCCATGTATAGTCATTGAAATACTTAGATATCTGTAGGTTTTCTTTTAAGGTAAATTGTAACCTCAGAAGACCACAGCTGTTGGAAAGGATTTGGGAGCGAATAATTGGGGACAATTAACTGTGTTTCAGAAGTTCTATCATACAAATAGATGTGTATAGGAAAAACCAAACATTGGCATGAAAGATCAAGATAGGATCTTCTTAGGGGTGGGGTGGGGTGGGGTGGAGGATCTGAAAATCAATTATCATGGCATTTAAGTTGAGCCTTAAAGAATAGAATTAAAAATATCTAAATGTGATGTGTTCTGTTCTTAGTGGCAAAAAACAGTTAAGTACTTCTTGTTCTTTCTAGAAGTAACAGAACTAGTACAACAACAGCAAGAACTAGTTTCTTGCTGCAGGAGCCTGTGTGTGACATCCCTGCTATTATAGGTGCTGCAAATTAGGGGAAGAGATCTCTCACATTTCCTTTCAGTTAGATCTTATTTTAGAGCTGTGACTTATGTTCTGGAATAGCCTATATTTTGATCAGTGTTGTAATTCCATTTTATTTATAGTTATCATTCATTTTCAAAAAAAATCTGTTATTTTAATTTATTTTGAATTCATTTAAGTTACAAATTTTGTGAAATTTCTATTATTTATTTATAGTATATTAAAACTGGGAGAGACCTTAGAGATCATGTAGTCTAATCCCCTTATAGATGAAGAAGAAACTAATGACATTTGGCTTTTTTTTTTTTCCAGTTATTTTCTATTTGAGGGAGATAAACACTAGATAATCTAGATAGTTGGTTTAATTTGGAAGAAAAATTTTGGTTTCCATTTGACTTTTTAATTTGGAATTTTAATTTACTGCTTTAAAAGGAGATAATTTTTGCTAAAACAATTTTTTTTTAATCATAGAAAAACTCATTTGGTTGACTCTTATCATAGGAAAAGAAATACATGAAAGAGTACTTTCAGTACTATACATCTCCATGATAACCACTGTATAATTGAAAAAGTAAACAGCTTTCAAATACTGCTGTAATAAGAGAAATCCATCTTTAAGAGGCAGAATATAAATGAGTCAGAAAGGCTATTTGTCATTAAATTTTCATTAATAAGTTTATTAGACAATGTTATGAAAGATAAAACATGAACTCCTAAGAAAATTATTGGCCATAAACTTGGAAACACCTAAATAAGGTCACTTGAGATTTGAAAATATTTAATAGAAGGAAATGAAATGCTGGACCTTTATAATCTTTATTGTTTTCCTGTAAATTTAACTGGATGATAGTTTTAAATTTTATTTTCATAATTTGCAATTTGTAGCTAATTGAACGAAGAATATGTATTGCAGACTGTGGAAGGGGAGTCTTTTTGTTTAGCTATCCTTGACAATATTAGAATCATCAGTAGAGATAATAATGTTCCTTTTCCAACTTGATTTCCATAAAAATAGTTGGTTATGTGACTGAATGAAATAGCAGCTTTTTAAAATTTTTATTTCATTTAAAAACAGTTGGATTTCCTCAGTTAACCTGCCCCTAAAAAAAGAGCACCATCCTTTTGACAGAGAACTTGATCTGAAAATGTGATTGTGTAATCAAACCTCAGGCAAACTCAAACTTACTGAGGAGCAAATGAGAACCACTGAGAGAGGGACATAGGCTTCTTCTATGCCCTTCATCTCTTTTCTCTGTTGGCTAGGTAGATAAAGTTATTACTCTGTCTCTGTAGCAGAATTCTCTCTCTCTCTTTTTTTTTTTCACCATTTTTTTTTTTTAAAATTTAATAGCCTTTTATTTACAGGATAAAGTTACATGGGTAACTTAACAGCATTAACAATTGCCAAACCTCTTGTTCCAATTTTTCACCTCTTACCCCCCCCCTCCCCTAGATGGCAGGATGACCAGTAGATGTTAAATATATTAAAATATAAATTAGATACACAATAAGTATACCTGACCAAAACGTTATTTTGCTGTACAAAAAGAATCAGACTCTGAAATATTGTACAATTAGCTTGTGAAGGAAATCAAAAATGCAGGTGTGCATAAATATAGGGATTGGGAATTCAATGTAATGGTTTTTAGTCATCTCCCAGAGTTCTTTTTCTGGGCATAGCTGGTTCAGTTCATTACTGCTCCATTGGAAATGATTTGGTTGATCTCGTTGCAGCAGAATTCTCAAACACACTTCTACTGTGTATTTCCTCATGATCTTTTTTTTAATTAATTTTTTTTTCAGCCAATAAAAATCTACCCTCTTTTTCTTTCTTCCTCTCCCCACTTGAGAAAGAAACAAAAACAAAACCTTTTATAAACATGTACAGTCAAGCAAAACAAATTCCTATATTAACCACAATAAAAAAAAAATTCCTTGATTTGTACTCTTGAGTCATGTCTCTATTAAGAGATAGTTTTCATGTGAGTCCTCTTCAGTCACAGTTAATCATTTCATTGATGAAAGTTCCTAAGTTTTTCAGAATTGTTTTACAATATTGTTATCATTTTGTAAACTGTTCTCCTGATTCTGCTCATCTCACGTCATATCAATTCATATAAGTTTTGCTAGGTTTTTCTGAAACTATCCCTTTCATCATTTCTTTAGTATGATAATACTTTATCACATTTACATACCATAACTAGTTGTGTTATCCCCTAATTGGTGGCACCCCTTTCAATTTACAATTTTTTTGCTACTACCAAAACAGCTGCTGTATATACTTTTGCATTCCTTTTTTAGAACTTTTTTCCCCTAAGGATTAAACTCTCTTTTAATTTGTCTTTTTATTTCTTTTTTCTCCCTTCTCTTCCTCCTCTTTTCCCTCTTGAGTGAAATGTATTTCTGAACCTGATAGAAATGGATGAGTATGCATATTTTTTCTCCTTCAACCAGTCATATGTACTTGGGACTTACTGTTAGGTTGGACTCTACACATTTCTAGAGCAGATTTATAGGCTGATACTGCTGCTTCTTTCTTAAGCTATTAAATATATTATTTTGGGATCTTGGTCACAGATCACTGAGGATGTGCAAACTTTCAGCGCTTCCAAAGTGGTTTGATCTAGAATAAAGACTGAAGACTGCCCTGCTGATCTGAGCTCTGCAAATTTCTATCTAGTAATGTCTATGGATGTGTGCCACAAGTCTGAAGACAATTATTCCTGGTTATCTTTTTAGTAGATTATTGCTAAACTTAGCTGCTATTAGCGTTCTAGTTGACTACCAGTTTAGTGCTACAGTAGTGTAAACTCCCCTTTGCTTTGGTTTTCGTGAGCTGATTATCCTATTGCAGAGTGTGCTGGATGCTGGAACTGAGACCATGCTCCATTCCTGGGGTTAGAACCAATATCTTGCTTTGGAAATGAGAAGCTTGAGAACTTGCTTCAGAATTTGCTCCTTGCTTTTATACACAGTTACCATGACCACTTCTCAACCTGGAATGTCACCTGTGTGGGCTAGTTCCTTCTTCAGTCTCTATGACCTTGAACTGGGTAGTTAGCAACAGAGTAGTCAGATGGTACCCATTGCTACACCCTTAACAAATTTGGCTTTTTTGTGCTGGATTGGGGACTTTTGTTGCACTGGTGCCTAGGTTCTCCTTGCCTTGAAATGCTCTGTGCAGTCATTATTGGCTAGATTCTATCCTCACTTCTCTCCATCTTATCTCCCAAAGTCAACTTTGGCTGGGAAAATGACTCACTGTTTTTTTTTTTTTTCCCTTGGATTTCCCAAAGTCAGGGTTTTTTCCAATGAGTCCTGTCTTCTCATTATGTGATCAAAGTATTTAAGTTTCAGCTTCAGTATTTGTCCTTCCAATAAGCAGTCTGAATTATTTTCTTTTAAATATTGACTGATTTGATCTCTTTGCTGTCCAAGTGACTCTCAGAGTCTTCCCCAGCACCACAACTTGAAAGTGTTGATTTTGAGATACTCAGCTTTCCTTGTAGCTCTCACAAGTATACATTGCTACTGAAAAAAATCATAGCTCTGATTATGCAGATTATTGTTGGCAAGGTGATATCTCTGCTTTTTAGTGTGCTGTCCAGATTTTCATAGTTTTCATTCCAAGGGGTATCTTTTAATTTCCTGGCTACAGTTGCCATTTGTAGTGATCTTTGAATCCAGCAATATAAAATCTGACACGGCTTCTCTTTCTTCTTCTATTTACTGGGAAGTGATGTGATCACTTAATAAGATCATCATCTTCTTTGATGTTAAGCTTCAAGCTGGGTTTTACATTGTACTATTTTAGCCTCATCAACAGGCTTCTTTAAAAGCACAGTGCCTTCTTTGATACAGGCATGCCATTGTGGGTGATCCTGTTGCCAGTGTTTTCCTATGTCTTATAGTCAGTTCTAAAGTTTTTCAGAGAAAATGTCCTTATACTGCTTCTTTTGACCTTTTTGTGAGTTCTTACTTTGTGCAAGTTGTCCATAAAATAGTCTTTTAGGTAAATGTGTATTTGGCATTTGTCCTTTGGTCAGCCCATCAAAGGTTAGAATGCTTGGCAGTTGAGTTCAAAAAATGTCCTCAGATTCTTGTACTTTTTCTTTTCAAGTAATCTTAAGAATCTTTCTAAGGCAATTCAAATGGAAGTGATTCAGTTTTCTGGCATGTCAGTGATAAACTGTTGGGGTTTCATAAGCATACAACAGTGAAATCAGCACAACGGTTCTGTAGGCCTTCAGTTTTGGTTTGCAGCCTAATATCTCTTCTCTTCCATACATTTTCTTTTGGAGTCTCCCAAACACAGAACTATTTCTGATATGTGTGTGACAACTTCATCATCTGTGTGAACATCCCTGGAAAATATATTGCCAAGGTAAGTGAACTTATCTATAGCATTCAAAATTTCTTCATTTGCTATAACCAATGGTTCTATACATGGATGATATGGTACTGGCTGGTAGAGTGACTCTTTTTTTAATGTTGTCAGGTTAAAATTAGCATAAGTAGCAGAGAACTGATCAATGTTATATTATGTCTCAGCCTCTTGACTACGTTGGAAGACAATCATCTGTGAACAAATTGTCATGTACCAGCTCTACCTCCACTTTAGTCTTGACTTTTGTAGCCTTTTCAAATTAAATTCAAATTAAATAGTTTCAATGAACTTGATGCTACCAGCAAGGTGATAATATATAGCTTTGTCATACTCCTTTTCCAGTCATAAACCAATCAGTTGTTACTTTCTAACTGTTGGGTTTTGGTCTGCATATTGATCCTCAGGAGAAAAATACTCCCATATTTGAGGACTTGTCACATTTTGTTGTATTCCACACAAAGATTTTATTGTAGTCAATGAAGCAGAAGTACATATTTTTCTGGAATTCCTTTGCTTTTCCCACATTCCAGTGAATGTTGGCAATTTGGTTTCTAGTTTTACTTCCTTTTTGAAAACCAGCCTGCTCTTTTGGCAATTCTCAGTTCACATATTGCTAAAGCCTAGTTTATAGATTCTTAAACATAATCTATTGATATGTGAACTGAGCTCAAATGTTCAGTAATTTGTACATTCCTCGGTATTGCCTATCTTTCGGATTAAGATGTAAACCGATTTTTTTCCAATCAAGTAGCCACTGTTGAGTTTTCAAATTTGTTGGCATATTGAGTTTACCACTTACACAGTATCGTCGTTTAGGACTTTAAATAGCTCAGCTAGAGTTCTGTCATCTCTGCTAGTCTTATTATTAGCAGGGCTTCTTAAGGCCTACTTGATTTCATTTTTCAGGTTGTCTGGCTCTAGTAGATGATTGTGGTTATTGATAAATATATTCTTGCTAACTCTTATTAATCTCTTCTATTTAAGTTTCTATGATTTTTGTCTTTTATCATGCACATTTTTCATGACATATTCATTTGATAACTCTAATTTTCTTGAAAAGACCTTTTGTCTTTTCTATTCTATTGTTTTCTTCTATTTCTTTGTATGGTTCATCTGGGAAAACCTTTTATATCCTTGTTTTTTCCTGGAATTTTGAATTTAGTTGGGTATATTATTCCCTTTTTCTTTTCCCTTTTGCTTTTCTTAATTACTTAGCTATTTGTAAAGCCATTTTGCTTTCCTACTCTTTTTCTTTAGAAAGCTTTTTGTTGTTACTTTCTATACAATATTGCAAACATGTGTTCATAGTTCTTCAGGCACTCTACTTACTCTAATCACTTAAATCTATTTATCACTTGTACTTTATATTCATAAGGTTTATGTGAAATTTTGTTGTACTTGTATTGCCTTTTGAAATTCGGTTTAGCCAGTAGATTGCTAGTGCTAATTGCCTTATTTCAATTTTGACAGGAAATTATGTTCTTGTAGCAGTTCTCAGCAGATTTTAGTAGAAAGTGAACCTAATAGTATGAGCAATTTATTTTCATTTTATTTTCTCACTGGCTTTTTCTTAATGTTGGGAATCATGAGAATATTCCATTCTTTCAGGATGGTGTCATTTATCTGTCTTTGAAAGTGATGATATTATAGGAGAGTTTTCTTTTTAAAAAATTTTAATAGTATTTTATTTTCTCGAAAAGATAGTTTTCAGCATTCATCTTTGCAATAACTTGTGTTCCAAATTTTTCTCCTCTCCTCTCCTTCCCTCCAACAACAGATATAGATTAAACATGTTCAATTCTTCTAAATATATTTCCATATTCATCCTGCTGAATGAAATGAGGTGAGATCTCTTAGGACAGTTGTGAAAATCGAGTAAGACTTCATTTATTTCAGAGTTGGAGTAGGCCTGAAGGTCCTTGAGCGTTGACTTAAGGGCACACTTAAGTCCCCTTCCTGCTATCCTCCCATGACATCATTTTCTCCTTACTTCAGTCAAATATGGGCAACTATGTATGTACTATGTACTGGCCAAGTTCAATTTCTTGGGTAGTTCTCCAGTTTAGAATGTAAGACCCTTAGCCAATGAAGGTGATGGTCAGTGGTGGGAGGGGTATTTGCATTAGGGACTATTTAAGTGTCAAACCAATTCTAAAAGGTGCCTCCTCCCTTGCTGCTTGATGGGTGGGATGTCTGATTCTTGCGAGAATGTACAGTAAACTTTTGATTTGCTCCTAGAGATCTCTTCAGCTTTTTAAAAAAATAGTGACCCCTCACCATTTCTGAGCATCACACTGCTGTGCAAAAAAAAAAAAAAAAAAAATCAAAATTTGTTTAGGGAGTTCTGGATACCTTCTTTTGATTACAGTATGTCCTTTGGTGGCATTTAAAAAGTATTGAAGCAGGGAGGAATTACTAGATGACAGAATCAAGGTTTAGAAAGATCTAATTAGTCCGGGATGATCTGCAACAAACAAGGTGAAATAGGTACTTTTTTCCCCTCTGAATTCAATATCTTACTGGAGCAAAGTACATACAATTGTTGCTTCCTGAAATTCTCTCTTCTCATTTATATTTCCTGGATTCCCTGGCTTCTTTTAAGTCTTAGCTAAAATCCTTATCTTTAAAAGCAAGTAGTCTTTCCTCCTTTAGTTAGTGCTTTGCCTTTGAATTTACCTTCTATTTACTTTGTATTTAATTTGTTTGTACATAGTACATGCTGTCATTTTAAAAATGTGTATTTGAATGATTGTTATGTAGAAGAGGGAGTCCCCTTCCTTTGAGTATCTCCAAAGGCATAACTAAAACTAGTTTTGATTCCTTCTTTCACTTCCGTTGTTACCTTAGAAAAAGCATTCAACCTCTCCTAGCCTCAGTTTCATCTTTGAAAGGAGGATGATTTTGTTGATCAAATGAGATGTGGAAAAATGCTTTGCAGTCTTTAAAGCATCTTATAAATGCTAGCAGTGAGGATGATATCGATTCTAGCCATATTATCCCCAGATCCTCTTCAGAGGCTTCCTTTTGCCTCTAGGATAAAATCCTCTGTTTGGTATTTAATCTCTTTTATAACCCTTCTTTCCAGAATGTTTTCCTATTGCTCATCTTACCTTCCTGCCAAAATGTCTTCCTTACTAGTTCCCACCTCTGTGCCTTTGTGCCAACTGTTTCTCAGGCCTGGAAGATACTCTTTTCTCTCTGTAGTTTCGAGTCCCTAACTTCCTTCAAGCCTTGGCTGAAATGTCAGTTGCTACATCCTGAAGGCCTTTCCTGCTATTCTGAGGTATTAGTGATCTCTTTTTATTGAACTTATTTTGATTATATTTATATTTATCTGTATATTGTTTTCCCTTAGTAAACTAAAATTCTTATGAACAGTAACTGTTTTCTTTTTGTTCTTGTATCTCCAGAGTTTAGCACCTCGTATGCACTAAATATAAATGTTTGTTCAATTGAATTGAATTGAATTTCATTGCACTAAGGAGAATTTATGAACAGTTTTATCAGCCTAGTAAAGTAATTAGTGTCTTGTTCCTGCATGCATTTGGGCTTCCTGAGTACTTCTGTAATGAAGGGCTTTTTAAATGGAGCTACTCCTTGAGAAGTGAGAGAGAAAACCCCTAAAGGACCCACTGGAACTGGGTCCTCTAGGATAGTTCCTAGAGAGAATCATTCTAACTTAAAGATTCTGTGGCTCCTGTAGAGATGGTTGGAACAGAGAGGAGTCTTTCCCGGGAGCATATGGGGATGTTATTTGGGGATTTGATCAATCTAAACCTGCCTAGCAGTTCTGAGAAAATAGTGGTTCCTTTAATAAGTGCTTATTGATTGAAATTGCCGGAAAAACCTAACCAAAGTGTTTCAGACTTCTTACCTTGAAAACAGTCCTATGTTTTCCTTTTTTACAGTAGTCTTAGGTTTCTTAACTCCTACATTTTAATATAAAATTTGGTCGAACGGTAGAAAGAGAGAGTTGCAAGGTTCTTTGCCTGTTTTTACCTATATCACCTCTCTTCTGTGCTCTTTATTTTCTCATTTCCAGAATAATCTTATCCATTCATATTTCTTAATTCTTATTTAATAGTATCAGTGAACTTTGAGGGACCTAGTGAAATTATAATGTTATTTTAATAACCACAGGTACTGGGAGGCAATTCACAAATGGGATGAAGCACTTCAGTTAACTCCAGATGATGCTACCCTGTATGAGATGAAATCACAGGTAATACTTGTACTCTTAGAATTTTAAAATAGTAACAAGTGAAGAAAATGGGTAGTCCTGGAAATTGGATTTGAACTTGAAAAAGTTATTTTTTGTGTGTAATATTATTATTTGAAGTGGATGGAAAACAGCCCTACTCTGAATCTCTTTTAAACTATCTTTGTCTCTTTTACAATTTCCTATATCGTCTGGCGAAGAGGTACAATTTATGTAATTTAATGATGTATTGTGCTTTAACTCTTTCACGATTCATTCTAGTTTCATCTCATTTGATTCTCCAGGTATTTCAGATATGATCTCCTTTGACAGATAAGGAACTTGAGGCACAAAGAGAATTAATATTTTATCTAAGGTAGCTTAGTTGCTAAGATTATGCATAGATAATGCTAAATAAGAGTTGGTTCTCAGTTATGTTTTTTCCAGAGAATAACATTCTCAGAGTTAACATTCTTAGGCAAACTCATTAGAGTTTTTTCTTGTCCCTTTCAACCCATCTTATACTCCTATCTTCTCCAAAAAGGATAATTATTGAGAAAACTTTGTTTTTTCTCCCTCAAGAAATAAAGAACTTCAGAGAGTTAAGTTACTTGAAGTCATGCAGTCAGTGTTGCTGTTATTGTCATGTCAGCAACATGATATTTGAGATATTATTATTGAGATATTTATTATTGATATAATACTGAGATATTTATTAGGTATTTGAGACTGACAACTTTAAATCTCTGCCTTATTGAGGCCCATTTCACATAAAAGTCAAAGACCATAGAGTGAACAATAACAACAGCAACTTGGTAGAGAAATTAAACAAAGCCTTAAAAGATCTTATGTAGTAGTTATGAAACTACCTGAATTCACTATTGTGAAACAGTTAAAAGCATACTACAGCATAGCATGATAGTTTGATAGCATGCCTTACTGTATAGGCTAGGATGACTATCTCTTGGATTGATTTATACCACTGGTCTGTAAAGTGCTTTTTTCCTCTTAAGGTCATTCATTTACTGATCTCAGAATTCATAAGAGGTGGGTTGTGGGAAGATTAAATTTTGGGGTGAAAGGCCTACACTTTGCTGATGACTTCCAAAGGAAGAAGAAATAACTGCAATTTCTTATTTGTTATTTTGGCAAGTATTTATTATATTGTTACTTTGTGCTCAGATTCTGTTGCCTTCCAATTCCTAAAAGTTGCTTTCATAGAAAACTTCTTAATCAAAAATTCTGGATTATTAATTTGTATTTTTGCTGGATTCTCAAATTTACTCTGAAGTATTGATTGGGACTCCTTAGATGGAAGTGAAAATTATTTTGAATTCCTTTATGAGACTTTTAAATATTCATCTGTAGTCTATGTGTATTTAATTTTTCATGTACACATATTTCCCAGTTTTTTTTTTTTTGATATCTCATTGAATGCATTTTAAAATCATAGGATCATATTAGCACATTATTAATCATACTGAGAATGCATGTATTCTTTGTTTTAGAAGTATAATATCAAAATTTATGATGACACCTGCTGGAATTGATTACGTTAACTCCAGTCTTTATTTGATAGGGTAAGGTAAATTAATCATATTTTCTGCCTTTTTTGTTCAAAAATAACTTGCAGAATTGTTTTTTTACTAAGCATAAACAAGAATTTCACAGGATGGGCATTATGATATGCATTATTAGAAAGAATGCCCACATCAATGAGTTTATGGATCCATTGTATAATTGAAGTATTCTCCTATTAAACTTATGTGATAAGTATTTTCGTCATGAGTCAGGTAGGTAGTGCAGTGGGTGAGAATGCTGCCTATTGAGTCAGGAAGACCTGAATTCATATCTTGCCTTATACTTAGTAGTTGAATGTCTTTTTTTGAGCCTCTGTTTCCTCTTCTGTAAAGTGGGATAATAACAGTACCTACCTCACAGGGTTGTTGTGAGGATTAGATAAGATAATATATCACAATGATTTGCAAAACTTGAAGTGCTTTATAGATGATAATGATGATGATGATGATGATGAAGAATCCCCACAGTATTTCTTTGGTGTCTCAAATTAAATTCTGATGGCAATTTTGTTCGTATTTTATCATTTTAAAAACAATTTCATTTGGAAAATAATTAAAGTACATTTCAGTTTTTCATGAATTATTTTTGGTTTTCTGGACCTTTGATTTAATTGGTAATGGAAACTTCCAGTGCTAGGACATAATGATACTTGCTTTTCAACTTCTGGTCTTTGAGAGTTAGTGACTTGAAGTACAGAGAGAAAATTTGCCAAAAGCCTGGCAACTAATGTGTATTAATAGTGAGATTTGAACCCAAGGGTTCCTGGCTCTATGTTTACTCCGTTACAGTGCTTCTGCTTATGAATAAAAGTTAAGAAATTTTTAAAATTTTAATTTAAATCAATTATCCTTAAAAACTAATTATGGCTGTATTATGAGGCAGCTAGATTTCTCTTGGTAAGAGTTATCAATGTTCTTTTTTTAAAAAATAATTTTAAACTAGGAATATTCTTTAGGAACTGGCTGTGCTACATTTGGCATATAGTTTCATTGCCCTCAAGATAGTAATTATCATTGGTTCCTGATTATCAGGTTAACTCTGAATAAAATATACTCAAAAATATTTATGAATAATTTAAAAATGATACTCATCTTTAAATATTTCACATATGTGGGAAAATCAGACAGAAGTGAAAACTTCTTGTTGTGGCTGGCTTGATGGGATCGAAATAGGAACTCAATCATTCCTAAAAGATTTGAAAGCCTCAAATAAAACAGCGAAAATAAGAAACATTTTTGTTAGGGAATAGCAGTAAAACATCATTAAAGTGAATTGTTAACACACACATGTGTGCCCGTATATATGAAGATCTGAAATGTTATAAACTTTTTTGGATAATCAGGGAAAATATAAATAAAAATTTATCTGTACATTATAGGGAACCTTATTTTATATTTCAGGTTTTGCTTTAAGTCTTCTATGTACACTAAATTGGGATTTGTGGCCATCTGTGTAAAATGAGCTCTAGAATCTGCCAGTGGCTCTGAATTATTTGAGTTTCCTAATATCTAAGGAGAATTTGAGCTTATAGACCCTAAAAATGTGCTCTGCTAGATTTCTTGACCTTGTGTGGGACATTGTAGAACTTCTTAATTTTGCTGGCTTAGTGGAATTGAAATAGGGATTCATTAATTCCTTTAAAAAAAGCACTCTAGGGAATTTTAATATTTACTTTATTTCCCCCTCCTCCTCTTCCCAAAAGAGAAGAGACTTCATATGTTAGAATAGGAAAGTTGCTGATCCACAACTGTGACTCAAAGGAAGTGTTTTAGCTTAGGTAACTCTTAGCACTAGCAACACTATTTTGGAAATATGGTTATGGAAATCACATTACATTTTATCTTTTATGGTTATAAGGATTTTTAATTAGAAGAAGAAAGGTGTGATATGTGTTAAATGTTTATTTAAGTAAAAGATTTCTAGTTACTAGGGGTGGAGATGTGGGTGTCTCCTAATTTGAAACATAAAATGAGAGAGGAGGGGAACAAAAGTTAAAATGACACCATTCAGACAGAGAAAAGTGAAAAAGGTGCTTTGGTTTTTGTTACTTTTTTTTTTAGGGGACAAAATAATTGTTAATTTTTGACACCAATTGATTGGTTGGTTCTTTTTTCTTCTTTTCTCTTTTCTTTTGTTGTAGGTTCTGATGTCTCTTCATGAAATGTTCCCTGCAGTTCATGCAGCAGAAATGGCTGTTCAGAGAAATCCACATTCATGGGAAGCTTGGCAAACTCTAGGACGTGCCCAGCTTGGATTAGGGGAGATTGTCTTGGTAAGAAAACATTATCCAAATTCTGAAGACTTGTATTTATTGAAGTTAAATTGGTTGGATAGGTCTGAAGATACAAGCCCATTAATTTATGTAACTCATATGAATTGTTCACAGGATCATATTTCTTCTCTAAGTTCTGGTAGCTTCTTCCATGCTGAAAAAACTCCAGGTACATTTTTGGAAACAGACTCTTCTCTGAGGACCAGTGTATTAAGTTTGGAGACTCTTATCACTAATAAGCTAGCCACCTAGAATCTTTGGCCTGGATAATCAGTGAAAAATACAACAAGGTTACCCTAAATTAACTTTTGTAGGAACAATCATAGAGTGATAGAGAAGCAATTTTGTGGTGTTGGAACTTTAAATTTCATAATTTTGGTCCACTGACTGAAGGAATTTCAATTCCTTCATATTGGAATTGTCATATCAGCCTTGGCATTTTATGTATAAAAAAGAGGCTTTATCTTAATGCAAGTATAGCTCAAGTACCTTCCTGGAGAGAGAAATAAAGGAGTTAGAGGAAAAGTTGTTGTTGTTGTTGAATACAATTTTAATGCTGTCTTTTCTTTCTTTCTTTCTTTCTTTCTTTCTTTCTTTCTTTCTTTCTTTCTTCCTTTCTTCCTTTCTTCCTTTCTTCCTTTCTTCCTTTCTTCCTTTCTTCCTTTCTTCCTTTCTTCCTTTCTTCCTTTCTTCCTTTCTTCCTTTCTTCCTTTCTTCCTTTCTTCCTTTCTTCCTTTCTTCCTTTCTTCCTTTCTTCCTTTCTTCCTTTCTTCCTTTCTTCCTTTCTTCCTTTCTTCCTTTCTTCCTTTCTTCCTTTCTTCCTTTCTTCCTTTCTTCCTTTCTTCCTTTCTTCCTTTCTTCCTTTCTTCCTTTCTTCCTTTCTTCCTTTCTTCCTTTCTTCCTTTCTTCCTTTCTTCCTTTCTTCCTTTCTTCCTTTCTTCCTTTCTTCCTTTCTTCCTTTCTTCCTTTCTTCCTTTTCCTTTCTTCCTTTCTTCCTTTCTTCCTTTCTTCCTTTCTTCCTTTCTTCCTTTCTTCCTTTCTTCCTTTCTTCCTTTCTTCCTTTCTTCCTTTCTTCCTTCCTTTCCCCTTCCTTTCCCCTTCCTTTCCCCTTCCTTTCTTTCTTCCTTTCTTTCTTCCTTTCTTTCTTCCTTTCTTGTTAAGTGACTTGCCCAGGGTCACACAGCTAGGAAGTGTTAAGTGTCTGAGACCAAATTTGAACTCGAGTCCTCCTAACTTCAAGGGCTGGTGCTCTGTTCACTGTATCACCTAGCTGCCCCTAGTGCCATCTTTTCTATGTTTTGATGTTGATATCAAAATAACAGTTAACATTGTCATTACATTGCCAAATTTCTCTTAGTATTACTTTCTTCGTTTCTTCCAAAGAGCCATAACATATAATAATAATTTGTTGAAGAAAAAAAGAGGAAGAGGAAAATAGCAAGACTGATCAATATATAAAAAGCTCTGCAGTAAAGTAGAACATGGGGAGATGTCTTCTGTTTTACAAAGACTGCTTATTTTTTGTAGTTTTGCCCTAATCATTTTTGATTGTGTTGTGGTTCTTTCTATTTATATTATGATAGTTATTGTGTTTTTTGTTTACTTGGGTCCCATTCATATAAGCCTATGCTTTTTTCATCATATTTGGAGTAATTAATATTACCATTTATCCAAAGACAATAGGAAACATTACCTCATGGGACACTGGCTGTTATGTATTGTAGTGCTTAAACTGAGTGTTAAGAACAACAACCGAAAAAACCACTGTGAAAATAATTGTATTTATGAAACTATATTTTTTGCAAAAGGATGAAAAATTAGAGGAACTTCTGGAGAATTTGATAAGATTCTCCAAATCAAATCAACATTTACTTTGATACTTATTAATCTGAATCAAAGGTGAGTCATACACACACAAAAAATGTCACAGTGAAAAATAAATTGGGAAATAATAGTTCAAGAATAATGAATGAAAAAGACCCAAAACTTGAAGAATATATAGAGGTGTCATGCCTATCATAAATGTTATTTGAGAAAAATAAACGTTAGACTCTGGACATGACAAGCCCCAAATAACATCACATAAAATGAAGTTAATTGTACCTTAATGACACTCTTCCCCCAAGCAATTAACCTCTCTAGTTCCTTCCATTCACCACTTTCTGGATCTTTCCACATCACCTGTCAATTATCTAAAGATAGTGGAGCTGTTTGCACTGGACACTGCCCTTCTAGTTAGGTTGTGAAACCTGTGTGCTGGAGCCAGTGCATCTCCATCAAAAATCAAAAAATGAATAAGCTTAAAAGTTCTCTAGGGTTACCTGTGACTCCCCCTTTCTTTTGTTTTTGGAGGAGCATCTTGATGTCTCTGTTTCTCTTCTCTACTATTGCCTGTCCTTGAGAATTAAAAAATGTGCCAGTGGTGTGCAAAATCTGATACTGTGCACAAAAGTGTGCAAAATGTTTAGAAATATATGTAGGTCCATTATCTGTTTTTATTGCTTATGGCACACCCATAATTACAAAAGCTTGTATGAGGAATTCAGTGACTACTTGCTCTGTCTCTTTTGCTGCTGGTATTGCAAAAGTAAATCCTGAAAAGATGTTTACTACAACATTGATAAAAGACAGACAACCAAAAGATTTATAATGGGTCACATCCATTTGCCAAATTTCATTGGGTCTCTAAACCATAAGGGTTCTTCCATAGAGGGAGCATAAGAGCGTGGAAAGTAAAGCAAGCTGTGCAGGCTTTTACTATGCTCTTAGCTTCCTCTTTTGTTATCCCAAGTGGCAAACATAAAGCTCAAGCAGCCTGATGATATTTAGAATGAGATTCTTGGGCTTCCTGAAATAAAGGAGTATTGGCCAACATGGTTAAAAGGCTATCTGCCTTTGAATTTCCATCAAAAATAGGACCTGGAAGTCCACTATGAGAGTGGACATGCAAGATATAAATCTTAATGATATTCATAATGTTGCAACCCTACATTCAGTTATGAGACCACATATAACCACAGTTCAAAAAGCTGGGGTCTAGACTGATATGCTGCTAAGTGGATGATAAAGAGAGCTTATCCATCATATTTATTTTTTAGATGAGATACTTCATATCAGGTGGTCTTACCTTGTTTTGTGTCATGAATACCTTTGATTGTGAGATCTGCAATAATTTTAAATAAATTAAAATAAATAATTTTAATAATAACTAAAAATTTAAAAATAATAGTTTTTAAAAAATGACTCCAAACAAATACTATCTGTTTAATACCAATATTTTTCTGTTTTTTTTTTTCATGGAACTATAATCTCTATAAAGAATTGAAATTGAGGATAGCCGTGAGCAAACTGAAGTAAATTTTATATGGGGAATTAAAAAAAAGCAGTGTGAAGAATGCCATCAAAGAAATATTTGATTGAAAAAGATGGTCTCATTAAGTGATGAAAGTTAGAGACAGTCAGTGTGGATAGGCTGTTCATTGATGTACTGATGATGTCCAGAGAGATGAGTGAGGAAACAAAAACCCAAAATTTAATAGAATAAAAAGCTTCAAGTTGCATGTTAGATAGTATCAAAAAATATCTAGTATGCTGGATGGATCTTTTGTAGTGAACAGATAGTATCACAAATTATCTAGTATGCTGGATGGATCCTTTGTGGTGAACATATAGTATCAAAAAATATTTAGTAGGGGCAGCTAAGTGGAGCAGTGGTAAACTCAGAGGAGTTGATGAGATTAGTAAGGGAAAAGATTTAGATTGAGAATAGAAGATGACTGAGGATTGAGCACCTGAAAGTGGTGTTGCTCATACTTAGGTATCAGGGAATGTGTATGATGACCTAGTATAGAGTGGGATTAGTAAGAAATGAGAACAAAAGGAGGAGGATGTATGCAGGGGAAAGTTATCAGCAGTAGTTCAAAACAAAACAAAACCCAAAACACCTCAAGTAAGATGAGGACTGAGAAGAGGCTTAAGAAATTGATTATAATCTTTGTAAAAGTACTTTTAGTTGAATGTTTGGATCAGAAACTAGATTGCAAGTGGTTTAGGGGTGGATGGCAGAAGGAGAGGCAAATAAGTGTAAGTAGCTTTTTCTAGGAATTTGTGAATGATAGTTGAGGGTCAAATGAATTTTTTTTTTTAAAGGAATGGAAGTGTTAGTAATGTTTGTAGTTAGTGGATGAGGAACTAGTAAAATTAGGAAAAGGAAAGATGAAATGGAAGGGGAATTATCAAAGGAGCAAGTGCTGTTGGAAAATGGGAGGATATGTGATCAAGGACCCCCCAAAAAATAGAGTTGATCTTGACAAGAAGGGCTGTTCCTTCTGAGGCCAGATCAAAAGGGGAAATGGTAAAGACAAATTTAAAAGTCTGGAGCAGAGAAAATTAAAGAGTGAATTTTTTTTTAAACTTCAATTTAGTTTTTTCCCCTCAATTACATGTAAAGAAAAACTTTTAAAAAGTAGGGGCACCTACATAGCACAGTGGATAGAGCACCAGTCCTGAAGTCAGGGGGACCTGAATTCAAATATGATGTCCAACACTTAATAATTCCTAGCTGTGTGACCCTGGGCAAGTTGCTTTATCCCAATTGCCTCAGGAAAAAAAAAAAGTATGCTTCAAACTGCATTCAGACTCCATCAGATCTTTCTTTAGACCTGGATACCATTTTTCATCATGAGTCCTTTGAAATTCTCTTGAGTCATTTTATTGGTGAGAATAGATAAGTCATTCACTGTCAGTGCCAAGTCACTGTCAGTCATTCTACAATATTGCTGTTACTGTGTACATTGTTCTTTTAGTTCTGCTCATTTCACTTTGTATCATTTCATGAAAGGGTTCATTTTGGATGGTCTGCTTTCCCAAGAAAAACAAGGAGGCAAGGTCCTCTGCTGTTTGAAAGGTGAAAGTAGTATGGGAGGCTGGAGAGAAGAAGGTTTGAAACAGTCACTGTGGGAATGTGATAGAGGCCAGTTGAGGAAGAATAAAAGGATTATTGTACAAAGTGAGGGCTATGCAGAGCACTGTTGTGTGACTTAATAGAATCAATAGATGAGGAGAAGGGAAGGTGAAGAGAGGGAGTTACCGTTAGGCAAAGCTTGTTAAGAAACAATTACTAAGGATTTAAGAATAGACAATAACATAGTTGGATTGGTCAAAGCAGTGAAAGGAGGAAAGGTAAAGTCAGGGTGGGGGTATACCACAGGTTCTGATGAGTGTGAAGTTACAGTGAAATACAAAGATTAGATTTAGGTGAACTGAGAAAGAGAGGTAAAAAAAGCTAGGGTTTAAATTCATGAAGCCCAGCAAAATTGGCACTTATGTTGGATTGTAGAACCCTTCAAGGACCTTTTGTGTTAAACCTTAATATGCTTCTAAAAAATGTAAAAATTAGTTTATTAGTGAAATTATAAGTATGGCAAAACTTGTTTAGCCAATGATGTGTCTTCAGAAGCCTTAAAAATAAGCATCTTCAGACTGAAGAAAAAATAATTTCTGTGAAAATAATAGCTAGTATTTATATAGACCTACTATATACAAGGAAATGTGCTAAACTGTTTTCAGATATCTCATTTGATCTTTACAATAACTCTGGGAGGCAGGCAGGTGCGATTATTATCACCGCTTTACAGTTGAGGAAATGCTTACAAACAGGTAAAGTGACTGATCCCAAGGTCATACAGCTGTGAACGTTATTGTAATGGGTTCATATAACAAATTCTATCACATAACTTTCCACAAATAAAAAGATTTTTAGCATTATGAAAAAATACTAAATTATAGATTAATGGCTGCCTCTGGAAATTCTTTCTAGGTCTCAACTAAGCTAAAAAGAAAGCACACTAAAAAAATTTTATAGTTACATTTATTGAATAATTGTTCAGGAATAAAAATTGAAATATAAGTAGATGTTACTAGTTTTATAGGGGAAAAATTCTTGACTGCAAGATAAATTTGCTATTTTGATAAGGGAACCATTTTCTCTAAATCTTTTTCTTAAACTATAATAATCTTTCCTGAAAATGTCAGTGGTTTTTTTTTCCTATCAAATTCTGTCTACTAACCTTAATTACATCTAAAAGATACTAAGCTAGTCCAATTGCATAATTTACTTTCTTTTTTAATAGTTTGATTATAAATCTTTATTATAATTTCATGGTTAAGAGAGCCCCCAAAATGCTATAATTTGGAAAGAAATACTGTTTTTTACATACTCAGATGAGTTATAATAGAGTTGGACATTGATAGTCTTTGTAATATGTGCAGCACATGATAGTACATTGCAGAATATTCAGCTGTCAGAAGTTTTGGTAGTACAAATCATTGAATGAAGATATGTTATCCGTAAGGTAAACACACTTAAATCTGTGCTCACAGTTATCTGTATAGCACTTACTCAAAATCATATTCATTTTTCTTATAGCAGATATTTGAATTTATCAAGTTATTTTGAACTATAACTTTGCCTCACACAAAACTGTGATTAAACTCAGTTTTCCCTCCCTTTGTGAGTCAAAATTTTTTTTTTTTAAAGAAATTCTTGTTTTCACTAAATTTTTTGAAAATACTTAAATATGTCGAAAGAATAAAAAAAAAAGGAAGGGAATCACAAGTTCAGAGTGTTTCTGTTGGGTATTGGTTTTGATTTTTAAAAAATTTTCTCCTGATTTATCCTGCTTTTCTAATTTTCTTAGATCAATTAGAATGGTTTTTGTCAAACTTTCAAAGCATACTTTTTTTGTTGGCCTTCATTTTTTTTTAAAGAAGCATTCATTGAAAAGTCCTTGTGCCATCTAAATTTCTTTACATTTTTCTCAACTCATTACCTCCTATTATTCTGTACTGATAAAATGTGAATATACCAAAGGATTTTTGATATTAAAGCCATCAGTTTTTAGGTTCTGTAGGAAAATCATTTGGAAAATAAATTATACATTTTCTGTTGAGAATTCATCTTATCTTCTTCTTCTTTTTTTTTTTTTTTTTTTTTTTTTTACAAATTTAAACAGTATAATTATTAATACTGAAGTTTCCTCTTGAGCTTCAGATAGATACCTCAGGTAAGATTTCTTGGCAGAAGAGGTTGAGGCACTTTTTGCCCAGATATTCTTTACAATGTGAGAAGGGCTGATCCTTATATAAGGCAAATGATTACAGCTGCTGCACTTTTTTATTTCCTTTTTAGTGATAGTGGAGATTAGGGAAGTGAGTGAATAAAAGGAGAGTATGCATTAATAGAAGTCAGAAGAGTTGCTGGCTTTATCCTAGCTGCTCTGTTTGTCCCATCATTCGTCAATGCCTTTTCTCTATATTTCAGTGCAGAAGACTTTGATGAGAAGTATCAGTAGCAATTACCAAAGCCCTAGCCAGTCACTGGTTTACATCCTGGGAAGTGTTATCAACAAATAATATTTTTTATATAAGGCAATAAATTGTCCTCAGTAAACTCATTTAAAACAAAAATAGGAAATATGGAAAGGATATAGCTAATATTAAATAGACTGACTTGAACATCTTTAACCTCTTTTTGTGTAGGCAATTAGAAGTTTCCAAGTGGCCTTGCATATTTATCCAATGAATCCTGAAATATGGAAAGAAGATCTTTCCTGGGCAAGAACATTGCAAAAGCAACAGAAGGAAGCACAGAGGGTTAAAAGAACTGAAACACCAGCTGAAGAAATAAAATTTTCACCAAAATCGATTCCAGACTATGATTTTGAAAGTGATGAGATTGTTGCTGTTTGTGCAGCTATCGCAGAAAAGCAGAAGACGGTTTCAGCAAATAAAACAATGGTGATTGTGTCAGCATCTGGGACTGTAGAGACCATAACTGAAAAGGAAGAAGGTGCCACAGTTCCTGATGGTTCTGTTTTTATCAAAGCTCGATAAAATAATGCATGACACTTCAATCTAGCTTGTTGAGCATCACTTAAAAAGTTTTAGCAGCAGAGAAATCCATCCTTAAGAAATAGGGTGAAACCAATATTTTTGAGATGAGAGATTTGAGAACTTAAAGGTAGAATCATTGCATAATGTCTGGTCAGCATTTTGATGACTTATGAATTAGAATTGCAGCCTCAAGAAATGTGAGTAAAATGTTGTGTGATTAACACATTTTGTTTAATTTTTGTAAGTAAAAGCATCATTTTATTAATGCATAGCTTGAAAAGCAAAATCTTGTTGAAAATACTACAAGGTCCCCTTTGTCATTTGTGCATTGATTTGAAGACCTTTGTTGTGAATTGGCTTTTCAAATTGATATTTATTTTTGAAATCGGAAAAAATGGCAACCTTCCCCTCCCTCTTCAAAATATATATTGTTATTGAGATGAAAAGATTGTATCCAAGGACCTAAAAATATTTAGATATTGTAACAAAAAAGGAGCGTTAATAGTCAAATAGTATCATTAGAAATATGAAATACAGGAATTCCAGTAGGACCTTGGAAATTTCAGCAAAAAACATATGCATGTCTATAAGCAATTTCTGATACTTCTCTTAACTCTGATTCGTACTTTTGATTTTGATTTTAATATTAGAAAAGCAAAAAAATTATTGTTCTGTTAAGAAGTTTCTTCAGCATTTATCAGATGTGTCAAATTAATAAGAAAAAGCATTATTTTGACATCAAAATGTTTTTGTTGTAAGGAAAAAAAAGGATTCCCTGCCACTAATGAATCATTTTAAAAGTGTAAACTTTTAAAATTATTATAAATGTTGGTTTTTTAAAAGAGTACAACAATATGCATATCCTTTTCCATTTAAATTTTATATTTCCTTAATTGTAAAGCTCAAGTTATCTTTATAGTTATTTTAAATGTAATGTTTAAGATGGTAGATTTTTATTTTCAGCCTATGGAACTTAATAGGGGTGCCTCAATTGGATAAGAAGATGGCTTACCATTAAAAATAGATAGATTCTGTCCTTAAAAATGAGGATGAAATTCTTAGTTCTTAGGTCACTAACTTATTGTCATGTCTATAACTTCAAATTTAAAAGTTCATTCTTTATATTGCTAACCATCAGGAATTACAGAAGATATCTCTGAATGAAAACTAGAAAGTACATATAAAAATAAATATCTTTGCTAATACAAGTTGATTTTATACTCTACTAGTATAATATACCATAAAGTAGAAGTTTTATTCTCAAACTCTGAAAGATATTTTTTGTTTTTAGATTAAGTACCTTGGAACTGGAATTAGAGTAATCTGCTTCATAATGTAGATTTTTTTTTTTTTTAAATTCTCTTCTACATTGGAGGCAGATCATTTGATGTTTTTTGACAGGACCTTTGAGTGCATTAATCAGAGATGAAGAAATCAGCAGATTAACTTTGCTGTAGAAAGTATTGTACTGTGTATTTGATCAGGGAGGTGGTTCCAGTTAGAATGGTAAGTTTTAATGTAGTCTAAAACACAATACTTAGTGTTTTAAATAATAATTACAGATTGATTGGGTAAGTATAGATATGAGCAGTCTTGTAATTTAACATTGTTTTGTGTGTTGGATGTATATGTTTTTTTGCTTATTGTAAAATTCATGTATAAATAAAGTTGTTGGGCATTCTGCAATGTCAAGTTTTTAATTTTACTCGGTGTGGTAGATTTTTAAAAATAGTGCAATAAACTTGTTTCATTTATGTGCCTTCTTTCTTAGGAGATAATTTAAATTCTTTTGTAGATGTTTAAGCCCTATATATACATTTTTTTTCTGGTTTTGGAAAGTGATGTAAAGACAAAAGGTAAACAGTTAAATTGCTTTATAATCTTTGCTTCACATGAAGGTGAAACCTCTGCCAACCTCTGCCAGGATATATGGTTTTTTATATAAGTTATTAACCTATGAAGCTGCTGTATGACAACTAGAATCTTAAAAAATTAGCCCCAAACTTAATTTTTCATTTGTTTTCTAGGCATACAAACCAGACTAGTTTTCCCTGTTAGCCAAATAAAGTCTCATACTAATGCTTCCATTTTCTCTCTGCATGTGTGATTCCATATAATCTGAGATAGGATAATGTGAATAAACAAGATGAAGAAGAACTGGGAGGGATTGGACAACCAAAACTATTATTTTACTTCCATGTTTAGAAAGTAGCTGGCATCATTTTCTGAATAATGGACATAATCTGTCATATATTTTATCAGTGTTCTCATTCTTGCAAACAAAGTAAGAGACACAGTGAAAACTCATTTATTTGATTATCTTTTAGTTAAAAATATTTATTAACCTAAGCCTTTCCAATCTTGCCGGTACAATCATATTAATAGGAGAAAACCTCACAAATTATGCATAATTTTAGTATGAAGCATACAACACGTTCTAATTCTTTGAAAAGTTAGAACACTTATTCACTAAATAGAATATTCAGTTAGCCAAATGATTATATTTTGAGAAGATGCTATATGATTATTTCCAGAGATATTGTGGTACAGACCTGTTAGTAGAAAACTACTAAACTATAAATTTAATAAGTATTGAAGTAACTTTCAAAAGTTCACTCTGGATAGCAGAACCAATATTTCTTGTAGCACAGTCTTCTCAGAAAACACTGTGGACTTCAAAAGTCATATAAAAACAATTTTTGGAAAAAGTAATTCATATTTATATGACACTTTAAAATTTGTGGAGCATTTTTGGACTGATATAACTATGTGCCAGGTATAACTATGAGGTACATGGTATAGGTAACTAATTTTATCTGGCAGAGGAGGAAACAGGCTCATATAACCAGCTTCCATATGACATTCTTAGTGTTTGATGTTCATTTTTGAAGCTGGCTAACCCGACTATGTTCATTGCTTCATTGATTGTATCACATGGCTTCTCATAATATTCACTATCTTTGGGGAACTTTACCCTCTTTTTTTCCTTTTTTTGGTCTTTGTTCTGAATGCCTGGCCCATAGCAGGTACTTAACAGTATTGATTGATCTAGAAGTACAATTTCTATTATTATCAATGGAAATCAGTTGTAGAAGGGTTATCTTTGTCAATTTAAGTATATTCTACATAAATTTCACCTTCCTGCCTTATTTTAATAGTTCTTCATTATTCACATTTTTACACTCTTAATGGTGTATTGCAAGAGAAAGTAATGGAACCATAATATTGGAATCCACCAGGGGGCAGCAGATTCCATGGAATTTGGAGTCAGATGCTGGGGCTCATAGGAGAAAACCCTCTATGCTTTTTTACTTACTATGTGACCTGGTGACCTTTGGGCTGTAGCTTTCTCTTTTCTAAGATGAAAGGGTTGAACAAGAAGAAATTTCTAAGGTGCTTTCTAAGCTCTAAATTCTGTGATCTTAAATGTATCCTATTTTGTCACAGCTGGGCCCTTGTGGCCTTTGCTAAAGACTTATTTTCATGGCTTTCCAAAGGCTGGAACATAAACTTTGGCAGGTCCCTCTAAGGTACAGTTACCAAGTCTTGGGTTCAGTGACTATTGTCCATCTTGGCAAAATTTAGGAAGAGGCTAATTATCAATTTGATTGCTAAGTTTTTCTTTTTAACTAAATGGTTTAGTAGGTTAGATTCTGATGATTAAATCATTCTATTTTAATTTTTCAAAGTTTTTTTACATTATTTTCATTGACTCCTTCCCAATCGAACCCTCTCTTGTAAAAACAAAAACATGTTTTCATTTGTGTGACATACACACCCACATATAAATTAATAGTAAAGAAAAAAAGAACACATTGGCTATATCTGGAAGTGTATATGCATCATTCAGTAACTGTAGTCCACCACCTTTCTGCCACCTCATCAGGCCTCTTGACGTCCCAGTTTTCTTTTGCATTGATCAGAATTCTAAAGTTTTTCAGTGTTGTCCCCCTTTCAGTCAATCAATCAATAAACATTTATTAACTGCTATATTCAGGTACTATGTTGGGATATAAGTGCAAATGTGAAATATTCACTTCCCTCAAGAAGCTTTCTATTAAACATTTAAAAAATTTTTTTTCTGGATAGACATGTATATTAACTTTCTAAATTCACATTGTTTATGAATCATGTTGGGACAGAAAAATCAGAAGAATAGGGGAAAATGAGGGAAAAAAACAAAGAAATTGAACATAGCATGTGTTGATTTATATTCAATCTCCATAGTTCTTTTTCTGGATGCGTTTGATGTTTTCTATCCAAAATTTATTAGCATTGCCTTGATTCACTGAACCACTGAGAAGAACCAAGTCTTTCATAGTTGATCATCACATAATCTTGCTCTTACTGTGCTTAATCTTCCTGGTTCTGCTTGTTTTACTCCGCTTCATTTTGGGTCAATATTTCTAGGCATTTCTAAAATCAGCTTGTTCATCATTTTTTAATAGAACAATAATATTCCATTACTTTCATATACCATAACTTCTTTAGCCATTCCCTAATTGATGGGCATTTACTCATTTTCTAATTCTTTGCTACCACAAAAAGAGCAGTTACAAACTTTTTTTTTTTTTTTTTTGCTGACGTGGATCCTTTTCTCTCCTTTACATCATATTACTTTAAATTATTGTTACATAAATTAATCTGCTTCAGCCATAGCAATTTTTGAATTCTGTTTATTGAGTCATGAGGGTTTTCAATCTCCGCTGGTAGAAAGAATAACAGATTCTTGAGATACTGACCACTACTGAAGAAGAATTCACTATCTCAAAGCAACTCATTCCATTTTGAGACAATTCTTAGTGATCAGGAAGATTTTTCTATACATTCATCCCTAAATCTGTTTTGCCCATGGCTTCTAGTTCTGCACTTTGGGGCAAAGCTGAAAAAAATCTGTTATCTCTTCTCAGTGATACTTTTTAAAATATTTGAACACAGTCATTATGTCCTCACCAGTCTCCATTACTTTCAACTGCTCCTTATAGGACATGGTCTCCTGTCCTCTTACCTTGGTAAATTAAGTAGCCTCTGATTGAAGAACTTTAGGAAAGAGCCTACCTAGGGAACCTATTTTACTATTTAATAGCTCTGAATTGTTATGGAGTATTTCTGATAGTATTCAAATTTGCCTCTCTTCACTTTCCAAACTATTATTCCTGGTTGTCCATTAAGGCTAAACAGACAAAGTCTAATTTCTCTTTCTCCTAATAGACTTTCAGATACCTGAAGATATGTTCCTTCTAAGTCTTATCCTCTTTTAACTCTACTTCATACATTCAAATGATTGTTTTATGACTTGAACTCAAGGCTCTCACCATGCTGGTTCCCCTTTTTCTGAAATTCTCCAGCTTATCAGTATCCTTCTAAATGGTGCCAAGAACAAGATTCCAGAAGTGATCTGATTAGGGCTAACTTCTGGAAGGTATGCCTTTCTTAATAAAGCACAAGATCACATTAGAGTAGCTAGATAGGATAGTGGATAGAGTGCTGGGTCTGAAATCAAGAAGACTCAATCTCTGAGTTCAAATGTCACCTCAGACTTTTACTAGCATGTGACCCTGGGCAAATCACTTAACCCTATTTGAAAATTTCTTCATCTGTAAAATGAACTGGAGAAGGAAATGGCAAAAACACTTTAGTATCTTTGATAAGAAACTCCAAATGGTGCCATGAAGAGTGAAACGTAACTGAAATGAAAACAAAGATCATGTTACTTTAAAAAAAAAAAAAATATATATATATATATATATATATATATATTTATTTATTTATTTATTTATTTATTGGCTATTGTCACCTTGTTGACTCATTGTGCTGCACCTGGAGTCTATGAATCCCTCTAAATCTTTTTCAGACAAATTGCTTCAGAACTCAATCTTGATTTGACTAGTTGGGTTTTTTTGAATTCAAGTTTAAGATTTTCCATTTATCTTTATTGTAGTTCATCTTATCAGTTTTGGCTCAGTGTTCTAGTCTATCCGGACCTTTTTGGATTCTGATAGGCATCCAGTATTAGTTCACTCTCCCAACATTGTGTCATCTTCCCATTTGATAAGGAGATCATCTTTGTTTTTATGTAAGTTACTGATAACAATGTTTGAAAAAAGTGAGATACTTTTGGGACACTCCATTGAAGTCCTTACAAGCTGACATCAAACTATTAATGACTGCACTTTGAAGCCTGACCATTCAATGAATTGCACTATCATTTAGTTCACATATTTTTATGGGAATATTATGAAATATTTTATCCTATCCTTTGCTAAAATCTAAGTTAACTATACAATATTTCCCCAGTCTCCATTCTGGTCATTGAACAAAAAGGAAATTCCTAACATCTGTTTTTTTTTTTTTTTTTTTTTTTTTTGATGTCTTATTTTTATATTAGTCACTTCCCATTCTACTAAGGAAAGAATGAATCTTTCCTTTTGATAAATTATGAAAAACAAGCAAAAATATCTAATTCAGACATATATCTAATGATGCATACAAATACTGAGCTATGTCTCATCATTTTTAACTCAAGACCTTTATATTTTTTCCATTCTTCAGAGTTAACTTATTTTGACCAATCTTTTCATTTATATTTATATAAACATATAATTTTTTTATCAGTTAATTAGTATATTATTAGTTACAATTGTTACAACATTTTTCTGAAGTCTTTACATTATCCATTCCTTATTGCACAATAATATTCCTTTACATTCACACAGAGTAACTTTTTTCCCCCTAGTCATTTGATAGGCAATGGATACTTACTTGTTTTCAATTCTTTGCTACTCCGAAGAATACTGCTGTAATGATTTTGACATTTATTGGACTTCTGTTTCTATCTTAAAGTTTATGGCTAGGGATAGCATAATTGTATCAAAGACTATGGACAGCATAATAATTTTTCTTGCATATTTCAAAATTGAAATCCAGAATGGTTAAAATGCTTCACAACTTCATCAATAAGGCATCAGTGTACCTGTCTTCCTATAACCTTTTGAACATCAGTTCTCATTTAAAAAAAATCGTTACTGGTTTTCATGGTGTGAGAAAAAATCTCAGTTGTTTTAAGTTGAATTTTTCATATCGGTGTAGTATATTTTCGTTGTTATTTGTGATTTGTGATTGTGAAAATCATTCATAACTTTTTACCACTTGCATATTAAGAATGGGTATAATCTATTCTTTTTTTAAGTAGGTATTCTTTTTTATAATGCTTTTTATTTTCTCTTTCTATAGATTATTTGTAAAAGATGATTTTTGTTTTAAAGTGATTTTTTAAAATTTTATTTTATTTTATTAAAGCATTTTATTTACAAAGCATATGCACGGGTAATTTTTCAACATTGACCCTTGTAAAGCCTTCTGTTCCAAATTATCCCCTCCTTCCCTCCCACTCTCTCCCCAAGATGGCAGGTAGTCCAATACATGTTAAAAATGTTAAAATATATTAAATCCAATATATGTATACATATTTATACAATTATCTTGCACAAGAAAAATCGGATCAAAAAGGGAAAAAAAAACTGAGAAAGAAAACAAAATGCAAGCAAACAATAACAGAAAGAGTGAGAATGCAATGTTGTGGACCACACTCAGGTCTACTGGTCCTTTCTCTGGGTGTAGATGGCTCTCTTCATCACAGAAAAATTGGAACTGGTTTGAATTATCTCCTTGTTGAAGAGAGCCATGTCCATCAGAATTGATTATCATATAGTATTGCTGTTGAAGTATATAATCATCTCCTGGTTCTGCTCATTTCACTCAGCATCAGTTCCTATAAGTCTCTCCAGGCCTTTCTGAAATCATCCTGCTGGTCATTTCTTACACAACAATAATATTCCATGACATTCATATAGCATAATTTATTCAGCCATTTTCCAATTGATAGGCATTCACTCAGTTTCCAGTTTCTTGCCACTACAAAGAGGGCTGCCACAAACATTTTTGCACATATGAGTTCCTTTCCCTTCTTTAAGATCTCTTTGGGATATAAGCCTAGTAATAACACTGCTGGATCAAAGGATATGCACAGTTTGATAACTTTTTGAGCATAATTCTAAATTGCTCTCCAGAATGGCTGGATCCATTTGAAGTTCCACCAATAGTGTATCAGGGTCCCAGTTTTCTCACATCCCCACCAACATTTGTCATTCTTTTCCTGTCATTTTAGCTAATCTGAGAGGTGTATGGTGGTATCTCAGAGTTGTCTTAATTTGCATTTTTCTGATAGTGATTTGGAGCATCTTTTCATGACTACAAATAGTTTCAATTTCATCATCTGAAAATAGTCTGTTCTTATCTTTTGACCATTTATCAGTTGGAGAATGGCTTGAATTCTTACAAATTTGAGTCAATTCTCTATATATTTTAGAAATGAGGCCTTTATCAGATTCTTTGAATGTAAACATGTTTTCCCAGTTTATTGCTTCCCTTCTAATATTGTCTGCATTAGTTTTGTTTATACAAAACCTTTTTAACTTAATATAATCAAAATTAACTATTTTGTGATCAATAATGATCTCTAATTCTTCTTTGGTCACAAATTCCTTCCTCCACAGATCTGAGAGGTAAACTATCCTATGTTCTTCTAATTTGTTTATAATACTAATCTTTATGTCTAAATCATGAACCCATTTTGACCTTATCTTGGTTTATGGTGTTATGGGTGGGTCAATGCCTAGTTTCTGCCATATTAGTTTCCAATTTTCCCAGTAGTTTTTGTCAAATAATGAATTCTTGTCCCAAAAGCTGGGGTCTTTGGGTTTGTCAAACACTAGATTGCTATAGTTACTGTTTTGCTCTGTGAACCTAACCTATTCCACTGATCAATTGCTCTATTTCTTAGCCAGTACCAAATGGTTTTGATGACCACTACTTTATGATATAGTTTTAGATGTGATACAGATAGGCCACTTTAATTTGTAAAGCTTTTTATTTTCAAAACATATACATATATAGTTTTCAACATTTCCCCCTTGCAAAATCTTGTGCTAAAACCTCTTGAGGCAGCTAGGCTGATTTCTGATTCTTTTTTTTAGCACAGTTGCTGTCCTGGAATTGCCAACCTAAGACCACCAGGCCTTATGACACCAGGTGACAGTTGCTAATCCCTGTTTACTTGTTCTGGAGTTTGCCTTAGCTTCATTGCTCTTGGGTTTTCTTGATTCCCCCATAGGGAATCTAGGCTTCCCAAAACTTCAATTCTACCCTTACTTCAAATTCTTGAGGAACAATTCCATTTTGGACTTTAGTACAAGAGGTCTTCCCCATTGGAATATGTAGAGAGGGAATAAAGAGGTACCCATTGTACAACTATGAATCAGTTATACAAAAGGCAATTTTATTTCCAACTAAGGAATAAAAGAAATGCTAAGCAATAAAGAGTTATAGAATGATTTAGGACTGACTGAGAGATTAGTATTCAAATGTTTTGGGGACGTGTGTGTGTGTGTGTGTGTGTGTGTGTGTGTGTGTGTAGGGGGAAGTAGGAGGTGATTGCCAGCTCTCTTTTGAAATCTTAAAAGCTCCTGTATGAAATGAAAGAATCCATAATAGGAGATGGCCTCTTCCCAAACACAAGCTTGCCTAGAATGTCATGTGTTCCTGTAACTGGGTCACATAGAGTCAAAGGAAGATCCCCTACACCTCAATCCTTACCAGTCCTCTGGAGCTCAAAGAGTTCTTGTATATCTTAAAGCTGTCAAGAAGTTATCAGAGAAGTCTGAGAGATTGCTTCCTTAATATATCCATTGTGTTCTGGCTTGTTGAGTTGTGTCTGACCGTGACCCAATTTTGGATTTTTCTTTAGAGTGGTTTGCCATTTCCTTTTCTAGCTTAGTGTACATGAGGAATTGAGACAAATTGAGACAAATGGGCTCAAGTGACTTGACAATATTATACAGCTAATGAGGTCTCAGGACAGATTTGAACTCAGATCCTCCTAATTCCAGACCTAGCTGCCTTGACTTCTGGCTTAGCTGCCAACTAAAGGTTTCATCATGGCTAATAGGAAACATCCATATCTACTCTAAAGTACATTATGAAAATGCTACACTTTAATAATACATTGTATAATTTTGCCTGAAAAAGACAAGCTGGCCTACAATTTGGAGTCTTCATTTTCTCCTTTTTCTGAAAATCAGGACAACTGCCCTTTTTCAATACTTTTTTTATCTGCCTTTTCTAATGCACTTTTAAATATCACTAATAGTTGAGATAATTCTTTAGGACCTGAGGTTGCAGTTCATGTGGGCGCTATGACTTTCATTAAGTGTACCTGTATGTGTATGTATATATATATATATATATATATATGTATATATATATATATATATTTATCTTTTTATTTTACATATCCTTCTCTATTAACTATTTTTGTTCTAACTTTTCCCGTTTTTAAACCATTTTCCATGGCAGACAAAATGGAAGTAAAATAAAAGTTTTCTACCTTCTCTCTGTTGTCAGATATTGTTTTCCTATCCATTCCAACAGTGATCCTATTTTTTTTTTTTTTTTGTTCTTCCCCATTTTCCTAGCTGGACTAAATCCCCATTCACCTTTTAGTCCTTAGTTTTCCTTGCTAACTTAAGTTCAATCTGAGCTTTAATACATTGGATACAATTCTTATAGGGCTGTTTTTTTTTCTTTTTTAATTCACCAAGTAATGCTAACATTTATTTGAGCATTAAAGCTGAAGGTGGAATTAAAGATAATTTATTAGTTTGAATCAGCTTTCTCAAAGATAGAGAATGGCTTAAACTTCACACCCTATTCTGTCTACTACTCTTTACATAGACCAGGGCTTTGGATTTCTAGTTATTATTTTATTTTCACTTATACATGAGTCACTCCAGGAATAGCTAATTAGAACTATTCTTGGATAGCTAAATTTATTAGTTTGAATTAGCTTTCTCAAAGATAGAGAATGGCTTAAACTTCACACCCTATTCTGTCTACTACTCTTTACATAGACCAGGGCTTTGAATTTCTAGTTATTATTTTATTTTCACTTATACATGAGTCATTCCAGGAATAGCTAATTAGAACTATTCTTGGATAGCTACCATTTTCTGTTATCTGAAAGAAAACACTATATGAAACCAGTTTCAGATGTCAAGGGAAAATACCCACCCCCATATGCACAGGTTTATCAAATTCCAAATGTTAATGTACCTGAGTTAGTACTGGGATATATGAGCAAATGAAACTAGATCCTGATGTAATGTAATGGAAAGAACTCTGAATTTTAGATTAGAAAACTTGTATTCAAGCCCTAGTTCTGAATACTTACAAATTATTTGGCCATTGGGATTTTTGTCTATAAAATAAGGGGTAATTTTTTACTACCGGCTTTGCAGAGATGAAGAAAACATTTTGTAAATGTTGACATACTCTATAAATGAATAATTATTTTAAATATCATGAAGTTTTCTGTCTTAAAATTTTTTTCTAAGTAATATGAAACTGCATGTTTTAGATTTTTCAGTGAATTATTTTTGGATAGAAAAGGATGAAGAATTGGTAGTTTGATGTTTTTCCTCACCATTTGATACGCATATTAGCAGTACTTGTTTGTGATGGATACTGTTTCATTTAAGTACAGATAAGTTACACTTTTCAAAAGTAATTAATATTCATATTCCTTGTTAAGATAGTGCTTGAAAACATATCCTTGCAGGCTTTTATTAGATTGACAAAATGTAAAGTTTTAGGAGTTTAAACTCTCATGATATTATTTTTGACTTGAACAGGATTTCTATAAACCTATTCTCATGTTGGTTAATTATTTCATGTTACATGATTTATAAAATTTGGGGCCATATTTTTCTAAGCTTTTGGTTTCTCATTTATTTATAAAATTAAATCATTCAAAAATATTTTTAGGACCTTAGTTATAGGATATAGCTTTCTAAGAGATTTTGGATTCCTACTCTTTGTTAGAGATGACCAATATTTATACAAGGAATAAAGATCAAGAAACATGTTCAATAAATTTGTCTTATTGTACAGAAAGCCATTTATTTTTTTATATATACCAACTCATATCAAACATGGTTAGAGTCATGTTGCTTTTCATTGCTATAAGAGAATTATAGGATTTCAGAGCTGAAAGAGAACTTAGAGATCATCTATTGTAATCATTCATTTTTTTGAGGAAACTGAGGTTCAGGAATTTGAAGGAATGTGACCAAATCCACATAATTGTTAGTGGCAAAACCAGGAATTGAATCCAGGCCTCCTCTTTTCCAGAGTTTTTCCCACTGCACGGATGCTATTTCCAAAGAAGTGGGTTTGTAAATATTCTTGGCAGTATTTTGAAACAAGGAAAGAGCATCATAGATATTTGTATATCCTGACACTTACTGTATAGGACAAAAAACTTTAATTAAGGATCCAAATGGCTTTGAAAGTTGTGACTTGGAATAAGTTGTGAATTGAATGATTCAATTCTAAAGTTCTACAAGCTTTTCAAAATTGTGGAGCGTTCATATCTCACTGAATGTTTTTTTTTTATTTTATTTTATTGTGATCACCAAAGTAATTTCACTAGGCACAACAACTTTTCAAACAATACCAATAACAGGCTCAGAATTTAATTACAATAAAGCAATTCACAAAACACTTTAGGCAACAGAACATGCTTAATATTTCTTTGAAAAAGGCTCCTCCAAATTTCTGTACAAGATTAATGTGTGATACAATAAACTGTTATAAGGAGATCCTGAAAGAACGTTCTTCTACATTCCTTATATAGGTACACTTTCATTACTGCCCTGTGGAAGACCAAATAGTCCAATTTTTCCAAATCTAGCAAATAAGAACTTTCTTAAATGTTGTGATTGTAGCTTTTCCCTCCTGCAACTACTGAAAATATGTACATTTTATTTTCATGAAAAAAGAAATGCAAAATTTGCATTTTTTTTTTTTTTTTACATTGCACATTTCAGTTTGGGCTTTATTCGCTTAAAGACATCCAAATTCATAGCACACTTCTAAAATTGATGTGCTAGTGGAGATTTAAAAGGAAAATATTTACCAGCATATTTAGCTTTCCTAAAAGAATGATTTCCTTTGAAGGAAGAACATTTCTCTTTCTTTTAATATGTATAGTAATAAATATTTTGGAAAGAATCTTTAGCACTTAAAATTTGAAAAGTATAGCCCAATCATTATTTTTTTTCTTTATCCTTCTGATATTACTAAATGCTCTCATTAAAATTTCAGATCTACTGGTTCCATCATCAACAATCAACCAATCACAGCTTGGCCTGAACATAACTCATGAATAATTAATCATACACCTGTAGCATCTATAACATCAGCAGGTAATATTGGGAGGAAAAATATGCCATTATTCCATCATACTTTGTATTAATAATAAAAACCTTCTCACAGAGAAGAAAATACATTAAATACTTTCAATCATGATATATACAGCAATAAAAATTCACATTTTCATGCTTTAGTGAGACACTGAAATTGTCTACCAAATAGTTCTTGTAGTTTATCTGAATGGAAGCCTCTTAGGATCTGAATTATTGATCAGTGCCAAATATTTCAGTTCCTGATGCCAAGGAAACAACAAAGTGTCTACCACCTTGAGAGAGGCAAAGACTGGATTCTTCCAGACATCAAGTCCTGGAAGCAGTCCTATTCAGACACATCACAACCATGGCATTGAGTGTGTCTGAAGTCCAGGAGGCGTGCCTGATTTGCAATCAGGAAACACTGCTCTGGAGTGGGTGGAAAGACAAAAAGGCCCTTCAGAGCCCGACCAGATCCCTCCTTATGTTTCGAGTGCTCTAGACCTTACCTACAAGGTACTGGAAATAGCATGGTTATCTGTCACATACCCACTATATACACTTTTCTGAATAGTTTAATGTTTCATTAGGGAAAGTGACTTGCAGAGAGCCTCCCTTATGTGCGGGGCCTGTTGCTCTACAGTTCCTGTCAGCTTCATTGACTAATATCACACTCTCTGAGTCCTGCTCCTGGGAGGTGTCTGAAGTCTCTGAGCTTCTCATAGTCCTCAGTGAGGTGGTGTCTGATGGGGGCACCCCGGGCCCAACTCCCGGCAACAAATTACGGCCTCCAGAGGCAGCTTCACTGAGCTCAGGCATGTAAAGGAGAGTCTGGGAGGTACTGCTGACCTCTTTCAGTTCCCGGGAAATGAATGATCTCGAGGGGCTGGACATGGCAGATGTCCGGTGGCCAGTACAGTTGAAGTTGCCCCCTGACTGTTCCCTGTGACCCCCTCCAATGCGGCAAAAGAGACATTTGATTTTCTCTATTGCTTTACTGAGCACCGTCTTTCGGAGAAGGATATAGATCCAAGGGTCCAGAATAGGGTTCACCGAAGCAATTCGAATAGCCTGCAGGTCAGGGTTCATGCTGATATTCTTCTCAGGTTCCGGTTGGTACAATTGGTTCACGAAGACACGCACCTAAAACAGATACACCAAAACTTAAATTTGGTCCAGGAAAAAGCATTTTGGAAAACAAACAAACCAACCTTTGCTAATTCATGGCAGATTGTAGCAAGAGGAAAGTGAAGGGTTTTAGCAAAAACTTCAAGAACACTGTAAAATGAGAATGGACCTCACATTATATCACTTTTGCCTTCTAGCTAATAGATTAAGATTCCATCTTTTTTTAGATCACTGTTCAGTGCATAAAAAATTTTGTTGAATTGTTTTAGATACATTTTATCTTTCACTTCTATCATATTAATATACATGTTCAAGGCTTACTTAAGTGCCATGTTATTACCACTATTGAAAATGAAACTCCTGTTTCATTCAAGTCTTCATAGACAAATCTAGAGTTGCCCTTTTTTATATAGTTTAGAAATGGCTGTTCTGTCAAGGAAACTAATTCTTCCAAATACAGGTTTACTGGAATTAATCAGGTAGGCAGCTGCTTACTGAATGATGAAAATTCATACAGATTTAAAAAAAAACTTCTCACATCGAGGCTATCTAATGATCCCAGAACCTAATTTGATTAGAAAGATTTTATATTTCTTTTCTCTAAAGGTGACTGGGCATATTAGAAACATACAATCTGATTACAAATATTTTAAAGAAATCCTTTAATGGAGATAATTTTTTATTATGCATGTTATTTTTTTTTATTTTGAATCCTTTTAGGAAAAAATATAAAAAAAGAAAAATAAAAACTAACTTTTGATTTTTACAAATCTTTTAAATAGTTCATTTAATAATCAATGTTTCAGAAGCCACAGTATGTCAAATACTTATTCAGAACCTATTTATTCATATGTAAAGAATGATTTCAATATATTTATTTTGCTTTTCCCCCAGGTTAAAACATTATATGCAGCAAAGTAGAAGCTGGAAGAGGAGTTGTTAGAGGAAAGTACACTGAAATAGAGGAGTCAACAGTGGATAATGGAGAAAATGGAAAAATGACAAAAAGCAAACATAGGGGTTCAAAAAACCACAATAGTACATTGTATTATTTAACGTAAGGGCAAACATGCCATTATCTTCAGTAGCCAATGAAGCTATTATTGTCAATTCTATGTCTAGAATTGCACAGTAATTTAGCCTTTACTAATAATGACCCTGAATTATAAGGCAAGCATTAAATGATGTTTTATAGCCTCCACTTAGGAGGAGAGAGAAAAGGGACAAATACATTTCTAAAAGATTTGAACAAAGTTATTAAGATAAAAGCACTTTTGACAAAAATAAAAAAATCACTTATTGTTCAATTATTTCAGTGAATGAGATTACCATACATTTTAAAATTTCTTGTTTTTAAATAGTAAATCAGATATCAATTAACCCAAACTATAGCACTTTAGCTTTGTGACAAAAGGCAAATCATTGAAACTTTCAGAGACTGTGTTCTTATGTGTAAAATGAGGATAATGAAACTTGAATGGCCTATCTTACTAGGCTTTTGTGAAGAAAGAGTTAAATATTTAACTGCTTTATATTATTATTATTACTAAAAATAAAATGGTCATAGTGATTTATATAGAGTTAATCTTTGGAAGAGAGATGAACACATATTTTACATACAATGTCAGCCAGTTTGGCGTAATAATTTTAATTCATTTTCTATGTCATGTAGTAACATTTTAGAAAATACTCAGAAATATGTCAGGAGTCTGATCATCACTTTTCTAGGTCTGGTATAGATATTAAAGAGACAAAGAAGCAAAGAAAATAGAAGGCTAGTCTTGGAGAGAAAAGAATCTGGATTTAGGTTCTACTTCTGATATACTCTGGGTAACCCCTTGCTCTCTCAAAATCCATTGGCAGCTTCTGAAACTAGATATACCAATAATCTTTCAATTTTCGTGAATGGAGGGAATTCTTCAACACTCCCCCGCCCCTCCCATTTTCCTCCAAAGATGAAAATATAGGTCCTTATTTATTTATTTGTTCATTTGTTTGTTTTATTAAAGGATAGATGTTACCACGACTTTCCTACAGTAGAGCTTTTGACAGAATACACTAATATCACTTCCAATTTATATATTTACAGGTATCTTCTTTATTTACCTCTCTACTTATTATCTATAAGTAATATAAATTGTTGTTGTTCAGGTATTTTTCAGTCACACTTGACTCTTTGTAATCCCATTTGCAGTTTTTTGGGAAGAGATAAAGGAATGGTTTGCCATTTCCTGTTCCAACTCATTTTACAGATGAGGAAACTAAGGCAAACAGGGTTAGTTGTGACTGGTCCAGGGTCACACAGCTAGTAAGTGCCTGAGGCTGAATTTGAATTTAGGAAGATGTCTTCCTGACTTTAGACCTCACCTATGGTACTACCCAGGTGCCCAAGTAATGCAAATATTGTATTGAATTTTTTTTTCTTTTTTGGCTGGAGCAATTGGGGCGAAGTGACTTGCTCAGAGTCACACAGCTAGGACATATTGTCTGTGGTAGCATTTGAACTCAGGTCCTCCTAACTTCAGGGTCAGTGCTCTATCCACTGCACCATCTAGTTGCCCTTGTCTTGAATTTTTAAAAAAGTAAATGCCATAAATATTGTAAATACAAGTAATGTAAACAGAGTATCTCAATTAAAAAAAAAAGACAACTTTGTCAGTGTTCGGTGCATAATAGTGCGATAAATTTGTAACATAAATTCATCAAGACTGGAGAATTATGGCCACTAGGTGGCAGGGCCACTCCAATGATCTCACTAGAGATGCTAACTAACTTAGTTTTTCAGTTTCTAAACTGGCAATTAAGGATAATCAACGCAACCTCGCTTAAATGTAAATTCTGTGTCTAGTGAAAAGTGTTGACTTTGAAATAGTCAGATGCTGCCTGCCTCCGCCCCTTAACACCCCAACCTCAAGAGACTAGTGAAAGAAGAGAAATTCTTAGAAAATTCGTGAGAGAGATGAAGTTGTTAAAGAACACAGTTCTTTTTTGAAATCCATTGCAGTATCTTGGAGAACTGAGAATGTCACTGAATGTTTAGCACGTTGGTGGTTAGTACTAACTCACAGAGCACAAGCCTTCTTTCACCACTGACTTGGATGGAGAACTACAAGCAAGGAGAGTAGCATCTCTGTGGTTTTGTTTACCTAGTAGTCAAACTATAGTGGTAATGTCTAGAATGAATGCTTGCCCACACAGTGCTAAAAGGCCATGGATGGATGACAGCCATGTTAAGAAGAACACATTTCTATTTTAATCTCTTGTGGTAAAAATATTTAAACCAGTCAAAGTTGAGGAGGATGGACTATTGTTAAACTTTTTAGGTATTTGTTAATGGAACTCTTTCAAAAGTGTTGGTAAAATCTCATGTCCATTTACTTTCCAAGGAGATTTTACTTTAAGATACAGCTTTTTATGGTGTTTTATATAAATACATTATTGTAGCTATTTGATCTGCTTTTCCCAGAGTGTAAAAAGCCTATATCAGAATGAATACATCTGGAGAAGCAATTCAATTATGTGGGAAAATTGAGAGCATTTAAAAAAAATTCCTGTTCAACATGCTCTAAATGTTACACAAAACAAACATGTCCAGGCAGTTTTCATTATGGGGAAGGTACAGTATTGATAAAACAGTCTGAGTCAGAAAAAAAAAATCTTGATATAATGTAGGTTAAAAAATAGAAGACAAAAAACCATCTAATTTCAAGAAATTAATCTGGTTTAGAGTAACTGCTGACTTATATATGTGGTTTCTTCTTGGCAATGGTTAGGAAGTGACTTTATAACTTCTTGAATCTGTGGAAACTTCAGCCTTGCCTTTCCCTGAACCTTGCTGGGGTAATGTGGGGATAAGGCCAGGATGGTCACAAAATACTTCTACCATAGCTTTGCCTCTTTTCCAGGAACCTCTAGAGGTGCTTTTATAAAAGTCTGAAGTTCAATGAAACACAATTTGAAAGTTATAAGGCAAAAATTACAGATTTAGTCCATAATTATTAGGTACCTAGGCGGCACAGTAGATGAAGTGCTGGATCTTGAGTCAGAAAGACATCTTTCTGTGTTCAAATCTAGCCCCAGACACTAACTGTGTGACCCTAGGCAAGTCACCTAACTCTGCCTTAATTTTCTCATTTGTAAAATGAGCTGGAAAAGGAAATGCCAAAATATTCCAATATCTCTGCCAAGAAAACCTAAATGGGGTCATGGAGAGTCGGATGTGGCTGAAAAAACATCTGAACAACTATAGTCCATAATTAGCATCATTTCAACAGAAAGCAAGGAATAGTTTACTGAGAAAGGATGCTGACATTCTAATTAAAATGATTTAATAACCCAGTAAAGAAATTATGTTTTCAAATGCCTGAAAGTGGCCTCTTACTGAGGCTCTGTGGTACCTATTTAACAGGGTTTGTGTGTACTCAGCTAGTTATTTTGTGAGAAGGCTAACATTGGTGCAACTATTATTAAAGTCCCTAAAAAATACTCCTTTTAAAAAAAAATTCTAAACAAAACCCCTCAATACTGAAAGAATGCAGGTTAACATTCTGTAGGTAGCATGTTTTAGGAAGTATTTGTTCACCAGAAAGTTGACAGAAATGTCCCAGTTAGATACATATAGTGGTATAAAAAGACCTTTGGATTAGGACCCAGAGGATCCAGGTTCAAATATTCTTGTCTGACTCTGTCACTAACTGGTAACATATTGCTTGGCTTTTCTAAACATCAATTTTCTTGGTCTTTAAAATGGAGTTAATAAAGCTATAGTGAGGTTGATATGAAGAAGTATAAAATGAAGTGTAAGGGTGGCAAGTGATTCAAAGAGGATGGGAATACGCCCAAGATCTGAGTATGTGGGGAATAGATACAGAGAGCAAAGCCTTTGATGGTGAAGTGACAAAATATTAAAAAGATAAAGAGATAGTACATGGTAAAATCTCTTAGAAAATTCTTCACATGCAATACAAGATATGGTATCATCTGAAAAAATATCTGCCTCTAAGAGTAAAAAATTACTGGAAAGTTATCAAATCATTAGCAAACATGCAACTGTGATAAAGTAATTACTATCATCAATGGACTTTACCAATATGGAAGAAAGTTAAGATGTGAGGGAGAAGGTTAATGATGTTAACTATAGTTTCTAAAAGGTGAACTAACCTATTTAAAGTAAAGCCTATCTAATGCTTCAAGTTATCTAGTGAGGAGATAAGCTTGAGAAATTAAAAAAAAACAAAAACATTTCAGATTCTGCTCTAACAGCATCAAAATCTGTTCTTGTGTTATTTGTTTACTTAAACCTGAATTGTCTAATCTAGCCTGAATTGCCTCCACGGCATTATACTGCTCTCTTTAACCATAAACAAAGAAGTATTCTTTTACCTGGTTTTCATCTGTCTTTATAAACCTCTCCTAATCACATGCTAGCAAATGCTTTATAGAGACAATTGATTTAATAGTAAACAAAAAACAAAGCAAGACAAAATCCCCTATGGCCAGTCATTTTTTAGACTAATTAGGGACATATTAAGCCAGGGTTGTTACTTTTGACTAATTTGCCAATGAACTGTGCTTAAGTTTGGAATAACAAAAGCAAAAAACCCCAAACTCCCCCCCCCCAAAAAAAAACCAAAACCCCAAACACCTTACATTTGGCTGATTGTGCATGGAGATAAAAAAATATAAATTTATATTTTCCAGATCCTTCAGCAAATTGGCTCACATCCTGAAGCATGATTATTTGATTACAGTGATTATCTTTCCTTGGAGAGCTGCAAACATGAACATTCAGAAATTGATCTAGCTATTGCATTTAAGACCCTTTGGTGGCAGTCTTCTCTGACACTTTCTAGAGTATACATTCCTTTTTTTGTTTATCTCAAGAGTAGAGATATTATTTCTTCCAACCTTCCTGGATTTTGAAACTGGATGAATGGATGAAATAATCATAAGTGTATCATTCCCACTATCTGTTTTCTCTTTATGACATTTGTAGAATTCTGTAGATTCAATTAATTTCAACTTGAATTCCTTCAAGAATGTATAAATGGCTAATTTTCTATCGTCTTCTTAAGAGTGTCTCAAAAGGTAGCATTTTTCTGTTTATGGCTTAGTTCAATAAATTTCAATTTGTTATCCAGATAAAAATTCCTTCAAAGACTCAACTGAATGTGGAATAATTTATAGCCATTCTCTGAACAGGAATAGTTCTTTACTCAAGTTTTAGCAGAAGAGATCACAACTGGTAAAGTATCATCATTTTTTTTCTATTACAACTTTTCAAAATTAATTTCAATTAATTTTATTCAAAATAAATTTGACATTTACTTCATAGCATTTTGTTATCCTGATTATCTTGTCACAAATTTTTGAGAATATAAGTAAACTTTTTTTTTTATGATCTATCACCATTATCTGCTTGACTTAAATGGTCTGAAGGCTTTGAACTTCAGACAGACATGACTGACACGATAGGTCCAGTTAACTCATTTCCCAAAATTGAAGCTTAGGCTTAATGATTATTCACTTTTAAATAATCTCTTATCTCAATACACACATTCATAAACTTGTCAAGCAGTACATAATCTTATGCTATAATTTTAGTGTTCAAGATAGTTAATTTTTATTAAATTTTTTATCACTTTTGTTTCATTTTTTAATCATGAATAAAAAAAAACCTTTTAATTTTCATTATTGCCTTTTTAAAGCTTAAAAAAAAATTCAGCCACAGATTCCTTCCAAAGGTGTTTCAGTGCTTATCTTATTCAAATGTCTCATTCACAGACTGATGATTTCTTACTTTCTCTCCTATATATATCTTACTTTTCTCATCCTATATAGGATGGAGGACACTCAAAGTGTACTTTTAGCTTGCTTGTTATGAGTTATTTTTTTTTTCTTGCTGAATTTGTTTCGAATAAGTAGGAGAACTTGATCAAAAATGATTTTGACTTGTAAATTCATAGGATAAACTTTTCACATCTTGGAAGGAGGCATTTTCCCAAGGAAAACTACTGTTCTTTGTAGATATATCCTTTTTTTTTTTAAAAAAAAATTGAATTACATGTTGTTTAACTTCCTAGTTCTTCTACAAAATAGTTGTTCTATAAGAACTATTCACATTATTATTTACTATACTGTGAAGCCAGGAGAAAAGACCAAAGAATTACAGCTCTAGCAACAAGAAACTTGTTACTTCCAAAATCTCATTTTATTTCTTGCCACTGATAAGGAAAGTAAAACATTTATATAGCAAAAGTGACATAACTCTGCAGATTATATTAGACCCTTTCAGCCATATTTTGTGCTTCTGTTTTTATACTCTGGCAAGATGCTATTGTCAGCTGGCTCCCATTCATCCTTAAATTACTGCATTTATATTCACTTTAATTACACTCTATTTAAACAATCAAGATTCCTGTGTGGTTGGTGACAAATAATATTAGCTTTATTATATATTGTCATATATCCCAAACAGTGCAAGGAAGACTTGATTTGTCCAGTGATTGTGAACTGATGGTGAATTTCCAGCTGAAAATAACACCAGATTAAAATTTAGCTATTTTTTTTAAGTATCAATTTTACAGTTTACAAGAGGCCACAATGAGATGGCTTCAAAGTCAAAAGATCTTGGTTCAAATCCTGCTTCTGACACTAAACAAATCTCTCAGTTCTCTCCAAGGTAACTCAGATTGCAAAATGCAGAGAATCTGTAGAGGGAGCTCCTTCACCTGGGAGAGAGTTCCCTATATGAAAGAAACCATAGGTTTATACTTAATATATATCTATTTAGGTGGGTATGGCAAATAATATATAATAAAACCAAACCTATCAAAAATAAAACTATTTTTTACCAAAGCCCAATGGTATTTATTTGGATGTCAGAATCATACTTGGTCTGTAAAGGAAGATATCTTTATATTTATCTATATGAATTATTATAAATGCATGTGAATGATCAGTTTTGTATTAGTGCAGAAATAGATGATTATGAAAATTTAAGGGAATTTTCTTTGAAAGAAAAATGAGGCGTAGTTGGAATAGCACCAGATTGGCAACTGAGACCCAGAATTGTGTGTTGACTCTGTGTTGGACAGAGGTATCTGAGTCTTCGTTTCTTTCTCTGTTGAACTACAGATGATTTAAAAATCTGGTCCCTTTGGAGCTCAAAATTAGTTTTTTAATGATTTTAATTAAAAAGTTCTTTTAAAACCCCATCTTTGTAGACTATGGTCAACCTCAGGTTCTATTTTAACATTGTGGAAAAAGAAAGGGATAAAAAAATAAATAAAACCTGTCTAAGGAAGAGAGCATTCTACTTTATTCTTCCTACATCTGGCAAATTTCTCAAATGGCAAGAAGACACAGGAGATGGACATCTGGCTAAGATAAGGAAAGAAAAAAAATACTATAAAGGAAAAAAAAAAACCATTAGAAAAGCCTTCTCAAATCCTTGTGGGCAGAGTTTGCCATGAAGAGGTGTGAAACCAGCATGCGACTGATTCAAGAGTAGCCTGGAATATATATAAAAGACCTTGGGAGATGCTGAGATGACAAAACAATGGAAATTAGATATTTGCTAAAGGGAAGGAGCAAACGGGGAAACACTAGCAGAGAAAAGTTCAACAGAAATTGTTCCACCTACAGTAGCTAGGTGATAGGGAAAAAGTCCTAGCCTGAATCAGGAAGCCTGGGTTCTAGGCCTGGATCGTTCCCTAACACTTCAGCTTAGGCAGTTTTCATCTCCGAACCAGCTCTCTGATCTGTAAAAGTGAGTAAGCTAGTCTAATTCATCCCTTCCAGTTCGGCGGTTCCTGGATTCTCATAGGATTTTGGCTAACTCACCACGAGAGGAATGGAGCAGATGAGGACCACCAGAGAGGTTGCAATGAGTAAGATGACCATCTGGATCTCCGCACCGGCGATGCGGCGGAAGCTCCTCCGCCTACGAAAATCACTGAGACGAGGGACGCCGGAGCAGGAGGCCAGGCTGGTGGAGGCGGCGGAGACCACGGCAGCGGCAGCGTGGTGGTGGCTGTCGGTGCCCAGCGAGGTGCGGCGCACAAACTGGCGGTGCATGCGGATGAGCGCCACGCAGACCAGCACGTTACAGAGAACGGTAACCAGGATAAGGAAGGAACTGAAGCCGGCATACATGTAGGAGAAGGCGGCGTGAGTGGTCACATTGGTGCGCCAATCTATGAAACACCAGGTACTGGGGAACTGAAGCTTGGAGCTCCCAAGTCCCATGCTGGGCAGGGCGCAGAAGAGCACATTGGAGACATAAACTGCAAAGAGTGTGAGTCCGGCTAGCTTCTTGTCCACGTAATGGCTATAAAAGTAGGCGTGGTTGATGGCCAGGTAGCGTTCGATACTCATGGCGCAGATGATGCTGAGACCCGAGAGGCCGAAAAAGAGGAGGATAAAGGTGCTGTACTCGCACAGCCCAGCGCCCCCGGGCCATTCTCCCTTCACGTAGGTGGCAATAGTAACCGGGCTGACCAGCGAGGTACCGAGCAGGTCGGTGACTGCCAGTCCGCACACCAATGTGTAAAAGGTCGTCTCCTTTTGTTCCTTTCGCGATTTGCACAAAACCACGATAGCTATCAGGTTGCCCACCACGCCGAAGATGAACATCACCGCTGGAATTGTCGCGGGAGGGAGTTTTAATTCTTCCGTGGCAGAGACATTGGTCTCAATGGAGGACATGGCGATGGCTAAAGGGGATGGAGCCCAGGAGGTGGGGGAGTGGGAGGAAGGGAGAGGGAGACAAAGAGAAAAATGAGAGAGAGAGAGAGAGAGAGAGAGAGAGAGAGAGAGAGAGAGAGAGAGAGAGAGATGAGCATTCAGCAGCAATGAATTTTCTCTGGGGCTCAGCTTTCATACATCATATATAATAAGTCTAAGCATATAATTCATGCGGATGATAATCAAGTTTTATCTACATAAAAATCTACGAGCTTAACCAGCATTTGTAACAGCATGAAGGATGTAGGGTTTTGGTTTGTTTTTAAAATGATTCCCTCCTTTTTTTCTTTCAGCATCTTCTCGCGCCCTCCTTCCACCTGCCTCCAACCCCCCTCTCCCCCCAGAAAATTAGGATCCAGGGCAAGGAGAAAAACTGTCTTGCAAAGGACTTGATTTTTTTATTTAATAATATTCATTTTTTTTTAAGTTAAGGGCGCTCTTTGTGTAAGGGGGGGCGGGAATCTTATTTCCCCTTGCTATGTGACCTTGTACTCTTTTACCTCTCCCAATTTAGGGCAGCATCTCGCCTCCTGTCAAAGCTACCCTCTTCCCTCCTCTGTCCCCCTTCTTCCTCCCACCTTAATCCCCTAAATCCCCCAGTTCTCACCTGCGGCGGCGGCGTCACCAGAGGTTCCTCAGAACACTTAATTCCTTTTGAAACACCTTCACTTTCCTTCACAGCCTTTTGTCCCCTTTCTCGTGGAGCTTTGCCAAGCTTCTCTTTCTTAACGTAGGGTTCGAGTCTGCTCTGCCCTCCTGCTGTTGAGGCTAAAAAGGTAAGCTCAGTCTGCCTTTGTTTTAGGAGAATCAAGAAAATCTGGAGGAGAGTGGGATGTACAGAAGGATGTGGGTGAATTAATTTTTCGGGGACTGGATTTCTGAGGGTTTCCCGCAAATAGAGGGCTGCCCCGCCTTTTTAACTCCGTGGGATAGTGAAGGTCCCCGAGGTCTGGCGCTTACGCAGGTAGGCACTGACACTCAAAGATCTTGCCCCACAGGTGGACACAGGTGGTCCCGGGTCTCGCAACGGTCCGGCCGAGGATGCCTATCGAGGCCGGCTGCTGGGGTTGCAAGAATTTCCTGCGTCCTGAGGACCGTTCGGGATCCGCTTTTGTTGGGGCTCAGATCTAGAGCAGTTCATCTTCCTCTGCTCTCCAGGGTATGTGTTATGTCCAGCTCTCTCCGACTCTGTACAAAGTTTTCTCCTCCTCCAAGTTTCCCTAGCGGGGGCGGAGACCAAAGACGCACCTCCCATCTAACTATTGGTCCGAATGGCGGGGAAAAGGAGGGCTCAGTTCCTCCACCTCCGCAGACAGATACGAGGCTCCCCTTCTGTTGAGGGTTTGGGGGTGGGTGACGAGTAGCCGGGGCTTCTGTGGGCGGGATTACATGCTGGGCGGGAACCTGCCTTAGTCTCCCGCCTGCCTCCTCTTCGCTGTTATCAGCAGGCAGCGCTCGTACCCACAGTGTGGCAGCTTTCTGAACCTTGGCCGCCTTGGAAGAAAGGTAGCTTGCACCGCCCGCAGCAGAATCACTGAGCAGAATCACGGCCCGGGGATGTAACCGCCTGGGAGAATCCGGGGAAGCTCCTTTCTCTCTTCCATTCTGAGCGCCTTCTTTGCTTCTTGCCTCTTTTCTCTTTCCCCGGTCAGGGCAGGAGAGAAAGAGAAGCAACTCTGGTAAATGCCTGCTGCTTCTCTTCTATACTCAGTAGGCTATTTTCCAAATCTTTCTACAGATTAAGAAAGGAAGACAACCTTTAGAAATGTTTCTTCTCCTGTAGCCTCAGGGAGTGCAAATCAGGATAACACAGGAAGGTGTGCCCGGGAGGCTAGGGGTGCCAGACTGCTGATGGCAGGGTGTGCTGGCATCCTTACTCCATAAAAGGAGCTGAAGGTACTCAGGCAGTGGCTGGGTGAAGAAGGAGTCGTGGCTGACAGGATGAAAAAGGATGCACTAGATCGGCATCCGGGACCAACCTGACCTCTCTTTACTCTGTGGGCCTACGAAGATTTTTATCCCCTGGCTTGTTTTTCCCCAAGTATAGTTGTGTCTAACCGCGGAGTTGGCTTCTGCTCAGACTCAGGCACTTCCCCATCACAAATGACACAGAATGACATTATGTGGCTGGATTTGGGTCACTAAACCTAAGAGTAATGATCTTTATGTTACTTATTTCTTGGAAAGGAAGATATGGGGAGGGATAACTTGGTTTAAATAGAGCCCACTTGTTAGTTTCTGGGACTAAATTTTCAAATCTCGCCCCCCCCCCCTTATTATGCCCTTCCATATTTAGTTTCTTTTTAGTTCATTTGACTTCTCGAAGAAGAAAGGGGAAACCCATGCTTTTATTGTGTACTTTATATGATACTTTCCTCAGCTCCATATCTAAAAATCAGAACAACAATTTTGGGGTTCTGACTTAGTTAACAAAAATAAGCTGAGGTGGGGAAAGAAACTTTTCCACTTAAACTCCTATAAATCACCCTTTCCATAAAGACTTTTCTTAGTTCCTGTAATTTGTAATGACCTTTGGTTCTGGCTATTCATAACTAGCTATGAGAAACTACAGAAGATACTTCTAAAGGCAGGGCATGGTCAAGAAAAAAATCAAGTATGGCAATGATAAGATCATAGGCCTAGAGTTGGAACAGACTTAAGAGGTGGCTTCCTCTAGTTCCTTGATTTTCTAGGTTAAACTTGCTGGCTCAGAAGGTTTAAGTTTTGCCCAAAATCATACAGAGAGTAATTAACAAGGATGGGATTTGGACCTAGGTCATTTGACTCAAGAGACCGCTCTCCTACTCTGTAGAAATTAATAAAGGACTTGGGTTGTTATAACTTTTTGAATTGAATTTATCTTTATAGTCTGATTTTTCACAAATGATATTGACCAACCAATATTTATAAACATATGAATGCGGCATAATTATTAAATGCCACATAAATGGCAGCATTCTAGGTTGCAAAGTGCTATTTGTTAAATTATATATTTATATAAATTAATGTCCTTGGATAAATTTCTCATGACCTCAAGACTTCATCTGTACTTATCTGTGAATTTGACCAATCTTTCCCAAGTCAGCATTACAGAAGAATTAGCAATAAACAAGAAACTGCTCATTCTACTTCATGTTAATTGCATTACATCATTCTCACTAATCATATTTTCCTTGTGCTCATGGTAGTGGTTAGTAAAACCTTACAATGTAAGTAGGAAATTTCATGGTCACTCTTGTGGTTTATATATATAAATAAAATTTCTCGGTCTTATAATTTTTATACTAGAAAATAACTAAAGAAAATAATGATCCACTACATGATATTGAACCTCAATGTTCATTTTAGATACTGGATGACAGATTAGAATGAAGAAACTGAGTTAAAAGCAATTAAAATGGTAGATTACAGGCTGCTTACGTAGATCACAGATGTAGCTGGAGAAAGCACTTTAGATGGTACTTCCTATGCCAACTGTCTTTTAAAGAGTCAATGATTTTGAAAGGAAGTGAACTAAATTAAAGATCCATCAAACAAGTGTATAATGAAATGAGTCACTACCCACATTTATGAAGTTTAGATTGATAAAAACAACCATTTTGTTAATTTAACCTTCAGCCACAATCCAACAGTTCAGTTTAGCTAGATGGTACAGCAGATGGGTGGCAGCTAGATGGTGCAGTGGATTGAGTATTGGAAGTATTCAGGAAGGCCTGGGAACAAATCCCATCTCAGACACTTGCTGTAGTTGAGTGGCCCTCGGCAAATCATGGCCTCTTTGAGCCTCAGTTTCCTCATCTGTAAAGTGGAGATAATAATAGCTCCTACTTCCCTGGGTTTTTTGAAGATAATGTTTGCAAAGCATATAAATATTGGCTATTTTAATGCAAGACAATGATTCAAGAAGTCCATTTTTTTTTGTTGTTGTTTTTTAGCAGTCAGAAAGCAAGAGCGGTGACGTTTTCTTTGACTACCAGAGGGATTTTTGTATATTCTGCAGTCAAAAATATACATTTACAAAGTGTGTGTGTGTGTGTGTGTGTGTGTGCGCGCACGCACACAGGCATATGCATACACATACACTAGTAATTGAATTGGGGAATGATTATTTGGAAGATAGTTTCAAATATCAATCTTTGAAACATCTAGTTAATTTTAATATATGCATGTGATTTTTTTCTTCCTCGAAGCCTCAATTATTACATTACATTTTTCTTTCTCTTTGCTAAGTGTTGACACAGCTGCACACATGGAGTCCTGCCTGAAGTCAATATTCCATTATCAAAGGAAAATGACTATGGGGGACATAAGTAGGAGTGCTCTTAATTAGTAGCAGGATCATAGTTCCTTGGCAGTGCCAGTCAGGGAAGTTTAAGTATTATGCCAAAAGACCAGTTTATTTGATGACTTAGTTGATCTTTTTATTACTCTAGGGTAAACAGAAAGGGGAGAATTGCTCTCTCTTTTTGCCTGCAAGCAAAGGCTGCCAGTGTCTATAGATGCACCCAATTCCAACATCCTGGTTCCATCTTCTCTTGGGACCAAAGAAGGATGAATGAGTTTTTTTTTTTTTTTTTTTCAAAAGGGGAGGAATCTGGAAAGAGCCAAGGCAAGAAGGAGAAGAGAGAGTGAGGAGGAAAGAAGAAACATGCTAAGCAATGAGATAAAAGAGCCCTGGGTAAAGTGAATCTGATTTGGTCTGGACCTAAGGCTAGCAACATTCAGAGTGCTCCTGCTAAGATCTGAGTGCTAATCATTTTTGAATTACAACTCGGCCCAAATTGTTCTCACAGTTTCATTATAGCTCATTACTACAACCATAATAATAGGGGAAAGACTTCTTGAGCAGATAGCATATATATATATATATATATATATATATATATATATATATATGTATATATATCTCATACTTGGCCAGTTAGTTCAATAAATGAGATACAATATGATAGTAAGGAAAACAAATGGAATCAAGAGGAAGAGAAAATTTATGGTTATGGACCTGATCTCTTCCTCTCTGTCTCTGTCTATGTCTTTACTTCTGTCTCGCTGTTGCTCTATCTCTGTCTGTCTCTGTCTCTCTTGGATTGCTTTGAATTGTTTTCATTTTCCAGGATTTCTTTTCTGTGCAGAGTCTGGGGAAAAATATAACGCATATTAGAACAGCTATTTTGGACTCATATTTCTTTTTTTTTATTATAGCTTTTTATTTACAGAGCATATGCATAGGTAATTTTTCCAACATTGACCTTTGTATAACCTTTTATTGCAAAATTTCCCCTACTTCTGCCCACTTCCTCCTTTATCTGGCAGGTAGTCCAATGTATGTTAAATATGTTGAAATACATGTTAAGTCCAATATGTGTATACATATTTATATAGTTATCTGGTTGCACAAGAAAAATCAGATCAAGAAGGAAGAAAAAGAAAAACTGAGGGAAAAAAACCAAAATACAAGCAAATAACAACAGAGAGAGTGAGAATGCTACATTGTGTTCCACACTCTGTTCCCATGGTCCTCTCTCTGAATGTAGATGGCTCTCTTCATCACTGCACAAGTGGAACTGGTTTGAATCATCTCAGTGTTGAAGAGAGCCATGTCCATCAGAATTGATCATCATATAGTCTTGTTGTTGCCATATATAATCTTCTGGTTCTGCTCCTTTCACTTAGCAAAAGTTCATGTAAGTCTCTCCAGGCCTCTCTGAAATCATCCTGCTGATCATTTCTTACAGAGCAATAATATTCCATAATATAGATATATGAATTTATTTATTTACATTTATTTTTATAAATATATTTATATTTATATATTTATAAATATATGTGTATATATTTATAAATATAATTTATTCAGCTATTCTCCAATTGATGGGCATTCACTCAGTTTCCAGTTTCTTGCCACTACAAAAAGGGCTTCACAAACATTTTGGCACATGTGGATCCCTTTTCCTCTTTTAAGATCTCTTTGGAATATAATCCCAGTAGTAACACTGCTGGATCAAAGGGTATGCACAGTTTGAAACTCTTTAAGCATGTTTCCAACTTGCTCTCCAGAATGGTTGGATTTGTTCACAGCTCCACCAACAATGTATTAGTTGAACTCATATTTCTTTGAAAATAACTAAGAAATCCCTATTGCTTCAGAAATAAATAAATAAAAAAAACATTGTCTTGTTATTTTAAAGCCCTCAATAATCTGGCCTCTACTAACCTTTTGAGTCTTATTTCCTCTTAATCCTCTTTATGAACTATTTTAGTCAAATGGTCCTACTAGTTGTTATTTGCCTGTTATATGTGACATGTCTCTGTGCCTTTGCCTAAATGACTTCCCCTTTCTAGAACAAACTCCCACTGCATTCACCAAATAGTAGTCTTAGTTTCCTCAAAGTACAGTTCTGAGAACACTTTTTTATTTCCCTCGTCACCTTTCTATTTTGTGACCTCCTAGTCACTAGTCAAAAATTTCTTTGTTTTAACTTTGTGTGTTCTTTGTATATACTTATTTGTGAATGTGAATGTCTCCTTCTTAGGAGAGTGTAGATTCATTGAGGGCAGGCATAGTTCTATTTTGGCTTTTATATTTCTAACTCTTAGGACAAGTCCTTGTCCATGGTAAGCTCTTAATGTTTGTTGAATTAAATTTAGTTCAATAATAATTACCATGGAGTTTTATGTAGAATTATCCCAGAAAGTGATGTTTACCCAATAATGAATGATTTTTATAAAGGAAATAGGCAAGAATAGGAAGACCTGAACTCAAATCCAGCTTTAGACACTTAGTAGTTGTGTAATTCTGGGCAAGTTACTTAATTTCAGTTAAATATTTATTCCAGGGTTGTGAGAATAAAATGAGATGATTTGGTAAAGCACTTTAAATCCATATATATGCTAGCTTTTATTATTGAGCACTAGTGTGCCAGTTGCTGAGGGATTAGATGGGCAGTTACTTCAGTGTCAACTGTAAGTAGGGGGAGAGGTTTAAGAATGAAAGTGAGAAAAATGTTCTCTTAAATTTACTTATATAGGTACAGATAGTTTTTCTGTAGTACAATATAGTAACCCTGAGGGCAGGGACTTTTATTTTTATGTCTTCTCTACCTAGAACTGTGTCTTTTCACATAGTAGGCAAGCTTAACATGTTCACCAAATTAGAATAGGCTTAAAATATTGACTTTTCCTCTTCTGATTGAAGTAAGGGAGAGAAAGAAGGTGACTGTAATTCTGTTATCACAGCTATAGCCTCCCTCTTCCTACTTCTTTAGGTTGCCCCAACAAATATGGCTTTGCTAATAGCTTTCTCAAGATATTGTAACTGATCCTTGCCAGTGACTGATTCACAGAGATAAAAAACCTGCAGCCTCTGATTGATAGGAAGTACAACATAGGTTATTCAGGAACCTTAGCCCCGGACAAGTTAGAAAGCAGTCAATCTACTGATAATGTGGTTGTCTAAAATGGCGTCTGGTTCAACTTTTACTTATTTATTTTAATAAAATTCTCATCAGGTTGAATAATGATCAAAAGAACCAATGAGAATATGAGTGGGGGCAGCTAGGTGGTGCAGTGGTTAGAGCAAAAGATCTGAAGTTAGGAGGACCTGAATTCAAATCTGACCTCAAACACTTAACACTTCCTAGCTGTGGGAGTGACCGTGCAAGTCACTTAACCCCAATTACCTCAGTAGAAAGAGAGAGAGAGAGAGAGAGAGACAAAGAGAGAAAGAGAGAGAGAGACAAAGAGAGAAAGAGAGAGAGAGAGAGAGAGAAAGAGAGAGAGAGAGAGAGAGAGAGAGAGAAAGAGAGAGAGAGAAAGACAAAGAGAGGAAGAGAGAGAGAGACAAAGAGAGAAAGAGAGAGAGAGAGAGAGAGAGAGAGAGAGAGAGAGAGAGAGAGAATATAAGAATGAACAATAACAGCAAATTCCTGCTTTTACCTCAGAACTGCGAAAAGTCTGCTTGGGCCAGGAAGGGAAGCGACAGTTCAAGGTAACCTCCAAAACCAACCAGAGCCTGTCAAGGACACCCATAGCCTGTAAAAACTCTTTGTCCTGAGGGACTGAGTAGATGACTCCCTTGAGAAAGTCCAGGGTTGGTGGAAAGCCCCAAGTTGGAGATTGTGGAAGTGTTCAGATAGGAACACCCCAGAACTTCTGAGATATTAGGTAGAACTTTGAGCCTCAAAAATCCAGAAAAGCTGAATTCTTAGGAAGTAGGGTTCAGTGTGGGAGAGAATCAGAGCAAGAACAAGCAAACTGCTCTGGGAAGTTTGACCCTTTCCCACTCCCCCAATCCCAATACAGGAACAGTGGCCTCTCAAAGCACCAAATCCCTTCAGATAACACCTACCACAAGGGCCCCATCTGTCTTCATGGATCATCTTTCTTCACTCCTATTAGTATTAATCAATAGCATCCCCTTCTACCACTAAAAAGTTTCCCTCTTACCCCTTCTAATCCCTACACCCCTCCCCTTTAACGAGCATTCATTAACTATCTGTGTCTGACAATGTGCTAAATTCTAGGATAAAAACCCAGAGAATGAAGAAGTTCTTACTCTCAATATTTTTCCTATATGTCTCTATATAAACATATAAAGAATATGGAGTGCAGTGTCCTTGTATTAGTGCTTCTCTCCAGTTTCTTATTTTCAAAGAATCTATTCATGGTATTGATGTCTATACTTGATATGCTGAAGAAAAATGGGGCAATTAGGGACAAGATCCTGAGGGAACATAGACACTAGGTAAATCTATGTAGGTAAAGTAGAGAAAAATGACCGTTTAATAAGAGATCTCTGACTTAAGGAAACCAGCAGGGTGAAGAATGTGGTCACCCCTGGAATAAGAGTTTAAAGAACATACAGGGTGTGAAAGGGAAGAGAACTGTTTCTCTTAAATGCAACCACTATAATCACTCATTTGAAATCAAAGCAAGGATTTAGCCTTAGGCCTGGTCCCTATAGTGGAATATATCATCTTTTTCTTCTAGCTTAATGGATATTGATCCCAAACTCAAGCTTTAAAGTTTATGTGGTTAGATTTCACTGCAATTGAAGGAGAGTTGAAGATCTAAAGGTCTTTTAGAGGTTAATTCCTTCAAAATAAACCATCAAATGAGCTGCTTTGGTTTATGGGAAGGGAATTCTACCATCATTTAAAAAAAATTCCTGAAGGGTTTAATCTCCAAAAGAACTAAGATTTGTTTCATCTTAAATCAACAAATAGCTTTGTTATAATTTTTTTTTGGGGGGAGACTAACTTATTCCATCTGAATTTAATTTTTTTTATAGTCTTTGTTTGAGTACACAAAAAGAACTATAAAATTCTGCTTAAACAGATTTGCAAAGATATTTCTCTGAGTTATTTATGCATTGGGAAATTAAGTCCAATTACGACTTTTCTAAGGTGATAGATCTCAAATTGATCCTTTTTTCCTGAGCACTGCCTGCATACAAAAAAACCCATTAATTTTAGTCACATAATAAACAATTCTGGAAGACTTATTAGATGAAACAGCAACTTGCATATTATAGAATTATCAGAGAATCATGAGCTTAGAGTTAGAAGGTGTTGTAGAGATCATCTCATTTATAGATGGGAAAACTGTAACTCAGGGAAACCCAATGTTACATAGAGTAATAAGGGGCAGAATCAGGATTTCTTAGCAATTCGCATTAATATCCAATTTACTATTCCCACTACTTTAGTAATTTTAAAATATGTGCATTGCATTTTAGCTAATATTTTATTGATCTACTTTTAAAAAATATCAGTCATTTTCTAATGGTTTTTTCCAGTAATACATTTCTATGAATGTGAATTAATTAAAATTAATTAATTATGATGCTAGTTGAGTTAATACTTTAATAGCAATGAATTCTCACATAAGTATAACCTGTGGTCCAGAACCAAAGCTATGGATTTACATAATAGGTTTAATCTTAGGGACTTCTCCTCAAGTAATTCTCTAGGGTTTCATCTGAAATATCAGAATTTATCTTGTTTTGTCTTTCTTCAGTACATTTAGTTTATCCTACCTCCTAATGGAAACCCTAAGTCAGCTGTTTCAGAGGTGCTAATAGGACTAGGATGCCAATGGGAATTCCAAAATCCTTTAAGTTTCTGAGGCTTTACAAGGTTCTCTTCTTGGCTGGGGGTTATGGTGGAGAAGTCAAGATGTTATCTCTCAAAGCATTTTCTCTTCAAGAGGTTGGCTGGTGTAACTTTCTTATCTATACTGCCAGATGCCCAATTGCCCAGTTTCAAATTCTCTTTATGGTTTTTAAAAGCTCCACAGAACATGATCAAGTTTCTCAATAATCTGAGCAGACATCCTGTGCAGTTTAAATGACTTTGATTGATTGATTTAAAGGAAAAATCCAGTCCATATTCATACCTCTCATTGATATATTCAAGTTGAGATGTGTTCTCACTTGATAAAAGTAATTTCAATGATGGTTTGACAACCTTTCGTTCCCACATAAGCACTTGATCTAATAGAACATTCTTTATCTAGCCCAACAAAAATATAAAGGATGCACACATTCTATTAAAGTCCATAAAACCATATAAAAGTCAAAATAACCCTCTTCCATTAATCCTGCCTCCACTTGTTCAGTCCAGTCAATTCTTTATGATCCTACTTGGGGTCTTCTTGGAAGAGATATTAGAGTGGTTTGCTATTTCCTTCTCCAACTTATTTTATAGATGAGAAAATCAAGGCAAACAGGGCTATAAGTGACTTGGCCAGGGTCATACATCAAGTGTCTGTGGTCAAAATTGAACTCAGGTCTTCCTGATTCTAGGTTTGGCATTCCATCCATTGTGCCAGCTAGTTGCTATAGAAAATCTTACGGTCTTTTTTTCCCCCTGAGGCAATTGGGGTTAAGTGACTTGCCCAGGGTTACATAGCTAGGAAGTGTCAAGTGTCTGAGGTCACATTTGAACTCAGGTCCTCCTGACTTCAGAGCTGGTGCTCTATCTACTGTGCCACTTAGCTGCCCCCCCAAAGTCTTTTGAACATAGCATTCTCCCTATGTGATCCGCCCATCCTCTTTAGCCCCCATTGGAGGAAAGAGTTCAGGTATTAGAAAATCAATTATGACACTCATCTGATGAACTATTTATTTCTCCAAATTTATAGGATTATTTTATATAGGACTTCTATTGGAAAAAAAGAGAACTTTTCATTGCTAGAGAATTAAATAACTAGTTTTTCTGTTGAACCTCATTTCTTGGGGACCTATATATTTCCCCCAAATTAGGTGATCTCCTTTCCTGAAAAGGGTAAATGACTTGGAGTCAATGTAGAGTTGATTCCCATTCCTTCTGACTTAAAGTCTAAATTCTCACAATACTAGTGAAAGATGAAGTTCAGGTTTGTTCTTACACATTATAGTCCTGTCTCTTGCTCTTCCTTGTGTCTGGCCTTTACTTGGTTTAAGAACTTTTCCTCTGTGTCTAAGCTAGTCATCCAGGTAATATGTGAAAACAAGTGGTTACCCAGAGTATAGGGGAGCACATGACTTTCAAAGAACTGAGTTTGGGTATTTCAAGAACATTTCCTCTGTTTTCTTTCCTAGCTCTTGTCCTTTTTCACTTGTATTCTTTTTTTTTTTAGTAAACAAGACCCATGGTTAAGCTCAGCTGTATAAAATGCCTTGGAATCAACAAATATCTGTTAATGTGTTCTTCAATGTAATACTTTTGCATTGAAGTGACCAGAAAGGACAAAGCAAGAAACTTACACCTTACCATAGAGTTAACTTCAAGGTAATTACAGGAAGAATTTTCCTGCTTTCTCTTTTTATATTTTTTTCTTTCTTGAGGTATTGGAAATATTGTCTTGTCTAAGAGGGATTAGGTTCATGTTGTGGAAATATTACTAATGAATGGAAGTTATTGCTAGAAGGCATATATGGATCTGTGTTGGGAAAATATTCTTACCAAATAGTGATTTGTATCGTAGCTTAGAATGTAGTAAGTTCTTCGCAAATGATATTGAAACAAAAGCTAAAATTAGTTACTTTGGAGGGCTATTATAGAAAGAGTTCATGTTTCAGGTATAGCGGGGCCAAGAGGATCCCTAGGTTCCCCTTAAACTTAAGTTTTTCTGAATTACCAAAGTTTATAAAGAGTCATGTTTAAAAGCCCATTGCATGCAGGAATACATATAAACACAAATGCATACACATATGTTTGTTCTCTTTCTATTTGGAGGAAAAGTATATGACATCTAGCACATATTGTGTCTTTAGATGATTTGTATTTAAATGGTGAGTTCCCAATTTTAATGGACATTATGAGTCAGTATACTTCTACAGACTTGGGAATGGGCATTTTCTTAAAAACATGGAAATTTTGAAATCAGTAATTCTGATGCAGGAAATCCAAGTTAATAATTCTCTCTTGGAGTGTATGCTATATATGCATTAGAGGTGAGAATTACCTAATTTCTTGAGTCCCTTTCAACCCTTTAGTTTATATAAAGTAGCAAAATTTATAGAAAAGACAAAAAGAAAACTACCTTTCAGAATCTGGAAACAATTACAAAAGGAAAAAAAAATCTAGGTCATGGGGCGTGATCATTCTAAAAACTTTCTAAGAATAAAGTATCAAGCAATGTATACTGAACTCTGGCAAGACAATTCAGGAGCATCTGGAATGCATTTTAACAGCATAATAAATATCTTCCTGTTGTATGCTTGCCATGGAGAGAAAAGAATCACACATACTATAGAAACCAGCATTTCTGTTGAACTGGACATGAACTCTGAAATAAAGTAAAAACATTTTAATTCCTGCTTTCAAGGATCTCGTGGTCTAATGGGGAATACATGCCAACAACTATATGCAAACAGGATATATACAACTTAAAATGAAAATAATCAGCAGAGGAAAGGCATTAAGATTTTTTCATTATTTTTTTTATTAAAGCTTTTTATTTTATCTATCTATCTATATAAAATTTCTCAACAATGACCCTTGCAAAACCTTGTGTTCCAAATTTTTTCCCCTTCCCTCCAATCCCTCCCCCAGATGGCAAGTAATTCAATACTTGGACTTTGTTAAGTCCAATATATGTATACATATTTTATGCGATTATTGTGCTGCACAAGAAAAATCAGATCACAAAGGAAAAAAATGAGAAAGAAAACAAAATGCAAGCAAATTATGTTGTGATCCATACTTAGTTCCCACAGTTTTCTCTCTTTAGGTGTAAATGGCTCTCTCTATCACAAAATCATTGGAACTGGCCTAAATCATTTAATTGTTGAAAAGAGTCATGTCCATTAGAACTGATCTTTATGTAATCTTCTTGTTGCCATGTACAATGATCTCCTGGTTCTGCTCACTTTGCTTAGTACCAGTTTGTGTAAGTCTCTCCAGGACTCTCTGAAATCATCCTGTTGATTGTTTGTTTGTTTCTTTTTTTCCCCCCCCCCGAGGCAATTGGGGTTAAGTGACTTGTCCAGGGTCCCACAGCTAGGAAGTGTTAAGTATCTGAGGTCAGATTTGAACTCAGATCCTCCTGACTTCAGGGCTGGTGCTCTATCCACTATACCAACTAGCTGCCCCGATTGTTTCTTATAGAATAATAATACATAACATTCATATACCATAACTTATTCAGCCATTCCTCAACTGATGGGCATCCACTCAGTTTCCAGTTTCTTGCCATTGCAAAAAGGGCTGCCACAAACATTTTTGCACATGTGGGTTCCTTTTCCTCCTTTAAGATTTTTTTGGGATGCAAGCCCAGTAGAAACACTGCTGAGTCAAAGGGTATGCACAGTTTGATAACTCTTTGGGTGTAGTTCCAAATTGCTCTCCAAAATGGTTGTCAGTCACAACTCCACCAATAATGTGTTAGTGTCCCAGTTCCCTCCAACATTCATCATTATCTTTTCCTGTCATTTTAGCCAATCTGACAGGTGTGTAGTGATATCTCAGAGTTGTCTTAATTTGCATTTCTCTGATCAAGAGTGATTTGGAGCACCTTTTCATATGACTAGAAATGGTTTCAATTTCTTCATCTGAAAATTGTCTATTCATATCCTTTGAGATATTTATCAATTGGAGAATGGCTTGAATTCTTATAAATCTGAGTCACTTCTCTATATATTTTAGAAATGAGGCCTTTATCAGAACCCTTAAATGTAAAAATTTTCCCCAGCTTATTGCTTCCCTTCTAATCTTGTCTGCCTTGGTTTTGTTTGTACAATTTTTTAAAAACTTAATATAATCAAAATTGTGTTCAAGAATGTACTCCGGTTCTTCTTTGGTCACAAATTTGGAAGGCACTAAGATTAAGGAAGAATAGGAAAGATTTCCTACAACAGGTAAGACTTTTAGCTATGACTTAAAGAAGCCAAGGAAGCTAGATAGCAGAGATGAAAAGAGAGGAGAGAAAAAGTTAATTTTTGAAGAAACCAATCCTGTGTATGGGAATTTTTTTTTTTTTGCATAAGGCCTGAAAATAAAATATAGATTAAAGGAGAGTTTTAATTACCATCCCATTGCCAATATAATTGTACCTCAAATTTTGCACGTACATTTTACTTTTTTTTCTAGGGTGAAACTTTTAAAAATGTTTTAGGGACTCCACATTAAAGAAAAATTTGCTGATAACTTTTGTTTTTGTTTTCTGAATATATCCTTTTCTCCTCTAACTCAGTGCAACATTTCTTGTAATAAAAAATGATAAAAATTGAAAGAAAAAAGGTAATTCAGCAGAACTATCCAACTGATTCTGATAGTATGGGGCATAATGGGTGAAAATGTCATACAGTTATAATCCTGCACATCGGCAAAGAAGGGAGAGATGGATTTTCTTATCTGTACAAGTTGTTTATTGTAAATACACATCATTCAGACTTTTGTTGTTACTGTTGTAGCTGACATATCATTACATATAGCATAATTACTTTCACCATTCCACAAATGATGGACAGTGAGTGAATCAACTTTTTCTAGAACAACCCTGGGAGGTAAGTACTATTTTTACTCCTATTTTACATTTGAGGAGAATAAAATAGAAGATACTAAGTATCTGAGGCCTGATGCTAAGTTTTTCAGGTCTTCCTGACTCTAGGCCCAGCACTTTAGGACACGATATCAAACTCAAAAAGAAGTGGGGATCACTAATCCGTACACAAAGAGCAACTAGGTGGTACATGAAGAGAGTGCCAGATCTGGTCAAGAAACTCAACTTTCTGTGTTCAACTTTGGCCTCAGAACAGCTGGATGATCCTAGGAAAATCACTTAATCCTGCTGAACCTTCATAAATAAAATGAGCTGGAGAAGGAAATGGTGAACTGCTCAAGTATCTTTGCCAAGAAAACCCCAAATATGGTCACAGAGTCAGACACAACTGAAAACAGTCGAACAAAACTGTACATAAGGAAGGAGTCATTCTATAGACCAGATATAGACTTAGTTTTAAAATGTAATATTACCTATATTTTATTTTGTTAAATATTTCCCAATTACATTTTGATTTGATTCAGGCTGTACTCAAGGGTGTTGGATGCTGCATGGTGGCCCATAACCTGTGTATGCAACAATTCCAGGACTTTCTTTAAACATCTAATTTCCCCTCAAAACCCCCTTAATTTATATAAGTGTGTTAAAACCCACTGATATTTTCAGGCTTATTAACAGAAATCTATTATTTCTTTGTTGTATCAAGTTTCTAGTTCTAGTGAAATTTGAGGCACAGTAATGTCCATCAGGATTATATAGCATTAGAGCAAGTCTTGTTGGCGTCAGTTTTTCTTGAATGAGTAATTATTTCAGTTTAATTCAATTCAACAACATTTAATATTAACAGTTGACTTGCATGTATCCCTTTGAGATTTTCAAAATGCTTTATTTATATTACCCTTGTGTCAGAATCATTGTGCTAGGTATCAAGGATGATAAGAAATTTAGATCAGACAAGAATCTTATTCTTGTGATATTTACACTTAAATACAAATCTTGTAAGTCTGAGTTTATATAGCATTTCTTATATACAGTAGGTAGGCAAGCAGGCAGGGTATTATATAGGAAGGAATCAGAAAATTTGGATTGCCTTCAATTTTTTAGATAATTTAAGCATGCATAGAAGATGAGTGGGCAAGTATTATCATTTGTACTTCTTCTCTTCATGAACAAATCTCTTTTTGGAGGACTAATGGTAGTGTTCAGTACTGGGATATGTTGAGGTACCTGACCTTATACTCTTTGCACATCTGTGCTAGTCTTGGGTTGTTAGGTTAGGCACTTTACCTCTTTAAGATTCAATTTCTTCATATGTCAAATGAATCAGATAATATTTGTGTTACCAATCTCAGGGTTGTTGTGAAGACATAATGGTATGTCTATATAGTACTTTGTAAATATTAAATGTCACAGGAATATGTATTATTGTTATTATTCCTCATATATGTTGATCTTAAATTTTAAAAAATAACAAAACTTATATATTCTCCCTTTTACCTTTCCTGAAAACAAACAGAACCCCCCCAAAAAACTTTATGAATATGACTTGATTATGCACAGTCAAGAAAAACATTCCTACACTGGACATGTTCAAATCGCAAATCTTATTCTAATGTGCCCTGAGTCCATCACTTCTCTATAAGGAGGTAGATAGTATTTCATCCCAGATCATCTGGAATCATGGTTCTCATATATTTTGAATTGTTTCAGTAGTCTTCCAGCTCTTCTATGTCTTTCTTAAATGGTGGCAGCATGAACTCTTTACATTTCTAAGTTTTGTTCAAAGCTGGTCCAATGATTTCAGTTTCATTGATTTACTTTTTTTCCAGTACCATTTTTTATAACCCTCAATAGTTTAGTTGGCTTTTCTGGTTACAATCTCATGTTGAACTATTTCCCCCAAGGAATGAAAAACCTGGTGTCTACCCTGTATCAGTTGTATTATTCTTTGAATCTAAGTCATTTATTTCCCTTTGATATGACTGGGTATGGTTGATCAAAAATGAAATTCTTTAAGAGTAAGGATTCTTTTGCTTCAATCTTTATTCAGACTATCAGTTCTTCTTCTGGAGATGAATAACAATTTTTTTTAAAATCATGAGTTCTTTTGGGACTGTCTTGTATCATTGTGTTGCTGAAAAAGAGCTAAATCTATTATGTTGTCCTGGGTTTTCTCACTTCACTTTGCAGCAGTTCATATATCTTTCCTGTTTTTTCAGGTTTTTCTGAAATGTCTGCTCATTATTTCTTATAGCACAATAATACTGTTACAATCATTATACCGCAACTTGTTCAGTCATTTCCCAACTGAAGGCCACCCCCTAATTTCTAATTCTTTGCCACTACCAAAAAAACCTGCTATAAATATTTGTGTACAAATAGATCCTTTTCTTTCTTTAAAAAAAAAATCTCTTCATGATTCAGACCTGTAGTGGTATTGATGGATCAAAGAGTATGTGTACAATTTTATAGTCCCTTGAGTATAGTTTCAAATTGTTTTCCAGAATGGATGATCAATTTATAATTCTACCCAATTATCTCACATTCCCTCCAACACTTGTTATTTTCTTTTTCTGTCATTTTAGATAACCTGATAGGTAGTGCCTCAGAGTTTTTTTAATTTGCATTATAGAATAAGGATTCTCAATCTTTTTTGGTGTCATGGACCCCTTTGACGGTCTAATGAAGCCTATGAACCCATTTCCAGAATTGTTTTTTAAATGTACAAAATCAAATACATAGAATTACAAGGGAAATCAATTATATTGTAATATGGTTAACAAAATAAATAGGGGGAAGAGGAGAAAGCAAGCATTTATATAGTATTTACTATGTGTTAGGCTTTATATCAAGAGCCTTTATTTTTCTTTTGCAAATATCTCATTTGATCCTCACAACATCATTTGAGATCGGTGTTATTATTAACCTCATTTTATCATTGAGAAAACTGAGATAAAAAGAAGTTAAATGGCTTGCCCAAATTCACATAGCTAGTGAATGAGTAAAGCTAAATTTGAACTCAAGTCATTTTGACTCTAGGACCAGTATTCTATCTACTGTATCACTAACTAGTTCTCTTTCTCTCCTCTCTGTCCTTCCCTATCCTCCCTTTTTCTCCCCCTTCCTTTATATATTTCAGACAAGAATAATGTTCATTTGATATCTCCTCTCTCCCCAATCTGTTCCTCTATGCTTTTCTCACACTCCAGTCATGAGAAATAACAAACTTCACTTCATCTCTTCCTTTTTACATTAGAATATTCCTTTAATACTTGCTTCAATTTCTTTTCTTAAAACTCTCAGAACCAAATCATTTTCCCTTCCTCAAAATCTTATCTTTTTCTTAACTCCCAAATTGCCATTTGGAGACATTAATGATCTGAAGAGATACTTGTTTTTACTTCCCCTATTTGAATGTTAGCCTGTCATCATCATACAGCGCTTTTTAATTGTCCAAATATATTTATCTTTTCATGTTTTCCTTGAGTGTTATGTTTGCATTTTCAAGTTACTACTCAGCTCTGGTCTTTTCATCAGGAATGATCAGAAGTCTTCTTTTCCGTTAAAGATCCAATTTTTCCCTATGAGATTATACTCACCTTTTCAGGATAGATTATTCTTGATTATAAGCCTTTACCAAACTCTCCTCTCATTTGGAGAGGTTTCATGTAATTCTGACTTTAGTTCCTTGGTAATTGGAATCTGATTTCTGGCTCTAAATTTTTTTTTCTTTGATATGGAAATTCTGGATTTTGGCTGTGACATTCTGGGGAACAAAAGTAAAAAGACTGAAAAACAGGAATAAAATGTAGAATATTTGATATCTAAAATAGTCAATTTTCAAAACAAATCAAGAAGTAATGATTTAAGAAGAGCATCATGGGGGTTAAGTAGATTGCTGGATCTGGAGTCAGGAAGAACTGAGTTCAAATCTAGCCTCAGATATTTACTTTCTGTATGACCTTGATCAGATGAATCCTTAAACCTCATTTCCTCCACTGTAAAATATAATACTAGAATCTACTTCCTACTCATTGTGAGGATCAAATGAAATAAGATTTGTTAAAGTGTTTACCACAATGCCTGGCACTTTAGTAGGTTCTATATAAATGTTAACTGCTATTAATTATTATTATCATTAGATTCCCTGAGTTTTTAAAAAGCTTAGATAACATATTTGAAGGAATCATAAATTCCTTCATCCAGGAATTTATTAACTGTCCAGATGTATAAGAACTAAAAGAAAAAAAATAAAATCAAAAGATCTACCCATCATCTCCCCAAATGAAACAAATTTCCCAAGGAAAAGTTCCCTGAATATCCTTTATTTTTTTTTATTTTTTATTTTTTTATTTTTTTCTTTTTTTATATAACTTTTTATTGACAGGACATATTCCTGGGTAATTTTTTTACAACATTATCCCTTGCACTCACTTCTGTTCTGACTTTTCCCTTCCTTCCCTCTACCTCCTCCCCTAAATGGCAAGCAGTCTTTTTTTTTTTTTTTTTTTAATTTAATAGCCTTTAATTTACAGGATATATACATGGGTAACTTTACAGCATTAACAATTGCCAAACCTCTTGTTCCAATTTTTCACCTCTTACCCCCCCCCCCCCCCCCCCTAAATGGCAGGATGACCAGTAGATGTTAAATATATTAAAATATAACTTAGATACACAATAAGTATACATGACCAAAACATTATTTTGCTGTACAAAAAGAATCAGACTCTGAATTATTGTACAATTAGCTTGTGAAGGAAATCAAAGATGCAGGTGTGCATAAATATAGGGACTGGGAATTCAATGTAATGGTTTTAGTCATCTCCCAGAGTTCTTTTTCTGGGTATAGCTAGTTCAGTTCATTACTGCTCCATTAGAAATGATTTGGTTGATCTCGTTGCTGAGGATGGCCTGATCCATCAGGACTGGTCATCATCTAGTATTGTTGTTGAAGTATATAATGATCTCCTGGTCCTGCTCATTTCACTTAGCATCAGTTCGTGTAAGTCTCTCCAGGCCTTTCTGAAATCATCCTGTTGGTCATTTCTTACAGAACAGTAATATTCCATAATTTTCATATACCACAATTTATTCAGCCATTCTCCAACTGATGGACATCCATTCAGTTTCAGTTTCTAGCCACTACAAAAGGGCTGCCACAAACATTCGTGCACATACAGGTCCCTTTCCCTTCTTTATAATCTCTTTGGGATATAATCCCAGTAGTAACACTGCTGGATCAAAGGGTATGCACAGTTTGATAACTTTTTGAGCATAGTTCCAAACTACTCTCCAAAATGGTTGGATTCGTTCACAACTCCACCAACAATGAATCAATGTCCCAGTTTTCCCACATCCCTCCAACAATCATCATTATTTTTTCCTGTCATCTTAGCCAATCTGACAGGTGTGTAGTGGTATCTTAGAGTTGTCTTAATTTGCATTTCTCTGATTAATAATGACTTGGAGCATCTTTTCATATGACTAGAAATAGTTTCAATCTGAATATCCTTTATATAGTTTTCTTTGGGTACATTTGCTATGTCTTTAGATTGTAAGCTCCTTGAGGGCAAGGACTATCTTTTGCCTCTTTTTGTATCCCTAGCACTTAGCACAATAGGTTTTTAAATAAATGTTTATTTATTGATTGAGACAATCTTTCACTTTTCCAGCTATCATTATTGAGAAGGGAGTCCTGATGACAGCAAGATGGTATAGGGAAAAAACCTAAAACTAGAGTTAGAAAGACCTGAATCTGAATTCTATTTCAGACACTTCTATATTGTGTGATCTGGTCAAGTTACTTAACTTTCTTCATTCATAGTTTTCTCATGTATAGCATGAAGGGTTATCCTTTAAAGGGTTTTAAGGTCCCTTCCAGCTCTGAACATATGGTTCTTATGCAGTTGGTTTCTTGTTGGCTTTATCAAACACTCAGCTACTATGTTCAATTACTTCTAGATCTTGTTTTACTTGATTCATCTGTTCCATTGATCAAAGATTCTGGTTGTTTTTTTTTTTTTTTTTTTACAAGTACCAGTGTTGATGACTGTTCCTTTGTAGTGACGTTTGAAATCTGGCAATGCTAGCCACCCATCCTCTTTTTTCATCATTCTCTTTGTGATTCTTGACCTTTTGTTCTTCCAGATGAATTTTGTTATTATTTTGTCTGGTTCTATAAAATAATCCATTGGTAGTTTGACTGCTTTGGCACTAAATTTGTAAATTAGCTAGGTAGTTTTGTCATTTTTATTATTTTAGCACAGCCCAACCATGAGTCATGAATATCTCTCCACATGAATATCATGTGACAGTTCCAAATAAAACTGTAATAAAATTAGCACTTAACATTTGGTGGCTATCACTGACCATAAGGATCATAGGTCTGTGACATCAGGTCATAGAAGTACATAAGATATAGAGCTGAAAAATGACAGGATCATAGATCTACATCTGGAAGACACTGTAGAGGTCAGCTAGTTTGACCTCTTCATTTGCAAATGAGCAAACTCAGACCCAGAGAGGTCAAGTTAGTCATCCCTTGTCACAAAGCCAGTAATTAGTGGACAGCCGGAATTATTTTGGGGTCCCATCTGGAAATCCTAAAAATAATAAAACAAATCTGTACAGAAAGCTGGTGAGTTGCAAACAACTTAGTAAAAAAAAGAGATTTCTGATGACTAGTTAAAAATTATTTATATTCCCTCAGAATTCTCAATATTTTTTATAATGTATTTTATTGGCAAGTGTCTGTCACCTTTCTTTAGGTGACTGGCCTCTTAAGAATCACAGGAATGAATAACATTCTCCCAATCTTACTCTTGACTCACTGCAAAAAATATTCTAAGTATCAGAATGAGGACACAATGAGGTTATTGTATTCAATGTCTGCACTTGTATTTGTAGGTTTTACAAGAACATTTTTGTGCTGATGATATTTTCCCCCTGAAATGTAAAGTATAGAATCATGTCTAAATCAAAAATATTCATTTGTTCTCAACAGTAGGTGTACTTAAAAATAAGTGTCCTTAAACAATAAGTATAATTTTTTGCTCCATAGTTTTTTTTTTAAAACTTTGCTTTGTGCTAGAAGTATTCTATCAATTAATCAATTATCAAGTATTCACAAAGCACCTACTATGTGCCGGGCACTGTGCTAGACACTGAAGGTCTAGCGATAGTTTCATTAAAAACCTTCATTTTAATAAGCAAGACAATAAATCCCTATCAAAATACATATAACATAAATATAAAATAAATAAATATGAATATTCATTCAGTGAACACTTATCAAGAACTCACTATGTGCTAAGCACATAGTGCTAAATGCTACAGAGTAGTTTGATACAAGTAATTTGGGCAAGAGGGCATGGACACTTGGGAGAACCAGGAATGATTTCATGCAGAAGATGGTGTTTGAGTTGTATCTTCAAGAAAGAGAAAGACTGACTCTGTGTGTGCTAGGTATGGCCAATGCATAGACATGGAGACTGGACATGGAATGCCATGAATGGGGAGCTTCTGAGAAGGGGCTAGTTTGGCTGGATTAAAAAACACACTCTTTTATGTCCAATTAAACGATATAAAGGGGTAATGTCCAATGACATCAGAACAAGAGGCTGAAACCTGTTTTGTGTTGAGTTTTAAAAAACAAAATAGAGGAATTTTTATTTGATCCTTGAAGTCATAACAAGATACTGGAGCTCACTGAGTAAGGGGTTAGATATGTATTTAAGGAATATGTCTAGACTCCTTGGACTAATAATAACTCACTTTCTTTGATGTACTGAAAGCCAAAAAGGTGCTGTGTGAACAAATTGGTTTGGACAACTTTGTCCTACACAGTTCCTCCAGTATCTGCAGAAGATAGTTTATTTTTATCAGTATTAAATATAGTATACTGACATATTTTAGATATTTAAAGCTCAAGTATTTAGTGGTATTATTTATATTTATCCAGTTTTGCTATTCATTTGCAATGTGACCTTTGCAAAAATACTTAACATCTCTGAGCCTCAGATTGAATGATTTCTGAAGTCATTTGCACCTTTGAAATCCTCCTAAAACCCACATATTTCCAAGCATACTATATTTGGGAATTAAAGAGATGAGACCCCAGATCAAATTCTTTTTTCTGAAAATAAATAACATTAATTGTAAACAGTTTATGTAGGAGGCCATGACTCCATTATCATGAAGTATGATGAGTCTATACTGTGAGAGCCATGGCATCAGGGTAACTTTCTGATCAATACTTGACTTCCACTTGATTGCCACCAGCTAGGATACCTTGAAAACCTATTCTGTTCCTCAAACAATAATTCTGTTACCTTACAACTGATGAGATCCTTTTCAATGAAACGGTGTTGCTCAAGCCCTTTCTTCAATCCCTCAATCAACAAGTAAGTTTTAAATGCTGAACAAGAGTTTGTATTTAAGTCTTGAGGCATTAGGGAGCCACTGAAGTTTATGGAGAGATGAGTGACTGTCAGATCTTTGTTTTAGTAATATCATTTTGGCCACTGCATGGAGGACTGTACCTAGATAAGAGATCTTGCCCTGGAGATCTGAACTCTTTCATTTCTGGAATTTCACCCTAGGAATCCACTGTTCTAATTGGTGAGTACCTCATGTGACCCAATATATTTAGATTTTTTCCAGTCTTGTTTCACTTTACTCCTCACTTATCTTGAAAGCTGAGGTCCCTCTAGGCCCTTTCAATCTCTGCTTTCCAGTTCTTGAACCAAAATAAAAAGAACACAGTCATTTGCTTTTGGAAATAATGTGTCAATCTAGTCCATATTGCCATCTACTCACCATCTCTATATCTTCCCAAACCAAAATACCCCTTACTGGCCACTACTTCCTTTATGTGTTTTCTTTCTGCTGCTCCTCCCTCCTTCTCCCAATTAGAACATAATATTCTTTAGTTCAGGGACTGTCTTCACTTTTGAATTTGTATACACACCATTTGGTACATTTCTTGGCATATTATAAATATTTTATAACTGCTTTTTCTTTCATTTGTTCATTCATTCATTCATTCAAGACTTGAGGTAGGATGACTAATTAAAAGTCATTTAATTAATTAAAATTACAACCTAATTAAAAGGTTTTTACAATTGTCCAGGTGCAAAGTGATCAAAGGTCATTTCTAATTGTTAGAAAATGTTACCAGTCTGAAAGAAAGACGTCCTAAAGTCATGGATAGATACCTAGAACTAAGAACTGAGCCATTAACCAGGTGAACCAGGTTAAAAACGACAAATCAATCCCTACCATAGCCTCCATTATCTGGACATGGCAGACATACGTCAAAAAATATTATTTTTACATTTATACATTTTATTGCCCTTTACCCTTTTCCTTTTTAGGCTTGACCTCATGATATTTGATATAGGGGTGGTATTGTTTGCCTAATAAAACAGGAAATTTCAGGTTCAAAATTGATTTATTGATTGCAACAGTTTGAAACTGGGTCTAGTTTTTGAAAAGCATACCTGTGACTTATTTGTTTTGGCAGTCTCAAAAGTATTTTATCTGTATTGTTTAGGTAATTAGGTAAAACATTAAAACTTGGGCAGATATTACATGATCATATATGTTTCAAATGAACCAGATGAAATTATGCTAAATGATCTCTGCTCAACTTGTGAATTTATAATTAGGCAATTGCAACACTTCTAAAAGTTGAGAATTTAATTTTCTAGTCAAAGAAAGAACTGAATATATCCTCTCTTGGGCTATTTTCTCCAATAGTGAACACCAGGGATGGTAGAATTCACTGAGCTGGGGAAAACAAGTTTTCTAGGGACAGTGATTAAGAAATAAATAATATTTTAATGATAATAACCCAATGTCTGGCTGTAGGGAATGAATGCTTTTAAATAGGTCCAGAATTACTGTCCAATCTCCTTATTTTCTAGTTTTAATTTTTTAGAAGGTATTCTATAATTTGGCTTCTAGCCTGGGTACTCATTCAAGGGGACAACACTGTGGAGAGGGGACCTGTCATCTTTTCCACTAAAAAATGTCAATTGTAGACCATTTACTATCGCTGAGGTGGTCAAACCAGCTTGGCTGAAATAACATGGAACTCTGAGGGACAGACAGACGGTAGCAAATACCAACCTGGTCAATCCGTTGTCACCTTATTGATACCCACTTCTCCTTAGATCTTGAGGAAGATAACCTTTATACATTATATCCAAAGTCTCCCAAACTACTGATTCTGCTTCCAGACCAGAACCGTTAGACACGATTCAAGGGAGCCAGCTGTATGGAGAAAGGTCCTGCCATGACCTCCATCACCAAAACCAACCTCTGACCAACTGCTCTGATGGACCAGGAAGCTGGTGAACCCTTCAGACCACTAGCCTAGCTTCAGACAATCCTTGTAGATTTTTGACTTCATTAACTGTCTCTTCTGGAAGTGAGTTTCTGCCACTAAGAAGTCATTTCTACTATAGAGCCAGAAAAGAATGCTCTCATCAAAGTCCTTTGCATTGTCAAGCAGTTCAGCATTAGATATGGATGTGATTTCATCAGAGGAAATGACTTTGAAAAGATGCATCATCTCTCTTGTCATCATTCTCTAAGGACCCTTCCATCTGCCTTGAATTTTTTTTTTAAACCTCTTCTCTTCCCTACTTATTTAGTCTATCATTTTTTTTAAAAATGGAGGCAATAAACTCTTTTATTCCATACAGTTTCATTTATGATTTCTTGAAATAGAGCTCTAGACAAACAGACTTTGATAAAGCTCATTGGGATTCTGATAGAGTTACTAGACCATGCTTTAAACCCAAAGCACTTTGGCTCTCACTGATTAGCCAATAATAAATCCAACTCAAGCTCTACTTGGACATTGTTTAGGTTTTTATGGCTTAGAGTGAATGTAAATAGCAATTGTTTTGATTCTGCTCAGAAATCCTGAGGGTCTTCCCCTTCCAGATTTCTTTTTTTTTTTTTGAGTATTCAGAGAAAGTAATTTCCCCTCCCTCATTTCTTATCTAGCCTTAAATCACTAAATGGGTATTGCCTCAGACAAACTGAAATCTGGGAAAGACTTTAGCTTAAAAAGGTCTAGGTCACTGCATCTGGAGTCATCTCCTCTCATCCTGACCTATGTCTTGCCACTGGATTCAGATGACTCTGGGGGAGAAATTGAGGCTGATGATTTTGCATGGTCCTGCTTCTTTTAAATCCAATTCACTTGCAAATGAAAATATCATCTTCTGGATGTCATTGGTCTTCTTCAAGAAAGAAGGGCAAACAACAAAATGACACCTCCTAAATATATTCTTTCCCTTTTTTATAATGTGAAGTCCTTGAAAATTGAGAGTGTCTTTTTGTTCCCCATTTATATCTCCATCTCTCAGCAGTGCTTCCTGGTACACAGTAAGCATTTAATAAATGGCTTTACTTCCTTCCCTCCTTCTTCATATATTCATTCATTCATTTTGATCATTGTGAAGCTACATTAGATTTAAGACATCAAAGTGAAATTTTCCATTGTTCCATTGACTTGTCAGCAAATAGATAGCTACCCACATTGATTAAATTCATCATTTCATTGCTGGATCTATATTTCACTTTGTACTGTGCTGATGAAATTGAGTTTCTATATGGATAGATGAAAACAGTAATTTGGGTAATTTAAGGGAAAACAAAACCCTTAAAACTGTGGCATGGTGTTATTTTCTATCTTATTTTTCATTTTACTTTATTGTCACTATAACTGGAGCTTATATATGTGAATATTGCCCATAGAAATTTTTAGCTAGTCACAACATTTACATTCAATTTCTTCAATATCTTTCTTACAATTTCCCGTATTTCTGGGCTCAGAGAGTAAATGCATTTTTATGAAAATGTTCTCAGAGTTCCTCATAAATAAAAATTCCCATGAAAATTATAATAGCAAAGCAATTTAGTAAATTTTCTTAAGACTTATTAGTCAAAGCCAGACCTAATTTATTTTATTCGGGGGAGGGGAAGAGCAAGTCGCTTATTTGCATGGTTTTGTAAAGACATTGGCTCAGTGAGCACACATCAGATCTATTATTTGGAAACAATCAAATTATAGTACAACGATTCTGAAAGAACATGATTTTTGTTCTAATAAACTGATTAATGTAATACATATTGCTTCCTGTATATTTTCTCCTGAACTCAGCTTCTACTGCAGATTTCAGGGGAAGACCCAGACTTCGCCTTTTATTGTTAGGATTCAGGAATAAGGCTTACTACCTTTGCACTAATTAAACACGTACAATACAGAACTAGCGATAATTTCATGCCCCTTTACCTTCTGCAATCATTTCATTTATCCTTTATGATAAATTGCCCAGCCTTTGGCCTATGATTAACCCCCTGTAGAAGGCAGATTATTGCTTTATGAAAGAGAGGGAGAAAGATAACAATATTTAATTTTAAACTGGCAGAGTTGCCACATTATGTCTGCTACCAGCACATTCAGAAGACTTATCCATATAATGCTTAAGTAATTCTGGGCTTCTTTATTTTGATTTTATTGGAAACAGCCTCAACAAATGCTGATGTACTATGCCATGCTGCCAGATGCCCAGGTTATAAAATTGGACCCAGGACTCTGACTCCGGAAATGAAGGCAGCAGACCTTATTTTTATTTTTTATAAAGGGAATGATTCTTTTGGAACATCACTAGCAAAATAAAATGTCTTCTATTGAGCCAGATAATTCAGAGTAATGCTATCAGGAATGTCTCCTCAAATTTTTTCCACCTAGAATACCTCCCTTCCTGTGACTCATCTAATGTTTCTATTTTCCAATCTCTTTTCTCACCCTTATCACCTTTTAAAAAGTCTTAAAATGTCTATGCTGTTGTACATATATGTATTCATTTTTGAAATGATTAGTTTCTTAGCTGATGAGTCTTTTAAAATTGGTCCCTAAATAATCAAACATGGAATTAACATACATATATTAAGCAGCCAATTAATCAGTTAAAGAGTATTTAAGTACTTACTTTGTACTAGGCAGTGTGCTAAATTTTGGGGATATATATGTATATATATATCCATAGATATTTAATAGGGGATATAAAAGTTAATAATTAGATAATCACAGGAATGTAATGAGTAGATAAAGAGTAAAGAGAGGAAGGTAATTATATCTGGGAATATGTGTGTATATCACAAAGGCATCCTGAGAAGGTAAAAATTTGAATTGAATCTTGAAGGAAATCAAAGAAACTAAGAGGAGGAAAGACATTTTAAGTATGAGGAAACCCAGTGCAAATGTACAGATGAAAAATGAAGTGTCAAGCGTGAGGAACAGCAAGTACTTCAGTGTAGCTAAATTATAGTGTAGGGGGATGGCAAGTGTAAGTTAAGAATGGAAAGATAAGAAGGGCTGGGTTGTGAAGAGATTTCAACACCAGCCAGAGGAGTCTATTGGTATTAGGGATCCTCTATCTTTTATAGATGGGCAGTTAGGTGGTACAGTGGATAAGGTGCTGGATCTAGAGGCTTGAACTAATTTGCCTCAGTCCAAAGCTGACTTCAGATAATTAGTAGCTGTGTAACTCTGGGTAAGTCACTTAAACCTGTTTGCCTCAGTTTCCTCATCTGTAAAGTGAGCTGGAGAAGGAAAAAGTAAACCACTCCAGTATCTTTGTCAAGAAAAACCAAATGGAGTCACAAAGAGTTAGACACAACTAAAAATCACTGAAATAACATTTTATAGAGCTGGGAGTTGACGTGGCCAGATTTATGTTTTAGAAAAAATACTATGGAAGTTAAATAAAAGATGGATTGAAGTAGGGAGTCTCGAGACAGGGAATTTATTGCAATAGTTCAGATGAGAGATGATAAAGGTCTGAACTTGGATATTGTTTGTGTGAGTGGAGAGAAAGGAACATAAAAGTGATGTCTGAAGAGAGGAATGACATGGTTTTGTCTCGGAAAATATATAAATGTTTGAATCATACAGAATTAAAACATACATCATTCTTATTGGAAAAATGTTAGCTCAAGGAGAAATAGATGAATCATTCACCAAAATGAGAATTAGCTCAAGTAAATAGCAACTCCTCATTAATAATTTAGATTTAACATACATCACAGTTACGAGTAGCTAAATAGAATAAGACGTAAGGTTTGGGCCTGTAGTCAGGAAGACCTGAATTCAATTCTGACCTCAGACACTATTTGTGTGAACCTGGGCAAGTTACTTAACTGTGTATTAGGGACCCGCTATAGTTTATAGATGAGCAGCTAGGTGATGCATGAATTGGGCTTGAAGTCAGGAAGCCTCCTTTTCCTCAGTTTAAAGGTGGCCTCAGACACTACTTGTGTGATTCTGGGAAAGTCACTTAAGCTTATTTGTCCCAGTTTCCTCATCTGTAAAATGAGTTGGAGAAGGAAATGGCAAACTACTTTAGTACCTTTGCCACGAAAACCCCAAATGGGCTTATGGAGAGTGAGACCTAAATGAAAACAAGTGAACAATATCACAGGCAGAGAAAATTCATGCATAACAAGGAGGTTCTGAGAGGGAGATTACACATAGACACATTTATATACAGACTATTGGGAGCAAATATGGAAACTGCAACCTGCAATAAATATCTCATTAGGAGTTTCCTGTCCTATGTGTGTTTTAAGAGAAAACTGCAAAGAGGACAACAAACAGATGAAAAAGGAACCTATTTCTTTACATATTTTCATCATGCATGATAGTCACCATATTCAGATTCTAATATCACAGTACTCCATATGTTGAATTGGAAAGTAGAGCTATTACTAAAAAAAAAATAAAATTACAAAGACTTGCTGCAACTAAACAGGCAGGCGAAAAGCACATTTGTGCCCAGTGGTAGAACAGTTTTGAAGATATTGAGTGATCCATCCTCAAGACATCTGAAGGCAGAGAAGATACTGAACTTTTGAGAAGCATGAATGCTATTAATATCCACCAAATAGTGAATGAGAAAGAGGAAGGACATAAATAACTCCTATCCTGTAGACCTACTTTCTCATCTCTATAAAACTTTGATGAAAATATTTATAAATGCTTGATGAAAATATGAGAAAGCTTATTGCTTTTTACCTATACAAAGGCATTTGATTCTATGGGGCCAAATAGAGCTTTAAGGTCTCTTTTCCAACAGGCTATCTTTCATTTATCTATTAGAGATACTTTTTTGTTCTATGTTCCTTTGATTGTGAAGATGAAGTGATGCATTAAACAAGGAGACAATATGCTCGTCCAGAAGGTGTTTGTTATTGTCAGTCATGAAAGATGTCTAATGCAGAATATCTATGAAAGAATGAATCCTTATAGATGGAGAGGTCCCATAGATGCACCTTTTTACAGATGATATTGTACTCATTGCATCAAGTCCTGGAACACTGCAGAACCTTTAAATGAGATCCATAACAATTCAAAAAGACGTGAAAAGCAAGTTAATAAAGAGCTCTTATTTTTTCAGGCTCAGATATGTGGTTGAATGAACAAACCAGAGAACAGATCCTTTATTATGTTTTTCTTAAAAGGATCCAATGGTTGTTTAGTCAATTGCACCCAGTTTTGAATAGGAGAAAAAGAGCAAGTTCAATTCATTTATGAAATTGTATAGTACTTTCAATTATCCAAAACTTCTCTTAGGAACAAAAATCAATATTTTTTTAAGACCAGTAGTATGCCGAATCATTTAATACCATAATCACTAAAGAATACAATCTACAGAGCAAATGGAGAGACAAATAATGGAGGTAAATTGGTTGTATTTCTATCAATGAATTTTGTATGATAAGTGATATAAACTATAATATCAAAGAAATGTTTGAACTAAAAATAAGGAAAACCAACAATAAGAAAGAGGGTCAACAGAGGCATAACTCGTATGCTGAATTGATATCATCTAATATTAAAAAGTCTCAACACACTAAGTGTTCATCCTTTGTGCAAGATTTACAAGCACAAATAGGAAAAAGTCTCATGGGATGAGAAGATGTGAATTTACCTATCTGTATCTTAAGAGGCAGTAATGGCATTAAGGGAATTATTGATCCAATAAGGTACTGATGCACTTTAGATATGTTAATTCGTTAATAAAGCAATAAAGATACATTACCTTTTCAACTATATCTCAGAAACAAGGAATAGATGCTTTTGTATTTTCACAGGATTGAGTCCAGAGGAGATATATAATAAGATGTTTTTGATTTGTAGAAGGCAAAGAACATAAGAAATTGAAGTATAAGAAGTGACTTTTTTGTGAAACTGGAAAATGGAAAACAAATTGTGTGGGAAATATTTTGGCAACATACAAACATCTCTTTAGATGCTTAATAAATACCTGTTTATTTATTGTCTCTACAGTTGTAAAGTGAGGTGAAAAACTGAGATAATTCTCCACAGAACTCAGTCCCCAAATAATTTTGCTTGAATAAAATGTCTACAAAATCAAGGTCAGAATTATTTCAGTTTATTTTCTCAAACTAATTAGATAATTAACTCAGATTCTTCATTTCCTTTTGACTGTGTAGAAGCCCATTTCAGAAAATATATAAGCAATATCCCTCATCATTTCTCAGTTTTGTAATTAAAACCCTCTCTATCTCCCTCAGGATGGAAATACAGTGGCTATTGTGGACCAGTTATACTCTGAAAGGGAATAGAAGCTTTGACCTCCTTTGTCTCTAATCTGTGCTTGTTTGCTTCTCCTTAGGCAGCCTGAAAATACCTAGCTTTTAGAGCATCACCATCTTGGTGTCTAGAGTTCTAAACATGCTTAGGCCTCCTAAAGCTCAACACTTCCTAACTCAAGTGATCCACTAGCCTTAGCCTTCCCAGGAATCTGTAATTTGTCACTGTAGTATTTCCTCCAATGATAAAGATCATAATCTTTCTATAATTTAGTAAATGTTTTAAGATAGTTGCTGTGGCTAAAGATAATCTTTCCTTGAAGTAATATGGAGAATAGCCTCTAAAATTAGTGAAGCAAGTTCTTACAGTTCTATCACTGGACCTAAAGTCTTCCTAGTCTTGTAGAACCTGCATGCTACCTGAACACTATGATGAGACATTGGAGTAGGACTTTATGGGAGGAAATATGCATTTAAATAATATCTATTACATATCAGGTCCTGTACTGAGTGCTTTAGAAATATTATCTTGTTTGATTTAGAGGAGGGAAACAAACAAAAAAAAAAGATAACTCTTCCTACTTTAAAAAAGAAGTTCAATTAAGAGGGACTATAAGTAAGTGTACTTAATTATTATTCTACAGATATTTCATTAAAATGATGTGAAGTATAGTGGGACTAGAATACTATGGATGCTCCAATAGTCTCTATCACTTTATGGCAATTCATTCAGTTTCCCGACCTTATTATGTTCCTGGATCTGAAAGATCACAATTGTTCTGAATTATTTAGTTGTGTTCCTTAATTAGAAATCTAGCTGTCATGACTGGCCAATTCCCCCATTACAAAAGGAAGCTGATTTCTAAAGGGTTTGATAATACTCTTATTCCCTTAAAGAGCCTCTCTGAGGAAGAGAAGGTACAGCACAATCTTCAAAATTACATTTAATTCTATTCAGTTAAACAAACTTTCATTATTTGTATATTGTTCTCAAGGTACTATCTTATACTAGTTCATTAGGCATATAAAAATACAAATATACAAAGAAAAAAGGCTCTCAAAGAGCTGACATTTTACTGGGAGGAATGAGAAGAGGAAGGTCAGTCAGGCAACTAGAATTTAATTAAGCTCCTACTATCTGCTGGGCATTGGGTTAAGAGCTGGGAATACAAAGAAAAGCAAAAGATTCCTGTGCTTCAGTAGTTCACAGGGTAAGAAGGGAGACAATATGCCATTAGCTATGTACAAACAAGATAAGATAGGACAAATTAGAGCTGGTTTTAGAGAAGACACTGAGATTAAGTAGATTTTTTTCCCTAAAGATGGGACTTTAGCTGTTACTTGAAGGAAGCTAGGGAAGCTAGGAGGTGGGCTGAGGTAGGAGAGTGCTCTAGGCTGCAGGTATGAAGATAAGTAAATAATAGGTCATTTGAGGAAAGAGAAAGACCTATCAAGGAGGAGAGGGGAAATTAAAGAAAGCCTTCACAGAAATAATTACTGAACTGAATCTTGAGGAAGGATAAGGATTTTTAAAAGGCAGGCTAAGGAGGAATATATTCCAAGCATAGGAAATGGTTTGTGCCAATGTAAAGAGAGATGGAAAATTAACTGTCCAGGATTCTGTGTTAGATGGACTATGAAGTGTGTGTTGGGGAATAATGTGAAATGATGCAAAAAAGGAGTTTAGAACTAGATTGCAGAAGGCCTTTAATGTCTGGTGGAAGAGTTTGTATTTTTATCTTACTGAAAACAAGGAGTCATGGAAGTATTTTTGTTTTGTATCAGAGGACAGTTTTAAATCTGTTTTAAGAGTTTAATTTTGACAGCAGTGTGGATAATGGATTAAAGAGGAGGGAGATTGGAAAAAAGATTGACCAATTAGGAAGCTATTAAGATAATTTAGGCAGGAGGTGGTAGGTGGCTATATGAATAGAATGAAGGGGGACAGATTTGTGGTCTCATTTTTACAGATGAAAGAAATTAAATCTTGCTTCCATTCAGCATGTTGTTTAACTGAGATAGCATGCACTATAGTTCAGAAAATTTCTTTTGTTGTTTAGTCATTTCTGGTGTGTCCAGTTCTTTTTTTAAATAACAGCTTTTTATTTTCAAAATGTATGCAAAGATAGTTTTCAACATTCATTCTTGAAAAATCTTGTGTTTCAAATTTTTCTCCTTCTCTTCCCCCCATTCCGTCCCCTAGAAAGCAAGTAATCTAATATATGACAAACACGTACAATTCTTCTATACATATTTCCACAATTATCATGCTGCAGAAGAAAAATCAAATCAAAAAGGGAAAAATGAGAAAGAAAAGAAATGTAAGCAAACAACAATAAAAAAGGCAAAAACACTATGTTGTGATCCATATTTCAGTCCTCACTGTCCTCTCTCAGGCTGCAGATGGCTCTCTCCATCACAAGTCTATTGGAATTGCCCTGAAATCATCTCATTGAAAAGAATCATGTCCATCAGAATTAATCATCATATAATCTTGTTGCTGTGTACAATGTTCTCTTGGTTCTACTCATTTCACTTAGCATCAATCCATGTAAGTCTCTTACGATCTTTCTGAACTCATTCTGCTGATCATTTCTTACAGAACAATAATATTATATAATATTCATATATCATAACTTATCCAGTCCTTCTCTAACTGATGGGCATCTACTCAGTTTCCCGTTTCTTGCCACTACAAAAGGACTGCTACCAACATTTTTTTGTGCTAAACTTTTTAACATATCTGAGAGGTACTAGCTATTATTATTTCCCTTTTATAGTTGATGCACAAAGATGTCAAGTAATTTACTAGAATCCCTCAACTATCCGAGACTGGAGTTTGATTTTTAGGTCTTTCTGTCTCCAGGCCAGATGCTCTATGCAGCTGCCTTAAAGAAAGCAGGAAAGTGGCTGGATGTTAAAGCAAGAGTCGAAAGCAGAAAGTCTTTCAAGGGAATGCAGGTGGGAAGCAACTGTCTCATTTTTGTTTTTTTATCCCTAGTATTTAGCAATTTAACATGTCTATCATATGGTATGTGCTTAATAAATGTTTGTTTGATTAAATTAAATAATATACCCCCCCTACCCTTTTACTGTATTTGGAAGCAGGATATCTGAATTTCAATTTTGGCTCAGCTACTGTCTCATTGGATGAACATGGATACCTTTCAAGATTTCAAGGTGATTAAGTAATTCTCCCACAACCAGTTAATATCAGTGCAGTAAAATCTTGATAATCAAAATGACTGTGAATGGGCTATTCTGGTGAATTTAATTTCCTGGTTCAGAGGATCATAGTATTTTTGAATTGAAAGATCATACAGGCCAACCTTCCTCCTTATTTCACACTTGAGAGAGCTGAGTTCCAGAGAATATGAGTGACAGAGTTTACATCTGTCAAATGCAAAGGCTAGACCAGATTATCACTGAAGTGCTAAATGTCACTAAATATATTCTATTCCTCCAAGACATGCTGACATCCTTGAAGATAGCACCTATACATTTCTTCCTATAACATTCAGGCAGATTTTTTCATTCATCCTTCTTCAGATTTCTGACAAAATACTTTGGTAGTAATCTGTCCCTTTCTATATTCTAGGATGATTTCTTACAGGATGTCATTGGTATTAGTTTGTTGAGAAAATACTTTCTTGTTTTGTAGCTATAGGAACTAGGTTCATTAGTGAATTTTTAGACAAATAGAAGGGTTAATATTTTTAATTATCTACTGGAAAAGAGACATTAAGAAAAGCAGATTAGATTTGAAGGTCAAATTTAGGTACTTTACATGCAGTTAGAAAACATTATAACCCTTTGGGCAGATTTCAAAACTATTAAGTATGTATTGAATATTTCTAGGCAAGTCACATTTTTCCAGGAGCTGTGGCAGACAGAATATATAAGACATTGTCCCTAACCCTGAGGTGTTTATAATTTGTAGAGGGCTGCATATAGTGGGGGGACTCTGGGTAAGATATAAGACCCTTCAGCCCAGAGGGAACCTGCTGACAATGTCTGGTTTGACTCCTCATCTCCCTTTGCTACTCTCACCCTTCCTGAGAAGTCAAGGAGGGCGTGACCACCTATGTTCTACTTGAAGTAAGGGATACTTACAGTAAAGAAAGGTCAGAGAATGCAACTGCCTCTGTCAGTCTCCTTGTATCATCATCATCCTCTCACGTGAAGAGCTCCATTCTACAGGTCTGAGTTAGACCTCCAATAGCCACTGGTAGGTGACTCCTGTATCACAATAATAATCTAATCTAGATAAGGTGATAGAAGTGGCATTCATGAAAATGTTTACTGGCAAACTGTGTAATACAACTATTTTGATATAAGAATTTGAAGAAGGAATTATATATATAGGAATAATTGGGAGGTTTCATGGAGGAGTCAGGGTTTGATCTGAGCCTTAAGAGATGAAAAGGATTTAATAAGTTTAAGGCAGGGAGGAATGAACAAAGTCATGGAGATGGAAAATATGTATAGACTATATGGAGAATGCAGAGCGTAGGCTTACCTGATAGAAACAATGGTACGTACTGAGGAATTAGTGAGAAATAAGACTGGGTGGGTAGAATAGGGCCAGAAATGAAACGTATTTGAAAGTCAAGTAGAAGTGTTCACATTGGATGCAGTGAAAGTTGTACCAACAAATGAAAGTAGTAATCTAGATAGGGAACCAGAAAGAATATTGAATCTGGAATGAAAAGATCTAAGTTCAAACACTAGCTTTCTATTTACTGGGTGATCCTAGGAGAGTTGTTTTTACCTTTCTGACCCTCAGCTTCTCTATCTGTATAGTTTGGGTTTGGTCAGAGAAATCCCTCCCTTTTCTCATTAGCTATGTATGAATTCACTCTGTGGAACATGCCTAGAATTGGAGTCCCACTCCTGGTCAGCACATAGAGAACTAGCTCTAGACCCAGCTTTAAGTATGTTCCATGACAAATACTCAACCAGAATTAATGACAGAGTCTTCCCATTGCCCTAACAGTTTTGTCAAAATTAGCTAATTCACAGCTAGTTTTATTTTCTTTAAGGAAGATAAATATTATTTTCTAAGATATTAAGGAAACAATTTGGTAGCATAAAGCACAATTGAAATATTCTAACTTAACTGAATACTTAAATGAAATCTTGGTGGAAGACTTGGGGTTAATGATAAATTGCTGAAGACTCTATAAATGATCTTGAAATGAACAAAATCAGCAAGCTAAAATAGGTACATGCAATGAAGCATTATTGCTACTACCTATCAGAAATTGGGAGTTAAGTACTTAAGCTTCTCTAGTCTCATGCATAAATGATAAACCATATGATATGTTTTCTTAAGTGCAGCTGTCATTGTTGCTGATTCATTTTCCCTCCAAGTTTTCCAGATATTTTTAAGAGGAAGAGAGTAAAAACCACAATCAACAAAGGCATCCCTGACCGATATAAATATGTGGCAACAATTACTGTCAACGTGGAAGTAGCTGGAGCTTGGTTGCTGTAATTCTTCCAGAAAAGAGGACTTCTGTGAGTGGAATACAAATAGATTTATTTTAGATGTCTACCCACAAACTTTACAATTAAAAAATGTTTACAAATGAGGCAAATGAATTCTGTAGTTATAACTGATATATACTGAGCTGGGTTGCTTGTTGACTTCAGACTGAGATATGTCAAATAGAGTGACAGATTACACATTTGTATGTCAAGGTTTCAATAGGTTTATTGGACTTACTAGTGGTATTCTTGAAAATTTTAGTTGCCCCCCCCCAATTCAGAAATTTCAGAAAAGTTCCTGAACCTTGAGAGTTGAAAAAAACTATTTGTTGTTAAATGGGTCCCTCCTTTCTTTCTTCTCTTTCTTCCCCTCTTTCTCCTTTGTGGCCACTGAGCTTATAGTTGAAGGAAGGGAAAATGAGAAGGAACAAAGAGCACTGGCAAAATGTACATTTCTTCCCTTAGTTTTGGCAGATAGCCAGCTCTGAGGAAGGGAAAGAAGACAAGATGAAGTGGGGAGATATTAATTGGTAATTATGTGCCAGCTTTCTAGTGTAATGTAGAGGCTAGTGATATTACATTTTACTGAGAAGGAGAAAGGAGGTCTACATCAGAGGTTATCTATTTGCTGAGTACTCAACATTTTCCCCTTTCAGGCTGAAGCCACACACACAATTAATGATCAATAAGTTATGAAATTGAGTTAGAAAATAGCTACCTCAAAGCTCAAGCACTTACTACTCTGAAGTAGGAATCTTTTTCTTATTATTGCAATATCAAAAATAGTTATAGGATATAGGAAGATTTAATTAATGGAATGAGTGACTTAACTGAGCCTGGGCATCTGAATTTCTTAATGTAATTATGCTCCTTCTCTCCTTCCCCTCACAATAAGACATATAGGGAAAATTGGTGCATTTTTTTTTTTTGCAGATGATTGTGCATTCAATGCAGCTTCTGAAACTGATATTCAGCAAAGCATGTATCTATTGTCTGCTGCTTATGCTAATTTTGACTTTACAATTAACATCAAGAAAATACAGATCATCAACCAGCTAGTGATCCATTCAAATGTGGAACCATTGGTTTTAGCAAATGGAGAAAATTTGAACACTGTGGATAAATTCTTTTACCTTGGAAGGAAACTTTCCAGGGATGTACAAATTGGCAATGAGGCTGATAAATGCATTGCCAGAGCTAGCTCAGTGTTTGGGAGGCTCCACAGGAAAGGATGGAAGAAAAGAGGAATTAGATTGATTACCAAACTGAAGGTCTACAGAGCTGCTGTGCTGTACCGTGTACCTGAATTGCTTCCCTTTGAACTGTTTTAGGAATATTCTGAAAATCCCTTGGCAGGTGTTCTCATGGACCATTTGTGCTTGACCTGTGGTAGAGCATTCCAAGCTCCTATTGTTCTGATCAGTCACAATCGGGCCATAGTGAAATCATTTTGGTCCTATTCGAGAACAAAAGACAATAACAATTCATAGGAAATATATAGTCACATCCTGAAGCCTCATTCAGAGTCTATTCCTAAGTATCGTAAGTCCAATAAAGTTACTGATTTAATAACAATGATGACTGATTTCAGATTAGAAAGAGGATGCTATTAGAGTCAGGATGCCTGATAGTAGTGAGAAAAATCACCTAATAATTAAAGAAAACAGAACAATTAAAAGCAGTCAAAAAACTCAAAAAGCACAGTGTTCTAAGGCCTTTTAATATAGGGACAAACCATTTTTTTCATCTTAATAACTCAGGAGGAATCTGTTTTTAGATTTTTTACTCATGGTGTTCCAGCCTAGTATTATTGTCTAGCACTTTACAGCATGTACAAAGGTTGATGCTCATAATGATCTAGTAATTGATAAAAGTTATTAATAATGTTTCATGTCATTGGTTTGAATGTAATATAATTTAGAAAGAATTATATAAATAGTTGTGGCTATTTAGTTAAATGACTTGCCCAGGATCACATATTTAGTAAGTGTCTGAGCCAGAATTTGAACTCAGGAAAATTATTTCTGGCTTTAGGTCTGGCACTCTATTTACTCCACCACCTTGCTAGTTATATAATAAAGTAAAACTCTTACTTTGTCATATAAAGAGGTGGCTTTAATTATTTGTAAAATGTGTATAAATTGAATGTTTCCTTTTTTGACAATCCCAGAGTGTTACTGAACATTGCTGTGTTTACTGAGTAGTTTCCTATCCATTTAAGGAGTATTCAAAACAGTGACAGATTTTATGAAAAGCAGCTAAAATATAAAAAAACACCAAAGTCTGTAATTTGCATAGATAAATATAATATATAAACATGTTTAACATATATTAGATTATTTGCTGTTTAGAGAAGGAGGGTGGAGGGAAGGGAGGTAGAAAAATTTGAAAAATAGGGTTTTGCAAGAATGAATGTTGAAACTATCTTTGCATGTATTTTGAAAATTAAAAAAAGATTATTTTTTTAAAAAGAGATAATATATAATCAGGGATTAGTTGCATAGTAACATAAGACTACACAGGCAGGTGTTTGCTGTTTTATGCCTGGTTAACTACATTTCTCTTTTGGTCTTCTCTGTTCTCTCTCTTTTCCTCAGAACAGGTTATCTACTAAAGATAAGGGGAGGCATGTGCACTTTGGCAATGCTTTTTCTAATTTCTGTCTTTTCTGTTTGTTAAACTTTTAACTAAAGGGCCACAAGGGGAGAGAGAAGAGCAAAGAGGAGAGGAGAGGAGAAGAGAGGAGAAGGGAAGGGAGGAAATGCTAATTTAATAGTCTTCAATCAACTAATCACCAGATATTTGTTAAATACCTACTTTGTGCCAGGTATTATGCTGGGTGCTATGAGGAATATAAAAATAAAATAATTTATGTTCTTAAGGAATATGAATAGAATAGATATAAGTTTAATATGAGATAAGCATGAGAAATTTAAGCAATGATAATAGAGCTCTTCTACATCATCCCTAAAGTTCTTACAATTCCCAAAATCCTTAATCCTTTCCTTTTTAAAATTTTAATCTTATTTTTTAAATGAATAGAAATCTACCTTCCCTTTTGCCATCCTTCCCTCCAGTCCTCAAAAAAAGAAAAGAATCTTTGTTTTTTTTTTTTTTTAATTTAATAGCCTTTTATTTACAGGATATATGCATGGGTAACTTTACAGCATTAACAATTGCCAAACCTCTTGTTCCAATTTTTCACCTCTTACCCTCTCCCTCCCTCCCCTACATGGCAGGATGACCAGTAGATGTTAAATACATTAGAATATAAATTAGATACACAATAAGTATACATGACCAAACCGTTATTTTGCTGTACAAAAAGAATCAGACTCTGAAATATTGTACAATTAGCTTGTGAAGGAAATCAAAAATGCAGGTGTGCATAAATATAGGGATTGGGAATTCAATGTAATGGTTTTTAGTCATCTCCCAGAGTTCTTTTTCTGGGCATAGCTAGTTCAGTTCATTACTGCTCCATTAGAAATGATTTGGTTGATCTCGTTGCTGAGGATGGCCTGGTCCATCAGAACTGGTCATCATATAGTATTGTTGTTGAAGTATATAATGATCTCCTGGTCCTGCTCATTTCACTCAGCATCAGTTCGTGTAAGTCTCTCCAGGCCTTTCTGAAATCATCCTGTTGGTCATTTCTTACAGAACAGTAATATTCCATAATTTTCATATACCACAATTTATTCAGCCATTCTCCAACTGATGGACATCCATTCAGTTTCCAGTTTCTAGCCACTACAAAAAGGGCTGCCACAAACATTCGTGCACATACAGGTCCCTTTCCCTTTTATAATCTCTTTGGGATATAATCCCAGTAGTAACACTGCTGGATCAAAGGGTATGCACAGTTTGATAACTTTTTGAGCATAGTTCCAAACTACTCTCCAAAATGGTTGGATTCGTTCACAACTCCACTAACAATGCATCAATGTCCCAGTTTTCCCGCATCCCCTCCAACAATCATCATTATTTTTTCCTGTCATTTTAGCCAATCTGACAGGTGTGTAGTGGTATCTTAGAGTTGTCTTAATTTGCATTTCTCTGATTATTAATGACTTGGAGCATCTAGAAAAGAATCTTTGTAAAAAATATATTTTCAAGTAAATATACAATCCATTCATTGGATACGTCCAAAAACATGTCTTATTTTGCAATTTGAATCCCCCTCTCTGTCAGGAGATTATCTGCTTCATCAGTGATCCCCTGGAGTCATGGATGATCATTGAGTTGATTATAGATTTCTTCCCAGAGTTTCCAAAATAATTGCATCCATCTACAACTCCATCAACAATGCATCAATGTACCTGTTTTTGCAAAGGCCCTTCAACATTTGTCATTTTTCTTTTCTTTAATTTTTGCCAATCTGACAGGTATGAGGTAGAACCTCAGAACTGCTTTAATTTTAATTTCTCCAGTTATTATTGATTTGGTAGCTCACTAGAAGCAAACATAGGGGAGAGAATAAATAATCTAGAGGACACGGGGTTAGATCCTGGTAGTATGATAGTACTACCAATTATCCACATGATTCTAGGCAAGCCATAACTTCTGGGCCTCAGTGTTTCTCCCCCTCACCCTCTCCTATGATATAAAGGGAATGAATTTGATAACTTCTTAGATCATTTCTGGTTCTGAATCCTAAGATATTTGTGTATTCCTGGCATTCTAAGCTGAAGTTCTGAATGCATTTTCCCACAAAAACATTATTATAACTGGCAGTCAGATGCTATAATTCTTTGAGTTCCCTTTTTCAGATACAAATAAGATATAATTATTTTATATTTACATTTTAGTTCTGGGAATTTTCTCTGGCTTAAACCAATGCTTCCAATATTCTCCCTTTTCAACTCCACCTATTATTTCTTGACTTCTTTTAAATCTCAATTAAAACCCCATCTTTCATATATACATATATAAATACATACATATATATATATATAAACACATTATACACCATGTATACATACATATATAATTTTATTTCCCCCAATTACATGTTAAAACAATTTTTATACTTTTTTAAAGTTTTGAATTCCAAATTCTATTCCTTCTTCCTTCCTTCATCTGAGATGGTAAACAATTAGATATAGGTTATACATGTGCATTTGTGTAAAGAATTTCCATATTAACAATTTTTTACAAGAAGACTCAAATTACAAAAAAAAAGGAATGAAAGTTATAAGTAGCAGGCTTCAATCTATATTCAGATGATATCAGTTCTTTCACTGGAGTTGGATGGTATACTTAATCATTAACCCTTTAGGATTGTTTTGAATCATTGTATTGCTGAGAATAGCTAAGTCATTCACAGTTCTTCATTATACAATATTGATGTTACTGAGTGTGACATTCTCCTGGTTCTGCTCACTTCACTTTGAGTCTGTCCATGTAGGTCTTTCCAGGTTTTTGTGAAATCAACCTGCTTGTCCTTTCTTATAGCTCAATAATACTCCATCACAATCATATACCACAGCTTGTTTAGCCATTCCCCACTTGATTAATATCCCTTTGCTTTCTAATTCTTAGCCACCATAAAAAAGCTGCTAGATGGACATTTTTGTACAAATAGATCCTTTTTTTGGATGTCTTTGGAGAGGACCTAGATAAAGCAGTGATATTGTTGGATCAAAGAGTATGCATCATTTTGTAATCCTTTGGGCATAGTTCCAAATTGCTCTCCAAAATGGTTGGATCAGTTCATAATTCCATCAGCAGTGCTTTAATGTCCCAGTTTTCCCACATTCCTTCCAACATTTATAATTTTCCTTTTTTTTGGTAATAGCCAGTCTGATAGATGTGAGGGGTAGTTCAAAATTGTAAAATTCAATTTTTTTAAAGGAAGTCTGTCCCAACCCTTTTTATTCTAGTACCTTTCCTTTGTTAATAATTTCCTACTTATCCTATTTATTTATTTAGTATTTGTTTGTATTTGTTCGCATGTTGTTTCTCCCGTTAGGCCAGATTCTTGAGGGTAGGGATTATTTTATTTATTATTTATTTTTTGATTTTTTTTCATTTTCCTTTTTTTTTTTGGCTTTATATCCCTGTCTGGCACATAGTAAGTGCTTAATAAAGTACTTATTAGTTAGATGGATTTTTAAATTTTGTTTTGTTTGGTTTGGTTTGGGAGTTGAACCATAATTTGTAAAGTCTACCACTTGATAACATTTTTTAACTTGGACTGCTTTAACTGCTTTTTTCCCCCTGATAATTTCAGAGAATATCAGGAGAATGAGTTGGAGTTAGAGTTTGCTCATAGGAGAGTTTTATGAATTTGTCAGTTCCAGAGTTCCTGAGTTCCAAAGCTCATTTTCTGTCTTGGAAGTACCTGGGCAGGCAAGGGTTGAGCAGTACCCTTCTTGGTCTCTGATTGCTCACTCTCTTTTTTCCTGACACTTTGAGAAGTTACAAAACATGTTATTGTTGCTATTCTGCTGGGCAGTTGGAATCAGGGCTCAAGAGATTTCTGGGAGCTATAATTGATGAAAAAAGCAATTATTAACCTCCCTCTTCCTTTTCCCTCTTCCCCCTTTTGGGGAAGGAAACTTTAACTGCCTAACTCCTCAGAGATTTGCCTCTTTCTCCTTCAAATAAGGGGGAAGAAACTGAAATCAGGAGAAGCTGATTTATGTTCTGCAGTTGGCAGCATGAGTCATTGGCTGCCAATGAATTATTCCTCTCTTCTTTTATTGCTTTTTTATTCCTTTTTTGTGAAAGGAAGTCTATTGGCCGCAAATCTTTGTTGGCCATGAATTCTTGTTGTGTTATTAACACTATCATGATTTAGATCTGGATAGAGAGAAGAAAAAAAAAATTCCAATTCATTCTAAGTCACAGGAGATTGTAACTATGTGTAGAAGTCACAAGCCTAATGGTGTTTTGTTGAGATAATACTCTTTAGTTAACTTAAATTCTAGAAGTACAGAGTGAGATTAATAATATAAATGTAAATTGACCATTACATGTAATATAGATAAGCTCTTAAGGTAAAAGCACTTAACCCTGAAGGAAAAGAAGAAGATTCTGTTTTATTTTTTTTATTTTTTATTTTTTTTGTTTGTTTGTTTTAACATTTCTTAACCCCTTTGGTTTTATCTGAATGGGAATCAAGTCTTACCCGAGAACCAACTTAAACATGCCCAAATAGATTTACATGGTGGATAACTCTATTCTAGTCCTCCATATGGTATCTTCTATTAAATTTTATACATGGGTGGGATTCATGAGATGTAATAGTAGAACTACAGGATTAGAACCTGTGGTAATAGCCATCCTTTTGGAGGCTCAATCTGTGAATTATTGTGCAGATTGGAGGAAGTAGCCTAGAGGGTGTGTTGAATGAATGCAAAAATTTTTTTCTTTTTAAATGATCAACATTACCATGATTTAGCCTCACTGATTTTTTCTCTCCCAGCTAGTAAACTTGAATTTAGAATCAGCTATGTAAATGGCCTTAGATAAATCTGAGTTCTATATGATTTCTATATTGATCTCTTGAGGCTTCCTCAACTTCTGTTCTTGTTACTTGCTTTTTTGGGGAATAGCAACACTCAGAGGTTTAGATATGTATATGAGGAGGAGGTAGAAATGACATGATTATATGTGTTTAGGATATTTGGTGTGCAAAAAGGCTTTTGTGAGGAATTTTCTTGATTTAGCTCCAGAATTGTTATCAACATCCAACTTGAGTTTCCTGTTGAGTGGGTTGAGGGCGATCATGAGTATGTTAGAGAAGATTCTCTCTCATTCTTCGCAGTGGTTCTCAAAGTATGGTCTAGAGAATCCTGGAGATCTCTGAAACCCTTTTAGAGGGTCTACAAATTCAAAAATAGTTTTTATTTCCAATATGGTAAATGTCTATAAATATAATCCAGATAAAAATGCTTTGGAGAGATCCTCAATAATTTTTAATAGGATAAAGATACTGAAAACAAAAGTTTTGAGAATCACTGTTCTAGGGAGACCATAAGTTCCTGGGTCTGCTTTAACATCAAATCCATTCCATTGGGAGCCTTGCTGTTACATTCAGTAATTCTCCATCCACCTGGATATCTTTCATTGAATGGTGGTTGGTTTGCCCTGGGGGACTAAGGAAATGGTGTATCTTTTGCTATTACATATTACCATACATGACATTTTAATGAAAAATTATTTTTGAAAACAAAAAATAGAAGCATGACTTTTTTCATATTTTTGCAAATCTCTAACGTCTGGCTTAACAGAAGACAGCTGGATTTTCCTATCTGCTTTTGCACATACTCCATTGTGATATGTTGTTTTGGTTAAAGTACATAGAAAAAAAATCTGGCCTCACACAGATTCATAGTTGGAAAATGGAGTATCTTAATAGGCAAATAGTACCTTAATATTGTTCTGAAAACATATTTGACTTTGTGAACTCCCTGAAAAGGTTTGGGGGATCTCCATGGGTCTGTAAAAAACACTTTGAGAATTGCTGCTTTAGGCTGGCATCTCTGGAGTTACGTGGGATGAAAAACTTTTTAAAAATCTTACCATTTGTAACTTTCTTAAAACAATGCTTGGAATTTCCCTAGCATCTGTTTCTGATAAACTTAAAGGGATTAATGGATATAATCTAATTATCCTTATACTATACTTTGAAATTCAGCCAGGCATACTGGATAGAGAACTCTGTTCGGCTCTTGTCTATGTATGACACATACTAGCTGTTTGACCATAAATGAATCACTTAACCTCTTAAGGCCCCAGGCAGCTTTCTGAGACCATAAATTATAGGTCAAAGGCATTGGTAAAGAAAGTTTCCATATCCTTGAAGTTTTCTCACGTTGACAAAATCACAGGCTTAGATTTCTTCTCTCTCCCTGCCCCCCAATTCTCATGGTAGATAAAGTGAAACTATTATTCTATTAATAATGAAGAATGTTTGATTGAGGTGAGATATTTCTTCTGTCACACCTTGAATTTGTGGCTAAAACCTAGGGCTTCCTCCTTTCCATTCAATTACTCATTTACTGATTCAGTTATACTTATGGTCAGAATTTTCTGAGGCAAGACTGATCAAGCACTTTGGGTTAGTTGGCCCAAGGCATCTTTCCCACTACTCTTGAATGTCAACATTGGCTATATTATACAAGAACAGTTTTCAAGAGTCTATACTTATATTTATAAGGGTTAGAATTCATCATTTTCATGGTTTTCCATCCTTTCTAACTTTCTAAATAACCACAATATGGTTGCAATCTAGGAAAGTGATGTTCTATAATGGCTAGCACATTTAATCCGTTCAAAAATATTTGTGAATAAGGCACATTTAATCTGTTCAAAAGTATTTATGAATGACGAGGAAGGTAAAGAGGTGGTTTTGTGTTTATTCATGTCGAACTCTTTGGGACTCCACTTTCTTAGCAAAGATGCTGCCATTTCCTTGTCCAGCTCATTTTATAGATGAGGAAACTGAGGCAAAGATAAGTGACTTGCCCAGGTTATTTGCCCAGCTAGTAAGTGTCTGAGGCTGAATTTGAATTTAGGTTTTTTAGACTTTAGGCCTGATTCTTTATCAATTGTGCCACCTAGCTGCCCCTAGAGGGATGGAGAGGATGCCAGTAAATGTAAGATGTAGTCTCTTTCCAGAAGCATATAATCTAGTAGAAAATACTAATGATAAGAAATAGGCATTATTCAGTTCTGATAGCAGATTTTTCTTGGTACATGCTATCAATTATCAAGTATTAGTCTAGTTTAGAAGGAAATAATTACAACCACAGCTCTTATTTATCTAGAGCTTCAAGTTTTGCATTCTCTTACAATAATCCTATAAAATCTTATCCTTTTATAATCCCTATTTTACAGATCAAGAAACCGAACCTCACACACTGAGATTAAATCGACTTAACCAGAGTCACATAGTGTCTGGGGATAGACATGAACTCAGTTTTTCTTGACTCAAGGACCTCTTTGGGAAAACTGAATTATATATACAAAAATTTTTATAACAGGTCTTTTTGTGGTGGCAGAGAATTAGAAACTGGGAAGATGTTTATCAATTGGGAAATAGTTGAACAAATTGTGATATATGATTGTGATTAAATACTGTGGTACTAGAAGAGATGACAAGCAGAATAACTTCAGAAAAACCTGGGAAGAGTTACAGAAACTGTTACAAAGTGATACAAAGATAAGAACCAGAAGAACATTGTACATAGTAATAGCAGTTTTGTAATGATAATCAACTGTGAATGATTATACACTCTGATCAATATAATGATCCAAGAAAGGCTCATGATGAAAAAACACACTTCTAAGCAGAGAACTGATGAGCTCAGTGCAGATTAAAGTACAATTTATTTCACTTTATTTTTTATTTATTTATTTTTTTTGCAACATGACTAATATGGAAATGTCTTCATGATTTTACATGTATAATTGATATCATATTGCTTGCTTTCTAAATGGATTGAAGTAGAGAGGAGGGAGGGAGAGAATTCAAAACTCAAAATCTTAAAAAAGCAAATATTAATAAATAATAAACTTTTAAAAAGGAAATTAAAAAACTGAGCCCTAGAGATGTTAAGTGATCTAGGATCACATAGCAAGTGAGCATCAGAGTTGGGATTTGAAGGCAGTAATGTTGTACTCTATTAAATGGCAGGATTTCTTTTCTAGCTTGCTAAATAAATACTTCTTTGTATTCCAAACTGTTTCCTTCTCTTGAAACCCTTCCCCAATTCTTGAGTTTGTAAGAACCTGTCTTGTTTGGATCTCACAGTAATATTTTGCTTTCCTCTAATTTATTTGTCTTGTGATACTGTGTATTCTAGCTTATTTGTGTAGATGACTTATTCCTTTGCTAGACTGTAAGCTTCTTGAAAGCAGAAACAATCTCTTATCCAAAATTTTTGGCTCCCCCAGCGCCTAGCACTGCTTATCTAAATGTTTTTTTAAAATATTAAATTATATTTTATTTATATTCATTTGTTTATTTTATTGTTTATTATTTAAATATTATATTATTATATTTATTTTGTTACTATTGTTCAGTTGTTTTTCACTTGTGTCCAACTCTACGTGACTCCATTTGGGATTTTCTTGGTTGACTCCATTTGGGATTTTCTTGGGAAAGATATTGGAGTGGTTTGCCATTTCCTTCTCCAGTTCATTTTCAGAGGAGGAAATTGAGGCAAACAGAGTTAAATGATATGCCCAGAGGCATACATCGAGTAAGTGTTTGAAGCCATAGTAGAACTCAGAATAATGAGTCTTCCTGATTTCAGACTCAACTTCTATCTCCTGTGCCATCTATCTGTCTCTTATGTTCAGTTTAGTAGCCTTCATTTCTATCTGAGTTTGATACCACTATCCTAGAGAGCTGGGCCTGGTATCAGGAAACCCTGAGTTCAAATTAGATCTCAGATACTTAGTAGTATGTGATTCCAAGTAAATCATGTAACCTTTCCTCAAATGTAAAATGGGAGCTATAATAGCACCTACTTCCCAGGGTTGTTTTGAGGATCAAATGAGATAATATTTGTAAAATGTTTAATATTTTGCTTAGCCCATAATAGACAGATAGTGATAATATGAATAAGCTGTGCTGGTATAGGCTATATGAAACAGAACTTTTGGTCAAATTTATTACTTCCTTATTTTATTTATAAATTATATAACAGACTGTAGAGGCTTCTGCCCAGCTCTAAATGGATTTGCAGTGACATAACCTGGATCATTAGACATTTTGATATCTTGCCAGTACCTCATTTCATAGGTTTTTAAAAGCAGATGACTCAAGAACCTTTGAAGTGATAGCCTAGAGATATTTAGGCTGAGTCTATACCTGCAAAATAAAGTAGGTAATGAAGGCAATCATCTAGTTCAAGAAAAAACTCTCTTGTTTTCCCGCAACATACTTGATAACTGCCTTTAATTCCAATTTATTTTGAGTATGTGGCCCCAGATTTATCAGAACTCCTACAGGGACAGTAAAGTATAGCATCCCTTTCAGGGGCTATTTCCCCAAATAGTCGTTGCATTGGTGGGCTGAGCCTCCACTCTCAGGCTCTGAGGCATAACCTGGAGAGACTGAATTTCTGGGACTGGAGTCAGGTCCTGGTTTATAATAGGTGAGCTTTCATCTTAGCTGCTTTCAAGGGAGTACCCAGAGTTTATCTTCTGTCTCTCTGAAGTTTCCGGCTCTAGGTCTCCTGAATGTATTCTTTTCCTCTATACAATCTAAGTTCTTTGAGGTCAAGGTCTTTCTTTATTACTGCTATTCAGTAGTTTTCAGGCCTGTCTGATTCTTCATGACCCCATTTGAGGTTTTCTTGGCAGGGATACCAGAGTGGTTTGCTATTTCTTTCTCCAGGTCATTTTATAGATGAGGAAACTGAGGGAAACAGGATTAAATGATTTGCCCAGGATCACACAGCCAGGAAGTATCTGAAGATGGAATTGAACTCAGAAATATGAGTTTTCCTGACTGCAGATCCAGTATTCTCTCCATTGTACTTTATAAAAAATATGTTATATGTTATAACAGAATTGTTATAAATATAACAAACATATATACACATATATTTAGACTATAGTCCCCATTAAGAAACTTAGTATAGTTTTATCTTTTAAATATACTTGAATGAGTACAAAAAATTTGTGCTTTGCTTAGAAAATCAAACTAATGAATGAACATTTCAACCAAGAGTAACTACTGCTAGCATTTAGTTGTTTAAGACTGTCTACAGTAAGCAGAAAGTTTTCAAGTAAAGTGATGAGAGAAAAACACAAGGTATATTGGCAGAATGGAAAATGTAGGACGGTTTTCTACTTGGCTTGAAATTATAAGGTCAATACATTTAAAGAATAGAAGAACCTAGATGTACTTTTTTGTTTGACAAAATGTTATAGATTATTTTTCAAGTTAATGTGATCTGGTTAAACTCAAATCCAGATTTTGGCAAAAAAATACCACTACCTGTGACTTTTCAAAGAATTGCAAAAGAAACCTATATTTCCAGAAAAGAACAGCATCTTCTATTGCTGTTTCCAGATAAGATCATAGAATCATAGATAAGACTTGAGAGATAAGATCATAGAATCATAGATTTTATGTTGCATGGAACCTCAGCTGTCTTCCAGTCCTCTCAATAGGTGGTTGGAGAAGCATTTCTCTCATAACATATGACCATTTGTAATACTCATATTATTCTAGACACTGTTTGATCTATGGAGTTTGAACCTCCTCCCTTTTCTTAAGTATGGGAAGACGTCAACTGACAAAAGAAAATGTCCTTCAACCCTTGAACTAGATCAGTATTGGCACAAATTTATGACACATGAAGTTATAGTAAGTTTGAACTTTGGCCAAATTCTGTACTCAAATGATTCCAATTAACTTGTTTATTTGGAAGTTGCTAAGCAACTGCTTAAATGGAATCCAGTTTTTCTCTAAAGGATTGTCTCTTTAGGTTTACCTATTTTTTAATTTTTATTTTTTTATGATGGAAGCTTATTGCATATCTCTGAGAAGAGAAATATAAAACAACCTAAATTTTTTTTCAGTTTCCTTATTCAGTTATAAAATTACATGGGTTTGTTTAACTAGCTTGTTTACACAGGTAGGTGAAAAAATGGATACAATTCAAGACAGTTTTGAATCTGACCTTAAATACTTATTAGCTGTGTGATCCAGGACAAGTCATTAAATTCTGTGCCTCAATAACTTTTTTATCTATAAATGAGTATAGTAACAGCATCTACTTCATAGTGTTGTTGTGGAGATTGAATGAATATATATGTATATATACATGTATATGTATATAGCACACATATGTATATAACTTTTCAAACCTTAAAGTGCTATTTAAATGCTAGCTGGTAATGATAGTCATAAATTTATATTTTTTGCTCCTCAAATTTTTAATATTGGCAGGTCTTGATGAGTGCTAATAACAAATCTTGTGAAATGGTCACACTATTCAAATTTGTATTGTATATTTTCAATGGTCTGGAACCAATGATCATGTTTAACATAATTATAATTTTGAATAGTTCCAATTCATATTCATTAGTATAAGAATGGGCATATCCTTAAGGCAGGAAGATCATCCAGAAAGCTAACAGTCCAATTATGAGATGATGACAGCCTATATTAAGTCAGTTGCAATGTCAAAAGAAAATGCATATATAGGAGACATGTTATTAAGGTAATTTTTTATTAAAACTTTTTATTTCAAAAATATATACATGCATAATTTTCAGCATTCACCCTTACAAAATCTTGTATTCTAAGTTTTTTCCTTTCCCTTCTCCCCATTCCCTCCCCTAGACGGCAAGTAATCCAATATATGTTAAACATATGCAATTCTTCTATACATATTTCTACAATTATCGTGCTGGACAATAAAGATCAAAAAGGAAAAAATGAGAAAGGAAATAAAATGCAAGCAAACAACAACAAAAAGAGTGATTGTGTTGTGATAAGTGTTGTGATCCACACTTAGTTCCCACAGTCCTCTCTCTGGTTGCAGATGTCTCTATCACAATATCATTGGAAGTGGACTGAATCATCTCATTGTTGATGAGAGCCATGTCCATCAGAATTAATCATCATATAATCTTGCTGTTGCCATGTATAATGATCTCCAGGTTTTGCTCATTTCACTTAGCATCAATCTCTCTAGGATTCTCTAAAATCATTTATGAAGGTAAATTTAACAAGACTTAGTTAGTAAGATACCTAGGTTGCAAGTCTAGATGACCGGGAGGATAGTGATACTCATGAGAGTAACAGGGAAGTCCAGAAGAAAAGAAGATTTTTTTGGGGGGAGACATATAGTAAGTTCTGTTTTGAACATATTGCCTATGGGACATCTGGTTTGAGATATTCCATAGGAAACAAGAATCTAGAGGTTAGTATGAGATAAATAGATATAAGAATCTTAAGTATAGCATTGTGAATACTAAATGAAATAATGAATAGGGAGAAGAGAAGAGGGTCAAGACCTAGTTCTAGGGAATATTTAGTTTTAATAAGTATGAGCTAAATTAAGATCCAGAAAAGGAAAATGAGGAGTGATCTGAGAGGTAAAAGGAGAACCAGGATAGAATTTCACAGAAAGTCAGAAAAGAAGATATCAAAAAGGAGAGTGTAATTAATAGTGTCAAAGGCTACTGAGAAGTCAGTAAAAATTGAGGATTGAAAAAAATTGCCATTAGATCTAGCAATTAAGAGATCATTAATACTTTTTGAAAGAGCAGTTTCAGTTCAATGATGACGTTGGAAGCTAGATTGTAGAAAATTAAGAAGAGAGTGAGAAGGAAGGAAGTGAAGACATCTATTGTAGCTAGCCTTCTCAAGGAGATTAGCCAAAAAAGAAAATTTGGGTGGATAGCATTAACAGCATTGGAAAGGATGGATCAAGTGAGGAGAATCATGATCATAGTAGGGAATTAGCCAGTATCCTGTCCGAGATGGGAAATAATGAGAAAGTTAAAATAATGGGGGAAACGATCATTTGGAGAAGGTGAGATAGAGTAGGAACCACTGAGGGAAAAGCCCATAGAGGGATTAGCTTTGGCAAGGAGAAGAGCTATTAGGGGCAGCTAGATGGTTCAGTGAATAGAGCAGGCGTCAAGTTCAAACCCAGCCTTAGACACATTAACTCCAATTGCCTCACCAAAAATAAACAACATTTAAAAAATGTTGGGGCAGCTAGATGTTACAGTGCATAGAATACTGGATCTGGAGTCAGGAGAACCTGAGTTCAAATCTGAACCCAGACGCTTAATATTTACTAGTTTAGTCTGACCTTGAGCAAGTCATTTAACCCCAATTACAAAAAAAAAAAAAAAAAAAAAAAAAAAAAAAGAAGAGACCTTTCTTCATGTGAGATAGGAGTGAACAAAAGATACTAGTAGAAAGCCACACCATGTTGTGAAATGAGTAAGAGGGAAAAGACAGTGGTTTCAATGAATGGCTTCAGTTTTTTTTTAGTGGAATATATAGTGAGGTTCTTGGCTGAAAGAGTGGGGAGGGAGAGTGGAAGATTTAAGAAAGTATGGAAAGATTTGGAAAAGCCCTTGTGGTGAGTGGTACAAAGAATCAATTAGGAAGGTATAAAAGGATTGCCTTGCTGCAGTGAGTTTCCAGTTGAGATTATGTAACATAAATTTGTAATATAATTTAGTCATATAATTTCAGTTTCATTCAGCAGCATCTTTATAGGAGTGAAAGCAGCAGATGGTAGAAATAATGTAAAACTGAGACTTGTCAGAGCAAGATTGTGAATAGGATGAAAAGGCAAGAGACTCAGGAAGACAGTGTAGAATTGAATTAGTTCACCAAGGATAAAATGATATGTTATTTGTAATGCACCTGTGACAGAACTGAAGGGTCAATGGGTTGGAAGTCATAAATGAAGACAAAGACAGGTTTTAGGGTTTCAAAGTTGAAAGGGAGGTAGGATAAATTTCAAAGTCCATGAATGTGAATTGGTCATTTATGGGTTATGGCAAGAACAAGGATATGAATGTCTCTCTTTGTAGCTGAGGTATAGTAGAAGAATAGATTATGGGAAATGATAAATTGGGGAATTGGGTAGTTAAGATATTTATTTGAGATAGTATCTATCTCTCTGTCTTTGTCTCTATCTCTCTGGGTCTCTCTGTTTCTGTGTGTCTCTGTTTCTCTGTCTCTTTTTTTTTCTCTGTCTATGTGTGTCTCTGTATATCTGTCTCTGTTGAATTCCTCTGGGAAAAGGGCAGGAGTTGAGAGTAGAAAAACCTATGAGCCGAGCATTGAATTCATATAGAAAAAAAGACAGTGTCCTGCCAGTTGGTAGAAAATTGTAGATATTGATTGATTGAACCTCAAATGAGGAGAAATTACTGGTTTAGCATGGTAGAAGGAGATGTCAGTGGAGAATAAGAAGTATTCTACCTTTTTTTTTTTTTTAATAGCTTTTTATTTACAAGTTATATGTATGGGTAATTTTACAACATTGACAATTGCCAAACCTTTTGTTCCAATTTTTCCCCCCACCCCCTTCCCTAGATGGCAGGATGACCAGTAGATGTTAAATATATTAAAGTATAAATTAGATACACAATAAGTATACATGACCAAACCGTTATTTTGCTGTACAAAAAGAATTGGACTCTGAAATATTGTACAATTAGCCTGTGAAGGAAATCCAAAATGCAGGCAGGCAAAAATATAGGGATTGGGAATTCAATGTAATGGTTCTTAGTCATCTCCCAGAGTTCTTTCTCTGGGTGTAGCTGGTTCAGTTCATATTCTACCTTTCTTACATTGACCAGTAAGTTGAGGGAATGACTGAAACTATAATCAGTGCTTAGATTGACCAGGGAAACTATTATCAGGAAAGAGCCAGTTCTCAGTGTCAGAAGACAGAAAGGGGAAAAGATTTTTAAAAATTATAATTTAAAACTTAAATTATAAATAAAAAGATAAAAAGAAAAAAAACAGAAAAAAGAAAAAAATTGTCATATACATGGCAGAATGTAAGAGAGGATTCAAAATATGTAATAATAAATTTCTATTTCAAGAAAGCATATATGATAGAGCACTTTGTATTAAGAACTGTCCATCTTTTCTTTGCTTCCTTATAGGTTTACTTTTGTTCTCTGTTATATACTTTTTATTCTTTTTTCCCCCTCTTTCTTTTCTTCCACCTTCTGGAAACAGGCTACAGTTAAGCATGGATATATGTAACATACATACACACACAAACACACACACATATATGTATTATCTCTTGTTTCCTATCTCTGCTAACTCTTCTACTTTATTTCTATCTGTTAACTTGCTTAACCTCCTCCTCATACCCTGCCCCAAGGATCCTTCCAGTATCCTCTCCCTACTACCCTTTCCTTCCCTCTTTATCCCTTTCCCATAAATCTAATTACCAAATCCCACTCCTGCTAATTTACTCATTCTTCTATATCCCACCCCTTCTCATCCTATTTCTTCCCTCTCTTATTTCTTTACAGATTTTGGAAGGTTTTATACTCTTCTATATGTATACATATATGTATATGCTTATGTATATATGTATGTATTCTCTCTTTAATCCATTCCCAATGTGAGCAGGGTTTCAGAACTACCAGCCCTCTTCCCCCATTTAATTCCTCTGTAGCAGTTCTTGCATTCATACCTCTTTCATATAGCATCATTACTGTTTTTACCTTTGCCTACACAGTTTTGCTTTTTAGAATCACATCAAACTCAGCTCCACTCAGTCTTTCTTTTGGACTCCCCAATTTCTAATGACAGTCAGACATATGGTTTACATTGCTACATATAAAACATAAACATTTTGTCCTTATTGAATCTCTTGAAATTAGTCTTTGATGTTGGCTCTTATATGTCAGATTTTCCATTGAGTTCAACATTGTTTGCAACAAAAAGAAAAGATTTAAGATGAAACTTTTTTTTTTTTAACATATGGAGCAGGCATTTTAGAGATCACAGTGGAGGAAATTGGTGTCTTTCCAGTGGGGCACTGGGTAGGAGCAAGGAAGTTAGGTTTATGAGGTGATAAATATGTGAATGGGCACCGAGGGGCAGAAAACAGGGTTTGAACAGGATAATTACGCTGAATTGCTTAGTTCTAGACTGGTGGGACAGAGCAAATTCTCTATATGTGGAGTATTCACTAAAAATACTTAACTAAATAAGTATGTATTTTTTTTTTTTTTGCCTTGATAAAAAGCAAACTCCTTGAGGGAAGGGACAGTGCTACTTTTGTTCTGGTATTCTCAGTAATTAGCACAGTGTCTGCATTGTTTTGGATTCATTATTGAATTAAATAATTTTTGATTGAAAGAGTAAAGATTAAATTTCTTGCTTTGCATTCAGAATCACTTACAGTCTGTTACTATTCTATCTTTCCAATCTTTTTGTTGTTGTGATTGATAAGTCATTTAGTCATATCTGTCTCTTTGTGGCCCTATTTGGGTTTTCTTGGAAAGGATAGTGGAAGAGTTAGTCATTTTCTTCTCTAGTTCACTTTATAGATGAGAAAACTGAGGCAAACGAGATAAAATGACTTTCTCAGGTTCACACAGCTAGTAAACATCGAAGGCCAGATTTGAACTCAGGAAGATCAGTCTTATGACTCCAGGCCTGGCACTCTATCCAGAACTTCAATCGTATCCCCTATTTTTTTCCTCCATGAACTCTTTACTCGAGCAGGACGAGTCTATATTCTTCAACAATATCTTTTACTTTCTTATCTCCCTACTTTTGTTCATACCTTTTTCTTCTCCTTGCCCATCTTTTAAAACACAGTTTCCTCCACAAAAGCCTTTCTTATCCCTCCAGTTATTAACATCTTTTTTCTTGGATTTCACAGAACACAGTATTTTGCAACTCTCTAATGAACTGATGTAATATTACTTATTCTAAATATTTGTGCTTCTGCCTGAGGGCAGGGCCCACATCTTATCCAAAAAAGTATCTTAGTATAGTACTCTCTCTGTCCATAAACATTCAGTCCATTGCTGAGCTTTCCAACTCTTTGATTTTTCTCCATCTTTTCTGTTCTCACAATTGTCATATTAGTCACTTAATTATTTCCTATCTGAATTCGCGCAGTTGAATATAGGTGTTTGCTTTTTTCCTCTGTTTCCTATTTTATTTCTGCCAATCTATACCACACACAGAAGATATGATAAATCCTTTTAAATATTTTATAATACCAATTTTTTTCTTAAGAATTCACAATGGCTTTCTTTTGACTCTCCCGTCACATACAAGCTGAGCTCATCATTCCAGGCTCTCAAACAGTAACTGATTTTTCTCTTATCTGACTCTTGTTCATGTAACTTCATCTCTCATTACTCCTGACTTAGACTCAGTGCTCCAGCCAGGCCAATTTAATGGCTCCACATCACAAATATCTTGTGTGTTTCTGCTTCCTACTGTTGGGCATGCTCTACAACCTTAACTTAAATGCCTCATTTTCTGTCAATTCATGTTTCACATCACCTTCAAACCTCACTTATTTTAGGAAACTCTTCATAATTGCTCTACCCCTAAACTTTTTTCACTACTCCATTTGTGTGTTGTCCTTTCAACTCCTGTTTATAGGTTTAGTTTGTATAATGGATGAAATGTCATTGACTAAGAGCTTACTATGTGCTAAACTTTCTCTTAAATGCTGAAGACAAACACTGAAAAAGTGAGACATTTTCCGCTTCCAAGGTACTTATACTGTAATTGGATGAGACAACACATATAGGAAGGTTCAGATGCAAAATGGAAGGTAAAGGCCAAGGGCTCCTTAAAGTGCATTTGTACCTTAGATGACAGTACCTAAGGGTTTGGAGGACATAATCACTGAAACTTAGCATGAGAAATAATGTAGATGGGAAGGCTTGATAATTTTCTATCTCACTGAAAGAATTGTAGTTAATTAGTCTCAGCTCATTCAAGTGGGGATGAGTCTCCATCTTGTTCTCTTGGCTGTCCTAGATGGTATCTGGGCTTCTAGGGATCAGTGAAAAGATGAGGTAAAAGTTATGTTGCTTTTTGTATTTTCTTTAGTTATTTTACTTCTGTGTGTCTTAGTTTCCCAGTTATATTGTAAACTCCTTGTGGAAAGGTACTGTCTTTTTGCATCTTGATTCCTTCTTGTTAGCTGACCTTTTCCTTGTGCTAGCTAGTCTTACAGTAACTGCATAGTCTCAGAGAAATTTTGTCAGCTGTGATTTAAATTCAAATTTAAAAGACCAATTCTAAATTGATTTCTTTAAAAAATTAGCTCCTTAAAGATCAAAGTTCCTCTTTTTGCCTACTTTCTCAGGAAGGGCCGATTTTTTCCCTTTTACAATTAAACAGAACGTGTGTGTGTGTGAATGTGTGTGTGTGTGTGTGTGTGTGTGTGTGTGTGTATAGGTACAATAAAATGAAATAAAAGTTCAGTTCATTTAAAGTGGTCATATATTCTTTAGTCAACTAAAATCCAAGTCATCATGGCAATATGATAATGTTTTTGAATGTGTGTTTTTTTTTTATGATTGCTTTCGTCTTAGAATTTCTGGGAATTTCTCTGGGCTATTTGATACAAGATGCCTACCTCATTCCAATTCATTGACTTCCTTTTGGATGCCTCTCCTGGCTCTTGTTTGCCATTGATTTGTATGCCCCTGTGTCTTTTCAGATCTACTCTGTGTCTTGTCATGGTATCTCTTCTTCCTTGTGCCCCCAAATCCTTTAAAAAAAAAAATATATATATATATGTGTAATCCTAATTTTATCTTCCTTCACATGGTATTGAGGAATAGTTATTTAACCCAGGTCTTATATTAGGAGTTGGACTTCTCAAGGGTAGGAAGTGCCTAAGTCACTTAGATTGTAACTGATGCCCTCTGAACAGTTGTTCCTGATTGGTGGCAATGCTATTCATTAGATACATTATTTTGGGGATTCCTTTTCTGGTCATTGTGGTTCTTGGCAACTCTCAAATAGTGCAAATTTCTGACTTATTGGTTTTTATATACTGATTTCTAATTGTGCCAGTGTTGCCTCCTTTCTCTCCCCTTTCCTATCTCTTCCTTTTGGATCTTTAGGATTAACTGTTACAAGAAGGAGATGAACTGTGAGTTTGATTATGAGAAGTCGGAGACAGGACCTAAATGAAATACTGCTTGTGATAACAAATCTGAGTACTATGATTGAACAGATATCTGATAAACTATGTAGGGTAGAAATGCATCTACAAAGAACAAAAGTCCCTGTGCAGGTTGGGATAAGGAAAGGGAGAGGGAAATTATGCAAATACATTTTGAGAGAAGCTAAAATTCTTACTGTTACTAGAGGTATGTGGTGTAGTGATTAACAAATTAACAAATATTTATTTGTGCTTCCTTCCATTTTTCATCTTTTACCCCTCCTCCATGGGAAAAAGAAAAAAGAAAAAGAAACCCTTGTAACAAATTTGCACAATTAAGAAAAACAAATTCTAGCATTGGCTATGTCCAAAAAATATGATCATTCTTCAGCTTGAGTCCATCACCTCCTCTGGCTTGAAAGAAGTTGCATGTTGTATCATCAGACCTCTAGAGTCATGGTTGATCATTATTACATCCATCAGAGTTTTAATTTTTCAAAATTCCTCGTCTTTTTATTGTTGCCATGGTATAAATCATTCTTTTGGTTCTGGTTACTTCACTCTATATCGATTCATGCAAGTTTTCCAAGGTTTCTCAGGCACTCCCCTCCTTTTTTATCATTTATAATGGTGGCAAAATATTACTCCATTATAGTTAGATGTCATAATTTATACTGTGATTCCCCCCAAAATAGGACTTCCTTAGTTTCCTGTTCTTTGCCACCACAAAATAATGTAGCTGTAAATATTTTTGTCCATATGGGATCTTTTCCTCTTTGAGCTCTTTGGGGGCATAGGCCTTATAAAAGGCATTGCCTTTGCTAAGAATGGATATCCAAACTACTCAGGTCTCATCTGTATGGCATTCAGACTTCTTTGATTTCTCTACCATGCTTTTTCTCTGGGTATATTTGCCTTTCCCATTTTCAGCTTTTTTTTTTCTGTTGTCTTCTCCTCTTAGATTGTAAGCTACTTGAGATCAAGACTGTCTTTCTCTTTTTGTATGTGTGAATAGTAGCTGCTTTGTAAATGTTTATTGACTATGTTACAAGAAGAACTGTTGATCTGTGTTGGTTTTCACACTGTGAATTCTTCATACTCAATTTCAAATCTTTAACTACATCTCAGATTTTTAGAGCTAAGAGAAATTTTTACAGATGAGAAAATTGAAGCCTAAGAGGGGATATACAGATAATAGGGCAGTTAGGAAGTATAGTGCATATATATATATATGAACTATATATATATATATATATATATGAACTTGAAATCAGGAATTCTCATCTTCATGAATTAAAATCAAGTCTCAGATACTTAATAAATAAATCCAAAATAAATAACTTCACCCTCTTTACCTTAGTTCCTCATATGCCAAATGAGCTGGACAAGGAAATGGCAAACCACTTCAGTTATCCTCGTTAAGAAAATCCCTAAATGGCGTGATAAAGATTTGAGGCTGTTGTTATTTTAAAACTGTGGACATATGTTACAGCGGGAAGAATAATAACTAGGTACCAGGAGAAATCTAATTTTGATTCCTACCTATGAATCTGCTAGCTCTATGATCTTAGTCAAGTCACCTAACTTCTCTAGAAGATCTGTAAAATGATGATAATAATACTAGTAGTACTAATAGAGTTGCAGGGATCAGATGAGATAATGCATGTGAGAAATCACTTTGTAAATCTCAGAACACTATACAAATGTTCGTTACTTCTACTTAATAGAAGTTAAAAAATATCCTTTGAATTTTTTTTGGAGGGAGTATAGAAGCTGAACTTGTTTTATACTGATAACTACCAGGGAGGAAACTCCCTTTGCAAACAAAGAATGTCAACTGCTCTCTTGCAGGGTTTCCTGGGACACTGTGATGTTCAGTGATTTTTCTAGTGACACAAGCAATATGTGTCAGAGGGGAGACTTGCAGGATATTCTTCTTATTTTTTAGTAACTATCTGCTTTGCCATTGTGTTTTCATTTGCCTATGTTAAGGAAAAATTGTGATAGTCAACCATCATCAACTTATAGTGTGTCAAAAGTGCAAGGCACTTGCTTAGAAGGATTATAGAAGGATGAATTGAAGTGGAATATTTACATTTATAATATATGTATAAACTATAAAATTTAAGGAATCTTAGCAAAGCAGTTGTTCTTTTCAGAGACAGCCAGGAAAAAATCTAAAAGGAAAATGAGTTGTAGTATAATGCTATAATTATGATATTTGCTATATTACACACTGGACAATAAGAGAGAATTCTGGTCTGTTGTCCTGAAGGTCTCTTCAGGGACCACAACTAAATAGCTTATTAGGGGAACAGGAGATTGCTAATTGTCAGTTTAATAGAAGTTTTTCTAAATGAGCAAAGTGAGGTGCTTTGAGAGGTATGCTGATGGCCTAATAAAACCATGAAAATTCTTTTAAAAATTCTACCAGCTCATATCCTTGGCTACTTTCCAGCCCTATTCTTTCAAAAGAAATACACAACGTCATGGGTAACTATTCTAAGAGCTTCACTGGGTCTCTAAGAGGTAAAACTTCCCAAGTGGTAGCACTTCCTTGTACTTCTAGGAAGAAAGAATGAAAATGACCTTGAAGGGCCTCAAAGGTAGGATTAGACTTTTGGGTGAGAGAGGAGGAATAGGTTCTTCAGCTTTCTGAAAACAACAAACAGGTATAATTAAAGGTATTTTAATAGATCATAGATTTTAGAACTGGAAGGGCCTGAGAGATTGTTTAGTTTTATGCCCCACATTTTACAGATTAGAAAACTGAGGATCAGTGAAGTTGTGATTTGACTAAAGTCACAAATATGTATCATAATAATAATAAATAAAAATAAATAATAAAAATAAAAAAATAAAGTCACAAAACCCAGAGTTGGGTTTTGAATCAAAGTTCTCTCACTCAAGAGGAAGCGGCATGGGAAGGAAAGCTCCCTCTTATTTAGAGAGCTGTGAAGTGATATCTGATATTGGCAGGGAAAAAAGGATGAGGAACCAGTCATGGGAAATTCATTTGAAGGCACAATAATATAATATTAATTCATATCTATGTAGCTCTATAATGACTGCAAAGTACAAGCCTTCAATTATACATTATATATTTGTTTTTTGCCATTGACTTCAGGGACTGGACAAAAGTCCCTTGCTTGTTTTTTAAAGTAAATTCTTACTACTATCTTATTATGTTGCATAGTTTCCTCCTGTATCCCTTCTCCCCAACATAAACATTTCCATATATAAAGAATAAGATTATATATAAAATCATGAATATCTATTACAACAGATTATTTTTCAAGTATTTAGCAAATTCAAAACATTTTAATGTTTATTTTATTTAATTAGCACATTATTTCCCCATTGTACCACCAGAAAAGAAAAACAAAATCCTTCTAACAAATATGCTTTGTGAAACAAAACAAATTTTTGCTTTGGCCATGTCTAATAAATATATATCTCAATCTGCACTCTGAGTCCATCATCTCTAGATCAGGAGGTAGGTAGCATGTTTCATTGTGGGTTCTCTCAAATCATGATTGGTCATTTATACATCACTTATTTATGTGGGTATTTACATATGTGGATATCCATTTAGCCTAATCATTGTGTTGTTTGATATTGGCTAAGCCCAGTCTTTTGTGCCATTTTTGGGAAAATGCAGATATGATATACTGGAAAGACTACTGGAGACAGAATGCTCAGGATCTAATCCCAACTCAGTCATTTAACTAGACCTATAGTCTTTGACAAGTCATTTAAACTCATTGGGTCTCAGTTTTCTTCTGGCACACTATGGACTTGGATAACTATTAAGGCTTTATCTAGTTCTAATATTAAATGATTCTAAATACTCAGTACATTTGAAAAAGACTGGTGACTATGTCACTTCCTGTGGTCTAATATCACCAAGTCAAAGAACCCTAGGATTGGGGAGATTCCCTCAAAGATTCTCTTCTGTTAACACATACTTTATCCCCTCCACAACATCATGATTATGTGGTCTCTGTGTGAAGATATTAAATGAAAGGAAATTCCTTCCCTCCTAAGCTGGGCTGTTCCACACTGGGGTAGCTCTATATGCTTGGACAATTTACCTTAAATAAGGTCTAAATCTTCTCAGCCCACTTAGATTGCTCTTTCTTCTGCCCTCGAAGGTTAAGCAGAGAAAACCTATTTTGTTTCACATGATAGCTATTATCTTTTTGCTAAGTAAAGCAATTTTACTGATTTCTGATACCTAATTCCATCAACAGATCATCACTTGTTTGGACATTTGGACCTTTCACTAGGCTGGTGGTACCTTTCCAGATATGCTCCTGAACATGCTTCTTATCAAGAATTGAGCACAATACTCCCGGTATGATCTTAACAGGGTAGAAACCAATGAAACTAAACTTCCTAGTACACTGTACTCTTCTTAATGCTATATTTGCATTGATTTCTTCCCCTTCCTTGCTATATTGCTGGATCATATTGAACTTGAAATCCATTAAAACCCCCATATAATTTTTTAGAAACTCTTGTCTAGACATGACTCTGTATTGTTGTTCAGATGTGTCCATTTGAAGTTTTCTTGGTAAAGATACTGAAGTGATTTGTCATTTCCTTCTCTACCTCATTTTTCAGATGAGCAAACTGAGGCAAATAGGGTTAAGTGATATGCACAGGGTCACACAGCTAGTAAATATCTGAGGACAGATTTTAACTGGATCATCTAGCTTCTCTCTCCCCCTCCCGTTCCACTATCATGCAGTACTTGTGAAGTTGATTTTTTGGACCAAAGTATAATTTATTCTTATTTATATTTATCCTTATAATATATCTTATAATATAATTATAATATTCTTATAATATCCTTATAATATAACATAATAATAATATATCCATATAATTTTCATTATTTCATATTTATAGATTTATCTTTATTAAGTCAATGTAATAATATATATTTAATTATTTTATTAATATATATTAATTAATTTATATATAATTATATATTAATATATTCTTATATTTATCCTTATTAAATTTCACTTGGTTTTATGTGCCAATAATTCAAGGCTGCTGAAACCTTTTATAAATATTGACTCTGTCATCCAATATTCTGTCTATCCTCAGTTTTGTATTATCTTAATCTTTTACAAGCACACCTTCATTCAAGTCATTGATAAAAATGTTGAGTTCTGGGAACATCTAAGTATTTGTTTCTAGTTTTAGTTGGCGTTCATTCTTTTATTTGCTGTTGTGATTATTTTTAGTTGCCCTTGTAACCCCCAGAACATTTGTGGCAGAGGTGTGGTAGGTGAACATAGCTATAAACTAAATTATTAATTTAAAAATTCTAATCAAAACAGAATGTCATGGCACCAATTAAAACTTCATTTCTCACTCCTTTTGTGCATATGATTGTTATCTCTGGGTACATTTATGGAATTTTTATATGATATAATTATATAATCTTTTATGCAATATGGCACTGATCAGTCCTCAATAGACATACCTAGGACAGGTAATGTTCTCAAACCTGACTGCAAATGAATACTGGATTATAAGCCTCTCAAGAAGAGGAACTGTAACTCTTGCTTTTTGGATAACTCACTCAATGCTCAGAACAGGAATTAGCAGCAAGATAGGGGTCACAATAAATGTTTGTTGAATAAACAGAATGAACCTCATACTTCCCTTTTTTTTCTCCCTTTCTAAGAGGCCATTTACCTAGCCAGTCATACTTGAATTATAAGAAGATTATAGTTTGAAAGACAGGAATAAGTAAACTCCCAAAGGCAAATTTGCCTGAATCTTCCCTGCAATCAGGATTTACTGTTGTCAGTATGGGTTTCCAGAGATGATAATTTCTTGGATTTCTGCCCAGTCCTGTTCTCAGTTTATGTGAAAAGGCCAGGCTTGTCTATGTATTTATAGATTCTAAAATTGTAAATACCGTAGAGTATAAAAACATAAGGATTTCTAGCTAGCAAGCAAGTCCTGAGAGAGACTTTTATGTTACAGTAAATTAACTATACGAGCAATTTTTTTTCCCTGTGAGGTTTTTTCCTTTTGTCTGGTAATGATAATCAGAGTTGGTCCATCAGGTTAATTAGCAAAAGGACTGTGAAAATAAAAGGAGCTTTAGGAGTGGGTTTGTAACTAGAAATGTCATCTTGCTATGTAATTATCACCAGACCATTAAAAAACCATTTCATGTTTAATTGAGAGCCTGTTATATCCCTTTTAGGGAGTTGGTTCTTTCTTCCAGATTAAAAAAAGAAAGGAAGGATGAGGGAAACTTGCTTCAATTACAAGAAGTCAGTATCTCTGTGGATTCTAATTTCCTCATGTGCAAAATGAAGAACTGGATTGGAAGATCTCTAATGACCTTTTCTGCTTTTAGATTTTATATCATTATGCCCCTATAACACCAAATATCTTCTCTAAGCCAACTGAAAATCAGTACACATTATGAAGGTCATTAGGGGGGGCTGGTTTTTGGAATTTAGAGTAAATGAACTTTTAGTTGACTAGTTCAAGTTGCTATTTACAGGGGCTGTCTGTCAAGAAGTTTGTGATTAAGTTTTATTTCTTTTCTGTTCATTGACTCTGAAGGCTAGCTTGTTGTGTTGAACGTTGATAAAAGTCACATCCCAGAAGGGAATTCAGTTTTGTTTTGACTATTTTTAATGTTTCTTTCAAGAATTGGAGTCCAAGAGGGGCATCCTTTTGTTTGTGTACAGACAATTTGAAAATTGTACCACTAAGAGACAGGCTATATTCTATCACATTTTTATAAGAGTTATTTTCCTGAAAAACTGTTCACTTATAAAAACTAAAAATAAACATTAGCTGAATTTGAACTATTTAAATTACTCAATAATTTTTAATTAAAAAAAAGAAAAAGGAAGAGGAATAAGCTAAAACTCAGCGTAACTGCTAGTATAGAATCAAAATTCTTGTTTGCTGACTGGGAAGAAAAACAGTATACAATAGAAATATCCCCGAAGTCTGATTTGAATTTTAGGTTTGAATCTTAGATTTGCCATTTATTTGCCATAAATTTGGGCAAATCTTAAGATTAAAGATCTGGAACTGTAAGGAAATTTAGAGGTCATTTAGTTTAACCTCTAATTAGGTAGCACAATGGGATAGAGTGCTTGGCCTGGAGTCTGAAAGATTCCTCTTCCTGAGTTCAAATCCATCCTCAGATACTAACTGTCTGACTCTGAACAAGTCATTTAACCCTGTCTACCTTATGCCCTCATTTGTAAAAAAATGGGAGAAAGAAATAGCAAACCACTTCAGAATCTTTGCCAGGAAAACTTCCAATGGAATCATAGGAAATCATCGAACATGTCTAACTTTTTCAGTTTACAGAATAGAAATTCTAAGCTATCCACCCTGGAGATTCCTTCATCCTCTATTGCCTTTTTATCCTGGAACATTTCTTTTTGGGAATCTCTATTTTGGGGAAATGTTTTATTCTTCTCCCAGATATTCTTCTAACTTTCTGAACTTTATTGCCCCAGAGGCAGCATCTTCCCTCCTTCCCCTCTTCAGTTTCTTTTTTAGGTTGCTTTCCTCTTTAGGATGTAAACCCTTTGAAGGCAGGAACTATCTTTCTTTTTGTTTACCTCTGTATCCTTAGCACAACATGGTATCTGACAAATTGCTGTTTAATTATTTCCGTCCTACCCTACTCTAGTGGTTCTCAAACTTTTGTTTTCAGTATCTTTATCCTATTAAAAATTATTGAGGATCTCTCCAAAGCATTTTTGTTTATCTGGGTTATATTTATAGACATTTACCATATTGGAAATAAAAACTATTTTTGAATTTGTAGACCCTCTAAAAGGGTTTCAGAGATCCCCAGGATTCTCTAGACCATACTTTGAGAACCACTACCCTACTCTTTCTGATGCTACTTGGAGTTTTCTTGGCAAAGATCCTGAAATGGTTTGCTAATTCCTTCTCCAACTCATTTTACAGATGAGGAAACTGAGGTACAAAGAATTAAGTGACTTACTTGGGGTCACACAATGAATGTCTGAGACCAAATTTGAATTCAGGAAGATGAGTTTATTTGATTTCAGACCTGGCATTCTATCTACTTTATCAAATACCTGGCAAATTGTAGGTACTTAATCAATGCATATTCTCATTGAGAAATAGAGCCCGTGGTCACATAGTAAGAAGTTATAGAGTTGGATTTAATCCCTGGTTCAGTGGCCTTTTCCATGACAACCATCTCAATAGTTCATTCTATATAAAATACTTAATAAAAATACTTCCATTCCTTATCTCAGAGGGATGTTCTGAGAATCACGTGAAATAATGTATGTGAAGCACTCTATAAACCTGAAAACAGTATATAAATGTCATCTATTATTATCATAAGGGTGACATAGAACCGGTTGTCAGGAAACCGACAAATGTTCTCACCACCCATCTGCTCTTTTGTGTAGTATTAGCTCAGCTCTTGTATAATAGCTCTTTAGGACTCTAGCCTTCTCTTACATCATGTATCACAACACCATAATTGATGGAAGTGATGTTTTTTAAATGGAAAATTACACGGCCGAGGGAACATTCTATCAGAAGCAAGTATTGTCTTGCAAGTTGTATGGCTGTTAGGTGGGAAGTTCTTATTCCATTTTCTGCTCTGCTCTCAGATTTTTTTTTTTTATGAGGGGGTCCATCAGAGGACAATTGGAACAGCCCTTTACTTTGAGAGGGAGGGATGGTGTGTTTATAAAGCTTAGCCTTGAGACACTTTTACTTTTATAGATTTGAAAATCTTTCAATATGGCATCAAGACACCATTTAGTAGTTGTCATATTCTTTGAAAAGGAAGAACATTGTATAAATTTGAAGGATTATAATAATTTTTAATATTTATGATTATATATACCTATATAATATAACTATATAGCTATAGATATAGTTTTGCAAGGCAAAGCTTGCCCAACTAGGTAGTGCTAAGTGTCTGAGACTGTATTTGAACTTAGCTCCTCCTCATTTCAGGATAGATGCTCTCTCTCCATTGCACCATCTAGCTGCCCCAATGATTTATATTATTTATTAAAATTAAATTGAAAGGGTACCTGTACCTTGTCCTTTAAATTTTTTTGTCTTTGAGGTCAATATTGCTTTATAGTCATCTTTTAAAATAAAGTGGGTTACTGGGAGGGACTGGAATAACTGGGAAAAGGTGAAGAACCAGGGCTTTCCCTATAGTAGGAACTTCATAATGCCTCTTGAATTGACTCCTAGTGCTTTCTAGATTAGACTCATGATTATGGAGGCTATGCATGAGAAAAGGGCTCCTGCTCCCCACAACAGCTACTGGAGGACAGGAAATGTCATGTCTTTGTCTTTATGTCCAGTGTCTGCATAGTATGCAACTTAATAAAAGCTTGTTGACTGGCAGTGAATGAATGGAGGCTCTAAGTCAAGAGGATCTGGCAGAAGAATAAGAGTGTTTTTTTCCATAAATGTGTCAATTTTACTTGGCTTCTCCATAAGCACATCTGTTGATGTAGAAGGCCTAAAACACTGGTTATTTTTCAGTGCCTATTCCTTCCCCAAACTTTGGTCTCAGGCTTTGAGGAGAGTTAAAAAAAGTGTTTAAACTTAAGAAAGTTATGGAAAATGTCAATAATGTAGATCAATAATGTTGATAGTGTCTCTTATAGACATTTTTGTCTCTTAGATTTGGTTGTTAAACACTTACTGGCATATTATTAGTCTTTTCTATCTCTAACTTGATTTGAAGTTAAGAATGAATGTCCTCTTCCTCCCCTTTTGGTTCTTTTCCATGAAAGTTGAAAAAATTTCATTTGACACATAAATTTGGACTCAACCTTATAGATCCAAAGCAAATATGTTAAATTATGCTTTCTTTTTTGCATTTTAATAGTATATATATGTATATATATGTGTGTGTGTGTGTGTGTGTGTGTGTATACATGCACAAATATAGGTGGAAACATTTGAAAATGGTTGGTCATTACATTTGTCATTGTTGAGTGTTGAGGGCTTTGGTGTTTCCATGTGCCACAATAAATGGTAGCCTTTTTATTATTTATTTTACCCTTTGTAGTTAGATATAATTTGCTTTTCCCCTTGGATGTCTATGAATTATTCATTATTAAAGCTACCACTTATACTAATATTTTTTTGCCTCTTCATTGTTTCTCTTATGTTAATTTAATTTCCCTGTTGATTAAAATTTATTTTTTTAAATAGGAAGTGAATACTACCTTGACTGTCCACATGAACTTGGAAAGCATATGAAGAAGAGAAAATTAGCTTCTCACTTTAGAAGCCAGAGGCTATTTTATCAAGGGTTTGTTAATTCTGTTCTTCTGAAACAAAGCAGGCAGCAATTTTCCCCTTATAATTACTCCAAAGTTAGGATAGTGAGCTACAATAGTTAACTTTGTGCCATAAGATCATGCCTTTTGATCATGACCCAGGACCTAGGGATTTATCACAGATGAATAAGCTACAAAGACATTTTGACTTTCAAAGTTAGAACACATGACTTACTAGCCAATCAATCAAAAGGACAGGACTGCCCCCACCCCCCATGCACACACACACACACACACACACACACAATGAAGCTAATTAGGGAAATACTTTCACATTTATAGGCCCAACCAGTGATCAGCTTTTTATACATTTTTATCTTAGCTCTATAGTGTTATTTTCTTTTTCTTTACTGAGAAAATAGATCAGAGAGTAGAATGTAGAAAGATACATCCTCCTTGCTCTTCAGGGTTATAGGATTGCACTGAGCTAACAAAGTGATAGAATAGCTTCAGAGGTAAATTGCCTTGAAGGTGGACAGTACCCAAGAATAGCAAGCTTACCAGAAAGACTATGAACAATGAGGATGTTAGGTGTTTTTGTTCCCCTTCAAGTCATTCATTACAGACAACTTTTCCAGAAGTCATCACGGTTTCTGTAAAATCTTAATGAGGGACCAGCTGAGTTCTATGTCTCTGGGCTTAGAATGAAACTCCATTTTAGGGCTTTATGCTTTGTAGAGGGTGTTCCTTGTGCCTGGATTACACTGTCTCTAAGAATCCCGAGTTCAGATAGTTAAATACTATTGTGGATAAAGCAATGAAATCAGGAATACCAGAATTCAAATTTGGCCTTACACACTAGCTGTGTGATCCTGGCAAGTCACTTAAATTCTGTTGTCAGCATCCCAACAGGGAAGATCTAAGAAGCTAGGATTCCAATATATAACCCCAATGAGATTTTAGATTTAGAACTTGTTGAGAGTAGGCAATATAGGAATTGAGTTAAGTTATGAGTTTATCTATAATAAGGATATTATGTCTCTAAGTGTTGGGGAGGGGGAAAATGTATGTTCTTGTTATACTTTTGAAGTAATTATTCTTTATAAAAGTTAATCTGTTAAGTGGTTTAATATAATTGGCTTTCTGGAAACACCCTCAAATTAGGGGAACATCATTGAGGGGGGGAGATTTCAGCAAATGGCAGAGATCAAATAGCTTCAAACCTTTTAAAGAGTACTGGAGAACCCTGAGAAGGGATGAAATCTAGGATATCTGCCCCTCAGGCAGTGGGGGGGTACAGAGAAGACACTTACAGTAGAAATGGCTGACTCAGATTCATCCTGACCTTCAGGAAGTACTTGATCTTCTCAAAGCCTGATTTTTTAGCAAACTTGTCAATATTTTTGCTGTAAGTAAATATGTGGTGTGTCTGCTTATACAGAATCTGAAACTGCTGAAAGCCAGCCTGTTAACCTTGGCCTTGGGGTTTATATATACATAGCTTCTAATTTATCATTGTCTCCCACAAGCTTAGACCTGAACTTAACTGGTCTAACTCTGACAAATACATGGACATATTTAAATATCAACATGTTCTAACATGTTCTTTCTTGTAAAAAGCTTTAGGATAAGCTTGGGTCATTAAGGAGCCAATAAAATTAAGCTCCATAAAGGAAATTGATTTACAGGGTAACAAAATAGGAATGAAGAGTTTCATTTGCATATTGTTTTAAGGTTTATGTCGCATTTTATATGCATTATCTTATTTTATCCTCATAGAAGTACTCATTGGACTTTAGCCTCCTACTGCGAGTATTACTAACCACATTTTACAGATGAGGAAACTGAAACTCATAGAAACCTAATTTTGTTTGTCTCAAAGGTGAAATTTGAACTCAGGCTTCCAAGCCCATATTCTTCACCATATCATGCTGTTCACTTGACATTTAACATCTGTTGCCTTGAAATATTAGTTATTGATGTATCCATGTCTTATTACCTCAACCGTAAGCATCCCCCAAACACAAATTCTGAACTTTATATCTGTTTTTATTCTTATCACCCTCCACTATGACTATACACATCTCAACTCCTATCTCTATCCCAGCTTCTTATCAATGATGAAAATTCTGCAGATAACTTGATTGCTTCCTATGGTCTATGACATTACGGATATATGTCACATCTAAGATGAGATCCCTTTTGTAGATTCATGCCTTCCTCTGATCCTCTGCTCAACTTTTCTTCCCCTTTGATTTCTTAAATAATAAAATCTCTATCAAGTTAATAGCTATATCTCATATACTTTTAAATACAGTGACTATGGAATAAGTCTAATTCAATTATTATTTAATTATCTTCTCACAAAATATCTTAATGTGTATTTGGTTTAATTACATTAACTTGACTTCTTGAAATAGAATTGTTAATTTATGAGGATAAAATGCTGGTTCATAATCCCAATGTAGTTAGTATCAAACTGAAAGTTTTAATAAGTTAGTATGTAAATTATTTATTAAGGAGAAAAACCCAATATTATGATCCCACTAGAGCTACACTGGAAATTTAGATTTCTATTTTATCCAGGGTCAAGCAGGATTTACTGCCACCTTGATCCCTACTTCTCAAATGGAGATCTTTTATTTTGGGAGTCATCTGTACTGAACTATTCAGAGCAACTAAAACTTGTTAATATGTGCATTTACTAGAACTTAATTATTCATTTAAAATCTCATTAAGGAGCAATAGGAGTAAATCAATATGTATTGACTCAGGTCTGTGACTTCTCATTTATTTTGGGAATTTGAAGAGATGACTTTTTAACCCAGTTAGTGCTATTAGATTAAATACCTTCTGGCTAGAAATGTCCCTTGCCATTTGAAGCCTGTACAAATTAGCTTCTTTTCTTTCTTTCAATTGCTTTTGTTCTTGTTGTCCTAACTGGGCACTAGAGCACAGCCAGATGTACACCCCATTTTAAAACTGGTCGACAATGTCAGCTACCCCCAAAATCTAAATATCACAGTTTATGTGCCTAGGCCCAAAGGAAATCAGACTTATTCCATAGGCCTAAAATAAATGGATTATTCTCTGCTTCTTGTTTTATGGCTTTTGTTTGAGGGTAAGGACTAGTTTTTATGGAAACTCATATTTATTTGCAATAGACACATGCTTCTGTTATGTTTGTGCCATGCCTTGGAAGAACAAAGGATAAGCAGTGTAATGTAGTAAAAAGAGTATGAGACTTAATGAGCCAGTAAATATGGATTTGATTCCTTCTGCAGATTCTTGCTAGAATTATTGTCATAGACAAGTCACCTACTTTCTCAGAGCCTTTCTCTTTTGCTTTCTTATAAACAAAATGTATCCTAATAGTTATAACACTTCATCCACAAGGTTCAAATAATGCCTATGGAGACGTACTGGCCATGTGCTCCAAATTATTTTAACACAGCAGTGCTTCCAGACAATTCTCTAAGACTAAAAGTTGCAAAAAACAATTGTCAGTTTGCATTAGTCGTAGGACTTTTTCTTATCCATGATTCCCCATGCTAAGGAAATCCCAAGTAAGGACTTTCAAAAATTTTATCCATCAACTGAGGAATGATATCGGCTTCACTTTTTACATGCAGAAATTAAGGTGCTGATTTCTCAGGTGGTTTACTTATCTGCAGCTGTCCGATAGTGAGCCTGGCCATAACAAACCCCTTCAACCAATTAGCTCAAGGCCTGGATCCAAGGGCCTTAGCACCTCTCCACCTGTTGGAGATCAGATTTCAGTGACAGTGTTTCAAAGGGCAAAAATCTTCCCATAGTCTGTGTAGACTGGAGAAACAGGATGTAATTAAATTCCAAACTAGAACAAGTGGTACAGGTTGTAAATTGGCTTTTCTCAAACCTGGGTCAGTTTTAATTTCTTAAGAGTAAGAAAGTTTTCCTGAAGTCATTTTCTTGGCTGGTTAAAGATCCAGGGAATCATTTAACATTTCCCTGGGGACAAACTGGTACTTCAAGATATATTACCCCAAGAGTCCTTCCTTGTCAACCCAGAAAAAGAATATTATTGACTTCCAATGAAGAACTAAGGGACAGGACCATCTGTCTACTGAAATTTGTGATTAGTAAAAAAAATTGGGTCTGAATGGAGGGAAAGAGGTAGAGTGGACATAGAAAGAGAGATTTAGCAATTATCTACTTTCCATGGTGAATGAAAACATACTAAAAGAGTGACTGTAGTTGGAAAAGAATATAGAGCTAAAGACAGATTCCCAAAGATAAATAAATCTATTTATAGTGAATCATCTTGATCAGTAGCAGAGTATAGAGATAGAGCAAAGATAGCAAAGTAGAAGCAGAGACTGGCCTGAGTTCTCCCCCAAACACCTCCAAATACCTTTAAAGACTTGAAACAAATTCTGGAGTGGCAGGACCCAGAAAAAGATGGAGTAAAACAATGTTCTAGCCCAAAACAACTTAAAAGATTAGTAGGGAAGGTCTGTTGCACCAGGGTGAGAGTGGAGCACAGCTCAGCAAAACTGTGCCAGCACAGACTAAGCTTCAACAAACCAGGAGCAGGCCTTGGGGTGACTAAATCAATGGCAGTTTTCAGACCTGTCAGCCCAGAGATGGTGAGGGGAACAGACAATGGACCAGAAGGAGATTTATAGAGATCCTTTTGTGGGCACCAGGGCCAGGATTCTGTTCCATTGCCTATTCTTGAACCTGGATGGCAATTCTGGTTTTAGTCCCATTGCAAGGAGGAAATTAGCTCACTTGAGCTTGAGCATGGAGAGGGATTCTGGTCACAGTCCAGGGTTGACATGTGTTTGTGGCCCCTCATAGACCAGAGCACATGCCAGCAAAGTAGTAAACACAGTTCTCTCTAGATCACACCATGAAGGAAGAGTCAAAAACTTACAGGTCCCCAAAATTATATCAAATTAGCTTTTAATAAATTTAAACTTTGTATCTCTAATATTTGTAACACATAAAAACTTTGTTGTTAGGGCAGTTAGAAGGAATACACATAGGTAGGAAAGCAAAGGAGTAAGCTGCATAAGAAAAACCCTGAAGCCTGGGACAATGCTCCCTTCACTTAGGAAGAAGAACTCCACTTTAGCATAGAGTTAAACATCAAGAAAAAGACTAAAAAAATCAGGAAACAACAACAAAAAAATTCTGAGCATAGAAAGCTACTATGGTGACAAGGAAGATCACAATACACACTCAGAAGACAAAGTAAAAATTCCTGTATTCAGAGAAATATATGAATTGGTTTCAGACCATTGAAGAGCTAAAAAAAAGGATTTTTAAAAAATCAATTAAAAGAAAGGAAGAAGTGGGAAAAATGAGAGTGATACAAGAAAATAATGAAAAAAGAACACAACTTGGTAAAGGAGCAGCAAAAAATTTCTAAAGAAAACAGCACCTTAAAAACAGAATAGATCAAATGGTAAAAAGAGACACAAAAATCCAATGAAGATAAAAATGTTTTGAAAAGCAGAATTGGCCAAAATGGGAAAAATATACAAAATTTCAATGAAGCAAAGAGCCCCTTAAAAACAGAATTGGCCAGTTGGCCAAAGAGGTACAAAAACTCACTGAAGAAAATAATTCTTTAAAAGTTAGAATTGGGCAAATGGAAGTTAATGACTTTATGAGACATCAAGAAACAATCAGACAAAATACAAAAAATGATAAAATGGAAGAAAGAGTGAAGTATTTCATTGGAAGAATAACTGATCTGTAAAATGGATTTAAGAGAGATAATTTAAGAATTATTGGACTATCCGAAAGTCATAGTCAAAAAAGAGCCTAGACATAATCTTTCAAGAAATTATTATGAAAAATTTCCCTGGTATTCTGGAACCAGAGATTAAAGTAGAAATGGAAAGAATCCATTGTTCACGTCCTAGAAGAGATCTCAAAATGAAAACTTTCAGGAATATAATAGCCAAATTCTAGATCTCCCAGATAAAGGAGAAAATAGCATAAACAGACAAAAAAGAAGCAGTCAGGATGTGGAGTGGAGAAGTCAGGATCAATGAAAATTTAGCAGTTTCTACATTAAAGGATCAGAGAACTTGAAATATGATATTCAAGAGGGCAAAAGAGATAAGATTACAATTAAGAATCACCCACACTGAGTCCTTCAGGAAAAAAAGAATATTCAATGAAATAGAGGACTTTCAAGTATTCATTTTTTCCCCAAGTATTCTTGATGAAAAGAGCAGCTTTTAGTAGAAAAATTGAATTTTAAATAAGATGCAAAAAAAAACCCCATAAAAAAGTAAACAGGGAAGGGAAATCATAGGAATTTGATTAGATTAAACTGTTCATATTCCTACATGGGAAAATGATATTTATAATTCCTAAAATTCTCATTATTAGGGCAGTAAAGAGAAAAAGAAAAGCTATGAGGTGAATCTGATGGTATGATTATATAAAAAATAAATTTAAGGAATAAGAAAGAAAAATGTGTTGGGAGAAAGGGAAAGAGAAAGGTAGAGTGGAATAAATTATCTAACACAAAAAAAGACCTAAAGAGATTTTTCAGTGAAGGGAGCACATGGACCTTACTTTCATTGGAATTGGCTCAAAGAGGGGATAACATAAAAAATCAATTTGGTGTAGAAATCTATCTTACCTTAGAGGAAAGCAGGAATAGGCGGACACTGATAGAAGAGAGTTCAATTTGGAAGAGTTAAAAAGTCAGAACCAAAACACTTTTGAGAACTGACAGAGTAAAAAAAAGAGAGAGTAGAATAACAGGGAGAAAATAGGATGAAAGAAAATACATAGTAATCATTACTGAGAAAAAAATTGCATTGAGTTTCTCTGATAAAAGACTTTATTTCTCAAACATAGATAATTGAGTCAAATTTATAGAAATAAGAGCCATTTCTCAATTCCTAAATAGTCAAAAGGATATGAAAAGCAATTTTCAGAAAAATTAATCAAAGCATCTATAGTCCTATAAAAATGCTCTAAACACTAATAAGAGATGCAAATTAAACCAACTCTGAATTACTACTTCATAATTGTCAGATGAGCTAACAAGACAGAAAAGGAAAATGCAAAATGTTAGAGGCAATGTGGGATAATTTGTACACTAAAGTACTACTGATAAGGTTGTATAGTGATACAGCCATTCCAGAGAGCAATTTGGAACTATGGACAAAGGGCTATAAAACCATGCATATCTTTTGACAGTTTCCCCAAAAGATAAAATATGTGTACAAAAATACTCACAGCAGCTCTTTATATGGTAGCAAAGAATTGAAAATCGAGGGGTTGTTCATCAATTGGATAATGGCCTAACAGGTGGCTGCATATGATTTTTATGGAATGTTGTCATGCTTTAAGAAATAATGAGCATAATGCAGAAAAATGTGGGAAGACTTACATGAATTGATGCAAAGTGAAATGTGCAGAACATTGAACACTGAACATAGTAATATTGTATGCTGATATATTATGAATAACTAAGCTATTCTCAGCAACACAATGATCCAAAACAATTTTGTAGGACTTATGATGAAAGATGCTGTCAAACTCCAGAGAAAGAACTGCTAGAACATGAATGCAGATCAAAGAATACCTTTTCCTTACTTTTCAAGTTTTTTTTTTTGCATGTTTTCTTTTATAAGTAAGAATGGTGTACTTGGAAATGTTTTTTGTATGTCCTCTCATGTATTACCCGTGTCAAATTTCCTGCCTTCTTAGTGGGGAGAGGAGGGAAGAGAGAAAAGAATTTGGAACTCAAAATTTGAAATAAAGTTGAAAATTGTTTTTACATGTAATTGGTAAAAATATAATATCTAATGAAAAAAGAAGTGGTGCAGGGTAGTGGAAAGAGTGCTCATCATGAAGTCAGGAAAAATCTAATTTCAACTTTTGTCTATAGCACCTATTAGCTGTGTGATCATGGAGTCCTATGGAGTTTTTATTTTATTTGTAAAATTGTGATAATAATAATTTTAATACTTACTTCATAGAGTTGTTACAGGGAATCTAATGAGCCAATGTGCAATGAATTCTTTGCAAACCTTAAAATCTAGGAAGAGACACAAAAATACCTCTTGGGGATCTTGACAATCAGGAAAGACTTTTTCAAATGACTAAAACTGATTAAGCTGACCTATTCTGTTAGTAAGTTCTTTCTTCTTCTTAACCCAATACCTTAAGGTGCCAGTGTTTTCAAGATGTGGCTTGGCGCTGTTTCGAGTCACAGTGCTGATTTAGGCAGTTTTCCATTCCCAATCATCTCTGGCCAAAGTGCTGAAAAATTTTGTGCATTAACTATTTCAGACCATTAGGGACTCATTTAATGATCAGTCCCTTGGCCTATCTCAGGAAAGAGTTAATGATTTCTGTGGAAAGAATACTGAATTTAGAGTCAGGTGACCTTGTTCAAATTCTGACTCTACTATTAACCAGCAAATAAGTTTTCCTCAATTTCATCATTTGTAAAATGCCAAGGGAAAGGAAAGAAATGAACTAATTCATCTCTAAGGATCCTTGTAATAATAAAATTCCATGGTGTGTTTTGCTTTTTCTGTAAATTTGGATTATAAAAACTCCCCAACCCTTAGTGTCACTTAAGCAGGGTACATTTGCATTTGAAAAGAGGATATTGTGAATAAAATACTTTCTGATAGTTAGTATGAAGTAAAGATGTTTTTGAGGAGCAGAGTCTTTTCAAGGCCTTTAAAATTTTTTTCTTTAAGAAGTACAAGAAGGCATAAATCCAAAGACCCTTGCTTCTGGGATAAGAACTCACTATTTGACAAAAATTTCTGGGAAAGTTGGAAATTAGTATGGCAGAAACTAGGCATTGACATACTTAATACCCTATACCAAGATAAGATCGAAATGGGTTCATGGTTTAGACATAAAGAGTGATACTATAAGCAAATTAGAAGAGGAAAGAATAGTCTACTTCTCAGATTTGTGGAAAAGGAAGGAATTTGTGGCAAAAGAAGAACATTACACTATAGAATGCAAAATGGATAATTTTGATTACATTAAGTTAAAGAGCTTTTGAATAAATAAAACCAATACAGACAATATTAGAAGGGAAGCAATAGGGGCAAGTAGGTGGTGCAGTGGATAAAGCACCAGCCCTGAAGTCAGGAAGACTTGAGTTCAAATCTGACCTCAGACACAACACTTCCTGGCTGTGTGACACTGGGCAAGTCACTTAACCCCAGTTGCCTCAAAAAAAAAAAAAAAAAAAAAAAAAAGAGAGAGAAAGGAAGCAATAAGTTGAGGAAAATTCAAGACTTCTGATAAAAGCTTCATTTCTAAAATACATAGAGAATTGACTCAAATTTATAAGAATTCAAGTAATTCTCCAATTGATAAATGGTCAAAGATATGAACAGAAAAGTTTCAGATGAAGAAATTGGAACTTTCTAGCCATATGAAAAGGTGCTCTAAATCACTATTGATTGGAGAAATACAAATTTCTGATACCTCTCAGATTGGCAAAAATGATAGGAAAAGATAATGATGAATGTTGGAGGGGATGTGGGAAAACTGAGACCACTAATGCATTGTTGGTGGAGTTCTGGAAAGCAATTTGGAACTATGCTATCAAACTATACATACTATTTGATCCAGCAACATCTCAACTGGATCTGTATCACAAGAAGATCATAAAGGAGGGAAAGGGACCCATATATGCAAAAATGTTTGTGGCAGCCCTTTTTGTACTTCCAAGAAACTGGAGATTGAGTGGATGCCCTTCAGTTGGAGAATGGCTGAATAAGTTATGGTGTATGAATGTTATGGAATATTATTGTTCTGTAAGAAATGACCAGCAGGATGATTTCAGAGAAGTCTGGAGAGACTTACATGAACTGATGCTGAGTGAAATGAGCAGAACCAGGAGATCATTGTACTCAGCAATAGCAATGACGATCAATTCTGATGGACGTGGCTCTCTTCAACAATGAGATGATTGAGGCCAGTTTCAAAGGCCTTATGATGAAGAGAGCCATCTGTACCCAAAGAAAGGACTGTGGGGACTGAATGTGGATAACAACATAGTATTTTCACTCTTTTTGTTGTTTGCTTGCATTTTGTTTTCTTTCTCATTTTTTCCTTTTTGATCTGATTTTTCTTGTGTGGCATGATAATTGTGGAAATATGTATAGAAGAATTACACGTTTAACATAAATTACTAGTTCTCTAAGGGAGGGGGTAAGGGGAGGAGAGAGAAAAATTTGGAACACAAAGTTTTACAATGGTAAGTGTTGAAAATTATCTGTGCATATGTTTTGAAAATACAAAGCTTTAATAAAAAAAAAAAAGTACAAGGAGGAAGGATTCTGAGAATCCAGTAGGTCAAACAATTCCAAGCTCCAGATTTCTCCTACAAACAAAACAAAATTGAGCCAGAGTGAACATAGACTGGTAAAAAACAAAAAAGACTTGGGACACAACAGGAAACAACCTGAAGAAAGATCTTAGGATTCAGGTTTAGCCAGTGTTTAGTATAAATACCTCCAGGCTACCTCCACAGAAATAGCAAGCATGGAATCGTGGGGCTGCCTGGGTTTGGAGGGAGACTCAGTGAAAACCACAGTAACTTTAATTTTCTCAGCAGTGTGGGGAGTTAGGGGTCTGGGTCCAGAAAAGCTGAAGGAACTTCTGCTGATTAGGAATGAGAGGCTTAGCTATGCTGAAGAGATGCAGTCCTAGGCAAGAAGGAACTAGCACACCCAGTGGGTGCAAAAAAAGTAGGGCTAGTTATTATTGAGCTTAGTCAAAGTCAAACTTAAAAATTCAATCAAGAGAGAAATCAATATTATATCTCATCCTTATTAATATTATTTTAGATGCATGTCTTCATATGTGCAATTATATATGTATACATGTATGTGTTTGCATGTGTTTATACATGCATGTATACATATATATCTATATTTTATTTTATTTTGATTTTCTTTTTCTATTTTTTTTTCTTATTTTGCATTTAGTTTCAAATAAATAAATATTAAAAAAAGAAATCAGGGTTCAGAAAATTAACTACCTCTAATTACTTCTAAAAAATTTCTACTTCTGAAAGACCACTGAATCATGGTTAAATGGTCTTATAATCTATTTTTTTTCTTTTTTTTATTTAATAGCCTTTTATTTACAGGATATATACATGGGTAACTTTACAGCATTAACAATTGCCAAACCTCTTGTTCCAATTTTTCACCTCTTACCCCCCCACCCCCTCCCCTAGATGGCAGGATGACCAGTAGATGTTAAATATATTAAAATATAAATTAGATACACAATAAGTATACATGAAATGGTCTTATAATCTAAAAAAGACTTAAGAACATCATTCGTTTTGAGTTCTTCCATAGGACCCTTAAAGGAGGTTGTGTTAAATCATCATTTCTATGATAGGACAAACCTGGGCAAAATTGTAAAGCAGATAAAGCTTGCTTTGAAGTTCTTCTTTGTAACCTCCTTTCACTTTTCTAGTTCCTCCTTCTTTCACATAGGCCCTAATGATACCTTCCTAGTTGTCCTAGGAATTCTGCTGTGGCACCATTTATGGAGAAGGAAGTAAGGCCCCCCAAAGTTAAGTGATTTGGTTAGGATATTATATGGGATCTCTCTAAGCTCCTTAACACTGCAAGTCTAGGAGAACCTTTGGTTTAGGGAAAAATGGAGTATTATCCATTTTTCCTTAGCCATGATTAATTAGCCAACAACAATAGAGCTCAAGAATTTGAAAGTGGTAGATAGAACATCTTTGACTCTACAAAACATGATAATGATAGCTGTGTAAGAAATTATTAAACTATATTATTTTATTAACAAATATATTTGGTTTTAATATTTATAAATCTTTTTCTCATAGTGTTCCCAAAGAATGATCAGTGCATTATTTCTTGGAAAAGAGTTGGTTCTTGCTAAAAATCAATAAAGTAGACAAAGTCTATAAGCCTTTCCACTATTTTTGGGTGCTTCTTTATCACTTTCCAAGTTCTCCTCTACTTCTATCATCTCATCCACATTATCCCTGTTACCGAACCAGTTGCCAGGTATGTCCCCTAAATAACAACATGTGCACTTAACACATCTCTCTCTCTCCTTGCTCTCACTTAGAAATTTACTGTGCTTGTGTCCTATTCCCTAAGGACCTTGTTCATATCTGGCAAATATTCTATTCTAGTGAACATGGATATTTATGATATCAGTGACTATGTCTTAGAGAGCTATTGTGTTCTTTCCCCCCCATACTAAAATCAGTTTTCAGTACTTTACCCCAAAGGAGTGACTAAGGCGAGGATTTCTGACAAGTGTAGGATGGAGAAATATTTTTCAGGGGGAAAAGGGAAGTCTTTTGGTGATCTTCAAATCATAACCACTTAGTTTTTATTCAGGATTTTCTCAGATTTTATTTGTAACTTAGCAAATCCCAGAGAATAACATGATTTCTTTTTATTTTTGTTGCCTTATCAGAGTCTGTGTACTACACTGGAGGCAGCAACAAACACTTTTAAAATGTTTAATAGAATTGCTAAAATGGCTCTTTCAATAGTACAAGATGTTCTCATCTTCAGCACTGCCAATGACACAGAATATTAATTGGAAATATTAGACTTAAGACAATTTCACTTCATTGCTTTATTGTGGATCAAACTTAAGAGGTTTGTTCATATGGTGGAGTGCTCAGAGACTGAGTTCAATGACAGCTCATATCAAGATTCCCAAGATGTAATGAGGATAGTAAAATGCTAACTTGAGAGTAAAGGACTCATCTATAATCTTGAAATACTGAAACAATGGCATTCCACATGGAGGGTACTTGGATACTTCTCTAAGTAGTATTGTACTAAATGTCTTAATAACTAACTCTGAAACAAGACTTAACTGAAAAAGTTGCAGGGTTTTGTTTTATTAGGAAATAGTTTTTTTTTTTTTTTTTTTTTTTTTTTTTTTTTTTTTTTTTTTTTTATGAAACAGTACCACAGGATCATCAATTTAGAATTAGAAGGAATTACACAGAGGTAATTTAGTTCAACTCTCATTTTACAGATGTGGAAATTGAGGCCCAGGAAGTTAAGGTACTTGCCTAAGATCACATAAGTAGTTAGCATTAAAGATAGAATTTGAACCCAGTTTCTCTTAGAGCAAAATTTCAACCTAATAGACACAAATAACAAGAATTATTCTTCCTATTCACTGGCTGTGACCAGTTTCTTAACTCTTTTAGTCTACCACCTGACCTCATCATTGAACTGATACTATTCTTTCCAAAGTGACTCATGCTTTCTTATTAGCCAAATCTAATGTTCTTTCCTCCATCTTCATTCTTCTTGCTCTCAGCAGCCGTAGACACCATTGACTCCTTTCTTCTTCTTGATATTCTCTTCTTTCTGGATTTCTATGACATTACTGCTCCTCCTTCTGCCTGACTATACTTTTTCAATCTCCTTTGCTAGGTCTTCTTCCAGATCCTAACCACCAACCATAGATATCTCAAAGAATCCTGTGCTCAGTCCCCTTTTCTCCCTCTATACTATTTCACTTTTATCATTTATCATTTTATCATTTCACTATTATCATTTCTATGTTGATGTTCTCAAATCTACTTATCCAGTCCTAAGCTCTCTGCTGGCTGACCTCCAGTCTTCCATCTCTTATTAGATATCTTGAATTGTCTCTTCTGCAGACATCTAAAACCCAAGATGTCCAAAATGGAGCTGATTTTTTAACCCCTAAACTTTTCTTGATTGTAAACTTCCTTGTGACTATCAAGGGCACCATCCTTCTTCTAGACCCCCAGGATTTCGCAATCTAAGCTTTATTCTCCAGCTTCTCTTTTTTTTCTCCTTCTCCCAACAGCATTTTCATATTACTCTGTGCCAAGTTATGTTGATTTTACCTTTGTTTTATATTGTTTGTCTCCTATAGTTCTGCCACCACTCTGATCAGGCCCTCTGTACCTCATACCTATTCTATTGCAATGGGGTGCTGGTGAGTTTATCTACCTCAAGTCTCACCCCTTTCCAGTCCATCTTCCTGTCAAAATGATCTTTAAAAATTACAAATCTGATCACATCATGCCCTTTTCTATTCAATAAACACCAAATGGCTCCCTATTGCTTTTAGGATTAAGTATAAAATTCTCTGGTACCTAAAACCTTTAATAACCTCCCCTATCTCCCTTCAGGTCTTCTTACACCTGATATACTGCCAAGTAATCTGTGATCTAGTGACACAGATTTCCTTGCTATTCCTCAAACAATATATTCTATCTCCTTATTCTGGGCATTTTTACTGGCTGTCCCATGCTTGGAATTCTCTCCCTCCTTATCTCTACTTTCTGGTTTTCTACCTTTCCCTGCTAAAACCTCATCTTTTGCTAGAAATCTTTCTTCTTAGGGCCTTCCCTCTGTGGATTACCTTCACTTTATTCTTTACGAATCTTGTTTGAATGCACTTGTTTTCATGTCATCTCCCTTTAGTCTGACAACTTATTGAGAAAAGGGACTAATTTTTGCCCCTTTTGTATCCCCAGTATTTAGTACAGTACCTATTACAGGTATACTATTGGCATAATTGACATTTAGTAAATGTTTATTGATTGATCCACTTACTGAGGTGTCCTGAGTTTTTCCATGCTAGATCTGATTACTTCTATTCTCAGTTTCCAAAGTCTAATTCTCTTCTAAGTTCTGATTGTGAATTTCTGCCAACTCTGGTATTTTCCTTACAGCCATCAGATCCAGAGGCTTGCACCCTACCTGTGTGATCTCACTGAGAGGCTTCTAGTTTATCTTTCTACTGTTAGTCCCTTTTCCAATTGTCTGTGGATTTCTGACTGACTTTTTTATTAGTTCTAGGGTAGATGAATTCACTTACTATAGTTTCTTATTGGATTTCTTTATTTGTTTTGGTGGGATTATGAGTTATTTTCTGGAGTAGCTGGAGGCGGTGTAAGGTATATGCTTAGAGCTGAGCTGCCTGCCTTTATTCAGTCAACTTCACTGGCAGTCCAGAGATTGATTTTTATGTTACATTTCTGCATGGGATCCATATTGTAGCCCAAATGACTTCCTTTTGTACCCTACATCATTTTCTACCTCTATGTCTTTGTAAGACCATTACCCATACTTGTAATGTTCTCTCTCCTCAAATCAGCACAATGCACCATCTCTTGTAAAAGGCCTTTCCTACTCTCCTCCAGTTGCTAGGTTACAACTCTTTCCCCTCACCCCACAAATTATATTTATTTTGTATTTCCTTATCTGTGTACATATTGTTCTGTCTTCTTTTCCCCTCTCCCAGATTATCTTATTTGAGTATTGGGATGGTTTCATCTTTATTTTTATAGCCCAAACACCCAGAATCCACCCTATTATATAATAGGTGCTTAATAAATGCTTTTTGAGTTTAATTTTAAATATTAAATTGTTATGACAGAAGCTTATACTATACTTTATAGTTTGTATATCTTTGTATAACCACATATTTTGTAAAACTATATTTTATGATCTATATGTTGAGTATTTTCCCAGAGAAGTAATGATTTATGAAGTATATTTACAGCATTGTTTTTGGCAACTGTTTCCAAAGAAGAAACCTTGAAATGATTCAAACTTTAAATATGATACTTACAACATCATCCTCAGGGTTTTAGCTATTTTTCATTTTCTTTAGAATTATTTCCTCTACTTTGCTACAGGATATTTTATATGACTAAGCTATTGGGATTCTCTTATCTCATCTTCATGATTTGTCTTACAAGTAGATCTTGATCATTCTGGAATATTTCTCAGATATTTTCAAGGCTTGATTTAATGAGATGTCATTTGACTAATGCCTTCAATTAGAAATTTATCCATCCTCTAGACTAAGAAAAGTGAAAAGCACAAAATAAGAGATAAAATATTAGGGAAAGAAGAGATTCCTTTTTTTTTTTTTTAAAAAAGATGTTTAATTTCTTTTGTTTTTACATCTCCTAGATTTCCCTTGATATCCTTCCCCTTCCCAGAAAAATCATCTTTTCTAACAGTTTTTATAAAAGAAAAAATATAAGGGCAGCTTGATGGAACAGTAGATAAGATACTAGGTAAGTCTTAGAGTCAGGAGGACTTCAGTTCAAATCCAGCCTCAAACTTACTAGCTGTGTGATTCTGGGTAAGTCACAACTCCAATTAGAGTAAAATAAAACAAGAAAAAATAAGAGGAAGGAGAAAAAAATTTCTGCAAAATTAATTAACATATATATAATGTTCCATAGCCCCACTCTCTGCCCTCACCTCTGTAAAGAAGAATTTTCTTCTCATATTTCAAGCAGATACTTCCTAAGTGCCCATCAAACCACAGAATTCTTTAGTTGGAAGGGACCATACTGATCATGCAAGTCAGAATAATTTGCTTACAATAACAGTGTCAGAGGTACATAATATTTAAAAAGATACAAGAGATTTTTGGGTCATTAAATAATTTTGTTAATAAGCCCAATAGGTTATTAATAAAAGGATAGTTGTTTGGTCATCTCTCTTATACCAAAGACCCTTTATGGCAGTGGGGTTTCAGTTTATATGCCCTTCAAAGAGGAGGTGTTCCTGAAGGATGCTAAATTATTTCTGAGTTAACACAAAGGGAGGTGGGCTATCTTGGGGTATGTGATTTAGGTCACTCAAATCTTGGTCAAAGAGATGTCAGTTTTCATATCATCTGTCTTTATAATTGGAAGAATCAATATTTCCCCAGGATCTGTCTGAGTAAACACAATGAGCAGGAATACACCCATTAGACTAAACGTAAGAATTTCTTTTATTATCTGATTGGATCTTGGCCTAGGTAAATCTCTAAGAGAACTTTCCTAAACTGGTTGATTTCTAGTTGAGGAAGTTTAAAAGGGGACTAAATCTTGGTCTTAATATACTAGTTATTGAATGTAAGAGAGAAACATTCATTTCTCACAGGTAAGTCTCAAATCAAGTACTGATAACTCCCAGCTTTTTATTTTTATCTATTAGAAAAAAGTACAAATGTAGATACTAATTCATTTCCATATATATTAATAGAATTTTCTGAATTGCAGCCATGTTGATTTTTAAAAATCAGGCAATAAGCATTTTTTAAAATCTATAACACCAGGCCTTTCAAACTTTAGCAAATTTACACTTTGTTGGTGAAAAACAATGCTTTCTTCGTGCATATTTCTGACAGTCTCTTTTATTATTTCTTCCTCATCTGGTAGGATGGTAGTGAAATTTTGCTTTTATAAATTCTAACAGATCTTCTAGTTACAGAAAAAAGAAATTTGAATCTCTACTCTTTCACCCTTTTAAAATCTATGATTACTATCCTCTCTAGGGACAAGTATAGAAATTATTTGTTCTTTGAATCTAGTCTTAATATTTTGATTCTGGTAAGCAGTTTGCATAATATATTGTGCATGTATAAAGGTGCCCCCCCCTCCCAGTTGCCTTTTATCCACAGTCACTTATCTATTTATTTAGTAACAGTTTGACCGTCCTTATATATATATATATATGTATATATATATATATATAATACACAGGTATAAAATTGTGCTTAGTACAATTATAGGATTATAGTGAGGATTACAGAACACAAGAACTAATACTAAGTAATTCCCATATTCCTTCTAATCCAGATGTTTGTCTCTGATATTAGCTTCAAGGAATGTATTGAGGGGAAAGAACGGTTTTTCCCGAGGTCACCTTTAATGAAGGAAGAAAACAAACATTTATTAAGTGCCTCCTATGTGCTAAGAAAAGTGTGTAGCATGTTAAAAATATTATCTAATTTGATCCTCACAATAACAATCCTCACAATAATACCTGAGAAATGCTATTATTACTCCCATTTTATAGTTGAGGAAACTAAGACGAAGGGAATTTAAATGCTTTACTCAGGGTCACATAGCTCCTAAATGTCTGAGGCTTGATTGAACCCAGATCTTTCTGACTCCAGGTCCAGCACTCTAGGATAATGGTGTCACTAAATTGCATATAACTAGGAGGCACAGTGGATAAATTGCCTGGCTTGGTCAGGAAGAATCCTTTCCCTGAGTTCAAATCTGGCCTCAGACACTTACTAGCTGTGCGATCCTGGCCAAGTTGCTTAACCCTGCTTGCCTCAGTTTTCTATGTGTAAAGTGAGCTGGTAAACAACTACAGATAGAATCTTTGCTAAGAAAATCTCAAATTACGTAACTGACCAAAAATGTACATAATAATTCCTTTGGACCAGATATTGACACTTTTAAAATGTAATATTATCTATGTTTTATTGTATTTTTATTTTGTTTAATATTTCTTCTTTACATTTTGATCTGTTTCAGACTGCAGTCAGGAGTGCTGGGTGCTGTATATGATCTGTTAGCTATAGTTTGGCAGCTCTGTTCTAGGATATTATTCAAACATACTAATTTCCTTCAACCCTCCCCCCCTGCCTTTTAAGTATCTATCATTAATTAATTTATATTGATTTTTGTTATCACTAATCAGTGTGGCACCATCAGCACTGAGTGGTTGAAATACACTATAGCTTTTTGGCCAATAAATAGCCTTCATTGCATCATAAAAATATTTTGGATTGACACTATCAGCATAAAACTGAATTCCACCTGCCTTATTACTAAGCCATGAATCCTGCATCTAAGTTTTGATTGTACTTTTGATGGAATTGAACTCTATTTTCTTAGATATAGATGAACTATTCTGCTGGTATATCTGTGGAGTTCTTGGTTTTCATGTAGCAGCTTCTGAATTTCCCCATCATTTTCAGCAAACTAATCTTGATGTTTGTAAATGTTCTGAACCAGATGAGCAAATGCAGTGTTGTATACCAAATCTCTAAAAGTTGCCCAATCCTTTTCTGCTCCATTGTTGCCAATTATATTTTGTTTCGATTTACCCTCCACAATGTCAACAAAGTGTTTCCTCTCAGAGAATTATCTTTTCCAGGAATATTCACATTGATAATGAGATTGACACATGTATTGCCAGAACTAGCTCAGTGTTTGGGAGGCTTTGAAGGAAAGTATGGAAGAAAACGTCCAAATTGAAATCATATAGGCATTGTGCTGACTTTATTGTTATATGCTTGTGAAACCTAGACAGTATACCAGCGCCATGCCAGGAAACTGAATTGCTTCCATTTGAATTGTCTTAGGAAGATTCTGAAGACCATTTGGCAGGATCAGATATCAAAAACTGAGGTCTTTTCTTGAATTAAATTATGAAGCATTCTAATTCTACTGCAGAGAGCACAACTCCATTGGATTGGCGATATTGTTCAAATGCCAAATATACACTTGCCAAAAAGACTATTTTATGGAGATCTTATACAGTGAAGGACACTCTCAATGTCTTTCTTGAGAACTTTAGAATTGATGTGGGAGATTCTAGTACAGTTCTGCCTAGCATGGCATGATTTCATCAGAGAAGGTGCTGTACTCTATGAGAACAGCAAAATTAAACTAACTCAGAAGAAATGCAAGATGCTCAAAGTTAGAGAAGCCACCCCAAGTGTTCAGAGAGACTATTTGTGTCTGACTTGTGGCTGAGCATTCCAATCTTGTATTGATCTGATCACCATACTTAGATACTCTGTAACTTGACTCTAACTTAGTGATGTTATTTTGATCCTCTTCAGGAATGATGGACAACAATCAACCGACCATTAACTTCTATTAAGTTTGTTTTTATTTTCAGTCTTCAATAACTCACTATTTAATAGAATTTAATAAAATAGAATATTCAGTAGAATATTTACTTTATTGTTTTATTGTATTGAGTGTCTAGTTTTAGTGAACTTTAGAGCACAGGATGTTTTTATTCAAATCAAGCTTATATAAAATTTAATCAGATCTATTGGCTACAGTTTTTTTTTTCTGAATAGTCAATTTAATTCAATTTGTCTCAGCTCAACAACATTTAATATTAATAGCTGCCATGTATACAGCTCTTTAAGTTTTTCTGAGTGCTTTATTTATATTATCCTTGTGTCAAGAGTACTAGGTAGGTTCCAAGGATGATGCAGAACTTAGATCAGACATAATCCCTATTTTATTTATTTATTTATTTTTCTTCAACTACTTTTGTTGCATTTTAAGTTTGAACTGTCTTCCTTTCTTCTTCTCTTCCCTGTACTAGAGAAAGCTACTTATTGATGCAGATTTGTAATTATCCCTAAACCCTCACTATGTGTACTTTCATTTGTCAATTCTTTTTTCTGGAAATATGTAGCATCTTTCTTTGTAGGTTCTTTATAGTTGATTTGAATATTTTTAATATATTTAGCTGTTCAAAATTATTCTTTGAACAATATTATTGATTCAATGTTCTTTTGGTTTTGCTCACTTCACTTTTATTTATTTCTTTCGAGTCTTTTCATGTTTTTCTAAAATCAAATAACTCATTATTTCTTACAGTGCAGTAATATTTCATTACCCCAACTTGTTAGCCATTCTCCAGTTAATGGGTATCTCCTCAGTTTCCATTTCTTTGCCATCATAAAGAGAATGGCTCTAAATACTTAACATAAAAAATCCATTTTTTTCTTCTCTGATCATCTTGGGAAAAAAACTAATATACTATTTGATTAAAAGAAATTATTGGGAAAACTGGAAAGCAACCTGACATACTAGCACAATACTTCATACTTTTACTAAGATAAGTTCAAATGGATACATGATCTAGATATAAAGAGTGATACCATAAGAAAGCTAGAAGAATATAGAACACATTACCTATAAGATTTCTGGGTATTTCTGGGTCAAATGATATACACATAATTTTAGAATTCTTTGGGTATCATTCCAGATTGCTCTCCAAAATGATTGAATTAGTTCACAGTTCCACTAACAATGTATTAATGTCCCAATTTTTCCATTTCCCCTCCAACATTTGTAATTTTCCATTTTTATCATTTTAGCCAATCTGATAAGGTGTGAGATGATGTCTCAAAGTTATTTTAATTTGCATTTCTGTAGTCAATAATGATTTGAAAATTTTTTCATATGATTAGATACAGTTTTGATTTTTCTTTGAAAAATTGCTGGTATTTTTTGATAAAAATTATCAATTGGAGAATGACATATTGAACTCTATTGACAAAGTTCTCTATATATTTGACATGTGAGACTTTATCTGAGAAATTGTTTATGAAAATCTCTCCCTCCACACAGTTTTCTGATTTCCATCTAAATCTTGGCTACATTGATTTTATTTGTTAAAAATTTCTTAATTTAATGTAAAAAATATCCATTTTACATCTTGCAGTGATTTCTTTCTATTTATTTATAAATTCTTCTGTCTTGAAATCTGATAGGTAATATGTTCCATATTCTAGTTTTCTTATGATATCTCCCTTTATATCTAGGTCATGTACCATTTGGACTTTATCTTAGTAAAAGGTATAAGGTATTGATCTATTCTGCCAGATTGTTTTCCAGTTTTCCTAATAATTTTTTAACCAAATAGTGTATTCTTAGATAAGAATTTAGATAAATCTTTACTTTTTTCAAACACAAAGTTACTATAATCATTTACTGCTGTGTATTGTATATCTATTCTGTTCCAGCGATTTACCTTTCTATTTCTTAGCCAATACCAATTTTGATAATTGTTGCTTTATAATATTTTATGATATGTTATTGTTAAACATTTCTTTTCTTTATATTTTTCATTAATTCAATTGATATTCTTGACTTTTTGTTCTTACAAATGAATTTTGTTATTTTTTTTCAGGTCCATGAAATATTTTTTGGTAATTTAATTGGAATGCCATTGGATAAGTAGATTAACAGAGTCAGAAGGAGTCAGAAAATTGTGATTCCTTTCTTGGCTTTCCCACTTATTGGACATGATAAACATTCAGGGAAGGTGGGTGGGCAATTACTATGATTGATTCTTCTGCCTTTCAGTGGAACAAATCTTTGGAGAAGGACTAATGGTAATGCTTTACACTGGGATATGATGATATACCTGACTATATATTGTTTATGCCAGTCTTGGAATGCTTAGATTAGCCACTTGACCTCTCTGAGACTCAATTTCTTCTTCTGTCAAATGAAATGGATGGTATTTTTACTATAGTTATCTTTTTCACATTGCAACTTTCTCCAATGCAATTTCAATTTATCATAGATTGGCATAAGAAATTAAATAGGAATTTTGGGGTAGTTTTGCAGAAGCCACAGGCAACATGTGAAGGCCAGCAGACAGCACAAAGCCTATAATGAAATATCTTAATCCAAATTTTACAATGAAGGACTCTAAACATCCCATAAAAGAAAAAGAATTACCTTCTCTGGTATTATGGGAGGGCCAAAAATTTTTATAAAAATTTTCCAGTACGTGGAGGCACTGCACCCATGACTCCAGCAATATATTGGAAGAAAAACTGTATCTATCTCTTGGTATTATTGTAAGGACTTAATGGTATATCTATAAAGTGCCTTGTAAACATTAAGTACTATAGAAATATGTGCTATATTATAACACATAAATATTAGATATTAGATATAAATAAATATATTTAATAATATAAATATTAGATGTAAAGGTTTTTAAATTAACTAAATGTTATCTTTTCTCCCTCCTACCTTCTCCAACATCTCCATTGAAACAAATAAAAATAAAACCCTTGTGACTATGACTTGATTGCATGATCTTGCAAGATTCCTACATTAGCAATGTACAAATATACATGTCTTATTCTGATTTTTCCTGAGTCTATCACTCCTCCGTGGGGAAGTTCATTACAGATCATCTGCAATTACAACTCTATGTCTATAGTGAATTATTTCAGTTGAATTTCTCTAACTCTTTTGTCTCTTTCTTAAATGGTGGCAACATGAACTCTGTACAACGTATGTTATCTTTATACAAAGCTACCATAATGGCTTTGTTATTATTGATTTATTTTTTCTTTTCCAGTATCATTTCTTGTAAAACTGAATAGTTTGTTGACCTTTCTGGTTACAGCATCATATTGAACTATTTCCCTCAAAGGAGTGAAATGTTTTGTTTTTATTTTGATATGACTATATGTAGAGTTGATTAGAAACAAAAGTTGGAATTCCTTTAGATCAAATATTCTAATCTTTTTTGATGTCATGGACCACTTTGGCAGCCTAGTGAAGTTTACCAATTTTTTCACAGAATTGTTTTTGAATGCAAGAAATCAAATATGAAGGATCATAAAAGAAGAATATTGCAGCATGATTATCAAAATATGAGGGTGGAAGGGGAAGGGAGCAGAGTTATAAAACACCTATGATGTGCCAGGCTCTATACTAAGGGTATTTATTCCCTTCTATCCCTTTTACAAACATTATTCATTTAGTCAACAACCCTTTATGATTATTTTAAGCTGAAGTAAACAGAAGTTAAATAATTTGCTCATTTCAGATAACTACTACGCATCTAAGGTAGGATTTGAACTCAGCACTGTATTGGGCTGCTCTGTGTCTCTGTTGTTCTTTTTCTTTCTCCCTCTTTTTCATATATACTCACATATGTGAATGCATATGCATATTCACATACTTACATATATTAATGGGCATGCATGTATGTGTGAATACCTTTAGATTTATATAAAGATTTTTAAAAACCATACAAATTTATAGATGACTTCCCAAGGCAAGCCTTAGCATGAAAAAACCTGTATAATGAGGGTAAATCTGGGAAAGAAGACATAACCTAGAGATTCAAGTTTAGATGTTATCACATTATTTTTCTGAAAGAAACTTGTTCTTACAAAGTTGTATCAGTTACAAGAAATGGAATGACTTCAAAGTTTAACTCCTACATAATAATAGCATCTGCTTCATCAAACCTACCAATGCAGAAAAATATCTAGTCTTTCCTTTTAAGTTTTTTTTTTCCACTAAATAATAACATAGAAAATCTGGATTCCAGATTTTCTGACCATTTTCTGACAACTGACCATGACATTGGCCATGGCCTTTAAGAGTTTTTTTCTTTTTAGAGCTAAGAAATATTCATTGCTTTATTTTTATTTGAACAGAATGGAAATATTATATAAAATATAACATTCTGAACAATTTTTCCAATTCAGTCTAAAACATAGACCATCCATGGTGATCTGATCACAGACTGTGTTTTATTTCATTCTTATTTCTTTAATGTATAAATAATTAAACAAATATGAATTTATAACTACTGCATACAAAGCCTTATGTCAGCTGCTGAGAATAGCAGGATAAAGTTAAGCATAGTTCCTTCTTTAATGTAGCTTACAGTTTAATAGGCAGTTAGGTAGCATTAGACTTGAAGTTAAGAAGACTTGAGTTCAAATCTGTCCTCAAACACTAGCTGCTTGACCCTGGGCAAATTACTTAACTGTTGACTGCCTCAGTTTCCTTATTTGTAAAATGGGAATTTAAAAAATTATTTTGATTATGTTATAATTATAGCACCTATTTTTGGAGTTGTTTGAATCAAATGAGATAGTATTTATAAAATGCTTTACAAACTTTAAAGTGCTATACAAATGAAAGCTATTATTATTTTTTGAAAAGATATGAATTATATACAAATAAGTATAATACTGGGCAGAAAATTTAACTGTCAAGAAAAATTCAGACAAAGTGCAGTTAAAATGTGATTTTATTTAACAGAAGTGTTAGAAGCAAAGATAGAGTGGAAGGGGAAGGGTACCAAGAAAATCTTCCTGGGAAGGGGGAGGAGATAATTCCTGAATTATACTCATGTAGAAGAGAGAGATGGAATAGCTGGATAGTCATAGAGATTGTTCATTCCAGTAAAGGAGGGAAGAAGGATTAGAATTGTTCTTAGCACCAGAAAGCAAAATGAGGCACATTGGGTAGGAGTTGTAGAGTGTCGGATTGCATATAAGAGCAATTTTTGTACCACTTAAAGCTGTCCAATAATATACTGGTCTACCTTGGGTTGTCCAGTACTATAAATACTATGAAGACTAGATTGTGTGCTAGGGGAGGAGAGGGGATTATTGTTCATGTATAAATTGATCTTGGTCTCTGAGATTCCTTACAACCTTAGAATCTTTAAATCCATAATTCCATGAAAGCATAAATCAAAGAGGACACTGATCTAGGAAGAGGCATGGAGGCTGTGAATAACCCAGATTCTTTCTCTATATAATGGGGATAGTGATATCTGCCTCTACCTACCTCATAGGTAAATTATGAAATAATATATGTGAAAGTACCATGTGTTCTTGGCAGGAAATCTGGTGAAGAAATCCTCAGTGTTTTGTTTTGTTTTTGTTGTAGTTGTTATCTTACTCAATAATATGATAGGGGGGCTACAACAACAACAACAAGGTGATATACTACAGTTATTTCAGAAAAAGTAATTATTTTTTTATTGCTCCAGGAGCTTCAACATTTATGATTCTCACTATCCATCATAAGATAATGATGCCTTTGTGCTTGTGTCTTTCCTTTTCTTCTTTTCTGGGAACTTTGCCTTTTTAGAAGAGGGGGAAAAAGCCCATAAAGTATTTCTGGCATGAGTTATTAAGGGAGAGGCTTAGCAAGTCTGAATTTGTGTGCACTTATTTGGCATCTATAGCTTAGTAATTAAAAAAAATCTATCTGAGAGTTTTCATGACAAAACTCCACCTACAGAAACATTCCTGGGTGTTTCCCTCAGAATACAAACTAGCTCTGAAGGTCCATAAAAACTGTTGCTCTTAATAATAATTTGTATCACAACAAATACTTTTCTCAGATTGAACTAACTCCAAATGATTGGTTGAATATTGGCATAAATGCATAGGTTTCACATTCATTTTCTCATTATTATTTTTTTATTATTGGGAATCTCAACAAAGATTTTGGATAAATGAGTAAATTGATTTTTTTAAAGGCAGTTACCCACAGGCCTTTGCAAAGTTATAGAAACCTTATCTTGGCATATGTCTACAGTAACCTCATTTTATCATACTTTGAGAGACTGGAGTGGGGTGAAGAAGCATGTACTGCTGCTTCTATTTTTACTATCTTTAGAGCTACTAATCTTGTCTCCAGGAGAAGCAAAATAATACAATGAGGAAAAAAAACAATAAAAAACAGCAGTTATGGAGCCAAAGGATATGGATTTAGGTCCTGCTCTTGGTATTTGCTCTCTGTAACTTAGGGAAAATCACTTAACCTTTGTGTTTCATTTTCCTCATTTTTAAAGTGAAAAGGTCAGACTTATGTCCTCTGAGGTCCCTTTTAACTTTAGAATTATTATTCTATGATACATCATCCACTTGCTTTGATTATACTTACTACCATTCTTCCCTCTCCATTATCCTGTTCTATCTTTCCTAATATCACTTTTGTGAACTAATGCTATGACTTAGCTCAGTTTCCATTTCTTTTGTGAAGGCTTCTCTGGAGAAAGGTTTCTTTTTCATCTGTTCATTCCATTAGGTATAGGTTTTATTTTTACATTACCAATATTGCCCCCTCTTTCTAAGAAGTAACAAAGTAAAATAGTCAACTAAAATTAATAGTACGATGACCTTATTTGAAATTGTATTCAGCATTTCACATTCATAATACCCATTGTAAAAAATATAAATTCACAGAAATTTATTTTTTCTCTTTTTATTTTTTCTCTCTGCTATACACTCCATTAAAAATAAAAGAAAAACAAAATTCTTGCAACAAATATGAATAGTCAAGTAAAAAAAATTCCCTTAATGGCCATACATAAGGCCACACACATGTGCACATGTGTGTGTAGCCATACACACATATGTGTATAACAATATTGGCATATATATATATGTATGTAAATTTGTATAAGAAATATATTTGCAACACATATGTATATGTATATCATATATGTTTCAATCTGTACTCTAAGTCCTGTCAAGGATAACATTTTTCACCATCAGTCTTTAAGTACTATGATGAAGATAATCATCATTTGAGCAAACCAATATTCTGGCCACTAATTATTGTCAAGCCGAATGGCTTCTTTGTAATGTAGAAATGCAGTCCATCGAATAAAATGGCAGAGTTGTTGCTTTGGCTTTTCTCACATGTGCTAATGGGGGTTCCCTCTGACTTTGTACTTTCTATGTTGTTAATTGGAATTCTAAGTTCACACTCAAACAAATTGAAGCTTGAACTTTTCCTGGTAGCCATAGAGTAAGAATTAGCACGTGACCCTGTTGCCCATATTCTTGTAGGAAAAAAAGTCTATGAGGAGAAGAGGAGAGGAAAGAATCTGTCAGTAAAAACAACTTTCTGTTCATTCTAAGTATTTGTACCCTTAGGACTGTAATCTTGTCTTCCATGTATGCTACACTTAATGGGAAGTCATAGACTATTGCATTTGACTATTAATGTTTAAGGCTCATTTTGCCTACATTGTTAATGCAACTGGGAGACACTAAGATGCAAGCATTTCATTCAGTGAAGAAGTCAGTTTGCTAAAGCAAAATTTATTATTACAATGATTATCACATTAAATTATTAAGAGACTATTAAAGCCTAGGACTGGTTACCAGCATCTCTTTCCCTGAGACAGGATGGAAGGACTGTCAGTGTTTGATGAGGGCAGATGACTATGATTTTTAGCCTGAACTGGGAGGCCTTAGATAGAAGAGAAGGTATATGGGGGGAGATGGAGAGGAAAAGGGAAGCCAGACAATTCAATTAAAGAATAACAGGAACAGATCAAATATGCAGCTGGAAGAAATCAACTAAATCACTATGTTGACTCTAGCCCATTCAAGAATGTGGGAAGGAATATGTCTGTATTTTCCTTATACCAGAATTGCAACAATGCTCTAGTTTGGTTCCTTTTTTTCCTCCTGAAAAAAAGAAAACTAGAATGCTTTTTTAAAAGCTAATAGAACAGAATGATTATTCCAGGAAAACCTTGCCTGGCATTTCCTTATCTAATAAAATATACATTTTCTTTTATTTTGAATTTCATTTATATTTGAGCCCCATCTTATAAAAAAGATCATTGCTTTAGTAAATATAAGAAAATGAGTTGGCAATATTGTTTCCTATTTGCCTTTTAAGCCTTAGTATCTGTGGCTTTGGCTATAACTAAACTGAGAAGGAAATGAGGTTTCCCCAGTTCTATCTTTTTGATGATATTATGCTAGTTGCATGAAGCATCAGAACATTAAGAAAATGATGGATAAACAAAATCTACATGAGTGACAGTGGCTCACAGGCCTTCCACAGGGTTAGGCTATTTAGAAAACCCACTTCAAGTACCCCAGTGACCATTAATTCTCCCTGGGGAGTCTAGCTGGAGGAGGAGGGAATTATGCCATGGTTGAGTGCACAGGCAGGGGTGTCTCAATCCTGATATAAGCAATAAATTACACTAGAGGGAAGATGGATCCAAAACAGAACCTTAGGCCTTCCCTATGGGCATGTAGGGTAGGAGGGAGGCCATATTGATCCTTGGTCCTGCCCCAGGAAGACAGAGACTAACCATTGGACTTTTGCAAGTTTTCTTTTAATAGTTTCAAAATTTTCCATGAAATAAAGATTAAACTTTTTTATACCATCATTTTACAGACATTGTTGTGGAATAATGGGTCTTAGAACACTAATCTCCAAGGAATTAAAAAATGAGTGTCACCAAGAGGCCATGGTAGGTGTAATCAGGCTGAAAAATAAAATGTAGGCAAAAAGATGGTCTGGTTACTTAGTGAGAGGAATGGAGAAATTAATAGGTAACTCGTTCCCTACTTTGGTGTCCTTCTGGCATAAAAAGAAGTTTACAAAGATTTCCGGCCTGTTGGGCAGATCATTCAATTATGAATTTATGGGAGAAAATGAACAAGATTTATACAAGATTGGGCAGCTTATTTGCATTGTTAGAAATATTCTTAGTGAAATGATCACTGATCTATTGGTGTATTTGAGTATTAATGGCAGGGGAAAATTTTCGAATGCCTCTACTTTTTTCAGGGAAATCTATTGATAGAAAAAGAAAGACTCTATCTAAAGATTCTTTAGAATCTTTAAACTCCTAAACCTATTAGAACTGGAAGATAACTCCAAAGGTCAACTATTCCAACTTACTCCTGAAAAGGAACTGCTTTTACTACATTTCTTACATGCAATCACTTAGCTTCTACTTGAAGACCTTCAAGGATTAGCATTTCACTATTTTGGACTGAAAATCAGAAAGGCTAATCTTCTAGAGTTTAAATCTGGCCTCAGACACTTATTAGATGTGTAACCCTAGGCAAGTTATTTAATCCTGTTCATCTCAGTTTCCTCATCTACAAAATGAGCTGGAGAAGGAAATGATAAATCATTCCATTATCTTTGCCAAGAAAACTGCAAACGAGGTCTTGAAGACTTGAATATGACTGAAACAAGTGACCAATAACATCTTTTGAGAGAGCTTTCTCCTTTTGGTCAATTCTACTTTCAGGAAGTTTTTCCTCCTGTCAACAATGAACTCAGCCAAATCATTTAGATTCTTTTCTGCTGTTTTTTAAACTTTAATTTAGTTCACTTCAATAAACATTAAGTTCATATTAAGTGTCAGGCACTATGCTAAGTGCTAGAGGTACAAAAAGAGAAAATGACCTTTTCTGCCCTGAAGGAGCTCACAATCTAATTGTTTTTACAAGGTATCTTTAATGGTGTGTCAGTAAATGTTCAACTACAGTCTCTTTAGGGAAAAAATGGGCTAAAATCCTTTTAAATTTAATCTGCATAGTTGACATTTTCCATCACTTTTCACATGTAGAAACCAAACAAATAATATATCAATCTCTGATTTATACATTTGCTTATTTCTGAGTTGTAAATGCGCATACTGAAAATGTAATGATCAATTCTGTTGATATTATTTGATTTGGCTCTAGCACACTTGGCTTTTTACTTGTAAACTTCAAGGTAGCCGAGTTAGGCTGCCTTTCACAAATTCTGCTCATTGTAGCCTCTGGCCTCAAGCAGAAAAAGTTTAGTCTCATTTCCAAAGGAAAATCTTTCAGCTATTTGGAGGCAATTGCTATATCCCCCTAGTCTTTTCTCCTCCAAATTAAACTTTCCCAGTTCATTTGTGCCATCCTTTGTTTAGAATTTTTTCAATAAAAGAGAGGACACTCAGAGCTGGATGAGTTATGAAAGGTCTTATGTATGAGGTGGTACATAAGCTGAGATTTGAAAGAAAGAAGGGATTCTAGGCAGTGGGGTCCTTCCACATGTGGGGAAAGGTTAGTGTAAAGATATAGAGAGGAGCAATCAAATGTGTAAGAAATAGCAAGAAGGATGCAAAGGGGACAAAGTGGAATAAGGTATAAAAAGCTGGAAAGGTAGATTAAGGCCAGGTTGTGAAGGACTTTGAAGGCAAATATCAGAGTTCATATTTGATTCTAGAGAGCCTAATTCAGAGTTTATTAAGTAGGGGAATGACTAGGTCAGACCTGCACTTTAAAGTCATTTTGGCAGCTGTGGGGAGGACAAATTGAAGATGGAAGAGATTTGAAGAAAGACGACCACTTATGGGCTTATTGCAATAGTCCATGAGATAAGTTATGAAAATCTGAACTAAAGTGGTAGTTTCATGAATAGAATAGGACACAGTAGGGAAAAATGTGGAGGTAGAAATGGTAAGATCTGGTGATTAAATGCTGAAGGCAGGGGAATGAAGTAGAGTGAAGTTCAAATAATGCCGAGATTATAAAACTGGGTAAATTCAATGAATAAGATGCTCTAGACAGAGGGAAGCTTGGAAGAGAGGTGGGTTTTGCTGGGAAAAAAAGAATTGTTCATCATGCTGATGAAATTACAGATCTGAACCAAAAAATACAATTATACCTGTACTTTTATTTAGAAAGTCTTGGGTCTGTAATATACTTTTAATTTTAATATTGTTTCACTGGTAAAAATGATATGTTTTGTGGCACTTTTCTTTATATTTTTAGTAGAATGTTGTAGTGAAAATAGTAACTTGCATTGTTATAGTACTTGAAGATTTGCAAATTTGAATTTTGTGAGAGTATTATGTCTACTTTGCACTGAAGGAAAATGGAACCCTGGTTTCTTGATTCCAAATGTTGTGCTTTATTCATTTTACTTACTATCTCTACTTTTATATTTATACCAGTATCTTTTTATTGGTATCCCCTATATCTCTATTTAAGGCATCTATAAGCTTGAAAAGGAGAGAAACTGAGTCTGAGCTAAACTTTTTATCATCTATATTCCCTAGCATGCCACTGAGATGTCTATACTTAGCAAATGAGTTATTGGACTAAATTATATCTTTATCTATCAATTTTCTCTCCATATTTATCCCCCCCCCCATTTATAACTAAGGCACAATTGTGAAAGTACTTGGGGATTTTTTTTACATGTAAGCTCACTCAAAGTCATTTCAGATTCAAGGCACATTTTGGGCCAGCCTTTATTCAAAACTGCAGAAAACAAGTATTTGATGATGTTCTTTTTTTTATCAGACAAATCAGAGGACACATTAGTTCAAAGAGAAAGGAATTTAATTAGGAAGAAGATAAACAAGAAAAAAAATCCCTCTCTCTACCCACAAGATACAGATTGTCATAAATTCCCATACCATCAGTAGGAGAGGGAACATATATCACCAGGGGGTATGTGTAGGAGAGGGTTTACACATAGAGAACAAATGTAGCCAGGGCAACTTATATTCCTTATCCTGTGTCCCACCTGGATCCTTTCCTTTCTTTGCCTCTGTTTCTTGTTGCTTTCTCACTGTGCTACAGGCTATTGATGTTCTTTGCTGGGTTATTTCCTCTGCTGAAGTACCACATGCTACTCCTCTGTGATATTATCTTTGCTGGATATCTGCTGAATTGCTTACTGGTGCTTCTCCACTGTATTGCTTTTGTATTCCATTTTCTGTTTTTCCACTGAATTGTATATTTGCAGTATCTTCCGCTCAGGGAGGGGATCTCTGGCCTTTTAATTTGTATGATTGGACAATTTTAACTCTTTTGTGAGTCAGACTGACAACTGAAACTAGTCAGGCTTCAAAAGTTTGAGTTGATTTATTTTTTGAATGTCTTTATTTCTGCCTCATCTCTATCTATACAGATCCCTGTACTAGATTTGCTATTTGAGTTGGGCTGAGAATACTTTGCCTCACTACTGTCATGGCACTGATCACTAGTCACCATCACTTCCCAAGGAGCTCTGATTATGAGTCTTCATCTTGGCACCTGAAACTATGGGATGTAGTATCTATGATGGATAGACATGTCTCTATATCAGAAATTAGCTAGCATGTTTAGTGAGCTAGGGGTCAGGAGGCCTGGATTCTTGCCTCAATTCTACCATTGATTGGCATTGACTGGGTGGAACAGATTATTTTTTCCTTACCTTTCTGTAAACATCAAAATTGTTGTTTTCCCCACATGAAATGAGTAAACTTTGTTTTTGTTAATCTTATCCTCCAGTGCTACTCCTAAGACCTCGATAATCAGTGCCCATTCTGGGCACATTCTCTGATATTTTCTCTATATCTTTCCTATCAACAGTTCCATGATTTGTCCCCCAAATCTTCAGACTTCTTCTTTCTGCTGGGTAACAGTAACTGTCAATAGATTGATGATCAAATAAACTAATTTTTGTTACGATGTTAGATAATATGCTATATCTTTCAAATAATTCTAATAATTGTAATTTTAAGCCCTTGTTTTTGATGAGTGACAATGATATCCTCAGGTTTTAGTATCCTACAAATAATGCTCCTTGGGAGGAACTCTTATTCCAACCACAAGGAAGACACACAAAACTTAAAAGGTCTTCTTTCAAAAGAAAGATCAAATCTCCCCAAACATTCCCTCAACCTGTTTTTTACTGGTCAAGTTTCAGGTGGAGTGTAATGTGTTTTGGAGCCAGTGAAAACTTGGTTTCAAATCTTATCTCTACCACTTCCTAGCTGGATGATCCTGAGAAATTCACTTTATTTCTAGTCTCAGTTTTCTCTTCTGTAAAATGGAGATAATACTCATTATTTTTAATTGTGTGATTCAAGTAAAATGATGTAGAGGAGGTGCTTTTTAAACTTAAAAGTATTTATTTATATGCCAGTTATTTTTGTGGTTTATCAGCTGAAGTTGGATAGGTAGTTTCAGAATAGTGCTCCAAATTGCCCTGTTTCTTTTAATCATGATGTAATAGGGTAAGAGTGATATTTTTCCCCCATGGAATTCATAAATCACTCAAAGGAAAATCACAGATGACACAATAATGCAAAATGCAAAGTAGTTGGGAACTTTCTTTTTTTAAAACTATTTTTGACTCATTCTAAAATAACATGTTATAGGAATTGTATTTAACTCCCCCCATCCACTAAAATGTTCATTTTCACTGCCTTCTTGACCCAACCACTTCCTCAAAGAAATACATCATTCTGAGGGGTGAAATCATTCTTTCCCCCAACATTCAGTACATTGCCTCACCCATAGAAATCATTTAATAAATGCTTATTGACTAACTTGTTTTATATATATATATATATATATTTTTTTTTTCTATCTAGGTGGAAAATAATCATTGAAGAACCCTGCACTGAAGAACCTAAAAGAGATATGATACTTTATGTGAAAATCCTTTTAATTCAATATGAGCATTATATAATAATAATAATAATGCATATTATTATTATATAGAGAGCCTCCGATAGGGAACCAATCGGTGGTCATCTTCATATGGAGACTATCGTTTTAGGAAATTCTCTTTTATGAATTTCCTCTTTAAAAAGCAGACAGCACTGGGGTATGAGAGGAGGGTATGAATGTGCCCTACTGGGCAGCTACTGTTCAGAGTCAAGGAACCATGACAAGTTAGCTGTAGAAAAGACCAACCCACTACCTAAAGACAAAATGTTCTGGAGAATGTACCCGATGTTATGACTGCCTGCCCTTAATTAATAGGCCCTCCATTGTGCCCAAGCATCTCTATTCTTGAGAAGCAGCCAGCGATATATAGCAGAGCTGGAAAATCCCAGGTGGTTTATGGTTAATGACAGGAGAGGATCAGCAACACCCAGTAATGGGGTATTTAAAGAATGGCATAGGCTAATTTTTGTTAATGCAATGCTCAGATAAATGACTTGCTTGGATAAGTGATGTTCCAGTAACCCTGCCTATGAGAGTATCTTAATTTAAAGTAAAATAAAATAAATAACACAAGCAGAAAGTCTTGGCACAAGCTTGGTTATTTTCTTGTGCCAGAAACCAACTTAAAAGAAGCATGAGGCAAATTGACCTGTGGTTTTTGAAAGCTGGAGGGAGGCATGTGTGAGTCTTCATCTTGGCACCTGAAACTATGGGATGTAGTATCTACAATGGATAGACATATCTCTAGATCAGAAATTAGATAGCATGTTTAGTGAGCTAGGGGTCAGATAGCCTGAATTCTTGCCTTAATTCTACCATTGACTGGTTGTCAGTGGGCAAGTCTTAGAAAGGTTTTCCCCTAGTCTCTCTGGGATTCTATTTCTCCATCACTGCAATCAATCAGTCATTTTGGGCAAATCACACTCAATGTCAGCATTTATTAAGCATTTACTAAGCACTGTTCTAGGTACTGGGAATAGCAATAAAAAAAAAGGTCCTTCCTCTCAAGGAACTTATATTCCAGGGGAGAGACAACAAAAACACACATAAATGGACATATATGTATATGAATAAATACATATAAATACAAAGAGGTAAAAATCAATGAAAATCAGATTTGTACTTCATTATAATATAATATTATATTAAATTAAGAGTTTGAAAGAGTTTTACTGACCATATAGTCCTGTCCATATTTGAGAAGAGGAAGAGAGGGAAGGAGGGGGGAAGAAAGAAAAGAAAAAGGAATTAACTAATTTACTAACTAAATAAAGAAAGAAAGAAAAGGAGGAAGGGAGGGAAGGAAGAAAGAAAAAAAGAAAGACAAAATCCAGGAGATAAATGTAAAGAAGATAAATTCCCTTCCTAATGCTTTATATATCTATATGTATCTATATATATATCTATACAGACCCTCTCAGACATAGTCTTCTTTCCATTCAATGCTGTCCTTGATGTTAATTCTAACTTGATAATTTCTAGATCAAAACCATTCGGGTAGGAAGGTAAACACAAAAACTGATATGACTCCTAGAGAGACATTTCTGTTGATCAAGTTATTATATCATGTTTATTAACTTTCTTAGTTTCCAAAATTTATTTATTGCTGTGTACTTTCTTTTTTTTTCAATATTGGCATATTTTGCTTTAAAATATATTCCACCGGCCAATTTAGAGGATAGAATTAAAGCTTAAAAATAAATTTCAGAATCATAACTTTTTTTTCTTTTCATTCACATGATGAGTTGCAGTCTTTCACTTCTTCCCTCTTTTGGGAATAATTGTTTACATCTTTGGTGAATAGCAATGGAGGGTTTCTATTATGTTTGTTTTCCACTCATCCACCCCCCCCCACACTTATTGCTTAGCACCCTTTATTTTATATGTTTGTTTATCCCTGTCTTGTTCTTATTAACAGCTAATAAGTGCACAAGAGAAAGTATGAAAAAGTAACTTTTGACAAAATTCTTTCTTATATACAAGTTCTTATAACTGAGTATTTTACACAACAAACCCCTTGCCTTCCTTCCTGTCACCCTGCCCAAATCTTTTTGCAACATGGGAGACTAAAAGGGGAAACTAAACATGTATAATTTTCAGAATACTCCTACTAGGAAGTATCTGCAAATACCTGGTTATCTTTTCCATGTTAATACTAACAATGGTTCTGTGGTGCATATTTCTTTTTGGATGAATCACCAAATACTAGGCAACTGCCATCCCTGAAAGCATCTACAAGAAAATGCAATTAACTAGTAATTTTCCTTGATTATTTCATCCATCTACATAATTAAATATTCTTAACATACTTATTTCATAGCATTCCATGAAGTATGATAACATTGCACCACCTTCTACTAATGATAATATAATTAATTGGCTGCCAGTTTCACATGCTTTGATGTATTCTCACAAAGATTGTCATGCAATTTTACAAGTCTAATGTGAGTTTCCATAAAAATGATACCAGGCCTTTTTCCTTTTGGAGATATTTATCACATAGTGGTTAGATTTAAGTCCCTTTAAGGGAAGGGTCAATAAGTTTATATGCATAAATGAACAACCCAAAGGTTTATTGCGAGCCAGTAACCAGGAGCATTGTCACTTTATTTTTTCACATTTCCCAATATAAAGTTTAGCCTAACTCTAAACTACATAGAAGCAAAACATGCTCTATGCATGACCTCAAAAATCCATCTCTAACTTTTGAAATGCAGTAGTTGTTTTTTTTTTTTCTTTTGAATTATCTCCTTTGACAAAATTAGCCTAGGATACTTGAGTGCCTGAGTAAGTAAATGCTCTGTATCTCAAAGATAATGTCAACAGAGTTGTGTGGTAAAAATCAACTTCTCCATCCTTTGATAGTTCCCCTTTGACAGATAAAAGAGAATATTTTCAAAATCAGGGTTTGATTTCCAACTGCTTCCTTTTTTGTAGTTTCAACTTAGGCTTCCTCACCTGAAAAGACCTCTGATATGAAATAATAGAGCAGATATGAAGATCATCATTAAATGGTCTGCTCTGCCAAACTGAAATTAATATCCACGATTAAGTCATCCAGAAGATTATAACATCACAGATGAACGTTTCCTTTTTTTTTAAAAAAAAAAGTACTTTCAAAGCAACATTGGATGTGCTATTAGCAAAATAGACAAAATGGCATTCAGCGTAACAGTCTTTTATTGTTGCAAAATTCATTTGAACTGATTCCACCTGAAAATCATTGCAACAAAACTCAAGAACATAAAATTAACAGGGATTGAGGGGTTAGTGACTGTTTTCAATCATATAGGGAACTGGAGAGGGGGGAAACTCCCATCACCAAAATAGTTCAGCACCTTCTCTTCCCTTTATAGTCTTAAAGAGTTGCCTAGAATACAAAGATCATGTGATTTGTCTTTTCAGTATGTAGCAGAGGCCAGACTTGAAGGTCTTCATGGCTTTGAGGTCAAATCCAACCATAATACCAAACTGCTTCTGCTAAATATAAAAACTCATATTGCACCACTTAACATCCACATGCCATAGGCCTGCAGCTGTCTTAATCCCTTTTAAAGTCAGACCAACAAAGACAGACGTGTTGAGTGCTCAAAGTTTAGTCTAATGACTTAGCTTTCTAAAATATAATAGCAAGAATAATTACAGTAAAAAGTTAACATTTATTTAGTGTTGTAAAATTCACAAAGTGCTTATATCTCACTTGATAGTAATAACTTATTTGCATAGTGTCTTACTTTTAAAACATGTTAATACTATTTTCTTTCATCTTCTCACAATTTTTATGACAAGTGAAAAACTCCAGTTTCATGTTTAAAAAATACTCATGTAAAGAGATTAAGAATGAATACCAATGTTAACGGATAATAGAGACATATACAAGTACAGGAAAAATTTGTGATTTTATCAAGGTGGAAAAACTCTGAGTGAAAACTCCACCCACAGATTGCAAGTCAAAGTAAGTTCCTTAAGAAACATGGAGGGCAAGTGATTTGCCCAGGTTCATCAACTATTCAGTTTCAGAGGCTAGATTTTAACTTAGATTTCCTTAGATCTGCTTACTTCAAACAGAATCCTTTACCCACTACACAAACCTACCTCTTAACACTATAACAACAACTCTAATGAATCTAGTTGTGTTTTAGAGGATGTAATTGAAGCCATAACACATTCCACATTTATTAAATTCCTTCTATGAATGAGGCTCTGTGAATACTAACATTCTGGGAGGAATGTAGAAGTGTTGTTTTTGTTATTCCATCATGTCTTATTTTTGGTGATCCCATTGGTTTTGTTTTTTTTTTTTTTTTGGCAAAGATATCATAGTGTTTTGTCATTTTTTTTCTCTCATTTTACAGATGAAGAACTTCAGGGTTAAGTGACTGGATCAAGGTTACACAACTAGTGAGTGTCTGAGGCCAGATTTAAACTCATTCTGTCTGGAGAGAGGTTTTAGCTGAATGAAAATCAGGATATTCTACCTCTGATACATACAGTCTGGGTTCCTGGGCAAATATCTTAATTTCTTATTGCTCCAGGTAGCTTTCCAAAACCACATCTGCCAGAGAAGATGCTGACCTACATTTGCTGAGGGAGATCCACATGCCAATGAAATCATAAATCTGGACCAAAACCAAAACCAAACCCAAAATGCACCAAAACTACAATTCTAACAAATCTTTTTTTTTTTCCTGCTATTGTAATATCTAATTTTATTTTTGAGGCCACCAGGGTTAAGTGACTTACCCAAAGTCATGTGACTGATAAGTGGATGAGACTAGATTTCAGCTTATGTCCTCCTGACTCCAGGGTATTGTAATATTATCTTGCATTTATGAAGCACAAGCTAAACTGATCATTGCTCTATTCTTATTAATTTTGAGTTGTACAAGCATCATACATGTACAATGTCATCTCCCTAGGAGGGCTTTCAATAATACTAATTGATGATGAAGATGACAATGATGATAGGGGTTATTATTTCTATTTTGTAGATAAAAGGTATTTGACAGAGAATCATCATTTGTGGAGCTTTATTTATTTATTTTTTGGTTTTATTTATTTAAACAAAGAGTGACTGCTAGGCTAGTTATCATTGGTGTGTTTGTCCTTTGTTCTCGAAGAGGACCATGACATTAGGGAGATAATGCCATGACATACAAGTGAATTGGATTTAAGTGAGAGAGGGCTGTGCAAAGTCACCTGCCTCACTTTCCCCTCCAGAGCCATCTGGGTCTAGTGGCCAGATACAGAACAGGAGGACTAGAGGTGGCCCTAGATGCCATGGGAGACCTTGGGCTTTTTAAACTAAGGTCTTCAACAGGTCTCAATTTGACTGAGGCTGGACCCATTCAGTGATTAAGGCTAAGTAGCAATTGAGGAAGGTTAGCACTCCTCTTGATAAGAATGGAAGAGATCCTACTGGCTTTTACAACATATATATGTTTAAGGCATTGCCACCTACTCTGTGACATCCAGTCCTGGCTAGTTAACTGTTTTTTGGCTGATTAGATTTATCAGCCCCATGATATATTACAAATTATTTGATCATGCACATGCAAGGTTTAGGGATCATTGCCTTATCCAGAAATTAGTGAGTCTATTTACATTCTATTAAAAAAAGAGAATTCTGGTATCACAAAAATGACTTTATAGCAGGTCTGTACACAGTTTCTTAAATAAGGACTGTGCCTTTTATATTTTATTCAGGGAACAGATGTCTCTCTTCTGTAGCATTACACTTATGAGAATATAGCCTCAGTAAGTTACAGGTCATCTCTGATTCTTAGAAGCCAGAAGGTAAGAGTTGGGGAGTTATTGGGGAACTGTGTTTTCCTCGTTCTGCTCACTTCACTCAGCACCAGATCATGCCAGTCTTTCCAAGCTTTTCTGAAGTCAGCTGCTCATCATTTTGTATACCACAATAATATACCATTACATTCATATATCACAATTTATTCAGCTATTCCCCAATTGTTGATTACATTTCAAAGATAGGAAAATATCATCACTGACATGGGAGTCATTCTTGAATCAGTTCTTTATGTCCAGTTAAAACACCAATTTTTTAGAAAAAAGATCAATGAAGACAGAAAAAAAGAATACAATAAGAAAAAAGATATGACATACAATGCAAATAGCATCAGGCTACATTTTGAATCATCAATTATCATTTGAATGATAAGAATCATTCATTCTTATTCTAACCCTTACCCATGTGCCTTTTCTTCTTTTAAATGTTCTAAATGATTACTTTGTATTAAAGTTGTTGCTATTGTGTTGTAGTCTAATCTTGTCATATATTTTTTTCCTATCACTTTCATTTGTCACTAAAATTTTTCAGTAATGGTATCCATTCTTTTGTGGTGAGAATGTCTCTTGGAGAAGGCTGATGTTAAAGGGTATGCTTTGGAATCATTGATGAGCCATTTGGTGTTGTCAAAAGCAATGCAATTAAAAGGAGAATTTATTCATTTGGTAAAGGAATAGTCTATCCAAACAATAAGCGATAGTGAAGGCATTTAAATGGTATATAACAACTAAGTAAGCAATTGATTTAGTAAAATTCTTAGTGCCTAAATGGGGTTTGTTCAATGAAAATTGGTTTTGATCCATAAAATTGTACAAACTTAATTATTGTCATTATCCTACATCATATTGATATGAATATTTATCTTTTCTGTGAAGGCAACTTAGTTGAAAATGTCAATGCATGTTTAAATTCACTTACGTATTTCTGACAATTCAATTAAATTATGTATATATATTTGAAGTATTAAAATGTAAGTAGGACAAGAATTTGCCTCATTCATCTTCCATCAATTCGCACCTTGCCATCTGCTCATTTTGATCACTTAATACTTTCTATTGTTGAATGTCTGTTATGTGGCTGGATGTTGAGAGGCCAGACACAGGGCTGAAATGCCCACAGCATATAATTTTGGGGTAAAATTAAGTTGTATGTCAATATTTTTTTTAAAAAATCTTTTCCTTATTTTCTGAAGTACAAGAGAGAAGAGGAACTAAAATCAGAAGTAAGTATCGGAAAGAAGGAAGAAAAAAAAGGAAGAAAAAAAAGAAAAGGCTGGATAATCTACAAAATGGCAAATGACTGAATATTTGAGATGATCATATATTTTATAGGGTGGATTGCATATTTGTTCACCAATATCTGACATTTGCAAAATAAAACATAGAAGCATACAATATTGAACTTTAGTCCAACCCCCTTTTAACTCTTTCCTTGGGCTTTCCACATTTACCAAAGTAATTCTTGATATTACCAAATTCCACATTTACCAAAGTACCCTTTGATGCTGGTATCTCAAGTGGTTTCTCCTATGGTCTCACTAATATTATTAAAAATAATAACATAATGCACATAGTTATTCATATATAGATATTATTTAATTTAATTCTCCTAATATTCATGGAAAATAGATGCTATACCTAGCAGACTGACTAATATTATGTGGGAAAACTGGAATACTACTGCATTGTTGGTAGAATTGTAAACTGATCCAATCATTCTGGATTGCAACTTGGAACTGTACTTAAAGGATTATAAAACTGTGAATACCCTTTGATCCAGAAATACCTAGCAGGTTTGTATTTCAAAGAAATCATAAAAAAGGGAAAAGAAGTTACATGTACAAAATATTTATAGCAGACCTTTTTGCTGTGGCAAAAAATTGGAAATGGAGAGGATTTCCATCAATTGGGGAATGGATGAATAATTTGTGATACATAAATGTAATGGAATATTATTGTTCTATAAGAAATGATGAGAAGGTAGATTTTAGAAAAACTTGCAAAGATTTACTAATGCTGAGTGAAGTGAGAAGAACCAGAGGAACAGTAATAGTACACAGTAATAGCAACATCGTTCTATGATCAACTAGAATAACTTAATTTTTTTCAGAAATATGATGATACAAGACAATTCTAGAGTCATGATGGAAATGATGGAAAATGCCATCTACATCCAGAGAAAGAACTATCAAATCTGAATGCATATCAAAGCATACTATTTTTCACTTTTCTGTTTTTTCTTTCTTATGATTATTCCTTTTCAGTCTGATTCTTCTTTTACAGTACAATTAATGTGGAAATATGTTTAACATGATCATATATGTATAGCCTATAGTCGATTGCTTGCTGTCTTAGGGAAAGTGGAGGAGAAGGAGGAAGAAAAATTTTAAAGTTAAAATCTTACAAAACTTAATGTTGGAAACTAAAAAACTAAAAAGAAAAAAGAAAGTAAATGCCATTATTTCCCCCATTTTACAGATGAGGAAAGTAAGACAAAGGTTAAACAAATTGTCCAGAGTCATAAAACTAGTAAGTGTCTGAGGCTGTCTTTGAGCTCAACTCTTTCTGATTCCAGCTTCAGCACTCTCTTCACTGAATAATGTAACTACCACAAATATCTGTTCTACTTGTGATTTTTTTTCTCATTGTAAATTAAAATGATACAGCATGCTCTCCAATTTTAGTGGCATGAAGCTATTTTCAGGACTTTTTTTTTTGGCTCTGACTAAACTTCTCTTTAAGGTTTCTAGGCCATGAAACTAAAAGATGACCTTAGACCCATAATATCCTATTCATTGTCAGGTCTAGCATGAAGTAACAAAGTTTAATCTATTTCTTATATCATGGCTGACTTCAACTTTAAAACTATGCTCCTCTCTTCCCCCTATAGTTTTATTTTTGATGATAACATTCATGCCAGAGATCCATCCAACTATTTATTCATTTATTCAATAAACCTTTATTCAGCCTCTACTCTGTGCAATGCGTTGTGGTACATGCTGGTACAAAAACCAAAATAAGTCAGTCCTTGTCCTTAGGGAACCCAATGTAATCTAAACAGATGAATCCTAAACATATATCAACAGTCCCAGTATTTCTCTTGAACTCAAGTTACACGTCTTTAATTTCTACTGAATATCTCCAGTGGGATTATGTTTAAAAAATGTTTATTGAATTTAATCAATTACAGTCACAGGGAAACACTCGTGTTCCTTTCTTCTTAAGAAAATCTTAAATACTTTTTTTGGAGGTATATGAACGCCAGAGTAAAGACATTTTACTCATTAGTCTCATTGGACAAGTGACCTTAGAGAAGTTTTAGGGCATTAATACAGGCATGATTTCCATGACAAAAAAGCATATGGGCATGGGGTAGTCTACCTTCATTAGAGTACATCTAGAATATCATCTTTGATTGTGAATGTCCCACTGGGGTGCATTCAGCTGAGGGCAAAGGGACTTGAAATCATGCCTTATAAGATTCATTTGCAGGAATTTTGAATGTTTAACTGGTAATAGTTAAACCTGAAAGTAGACATAATATCTAGGCTCAGTATTTGCAAGGTTGTCATGTGAAAAGAGAATAAAAACTCTTGTATCTGGTCCTAGAGGACAGAATCAAGGAGCAATGGATAGAAGCTTTAGAGAGTCAGATTTAAGCTTGATATAAGGAAATACTTCCTAACCATTAGAAACATCCCAAAATGAAAAGAGGTACCTCCTAGAGGGAATTCTTATTAGCAAATCAGACTTAATGGCCTCTGAAGTCCCTTCCAACTCTAAGAATATATGGTTCTACAATCCTGAGGTCTATTTGAAGACATAGCTTACAAAGGCCATGGTCTCTCATTTCATCCAGAGTCATCTCCAGTCATTTTGATATATATCTTGTCATTGGACCCACATGGCTCTGAAGGGAAAAGTGAGGTAGATCTTGCACAGCCCTCCCTCACTTGAATCCAATTCACTTGCATGTCATGGAATCTCCTCTCTGATGTCACAGTCCTCTTTGAGAATGAAGGACAAACAACAACTAACTAGCAATTTGACCTTGAATCAGTTGAAACATTTCTAGACTTTTTATCTTCAAATATGAAGTTTAGGGCAGTTCATCTTTATTTTTTTATTTTTTATTTTTTTGCTGAGGCAATTGGGGTTAAGTGACTTGCCTAAGGTCACACAGCTAGGAAGTATTTTGTGTCTGAGGCCAGATTTGAACTCAGGTCCTCCTGACTTTAGGGCTGGTGCTCTATCCAGAGCAGATCATCTTTAAACTACATTTTATGAGTCTAGGATCTTCAGTTTAACAACATGCTTGTGGTCTGCAAAGAACAGCACTTTTCTACTCACTGCCAAAAATTGTAGTGATGTCTGTGATTATTACTTCTTATATAAGAAAGGAACATTATGGTGATTTTCTTGTTCTTTTAGAATGGGAAAAGATACCATTCCCAGTACTGAGGGAAGAAAAAGAGATGAAGAAACTTACTAAGAGTTAGGGATATGCTCCGAGCTATCAGAGACCATGGGAGCTCCCTGATTCTGGATGCCCTATCCCAGAAGCATTCTGGTCTGAGACCGACACATTTTTATCCCAAAGGAAAGACCAAAGTCTTTAAGGGATTGTCAGATGATGGATATAATTTTTCACAGTGATTCAAAACTTATAGTGATGGCCTTGCTTTCTTCCCCCCTTCCTTTTTTCTAGTATGTCTACAATTGGATGAAGTGATTTTCCTGAAATTGTAATCATTGTTAGGTCCATTAGCTAGAAACTGAAATGTTTCCCTAATTGTTTAAAGTCTCATTGTGAAAAGGAAGTTGCTATTGATTGGAATACGAAGGAAAACAATCCTAAATTTATGGTTTTATTTTTCCTTATCGTAAATGCTGCTGAAGAGAGTGATCAATTAATTCATAACTCAGTTGTGAATAGCCATTTTATCCCATTTTCTAGATCCTTTTGCTCTCAGTATCTTAAATATTTTGGTTATGTTTGCTATCCCCCTCCTTTTTTGTTAATTCTTCCCTTATTACATTCTTCCCTGGCTTCAATCTCTGAACAGTCCCTCAAATTTTCACTCAGATTCCCAACAATTATCTGGATCAGGCTGAAAAAACAACTCTGTAACTTCCTTTAACCCTGCAGGTCATCTCTTGCCTTCTTTCCTATTTCTGATTGATGTTCAATACTCTCTTTAACCTTTGTTTTTCAGTAAGTCCTTTAGCACTTTCCACATTCCTTCCTTTTTCACCCTGCTCCCTGACCATGGTATCCTCAGTTCCTTTTCCCTTTTGATGCCTCCTTCTTCTATCTGCTTAGGCAGTTCTATTGATTATAATGGCTGTTTTTCATTTATATTAAATTCCTTTCTGGATTCCTCTTTCTGCTTGCTCTTCCATTCTGTTTCTTCATCCCTCAGTATTTGTGTATCTGAAAGGACTGCTGTCTCTAGCTGAACACTATTTCCATCCTGGGGCCTTCAACGTGGATGGACTTTCTTATCATTGTGCAAGGCACTGATTATTTCCTGGTCTCTTGTAGACTGAATCAGACGCACTTTTGACTTCCAACTCTTATCTCCTTCAGTTCACCTTATTGCAACTTTTTATGCCACATCATTGCTAATTGTTTGAACTGTGGGATCCGGTAGGACAAGTCATCTTGCTTCTTGACCCTATTCCCTCATCTGTAAAATGAAGGGGTTAGAGTTTCTATGTCTCAGTTATGGCATTCTAGGAGTCTGTGATTCTATTATTTGTTCTCTTCCCTATATCCCAGATTAATTATTATCTTCTCATGCCTGGATCACTCTCATTCTTCTTCTACTACCTACTTCTGTTCAAAATGAGTCTCTTTTTAGTGTTCAAAATTGTTTATAACCCAGATCCCTCCTGCCTTAGTTTTCTTGTTCAGCCATTCAGTTGTGTCCAACTCTTTGTGGCCTAAGGCCCATAACACACCAGAACTATCCATGGAGTTTTCTTGTCAAGGATAGGGCAGTGGTATGTCATTTCCTTCTCCCAAATCATTGAGGCAAACAGAATGACTTACCCAGAGTCACACACCTAGTAAGTGTCTGAGGTCGGATTTAAACTTAGGTCATCTTGATTCCAAAGCAATTGATTTATTCACTGAGTCACCTAATTGTCTTTTTATATCTATCTATCTATCTATCTATCTATCTATCTATATTCTCTGACCCAGTGACACTACCTTCTTTGCTATTCCTTAAGCAAGACACTCTATCTCCCAACTTTTGTTATTTTTACTTCCTGTCCTTTGTACTTATGATTCTCCCCTTCCTCACTGCTGCTTCTAGTCTTCTGTTTTCCTTCAAGTCTCAGCTAAAATCAAAGCTTAAAGTCTTCCTCTTAATTTTTGTGTCTTTCCTCTGTTGATTACTTTCAATTTATCCTGCACATAGCTTATTTGTACATAAATGTTTTTTGATTTAATGTTAATTGAAAAATAAATAACATTAAATCAAAAACTTTAAAAAAAAAGACAGCTCTTTGAAAACAGGAATTTATTTTGCCTTTCTTTGTAGTCACATGTATTATTCCCATGTATGTGAACAGACTAGATGTTTAATCAGCGTTTGTTGACTGAGTTTAAGAAAAGTGTATTGTTTTTGACAGCCTCCTCAAACAAATCATTTTTTCTAAAATGTGTCTCTCCTCATTTTCTGTATTGCATTCACATTTTAGTGGGTTTAAATACCCCCAACTGAGAGGAAAAGGGCATAAAAATGATAGCTGACATTTGTTTATATAATTATATAATAATATATAATATAATATATATATAAATATCTAATTATATAAATTTAATATTTATAAAATGCTGGATTTCATGGATTCTTGTACTGATTCCTGCCTTCTGGGGTTAGAGCACTCCCTTACCATGAATCTTTGAGGTTCTGATTTTTAGATTTTCTAGACTCTTTGTTGTGCCTCAGGATATAGCATTAAGGATTTAATAGCCCTTGGCCTTGTTTCTACCTATGTGAACATTGTATTGGTTTATAGTTACTCATTGGCACTTATAGGGTCTCTACCCACTTAAGTTTCTTAAGTTATCAGGGAAGCTCTTTTCCTCTCTTTTACCTCTGATACAGAGTTTTTCAGGATACATGTGTTCTTGGCCATCTGACTTTCCTGGCAAGCCCCCTTTCCTATTTCCCTTGAGCTGTTGGCTGACCTCTTGTGAAGTTCTGGAATAGAAGTTATTGCAGCTTCAAATTAGATTTCTTGATCATTGTTCAACCTGGTGAGAACTTGAGAGTTTTGTTGGAGTAGGTATGTGGGATATGGATGGTATGCTCTGGAACTTGACTGGAAGTTGAGTCCTTAAAATTTTGCAGTGATTACTTCTGAAAACAAAAGAAATGAATTCTCAGTGCTCTGCCACAGAGCTTTCTCATTCATGTCTAGAATTCAATTTTGAAAAAGTGAAGGTAGGTGTAAGGGAAAAACTCAAACTGAAGGACCCTAGGATAAGGCTGAAAGGAGAAACACTGTGATGTTCTGCATCAGCCTTAGCCTAGGAACTTAGACTTGCCCTAGAATCAGTCTTGCTTCTGACATATTCAGTAGTTTTTAACAGAAAATACAGGACTGGAGCTAAAAAGAGAGACTATGGATAGAAGTACAGATTTGTGTCTTCTAGCACCTCACACAATGTTTTGCACATGATATGATGTATCAGGATAGCTAAGTGGCAGAGTGAATATTGCACTGGCTCTGGAGTCAGGAGAACCTGAGTTCAAATATGCCCTGAAACACTTACTCACTGTTTAATTCTGGGCAAGTCACTTAAACCTATTCTCTTGTTTGTCATCTGTAAAATAATCTGGAGAAGGAAATGTTAAACTACTTCAGTATTTGCCAAGAAAATCCCCCTTAAGGGTCATACAGAGTTTAGACATATCTAGAAATGCTGAACACCATGAAGTAGGAAAAAAATAAATAAATAAATAAATTTAGACTGGAGTTGACAGGCCTGAGTTCAAGTTTGGGCTTTTCTGTTTGTTCTCATAGGAGGTAACCAGTGGATTATTTCAATTTTTACTTTGCCCTTTGTAAGAGACCTGAGAAATTTTCTTTTTGATTTCTTGAAACTGATATCTATGGGTTTTTTCAGTTATGGTTTTTAGATAGTCTAAATGGTCCTTAAATTGTCTCTTTTCAATATGTTTTCTAGGTCAGTTGTTTTTGTTATTATGTTAATCTCACATAATATTTTATTTTTTCCAGCTTTATGACTTAAAAAAGGTTTTTTTTTTTTGATGTCTCATGGAATCATTAACTTTGATTTGTTCCATTTTAATGATCAGGGAATTATTTTGGATGAAGTTTTGTGGCCCTTGTGACAAGTTGTTAATTCTCTTTTCATATCTAACTTCCATAATTCATTTATTTTCTGATTTTTTCCTCTGCTGCTTTCATTTGTTTTTAAAAAATCATTTCCATCTCTTTCTATTTTAAAAACGCTTGCTTTAGCTCTTCCAAAAATTCTGGTTGGATTTGTGTTTAAATCACATTTCTCCACCTTGATGCACTGCTTGTGTATGTTTTTGAGTCAATTTTTCCTTCTGGGTGTGTGTCTTGAGCTTTTTTGGCATCATATTAGCTCCTGATTTTAACATTTTTTTTCTTTTGTTTGTTTTTTGCTCTACTAGTCTACTTGTTGGTTTTAGATTTTATGTTAGTGCTTGGTTTTATGTACTTCTGCAGAGATGAGCATGGGGTGAGGAATGATTGGCTTGAACTTTTTGTCCTCTTAGTTCTTTTACTACTTTCATAATTCAGGTGGTTGCCTGCAAGCTTTCAATGCTTTCCAAATGATGTGATCCTGGGTGATGTTGGATAAAGCCACTATCTGCTTTCTGGGAAGTTCTACAGGTTCAGAGAAAATGAATTATGGATTCCTTTTTGGTCTGGGACTCTTGCCTTGTAAATCTAATTTAGGCTTCCATCTTGGGTCAGAGTTTAGAGCTAGATTCCCACTCTGCCCCAGGGACCATAGTTGCAAAATGACTAATTACTTTCAAACTTATTCCTTGCTCAGTTAATACACAGGTAAGGCCTCTATTGAACATTCTCTCTATCACTTTTATGTGCAGATTTCTCCTCACATCAGCTTGGAACTAAGTACTAGGCAACAGAATTACCAGATGGCAACTGATATTGTATTTTGTACTAGTTCAGATCTTTTCTTGCCCTGGTGCTCAGTCTTGAGTTCTCTTTCATTCTCTGGATGCTGTAATGCTTTCCATGCTGCATTCTCTTGGCCATACTCTGTGCCCTGTGTCTGCAGATCTTTTGGTCTGTTTCCCTAAGCCTTCTTGGGCTGGAAAAATAACCCCATTTGATGTTAAAAGTAGTTTCGGATTAGAATTTTCTGGTATGTTTTTTTGATATTTGAGGAGGAGGTCTGGTGGGGGAGTGAAGTTGCACTTTTTTCTGCTAATATGTCATCTTGACTTTGTCTGTATCTTTTCTTTGCTCTCTAGGTGTTCTTGGGCAAGTCACTTTACTTCTCAAAATGCTAATTTCCTCATTTATAAATCAACAATAATTATAATAATGGATAAGTTGGCTTTGGAGTTAGGAAAACTTGATATAAAAATCCTACTTTTCACATACAGTAACTGTGTGATTACAGGGAAATCACTTAACTGTTCAAGTCCCAGGTAAGACTTTGAACTGTTAGTCTACATTGATTGATGGAATTTTCACACCAACTCTTACCTACACAGATGATATCACAAGCCTGAATCTACACCTAGCAAAATGCATGCATGATCTCCTTTGCAAGGTTCTTTTGAAAGCTAAGTGAGATAAGGATTTGCAGATCATTTTGTAAGCCGTGAAGTAATGTAAAAATGTGAGCAATTATATTGTTAAGTAATTAATGTTTAGCATTTAAAAAAAAGTTTTTTTGAACTGAGCTGAAATGATGGAAAGCCATATACTTTGTGGCTGTTGCTACAAACTCAAAGATAGCCTTTTTGTGCCTGGAAAGAACCTTTGTCCCTTTTCTAGCCACATCCGCACATGCTGATTGCTATCACTTTGTAGCAGTCCCCTCTGAGTATGATGACTGTTTCCTGTTGCAGTCTCAGAGTTGCTTTCCTCTGCAGCACATCACTAAACTCCCAGCTGGGAACGTAGACAAAAACGACAAGCTCTCTAAACTGACAAAAAAAAACCCCAAACCCAACCTCAAAACAAAATCCTTTTAGAAGGACTTTAATATTTCAGTAATAGACACACTAGAGAATCTAGGAATGGCTTTTTATCAGAGTACTTTTTGCCCACTGTCCACTTGTAGTTGATTAACATACACTATCCATTTTCCTTTTCCCCCAAGGTTGATGTTTATTTCGTGATTTTGGCAATATTTGATTAAACAACAAATGACACCATTTGGAGCTAATAATCTTGGTCCTACCTTTTTAAATAATGGGAGTTTCCACCAATACATTCTATGATCTGAGTATAAAAGAAAGAAAAAGAATGGTTCGAACTAGATAAAATGACAGCAAGGCTAAGTCTGACTTCAGTGAGCTCCTTTCCAAGAGCACCTAAATACCCAACTGCTCTGCTTTTGCTGTTCTACCCAGAAACTCCTAAGGGCAGAGTCCTGCCTTAATGTCATTTTTTTCTCTTTGGCAGAGCTGCATATACTGGACAGTCCTCTCCCCACCAAAATAGAACTATCCTTTGGTTCATTTCTCTAGGCCTTTTCTCTCATGTCAACTAATCTGATAAACTGATCTGAACTTAGATGTTAATAGTTTAATGTGTGACTACTCCCAGCTAATATGATTTACATCTTAATAAGGAGCTTGGGGAATCATTGCCTTCTCTAAAAAGCTTTAATGTGAAGCAGAAATTTCAATTCCAGTAGTTAGGGTATAGGTTGGGCTGGTGAAGAGGAGATATGTTTTGGGTGCTTTGATACTCTTTAAATTATCCTTATACTGAGGGCTTATTAGCTACTTTACCTTTTCAGATGACTAGTATAGCAGATTCCAAGAGGAGGAAAATTTGGAGTGACTCACCAACCAACCAAGTATTCTCATACCTAAGTGCTCCTCAAAGGAGAAACATCCAGTTGATGAGCAATTACCCGAAACTAGATAGAAACAGAGGATAGCTAGAGTTCCCTCCACTCCCACAATGGTGGTGAGTTTATTTGAAGGAAAAAAAATTGGTGCAGAGATGCTAATTTTGAGATAAATCAAAGACATCAAAAAGATCTGCCTAATTGACTTAACTACCGATCTTTAACATCAGAAAAAAAAATGAGTCAGCCTAAAAATACACATAATTGGGCTCTTCCTGTCTTATGGGAAGCTTAAAAATGGAAGAACTACCTTCTGAGATATAGAAAGGCACAGACCATGGTGAGATTGGACCTAATGAGTGACCCAAGGGCTTTTGCTGCACTAATTATGGGATCTGATTTTTGCTGGAGGAATTTCAAAGCATTTAAAACCACGAGTCTATGAGTCTTCTCAACATGACCAGAATATATGTGGCAAATACCATGTTATTGTTTCTTTTATGATCCATGAGGACCAGAGAGGTAAGGTATAAAGAAACAAGTCTATTCCTCTGCAAAATTATGAAACAGATAATGATTATTTTTTGGTGTTCCTCCTTTTGCAATGGAAAGTGTTGATTTTGAAATCAGTGGCTCAACTTTTGAATCTTGGATCTGTTATTTGTTAATTGTGTGAGTTAAGATGAGTTCTTTGACCATTTTGGCCATAGTCTTCATCTGTAAAATGAAGAGGCTGGACTAAAAGTTCTCTGATATCCTTTCCAGGTCTAAATCTTGATCCTATGATCCTTTCCCCTGTTATATCCTTCCTTCCCAGATGTACAATTCCTCTACTACTTTCTTTATTGTCAAAACCTACTCTCAGAAAAAGCTCTCATATCAGTCTTTAAGATCCTTTCCAGCTCTAAATCTATGATATTATTCTATATTAGTATGAATTGAAGTATGTCGTCTTTTTCAAGAGTGTTTTTATGTATGCTTTATAACCCAGATGGCATAGTGGGCAGAGTAACAGGCCTAATGGCAGGAAGACATGTTCCAGAGTTCAAATCTGGTCTCAGACTCTTACCAGTTGTGTAATTCTGGGCAAGTCACTTAACCCTGTTTGTTTCAGTTTCCTCATCTGTAAAATGAATTAGAGAAAGAAATCACAAACTTTCCAGTAACTTTGCCAAGTAAACTCCAAAAGAGGTCACAAAGAGTTATAAATATGACTGGATAACAACAATATTAACAACATATCTGTGGGATGAAAGAAAAACTTTGGTCTTTAACATGAATTTTAGAAATCAGACAGCAGATGGAGTAGGATCATTTTGGAGGATAAGGGTCTTTTCTTAGTTTTTCTAAATTAATTCTACAAAAGGGATGATTTCTTTTGCTTATCACTAGGCCAATAGCATAAAAATGGCAAGAGTACTGGGTTTGCTTTCAAAGATCCTAGGTTTAAATCCTAGCTCGTTACCTTTCTCTGTGACTTTGGGAAGGTACTTCTGTTTGGGCCTGTTTCCTCATCTGCAAAAGAAGAAACTAAATTAAATAATATCCCAGGTCCCTTTTGGATTAATTCTATGATCCAGATCTGCAAGGTTTTTCTGCACTTCAGTAGTATTCTATCCATTAATTGAGTTGATTAATGAAAGGATAATTTAATCCTTTTTGTCAGTGAATAATTGATTTTCTAAGAAAAGATTTTCAAGATATTTCTTGAAATATTTTTTCTTTGGAGATCATTTAAATGAGCTTACTTAAAAAGATAAGTATGTTTAATATAGATATCACATGCTTTAACAAATGCTAAAGTGAGTTATATTTAAAAAATAAAAAAAATCATTGTTTAATAGAATCGGCTGCTCAGTTCACCCCAAAATGCAAAACTCGTGAACTAACTGGTGTTTTATCACATATTTAAATCTCTTTAAACAATTTATGCAGAGCTTGGGACAGAGAACAAGAAGTTAAGACTTCAGATTTAATGTCTAAAGATTCTGGATTCCACTTTCTTCATATTGTTAAGGGTGGCAGGATTTGGAATCAGTGTGACCTAGTTTGAAATCTCCCCTCTGACATCAATCCTATGACCTCAGGACAGCAATTGCAACTTTCTGAGTCTCAGACATTCTAAGACTAAGCTATCAGATATTTTGCAAGTTCAGAGTTTAGAAATGAAATATTACTAACTTGTAATATTGTAACTTGAAAAAGACTGAAAAATCATGTCAGTGAAGGGACTTTCCCTACCAAAGAAATCATGGGTCATTCATTGACCAGATGGTGTAAGGTGGATATAATTTCAAGGCACCTGGCTTAATCACTAATTAGCTATATGATTCTGGGAAAAGCATTCAAAGTATGAAGTTCCCTATTTGTAAAATGAGTTTGAAGGCAGAAATTTTATGCTTTCTATTGTTCTTTGGCTTGAAGACTGCATATTTCTCCTTCTAGCTCTAGTTCTAGGTGACTTAGTCTTAAGGAATGATGATCCAATCTCTTATTTTTATGTGATATTGAAAAGAATAGTAAATTTGAAGAACAGAGTAGAATTCATTCACGATAATATAATCTACCCATAATCATGGGGTCACAGAATGTTAGAGCTAGAAGACATTTTAGACTTTACTTAGTCATATCTCTTCATTTTATAGATGAGAAAACTGAGTTTCACACAGGTGAGATGGCTAATAACTAAATTAAGTCTTGAAAAAAAATGTGAAGAGTTTATAGGTAAGACCTAAAGAATCCTAAAGAACTAGTTATTAAAAGGCAAGAAGAGTTCCAAGAATTCAAGACAAATAAGCAGAATTAGGAATGCACTGTGTCCTTATTTCAGAATAAAGCAATTTTAAGGTGGGGGGAATGAGAAGAGGACAAAAAAATAATAACTTGATAAGTTTGTGATTATTTAAAAGGAACAGCAAGTTGTACATATTAGATTTGCAGTTTTATATGCAGTCATCTTTTTAAAAAATCGACTGTGTTATGGAAATACTTATGTTGTTTCATAAACTTAAGATAAAATGAATAAAAAAATCAAGGTCCAGATTTTCATTCCTTTTTACCTCCATAGACAATGTAGAAAGATTGATGGCTAGATAAATGTGTACATAGATGGAAAAGGAGAGAGAAACAAATTCTGCAAAAGAATGCAAATTTCTGTAAAAGAAAGAGTTTTGGCTTCCAGAAAGAAATTGAGATTATGAAGAAAGAACATCTGGGTACAGCAGGAAGCAGCCCTGTCCTGCATGATTGACCCTTTACTCACACTTCTAAGATGAGCCAACCTTTCTAGATAAACTGGTGAGAGGTCAGAGGTTGGGAGAATGGGATGAGGTAGAAGATTTTCTCCAGAGATTGGGGACTTATCTTCCTATGTTCTCCAGAAGTCATTGGGTGTTTTGGATTTTTTCTTAAGAACTTCAGACATCCCATAAATGCCACAGCCTATACAAACTCTTAGTTGAATGACTTATTTTTGGATTTGCATGATCAAAGAAATTCATGAAGTAGAGCCTGCTGTTTCCTTTCATTGTTTCACTGGATTTTGTCAGGTGGATGAGAGGTTATTCTCTGGATTAATTTTATCAGAATTCACCATAGGTTAGCAACAGCAGCATTTATTAGGAATACTTGATTGTAGAAGGCAGACAATTTTCCACAGATGATCGACACTTCTACCCTCAGCTACTGTAATGAATGATGGGGGGTGTTTGTATGTATGTGACTTCATAGAAGTTAACAAATTTAACAAATATTTATTAAGCATCTACTATATTCAAAGTAATATACATTTTTCATCTCATATGCATTTTGATGTTCCATAGCATCATTCCTGTTATGCCCACCTACTCTGTGACTTTGGGCAACTTATTACTGCCTAACAACTGTACCACCTAATGTTTTTTGCATTGAGTTCATAAAATGTCTTTAAACTAACATTTTAAAAAATGTACAGTCCCCAGAACTTTATTTCTTCATGTCAATCATGATCATCTCAACTATTCTCTCCCATATTGATTCTCTTCCTTTTCTCTTTTTCCTCCTGTGTATTTCTTTCCCCAATAGTGTATTTATATGTATAATTTTCCTCACTAGTTTCAATGATATTGAGGATCAAATTTTTGCTTCCTTCATATCTTCCTTCTTTTTGTATACATTTCCATTTGTACAATCAATTATATAACATAATTTCCTCTAACTTTCCTCTCCTTTCCTCTCATATCACAGAAGAACTCTCAGATTCTCTCTTTGATCCTTGGTGCAGTAGATAGAGTGCCAGGCCTAAAGTCAGAAACTTTCATCTTCCTGAGTTCAAATCTAGACTCAGACACTAAGTCACTTAATTCTGTTGCCTCAGTTTCCACAATTGTAAAATGAGCCAGTGAAGGATACTCCAGTATCTTTGCCAGGGGTCAAATGATGATAGGGTTCCAAATCTAATGCTATTTTTTCCCTACATCTCTTCCCTTGTGATCTTATACTTGCATAGTTATATACATTCATTGTTTCCTTTACAGATTTTTGATATTTTCTGGGACTGGTGCTATTAGAAATTATTAGCTTTATTCACATCCAGAATAAAAACTGATGGAGCCTGAATGCAGATTGAAGCATATTATTTTCACTTTTTTTTTCATTTCCCCCCCTTTTATCTATTTTTCTTTTATAGCATGAGTAATATGGAAATATGTTTTACATGATTGCAAATATGTAATTGATTGAATTCCTTACCATCTTAGGGAGGGAAGAAGAAATTTCATAATTCAAAATTTAAAAAAAAAAAGAATGTTAAAACTTTTCTTTACATGTAATTGGAAAAAAATGAGACACTATTGAAATAAAAAAAGAGAGAGAGAGAGAAATTATCAGCCTTCATCTATTCATTCATTTGGTTTCTAAAAGGGACATCTTTAATTCTCAGGTCTAAAATTTTTTTTAACTTGGAAGAAACTTGCTTTCATTTGAAAATGATTCCTTTTTTACTTCTTCCTTTCCAGATGAGACTTAATTTTGTGACACTGTTTCCCTGGATGCCCTTTTCAGTACTAGTAGCATTTTCATTCATGCCAAATGATTTCTAGGTCATGGTGTGAATTGGAATGTTCTTTGTTCCTTTTTTTTTTCTTTGTCTAGACTTCTCTTTTACTGTTACTCAGTAACTTTTCTTCTCAGAGGTTCATTCAAAGCATATTTATTATCACCCACCTAATTGAAATTCTGATAACTGTTATCTATTAGCTTCTTGTATATTCTGCTCCTTTCTTCAATGAGTTCAGGATTTGGTTCATAGTCTTTCCTCCCCAACTTCTGCCCCAGTAGGGGATTTTAACATTGGGAACATTCAAACACCTCAACTTCTTCGTTTTGTATTAATTGTTGTGGTTCTCATTTTATTTTTTGTCAGTTTTTTCATTTTATTCTTCATCAGTTTATAAAGATCCTCAAAATTATTCATTTTTATAATATTGATATTATAATATAAAATTTTCAGCTTTTACTAATTTCATGACATATCAGTCCATATAAGTCTTCCCATGGTTTTTTTGAAAGCATCTATTTACACTCTTCTTAAAGCAAAATTGTATTTTATCACTTTCATATGCTACAACTTATTTAGCCATTCCTCAATTTGTTGTCATTCCCTTAGTTTCCCATGTTTATTTTTCCCCTCTAAAAAACAGTTGTTATAATTTTTTGGTACATACAAGTATTTTCTCTTTTTCTTTGATCTCTTTTAGAAATAGGTACAGGAGTGGTATAGATAGTCCAAAGACATGAAATGTTTAGTAACTTTTTGTGTGTAGTTCCAAATTGCTTTCCAGAGAGTGGAAACATTTTTATAGGTCCACCAACAGTGCATCAATGTGCCTATTTTCTCACAGTCCCTCCAACATTTATCATTTTCATATGTACATGTGGACGTGTGAGAATTTTTACCCTTTGATAGTTATGATGTGGAATCAGAAATATTTTAATTTGCATTTTTCTAATTAGTAGTGATTTGAACATTTTATATATGGTTTTAGAGAAGTCTGGTTTTCTTCCCTTGGGAAGAGAGTATTCATATTTTTAGACTATCTGTCATTTGGAGAATAGCTCTTTTCTTGTATATTTGAATCTTATATCTTGGAAATGAGCCTTTCATTAAAGAAACTTGCTTCAGATTTTCCCCAATTATTTCCCTTTTAATCTTAGTTCTGTTATATTTGTTTGTACAAAACTTTTTAAATTTGTATAACCAAAATTATTCATCTTCTTTGATCCTTCCTATAACTTGACTGGTCACAAATTTAAAAATTCTTCATTTAATCCATTCATCCAAAGCAGTTATTTTTTCCTTCTCTCCATTTTAAGACTAAACTCCTTGGTTCAACTTTCTATAACTGATGTAGATATTTCTTCTAATTCTTTAAAATCTCTGCAATATGACTTCTAATCTCATCATTCCATTAAAAATGCTCTCTCTGAAGTTGCCAATGATTTCTTAATTGACAAAGCTAAGGATCTCTTCTCAAACCTTTTTTTTTTTTTTTAGCTCTATCTTCAGTTTCTGATGGTGTTTATCACCTTCTTCTCTTTGATATTTCCCTCTTCTCTAGCTTTCTGTCACCCCACTCTCTGTCCTGGTTCTCTATTCTGTCTGATAACTTCTGTTAAGTTTCTTCATCCAGGTTGAATGAACTAATCATGGACATCTCCCAAAGGTTGGTTCTTGGCCCTCTTCTCTCCTTCCCTATTATTTCAGTTGGTGTATTTAGCCATCAGGTCTATGCTCTGTCTACAAGACACTCTGTCTATAACCTTTAGGCATTTTCATTGGCTGTCCCCAAGTCTGGAATATTCCATATCTCTCTCCATATCTGTCTCCTGGTTTCCCTAGCTTACTTCAAATTTCATCTAAAAATCCCACTTTTTGCATTTTCTCAGTCTTCTTTAATACTAGTGTCTTCCCTTTGAAATTACCTTCAATTTATGTTTCTATATATTGTATATTTCTAATTACTTAGGAAACAGCTGGGTGGTTTAGTGGATTAAGCCTGGAATCAGGAATACCTGAACTCAAGACCTCAGCTATTTACTATGTGCTTCTGGGCAAGTAATTTAACCTCATTTTCCTTAATCCACTTGAGAAGGAAATAGTAAATTACTTTAGTATCTTGGACTATGGAGTCACAAACAACGGACTGAACAACAAATTTAGTTATGTATATTTCCACTCCCATTAGAATGTGAGTTCTTTGTCAACAGAAACTATTTCTGCCTTCATTTGTATTCCCATTTCTTAGCACAGTGCCAGGCACATAGTAAACACTTCATAAATGCTTGTTGCTGATTCATCTGTTTTATGAACTTGTTCTGTCTCACCTCTCTAGACTTCAGTTTTTCCACTTATAAAATGAAGAAGTTGGGCTTTGTGACTCTAAAACTCTATCCTCTATCCTATTCTATAGTTACTGAGAGGTAGGTCAGGCCAGGCTGGGGAATTCTGGATCCCAGAGACTAGCAGAGCCAAAGTATTGTCTTACTTTGTGCTAGGCAGGCAGGTGGGTGGTAAGTGGCAGGGATATCTGGCCCTGGCAGTTGAGATTCAGCTATAGGGACTGAGGTACAAGGGAAGAGCATTTATCTCTCAAAAGGAGTGAACAATATGAAAATGAAAGATTCCACTCCTAGAACTAGAGGACCAGACAGGGAACTAAAACAGGGACTCAGAGTCACTCAAAGACTAGAAATGCATTTTGTTACTCTAAGGAGATTCTAAGTAGCAAAGAAAAATTTATTCCATTGCTGGAATAAAAGGTGCTATTTGAACAGAGTAGCAAGTCTGACTTAGAATGAGTTTCTTGGTTTATTTACCTCTTAGGAATCTTTATATTTCCTTTCTTATAGACAAGATTGGATCCAGAATTTCTGGGCTATCCTACAGCAGGGCTGTTGCCAATCTAAACTAGCTCACCAGAGCTATCTATTGAGCAATTTAAATTTTCAGAGAGAGAGCATTTATACCTTGGACATTGGGAAAGACTACAAATCAGAATCTGACTTATGGTTTTGTTGATGATCTCCATGGAAATGACTTCAGGGAACCATATGCTTTTCCTCATGGGAAAAGCTGATCCCCTGAAATCTCACCACAAAAGAATAACTAGCGTCTTGATACTCCTTTTGTTATTTGCTCAGTCGTGTCTGCTGACTTTTCCTGACCCCATCTGGGGTTTTCTTGGCAAAGATATTGGAGTGGTTTGACACTTCCTTCTCTAGTTCATTTTAGAAATGAAGAAGCAAACAGGGTTACATGACTTGCCCAGAGTGGCACAGCTAGTGTGATTCCAGCTTTGACACTCTCCCCTGCATCACCTAGCTGTCCCCATTTGATATGCTGTACCTCTTCAATTGATCCTTAGTTGTCTCTCCCTCCTGATTGGAGGGATGGTGAAGGCACCCCAGACTCCTAGAATCTTCATCAAGAGCTCACTATGCATTGATTCTCTGCTATGTGTGCTAATTTTGGCCTGACAATACACACACACACACACACACACACACACACACACAGAGAGAGAGAGAGAGAGAAAGTCAGCATTTTACCATCCATATGTGGAACCATTGATTAGAGTAAATGGAGAAATTCTGAATGCTGTAGGCAAGTTCACTTACCATGACAATATAGTTTCCAGAGATGTACACATAGATGATTAGGTTGACCCACACATGGCCAGAGCTAATGCAGTGTTTGAAAGGCTCTGTGAGAGAGAAGAGGTATTTGGTTGCCTACCAAAGTAAAGGTCTATGGAGTCATTGTGCTGTTGTGATCATTATTATATGGCTGTGAAACCTGTACAGTTCACTAGTGTCATGCTAGAAATTGAATTGCTTTCATCTGAATTGTCTTAGGAAGATTCTGAAGATCACCTGGCAAGATAAAGTATTAGACATTGAAGTCCTTTCTAGAACTTTATTTGAATGCCAAATGTATGTTTGCATTAAAGATTATTTTATGGAGAACTTATATAAGATTTACTTGGAGGTCAGAAGAAGCAGTACAAGGACACTTTCAAGGTCTCTCTGAAGAACTTTGGTATCAATTGTGAGACATTGGGGACACTGACACAGGAATATATAATATGGCATGCCTGCATCAAAGAAGGTACTGTATTCTATGAACTATATGATATGAATTATATGAACTATGAAGAAGAATTTCAATAACTCAAAAGAAATGTGAAATGAGAAAATTCAGATATATCTTCACACCAAATGGTCATATATTGTATTTATTTCCAAAGTCTTCTGAGTTTATATTTCTCTGACCAGCCACAGTTAGACATACTGTACCTTGATTCCGGCATAGTGATATCATTTTGGTCCTCTTTGAATAAGAAGCATTAAAACAAACATCTTGGGAACTTCATCTTTGCATTTGTAGCTCTGGTACTTTCCTGGTCAGCTTCCTATTGGGTATCTTCATCCTTGATATAGATTGTAAACTCCTTAAGGGAAGACACTTTTTTTTCCCTTCTTCTTTTTTGTATCTCCTATGGTTAACACTACCTGGCATAAAATAGGAATTTAATAAATGTTTATTGAATTGAATTGTCTAGACCTAAGAAAACGATGGAGTAAATATTAACAATTTAAATCAAACCTAACAGTATATATGTGCATTTTTTTTTTTTTTTGCGTATGTACTAGAGAGCAAATTACTGGACTGAACAATTTAAAATTTAATAAGGATTTTATTTATTTAGTTTAGTTTTATTTTTCTTACTAATAGCCTTTTATTCTTCAAAATACATGCAAAGATAGATTTCAACATTCATCCTTACAAAATCCTGTGTTTCAAATTTCTCTCTCTACTTCCCCTAGACAGCAAGTAATTCAATAGTGGTTAAATAGATGCTATTATTCTAAATATATTTAATGAGGGTTTTAGGCCTTATACTTGCTCTTTAAGAGTACACATCTCTATATTGGATTATATGTCTTGAATTTTGATTTATTTTATGGAAAGTAGAGTAAAAGGAGTGGGTTTAATAAGATTATTGTTAAGGTCTTTTTCAAATTTCAATCCTATGATGCTTATAAGACTACCTTTCTTCATGGGCTTTGAATAATTCTGTAGACATTATTTAACTTATTCTCTTTTCCTGGATCAAGGAATAAATTTAAGAATTAGCTCTAAGATCTTTTTCAGAGAGAGAGTTGTGCTGTTTTCTGAGATGCATCCCACTATGACTTTGCTGAGACCTCTGATAGGTCAGCCTTTGAGACTAAATACATTTAAAAAAATAATACATTTTGTTTGAATTCTTTTTCTTTTAATTTTTTTATTTGAAAATACTTGATGACTCCTTTGTTTGTGGAGTCGTAATCAATGAAAATATAGTAGCTTCTCATTACAGAAAATGTGGAAATGCTAGATGCTAAGTTCAGAATAATGCACATGAGAGAATAGAATCAATATTTTCTTTATGTACCAGTGATTTATTTTGTCTTTGTAGTTAATGGACTGTTCACCAGCATTTCAATCTATAGAAAGGCCACCTCGATTCCATTTGTAGACTATTCAATTCTAAGGAACATGATAGCTCAACAGCAATAGGTCCCTCCCAAAGTAACTTCAGGCAAAAATCAATATGTGGGCCTGAGGGGAGACAGTGTGTCATGATTCATTTTCCTTGATACTACACAAGATTTTTTTTTCTTCAGTGGAAAACTGCAGACCAAAGCCATTCAAATGCCTGGAAGGTTTTCAGTGGGTCAGGAAATGAAAAGACTTGCAAATGTTTGTTTCAAAAGAAACCCAAAGTCATAAGGATTTGGGCATTTTCCTACCATGATTTAGAATTGACTATTAAGGAAAGAGCTTGAATAGAACCAATGCTTATAAACCAGTGACTAGGATTAGAACAAGAGGAGATTAGATTAATTTCTGCCTATGAGAAAGTCAGGAAAGGTCCAAGGGTAGGTCAGCTACATTCTCTGGCATCTGCTAAGGAAGAATGCAGCCAAAGGGGACATAAACATTTCCAGAAAACATGATAAAATGCTATAGCAGAATGTGCCTTGCATACACAAGGAGGCAGGGATGTAAGCTGTGTGGTCCTTTCTTACAGTGAGAGAAAAAAGCAGGAAAATACTAACAATTTAATTATTTCAGAATTAAGAGACAGTTTTAGCATATATATATATAACTGAAATTCACATATGATACTTTATTTTCATATTAGTTCCATATTTAAACTTTTATTCACTGAGCTTTTTGTCAGTTTGAACAGGGAGAAAGATGGATTTGAATTTCAGATTTTATTTAAACTTGTCACCCTCTAGAAAAGCCAAATGAGCAATGAGCTTTTCTAGTAAGAGGCAGAGATCATAGCTACACAGTAGGCATTCAATATATTTTTCATGATTTGTTCATTTTCCATGTTCTTAGGACAGAACTCTTGACCTAGAAATGTTTAGTAAATATTGATAGAAAGCCATGTTTCCCCATCTCACTTCTCAGTCCTCTATTTTTCCTTTCAATTTTTATTTGCTTGAGGTCTTCAATTATAGGCATTTTTCATTTCTAGGAAACCTGGATTTGGAAAATTTGGAGTATCACAGCAAAGTTTAGGAAGTGAATGGAATGGTCAATCTAGAAAAGACTGTGTTTGTGAGTCCAGTCAGGTCCACAGGATCAGGAAAAGGCAAAGTCAGTCCAAATACACAAATTTCATTCAATAAGTTAACAAGCAGTTTTAAGTACCTACTATGTACCAGGCACTGTATTATATGCTGGTGATATAAATGTAAAAATGAAATAGACCTTAAGGAAAAGATTTTTTAAAAAATTAAAAAAAAATTCCTTCTTTATTCCTCACTTCCTCCTTCCCAAAGTAGCATCTCATATTAACAAAGATTTTAACAAAGCCAAAGATTAACAAAGCCAAAATGACCAATATATCAAAAAATCTGAAAATATATGCAATATTCCACATTCTTAGAGCCGTCACCCAAGCCTAGGAGTGAGGGGAGACTCCTCCCCTCCTTAGGGCCTTATTTGTTCTTTGAAATATTGCCTCATTCGTGGAAATTAAATTTGAATGGAATAAGACAGAGTTCTCAGAAAGGGATGTTCAGGAGAATTCCTTTTTAATTAGATAGACACTTCCAACTCACTTGAAAAGATTATTGGGTATGGATCTCTAGAACATTTCTAGGAGTGGACTTTCACACTAATACCTTACAAAGTAGTATTCAGAAATGGAATCTATTTCTTAAGAATAGGTTGATTAAGTCTTGGAAAGATGGACTCTTCTGAATTAGGTTCTCAGAGATCTTGCCCTGTCTCTCAGTTTTACAACCTCTATTCTTGGTACATGCAATTCTTGTTGATGAGAGGACACTAAATTTGATAGGCCTTGAATGAATCTGATTGACTACCTTCTTGCCATCTCTTCTGATGATAATGGAATTCCAGGTCTCTATCCATATCTTCATGTTTATTGCTCAGTGAATAATAATCATTCTTTCAAGCCAGTGTCAATTGATTGCTCTATTGCTCTTCCCTAGGCCACTATTCCCCTATTTATATTGGATCTCCTTGTTAAAATACAGATCCTTTGAGGGCAGTGGTAATTAATAAATGCTCATTTTTTTTCTCTTTTCTTTTGTTGCACTTTCTTCAATTTCTACCCTAGAGTTCAGTAATAAGAGGATATATGGGAGGAATCTCTTCCTTTCTTACTCCCAGGAATAGAAAATGGAATTTAACCAAAAAATGCATGGTGAAAAACCTGTTTGTTCAGACAAAACTGAGAGTAGACATTCAGTTTATGGACTTTTAGTTCTAGGCTTTCTAGATATTTTCAGGCTTGGACTAACCTCATGAATAACTCTGAATTCTAACTTCCTAAGAAAGCAATAGTCCCTCAGTTAGAAAGTTTAGCAACAGAGGGAGATTTCCTCATCATCATGTTTTTTGGAGGATTGAGAGGAACCACCAACATTCTACTGATGGAGCAACAAAGTCATGCCACAAAGTGCCAGAAGATGATTAAACGAAAATGAGGATTACTACCAAGATCATCCTGCAGCTGTAGAATTGAAATCATGGCAAGAGGGGCCAGGAGACCTACACCATGGCAACCTTCTATAATATTGCAGTGAGTTGCTCAGATGGTAGAGATCTGAGATAATTTTATTTCTTAGTTTCCTCTTTCCATTAAGTGACTTTATCTTCTGCGAGTAGTCTAATGGACTTGGGGAAATACTCTCTTTTAGGGACTGTGATTTGGATGAACACCCTGCAAAGGAGACTGAGGAAACCCTGCAAAGGAGACAGTTAGGAGGAGAACCAATAGCAGGTAAAAAAAACCCCATAAAAAAAGAGAATATCCAGGAATAGAGGGCAGTCAACAAGAATCAAATAACACATAGAGGGTGAGGAATGAGAAAAGGCCACTGGATCCAGCAGTTGCAATTTTTGGTAACTTTGGAAAAAGTAGCCTCAATTGAATTTGATATTGAATCAATTCAATAAATTTGAATAATTGAATTCAATTGAATAAAGTGGGAAATCAGATTGTAAGGGAAAGCAAGAGAAAGAAGTAAAATTAGAAAGTATGGGAATTTATCTAGGTACTTAGCTCTGAAAGAAGGAGAAATATATGATAACATATGATAAATGTTCAGTGAACTTTTTTTTTTTTTAATGATGTGGCTTTGGAACATGGATACAAATTCATCAATTAACTATTTGAGTAATGGATATGTAGGGATATGATTTTAAAAGTAGATCCAGAACTGAGAGCATCATGTATGAGAGAAAAATACATGTAGGAATAGGTTTATTGGTCAAAAGTCTAGACCAAGTTCAAGATTCAGATTGATATTCTAAATAGGAACTAGGCAGGCAATCAGCAAAAGTCTTGCTGGCTGTTAGTGATCAATATCTTGCCGTGGGGCAGGAAATCTAGTCCCTAAGGATTCTGAGGAACCAGGAAATGACTCAATTATTGGGAACTGTTACTAAAGCAAGGAAAGCAGTGGGGACCAGAAGGCAGCAATTAAGTCCAGGAGTCCTGAGAAGTTCTCCTTCATCATTGGAGATTCTTTTAGCTATTCTATTTGGAGTCCTAAACTCGAGTTGTAGCATTCATAGAAGACTTTCCTCATTGGTGGAAACAGTGATGACTCAGTGCAGCATGCTTATGTGAGGGGTGGAGTTGATGGGAAAGTTTGAGAGAGGACTATTTTCTTCCTTCCTGGTTTGAGAGAAGGCACATGTGGTTCCAGATTTTCTTTTTGGAGAAATCCAGAGACAAAAGGTTTTGGGAAGGAAAAAGAATGTTTAATCTCTTAAGCATTTCCATCAGCTGTGATCCTCATTGCACATTGAGTCATCATTTTCTCCACCAATGAGGAGAGATTTCTGTGAATGCTCCAAGCTTGAGCTCAGGATTACACAAATAAGCAAGGAGAAGCACAGCATTATCTGGTGGCACTTGGAAACTTTGGTATTTGGTGGTAAAAGGAGGCAAATATGACAATATGGGAGGAAGGGAAGGGGAGCAGTACAACTGCTGGGGGTTAAGGATCTTGAGAACTTTTGTGTTTGTAATGGTTGGTGTTTCTTTTGTCCTATGAGTGTTTTCCTGAGGGAGAAATCTTATACTGTCCATCATACAGTCTCTCATATTGGTCTTTTGCTATTCAGATTCCTGATTTCTTCATGCATGATATATATCTGAGAAATTTGATTGTCCTAAACCTGTTCATAAAGTCAGCAGAAGCTGTGTCTTTGACAACAATACCATCTTAAGCACTTCTTCCTTTCTTAGAAATTGACTGCGCCAGAAGTGATAGGAACTTGAAAGAAACAGAAGTTCCTGGGGAACCTTGTGTAAGGAAAAAAAATTGGAGAAGGAAGCTGAGCCAGTGAGCCTCACAGAACAAGATTCTTTATATTTTCCTTTTCCTTAGGAATCATAGAATCACAAAACTGCATAAGTTACAAGGGACCTCAGAATTACACAGTTCAATGTATACTTCAAAAAAAGAATCCCACAAGAATACACCTAATAAGAGTTTATCTAATTTACTTGAAGACATCTAACAAGAAAGAAACCATTACTGTTTTTCTTTTCAACTTGAGTACTCATTTATAATTTATAAAACAGATACTCAAAATAGCATTGTGAGGTATGAAAGCCTGTCATTATGTTCTTTTAAAAAGTGGAAACTGAGGATCAGAGTGATTTATAGATTTTTCCAAAGTCAAACCAAAGTCACTTGGGTCTTCTTCAAGGACTTTTCCCCAATAATGCCCTGATGTCTTCAACCACAAGGGTTTAAATGTGTTCCACACAGTTGTCAAGGTTGGAACTAAAACAAATGACTGGTAGCTACAGGCCACTTTCAATTTAAAGGAAAGTAAGAATATTTAGATATTTAGAATTTTCCAAAATCAAAGAGGTAACTACAAAGAATCATAAAACATTGGTACTTAGAAAGCAGAGATTAAGAGTTCAAATTCATCTATACAGATAATATGGCCTAACCAATGTTTCATCAAATCAAATGGATTTTAGAGAAAAAGATCTGATTTAAAAAAGAAAGAGGATAGACTGCTCTCAAGGCATTCACATTTTAATGGGGGTAGACAACACATGGAAGGTTTCAGCTGCAAATTGGGTGGAAAGATCCAATGGTCCTTAGGATACAGCAGCAAAGGAAATATTATTGCCTTTCTTTAATGTAATTACCTAATGTTACTACTGCCAAGGCTCTTGGATTATTCTTGGGCTGTCCTCTTTAGGGTCTGGGGAAGACTGTATTCTAAGTGGTAGTGGGATGATTTAATTGTCCTTGCATATACTGCCTCCAGTCTCTTCCTCAATTGGACAGCTACTTCTTAGGATATTTCCCTCTGATATCTAAGGTGCTTTCCCCAATGCCAAATGATAGATTATAACTAGTTTGAAAACTATAATTCCAGTTCATTGGAAATGCAAAAAGTGCTGAATTTAGAGAGTCAGCTAAAAATTCAGCTCTAGTTCCTTCACTTTTTGGGAGACCTAGAGGGTGGTCATTTGATCACTGAAAGATGTTTTATATTTTATTCCTGGTGAGCCCTGACTCTCTCAGTAGTCCATAAGCCGTTTCTTCCTCTTCAAAACTTCCACCTTTTGGGGAAAGGTAGAGTTCATTAGAGATAGATGTGGGGAAGTGAAGGGCATAAGGAGAGGGATGTATTCTGCCTCATGCTCATAGATCCAGAGCGTAGGAATAAATCTCCATTACCTCTTCCCAGTCAAAATGGGAGAGGGTTGGGGGGGAATAGGTGTTATCCCAACCTCATTTACATTTTCAGGGATAGATGCATTTTGAGTCCAGCCATGGAAATATTCCACCCTCCCTCTTTCTCCAGAAGCATGAGATGGCTTCCTGAAGAATGGAGGAAACTTCTTCAAGTCAACCATTCTACTTTTGGAGAGCTCTAATTTTTTTAAAGAGTTTCCTTTATATTAATCCTAAACTTTTTAGGATTTTTTTAGTTTCTATTCATTCCTAATAGTTTTACCTTTAAGGGTTAACAGAACAACTTTATGCCTCTTCCAAATAATTGCCTCTCAGATTCATGCAGATGTCTATCATGTCAAACCATTCTGTTTGTCCTACAGTCTATTCTTCTGTAGGCTAAATATTTTCTTCTAATAAGTTTCTTCAATTGCTCCTTATATGGTGTGAATGTGTGGCTATTCATCATCCAGTTGTCCTCTTTAGACACTCTAAAGTTTAGCAATATCCTCTCTAAAATGTGTAATTAGAAATGAACATAATATACCATAAGTAATCTAATCAATCACTCAGTCAATAATCATTTGGTAAACTTCCACTATATTCCTGATACTTTGCTTAGCCCTGGGTTGATCATGACACAGTATAGCAGGTCAAGATTGATATCAGAGTCTGGCATGAAAAAGAGCCTACATTTGGAGTCTAATTGAAGTTTATGGGGATGAAGTGGACTGGAAACTAAACAGACCATTAGAAGAGAATGGACCCTTCACTTTACAGGAAGATTCACAATAGAATTCCCTTAAATCTCAATCTCTTCTAGTATATTTATGATCTGATTTTGACCTAGAAAAGTTTACCTTACATTCAACTTTTTAGGACTTCATCAGTTCAGTAGAATTAAGCACATCTGTTCTTTTGTTCAGTGGGATATCCATTTCACTCCCCCATCTTATCCTCTTCCCTCAGCATTTGATTTTGCTTATTATTACTTCTAGGATCTTTCCACCCCCAAAGATAATGGGAGTATCATGATCTAGCCATCGTGATAACAAATGATCACATGCAGCTTGCATCCCCCAATTAAATTGAACATTTAATAATGTTCAATGGTAAAAGTGCCATTTTTATGGTATAAAAGGGGATGAGTTTGTGTGATATTTTTAAAAAGGGTAGATTTACTCAGAAAAATCTTTAGATTAGATAATCATAGTGACTAAACCATGGTAGGAGAAACAGACTTCCAAATAATTTATTGATTTTACTGGATGCTAGATGGATTGTGGGTGGTAGTGTGTGGAATTACATAGATGTGCTCTATTTCTGATGCTCATTTCAATGAATATTTCATGGGAAGTACGCTAATCAAAGTTATGACTATAAATAGAAAAAAGTCATGCAGCTTTCTTAAATATTGAGTTTAAATGAAACATGTTTACATGCAATTTTTCAAGAAGCAAATTTCTTTCCCATAACCAAAGTACAATTCTTTTGTTCAAAGTAGTGACTCAGAATCTCAGAATACTTTTGGATCAGGTACAGTCCTTTTATAAAAACCCTTCTGAATCATTCCTACTACATGAGCTTCATTTTCCATCAGCATATTAAAGTCCACATTAATTTAATGTGATTCAACTTAACTGACTGGCCAACACATATTGGTTAAAAATCCATATTTCTATACTTATCTACATATGTACAAATGTACATACAGTTGCATTTACTAAGCACTATGGGTACATTTAGGGGATAGTAGTACTTTTGAAGTGAGGGCTGCTGAGCCATTTATAGGGCTGTTTTCCATCTACCTCAGCACCTCTAAGAAGCTGTAGCACACACAATGGCTACATCCCAATAAATCATTTTGGCAGATGGCTAGATCAGGTTGAGGGTAACTGAGAGGTCTCAAATCCTTCAGTGAGTTTGGGGGGATGACTACCCCAAGTACTTGAAAACTTGCCCTGGTGGAATGGGCAAATGAGAACAATTTGTTCCAATGGCCATGAAGGCAGATTAAGCAAATACTATGGAGCTCTTAGAGCTTAGTTAGACATCAAAGACACCAAGATCATCTACTACATTTCGAGTCATCACCTGTGATGACCGTGTTAGCACCCTGGATACTTTCAAATCAGCAGGAGTCAGGATAAGCAATCTTTATTCTTTTTCAAAGCCAGAGGAGAGAGCGTGGACACAGGAATCTCCTCTTTCTTCTCCCTCTCTGAGCCACCTCCTCATGCTACTCCACCCTCTAAAATCTTTTCTCTATCTCTCTATACGCCTAACAGATCAAACCTGCACAGAGTAGTGGGCAGGGCCATTTGTTCTCCAAGCATATGCTAATAGAGTATTGTCCAATTGGTAATTAGCCTTAAGTGCTCAGACCTCAATGCATCAACTCAGTTTCATCCCATTACAATCACCAGTTGTCTTTACTCTGTCCTGCCATGGGACAGTGATCACTTTGAAAGAGAGAGTGGGGCTGTGTACCTTTTTGTGCAATTCTAATTCACTTAAATCTAATTTACATATGAATCAAAAAGTCATTCATTATATGTGTATATATACAGACACGCATATATAAATCTGTTTTTAAAGAGCTCACAGACTAATGGGGGTGACAACAAGCAAATAAATATGTACAAACACAATCTATCTATCTGATAAATTGCAAATAATTGATAGAAGGAAAGGACAAGAATTAAGAGTGATTAAGAAAGGCTTCCTGTAGAAGTTGGGGTTTTAATTGTGACTTGAAGGAATGCAGGGAAGTCTGGTAACTGAGTTAAGGGGGAGAGTATTCTATGCATGGAGGACGGTCTGTGAAAATGCCTGTGGTTGGGAGATGGAATGTAATGACCACGTTAGCATCCTGGATACCTTAGAATCAGCTGGAGTCAGGATAAGCTAGTCCTTGGTCTTTATTCTTGGTCTTTAGAGGTAGGAGTGAATTGGATGGACATAGAATCTCCACAACCTTCCTTCTTCCTATCCCACCCAGAAGTGACTCTGGCTAGTCTTACTCCACCCCCTAGTCCCTCCTACAATTCTCTGTATACACCAATTATCGAGCCAGCACAGAATAATGGAAAGGGCCTTTTCCCAAGCATATGCTAATAGAGTATTGTCTAATCGGTAGTTAGCCTTAAGTGCTTGGTTGTCCAACCTCAGTGCATGAACTCAAGAGTTTCAGCCCTTTACAATGGAATGTCTTATTTTAGGAAGAAAAGGATAATTACTAGATCTTAGTATCCCCGGAAGAAAAGGCATAAGGTGTAAGAAGATTAAAAAGATGGGAGATGGCAAGTTATGATGAATTTTGAATGCCAAATGAGATTTTATATTTGATCTTAGAAATGATAGGAAGCTCCTGAAGTTTTATGAGTAGGGGAAGTGACATGATCAGATCTGCTCTTAAGGAAGACCACTTCAGCAGCTGAGTGTAGGATAAACTAGCGTGGTGAGACTTGTGACAAGAAAATCCACAGTAGGCTATTTTAGTAGTGTAGAGATGAGGAAGTGAGGTCTTGCACTAGGATGGTGGCAGTGTCAGAGGAGAAGAGATACATATGAGAGATGTTATGAAAGGTAAAATTGATAGACTTTGGCAACAGATTGGACATGGGGATGAGAGAGAGAAAGGGAGTAGAAGATGTGATACTTTCATCCTTTATACTTTTATGGGTCTCTGGTTTCACCATTGGATAGTATTTCATAACTCAAAGCTGTTCAGCATCACAAGAATATCATTATTAAAAAGATAAATCTTTGCTTTAGGCAAAAACTTTGGGGCCATTGTATCCCAATGATTCCTGAACTTTGCCATCCATTTTGCCATATAAGTCTAAGGACTACTGGCAGCATTGCAGCTGGATCTCCCTATATGTGATATCTGTCCTCATTAGAATTTGAACTATTTGAGAGCCAGGGATGTCTTGATTTTCTTATTTATATCTTTATTACTTAGCATAATGCTTAGCTATAGAAAAATCTAAATAAATGCTTTTTAATATTCACATGTAAATTTAACTATGTCACTCACCTTCTCTAATGGCTTGAGCTTGTCTTTAGGATAACATGAAAATTCCTTTGTTAAATATAATCTGCCCCCAATGCACTTTTCCAGATTGATGTACATGAGTGTTGCTGTTCAGTTGTGTCCAACTCTTTGTGAACCCATTTAGGCTTTTCTTGGCAGAAATATTGGAGTGATTTGCCATTTCTTTTTGTAGCTCATTTTACAGATGAAGAAACTGAGGTAAATAGAATTAAGTGACCTATCTAGTATCATGTATCTGGATTTGAACTCAGGTCTTTTTGACTCCATAGACAGTGTTCTATTCATTGTATTATCTAACTGCCCATAACATTATACAACTTCTTATAATCTATTATTCAGCCAGACTGGTCTTCTTGTTACTCCTCACACACGTCACTCTTTCTTTTATCTCCTTGCCTTTGAAATACTTTTCTCCGATGCCTAAGAAGCATCCTGTTTGACTTTTAAAGTCCTTCATTATAGTGTTCTCTTCTTTTTTGTAATATGATGGTTCTCTCTGGGAGCAGGTTTGTTGGGGAGGTTTTCTGGACGCAGCCTTAGTTTCAGTTCAGGTCAATAATCACACCAAATGCAGCCAGGGATTAAAGTATAGTCTTTTTATTGTCTCTTCCAAAATAGCCCGGTTAGTTTTCTTAGAGGCCTATCTCCTTCCTTGGTTCCAAGAGCTCTTGCAGCTTTTCTGCCAGCTTCAGCCTCCAGCTCTCTCTGAATCTTGGTTCTACTTCTGCCAAAAGTCTCTAGTGCTTGTACTTTTATATTCTCTTTTAGAGTTGTGAACTCAAAGGTTGACTCCTCCACTGAGAGAGTGGGACTGTGGGTTCCTGACTTGTGAATCTCCCAACTTGTGAACTCTAATGTGTGAGCTAATGTGTGAATTCATAAAGGCGTGAAAGGTGTGAACTCTGAACTAGAGAACTGCTAAGCATGATGCTAAAATTAGACAACTGAGATTACTTTGTAAGAATCCTAACACTTCATAACTTGACCTCTTCCCATCTTTCCAGTCTTACATCTTTCTTCCCCTACAAATACTCTGAAGCGATACTGCTTTTCTAGACATTCCTCAAAAACAATCCTCTATCGTCTTACTGTGAATTTTTTTTTTTTTTTTTTTTTTACTGATTGTCTTCTATCCCTGTAATGATCATTGCTCTCCTCATCTCTGCTTCCCAGCTTCTCTGGCATCTTTCAAGTCTCATATAAAGTATTGCCTTTCTCAATCCTCATTAATCTTTGTACCTTCACTCTGAGACTAATTTATTCTTTATGTAGCTTGTTTGTACATAGTTGTGTATATGTTTCCTCTCTTTGTTGAGAGCAGGAACTTTTTTTTTGGATCCCTAGTACTTACTATAGTTTCTGGTACATAGTAGGTGCTTAATAAGTGTTCACTGGCTTGAATGCCTCTTCTATATGTCAGAGAATCCCTTTCTTACTTCAAGACTCAGCTTAAGTCCCATCTTTTTTATAAAGCCTCTTTTGATCCTCCTAGCTGAAAGTGTCTTCCTTCAAATAACTAATTCATATTTATTTTAACCATCTTATATCTATCACATTTAAACCTGATTCATAATAGTCATTGATAGTAGCATTGATACATATTTCTAGATTGCTTATATTCCAGAAAAATGAATTATTTTATATATCATAAACATATCTCATGGTTTTACATTCCTTTGTCTTTGCCTATATTATTCTTTACCCTTGGAATTCACTCCTTCCATTTTTGCCTCTATCAACCCATACTTCAAAGTGCAGGTCAAAAATCATCTCCACAAAGCCTTCCCTGATTGTCCCAGCTGGGGAATGATTTCTTCTTTTTTTATAGGCTTAGTCTTATATAATCATTTAAAAATACCATGACCTTTTAAAAAGCTTTTATTGATTGTTTACATTAGAAATATTTAAATATCATTCTCACCTTGTGAGAAATCTTTTGTAACAAAACAAAATAAATAAAAGTAACAATTCAGTAACCTCATCAGAAATTATATGCAACATTTTATATTTGTAATAGAAATTTATTTTCTCTTCCTCCCACCCCCAATATCTACTGGGAAAAATTAGGGAAACAATTTTGTGATAATAAGTATGAATAACAAGAAAAACGAATTCCTTCTTCAGTGACAGTAATCTTTTTCTATGTCTCTCTGTTTCTCTCTCCACACACACACATACACAAACACATTTGTCAATATACAAATGTGTATATGCACACACACACACACACATATATACATATACACACACACACACGTATATTTCACACTAAAATTCAGTATTTATCTTTCATGGATAGAATGTGTCATCATTAGTCCTCTGGAATTATGAACTATTATTGTATTGATCATAGTTTTTATAGATTTTAAAGTTGGTTGTTTTTACAGTGTTGCTGTCATATAAATTGTTTGTTTGGTTTTGCTCATTTGATTTTTTGTCAGAGTAAGGTGAGCAGAACCAAAACAACATTTATACTACAACATCAAGATAATAGAAATGAACAAATTTGACTGCTTCTCAGAGTTTAATTCATATCTATCTTATCCTGTCTTACCTTTCTTTCTTTCTGATGCCAGGGGACTATGTCTTATAAATATCTCATTGAAACTTGGTGAAATTGAATTCACAATTGCTATTTGGCAACAGAGAACACACATTTTTCATGAGGAATAAATTAACTAGGAAGGGAGAATGGAAGATGGAGATGTTAAGAAGACAGTCATTTCCATAGAGATCCACATAAATCATGGTGTAGTATATTTTAGAAGATTTCAGTGAGACTAAAGAAGGAAGAAATTGAAATTATATCATGATATGGGTATATGTGAATCATCAAGATAGAAGAGCCAATAAAAGATGATGTTCTCCAGCTATTTTTTTAAAAAAAAAAGTTTATTATTGTTATTATTTTTGCAAGGCAGTTGGAGTTAAGTGACTTGGTCAGGATCACTTAGGTAATAAGTATCAGATGTTTGAGGTTGAATTTGAGCTCATGTCCTCCTGATTCCAGAATAAGTGCTCTCTTCACTGTACTACATAGCAGACCTAAGGTACTTCAATTATCTAGCAATCTGTAGGAGTTCTTTCTCTATTAAAAGCAAAAGTGGCTGATAATATTCTTTTGCTCCTCTTGTTGATAACTTCATCTTTTTTGAAAGCAGAAGAAGCAATAGAGAACCCTTATTCTTGATCTGATTCTGACAATGAAGGGAACTGATAAAAATTATAGCAGCCTTCAAAGCTAGGAAACATGACAACTTAGAATTCATCATTTGTAAGGAAAGAAAGATTGGCATAATTATGCATATACAAAAGGCTTGAGTAGAGTGGATTAAAAAATTTCAGAAATAGGATGGGTAAATTCATGAGAATGTAAAGGAAGTTGACTCATGAAGCTTGAGTGAAGGCTTTCAGGAATATAAACTAAACAATAAGTAGCAATTGATTCTGATAATGGAGAAAAGGAAGACAGCTATCTAAAGGTATCCATGTGTCTTTACAAAGGCCTCATTGATGAATTTAGAATTTAAAAAGACATGTGAAGCAGCAGAAAGGAGGGTAAGTTGCTGAGGATAAATATGACAAAGTGTCAGGGTCCTGTTGGAATAGCACCAGGAGGATTAAACTGAGCAGGAACATAAAACTCCACAAAGAGAGATTTATTAACTGTCAAGTTGAATACAAAGGGATAACCAAAGACAGAATAGGAACAGAGTATTCTAGTAAATATCTAACAATCAGGATTCAAAAATATCTGTAAAAACTGCATGACACATTTTTAGGTATAATCTGCATTATTAATATTTTTCCATTATTTTCTTAAGTCTAGACTATAAGTAAAGCAATGTCAGTTTTGATTTGTGACATTTGTTGATTTTCCAAGGTGTTAATACTCACACTGAAAATTTCACAATTAGCTCTAGCAAGACAATCTTGAATTAGCTTTGGCACACTGCTGAAGAGTATCCATATTTTGATTTAAATGGAAAAATAATAGGGGATAATAGAAAAAAAAAGATCAAAATCAGCTTCTATGCTGCTTTTATTTTCTTTATTGAGGAAAATAGTTTCTAAATTGATGAAAGAACAAAAATAATGCACAGGGATTTTGAGCCCAAAATAAATGAAGGGATGCTACGAGAACACTTAGCAATTCTTAGTGAGTGAACTTGACCTTGAAGAGCAACATCCGAGAAAAAGCAATGATTACAGAATGATTTGGTAAGAATGAGTCATGCCAGAGCCTCTTAAAGATCTATATTTCTTCAGAAGTGCTCTGTCTAAACATGTACAAGAGAAAAAACAAACAATCAAATGAATAAAGAATAGTTTCTGTCCAGACTGTAGTTGGATGGGCAGTCCATAGATTTTATCCATTAATAATATGTTTGGATAGACAGTACACATAGCTAATGAGCTTCCCTCAAAATTGAATAAGAGAAGTGTGGACTGGATTGCTTTTGGAAAATTGAAAGGTTCTTTTATTGACACCAAGTTTCTCACTGAAATCTATCATTTTTCTTATTGCGAATGTTCTTTTGGTAATGTTGTATGGTTCTGTGCCATAGAATATCAGTTTCCAAAGAATTAATAAACATTTATTAAGCATCTACTAGCTGTCACATACTAAGTGCTGCAGATAAAAATACAAGTTAAAAGAACCAACAAAAAAGAAAGATGAAAATCTTGGGGGAAGAGGTGGGAACAGAGATAAATAGGATGGCAGCACTGGGATGGGGGCATGATAAAGCAGAATAGAGGAAAAAACCCAATACAGTAGATTGGACCAATGGTTAATTTGATTAAAAAAAAAAAAAGAAAACCAAATGACTAGTATTAAAAATGAAAACGGTGCATTCACCCCAATGAAGAAAAAATTAAAGAACTTATTAGGAGCTATTATGTTCAATTACATGCCAGTAAATCTGACAAATGGATGAATATTTAGAATATATAAACTGCCCAAATTAACAAAAGAAGAATTAAAATATTTAAATAACTTTTTAAGGAAAAAAAATCCATTGTGAAAGAAAGCACTTTGGAAGTGACTAGAATGAAGTTGCTGTGAAAATTTAGGGGATTTAGTGGATTATAAGCTCACTATATAGTAGATTCTGTGATCATTTAGGAAGCTTTAATGTTTTGAAGAGAAACTGAATCCACTTTAACTCCAAATGACATCTACTCAAAGACTAAAACATATTCTTCTTGATTTATTTTTTTCCTGATTCAATGAATCAATGAAAGAAAAATCTCTTATTAAACTCATAGCACATGTACACCACTGTGTGATGCACACCACTGGAAATAGTGAGAATACAAAGAGGAAAAAAAATGAGACTCTTCACACTCTATTTGGGGGAGACAATACATAAAAAAGGTCAGGGGAAGGGAAGGTGGAAAAGCCCTTAAATCCTGAAGGATGTATATGGTGGTGCATATGGTAAGGCCCACGGAATCCTTTGATTACATCAGTAAATCAGATGATTATGCCAGGGATCTGTAAGGTTTTGAGACAGGGAAAAGGATAGAAGCTGGAGTACCTTTGGAGATAGAAGGGCAGATAATAGTCCTTTATCTTATCAGAAAGAACAGAATTGATGATGTCCATCCCATTCAAGCAGTCAATTAGCCTATATGGATGCTGGAGATTCTAGCTCAGGAGATGAAAGAAAAAAGAAAGGGAGGGAACTATTTATGGAACTGGTAGGTTATCCTTTCACTCAGTAGTCCTGGATACTTTCTGGGATAGTTGAGGCTTAGGGAATAGCTTGGTGAGGGTGAATCAACTTTAAGCTTATCAGAAGTGAGAATGCTTGACTTTCTTGATGTTTATTGGCCATTAACTCTGATTTGTGAGAGTTTAGTGAAAAGAACAAATATTTGGCATATCTGGGCTGAAGGACTAGCTCTGCTACTTAATGTTAGGTTTACTTAGATACTCTGTTCTTCAAATTCTTAATTTATAAAATAAGGATAATATCATTTATGCTACTTATCTTTCATGGTTTAATGTAAGGTTCCTATCAGTAATGTAGATTAAGTGTTTTGTCATCCCTAAAGGATAGCACAATATTGAGTAATTACTTCTTCAACATTGAAAAAGATATGATTTCATTGGTATGGATACTTCCTTACCAAACAGGGCCTCCCTCCCCTTTGTAATTAGGACAGTCTTTGGCTATGACTGGTGGCCCAACTTCTATTTAGCAGCTTCTATGAATGTAGCTAGTCTGGTCCTTGAAAACTAACACACAGTTCATCATTGGCTCCATAAGTGATAAGATTCCAGCTTAGTAATTTTTGCCAAAGCTTGTACTCTGCAGGAATAGCCTCTGAGAACACAGGGTCATTTTTACTAGATAATGAGGCAATAGAGTAAGAATTTAGTAGGGAGTGAGCTATTATTTTTATCATTGTCATCATCTTCAACTCTATCAGATGGATGGATAGATAAAACATTTATTAAAAGCTTACTATAATATGTCAGGAACTGTGATAAGCAGTGGGAATGCAAATATAGTGATTAAATAAACAGTTCTTGACCTCAGGAAGATTACCTTCTAATAGAAGCAGACTATACAAAAGTAGCTGAAAAAGATTAGGGTTGGCTCAGAATATCCATGCCAGAGCAAGGTTTAGAAGGAATTGGAGATTCAGGGATTGAACAAAGTTATAAGTCAGCAAGCCTTCTATAGGTGCTTTTTCAAAAGCAGGTTTAGGGATCAAGCACAGGAGGAGACTATGGAAGGAGAGGCTGCTGGGCAGAGATATAGAAGGAGACTGAAGATTCATGGGTTGAACCAGATTTGGAGTAAGTTTATCATCAGTATCTTTTTTTTTTTTTTTTTTTTTAGCAAAATGGTTTGTGGTCCTTTGTATAAGAATTCTATCACTAGCTTATGACAATATCTTCATGATTGCTTTTAATTTTAAAGAAAAAATATGTATATATATATAAAAAGATAGATAGATAAATATACACACACATACATATATATTAAAGCTTTTCTGGTGTTTTCTATTATTGAAAAAAAGATTCCTCTGAGGACTTAAACCTGAATTTTAATACTTGCTAACTGGTCCCTGTGTTTTCCTGGCATAGTTAGTTGGTAAGAATACCTTGCCCCTAGATTGGATACCTTTGACTTCCTCTTATTTGCTATTTCCTTCCTCTTTGCCCCCATCATTAGAATATAAGCTTCTAAGGTCAAGAATTTCAAGGGAATTAATGAAAAAAAAATTAAATGAAGGTGGCCTAGCTGTACCAGATCTAAAATTATATTATAAAGCAGCGGTTATTAAAACCATCTGGTATTGGCTAAGAAATAGACTAGTTGATCAATGGAATAGGTTAGGTTCAAAGGACAAAACAGCCAATAACTTTAAATACCTAGTGTTTGACAAACCCAAAGACCCCAGTTTTGGGGATAAGAATGCATTATTTGACAAAAATTGCTGGGAAAATTGGAAATTAGTATGGCAGAAACTAGTCATTGACCCACACTTAACATCGTACACCAAGATAAAGTCAAAATGGGTTCATGATCTAGGCATAAAGAATGAGATTATAAATAAATTGGAAGAGCATAGGCCCTCTCAGACCTGTGGAAAAGGAAGGAATTTATGACCAAAGAAGAACTAGAGATCACTATTGACTACAAAATAGAAATTTTTGATTATATCAAATTGAAAATTTTTTGTACAAACAAAACTAATGCAGGCAAGATTAGAAGGGAAACAATAAAGTGGGAAAACATTTTTACAGTCAAAGGTTCTGATAAAGGACTCATTTCCAAAATATATAGAGAATTGACTCTAATTTATAAGAAATCAAGCCATTCTCCAATTGATAAGTGGTCAAAGGATATGAACAGACAATTTTCAGATGATTAAATTGAAACTATTACCCCACATATGAAAGAGTGTTCCAAATTACTATTGATCAGAGAAATGCAAATTAAGATAACTCTGAGATACCACTACACACCTGTCAGATTGGCTAGAATGACAGGGAAAGATAAGCGGAATGTTGGAGGGGATGTGGGAAAACAGAGACTCTGATACATTGTTGGTGGAATTGTGAACACATCCAGCCATTCTGGAGAGCAATTTGGAACTATGCTCAAAAAGTTATCAAACTGTGCATACCCTTTGATCCAGCAGTGTTTCTACAGGGCTTATATCACAAAGAGATACTAAAGAAGGGAAAGGGACCTGTATGTGCCAAAATGTTTGTGGCAGCCCTGTTTGTAGTGGCCAGAAGCTGGAAAATGAATGGATGCCCATCAATTGGAGAATGGTTGAGTAAATTGTGGTAGATGAATGTTATGGAATATTATTGTTCTGTAAGAAACGACCAGCAGGACGAATGCAAAGAGGATTGGAGAGACTTACATGAACTGATGCTGAGTGAAATGAGCAGAACCAGGAGATCATGATATACCTCAACAACGATATTGTATGAGGATGTATTCTGATGGAAGTGGATTTCTTCGACAAAGAGATCTAACTTAGTTTCAATTGATCAAGGATGGACAGACAGAAGCAGCTACACCCAAAGAAAGAACACGAGGAAATGAATGTAAACTGGTTGCATTTTTGTTCTTCTTCCTGGGTTATTTATACCTTCTGAATCCAATTCTCCCTGAGCAACAAGAGAACTGTTCGGTTCTGCACACATATATTGTATCCAAGATCTACTGTAACCTATTTAACATGTATAGGACTGCTTGCCATCTGGGGAAGGGGGTGGAAGGAGGGAGGGGAAAAATTGGAACAGAAGTGAATGCAAGGGATAATGTTGTAAAAAATTACCCTGGCATGGGTTCTGTCAATAAAAAGTTATTTAAAATAAATAAATAAAATAAAATATCAAAAAAAAAAAAAAAGAATATAAGCTTCTTGAAGGATTACCTTTCTTTTTTTTCTTATATATGTATCTCAGTGCTTAGTACAGTGCCTGTCACATTGAAAACATTTAACAAATGCTTATTGTTGCAAGAATGATGAAGGATCATATTAAATTTCTATAGGAAGTCAAATTTTAGAGTTAATGAAGTCCAGCTCTGCTCCCAGCATCTGGAAATGGAAATAAGGCACTGTTTTAGAGTCAGAAAGACTCTAGATATTTGTTACAGATATTTATTAGCAATGTGACCCTGGTCAAATCATTTAAAAAGAATAACAATAATAATAACTTATTTAACATTATATATGTGCCAGTTACTATGTTATAATTCAAATATCTCATTTGATATTCATAATTACCATGGGAGGTATTATTATTCCCATTTTACAGTTGAGGAAACTGAAGCAAACTTGAATGAAGTGATTTTTTTTCAGGATCATATACCTAGTTAGTGTCTGAAACTGGATTTGGATTCAGGTCTTTCTGACTCTGGGCTCAGAGTTTTAGCTCTAGCTTAATCTTTTTATGCCTAATTTCTCATGTGTAAAATGACTTTGTGACTTGTAAAACCCCTTTCAATTCTGAATCTACTATGATCCTATGACTTAGAGTCACAAGATTTTATTTGTATTTATGTATTTGTATTTGTATTTGTATTGTATTTATTGTATTTATTTGTATTTGTATTTATTAATTTGTATTTATATGTATTATGTATTTATTTGTATTTATGACTACTAGTCATGTGACTTTTGACAAGTCACTTTTTTTGAATCTCAATTTCTTCACCAGTAATGTGGAAATAATAATATGCTCCCTAGTTCACAGGATGGTTATGAATTAATGTATGCAAAGTATTTTGTAAAGTCATTGTATTAATGTGCGCTATTACAGGACCATTTGAGAATCAAATGAGATAATGTATTTAATGTGCTTTGTAAAACTGCAAAGCATTATATAAATGTGAGCCATTATTAATTTTTAACATTTTCTGAGCATTTAGAATGTTGGAATAGCTTTCTAACTTCCATGCATTAAATCTACTCCCTCTTCTCCCTTAAAAGTCTTCTTAAATCATATCTCAGGAAAGAAGAATTTCAATTTAGGTTGACTCACTTTTCCTCCTTCTTCCCACCAGCAGGGCCAAGCTAATTTCTCTCCATTATATTCATAGTCAGCTGGGAAATCCAGAAAAAGTGGAGAAAGAACTAAGGCTTCAGGAATTGCCAAAAAGAATGAGTAGAATCAATTTAAATGATTGCTATTTGGCATCTGAATATGTGAAAAAAATGTCACATATGTAAAGGCATTGATCAAACTGTACATGGAGAATTTTTAAAAAAACCAGGATTGGATTTATCCTAGTTCCATTTAGCAGTCTTGGAAACCTCTATGAAAGAAGGGAAGCTTGAGAGATCTGAGGAAGAGAATGAAAGTAGCTAGACATTGGAGCCCTAAGTATATGTTGTAGAAAGTTGGACAATGTGGATGAAGAGCCAAGATAAGAGAGGAAAATGAGAACACATGGATAGGTAACAGTATAGTTACTTATTAAGGTACATTAAAGGGAATGGAGAGCCAGTAAAGGATTGAAAAATGAGGAGCCAATGTAATAAAACTAGATGTCTACCCAGGTCAAATGACTTGCCCAATATCACAAAGGCAATGAAAAAATTAGGATTTATTCCCTTTGTCTTCCTCACTCTCTCAGAACTCTTTGAATGACATAATCCAAGTGATAGTCAGCTGTGGAGATGGGACAAGGGTGTGAGAATGTTACCAAAAGTTTATAGTATTATACAACCCAAATTAATTTTGCATCAGTTCTGTGGCAGAGTGCCATGGAGACACTCATGCTATCAAACCAATAAACAACTGGTTTCTGGTGAAATACATTAGGAGATATTTGTATCCATAGGCATTAGAGCTTAGCATTTGTGGTCTACAGAACACTCCAACCAGAAATGGAAAAATATTTGTGTCATCGAATTGCTGATTGATTGGTTGAATTACCTCTGTGGGTGTGTTTGGCAATTACTGGCAGATTCAACGATTGCAGGGGACTGTACTCTACTTCCTTTGTTTCTGATGAAAGAAACCAATAATGGGTTATTAAGTGGTTGCAGGCTTACTGCAATTCTGCTAACTTTTAATTCTATATATATGAGGAGAAATTATTTACTTTTGTCTATTTTTTATTCCAAATATGGTAGAGAGCTAGAGAATTATTATAGACTAGCAGCTAGTCGGTCTGTATGCCGCCTACTATATGCCAGGTATTAAAATGCTGTTGATACAAGAAAGACAAAATATTATCCCTGCTCTCAAGGGACTCACAGTATAATGGGAGAGAAAACAAGAAAATAATTATATTCAAACAAGGATATATGTAAGATAAATGGAAAATAATCAATAAAAGGGGAAAATAATCAATAGAGGGAATTGAGAAATCTCAGGAAAAGTCAAGGTGACATTAACTGGGATTTGAAGGAAGCCAGAGAAGCCAGAAGGCAGAGATAAAGAGGTAAGATATTTAAGACATGGGCAACAGCCAGTGAAAATTCTCTGAGTCTGGAGATGGAGTGTCTTTTTGAGAAATATTAAGCAGGCCAAAATCATTGCCACCACAAATACATGGATAGGACTGAATAAAGTGTAGTAAGACTGGAAAGATAAAAGGGGACATGTTTGAATGCCAACAAAGGATTTTATATTTGATCCTGTAGCCACTGAATAGAGAGTTCTTGGAGTTTATTGAATAGACTGGGATGATATAATTGTTCTTTAGGAAAATTAATTTAACCAGGTGAGTGGAGGATAGACTGGAAAGGGAAGAGACTTGGGGCAGGCTGGCCAACTGACAGGCCATTGAAATTTTCCAGGCATGAGGTGATGAGGGACTGTACCAAAGTGGTGTCAGTGTCAGAGGAGAGAAGGAGATATATATGAGAAGTGTAATGAAGGTAAAATCAATAGGTCTTGGCAACAATTGAATATGGGAGGTAAGAAAGATTGAAGATTTGTGAGTGATACATATCTTGGGAGCTTGGATGACTGGGAAGAAGATTCCTAGTAATAGGGAAATTCAGAAGTGGGGAGGTTTTTTTGGAAGAAATATATGTTTAATTTTGGACCTGTTGAATTTAAGATATCTATGGAACATTCAGTTTGACATGTCTAATAAATAGGAGAAATTTTAGGGCTGAATAAGCCAATCTTAGAAATATTAGCATAGAAATGATAATTGAAATAATTGGAACTGATGAGATTATCAAATGAGATAGTGTAGAAGGAGAAGAGAAGAGGCTTCGCACAGAGCTCTCCAGGATGCTCAAGATCCAGCAAAGCAGATAAGAAAGGAGCCCAGGTAAGAAGAGCTAACTCAAAGAATAAGTAATGTCATGGAAATCTAGAGAGAAGAAATATCAAGGAAAAGAAGCTGAGCAACAGTTTTTTTTAAAATAACTTTTTATTGACAGAACTCATGCCAGGGTAATTTTTTACAACATTATCCCTTGCACTCACTTCTGTTCCAATTTTTCCCCTCCCTCCCTCCACCCTCTCCCCCAGATGGCAAGCAGTCCTATACATGTTAAATAGGTTACAGTAGATCTTGGATACAATATATGTGTGCAGAACCGAACAGTTCTCTTGTTGCTCAGGGAGAATTGGATTCAGAAGGTATAAATAACCCAGGAAGAAGAACAAAAATGCAACCAGTTTACATTCATTTCCTCGTGTTCTTTCTTTGGGTGTAGCTGCTTCTGTCTGTCCATCCTTGATCAATTGAAACTAAGTTAGATCTCTTTGTCGAAGAAATCCACTTCCATCAGAATACATCCTCATACAATATCGTTGTTGAGGTATATCATGATCTCCTGGTTCTGCTCATTTCACTCAGCATCAGTTCATGTAAGTCTCTCCAATCCTCTTTGCATTCGTCCTGCTGGTCGTTTCTTACAGAACAATAATATTCCATAACATTCATATACCATAATTTACTCAACCATTCTCCAATTGATGGGCATCCATTCATTTTCCAGCTTCTGGCCACTACAAACAGGGCTGCCACAAACATTTTGGCATATACGGTCCCTTTCCCTTTTTTAGTATCTCTTTGGGGTATAAGCCCAATAGAAACACTGCTGGATCAAAGGGTATGCACAGTTTGATAACTTTTTGGGCATAGTTCCAAATTGGCTGAACAACAGTATTGAAGACTGAAGATAAGGATTGAAAAAAGACCATTGGGTCTGGTGATTAAGAGATAATTGGTAACTTTGAAGAGAATAATTTCAATTGAATGATGAGGTAAGAAGCCAAACTGTAGAGCTATAAAGAGAATAAGAGGAAAGGAGGGCATTAATTATAGATTATGCCTTTTCTTTAATTTTTTTTATTTTAATGGTGTGCCATTTTTCCAATTATGAGTAAAGATGTTTCTCAATATTTATTTCTATAAGTTTTTGAGTTCCATTTTTTTCTCCCTTCCTCCCTTACAGTCCCCCTTCTCAAGACAGCAAGCAAAGTAATATAGGTTATACATGTACAATAGATTTTTAACGTATTTCCATATGAGTCAAATTGAGAAAGAAAAATAAAAAAACGGAAAAACCATGAGAAAAACAACAAAAAAGTGAAAATAGTATGCTTTGATTTACTTCCACTCTCTACGATTCTATTTCTGGATGTGGATGGCATTTTTCATCCATAGACTATACCTTTTCAACAAGTTTAGTTGCTAAAGAGAGAAGAGATATGAGATGATAGTTATTTGGGATTAAGTGAGATTAATTGAGGGTTTTTGGAAAATTAGAAGGGGGAAACTTTACAATTGTAGATCTGAAAAGAACTTTGAAGAGAAGTATGCCATATGAAATAGGAAAGAGACTGGAATTTGCAATCAGAAGATATATTTTTTTCATTACAAAGATATTAATTTGTCATGCTTTTTAAATGAAATTAGCTTTTGAATAATAAATGCAAATCTATACTAACGCTAAGAAAACATTACATTTATTCTACTCCCTGAGGCTGTGTCCAGAAATAACTTGACATAACTCATTATCTTTCTGGTGTGATGCTCCAAGACCATTGACCCTTTTATGTATAATATTAGTTCAATTAGTACAAGTCTTCACGTTTTTGACTTAGAAGTTACATAGTTGATGATTGGCTATAGGATGTCAAAGAAGTCATTTATTTAGTATCCTGCCAGAGCAGCTTTTGTAAAGCTTTACATGTCAGCACTTGTTAAACCGCTTGTTGAAGCAAGGGAAATTTGAGCTTCTGAAACATTATCAGTAGGTGGGCTGTTACAGTAATTTATGGGGAAGTGTCTAATTTTGAGAAGTGTTAACTTTTACTATGAATCATTACATCTTATAATAGAAGTTTCATTTTCTTCCACCAGTTCTTAAATAGGTTGTCTGGGAATAAATGAATGAATGTTAACTACATTTAATTACAGTGGTAATTTACATTCAACTCTTCATCTCCTGGCAAGTACTCTGTGGCAGATTCCTTCCATTATTAGACAGACATTTATTAAAGAACCTACTTTGTTTAAGACATTGGGGCAAGTATAGACAATTAAAAAAAGAAAGTATTTAGCTTTGGATTACATTATAATCTTTCCCCTCTTTAAGTGGAATTACAGTCTGAAAAAATAATTTTTCTTTAGCTGAACTTGGTGGTTCTCTGACCTGCTTATGTAGTGCTAACCTCTCTTCTAATCCAAATTCCTATCTCCTAGTGCCTATGAAATGTATCAAATTGGGTGACCTGTAGATCTTTTCAACTCAGCTCATCTTTCTCCCCCAAATCCTTCTCCCTTCTGGACTTCTCTATTTCTGTTGAGGACAGCATCATCCTCCCAGTTTCTCAAGCTCCTGAATCGTCCTTGATTCCACACTCTCTCTTCCCACCCATATCCAATCTGTTGACAAGGCTTATTGATCTTTCCTTTTTAATATCTCTCAATATTCACTCTGCCACACCAGTGGCAGTGGCATTCCACACTGCCACAGCCAAGGGTGCAGGTCCTTCTCATCTCCTATCTGGACTACTGCAAGAATCTAGAAACACAGGTTGGATCCATTACCTGTCAGTGGCTTCCTTTTATCACCAGGATCAGATATCAAATCATGTGTCCCTCAAAGCTCTTTACAGCCTGATCCTTTCCTGTCTTTCTAATATTTTTATTTCCCCTAGCCTTCTTGCTAGTCTTCTAACTGGACACACCATCTCTCATCTGGGAATTTGAATTGATTGTTTCCCATGCTTGGGAAGGCTCTTCTTGATTTCAGTCTCTTGTCTTCCCCTGCTTCCTTCAAGTGTCAGTGAAAAATCTTATCTTCTACAAGAAGCCTTTTCTGATACCCTTCAAAGCCAGTGCCTTCACTCTGTTGGTTTTCACTAATCTATCTTGTATTTATTTTGTTTGTATGTTGTCTTCCTCATTAGAAGTAAGTTCCTGGAAAGCAAACTGCCCTTTGCCTTTCTTTGTATCCCAAGTGCTTAGTCCAATGCTCAACTTAATAAATGCTTGTTGGTAAAGAAGTCATTTTATGTTTTTATATTAGCTATTAGCTAGGGTGGAGTGGGGCGGAGGAAAGAAAAAAAGGAATTTATTATATTATAAATTATATTATAATGTCATATTATATAATTATTATGATAATTATATGACACAATTATAAATTATTATACTATTATACATTATTATAATAAATATATGTTTAAATGGAATAGCAAGTTGTACATAATTTACAATTTCATGTGCAATCATCTTTTTTATTATACTATGTTATGGAAATGCTTGTTTTATTCTGTAAATTAAAAATTAAAAAAGACATAAATGGCTAATTAAAATATGATTATATATAGGACTTTATTAATCATATATTGGACATCACTATTTTTTACACTTTAAATTATATTTTGTTTTTTCCAATTACATGTAAAACAATTTTCAACATTTTTAATAAGATTTGAGTTCCAATTTTTTCTCCCTCCCTTCCTCCCTCTTCTTCCCTTCCCCAAGAAGGCAAGCAATCTGATATAGATTATTCACGTATAGTCATGTAAAACATATTTCTATATTAATCATGCTGGGACACCATGAACTTGGAGTTGATGGCAATATGACTTGACCTAACGTTTGCTTTTGAACTAGCTTTGAAGAATGAAATTGTTTATTCAAATCAAAGGAACAAAATGAACTATACTTAATTTACTCAAGATATTTATGATCTACTGTTAGGATTGGGGACTTTAGCTCATTCATTGCTGTATTCTGCTGGTGACAAATGAATCATATTTCATCATTAAAGTAGCCCTGGTAGGATCTCTCCTTGAAGAGTCAGTCCTCTTTGCTGCCTTCTAACCTCTTCTTTCTGCATTATCTTCTCAATTTCTGTTTCATTCTTTCTCTCTCCCTCTCTGCATATGCTTCAAAGCATCATCCTACTGAGCACATCTCACTTAAGCTTTGTCTCCCTCTGAATTGCACCATGATCCCAAATTGCTCATCCTTTCCCCCTTTTACCTGTATATGGAATTCCTCAGTTTCCTGTCTCAGTTAGCTATAGGAAAACAATTTGATTAAACGAATTCACACTAATAGTTTGGCTTAATGTATTACCTCTCCGGGGGCCATTTAAAAAGAGAATGTTTGTTAACCCAAAGAAATATATCTCTAGTGGTAGAATTGTGATAGATCAGTAGGGGAAATATTTTTGGTTGGGTCTGTTTTTCTTAGATCTGCTTACATATCTTCTTTTAGGGCACTCACTACCTATTCTGCTTATGCCAAGGCTGGCTATGACTATTTGGTAATGTTATATTAGGAGTTAAATTGAATTATTGTGTGTGTTCAAAAGTATATCTATCTGTCTCCATATCTTAGATAATATTGTTTCATTCTTTAAAAAACCATATGTATCAATCCAAATGAGCAGTTTCTTAAACTGTTAATTTCTCAATTTGTAGTCAAGATAGTAATAAAACTATAAATTAAAATCCAGCATTTTCCTATCACTTAAACCATTTGATGACTCATGTATCATGAAGCAAAAGAGGAGTGTGGGCTTAGGGCAGCAGTTTTCAAAATTTTTGGTCTCGGGACCCCTTTACTCTCTTAAAAATGTTTGCGGCTTCCCCCTAAAACTTCTTATGTGGGTTAGTACTATCAATATTACTTATTAATAATTAAAACATCTTAGTATTATTATGAAAATACTTTTGATTTTATGGATTAACTGAAAGGGTTGTGGTGACCCCCCCAGATATCTAGAGGCCATACTTTGAGAACTGAAAAGGAGTTTCCAAGAAAGTGTGTTGATTGAATTCCTTCTGTAGCTGACTATTCTCTTTCCAACATTCAGCACTGAGTCTCTACTTTTGATGTCTGTTCCCCTTCTTGCATGATACATGATTAATTTTAATTTAATATAAATTTATTAAGTGTCTATTAGAATCCAGAAATTATAGTAGGGAGCAAGCAGATAGCACTTGTTAAGGACATAATTCTCTAAGCTGAAAAAGTTGGCTGTTAATTATGTCTGAAGTAGCTGCAAAGATTGGGGGCCTTTAGGTGGCCAAATAAATTGTCCAGAGGTAGTCAGTACCAGTGACCAAAGAAGAATATGGCTTTAAACCAAGAAGACAAATAAATCCAGGACAGCAAGAAGGAAAGTAGGTTTTTGGTGTCAGTGATCAAAGTTTGGTACTTGGTTCATCATTATATTTAGAGAGACCAGGGAAATGACAGTGTTAGATTTGCTATATATTTCTGAGTACCTTTGACTTTTTCTTCCTTTTTTTTAAGGTTTGGCAAAAGAGGGTTTATTGACATTGAGGGGTCCTCAGTGGTCTAAGATCCCAATTAGGAAAGTAGCCTACCTTTAACTTTTTAAAGCCAATTATGTATGTTTCAGTTTTTGACTTCCCATGAGTCACCTTTGGCTGCAGATCTCCTGTTGTTTCCATTCTCATTAACTGATCCAAAAATTACACTTTTGAAAGTAGTGCCTCAGGCCTGTAGGATTAGCATTGCTATAAATACTTAAATATTTCTCTAATGAATTTATAGAACTTGAGTCACAGGTATCTATGGGGAGATGCTATGTGCCTGGCATAATTTGGGGATCTCACTTTGGTCCAAAATGGTCCTGGGAAATAGAATTGAGCTCCTGGGCTTAACAATGAGACCTTTGACATCCAGAGATGACATACTGTGGAAGGGCCCAGACAGGCCATTTTTCATTCTTTGGATGTTTCCCCACCCCTAAAGCTTCTAGGGGCTTTTGGTTTCATTAGGGATCTTCTGATGTCAGCCTTCTGGGATGCTTCTAGTTGGATGATTCTTAGAGTTTCCCCAGATTCTCGTCAACTGTCGATCTGAAATGGATTCCAGTGATATAGGCAGCAAGCAGAAGCCTTGACTTCTCTGGAATGGTCCAAATATCAAAGCCTTGTGACATGGGCAGAAGATAGATGGGTGCTCTAGCATAGGAAAAAGGGTGTCAGGAATTTATAGAATGTAAGCACACAGATTTACCCATTCATTCTGTCAGGAGCATTTATTCAGTGCCTACTATTCAACAGAAGGGCAGAGTGCAGCCAGCCATGAGGATGTGGAGAAAAGTATGCAGAGATGGAAAATCAAAACACTTCAAATCCTTTTTTGATGACCACACTGCCTTTTATGAAAAACATTGTGATAAAAATAATTTTCTTTATATATCATATTTTATTTTCTTGGAAGAGAATTTTGAAGAATAAGAAAATTTTTCACTCAGAGGATTACTAGTGACTTCTTCCTGTTTAAGTTCTTCACAGAATAAAGGGTTTGAATTTGTAATAATGTTTTAGCAAAAGGCTAATTAAGGTCATAGTTTTAGGTAGACAGGAATTGGAAGGGATCAATGATTCTTAAAAGGAAACAAAGATATTGTTTCTCAAAAAGTGATGTTATCCATATGTGAAAAGGAGCCAGGAATCTTGGGTTAGGTACAGTTTTGCTTCTGTGGTGACTATGTTGTTTAGTAAAATTCATCAGGTAGGGGAGTCTGAAGACTTCAATCTTAACTCAGTTTCTAGTCACAGTACCTTGACCAAACCACTCAACACTTATGGATATATGCAACATTAGATTCTGTCTAAAATCTTTTCTAGCTCTAACAGTCTATGATTGAAGTGGTTACATTTTTAAGAATGTTAAGAAAATTAGAGAAATCCCAAACATAAAACCAAAATCCCACAAGCTTCTTTCATATATTGTATGAGCAAAGTGTCAAAATAGAAGCCTCATCTTTGGGGCTGTGAGGGCAGGAAAGTTATAGTGTGGTTGGGTTTGCTAATTCTGTGAGGCCTGAGCCTCAAAAAAAGTCATTCTGCTTTTGGATGGGTAAAGAGAAAATATACATTAAAGTACAATTGTATTTCACCAAGTTTCCCTGCCATTGTATTATACCAGGACATGAATGGCTGTTTGGAGAATCAAACTATTCGAGTTGGGCACTAATAATAACAATCAGGGACTTGGTATTCTGTGAGCAACAGTGTGTTGAGGTAGACAAAAAATGAAAAGTAAAAAAAAAAAAAAATCAACGGATAGCTACATGGCGCAATGGACAGAGCACTGGCCCTGAAGTCAGGAGGACTCGAGTTCAAATTAAGCCTTAGACACAACACTTATTAACTGTGTGATCCCTGGGGAATTCACTTAACTCCAATTGCTTCACCAAAAACATCATTTTACTATATTTACAATTCTATTGATGTCTTTGAATTTTTGAATCATCTGGATATGAACAAATATCTCTCTTGTCAGACTTAGGTAAAGAAAGATAGCATTCAAGACAGGAAGTAGCTTCAGGTAGTGAGAACTTGTGTGGAAAAAAATAGATCTGATTTTGGATTTAAGAGAGAACCAGCCCTGCTAGTTTGAAGTTAAGCCAAAGGCCAGATGTAGACCTAAGGGAGTCTACTTAAAGCAACCCATCCAGCAACGATGCTCTGCCTATCAGAGAGTAGCTGAGACACAAGGACTCTTATGAGAAGAAAAAGGGCGTTGGAGCTCTACAGTAATGGAGGCATGAGTTACATTGACAATATACATATGTTCCTCACATGTGTGCTTTACTACCAATGAGATTAACAGTGAGATTGTATGATTGTACCTGCTCTTTGCATTGAGTTTGTGTGTGTTTTAAGAAAGTATATCTCACGATTTTTGGAAGGAATACTTTATGGTACTGTTTTTACCATGCTATTTTATCAAATGTTTTTGCTTTGAGAACTATGTGTCTGTAGACTGTTATTAAAAATGTAAATTATGAGTAGAGTTCAAGAGCTATAGTTTTAGGAAATGGACCCTCAGAAGTATTGTAGAACCTTGAAAATATGCCTCCCCTTTTTATTTTGCAGTATTACAAACCTTTGAGTACCTAGTTGTGGGAGGTAGTCCATATGTCTTATGAGAGGGTAAACTTTCTGATACAGGAAACATTTAGACAGAATCTTCAGTAGTAGTATAAGGAGATTTCCTTTGTTAGGAAGAGAATGGCTTAGGCCAAAAGTCACTTTTAAAATCCAATATTCAATGATGTTATTATGGATGGAAGAATCATATTTGATTTAGGTCTGGGTTCATTCTGTAAAGAGTCAATCCAGACGAGTGCCTCCTTAAGAGAATGTGGTATCCAAGCTTCATTTCTGTCATCAAAATAGAATCACCTGGGTCAAAGATAAAAATACTTTTATGGAGAACACAAAAGCCTATAAAGCTATTTTCACATCTAGTGGTTCTTATAAAAACACTTGATACCTTATGTGAAAAATAAATTGGAAACATATGCAAATCGTTTTTTCTTAAAGTACACAAAAAAGTTAAATTGATAAAGATTAAGAGGCAGATAGCCAAATATTCTTTGTTATTTGACGGAATTCATGGTTTCAGAAGACACTTTGGATGTGGTCTGACTCCAAATACTGTGAAGAACTTTGAAGAGAAAAGATGGAGAAATTGCATTAGGCACACTCTCTCCCACCCATTCTTCCTTTAATCTCTACCTCTCCCCCACCTCCAGTACCCTTAATAAGGCTGTTAATCATTCCCCATTGTCTGAAATTTAAAATCTTTTCATATTGAAAGCTGGAAAATATATTTTGTGGCTTTTCTAAAACGGATCTTTTCTGCCTTCCTTGTCTGTTTCATGAAACATTTTTTCAAAGGCACAGATTTAGTTTTTGGGGGGTGAGGAGGGCATTCCATTATCACTAAAACTAGAACTATTGCTCTTGTTAAAAGTTTCAGTCTGAAACAAAAGGAAATGTCACTACTTTCAGACTGAATACAGAGACAAATAAGTGAGATTTCTTTAAACCGTTTGACCAAATTCAAAATGGATTCCTGTACTCTACTAAAAAAACAAATACCAAAACAACCATCTGTTCTATGGCTCATTGATTGAGTAAATCAACAAGTATTTATTAAGAACCTATTTTATGGACTAGGCACTCTTTTAAATGCTGGTGATACAAAGTTATAAAAAATACCAAATAGTCCCTGTCACTAAAAAGAGAGAATATAAAGGAATATTACACACACACACACACACACACACACACTCTTAGGCAAGGGAATCACTACTAGTAATTAGGATAATCAAGAATGGATTCAATTTGGAAACAGTTATTAAGCTCAGCTTAGAAGGAAGCTTTATGATTCTAAAGAGTGAGGAAGGGACTCGTAAGCTCAGATTTTTCTATCTTATGCTTTTATCTATTAACAGATAAACAAATTTTTGTCCCAATAAAAAAGTTGGAGACCTTTCTGTCTTGTGTGACAATTAGATCATTTTATTTTCAGCCATGGAGGGAGATAATATTTAAAATTCTAAGTGAAATTATTTTATTCCCCCAAATGAAATACCTAAGATAATTCATTAAGATGGGATTTCTTTTGTTTGGGTTGAAAGCTATTTATTTATTTATTTATTACTTTTCCTTCCTGAAGTTCTTTCAAATAATAAGATACTCTAATGCATTTGCTCAATTTCAGAAATCACCCCTTTGTGATTATTTGCCCTGGATATATTGTGGTTCAGACAATGTGGAAAATTGCACATAATTGAATTTCTCTATTAGGTCACATAGATAAGCATAAATCTATTTCTTCAATAGGCTTCTTCTATAGAAACTCTTGATTCTTCCCCACTGTCCTGGTTACTGCCATCTCTTTAGCTGGAAACTCCACGCCCAGGAACTTCTCTCTTAGACTGAGTAGTCAAAAAATGTTGTCGTCAAGAACATGTAACTTCTTATTTCTTCCCCAAACTAATCATTTAATATTTTTTTTTTTTGAGGGAGTAGAAAGGGACTTGCTGCAGAAACAACTCTGACCATCTTTTCCTTGATCTGTTTTTAGGACAGAGAAAAGATGAAAAAAAGGAAGTTTAAAGTCTGTCTGTCTGTATGTCTCTGTCTCTCTGTCTCCCTCTTTTTTACACTTAATAGTATTTTTTCCATTACATGTAAAGATAATTTCAACATTCATTTTTGCAAAATTTTGAGTTCCAATTCCCCCCTCCCCCCTTTCTCCCTTTTTCTCTCCCATCCCCCTAGACAGGAAACAATTTTTACAATTTACATTTACAATCATGTTAAATATATTTACACATTAGTCATGTTGTGAAAAAAGAATCATACTAAAAGGGGAAAAAACTATGCAGAAGAAAACAAAAAAGATGAAAAAGTACGTTTTGATCTGCATTCAGATTCCATAGTTCTTTCTCTGGATGAGGATAGCATTTTCCATCATTAGTCTTTTGGTATTGTCTTGGATCATTTTATTGCTGAGAAGAGTCAAGTTTATTCTAGTTGACCATCATACAATGTTGCTGTTACTGAGTATGATGTTCTTTTGTTCTGTTCACTTCACCTAGCATTGGTTTATGTAGGACTGTCCAAGTTTTTCTGAAATTCATCTGCTTATCACTTCTTATAGCACAATCATATTCCATTACATTCATAAACTATAGCATGTCTAGTCATTCTCCAATGGATAGGCATCCCCTCAATTTCAATATACCACCACAAAAAGAACTGCGATAAATATTGTATACATGTGGATCCTTTTCCTTTCTTTTATTATTTCTTTGCAATACAGACTTAGTAGAGATATTGCAGAATCAAAGGCTATGCAGTTTTATAGCCCTTTGGATGTAGTTCCAAATTGCTCTCCAGAATGGTTGGATCATTTTCCCTCTCATTTGTAGGCTGATACAGAGCAGGGCACTTCTAGCTAACTCTCTTTTGCCAAAATCATAAAATTTTATGGTTTGAAATTAAGACCGCATCTAAGAATCAAAGAATAATGGAGCTAGAAGATCATTTAAATAAGGACTTCTCACTTTCAGAGGTGGAAACTGAAACCTAGAGAGGTAATCTGGGGTCACAAACCTGATTAGTAGCAGAACAGGAGCTAGTATTGAGGCTCTAACTCATTTCATTGTGGTTATTCCCTATGGTTGACTACATAAGTTTTCTGAGCTTCTTCTGAGTTTCTGGTTTACAAGTATGCATGCTAAAGTTGCTCCTGAGATGATAGATTCATTTGGGATAGGAGTTATAACAATACTGGGGGATTTTAGTAATATCACTGATCCTGATTTTGTTTAGTGTAAACAAAAAGGGAAAAAGTTGGGATGTCTTGCCAGCTCCTAGTCAACCCAGGGAAGTAGTCACCAAAAAAGGGGCATACATCCCTAATGTTTAGAGGTAGAAAGTTTCCTAATAAAGACATATACAAATAAAGACAGAAAATAAGCAACTGGAAAAATACTAATTGCTAATGTGTAGACTGAATCAATATAATTAAATGACAATATTACCAGAATTAATTGACTTATTCAATGCTATACCAATCAAACTACCAAAGAATTATTTTATAGAATTAGAGAACAATAATAACATTCATCTAGAAAAACAAAAAGACAAGAATAGCAAAGATTTGCTATTCTTGCAATTAAAAAAAGTTGAAGAAAAACAATCTAATAGTATCAGATCTTAAACTATAGTACAAAATAGTAATAAAAAAAAATCTGGTAATGAATAACAAATATTGTGGTTGATCAATGGAATAGATTAGACACACATTGTACAGAAGTAAATGACTACAATAACCTAGTGTTTGATAAACCCCAATATCTAAGCCATTAGAGCAAGAACTCAATGACAAAAACTGTTGGGAAAAGCAATCTGGCAGAAGCTAGCCATAGACCAGTATCTCATAACATATATCAAGATAACTTCAAAAAGAGTATATAATTTAGACCAAATAATGCTATAGGCAATATTACATATAATATAGGTGATATTATAAGAAAAATGGGGGAACATGGAAAATTTACCTGTTAGAGCTGTGGGTAAAGGAAGAATTTATTGCCAAACAAGAAATAGAGAATATCATGGGAGGCAAATCAATTGATTACATGAAATTAAAAGGCTTTTGCACAAACAAAAGCAAATGCAGCCAAATTCAGAAAACAAGAAATTGGGGAAATTTTTTACAGCAATTATAAAAGCCCATAATTTTTTTAAATTATAAAAATAAGAACCTTTCCCTAGTTGATAAATGATCAAATGATATGACCAGGCAGTTTTCTAAAAAAATAAAAATTTCATATGAAAAGGCTCTAAAATGTTACTGATTAGAGAAAAGCAAATTTAAGCTACTGTAAGATACTATTACACACTGTTGCCTAATACAACAAAGGAAAATGATAACTGTTGGAATAGATGTGAAAAAATTGGAACACTAATGGTTGTGGTTAGAGCTGTGCATTGGTCCTACCAACCTACATATTAATTTAGAATTATGCCCAAAGGGCTATAAGATTTTGCATATCCTTTGACCCAGCAATACTAAAGAAAAAGGAAAATGATAATAGATGCCAAAAAATATCTGTAGTAACTTCTTTTGTGATGATAAAGAATTGGAAATTGAGGGAATGTCTATCATTTGGAGAATGAGCGAATAAGTTGTGTTATGTGATGGTGAACTTTTGTTCTATGAGAATTGACAAAGGCAATGGTTTCAGAAAAAAAATTTAATATGAGGAAGACTTCTTATATGAGCTGATGCAAAATTATGTGAACAGAAACAGGAGAATATCATATAAAATAATAGCAGTATTGTAATGATAACTATGAAAGATTTAATTACTTTGATCAAGACAATGGTATAAGACAATTCCAAAGGATTTATATTGAAAAAATCTTTGGAGAAAGAACTGATAAAATCTAAATACAGAATGAAGTATATTATTTTTACTTCCTTGATTTTTCTTGTTTTTTGTTTTGGTGATATGGCTTATGTGGAAATAGGTTTTGCATTACTTCACATGTATTATGAGTATCATATTGTATGAGTTCTCAATAGGTGGTGCAGAAGCTAGGAGGGAGAGAATTTCAAAATTTTAAAAATATAAAAAAATAAAAAAGAAATGACAGTTTCAAGAAAAAAAAAGTTTTCCTGGGTTTCATGTGAGGATTCTGGAACCCCATCTGAGTATCATCAATGCTCATGGTCATCCCATTGCCCAGAAAAGAAGAGAGACACTTCTTACTTCAAAAGGGAATGTGTTACTAGAGGACATATAATGATCTCAGTCTTGGGTAATTCTCTGAATATACAAAGGCAGTTGAGCTATAAAAATGGATAAAACTCAACAGGTCAAATCCCTTTTTTGGCTTTTTTTTCCCTCAAATTATGGGCCAGTGAACTTGACTTCAATTCTGTGTACAATTTAAGAAGATATTATGATTATTATTAAAGGATGGTATTTAGAAAAGGTAGCAGTGCTCACAGTGTCTTTGCCAGACCCAGATTATGAATATTGATCTGGACAACATATGATTAAAAACATTTTCCTCCTCTTAGGACAGAAACTTATTAGAATACAATGTTTATTATGTTGCCAAAATGGTCATTTTGTTGTTCTGTTTTGCTTACCTGTTTTTCCTCATTGCAAACGATGAACAAGGGAAGGTTCAGTGATTAGTGTTGTGGTGATAACACATCTCTCTCAATTCCTTGCATAAAGTAGATGCCAAGCAACACATATTTGGTCAATTATAGTTAATTTAGAGCCTCTTAGAAGGCCCTGCTATTAAAAAAATTATGTTGGCACTGTAAGTAAACATTTGAAAATATTGAGTTTGAGACCTTTAGATGTTTTAGGTTAACATAATTTGCTTTTGGCAGAACTGTTTATGAGTTTTCCTTTTTTTTTTCTTCTAACAAAATTTCTTTCTAATTCATCCTGCATAACATGTTTATAAATGGACAGAGTTGGTTTATCCATTGAAGAAATTTGGTCTTTCCAGGTTTCTGGACAGATTCTTAAACCAATAGAAGAATTATATATATATATATATATATATATATATATATATATATATAATTATTAAGTTACTAGTATCCTTCATGCCACAGTTATTCCTAACCCAAGGCTTAGAGTACAAATGCTTTAAAACAAACCCTACATAAATATTACATTTTGCTTTTGCACATGTTTTCAATTACTGAAGATTTAATTTACTATAAAATGATTCCTTCCACCCAACTCCACAGAAACTTTGGGACAGATGCATCCTTTGCCTTTAAAAATTTGTAACCTGGTGGATATTCCCCTCATGTTTTAAACATCAGACAAATAAAAAAAGAACCTTATGACTGACCTGAAGCAAGAACTATCTGTCTGGTAGTGAATGTAGTCTTTTCTTTGGTGTCTTTAGACTTCTATATATAAGGCTGGTTCTGTCTAGAGCAATGACATAAAGTGTTATAAAACTGGAAGGGACCACTAATGGTGGGGGTGGGGGGATGGGGGTGGAGTGGGTGGGGGTGGGGAGTGGGAATGAAGACTGGAGCCAGCTCCAACTGCCTCTCAAATTTTGAGGATGAGCATTTACACCTCAGAAATCAGCAATTACTACAAAACAGTTCTAGATTTGTTGCTTTGTTGGTTGGTTATATTTGAGAAAGTGATAGGAAAAATATTAACAATGTAGATTAAATTTAGAAGTATGTCAAGAAATTTTTTTTTTCTTGAAGAACTAGTTGTGAAACATTTACCAAAACCCTCCTAGTCTAACCCCTCCATTAGATTAGAAACCAGAGCTTATGGGGAAAAATGAGAGTTCAAAGTTTCAAAGTTAACAAGTGAAAGAACTGAGATTTGACAGCAAGCCCACTGTATTTCTCATACTTTTTCTGCTTCATTTTACTTACTGGAGAATAAAGATTAGAAAAAGTTTGTTTTTGTTCAACTGTGTCCAACTCTTTGTGATCCCTTTTGAGGTTTTCTTGGCAAAGTTATTGGAGTGCTTTACCATTTTCTTCTCCAGCTCATTTTACAGATGAGGAAACTAAGGCAGATAGGGTTAAGTGACTTGCCCAGGGTCACATAGTAAGCATCTGAGGCCAGATTGCTGAATTCAGGACTGTCATTCTAATCACTCATAATAGGCACCATATAAAAGTTTTTTTTCTTTTCTTCTTGCTTTTTTCCTTGCAATGGGAGAGATAATATGTTGATATATAGGTACATACACAATATATACAAGTCAAATACAAATGCTTTAGAGGGGAAGGCACTAGCAATTGCAGAATTAATTGGGACCAGAAGAAGCGTTAGTAAAAGAAGTCAGGGAGGCAAGAGGGCAAGTGAAGAAACAGAGCATTCAAATCACAGGTAATAGTCAGGGTAAGAAATGAGATTGGGAAATAGGACATATGTGGGAAATAGGAGACTACTTTCACTGTATCAGAGAATTCCTGAGAAGACTGAGAAGAATTACAATTCTAAACAAAGGATTTGTTAATTGATCTTAGAGATAATAGGGAGTCACTGGGGATTTATTGAGTATAAGTGACATAGTCAGGCTAGACTGATGAGATGAGTGAGATAATTGTGTAAGAGAAATAGGGCCAGGACATAATCTTGGGCATTCATGGTTAGTGGACATGATCTGGATGAAAGTCTAGCAAAGTGATCTGAGTAGTGAGATAAGAGAGAAGGAAGGAAAGAGGAAGGGAGAGAAAAAAGGAGTGGGACAGACAGAAAAAGATAGAGAGAAACACAGAATAACAGAGAGAGACAGAGAAAGAGACATAGAGATAAAGAGGCAAAGAGAGAGAGACAAAGATACATACATCTTCTGTATGTGTATACACAGGAGTATAATAAAAACCTAGAGAAATTCAGAAGAGAGTCGTCAAAGGTGTCAAAAAGTCATAGAATAACCAAAAAGATGAATCCTGGGAAAAGGCCATTACATTTGGCAATTAATAAATCATTAGTAAGTTTGGACAGAGCAGTTTCAATCGAATGATTAGGTTGGAAGCCAAATTCATTCATTCATTTATTCATTCAATCTTATAAGGAAATCGTGGCTTGGAGATAAAGTAACCGGCTCAACAATGCACAGCTGGTAAATAAATAGCAAAATAAGAACTGGAATTCAGATTATTTGGATATTTTCCCAATCTTTATCCCCCTCTATATTTTCTTCCCTTTTCTCTCAAGTGTTAGGTAGAACCAGCTTTTTGGGAACTCTGATTGTTGAAATTTCAACATGAGCATTTATAGCTTGGAAATCAGCAAATGCTACAAATTAGGGCTTGATTCCTTGTTTTGTCAGTTGCTTAGTCTTAAGAAAGCTTTTTTTTTTTTTTTTTTAATTTTAATAGCCTTTTATTTACAGGTTATATGTATGAGTAACTTTATAGCGTTGACAATTGCCAAACCTCTTGTTCCAACTTTTCCCCTCCTTCTCCCCACCCCCTCCCCCAGATGGCAGGATGACCAGTAGATGTTAAATATATTAAAATATAGATACACAATAAGTATACATGACCAAACCGTTATTTTTCTGTACAAAAAGAATCGGACTCTGAAATATTGTACAATTAGCCTGTGAAGGAAATAAAAAATGCAGGTGGGCAAAAATATAGGGTTTGGGAATTCAATGTAATGGTTTTTAGTCATCTCCCAGAATTCTTTCGCTGGGCGTAGCTGGTTCAGTTCATTACTGCTCCACTGGAACTGATTTGGTTCATCTCATTGCTGAGGATGGCCAGGTCCATCAGAACTGGTCATCATATAGTATTGCTGTTGAAGTATATAGTGATCTCCTGGCCCTGCTCATTTCACTCAGCATCAGTTCATGTAAGTCTCTCCAGGCTTTTCTGAAATCATCCTGTTGGTCATTTCTTACTGAACAATAATATTTCATAAAATTCATATATCACAATTTATTCAGCCATTCTCCAATTGATGGGCATCTACTCACTTTCCAGTTTTTAGCCACTACAAAGAGGGCTGCCACAAACATTCGTGCACATACAGGTCCCTTTCCCTTCTTTATGATCTCTTTGGGATATAAGCCCAGTAGTAACACTGCTGGATCAAAGGGTATGCACAGTTTGATAACTTTTTGAGCATAGTTCCAACTTATTCTCCAGAATGGTTGGATGTATTCACAATTCCACCAACAATGTAGTAGTGTCCCTATTTTCCCACATCCTTTCCAATATTCCGCATTATCTTTCCCTGTCATCTTAGCCAATCTGACAGGTGTGTAGTGGTATCTTAGAGTTGTCTTAATTTGCATTTCTCTGATTAATAATGGCTTGGAGCATCTTTTTATATGGATAGAAATAGTTTCAATTTCTTTGCCTGAGAATTATCTATTCATATCCTTTGACCATTTTTCAATTGGAGAATGGCTTGATTTCTTATAAATTAGAGTCAATTCTCTATATATTTTGGAAATGAGGCCTTTATCAGAGAACCTTTGACTGTAAAAATATTTTCCCAGTTTATTGCTTTCCTTCTAATCTTTTCTGCATTAGTTTTGTTTGCACAAAAACTTTTCAGTTTGGTATAGTTGAAATTTTCTATTTTGTGATCAGTAATGATCTCTAGTTCTTCTTTGGTCATAAATTCCTTCCTCTTCCACAGGTCTGAGAGGTAAACTATCCTGTGTTCCTCTAATTTATTTATAATCTCATTCTTTATGCTTAGGTCATGAACCCATTTTGACCTTATCTTGGTGTACAGTGTTAAGTGTGAGGCAAAGCCTAGTTTCTGCCATACTAGTTTCCAATTTTCCCAGCAATTTTTGTCAAAAAGTAAGTTCTTAACCCAAAAGCTGGGGTCTTTGGGTTTGTCAAACACTAGGTTACTATAGTTATTGACTGTTTTGTCCTTTGAACCTAACCTATCCACTGATCAACTAATCTATTCCTTAGCCAATACCAAATGGTTTTGGTAACTGCTGCTCTATAATATAATTTTAGATCTGGTACAGCTAAGCCACCTTCATTTGATTTTTTTTTTCATTAATTCCCTTGAAAGGAAAGCTTTTGAGAAAATATTAATAATGAAGATTAAACTTAAAAGAATGTTTATGGTTAAATTTTTTTGGTAGAGGAGAGCTGGTTTTTGAACTTTGGTTAGCAAACCCACTGCCCATTCCCTTTTTCATGATAAGTGATTAAGAGAGTAAACCACTTTCAAGTCAGTCTTCTGGAGAATGAAGGAAATAGGCAGAAATTAATTACAGAAAAAACAAGAGTAGGTCAATACAATAGAAATAGAAAACTAGTGTTAAACTTTCTGAGGATCACTATCTTTAGTGAGAATTTCTATCTCCTTTGGAACACAGGTATTTTCTAAGCCATCTTTAGCATGTTAATTTCTTTAACAAAGTTAATAGCAGATGACATTTATAAAGTGATAACAGGTTTTCAAAGCCCAAATAGACATTATCTCATTTGATTAGGCAGTTTATTTCTCCTGTTTATCTGATAGGACAGACTATTCCTTGGGTATGTTCTTGAGCTGCTGTTTTGACAAAGCTGAAAAAAATTTCTCAATATGTTAGCACCTGATAACATTTGATAAATCGAGACTAAAAAAATTATAGCTTTGAGGACATGATGATTTGAATAGGAATAGGGACCAGACCTCTGATTTCATTAACATAGGGAACACCTATGAATTTAATATTCTTAATTCATATGGGTGACTGATTAGTACATATTGATAAAGATGACTAATGCAAGTAACTATGTGATATCTGATATTTGTACTCTTGGATCTCATACTTTGTTCTAAGCTTGAGATGAGTGAATAGATGTATTAGATGATAATATGGAACCATTTAACTGGATTACTATTGGATAATCATTATAGAAAAGAATATTAATATTATTTCCTGCTGAACTAAATTTAATGCAAGCCCAGTTTTCCACAGAAAATGAGAAATGATCCACTTTCTTTAGAAAAAAAAGTTGTTGAATGCTTCTTTATTACATTGTCATGGGCAATTGGATGTTGAAAATGAGAATCAAAATATGAAATGTTAAAAAAAAAAACCCAAGTGAAATTCATTGGTTCATTGCTATTTACCACAGTTTATTACACCTAATATTTCTTTTCTAGTTCAAATCAAATGAAGAGGTCAGATAGAGATTATATTTTTCTCTGTAGGATTTATAAAGTGGTCCAAATATTAGAAACTGAGTCAAAAATATGCTTGTTCTGGAGAGGTAGCTAGATGGCCCAGTGAATAGAGTACCAGCCCTGGAGTCAGGAGGTCCTGAATTCAAGTCATTAGAGAGTTAACACTTACTATGACTCTGGGTAGGTCTGCCTGTTCAATTAATTATTCAATGAAAATGGCCCCAGTAGGGTTGCTGTGGGTTCAGTCACATAAGACTGATAGAATCTGAATTTCTTGGTGCCATATGCACAATGCAGGGTCAAGTGATGGGTCAGAGCAGGCCAGAAAATGACGGAAATAAAAGTTGGGTTAGACCAGTGGAGTTTGGCAATTACTGAAGTTCTGGAAAAGAAGTGGACTAGTCAAATGAAAAGAAATGAGCTTGAGATGATAAGCAACCAGAAGCCAGATATGAAACCAGAATTTGGAGTGTCAGGTCATAATGGAGGCAAGGTATAGAGTTTTATTAGGTATTCTGTGCTGGGTCAGAGCTCAGGAAGAAATGTAGGCTAAGTGATAAAATGAAATGATTCTAGGACTAGGAGCCAGGAGATATAAGTTCAATTCTCAGTTTCTGGTACTAAGTAACTATGTTAATATTGATGCAGTGGTAAGTATGCTGGAGTTGTAATCAGAGGACCCAGATTTGAATCTCGACTCTGTTACTTACTACCTAGGTAACTTTAGATAAATCACTTTAAATTCCTTCAGGCCCTCAGTTTCCTTATGCATAAAAGGATCAAGTTAGATGAGATAAGCTCTAAGATCCCTTTCTATATTTATAATTTTAGGATAGTTACTTTTTGCTGTTGTTGTTCAGTAATTTCAGACTCTTCATGATCACCTTTAGATTTTCTTGGCAAAGACACTGGAATGGTTTGCCATTTCCTTCTCATTTTACAGATGAGGAATCCAAGGCAAACAGGATCAAATGATTTGCCCAGGATCACACAGCTAATGTCTGAGACCATATTTGAACTCATGAAGTTGAGTCTTTCTGACTCTTCTATGCTACTTAGCTGCCTGAGGACGGTTAAATTCACTCTAAACCCATGATCTTGTAAAACATTCTGTAATACTTAGAAGTTTACAAAAACTTTCTTCATTATTCTGTGAATAATGTCCCTAATTTTACAGAAGAACAAACTGAGGCTCTGAGAGATGGCCCAAGGTAGACATGCAGCAAATAAAGGATACAACAGAAATTCAAAATACAGTTACTTAACTCCAAGACCACTTTGGGTTTTATGGTTCTGTAGGAAATTCTTCTTAGATCTCTTGCCATGGGTTGCAGTTTTGTCATCTATAAAATGAGAGGGTTGAACAAGATGAATTGTAAGAATTTCTACTACTGGGAAGCCTGGGCAATTAAGGAGGAAGGGGAAGAAAAATCTTAAGACTGTTCAAGTAGAGACCAACAAGAGACTTCCATTTCACTGAATATAGGATTCTTTTGGGTCCATGCTTTGTCCTGAGACCCTGATCCTATGGCCTGCTAGTACAAATACTACCCAGCCAAGAGGAGGAGATGTGCCAGGAGAGAAAAACCACACAACCATTCTCTCCTAGGATCATGCTTGAGAAAATATATGTTTAGTGGCTGGAATTGGGTCTGACTGATCAGTCAAAATCTTTGAATACTTTCATTCTTGGGCATTCTTGGGTCTTGGGGAATTATGTGGGACACAACTTGGTATTGTGGCCACATGTGTCTAAACAGAGGAAAAATATCCCAGGAGGGATTATCTTGAAAGAAATCCAACCTTGGGAGCTGGTACAGAGGATTATCCTCAATCTGCCTTCCTTTTTTTTTTTTTTTTTTTTTTTTTTTTTGGTGTTGTAGGGAAATGGCCTTTGACAGTTGGGATCCCAACATTGCAGCATCTGGGACAATCTTTTCTTCTTGATACCTTGACCCCTTTCAGTCCAGGCTTCAGAGTTTTGCTTGCTTCTTTTATTCTTGTCTTGGTGAATCATCAATGATCCCTTGGGGAAGGGAGGGGAGGGACAATGTTTACTCAATACTCCATACAAGGTTGGACAAAGGCTAAGAAAATAAACAAGGAAGGGGAAGAAGAAAATAATGAAGTGTTCACGGCTTAGGTTGATAACAATTCCACCCTTCAAATCCTATACTTAATGTTCATCAGTGTCTCCATGTTTATTTTTCTCAATTTTGTTTGTTTTTGTCCACACTTATGATTTAACTTAACTGATTTAAGCAACTCTTCCTAAGAAAAATCACTTTACCAGTACAGGTTAATCTCTCGTCTGCAATTTATAGTATTACAGAATTGGTTGGAGTCCTGAGAGAATAAGTGAATTATTTAGTGTTACACAATTAGTTTGTGTTTAGGGCAACAATGGAACCTAAGGAAATAACACAAAAGTGTTAGTATATAGTAACACAAAAGTATAAGTCCAAAAGCCAAGCCCCAATGGATAGGTAGGTGGATAAAAGATAAAAGGCTCTTAGGATAACTAGGTGGTACAGTAGTTAGAGTACTATACTTGGAGTCAAAAAGTTCAAATTCAGCCTCTGATGTACTCTAACTGTGTAACTCTGAACAAGTCACTTTAATAGAGACTACTTTCCCAGGCTTATTATGGATAATATTCCTAATAAATCCAATAGTTTTTGGCTTTTCTGTACCAATGAAGATAATGGCCAAATGATCATATTTATCAATGAAAGAAAATTCTGCCAATAAAATTCTCTCCTCAGTAGGATTAAGAAATGGACTGTCATTTAAGACAACTCCTGGCTGTCTTTTCTTTCTGTCCAGATTTTTGGTACCATTCCTAGCCTACCTCCTGGGAAGAACCAGGGAAAAAGGAGCAGATATCTCTACTACTTTTCTGAAATAATGTGAATGAACCATTTTTAAAATGGTTAAATTACAGACTGGTTAGTGTATACACACACACACACACACACACACATACACACATACACACACATGCACACATTTTCATAAATGAAAACATGGTATTAAATGAAGCAATTATGCTAGGAGTTTTTAATTCCATAAGAAATTTATGGTGAAGTTTCATAACAATAAGAAACTGTTGTTTGTTTATGTTTAATCTATTGAACTAAATACAAAATAAGAAAAAACACATAAAAAGACAGAAAAGAAAAATGAAAAAAAAATTGTCATGTGCCACCTGAACATGAGAGGATTCAAAATATATAACAATAAATTTCCATTTCAAGAAAGAATATATAATAATAGAAGAAATTATATTCATTAGTGTCCATCCTTTCTTTGCTTCCTTGTAGATTATTCTTTTGTTCTCTGCTGAGTACTTTAAAGTAAAAGTTTTTTTCCCCTTTTTATCCCCCTCATCTTCCTGAGAAGGCACAGCTATATTTATGTATACACATATATATATATGTACATATACATACAAATATCCACCCACAAAACCCACACATACACACACACATATAGATCTACATTACTACATAACCACATATGCAGACTCTAAAGAGTTGTGAGCCTCTAATAGGAAGTGGGTATTTTTGTTCTCTCTAAAATGCTACATTGGTATACTTTACGACATGAACTGACATTAATATTCTTTTCATTTGGTTATTTCAGTTATATATGAGTCTTTGTGACCACATTTGGGGTTTTCTTGACAAGGATATTGAAGTGGTTCTTCTCCATTTCCTTTTTTCTGCTCATTTTACAGATGAAGAACTGAGGCAAACAGGGTTAAGTGACTTGCCTGGAGTCACCCAGCTATTGAGTATCTGAAGTCAGACTTGAACTCAGGAAGAGAAGTTCTGTTTTATACTTAGGCTCAAAGAAGCCATGATTTGCCTGTGGTTCACACAATTAGTAATTCATTGGCGGTAGGCTTTGACCCATGTGCATAGAATTTAGTTGTGATGTAGTAATAAGATTATTGTGAAATTGCACCAGTCTGGGTTATATAATGTGGGATTTGCCTGGATTCAGCCATAAAGCCCTGCCTATATATAATAGGAAAAGTTTTGCCCAAATAATGAGCAGAACTATTTAGGTTATTTAGTGGAAAAGGTAGCCAGGGTGTGAAAAATAAGATAATCTCAGACTTGAATTGTCAGATCAGTTAGCATTCAGTGGCTAAATTTGCTGTACAGTTGCTCAACTCTCCTTTTCCTGTACTTTGGATGAGGAAGGGAAGAGAAGGCTGACTCATGTCTAGAATGCTGGGTTTTCTAATTCTAAGAGCCTCTATAATTAAATTATGCTAGACAGAAAGGGGTCCAGCATTCATGTCCAACCCTACATCTATTATATCTGCTATTCTTTTTTAATCTTCTCTAATATAAGACAATATCCCTGAGCTTCAAAGGGTCCCTTTGCAACTGCAATTGTCACTTTCTCTACTCAGATAACCTGTTCTTGCTGGGATGATTTCTCTAGATTCTCTCCTGGCTCAAGATGGGACACACAAGTCTTTACCATTAAATATATCCTCCAGAAAAAGACTTGGTTTCCTCTCTGTATATCTCCCTCCCCAAAAAGAACTTTACTGGTAATTAAAAGAAAGAAATGAAAATAAATAAAACCACAGAGAAACCAACTTGATTAATTACAAAAGACAGAAAGCTTAGCCAGTCTAGCTGGCAGATACTTCTTCCTGGCACTAAATACTTCTGACTTTCATTTGCATGACATTTCTCATCTTTTCTCCCCTTGTGGCCAACCATCATGTTTCCTTTGAAGCAAAATTTCCATTGTGTTTTGGGGAAACAATCTAATCCATTTATTAAAGTCTTTAACACTCAGGTTGTATGTGACTGATCTATTTCACTGTTCTAGTGTATATGTGCATTTTAAAAGGAATTTGTTATTGCTAATAAATGTCTAATTTTGTAGGAAGTCGGGAATATTTGGGAGAGAAGTTAGCAAGTTGGTATTTGACTTAGGAAAAGGTATAGTACAGTGAAAAGCCTCTAGAATGTGGATCTGAGTTCAAATCCTGACTTTTATACCTACTACCTATATGAACTTGGCCAGGTCAAAGGATTTATACTCCCGGGGACAGTTTTCTCATCTTTAAAATGAGGTTGAGCAAGATGGCTTCTGAAGTTTCTTCTAGTTCTTGAGCTACAACCCATGGTGCTGAAATGTGACCCATCCCTTATTAAAATTCTTTACCATTGGTTCCACCAACACCAGACTTTAATTTCAATTCAACAAACACTTAGCCCTGGTCTATGCAAGGCACTTTGCTAGCCACTGGTAACACAATGACAAAATCAAAAAGACTGTCTCATCAAAGAGCTGGCCCTCTACTTGGAGGATAATTATAGAAATTCAAAATGTACAAAGAAGAGTAAGATACAAGGCAAATTGAGAATGGAAAGAGCATTAAAAATAGCAGAAATCAGAGAAGACTTTAGTTGCAAAATCTTGTCATTTCTACCTTTACACAAGACCCACCCACTTCTCTGTGTTCCACAGCCAACATCCTGGTTCAAGTTCTCACTACTTATCCCTTAGGCTATTGAAACAGCATCCTAATTGGTGGATTTGCTTTATCTCTGTCCTTGGCAGACCATCTTCTACCCATTTGCCAAAGTAATTTTCCTAAAGTACAGGTCTGACAGTGTAACTCCTCCACTCAGTAAACTTTATTGATTATTTCTATTACCTCTAGGCTAGACAAAAACTTTTTGACATTTTAAGCCCTTTTACACCCTGGATCCAACCTACCTTTCTGTCCTTATTGTATGCTACTCTGCTATATTTTATGGTCTTGCCAATGTAGCTCCAGTTTTTACTGTTTTTCACACATAACACATGCCTTAAACTTTACACATCCCCTCCTCCAAAAGCATTCTCCTTCCTTGCCTCTGCCTCTTAGAATTGCTAGTTTCTTTCAAAACTCAGTTCAAGGGCCAGCACTGATATGAAAACCTTTCCTGGTCTACCCTATCCCCTAACTGTTAAGTATTTTCCCCTTCAAATTATCTTGTGTTTATTTATTTTATACATAATTACTTTTATGAATGCTATCTATCCTAATAAATATGACTTCTTTGAGAGAACTTTACTTTGCACTACCATTGCCCAGTATGGTATGTGGCACACTCTTGCTATATATCATTCCTCTGCAGACATTTTACAGTTCTGCCAAATTGAATACTTTTCTGTGTGACATCCTGCTCCTGTCTTTGTGCTTTTACACAGTTTGGCATACAGTAGGTGCTTAATTAATGTTTGTTGACTGACTGAGCTGAACTTTGAAGGAAGAAAAGTATTCTGACTTAGTGCCTTACAGGCATGGAAGATAGCCTGTATAGAAACAGACCAGAGATGGATTGTCACAGTCAGGAAATACCTGAGGAGTTCGGGAAGAAGGGCAGAAGGAGAGCTTTAAATACTAGTCTGAGAAATTCATTTTTTATCCTATTGACAGAAGAGAACCACACCCTTTTTGGACAATGGAGTGACATGGTCAGATTTCAACCTTAGAAGATTATTATTTTTTCTTTTTCTTTTTTGGTGTTTATTTAAAGCAAATGTAAAATAAGAAAAACAAAATAGAAAAAAAAAAGAAAAAACAAAACAAAAAACCATTGTTATGCCCAGCAGAATATGGGGAAGATTCGAAATATGTAACAATAAATTTCCATTTCAAGAAAGCATATATAATAATAGAAGACTGTATTTATAGCTGCCCATCTTTTCTTTGTTTCCTTATAGATTTTCTTTTGTTCTCTGCTGTGTCCTTTTTACTTTATTCTTTTTTTCTCTTTTTTCCCCTCCCCTCCCCCAAGCAGGCTGTAGTTAAGCATATATTTATGTATACATATACAAATACATACACATACACAAATATAAATACATGTACATTTATACACACTCATACATGATTATACACATATATACCTATACACACACACAAACATATATATATATATATATACATACATATACATACATCTAAGACAATATTAATGTGGCTGACAAATAATGTAGATTTCTCTTTTGACTCAATCTTTTTTATTTGACTTTTTTTAAAAAAGAATGAATTTTTCTTTAATAAATTCTACTCCTGATCATTATTATTTTGTTTGTGTATATCTCTTATTTCCTATCCTGGCTAATTCTTGTACTTTATTTCTATCTGTTAACTTGTTTTGCTATTACTTGACCTCTTCATTCCTCTTCCCTTATCTTCTCCCCTCTCCCTACATTTTCTCTTTCTCTTTATCCCATCCCTATTAATATATATATATATATATATATATATATATATATACCTTATCTCACTCTCTTTAATCTAAACATCCTTCTCCTGAATCTTATCCTATTCCCTCCCCCTTTATTTCTTTACAAAATTTGGAAGATTCTATAACCTTTTTGGTGTATATTTGTATTATTCCTTCTTCAACCCCTGTCAAATGTGAGTAGATTTTCAGTACTACCAGCTCTCCTTCCCCCATCTAATTCCTCAGTGTTCTTGTTCTTGTGCCTCATTTGCAGAGCATATTACTATTTTTTCCTTTTGCTAGACAGTTTAATTTTTTAGAACCACATCATACTTAGCTCTAGCCCAATCTTGCTCTATCCCAAGCTTTTTTTTTTTTTTTTTTTTTTGGACTACCCAATTACTAACATCAAATTTAGACATATGGTTTACATTTCTGTGAATAAAACATAATTTTCCCGTATTGAGTCCCTTGAAATTAATTTTTGATGTTAGCTTTTATATGTTAGATTTTCAACTGAGTTCAAGTTTTTTGAGACAAAATCCTGAAAATCATTGAATGTCCATTTTTCTCATTTTCATTATTTATTAATAATAAATAATAGCATTATTACTATTTATTTAATATTATACTTAAATTTCCTGGATATAATATTTTTGGCTACAGCCCTAGTTGTTTTGATTGTCAATATATAGTATTCCAGGACCTTTAGTTTTTTATTGTAGCCTCTGATAAAACTGGTGCAATTCTTATCATATTTCCAGCATGTTTGAATATTTTTGTTGTTGCTTGTTAAATTTTTTTTTTTTTTGATCTTGGGTTTTTGAAATTAACAATAATATTTGTTTTCCTCATAGGATTTCTTTAAGGTAGTGATTGGTAGATTTTTTTGTATTTCTACTTTCCCAAATTGTTCCATCATTTCAGGAAAATTTTCTTTGACCATTTCTTATGCTATTGTGTTCAGAATCTTTTTTTTTGGGGTCAGCTTTCAGATAAACAATTATTCTTCTGTTTTCTGTTTTTAATCTGCTCTCTAGATCTGTTGTTTTTCTTGTTTCCCATTCTCTTTTATTTTTTCATTCTTTACATGTTTCTTATTTCCTGGTTGCCTGTAACTTCGCTGGTTTCCCCTTGCCCAATTCTAATTTTCAAAGAATCATTTTCTGCTTTAAGACTAAATCTTCTTGTCTAGTTGGTTGACTTTCTTTTCATAGTCTTCTTATTTTTCTTGGATTATTCTTCTTTTAAAAATTAAAATTAAAATTTTTAGTTTTTCCTCAGTCTCTCTCATTTGATTTTTAAAGTGTGTTTTTGTTCTTCTATAAATTCTTTTTGGGCAGGTAGCCATTTAACATTACTCTTTAGTGTAGGGGAGGTTTTCTTCTTCTGAAGATGAACCCTGGTTTTCCTTATCCTATGCTTGGATTTTTTCTTCTTTGTTTACTCATTTTATTTTTTAAAATAAGAATATAATCACCCCTACTCTTGGGGTGAGGTGGGGAATGATGCCTCTGCCTTCACTTCAGTTTTCCCCTGTGACCTAGAATGTAGAACCAAGAACTCCACCATCCTGCAAGTGCTGGCAACCAGTAATGCCTGCCCCCCTGCTTTTGCACTCTCTGGGTGTGTGCTGGTTTATTCTCACCCAAGGCAGTATCTCAGCACAGCTGGGCCTGGTAGTTCTTATCAGCTGAGGTTGGCTTAGTCTTCCTGGACTCAGACCACTCCCTGCTTCCCCTCTCCTCATTCTGTGGGAAGTGAAAGTTCCTCTGGTTTGGGCTGAGGCTACTGCTGAATCAAATAGCCCCAGGGCACCCCACTTGCTATTTGGGTGGAGCTACCCTGGAGGACTTTATATTTCACATAGATTAATTCTCCTTGTTGAGTTTTCTGGGCTTTTCCACTTTTCTAGTTCTGATCCAAGTCTTATTTGTTTTTCACTGGTTTACATTAAAGACTGAGGCACAATTTTACTTTGTGTGTGTGTGTGTGTGTGTGTGTGTGTAAATCAGAATTTTCTTTGATCTACTCTGCCATTTCTCACAATCCTCCCAGAAAATAATTTTTGTAATTTTTAAGAGGATGAAGTACAAAGAATCAGAGACAAGATAAAGGAATCTATTTGGGGGACTATTATAATGATTTAGATAAAGATCATGAGGGCCTGAACTTCTATGACTTAGAGACTTTATAACTGATTCTAAGTAGGGGGTGGGAAGAGATCAGACTCAAGGCTGGCTCCAGCTTGAATGACCGGGCAGATGCTAATGTTCTCAATAGAAGCAGGGATTTTAGAAAGTTGAGCAAGTTCAGAAAGACAAACAGTTCATTTATGGACATATTTGGTTTGAAATGTCTATGTCTATAAATAGATGATGCACAATTGAAATTTAGAAAAGAGATTTGTGAGATTCAAGAGTCTTCTCTGTAGATTATATCTGGATCTATGAAAGCACAAAAGGTTGGCATGAGTGAGAGTGTAGGAGAGAGAAGACAACTTAGAAAAGAGACATTCATCATTGGGGGCTGGGAGATGGATTGATGATACAGTAAATGAGATTGAGTAGGAGCAGTCTGTTAGATAAGAAAAGAAACAAGAAAGAGTAGGCTAGAGAAATCAAATTGTATCCAAAATAGTATCCAAGAGTGGATGGCAGTTACAAAAGCTACATTTAGGTCAAGGAGAAAGAAGCCTAAGAGAAATCTTGGCTATTTGTTTGATAGTTAAGAGTAATAGAGCCTGAAGCTAGATTGCAAAGGATTGAAAAGTAGGTTAGATGTGATGTAACAAATGTTGGCAATTTTTTCTGGCACCCTTGGCAGGAAAAGAGAGATGTAGACAATAGCTTGAGTGGTTAGCAACCCAGGGGAGTTGTTTTGGTTTGTTTGTTGCTTTTTTTGGATGAAATCGACCTGAACATATTTGTAGTCCTCCGATTATATGATTGTAGATTTAAAACTTCAAGGGAATTTAGAGGCCATTTAATATGGTCTCTGTGTTTTACAGAGTAAGAAACTGAGTCTGAAATAGGTGAAGTGATTTGCTTAAGATCATATAACAGACTAGGATTTGAATACAGGCCTCAAGTACAGTATGCTAGTACTGAAACATGAACATGATGATGAAGGGAAATGATACACAGGGCAAATTCCTACAGGGAGAGTGTTGTTTGTCCTTCATTCTTTTTTTTTTTTTTTTAATTAAAGCTTTTTTACTTTCAAAACATATGCATAGATAAATTTCAACAATCACCCTGGCAAAACCTTGTGTTCCAATTTTTTTTCTCTCCTTACCCTCTCCTCATCCTTCCCTAGAGAGCAAGTAATCCAATATATGTTAAACATGTGCAATTCTTTTATTTCCACACTTATGCTGCACAAGAAAAATCAGATTAAAAAAGGAAAAAAATGAGAAAGAAAATAAAATGCAAGCAAACAACAACAACAACAAAAGTGAAAATACTATGTTGTGATCCACACTCAGTCCTGTCCTTCATTCTGGAAGAGGACCATTACATTAGGGAAGTGATGTCATGATATACAAGTGAATCAGATTTAGGTGAGGGAGGGCTATGCAAGATCACCTGCCTCACTTTCCTCTCCAGAGCCACCTGTGTCCAGTAGCTAGATTTAGATCAGGAAGTTTGGAGATGGCCCTGGATATAATGGGAAATCTTGTCTTCTTAAGCTATGATCTTTACCAGGACTCTTTTAAAGATCTTCACTATCAGATTACACTTTCTCTCCTTACCCCCTTCTCCAGGATTACTGCACATGATTTTTCTTTATTTGCTCTACACCAGATTCCAGCCCTATTGGGCTTATACATGACATTCCCTTTTTTGCCCGGAATATATTCCTTCCTTACCTCAACATCCTAGAATAATACCCCTAGATTTCTCATCTCAGGTGAAAATTCTTACATTCTAATCTCCCCATTTGTTAGTACCCTCTTCTGGGAAATATCTATCTATCTATCTATAATTGTATTTGGGAGCAGCTGCCTGATACAATTACTAGCTGTGTAACCATGGGAGAGTCATTTAACTCTGTTTGCTTCAGTTTTCTCATCTATGAAATGAAGTAGAGAAAGAAATACAAATGACTTCAGCATTTTTGCCATAAAAATCCGGAATGGAATCATAAACTCAGACATGACTGAACAATGACAGAAGAACAACAGTATTTTATATTTAATTTTCTATGTACATTCCCCCCATCCAACTCCCAGTAGAGTACAAGCTCTTTGGAGAAATGGATGACTTGTTTTTGTCTCTATCTATAAGGCTTGGGACATAATAAGCCTTTAATGCATGTTTGTTGAATTGAATTCAAATCAACTGCATGAGATAGATAACCCAGGTGGATGGTTGGTCTGATTCTATCTGTACATTGTGAAAAATGGAGAGGAGTGATTATTTTGCTTCATTTCCCATTCTTTCTTGCCCTTATGCTCTATACTATCTCTTCCGTACCTCTGCTCAACAACCATTCTCCCACAGTAATGTTGGAGGTTATATCTTTCTATCTGTATCTGTCCTAGAATTCCTTCTAAAGATTCCTGACATTTGGTTATTAAAACCATACTTGAAGACCTGTAATGAGGGGGAACTGACTTTCTTCTGTGGCAATCCATTCTATTTTTGGGTAGCTTTAACAGTTATTAAATTTTTCTTACACTATATCTCTGAAACTTTCATCCAGTGAACTTAATTCTATCTTTTGCTGTTAAATTTAATATGTAATATCTTTTTCACAATTCACTTCTCCTTTATTAATTGAAGACAGCTGCTTTCACATCCCCCCTACATCTTTTCTTCTTCAGGCTAAACTTCAGTTCCTTCAAATGATTCCTTTTATCTGGGTCAAAATTGCCTCCAAATTCTTCCTGCTTTAAATTTCTTCTGACTCTTTAGACCAACCAAAATGATTTTCCTTAAGTTCATACCTCAATAAAATATCATGGCTCCCTATTGCCTTCAGAATCAAATGTAAACTTCCCTGTTTGACTCTCAAAATTCTTCACAGATTTGCTTCTTCCTGACTTACAACTTGTCTTCACACATATAGCCTTGGAAGCCAGATGTATCCCATGTCTGGTTGGGCTTTGCTAGAAGCCTCCTCTTTTCTAAGTTTGTGGATTTTTGATTGACCTCTTCTGCAGTCTTGGGGGAGAAGTCACTTACTGTAGTTTCCCACTTATTAAAAAAAAAAAATCATTTTTCAATCGCCTATGAATGTCAGGGTTTTTTGAAGCTGGCATGTAGAAACAGGTCAATTGACTTCCTCATTGAAATAGTTATCTTGGCAGAAATGTTTCTGCATTTGTTAATGCAAGCTTGTGAGTTTTTAAAGTGTGTGTGTGTGTGTGTGTAGCTAAATGGCTGTCCTTGACCTGATATCCATATTATATGCTGAATGCCAGTTCTTCAAGGGATCATGTTACTCACATTCTTGCCTTCTTACTTATTATTCCCCTCCATACATTCTGTGATCTAGCTCTGTTGTTGAACTTGCTGTTTTTTCCACAATGATCCATTTTCATCTCTAAGTTTTTAGGCTAGCTGATCCCTGTGCTAGCAATGTTCTCCCTCTTTACTTCTATCTATTAACAATTCCTGGTTTCCTCAAGACTTTAATTCATGTTTCTTTTTGAAATCTTTCTCAGTATTTTCATCTGCCTTTCCCAGTCTTCCCACCTAAAAGTTACTTCTTATCCACTCTTTATGTAACAAGTGTATACCTTCATATGTATATATTGCTTCCCTAGTAACTTTAAAAAAATTTTTTTTTCAATCAACAAAAATCTATCTTTTCTTTTTCCTACCTCTGCCTCCATATTGCAATGAGAAAGAAAAGATAAAAAACAACTTTGTTATAAATATGTATGGTTAATCAAAACAAATTATACCACTAGCCATGTTTCCCCCAAAATATGTTACATTTTACTCTCTGAGTTTATCATCTTTCTGTTACAATTGACTAGCCTATTGTATTATGTATGAGTCATCCACTATCTGGCTGGTAATTTATTGATCTAGGACTTAGCATAGTGTCATCTAGGTAGTAGGTACTTTATAAGTGTTTATGGATTGATATATTGATCAGAATTCTAAAGTCTTACAAAGCTGTTTGTCTTTATAAGAATGTTTTTATTATATAAATTGTTCTCCTGGTCCTGCTCAATTCACTCTGTATCAGTTCCTACAAGTCTTCCAAAATTTCTTTATAACTACCGTCTTCATTATTTCAACTTATAGCACAATCATGAATTATAGGCTTCTTGAGGACAAGGATTGTTTTGCTTTTGTCTTCATATTGCTCTGTTAGTATGATGAAACAGATTGAAAGCACTTGATTTAGTAACTTCAGCACTTACTGATTGATGGGATTGAGTAATTAAAACAGTAGATTGACCATCTAGGAACTTAGCATATATTTGAGTCAGCCTTGGTGTTGAAGATCATAATAGTACTCTGACTAATTGTAAGTATCTCTCAGGAACATAACAATATTTAATAATTTTCTAAATTAACAATCCTTACCCAGCTCCCAATGATGCAGATCATTATTAATACCCCCTATCTAATAATGATGACAAAAATTTTTTATTTTAAATCTTTCATTAGACTATAATTTTTGTAATTATGCCTTGGGGTTATTTAAGCATTTAGGTTATAAGAAAAAAAGGATTAAAAATGAGATAAGGGAGATGTCCAATGTGTCTTTGATTGGTAGAGAATTTACTGAAGAATAGGAACAGGGCAGCTAGGTAGCACAGTGGATAGAGTACAAGATCTAGAGTCAGGAAGTCTCATCTTCATGAGTTCAAATCTAGCCTCAGACATTTACTAGCTCTGTGACCTTGGGCAAGTCATTCAAGCTTGTTTGCTACAGTTTCCTCATCTATAAAATGATCTGGAAAAGCAAATGGCAAATCACTTCAGTATATTTGCCAAAAACAACAACAACAAAAACAAAATAAAATAACCATACTAAAACCCACTTATCCTCACAAAAAATCAAAACCCTAAAAGAGGTCATGAAGAATCATACAGGACTGAAATAATCCATTCACAACTACAGAAGAAGGAGGAAAAGAAATGCCTTATTTTACTAAATGGACTGGAAATGCCTGGAATTGACAGAGAGAGTCCTGCCACTACTATTCAACAATTAGGCTCAGTCTTGCATGTGTGGGAAACCAAGTGTGTGGCCTAGATAATGTGCTTTAAATATGGTTTCTGGGAAGATTCCTTCCTGCTCAACTTCCTTCCCTGCTTTCCCCCCTCTTTCTACAAATCCAACTAAGCTTTTTCACTTGGGGTGGTTCAGTGACTAAAAAAAAAAATCTATTTTTAACTCTCCCTCTTGCTGTGTTTTCTCTGAAGAGGAAGACACACTGGGATTAAACTAGGAGTATTTGAATGGGAATTAATCTACCAGGTTGTTTTCCTCAGTGACAAGAAGAATAATGTCCAGCATGAGAGAACTGGGTGCCTGTTTGATAGTCAGAAACAAAACCACAGGTAGAGGGAATGGAGAAAATGTCAAAAGGGAAGTGAGGCATGAAGACAACCCTTAATTCCTTCATAATTTTTCTTAAAGATAGGACAACTATTTTTCTCGAGAAATTTTTGCCATTTAGTCCAACCCATTTAACCTATCGATTAATTCAATTTAACAAAACTTTTATTAAGTACCTATTATATAATAGGCACTGTACTAGGCATTGGAGATACCAGGACAAGAATAAGATAGCCTGCAACATCAAGAAGCTTATATTCTTTGCAAGGATAACATTTAAACAAAATACAAATACTACAAGGACAGATCACAAACAAGTAGGGTCATCAGCTAAGGCCTCCTGTGGGGGCTTTTGCCTGAGCTAAGTCTTGAAAGACCCTAAATATTTCATGAGGTGAGGGGTATCTCATTCTTTTACAGTTAGGCTCCCCTTCATCTTGGAGATTTAAAGCATTAAATCATTAGAGCCCTCTCCTATGTCTTAGGAGAGAATATTATGGACCTTCAAGTCTTAGGATCTGAGTTGTCTGTCCAATATTGTGACATCTCACTAATTGCTAACCACTGCTATTCCCCACTCTGGGAATTTCTGACTACCCTAGAATCTTCTCAGGAGAATTCTGTTCTTGCTACATACCTCCAGACACAGAGCCTTATATGCTATATATGTTTTGATTCCAACTTGGTGCTTGCTTTCCAGGAAGATTCCTCTTTCCTATCCCTATTAGCTTCTGGCTGAGCTCTTCTGTAGGTCAGTGGTAGAAGAAGTAACTTTAGTTTTTCATTGATTTAAAAAAAATCATTATTTCATAAAAACTTCAGGGTTTTTCTGAAATTAGCATGTGGGAATAGGGCAATCTGCTTCCCCTTTCAGATAGCCATCTGGGCAGGGATATTTTTATATTTATTAATATATGATTGTCAAGTCTTTTGTGTTTCAAGTATATTCTGTGGTAGAAGAAATAAATGACTGCCCTCTACCTGATTCCTAGGGGGGGAGGGGGAGGGGGAGGGCAGCTAGGTAGTGCAGTAGATAGAGAACTGGTCCTGAAATCAGAAAGACTCATCTTCCTGTGATCCATCTGGCTTCAGCCTCTTATTAGCTGTATGACTTTGAGCTAGTACTTTAACCCTGTTTACCTCAGTTTCTTCATCTGTAAAAGGAGCTGGTGTAGATAATGACAAACCACTGAGAAAATATCAAATGGGGTCCCAAAGAGTTGGACATGACTGAAATGACTGAGATTCCTATATTATATACTATATTCCTACATTATACAGGATACAATATATTCCCATGTTATGATATATTCCTTTATCTTATACTATGTATATTTTGGAGGAGATTCTAGACATGACACAATTAAAATTTGTTTTAAAGATTTCTCCAGAGTTGGGATATAATGAAGTTGATGTTGGGACATAATGAACTGAATGTGATAGAAAAAAATCTGATCTACTTTTGGGGGGGTTGTCCCCCTCTTCTGATGTATCTAAGTCTACATGCTCCCAGAGAGAGCCCCTTGTTGGAAAGTCTTCTCCCTTGAATGCCCCAAACCATGAGTCATATCAAGTTAGGGGAAGAAAAACTAGGGTAGGGTAGAGTAGTCCCCTGTAAAATTCTCTCCTGATACCTCCAGACCAACATAGATCAGTTCCACATTTCCCCTTCCATATCCTTCTAGCTGGGACAAGTTACCTATCACTTCTTCTCATCCTGTCACCAATCCAGAAAAACTAGAAAGTGTATGAAAGGAGCCATGAAAGGAATCTGGAAAGGGAGACTGGGGCCCTGCAAGGGCTTTCAGTGTGAAATGGAGATGTTTGTATCTTATCTTGAAACCATTGAAGATTTTTGTGTTGGGGAGTGATATTTAATAAGACTATTATTTTGGCACCTATTTGGAAGATGGTTGCAAAGGGAAAACTACTGGAAAGAGAGATCCCAGTTAGAAGAATATTACTCAAGTGCATGATGAGAAAGGTGTGAGTGGACAATAGTGCATGTGAAAAAAAATCTACAGGCTTTATTTATTTATTTTTTTTTCTTCATTCTCTAGATGGCTGTTTTCTCGATCTACAGGTTTTAAGGGAATTCAAACTCAATATGAATCAACAGTAATATATTCCAGTGGAAAAAAAGAATGCAATTGAGAGGTATCCTTTCTAGAATAAAGGAAGGGATAGATTCCTTTAGATTCTGATCCATTAGGTTATGAACTCCTCTAGAATAGGAATTGTTTTTTTTTTTTTTTTTTGTATCTAATATAGTACCTGGCACATACAGTAGCTACTTAATAAATACTCATTGACTTGTTGGCTAATAATCTTACTCTACTTTGCCCCAGAATGATCATACCTGAAGCATTGTGTTTAATTCTGGGTTCCACATTGAAGGACATTGATCATTTGGAACATGTATTTGCCAAAGAAATATTGGTTAAAATGACTAGAAAATTTTTTTTTCTGGAGAAAAGACACAAGAACTTTCATTTAAGAGGGATTAGACTCATTCTGTTGGCCCCAAAAGGCAAAACAAGGAATACTGAATAGAATTTGTAGGGAGGCAGATTTAGATTCAATATAAAAAAATTCTCTAAACACTTTGGTCCAAGAATGGAGCAAATGACCTTAGAAGATCTTAGAAGCTATCTTTTGTAGTCAACAAGAAGTACCTGGGTGACCACTTTTCAAATGTGTTTTTGAGGAGACTCTTATCTAAGTGCAGATTGGGTTTAATGACATATGAAAAAGTGTAAAATGAAGCAAGGAGAAATAGAAAGAGAAAAGAACAATAATTTAAACCAGAGGCCATCACTATCCTAATCTTATTGACCTTATTGCAATTCCTCTCCTGTAAAATTCTCTCCTGATACCTCCAGATCAACATAGATCAGTTCCACATTTCCCCTTCCCTTTCCTTCTTGCTGGGATAAGTTACCTATGACTTCTTCTCATCCTGTCATCAATCCAGCCTCCAGGGGATATTTGGTGATATATTTAGACAATTCTTTATTAATTCTTTTTTGGTATTTCTTCTCATACTGATCTCCTCTCCTGGTTCTAGCAATTGATTTTTGCCTTTTCAACTATATAGTAAGCCTCTACTTTCAACCCCACATTGAAATACTGTCTTGTTTCTCTGACTTATATTCACTTACTACTTCAATATTCTGCTCTAAATGGTAGTTCCAGAGAACTACTTTAAAACTAATTATGATATTATTAAGAAAAAGAGAAGTAATAGAATTTATGTAGTTTAAGATATCAAAATACTTTATCTCATTTGTTTCTTCAGCTAGTGCCCCAAGAGCCTGAATCAATTGAAGAGGCACAGCTCTGATGTTTACCTCCTCTTTCACCTGATGCCAAACTTCTCTGAGATGCCTAATAATTACCCATCTGGACCGCTATTTATTTGCTGCTTGCTAGAATTCTGCTTCTTCCCACCAATTTGGTCCTGTGTGCTTGGATCTATACACATTATTATCTTCCCACCAGATCTCAACATTCTTCTTAGCACTTACTGTTGGTTCCTTCCTGATTGTTGCCCCAACCCTCTGCATTCCAGACGCCTAGATATTCTTAGTTTGACCTGCCTTCTCCTTTTGACCTGCATTTCACTAGGTACTCCATCCCTTGCCACCTGATGGCCTTGGGGGAGGGGGATAGGTTACCTAGAGCAGCACAGTTGAGTCACTAAGAATGTGTTCAAGAGAGGACAAAACACCTACTATGTCTATTATTCCTGTTGCACCTGGCATTGAACTTCAACATTTCCTTGTTATTTTTTTTCATAATCAGTGTTATGCTTCCAGAAATTAAAGGAAGGGGAAAGGTGCTGGAGAATCCCCAGATTTCTCTGAGCCTCAGATTTCTCATGTATAAAATGAAGATAATAATAGCTTTCCATAGACTCAAAATGAGGATCAAAGTAAATACTGTATTTTAAGCCCTTTGTAAACCTCAAATTCTAACTAAATGTGAACTGTGATAATGATTATTTCTTTATATCCCTCTGTGGGCTTGCCCCTCCTGGAACTAAGTAGCCAAAGTAGTTACTTTGGCATTTTCTTTTTTTCTCATGTGGATCCCATTGAAAATTAATCTACGAGTACTGAATTTCTGTGAGTATAGCCTCAGTGATAGAAAGTATTTCTGGTTCCCAAGTTTTGGTGGATCCACAGACTCCTGAAGTAGCATCTATAGATCTTAGCCTTACTAGGATGAGACTTCACCCTTGCTCTGTGTATTCCCTTGACTTCGGTGGCAGTGGGAATGAAGAAAGGTTATGTATGCAAGAGAGAAGACATGGCAACTGGAAGGAAGAACTGTGGACAAAAGAGCTCAATGATAGAGGAAGGCCACTATCAAGAACTAGTTGAAAGTTTACTCCTCTTGCTTTGTGATGAGCCAGTCATGCAGAGATGTAGTGAGAGGAATGTCCTGTCAATGACAGCACTGAATAATAAGGTACTATGAGAAATATTGAAAAGTTAGGTTTCCACAGAATATTGTAAGCTTCAAAGTAATATAAGATACTACATGTAAGTACAATTGACCAGTGGGTTTTCAGAATGTGAGAAATTAAGGTTACATTTCCACAGAAAAATTAAATTATAATTTCTCCAAAGTCTTGAGCAAACAAGGAATTGGGGAGCTAGGAAGGTCCAGGTAGACTCAGCCATTCAGAAAGAGTCTGATGATTTTTAGAAAACCACAAATTTATGAAGATAATAGCCAATCCAGCTCTAACTGGTTGGGGTCAACGGGCTGATGACCAAATCCTATTGCTTCTGCTTAATAGACTAATTGAATATTAGACAACACACCCATAGGAGGAGTTTTTTTTTTTTTTTGACATTTTAGAGCATGGGGTATATAATGTGGGAGGGGGGACATGCTTATATATATTTAGGAGGAAACATACAGTGGGCATATCAGAAAGATTGTAACCTAGAAGGGAATAGACCTATCCAGTCTCTAAAGGGACTGTACCTACTTAACAAGTATAAAGCTTCTCTCTTGCTTCTGGGCTAAGTACTTCCTCTTCCTGAAGAGAAGTAGAGAGTCTGGCCAGAAACAGTAAGATGATTCCTTAAGATTCTTTAATAAATTTTCCTTAATATCTAATTTTCAGTGTATAATGTGTTTTTAACTACTGATTAAGGTCCCAGTTCACACTAGAGAAGAAATTCATGCCCTGTGTTTTGAGAGTCTCGAGTGACTAAGTTTTCCTCTAAAGCAGCAATTTTTAACTTGGAATCCATGAACTTGGTTTTAAAAATACAGTTATGTAATATTCTTCTCTAAAATGTGATATTCTCTGAGAGCAGGTTTCTTGGGGGGCTTCTGGAGGCAGCCTTAGTTTCAGTTCTATGTAATCACCCCAAATGCAGCCAGGAATTAAAGTCCAAATCCTTTATTTTTTCCTTTCTAGTCTTATCTCTTTCCTGGGGCCCAGTTAGCTTTTTTAGAGGCCTATCTCTTTCCTTGGTTCTGAGAGCTCTTGCCACTAGTCCTTTGCCTCTGCCAGCTTCAGCCTCTAGATCCTTATGAATGTCTCCAGCCAGCACAAAGGTGGAAAGATGAAATGACTTCTGAATGTCCCAGACTGAATCCTGGTTGAGGCTCCTAGCTTTTTTATGCTTTCTTAAAGGTGTGAATCTTGTAGAACTCTAATAAGCACTAAGTACATTAGTGAAGTAGAGAACTGTTAAGTACCATGCTAAATTAGATAACTGACAGCACCTTGTAAGAATCCTAACACAGTTATCCCTTCCACATTGTGGGGATTTGGGACACAATTTCCCCACCCCTCCCAGAATCTAGGAAATCTATGTAAAAGTTTTTAGCTTTTTCTTTGCATCAAAGAAGTCTGAATTCTTATGGTATTAAAGATAAAATTATGTTGATATTACACTATATCATATATATTTTTTTGCATTTCTGAGTTTCTAAACTTTTTCTGTGTTGTCTGTGGCTTTCACAAAACACCTACAAAATTTCCACTGAATATCTCATGCCAACCAATATATTGAAACCATGATGGGGAAACTCACAATATGGAAGGAATAATATGCAAATGTTTTGAAAACTCTATTTCAATAGAATCAGCTTCTTTGGTAATTCCCTGTATTTTACTTTATGCATTGAAAAATTTTACCTGAAGAATTAATTCACTAGACTTCCAAAAAGGTCTTTGACATAAAAAATGTTTATAATTGCCACCTCGAAGACTGGTCCTACTAGAAGTGTGAGTGGAACGATGGGTGGAGATTTTCTATATTCCTTTCCCCTGTTGGCAGGAGTGGATATAGGTGGTTGAAAATTATGAGGTATTTATTTTCTAAACTTTTTAAACTTTGGAATAAATTATGTGTAATCCAAGGGCTTCCTGGGTCTGGGAAAAGTCAATTTATTGTGCTTTTTTTTTGCGGGGGGGGGGGGGGAAGTTGTCTTTATTGAATCTAATTTAGCCGTGTTTTTTTCCATGTTTTCCCTCTCTTCCAGAATTAACTTGGGGCCTTATACAGAGTTCTGCATACGGCTGGAACCCTAAACCACTTTGTGATTGACTATCACATCTTTATCAGAACTGAAAGCAACTTTAGAAATAATCTGGTTGTAACCACTTATTTATAGATTCAACTCAAAGAAATCCAACAAATGTTTTTTGCAAGTACCTAATACATGTATGAGGCACTGGGGATTCACAAACAAAACCAAACATAATCTTTGTCCTGAAGAGCTTATACAAATAACTAAAGATGAAGTCTATAAAAAAGATATTTCAATGAAATTAATTTGCACCCATCAAAGAACTTTAGAACAAAGATCCCTCACTCCTGGGCTACTGCAATAGCATCCTGTTTAGTTTTCTTGCCTCAGGTAGTTCTCTACTCTATTCCTTTCTCCATTCACTTGTCTATGTGATTTTCCTAAGGCACAAGGCTGAAAATGTCATGCCATACTCATATCCCATTCAATAAACTCTAGTGGCCCCCTATTAATTGCAATTAAAATATAGATTCCTGGCTATACTTTATGGACCCTTCCTCTACAGCAGGCATTCTTCAGCATTTTTGTACTCATGACCCTTTTTTCTTGAGAAATTTTAAGGTGACCCTTTCTTGAATCTGAGCAGAGGTGCTTGTAGTGGGGTATGCATGTGCAGTGCCAAGTGCGTATATTGGATGTTCAAAATCTATGTTACAGTGAAGTTGGGGCATGCAACACAGGCAAACATTGCCAGAAACATGTGAGATTCATTGCACATTTGATTTTGAATTAATTTTTGTTCATTGCATTCAGAAACCTTTTATTGTTGCTAAATATTTTGCCACTCCCCATAGTTATTTGACCTCATATAGAGTTGTGAAGTTTGAGAAGCTTTGAACTACACTTTACTTTCTACCACAGAGTGTAAGGAGTGTTCAGTAGGACTAGTACCTCTGGTGTGAGGGCTTGTTGAATTCTTTTCAGGGCTATTCATTCACCTTTGGTGTGATTTACCCAGTTCTTATCTGTGGCTCCAAAAAGCTGTAGCATGTGCAGCAGCTACACCCTGATAAAACCATTTCTTAAAAGATGGACTAACTTATGCCTTATGAATGTCATAAGGCAGAGGGTAACTCACAGGTCTCAAATCCTTTGGTGAGTTAGGGGGGCATCTAATGGGATAAGTAGATCAGAACAATGTGTTCCAGTGGCCAAGAAGGTGGCTGAAGTAGGAGCTGTGAAATGCTTAGAGCTTGGTCAGACATTAAAGATGTCAAGGTCATCTACTGAGTCCTAGGTCATTGCCAACCATCCTGACTTTTGCCTTGCCATTAGACTTTGATGACTGTAAGAGACAGTGACACTGATAACTTTACATAGCTCTGTCTCACTTAAATCCAATTTCCTGTCAAGTCATCATCCTAAAATGTCACTGGTCCCCTTGAAAACAAAAGACAAACAGCAATTTCCCTCCAAGTATTTTGCAGTCTAGCTCTGCTGCCTTACTTACTTGAACAGGACACGCAGTGTCTATATTTTTATTCTGGCTGTCCTGAACTACTCTGCTCTCTCAGTCCTTTCTCTTAGTTTCCCTAATTCAAATCTCATTTTCTGCAGAAGGCTATTCCTCATCTCTCCATTGATTTGTATTTGCTTCCTCTTAAACTGCATCTACCTACCCTGTATATATTTTGCATGTAGGCAGATATTTATAAGTCTTGTTCCTGTCAATTAAACTGTGAGTCCTTTGTATTCCTCAGTACTTTGCACAGTTTCTGCAATAAGGTAAGTGTGTAATTAATGTTAGCTGACTGACTCTAACATCAGCATGTTGAGGAACACAGTCAGTGTCTCAGCTTAATTGGTAGGGAAAAGAGAGAGAGATTAACTGTCAAAATACTGAATAACTTCAGCCAGTGGGTGTCATATGAGTTTATTTGGTGTCTGAGATTGGAAAAACTTTGGTCTTAGCCAAAAGCATTAAAAAGTTGTGTTTATTATTATTATTACTATTAATAACAAGGATATTAAATCTCTTAAATTTGAGAATATATTTCTGTCTCAGGTGCTTGGCCTGAGCTGGCAGAGAAGCATATGTCTTGGGGGAAGGCACACCTATATCTTCAGTATCCAAAGCTCAGACAATGCCTCTAACTTTCCCATTCACCATTGAATAACCTTGAAAACTCTTGAAGGCCAGTTTGCCATAGATGGGGTTTGTTACAGTTTTGGCAGTGACCTGAGTAAGGTGAATTGATTGTGATGAATAGTCTTGTGGGAGAAATTGGATTTGACTTATTAAAGTGAAGAAACAGAAGGAGAGAAGAGAGAGAGATACACACACACGCAGACACAGACACAGATAGAGAGACGGACATACTCACACACACACACATGGAAAGAGACAGAGACAGAGAGAGACAGACAGAGACATAAAGATACAGAGAGACACATAAAGGGGGAGAGAGAGAGAGAGGAGAGAGGAGAAGAGAGGAGAGAGAAAGAGAAGAGAGAGAGACAGGAGAGAGACAGACAGACAGACAGACAGGAGAGAGAGAGAGAGAGAGAGAGAGAGAGAGAGAGAGAGAGAGAGAGAGAGAGAGACTAAAGAGAGAGGGAGACAAAAGAGAGAGAGAGGTGGGGGAGGGAGAGAGAGAAGGAGGAAAGGAGAGAGAGAGGGAGGGAGAGGGAGTGGAGGGAAGGAGAGAAGGGGGAGGGAGGGAGAAAATTTAGAAAGCTATGGTTCCTTTGTTTCCATAGAGAAGCTTTGTTGTTTTTGTTGTTGAGTAATTTCAGTGGTGTCTGATATTTCACATCTCCATTTGGGTTTTCTTGGCAAAGCTACTGGGATAGTTTTCTGTTTCCTTCTCCAGCTCATTTTACAAATAAGGAAACTGAAGCAAATAGGATGAAGTGACTTGCCCATCAAACAATTAATAAAAAAATTAAGGCCAGATTTGAACTCATGAAGGTGAATCTTCCCTATTCTAAGCCCAGTCTGAAGGGATCTCTTAACCTCAAAGAGTTAAATAATGAATTAATGTGCTTGGCTTGGTTATTAGTTATCTGGTAGGAAGAAAAGAATTCAATTGAATGTCAATTTATTGAGGGCTAAAGTGACTTACAACATCACTTTATACTTCTAAGCAGTTTCATATGTTTTTATCAATCTGTCACCAACCTCCTCTTTCCTTCCACCTCCACACCATTTTTTCCCATTTGAATTAATTTACTGATGATGGAAATACACAAACAGCCTGATACCTTAAACTGGCCATACAATGAAAAAAAAATATTTTCCTCTAGCTCAATTTCTTTTAACTGGAGCCTATTTTGAGGTTAAGACTGATATCTTCCATTGCTAGAAAATGTAGCTTCATAAAAAAATTTAAGTAACCTCAAAAGAGACTTCAACTTCAATTATCTTGAGTGGAATTCCTTGCAAAAATGTGTGTGTGTGTGTGTGTGTGTGTGTGTGTAATGTTAGTCAAAGAAATAAAAGATAGAACTCTCCTTCCATTAAGGAGCCTAGAATGTGATTGGAGAGAAACAACATATACACAGGGGAAAAATATAAAGCAACGTAGAAGAAAAAAATGCAAATGAGTACAGCACAGGAAGTGTAATCTGTGCTGAGCAAGCTTTGTATCTGGAAAGATTTCATGTAGCAGGTCATTTTAAAATAAGTCTTAAAGAATAAAGAAAATACTATAAGATGGGGGGGGGTCATCATAAGTGGAGACACTGATACCTTGCAATTTTGTGTATATTGTGTGTGTGTGTGTGTGTGTACACTGGAGGGATGGCAAGATTTGCTTGGTTCTAGATGAAAAATGGTGATGTGGACATGACTGAAAAACGACTGAACAACAACAATAAATTAATAAGAGGTGAGATCAATGAAATTAGTGAGAAGAATCCAATTTAGTTAGTACTTATATGCTTGCTAAAGCACTTCTCATGAGTCAGGAATAAGTGGTTGTATGGATTAATGGAGAGAGAGAGAGCTGGTCTCAGAGTCAGAATGACCTAGATTCAAATCCTGCTTATGGTATTTGCTAGCTATATGACTTTGGGCAAGTCACTTACCCTCTCAGGGCCATAAATAACTATCTAATTTTATAAATTTCATAATGAGTGTTCATATACACTCATGGTAAAGATTCCTTACTGAGAGTTCTTTATACTAATGAAATTGTAGAGATGGGGAAAAAATGTCATTCTAGGTCATTCTAACTCTGAGACCGTTCTCTCTCCTGTTTCAGTCTCTGTCTCCAGTGACAAAAAACTAAATAATTCCATTTTAAAAGTCTTCTACCCTTTACTAGAGTAACTTCTATTTTATTGGGATTGGTGGAAAATCTTCAAGAACAGTTCAAAGGGTTTCAATTTATTATTATGGGTTATTTGTTAAGATTGGTAATTATATGGTAATTAGCAATAATATAGATTTCTAGGGTATGAAAGCTATATTATCTGAACTCAGGAAGATAAAGTTTTTAAAAACCACTAGACATGGAGTTTAATTTGGTCTAAGGCTGAGAGAGGGGAAGAGAAAGAGAGAGATACAGAGATAGAGATAAAAAGAGACACAGAGACAGACAGACAGAGACAGACACACAAACACATAGAGGCAAAGACTACACATAGAGACAGAGACAGAAACAGACACAGAAGGAGACAGAGAAAGAGAGAGAAAGAGAAAGATAGAGAGAGAGAGGGAGAGACAGAGACAAAGAGACATAGAGGAAGGGAAAATGAATGTAGTGAGGCATAAAGAGCACTGATATGGAGCTGTGAAGAAGCTAAGAATCTGGAGACCTGAGTTTGAATCAGGTGTTATGAAGTAAAAATTTAAAAAATGAATGTAAAACACTTTTCAAATGTTAAAGCACTATAGAAAGATCAGTTATTTATTTATTATTATTAATTATTATTAGCCTATAGTTATCAGATCTTGAATCTAATGATGACTTCATTCCATAAGCCTTCTACTGTAGTCAGGATGAGCTCAAGATGTTTCTAGATCAATACAAAAGTATTCTGGTACATATTTTATGACCAGTTCTCCAAGAAGAAAACAAACCTGTACACACACACACACACACACACACACACACACATACACTTTTAAGTTTAATCTGCATTATTAATACTTCACTAAATCTTTTCAATCAACAAAAAAATAAATCAAGTCCTGATTTGTAGTGGTTTGCCAGTTGTTGAGGTATAAACACTCATACCCTTTCAAACTTGTGAGAGCTGACTCCAAATTCTAGCTCTGCTAGATCAGGTGATCCCCAGCAAGTAGCACTTAACCTTTCTGTGTCTCAGTTAATTAATCTGTAGAATGTGAAAACTGGACTAGATAATCTTTAAGGTTCCTTCCAACTTTGAACCTCTGAGCCTGAGAGTATGAGAGAATGTTCAGAACATGGAAGCTAATTCTCTGCTCTGTTCATGTCTTACCATATTGTTTTTCACAAGGGCGCATATTCATTTTCATTTTGTTCAGTCTTGTTTTTCATTGAGGGTGCATATTTTAGGAAAAACATTGGCAAGGTAGAGTGATCAGGTGACAAAGTGCCGTGGGACCTTGTATGTGATCTTCAACAAGCATTTGTTAAGTACTAACTGTATGTCAGACTCTGTGACAAATACTGCTGAGATATAGATAAAAAAGAAAAAAAAATCCTTTCTTTCAAGGGGCTTTTGTTGTTGTTTAGATACTTCAGTCATGTTTGACTCCTTGTGATCCATTTGAGGTATACTTGGCAAAGATACTGAACTGGCTGGTCATTTCCTTCTGCATTTCATTTTTACAGATGAGGAACTGAGGCAGACCGGATTAAGTACTTTGCCCAGGGTCACACAGTTGGTAAGTGTCTGAGGCTAGATTTGAACTGAGGAAGAGGAAGGAGTCTTACTGACTCCAGGCTTGATTCTCTATAGCTGCCCCTCAAAGGACTTATATTCTATCAATATAGACAATATGCACATAAATAAATACATAAAGAATAAATATATGCAGAATAATATATACAAATAACAAATAAAAAAGTGTTTAAATTGAGAGTATCCAGAAAGGCTTCTGTAGTAGATGGCATTTGAGGAGCATCTTGAAAGGAGAGAGGGATTCTATAGGTGGAAATGATGAAGAAATTCACTCAAACTATTAGGGATAGCTGGTGAAAAGGTTCAAAGATGGTTGATGGATTCTTAGGATAGTTTGGTTGGATCATGGAGAATAGAAAAGAGACTGATATATAATGAGGTTAGAATGATACTATGGTGCCAGGTTATGAAAGACATTAAAAGCAAAAAAGAGGAATTTGTATTTTATTCCAGAGAAGGGATTATTAACCTTTTTTTTTATGACATACCCTCTGGTAGTCTGATGAAATCTGTAAACCCTTACTTAGAACAATAATTTTGAATACATAAGAAAAAATAAACAGAATTACAAAGCAAGGAGATTATATAAAAATAAAGACAAAATCTCTCTTCTTTCTCTCTCTCTTGTTCTCTCTCCTCACAGACTCCAGGTTAAGAACTCTTATTCTGGGGGGCAATAGCCAATAGAATTTATTAAGTGGAGGAATGACATGATTTCATCTATGCTTAGAGAAAAAAAATCACTTTGATAGTTGTGAGAACAGATTAGAGAGGGAAGAGACTTGAGATAGGAAAACAATTAAGTTAACCATTACAATAGTCTGGATGAGAGGTGACGAAGGATAAGTTAATGATTTTGTGGGAGGAGAAAAGGGATGGGAAACAAGAGATGGTAGAAATGACAAAATTTGGCAACTGAATGGATATGTGGGATAAAGGAGAATGAGAGATTGAGGATACAAACTTGGAAAACTATAACAATGGTGGTGTCCTTGACAGAAACAAGAACATGTATGATGATAAATTATGTTTTGAATATATTGTGTTTGCAATGTCTCTGGGATATTTAGTTTGACATAATATATAGATATACAGATTGGTGATATTGGACTAAATTTATGTATATCTATATCCATAATACATATATACACATATACATAGATGTATGTCCATAATACACATATGTGTATATATACATATACAAACATACATATACATATATATATATATATATATATATATATATAGTGTGTGTGTGTGTGTGTGTGTGTGTGTGTGTGTAATATTTACATAGGGATAATGAACCTGTGGGAGACAACACGGACATCAAGAAAAAGAAAGTATAGAGAGAAGAGGCTCAAGGAAGAAACTTGAGGATAGTCCACAGTTAGAAGGAGGGATGTGGATGATAACTTAGCAAAGAAATCTGAGGTGAAATGATCAGAAAAAAAAAACAGGAAAGGAAAATGTCACAAAAATAGAGAAAAGAGAGTATCAGTGGGAAGACTGATTGAAAGAATAGAAGCTGTTTATTTCAAAGGAAAATAGAGGGAATATAATAATTTTTAATATTTGAAAGGCCATCATGTGAAAGAGAACTTAGTCTTGTTTTGATCTGTATACAATCAAAAATCAGAAACTCTGGGCTGAAGTTGTGGGGAGCTAGATGTTGTTTTGACTTAAGGAAACTTAATAGCATTGTCCTGTAGTATATTAATTGCTTTGAGGTTCTCCTTTTAACTAGGCATTTTCTGGCAAAGCCTTGATGACTACTTAAACGGGATGTTTTAGAGGAATGTTCCTTACACATATAAATTGAACCTAAATGACTTCTGAGTACTCCTCTCTATGACCACAGAACAATAGAATTTTAGGTAACTAGTTCAACCCTCTCATTTTCCAGTTGAAGAAACTGATGCCTTGAGAGGGTAAATGTTTTGGTCAAGGTTACACAGAGTTGGGCTTTGAACCTAGGGAGATCTTTTATTCCAAATTCCAAGTCCTTCACTGTTTCCACTGTGCTATGTTGTTTCAAATATTCTATGATTCTCAGAAGACTTACTTTCAAATCCCAGTACTAGTTATGCTGTGTGACCTTACTTAGATTGCTAGACATGCTTGTTTCTCTGAAAAATGAGTATGTTGGACTAGTTGTTTTCAAATTCCTACCATGTCCAAATCCAAAAACTCATGATATTTAAGGTTCTTTCTAGCTTTAAGTCTTTTGAGCAAATAAGATCCTAGGAAACTTTGGTATTAAATTTTCTGACCTTTCACTTCACCTTGAATGGAGTTAATTTGACCAAGGTAGTCCCATTTGAATATAGAGCTGTTTTTGTAATGGCATCTGATACTAATCACTAAATTAATTTCCACAGCAAAGGCACTTTTTCCCCTCCTGGAGCCTTTACCCACAGTGACCACTGCTTTGCCTTCCCTGGGGAAAGATGATGTATTTATCCTAATGACTAGAGCCTAGTCACAAGGTAGCTATCAATGGCTTGTGTCTATTTGCCTTTTACAATATTAACTTTCTCATTTTGGTGTGCAACTATTGGAGTACAATTAGCAAACTATTCTCCCTCTCTGAACCAGGATTCTGAGCCATCAGACTATATAGCCAAGATCTGTGAAGGTAGTAGTGAGAATATTTTACTTTGAGAGAAAGTTGATTTCCCAAAAAACCCACTTACTGATCATAAATCCACCACACGATTATTCTGTTCTTCCGAAGTTGAGCTTTCTCCTTTTTTAAATTCATGCCTTTTTCTGGTGTTCAATGTAATGATTCATTAAGGATCAGTTGTGCTGATCCTTAGCACTAAGCTAAGTACCATGCCTTCAGCACAACTGATCCTTAATGAATCAATGAATGAAAAATTGGTCCTGTCCTCAAGGAGTTTACATTCTACTGGGGGAGAGAAAAAATGCTCTGTTTATATAGATTATGATACATTTAATTTAATGAAGTAATTTAAGGTTAATTTAAGGAGAGAGAAGACACTACTAACCCTAGGGACATCCCCTTATGATGTAGCACTTAAATTGATTTTTGAAAGAAGATAGGAGTTTTTATAGGCTTAGGTGAGGAAGAAAGTCTATTCCAGATGTGGAAAACAGCTTGGAATGGTATGGTAATGAAAACCAAAACAGCTTGAAAAGGTATGGAGATGAGAGATAGAATACGAACTTGAGCAACAGAAAAATGTGCTAAACAAGAATTTAGATTATTATATCAAGGTGAATAATGTGAAATAAGCCTGGAAGAGCAATCTGGAGCCAGATTGTGAAGACTGTTTCACACCAATGTGAGGAGTCTTTATTTTATCCTAGAAAAAAAAATAGAGAACCAATGAGTTTTCTAAACCAGAAAATGACAATTAGATTTGTGCTTCAGGGAGATTATTTTTGGTATCTGTGTGAATAGATTTAGAAAGAGAGAGACTGGAAGTGAGATCCCAGTTAGGAAGCCATTGAAATAGCTCAGGTAAGAGTGACAAAAGCTGAAGCTTGGAGTTAGGTGAATGACTTTTTAGCTGGAGAAAAAGGGACATATTAAGGGTGTGTATATATATATATGTGTGTGTGTGTGTGTATATGTATGTGTGTGTATACATACATATATGTGTATACATATATGTATGTATACACACATACGTATGTATGTACTTTTGCTGTTAGAGTTGTTTTCCATTTCTTTCTTCAATTCATTTTGCAGTTGAGGAAACTGAAGCAAATAGGATTAAATGACCTTCCTTAGAGTATTTAAGTATCTGAGTCCAGGTTTGATTTGAATTCAGGTCTTCCTGACTCCTGGCTCAGTGCTCTATCAACTGTATCACCTAACTGCACATGCAAACATATGTGTGTGTGTGTGTGTGTGTGTGTGTGTGCCTAAGTATTAGAGACAGATTCTAAGGGCAACTATCCATGGGCTTGCAATCAGGAAGATCTGAGTTCAGATCTATCTTCAGATACTTACTAGCTGTGTGATTCTGAGAAAGTCACTTTACCCTATTTGCCTTCATTTTCTCATCTATAAATGAGATGGAGAAGGAAATCAGTCCAGTATCTTTGCCAGGAAAACCCCAAATGGGGTTACAAAGAATTTGAAACAACTGAAAAACAACTGAACAATAAGAGGTAGATTATATGGAACTTGGCCAGGATTGTACTATAGCCAATTGTAATCTACTGATTGCTAATTTTTTAGTGTTATAGCATTTGAACCTTTGAAATCAGTTAACACTATCTATAAATCAAGTCTTGATTTATTGCTTTGTTTATTGTCTAGCCAAAGGTCAGCAAATTAAATTCAGCCAGAGGCCTGTTCTTGTACAGCTTTGGTTTTTACATTTTAAAATCAAGTTTTATTGCATTTAAATGTAAAAACCATTCCTAGCTCAAGGACATTTTACAAAAATAGGCAATAGGTCTGATTTGGCCTTTAAGCCGAAGTCTATTAACCTCTGAAGCAACCATCACTGAAGAAAGTGATAGAGGAAATATGAATATTACAGATTAAATTTAAAAGTGTGTTATATGGAAATGTTTTGTATGACTGTCCACATTTAACATGTATTAAATTGTTTGGCATCACAATAGGCATGGGGAGAAGGGGAGGAGGGGAGGAGGGAGAGAATAAGGAATTCAAAATAAAAAAAATGGTCAAAAAATTTTTTACAGGTATTGGGGAAAACAAAATACTTAATTAAAAAAAAATAAAAAAGTGACAGATACATTTTTTTTTCCCTCAAGAGAGGTGGCTTTTAAATATTTGCCAGCACACCTTGGACTTAATAACTGGGTATGGTAGATTAGGTAGGGAGAGAGGAAAAGTTGAGGATATCTCCAAGGTGAAAAAGGTAATTGGCTGGAAGGATGGTGTTGACCTCAACAAAAATTGGGAGCATAAAATCATAGTTCTAAAGCTAGAGGAGACTTCAGAGGTTCTTACTTCTAACCCTCTCATTTTACCAATGAAAAAACTGAGTCCCATGAAGGTTAAACAACTTAACCAAAGTTATAAAGGAAAAAGCATCAGAAGTGACTCAGTTCTCTTTGGGATTGTGGTGGAGGGAGAAGTTTCATTTTGGTGTTGGTAGCTGTGCATTTGTTTTCAAAGAGGACTGATGATACGAGGAAGGTAATGTCTTGACTTGCTGGTGAATTAAATGAGGCAGAGCTATGCAAAGTCAGCTGCATTACTCTCTTGTTCAATCAGTAGAGTTTAGTGGCAAGACATAGTATTGAATCTGAGATGTCTGTGGGACATTCCATTGCATAGTTCTAATTGGCAAGTGATTTGCTACTATAGAAGCAGGGAAAAATTAAGGTTGGTGATACAGATATGGGATTCAACAGTGTAAAGGTGATATGCAAACTCAGAAGAATAACACATTATAGCAGAAAAAGGACTAAATTTGGACACAAAAGTTTAATTTAAATCTTACTTCTGTCAATTACCATCTTTGTGATCTTAAACAAAATACATGCTTTCCTGGGATTCCATTTCTTCAGCTGCAAAATGAGAGGATTGGACTTGATGGCATCTTGGTTTCCTTTCAACTGTGATCTGGCAAAGGAGAATAAAGACCTGGTAAGTGGGAGGTGAAGTAGGAGAGAGAAGTCTTCTAAGGATAGGAGAGCTTATTTAGGAAATGGGCAGAATCAACAGTGCTAAATGCTTCAGAGAGGTCAAGAAGGACAAGGACTGAAGAAAGTTTTTGGATTTAGCAATTGACATCTTTGGTAACTCTGGAAAGAGAAATTTCAGTTGGACAGATGAGGTCAGAAACCAGATTACAAGAGATTGAGAAATGAGTGAGATGAAAGGAAGAGGAGGTAATAGAGTTTAGTTAAAGCTTTTTCTAATTGTTATAGTGAAAAAGAGAGAAATAGAACAGTAGTTTGGAAGGATGATGAGACCAAATGAAATTGTAAGGAAATGGGATTCTGGGTACATTTGTAAGCAGCAGGAAAAATCTGGAGAGAGGGCCTTAGTCTCTCTTCTGGAGGAGATGGAGGGAATGGGATCAAGGGCATAAATAGAGAGGTTGATTTTGACAATGAGAGCTCCTTTGTCATGGGATTCAGAAAAAATGGAAAGAGTGAAGAATTAATTTCAAGGGGGTTTGAGGTATAGATTTGAGGAAAAGATCTACATTCTTCTGGGCAGAGCACCCATAGAAAAGGACATACCCTATGTGGATGTAAGGGAGGGAAATAAAAGGAAAAAAGGGTGATGTGTTGCTCAACTGACCAATTCTAATTGGGTCTCCAGTGGGGCAACTTCTACTTCTACTTGCGGAAATTGTTGTTTGTTCTTTGTTCTTGAAGATGACTATGAGATTAGGGAAGTAATGTCATGACATGCAAATTAATTGTATTTAAGTGAGGGAGGGCTGTGCCTCACTTTCTTCTTCAGAACCACCTGGGTCAAATGGTCAGATATAGATCAGGACAACTGGAGATGGCCCTACCATCATGGCTATAAACTCTTTGAGAAAATCAACACTTAGTACCACCAACCATCCTCTCATTTACTTTTAAATGTGCCTTTTTCTGAGTCATCATTCATCTTGACCTTTCTGCAACCTTTGTCACTGTTGATTACCCCATTCTTCTGCATATTCTCTCTTCTCTAGTTTTTTGTGCTTAATTTTCCTGGGTCTCCTATCTATTTTTTTTTTTTTTCTATTTTGCTGCATTTTCATCCAGGTCACACACAATAATGGTAAGTTCCTTCAGGCTCACTTCTAGGCTCTTATTTTCTTCTTTTATAATATCTCCCTTGGTGATCTCATCAACTCATGGGTTCAATAATCTTCTCTATGTACATGATTCCTAATTCTATATATTCAGGTCTAACTACTCTCTGAGCTCCAATCTCAAGTCATTAACTAACTCTTAGAGATCTCAAATTGAATGCTAATATGGACAAGTCAACAGATGTTTAAAATGAAGCTCATTATCCTTTCACCCTCCTCTATCCCCACCAATACTTCTTGAATTTCTCTGTTACTGTCAAGGGCTTTATCATTTTTCTAGACACCCAGACTCAATGTTATACTCATCTCCTCATTCATTTCCATCTCATGTATCTATCTTCTTGTTTGACAATTTGAAAATTATCTTTTTGTTTCTACTATCAGATTATTTCTCATATGTATACCTCTTTCACCACTCACACAGCTACTACTCTGGCACAGGCTTTCACCATTTTTATACTTGGACTATCAAAAAAGCCTTCTGTTTGATCTTTTCACCTTTTCTCTCCCAATTCATTTTCCATTCAACTGTCAAAATCATTTTCTCAAAGTAAGTGCAAGTCATAAAATACAGTGTCACTTATTCAATAAATTTCAATTTATTTTTTAATTTTTTCTCCAAAATAAAATGTAATATTCTCTTTTTGCCACTTAAAGTTCTTCACAATTCGTCCTTTCCCTATCTTTCCAATCTTCTTATATTTTACTTCCCATCATGTACTCTCTAATCCAAGTGTCTTGGCTTTCTTGAAGATCCTCAAAAATTCTATTGCACTCCCATACTTCATGCTTTTTCACTGACTGTCCCTAAGAAATTTAAAGTATTCTCTGCACGAGTAAGAACTAAAGTTAGATAATCAAAACTTGGAGTAGATCAAATCAGCAATTTGGTAACTTACTTCAGCACTGTCCAATTGGGATCAGAAAATTTACATGATGGATAGTTTGGAACTGGGATTTGGAAAGGGATGAATGGCAATAGGACTAGGGAATAAGAGATCCAAGAGTAGAAAAGAAGATAGTGTTTATTTGAATTGAATATCCATGTCAAGATTTTGAAAATGGGAAAGTGAGGTCATGGTAGGTCTCACAAACTAGGAGAAAAGGAAGGGAAAAAGAAACTGTAAAGGTGAAAATGAGGAATAAATGTAGGAGTGAGAAATAGAGAAAGAAAAAAATCTTTTCCCTTCTTTCCAAGTCTTTTCTAAAATCGCTTAGGTGATGTAAAAAATCAGGAATTAAAAAAATTAATTAGGTGGAATTAAAAAAATATTATTATTAAAGTGAGTTTCATGCTTTCAGAGAGTCAAATAATTTTCACTTTAAAATATCCCTTTCTTCTCTGATATATACTGTAATAATTAGGACTTTACCTTGGAAATATAAATCCAAAGATCCTCTGAGAGGCGTAAAAGTTTTATATCTTTTCTTGGCTAGCTAAGGATAGTGAGAAGGATACTTTGAGGCTGATGCCTTAAGGGAATTAGGGTTAGAACTATCTGGGATTTTAGTTGATACATTTAGGCTTCCTCTCCAACATTTCCTGTACTAGAACTAGCAAAAGTAGAAAGTTACCAGGATACAACATAGAAACCTAGAGTGAAAGTTGGAAGGGATTTCAGAAGATATCTGGTCCAAACTTGAGAAAATTACTTCATCTCTTTAGGCCTCATTTTCCTCATCTGGAAAATGAGAGCAATGGAGTAAGTGGCTTCTTAGGTCCATTCCACCTCTGAATCTAATCTATGAATTTCTGATCTTGTGAAAAAGTTGTTTTTTTAGGGGTAGTATTTTGAGAAAAATCAACTCCTGAGATTTAGGGTGAATATGACTTGTGTGTGACGTGGCTATGGAAAATTATTTCATCACTGGAGATTCAGGACTTCTCTTGGGGGGTGCCTGTGTGTGAATGACTCATTAAGCTGTAACCTTATTAACTAACTTTCAATAGAATGTGACAAGCCAATTCCGAGGCTTCTCCAAAGCAGCCTTTGACCACCAAAAAACCACAGCATCTCTGTTCTCCCAGCCAGAGAAGGTAGAGTCAGATGACTCCAGAGTCATGCCAGCTACCTCTTGCTGCAAGAGCAATAAAAATGGCCAAACCCCAAGACCATAGGAGTAACCTTAGAGTGCAAGGAGGTTCCTGCCCTGACCACAGTCAACAGTCAGAAAATATCTTGGCTGCCCTTTTTATCACAATTCAGGAATGGAGGAGATGGTCAGAGCTAAATGAAGGAAAAGCAATATCTTAATGAGTACTATAAATAAGTCCATTCAAAAGTTGCACAACAGTGTTGGGTGAACTATGAATTCATTCAACCATTCTGGAAAAAAAAATTGGATCTATATTTTTACCAAGTAATATTTACTTTTCCCTTGACCTTCCGGCAAGACCACAATTTGGGCATATGCCCTGAAAAGGTCAAAGACAGAATTTCTATACCATATATGTACTTTTATAGATATATGTTTTATAGTAGCAAACAATGTTGTAACAAAGTGGGTGGCCGTTGACTTAGGAATGTTTGAACAAATTGTGGCATATAAACATAGTGGAATTGTAGTGCTATAAGAAATGATGAATAAGAAGAATTCAGAGAAAACTGGGAAGACTTGGATGAACCATTGGAAAATGTAGTCAAGAGAGCCTGGAGAAGAATTTGTATAATGATAACAAAAAAAAAAATTAAACATATCAATAATCTAAGCAGTCTGGATTTTATAGGATCTGAAGGGAAAGCATACCCCAATCCTGTTGACAGAAAAGTAATAGACTATAGTATGAAGTGAAGCATAACTTGTTATACATATCTACTGCATTAATATTTTTTGCTTAGTTGTTCTTTGATATTAAAAAAGGTTTTATGTTAAGAAGTTACTAGTGATGATAATGCTTAAAAATCTTTATTTAAGGAAGAAAAGAACTTGCACAAACTAGCTTTTCATAATTCCAAATGATTATGAAGAAATACTTAAATAATAAGCATTAATATTCAGAAAATGGGCACACTATATTAAAAATGATATCTTGGTCATTTGCATCTTTTGAGAGGTTAAGTTAGATAACAATAAGGATTTTTACCTTGAATAAGTTCATGTTTTGGTGCTGTTATGTTTTTCCTTGATGAGCTTTAAGATTCAGTTTTTGTAAGTTCTACGTCCACATCCCAGCTTCCACTAACGCTGCCAAGTTGGATCTTGTAGAGAAAGGAAACATTTTCCCCTCAAGGTTTTAGGAGTACTCTTAAGGGTTTAGGGAAAAAATTTTAATATTATAAATTTTTGTCTCCATGCTGGTATGGTTTTCTTAATGATTAATTGCCAGTGCTTGGGACTTCTTTGACTTTGAAGTGTGTGTGTGTGTGTGTGTGTGTGTGTGTGTGTGTGTGTGTTGTCTTCCCCTATTAAACTGTAAAGTTCTAGAGCAGTGGTTCTCAAAGTATGGTCTAGAGAATCTTGGGGATCTCTGAAACCCTTTTAGAGGGTCTATAAATTCAAAAATAGTTTTTATTTCCAATATAGTAAATATCTATAAATATAATCCAGATAAACAAAAATGCTTTGGAGAGATCCTTAATAATTTTTAATAGGATAAAGATACTGAAAACAAAAATTTGAGAACCACTGTTCTAGAGGGCAGGGTCTATCTTTCTTTTTTTGTGGTTGAATCCTCAGAACTTAGCATAATGCCTAATACATAGTAAATGTTTAATAAATATCTATTGATTGATTATCTATATATGGGTATATGTACTGAGAAGATATAGCAAGAATAGAAGACATAGAAGCACCTGGAGGTGGCTAATTCTCTCTTATATGACCATAGTTCTTGGAGAGAGTGGATTTATCCTTAAAACATTTGTTATAAAGCTTTAGCCTCAGAAAATTTACTTCTAAATGGGACATTACAGATGGACAAAGTTGACCATTTGCCTTTAGGTTTCAGCATTTTGAGCCAATCTGAAGAGAGTAAGGTTTACTCACTCCCCCTTCCTTTCCTTTTCCCCCTTCACAATAAAAGCTTTTTTTTTTTTTTTTGACACATTTTATGGCAGATAATTTATGCCATTCCAACTCTCCCTTTCCCATTCTCCCAATATATTACTTTCTCACCTCTTAATTTAAAATCTTTTAGATATTATCCCTTTATATTCAATTCACCCTGTGTCCTCTGTCTATACATATTCCTTACTGTCATAATAATGAGAAAGTTCTAATGAGTTATAAGTATCATCCTCCAATATAAGATGGCTCTATCCATCACAAGTTTACTTGAATTGGCCTGAATTACCTCACTGTTGAAAATAAAAGCCATGTCCATCAGAACTGATTGTCACATAATTTTGCTGTTGCTATGTACAATGTTCTCTTGTTTCTACTCACTTGACTTAGCATGAGTTAATGTAACTCTCTCCAGGTCTTTCTGAAATCATCTTGATTATTTCTTAGAGAGCAATAATATTTCACAACATATACCATATCTTATTCAATCATTCTCCAACTGATGGACATTCACTCAGTTTTTGCCACTACAAAAAGGGCTGCTACAAACATTTTTGCAATGTGGGTCCTTTTCTCTTTTTTATGATCTCTTTGGGATCCAGGCCCAGCAGAAATACTTTTGGTTCAAAGGTATGCACAGTTTGATAGCCTTTTGGACATAGTTCTATATTGCTCTCAAATGGTTGGATTAAGTTCACAACTCCACCAACAAGTATTTGTGTCCCAGTTTTCCCACATTTTCTCCATCATTTATCACTTCTTGATAATTTCTTGAAAGATGATGTTTAGGCTCTTTTTTTGATCATGATTTGATCATGATTTTGACCAATAATTTAAAAATTGTTTCTCATGGATCTTTTTCCCAGGTCAGTTGTTTTTTCGATGAGATTTTCATAGTTTTCTTTTTTTTTATTCTTCTGGTTTTGTTTGATTGTTTCTTGATTTTTTCATAAAATCATTAGCTTTCATTTACTCAATTTTAATTTTCAAGGAATCATTTTTCTTGGGGAACTTTTTTGTACTTTCTTTATCATTTAGCCAATTTTGCTTTTTAAGGCATTCTTGTCATTAGCTTTTTGTATTTCCTTTTGCCCCATTTTAAATTCTCTTCCTAAAATTTCTATTTCTTTTACTTTATTTTCAAGAATCCTTTTCAGCTCTCCCATGGTCTGAGACAAATTTTCATTTTTCTTGGAAGCTTTAGATATTTGCCTTTGTTATGATATTTTGAGTGTGTATTTTGATCTTCCTTGTCACCATAGTAATTTTCTATGGTCAGAGTCTTTTTCTGTCATCTACTCATTTCCCCAGCCTATTGCTCACTTTTGACTTTCTATTAAAGTAGGGCTCCATTTTTCAGGATTGAGGGTGCACTGTCCCAAGCTGTTCTCAGAGAACTTTCTAGAGGCCTTATTGTACGTACGCTTTTCTGTCTTGGTATTATGTCCCCACTCTATTGTGGCTGTAAATTCTAGTGTTCTAAAGCAACAGAGTTCTTCTTAAGTGCTTGTAATGAGACTTCCTGGCAGCTGAGACCTCTGGCGGCTGCTGCTGCCATGGCTGTTCATGCCTACTCCTGGTTTATTAATTTCCTTCTCACCCTACTAGCAGATTTTTTTCTGTTGACCTTTCAAGTGTCTCTGGACTGAGAGGTCTAGAAACTGCTAATACTGAGGTTGATTTAGAGACCCAAAGTCTGTTTTCCAATTTGCTAGTGTTGGGACAGAAGCTGGGGCCAGGGCTGGACTGTATGCTGGATTCCCAACCTGGTGCCCACAGATCTTTCCTGCTGGCCTTCTAAGTTGTGTTTTTCTATGAGATGTTTCACTCTGTCTTCTTAGAGGTCTGAAACTCTAAAATTTGTTTAGAGTCATTATTTAAAGGAATTTGGAGATGTTTGGGGGAGAGCTGGTGAGCCCCCATCTTTATTCTGCCATTTTAGCTCTGCCCTATGTTCTTTCTTTCTTTCTTTTTTTTTTTTTTACAGGTTATTGATGCTCAGGTTTTTTATTTTGTTAATATGTGATTGTAAATATATGATTTCCTCCAGGACTGCTTTAGCTACATCCTAGAAATTTTAGTATGCTTTTTTTTTATCATTATCATTTTCTTTTACATAAGTATTAATTGTTGCTATGATTTGTTCTTTGACACATTTATTAATTAAGATTTCATTGTCTCCATTTAAGTCTGTATTTTTTGTTTGTAGTCATCAAAACAATTTTTATTCTTATTATATCATGATCTGTAAAAGATAAATTGTCTATTTCTGCCTTCTTACATTTGTTTGCAATATCTTTGTGCCTTAGTATATGGTCAATTTTTATAAAACTTCAATATTGTGAAGAGAAATACACACACACATACACACACTTTTGCTGTCCTATTTAGCAGATGCCATACATCTTTTAACTTTAGTTTTTCTAGAAGTTTATTCATTTCCAAATATTTCATCTTGTTTATTTTTCTATTAAACTTCTGAAACTGATGAGAGGGATATTGAAATATCCTGACAATATTGCATTACTGCCTAGATCTTCATGAAGCTCAGATAATTTTTTCTTTATGAATTTGGATGCTAAGGAATATAAGCTTATTACTAATATTGCTTTGCTGTCTATGGCTTCTTTATGCCTTTTTTTTTTTTTGAATGTTTGTTTTTGCTTTGTCAGATAGCATGAAGGCAAATCCTGCTTCTTTTTATTCACTTGATGCATAGTAAATTTGTTCCATCTTATCTTCTTTATTTTGTGTATCTTTAAAAAAAATGTTTCTTTTTTTCCTGAGGCAATTGGGGTTAAGTGACTTGCCCAGGGTCACACAGCTAGGAAGTGTTAAGTGTATGAGGCCAGATTTGAAATCAGATCCTCCTGACTTCAGGGCTGGCATTCTATCAACTGCACCATCTAGCTACCCCAAAAATGTTACTTTTAAACAACATATGTATTTCTTTTTTCTTGTCCAGTCTGTCACTCCTTTTCCATTTATTGATTTGTTTAATCAGTTACATTTACATTTGAAGTTATGAATTAGGTTTATATTTTTCTACTTGTCCCCAAAATTGTTTTATGCATTTTCCATGTTCTACTGTAACCGTATGGTGTTACTTTAATTACTGTACTTTATCATTATTTTTTCAAGTGGCCTTGTTCCCCCAGGCTCTCTTCCTTTTTATCTCAATTGTTATGGGAGCAACCTGCTGTTGGCTGCTGGGGCTCTAATTTTGACCAGCAGAATAGATCCCTTCATGTGAGAGAATGATAATAGGAGGATACTTAGAGGCAGTTGCATTCTCTGACCCCTCTCTTCTTCTTTCTTGCCTTCAATTTATTCATTTCCAATTCACAAGCAACATCTGCTCAGTAAAGGCTGATTTGCAATTCCTTCAAGTGTGTTATGATTCATAACTGTGGAGGCTTTCAGAGGACCAACCTTAATGTACAGTTAATGGTACAATTTCTTAACTTCCTTAAAAGGAATTCTAACCCTTTCCAGGCTTTCTGAATTTTGCACCTAGGCATGGTCCTTACCACTCAATCTCCTGTTTTGTTTTACTGTCTCTTTCCCTGTGGGGTATTTGGGGGTTTTTTAGTTCCTTTTTCTCCCACGCTTTGACTTGATTATTATTTATTCCTCTTCTTTTTTCCTCTCAGTCATGCAGATTGCACTTTCCTCTCCTCCCTTTAAATTAGTCTTGTTCATTGGCTTTTTAATTTTGGGATTTCTTTAAGTCTCATTTTCTACCAACTCTTTTTTTAATTTATATCCTTATTCTCTGATTCATGACTTCCAAAATTATTTTCTCTCTTTTATTTTTTTTTTTTTCTATATTCCTCATTTAATCAAAGTTTCCAAGGTATTCTTTCCAGCCTCTCCACTTTAGGAGCTTTCTGCTCTTCTTATCAGACCTTGTCTGATGACTTTTTTTTTTTTTTAATTGAGTTCCACTAGCAATTATTGCAGATGTCAGAAAGAAGTGCTCTAAGGTAAGGTCATTGCTTTGTCCCTGATTATGGAGCCCATTAGTGATCCATACACTACTCTATTTTGCCTCCCTAGTGCTTAGCACAATACCTGGCATATAGTAGGTATTTAATTATACTTGTCAACTTGACCTTACCTTGATGGGATGGGCAGAATAGGGAAAGTTTAGGATCTTGATGTAGATGGGAAAATGCAATCAATGCTAATGCATTAGAATGGGTTGATTTAGAAGCCATGATAAGAGACATGGGGCATTGTATGAAGGAAGTTTGGGAAGAGAGGAGAAAGCAAGACAGGAGAAACAGAGGAGGCTGGATAAGAGAGAGAGAGAGGAGAGAGAGAGCTACTCTCCCCTGTACAAGTCTGCAGAGGTACAGAGATGTGATTGGCATAAATAAATGTCCTAAACATACCATACAATTGGAAACTATGAGACAGTCAGAGAAGAAAATACTTGAAGATCTTGGCTGATGCTGTCAGCAACACTGCCGTAGCTAGGGAGAGTAAAAATCATTTCAAATCACAACTCTTGTTGATGAATGTATTTCTTACTTTGACCCAGTGTAAGGAAAATAAACAAATAAACCTGCATAAATGAACCTCCTCGTTTATTCTAACATTGAAAAAAGGGGGAATAGAGTTAGAAGATGATTAGAAATGTATTTTTTAATATGTATCTAACATGTTTTAATGTTTACTAAAATCTTTCAACCATATGTTTTTCTTGCCTAATTACATAGTTTAGCTATGAACTGGAGGCTGAAGATGTTTGTGAACAATGTTTAGTATCAAAGAGCAAGAAGTACATGAGAATGAGTAGGAGAGCCGAGAGTGATAGGCTGTTACATTCCCCTCATTGTTTTTATGGAGTGGGGCAGTCAATTACATGACTTTTCTCATATATCCTTGTCCTTTCCCTTAATAGGAAACTTGTGTCTGTGTTTTGTTCTTATTTCTTAAGGACCTTTTCTCCCCTTGCTTACCTCCTCTTACCCCCATAGCCTTGTATCCTAAGGAGTCTAAATAGAGGCTTCTGAATAAGGGATTTTGTTTCCCCTAGGAACTGCTGATTCATGAGTTCCCTAGTTTATTTGTGTCAGTTGCAGCCACCTTTTAATCAGATATTTTCTGTGCATTCATAAAAGCATTAAAATGTTATAAATATGTCTATTAGTAAATATAATTCTGTACAGAGGGTTCTGAGCAGTGTCAAAATAAACAAGACAAAGGTCTTAAATACATGAATAAACCTCACAGTTAATAAAATACACATTTAACAGACAAATAGTTGTAAGGACTCATCTGGTTTGTATATTGTTTTTTGATATTCGTCCAAAGCAACAGCTTATTTTTCTTCTCCACTGTCTTAAAAGCAAGAAAGTAGGTGAGAGCTATATCACATATGAAATAATCTGTCCTCATAAAGGGTTAATATGGACAAGAGAAAAACAATCCATTGAGTCTCAAGAAGCCTATAACTTTGGGTAGAGTTTAAAGGTGACTGCTAATTTCCTCTATCCCTTGTGGTATTTTAGTGCTTAATTTATAGAGTTGTTTTTGTTTAGGGTGTTTGGTTTTCTTATAGCAGCTGAATATGAAACAGAACAAAATAAAAATACTACCCAAACACCAACTAGGATGCAAGAAATTAATGTTGTTTTCTACATCTAAATTCTATACAAGTTTAGTTATGAAATGAATAAATTTATCTCCTCTGAAGTTTACTACTGATTATATACTTTATTAAGTGGAATGCCGAAGCTGGTCTGTAAACCTCAAATGATACAGTATACATTCTAAAGATTAGAAACTCTTATCTGTGTTTTCACTTATCCTTTAGAGTCCACATTTTTTTTTTTTTTTTTTTGACCACAACTAATTTCCTAGTATAGCCTTTCTTCACTAAATCAAACTTAAGGACTATATTTAGGAAATTTTAGGAATTTTAGGAATCCCATTTTACCAATTCAACTTTCTCTCCCATTACCTTTCAGTAACTGAAAGCTAATCTTTTCATCATCCTTTTAATAATGCATAGTGCCCAGCTCCCTGAGGATATGGAACATATTTTGAATTTCTTTTCTAGTCTTCACAGTGTCTAGCAGAGTACTAGGCAAATGACAAGGATTCAGCACTTGAGAAATATAAGCTCATTCCTGTCTTTTTTTCTCCAACTAAGAAGGCTTTGGATTTGTCCAAATCCAAATTCTTCAAGGTCAAAATCAGATCCCACTTTTTCCCTAATGTCTTCGATTACATAGATTCTCCCTCTTCAGATCTCCTAGCGCACTTATTGTCAATGCTTATTGTATTATGTCATCAGTGAGTATCTTTTCCCCCAAGATTCTTTGAGAGCAAAGGGAATGTCTTACATATGCCTCACAATCTCCAGCAGAGTCCTAGGCAAAGAGGTATTGTGCTGCATTTGAGATAGAAGATAGGACTGAGCGTGGGATTGGGGAACTGGTGCTTTGTCACAAGAACCTTACAATCCTTTAGCGTCTTAGAAATTTTAGCTCTTACCCAATGGTCCATGATAGTTTCATCCCAAATAAGTTCATCCTCAGCCCACAGGTCTCTCTAGCAGCCTTTAAGAATGCAATACATGACATTTTTCTTAGACTATTTTGTGCCACTTGGCCTAGGTTCAATTTATACAACTAAGGTACAGCACTTACTAGTTACAGTTCTGAGGAATAGCATGTTCACTTATGTCCAATTGCCAATACAAAAGGAAACTAGATTAAAATGTACTCTCTTTAATAAAATAATTTCAACTAAAACACGTTATATATGGATAGCTCTTTATAATTTTCCAAGATTTTTCACATATCTCACAAATTTGCCCAGTTCATTCTTAGGGCAATGATGTGAGATAGGGTATTTACTGATGAGGAAACTCAAGCCAAGTGATTTGATTAAGTCTATATGGTTAATAAGTGATGAGGAAGGTATTAGAACTTAGACTTTCTAAGTCCTAGGATTTTCTCTTTTCCCTACAAGAAATTCTGGTATGTATATGGCATTTTACTAAATATTGTACAGTGATTTCAAAGACAGAGTTCTGGCTCCTAGGAGGTTGAAGTCATATTTAGTATTTCATACTATTGTTATGATCATAGTTTAGTTCTATATTTGACATGGGCATTTAAAAATAAATCAGTAGTTATATTTAGGTAATGAAATAATTGCAAAAGGTTTTAAAATGTTTTATTGTGATATTGTGAAAGGCTCAATGACATCTGATGAAAACATAAAGTCAAAGCCTTAATTGAAGTAATTGATTAATGTCCTTATGGTATCTATTATGTTAAGTTAAAAAAAATCAAGGATTTTCAACCAAAAATTATGTCTGGTTTGTAAAATATTCTGCTTTCTATCATTAATGAATGTTTTGGGAAACTTTTTTTTTCTTCTTCCCGCACTTTTCAAATATCAAGATTTATGTTCACTTCATGGCAATATTATTGCAACATTAATTATTTGCCTATAGGTAGCAATCATCGCTTGCTTTGCTGTGATGAAATATGGCCTCAAACCTCTTTATCAACATGATTTTTGCAAAAATGCTAATTTTATTTTGTATATGAGGACTATGAAAGAATTACAATATACTTATACACCTCAGTGCCTCTAAGTAACATCAGAATAGTGCTTTATAATAAAAAAAAGTCTGATTTTGTTGCTTCATTTTATTTTGAATTGTTTCCCCAATTTAGTGTCCTGAAAATTATTCTCAGCATCATTGAGTGTGGGTGTAAAGATATTTATTTCAATTCTGATATGTGTTTTTCAAAAATAAAGTTTGATGCATGCCTGAAAAGATAATTAGGAAGGCATACAATGAGGCCAGTTTTTAGAAAATGAATGTCAAGATGACAGAGAAATGGTAGGCACTCTCCTGGTGCTTCAAAACAAATTCTAGAGGGACAAAATCCATAAAAGGATGGGGTGAAACAACTTCAAGTTCCAATGAAGGGTGTGTCAGTGCAGACTAGGGCCCAGCAAATTAGAAGCAGGTCTTGGGGGCTACTGACTCAGTGGAACAGTCATGCTTTTTAGACTTCTAAGCCCAGAAGTCAGATTGTAAGGAAATCAGACAACTGGTCAAAAGATTACAGGGATCCCTTTGCTCACACTAGGGATAGGACTCTGTTGCATTGTCTATACCTGAATTTGAGTCACAGTCCTGGATTTCAGTCCTAGGACAAGGAGGAATTCTAGCACACCAGAGTTTGTGGCCACAGGAGAGTTGAGCAGTTCCAGGGTGGAGGAGAGTGCTTGTGATCACTAAAAGACCAGAGCAGGGGCCAGGAGAATAGTAAACACACCTTTCCCTAGATCATATCATCCTAGAATAACAACAAGTTTACAGGTCCCCAGAACTATTTCTGAAAACAACTGCAAAAAACCCTGAAGTAAGCTTAGACAATGCCTTTTCTGTTCGGAATCAAAGCCCCATTATAGCATCTTAAAGTTAAAAAATCAAAAAATAGGCTGGAAAAACTAGCAAACATCTAAAAGTCATTATAATGACAGGGAAGATCAAGACAAACTCAGAATAAAACAACACAATCAAAACTCCCTCATACAAACCTCTGAGAATAATATAAATTAGTCTCAGGCCAAGGGAGATCTCCAAAAGGATTGTAAAAGTTAAGAGAGGTAGAAGCAAATTTGAGAAGAGAAATTAGAACAATGCAATCAAATTATTAAAAAAAAAAAACAGCCAATAGCTTGGAAAGAAAGTGATATTGAAGAAAATAACATTTTAAAAAACAGAATAGACCAAATGGTAGAAGAGGCACAAAAAATACTGCCTGGAAAAAGAAAAGAATCCTTTAAAAAGTAGAAGTGGCCAAATAGAAAAAGGAAATGCAAAAGCTCACTGAATAAAATTATTCTTTAAAAATGAAAACTGGGCAAGTGGAAGTTAATAACTTTATGAGACAGCAAGAAATAATAAAACAAAATCAAAAGGATGAAAAAAAATAGAAGAAAATGTGAAATATCTCATTGGAATAAAAAGTTTGATAAAAGATAATTTAGGAATTATTGGACTATGTGAAAAACATGCTAAAAAGAGTCTACCCATCATTTTCCAAGAAATTGTGATAAAAAACTGGCCTGATATTCTGGAATCAGAGAGAAAAATAGAAATAGAAAGAATCCACCAATGTTCTCCTGAAAGAGATCACAAAATGAAAACTACCAAGAGTATTATAGCCAGAGTTCCCAGCTAAAGGAGAAAATATTGCAAGCAACCAAAAAGAAAAAATTTAAATATTATGGAGCCATCGTCAGGATCAATTAAAATCTAGCAGTTTCAACATTAAAGAATCAAAGGGTATGAGATATGGTATTCTAGAGAAAGGAACTAGGATTACAATCAAAAATTACCTATCCAGCAAAGCTGAGTATAATTCTTTAGGGGAAAAAATGAGTATTCGGTGAAATAGAGGACTTTCAAGCATATCTAATGTAAAGACCAGAGCTGAATAGAAATTTTAATTTCAAATATAAAACTCAAGAGAAGCTTAAAAAGGTAAACAAGAAAGAGAAATCATAAGGAATTCACTAAGATTTAACTGTTTATATTCCTACATGGGAAAATGATACCGGTAACTACTTAAATTTTTTCCATTATTAGGGCAGTTTGAAGGACTGTGCACTGAAAATGGATGTGAGTTCAATATGATGGGATGATTATGTAAAAAAATAAAATTATGGGGAAAGAAAGAGTAATGTATTGTGAGAAGAGGAAAAAGAGAGGTGGATTAAGATAAATTAGCTGATATAAGAGAGGAGCAAAACCAGGCTTTTACAGTAGAAGGGTAAGATTGGGGAAGTAAGAGGGGAACATGTAAACCTTACTTTCATTGTAATTGGCTCAAAAAGGGAAAAACACACTCAGTTTACTATATAAGTCTATTTTATTAAACATAAATGTAAGAGGACATGGGGGGGTAACAGAAAGGAAGGTACGTTAGGGATGATAAAAGTCAGAAGCCAAACACTTTTGGAGAGGGACAGGGTGAAGGTTAAGAGTAAAATAAATGAGGGGAGATTTGATGGAATAAAATACATAATAATTATAACTATGAAAACTTTTGTACCAAATTTTTCTGACAAAGGTCTAATTTCTCAAATACATAGAGAACTGAGTCAGAGAAATGACTTTTAATAGAAATAAGAGTCATTTCTCAATTGATAAATAGTTAAATGACATAAACAAGCAGTTTTCAGATGAATTAATCAAAACTATCTATAGTCATATAAAAATGCTATAAATCACTATTGATGAGAAAAAGAAAAATTAAAACAACTCTGAGGGATTACCCTTCACCTAAAAGATTGACTACTCTGACAGAAAAGGAAAATGACAAATGTTGGAAGGGATGTAGGAAAATTAATGCACTAATTAGTACACTAATGCATTGCTGATGAAATTGCCCATTTACAGAGTAATTCAGAGCTATTTTCAAAGACCTATCATACCCTTTGACCAAGCAATGCCTCTACGGGGTTTGTATCCCAAAGAGAAAATTCAAACTAGGAAAAGAACCTATATGTACAAAAATATTTATATCAGCTCTTTATGTGGTAACAAGGAATTGGAAATTGAGAGAGTGGTGATCTATTGTGGGAATGGCTGAACAAGTTGTTGTATATGACTGTGATGGAATTCTATTGTGCTATAAAAAATGACAAGCAAGATGCTTTCAGAAAAAACTTGAAAAGACTTACATAAACTAATGAAAAGTGAAATGAGCAGAACCAGAAGAAAAATGCATACATTAACAGCAATATTGTATGATGATCACCTGTGAATGACTTAGCAATATATTCTCAACAATACTATTATATGACAATTCTGAAGGACTTATAATGAAGAATATTATGAAGAACTGATGAAATCTACATTCAGATTGAAGCATATTTTTTCTTTACTGATTTTTTAAAAAATATTTTTCTTTTGCAATATGTCTAACATGGAAATGTTTTGCATAACTGCATAAGTATAATGTAAAAAAAAGGAAAATAAAGTATGTTAGAAATGTGTCTACTTTTTGAATTTAAATTAAATTAAACACACATTTATTAGGCATCTAATATGTGCAAGGTACTATGCTAGGCATTGAAGACAAAAATAAGTCCTCATCTTCAAGGAATTTATGTTCTAAAGGGGAGATAACACAAACCTACCAATATTTATAGATAATATATACATGGCTAGTGGTGAGAACTTTGATTGCATTGCTAAAAGGAATACCTTGAGGGAATTATCCCTCCCTGCTGGTCTAAAATTTCTCTACTATTTACAATTCTAAAGAATTATTCTATAACATTAAGAGGTGAAATAAGTTTTTCAGGGACCCATAGTATATGTCAGAAGTGTAGCTTACCTTCAGATCTTCTTGAGTCTAAGGCTAGATCTCTATCCATTATGATTTAGTAATCAAATAAGATAATATTTGTAAAGTCTTAGTACAATGCATGTCATTTATGTGCTTAAAGAATGACTGTTTACTTTCTTTTTAGTAATATCTCGAGAGCAAATATGAAAATAAGAAGCTAGTAACCCAACAGATTTAGCAGCTTTTGGACAGTGACATTTTGTGACTGAGAAGAGGGGTTATGAACTCTAGAGAGGTACAGACCCTAAAAGCCTCAAATGTAGAGCTACATTTGAGAGATATTTCATGAGTATTTTTCAAAGAAAAAAAAGGACTTCTGGTGCCATAAATTCTAAATTATATCATATATATTCTAAGTATGAACCTACTTTTCTCATGGACTCATTTCATATTTGTGGCAGTATATCTTAGACTTTTGAAGATTGGGGGAAATATAGTTTTTATATCTATTATACTTGTTATTGGCAACTAAGTTGCACAGTGTTTAGATCACTTGTTTTGGAATTAGCAAGACTCATTTCCATGAGTTCAAGTCTGATCTCAGACTTTTACTAGTTGGGTGACTCCTGGGCAAGTCACTTAAAAATGAGAGTGAAGGAAATGACAAACCACTCCAGTATCTTTGCCAAGAAAATCCCCAAACTCATGAAGTGGATTAAGTGGATAGGATTAAAACAACTAAACAACAATGTACTTGATATTCCTTTTTAGTAAATGTCTTTACCAAAATCTAATTAAGATTACTCACTTATTGTTAATTAAATCACATTGATGGTAGTTTAGGAGCTTCAATATTAAAAATAAACTTACATAAACTGATGCTGAGTGAAGTGAGTAGAGCCAAGCAAACACTGTACACAGTAACAACAAAATTATGTGATGATCAACTGCGATGGGCTTGACTCTTTTCAACAATGAGCTGATTCAAGGCAATTCCAAAAGAGTTGGGATGGAAAATTACAGAGAAAGATCCACATTTGGAGATGAATGTGGGTTGAAACATAATGTTTTCATCTTTTTGTTGTTGTTTGTTTGCTTGATTTTTTTCTTTCTTTTAATTTTTCCTCTTTTGATCTCATTTGAAATATGTTTAAAAGAATTGGATATATTTAATCTGAGTCAGATTGCTTACTATCTTGGGGAAGGAGGAAAGTAAAAGATGGAGGGAGAAAAATTTTGACCATAAACTTACAAAAATAAGTGTTAGAAACTATATTTGCACATATTCGGAAAAAATATTATTAAAGCATAAAAAGAGAAAGCACTCCCTTGTCCATTAGAGTTCTGCAAAGTGGAGCCTATTGAGACTAGATCATAACCTTTATTATGATCGGCTAATCAGAAAGTAGAACCTTATCTTCTCTCATGTGGTCTCTACCCTAGTTCATAATCTCATCACCTTTTACATGTACCTTCCAATTGGTCTCCTTGCTTCAAGTCTTTCTTCTCTCCATTTCATTTTATATATATCTAAGTTATTTTCTACGAGGTTTGACAATTTCATCTTCCTACAAACTAAATTCTTGTAGTTCCTATTGATGTGAGGATCATCTTTAGCTCAGGTTTTTACAAATTCTGTTTTTGTGTGTTTTAGAATATATCTTTATTATTAGTAGAGTACCATATGTAAGTAATTTATGAATAGATAATTATGCATATATTGAGGATATATGTTTAAATTTTTTTTTTGTTGTTTTTTGATAGGGATATGGGATCAAAAAATTTGGAGAAAACTGCATTAAATTCTTTTCAAAAGAATCATTTTAGGAGGCTGCTGAATGAACAATTCACTTTCATATCAGACCTGCATTGTTGGAACAACATATAGCGAGGAAAGGAGAGCTGGCAAGATCAGACCTCTTAGCTTATAATGCAATTCTAGTTTTTTTGGCATTGGCTATATCAGTCTTCCTCTTTCTCAAATAAGCACATTGTTAGAAAATACTCTGCTCCTAGGAAGCCAGTGTTTGACTTTCAAAGTCAGGAACTGTTCTTCTCTTGGAAAACCTCTCAGATTTGGGATTATGTTTTCCTAATGTTTTGGAAAAAAAAATCTTAATTTACATAAACATAGTCTTAGGCTATATGCAATCACATGACCACTAATGTTATGTCCTTTGAGTAATCTTGTCAATGACTGCTGCCATGTATTGGGCAGGGAAAGTTCATTCTTAGAAAACCTGGTCTTGCCTGTGTTGAGAAAAAGAAAGAAAAAGGTGCACTCCAGCTAGGAACTTTAAGTTCATGAATACAGAATTTTAGAACCTAGAATCTTTAGGTCTACCTGAGTTAGTGCAGTAGCTCTCCATGTACTATACTTTTCCATTAATTTTTTTCTAGAGCAGGGCAGCAGGGGAAGGAAAAATTTCCTTCCTTTTAAACCCTACTATACTCTGATCTCAAAGTAGAAGGGAGAGAAAGTATTCCTATAAGTATATATACAATGTACAAGTATATGTATATACAAACCTAATCTGGTCTTGAGTTACTTTTCTATGAGAGAGGCAGCTCTTCTGATAGTAGTTGAGACTGTTTTTTTTTTTTGTTTTTTTTTTAAGTAAACTAAATATTAGCAGTTTCAGTAAGATATCAGTAGATATATTTGATTAAGTCTTCTTGTGTACCCAGGGTTAAAATGATTGCTTTATTAAAGATAGAAACATAGCATACAGCTTTCAAAATTTGCAAAATCCTTGCAATATCTGTAAGACAATGAAATTTTCATCTGGAGTTCTTCTAGATGCAGTTTTGCAATAAAACTTGCCACAACAGTAAAGTTTAAAAACAAAACATAACAAAATAACAATAATAATCCAAAATCATGCTATGCCTCCTTGCCCAAGGCTACCACATATGTGACTGCAGGCTTTTTCATGCTGGAAAAATGTTAATTAGAAACATAATCTGTGAACCAGCTTTACCAGGAAAGCGGTTAAGTGGAATTGTCCTGTGGTATGTACCCAAGCCCCAAAGTGGGTGGAAATGAAAATGTTCTCCCTTTGATTTTAACTCTTGTACTTGAGCTGTAATCATCAAAGGAGAAATATCCACAAATAAATATCTAGCAATGCTTTCAATGCTGTATATATCCTAGAACCCAAAACTATTGTGAAATTTTCAATTATAGATTTAAGAAAAGCTGCTAGCCTAAAATAAGTCATTGTTTTTATATTTTTTATTTTTGATAGTTCTCATTCATATTTTTGGTGTACTTTTCATTATATACATTGAACTAAAAATGAATAAAAGTTGCTATAGCGAAGCAACAATTTTTTTTTTTTGTTGTTGTTGTTGCTGTTATTGATAAGTTAGTTCCTTGACTCCTTTTTTTTAAACTGTTGGGATTGTTCTTGAGCATACTTGCCCCATATCCCTATTCTAGAAATCCCTGTTTGATTGTGTCATGATGAAGAAGCTGGGGAGATAGTCGCAGGAACACATTCTTGTATCTTCTTAGTGAAGAAGGAGGTGGGTTAGCACCTCTCCATTTATAGAATTTTCTTTCAAAGTTAGCTTGCTTAGGATCCTGGTGAAACTTGGTCTTTGCCAGATTTTGGAAAAACTTTTTTGAATATTTAAAAAGGTGAAGAGGCAAGGAAAATATTAAATAGTGATTGGATATCAGAAGATCTGGGTTTAAATTCAGTCCATAGAAAAGTCATTTAACCTCCTTATTATCCAAGCAAGTTCTTAAGATTCTAAGTTACAGAAAAGCTGTCCATCTACTTTGTTAAATAGTGTTTCTCCTGGGAATCCCTTCCATGAAATTCCAGGGCCAAAAATTCAAAAAGGCATCATTTTATTTATTTTTAAAAATTAATTAATTAATTTTAATACACACTGCTTTATTGTAAAGGGCTGAAACTCTGAGTTAATGCACTGAGGTTGGATAACCAAGCACTTAAGGCTAACTACCGATTGGACAATACTCTATAAGCATATGCTTGGAAAATGGCCCTTCCCACTATTCTGTGCTGGCTTGATAATTGATGTACACAGAGAATTGTAGGAGGGACTAGGGGGTGAAGTAAGACATATTTAACATCTATAGGACTGCTTGCCATCTAGGGGAGGGGGTGAAGGGAGGGAGGGGAAAAATTGTAACAGAAGTGAGTACAAGGGATAATATTGGAAAAAATTACCCTGGTGTGGGTTCTGTCAATAAAAAGTTATTATAATAATAATAAAAAAGACTAGTCAGAGTCACTTTTGTGTGGGAGATGAAGAGGAGAGGTTGTGGAGATCCTGCGTCCATCCAAATTCACTTCTACCCCTAAAGACCAAGAATAAAGACCAAGGACTTTTGCTTATTTTGACTCCAGCTGATTCTAAGGTATCCAGGGTGCTAACTCAATCTTCACATTTGGTGCCCAATGTGTGGACCAGGGAGGCCCTGGTGACCAGGAAATAGGGTGAGTATTTTAATAGACAAACAGGGAACTTACTTTGTTAATGGCTAAACTAGCAACCTTTTCTAGATGAAATGGGGCAGATATTATGAAAAGATTCTTCCCCATCCCCAGCTCCACCCCCACCCCGATGGAGTGCTATAGAAAGCATACTTAAGTTGATCCAGGGACAAGGGACCCCCTCCTATGACTAGATTGCAAAAGTCACTACTTAAAGCCACAGAATAAGGGCGGGATTTAGTTGATTTGAAAATAGGAGTGTATCCTGTGATTCAACAGTTTAATTCTTCAGTTCAAGAAAGAAGAAGATATACTCCTTTTGATCTAGAAATCCTCAAAGACCTGAAAAAGGCTTGCACTTTTTTATGGGGCTACATCAGCTTATGTTAAGATGTCATTATAGAATTTGGCTTATGAAGTCTTAACCCCTAGGGACTGGAAATCTATAGCAAGGACATGCTTAGAACTTGGACAAAACTTGTGGCTTTCTGAATATAATGAGCTCTGTAGGATACAAGCCCAACAAAATAGTCATAGTGGAGTTAATCCTCCAATCACCTGTGACCAACTAACAGGTGTAGGTTCTTATGCAGAAATTTCAGTACAGATTAATTACCCCATTGCAGTATATGAGCAAATTGCTGCTGCTGCTATAAAAGCATGGGTTTTTCTCCCAGGTAAAAATGACAAAGGTGAGGCCTTCACAAAAATTGCACAAGGGACAAATGAACCCTTTGCTGATTTTCTGGGATGTTTGCAGACAGCTGTCACACAAACTAATGGTAAAACTGCAGTAACAGACATTATGATAAGGCAACTTGCTAAAGAAAATGCTAATGAGGTTTGTAGAAGAATTATACTAGGACTACGCAAGGATGCTCCTTTAGAGGAGATCATAAGATGCTGTGCTACAGTGGGCACAAATACCTTTTATAGCCAGTCTATGATGCAGACTTCCCAAGATCTGAACATGGGAAGACAGGTCCCTTTTGGCAAGGGACTTCCAGAGAGATTCATCAATGCTTTCAATGTGGGAAAGTAGGGCATCTGAAAGCTCAATGTTGGCATAGAGACAGAATGAGAAAACAGGGTGGGAGAACAAGACCCAATACTCCATGTCCAAAATGCAACAGAGGCTTCCTTGGGCCTCAGAATGTAGACTGATTCAGGGAAATGGGATGAGGGGCCCAAGGCAAAAAATACTTGGGGCATGATGGTAGCCGATGCTACAACCCAGAGAGCCTTTAGAAGTTCAGTACCCAGACATGACCAATCAGCCAGGAAGCAATCTGATGGGAGAAAGGGATTACAATTGGGAAGAATACAGTTGTATGCAGCTGGGACAACTGAGATACCCCCTGGAGAGGTGAAATCTGTTCTCTCCAGCCTATGGATCCCTTGCCTCCAGGCACAGTAGGCTTGACCATTTCACCTCCTGAGAGTACTTACAAAACAATGTCCAACCATATACTGATGTGGGAAACTGGGGAATGTGTAGATAATATCCCAGCCAGTAACACAAGTAGACAATGTGTGACTTATCACCCAGGAGAAGTAGTAGCATCAGGTTTACTGATACAGACTCCTAATAAGCATTCTGGTGATAGTCGCCCAGATTCTGACTCCAAGCAACAAAATCCAGGAATATACTGGACAGCAGCTGTAACAGCTGACTGACCTATGCTCACTATCTATATAAATGGCATACCATTAGAAGGACTGGTAGACACTGGTGCAGATTGTATAGTCATTAGAGGTGCAATTGGCCCAATCACTGGCCAAAGATTAAGGCAGATACCTACTTGTCTGGCATAGGGGGATCAATAGCAGCTGAAGTTTGTGCTACCCCTTTGAGATGGATATTTGAAGGTGAAACAGTAGTTTTTACTCCTTTTATAGTTGAAAAAATCCCCATCAATCTGTGGGGAAGAGACATTTTACAACAATTAGGATTAAAAATGAGTACTTTGGTTTTTTAGGCAGGGCTGCTGTTGAAGGCCTGCCGACACTTTCACCTGTTCCTATCCAATGGAAAATGGATATACTGGGATATACCAGTGTAGATAGAACAGTGACCCTTAGGTAGTGATAAAATTCAGGCCTTATAGGATATAGTAGAGGAGCAACTTGACCAAGGACACTTACAACCTTCTTGAAGTCCTTGGAATTCCCCAGTATTTGTCATAAGAAAAAAATCTGGAAAACGGTGGATGTTGACTGATTTAAGAAAAGTGAATGAACAGATGGAAACTATGGGAACTCTTCAGCCTGGACTTTCATCTCCTATTCAATTGCCTAGAGAACAGCCTCTTTGGGTTATAGACATTAAGGATTATTTCTATTCTATCCCTCTAGATAAGGAGGATATGAAAAGATTTGCCTTTTCAGTGCCCAGCATTAATTTAGCTGAGCCCTATAAAAAATATGAATGGACAATTGCCACAGGGAATGAAAAATAGCCCTACTATGTGTCAAATGTATGTTGCTGCTCCTCTTACTCCAGTAAGAAAAGCATTTCCAAAAGTAATGTTATTACATTACATAGATGATATATTGGGATGTGCACCTGAGGAACAAATGTTAGAAGCATGTCTACAAAAGACCATTGAAACACTAAGGAATTACAAATTGCACATAGCTCCAGAAAAAATTCAAAGACATGCTCCTTTTCAATATTTAGGATATGAAGTATACCCCAAGGTGCTTACAGTACAAAAACTTTCCTTAAGAACAGAGAAGCTAAATATCTTAAATGACTTCCAGAAATTGATAGGAGATATCCAATGGATGTGTCCAGTGTTAGACTTGACTACCTATCAATTGCAACCATTATATGACATTTTAAGGGGAAACAATGCTTTAAACTTACCAAGTCAACTTACAAAAGAAGCTCAAGAGGCTTTGAGAGAAGTTGAACTGGCTTTATCCAATGTGGTTGAAAAAGTCACTCAAAGACCCTTGGAAATATCAGTTTTTGTTACACAAGAGGCACCCACAGCAGTCATTTATCAAGGAGACAGTGTGATAGAGTGGGTGAACCTCCTGGCACAACCAGAACAAAGCCTTACACCCTACCCAGTGCTTGTGGCTAGAATTTTTTTGAAGGCCATTAGGCGAGCAGTACAATTACCTCGGATAAGACCTGACAAGATATAGACCTTTTATACTAATGCACAAATGAATGAATGCTGTGAAACTATTCCAGAGAGGCAAATTTTATTGGCCATAGCTCCAAATTTTACACACAGGTCTCCATTAAAGATAATCAGACTATTACATAATTGGCAATGGATTCTTGAAGAAAACATTTCTTAGGTTCCTCTTAAAGGACCAACTATCTATACAGATACATCCAAACATAATATTTGTGCTGTATACTCTCATGACAACTATAAAGAGAATATTCAGAACTCCTTTTCAGTCCACACAGCAGAATTGTATGCAATCATTCTAGCTCTTACTTATTACCTAGGAGATATAAATATAATATCGGATTCGGCCTATTCAGTAGATGTGGTACAAAGAATTGCCAAAGCCCAAATAAAATTTGTAGCCTCTAATATATATCAGCTCTTTAAGGAACTTCAAGAGCAAGTAAGAAATCATCCAGGTAAGATTTATATCTTGCATGTCCACTCTCATAGTGGACTTCCAGGTCCTATTTTTGATGGTAGTTTAAAGGCAGATAGCCTTCTAACTATGCTGGCCAATACCCCTTTATTTCAAGAAGTCCAAGGATCTCATTTTAAATATCATCAGACTGCTTGAGCTTTACATTTACAATTTGGAATAACAAGAGAGGAAGCTAGGAGCATAGTAAAAGCCTGTACAGCTTACCTTCATTTACAGGCTTCTATACTGCCTTCAGGAAACCTGCCTCGTGGTTTGAGACCCAGTGAAATTTGGCAAATAGATGTGACCCATTATAAATCTTTTGGTCGCCTGTCTTTTATCCATGTTGTGGTAGACACCTATTCAGAATTCACTTTTTCAATACCAGCAGCAAAAGAGACAGCCCAAGTGGTCACTGAATTCCTTATCCAAGCATTGGCAATTATGGGTGTGCCACAAGCCATAAAAATAGATAATGGACCTGCATATACTTCTAAACATTTTGCACACTTTTGTGCACAGTATAAGATTTTACACACCACTGGCATACCCTTTAGTTCCCAAGGACAGACAATAGTAGAGAGAGGAAACAGACATTAAGATGCTTCTCCAAAAACAAAAGAAAGTGGGAGCTACAGGTAACCTTAGAGAACTTCTAAATTTAGCTCTTTATACTATTAACTTCTTGATTTTTGACAAAGATGCACTGGCTCTGGCAGACAGGTTTTATAACCCACCGGAAGGCCAGTGTCCAGTGTGAGCAGTTCCACTATCTTTAGATAATCACCAGATGATGTGGAGAGACCCAGAAAGTGGTGAATGGAAGGGACCAGATAGGTTAACTGCTTGGGGGAGAGGGTTTGCTTATATTTCCACAGATGGAGAAAGAATCAGATGGGTGCCAATGAGCCCTATTTGCCTTGTCCATTGGAGAGAGATGGAATAGACCCTTGAAACGAAAGAGAAGACCCAAGAAATATTGGGTGGTTCCATCTCTGACTGTGCCCACCAATGAAAGAGCCTGGCAGTTATGGTTTTTGACTCATGGACATCAAAAATTGTTGGACTGGAAAACCCTCAGGAATCATTAGAATCCCTAAGACATGGAAAGATCATTGTAGGACTTAAAAACCCTCAGGAATCACTGGATTCTCTGAAACATGGTAAGACTGTTGTAGGACTTGAAAATCCTCAGCAATCATTGGATTTTCTGAGAAATGATAAGACTGTTGTTGGACTTGAAAACCCTCAGGAATCTCTGGATTCTCTGAGACATGACAAGATTGTTGTAGGACTTGAAAACCCTCAGGAATCATTGGATTCTCTAAAACATGGTAAGACTGTTGTAGGACTTGAAAATCCTCAGTGATCATTGGATTTTCTGAGAAATGATAAGACTGTTGTAGGACTTCAAAATCTGCAGGAATCATTGGATTCCCCATCACATCAAAAGACTGTTACAGGACTTCAAAAACTTGCGCGGATCATTAGATTCCCTGACATGTGAAGCAATGGACAATAGATTGGTTTTGGACTATCTCTTGGATGCTGAAGAAGGCATTTGTGTGACTGTTGTTTACATACCCTCCTTCTAGGACTTCTGGAAATCTTTTACAACACCATGTTGATTTATATTGTTTGTTATACCACTATTTGCATGTACAATTCATGTTTGTTACACCACATTTGAGTGGCTGTGGGGAGAGACACCATTAATAGCCTGTGCATTATTGCTATGTGCTGGTGTAATGCCTCCCATGCTGATGGGTTTGTGCATACCTATTTCTAATAAGACCCTTCAGCCCAGAAACCCGCTAGCAATCCCCACTTTCCTTTGGTACTTTTCATCTGCCTTCCTGAGGTGTCAGGGAAGGAGTGATTATCTCCTTTTTTAGTGCTTTCACCTCCCTTCCTGAGAAGTTGGGGGGGCATGATCACCTCCTTTTTGGGGTTCTCACCTCCCTGAGAAGTCAGGGATGGAGTGACCACCTGTGTTCTAAAACAAAAGAAAGCGGGAGATGTAAAGGGCTGAGACTCTGAGTTGATGCACTGAAGTTGGACAACCAAGCACTTAAGGATAACTACCAATTGGACAATACTCTATTAGCATATGCTTGGAAAATGGCCCTTCCCACTATTCTGTGCTGGTTCAATCTTTTGAGGTATATAGAGAATTGTAGGAAGAATTAGGGGGTGGCATAAGACAAGCCAGAGTCGCTTTGGTGGTAGAGAAAGAGAAAGAAGGTCCTGGGTCCATCCTGTTCACTTCTACTCCTAAAGACTAAGAATAAAGACCAAGGACTTTTGCTTATTCTGACTCTGGCTGATTCTAAGGTATCCAGAGTGCTAACTCGGTCTTTACACTTTATGAATCATGTTGGGAGAGAAAAATTAGAACAAAAGGGAAAAACCATGGGAGGGAAAAAAAACAAACAGAAAAAAGAAGTGAACATAGGAAGTGTTGTTTTACTTTCATTCTTTAGTTCTTTTTCTGGATCCAGATGACATTTTTGTCCAGTCTATTAGGATTGCTTTGGATCACTGAACCACTGAGTGGTTCTTTAATAATTGATTATCACAATTCTAGCTATTATTGTGTACAATGTATTCTTGGTTCTGTTTGTTTTCCTCAGCATGAGTTCATGTAACTATTTCCAGTTCTTTCTAAAATCAACTTGTTCTTCATTATTTTTATAAAACAATAATATTGCATTATCTTCATATACCACAACTTATTCAGCCATTCACTCAGTTGATGGGCACCTATTATTTTCCAATTCTTTGCTACCACAAAAAGAGCTGCTACAAACATTTTTGGACATGTGGGCAGGCTCCTTTTCCCTCCTTTATGAGTTCCTTGGAATTCAGACCCATTAGTGGTATTTCTGGATCAAAAAGTATGCACAGTTTGATAGCTCTTTGTTCTCCAGAATGATTGTATCATTTCATAACTCCACCACAATGCTTTAGTGTCAAAGGGATCACTTTAAAGATATTATTTAGATATTTTTACAAAATATATAGTAACAAAATTTATGTAGTTTAGTGTTGGTTACACAGTGGGCACATAATAAATGTTGACAGCATATATATATATATATATGTAAAGTGACATATATATATATATATATATATATATATATGTAAAGTGACATATATTTAAATGAATTTGCTAGGCTTTATGCCTCTAAATCAATGTTGTTCTAACTGGGCCTCACCTAGGGTCACATACTTATTCTACTGATAGGCTGTCGGTGTTCACAATAGTTTTTGCAGCTTCAGTTTGGAAACAGTTTATCAATTATACAAGAAAACTTTATAATTATTCTTATTGCTGTTCAGATTCTTTGTGATGCCATTTGGTGTTTTCTTGGTAAAGACACTGGAGATGTATGCCATTTCCTTCTTTAGCTCATTTTATAGATGAGGAAACTGAAGTAAACATGGTCAGTTGCCTAAAGTCCTACAGCTAGTAAGTGTTTGAAGTCTTCTTGACTCCAGGTCATCTATACTTGTCCTACTTTACAGCTATAACATACTTTTAATAAAATGTGGTGTAGCCTAACTTGATCAATTCTATTTAATAAGCAATTTGTTTAGCACAGGCACTGTACTAGACACTATTGATACAAAAAAGAGATAGTGCTTGCTCTCAAGGAGCTTCCATTCACCTAATCTTCTGGCACAAAATCAGGCTTTATTTTAGATGACTGGGCTATTTTGGAGATTCAAACTCATTCTGAAAGAATGATGGATAATAAGGACAATTGTAAAGGCCTCTATATGACATTACTCAACTAATAAATGTTGTTGGTTGAATCCAAGAACAAGACATTTCTGATGCCAAGCCTACTACCTTTTCTATTATATTATATTGCCTCTGAAGGAAGTCTAGTATGTTTATCACCCCTCAGAATATTTACTGAATGCTTTCTAGGCATTGAATGCAATCCCAAGGGGAGTTGCCATAAAGATATCCTGAGCATCAGCAGCTTCCCAAAGTGTCTACTAGAATAAGGCTAAATGCCTTTAGATACCTAAGTCCTGTTACAAAGTCATCTTGTTTTATAGATAAAAATGTATTCTTCTATATAATATTGCTTTTATGACCATTTATGTATCTTCCTCTTAGTGTCTCCCATTGGACAACTAAAAAATTTAAAGTAAATCTCTTATGGTACATATGAATAATGAAGTAAAATAAATTCTGATTGTGTATTTTAAGTTCATTCTATTCTGGAAGGAAGTAGATGGTGTGTTTCATTTCTAGTTCTTTGTATTCATTTTTTAATGTTCATTCAGTTTTAAAGTCAATGAAAAGTTATTTTTTCTGTACTGTCATTCTATACATTGTTCTAATTCTATTTATTTCACTCTGTGTCACTATACAGTTTAGTTCTTATCAAGTTATTTTATCATTTATTATGGCACTATAATATCCCATTAATTCATAGACTGCAATTAGCTTAGCCATTTCCCAATAAGATGGTACCTTGTTAATTTCTACTTTTGAGTTGCTTCTAAAAGAGCTGCTATAAATATTTTTAGTTGTATATGTCCTTTTTCTTATTTACAACTTGCATACCTTTAAATGAACATGTACAATGTAGTACATTACTAAAAATATACTATAAATTGTACTGTAAATTTGTTAGTGCTATGAAGCCATTTACTCATTATAGGAAAAGCCTTAATTGAGGATCACAAAACTACTGATTTAGCATAAATTTTTCTTTTATGAGAAATAATATATGTTTATATATTTAACTTACTTACTTTAAAGTAAGAAAAGGGTATATAAAAGATAATTCAGAAAGCAAAAGAACAGGCCTTAAAATTAATTCATTCTTTCTAATTAAGGAAAAGAGGGAAAGGAGAAATATAATCCAGTCTTTATTGGGGCTTGCAAAGAACCTTGCATATATTACATATTTAGTAAATGCATGTTGAACTATGTTTTGCTGGAGAAAAAACTATAGATATGACAGATAAGCAAATATCCTGTAAAAAGAAAATTAGTATAAATAATTAATATAAATTAATTGCAAAGAACTAACATCTAGTAGACTTAGGAAAAGTCTTAAGTAGGAGTTGGTTGTTAAGCTGAGTCTTGAAAGGAGACAGAGATTCCAACAGTCAGAATGAAGTAAGGAAGCATTTCAGGTAAGAGAAATGGGTGATGGAATGCTATGTATCAGGAACAGCAAGTAGATAAATTTGGAAGGAATGTGGGGTAGGGGAGGGTGAGGTTCATGTGACACTAGTTTAGAAAGTAGCTTGCACAGAGATTCTGAAGAGCTTTTAATGTCAAACAAAGGAGTTTGTATTTTATCCTAGTGTCTATAATAGAGAGTCACTGAAGTTTCTTGAGCAGTAGACTGATATGGCCAATTTTTGCTTTAGTAATAGCAATTTTACTACTGTGTAGAGGATGGGGAGATAAAGGATAAGCTTGATTCCAGGAGACCATTTAGGAGGCCATTTTTATGTCTTGGTGAGAATTGATAATGGTATGGACTTGGATGACTAAGGTTGTAGAAAAGGGGATAGATGTAAGAGATGTTGTGGAGGAAAATTAGTAACTGATAGGATATGGGAGGTAAGAAAGGGAATAGTTGAGGGTGAATGAAATCCATATCTCTACCTTAGTTGTCAAAAGAAATAAGGGAATTGAGAAGAAATCTAGTTTTTTAGAGAAGGATATATTCAGTTTTGGATGTATTCAGTTTGAGACAACTATGAAATATCTTGATAAAGGTGATAAGCCAACAGTTGGTAGTGCAGGAATGGAATTTAGGAAAGAGATGGGGGCTGTTCATGTAGATTTGGGAATCATCAGCAAAGAGATAATAATTGAAAATTTAAGATTGTGTGTATGTGTGTACTCTTGCATGTGTGCCTCTGTATCCATTAGAGAGAGAGAGAGGAAAAGAGAAAGAGAAACAGAGAGGGAGACAGAGATGGAGAAAGAAAAGAAACAGGCAGAGACATACAGAGACAGAGAGATAGAGACATTGAGAAAAGAATCCTGATAGTTCAGAGGAGGCATAAATTATCCAACAAAAGACACTGAGGAGAAAATGTCACACAAGTAGAAGGATGACCAACAATGAGAAGTGTCACAAAAATCCAATAGAGGAGGTTGGTCAATAGTGAAAAAAAGAAAAGACCATTAGATTGAACAATTTAGACATTATTTGTAATCTCACAAAGAACAGTTTCAGTCTAATGGTGATGTCAGAAGCCAGACTGAAAAACTGGAGAAATGAGTAGGAGGTGAGGATATAAAGGCAAGAAGTATGTGACTTTTTTTCAAGGCTTAGACTATGAAAGGAAGGAAAGAAAGAAGATGAAAACTTTGAGAATATGCAGAATTCAGAAAGCTTTTTTTAAAGGATGAATAATATAAAATACTTATAGGCAGCAGTGGAAGAAACCAGTGGATAAAAGGAAATTATGGATAAGAGAAAAGAGGGGATGATCAAAGAATTAAGTCTGAACTCCACCCTCCCCCCCCCCCCCCCCCCCCCCCCCCCCCCCCCCCCCCCCACCAGACTATCAAGGCAGAATTCCTTCCTAGGTGAGGGGATTAAGTGAACAAGTTGAAAGCCTAACTTTGCAAAAGGAAGATTTACTTTTCTGTCAGAGATCAAAACAAAGAATGAGAGAAAAAGGGATCATATTGAATAAACATTTAATATGCATTTACCATGTACCAGACACTGTGCTAAAAGTTTTATAAATCAAATGTTATCTCATTTGCGTGCCACAATAACTTGGGAGGTAGATACTAATATTATACCCCTTTTACATTTGTAAACAGTCATACCTTATTATAATAGTTACCTCATTTTTTTAGCTTAGGAGCAAAAAAAAAAAAAAATGATCCTGAAGGTCTAAGTTAATTCCTCCTCGTTAGCTGTAAGAAGCTTACATAACATGAAAAGCTTGGAATAAAATCACAATTACTCAAGAGTTCCCAATTAGGAAAATTACTTCAATTTAAGAATTTAAGTGTATATTTGACTCTTTATTGTAAATTAAATTTATATTTATCTCAAGTTTTCATGTTTTTTGTGATTGAGATAATATTCAGGTCCCAAGCATGTTGATATGAAGAAGTCCACAGAAGATGTTACAGTTGCATATTAATGGAAAAGCACCAGGGGGGGAAATAGCTCACTGCAATGTTTCATAGAAAGAGGAAAATATTTTTGTTGTGAAAAAATTTTTGAAATTTTTTTTTTGGGTAGAACTTATAATTTAATCTTTCAAGAACTAAAAAGTATTGTCAATCCCCAACAAAAGACTTTTGTGTTCTCAAAGTCTGGTTGTAAGCCAATTGTTTGGAATTTAGAATGTTTCCCCACAGAAATAATGTTATATCTTGATCTGGTCATTCTGGAGAGCAATCTGGAACTGTTCCAAAAGGGCTATAAAACTCTGAATATCTTTTGATCTACCATTGTCATTACTGGGTCTATATCCCAAAGAGATCATAAAATAGGGAAAAGGACACAAATGTTAAAAAAAAAAAAAGTTTGTAGTAGCTCTTTCTATTGTGCAAAGAATTAGAAGCTGAGTGGATGCCCATTATTGAGGAATGGCTGAATAAGTTATAGTACAGGAATAGGAATAGTATAGGAAGTATAGTATAGGAATATAGTATAGGAATATAGAATAGGAGTAATGGAATATTATTATCCTATAAGAAATGATGAGCCAACTAGTTTCAGAAAAGCCTGTAAAAACTTACATGAACTGTTGCTGAGGGAAGTGAGCAGAAACAGGAGAACATTGTACACAGAAACAACAAGATTATGTGATGATCAACTATGATAGACTTAACTCTTTTCAGCAGTGTGGTTATTTAAGATAATTCTAATAGACATGGGATGGAAAATATTATTTGCTTCCAAAGAGAGAACTATGGAGACTGAATACAGATTGGAATACACTATTTTCACCTTTTTTTAGTTTTGCTTTTTTTTTTCTCATATTTTTTCCCCTTTTATTCTGATTTTTTTTTCACAACATAACAAATATGGAAATATATTTAAAATGATTGTTCATGTAGAACCTATATCAGATTGCTTGCTCTCTTGGGGAGGAGGAAAGTAAGGAAGAGAGGGAAAAAAATTGGAACTCAAAAGTCTTACAAAAATTAAGCTGAAAACTACCTTTACATATAATTGGAAAAATAAAATACTGTTGAGAAAAAAAGAAATAATGTAATATCCAGTAGTTAGATTCCCAGGCTAATCTGCAAGAATTCAGTAAGTCCATCTTAGAACTATATTTGATTAATTAAATTTGTAATTAATGAGTAGTAGAAAATGATCCTGTGGTCTTTTGAGAAGGGCTTTGGATTGTGAGTTAGAAAACCTGAGTTGTTTATCAACTTTACCACTAATTAGTTATGTGACCACAGGCAATTCTCTTACAGTTTTAGACTTCAGTTTCCTCATATGTTAAATGAAGAAGTTGGATTATATCTCTAATGCATCTGTCCTTTATAATTCTGAAATTCTGTGATTTTTTTTTTATTTTTTTATTTAACACCGACTTAAGAAGCTTTTTCAATAAGGGATTCTTTCCTTAGCTGTATATAAAAACACACTTTCAGCAGTTCCAGTTCTTCAACTTCTTTATTCTTACTCAAGAGTAAATAAATGATTGGCATCAGATAAATCTTTGAATTGATAAAGGAGGAGGGGAGATTTGGGAGGTCATTTACTGAATATCTGAAGAGGTGACAGAAGAAACCTGCCTTTTTCTTCTGCTATTTTTATCCTCTCATGTTTTCCCTCTCTCTGTTGTTTTCATAAACATTGAGAATTAAGAGTTTGGGGATTGGAGAAATGGATGATATGAAGTAGGAAGAGAGGACATGGCCTGATCTTCACAGAACCTACCTATAGATACGACCAATAAAGTATAGCATCTTTACTTTCCTCTCTTTCTTCAAGCTCAAGTAATATCTCTTACATGAAATTTTTCCTGTTTTTTCCCAACCCTTCTTCCCCAATTACCTTCTATTTAAGAACTGTAATTATTTTAATTTATTATTGTTATGCTTGTTCTTTGTATATTTATATATTTATTCATCTTACTAGTTACAATGTAGGATTTCCTTCAAGTAGTATTGGTTTCATTTATTTTCTCGGTATTTCTAGCATTCAACATAGTACCTAGTATGTTTTTGTGGTTTATGTTTTTGTTGTTATTTTTCTGTTGTGTCCAACTCTTCATGATCCTATTTGGGATTTTCTTGACAAAATTATTAGAGTAGTTTGCAATTTCCTTCTCCAGTTCATTTTACAGATGAAGAAACTGAGGCAAACAGGTTTTAGTGACTTGCCAAAATAACATAGCTAGTAAGTGTCTGAGGCCAGATTTGAACTCTGGAAGAGGAATGTTCATCCTCTGTGCTATCTAGTTGCCTAGCTAATTTATAGGCCATCTCCAGTCATCCCAATCTATATCTGACCATATGTGACTATATGTGACTATATATCAGATGGTTCTGAAGAGAAAAGTGAGGTAGATGACCTTGCACAGACCTCCCTCACTTAAATCCAATTCACTTACATGTCATAGATACTTCCCTGGTGACATGGTCCTCTTTGAGAATGAGGGACAAAGAACAAGTGCATAATAAATGCTTGTTGATGGATAAACAGAAAGGTAGGCTAGAAGTCACATCTAAAAGTTTGTTTTCTAACTTTTTCTGTCAAACAATCCACTTCCAGTCATGGGTCCTGCCATCCTACTTTTCTCATAGCATAAATACCAGAAGATATTTCTTCCTGAGAGAATTATAGAAATATAGACGTTGAAGAAGTGTAAGTGAAAATTTAATACAATTTACTCATTTTACATATCAGGGAACTGAAACCCAAAGGCATCTGACCAAGTTCTTACAGCTAGATAGAGGAAGAACCAAGAGGGGAACATGGACTTTGTGATTTGTCTGCTGTGTTGGGGTGACTTTTCCGCTCCACAACTTTCTGGGACTACTTTAGAGTGGGAAACACAGAATGTAGAACCCACATCTGAGTAAAAACTGTCACCAGCCCTTCCCCAATCTCAGGACCAAGATAACCCCAAAGGACTCATGATGAGCATGTTATTCATTTTGAGAAAAAGAACTAATACTATTTGAACACAGACTAAGGCATGATGTTTTTCACTTTCTTTCTTGAATTCTTTTTTTAATAAAACTTTTCTTGTAAAATAATATGGAAATAATTTACATGATTGCAGATGTATAACCCATATTAGATTGGTAGGGATTAAGTGAAGGAAGGGATAGAATTTGAAAATGAAAACTTTTAAAAAATGATAAAAATTGTTTTAACATATAGTTAGAGAAAAATAAAATATATTAAAAATAACTAAATGGGGTGAGAGATATGGGGACTAGATTTCTGATGTGATATTCTCCTGGATAAGGGAAATTTCTTTTCAAAGTACAAATTGCATGTTCTCTGCTACTGGAAGTCTCAGAGAATTGATTGAGGCACTGAGAAGTTAAGTGACTTATTTGGGCTTAAACAGACATTATATATTAAGAAGCAAGGCTTGAACTCATTTCTTCCTGACTCATTTTTCACTATATCACATTGCCTTTGTGAGTATATAAAATAGACTGAGAAAAAAGACTTTATTGATATTTTTTGCTTACTGTGGCTGTATATACACACAAAAACACAGACAAGTTAAAGCTGTTTCTCCCTTGGGACTCTGATTTCCGATTTGATCTTCCCTTCTGGTCTTTCCTTTCCCCTGAAGACTTGGCATTGAGCACTGGTGTTGACTTCTAACTAGTGTGACTGGTTACAAAGCAGCCGTGGGTAAAGCAGACAGAGGAGAATGGGAAAGCCATAATGTTCACTTCCATCACAATGCACTGGCTTTATTTACCTATAACTATTTGTAGACAAAGAAAAGCAATTTAAAATTCATGTTTAACATTCCATGTTCATAAGTCATGATCTCTGAGGTGATTCACAATCAGAAGTAAGGAGCTTGCAGAAAACACTGTATTCTCCCTTGAACTAACCCCTTAAATAGTGGAGACTAGCCACCTAATGAATTGTAAGTAGATGGTATCTTTTCAGTTCCCTCTTATAGGTATGGGATCACATGAAAATAAAACATCATTTTTCTTTCATAAAATTTAAAAGATTTCTGAAAAACAAAATGAATATACCTAAGATAAAAAGATAAAATATCATGGAGAGGAAATATTTGCATCAGATGCAAATCACTTATCCTTTCAGAACCTCAATTTTCTCATTCACAATATAGGAATGATAATTCTTGTGGTCTCTATCATCTTACTTTGTTGAAGTAAGCTCTTTGATCATTGATGGTAACTAATAAAATTACTAACTAGCTTTTATATAGCATTGTAAGACTTGTAAAGCACTTTGAAATCATTTACTTATTTGATTTTCACAATAACCCTGGGAGGCAGAAGGTATCATTATCCCCATTTTACAGATGAGGAAATTTAAGACAGATTAAGTGACTTGCCTGAGGACAATCAACTGTTTAAGGGAAAGAGGATTTAAACCTGTTTCCCAACTCTAGCTCCAATACTAGTCTCTTCTTCTATTATTATTTTGCTCCAGAAATCTAATTATTTATTAAACTATGTAGTTGATCCTCATCATCACTGCTAATCATAAACTCAAACCTCTGTCCTTGAGTCACACTTTTGCTTTTCTTAAGGAGCCTAGTGCAATTATGGTGAGCTTTTTAAAGGTAGAAACTTCTTTTCATTTTGTATATTTCTGGAGCCTAACATAGTGGCTGGCACATAGTAAATGTTTAGAAATGATTTGTTGGATTCAATTGATTTATAATTCACCATTGTGTTCTTACTAAGACTGGAACTGAGATTAATTCAATCCCGACTTCCATCCAAAGAGTTGTAAAAACAATGACTGACTCCAATTACTGTCACCAAATTTTACCGATGATTGTGAAATGAAGCAGATAGATGTTGGTTCAAGTGACTATTTACTGTTAGGGATCCTTTCAGACAGGCCACAGACAAGAAAAGTTTCAGGAAGTGAAAGAATCCCAAGTACTGAGAAAATTGCTACTAAGACTTCCTTTGGACATGCTCATGGAGCCAAAGTAAATAGAAGTCAGAGAATAATACATTTTGGCATCTCATGATTAATCAGAACGAGGTCAAAAGACCAAAAAAAGGGATATAGATTTTGAATGGTATTCACTTGATTATTATTCCTCATGATTCTTTAATGTTTTATTGATGTCTTTTCCCCCCTCATACCACAGTCACTTTCCAATAACCTCTCATGCTTTTATGCTCTTTTGTAACAAAGAAAATCAATTAAGAAAACCGACCAGTACAATCAACACATTTGATAGCACATGCAATATTCTGAGGAGATAGGCGTGTTTCATTATTAGTCTAATAGGACCAAATGTTATTGAGGCATTTAATTACCATCCCACTATCTTTTAGTGTGTTTTTCCATCTATATGATAATAGTCTTTGTATAGTATTCTTCTGGCTCTGTTTTTTTTTTTTCCCACTTTGCATCAACTCATATCACTTCTAAAAAGTTTCTCTAAATTTTAATTAATATGCACCCACTTTGTTTCCACTCTTTTGTTGCAACAATTGCCATAAATATTTTGACATATGTATGATGCTTTTTCTTTTTTGTCTTTGAATTCTTTGGGATATATGCATTGGAATAGAGGGATCACTGTATGAAAAGATATAAATAGTTTAATGATTTTTCTTGGTCCAGACCAAAACTGGTCTAGAATAGTTGAATTAGTTCACAACTGTTTGAATAATATATTAGAGTGCATATCTTCATATAGTTTTTCTAGCATTGATTAATGCTGCCTTTTATTACTTTTTCTATTTTATTGGGTAGAAGGTGAAATTCAAAATTGTTTTTTAATTTGAATTTTTTTCATCAGCACTTTGGATCATTTGGGACGAATTCTTAAATCACACCTATTGAGGAATAATTCTTGTTCTTAGATATTTGCTTTACATTCCTACATATTTTGGATATAAGATTTTCATCAGTGCCATCTGATGTAAATGTTTCCCCTCCATGACATTTTATCTTTTTATCTTAGGTGCATTCATTTTGTTTTTCAGAAATCTTTTAAATTTTATGAAAGAAAAATGATATTTCATTTTTTAATGGCTCACTTATTGCTTATATGTTTAAAATAATTCCTCCAATCAGAGACCTGAAAAGGTCTGAAAAGTTATCATTTTCTATTCTCTTCTAGTTTAAAAAATTATGTGATATTTTATTTAGGTCATATGTTTATTTGGAATTCATTGTGGTATGTGATGTGAAAATCTGATCTAAATCTCATTTCTGCCAAATCGTTTTCCAGGTTTCCCAGAAATTCTTGACAAATAGCAAGAATTACTCGAGAAATTTGTGCTGCTGGGTATATCAAGTAGGGTATTAATGTATTTTATTGCCTTTCATTCTTAGTATTTAGACTGTTTCACTTATCTCCTTTTAAAAAAAATAGCACCAAAATCATTTTAGATATCACAACTTTATAATTACATTTATGATCTGATACTATGAGGTACTTTTCATTTTAGTTTGACTTTTAATTATTCTTTTTTTTGATTCTAGGCTATTCCTTAAAATAAAATTTGTTACTTATCTCCTTGGTTCTTTAAAATAACCTCTTAATAATTTGATTAGTATACTGTTCAATTTGTCAGTTAATTAGGTGGTACAGTCTTAGTTGTTTTTATTGTACTGGCATACCTAAATAATAAACACTGAATCTTTTTAATCATGTCTTCCTTTATTTCCTTAAAGAATGTTTTGTGTCTATGTTTATAGAAATCTTAAGCATGACTTGGCAGATTAATGCACAATTTTTAATTCATTTTGTATTTATGTAGAATAGATTTCTCTTTGTTATTTCCTCTTGTTTTTGTTAATACTACCTGTCATGTGATAAGTGCTTAATAAATGATTATTGATTAATTCAATAAAAATGTTGCTGATTTTTGTATTTATTTTGTTTCCTTATTTAATTTACACCTGTTAATTTTATTAAGACTATTAAATAATGTAGTAGTTAAGCTGAAAGGCCTGTAATTAAAAGACTTATTCTCTGCCCCAGGAAGATAACTCCAGGCAAATGATTCTGTCCTTATTCCATCCTCCTACCCCAGGCAGTTGGGGTTAAGTGACTTGCCAAGGGTCACACAGCTAGGAAGCTGTTAAGTGTCTGAGATCAGATTTGAACCCATGTCCTCCTGACTTCAGGGATGATGCTCTATCCACTATGCTACCTAGTTGCTCCTGGGCAAGTGATTCTGGTCATGTTCCTTAACCTTGTTTGCCCCAGTTCTTCATCTGTAAAATGAGCTGGAGGAAAAAAAAAAGACAAATCACTCCAGTTTCTTTGTCAAGAAAATCCCAAATGGGAACATAAAGAGTCTTAAATTACTTAGCAAAAACAAGTTGTTTATTTTGATTGTCTTTATTGATTCTCTGGGGTTTTCTAAGTGAAGCATTTTATTGGCTGCAAATAAGATTGTTTCTGCTTTTCCTTTAGTTGTGTTAATACATTTAATTCTTTCCTTTGCATTCCTTTTTACAAAAATAAAAAATATATAAATATATCCCTTTCCCAAAAATATAGAAACATAAGTGCAATAACTGGCTTTTAAAAATTGTTAATATAAGTAGAACCAAGAATAGCAGATGGAAAGTCAGTCAGGAAATTATACAATTGAAAAATGTTCAGAAGATGTTTTTTCAGTCATTTTCAGATATGTCCAATCTTTCATGATCACATTTGAGGTTTTTTTTTTTTTTTTTGTTTGTTTGTTTTGCAAAGATATGGGAATGATTTGCCATTTTCTTCTCCAACAACAATAATGGAGACCCCAAACCAAGAACACTGGACAAAAATCCAGTCAGGAGATTATGCAGTCAAAGAATGTTCAGGAGATATAAGGGACCTTAATGATAAGGTCTAATCCTTTCACTGGTGAAATAAATTGTTCAAGATCATATAGCTATTTTACAAAAAATTCTAGGGCTTGGTCCAGGTTCTGCTATTATCTAGTTGTATGATCTTAGGTAACTTGCTTTTTTCTTCTGGGTTTCAGTTTCCTTATCTGTAAGATGAGAGACAGACAACATAAGTTCTCCAGGGTGGCTTCTGATTCTAAAACCTAATTTCAAAATTTGAAATTTGGCTTTGAACTGGAGATCTAGAAAAAGTCTCTTTTATATACAATCAGCTTTCACTTTTGTGATATATATATATATTTTTTCATTATACTGGCAGTTTTGTCTTTCCTTCTCAAAGATGACCAAAATGACATCACTGTTAGAGTCGTTAATGTGTTTAACTATGGCTCATCAGATCAATACAAATTGAGAATACTCTGCCACAGGTCGAATACAAATAGTCTCTAAGAACATTTGGGATGGATTTTCTAACTTTGTGCATTTCACATTTCTTCTGAACTAATTCAATTCGGCTTTTCTCATAAAGCACAGCATCTTCTGTGATGAGGGCATGCCATCCTAGGTGATCCTGTGCCAGTGTCTCCTATGTCATACAATTGATTCTAAATTTCCCAAACGATATCTTGAAAGTGTCCTTGTATTGTTTTTTCTGACCACCTTGTGAGTACTTGTCCTGTGTGATTTTTCATAAAATAGTCTTTTTGGCAAATGTATATTTGGCATTTGAACAATGTGGCCAGCCCAGCAGAATTATGCTCTCTGCAGTAAGGTTTGAATGCTTGACAGTTTAATTCAGGAAAGGAACTCAGTGTCTGGTATCTTGTCTTGGAAGGATCTTCAGAATCTTTCTAAGACAATTCAAATGGAAGTGATTAGTTTCCTGGCAAGCACTAGTATATTATTCAGGTTTCACAAGCATATAACAATGAAATCAGCACAATGGCTCTGTAGACATTCAGCAATTTGGTGTACTGCACTATATTTGCTTATCTGGCTGGATCTGAAGACATGCAAACATCAGGATTGTTTTCATTAAAATGATGAGGAAGTTCAGAAGCTGCTAAGTAAAAAAAAAAAACAAAAACCCAAAAACTCCACAGTGTATACCCACAGGGTAGTTAATTTATCTCTAAGAAAGTAGTAGTATATAACTTTCTATTTATTCTAGAGATTTACTATCTAATCCAGAGATTCTAGAGATTTGATAGATACAATTCTATCAAAAGAAAAGTGCATTCAAAAATTAGAAAGTTGCAGGATTCTTGGATCAATAAAAAGGCAGATGAAAATCACTTTTATGTTGATAGTAAAAATGCAAACCATTTTTATGATCACTGAAGGCTACTTATGGGTCAAAGACCTATTGTGCATCTCAACTACTCAGTAGTGATGGAAACACATTGATTAGTGATAAGGACATGATCCTAGAGAGATGTGTTGAACACTTCCAGAGTTTTCTCAACAGACCATCATCCATCAGTGATAAAGCCACTGACTATTTACCTAAAGTTGAAATCAATCACTTTCTAACTGAAATTCTATCTGAAGAAGAGAATTGAATGCAGTTAGTTTCCTTTCATGTGGTAAAGCACCTGGTTCTGATTCTATTCCAGATGAGATTTATGAGATGGATGGGTCCATTGCTGATGCAAAAGCTGACTGAAATTTTCCAGATTATATCGCAAGAGGAAGTTATGCACCGAGTTAAAGGATGACTCTATTGTTCATCTCTGTAAAATAAAGGGAATAGATTATTTTGTGACAATCATGGGGAGGGAAGAGTATATGTCCTCTCTTAGTTATTGCCTGCTAGTGTCCTCCTTAATAGATTGATCCTACATTTGGAAGAAGGTTATCTACCTGAGAAACAGTGTGGCTTCAGAAGAGACCAATGAGGAGCTGATATGGTGTCTGCTGTTTGACAACTCCAGAAGAAAGCCTAGGAGCAGAACAGAGGTCTGTGTAAACATTTGTAGGGCATATGGAAAATTGTGTTTGGTTGCCCAGAGAAGTTCATCAGTATATAATACATCAATTTCATGATGGCATGCTTGCCCAGATTCTGTTCAATGGACAACTCTCTTGAGCTTGCTTGGTTACTAATGGAGTTAAACAAGGCTGTGTGCTTGGTCCCATGCCTTTTAAGCAAGATGTTTTCAGCCTTGTTGCCAAATACTTTCAATAAGCACAAAAATATTTCAAAGTCAGCTACCACATTGGTGATAAATTCTTCAACTTGAAAAGGCTGTAAGTCAAAACTAAACTTTTAGGAGGAAGTACTGGTGCATAATTTTTTGGTTGTAGATGATTGTGCAGTCAATGCAGCTTCCAAAGCTGAGATGCAACAAAGTATTTTCATTATACTTAATAATGAAGGATTTTTAATGTCTAAATGTTTATTTATCATATCTCACCATTTGGAAGGTAAATACTGGAGTGTATTACTATTTTGAGAAATATGTCACAGAAACTTAAAAACTCAAATCACAAAATGAATCAGTGGATGAACTGAGAATAGAATCCACATGAGCCATAACTATGTTCTTATGACTAGGCATCCTACCTCTTTTGCAATAATAAGGACAATAGAATTTTCTCCACTGGCTCATTATGAAGATAGCCGAGTCTGTGTTTGTAACATTCTTTGAAGAGTGGCATCTGAAAGAGCTATCTATCAAACTCTTTCCAAGTTGTAAGTTTAGGGAGTCAAGTTTATGGAAATTAGCTTGTTTTGAGTGTGGAACTAGGGTCTGGGCAGAGTCATGGGAGAAAACATGTTCTCCTTGGTGGAACATGAACTTAAGTTTCATGTTAAAAGTAGGAGAATATAAAGAAAACTCTAGGAAAATAGTAAATGTAGTTTTTATTGTTTTAAAATGTTCAAAATGAAAATATGGCATTTAGATCTTTCTGAAGAAAAAAGAAGACACGTTTATTTATGGCCTCTTAGAAATTAAAATCTACTTGACAATGAGGCTAAAATGCCAAATGTACTGGTGCCTGATTTTTGTTCTTGTACATCATTTATTCTGTATGAATATTATAGCTTTTGTTTTTCTTATTGATAAAGACTTTCAGGTAGCTGGTAATAAAAGGAGAGAGTGAGAGGCTTAAAATCATGAAAGTCTGAGTTCAAATCCTGCCTCAAATATTGACTAGCTCTGTGATCTTGAGGAAATTTAATCTTTATGTCTGCTTCAGTTTCCTCTGATATAAAAGTAGAGTAATAATAGCATTCATCATGCAGAGACTCTCTGAGGATCAAATGAAATACCCTATGTAAAGCTTTTTGTAAACTTTAAAGCATTTTATAAAATGATGACTTTTGTCTTAATTAATTAATTTGGAATATGTATGATATGGAAATATTATGGTATAGCAGATAGGTAGCTTGGAGTTATACTGGATGGTCTTGGAGTTTAGGAGTTCAGATCTATTTATAAAACCATGGCTAAGTCACCAATCTCTGTCTACTTCAGTTCTCATCCATAAAATAGGGATAATAATATCCCTTACCTCCCAGGGTTATTGCGTAGACAGAATGAAATAATATTTTGAAGAGACTCTGCAAACTTCAAAGCAGATAATAATAATAATAATAGTGACAAACAACAACAATAGCTATTATTGCTATTAGAAGGCCCATCCTAATGTTAAATGTTCTGTTCTACTTCTGATAACTTTCTGTATGACTATGGGATGAGTTATTTTATGCCTTTTTAACCAATTCAATCACACATTTTTTTAAGAATATAAGTTATAAATGAGTTTCAAATATGTATCTGTGGAGGACATTTCCATATCTGGACTTCCTCACACATAATGTTCAATTTTTTTTGCATTGGTTAGTTGATTGAACCTTTTCACTACCTTGCCCTTTTAATTTTTTGTTTTAAGATATGGCTCGGGGAAGAGAAGGAAGAGGAGAATACAATAGAACAAGTAAGTTTTGTATAATTAAATTGTATTAAAATGAAAAGAACCCAGGGTAACCTTCACGCTGTGATGAGCCATTAGAATTTTCAATAATTGTGCCTGACAAAAAAAATACTTAATAGATGATCATCAATAGTCATCAATAGATGACTTACTGAACTCATATAATTTGCACTTTTGTTGCTTTAAGAACGTGTCTCTGGGCCAGACACTTAATCTCTGTTGTCTCAACAAAAAAAAAAAGAGGATGAAATGAAGCTGAAAGTTTTCCTTATGTTTTATATCAAAAGATGAATAAAAAAGGAAGACTTCTCACTTTTAACTCAATAAAAAGTTTCTAATCATGTTTTCCTTTTCATGGGTCAGCTGATTATGGTTTATGGTGGTGGCAATAAATGAAGGTGACTCTACCCAGTGCTTGTCCATACAGATAACTCATGCCTAATGTAAAGGTTAACTCCCAAGCATTTTGGCTTGTATGTGTGAACTAGAGGACCATTACATCACCATGCTAAGTACTAAGTATATGTATACTAAAGAACCATCATCTCATCGCTTCCACTGAGTTAATATCTTATTGTAAACATCTTTGTTTCAAGTATACTTCTCCAGAGTTCAGGCCCTCTTCATAAAAATTATGTTGTTTTTTTTTGCCTGAAAATTATTTTTGATCTATTTTACAGTTGTGGGAATGGTTCTTTGTTTTATTTAATCAGTTCCTGAATATACATGTTTTTGGAGATATTTGCTGTAAATATTTTCCCCAGTATCTATTTCTCTTTTAATTTTAATTAGATTTACTAATGAAAAAGCTTTTAAATTTCATAAAATAAAAATGTCTATTTTACCTATCTTCTCTTTCACTTATTTGGTAATAAATTTTTCTATTTATTGATGTGAAAAGTTCTTTCTTTCCTACTTCTCTAGTTTGTTTATGATGTGACATTTTATCTTAAAATCATGTATGCATTTGGAGCTTATCTTGTGTATGATATGAAGTATTAGTCTAAATTTAATTTCTGCCAGATTACTGTTTAGTTTTCTCAATTATTTTTGGTTTAGTGAATCCTCCCCCCAGTAATTTATGTCTTTTTATTTATCTAACACTTTGCCATTGTTGTTTATTTTTGTTTATTATTGCTTGTATTTGTATGTTGTAAACCTAATGTCTTTTGCTGACCTATATCCTAACTTTTTCCTCTCAGTACCAAAACATTTTAATGGTTACTACTTTATAGTATAGTTTGAAATCCAGCACTGAGAAATCACCTTTCTTTCTTGACCATTGTTCCTTTATATAAGTTTTGTTATTTTTATAACTTAATAAAATATTATTTTGGTTGTCTGATTGGTATGGTACTGAATAAGACAATTTAGGTATTATTATCATTTTGGTTATATTAGCTCTACCCACCCATGGGTAATCTTTTTACTTCACTCCCTAGGGCTTTCTGGGTTTAATGATAATATCTCCAAAAAATGATAATTTTATTTCCCTTTTGCTTATAGGTATTCATTTAATTTATTTTTTGGTCTTATTGCTACAGCTAGAATTTTTAGCACTGTGTCAAATAGAAATGGTATTAATGAGCAACCTTGCTTTATCCTTGATCGTATTAGAAACCTCTAGCTTCTCCCCCTGACAGACAGGACAAAATCTATCCTTGGATTTTGATACCTATTGTTTACCATATTAAGAAAAGGTTCATTTATTACTATGATTTCTAAGAGTTTTTAATAGAAAAGTTTTTTGTTTTGATTTTGTCAAGCATTTTCAGCATTTGTTAGCACATTTTTATTATTTACATTTTGTATAATTTATTTCTGTATTATATGACATATTATACATTTATATGCATTTATTTACCATTTATATGGAGCTTCTTTAGCCATATCCTATATTGGTATATTGCTTATTATTTTCTTTTTCTTTGATGAAATTTGTTATTGTTTCTAAAATTTGTTCTTTGACCCAGCAATTCTTTAAATTTATATCATTTAGTTTTCCACATCTTTTTAATTCTTCTTTAAGCAACTTATATTTAATATAGTTTTTGTTTCATGACAATCCATAAATGATGTTAAGTATTTCTTCTTCTATACATTTTTGATGAGATCTTTTTATTCTCTAAATGTTCAATTTTTGGAAAGGTGCTAATAGCTTACAATATGTAAACGCCTTTGTATTCCCATTCAATAACCACTAGAAATCTATCTTCCTGACTCTGTGCTAGGGATCCTTAAATTTTGGCATATAATAGGCACTAAATAAAACCTTGTTGATGACTAATGATGACTAACGACAGCTACTCCATATGATATCTAGATTGGCATATATGTGCCTATGTAGTTTTTTCTTTCTCTTTTCTTTTTTAGGTTGATTAGATGTGAAAGACTCCAGACAAATGGATTTACTAGTTCTTGTTAGATATATTCAATTCCTTGCTGGGAGACTATCACTCCTATAACTTAAACTTTGGTCCAGGCAACTTTGGTACACTCTTAGACATTTCATTCCTCTTCACCTCAATTCCTGTATCATGTGCAATTGGTTGCCAAGGCCCGTTGATTTTACCTAACAAGTTATCACTTTTCACTTATAAATATTTGTCAAGCATATGCTATGAACAGGGCACTGTATTTGGTGCCAGGAATAAAAGGTCAAAATGGAGTAGTCTTTCTTTTTTTCTTTCTTTATTTTCTTGAGAGACAATTAGGGTTAAGTGATTTGTCATACAGCTAGTAAGTATTAAGTGTCTGAAGCCAGATTTGAGCTTAGGGCCTCCTGACTCTAGGGCTGGTGCTCTGTCCACTATATCATCCAGCTGCCCCTGTAGTAGACACTTGACCTCAAGGAACTTAAATCCTACTTTTCTCCACTCCACAAACTACTGTTCAAAAAGAATCACAGAATCTCACCACTAGACTATAATGATCATTTAATTCAATCCATATTTGACTGGGTCCCTTTCATTATATCCCTGACAAGTGGTTATTGGCTTTGCTTTAATTCATGTCTAAAATAGCTTTCTCCCTAGATTATTGAAACGGTCTTCTAATCAGTCTCCCTGTCAAGTTTTAGCCACAGCAGTAAAATTACCTTGGAAATTGGATAAAGCCCCTTATTTGATTAAAAATCTCTAGTAGTACCCTATTGCTTAAAACGTAAAATATGAACTCTTAAATCACTTCATGATTGGTTTTAAGCCATCTTCTGGGCCTCATTTCACATTTACATGACTATTCCTTCATCCATTCTATATTTCTCTGAAGTCAATATGATGTCCCTTGCTTCTAGTGACTGTACCATCCATTTCTTATGCCTGAAAGACAATCCTTTTCCCCATCTTCAAAACTTCTTATCCTCCTTCAAAGTTTAGCTCAAAGACCATCTCCTCACGCTTTTTCATGAGAACCCCTCCTCCATCTTGTCTTCAGATAAGAGTATATTTTTCCTTCTCAAATTTTCCTAAAGCTCTTTGTCTAAATCCCCTTCCTTCCTCAATCCTTTCTCCCCTAACTGGAAATTAGTATGGCAGAAATTAGGCATGGACTCACACTTAACACCGTATACCAAGATAAGATCAAAATGGGTCCATGATTTAGACATAAAGAACGAGATTATAAGCAAATTGGAGGAACATAGGATAGTTTATCTCTCAGACTTGTGGAGGAGGAAGAAATTTCTGACTAAAGACGAACTAGAGACCATTATTGATCACAAAATAGAAAATTTTGATTACATCAAATTAAAAAGCTTCTGTACAAACAAAACTAATGTAAACAAGATTAGAAGGGAAGCAACAAACTGGGAAAACATCTTCACAGTTAAAAGTTCTGATAAAGGCCTCATTTCCAAAATATATAGAGAACTGACTCTAATTTATAAGAAACCAAGCCATTCTCCAATTGATAAATGGTTAAAGGATATGAACAGACAATTTTCAGATGCTGAAATTGAAATTATTACCACTCATATGAAAGAGTGTTCCAAATTACTATTGATCAGAGAAGTGCAAATTAAGACAACTCTGAGATACCACTACACACCTGTCAGATTGGCTAAGATGACAGGAAAAAATAATGATGATTGTTGGAGGGGGTGTGGGAAAACTGGGACACTGATACATTGTTGGTGGAGTTGTGAACGAATCCAACCATTCTGGAGAGCAATCTGGAATTATGCCCCCAAAGTTATCAAACTGTGCATACCCTTTGATCCAGCAGTGTTTCTACTGAGCTTATACCCCAAGGAGATACTAAAGAAGGGAAAGGGACCAGTATGTGCCAGAATGTTTGTGGCAGCCCTGTTTGTAGTGGCTAGAAGCTGGAAACTGAGTGGATGCCCATCAATTGGAGAATGGTTGAGTAAATTGTGGTATATGAATGCTATGGAATATTATTGTTCTGTAAGAAATGACCAGCAGGATGAATACAGAGAGGCTTGGAGAGAATTACATGAACTGATGCTAAGTGAAATGAGCAGAACCAAGAGATCATTATATATGTTAACAACGATACTGTATGAAGATGTAATCTGCTGAAAGTGTATTTCTTTGACAAAGAGACCTAATTCAGTTTCAATTGATCAATGATGGACAGAAGTAGCTACACCCAAAGAAAAAACACTGGGAAATGAATGTAAAGTGTTTGCATTTTTGTTTTTCTTCCCGGGTTATTTCTACCTTCTGAACCCAATTCTCCCTGTGCAATGAGAAAACTGTTTGGATCTGCACACATACATTGTATCTAGGATATACTAGGACATATTCAACATATATAGGACTGCTTGCCATCTAGGGGAGGGTGGGAGGGAAAAATCGGAACAGAAGTGAGTGCAAGGGATAATGTTGTAAAAAAAATTACCCTGGCATGGATTCTGTCAATAAAAAGTTACAAAAAAAAAATCCTTTCTCCCCCTCTGACTCTTTCTCTGTTTCTGTCTTTCTATTTTTTGTCTCTCTCTGTGTTTCTCTTTGTCATTCTTTGTCTGTTTGTCTCTGCCACTTCATTTTATAAGTTTTATTTTCTTTATTTGTGTTCATGTTATATCTCTCCAATAGAATATATGTCTTTGAAAGACAGAACCTTTGTTGTTTTTTTTTATTGGTTTGTTTGCTTTCTTTTTTTCACCATTGCATTCCTAGCTCTTTCCACAAATAAGATGCTTGTAATTATTTGCTTTTTTGATTTGTTGAAAATTGAAAGCTAAGATGGAAGGAATTGATGTCAAAGAAGCTTTTATTTGAAAGAATACTTTGTAGTTTGTGACAAAATGCTTCTTTTACCTTGGCAATTTTATCTGTTATTCTTAATGTATGTTCAACGCTCTTTTTTTCCCTCTCCCTGTATAATAAAACTAGAATAATAAATTCTTGGAAAACCCCTTGGTCACATCTGAGTGATGTCATCAACTCATTATGGATTGAGAAAATAGACAGGGATATTACTATAAGCTTGGCAAGCCTTCATTATTCATTGGGCTCTGTATATGTCCATTTTCTCTTCTGTCAATCAGCTGAAAGTTCTCTCAAATACAGATGGAAAAGAAAACTAGTGAATCACTTAACAGGGTGTCATCTCTTTGAAACAGGAAAAAACAAAAGTTTCTGTGGCTGTCAGATGTGATTCAAAAAGATATTGCCTACTATCAAGGTTTGCATGACCACTGGTAAGACTTGATCAAGATGATAAATTATGAAGACAGTTGAATAATGATGTCTTAATGAAAGGTTTGAATTAGCAAATTAAACAGCACAGAGATAAGAATGCCAAGGATAAAGATATACTTTTTAGGGGTTGAGAAGCATAGGGACCACAAAGTAAGTGAAAGCAGAAACTGAAAGATGAGTGCGGGTAATCTTAAGCCTAGAGGAAGAATGTTTGATGATAAAAATGGAAAATACTTTATTCATTCAGGGGGCCAGAGGTTAGGAGTTTCAAGATGATGAATGAATCATGGGAATTGATGAGATCATTTATTGAGAGACTAAAGAGGAAGATGAGAATAAAGTCCAGTATTGACCTGGGGAATGCCTACATTTGGTGGGAGAGAGGATGGTAATGATCTAGCTAAAGAGACTTAGGAGTAGTCCAACAAGTGGAAGGAGAAACCTAAGAAAGCAATGGCACAGAAGCCATGGGAAGAAGAATATCTAGAACAAGGGGATGTCTGACAGTATCAAAGCCATAGAAATGTCGAGAAGAATGAAGTTTGAGGAAAAACCATGGATTTAGCAATTGAAAGTCTTGGTTGGTCATCTTAGAGGGAACAATTTTCATTGAGTAGTCCCATTAGTAGTCAGATTTCAAGGGGGTTGAGAAGCAAATGGAAAATAAGGAAATGGAGACAATAAACATAGACAAAGTTTATTTAAAATATATGTATATGTATGTGTATGTGTATTCATATATATTCATACACAATATACATACACACAAATATCTACATATATACATAGATGCATGCACACTCATACAATCCTTTCTAGAATTTTGTATGTGAAAGATGACAAAGAAAGGATGAAAATTTAAAAGATTATTAGAACCTGTTAAAAGTTTTTTGTTTTTGTTTCAAAGGATAAGGAAAAACCTAAAAATGTTTGTAGGGAGTTGGAAAAGAATGGATTAGGAGACATTGAAAATAGGAGTGATCAGAGGGCACATCCTCAAGAGAAAATGGAAGGGGATAAGGTCAAGAACAGTAAAATTATCATGTCTTGGCCAAAAACAAAAGCCAAAGATTTTGATATACCTTGATAATGGATTCAATTCAATTAAATGGATAGCTATTACTGACAAACAAAATAAAAGGAACAATGCTAGCTGATTGGTTATCCATATACAGAATAAGATAGTTCTCGCTTTCATGGAGCTTATAAGAGTAATATTGACAAAGTACATTGTGTAGTTTAAGAATATGTGCTTTAGTATAAGAGTATGGTGCTGGCATTTTCCAGTTTCATTTGTAAAACAAGAAGAAATCTTCCAACTTGGATACACTGATGGTTGGGAAATAAAGCCCACCTGTCCCGTTAGAGTCAGAGAATCTACTCACAAAATCAATTAAAGTACACACACATGCATATATATCTATCATGTAACATATATGTATGTATGAATATATGTATACATGTAAATATTTTTGAATATATGTGTATGTACAGATAGACATTATACATTATAGGCAGCTTAAAGCAAATCACATTTTGGAAGGTATTGGCCATTTTCATATCAACCTCATGCAAAGCATGAGACCCTGAGCCAAAGTTCTGTCAAACTGTTCTAATTGTATTTACAAAAAAAATCTTAATACCTTGCCTTGAAGTGGGAAAGAAGGCATTGAGGTTAAATGTGTGATATTGGCCTTAGCACAGTAGTAACACTGTAATACATAATGGGATGTAGTTATGAATAGGAACAATGGGTTGAGTGTAGATGAGAAATTGTGTTTTTGTTGTGTTGATTGGGGGGTTACTGACTCTTCATTTGGAGTTTTCTTGCCAGGGATACTGGCATGGTTTGCCATTTCCTTTGCCAGCTCATTTTACAAATGAGGAAATTGAGGCAAACAAGGTGAAGAAATTTGGCCAAGATCACATAGCTAATAAATGTCTGAGGTTGTATTTGAGTTTAAGTCCTCTAACCTAAACTCCATCTACTCTACCATCTAATTGCCCAAGAAAGAGTAGCTGTTATTCTTGGTCCCTTCAGGTAGTTTGGATTATTTGTAAAGGAAGAATCAGGTCCAGGGAGATCTGTTGGTTTTGGCATTTTCAGAGCCTAAGTCTTTTATTTGGATGAAAACCAATGCTTTTTCATGCCTGAAACATGTTCTTCCTCCACCTCCATTGGAATCCCTCTCTTTATTAGCTTATATCAAATATGTCTATTATCTATATCAAAAGCAGTTTTTTAAGTACTAATGTTTGGGAGGATTTGAAAAGTCCTTATTAGGCACATGTTCTCACAGAGTTTCTCAAATGTAAGGTCTAGCTCTGCCTTTTATAGGTGGTCAACAATACAAATAGTAATTCCATCATAGGCTCCAACTTTCTGGACATCAATTCCTTGAGCTGAGTGGGAGCTTAATCCCACCCTGAATCCTCTATACCAAAGTTCCTTCCCGAAGGAAGGCCACTCACATTGTCCTATATTCCTTGCAGAGCAAAGGGACTGGAGAAGACACATGGGGTGAAACAGGACTTTTCAAATCATCCCAAACATTAGAACTTATTACTACAACTTTAAAAATTGCTTTTGATATACTTTGCACAGTATTTATTTATTTGTATACATATTATTTCTCCTCAGTAGAAGGTAAGCTGCTTGAGAGTAGGAATACTTTTATATTTGCCTTTGTAGTTCCAGTCCCTATCATGTCTGTTTTTGTCTTCTGTTTTTAGAAGCCTTGTTGTTTCATTGATATAGGGAAACTCCAAAGAAACTTCCTCCACCAAAGCAGAGCAGCGACTTAAGAGTTTTAGGGAATTGCTTGGAGTTATTTGACTCATGTCTCACAGCTAGGTTTGAGGGCAGACTTGAATCCATGTACTCCAGATTCAGGTCAGTTTTCTATTTTCTCCCCAGAGAGCTACCTCTGTCTTAACAGACAGTATGAGAATAATAAATGCTTATTGTGTTACATTCAATTGAATCTTTGATATGATACTATTTTGAGCTTCAGCTCCATCACCCTTTGGTGATGTTTGAGAACTGAGATTAAATAGTTGGGAAGAATGGAACCCTGCTTCACTCCATGTGTGTTCTTTAGTCCCTTTGCTCTGCTAGGACTGCAGGCAGTGTGGGTGGCCTTCTTTCTGGGAGGAACTTTGGTATTGAGGATGCAGGGTGGGATTAAGCTCCCACTGTTGGGTCAAGGGATGAAGTCCAGAAAGTTGGAGCCTATAATTGAATCATTATTTGTGTTATTGACCACCTACAAAAGGCAGATCTAGAGCTTACATTTCAGAAACTCTGTGAGACCATGTGGCTTATCTATGTCAAATTAAATAAACAGACTAGGCTTTCTTTCCCAGAGTCTGCCTTATCTGTGATATCTGCCAAGTTGTATTCTTCCCTATCACTCTTGTCAATTTCTGTCATGAAAAGGAAGCTTAGTTCAGAGTAGGAAAGAAAAACTATTGCTTTGGGAAATGTTACACAATCGAATGGGATGTTTGGTCACCTTTGAAGTGCTGACTGTTCTAGGTTTGGTGGGCAGGATTGGTGAGTGACTATGATAGATATTTCCATGTATCTGACAGTTCACAGCTGGAGCTGGTGGTTTAGCAAGCAGGAGTAGTTTTCATAATTACACAAATCCAGGAAATCTGACTTTAAACACCAAAGGTATATATTTGGCTGATCTGTATCTGACATTGACCTAGATTCTGCCTTGAATGGAGGGGAAGGTGCAAACACAATGCCTGAGTTCCTGGACTTTGTAAGCAAGGAGAGGGGAATTGAAAAGTCTGTCTTGAGAGCTGGCTGTGTTTCTTTGACCATTAACAGTTTAGGAAAATGTTTATGGACCAAAGAAAACTTGTGAGGGTCTATGCAAGCTTGTAAACTGCTTCATTTCTGCATGGTAATGGACTTCATAATCTATTTAAGATTTTAATTTCAAATCAGTCAACATAGACTTACTCAGCACCTCCTTAAATGCCAGCCAAATTGGGAGTTGTTTCTGGATTGTGGTTTAAAATATTGGTTTTTAAAAGTTTATTTTATTTATTTTTGTTTACTTTATACCTGGTAGTTGATTCATGGATTAAAGCTCTAGCTCTTTCTGAAACCTGCAATAGATATATCAGGGCATAAAAGTGAGAAGCTACATCATGGTTACTGATCCAGGTGCATCAGTTGGGTATCAGCAAGTCATTAGCAAGGAGTGTTTTAGATCTAATTTGTAAAATTCATTGATATAGGGAATCCTCATTGAAGGAAATTCCTCTTTCTGTTGCAGAGGTATACTTGTGTGACTACAGTTTTAAAGATTTGACTGGGGGCATTGAAAAATCAAATGAATTGCCAGGGGGTCTCATATTTAATACACATGAGAAAAGAATTTGTACTCATATCTTCCTGACTCAAAGATGAACTCTCTTTCCATAGTTTCTCTTCAAGCTATTAGAGTCCCAAGAATTGAAATAGAAAGAGTCAAGATTTTCTTTTGATATGACGCCAGGCAAGAAAAAAATCAGGGCCAGTTTTGAGTTGCCCAGCAACTCAGTAAGTTTTAATGGCTTAGGAGAAATGAATTGAATGGACTTCAAAAAAAAATCATTCTCTCCTCCCTCTCTTAATTTATCACCAGCTCTGTTTTTGTTTTTCTGTACAATGAGAAAATTATTCTTACTCAGATGTTTTTCATTGTGAGCAAACTAAACATATTGACTTTTGAAGTCACAGAATTGATAGAGTAGGCAACTGGTTTGTTTTTCATTACTGGGAAACAAGAACTTAAATTATTTGAGCAGGAATACATCATCTGCCTGGTGAAAGTTCTTACTGTCAAAACATAATACTTTCCTCTAGCTTTATTGGATGTCATAAATACCCAGAGTTGGGAGGAGAGGAGTAGGTGATTGTGGAATTGGGAAATTCCAGGTATAGGAGTTGGGGAAGTATGGCAAAGAAAAGGCAACAGTTAGGTAATTCCTGCTGGCCTAATGTGATTATCACATGCTTTTATATGAATGACGATGATGATGACAACAAACAACTTATCCATTGCTGGATCTTCATTTCATTTGTATGACTTCTAGAAATCATTGAGTCTATCCCCAAGCTCTGCCTCAGTTTTGTTTTCTTTTTTTCTCTATGATATCTCAATTAGTGATCTCCTCAGTTTTCATTGCTTCAGTTTTCATTTCTATACTCATCATTCTCAGATCTCTATATTCACTTGTAGTTTTTTTCCTAAGCTCTAGTTCCATGTTACTGACAACATCCCTAAAGCATCTCAAAACATGTTGACTGATGTAGAAATATTCTTTAAATGATTGTATATATATAAAATCTATATCAAATTGCTTACCATCTTGGGGGGAGGAGAAAGGAAGGGAGAGAGAAAATTTGGAACTCAAAAGTTTTAAAAAATTAATTAGAAAATTGAAAATGGAAAATTGGAATTGGATTTGGGAAATGGAAAAAATAGAACTGTTTTTTGGGATTACTTTGGATCACTGAACCACTGAGAAGAACCAAATCTGTTGTAGTTGATCATCCCACATTCTTGCTGTTACTGTGTACAATATATTTTTGATTTTTTTCTTTACATGAATGTTTAATAAGATACCTAGCTTAATAAATAGTAACTGTTTAATAAATGCTTGATTTATTAATTACAGTTTGCATATAAATTTCTTAAGATTGGCAAAGCATTTTTGATGTATTATGTCTCACTGACCCATTCAGGTAAATTCTATCATTGTCTACATCTTATAAAACAGGAAACTGATGTTTTAGATAGGGTAAGTGACTTGCTCAGGATCACAGGGCTACTAAATAAATAATTGGAGATTTGAACCTGAAACTTTTCTACTGTCAATCTATCATTCTAGTGCCTTTTTACTCAAGACAAACTTACTACCCAGTTTTACTACTCCTACTCTATCAAAATCACTGATCCTTTGGACATTTGAATGAAATGAATTCTCAATTCTTTTCTGGGTCTGTGATTCTTCATTCTTGACATCATTTACCATCTTCCTGCTGCTTCACAAATGCACTGTAGTACTTTAAAAAATAATCCAATTTGTGAATGAACTGTCACTAAGGATGATAAAATGTTTCTGGTGGGCTTTTGCTGGGTTTTCCCATTTGGAAAGTCATCCTGCCACAGCCTGCTCCTGAAAACCAAAATATTTAAATGTGAAATTCCATCCTCCATACTAATTCTAAATCTTTTAACTCTTGTGTTGTGGGGTCTGGACATGATCCAGGTTAAAATGCCACCAAATGCTTATTTTCTTGATTTTCCTTTTTTTCAGAATTTCATTCTTGTTATATGATAGCACAAGGAACGATTTGTACAGCAAGGAAGTCACTCTGTGGCACTGATTACGTGAGATCAAGTCATGGAATGACATTAATGCCCTAAATCAGACATGTTCTTGTCAGCCTCTTGCAGGACAGTTTCTGAGGTTAACAACCAGCCCTGACATTGGCTTTTAATCACAATGAAGTCACATTTTATAAAACAACATTTCCTAAAGGAAGAAGAAAGGGTTAGAGGAGGACATAGAAACATAAAATAGTTTAAAATTGACTCAGCATCATGGTGGTGGTTCAGCTGATTCTTTCCAGCTGAATGGATTAGACTTCCACAATGACCACAAATTTAGAGCAGGGAGAGAGATCTTAGAAAAAAATCTAATTTATTCTCTTCATTTTACAGATGAGGAAACTGAGTCTGAGATCAAGTAAGTGACTTAATCAAGGCCATCCAGATAATAAATGGCAGAGGATCCAATCAGAGGCCCATGAATTCCAAATATAATAGTTCTGTTGTAACATGTCCCTTCCTTTACTGAATCAACTAAAGCAGGGACACAACTATTTTTGTGCCATGGACTCCATTGGCAAGTCCCAGCTAATATCTTGCCTTCTACAAAAAGTCTTTTCCAGTTCTCCTTATTCTTAATACCTTCTCTCTGAGATTATCTCCAATTTATCCTGTATATGTCATATTTGTATATAGTTATTTGCATGCTGTTCCCTCTATTAGATTGGGAGCTTCTTGACAGCAATGATTGGTTTTTTTTGCCTTTCTTTGTATCCCCATTAACATAGTGTTTGGCTCATGTGAGTGCTCAATAAATTGTTATTACTTGTGATTAAAAATCTGGTGGACCCCTTCTCAGAATTACGCTTGTGGCCCACATATATAATTGAAGGAAATATTAATGTTAGAAATGAATGGAAATAAAGATGTCATTACCCATTCACCCCCTATCCAGGCTCATACTCAAACTTAAATCTATTTATGGATTTTTGAGGGTATCATGGATTGCAGGTTAAGAACCCTAGAAATAGAGGAAAAGAAAGGAAAGAAGAATATGAAGGAGAAAAGGAAGATTTTTAAAAAAAATTTAATAGCCTTTTATTTACATGTTATATGCATGGGTAACTTTACAGCATTAACAATTGTCAAACCTCTTGTTCCAATTTTTCACCTCTTACCCCTCACCCTCTCCCCCAGATGGCAGGATGACCAGCAGATGTTAAATATATTAAAATATAAATTAGATACACAATAAGTATACATGACCAAACCATTATTTTGCTGTACAAAAAGAATCAGACTCTGAAATATTGTAAAATTAGCTTGTGAAGGAAATCAAAAATGCAGGTGTGCATAAATATAGGGATTGGGAATTCAATGTAATGGTTTTTAGTCATCTCCCAGAGTTCTTTTTCTGGGCATAGCTAGTTCAGTTCATTACTGCTCCATTAGAAATGATTTGGTTGATCTCGTTGCTGAGGATGGCCTGGTCCATCAGAACTGGTCATCATCGTATTGTTGTTGAAGTATATAATGATCTCCTGTTCCTGCTCATTTCACTCAGCATCAGTTCGTGTAAGTCTCTCCAGGCCTTTCTGAAATCATCCTGTTGGTCATTTCTTACAGAACAATAATATTCCATAATATTCATATACCACAATTTATTCAGCCATTCTCCAATTGATGGGCATCCACTCAGTTTCCAGTTTCTGGCCACTACAAAGAGACCTGCCACAAACATTCGTGCACATACAGGTCCCTGAGAAAAGGAAGATTAAAAGAAGGTGATAATCAAGAATATCAAGTCCAGATTGCTATTTAATCAATTTAATTTAGGAAAATGTTTTAAAATCTTTTGAAGTTGTTTTGTTGTTACTTAGCTGTGTTCAATTCTTTGTTATCCTATTTAGAGTTTTCTTGATAAAGACACTGGAGTGGATTGCCATTTCCTTCTCCACCTCATTTTACAGACATAGAAACTGAAGCAGTTTTCAGTGAGCTACTCACAGATAATAAGTATCTGAGGTCATATTTGAACTCAGGTCCTCCTGACTCCAAGGCCTGCACTGTATCACCTAACTGCCTTTTTGGTATCTAGTGAATAACAATAGTTTAATAATGATAATCATTTATATTTTTAAAGCATTTTAAAGTTCCAAAAACATCTTCCTCATGAAAATAATGAGAGGTTGGCATATAAGAATTATTATCTTCAATTTATAAATGGAAAACTGACACTTATAGAGCTCAATATGCCTTGCCTAACATCATTCAGGGATTATGTATAAAGTTCCTCTTTTCCAACTCTTTACTTAGCATTTTTTTCACTATACTAGGATGCTTTTCAACAAAGGGTCCCTATGATTAATGGAAGGAATTGATGAATTAGCAAATATTTATTGTGCACCCACTGTGTACTCATTGTACTAGGTACTCTGAAGGATGCAAAAGAAGTGCTACATGTGGGCCCTGCCTTAACTAGAAAGCACAGGACTTGCAGTATTTAAAACCTGCCACACCCAAGTGAATATTTGAGCATATAAATCTTAGATAGACTTCAGGGAGATAATGGAGAAAAGATGAGTCAGGCTGTGGTTAATGGAGTTACAAAAAATAAGATGCAACTAAACAACTGAACAACAACAAAACTGCAATAGAGATGGAAAACCCTTGACAATTTAGTAGATGGTCTTTGAGAGTTCCTGGGATCCTGTAGACAGCCAGGTACTGAATTGTCCTGAATTTTGCTTGGCTGGTTCGTTCCATAACTCCCATGGTTCTATACATGATGCCATTCTAGTAAGTTTCACTTTCCAGAGTTTATGTTGTCATGCTGGAGAAACTGAGCAAGACAGAGATAAGAGAACAATTTAATAATTTATTAAATGGAGAGATATACTGAGACCAAATGGATCCATGGTTGGTCCCAGGGCTGAACGAGACTATCGTCTCAAAGAATCCAGCACTGAGTATTAGACAGCAAGATTTTTATAGGATAATGAGAACAATGACGTAATGGGAGAGGTATCTGGATGGGGATAACCTAATGGAGGGAGGCACCTAGGATGACATAATGGGAGGTACTAGAGAGGTTCTTGATATTCTAATGATGTCTAAAATGAATAAAGACCTTTATCCCATTGAACATTAAGAGGGAATAAGTATAGCCTAAAGTCTAAGATATAAGACCTTTATCCTATCAAACATTAAGAGGGAATGATTATACCTGAGGCAGAGTAACTAAATAGGAAAATTAGAGAAACTGGGTCAGGACATTAAAAGGAAACTATGGCACAACAGTGGAAGAAATAGGAAATTGGGGAAACTGGTATATTTTCTTAGGCACTTCTGCCCTACCCCCTATATTACTAGTTCAGATTAAATTGGAACTCCTTTACACAGTCCTTTTCGTTTTTTACTCCTTGCTTAAATTTACTGGACTATGATTTGCTGGTTATTCTTTAACTCTGAAATCTCTTATTCTGTTGGAATTGCCCTGCAGACTCAGTTTGGGGGATTATTTTTTAGAAATAACCAGTCTTGGGACTGGAAGTCTCTCTGATCTGTTTCTCCACTCCTGTTACCCCAGGTCCTTAATTAGTATTTCAGCATACTTAAAAGGACCTTGTAGTTGATATTGGGCCTCTAAAAGTTTGGGGTTTGCCTGCCTTGGTCTAACTGTGCATAATCTGCTCAGAAATCTGATCCTTTCTGCAGCTTTGTCTGTTCCTCTGAGCAGGGACAGGTGGAGCTACTCCAAGCCTCACCCTTCTCCCCTGGAGCAGGTTGCCCCTCTGAATGGGCAGCACACTGTCTTGAACCCTGTTGCTCTGTAAGCAGAGGTCGAGTCATGCACAAATGACCACAGATCTAACTCATGAATTGTCCATATGCTCCCCAACTGCAGAGGATCTGACATGATTGAAATAAGGAACTTTGTTTATTGCTGATTAACTCTGGGGTTATCAGGGAGAGACTTGCCCTTGCCATAAGTCCTTGCATTGCTCTAGCTTTATTTTGATTTTTATTTGGTCTATTTACTTCACATAGGTTTGGTCAAAATTGTGGTGCTAACACCTTCTAGAGGAAGGTAATTGAAAGATTTGAATAGTTAGATGAGAGAGTGTGGAATGTTGTGCCATAGTTCCCTTTTAATATCCTGACCCAGTTTCTCCAATTGTCCTATTTAGTTATTCTGCCTCAGGTTATAACCTTTGATGAGATAATGGTTATATCTTTAGGCTATAATCATTCCTTCTTAATGTCTGACAGGATAAAGGTCTATCCATTTTAGATATCATTAGAATATCAGTAACCTCTCCAGTACCTCCCTCTATTGTATCATCCCAGGTGCCTCCCCCCATTAGGTTATCCCTCATCCAGGTACCTGCCCCATTATGTCATTGTTCTTGTTATCCTGTAAAAAAGCTTGCTGTCTGATACTTAGTGCTGGATTCTTTAAGATGATAGTCTTGTCCAGCCCTGGGACCAACCATGGACCCATTTGGTGTTACTGACACATTTATCTCTCCATTTAATAAATTATTAAATTGTTCTCTAATCTCTGTCTTGCTCAGTTTCTCTGGCATTAAAATGTCTCACTAAATTAGCCTTTAAGGATCCTATGATTTGATGAGGGTAGAAATCTCTTGGTGAGGAAAATATATATATATATATATATATATATATATATATATATATATATATATATATTTATTTATTAGCCTTTTATTTACAGGATATATGCATGGGTAACTTTACAGCATTAACAATTGCCAAACCTCTTGTTCCAATTTTGGTGAGGAAATTATAAAACTGTTCTGTAACTTAAAGACACTTTAAGAAATCTGACAGAGCTCTAAGAATGACTTTCCTGGGGTCATACAACCTCTTTATGCCATAGACTGGATTTGAACCAAAGCAGGACTTCTTAATGTCACAGAATTAAACTTTTTGTATGAATATTTTATCTTTTACAGCCTTTACAGGCTGTAGGAAGGCTCCATGTGAAATAAAGTAATGAAAATAATCAGATTTTGAACGCTGAGAGGGGAAGTAGGAAGGGTGGAGTCAGATCACTAAAGTAAGTTCCCTTAGTCTGCATTCTCTGCAGTGTCTACCACCACCCTCTTCATAAGCTCATAGGATTATAGATTTAGAGCTGGTAGAGGAGGGCTTTTGAGATCATTAAGGACTGTCATTACTGATTACATTTTCATTTTTCTTGAAAACTGAACATGTAAGAGAACCCCACACCATACCGGAAAGTGGATCAAAAACTTTAGAAAACTCTTGCTCATTCTTAGAATTTTGCTAAAAGTTATATTCACATTTTGATGGTTTGACCATGAGTATTTCCGATAAATATTGAAACAAACTTCCAAAGAATGGGGTACATAGAAAATGAAGAAGTATTATTTTTTTTATTGTTGTTGTTGTTGTTTTTGTTTTGTTTTGCTTGCAAGGGAGATAGAGAGAAGTAGAAAGGCACAGTGAAGACCAGACTCAGTCAGCCTGACCTGCAATCAAGTCTTGTCTGGTTGTCTGGCCATGGCCAGAGTCATTTTGGTTTCCCAAGCAACTAGGAGTGTAAGTTACTGCTAATTTGTGGAACTGAATCAATGGAACAAATTTACCCTAGGATTTCTCCACAGTGATAAAATCATAGCTCCAGACTCCCCCCATCCCTTAAAAATGGGGAACATAAAGCAAAAGTAAAAAAAAAAAATCATATTTTAATACCTATAAAATTTTTTTTCCTTAGTAAGGTAGATGGTACAAGTATTATTATCCCCATTTTACAGGAGGAAATTGAGGCTCACTAATAAGTGATCTATATAGAATATGGGATTTGAACCCAGTTATCCTAACTTTTTGATCTATATTACTTTGCTTCCAAAAGAATAACTAAATGGAACCAGATAAAATCATTGCATGACATGTTATATTATTTGTATTATTTAAATAAATGTGAGAATGAAAGACGTGTTTAAACTTCATTTTAAAGTCTTTGTTACCTTATACTAGTAGTCAAAAACAAACATTAGTGATTAAAGAATGTGGCCTGATAGCAATATTCAAAATGATTTATGTTTTCTCAAATTGTACTTCATGATATTTATGTAGGGAATCATGAGGTATACTTTTGGAAGTACATTCAATGATCAACGGATTGCATACAATACCACACATATGACCCATAGTTATGACCTGTACTTCTGTGGATAGAGGAAGGGGAGATTCAAGGATAACAGAATTTCCCACACGGACAAGCCTTTTACTTCTCTCCATGATAACAAATGGAATCTATCTTACCTCCTCCATGTAGGCTTTCTTTATCCCTCCGTTGGTGGGATAAAGAAAGCCTACATGGAGCAGATGAGATAGTCAGGATCACCCATTTGAAACTTATCATAGATTGCCTTATGGTGGGGTTTTATGTTCCCTCCTTGTAGCTAAGTACAGGATGAATGGAATTGGAAGACTTTTGAGGCAGAGAAACCAACCAGAAGGAATGATAAATTAATTAGTGATGCTGAATAATTAGTCCCAGCTCACATTCTCACTCTTTCAGTCCAAGGGTCTTTCCTTTGTATCATAGCACTGAACCACCTTGCTGCCAGAATTTTTCATATTTTCTTTACTAATGCATATATGTTTCTCTCTTTCACTTCCTTAATCATCACATAAAGTCAATTTCTCTGTAGACTCCAGACTCTGTAGGATCTTTTTATGTTTTTAAACTTCAAGAATTTCCCTATTATATTATGGGATAAACACATACTCTCACACACACACACACACACACACACACACACACTCACACACTCACACACTCGCACACACCAAAAGCTATCAAGCAGACTCAATAAACAGTTGACATCCTCCTTCTTTAACTTCTTTCCTCCTTTGGCTTTCTCATCTGAAAAATCCTGACCTCATGTTTAGGAATAAACCTTTGCCATTCACAAAGTTCTGTGATTGTTTGTCCTTTGATTCATTTTTCCATTACTTGACCTTATGGATAGAGAGGGACCATTGCAAGCTCTCCTCTTCCCAGGTGGAAGGAAAAGACATTTTTGGCCCAACATCTATCACATATTACCTTTGGTTTATGAAAATGGAATATACAATATGTTGATTGTGGTCTAGACTTTATTGGATTTTCTCTGACATATAATCTGGTTAGATGCTTAACTGGTTCATTTTATCTTCTTTCCTTATGAAATGAGTTACAGTTTAATCTTTTGGGTTACAAATGATTAGATTTAATTCTGATAGCATTAATTGCATTTCATAATACAACTCAAAGATGTGTTGACATCATTCAAAGCTTAGCTAGGAGGTTTTCTTACATATATACACATAAAAAGGCAGGGAGTAAGCAACTTCTTTTAAGGATAAAGAGCTACTGCATTTCTTAGGATACATTTTACATTTATCTTTACATTCAACAGTCAATAAGCATTCAATTAGTGACAGCTATGTGCCAGGGAGGATACTCAAAGCCATGGGTACAAAGAAAGGTGAAATCATATTTTCCCTCAAGGAATTTTACATTATAAAAGGGAGAATAGCATGTGTCAGTCATGATCATTATTAAACTCCGGAGCATAGTGATAAATTGCTAGTCTTGTAGACAGGGAGAAGAGTTCAAATGTGACATCAGACACTTACTAGCTATGTGACTCTGGGCAAGTTACATTTGTTTGACACAATGTCTTTATCTTTAAAATGGGGATAAACATCTACCTTCCAGGGTGGTTGTAAGAATCAAATGGGATAATACTTGTTAAACAGTTACCACAATGCCTGCTACATAATAGGTACTATTTGAGTTTTCAAGGTAATAATATAGTAGCTAACATATAAATGTTAAACATATATATATTTAAACATATAAATGTTAGCTACTATATTATTACCTTGAAAACTCAAATTTTTACATAAATGATTCATTTTAATTCTCTCTCAAACAGATTGGCTAGACTAGACATGCAAATGGTTTCCCTAATTAGACTATGTAAGTTTAAATTTAGATCTTTCTTTTATCTTAGCTGAGGGATAAGCAGTTTCTTAAATTCGACTTAAAGACCAACGAAAAAATATTGAAAATGAATTTTATAAAACACAGAAGCTTCAAGAATACTCCTTGCCCTTTTTTGGATATGTAGAAAGAAAACTAGTCGAGCTATCTATGATGTCAACCCAATTTCTATTCCCAGAACATTTTTTTTAAACATCTAACCTTTGTGTTTCACAATCAACATACATACAATAAACAAGTCTGGGCAGTGCTCCTTTTGTTTCTAGCTCTAATGGCTGTCAGTTCATTGAATTCCCTTTTAAAATAAGGGGAAGATAACAATAATGTAAAGATGATTTTGTAGAACACTAAAAAATTGTCATAGCTCCCATTCAACCCTCCAATAATGGGTAAACTAATAGGTTATACCCCAGCTTCTTAAACTGTGACTCACAACCCCATATGGGATCTTGTAACTGAATGTGTGTGTGGGGTCATAAAATTATGATGTACTACCAGTAAATATTTGATTTGCATATCTATTTTATACACCCATATTCCTAGGGTTGCATAAAAATTTCTGGTGAAAAGAGATTGCTAGTGAGAAAAGTTTAAGAAGCCCTGGGCTTCTATTAATAGTATTGCATATATAATAGGGCTCTGGAGGGTAAAGAATATTTGAAAAGCCAAGTTTATTTCTCTAGAACACAAAGAGCTACAAAATACCCTAATTTCTGAGTTCTTGACATTCAGTATACACCTTTTTCCAGTGACTCACATTTTAAGAACACGAGTTCTCCTCTTGAGCTCCTCCCTGCCCCTCCTATAGTTGATTTCTTTATCCTGAGAGAAACTGATTTACAAGTCATCCAAACCCTCTTTTTCCAGATTTCTTAGTACTGAATTGCCTATCTCACAAAAGAAAAAATGGATTCTGATTTAAGATAAACAGCTGCTCTAATGTTTAGTGAAAACTCAAGTTTGGAGGTGACTGACCTGAAAAAACCTTTGAGAATCTCATTCACACACCTAAAACTGAGATATTTTCTGGTTCAAAACTAATCTAGTTGAGTTTTCCAAAAAATTTACTCTTCCCAGTGGTCAGTTGGAAATGAAAATTTCCCTGGAAAGACGAAGAGGAGAGGCACAGATTAAAAATTTAAATTGCTTGAATAAAAGTAAGAGTGAATAGCAAAAACCATAACAATGGAAAGACTACCCAAATGCTCACTGTGAATGGTATGGTATGCAGAGGAAGCCAAGACGATCAGAGGTGAAATATCCCTTCACAGGGATCTTTATCCTTAAGTCAGAACAAACACCACTACCACAAAGAGGCATGGTTTTTTCCATAGCAATGAATTATAGCATCAAAAAGCAGCTAACTGAACACAGTGGATATAGAGTGCTGGGCCTGGAGTCAGGAAGAATTATCTTTCTGAATTCAACTGGCCTCAGACACTTATTAGGGTCTGTAAAATGGCCTGAAAAAGAAAATGGCAAACTACTCCAGTTATTCCAAAATGGGGTCACAAAGAGTTGGACAAAACTGGAAAAAATTACAGAAAACATACATATGTGAACACAATCAGTCAGGGCCATTCATTCATTATCCAGTTTCAACAATTTGTAGCGAAAACAAATTTCACATCAGGAATCAATAGAAATGACATTAGCTAACAGACTTTTATTTTTTATTATTAGCTATAAGAGGTCATAGCAATAATCCCTTTACTTATACAAAGGTTCTTAATTTTGTACAATCTTTTTTTTTTTTAATTCAAATTTTTTTTGTACAATCTTACAGTTGAAAGACACCTTACAAGGCAACTTGTTGTCAAAACTTTCATTTCCTGACATATAGGCATCACTTTCTGACATAGAATTATATACTTTATGTTACTTTGCCTCAGTAACATAAGTGATGAAGTAGAAGCTTGCTTCTATATGAAGCTAGATCTGGATTGAGAAGGACCTGAATTCAAATCCATCACTATTAGCTTTTTGACTTGGACAATTCACTTACTATTCTTTGCCTTGGTTCCCTCATTTATAAAATGAAGATAGTAATAATAGCACCTATCTCCCAGGTTTGTTATAAGGATAAAATAAGACAATATTTGGAAAGAACTTTGTACACTTTAAAGTGCTATATAAATGAGAATTATTAGCAAATGCTGGCTAGTGTTATCTCATTTTATCCTTACACCAATTCTGTGTTGTTGTTAAGGTAGTTATCATTATTCACCATTTGCATATGAAGAAACTGAGGCATTGAGAAACAATAATTGCTCCAGGTTATACAACTAGTTAATAGAAGAGCAGGTACTAAGACTGAAGTTTTTTTTAACTTTTATATCTTAAATGATTAAGAATGGAGAATCTGCTTCTCTCAGTTCATTGAAACATTGAAACATTGAAACAAATTCATTTTATGAGGTCAGATGAATTACTTAATCTCTCAGATTCTCATCTCCTAGATACAAACCAGAAATCATAATACTGACAGTCGCTTAAAAGTTGTTGCTGTTGCTTCTAAACAATTATATGAAGTTCTTAATTAGACATCTTTCTAGATATAGGTAATATTACACAAAATACTGTTTCTAAAAACATTGTTGTCATCTCACTTTCTTGGACCCAAATCTTCCTTCAGTGGTTCTAATGCTTATATGAAATAATCCAGATTTCTTATCTTGGCTTTCAAGGTTCACTGCAACCTGGCCCCAAATCACCTTTCCGAATTTATCTCCCACTACTGAGGGACACAGTTTAATATAGTGAAGAGGGCACGGGCACTCAGCCTGAATACACTTGAGTTCAAATCTTACCTCTGATGCTAGCAGCTAGGGCAATTCATTTACTTTCCCTAGGCCTTGATTTCTTCATTTGTATAAAACAAAAAAGGATTAGACCAGAGGGTCCCAGTAATTGGTAATATATGATTGTTTCTTGACATGAATCCGCTAAAACCAGCCAGACTGGTCCATTCCCTGCCTTAAACATTTTTTGCACATTTTTGTTTCTGCTGAACTTCCCTCCCACATGAAGTGAACTCTCCCCTCCCTTGTCTCTAATTTACATCACTTCTCTCCCATTCCATGTAGTCTTGCTTGACCATCCCAACCCAAGGTGTTCTTTTCCTTCTCTTAATTTCAGTCATACTTTTTATAAATGTAATTTATATGAAGCTTATTATAGATCATTTAACATGGATAGCCATGTTCTGATTCATATGTAGCTTTTTTCCATTTATAGTAAAAACTCAAAGGTAGAGGTTGTTGCTTATTAATATTGATAACATCAATATATCAATAACACATTAACATAATAACATAAACACAATAATAAAATTATTATGTTGATGGTGATGAGAAGGAGGAGAAAGAGAAATGAAAGAAGGAAGAAAGGAAGGGAACTATGTTGTAGGCTACAAGGCATTACTACTCAAGAATTGCCTAAAGGTAAAGTGAGGCAACAGAGAAAGGCATGGCTGAAAAAGAGATATGGAAAGAGTAAGAAAAATAACCAGTAGAAAGCTTTTGTGCTTCATTAATATTTACAGAAGACTGAAAGGACTCTCTCCTCCCCTTCCCCCTCTCCCCCTCTCCCTCCAGCCTATCCAAATGGTTAACCCATCTATTCTGTAGAGAAATTATGGGAATCTAGGGACAGTGGTCACATGGGATGAGAAGGTTGAGTTGTAACTGGGCTTTAGTGGAGAGGGGTGTAACCACATAGAGTATACATTGGATCACTTGTAGGAGAAAGAATCAGAGGATCTGGGTTTAAATCCTTCTTCTGATATTACTACATTTGTGATCTTGGGCAAATTTAACCCCTTTACATCTCAATTTCCTTTTCAGTAAAATGAGTGAGGTGTAACATATGTGACCTATGAAGAGTCTATCAGCTCTAGAATTATAACTTATGCTCATAAGAATAGGTGTTGAAGATGATGATGATGATGACATTTGTTTAGTGCTTTGTGGTTATGATGTACTGTTTATATATCATATCACAAGGACTCTAAAAGAAAGGTTATTATTTTCATCTTATAAATAAGAAAACTCATGCTCATGCTCAGAGAAGTTAGGTTAAGTTGTTTGTCCACAATTCTATAAAAAGTAAGTATCAGAGCTGGGAATGAAACCCATATCTTCTGTCACTGGTTCTAGAACTCTTTTCATTACCCAAAATACTTTGTAGAGAAGGACTATATAAATATGCTGATTGATTATGTCATATTAATGTTATATAGTGCCCTATAGGTACTGAAATAGCAAATCATGACTCATGGAGATTAGTTCCTCACTAATCACAGATGCAATGAGCAGAAAATATATTTAGTATAATGTTCAGCCATCAAGATTCTAAATCTAACCCACTGTGGATATATAGATGGGTTTTTGACTTCTGAGTTCATTGCTATAAGGAACTCCCAAATGAGGAAACTCCCTAATGAAGGTAAGCACATTCTTTGCAATGTAATATCTTCATGTTTTGCTTGGATAGAGCACTAAGAGAACAAATGAGTAGTGAGGGGTTATCTAACCAGCAATATGTCAAAGATGGACTAGAACCAAGATTTCCCTGGTTCTGTGGCCTTCCATCTATAGTAGTCCCTATTTTAATTGTTTGCTAAATAGTTAGGGATTTTCAACAATGGTGCAAAAGGATTCATGTTAAAAATTCTTTAATGATGTTATAAGCTATAAATATTTGCAGAATATTGTGATTAGTATATTAAATTATCCTGAGGATTCACAACACGTTTTTATTGCTGTTGTTGAAAGGGTTTATGGGGAAAAAAGTTGTGAACTATTATACTATAACATACTGCCTCTATAATACTAGTACAAGCATTATATATTGCCAGTAGGTTTTATTTGTACATAATGTGATAAAAATTCTTGAATTCCCAGATGGTCTTCCATACTTACTTCACATTGAGAAAGACAAAAAACATTATTTATATGGTGCTAGGCACTGTCAGGTACTTTACAGATGTTATCTCATTTAAGCCTCACAACAACCTTGGAAAGGAGTTGCTATTACTATCTCCAATTTGCTGTTGAGAAAATTGAGGCAAAAAGACATTAAAGTGATTTGCCCAAAGTCAAACAGCTAATAAATGTCCGAGTCTAGATTTGAATTCAGGTCTTGCTAACTATAGCTCCGTGTTTTATTCACTTTACTACCTAGGTGGCTTATTTGTATTGTCAGACAATACCAAACATGGAATAGATATTTAATAAATGCCAGTAGAACTGAACTAAATGAAAAATGTCCTATCACTCTCTATCATGTGCCATTGATTTAGTAATATTTCTCAGCCTTTAAGGATAAAAGAAGAGTCTTGAACAGATAGAATAGAATAGCATATCTAAGAAAGGAGAAAACAAGCTTTTAGTTTACACAAGTCCAGGAAATTTAGCTGCTTACATGATTTGGATCAGATGAGGCTCCTCAACTTCATTCTGGTGAGTTAGAAAACCACCATACATTAAATACTTACTAAATGCATATGTGGGGCCTCTGTCTTTCCATCCTCCTCAAAAGTAATCTTATTTCCTTTCTTTTCTTTCTCCTCACTCTTCTGTTCTCTCTTCCCTTCCTCTTTCCTTTTATTAAAATTTCCTTTCTCTTTCTCATTCCCTTCCCTTTATTTTCATCTCTTTCTTTCTTTTATCTAATTAGAGAGTAAAGTTCTTTACAGTATGAACTGTCTTACTTTAAAAAATTTATATTCCCAGTATTTGCCTCAGTGCTTGGCCTATAGTAATTACTTAATAAGTGCTTTTGTATTCATTCCTTTATTCACTTAAGTCAAATAGGATTCCATTTGGTAGAAACAAAGATTAATGAATTGCATAATAATATTAATAGACAATATCTAGTAAAAATGAAAAAAAATAATGTGAATGAAGGTATACATTTAATATTACATCTGTGGGAAGAAATAGCTACACAGATGTATTGTGGGAAGGCAGGGTTAAGAATGGGTCTCTTCATTTGACTTTGGGGGAAGGTATGGTAAAAGCCCATCATAGTGTAATACTTGTTAGCTTTTCTTTTATTTACTGATGTAAAGTGAATGTGATTGATTTAGGACAGTAGAGAATTGCCATGTGATGCCTCTGAATGACAAAAAGTCTCCTTACTCATTTGGTTTGCCATTATAAACCACAAAAAATGCCCTCCTTCAGTTACAGAAAGCTTTCCATTATTTTATCCTGGCCAGCTGATCCTAGACTTAGGCTCAGGTTTCTTGTAGTCCTTGATTATGTGTCTGAATTTGTTAAATAATGAAAACAGCTGGGGATTCACCTGCTGTAGCAGCCAGAGATGGGGCAGTTACTGGTAGCAAAGGCGTCATAAGGCAAATGAAAGAAAAAAACAAAGCCACAAAGAGCATTACACAGTACGAATGTAGATCATAATTGCTGACCTAAGAAATACCCTCCACAGATATTTAGCATGGGAACCAACCAGTTCAGGCAGCAAAGTAATCTTTGAAGACAAATGGTATACATATGCATGATACACTCAAGTTTGCATAACCACACAGGAATTTTGCATTAATAAGCTCTAGGAATCTGTATGGAGAACAAAGAATGTAAGTCAGTGTTTGGGGGTGAGGTGGGGAGAGGAATAGGAAGGGAAGAAGATTAATGGGTGACTGTCTTTTGTCCTTTTTTTGTATCTCTGGTGACTTATCACAGTGACCACTACATGATAGGTGCTTAATAAATATTGATTGGTGTCTGGGTTTTCCCAGATAGGTTAATATACCACAGTACCCAACTGAATTTATTGATCTATGTAATGTGTATATAAATATACATATTTATCTGTATATTACATATGTATATGTACATACAAATATAAAACAAGAGTTTTGAGTTTGGAGTCAGGAAAACTGGGTTCAATTGTCAGCTCTTCTATTTATTACTTCATTGAGCTTGGGTAAATCTCTTGACCTTTATGGAACTCAGTTTCCTAATCTGTAAAATGAGAAAGTTGATCTGAAATCCTATAATTTAATATTTTATAGGAATATATATGTGTGTGTGTGTTTACATATGTATACATAAAGTAGCAAATAAAAAAAAATCTGACCATGCTTATTTTACACTAGTTGATAAATATTCTTCCTGTGAAGAGAGGCACTTCAGTGAGTTCCATTTCTTTCAGTCTTTGTGTTGTAAGGCAAAACAAGCCAAGAATTACTGAAATAATAACTCATGGTTCTTTGGCATTCTACTATTTACAAACCATTTTCCTTACAATGTGATGATGGAGGCACTATTGTTATTACTTAAAAAAAATATTTTTGGAGAGGATTTTGGAGAAGATTCTGGAAAGATGATGGTTTATGTCAGAAAATTCTAAGATCTCCAAATCTCTTCCACAGATACACAAAAACAAAAAAAAAAACAACAAAATAGCACCTCAGAGTTTATGTAGCGGTAAAAATAAGTAGGACTTGGGACAGAAAAGTGGGCTTTCTAGGACAATCAGATAAAATCCAAAGATAGATACCAGGATGGAGGTTTAGTCAATGTAAAGTGTAAACATCTCCAGGTTAGTTCTGCTGAAATAGAAAGCAGGGAGGCCTGGGGCTAGCTGGGTTGGTAGGTAGCCTCAGACAGGAATTTTCATCTCCTAGAAAGTGTGGGATGTCAGGCATCTGAGTAGAGGAAGACTGAGAGAAACTCTTCTGAAAAGGAATGCCAGACCCAATGGTGCTGCCAAGGAATCAGCACATGTCTAATGAGTGCAGAAGCAGTGGGGTGGGGATGCTGCTAACTATGGACACTTACAGTGGGGCTGAGTTTTTTGTTTTTAATTCCAGACCACAGGGAAGAACAGAAGGAAGACCATGGATCAGAAGTACAATCTTTCCAACATCTTGAGACTACAAGTAATTACATTAACAAGCTGCTATAAATAAATAAAAAATAACTGAGCCGGCAAAAAAGAAACATCATAACCATAGAAAGTTACTATGAGAAAAGAGAAGATGAAAGTTTCTCTTCAGAAGAGGATTAAAGCAAAAATAGCCTCTCCTACTCTGAAGAGCAATGGGAGATGATCACCTGGCCAAAAAGAATTCATAGAAGAATCCAAAAAAGACTTTAAAAATGATGTTTCTTAACTCCCAGGCTAATGATTTATTTACTGTGCCACCGAGCTGCTTTAGAGATCTGGAATGTTAAGGAAGAAAATGACCCCTGAAAACTAGAATTGGGAAAATGGAAGTTAATGAAGTTAGAAGAGACCAAAAAAATAATAAAACAAAATACAAAGAATTAAAAACTAGAAGTGAAAGTGAAATATCTCATAAGAAAAATAATTGATTTGGAGAATAGAGCAAGGAGAGTAAACATCAGAAAAATCAGACTACTTGAGAACTATAATAAAAATGGAATCTTGATACAATAATACAAGAAATAATTAAAGAAAATTGGCTTGGAGTCTAAAATAAGAGGGGGGAAGTAGAAATAGAAAAAATCCGATTGCTACTTGAAAGAGATCTTTTAAGGAAAACCTACATGTGCATAATAGCCAAATTTCCCAAACCCCAAGTCAGAGAAAATATTGAGAACAACAAAAACAAAACAATTCAAATATGGTAGAGCCACAATTACAATTATACAAGACTTAGCAATATTATAACCAGCAAAGTTGAGCATAATCCTAAATGAAAAAAAAAAAGGATATTCAATGAATAGCCAGACTTTTGGGGTTTTGTTGCAAAAGACCTGAATTTAGTGGAAAATTTGTCACACAAAATCAAGAGAAATATAAGGGAAACATCAAAGACTAATTACAAAGACAAAATAAGGACATACTATTTTTTATATGTGAAAATATAAACCATATGTTTAAGATTTTCATTAGTAATTGAGTGGTTTGGAAGAAAGTTTGGGGTAGAGCTAAAAGTGACAAGATTCTAAAAAGCAAAACCATGTAGGAAACGCTAAAAAGAATATTTTATCTTATATGAATGAGGTACGAGAGGAAGAATTGGTGCAGAGGAACTGGAGGAGAACTGGTAGTCCTAGAATCTTTCATCAGGAATTAGTTAAAGAAGGAACAATACATATATATCTAGAATGATAGAAAAGTCTAAATTAAGAAAAAAATGAAAGGGTAAGGGAGGGATTTTTTAGAGGGAATCCTATTCACATCTGATCTGGATTAAAGAGAGAACACATACTTCTTGAAGAGAATAAATATTTTCTAATTTATAAAGAAACAAGAGGGTGAGGGAATAGGACAGGGGGTGTAGGTTAATGGGAATGAGATGCGAAGGAATAACATATATTCGGAAGGCTATAAAAGTCTTTTAAATTCAGATAGAAACAAGAGGGCAAGGGGAAAGAATGAGGGGAGAGGATGAGGAGGGGGCCTTGGGAAGGAGGACAAGTTAAATAATAGAACAGTGTAGTAGGTAGCAGTAAAGCAGAGGAGTCAGGAGGGATATGAAATAAAAGAAACAAACATAACATAAAGATCAGGAATAAAGTTTATCATATATAAAAAAAGTAGAGATAGTAATCATGACCTCAAAGTTAAAGTTAAAATATTTAATCAAAAAAGAAAGACAGGGAAACTACACTATGTGTCACCCATATTAATCAATATTGTTTTAGACTATCTAAAATAACTAGATAAAATAAGGTTGGAGTATTGCTGTGGTATAGGAAATGATGAATTGGTGGAGTTAGAAAAATATGGGAAGATTTGGATGTATTAAGAAAGCTGTTGTGCTCCTTCAGAGAAACAGAGGATAAACAAGCATAGGATGGTCTTATAAAGATATATATGAATGTGTGTATATACACATATATATGTATGTATATCATTAGAGATATCTATGTATATGCATGTATGTATATGTATTATATGATAGGATATATGTGTGTTTATATGTGTATATATGCATATACATAGATGAATATACATGTGTCTGTATCTATTATCTATATCTTTATATGCACTTAATTGTAGCTTTCTTGAAGGGGTATGGAGGAAAGGGAAAGATAAAGTAAAAAGTACATAGTAGAGAACAAAAGAAAACCTACATGGAAACAAAGAAAAGATGGACAGTTCTGAATATAATGTGTATTATAAAAATTTTTTAAAGTGGATTTCTTGAAGTGGAAATTTATTGCTTTCTATTTTGAATCCTTCCTTATGTTCTGCTGTGCATATGGAAATGGGTTTTTCCTCCTATTTTGTATTTAAATTTAAAATAAATTTTAAAAATTTATTTATATAAAAAAATCTTTTTGGGTTCCAAATTCTTGACCTTCTTCCTTCCCTTTTCCTTCCCATTGAGAAGGCAAGGAAGATCATATTGAGTATACATATGAAATCAAGCAAAACTTTTTTTTCATAGCAGCCATGTTACAAAAAAAAAAAAAAAAAAGAAAAATAAAGTGAAAAAAATACACTTCAATCTGTACTTAGACTTCTACAGTTTTCTCTGTAGAGGTGAATAGCTTTTCTTTCAATATAAGTCCTTTGGAATTGTCTTGAATCATTGTATTGATCAGAATAACTAAGTCATCCATAATTGATCATCATATAATATTGCTGTTACCATGTACAATTTTCTCCTAGTTCTACTCACTACATTTTTTATGAATTCATTTAAGTCTTCTTAGGTGCTTCTGGAACCATCTGGCTCATCATTTCTATAACACAATATTATTCCATCATAATCATATGTCACAAGTTGTTCAGCCATTCCCCAATTGATGGGCATTAGTTCTAGTTTTAATTCTTTACTATCACCAAAATTATTTATAGCTACTCTAAATAGTACTACTGTAAATAGATTGTAGGTCCTTTTCATTTTTCTTTAATTTTTTTGGGAATACAGATCTAATAATGGTATTATTGGGTCAAAAGGTAGGCACAGTTGAATTGTCCTTTGGGTATAGTTCCAAATTGTTCTCTAGAATGATTGGATCAGTTCATAATTCTGCTAACAGTATGCTAGTTTTTCAACTTTTTAATATAATTTCCAGCATTTTTATTTTCCTTTCTTGTTAGCCTTCCTATCATGGTAGCCAATCTGATAGGTATGAGATAGTACTTCAGAGTTGTTTTAATTTTATTTCTTTAATTGATATTGATTTAGAACATTTTAGTATGAGTATAGATAGTTTTCATTTCTTCTTCTGAAAACTATCTATTCATATCCTTTAAAATTGTATCAATTAAAGGATGCATCATATTTTTTAATAAATTTGACTCAGTTTCCTATGTATTTGAGAAATCACTCTTTTGTTATAGGGCCCTATAATTGCCCCCTCCCCCCCAGTTTCTTATTTTTTTTTAAATCTTGGATGCATTGGTTTCTTTGTGCAAAAGTTGTTGAATTTCATGTAACAGGGTCCTACACCCAATGCAAACAAAAAGTCTCCTGCAATCTCTTTCTCATCAGCTATCTGATCTTACTGTCACCTGGCTTTTTCCTGCTGCTGCTGCTGTCATAGCCACCTGTAAGATGTGCTAGGGGTGTTGTAACCAAATGAACTCAGGATTGGTCACTCTCTTAGTTTCTTGTCAACCTTCTAAGTAGTCTTGTCCTGGAAAAATGTCTTATCCTACTTTTTATTGACTCTTCCGCTCTAGAATTCAAATTGTTTGAAGGAGAAATGTTGGGAGAGTTCAGTTGGCTTGCTGTTTCTATTCTGGCATCTTGGCTCTGCCCTGCTTTTTCTTTTTGATATTTCAATCTCCATTTTACAACAATAAAGTTACAAACCACAAAAAATGGGAGAATTCAGTAATATATATCAGAGGACTGAATGAACCACTTTCCAAGGGGCTGAGTACACTGAGGCTATTTATGATGACATATATCCTCTGGCTTCTAAACCAGAGACTTCTGGTTGGTCCCTTGATTCTCGGGTTTCTATACTAGGGAGGATGAAGATCCATTTCCTCTGATGAGGTGAGGCAGTGAGGAGATAACTCTTTTGTATTGGCTTCTTTGTGGGACATAGCCATTGTTAGTTCTCTCCTTAGACATTCAATAAGGGCTAGTATTTTTCTCCCCTTCTCTCCTCTCCCTAAAAACAGCTGTGGAAGACACATTCTCCTTCTGACAGTAAAAACCTGTACTTGTCTATAGTAGCTGAGACAGGATCTTAAATGCCTGGATCCATTTTTTCCTTTTTTGTTGTTAATTTTTTTTTTCTACTAAGCAATCTTGAGAGATGAAGATTTTCAGCTCATATAATTTCTTTATCAATTGGAGAATCTTTCTGATTACTGACTGGCAGTGGGGGGAGGTACTTCTTATAACTACACCTTTCTTGGAGCAAAACATGACCATCTCCAGAAGCAAGAGCCATGTATGGACTGATTGGTCAGTCTATTTGGAGATTGTGAGTTGCTGCTTTGCCAATCCAAAGCAAATTGGCTTTTGTCAATTTGCCAATAACTGTTTAGCAGTTCCACAAGTATCTTTTTATTCTTTCCACATAAAAGGAGTTATGAGTTAATTTTTCATGTTTTAAGTATTTGTTAATGAATACTCCTGAGCTTTTTCTATATTAAGCACTTTTTTTGGGATAAGGAAAATAAATAGCTGTGACTTGGCATAGGTATAAAACACACATACACACATGCACATACACATGCGCGTGTGTACACACACACACACACACACACCAAAATTAAACTAAATAAAACTGAAAGAATTACTGATTCAAAACTTAGTTACTCTCTTCTCCATGATCCTTAAATTTTGGTTTATTGAGTTCATCTTTTACCTCCCCTGGTTCCTCTATATAGGGTAATATAATATTGTGTCATGGTCATTCATTAGCAAAACTATGAAAAAAGTCAAGCTTCTGAATTCTCCTTCTCTTTCTCTTTCCTGTTATACTCTCTCTTCCTCATTATAGGAAGTCAGTAATTTCTTGCTTTTTCAATTCTCAAAGCCTATGCTCTTCCTGCCCAGGTTTAGGTAGGATAAAAATAAGAACCACATTATTGTTTGTTAAAAAAAAAAAACCCAAAACATAAACCCAACCTATTTTATATAGGCTTACCCTCTCTTAAGCAAATTTGATGTACAAAAAATTGTATGATTTTATAACAATAAGAATTAAGGGGGGGGCAATTACTGGTTTATACAGAAGAATTCATTGATTTATAAAGAAAATTGACTATAGGATTCTGTCAATTAGTTAATAATAAGTACTTAAGTGCCTGCTATCTGCTAGACCTTGTGCTAAACACTGATTTCTTTAAAATCTTATTTTTAAATAATTTTAAAAGAATCCACATGATTTCTTTGATATACTCTATTTTGGTTGCATTTAAATTGTGTAAAGTGAGATCCATGTGCTTCCAGAAATACTAATAAGAAGGAATGACCTTGAACAAAGGATTTAACCTACTTGGGTCTCAATTTCTTCATCTGTAAAAGGAAAGGTTGGATTAGATCAAAGTCACTTAAACTGTGGGTTATGACCCCATTGGGTCATGTAATTGAAAGTGAGAGTTGTAAAATTATGATTTGTTATGAATAAATATTTTATTTGTATGCCTATTTTATATACCTATATTCCTAGGGTCAAGTAAAATTTTTTTGGGAGAAAAGGGATTGCAGGTGGGAAAGGTTTAAAAAGCACTGATGATCTTAGATGATCTCTGAGGTCCCTTGCAGCTCTTTTGCTAAGACCTCTCCTTTATTTTTTCTTTTGAATTATGGCATTTTCAATTCAGTTTTTAAATGATAATACAATTGGAGCTTATGCCAAGGATTTTCTGCTGGAAATTCCACAAAAAAAAAAAGGATCCAAAACTGAAAACCAGTTATACAGATTTTATTCTCTTTTCCTAACTCCATTCTCTCCTCTAGATTTCTTCTTAATTGAAGGAGGAAAGTGACATTGCAGATTTTACTTTTGTTTTTCTGTTGTGCCTCTCATTCATCTGCCTTCTCAGACAGTCTAGTCCATGATACCTGGAATATTTTCAGAAGGTAAGGCCAAGGGGAGGAAGAAGTCAGGCCCTGGCAAGGGAGGCTGAGAGTGGGGTTGTGCATTTCTGTGAGTCTTTTCCAGAAATTGGATCACTTTTATAAGACTCCTTCTTCCAGTGTTAGCATGCCTCCAATAGGAGTACTATTCCTATTGAGAGTTTGGACTCCCAAACCTACACTCTTATTTGCATCAGGACATTAATGCATAACAGTAATTAATTGATATGCCTATTTTTCAAGGTGTATTCAGGGAACAAACTAATACACTTAATCCCATGTTGATTAAAAGCTGCCAAAGAAAGCGATAATCAATCTGCTGATCAAAGCTTTGGGCCAGTTTTCTTTCCTGCTTTCTCTTGTGTGCCATGAGGGGATGTATAGCTGAGGTTGTGATTCTTTTGGCCAAAATATCACTTCTTTTGCTTCATTTCAGCCCCTGTCTTACTACTTAGGACCAGAGGCAGGTAAATTACCAGAAGGTAACCACCTGAAATTTTGTGTAGCAACAGGAAAATTTGGTTTTTCTTACCACAGGAGTGAAAAATAGAAATTTTATTTCATTCCAGAAATTTCAGAGATTTTGTGGTTTTGTGAAAAGAGAATTAGACTACTTCTAGGCAAAACTACAGGAATAATCTGTATAAGACAATCCTCTATTTGCATACTTATTAAAAACACTGACTTGCAAAAAGTGGTTGAGATATTGCCTATTAATATTTACTTTTCATGAAAATACTATGGAAAACCCAGGGAAAGTGTTCCTCTTTCTCTTTTCCAATTTACAAACTATGATCTAGAAAAATAACCAATTCTTTGGTCACTCACAGAAGCTGAGGTCCTGGACTGGTTTTACTCTTCATTGTTTAGGTAACGTTTCCCCCCTTCCCTCATTGACACTCTGGTACAAGAGTTGCAAACTTGCTTGTGTCTTCTTGGATTTTTATTTTCTTCCTTCATGGCTCATGCCCTTTAACACACTTCCTTTGGTGGTCAGGACTGTTACTTAGCAAATGATGCTGCTGTGAGTCATGACTGTCTTGAGATATTGCCATCATCTTCAATATGGGTAGGGGACTTCCTTATTTTTTTTTTTTAATAGAATCATGCAAAGCTGTGGTTACCACTTTGTTGTTAAATTTCTTCAAGCAAATAGAAACCCAGAAAGCCTTCAAATAGAACAAGGCAATTGGTTTCTGATTTTGTGACAACATTAGAATGTGTAAGCATCCCTTTTCTTTTTCCTTTAGTTTTCTCAGAAATAAAAATCAACAGTGATAGTGCTTTGTATAGACTGAATATGTGAGGGTTGCAAGATATTAACCAAGGGGCCTCTCATTTGCATATCCTTTTAGCAATTGGGAACTATGATCTTTGCTTTGGCTTAGGTAGTTTAGGTGGATGGCTTTGCAACTTTGTTCAACTGGTAGAGGTAAACTATGGTTCTCCAATTAGGAAGACATGAAATAGTCCAAACCTTGTGATGACATTTCATCATTTAAGTTCAAAGGATTTAGATTTGGAAGAGATATTGGATTTTGTTTCTCTCACTCATTTTGTAGATGGAAATTTTAAGGGGCACAAAGACTAAATTCTTTTCTAGCCTTATAAGTTGGAAGTAAATTATTGAGTTGGTCTAGGGACTCAAGTACAGTGGAGTAAAATCCAGAGGTCTTTTAAATAATATACTTATGATAGGAATGATTGTAATAACAGATCACATAATCATGTAGCTAGAACTGTAGGGCAGTTAGGTGATGCAGTGGATAGACTGCTGGATCTGGAATCATCTTCTTGAAGACTCATCTTCCTCAGTTCAAATCTGGCTTCAGACACTTATTAGCTGTGTGAACCTAGGCAAATCTCTTAGCTCTGTTTGCCTCAGTTTCCTCATTTATAAAATGGACTAGAGAAGGAAATATCAAATTACTCCAGTATCTTTATCAAGAAAACTCCAAATTGAGGCACAAAGAGTCAGATATAGCTGAAAGCCACCACCAAAAGGTAGAATTAGGAGGGACAGCAGAGGCTGTAGAAACCAATTCCCTTATTTTACATATGAGGAAACTGAGATAGTACGGATCAAAGATATTATTTGAACCAGATTCTCTGACTCAAGTCCAAGTTTTTTCTTTTGAGCTATGCAGCTTCTCTGTAGTAGGGAGCTATAAATTCCAAGCCAAGAAAAGTAATAATTGGCCATAACCAAAATGTATTTCTCATGGTACCTCAAAACTATGCTAAGAGAAGATGCCTGGAAATTTGGTCCTCCTCCTAAGTCCTTTATCCTCTGACTCCACCTGTGCTCATAGGAGAAATGATAGATTCAATTATCTTCCTAAAATTTTTTTCTTTTTTTTTAATTTTTAAAAATTAAAATTTTTTTTATTATAGCTTTTTATTTACAAAACATATGCATAGGTAGTTTTTCAGTGTTGACCCTCACAAAACCTTCTGTTCCAACTTTTCCCCTCCTTCCCCTCACCTCCTCCCCTAGAAGACAGGTAGACCAATACATGTTAAATATGTTAAAGTATATGTTAAATACAATATACTTATATATATCCATACAGTTATTTTGCTGCACAAGAAAAATCGGACTTAAAAATAACCTAAAAAGGAAATCAAAAATGTAAGCAGATAAAAAGGGAGTGGAAATGCTATGTTGTGGTTCACACTCATTTCCCAGAGTTCTTTTGCTGGGTGTAGCTGATTCTCTTCATTATTGAACAATTGCAACTGATTTGTTTCATCTCATTGTTGAAGAGAGCCATGTCCATCAGAATTGATCATCATATAGTATTGTTGTTGAAGTATATAATCTCCTTGTCCTGCTCACTGAAAAGCTTTACTTAAACTGAAGCTTTCATGATCTATCTCTCTAGAGGATATTCAAGATGATGATGCAAAGGGTCTGTGTCAAGTCAGTAATATCTGATTTTGAATTTTGCTTCTGACACTTGTTGGGGAAGTCACTTAATCCTAAGTCTCAGTTTTCCCATCTGTAAAATGGGAATAACAATGCCTCTGGCATTTAAGTCTGTGTAGGATTCTTCGGAAGATTAAATCAGCATGTCTAGATGCAAAGAACATCAAAAACAGGAGGAATATGCTGTATGGTTCATATCTGTCTCTGAAGCCTGGCTGGAAGGTGGGGAAATACAGAATAAGAGCAGAACTATGGCAATTCTCAGTGTCCTTGGTGGGATCCCCATCTAAACCACTGCCTGAGTTCTTAGGATTCATGGTAACTACCCATAAGTCAAGAAATCCTGAAATTTTCCCAGATAACCTCTCACATAAGCAATACCTGACTAGTCTGTCCATAGTAGTAGTGCAATCGGGCCATCCATCTCTCATATACATTTTAATAAGAGAGCCAATTGAAGAACAGGTCTGATGCTCATTTTCTGTGATTATACTTTAATTGACTTGTGCTTAGGGAAAGGTCCTTGAAAACCAGCAGTTTCTTCCTCAGAATGTGCATTACTTTAGAGTTAATCTTTGGTATGTAAATCAGTAGATATTAGCATTGAAAAAAGAACTTTAGATTCTTTTTGTTGAATCAGAAACATAAGGGATTTATGGTCAGAGAAGAGTTTAAAGAGTCTTGATTTAGAAAAGTGATTAATTTTTTCAGATTCTGTTCTCTCTTCCTCTCTCAATCACATGACAGCTACCTTGACTCCCATGCTAGCAGTTTTTTTCCCTCTTAGCTAGCTATCAAGTCATCCTGAATAAGGCTCAGAACATTTTTTCTCCTGTTTTGATGGAGAATTTTTGAGTCAAAAATAAATGTCATCTAGATCCCCAAATATGACAAATAGTATAATTTTAGGTAGTTGGAAGAAATTGTTGGGTAGGGGGCCAATTTAGCCATTCTTTTATCAAATCACATTAAGTTGTCTTCTTTTCAGTCTTCTTGGCTTTTCCCTGGACTATCTTGATCCTAATCAACCTAAATGTTCCTGTTCAAACATCCTGTAGAGAGGATCCAGACCTCCTGATAATAGTGAATACTGAGCTTCTATGAGTGATCTTTGAAACATGGAGAATGGGAGAGATCCTTCAGGACTGGAAAGAGATAACTAATGCCCCCTATCCTTTTTTTTATTTAAAGGAAGAAGATAGAGTCTAAAAAGAACAGGTTAGTGAGTTTGGTTCCTGAAAAAATTCTAGAATATATTTTAAATTTGATGTTAGCATGAGAAAAAAAAAAACTTTAAAATGAGATCCAGTTCAAACTGAATGGATGCCCATCAGTGGGAGAATGGCTGAATAAATTTTGGTATATGAATGTTACGGAATATTATTATTCTGTAAGAAATGACCAGCAGGATGATTTCAGAAAGGTCTGGAGAGACTTATATGAATTGAGGGGGGAGGATGAGAGGGAGGGTGTGGGAGGAAGGAGGGGAAAATTTGGAACAGAAGGTTTTGCAAGGTTTAATGTTGAAAAATTACCCATGCATATATTTTATAAATAAAAAAGCTATAATAAAATAAAATTTAAAAATCAGATCCAGTTTAAGGCAAAATGGGCTGCTTTGAGAAACAGTATATTTATTCTCACGAGAATATATCAAGGGGAGGCTGGTGGGATTCTTTTTAAGGGATGTTGTAGATAAATTTCTGCCAAGTTGGGCTATAGACCCTGATTTTCTTTTGAACTCAAAACTTTTATGAAGATTGACCCAAATACCTTCTCCCAGTCTGACCCCATGATTATACCATGGAAACACATAGCACCTAATTTGCAGGGTGTAAACAGAGCTAGAAGGAAACATCCAAATCCAAGCCACACACAGCTAATTCTATGACTGTAACCCAAACTATTTAATTTTTTTTTTTTATCCTATTGAGATTTAATACCAGCTGTGGTTTTCTAAATTTTGCCTAGATAGATTTAATTCAATGTTATACTGACAAAAATGCAGCCCAGAAATTCCATCTTTGTCCAGGTTGGTGGTTCTTTCTGTAAAGTTTAAGCCCAGAAACAGAGATTTCAGCTCAAATCTTCCCATATAGAAGAGTACATAACTATAAAGGGGAAACCTCAGTCTCATGTCCACTTGGGAGCTCTGAAACCTTCTAAACAATAATAGAAAACAACACCTTGGATGTGATAATCCAAGAGATAATCAATTTAATTTTTCTTTTTCTTAGATGAAGAAGGAAGATGGTATAGTGGACTAAGTGCTGGACCTGGAGTCAGAAAGACCAGTCTGGACTTATACATTAACTGTGTGAGCTTAGACAATTCACTTAACTTACTGTCTGACTGTTTCCTCATCTGTAAAATGAGGATCATGATAGCACTTACCTCCCTCTCAGGGTTGTAATAAGGATCAGATGAAATAACATATATAAATAATACTGTTATTATTATTATTAGTCAAAACTGTTAGGCAATTCCCATGCAAGCGATATGCTATCTTCTGCCTATTTGGCTAGGATGTTATTTCACTTAGTTCACATCCTTCCTCAAATTTTTTTTTCAGATCATACAAAGTATATTTTTCCATCCTATCTTTCTCTTTACTCCTTACCACCCCCATCCCAAATCCCAGCCTTATATCAGAAGAGAACATCTGGTAATGGACTCTGTCCTCTTAATTTTGGGTTCCAGATAGCCTTTCTACCTCTTATTTTGCTCTGATCTGCCTGGGGAATAGAAAGTCTTCTATATGTTTTTATACTGCAGAGATAGATATATTCTACCAATGGAACTTTTACAGGAAAATCATTTCAAGGTATCCAATGGCCAAATACCTGGACTTATGGTATCTGCATGAAGTGAATGTTCTACTTTTGCTCAGGAAATGCCCTCATAATCATGGCCACAAATGTCCATGATTAAAATGTGCCTCTATATATCTGGACACAAAGCAGGAACTTAACAAATGCTTGATGATGATTGCTTGCTTGCCTTTCTCCTCCATTCATAAACATGAAGCCCACTGTTCCTGGCTTCCTTTCAGCATATGTCCTATGGGCTTTTTCATTTGGTGAGCCATGTTATTAGATATAGTCTAATGACTATATCTAATAACTTAGACATTATGCTTTTGAAATCATTGATTCTGAATCTCTCATTTTTACAGATGAAGAAGTTGGATTCCAGAGAGATGAGAGGCAGTGTATCATATGGAGGGAATTCTAGAACTGTTCTTAGAGAACTTGCCCTTATTGTTGCTTCTTTTTAGCTGTGTGACTGGAGAAATCAGTTCAAATATCTGTACCTCAAAGTCCTCCTCTACAAAATGAGAAGTTTAGAATTATTGATCTCAAAAAACCTATTAAAGTTCTAAGTCTAAAATCTTAAAATCTCATGAAGTGATCTATTCAAGATTAAATAGTGATTTAACTAGGAGAAGAACTTAGGTTTTCAGAATGAGCCAATATAGAAATAGTGGAAAGACCACTGACCTTGGCTTGTACTTGAGTATAGCTCCTCATCACTTCTCTCCCCCCTGGATGATTGCAGTAGCCTCCTAATTAGCCTTCCTGCTTTGTCTCTCCCACTCCTGTCTATCCTATACACTGCAGTTAAATTGATTCATCTTGGCTAAGCACAGAGCTGGCTATGTGGCACTATTACTTTAATCAACTTCCATGGCTTCTTTTTGCCTCTAGGATAAAATATAAATTCTTCTATTTAGCTTTTAAAATCCTTCAAAACAACTGGAAAAATGAATGAATGCCCATCAATAGGAGAATGGTTGGGTAAATTGTGGTATATGAATGTTATGGAATATTATTGTTCTGTAAGAAATGACCAGCAGGATGAATACAGAGAGGCTTGGAGAGACTTACATGAACTGATGCTAAGTGAAATGAGCAGAACCAAGAGATCATTATATACATCAACAACAATACTGTATGAAGATGTATTCTGACGGAAGTGGATTTCTTTGACAAAGAGACCAAATTCAGTTTCAATTGATCAATGATGGACAGAAGCAGCTACATCCAAAGAAAAAACACTGGGAAATGAATGCAAACTTTGCATTTTTGTTTTTCTTCCCGGGTTATTTTTACCTTCCTAATCCAATTCTCCTTGTGCAACAAGAAATCTGTTTGGTTCTGCACACATATATTGTATCTAGGATATACTACGACATATTCAGCATATATAGGCTTACCATCTAGGGGAGGGGGTGGAGGGAGGGAGGGGAAAAATAGGAATAGAAGTGAGTGCAAGGGATAATGTTGTAAAAAAATTACCCTGTCATAGGTTCTGTCAATAAAAGTTATTATAATAATAAAAAAAATCCTTCAAAACCTGGCCTCAGCCTCTTATTCCAGCCTCATTACACATGACTCCATCTCCTGCACCTTTCTTTTTTTCTGTCTATCTCTATCTGTCTGTCTTTATTTGTTGGTCTGTCTCCCAAATGGGACCACAAAGAATCAGAAATGACTAAACAACATTTATTATTATCAGTTACTCACATTATTATTATTAACCAGTTTGACTACATTTGCACTTTTCACTTTATATTTATACTGTATATAGTACACACATGTTCACATGTAATATACACATAAACATACATGCACATATATACATATATATGTGTGTGACAAAACTGAAATAACTAAACAGCACCAACAGAGATTTTAAGAGATGGAGGCTAGAGCTGTGGGGGTGGAGGGTGGGGGTGGAGAAAGCCTGTTCTAGGCATGGAGCACAGTCTATGCAAAGGTGAGCAGTGTCAGAAATAGTAAGCAAGTCAGTCAAACTGGACTTTTGTAATCCTATAATCCTGTAGTAATCCTGAAAAGTCTATTGGAACCAGGTTGTGAAGAATTTTAAAAACCAAAATAAAGGAGTTCGTATTTATTTTAGAGCTAATAGGGAACCACTGAACTTTATTGAACAGGAGAGTGATGCAGATAGACTTGGAGGATATATGGAGGATTCATCAAAGGGAGGAGACTATGGCAAAAGCCTAGATGAGAGCTGATGAGGGCCTGAATTTGAGAGTTGGTCCTGTAGGTGGGGATTAAGGGATGGATGTGAGAGGTTGCTGAGATAGCATCAATAAAATTTGGCAAAACTGGGTATTGAGGGTGAGAGAGAATGAAAATTTAAATATGATATTAAGGTTCTAAATCTGAGTGACTGGAAGAATGGCAATGTCCTTGAGAATTTAGCAAAATGAGTGGATTTTGAAGAAAAAGTAAGTACTGTTTTGGCCATGTTAAGTTTGAGATGCCTCCTGAAAATACAGCTTGGAATATGTGTGTGTATGTTTGTGTAATTTGCAGAGATAATAATTAAAGCCATGGGAGTTGATGTTGTCACCAATAAAAATAATAACAGCTAGTGTGTGTATATATGTATGTATATATACATACATATATATATACACATATGTGTATATATGTATAGATACACACACATTATATATATATATATATATATATATATACACACACCTATTCTATCTAGCATTATAACATTTGCAAAACACTTTACAAGTATATCATCATCCTTCCAATAAATGAAGAAGTAGCTTTATTAGTAATCTCATCTACATTTTATTGATGAGAAACTGAAGCATACTGGTAAAGTGACTTGCTCATGTCATACAAACTAGTAAAATATAAGGCAGGATTCCTTATTCCAAGTCCACTGCTCTATCCACTGAGCAACCTCGTTATCTTATTAAATAAGAAATAGAGAGTGAGGTAGAAACAGAGAGTAGAGGGATGGACTCACAGTTAAGAGTTTAATGTTTAATGTAGAATGGTTACCACTGTTACTCCTTCCCTCCTTCCACTCCTTTTCCCATGACCACTCTCACTTTTGCTACTATTGCTGCTGCTGCCCCCATCCACTCTACTCTACAACAACAATAATAACAACAAGTATGACTGCTGCTACTATCACTACTACACTAATACTGTTTTTTTTTTTGTTTGTTTTGTTTTGTTTTTGTTTTTGCTGTAACAATTGGAGTTAAGTGACTTGCCCAGGGTCGCACAGCTAGGAAGTGTTAAGTGTCTGAGGCCAGATTTGAACTCACATCCTCTGGACTCTAAGATCTATGCTTTATCCACTGTGTCACCTAGCTGCCGCCATGCTTAGACTATAGCAATAACTTGTTGGTTGTTCTTTCTGCCACAAGACTCTCTCCCATCTGTTTTATCATCTCCTTGTCTGTAACATTGGTATTCCTAAAGTACAGATCTAATTATATCAATGCCAGTGCCCTATTCAATTAACTTCAGTGGTTCTCTATCAGTGAACCTATTGAGTGGTTCCTCCAGGATCAATTATTAAATTACCTGGCTATCAGAACATTTTATAATTAACTTGGCCTGTTCCTATATTTCCAATCTTCTTACATCTTCTCTACATCCTTGACTTTGGGCTTCTTATTGTTCCTCACATAAGACATTCCAACCCTTAACTCCATGTACTTTTACTGGCCATTTCTCATATCTAGAATGCTCTCCTCATCTCCAGCTCCTATCCTCTCTGGAATCCTCCAACTCCTATATAAAATACTATATTAACAAGATGCTAATCTCAATTCTCCTTACTGCTGGTGACATCCCTCCATTCACTGTTTCGGATTTGTCTTGGCTATATCTAGTTTGTGCATAAACATTAGCATTACCATTAGAGTCTAAACTTTTTGAAAGTGTGGGCTTTCTTTTGCCTTCCTTTTTATCCTGATATATTGCTGTGTATCTCTAAGTAATAGACATTGATAGATTCATCATCATCATCATCATCAGCAGCAGCAGCAACATAGTTTAGTTTAATCTTAGGATTTAGAATTAAGATCCAGGTTAAAATTCTACCTTATATCCTCACTAGCTATGTGAACCTGGATAAATTGACTAATCTTAGTGTGCCTCATTTTCCATATCCATAAAGTAAGAGATGAACTAGCTTTTAAGTTCTCTTCCAGCTTTAAATGCATGATGCTATTATCAATATTACTGCAAAATTATCAAGTATTTTGCAATCAGCAAAATGTTTTACATACATCACTTCATTTGAGTGCCTCAGTAACCTAGTAAGGTGGCCAGTATAAGGATCATTAACATTCCCATTGCATAGATGTGTAAATAGAGATCCAGAGAGGCTAGGTGACTTGCTCATAGCAACACAACTAATGAGACCAAGAGACAGATTTGGAATCAGGTATTCTGTTCTAAATTTTGTGCTCTGAAAATTTCTTTTACAACAGGCAAGTATTTTGTTTAGGGCTTATTTTATATGATTGCCTTTAAATTTGGAATAACTTAATCATGATTCTGGGAGTCATTAGCTACCTCAGATTTCACCAAGGGGACCAAGTGAAATGGATCTAAATGACTTATATCAGCTTAGGTAATTCATATTTTGGTAATGACTTTCCTAAGGGTGCCTCCCTATACACCTGTTTTTCCCTCAAGTGAGTTAGGACATAAACTAAAATAGACTGCAGTAAATAAGGCTTGAAGGGAAAAGAAAATTATAAAAGAAATCTGAGGGAGGAAGTCCTGTCCACAAACAATAGCTTAAGGGTTTATGGCAAATGAGAGATGAATCTTTCAATGATTTTGGGGAAATGGGGAAATGCCTCCTCAGGCAGGAAGGACCTGAGATAGAAAGTGAATAATGAAGAGCAAATGATTGAGGAGGCATTATTTTTTGGCAAAAGTGGTTATTGAAAAGAAGGGATAGGTAAAATTCAGGTTTGACATTACTCCTTGGAATAGCCACTTTAGTGGTAGAGGTGTTGTATGGGCTCAAGGCCAGGATGAGAAAACTGCTCTGCTGGGGTTACTCCAACACTTATGAGGATGAAGTTCAGGCCACAGTGATTAAGTGACTTGTATGAGAACATATAGAGAGAAATGGCAAAACGGATTTAAACTCAGATCTTTTCCCTCCAAAACCAAAGCTTTCTCTACTAAAAAGCTACTGTTTCCTAGAACCTGGTGAAATATACTGATTTAACATATTTATTTAACAACCAAGTGGAATTGGGAGTTGGACTTAATCCCATGTTTACTATGCTTGAGTATGCCCCACTAAGGGGAGGGGGACCTCTTTGTAAGTAAGGTGTGCTCAGAGAGTCAGCAATGTTTATCCTTCTGCCTGTGGCTACATGTTGGTACTTTATCATTATTATTATCAAAAATGGATATGTGGACTTACTCAAAATGAATTCTGACACCTCTCTCTCCTGTACTGGTGAAATTCTATTTCCTTCTGTTTATTTTACCATACTTTAGTCAGCATTAGTCATATGACTACCATACAATAGATTTGATTTCCACACAGTAAGACTCACAAGCACTACATAGGGTTGTTTTTTTGTTAGCATAAATGCTACAAGCAAATAAACAGTGCCCAATAACAATTACACAATTCATAATAACACAATAAAATACCTCTCAAGTGGCTCTGAGTCCATCTACATTCTCTAAAACTTGGAACTCCCTCTGGGTATAATAAGATTGATTTGGATTATTGTTTGTCCTTCATTCTCAAAGAGATCCATGATATCAGGGTGGTGATGCCATGGCATGAAAGTGAATTAGATTTAAGTAAGGGCTGTGCAAGGTCACCTGCCTCATTTTCTCCCCCAGAAGTCCAGTGGGTACAGTGGTAAGATAGAGATCAGGATGACTGGAGATGGCCCTGGACTCAGTGGGAAATCTTTTTGAACTAAGGTTTTTAACAGGCCTGTCACATCCATTCAATATTAATGCTAGGGAGCAACTGAGATAAAGAATGGCCTCATTCACTTAATCAAAAAAAATTTTTTTTAATTTGTATTTTAAATGTGGATTCTTCTAAGACATGCATCCTTTGAGTTTGTTAGTTCCCTATATCTGTGCCCTCTGTGAGGAGTCAGAAGAACATAAACAACATAGTTTTTATAGGCATTTGGTTCACACTTCCAGCAGGACTGGTCATCATCATCAGAAACAACTTTGGACATGAGAATCATGATATGAATACATGGAACTTGGGATTTGATAGGATCTGATAGGGATAGAATCCAAGAGACTTGGTGTTTCTTCTGGTCTTTATTTGGTTGTGGTCAAGGGTTTCTAATCATGTCGACCTTGTCTGATCTTTTGTGGAATGGGGGCTAATAGATTTAGTAGATCACCTGGGAAGGGGTCATGCAACCATTATTCTCACAGTCTTTTTTTACTCCAAACTTGAGGGGTCACTTGCTGTGCCTTTCTCCTCACTTTGGGAGACTACCCAGCCAAACATCCATTTCTCCACACAGGTAGTATACTGAGAGATAGGATGAAAGGAGCATTATTTGCAGGATGGCCAAAGGTCTGAATTACCTCAGGGCTACAGTGAATCTGAAAAAAACCCACAGATCAAAAATGTTTTCGGGGGTTACTTGAGCAGCTAGAAATGCCAAAGCAAGAGATCTATCAAATATTCATATGGAAAATTTAAAGAAATGATCAGCCCCTTTATTTTGTTCTCTAACTCTGGTGCATAACTAATAGACTAATGAGAGGGACTTAAATTATTTATTTAGTATTTAATTTCCTCCCAATCATATGTAAAAATAATTTTGACATTCATTTATAAAAAATTGAGTTTCAAATTATCTCCTTCCTTCTCTGCCTTCCTCATTGAGAAGGTAAGCAATTTGTATAGGCTATACACATTCAGAGAGACTTTAAATTAAAATTTCCCTTCTTCCCCATATATTTAATGCCTGAATGTATGTCATAGGAAAGAAATCTGTCATAACTAGTATTTTCATTTTTGAAAGTATAAAAAAATACTGATCTAACAAAAAGTGTTGGCTTCCTCATCATGGATAATCATAGATGACAATGCTTATTGATAAAAGGAACTTAAAGCAAATTGTATTATTTAAGTCTCATTATATAGTTGAAAAAAACCTAATGAATAAAAATTTAATTATGAGGTCAAATAAATTAAAAATAATTCTCTGTGTGTATACACTTAAGCCTCTCACATTTTTTGCTTTTTTTGTCTAGGAAATTAAATGACACTGAGCTATGACCTATTTACATTCTCTTCAGGGTGTGTGAGGAGAATGTGCTTTCAAGTTAGAAGAAAATAACTTGGTAGGATTTGATGTTATTGTTGAAGAGAACTGAATGATTGGTGGTGGTGATGGTGAGAAGCAAAACAACAAGAACAAAAACCCATGTGGAATCAAGCAATTAGCAAGAAAGACCAGTTCATTCTAGTCTGTGTTTTCATTGCTCCAGGGTCCACTTAAATGGCTTAGTTGTAACCATAAGAATCTTTAAAGGGTAGATGTAAGTAGGCACTAGGAAATTTAATAGTAATTATCCTGAGAGAGGTTGCATGGGGTAGTGGAAAGAGTGCTGGAAGGAGAATCAATAGGCTTGAGGTCAGGTGCTATCTGTTGATATAGTTCCATGTCTTTGGGCTTCATTTCTTTAGGTCTTGGTTTCCTCACTGGTCTAGATAATCAGAAAATAATTTTGCTTTTCATAGGCTATGTTAATGGGGAAAGAGTCTGAAATTAAAAGCTGTGTGTTCTTGTATTTAATTGTTTCAATGATATTTGATTCTTCGTGATCCCAGTTTGGGTTTTCTCTGCAAAGTAGTGATTTGCTACTTCCTTCTAGGGTTCAGATGAGATATTACAGATGAGGAAACTGAAGCAAATGGGGTTAAATTGGCCAGAATTATACAGCTTCTAAGTGTCTAAGGTCAGATTTGAACCTAGGGAGCTAAGTTTTCCTGACTCCAGGCCCACCACTTTATCCTTTGTGCTACCTAGCTTTGGAAATGCTTGTAAGCTACAACATTTTTTTCTCAATTGTCCTGCACCTTCAGAGTCACATCTATTCTGCCCCAGCTCCATGTTAAAAAGTTGAAGTTAGAGGTAGATCTTAATAAGCCACTTATATGGCTGAAAGGAATTTCCGTCTTCAAATATATTATTGCCCTCCAGCTTTCCCCTCTGCCTGAAATTTCCATCATATGATCTGTCTTTTGGATTTAGATGTGGAATATTCTCCTTTAAATCATAAATATATCATTTGGGACCGATATTTCAATCCAATTTCATTCCTATCAAGTGATCTATAACACCCCCAAGGACAGAATAAATATCTGACACAGCTGTGGAAAGAAGAAGGCTAGAAAGAAAGAAGAGAGAAACAAAGAATTCTGTCTGGGAAGTGTGGGATTTGGGAACAGACCAACACAAGATAGCACTGTCCATGGAAGAAGGAGGTTGGGGTATGCCCAAACTGTAATTGAAGGGGATGAAAGCATTGTGTCCACTTTACAATTTATGGTGGGGATCAGTCCTGGTTATGGATCAGGGCACATACAACTAAGAGATGGACATATAGACCACTGGGGCTACCATTTAAAAGCAGTTAGGTTTTAGTGATTTTGTACCTTCTAAGGACCTATTCTGGAAAGGAGATAATTAGGAGGAGAAAGTACCAGTTTAGGAGGAAGAGAGAGCAACATGATGATTTTACTTTTGAAGAATTCAGTGTCATTACAGAATAGATCGCATAGCAGCTTTTCCCAGTTTGTTTGGGTTGGATGGTAGATTAAAGCACCAAACTTGTATTGTAGCAAAATGTGCATTTGGAGACCCAAACAACTTTTAATCTTTCTGGATGTCACAGGATATGATTGGATCATAAGTCTATAGATTTAGAACTTGAAAGGACTGTTTAGGACTTATCTAACCCAATTCTTTCATTTTGCAGATGAGGAAACTGAGGTCTAGGGAAATTACAGTGACTCACACAAGTGGGATTTTCATCCTGGTCCTCTTAACTTCCATAGAGCAAGATTAATATTTTTTTTTCTGCCCTCAACGTCTAAGTCATACTGGTATGCATTCTATCACATTGTACTATGAGCATGGGAATATGATATTGACTCCCTTGGAAGGAATTTTAAAATATGTGGGCAGATGTTTCCTGGAAGATGTATCCTGAAAGAAGTATCAGGGGAGGTTGTGGGGATCTGTGAGATAAACTGTACTGTGTAGCCTTACTCTCACATTTTAAAGAAAAATTATTCCATTGGAAGCATTTAAAAGAAAGAAAAAGTCTCCTCTTGAGAGCTATCCATTATGATTTTGGCTGTTGTGTTCTTAGGCTCGTCACTATGAAGTTTTGGTGAAATGCCTAAGAGGGATTGAAAGGGATTGAAAGGAAAAAAAAATGGCTGTAAGACAACACAAGTATGTACAAGTAAGAGATATACAGTTAAACAAGAACTTGTTTACCTGACTTGTAAAATTTCAATTCAAGTCAGCAAGCCTGTATTAAGTGCCTACTTTATGTAAGTTGGAATTAGAAAAGTCCATTTCTAATTTTAGAAATTTCTAATTCTAGAAATTAGATGAATTAGAAAAAAATGAAACTACCTTCCCTCAAGAAGTTTCCATTCTATTGTGTTCAAACAACCATCATAGCACTGGTTTAAAAGACTCATCCCCCCTCTTCCCCTCCCCCCAACCTCCTGTTTTCAGAGATAATTTCATTTAAACCATCTTTTGAAAGGCCTGCTAACCTAAACACTTTGAAATCATTCTTAATGAATTCTGTATTGCTATTCCTTGTGCTTGACAGCTGGGATGATTGATATATTCAGTTTAGTAGCTCATCCAGACTTCTCATCTATAGTTTAAAGCAGTCTTACTATGTAGAAATGGGGAAGGAACTATAGCTGTTTATCATCATCTTCATATATCCGAATATCAGGAGATATATCATTTTCATTTTCATTTTTCAAACATCATCATTTCAATGTTTTGTTCTCTTGACTATATGGTTTTACTGAGAATATTTTTGCAATGGTAAATGAGTTCATCTTTTTGTCTCAATTTTTACCCAGCCCATAGTCATTAAATGACCATTGCCTCAGAGAAAATGAGTTCTGGGAAAGACCTTAATTTGGAAAGATCAAGGTCATTACTGCATCCTAGATCATTGCTGGTCATCTTAACTTTTGCCTTGCCACTGAACTTTGATGACTCTGGAGGAGAGATGACTTTGTGCAGATCCGTCTCACTTAAGTCCAGTTCACAAGCAGTCAAGATATCATTTGTCTTCCTTGAGGAATGAAAGATGAACAACAACAGCAACTTTCTCCCAAGGCCCATTTCCAAACCTTTTCATCATTTCTTCTTATCTGTTCGCTGGATCCTTTCCACATATTCTAGATCTAATTTAGGTCTGTGTAAGAGTAATGGGAGTACAATGAATAAGGGCATGGAAGAGGAGAAAGGAAAGATAGTAATCTGAATATCAAATTCTACAAAGGCCTAGCTAGTGCTATGGTAAGATTCATGGTTGTTAAATATTTTTTTTCTTCTTCTTCTCCCCCCCCCCAACAGTTTGCCTTTCTACTCACCATATAAAAAAAAAGTAGAAACTTTATGACATAAGAAATGATGAGTGCAAGGAGAGGAGAACCATGGTAAGATATATGAAATGATATAATATAAAATAAGGAAAATCATAATGAATGTGATGATTTCTACAATATAAACAAAAAGAACAACAATAAAATGAAGCTGATTCTGTATAGATTCAATGATTGATCTTGATCCTTAAGCCAAGCTAAGAAAATGAATCACACTCCTTTGATGTGGGGATACTATAGCTTTGGAATGTGGTCTACATTTTTAGATTGACTCAATTTCACTTGGCTTTAAATTCCTTTTGTCATCCCTACTTTTACAAAGCAAGGTTTTTTGTTTTTCACTTTTTTAATAGTTGTTTTTCTTAGTAGTATATACACTTTTTGTGAGTATTTCTTTATTTGTATCCCCAGTACCTAGCATAGTGTCTGGAATATGATAAACATTTGATAAATACTTGTTCATTAAGTGATTGAGAGTTCACTGAGTAAGGAAAGGAAAATTAAAATATTCAGAAATGAATGTGAAATAAAAACAAAAGATATCAATAGGAAGGGGATAAATAAGTAATACTTTCAAGTATAATTATATTATAGACATCAGGAAAGAAATTTACAAAGTTATTTAAAAATATGAGAATGATATGAAAAACAAGCCTTGTATCTTTAACTCATATCCTTTGAAAATACTGTTGGAAGGTCATCAAATTTAGTCAGTCTGAACAAAAACAACTTAAGCTTGATCTCCTGACCAATCATGCATGGTTGCCTCATCCACCTGCTTCATTTAATGTTTCCAAAACTACCCCCATGTTACCTAAATGGCTTTCAATTTCTAAACACACTTTATGTTCTCCAAAAGAAGCAAGTTTTAAATCACCATGTTGGAATGTCCTATAACCCTTCTAGATTGAGGTCATGTAGTAAATTGTCCAGGATGATTTAGAAGGTTATCTCATTTGTAAATTGGTGGAGAATCAGTATTTCATGGAGATGCTTTTCTAATTTTTTTCAAATTAAGAAAAAGTCAAATTATTTGTCTTCCACTGAGCCTATGATTTTACTGATTTGAGTATTTCCTCTGACAATTCCAATAGCAGTTAGTCCAAGCCTATGTCAGTCCATTTGGTGTCACTTTGATTATATCTTCCTATAAGTTCATTACAGGGTGTGTGTCCACTGAATGTATAAGAGAGCTTTAATGTTTTCTTCTGACAATTGAGGGAATCAGTGACTCACTCTTGCTATCTATTTGTCATTCCTTGCCCATTCCATTTGACCAGTACATTTTTTCTTCCTTTCACATATTTTCCTGATAACATCTTATATTACTTTTCTTTATAATTGTTTTTTTTTGTTTCTAAATTGCAGCCTACTCACACCTACTCTTTGTTATTCTTTTAATGATATTCATTTTAAAATCTTCAATGACAGTTTTTTTCATGTCTTACAATCATAAAATAATACTATTCCTCTTCAATTCTTTGATTCTGATCATCAGACAAAGCAAAAACAGAGATGTATGCTTTTCAAAGACATTTGCATTATGATGGACAATATCTAAAACAGAGTTTAAATTGAAGGATCAATTCCTTGTGGATGAAGAGGCTCTCTAATTGATTCTTGAAGATGACATTGTGATAGTTATGTCTGGACCCAGAGCATTACTGAATCTCTTTGAACAGATTTATAACCATTCAAAGGAGTTTACTATTACAATCCCTATAAGAAAGATCAAATGAATGAAGGATGTTTAATGCTTAATATTAATGTTTATATTTATATATATGTATATATACACATGCATATGTGGACATATACCTGTATATATGTATATTTATATATATGTAGTGTATATACATATATATATACATAAATATCTAACTATCTAAATCTGTATCTATTTGCCTATCAGTATGTGCTGAGTCCAGAATAAAACAAAAGGAGGAAAGGAAGGTGAATGGCCTTCAGAAAAAAGCTCCTTTAATGATGCTGAATTTCTGTCAGAAACAAAGGTCTGTCTTCTTAATACTGACATTCTATCTGTGGTATTGTAAAGCTGTGAAATATAGAACACAACAGTCTCTGGAGAAGAATCACACAGTATTTTTCATGTTTCAGCAGAAGTTCAACAGGAATCCTGGGCAGTCTGATAAGGTCACCACATGATAAATGATTGGGACTCCCCTAGCACTTTCTCCTTCAGAGAGGAAAATTACTCTTGACCTTCATGAGGCATTTTGTTGTTTTCAAATCATTTTCAAATACTTCATGCTTTCTTATCCTCATGGCAATCCTCCCAGGGAAGTATTTTATTATCTTGGGAGGATGAAGATGAGGCTTAGAGAAATTAAATCCAGTCACTAAAGAGATATGCTTCATTTCACTGAGGGGATTCAGGGATAATGCCTTATTTAGTAGCTGGAAGTTCCTTTTTCCAAGCCTTCTCTCAATTGTACAGAGATCTCCTAGTACAGCCATCAGCTGTTTGGGAAAGGTCTATGGCTGCTCTGGCATATCCAGGGAACTAAAACTCACAGGAAGATATATGTTATTGTTATTTGGCTGTTTCCAGTCATATCTAACTTTTAAACTCTGATTTGGGGTTTTCTTTCCAAAGGTACTGGAGTGTTTCAATATTTCCTTCTCAAGCTCAATTTATAGATGAGAAAATAGGGTTAAGTGATTTGCCAGAGTGACACTATCGAGCTAGTAGGTCAGATTTGAATTCAAGTCTTCCTGAGACCAAGTCCAGCATTCTATCCATTGTGTCACCTACTGCCCTAGGAAAGTATATAAGATAGTACAAAGAACATTTAGCAGTAGGGGATGCTTCATTTTGTTGGAAAGGTTGGGAAGGAAGATGGGTATGGAATGTTGTATTTGTTTTTAGGTGCCATCAATATTCATTCAAGAAACATTTATTAAGTAACTGCCATCTTCTTCCCATACATAACCCATCCTACAAGTTCCCTCTGCATCAGCTTTCCTAGTAGCTTACCTGGTGAAGTTTCTTCTATTTATGAAACTTGATCGGTCCCAGCTTTTCCAGTGGAACTTCCTAACTTAGGGCCAATATAAATCCTAAGTCATGTGAGTTTCATGCCTCTCAGACTTGGTGGGCTCTTAAGACTAGCAGTCATATATCCTGACTGATTAGATTAGTTTCCAGATGGAGAGGAGGGCCTGGGGTGCTATTGTTGTATCTTTATTGTGTGTGAACAAAGTAAACTGTCTCCTTTGTTAAATGTGCATTGCCAGTGTGTTCTTATTTCATCCAACATCAAATCTGAACTAAGAGAGTGCTGGTGACAGAGCTCATCCAGGAGAGTCAGACTTTGTTCTTTGAGGTGTGGGTTCCAGATGAGTGATGCACAAAAGTAAAGTGGAAAAGCCCCTGAATTTTTAGTTAAGTCCTGGATTTCAATGCCTTAGTCCCTTGGTAGTTGTATGCCACCAAGCAGGTTATTTATCATCACTGGATCTCTGTTTCGTTATCAGTAAGCTAAGGGGAGTAGACCTGATGGCTTTACTGGTCCCTTCCAGATCTAAATGCACATTTCTCTTATGCTTCTATATAAGCATATTGTAATTTAAAACATGGATCTAGTAATTCTTGCCAAATGAAAGGAATTGAATACACAGTATTATCATGCTAACTGCATATTGGTGTTCAAAATAAGCATCTTTTTTCTTCCAGGAGAAATAATCGAAGGTAAACATGACTGTCTCCGTTTGGAATTAATGTGCTTCAATTAGTCTGAATTTCACAACCAGGCACTGGTTTTTATTATAATAGCCCACAATAGTAATATTGGAGGAGAATTTATGATGTTTACATAGTCACAGCAGCCTTTTATTTAAACCTGGTAGGATTCTTGATATTTAGACTTAAAAGGAAGTTGGAATTTAGCAAAATTCTTTTTTTTTAAAGAAACATTTTAATCTTTGTATGAAATTTTTTGTTTGTATCTGTTTTTTTTTTTGTGTATGTATGTGTGTGTGTGCGTGTGAAGGGAATGGTGGATATGAAAATATTACCTTCTCCTGTAAATTATAGTTTTAGAGAGTTGCCTATTGCCTGAAATACTGAGATATTATAAACATTTGTTTTTCAAAATTTCAAGCTCCAAATTCTCTCCCTTTCTTCCTTCCCTTGCCCCTTATTTAAGAAAGCAAACAATTTGATATAGGTTATATATGTACAGTTATAAAAACCACTTCACACTAGTCACATTGTGAAAGAAAACACAGACCAAAAAACACCCACAAAAAATAAAGTTAAAAAAGTATCATTTGTTTTGCATTAAGAATTCAATTCTTTCCCTAGAGATCAATAGCATTTTTATTATGAAGCTCTCAGAAACGTCTTAGAACATTGCATTGCTGAGAATAGCTGTCATTCACAGTTGTTCATCATATAATATTGTTATTACTGTACACAAAGTTCTAATTCATCATACATACTCCTCCAATATTAATGTTATGAGTTATTACAATAAAACCAATACCTGTTTTTGAAATTCAGACTAATTGAAGCATATGAGTTCCAAATGGAGACAGTTATGTTTACCTTCTGCTCATTTCACTTTGTATAAGTTCATGTAAGTTTTTCCAATTTTTTTCTGAAAATATACTGGTTATCATTTCTCATAGCATAATTCCATCACAACAATATACCACAACTTGTATAGTCATTCTTCAATTGATTGACTTGAAAGCAATTTTTAGTGTACGTGATTCTTGGAGTAGAAAGTACAGAGGAAAAATAGAAAGGTAGCATATATTAGAAGAGCTTCATGGCTGACCAAAAAACAAATAAACAAACAAACAAAACCTCTAGGAATCTCATATAGCAATGCTAAACATTGTAGCTAGATTATGAACAAGATTTAGAAATTTGCTTCTATTAAGCAAATTCTTATGGCACAGTACTGTATAGAAATACTAACTACCTCACCTGTTTACCTATTAAATAGATATGTAAGTAGCCAGGAATAGCTAGGTGGAACAGTGGATAGAATGTCCTATCTGAAGGCAGGAAGATCTAATTACAAATCTAAACTCAGACTTTATTAACTATGTGACCCTGGATAATAAGTAAATAGAAAACCCAAAAGGGCTTGTGAAAAGTTGGACATCACTGAAAAGACTGACCACAATAAAATACAAGTAGTCAGTATAAAGGTAACGATAAATAAGAAATAGGAATTAAGAATGTAAAGGGGAATATGGAAGTTATTGCTAAAAACTGTCTCCTAAATTAAGGCCATATCCAGAGACTTTTGCTAAATGAGGAAATGTCAGCTAGACCCGAACAGCCCTGTGGTCTGCAGACATGTGCAATAAAACCAGAGAAACATTATGCTAATTAGGGAACTCTAAGCTGGCACTGATAACTTTGACATGATGGTAGTATATAATATGTTCATAAATAAATAATTGCAAATTAATTTCTGCAACAAGAGAACACTAACAATTTGGGGAAAGGCATACTGAGTAGGAGGTAGCAGTTTGGTAGAAACTATTGATGCTGAGGCTTGGAGGTGAGGCTGAAATGAATTCCAAGTTTGGGGGAGCTCAGAGGCCTTCAGGAAATGGCTAGTATGCTAGACTGACTAAATCGCAGATAATAAGCAGGATCAGTCAAGTAGTAGAACCAGAAGAGAGGAATCCCACTAACACCTTTTTGGAGAAAATCCACTTATTAGGGGGTATGATACAGAGGATCCATATTTTAAGTATGGGTTGGAATTCATTTGATGGTATCCAGCATGTCTTCCAACTTTAGAATTCTATCTAAGATTAAATTCTTTGTATTTTTAAATTAGGCTATTTTACAGGCCACTGGGGATTGGTATGCAAATTTGGTTGTAGATTTCTAGATGGATTTTTCCACTATTTTTTTTTTTTTTTGGTTTGGCTAATTGTGGTGATATAATGAAAGAGAGTGTGGATTTAATGAAATTATATAAAACATATGGAGAGAACTTGGTAATAAGTTCCCATTAGCTCAGGATAGAATTTGCTTCAGGATAATTTTAGTTATTCTTATAATTTCTTTCTTCTTTCCTTCCTTCCCTCCTTTCTTCCTTCCAGAGACTATGATAAATGGGCCCCTTCCTTCCTTCTTTCTTTCTGTCCTCTCTTTCTTTCTTTTTCTTTCTGTCCTCTCTTTCTTTCTTTTTTCTTTCTTTCTTCCTTTCTTTCTTTTTCTTTCTTTCTTCCTTCCTTCCTTCCTTCCTTCCTTCCTTCCTTCCTTCCTTCCTTCCTTCCTTCCTTTCCTTCCTTTCTTTCTTTCTTTCTTTCTTTCTTTCTTTCTTTCTTTCTTTCTTTCTTTCTTTCTTTCTTTCTTTCTTTCTTTCTTTCCTTCCTTCCTTCCTTCCTTCCTCCTTTCCCTCCTTTCTTCTTTCCTCCTTTCCCTCATTTCTTCCTTCCCCCTTACTTCTATCTTCTCTTTTCTTCCCTCTTTCTTTCCCTCCTTCCTTTTTTCTTCTTCCTTCCCTCTCTCTCTTCCTTTCTTTGATAATTTTTGGCTCTTATTTCCTGGGACCTAAGTGTTCATATGCTGAACATAATGTCCCCCTTTGAAATTATAGTATTATTTTGGATGAGCACCAAGGCAATGTGAACGTACATTATAAGAGTTTTGCCTCAAAGAACTAAAACATAGACTGTTGTCATAGCATAAGCCCACACAGGGGGAAACAAAGACAGCCTTTGTCTCAGGGATCCTGTTGAATAGAGAATTTCTTTTGCTGTGGGGACATTATTTCTTCTATTTATGGTTTCCTCTTCATTCACTCGGAAGATGACCTTGTTCTTTTGACAAACTACTGTCTTGTTCTTCCTTCTTTGACATCTCTTGAATATGAAAGTGTAATGATAGAAAACGGTTCTCTTTAAAGTATTCTGCAGTTCTAAAGAAGTCTAGCACATGAAAAACATTTCACTTTATCTTGACCTAAATGGAAAGCCCATGCAACAGAATAGAAATGAAAAATTCAGGTTTGTTGCTAAAAGAAGAAATACTTTAGAAGTTTAGTCTCTGAAAAGAGTCTTAACCTCTTAATTGCAACACTGTATTTGTATCTGACCTTGTCAAACCAAGTAACTTAAGTTAATATGGTAAAGTAATTAGACTGGGAAAGAAGAAGTAACTCAATAAGATGAAAGTAGGATGGCTCCCTTGCAACAGCCTGACACATAATATCAGGCTACAGTGGTTTTTGATAGCTGGCTCACTGTTTGAGATACTGAGAGTAGAGGAAAGTTGTCAGAAAATTTAATCTGATAAAGAGGGAGGGGAAGTTTTGCAGGACTGAGCTTTGAGCTGATTATTATAAAGTGAAGCAGAGAAACTGAATCAGGACTTGGTCAGGATAATTAGAGTTAAGACAATAAAAGAGAATTGTAGCATAACAGTGCCTTGCTGGGAATATTTAGATTTCCCAAAGAGACAACAGTTAAGTCTGGGCTAGCTCCCTGGAGGCCTCAGGATCAGCCAGAGTTAGGATAAGTAAAAGTCCTTGGTCTTTAGGGGGAGAAGCAGGCAAACTGCCAGGAGTTTTGCCAAAGATCTCTTCTCGATTCTGGAATCCAGAATCTCTACCTTTCTCCTCCTCGTCCTGCACCAAGTGAGTCTGGCTTGTCTCACTCCACCCTCTAATCCTTGCCTACGATTATCTGTATACACCAAATATGGAGTCAGCATGGAACAGTGAGAAGGGTCATTTTCCCAAACATATGCTAATAAAGTCATTGTCAAATAGGTAATTAGCCTTAAGTGCTCAGTTGTCTGATTCAAGTGTACCTTTTCATAGTTTCAGCCCTTTACAGACAACAACTGTGATTCTTGGCTAACTCCTGAGCTTCTCTGGTACGCAACTCTTTTTTAATGATCTTTTCTCCCCAAATACATGCAAAGATGGTTTTCAGCATTCACCTTTACAAAACCTTATGTTCCAAATTTTTCTCTCTCCTTTCCTTCACCTCCTTCCCAAGACAGCAAGCTCTCTGATATACATTAAACATGTGCAATTATTTTAATTTATGCTGCTCAAAAAAAAAATTCAGATAAAAAGAGGAAAAAACACAAGACAAAAACAAGCAAACACATAACACAAAGGTGAAAATACTATGCTTTGATCCACATTCATTCTTCATAGTTCTCTCTCTGGATGTGGATGTTACTTTCCATCACAAGTCTATTGGGTAGGCAACTCTTATAGTGTATAGGTACAATGAGCAGATTGCTGGATATGAGTCAGAAAGACCTGAGTTCAAATCCAGCCACAGATACTTACTAGCTGTGTGATCTTAGTCAAATCACTTAATTTCTGTTTGCCTTAGGGAATAATAATAGCACCCACCTCACAGAGTTGGAATAAATGAGATAATATTTATGAAATGCTTAACATATTCCTGGCATGCACTAGGTGCTATGTAATTTCCCTACTTCCCTTACCCCCTTCTCATGTATCTGCTTTGCTGTTTTCTCTGCCTTACGTATTAATTCAGAAAATGCACTATCTCACACAATCTGGCTTTTATTGCCTATGCAATAATGCTGATCTAGACAAATGGAACATTGTTATTTTGATATTTCCTGTTATTTCATCATTATACACATATCCTTTAAGTGGGGAAAAATCCCTCTCATTTTTCACCCTAGGTAAGGCATAAGATGGTTACTTTATATATCAACTTTCACTCCTGAGATGATCTTACTTCCCATGTTGGAAAGACAGATGGAATTTTTTTGTCAGAGGATTTTAGCTCAAATTCTAGCTTTCCCAGTTATCACTTGTGTGACCTTGTGATCTTAGAGAAGTCATGAGCCTCATTTTCTTCATCTGTGAAATGATGAAAAAATTAGACTAGCCCAGGAATGTCAAACTCATAAAAGCAAGAATCTCCATAGGTGTATGTTGATTTAGAAAACCACAAGTTAACATGATCTATATTGCATTGTATTGTGTTTGATTTTTCTGGACTAGATGACCTAGCTAGATGATTTCTCCTAGTACTAAAGCTGTTATTGTGTCATCCCATTCTTTATTCCAATCAGATGTCTGAAATTGATGTATTTTTCAGATGTGTGACTTCACTTTCCATTCCCTTAGACTATCTAACCTAATGTTTGGTCTGTACAGTCAATATTTCTTTTGGTGGTGAATTCAGCTCCCCTTGACCACAAAGTTCCTATGGAGTAAGTCACAACTCATGCTCCAGCAATATCCAGCAACTTTGGGATTTGAAGAATAATATTTAGGTTTTCTAGCCATTCTCAGTCATCCCTATAGAAGTTTGTATTTAGTATTAGCCCAATGGTAGTCCCAAATTTCCCATGTCTGTGTTATCTAGTTTAGTCTGGTCAGTTACAGATGTTTACTGTCCATTTCCTTTTTTATCCAATTTGTCCAAAGACAACCTCAATCTAAATTTTCTAAACACTTGACACAATGATGAATCAGAATGAACCTGGAATGGATTAAATATTAGGGACACCCCTTAGATCAATGTTTAAAGAAGAGATCAGGGCAACTTTCTCTTTGGTTGGCAGTGGGAGTCTTCATCTTCTTTACCTATCTTTGAGGGCAAACATTCCATCAGCCATTTAAAGAGGGTGATTTGCCTGAACTTCTGGAGGACACGTCATTTAAGGTGGTTTATCTATGGCAAATAGGAGGGATCTTTAAATTGCTTTAAATGATTTCAACATACTCTGATAACAATTTTGTTTGCTTTCTCAGTATATTTTTAGTAGTATGTGTTTCTCTTTCAGGCTTACTTATCACTAGGGCAGACTATCACAACTGAAATATCTTAATTTTTATCCAGCCTCTGTTTTTCTATATGCAATTAAGTCATTTGCATGTACAGTTGGGTGGATAGGCCTATAATTATGTACATGATTATGTGGGCTAATTTTGTGTATTCCAAGATGTCATTACTGGCAGTAAGCAGGAGTAAACACCATTCACTTTAACCCATATAATACCAAACAACAATTTGTTAATCTGATAAATTCCCTAAAGTATAAATTGAATTAAAAGTAAAACAAATAAGTTGTTTGCTTGAATTGATCAGTTGAGTTCAGCTCTAATCCAAATAGTACTCTGGAGAAAGTACTGGATTTGGAGTTAGAAGAGCAGAGTTAAATTGTTTTTTTGTTTTTTTTTTTCCTTTTTTAACACTCTTATTACCTAATACAAGTGCCCATGGTATTTAACATCACTGAGCCTTAGTTTCCCCATTTGTAAAATGAGGAGTTGAACTTAGTAACGTTCAACTTCCTTTCCAAACCCAAAATCTATGCTTAATTTGAAGAAGGAGCCTAATTGTGGAGAAATGTAAATAATTTTTTCCTTGATTGGAATCTTCTTAGTGATTATATGAAGGAACTGAGTGTTCTTGAACTAGGTAATCAAAATTCAGTTGCTAAATATTTATCTTTAAGGATGTCATTTAATTATAAGTTGTAGAGAAAATCTGCAAGAAATATCAATGCATTCTTACTGATAGTGGTGGAGAATCCTGTATCATTTGCTCATAGAGATCTTATGTGGTGTGAATCTTAGGGAATCTTGACAGAAGTGGAAGATCAAAAAGATTCCTCTTTTAGGAGACTAGAGTAGTTTAAGGAAAGTTGCTTCATATTCCTGAATATCAAGGAATTATACCTAAATACTCATACTGGATATCTGTATTTCAAATAAAATGGAAGGGACCTTAGAAGTCCTGTAGTCTGACTCACTCACTCACAAAATTGAAGAGGGATGTAAACTTATTGAGGGCAAGATCTATTCTTGTATTTTTAGCTCTTAGTTCAATGCCTTACACATGATAAGAACCTGATAAATTCTTATTGAATTAGACAGGATTGTATTGTATTAAACTGTACTGAAATTAGTTGCACAGAGACAGAGAGTAGTGAGTAGTAAAATTGAGTTTAATGAATAATGTGAGTCTTATTTTTCCCTCATGGGGAATTCAGTTGTAATCTAAGCATCAAAAAGTAAGGGAAAACATCTTTTTTATACAACCAAATAACCCTATATATTGTGAACACAGGCTACAAATTGTCAAGGAAAAAGTCACAGATGATTGTCTATTCAGATAATACTTGCCAAGGACAGGAAGTACTAATAAGCAGTTATGTAGCACATTGGATAAAACTAGTATCAGGAAGATCCAAGCTCAAATTTGGCCTCAGATATTTACTAATGGTGTGACCCTGGACAAATTACTAGATCCCTGTGGGACTCCTTTTCCTCAAGTCTAAAATATTAATAATAGTACTTATTTCTAGTTCTTAACTAGTGCCAGATTGTTTTGATGACTACCACTTTGTAATACAGCTTGAGGTCTGGTGCTGCTGGACCACCTTCCTTCACAATTTTTTCTTTTCATTGATTCCCTTGATATATTCTTTGCCTTTTGTTCTAAATGAATTTTGTTATTATTTTTTCTAGATCTGTAAAATAATTTTTTGGTAGTTTGATATGGCACTAAGCAAAATAAGTAAAATCGTCATTTTTTGCTATATTTTCTTGGTCTATTCATAAAACAATAAATATTTCTCCCGTTGTTTAGAATTGAATTTCTGTGAAAAATATTTTGTAATTGCATTCATATAGTCCTTGTGCTTGCCTTGTATGGTAGACTCTCAAGTAATTTACATTGCTGTAGCTATTTAAACAGCATTTTTCTTTCTATCTCTTGCTGCTGGACATTATTGGTAATATATAGTAATGCTGGTGATTTATGTGAGTTTATTTTATATCCTGAAACTTTGTTAATGAAAAAATAGGAATATTTAATGTGATTTATCATTGTTCTAAAATTTTTTGTCTTTGCAGCTAATATTTCAGCACAACTCACATCTCTCTCTCTCTCTCTCTTTTTTTTTTATTCCCAACAAGTCACTTTTTAATTGTTTCATTTTATCTTACTGAGATCAGAGATTGATAAGTTTTCACCTAGTGGCAATCATAGTGCACACATGAAAGTGAGGTGTATGATGATGAAGACACTGACTCTGCATTAGGTACTAATATACTGAGTTCAGAAAGAATCTAAGTTAATGGATTTTCCTAAGGGGCATAAGCATGGATCTATTCTTTTGGACGAAAAGAAACTATTGTTTTAGTCCCCCTCCAAATGCCATGCTATCTCTTATTCTCCTGTGCACCAATTTCTTTCTCCTCATTATGATGGAACTAAAAATGGAGGCAACATGGTACAATGGATTTAAAATCAAGGAATTGGGATTTAAACTTTGCTCTGCCATTTTACTTTCTTGTGACTTTGGTGTGCTTTAAAACCTCAGCTTTCTTCAAAGTGGGAGTGATAATATTTTATTATGTACTATCCAGGGTTTCCAATAAGACCAAATGAGATGGTGTACCTAAAGATTTAAACATGGAGAGCACCATAAGTGCTGTTATCATTATCAAAACAATCAGATAATAATGTAAAGGAAATCAATGCTGAAATACATTGGAAGTCCAAGCAGTGTAATTACCAAACATGATTTTAGAAAAGTGTTGATAATGTATATTTTCCTCTTTTTGCTTGGTGAAAAGGTGGTGAACAGTAGGTGTAGAGTGAGGCATAATAGATTACATATGATATTTGTTCCCTTCCCTAAAAAAATAAAATATTTTTCAGTCCCTTTAAAATTATTCACTAACATAAGATTCATTCTGAATTGTATATATGTCCTTTACTAATGCAGTCATAATATGTAATCATAGAATGATCATGTCTCAGTGATTTTTAAAGATTTCTCTCTCCAATCCCTTCACTTGTTTTTCTTAATTATATTTCTTTATGAAGGCAGAGTTTTATCAGGATTGGAGGGCTTAAAGAAAACCTGGGAAGTGACAGGAACATAAAAAAATTGTCCACAACAGTATTTATTTTTTAAAACAGAGAGTAAGAAAGTCATTGGGATAAGCTCTAAATAAGACTGAAAAAATTAAATTGGTGGGATACTCTGAGAGACTCTTGGATATCCAGCCTGGTCAATCCAATTAGTGTGAACACAGATTTTTGGTCCAATAAATAATTCAATAAAAATAGATTGCTTTACACTAAGTTTTTAGTTGGTATACTGTAAGAGAGGACAGGGCTAGTACAAAGTTGCCAGCTATAGCTGGTTTTTCATAACTACATAATGTTTTGCAGAGTGATTTAGAAAGACACTTCAGTGTAATGATTTAGGAGCTTGATTTTAGATAACTTTAGTGTCCCAGGAAATTTAAGACTCCTTCCAGAAAATATTATTTGTACCATGTAATGTGGCTTTATTATCCAGTAAGAAGTAAGCCTTAGGAGGCAAATTATATTACAGTTTGACAACCTAAAATTAAAGTCTTTTAAGCTCCCTAAATTAAAAAAAAAATGTGATGACATAACTGTTATATCATAGACTAGCTAACATACCAATTTTTTTTTTTTTTTAACACATCCAGCAAGAACTAGGAAGGTCAGTGCCATTCTAGAAATTTGGTATTGCATTGAGCTCAGCTTTGCTGCCACAATTCACTGATTTGCCACTTACATCAATCCAAGCTGATCCACTCCAATCATCCAAAAGAACAGTTCAGAAGGGAAATTGAATTTTCAATAGGAATGACTAATGAAAGAAAGAAATTCTGCTTAGTGCGCATTCTTTTCTTACATAAAATCAATCTTTGTGTTCTTGGGTCAAATTTCCCACTACATTTGTGATTTCACTGTCTACACCAAACCATTCCCCCTCCCTCTTCTAAATTGACAATTTACTTTTTTTTAAAAAGTGAAAATAGTAGTTGCTTTTTATTTCTCTTTGTGCTATGATCCAGTTATATGTGAATTTATATGATTTCAGTGTTTTGATAGAATAATGTAGGGAAATAACTTGTATAATAAACAGATGACAAGATGAAGTAACATTGTGGTCACTTGCATAAGAAAGGCTAAAGTGAAAAGCAGAAATAAATTGCAATTTCATAATGTTCCTTACAAGCCACCTCCCCTTCCCTATCCCTTCCACCCTGATTTATGAAATATTTTAGAATATTTTATTAGTTATAGAAAGACTTTTCAGAGTGAAATAACATTGAGGGAATCAATGAATTTGAAGACAAACATGATTCTTCAAACATAAATATGCCAGTTTTTAAAGGGACTAATTATTTTTATTTTTTTTAAAGCATTAAATGAATTTGAACAAATGCTAGAGTAGTAGGCAGGCACTTTGGCACTGTAAGGCATACATGCAACCCCATCAGCCACTGGGCATTCCGTGAGTGTGGTTCACTTGTGATGACCATTCTTTCTGTTTAGCAAATGAAGACACTAGTCATAAGGAAGTAGATACTGGTTCCCACTCACTTAGTGTTTACTGACAGGGTTAGGGATTCTGACTTCTGACTTCCTCTTTGTTTTAGACTATGGGCTAAAACACCTTGGTAGATATATAATGTATAGTTAAGAAAACATTTTTTGCCTATTGCTGCTAGAGTAATATGATGTTTAAGTTTTTTAATACTGTCTCTTTAATATTAAAGTCACATTTATTTGGAAAAATTGTGGAATGTGATGGCATTGGGCTAGACTAATTTCTGAAAGACTGCTTTCCATTTTTCCTATCAGCTTTTTTTCAAATAGGTAGTTTTTCCCTAGATAATTTATGTTTTCTACTTTATCATACATTGAGTCATTGAGTGCTATCATTCCTGAATCTTTCTTATCTATTCTGTACCATTTATATACACAAAAAAGCAAAAATGTATGTTTATAGGTGTATTCACACATACATGTGCAAACATAATGTGTATGTGTGTATATATATATATATATATACACACACACATGCACCACACATACACACATACTTTTTAATTAATACCAGATGATTTGATCATTGCTTATTTCTGATCTAGAGGTGCTATTCTTTCTTTAACTTTACTTATGATGAAAGCATAGTTTTCCTTGATATTCTAGATCTTTTGTTTTTCCAAATGAATTTTATTATTTTATCATGCTCTATAAAGTATTTCCTTGGTAATTTGACTATCATAGCATTGCAAAGTATAAATTAATTTTGGTAATATTTTCATTTTTGCTATATAGGAATAGCCTACTTATAAGTATTGAATAGTCTATTTATGTAGTTATTTATTTCTTAAAAGAGTATTTTGTAATTATACCTATTAAAAGTCTTTTATTGCTTTGGGACTTTGAACCCCAAGTATTTACATATTTTGTAGTTTATTTGGAATGGAATTTTCCATTCCATTCTTGCTTATTGTGTTTTGCTTTTATTATATAGAAATGTTGTTGATTTTTTGAGGATTTACTTTGTAGTCTGGAACTTTGGGTAAGTTATTAATTTTATCAATTAATATCTTTGCTGTTTACCTAGAATTTTCCAAATAAGTCATCATATTATCAGCAAATAAGGATAATTATATCTCCCTGTTACATATATTCTTTCCCTTCTCTTGTCTTATTCTACAACTAGAATTTCCAGAAGTATAACAAATAAATAAAGGGGAGAATAAGAATCCTTATTTTATTTCTATAATTTTTAGAAAAGGTTCTAGTGTATGAAGCCTGCTTTTGGTTGTAGATAGATGCTTTCTATGCTTTTTAAACAATTTCTCTCTGCCTATATTTTGCAGAATTTTTAGCATAAAAGTATTATCTTTGTCAAAGACTTTTTGTAATTCTATTTAGATTATTATGTGGTTTTTGCATGTTCTGGTATTAAAAATAATTAAATTATATTTATTATTTTTATAATGTTGAACTATCCTTGCATCCTTGGTATAATTCTCATTTTATCAAGATGAATGATTTTTTTGGTTAATCATTGCAGTCTGTTTGATGTGATTTTGCAAAAAAAAAAAAATTGGGACAATGTTCATCAATGATATTGGCCTATAGTGTTCTTTCTGTGTTTTATTTTTTCTTTGATTAGACATCAGAATGAAATTTGTCTCAAAAAATGATACTGATAGTGTTTTTTCTTTCTCAAATTTTGAGAATAATTCATGAAGTATACATAGTAATCCTTTAAAAGTTGGGAGAATTCTTCTTTAAGTCCATCAGATCCAGTTTTTTGTTTTGTTTTGTTTCTTTTTTATTAGGTAGTTCCTTTCCTGAGATCAGGTTAAGATCTAGATCTGGTCTTCTGATAATTTGGGTATTTTATATTTTTGAAAATATTCATTGTGTGTGTGTGTGTGTGCGTGTATCAGTTTTGTTAGCATATAACTGTGAATAATATGTTCTAATTATTCACTTAATTTCTTGTGGTTTTACTGTGATTCCATCTTGCTCATTTGCTATTTTATTGAATCTTTTTTTTTTTGTTGTTGTTGTCTTCTTTTAAAAACAAGTTTAGCTTAGTGCTTATCAATTTTATTAGTCTTTTCAAAGAATTAGCTTTGAGTTTTATTTATAATTCTACATTTTTACTCAAATTTAACCATTTTGCATTTAATTTTTCAAATCACATTCTTGTACTTATTTTAGATTTTGTTTGTTTTTCTAATTTTTAAAAATGTATATGTTCAGTTCATTGATCTTTTCTTTTTCTGCTTTGTTAATGAATAATTATAGGTATAAGATTTTTACCTGGAGGATTGTGTTAGCTGGATCCCAAAAATTTTGACATGTTTCATCATTATAATTTTAATTTCCAGAGTTATTTATAATTTCTATGAATTGTTCTTTTGTGATAACCACGTATTTTAAAATCAGCCCCATTACATTCTTTGATTTAAGTTTTTTCAAGTTATGATCCCGCCTCCCCTGTAAACACAATATCATGTTCCCTCAAGCATTTTAATCCTTTTCAAAGATTGTTCTGTTCCCAGTGGCTCTCTTTACCTCATTCTTGATCCCCCTTTCTTATTACTTCTTTCTCTTTAAGATTTTGTTTATTAATTCTTCTCTCCTGACTTTATCTTCTATCATTTTTCTCTTCTCAGTTATATTCCTCCCTTTCTCTCCTCCCCTGTAGCTAGTCTGTTTCAAAATTTCATTTTTGTGCCTCTTTCCAAAATGATTTCTTTCATTCTCTTCATTATTTACTTTCTCTTTCTGTTTACCCTAGTTCTTAATATGCTGATTCATTATCCCTATAATCATCTAGTCTCTCTTTTCTCTGCATTCTTCATATAATCCAAATTTCCATTCTGGGCTCTATCCTATAGGCACTTTCTGCCACTGCCTTATAGGATTTATGCCACAGATTCTTCATTTACATCATGCCTCTCCCTCTGAACAATGCACATTATTACAGTCAGAAAGGATACTATCTCAGAGTAGGCTACCTCCTCTCCCACTGATCTATAATCTCTGTCGTTGATTTTTTTTTTTCTATATTGACTTAAAAATCTCTTCTGCAATACTCTTCTACTCCTCTAGATGCCAGCTGCCTTGAGGGATAGTAGGACAAGTAGACTTTTTAGTTACCAAACTCCTTTGAAATACTTTAACCTCATTTCTCTTCACACCTAAGAACATTCAACAGTAGGGCTTCTTCCTATCTCCAAATTCAAGCCTCTATCCTTTTTCATTCTTTTCCATTCTTCCTCATTTTACTTTCCCATAGGTTTTTCTCTTTTTGAAATCACCTTCCACTCATTGCTAGTCCTTGGCTTGATTTTGACACACCATTATTCCCTTCTATCCCTGAGCATCCATTCCCTCTGTCATGTACTATTTGATATTATAATGTAGTCTCAGAAAGAAGCATTCATCCATAGTCAGAGCATTATGATATTCTATTCATAATGCCCTGCAAGATATTCCTCACATAAGAAACATATTTCTAATTATTATTATTTTCAAGAAGAAATTGAATAATAATCAATCAACAAATGTTTATTAAGAACCCACTATATGCCTAGCTTATTATTGTTAGGGTCTAAGTGATTATGTTAGGGTCTAGTGATACAAAACTAAGAGTGGAACAGTTATTGATCTCTAAAAGATATGCTATAGTAGGTAATGTCATATATTGATATATACATCTAGATATGTATATGAAAATATAAATTATAAAATTTTGAGCAGAAGACAGGAACTGGAGGCAGGATATGTGTGTGTGTGTGGGATCATGCAGAAAGTGGTACTTCAATTGAATTTGAGAAAAAACTGTGGATTCTAAGAGACAGATATGAGGTAGGATTTCATTCCAGGTATGAACAACCAATACAAAGTTTTAGAGGTGGGAGATGGAGTGTTATGTATGAGGAACAGTAAGGAGGATAATTTGGCTGCTCTGTGGGGTTCATGAAGGGAACCCTTAATGAAGAGTCCATTTAGAGGTCTCAGAGAGGTTGTGACTTCCCTGTGGTCATACAGTATTAAAGATGGGATACACACACATTTATGATTGAGGAAAAATTGAGGGAAATATATGCAAAATGTCAGAATCCATTTAGATATGAATAATGTCTGGTAGGAAAAATCATGCACATGGTAATCATAAGACCTTATAGCTGCATAATGCTTTTTACCTCTTTTTTTTCCCAGCTTTTCAACATTTTTACTTAAAATTTTGAGTTCCAAATTCTATCTCTCCTCTCTTCCTCCCTTTCCTCCTCCCTGAGAAGATAAATAATTATATATAGGTTATATGTGTGCATTTTCCATATTAGTCATATTGTATAAGAAGATTTGAATAAAGGAAAATGGAAAATTGAATGCTTCCATCTATCAGTTCTTTCTCTGGAGGTGAACAGTCTGCTTCATCATTAATCTTTTAGGATTATTTTGGATCATTGTATTGCTGAGAATAGTTAAGTTATTCACAGTTCTTCACTGAACAATATTGTGGTTATTGTGCACAATATTCTCCAGGTTCTGTTCACTTCATTATGCATCAGTTCATGTAATCATAAGCTTTATATAATCATAATCATGAAATCATAAGTTTTTTACCTTTCAAAGACCTTTCTCCTGTCTTATGTCCTGTGATATAACAAGCTTAGCAATGTAGGTAGGGGAGATATCATTACCACATAACAGATGAGGAAACTATGACTTGGAGACTTGCCCCAAATTACAGAGCAAACTAGTGACAGTTTTGGAAATCTCATTCTGAAGTTAGAATTCTATTCACAACTTAATTAGGATCCTCCTTCAGATATGTAGATTGACTAAATATAGAATTACGGGGTCATTGGCTAATTAACATCTTGTTTGTGGAATAGATTGTTATGTGAGAACTCATAAAAGCAGTAGTATCATACTTAAGTTGAAGGTATGACATCACACTAATGGAATGCGATTCTATTCTGAAGTTTACTATGATAGGAATATATTTAGGGAAAGTCATGTGCTCATCACCATAACTTATATTTACCTAGTACTTGAAGGTTTTTAAAATACTTTCCTTACAAGACTGTTTACTTCCATTGATCATAGATATGGAGGTCTCTGAGCTCAACAATTAGGGAACTCCACCCCATTTTTTCTAGTTGACTCAGCATTGACTAGTCACTGACAAATTAAAGAACAAGAAACAAACAAACAAAAAAATGAATGTACTGAAGTCAATCGATAAGCATTTATTAAGAACCTACTATGTGCCCAACACTATATTAAGCTCTGGATATACAAAGAAAGTAAAGAGACAATCTGTGTCCTCAAGAAGGTCACAATCTAATGGGAGTGACTACACATGAAAAAAATAGATACAAACAATCTATATACAGAATAAATAGGAAATAACTAATGTAAAGAAAATACTAGAATTAAAAAAGATTGAGAAAGACCTCTTACAGAAGGTGGGATTTTAGCTGAGATGGGGTATGGAAGTGCCTTCAAGAGGAGTAGGAATGTTTAGGGGGAAATATAATGAATTGGTTTTGAATTATTTAGAATGCCTATTGGTTATCCACTTGGAGATGTGAATCTGGAGATGAGCAGAGAAGTTAAGCTTGAAGAATCAGATTTGTAAATCATCAGCATAGCAATGATAATTAAGTTCATAATAGCTTAAGAGTTCATCAAGTGAAGTAGCATAGAAAAGAGGAGGACCCAGGATAAAATGTATTACTTCACCCATGGTTAGTGGGAGTGATCAGGATAAAAAAAGTCCAGCAAAGGAGAATGAATAGTGCTTAGATAGGTAGGAGGAGAATCAGGGCAGAGAGATATCCTGAAAACCTAGAGAAAAGAGAGTATCAAAGAGAAGCGAGTGAATGACAGTGTCAAAGAACTCAGGGAGGTCAAGAAGGAACGCAGAGCAAAGGTCATTGGATTTGGCAAGAGATCATTGGTAACTTTGGAGAGAGTAGATTTGATCAGAATGACAAAGCTGGATTTTAAGCAGTTAAAAAAAATTGAGATTGGAGAAGTTGGAGATAGAGCTCCACAATCTATAGGCGAGCGCTCCAGTGTCCTAGAGAAAATAGATTCTGAGAAGTAGTTTGAGTCTAGATACTCTGTTTCTAGCTATCAATGGAAAAAATGAAGCATCTTTGGGCTGGGATATAATCTTTTCTTTTCTTCTTTCCATGTTCATATTGTCTCCTAGTTTTGAGGCAGCATGTCTCCTAGAAGAAACAACACAGGAATTAGCAGCAAAAAACTTTGATTTGAATCCAGGTACTATCACTAAGTGATAGTACCTGGATTGAAATCAAATCAAAATCCTCAGATCATAGGATTTAGAAGGTGGAAGGAATCTAAAAGATCAACTAGTCTTTAACTGATTGTGTCTGGGAACTTTAGAAGTCATTGTTTTGAGTCTAACTTTTTGGAAAAACACCACAGAAAAATTCTAGATCCTCTTTTCTTCTCACTCCTTGACACATATTAACTTTCTTAACATTACAAATCTGCTTTTATCATGTTATTTAGCATTTAGTCATAGAGGTAGAAATTTTTATAATCTGTCAATCTGCTCAGGACTTGAATTGAGATTTGCTGAAACAAACCTTGCTTTAGAGTTATACATTGTTGCCAAATAAATGTTTTCCCTTATTGCTATGTTTTTCTTTGCCAATGTAATTTCAATAGGAGAAACATTGAATTATTAAATAAAATTAAATTGACACTGAGTATATGTAAATTGTAACTAAACTTCTTTAAAAATTTGTCTTCTATATTCATTAACCTCTTTTAACACAGAGATATCTGGTAACCAGACTCTTTTGTTATTTGTTGTTATTGTTTTAGTTCCTCCCATTGAAATATATTATACTCCCTCATCAGAAGAATTCAGAGCACTTTATTCTCTTTAATTAATCATTATTCCCTGGGGAAGCAGGTCAGGTAATGGTTCCAGGATGATGGTGGAGGTTAGCATGCTTTCAGACCTCATTTTTTTTTTTTTTCAGTTTAAAGCAAAAAAGACAAAATCAATTAAAAATTAATTTGGTGGCCACATGCCCCGCTCCAAAGAAAGCCCATCCTTTCAGAATCTTCTGTAGGTTTATAGGAGTATAAACTGGAGATTTTTCCTCTTTGTAAGTTTTAGTTTTTGACCAAAAGTGGAATTACAGGCAATATATAAATTCACAGAATTTAAATTTTGAAGAACCATAAGATCATGAATGTAGCAATTATATACTCTTACTCACTCATTTTATAGAAGAGGAAACTGAAGCACAAGATAAAGTGATATATTCAGGGTCACATAAATAGTAGAAGGTAGAGCTAGATTTCATCTCTAGTCTTTTGACTGCTACTATACACACACAACTTCAGAATATACTAGATTGCTATATAACTTTGGTCAGGTCTCTTAGTCTCAATTCCCCCATCAGCTAAATGTGAAAATAAAATCTCCCTATCTATTTCGCAAGAATTTGGGATCAAAGGAAATAGTGAAAGAGCTTTGAAAGATACAAATCTCCCTGCAACTCTGAGGAGTTGTATTTAAATTTGAATAGAGTGATATGTAATGTTTCTATTCAGCTCCCCAAATACCTCGTCTAATGAAAAAGAGGATAAGGCAAACACTGAATGAGATCAATGTATCATTGCTCTCTGTCATGTCAGTGCCACAAGGGTAATGTACAATTGATCAACCAACAGGCAGTTACTCAGTATCAATAATATGCTAGAACTCTCTAAGATCTGGTATAAAAAGACAAAAATGAAATAATCCTTGCCTTAAAAATCTTTTTTCTATCTGGGGAAACAATATTAACATATAGAAATATATAACACACACAAAACTAACTTTTGGAGCATGGAATAAAGAAGGCATTAGCATCTGAAGAAAGGTAGAGGATAGTATCCAAAGAAAGCTAAGAATTCTAGGACATAGAGATGAATGGAGAATGACTTATAGGCATAAAGTATGACCTGTGAAGGATTCAAAGATAGACAATGGGGAACTGAGTGTGAAGAACAGCACAAAAGTCAGCTTAGCTAGATTGTAGATAGCATGAAAGGGAATAATGTATGTGTAAGACTGGAAAGGTGGAATGGAAGAACCTTCAATAACAACCAGAAGACTTTGTATTTGACCCTAGAAGTAATAAGGAGTTTCTTTAATATTTGAATACAATAGTATTTTTGATTAGGGGAATGTTGTAGTCAAACCTGTGGTTTAGGAAATTCACTAACTTCCTGTTAGTAATCTCTCAACAAGGGAACCTATATGGAGAAGCTGATTTCTTTAAGAGCAGAGTTTGCCCAAGGTAATACAAATAAGAGACAGAACCTGAATATGAACCCAGTTGCTTTAATTCTAAGTCCAGTATTCCTTCCTCCATACAAGCTGTTTCAGTGTTATTCATCCAATTAATTAAGCTCAAATATAAGTACTGCTTTATGGTTTACAAAGTGCTTTCTTCCCACCAACTCAGAGAAACAGACTCCTAAACATTTTTCCCCCATTTAAGATATTAACACTTTTCTATTGCAAAATAAAGGGCTGGAGAGTAAGAATCAAGGAAATGATTACCATCAGAAAGAAACCAAACTCTTACAGATGCTTTCATTTATTAATTGTATTATTTCAGACAAATCAATTTACAAATTGAACCCTACAATTATCTCCTTTAAGACAGTCAATTTATTTTTTTAACTTCATATACTTTCATTCCTCAAGGATATAACAAACTATTCCAGTACTTTTGCCAAGAAGACCAGGAGTTTGACATTGTAAAGCTGGAGAAATTGAGGCAAAATGGAGATTAGAGAGTTTTTAATATTTTACTAGAAAGGGAGAGATTGTGCTGGAGACATGCTGCCCCCAGGGCTGATATCCAAAGCATCCAGAAGCTAATGTTTGCTTCCCATGAAGCATATTCGAGGCAGGGGCAGAGTCAGATAATTGAGAGCAGGAACAGACTATAAATACAATTCTGACAGGGTGGGGGAGGCACCGGATATTCTGATAAATTGGGATGATAGAATGGGGAGAGCCACCTGACACTCTGATGATGTCTAAGATAGGTCTTTCTCCTTATCTGGATCATCATAATTAGGAGGGAGAAGTGGTGTTGCAGGATTGAGCAGAACAATTAGGAACTGAGGCCAAACAATTCAAGGAAACCAAGGCAGGACAATTTAGGGAAACTGAGGCAGGACAATAAAAGGGAATTGTGGCACAACACTGCCACATGACTGAAAAAACAGCAACAAAAAGAAAATGGTAAAATAAGGTAATCTCTAAAGTTTTTTCTAGTCCTAATTCTAGTCTTATCTTTGTGGCCTTTAAACTTCTGAGACAAGTTCTATATGACTACCACTCTTTATATAAATGTATCTTTATACAAAGGAATGGATTGGGTTACTTGATTTAGTTGGCCTGACAATGGAGTTTGAATGTTTGTTATGGGGTTCACATTGTCCAGACAGCCTAAAAGTTATCTGAATATCTTCAGATCTCATAGAGGAGTCATGGTAGGGTCAACTTAATAAGGACTAAGTGATTTATGCATTCTGTTGAACAACTTGCTTAACAGTTTATCTTGATAAAGGATCCACATGTGCAAAAATGTTTGAAGAGGCCCTTTTTGTAGTGGCAAGAAACTGGAAAATGAGAGGATGCCCATCAATTGGAGAATGGCTGAATAAGTTATAGCATATGAATGTTATGGAATATTATTGTTCTGTAAGAAATGACCAGCAGGATGATTTTAGAGAGGCCTGGAGAGACTTCCATGAACTGATGCTAAGTGAAATGACCAGAATCAGGAGATCATTATACACAGCAACAAGATTATACAATGATCAATTCTGATGGATGTGACTTTTTTCAACAATGAGATGATTCAGACCAGTTCCAATGATCTTGTGATGAAGAGAGTCATCTACACCCAGAGAGAGGACTGTGGGAATTGAGTGTGGATCACAACATAGCATTTTCACTCTTTGTTGTTGTTTGCTTGCATTTTATTTTTTCTCATTTTTTTGTTTCAATTTGATTTTTCTTGTGCAGTGAGATAATTGTATAAATATGTGTGTATATATTGGACTTAATATATATATATATATATTTTATCATGTTTAACATATATTGGATTACTTGCTAAATAAGGGACAGATTGGGAAGAAGGGGGGAAAATTAGAACACAAGGTTTTGCAAGGGTTAATGTTGAAAAATTATCTATGCATATCTTTTGAAAATTGAAAAGCTTTAATAAAAAAATAAAATAAAAAACCACCCTAAAGGTTTTGCAAGGGTTAATGTTGAAAAATTATCCATGCATATCTTTTGAAAATTGAAAAGATTTAATAAAAAAATAAAATAAAAAAATCCACTCTAAACCCCAGTTTACTTTAAATGTGACTTTGCCATCTTGTATAGGGTAGTTTAATTAGGTACATAGAAGACCTTGTAGCTTGGTTTTCTTGCATAAACATCTCAGCCTTTGACTTAAGCATCCAGTCTTATTATAGTCATATTTTTCCACAACCACACCCTTGGTAGTGGAGTGGGGAAGATCCTCTTTGCATCACTTTAAAAAATGGTTAGGAGATTACACACTGACATGACTCATTCTTTGTGCTGATCTTTTTAGAAAAGTCAAAATAATTGGGATATGACACAGGTTAATTTGCCTGTTTAAAAAAAGAAGCACACTTTCAACAGCGAATCATTCCTTGTGCCCATGGTTTATAATTTTAGTTTAGTTTACATAATCCCACAGGTCATATTATGTGTGGTATTAAATCAGTCTTGTATTTTATACAACACTTTCAGTTATTTGGAGGAAAAAACCTCAGTTAGTGGGAAATATCCGCCATGATTCATGATTTTATCAGAAATAGTATGAGTGTATGACCAGGTGATGAAACAGGTGATGAGAGGTCTGATGTGCCTTTATTCCTGTAACAGAGCTGGATTTCTTGGCTTAGCCAATGCTAATGGTTCTCTAGTACCATCCTCCCATAATTATTCAAAGATTTTTTTTTCCTTTTAAGTACTTTTTTTTTTTTATCTTTTAGCTCATTTCATCTTCCAAAAAAGCTAAAGAGGAGAAACATAAAACTAGAGCAGTAGATGACATTAGAAGGCATTGAATCCAACACTCTCACTTTACAAATGAGAAAACTGTGGCTCATGATGGTGAATTGATTTGCTTGAGATCATACAAGTAAAAAAAATGGAAGAGTCTGGATTCAAATTCAGTTCATTAGTAAGGGTTTGGTTTCTTTCTGATAGTGTGCAATCATTTCTCTTGTTTTCTATTTTTCTGTACCTACTTTGCAATAGGGATATAAAAATATGGATAATGATGCTTATGGACCCATTTCTTTGGATTGTTGGGAAGGAAACTCTTTGTAATTCATAAAGAGTCCTAATTGACTGGATGACCAATACTGAAGCAGTGAGATATAGAGAAAAGAATATTTGATTTAGAGTAAAAAAAAAAAAAACCTGGATCTATATCCAGGATCTATCTCTACCTGTGAGATCTAAAATAAAGCATCTCAAATCTAATCTCAGATTCTTACTGGCTATGTGACTCTGGGTAAGTCACAACCCTATTTGTCTCAGTTTCCTTATCTATAAAAGGAATAGAAAAAGAAATGGCAAACCACTCTATTACCTTTGCTAAAGAAAACCATGCCAAATGGGGTCACAAAGAGTCAGACATGGTTTAAATGAGTGAACAACAACATGACTTCAAATTCAGTGTTCTTTACCTTTCAACATGCTGTAACACTCAGGACAAGTGTTACTATTCCTATTTACAGATGAAATAATTAAGCAATAGATACTATACAGTTTGTTCAAGGGCAAACATTTAAAGGTAGAATGGAACCTTGAAATATGATTTAAACATCTAGCTCAGAGTTCTTTCCTCTGGATTATGCTGCCATGAGCTTTAGTTACTGGAAGCCAAGCTGACAGATGCAAAGGGTATGTAACTTGGTATACCAAAGGGTATGTAACTTGGAATCAGGAACACTTGAGTTCATATCCTACTTCAACAACCAGGCAGATCACTATGTGAATCTGGTAAGTCCCTTGACTCCTCAGCCTCAGTTTACTCATCTGTAAAATGAGGATAGTGGCTATCTCGCAGGATTTTTGTGAAGATTAAGTGTGCTAATGAAATGAAAAGTTCTTTGAAAACCTTAAAGCACTAATTAATGTTAATTGTACTTGTTATTTCATTTTTGGAATGCCATTTTTCTCTTCTCAGAACCTGTTTTAAAATTCTGTGTTTCTGATCTAAAAGCCTGTGGACTTGTCACAATAGAAATTTTCATTGTTTTTACAAGTTCTCAGAGTTATGGGTATTAATTTGAAAGGCAGTAGGAGGAGACAGGATATTAGGGGAATTAATATCAGAGTGAGCTAGACCAATGTGATCTGATGGATCATGGGGATTATATAATAGTGTGATAGAGAACATCATGGGGAAATGGATACTGAGAGGGACATATGAAGGGGTATAGAGTTTTAAGTAGATAAAACCTGAGGGATTAGTGTTAAATACGATGGAAAGACAAGAGTAACAGAGATCCAATCAGAAAAAGTGGGTCCAAGTGTAAGGATCAAAAGTTCAACTAAGGAAACTAAGAAGACAGAGAGAACTCTGGGACTAAGAGACAGTCTTAGTAATAGAAAGATGTGGTTCAAATTATATCTTCAGCACTTATCCAGCATATTCCATTGACTCCTACCTTTTGTTTCCTTATATGTAAAATGTGAGTAAAATATTTGTATCACCCAAGTCAATTCAATTCAACAACTATTTATAAGACACCTTCTATATTCCAGGTACTATATGAATCATTAGGAAAAGAGAAGCAAAAAATGAAACAATTCACACCCTTAGGGAAATCACATCCCCTAAAGATAGAGGAAACAACATATGCAAAGGTAAATCAAAACAACACGTATACAAAGTAGCTTTAAGGGAAGAGAATTTAGAGATGCAGGATCAGGAAAGGCTTGATTAGAGAGAAGAGTCATTCTAGGCATGAGGAACAACCTATGCAAAGGTACAGAGATGAGTGGTAAAATACTATTAATGAAGAATAAAACCTAGACTAGTCGGATAGGAATACAGAATGTATGAGGGGAAGTAAAGTAAAATTGGTCTTCCCAGGTATTTTGCCAGATTGCAAAAGGCTTTAAATACCACATTCTAGGGTTAGTGTATTTATCCTAGAGGCAACAGGGAGTCATTGGAGCTGTTTGAGAAAGGAAATGACATGCTCAAATTTATGCTTAGGAATATCAATTTGGCAGTTTGTAGGATGGATTTGGCAACTATGAAGAACATAGATTGAAGAAGGGCTAGATGAGACAGATAGGGAGCCCATTATATGCTCTTACAATAGATTAAATAAAAGGCAATAGATGCTTGAATTAAGGTGGTAGCTTTTTGAGTGGAGAGAAAGTGATGAGTTTTAGGGATGTGGAAGAGGCAGAATTCACAAGGGTAGTAATTGGTTATAATTGTTGAAGGAGATGGAATTGCTGAGAATTACTTTGAGGCTGCCAACCTAGGTTATTGAAAGAATAATGTTTTCACTAATAGAGAAATACAGAAGTTAGGAATAAAGGTGTATTTTGGGAGAAAGATAATAAATTCTGTTTCAAACCTATTGAATTAGATTGCCTTTGGGATATTCAAGTGAGGTAGTTAAATTCAAGATGGACAGACAAGTAGACAGAGCAACATCTATAGGCCAGGCACCAGGCTAAACGATGGAGGTTTAAATATAAGCAAGCAAGATGTTCCATAAACATAAGTAGCTTCCCTTCTAAGGGAGGGAGACAACATATAAATGAGTAGGGAAGAAGGTTAATATGCAGGAAAAGAGAAGTAAAAGGATTCTGTAGAGAGTTGGGCATAAGCAAGTAATGTGGTAGCCCTGAGGAAGAACCCCTTTAAGGTGGATAGAAGGGTCTTCAGAGAAGTGGTTTCTTAGGGAATGAGAAATTCCAGAATATAACTAGTATTCTTCTATAGTGATAGTTGATGATATGGGACTAAAGTTCAGGAGAGAGATGAGAGCTAGATTATAATTGGAATTAATTATTGGAATTAATAATTGGAAATAATTGGAATAGGAAATTGTTGAGATGATCAATAGGTAGAATAATTGTTTTGAGGCTTTTTGAGACTCAAATGAGATAATGTCTATAAAGAAAGCACTCTGCCAGCCTCATGTTAGTTGTTATCTAAGGTCCAAGTAAAGACAGTGGATGTTATATTGTAGAGTTTCCTGCAGTTACTCAGAAGAGCTGGATGTGAAACCTATCTCCCCTATTTATTACCTAGATGACCTCATACTGTCTTCACTCAGTTTCCTTATTTATAAAATGACAGGTGATGTCTCTTAGATTACTTTCACCCCTAAGTCCGGTGATTATTTGTAAAAATTTTGGGAAACTGGAGTTGGTAATCCAGGCACAGAGAACTTGGGCCTCAGGATCTCAGCATTTAGGCAAAGACAATAAGTCATCAAGGATGAGAACCCAACCAAGAGGCAAGAAGAGGACAAGGGGACAAATTATAAGTTGGATTCCAGGTTGTGACAATGTCTTCTGAAACTCTTCAGAAAGTCCTTGTCCTGTAATAAAACTGTGGTCAGTGTAGAAGATATTGGGGCAGGCTACTTTGGTGGGAGGGAGAGTTCATTAGAGTTCCTAGATCTAGAGATACCTCAGAGGTAATTCAATCCAACCCTTTCATTATATAGATAAAAAAACCAAGGCCAAAGGAGGTGAAGTGATACCCAAAGTTAAGACAGTAAGTTTCAAATGCAGATCTGAAATCACGTTCTCTATTTCCTGTAATGGGCTGAGGTTTGAGTTGATGCACTGAGGTCCCAAGTACGTGAGGCTAAATAGTAATTGGACTATACTCTATTAATATACATGATTGGATAAAGAATGGTCCCTGCCCACTCTCTGTGCAAGTCCTGATGTGTTGTATAAGAAATGACGATTTTGGTGGGTAGAGACAGAGAGACAGGAAGAGAAGCTGAGAGAGATTGACCTTGGTTCCATACTCCTAGCTGCTGGTCATGTGGCTGCTGGTCTAGCTAGCTTCTTGACTCAGCTACACACATTGCTATTGCCCATTCTCTTCTACCTCCGATCTTTCTTCACTGAGAATAAAGACTGATGATTTTCCCCTAACCTGAATTCCTGACTCCGGCTGATTTTAAAATACAGAGTCTTCACAATTTCTCAAAACAAAGCTTTGGTAAATTAATATGAAGTCCAGGGGAATATTTTAAAAACCAGAAATAGTGCATGACAGAGTTCAAGTCTACCATTGTCATCATAGTCCCTTCTTCTTAATCCTTGCAACTCCTCTGGGTCATTTCTATATATGTATTTATGGAAATAAAAATGTCAATTATATGAATAACAAAGAATGCCAGAGAATAAAATGACATGGATTAAGAGAAATTTGTTTTGTGCTACCCATATCTATATAATCATGATAATATACCAGACACAATTAATCATTTGAGATATGATACCATTTGTCAAAGGAACACAACTTTAGTTATTGCTGTTTAGTTGTTTTCACTTCTGTTTGACTCTACAATCCCATTTTGGATTTTCTTAGCAAAAATACTGGAATGGCTTGCCATGTCCTCCTGCAGCTCATTTTACAGATGAGGAAACTGAGGTAAATAGGGTTAAGTGACTTGCCCAGTCACACAGTTAGTGAGGCCTTATTTGAACTCAGGAAGATGAGGTTTCCAGAACTGGAATTCTATCCACTGTGACAGCTAGCTCCCCAGCACAGCTTTAGGCTACTGGAAAAAAGATTGAACCAGGAGGAAGAGATCTAAAGGCAATTTAGTATCAAATACACATATACATAACATACACACATAGGCAATAATGTGCTTATATACACATAAATTAAAAAATTATTGTGAAGAGTATTTATTAACATATATAAATAAATTTAAAAATGAATTGTGCATAATAGTAATTACAATTATTTAAAATTTCTTTTTTATTTGAATTTTTTGGTAGATGACTATTAAATTTATAATAAATAAGAACTAAAGTGTAGATTGTCATTCACAATTGGACTTTTGGATTGGACTAATGGCCTCTAAGGTTCTTTATAGCTTTAAGCCTATTATTGTTTTTTTTTTTATGTATTAAGATTATATTACATATTCATGTATGCATATTTGTATTATAATTGATTATACATTTAAATATTAGTCTAGAGCATTGTTAGATTATATATGATATATATGTATATACATATATATCATATATAATTTAACATGAACATACAAAAATATATGTACATATACTTTCATGTATAAACTACAAATAGAATAAAAGATTTAAAGCTGAAAGGAACCTTAGCAATCAATTAGTCTAACTCATTTGTGTTTGTGAATATTTGTGGATGAGAATCTCCAGTTTATTTTTTATTTATTTTAAACTTAGTATCTACATACAAAAAAAGCATTCATATAAACAAAAATTTTAAATGATTAATACATTTAAATGATTATAATAAACTCTTATTTCCAATTTGATTAACTAAATCTTTTAAATATTTATTTCGGACTTAGTAATTGTCAATAATAACAAAGTCAAATACCAAACAAAAATTAAAAAATATGAAGCCATAAATTTTATTTTATAGTAAAAACTATGTGCACTCATTTTTTTTTACCTAAACAAGAACAAAACTATTATTCTGTGTGTCCTTCTGATCTTTTGTTCTGTACATTTATTGTTTTTGCAGCTTTTAATATTTTCACAACATTGTAGTAGTATATATATTTTAATTCTGATTCTACTTTACTTTTTTGTAAAGTATTTTTCTTTTTCTATTTCTTTGTATTCTTCATATTTGCTATTTCTTATGATGCAGTATTTTTCTATTACAGATGTAAGCTATTATTTGTTCAGCAATTCTCTATATCGTGTGTATGTGTGTGTCTGTGTTTGTGTGTATGGGTGTGGGTATGTATGTATGTGTTACCATGAATACCATGGATAAACTTTTCTTTCCTTTTAGTAACATTCCTAGGCTAAAGTCTTTGGAGCAGATTACTGCTCCAAAGGGGTGAATGACCTTTTATCTTTCCGACAACATCCAAACCATCTTACTCCTTTGCTTCTGTCAATCAGCATTGATTAAGTACTTATTATGTATAAGGCGCTGTAGCAGGTACCAGGAATATAAATACAAAGTGAAACAGATTCTGTCCCATGATGCTTACATTTTATCAGGAGAAATAACATCACACACACACACACACACACACGCACATACATACACAATTGATAGATTTGTATGTTATTTTTCAGAAAATATCTGCTTTACTTATCAATTTAGTTATGATGCTATCTTTTAAAATTTCTCCTTTTAATAATTTATCTATTTGTTTTTAAAGTATTAAATTTTCATTTTCTAATTGCTTTAACCACAAATTCAACTTACTAATTTTGTTTTCTCTGAATATATAAAAATTTGATGACATAATTTTTTATGACTTCCAGTGTGACTGATCACGAGAAAATTTGGTATTTTACATTTATTTTGCTATTGTTTTTAAATTAATCTGATATAGCTTTTTTATTAACCCAGACTTTATTCAACAAATCATCATTTTAGTTCCCCTATATAAAAATTTAAATATTTTGCTTATCTTTTCTTCATTTATTACTATTTCTTCGAATGAGATCTATAATATAATGTTTAAATATTCTGCTTTTAAAAATGTACACAAAATGTTTATACTTTAAGATATGTTCTTTTTTTTGGTGAATTTTGTTATACTTTTTCCATTCAGTTCATTCCAAATATCTATTAAATATGGTTGAGCACCAAATTCAAGAATGCTTGAATACACATGCATGACAAAAATGTTTATATATATGTATATATATAATATGTATATGTAGATATATGTATATACGTATATATGTATATAAACTTTACATATATATATATATATATATATACACACACACACACACACACATACTTGTATTTATCAGTTATTTCTCTGGATGTATATAACATTTTTCTTCATATATCCTTTATTTTTAATTTATGTATTTATAAGGGTAAAAATGACAGTCACTTAAAATCATTCTTAAAACAATATTGCTGTTACTATATATAATCTTTTCTTGGTTTCATTCACTTTGCTCTTCACCATTTCATGCAAGACTTTCCATGTCTTTCTAAAATCATTTAACTCATCACTTTTTACAGTGATTATCAATTCACATTTATTAATTTTATATATATATATATTTACTTTTATCAGTTTAGGCATCAGAACTGTATTTGTCCCATAAAATGAATTCAGTAGACTACTTTCTCAGTTTTTGAGAATATTTTGTATAGTGAAGGTATTAAATTTTCTTTAAGAATTTGATATAACTTTTAAAGTTCTGTAGTTTTGTTAGGACCAGGGCTTTTGGTTTTTCAATAATTCTTCTACAAATAGTTCAATTTCCTTGCTAAGATTAGATTGTTTAATTTTCTGATGGTGATAGAAATTCACCAGATATTATTTATTTAGATTCCCAAGCCAAACAACTAAAAGAAGGAAGTGAGCATGGAAGTTGACTTTTCTTTTTAAGCTTGGGTGAATCTTACTTCTTAATTAACCAGTATCTTTGACCTAGCCCCCAGTAATGAGAAATTGATAAGAAGTCCTTGATCATTCAGGCTCTTTACCAAGGCACCAGAGCACACATGTCTTTGAGAGAGACTCAAATAGATGTTCAGCTCCATCATTTCTGTAACAAATTTCCATGTTTATTTTCTTTATGGATAATTCCAGACTAATATTCCTTTTGCCATCTTGTTCTGAGATTTCTTACTCATATCTAGTGCTTTCTTAATTTTATCTTCTGAAATATTATCTTACTAATTACTTTTATACCTATAATTTTGAGTGACATCATTATCCATTTCTGCCTCTGCTAGTCTTCATCCACAAATTCTTTTTTTTCTCAGATTTTTTTCTCCTTCAGTTTGTTCATGTTTTGCTATAGAAAGAAATCTGATTTTTTTATAGTCAAAGATCTTGGATTTGAATGCCAGATCTATTACTTAATGGATGTCACCTTGTATCTATGGCAAGTTCTCTAATCCCATTTCCTATTTTGCAAAATAAAGGGGTCACACGAGGGATCTTCATTGTCTCTTACAATGCAAAATCTATGACATTCTGATCTTTAAAATTTTCTTCTAAGGATTATTGGTACTTTTCCTCTTTGTGTCAGTTCTTATGTTGCTTTGAGAAGGATATTGAAAAGATGGGCTTCTATAGAACTTCTTACTCTCTGACTTCTTTAAAGTCCTCTAATTCTAATGAAATAATTATAAAAGTATTAATAAAGATGCATTAAAAAGTCAGTTTTAAGGAAAAAAAAGTTGTAATGAACAAGAACTTTCATTATTCCTGAGAAACTCCTCTTTGAAAAAATATCCTTCCCTTCCTCCAAGTCAAATTTAGGTATCATTAATACAGGGGTATTGTAAAATCAACTGATATTATTTAATAAAAAATCAATTATTTAATTTTTACTGTAAGCATTAATATCTTTGAAATTGGCAAACAAAGATAAGTTTTGGGGGCAGACCAAGATGGCAGAGATGACACACATTTCTCTCTGACCTTCTCTACAACCCTCAGAATAATTAGCAAATCCAGCCTCTGAATTAGCTCTGGACCAGCAGAACCCCCAAATATTGGGAGAGCAACAAATCATCAGAAGAAGATAATTTCAAAAATCTCCAGAAAAGACCTGTTTCATTTGGTAATGGGAGGGAGGCAGCCAAGCACAAGGCTGAGCACAAATGCCAGTGCAGACAGCATAGAGTCCTGGGGTGGTGCAGACTTCATGCGGCAGAGAATCTATGGGGAGAAAAAAGACCAGAACAGGTCAGTTTCAATTGGAAACAGGAAGAGGCAGCCAAGTGCAAGCATCTGAGCACAGATACCAGTGCAGACAGTGCAGAGTCCCAGTCCTGGGGCAGTGCAGAATCCTGTGGGGCAGGATGTGGACTCCATGTGGTGGAAAATCTACAGGGGGGAATCTACAGGAATTTACAGTAGTATTGGCTACTCTGCCCTAATTGCAAGCCAGTAGATCAGAAGAGAAGTTATAAAACATCCAACACAAACACAAAAGATCAATAGTCATCTGAGATGCCAGAATCTCATAGGACCTGGCCATGCCCACTCAGCACTGGGAGTGAATCAGCACTGACTCAACACAGCTGCAACAGCTTGAAAAACCTCCCCCACCCTAAAAGTAGACCTTAACTTTTTTTAAAAAATGAATAAAAAAGTAAAGAGAACTCTGATGATAGACAGCTTCTATGGTAAAAGAGAAGAACAGATTTCAAGCCCTGAGGAGATTAAAGGCAGATTGTCTCTGGATGAAGCCCCAAAAGGTGATATAATCTGGTCACTATCCTACAAAGCTCTCCTAGAAGAAATTTAAAAGAATCTTAAAAGAAAGCTAGAATAAAAATGGGGAAAGGAAATGAAAACTTTGTAAGAGGGTTTGGAAAAGGTACATAACTCACTAAAAGATAGATTTGATAAGGCTACCCCTGCTGTTTTTACTTCACCTGAAGCATAATAGATTCTGCTCCAGCTTTTTGCCTTTACTCTGTATGTATCATGCTGCTTTAAATGTTTCTTGTAAACAACATATTGTAGAATTCTGGCTTTTAATCTAGTCTGCTATCCACTTACATTTTATAGGAGAGTTCACTCGATTCACATTTACAGTTAAAACTGCTATTTCTGTATTTCCTGCCATCTTATTAACCCCAAATTATATTTTTCTTTTTCCTTTTCCCCTTTCTCTCTTTCCTAGTATTTTACTTATGAGCACTATTTGCCTCAAACAGTCCTCCCCCCATTAGAAACCCTCCCCCTTTTTTATACCTTTCCCCATACTATTTCTCTTTTCTTTTTTATTTAGCCTACCCCTTCTCTTTCCCCCCTTCCCCTCTCACTTTTCTATAAGATGAGAGATGTTTCTTGGTGAAAAGAAATATATCTAATATTCTTTTGGGGGACCAAAACTGATGAGAGTAAGATTCACACAATATTCGTCACCCTCCCTTCTTTTCTTCAATTATAATATGTTTTCTTTGCCTCTTCCTGAGATGTAATTACCCTCATTTTACCTTCGCTTTCCCCTTGTTTTTTTCTGTACAATCCTCTTTCCACCTCTAGTTTCTTTTTTTAAACAGTAAAATCAGATTATACATGTATTCTCTAAGTATACCCATAACAGAAATACAGTTCTCAAAAGTTTTTTTTTTTCATCTTTTTATGCTTCTCTTGATTTCTACATTTGGAGGTTAAATTTTTTGTTTAGCTCTGGCCAAATATAAATTAAAATCATCAAAATATAATGGAATTCAACAGTTTCATTGACTATCCATCTTTTCCCCTGAAAGAAAATGCTCAGTTTTACACATGGCACTTTAGATATTCCTCAAAAAATGCTGCCTTCCATATCAAATAATCTCTTCCTTTTAAGGTGGTTTTTGCCACTGAGCCCCAATCTAAAGGTGTCAAAGCAGTTCAGGAGAATACTTTCAGGTAATATTCTCTGTCCCTGTTACCTGATTGATTTTGCCCTATTGTTCTTCAATATGTATATTACATTGATATCAGCTGGACAAGAATCAATCTTGTAAATTTTATCTTTATCTTTATCTTTTTATATCTTATAATTTAGATATCTAATGTCTTGTGTCTGATATCTTTTATCCTATACCTCATATTTTTAATTGATATATAATATCTTATAATATATTTTATCTTATAATTTATATGTGATACCTTATATCAAGATATTTCTCATGTCAGCCTGGTGATAAATTACTTTTGGTGATTACCTGTTGCTAACTTTATCCTACTTCTTGTGTAAATTACTTTCCCCTCTTGCTTACCTTAATCACCGAGTTCACCAAAAGGGCACTCTCCTGCCAGGCATTCAAGTCCCTGTTCAAGGTGCCATCTGTTAGAGTCCAACTCCAGTGAATACTGAGAGAGTAATTGAATATTTGAGGTCAGGCAGAAGACATACTTTGTAATCTCCATTTATTAATCTGAGTGCCAGGGTTTATATACTTTTTAAACTAGTGTTACATTAACACCAGTTACTTCCAGGTGATGCTTTATACCTTCCAGGGTTAATGCATAGATCATACTCAATTCACCTTAACTGGCAATAACAAAATATCTATTGTAACAGGTTTGCCAAGAACAGAAATTATCAATAGCAAGGTATTTGTAAAAACAGAGTTGTAAATAGTACAGTTGTGATGCCATGTTCCTATCACATGCACTCTCCATCAAGAATATTCTAAATTTATCTAGAGTATATCTTTCATTCATTGTTAAACATTGACCAGCATACACATGTTTTAGCTATAAGGATTTATTTTTGGAACAGCCCACAGATAAATGGGTAAGTTCATGTAATTTTAAAATCTATGATCAGCTTCTTTTTTTATTCAAGAGAGTTTTCCCCCTCCCTTTCCCTTTTCTTGAAAATTTTAGGTTCTATACCTTTGGTCCTGTATAAAAATTGTTTTCACTTCGGAAGATCAAATAAAAAAGCAACCAGAGTAAGACTGAGTTCATATTTTAGACTCTATTCTTGGTAGTGGGAATTATCTCATAGAATATTGAGTTTATACAGCGGCTCATAATGGTTGGATCTCAACAACAAATGACTTTGTATTTTTAATTAGATTGCTTAGGTATCTCAATATTCCTGATGAAGGAAAAATCCCCCAGAAATATAGAACATGCTTTCCCCCCGCCTTTCCTTTTGCAAAACAAATGCTGGCCAGAGAATGCTATAATTGTGTTGGTGAGGCACAGAGAAGGGACCACTTAAAGTCAGACCATAAAATACATCTACCTTAGCTATCAGGGTTTATTCATGGAGCAACCCACAGCTCAATGGGTGGGTATTATAATTTTAAAATCTGTGTTTAACTTGCTGTGTGACCCTGGGCAAGTCACAATCCCAATTGCCTCACCAAAAAAATCTGTGATTAATAAATGTCTTGCTTTTGATTTATTTGTATTTTGTCACCACACAGGGATTTCTGAATACTAGAAAAAATGCCACTCGTGGAGAAGAGAACTAATTGTAGAGGGTCATAGTCAGTGGGGAAACTCTGGATAAGTTATAAGACTTTTTCAGTCCAGAGGGAACCTGCTAACAATGTCTGGTTAGGCTCCCCATCTCCACTAAGGGATCTTGGCCTTCCTGAGAAGTCAGAGGGGCAGTGATAACCTGTGTTGAGATTGAAGCAGAGTGATACCAGGTGGAAGAGTGATACCAGGTGGCAAACTACATACAATAGCAAGTTATTTATGTGGTCCCATGTGCACAGTGCTGTTTTTGTTACATTAAATAAAGGGGAAAGTCCATGAAATAAATGGACTCCATTTTTCCACCATCCTTGGGAGTCCAGCCTCATTACTTCTTCACCAGGAAGGTATAGTTTAATAGAAAGCAGGACACAATAACTAACTTTATTTTTTGTAGAGCTGAACAAATACAAAAGTAAAATACAAAGTATTTTATGTGTATTTTCTCATTTGATCGCATTTTGCTTTTTAGGTTTTCAAGCTAGGATTCTTAAGGCAGTTTAAGGGGCCCTTGTGCAGGTGCTGAGTAATATTATGAATTAGACTAAATTTTAAATTTGATTTCCTAGGAGGACAGTAGAGGAACATTTTAGTCAATGATTTATTTGATTCCTTATAAACAGCACAGTTAGTTCACACCCAGAAGGAAAAATGTTGAAGAGAAAGTATTACTGAATTAGACTGAAGGTAGTAGTGATCGAAGGAAGAAAATAATATTGTGAGAGGATTGGGTTAGGAGTAGAGGGGAAATAGAGAAAAGAATAGCATTTCTCAGGGACCTATTTTATGTGGAGTAGGTCTTGAATAGCCTTGCGTGTAGCAGTGTAAAATATCTGTTTGATTTCAAAATCAAAAACTATTTAAAATGAGATTTGATACTCAAATACTAAGGTATAGAGTTAATGCCTCAGTATTTTAGTTGGAATATTTTTGGTTCCAAAGCTAAAGTTTCATCAATTTGGGCTACTCCTAGTATAAAAAATTTCTAAAATGATGCCTGTCATCAAATCCTTTGGAAATTATACTTAAAAAAAGTATTTTCTAACATTATTAAGAGCTTAGTTGTGTTGCCCAAAGTCACACAGGTAATACATGTCAGGGGCAATATTTGAACCTAGGCTTTTCTGACATGTCAGGGTACTATTTGCTTTATTGTCTACGCCTATTAATTGTTATTAGGTAACCAAATATAGAATGCCATAATAATCAGAAATTGTTATGGAAATATAAGGAGGGAGAGAAATGGCTAATGACTTAAGGCCATCAGAAAAAGTTTCCTAGGGAAAATGGCATCTGAGCTGAGCCTTCAAGAAATATATAAATTCTGAATGGAGAAAGTGAGGAGAAAATGCATTTGATACCAGGGAACTTATATGTAATAGACTTGTAATAAATATTTGGAGGTAGGAGATGAAATGTTGAGTTTTTGGTACTAAAATTAAACCAATTTGTTGTGAGATGAGACATATGAAATAAAGTTGGAAAGGTGGGTTGAAACTCAGTTTTGGAGGGCTATAGATGCTAAACAAAAGGTTTATTTTATCCCAAAGTCAATTTAAGTCATTCAAAGTCTTTCAGCCTGGAAGTGTCAACACATGAGTGGAACTGTGCTTTGAGAACATGATGCGACCAAATAAGAGGCCAATTAGGAAGCTATCAACATAGTTGAAACAGGAGATGACAATCTGGGGTAAGTAAAGACTATGTGAGGAGAGAATGTAAGGGACAAATATGAGAATGTAAAATTGTAGAGATAAAATCAGAAAATAAACAAAACTTGAGCACTGCTTAGAGGAAGTAATAGGTATCAAGTATGATTCTGAGATGGCAAACTTATGTAATTTTGAAGTGTGGTGGTACCGTAAATGGAAATAGAGAAATTTGGAAGAAGGTGTATCTTAGAGGAAAATAATGGTATTTTTCACTTTGGATCCTTATTGGCACCTCAAATTTAATATGTGCAAAATGCATCATTATGCCCAAGTAAGAGAATAGATATTAGAGTGGAGAAGAAAACTGAGCCAGCTTCTTACCTCTGTGAAAAAGCAGAGAGAGTTACTGTTTCATTCTCTATAGAAACTTCTAAGTCTGTCTGGAGTAAATCTTCTCACCAGAGTCTCCTATAACATCCCTTTTCCTCTATTCTCTTAATTGATGTCCTTGTCTCTTACTTTACATAGAAAACACAGACCATTTTCTGTGGGCAGAGGCAAGATACAAGTGAAACTTATACTATTTTCCTAGTCTTCCCAGCAATTATGTACCAAAGGAACTCTAGAATGGAGGACTAAATTTGCTTTTGTAGGCTTTAGTTTTAGGCTTGTGTAATGTTTTATTTTTGTTGTTAAATTGAATTTTAAAAAAGGAAAAGTTCTAGTATTCTTGAATTGTGACTTGGACTCAATAATATAACTTCACCTCTGAATTTGTTACTTCTTTTTATTCATAGCTAGATGGTATTCCTGATGATCAGAATAAAGTACATAGAATTTTTAAATGTCCTGCTGCATAAAAATTTTAATGTAGAAATCTTTGAAGTACCTTAGACAGCATCATGAGAGTTTATAATAGCAAAAACTAAGCTATACATTGAATTATTTACTATTTATTGTTTCTCTTTCCTCCTGGAAATGGAGGATGATGCATGGTATTTCCTCCAATGGGGATACAATGTCATGGTGACCTCAGATAGTTGGTCAAGTTAGATAAGAAAAATAATGCACAAATGAAATCAAACATCTTGTTACTAAGGCATAATTCTCTTTAGGCTATCATTAATTAGATTTATAAGGATGCTCAGAAAGTGATGTCAGTTTTTTAAGTCAAATTAGTGACTCACACTGAATCCTATGCATTTAGCTCAGAAGTGCCTAAGACTTAAGGAAAAGGATATTTTCTCTCTGGGGAAGATTTAAATATTGGAAATACAGATAAAACAGCTGGAGTAGTGACAAAATTTTTTATTTTTTTCAAAGAATTCTGCATTAATATTTAAAAGACATAGTAGCTGAAAGATTATAGAGTGCTTGTTTCTATTATCTATTTATGTGTTTTATTAAATTCATATAATATCAAGTTGACAAGTTGGAACGAGCTTACATGTTCTGTATAGCTTTTGTGGGTTAATACCCACAATAGAATTATATTAAGATACACATTCTTTTTCTCCCTTTCTCCCTCCTTTCCTTCCCTCTTCCTTCTTCCCCCTCCCCCTCTCTCTTTCCCTCTCTCCTTCTTCCTGTCTTTCTCCCCTGTATTTCCCTCTCTTTATCTCTTTTTCTACTTAGCTAGTAGACTGAATTTTCAAAAGGCAAGTCCAAATTAGCAGACACTAGCAGAAGTAAATTCAGTTAAAACATCAATTTTATCCTTTGTGAGAATAAAAACTACAGAGACATTTGAAAATAAAACCATTTCCTATCTTCACAACATTATCAATTGCTTGTAAGTATATAATTCTAGCAAACCATGTTTCTTAATGAATTTCTTCTCCTATGGTTAACTTTACCTTAAATCTTTAGGAAGAGAATCTATTTGGTTTAACATCAAAAAGTTTATTGTCCCCTATAACAGGTTTTCAATTGCATCTCATCCAGAATGAATATATTGTTAAATAGGACTGTTGATTTCTTAAGACATTGTGCAAATGTGCTCTGTGTCTCCAAACAGGCCCAAGTTCCAAATGTAATCATTTATTTCCAGTGCACAATACTATAATAATATCAGCTGATCTTATTATGTAAAGGTTAACAGTCTACAGGCAAGTACTTGTCTCTTTTAGTTTGGTATATTTACTTAGGTCAGGCTTCTCCAGAATATGAAGCTGTTTGAAAGTTGGCCAGCTAATGGTCATTTCCCCAAGCCAAGAGACATTTATCTAAGAGAGATGGATCTGTAAGGATATTCTCCCCATAAAACAAATAAATATCCAGGGATCTTACTTTTCTATATATATGATGGCATGAATTTGCCTTCATTCCCTAACAAAGGAGATATGTTTAAGAAATAATATAAATTTGAGACTAACCATTGAAAATCAGGAATGGTAATTCACAAATCTGATTACAATTCCATGTAATTTGAATTACATATGCAAAATGATGAAAAAAACTACAGGAAGGGGTAAAACTAGAGAGAAAATTTGCAGTCATTTCCATGGAGAGTATGACATTGGTATTTCTGCCATGGCTGAAGGGTTGCTATGTATTTTCCAAAAGGCAGACTGATATCTCTCTTAGAAAAGAAAATGAAGGAGCTCAATGAATGCTTTTCCATTTAAGGAGGATGAAGTGTTCTTTTTAAAAATGGAAAGGGTGTCTCAGTGTGAAAAAACAAATAAGAAAAATAAATTGAAAAGGCAGAAGAGAATTCTGGCCTGTGTTCAAATATTGGAGGGTAGAAGAGATTGGATCAGCTTGGTCTGGTGGAAAGAGATCTTGATTTAGAGACAGAAGACCTGATATCAAATATAATAACTCTATTGCTTTCTACTTGTGTAATCTCAGGCAAATCACTTAACTTTGTGGACCTCAATTTCTTTATCTGCAAAAGAGGGAATGAATAAATAAATGAACAAATGAATGAAAAAATGTACATTACATGCGTACTATGTACAAAACAGTGTGCTATGTGTTGGAGCTACAAATGGAAAGTTCAACAGTTCTTGCTCTTGAGCTCATATTCCAAAAGTAGAGACAACATAGATGTAATGTTTCAGCTAGAAGTCAGATAGAAAGGTTCCATGGTTCTTAATTTGCAAACAAGTAGAAATCAGTAACCTCATGGTATTGTCCCTTTTGGATTGAAGTGGTAACTTCATTCAGCACAGTCAATATTAAATCTCAGCTTTCTGAACTCTTGAGGTATTCTGTAAGTACCATTGCTAGCTTATATGTATGGTGACATATAGGATATTGTCCTGTTGCTAAATGAGCCTAGTCTTTCTCCCATTCCATTCCAAGGAGAGGATTTTAGATTCCAGAGGAGGGCTGGATGGAAAAATATTGAGGGATTTTAAATAATGTCCTGGTTCAATCTAGTAAAGGGTATCTAGAAAGAGATAGGAAATTAGGAGGCACTTGAAAAATGAGTGATAGATTCAAACAAATTCCAGAAAGAAATTCTATTTTGGGTCTGATCTTTGCCAATAAAGAGGAACTTTTTATGGGGTGATAATAACAGGAACTTTGGGAGAACGGACCACTCCTGGAATTGGTGATGGACCATGCCTAGGGAGAGAACTGATGATGTCTGAATGCAAAGAGATGTATATTTTTTTCTTTATTTTTTCTTGGGTTCTTTTGTCTGTGTTTTCTTTTACAATATGACTTACATAGAAGTATGTTTTGCATGATTGTACTTGTACAACATATGACAAATTTCTTGCCTTCTCAATGTGGAAAAGGAAAGAATTTAGAACTCAAAATTTGAAAAAAAAAGTTAAAATTGTTTTTACATGTAACTGAGGAAATTTTAAATTAAATTAATAATGAAAGGAAGGAATTTTGTGACAGAGAAGGGAAAAAAAATCCAGGAATAGTATAAGTATCCTGAACATTGGATAGAATTTTGGAGGTTTTAGAGCAGACAAAGATAGGATAACATAAACTAACATAACTAATCAACTCAGGAAGGAAGGGGAAGCTGTCAAGCAAGACATTCTGAAGACACAAAGGGCAATATTTCTGAAGAAGAAAAGAGAGTTGTTGAAATGGCCTCATCAGCTAATTCAGATATTTAACAAAGCAATTCAGATATTAAAAATACTTATACAGAAGATGGAAGTAAAGATGAATAATGCATGGAAAAGTGTAGGTCAAATAAAGATTGTGTTGGGAGCACTAAAATTCAAAATGAGTTGAAACAGATCAGGAAAATAATAATATTTTTTTTTTTAAAATTGCACTGGAGAAAAGAGGGAATCAAAGAAGAAAGGTTTATTGTCTAAATAAATTGACAATAATTAATGACTAAGAGAAATCAGAACTGCTCAGTCTACTTTGTTTTTGTTTCCTTGTTAAGGACAAAGAATGAAGGATTTTAGTTTTTTTTATTTTATTTTTCAGTTAATAATAACTAACATTTACATAGCTCTTTAAAGTTTGCAAAACTCTCATTTTATAAACTCTCTCATTTTATCTTCACAACAACCTTGGAGTGTACTATTATCCTTATTTTGCAGCTAGGAAAACTGAGGCAGATGAAGGTTAATTGACTTGTCCTGAGTCACACAATTAGTAAGTATCTGAACCCAGAGTGGATCTTCTTTCTGATTCTAGGTCTACATTGCCACTTAGATTCCAGTAAAATACAAAATTTAATAAAGTAGAAAATATAAACTTTAGGAAAAATAGATTAATAGTAAGCCTACTTAGCTGTCCTTTATGGGTGAATCATTCTACTTAAATACATTACATCCTAAAGTTAAAAATTAATTAAAAGATAGGATTGCTGAGGCACTTTTAGATTTTTAAAAAGATTATAGAGACTAGGAAAGTGGCATAGTACTGAAGAAGGGCAAACGCTATCCTAATTTTCCAAAAAAAGTGAGAAGAATAGAGTCTGCAAACCATAAACTAAGCACTTTGATTAAAGTCCACCAAGCCTGACATTTCAGGCTTTTCCTTTCCCTGTTCAATTCTACCTAATGTATCCTGCCAAGACTAGTCTTGGGTCATTTCCACCATTCATGGACTTCAGTGCAAAGATGCTATTGAACAAAAGTAGAGAAAATCAAATAACTATTCTGACTGAGTCCAATGAAATTATTCTACATAATTTCAACTGGTACCTCACTGCTGATGGGCAATTCTTCTGTACCTATCCTATCAATTATCTGTCCTACTCTTCACACAAATCCCTTTCAAACTTTTTCATATGTCCTCAAATTTCCCATGATTCTCTCACCCCCACTTTCTTAGTTGAGAGCCTTACCTCATATTTTGCTGAAAAAAATGAGGCCATTTACCAAAAGCACCTTTTTCTTGCCTTTTCTTCTCATATCCATTCACATGCTTGCTATCACTATCCCCTCCTTCACTCTATCACACACAGAGAGGGCCTTGCTCCTTGTCAAAGTAGACTCCTTCACCAGTACAAGTGATCACATGCCATCTCATATCCATATAAGCTACCTCTGTCATCTCTATCCTCTAAATTATCTTCAATTTCTCCCAGTCTGTTGGCTTCTTCCCCACTGCCTACAAACATGTCCATGTCCCCTTTTCTAAACAAACAAAAACTCACTTAACCTTTCCTAAGAAATGTAAAATGGATGTAAGGAAAAACTTCCCAATAATTAGAGCCATCTAAAAATGGGATGGGTTTTTTCAAGAAGCAGTGGGTAATCTCTTACTGAAGCTGTACAAGCAGAATTTTACTTATGTGTACTCAGACCATATATATATATATATATATATATATATATGTATTTGAAATAATTTTATTAAACAATCTGACTATTCTGTGGTTGTGTGCTTGCTGAGGTTAGCATTCTGCGCATATCTTTTACTTCAAAACACTATATAGCAGATGCTTGTTCCATTGTGAAAGTAAATTCCATTTCATCAGAGAAAATATCTAAGTTAAATCTTGCAATCTTCAAAATAAAACATTGTTGATTTGTTTAAAGATGGGTTAGTTAATCACATGGTCACCATGTTGAAATAGCATTGTATAGTTTAATAATTTATTTGTGTATATCATCTCTTTTGATCCATGTGACAGTAGTTGTGAACTAGACTGAGTACAATATTATTAGATCCATTTTATAAATAAGGAAATAACTTCTGAGAGGCTAAGTGATCTTTCTAAGATTTTACCTAAACACATTATGTGTGATCATACAACAATGTTAACAGATTTCAGAATTCATTCCTTGCCTTCCCTCCTCCAATTCAGGATGATTTTTACTGGACCATTTTGCTAATAAAGCTACATTTACCACAGAGCAGAGGAAATGCATAATGTGGATCATTGTTGTTGTAAAACCAACCACTTTACGCAGTAAACTCATATTTTACAGGATGAAATGGTTTAGCTCATTCTGCAACATTTGAAAAAATACATTTCAGCAACATAACTTGGATTGCTTCAAATGATGGCCTGCTGATGCAGGAAAAGAAGTCTATATCACAATATTCTATTAAAGGCACTTTGTGTCATTTAATTTGATTTCTACAACATAGAGCAAGGGCCTAGGAGTCAGGAAAGTGAGGTATTCTGGCCCCAGCTTCATCATTTGCCAGTCCTGTGACAAGGCAAGTTTAGGAGATGATCTCATATGTGTTTTTGTAGGTAACAAATTACCTTCTTCTGACTGTAATTCTTTTCTCCTCATCCACCATTCTCTTTCCATCACCGAATGGAGAAATTTTAATTGGAACATTTAAATCTCTGATACCAATTCTAAAGATAATGCTGAGTTATGGCAAATGGAATTTTAGCAAAATGACCCTTGCCTGCCTTGTGGGAGAGAGGTTGTCAGATCTCCCTAAAAGTTCTTTGACATAACATATCTACTCCCCAAAGATATTGAAAGCATAATTTGCTTTTTTCCTTTTTTTTTCTTTTTACTTTCTCAGGACTATTGACTGGCTTTTGGTTTTTATCTTCAAGAAGTTTGCTTTCACTGTCTATGAGTATTACATATTTCTGGTTCTCATCCCACTCATTAAGCCTCCATTGTTTTTGTTTTTTGTTTTTCCTTGAAAGAAGAAAGGTAGTAAATTTAAATCAAGCAGTTGACAAGCATTTATTATATATTTCAACAGCAATCTGGAGGATATATAGGAATGAGGTGAGATTTGTGTCATGGAGTCCCAATAGGAGGCTATTGTAATAAACAAGGTAAGGGATGATAAGGACCTGCATTCAATTGGTAGCTTCCTGATCACTGAGATTTCTGGAGAAAGAAATGTCAAGATTACATCTGAATAGATATGAGAAAGTGAGAAGCCAATGATAATTCTGGGGGTCATTAATCTGTGATACTGGAACAAGGGTGGTACTCTTTACTGAACTAGGGAACTTTGAAAAGAAGTTGAGTTTTGGGTAAAAGATTTTTTGTTGAGTTGAACTTGTGACAGTTTAGGACATGCAATTTGATTACAAGTATTCATGTGGAACTGACTGAAATTCAGCAGCGAGGCTGGGGATACACACACACACACACACACACACACACACATACATAAAGATGCTATTTCAATCTATGGGAGTGTATGATATTGAGGGACAGAGTGTATAGAAAGAAGAGGGCCCAGGACAGAGTGTTAAGATATATCCACAATTAAAATTGTTTTTCCCTTAAGAACCTTCTATTGATGAATTCTTAAAATATTACTTTCACCTGTATTTTGAGGAGAGTATTAATTAGGTTTGAATGAACCTTTTGAAAATGTGAATCTTGCAGTGGTTGTGTGGAATTCTCATAAACATATTTGCAAATTCTATGTTTTGGTCTTTATGAATTAGTAAGAAAATGCACTCCCTTGTAGTGAATTGGCCAAGAAGAATTTAATGTATAATGAAAAATAAGCAATGTTTCCTAATTAATACATTTAAGTACTTATAGGGAGGAAACTTGGAAAGTTTTGTAAATTACATACATGCGTGTGTAATTCACAAAAAAGGTATGATGAAACCAAAATTGTAAGTGTGCTGATGTATTTATGATTATTAATAATGCTTATGACAAACCAGCTTGTGATTTCCAAGCTACTTATGTGGATTCTAATGAAATTTCCACACATCTTTTAAAACATCCATTAAAAAAAAGAAAAGAAATGAAATTAGATGATTTGTTTCAGTACAAAAGACATGATCAAGATGAGAAGTGCAATAATTAAGAGTTGGTTTTCTCCAAAACCATCCATCTCCAGGAAAACAAAAATTTCCAATAAAATGATTGGTTTTGGCATTGTTTTCTTGGGAAGGTGTTGAGGAGGGTTCAAAAGTATGAGAAATGGTGCTCAAAGTGTTCTGCCCTAAGCTTTTAATGACTTTTTTAGGAGCATCCATCATCACCATAATCTGAGTGCCCTCGGGGATTCCACTCCATTCATAAGGAATGTGGATTTGAACAATTCTACATCTCTTACTTTTTTCCTTCTTCAGTTGGGGAAGAGAGACAGAATTGATGTTCTTGGCCTTAAGATATGCTACAATATAATTGCCAACAAATAAATTTCTCAAACATGCCAGAAGGCATACATAAAAATGGGTGAAAGATGTTGGCTGAATGAAGGGGCTGATGTAGCTGGGCCTAGTATTCTAAACAAGAAAGGAACCAACCACAGTCAGATGATGATTGTGAGAGTTGGTGGTGACAAAAGCTGAGGCAACAGACACATGAGAATCCAATGTTGTAGTCACTGGGAACATCCAGACCAAAGCATTGTCTCAAAAGGTGGCAATAAACAAATCAATCAGGAATCCTTTATTGATCACTTTCTACACTCCAGGCAGTATATCTATACAAAAGAGATACACAATAATTTTAGGGAGGAAACATTCATAGCTAAGGGATCAGAAAAAAACTTCATGCAGAAGATAATGTATGAGTTGAGTCTTGAAGGAAACTATCCTTCATATCTTATGAAGAGACAAAAGTCAGCATGGAGAGCATTGCAGGCATGATGTACTGTTAGTTCAAAAACCTGAAGATGGTAGATAAAATGTCAAAAGTAAGAAGTGAAATTTGATTGGTTTAGAGTGAAAAGGAGGATTATATAGTAAAGTTGGAAAGGTAAGCTAGAGTTAGTTATGAAAAATTTTAAAAGTCAAGTAGAAAACAATGCAGAAACCTCTGATGAAAAGAACAGTTATTAGAGATATTATTCCAAAGAAAGATTGTCTATCACTGAGAGGGATAATAAGCTTTTGTTAAAAAAAGACAGAAACTGAAGATAGAAAATCATATCCGAGAGTGGATTTCAGTGTCTGTTTAATCTATATAAGGGAATCCTTTTTTGTTTTGTGGAAGATAAAGGGTAACACGCTGAAACTTCATTTTCTAAATATCTCTTGTCTGATATATCAATCATGAAGCATTAGTCTGAGCTTTTTAAGAATGTCCTTTCTAATTCTGACCAAATATGACTACTGAATTGGTCTAATCTATAGTTCCTCTTTTTATTTAATCATGTCTGACTCTTTGTGATGCCTTTTTAGAGGCTTTCTTGGCAAAGATACTGGAATGGTTTGCCATTTCTCTCTCCCCAGCTCATTTTAGAGATGGTAAAACTGAGGCAAACAAGATTAAGTGACTTTTCCAGGTTCATGCAGCTAGTAAGTGTTTGAGGCTGGATTTGAATTTATGTTCAGAATTCTAGATATTGTATTACTTCTCTGCCTCTCTAACATGTATGTGTGTAAGGTAAATGTGCATATATAAACGTACACACATACAAATCTATTCCAATTGTCTAAATATATATCATGGTATGCATTGATAGATGTATCTGGAATATGGTCCATCCTTTGTCATAGAAGGCATTGATTCCTGCTTTAAAGGGAGTAAAAGAAGGAAGAGGAAGGCTGGGTCTGGGTGCTTGTTCTTTTCCTGACCTTTCTCAAAATAGGGTAGGGAACTAAAATTACATCTATTTGTAACCTTTATGTATAACTGGTATATGTGATATGAGTCTGATGCAAAATAAGACACTTTTCTGAACACTAGCTCATAACGTAACCTAACAAATATAATTCTTTCCACTCAGCACTGAATATGCATCATATTTAGAAAACAATGAGTAAACAAACACATGTACAATCAAATAGACAACAAAAATTAAAATTGTTGTTCATTCATTTCTGACTCTTCATGACCTCATTTAGAGTTTTCTTGACCAAGAGATTGAATTAGTTTTCCATTTCCTTCTCTAGCTCATTTTACAGATGAGGAAACTGAAGCAAACAGGAACGGGACTTGCCCAGGAACACAGAGCTAATAAGTATCTGAGGACAGATTTGGATCCAGGTTTTCCTGACTTGAAGCCTAACTGTACCACCTACTAGTCCATAACTCATTTAGAGCTTCCATAAATGAAATCTAGGGTGTTTAACAACAAATTCTCCAAAATTTCCAACACATTTTTCCATCTTAGTTTAAAAATTTTTTATAATAGCTTTTTATTTTTCCAAATGCATGTAAAAATGGTTTCAACATTTACTTTTGCAAAACCTTGTGTTCCAGATTTTTTCCCTTCTCTTCCCCCTTCTCCCATACCTTAGACAACAAGCAATCAACTATAGGCTAAATTTGTGCAATTGTTTTAAACAAATTTCCATATTTGCCATGCTGTGCAAGAAAAATGAGATCAAAAAGGAAAAAAAAAAGCAAACAAAAGGTGAAAATACTTTTCTTTGATCCACATTCAGTCTCTATATTCTTTCTCTGGATGCAGATAGCTCTTTTCATCATAAGTCTGTTGGAATTGCTTTGAATCACTTCATTGTTCAAAAGAACCAAGTCCATCATAGTTGATCATCACATAATCTTGTGGCTGTCTACAATGTTCTCTTCATTCTACTCACTTGGCTTGGCATCAGTTCATGTAAATATTTCCAGGCTTTTCTGAAATCAGCCTGCTCTTCATTTGTTTTATACAACCACACCCACACACCCACACCCACACAATAATATTCCATTAAATTCATATACCATAACTTATTCAACCATTCCTCAACTAATGGGCATCTGCTTAATTTCTATTTCCTTGCCACTACAAAAAGGAGATGCTATAAATATTTTTGCATTTGTGTATTCTTTCCCCCTTTTTAAAAATGACTTCTTTGGGATACAGACCCAGTAGAGACTCTATGGGATCTAAGGATATGCACAATTTGATAGCTCTTTGGGCATAGTTCTAAATTGGTCTCCAGAATTGTTGGATAAGTTCACAACCCCAAAACAATGTATTAGTTTCTCAGTTTTCCCAAATGCCCTCCAACATTCATCATTATCTTTTCCTATCATTTTAGCCATTCTGAGAGGTGTGAAGTGGTACCTCAGAGTTGTTTTAATTTGCATTTCTTTAATCAATAGTGATTTAGAACATTTTTTCATATGACTAGAAATGACTTTAATTTCTTCACCTGAAAATTGTCTGTTTATATTCTTTGACTATTTATCAATTGGGGAATGACTTGTATTCTCATAAATTTGAGTCAATTCTCTCTATATTTTAGAAACAAGGCACTTAGCAGAAACACTGAATGTAAAAAAAAAAAAATTCCCCAGTTTTCTACTTTCCTTCTAATCTTGGCTGCCTTTTGTCTGTACAAAAACTTATTAATTTAATATAATCAAAATTATCCATTCTGAATTTCATAATATTCTCTAGTTCTTCTTTGGACATAAATTTCTCTCTTTTCCACAGATCTGAGGTAGACTTTCTTTTGTTCTCCTGATTTGTGTATTGCCCTTTATATCTAAGTCATAAACCCATTTCAACCTTATCTTGGTTTAAGGTATTGCGTGTTGGTCAATGCCTAATTTCTGCCATACTAATTTCCAGTTTTCCCAGCAGTTTTTGTCAAATAGTAATATCCCCAAACACTAGATTACTCTAATCATTGACTGATGGGTTTTGTGAACCTAACCTATTCCACTGATCCAGTACTCTATTTCCTAGTCAGTACCAAATGTTTTTGATGACTACTGCTTTACAATATAGTTTTAGGTATGGTACAGTTAGGAACCTTCATTTGCATTTAAAAAATTAATTCCCTTGAAAATCTTGACCTTTATTCTTCCAGATGAATTTTGTTATTATTTTTCTCTACTTCTATAAAGTAATTTCTTGGCAGTTTGATTGGCATAGCACTGAATAAGAAGATTAGGTAGAATTGTCATTTTTATTATATTAGCTTGGCCTAACCATGAGCACTTGATATTCTCCCAATTGATTGAATCTAATTTTATTTATGTGAAAAGTGTTTTGTAATTGTGTTTATGTAGTTCCTGGCTTTGTCTTGGCAGGTAGACTCCAAATATTTTATATTCCCTACAGTTATTTTAAATGGGATTTTTCTTTCAATTTCTTTCTGCTAGACTTTGTGGGTATCAAATGGAAATGCCAAAGATGTGTGTAGGTTTATTTTATATCCTGCAACTTTGCTAAAGTTGTTAATTCTTTCTAGTAGTTTTTTTAGTTGATTCTTTAGTATTCTCTAAATATGTCATCATATCATCTACAAATACTCATAAATTTTGTTTTCTCATTATCCACTCTTATTCCTTCAATTTTTTCCCTCTTATTGCTAAAGCTAATATTTCTAGTACAATACTGAATAGTGGTGGTGATAATGGGCAATTTTGATTCATCCCTGATCTTATTGAGAATGCTTCTAGTTTATCCTGATTACATATAATGCTTGCTGATGGTTTTAGATAGATGCTACTCATCATTTTAAGAAAACTCCATTTATTCCTATGCTAGTTAGTGTTTTCAATAAGAATGGATGTTACATTTTGTCAAATGCTTCCAATACACTTTAAAATTGATCCACAAACATAATATTTTGTTTATCAATTTCTTAAGTCTAGATCAGTGATATTAAACTCAAATAGAAATGAGGACAGCAAACTATACCTAAGAAAACTTGGGGGTAGCATATTAATTTGGAAAATAAGATGTTAACATTATTAATATTATATTATATTTTTATTTATTTTGTTAAATATTTCCCAATTACATTTCAATCTGGTTTGAGTTGTACTGGGGACTTTTATGGCCTGGGGGTAGATTATCATCATGAATATATTTTTTCTGTTTAATTCATTCAAAAATCACATATTGAATATGTTTTTGCATTCAGTTTAAGCACTTTGTTAGGGGAGATAAACAATATGGTATGAAATCATGAAAACGGAAAGGACCAATAATAGAAACTATTATTAGATATTGTGTTCTTTGGCACAGTGGGAAATAGGCAAATGAAGTAAGGTTAAGAAAAGTGTCTGAAAGTTTTATTAACACAGTAATTATGAAAAAAAGAAAAAATACACCATTAAGAAAAATGACATTATGTGGAATATAAATTAATCCTTTCATCTTCTTGCTGAATGGGCTGGATTTTTGCTGAATTATACTATTTCTAAATTAACAAGAGATGACAGATTAAAGAAGGAATTATGAATGATGAGAGAGAGGACATTACTTTGTGTTTGGGAAAATGATTATTTGGCCAATGCACAAGTTCAGAAATATCCATGTTTTCAGGAGGGAATACTAAAATCTTTTGGCATATAAAAATAAGATAGACTATGAAAATAGAAAATCAAAACAAAAAGTATATTAAAAATAAAAGAGAAAATCTAGCAGCTAATGTACTAGATATATCATGTCATTTATATTTAAATCTTGAAAATTTCCCCACTTGCCTGAATAAAGGAATCTTCATTTTATTTTCCAGACCACTAGAGTCTAGATAACTAGAGTGAAGCAGCTAGATCTTTGCACTAGGGCACCATAATTCAGGGGTTGCTGATAGTACTTTGTTCTTTAACAAATAGAAATGACTTAAGCTCAGTATCTGAATAGGTAGTAAGAATAATTAGTTAAAATAGGAAATTACCAGGGAAATTATGGGGGAACCTCCTCCCTCTTGCTCTATCAGTCTAGATAAGTTATTGTTCCTTTCTTCTTTCCCCATCAATGATGATCTAAACATTAGGCTCACAATGTTTCTTTGCCTCTCACCCTGGGGTCTTATATAAGGAAACTCATGTTTCCTTACTTCTTTCTATTGAATTTGTCTTAAAACATTTATTTGAGGACATCTTTCCTGTTGTTTGTGCCTTGGCAGGTTTTGTGGTATTGTATGGTTATCTCTGTGTATAGATTACATCTTCCAGAGGAGCATGGTAAAGCTGAGCTTTCTGGTTCTCCTTTCCTGTGTCATGGTCATATACCCTTCATGTTTAATGTGTCCAAGATTCTGCTTGTCATGGGTTGTGTGATCCTGTGAGATATAGTCTAATTCTTCCAGTCCCTTAGAACTGGATATGATAAAGCAGAACTCTTTTTTATTTTATTTTATTTTATTTTTTTTATTTAATAGCCTTTTATTTACAGGATATATACATGGGTAACTTTACAGCATTAACAATTGCCAAACCTCTTGTTCCAACTTTTCACCTCTTACCCCCCCCCCCACCCCCTCCCCTAGATGGCAGGATGACCAGTAGATGTTAAATATATTAAAATATAACTTAGATACACAATAAGTATACATGACCAAAACATTATTTTGCTGTACAAAAAGAATCAGACTCTGAATTATTGTACAATTAGCTTGTGAAGGAAATCAAAAATGCAGGTGTGCATAAATATAGGGATTGGGAATTCAATGTAATGGTTTTTAGTCATCTCCCAGAGTTCTTTTTCTGGGCATAGCTAGTTCAGTTCATTACTGCTCCATTAGAAATGATTTGGTTGATCTTGTTGCTGAGGATGGCCTGATCCATCAGAACTGGTCATCATCTAGTATTGTTGTTGAAGTATATAATGATCTCCTGGTCCTGCTCATTTCACTCAGCATCAGTTCGTGTAAGTCTCTCCAGGCCTTTCTGAAATCATCCTGTTGGTCATTTCTTACAGAACAGTAATATTCCATAATTTTCATATACCACAATTTATTCAGCCATTCTCCAACTGATGGACATCCATTCAGTTTCCAGTTTCTAGCCACTACAAAAAGGGCTGCCACAAACATTCGTGCACATACAGGTCCCTTTCCCTTCTTTATAATCTCTTTGGGATATAATCCCAGTAGTAACACTGCTGGATCAAAGGGTATGCACAGTTTGATAACTTTTTGAGCATAGTTCCAAACTACTCTCCAAAATGGTTGGATTCGTTCACAACTCCACCAACAATGCATCAATGTCCCAGTTTTCCCGCATCCCCTCCAACAATCATCATTATTTTTTCCTGTCATCTTAGCCAATCTGACAGGTGTGTAGTGGTATCTTAGAGTTGTCTTAATTTGCATTTCTCTGATTAATAATGACTTGGAGCATCTTTTCATATGACTAGAAATAGTTTCAATTTCTTCATCTGAGAATTGTCTGTTCATATCCTTTGACCATTTTTCAATTGGAGAATGGCTTGATTTTTTATAAATTAGAGTTAATTCTCTATATATTTTGGAAATGAGGCCTTTATCAGAACCTTTGACTGTAAAAATATTTTCCCAGTTTATTGCTTCCCTTCTAATCTTGTCTGCATTAGTTTTGTTTGTACAAAAACTTTTCAGTTTGGTATAATCGAAATTTTCTATTTTGTGATCAGTAATGATCTCTAGTTCTGCTTTGGTCATAAAGACCTTCCCCTTCCACAGGTCTGAGAGGTAAACTATCCTATGTTCCTCTAATTTATTAATAATTTCATTCTTTATGCCTAGGTCATGAACCCATTTTGACCTTATCTTGGTGTACGGCGTTAAGTATGGATCAATGCCTAGTTTCTGCCATATTAGTTTCCAATTTTCCCAGCAATTTTTATCAAACAGTAAGTTCTTATCCCAAAAGCTGGGATCTTTGGGTTTGTCAAAGACTAGGTTGCTGTATTTGTTGACTGTTTTGTCCCTTGAACCTAATCTATTCCATAAAGCAGAACTCTTTATGTAATAGTTTACTCTCATCTGAGCTCATGCTAGAAAAATATGGCATTTGTTGTTGCCATAATAATACCAAACCTTTTCAGGAGAAATACTTGGTTATAAAATTTGCAGATGACAGATGTAGGCTGGAGAAGTAAAAAGGATGACTGTTAAATTTTTAACAAATGAATTTCCTCCCCATAGTATGCATAAAATGTTCTTGTTAATATGCATTTTCCTAACATTTATTCTACCAATAGCTTAAATCCAGGCAATCATTAATTAATGAATGTGGCTCTGATTTGTAGCATTTGCTGATTTCTGAGGTGTTAGTACTCACACTGGAAATTTGACAACTTGCAAACTTGAAGTAATACACTGGATGAAGAATTAGAGCTAAAATTATTTAGAATGATTGAAATGATAAACTGACTCTCTGAAACTGATATTTAATGGGGATAAATATAATAAAATGCGGTGGGGGGAAAGAGAGAATTTTAGTGATAGGCTTTTGAATAAACTATGCCAGACAAATAGGCAAAGAATTTAAATTCTCAGGTTAAGAGCTTTTACAGACCCAATAGGAACTAAACTAAATAAGAAGGAAAAATAAACATTTTTCCCATAACCTCAATATTTTATTCAGTTTTGTTGATGTCCATAAATGCCTGTAATAAAAAGTCAAATATTATTAGGTCATTGTGGGATGGAGAAGTACATTTTGTATCCAATTTCCAAGATGTCTCTGGAAATATGATACACTGAATATGTAAACAGAATCCTAAATGTTAGCATTGAAAGACACAGAGAATGTTGTGTCACTCTAGAAAGTCATCTAAATGTTTACCTTTACACTCTTAAAGAAGCAATAAAAGGTTAGTGTTTTTTTTTACCAGAGGTATAATGTGTAAATAGGGTAGGTCAAACTAATTTTCTAGGATTGATTCTAGGCTGGTTATGAGTTGACAACCTTTACTGCTCTGAGTGATTCTGAAAGAGACCATGGAAGATATACTCTAAACTGAGTGATCATAATTGTCTGCCAATTTTGTGATTCATATAATTTCTTTGTGAATCTTATTTGTGAAGTTATTTTTTCTGGTCATGCTCTGAAAAGTTTTCTTGAAAATTTCATGGCTCAAAGAGGCTAATGTTACCTCTTATTCCAATGCTTCAAGATTTCATGATTTTATGAGTGTATATTCTACCAATTCAGACAGCAAACCTGCCTCATCTCCTGAGACAGTCATTGTGGGTTGCTGTGGCCCTCCCCCCAAAACACAAAAAAACCTTTTTTATGTAGCCTGTCTGGGGATGAGTTACTCTGGATAGAATTAAATTGATGCTTTGATGATATCATATGGTCTGCATTTGAAACTTTTCCATCTTGGTGTAGAACCAGTCAGTCTGCATTCTAATGGTAGAATATTTGAGAATCCAGTGTCATACACAAACCACAATGAGGTATTTAAATATTATTTTCATGGAATTTTTCATACTTCTAATGAATTTAACAGTCTATCTTTGGTATCAAAACTGAAATTCATTCAGTATTTAACTATACATATCTACATATATAAACCTAAATGCTATTTTATTGTTGCTGGTGAGGAGCTGTCCAACTGAACCACTTCTAGGAAAAGGGAGGAATGGATAGGGCATAAGGTTAGGTGGCGGGCCTCTGGATATTGTAAGCAGAACTTATACTGAATTTGCCGAATTAAAATCATGTTTTCCCAGAAGTGTTCTGCTTGACTCGAGGCCATAGCTTTTCATCTATTCCTCAAATGCTGTTGTTTTGTGATCCATGTCTCCCAGGCATTCTCCTGACTCATGATTCAGAGAGGGTTCATTAGACTGAATTTGATTTTATAGCTTTCATCATTGTTCCCACTGTAATGGTAAATATTGTTTGGAAGACATTAGCAACTGGACCACAATGCCTGTCCCAATGTGTTGCCCTTTCTCCCCCACCACAATGACCATATAGGGTAAGCAAAGACCTTCTTTGGTAGACTTCACAATCTCTAGACTCCAAAATCTTTCACACTCACTGACCTTTCTCCCTACTCACCTATCTTTACTTTCTGGCCAGGGATTCTTAACCTCTTTTGTGTCACACTGACCCCTTGGCATTCTGGTGAAACCCGAGGACTTCTTTTCAGAATAATCTTTTTAAAAGAATAAAATAGTCAGAATTACAAAGAAAACCAATTATATTGAAATATAATTATCAAAATGTTTTTCTACAAAGTTCACAGATTTCAGGTTTAAGAACCTCTGTGAATTAGGCCTATAGCACTGAGAGCTCATAGCCTGTATGTTCTCAGTGACTGCCTTCACTTATTGCTCTCCTGCTGAACACACTCTTGAAACAAATATCAACTGTGACTCAGCTGCTATTATTCACTTTGCTCTCATGCGTTTTAGTTCTCTCAGTATGTGCTCATTTCAGCCAGTTTTTTTCCTTTTTACATTGTATCACTCACCAATTACCCCAATATCATGTATGTGTATATATGTATATATGTGTATGTGTACATGTACATGTATATACACATATACATATACACCAGTCCTCTCCCTACTTCCAAATGCCCCTAATTATTTTGTGTGCAGTGAGATTCAGCATCTCTAGCTTCCCCTGCAAAGGAGGACATGTCCTCAAACAAGATCAAGGCAAGGTTCTTTCTACTTCCCTCTCTTAAAAGTAAAGGATCACAGCTTTTGGTACATTCTGTGATGTTGATTCATACTTTGAATCTATATTTTATCTCTTACCTCTAGTCCCTCTATTTAGGCCACCCCATGCCCCATCTATCTTCTTATTATATTATATTCTCAATATAATGTTTCTGGTTTCTTCATGAATGATTATGGATTTTTTACTGTTCCCAGGTTTAAGAGCCTTTGTAATGAGGGACTCTTACTCCAAGAGTTTAACTTAAGAGATGTCTCAGAATGTTGATGAGGGGGGAACACTATAATGAAGCTTCATTATTTTTATATGTGGTCTTTGGCATTTTGATGAATTAATCTGGGATTTCACATATGTGAATACTACTCCCAGGTTATACATCACAACCTGTCCATGCCTGCCTATCCTTAAGTGACTTCTCATAGGAATTTTTCCTTTAGTCATTTTGACATCAATTGTATACCAATAACAAATACACAATCCATCCATTGGTTATCCTTTGTACTTTTATATGTCTGGCCTATCATCTTATTTTTCTGATGACATCTTTTTTGCTGCTTCAAGACATTTCTATGGTTAGCATAGAAATATTTAGAACTATAAATTATACTGGATAATAATAATACTTGCACATAGGCAAGAATCTATATTATGCTTTTAAATTTGTTTTTTTAAATCATATTTCTGTTACATCAATAATTTAACATAATGATCATAACATAATATTTAGTGATAATGGCATAACAGTCCTGTAAGGTAGGCAAATTCTTAGCTAATAAGTAGCAAAATCAGTATCCAAATCCAGGTTTCCTGACTCCAAGTTCTGTGTCTCTCCCCCCACTCCCACCCCTATCCCCTCATTGGAAAGCCAAAGCCAAAGTGATTTGACAGTCCTCTGGTTTATTTGATAAAGTATAGACAACTAATTCAAATAAGATCTTGGTCATAAGAATTATCATCTTTATTTTTAATGTGTATTTTTTAAAAATTCGTGTTTTAGATTCTTTCCTTTCCATCCATTCTTTATCCCACACACTGAGAAGGCAAACAATATGGTTTCAATTGTACATGTAAAATAAAGAAAAATTTTAGCCATATCACAGAAAAAAGCAAGCAAGCAAGAAAGAAAGAGTTATTCTTCAATTTGCCCTCAGAGTTTATCAACTTTCTTTCCTGAAGTTGGTAACACATTTTTTTCATGGGTCCTTTGAAATTGTCTTGAATCAGAAATTGATCAGAATAGTCATTTCTTTCAGAATTGATCATAATAGCATTGCTGTTACTCTAATACAATGATCTTCTGTTTTTTCTCTCCACTTCATGCTAATTCGTACTTTTGCTTTGTTTTTTTCTGAAATTATTCTTATGGCACAATAATATACCATCATAATCATGAACCACACGTTGTTTAATCATTCCTCAATTGATGAACATTCTTTCAGTTTCCAATTCTTTGCCACCACAAAAAGACCCATTATAAATTTTTTTTTTTGTAAAAAAATTTTTTTGTGTTTTCTTTGATCTCTTTGGGTTACAGATCTAATGGTGATATTGCTATGTATATGTATATATATATATACATATATATGTTTATTTTTAGTTTATGCATAATTTTATAGCTCTTTGAGTGTAGTTCCAAATTGTTCTTAAGAATAGATGGACAGGTTCGCTATTCCATCAACAACTCATTTTTGTACCTATTTTCTTTTATTATCTCAAGCACTTGTTATTTCTGATAAGTGTAAGATGGTACTTCAGAGTTGTTTTAATTTGCCTTTCTCTAATCTATAGTGATTTAGAATTTTTTATATGAATATGGGTAGGTAGCTTTGATTTCTTCTGAAAATTGCCTATTTTTATCCTATGGCCAATTATCATCTGGTAAATGGCTCTTATTTTTATAAATCTGACTCAGTTCTCTATATATTTGAGAAATGATGCCTTTAGTAGAGAAAGACATGTGAATTTTATTTTTGATATTTCATTTTCTATGACCTTTTTAGCAAAATGTACTTTCTCAGATTATCTTTTAGTTAGATCTACTTTTGCTTTTGTTTTGTTTAAGATCATGATTTCTACTGCTGCTCTCTTCATCTTAGTCAAAGCATTTGAACTCCCAAGTATATCTCGTGTACACAACTTATTAATAAATTCTGATTTTGAACTCATTCTGCTATCCTCTTCCATTCTATGAAATTCTTATCTCATTCACATTTACAATTTTGATCACTGAGTGTCTTTTCTCTACATTCCATTTTCGTTTGTTTATCTTTTTTTCTTATTTTATCTTATGCCTCTTCAAAAGTCTGTCTGTCTTATTTACTACTACTGCCTCCCCTAACCTGCCACACCCTTACCATCCATCTTCCTCCACATCATTTATCCCCTTTGCAGTTTATCTCCCTTTTGAATAAGATGGGTTTCTATCTGGATCTAATTGTCTGTCTGTCTGTGTCTGTCTGTCTGTCTGTCTGTCTGTCTCTCTCTCTATTTTTCTCTCTGAACCAATTCTGATGAAAATCAGGTTCACACATTGCCTGTACTTCCCATCATTTCTTCCAACATTATAGAAACTCTTCTAATGTACATATTCTTTATGTAAGAAAATTTGTTCCATTCTATCTCTTCCTTCCTCCTTCCAGGGCATTTTCTTTTTTCACATATATACTCTTTTTTTGGATATCATTCCAATATAATTGATTCACATTTGTGTCCTTTGTCTATGCAAACACCTAACTACCTTAATAATGATACATTTCTTAGGAGTTACATATATTGTTTTCCTATACAGGAATGTAAATAGCTCAGCTCCATTGTGTCCCTTTTTATTATTCTTTCATGTTTACCTTTTTATACTTCTTTTGAATGTCAAATTTGCTATTCAGCTTTTCATAGAAAATGCTCACAATTCCTCTATTTCATTAAATGTTCATTGCCCTCTCCCCAGAAGGACTATACTCAGTTTTGCTGGATAAGTGATTCTTGGTTGTAATGCTAGCTTTGCTCCTTCAATGTGGAAACTATTAAATCTCATGTGATTCCCACTGGCTCTATGATATTTGAATTGCTTTTTTCTTGTTGCTTGCAATATTTTCTCCTTGATCTGGGGACTCTGGAATTTGACTATAACAATATCATGAGTTTTCATTTTGATAGCTCTTTTAGGAGGTGATTAGTGGATTTTTTCAATTTATATTTTTCTCTTGACCTAAGTTATTGGAGCACTTTTTGGATAATTTATTTAAAGATGATATCTAAACTCTTTTAAAAAATATAAGCAAAAAAGATAGTTTTGTCCTCAGGGATCTTACATTCAAATGGGGAAATACAATGAAAAAAGCAGGAAGAGGGAATATATATATATATATATATATATATATATATATATATATATATATATCAGCTTCTATAAAATAGATAGTCTAGATATAACTATTTATGCCCCAATAGGAGCAAGATGGAGAAATAATCCAGGGTGTCATGAGCTGAGCTGGATTTAAATTAAGCATGGTAGTCATAGGTGCTTACTCAAATAGAGATTCCAATGAGGAATTCAACAATTGGAAAAGGGGACCATAGGGATGGAAACATTGTCATCAGAACAAAACTACTAGGATCAAGATGAAGTTATCCAAGGAATTATGTGCTTGGATAAATTGAAGTGATTTGCATGATTAGTTAAAAAGAGATTCATTCATTCCAAAAACATTTAGCACCTGCTTAATATATCTAAATCCTATGCTAGATACTATGGAGAATACTTGGGGTAAAACATGTTTTGTGCCTGATACCAGCTTGTAATTATTGTTAGTCTATTCTGTTTTCCAATTATAGCCCATTTGAATAATTATCTTCTATTCCATTTGGGGTACAACTTACTGCCCATTTATAGTACTTGGCTCAGATATATGTAGAGATTATTGACTTAATGGATCAACTATCCAGCTCCATGTCTTAGTTCTGAAAAGTAGGTATTTTTAATCTTTTTAATTTTTTGATAGGATATTAGATGCATTGCTTTTGAGTAATCACATATCTCACTGAAGAGACCTTGTAATGTTTTAAAGTTTGAAGCCATTATAATATCATCTATAAATAATGACATCTATCTACAAGACCTTAATATTTATAAAGAATACTTCTTTTTGGATAGTGCATGGAATCTGCCAAGATGGTGGCAAATACCTTTATATCTATATATCTTTTTATTTGATACCTTGTTTGAAGTTACTTGGAAGGTCATCATTGACCAGAATTAGGTCTGTGGCTATGTCTCTCTTCATGAGCATAAGAAAGAACTTAATTGGAACAAAACCTTCAAAGGTATATTTATATTGTATATCTATTGCTAATTTGGAGATGTTGCACTGAGTATTCTTGGTCAGCTGTTGGGGTACTAGAATGCTAAGTGATGATCAGCTACAAAAAAGCCCTTGATGTTCTAGATGATGTTTTAAAGATGTCTCAACTTTGTTGAGGGACTTATTCTTAATGGGTCATATTAGAAAGGAAGAGGTAGCAAGATTTGGGAGTTGTTGATTTGTTTGTCCTAGAAGCCCTTTAAACTCCAGCTTGACTAAATTTTAGCTAAATAGTTCTTGAGAGTATTGTGACCTTTCTTCTGAATAATAACCACAAGACAAACAACACACATTTCCATTTGCAGCAGCTGAGAACCCAAGACTGGCTAAATGATGATGAAATATGATGTACTATGTTCCTGCTGGGATCTCACCTTTTCTGTTTCTTTTAACCACATAACAACACCTCCCTTTTAAGTTTAGTATCACACTGATGTATTAAATTGTGGTGAAAGAAATGCCAGTGTATCATTTTTCCTTTTTCTCCTACACAAGATGTAAGGAAAATTCGTTCCTCTAAGTGTCTCAGAATGCTTTCTCTTGGAGCATTTTTCTGTGTGCAAGCACAATTTCCTGTATGTCAATATAACTGGAAATTCATTCACTGTTAGTGGAACAGAGACATCTGGTATGAACAGATAGTATTCACCACACTGACTTTTTTCATTATTGAAATTAAGGTGATGCAGTAACAAGGTTATGTGATGATCAACTCTGATGAATGTGGCTTTTTTCAACAATGAGGTCATCCAGGCCAATTCCAATGGCCTTGTGATGGAGAGAGCCATCTTCACCCAGAGGGAAGACAATGGGGACTGAATGTGGATCACAAAATATTTCCACATTTATCATGCTGCATAAAAAAAAAATCAGATCAAAAAGGAAAAAAATCACAAATAAAATAAAAAGAAATCAAACAACAAAAAAGGTAAAAAAAGACTATTTTGTGATCCACATTCAAGAAGTGGGGAGAAAGAAGGGAGAAAAATTTGGACCACAAGGTTTTGCAAAGATGAATGTTGAAAACTCTGCATATATTTTGAAAATTAAAAAGCTATTATTTCAAAAAGGAATTAAGGTGATGCTAAGTTGGTGCCCCTGTAGCTCTGACTTGGATACTTTTGCCCTTACAACTCTACCACAATTGCACTCTCTTCTCTGGCTTCACTAAACAGAATGACCTGTTCAAGATCAAATAATTAGTAATTAGTAATCAGCAGAGCCTTGATTCTGATTGAGTAAGTTGGGCTTAAGAGAAAAAAATATTTAAGAGAAAAAGCATATACACAAACTTGTCACATTTCAGGCTAAAAACCAATTGCTTACACTCCCCCCTTCTTCATCCTTCACCCTAGTATGACACTCAACCCTGCAGATGTACTTCACTATTGTTTTCCATCAGCTCAGACCCATGTTCCACCCTGCTCCCCAGTCTAGTGAAAAAAATGGAAGGAAAAACTCTTTCTATTGCTAATTTGCTGATGTGTACAACACTCCTTTCCATGGACTGTCTTTGGCTGAAAGCCTTTGGAACCAACAGAAGAAAATCAGATTTCTACCAACTGGAGCTGTGAAAGCATTAAGATAAAGGGAGAAGTGACAACACCATGAGGCAGGAGTAAGATGAAGAAATGGGATGGTTTAGTGCTTATAGTAGCAACTGTGCATACAGATGTAGATATGCTTAGTGGGCCAAACTAGATGGTGAAAATTGGTCAGCCAGACAACACAAATCCTTTACGACTACTACAGATACAAAATAAAGAGAAGAGAAAAGAGAGAAAAGAAAAGGCTATCTTCCTTAAAGAATTTACAAAGCAAATAGGAACATAGATTTGGAGCTAGAAAGGACTCCACCAGTCATTTAGTCAAACTTGCTCATTTTATTGTGAGTCCTTTAAATTTATAGAAAAATGGCAAATCACTGTATTATTCATTTTTCTCTTACTATTTTATTTTTTATTACTTTCATTGTAATAATATCATATTGGTTAAATATATGCTGACCTTGTAGACCACTCTTCCTAAAATAAAATCTCTTTGAAAGGAATACGTGTTTCCATGTATACACACATGTATATATGTATACATGCACATATATTTTCTGTGTAATATATGTATATATTTCTGTATATATACACATATATGTATATACATTCAATACATGTATATCTACATATGTAATATACATACATATATATACATATATATGTTATATACACACATTGTCTATCATTAATTCTCAGTTGCCTCCCACTGAAAAAAAAATAGAAGTGAAACCAGTGCGTCCTACTATAGTAGCTAACCAAGGAGAACACCAGCTAGTGGAAACTATGCTTTTCCTGGCTTAAAGGTCCTCAAAGGCTACTAACTTATCAAAGGCAATTTCTTGTGATAAGTTCTTATTTTAAACTGATTTGTCATTTGACACTTATTCCAGATTTATCTGATGCTTGATTAATCCCTTGACTCATTCTATTTTCACCTTTAGATTCTGCTACTGGTTATTGATCATGTCATCACCTCATATGGTCTGGACTACTTGTGTCTTTCTCCTTTGAATACTGTGCCTGACATCTTTATTATAAAGCCTCATTCCCTATTTCTCTCCTGATCCAAATACTGGTTGTCCCTGAACCCATGGTATTATATATCTCAACAGTACTTCAGTGGAAGTCCTAGGAAATTACTGATAACATAATTATCTTTTCTCCTTGGCCTGACCTCACCTTAATCAGGATCAGAGTAGTTAGATTACATAAACCACCTGGGGTACACAATCTTACAGAAGCACCCAGAAAAGTAATCCTATGTTTGAGGCATTCTAAATGCCACACTCATTCCAAACCAAAGCTGATGCTTTCTCAGTGATATGTTTATTCTTACTAACAAGCCAGGAAATAAAATAATAAAAAAAAAACACACAGCATATGAAACATCAAGAGAGGATGTGATCTTTCCTTACCTACTTCTTATTCCCATGAATATATGGAATAAACTTTTTCATAAACTACCACACCACAATTGGGTGACTGCATACATGCAAAGATAATGTGTATCCAGAGAACATGCAAACTGTTTGGTCTGCATGTATACACATTATTGCAACACACCTCCAGTGAAGCTGTGCTGCTGTTGTCCTACAGAGGTGTGGTTTTCTTCTTTTTTTTTTAAATTGGATTTTGCATTTCTTTTTTGTCTTAATTTCCAGATTCCACCTCTACCTACCCCAATGGCTTGGACCCTATTTATCCTCTACTGTGTCTCATCTCAACTTCTTAGCTCCTTTTAGAATGGAAACTCCTTGAAAGTAAGCTTGTTTTCTTGTTTTCATATCCCCAGAGTTTAACACAGTGATTGGTATATGCTAAGTATCTAATAAATGCTTTATTATTTATCCAAATCTATCATCTATCTTCGGCTGCTAGCCTTTTCTCAGCTCATTGTCCTGTTGGACCAATTGATGTGATTTCCTTCTTGGTTTATTTTACTGACTTCTACCTTTGTTGAGACTTCCTTTTTCTATGATATTGTATTTCCTAAGTAAAGGAGAATTCATTAATACTTATGGTAGCTGCTGTTTCAAAGTGGAGAAAATGGATGGACCAGTGCTTAGGCAGAGTTAAGGTATCATGTGAGTGTGAGTTGGTGGTGTGCCAAAAGCCAGTAATTTATTATGGCCAATTCCAGTGGAGTTGGGGAGGATTAGATTGATTACCAATGTGTTAGGCCCAGAGAATTGGAGGCTGGGAGAAATTAAGCACAGTGCATTCTCAGGAAAAAAGATACCATTCTAATATCTGGGACTGGAAAGCTGTGAAATCTCTGAGCACCAGTTAAATGCTGAGAGACATAGAAGAACTCTGGTTTCATAGAGCTGGTTTCTAGGTACTGGAATAGAATAATCCCCTAGCATATTCTAAGTTTTCTTCCTGATTTTCTCACTGACTTACCACAGTTCTTATTTAAGACTCTCCGGCTGTACGATACAGATGATATTTATCATACTCCTGAGAAGATGTTCACAAGAGTTAGGGAGTCTATTGCAATGTAATTAAATGAAAAAGGTACCATGTAAATAGAAACACCTTGTAATCTTCTTAGTTTTGAAGTCTGCATGCAAGAGCTGCCATATATGTTTTTGGCTATGAATGCTGGGTAAATGATAAACATGCCTCAAGTTTTCTATTTTCTCAGCAGACTTTTAATTTATAAATTTCTAGTTTATCATGTATATTCTCAACCTTTAAGTGTATAGTGAGAAAAAATATTTTGTAAACTCTTTGAGGGCATAGAATTCATTTTTCAAAAGGTATTTTTTTTCTCAATAGTATTTTGTATTTTCTAAATACATGTAAAGATGATTTTCAGTGTTCATTTTTGTAAGGCTTTGGGTTCCAGTTTTTTCACCCTCTTTTCCTTATGTCCCACCTCCCCAAGACAGCAAGAAATCTGATATAGGTTAAATATGTGCAATCCTCTTAAACATATTTCCATATTTTCATGTCGTACAAGAAAAATCAGACCAAAGGGGAAAAATATGAGAAAGAAAACAAAGAAAAAGGTGAAAATAGTATGCTTCAATCCACATTCAGTTTCCATATCTCTCTCTGTGTATGTGGATAGAATTTTCTATTCATATCTATTGGAATTGCCTTGAATCAGAATACTGTTGAGAAGATATTTCTATCATAGTTGATCATCATACCATTTTTCTGTTTCTTTGTACAATGCTCTCTTGATTCTACTTGTTTCATTCAGCATCAGTTCATGTAAGTCTTTCTAGGCTTTTCTGAATTCAGCTTATCATTTCTTATAGAACAATAATATTCCATTACATTCACATACGATAGCTTATTGAGCCATTCTTCAACTAATGGGCACCCATTCAACTTTCATCACTGGGACTACATCTTATGCTTTTTATCTCCCATGTTGCTTTAAGTGAATAAAAAACAAAATGTCACTGAATTCATCTGATTTGGAGTCTCAAGGAATAGAAATTCAACTCCACATTTTATGTGTAGTATGAGCTTTATGACTAATATAAAAACCCCTTGTGTTATCTCTCACATGCAGAAATAGGAGACAAGGAGACAAATTTTCCATTTTCAACAAGCCTTTCTCCACTCTAATCAATCCTGCTTATAGATGTGAAAATGATTTTCCTAAAATCAGGTCTGATCACATCCCTCAATATACTCCATAAACTCCAATAGCTTTCTAGTACCTTTGAAAGCAAATACAAATACTCTGCTTGACACTCAAACCCTTCTATAACCTAGCTCTCTCCTACCTTTCCAGTCTTCTTACATTCTACACTCTTGGGATGTATGAAATATTAAAAGAGTATGGTATAAGGGCCTTTTGCAGGACTGCTTATTGACCTTTGGTATTTGTCTGGCACTAAACTGACCTGTGGCTCATTTCCATATCAATTTAGAGGTAGAAGGGATTTCAGAAACTATCTATATATCTCTAATTTTACAAATGAAGAAATTGAGGCTTAGGAAGGGCATGTGACGTGTTCAAGACAAGTGTTTGAAGTTTAATTTGAACCCAATTTCCCTGATGCTAGAGCCAGGTCTCCTTTATTATACCACACAATATTCTTGCTTCTGCTCTTTTTTTTTTTAATGGATATTTTTCCCACTCTTATGTTGACCTTGATTCTTACTTTTTCACTTTTTCACCTACAGCTTCCCTATTCCTGATCTTTGGGTGGCTGCCTACTTCCCACCTTTTTCTTCATGGTCTGCTTTGATCTCTCTCTCTCAAATAAAACAACAAGATAGCATTGTGACTGACTAATATATGTAGTCTTTGAGCTAAGGGAGTGTCCTGTATATTGTCTGCTCTGCTTTGCGGTAAAATCTGCTAAGGAAAATAGAGAAGGTTCTACTTTTCCTTTTTATGTCCTAATGGGACAAAAAAGATTCTGGTTCATCACATTATTGGGCACAATTTAAGGCCAAGAATTTAAGATGTAAATAGGCAGAAAACCTTGCCCTTGTTCAAAATGTATATAGCTTCTGGGAAAAGTCCTGTCCTTAATCCCACAGATTAGCAGCATGATACAATGAGAAAAGCATGACATTTGTAGTTTAAGGATCTTTCTTTCCTTTATTACCTATGTGATCTTTGGTAAGTCAATCAACCTCCATGATCTTCAGTTTTATCACCTACAAAGTAATGGAGTTCATCAAACGGTCTTTAAAGTCTCTTCCAGTCCTAAATCTATGATTCTACGATTGGACACATAAGTGATTTTTCTATACAAAATGTGGCAGTGTCAAATTTGATTTTATACAATTTTTGGGTTTGTTTTTGTTGTTTTTTTTTGCAAAGAACATTCTGTAAGTGATGCTGACACTTTACATTCCAGTGCCCTGTCTGTGGATTTTTGGAAGGGACCTCTTTAACTTTTGTTGCTGGGGAAATCAATAGATCTATGGCAGAAAACATTCACAATTCAATGAAGGAGCCGTCAAGCTGATGTACCTATGCTTTTCAGAATTCTTTTGCAAAAAAGATGGTTCCAAATATCATTGTTTGAGGCTTGTCAATTACTGTCTGGGTTAACCTGTCTGCTGGTACAGTTTTGCTAAGCTGTGGTCTCTGCTCATGCTACATGAGCTACAGGTGAGTTTAGTGTTAAGTGAATATCAAAGGTGGATGAGCAGCTCTGAAAAAGGCTCTCACACCAGTATTGTGAGCCCTCTGAATACTCCATACATTTCAAGGGAGTAGAATGTAAAAAGATTGGAAATCTTTTTAGTAGAGGGATAAATTATGAAAGGCTTTGAATGTCAAACAGAACATTTTGTGTTTGATCCTGAAGGCATTAGAAGTTACTGGAATTTATGGAGTTTATTGAGTGATGTACTTTAGAAAAAACACTTTATCATCTAAAAGCAGGATTGATTGGATTGGGGAAAGATTTGTGGCAAGTAGACCCATAAGCAGGATATTGTATTAATCCAGGAATAAGATGATTCTGTACTAGAATGAGGGCAGTGTCTGAGAAGAAAAGGAGACTTATTCATGAGATATTTCAAGAGTGAAATCTACAGGCTTTGGCAACAGATTGGATAAGGGGGGCAGACAATGAGAGACACTGAGTAGTCCAGGATAATTCCTAGGTTGGGTGGTTGAGGCCTAGGAGAATGGCATTGCTCTTTATAGTAATAGAGATGATAGGACTGAAGAGGGGCTTAGGAGAAAGGAAAATGAATTTAAAATGTCTAATAGACATTCAACTTGAGGCATCTGAAAAGTAGTTGAATATATGAGAATGTAGGTCAGCATATAAACTGGGGCAGGATAGGTACTTTTGAAAATCATCATAGATATAGTAAATTTGTGGGAGCTGATAAGATCTTCAAATGAAATATTTTTAGAGGAATACAAAAAGGCCTAGAATAGAAGTGTGAGGGACACCTATGGTTGGAGAGAATGATCTTAAAGAAGATTCAGCAGAGAAAACAGAGGAGAACTCAGGTAGATGAAATATTTAGATAGTCTCAAAACCTGAGAGAGAAGAAGATAGTATCAGAGAGGAAAGAGTTATCATCAGTGTCAAAAGAGAATAAAGATTGAGAAAAATTTTGGAAACTAAGATCATTGGTAACTTTGGAAAATAATGTTTTGGTGGAATAATAAAGTCAGAATCCTGATTGTAAAGCATTAAGAAGAGGACGAGAGAAGAGAGTGGAGGTGCCTAGTGATATTGTCAAGGAGTTAGCTATAAAAAGTCAGAAGAGTTATAGAGTGATAGTGGGAATGGAAGGATCAAGGGAGATTTTTTTTCTTTTTCAGGCTAGGGGAGACATGGACAGTAAGAAATAAGCCAATACAGAGGGAGAACTTGGAAGAAATTTCTTGTGAGAATGGGGAAGACAGGGATATCTGTTGAAGGAGAAGGAATTGAATAGTATTGATTTAAGAAGTAGAGAGGTTAGTCTTGGTAAGGGTAAAGCAAGCTTGTAAATAAGGGGTGAATGCAGAGAAAATGGGAGAAGGCATCTGAACAATAGAAGATAAGGAAGAGAGGAGAAGAGGGCATTTACAGTGAATGTTCTAAATTTTTTTTTCTGTAAAATATGAAGCAAGGTTCTGATCTGAGAAAGTAGGAGGAGAAGGAGCCAAGGGGAGGTTTGAGGAGGCATGAAAACATTTGGAAGAGCTACAATGGATAGTAGTATAGTGAGTTGATAAAGGAAGCATGGTAAAGTTTCCTAATAGCAGTGAGAACCTAATTGAGGTTATGTAATATAAATTTATAGTGCACCAATTCAAAATGATTCCATGATTTCTTTCCAACTTTGGTAGTATTTGTATAGGAGCAAAAGAGATGTATTATGAGAGTAAACCAATGTTAAGACTTGGCTGGGTGTAATCATCTATGGACCATAGAATATTTTTTGATGTAAAAAAAAACTTTGCTACTTTGCTATTAATTAATATCTTGTGGAGAATCAAAGTTAATCATATTAAAGAATTTATTTCTTCTTTATTAAATAACCAAGGATTAGGTAAAGAAATGTAAGTATAAGAATAGAAAGAATTGGGTCACAAATTATTATAGTGAGGAGGAGATTGAAGTGATTAGATTGTGATCTCATTTTAACTCAGGCGAAGATAACATAAATATAAGCAATCTTGAAGGAAATCACAATCTGATTTGATCACATCAGAAATAATACGTTAGGGCATTGTGTGACTCTGGGTCTTCTAGACTTTGGCCTTCTATGTGCCTCATTTTTTTTTTACCTATAAAATAAAAATATGACTGTAGTGCTTATAGCACAGGGATCCTTATGTGAAGGCTTAAATTATACAATGAACTTTGCAAACATTAAAATCTGCTACAAATACTGTTATTATTATTAATGTAAAAAGTCAGAGGGAGGCAGTAGTGCTGTTCAGAACTATCTTCCTCCCTTGGGGAACATAAGTTCTGACAGGTGGGTAATAATTCCCAATGGTGGACTATGTCATGAAGTACCATATGCGAAGTGTACATAAATATTTGCTTCATTTCAAAATTTGTTTCTGGCCTTGCCAATTTTTCCAAGCTGTTACCTAAAAGATGAACACATCTCACATGTACCACTATTGTTAGTGCCTGGCTTTCCTCTTCTATTCTGAGACTGAAATATTAACTTCAAAAACTGATTTCCTTTATGGAAGGCCTGGTTAGGTGAAATATTATATTTATTTTTCTAAAACAAATATTTCTCTAATACATCAACTCTCCAGACTTGGCTAGGATATTCCAGCTCTTGCTGTTGGGCTGTGAGAAAAGAGAGATAATCTATGGAAACTGAATTTTTAGATTATCTTCTTATTGATAGATTTTGTTCTTATATTGCATTCATCTTAAATATTTACTCTTATATTCAACAAACCATCCCTTTAAAAAATATTTTAAAAGAAAGAGAAAAAAAGTTCAGCAAAATATACTGTGTCTGACTGATATTAAATATTCCACATTCATGGATGCCCTCTTTGCCCAAAAAATATGAGGAGGGAAATACATTTTTCCACTATTCTCAAAGGCAACCCGGGTCATTATATTTAGACTTTGTAATTGGTGCTGTTTCCATTTGCATTGTTGCCATTGTATATGTTGTTTTATAGTTCTGCTAAATTTACTCTGCATTAGTTCATGTAAATTTTCCTATGTTTATTTGAATTGTTCATATTTATTATTTCTGGTGGTGCTATGATATTCCTTACATCTATTCCCCACATAGGGAAACTGTCAAGCAGGTGTAGTTTATGACTTTAGGACAGAATTACATATAGTTTTGATTTTCTCATTATTTTTTGTGAATTGCTAGCACATTACAGAACATGTTACTACTCCTCCCCCATATATAACATGCCTTATACATCCACAAAGACAGAAGGAGCTGATGCAGAAAATGGAAATGCAAGAATTAGGAATGCAGTAAGCACTTAGGTAGGCAGTGAGCTCCATTCTAACTCTGTGCTTATATGGAAAGCTTAAACCCAAATAGCAGATAATCTTCTTCCCCTATTCCCTAAAAACATTTTCTTTAAACTTTTCATCTCCATTCTTCTCTCCTCTTCCCTTCCCTTTCTTTCCCTTCTCTTCCTTTCCCTTCCCTTGCCTCCTTTCTCTCCTTCCCTTTGTTCCCTCCTTCTTTTCCTTCCTTCTTCCCTCCCTCCCTCTCTTCCTCCCCTCCTTCCTACTTCCCTCCCTTTTTCCTTTCCTCCCTCCTCCCTCCCTTTTTTCTTTCCTCCCTCTCTCCCTATCTTCTTCCCTCCCTCCCTTCCCTCCTTCCCCCATCCTCCTCTCTCTCTCTCTCCCTCCTTTCCCCCCTTCCTCCCTCCCTCACTTCCTTCCTCCCTTTCTTCTTTCCTCCCTACCATTAGCATCCTGTTTTCTTCAGGCCATAAGTTTCACTTTCTGAAGTTCATGGTATTACGAATAATGTGGGAGAAAGTCTTACAGCAAGTTGGTGTTGGGAGTGGGGTGGAAAGAAACCTCTAAGAATCAAGATGGAACTATTCTATAATGTGCAAATATAATGGGTTTAAGATTAGGTCTCTAGGTTGCCTTCTTATTACATATTTTATGAGCTATGTTGCCAAATAAAGAAGGCATTATATACATCACATACCTACAGGGTAATCTTAGCTAGGATTTTTCAGTAAAATCAGGAATATCATAGGTTATTACAGTCTTTAGGTTTTGTTTTCCTTCCTCTGAGACTCCTTGTGGTGCCTTTTTCTATGAGGAAAACATCCTTTTTATATCATATTTATTTTGTAATATGGTATGCCTATCTTCTCATTTTGTTGTGTAAAATTTCTGCCAAATATTATAAAGAGTATTATTTCATTAAAAAATATTATTTTATATTTTAGTGTAAAAAAGACTATTAAGTTTACTTCAGCCAGCTTTAGTAATACCTTACATATCATGGTTTCCAAAACTGCTATAAAAAACATGTTTTCTTTTTCTTTTTTCTTTTTGGCAATAATATTGCTATACTTTTCTAAGTCTCATTGGAAAACAGCTTGAGTTTTATTTTTCTATAGACACAAATACAACACACAAGGCAAGTGACAGAGTTTTAGAACTTAAAGCTTAAGAACTATAGGGTGCAGGCATTTCTAGAGGTTTCCTAAATAATCTAGTGTAACTAGTCTGAAGAAAACAGTTCTATATCCTAGTCTGTTCCCATAAAAATAGGCATGCTTTTTCTCCCTAATAGGGGATATCTCTTTGTTGTAGTGACCAGAGTTCCTTATCCTCACTTTCTGATTTTCTGACATTTCAAATTATTACCATGCACAATGGGAGATGCATGGTAAAATTTCATTCTGGGAGAACTTTGTACCTTCTTTTCTCCACTGATTTTGTCCTTGATCATAGAATCATAGATATAGAACTAGAAAAGATCATAGAGATCATTGAGCTCAACCCTTTCACTCTACAGATAAAGAAACTGCAGCTCAAAAAGTTTAATTGCTCTGCCCAGGGTCATGGAACTAGGAATTATTTGAGACAGAATTTGAACCCAGATCAAGATAGCGCTATGTCCCTAATTCCATTAATGAAGATGAGGTGCTAGCTTTGGGAATTTGTCATGACTGTGCCTATTAGTCATTTTACTTTCTATTTAGATAGTATTTGACTCTGTCTTTTAATATCAGTTGGTCTGGACCAGAGAATGGACTTAGGGTCTCCACATCTTCAAATAACCTCTTTCGATCATGGATATTTGTGTGTGTATGTGTATGTGTGTATTTCTTTGTAAGAAAAAATGTTCAAAGCAATTGTATAAAATGAGTGCTAAAATGACTCAAATATTTCTGTAGCATTATCTCTTCCCTTCAAGTGAAGGACTTTCAAGAAACTTTCAAGAAGTAATCGACTGATGCAAGAAGTAAATGACTGATGCCTTTGTGCCAATTTGGAAAGCTTTAATGAGAAACTTGTGCTGATGCTTTGCTTGGGCTTCTGGGAACCAGAATTTTACAACTTCCTTTCTTTTCTGCTAATACCCTTTATCAGTTTTACCCTTATTTTTTTAGTTGTGAAATGTATAATCATTTATCAAGACAGAATTTAGTTCTAGCTATTATAGCAGCAAATTAGAATAATTTCACCAAAGATAACCCTTTCCCCACCAATGGCTTAGTTGGCTTAGGATACAAAAAAACCTATTGGCAACTGAGGCAAAATCTTTTTTTGAAAAGTAAGTAGTAGTACCTTATTAGAAATGCTTTTGGGGTTGTTGTCTTTTCAGAAATACTCTAAAAACAAATCAGGGATATTGTTGTACCTTTTAAAAATATAGTCTTTACCTTAAAAGGTAAATTAATTTTCCACTAGGAAATAGAAGTGGAAACAGCTAGTGTTATACAGATATCCATTCATATCAATGATAATTTTTTCAACAACATCAGAACAACTAATATTGACAAAGCATGATCTATATTTTCTCTTTTGTGTAGAATATATTGAAAAATGTGATCTTTGACTTTGGGGTCTGAAAATCAGAAATCTCATTGTTCTCAAGAGGAAAAATAAGTCCACTTCATTGCTGATATTCTTTCTGGAAGTCACATACTCAAGATCAAAATTCAGGAAATTACTAATCAATAGAGCAATTAGTAGAATTATTCTGGTTGGAAGCCAGAGATTTCATTTTACTTTTTTGGCAGAAGATATATACTTGGGATTATAATTGTGTGGAGCAGTATGATTACATTAGTCCTGTGAATAATTTATAAGCAAGTTATTATCCAGTTAAGATCCTGATATAGGAGAACAATAGAAAGAGCACTGGAATTGGAATTATAAATCATCGTTTCAAATTCTGTTTTAAATTCAAATTCTGTTTAAATACACACATACACATACACACACAAATATCCAAGATCAAAAGAGGTTATTTGAAGATGTGGGGATCCTAAGGCCATTCTCTGGTCCAGACCAACTGATATTAAAAGACAGAGCCAAATACTACCTAAATAGAGAGTAAAATAGATCACTTCATCTATTTCTAGCTATACTTCCTCATCTAAAGATAAATTGATGGGGATTTTGACTAGATAATCTTTAAGGTCTGTTTTGTCTATAAATCAATATCTTAAAATTTAGAACTCTAACTCATCACTTTTAAGGTGATAAGGCAATTTGATACATACTGATCTTTCATGTCCCTTTTAAGTTATGTAGAAATGAGCAAAATGGAAGGATGTAAATTTATAGTAAAGGTTCATTTCTTAAATTATTGTTTCTCATTTTAACTTAAAATGCATATATTTTACCGGTGATAGTATATGCCATCTGCAGTCAGGCAGAATTAAAAAATTCACTAATGCTAATGCTGTTGATGACAGAATCTTCTCAAATGTGCTGTATTTGCTGAAGGACAAAGTTACTTGATAGAATCTCAACCAGAGAGATATATTTTTCAGGAAACCACATTGCATCATCAGGTTTTCTGGGAAAAAATACTTCTGTGAGCAATATTACATGTCATTTTAGGTCTTCCTTTAGTTTTGGAAATGTCAGAAGGCACATTAATATTAATCATTAATATTTGAAAGCAAATAGATGTAGTGACTATTTCATGTGAGAGTTACTTCTGATTAGAACTTTTTTTTTTTTTTTGGTAAAGCAATCATGGTTAAGTGATTTGCTCAGGGTCACACAGTAAGTATCAAAGGTTTCAGGCTAGATATGAACTCAGGTCCTTCTGATTCCAGGGCTAGTACAGTAAGGTACTTAGAACCTCTCAGACATTTACTAACAGTATCCCTAGGGAAATTCACTAACCTCTCCATGCTTCCATTTCTTCATCTGTAAAATTAAGAGGGTCCTTTCTAATTATAAATTCTTGATCTTATAAAATCAGTGCAAAGTGGGAAAATTTTCTTGTTCAACCACTTGCTCATTTTGTCTATATCACCATTCCAGTCCTCATAGCAAATGTCACAAATGCTATTGTTCTGTACAAGTAGGTAAGGGCAACTCACAGAATAAAAAGATTATCTTCCGGAAAGAAATATAAAGAAATCTTGGCTTTGTGAAGTCATATTTTTAGAATTAATTCCAACCCATGTGCATACAATATATTTGCAGCATTTCCTTTTTGTTCCCATGGCAAAGAACTGTAAAGTAAGAGATTGTCCATCAATTAGAGAATGGGGAACAAAATATAGTGACAACTATAATGTAATTTTGTTGAGTAGATACAAATGATGAAAGTCATAATTTCAGAAACGTTTGAGAAGTTTTGTAGTAGCTGATACAGAGTGAAGTGAGCAAAACCATAGCAATTTTATCCTCACAACAACCTATAAGATAGGTATTATCAAGACAAACTAAGATTAAATCAAGATCACACTGTTAGTGTCTGATACTGAATAGAATCTTTATCTGTTATACCACCTGAATGCCTCAAATATCAACAGAAGAGAAGATAAAAAAAGGATGCCAGAAAGAACCATAAAAAATCAGAGTAGTTTTGAAGGTTATAAGTTGAATTAATCATATTATTATAATTGACTTTGTATATAATTTAATTATACTATACATGTAATTACTAAATTATATGATGTAATATATAATTGACAGAAAAATTTTAATATGTACATTGTATATAATTAAGTGTATATTCATGATATACATAATTGCGTATATTTTTATGTTATGTTTATAAATCAAAGCAAGCTGTACTTAATAAAATTCCACACTTTCAGTTACAATACCTCCTCCTCTGCTGTCTTTTTTTGTCTTACTATGTAAATGGAAGCATTTATTTTTTTGGTGTTTGCTGTTCAGAATACACACACACACACAAACTTTAAGTCTCTCTCTCTCTATAGATAAACTTTTAAAGTCAATTTGAAATCCTTGATGATTGACATAAGCATGTTGGGTCCTTGTATATCGATCACAAGAGAAAACTATCCAGCAGCATCTACTTTGAATGAGATAGTATGCTGATAAGAGGGGTAATTTTTGAGAGATTATTGTGGGAAGAGAGGCAGGGTATACACCACTTAAGCATGTAGTAAAGGACATACCATATAGCACACTTAAAATTGCTTTTCATGGTCACTGGAAATAAATATGGGGGTTCACTCTTTAGGTATACTGAAAATGATTAACTTCTAGACATATAGTGATCCAGTTCTGGATAGGATTTAGCATTTAGATTTGCTATGGTAAGCCTTGTTTATCTTCTTCCCTTTCTCCTTTGCTCTAGCTAATGGTAGAAGATCACATTTTTGCATCAATTAAAGGATTTTTTCTGATTGTCTTCTTCCTTTGACCTCAGGTAGCATCATGCAACTTTAAGATTTGCAGTGAAGGATGGGGAAGTACTGATTCCTTTATCCACTCTGGTATCATTGTGACTTTACTTACCATAAGCCAGGCAGTAAAAACTCAATCGAAATACTACATGATCTCAACAAAATTACATTCTACTGACTTTGAAATGTGTTTGTTTTTATAATCAATGGCACAAATGCCTACAATACTCAAATTGGCCCAGAAATTAATTATAGTTAATTATATATTATACGATTATTAATCATATAAATTATTAATTAGCAATTAATTATTAGCTTGTATATTCCTTAAAATAAGCATCAACAATGGTGGTAGAGCATATATTATGTTGATAGAAGATTATGGTTGAAGTCCTTCATAATCCAATCAATCAAACCCTCTCACTGGATCTAAATAGAAACTAATTGAATAATTCTGGTTGATCTTGGTCAGCAATAGTTGAAGAATGTCATTAACAGTCAGAATATAAAAATGGAAGAGAGAGAGAGAGAGGTAGAGAGAAGGGAAGAGAGGGAGGGGGGGAAGGGGATAAAAGGAAAAGGGGAAGAGAGGGAGAGGAGAAGATGGGGGCGAGGCACAGAAAGATTTTAAAATTTATAAGACATGGCATGAGTTTGTGTGAGGACCTATAACTTGAGGAACAGATGTTAAGATGGCAAGGAGATTAAGCATTAGACTAATATTTGGGGTGTGTGTGTGTGTGTGTGTGTGTGTGTGTGTGTGTTGACCAGAAGTACCAGAATTAACCATTGCTTTGCAGCCTTCTAGGATGGATGCCTCGAGATCAAAGAATGGAAAGCACAATGCTGTTTGGAAGGTTACCAAAAGACACTGGAGAGATTATTTAGAAGTTCTTATTGAGATGAGACATTGAAGAATGTTTTCAACTCTTACCCATGTCATGCAATCTGAGGCAAATATGCAATCATTCCAACTCAGATTGGATGAACAGATGCACTATACAAAACACATGATGACCAGATACAGAATCCAAAAATGATGAAACTCTTACTAAAACCTCCTGTTATGGCGGGAAAAAATCATACAACTGGTCCACACTTTCATCTTGAAATCTGGAATGATAAATATAGTCCAGATGTCCTTGACTGTGGGAAACTTTTAGAAAAAAGAAAAATCAAATTGTGTGCAAACCTCTTTTAGGAGCCCTAGCCTCCTCTAAGGAGTTGAGAATCTAGATACATTTCATGTTTTTCATAATTGATTTGATGTTCCACCTAGAGGTTTCTAGGGTTTAAATCCCATCAGGTCATCTGGTTAGAAATTATTGTTTTAAAAAAACAAAAACCTGTTATCCTCCAAGATTTACATCAACATTAAAGGTCGACAACCCTTTCCCAAGAAAAGTGACTAAAGAGAGGGAGGATAGAAACCTCCAGTCATAAATTACTCTTTACTTTGATATACTGTAACTTGTAACTCCTATCCATTAAGTTCTTTTATGTCTACTGTGAATAGCTCCCTATTTCTAGGCCTTTCCAGAGCCTCTTTTACTTTCTCCAAAACAGTAGCTCCCAAATCCTTGGGCAGATAAAAAGCTCATTGACTTTCTCCTTCATCACCATTGAAGAATAGCCTTTAGTCATGTTTCTGCTGAGTCCTCTAGTGGAAGCCACTTCAGGGGGCAATTCAAAGTCGTTCAGAACCCTTTAGGGCAGCCTGGCGAAATAAGCTGATGCTTCATACAACATCACAGTTCTGAGCTACTTGCTCTGCTGAATTGCTTGATTCAGGTCATGCATTACATTGCTTAGGAGGACTCTGAGAGAGCTACAGAGTAGAGTTCATCCCATATAAGTATCATAACTTGTATGTCTTGGACACTTGGCAAATCTCCCAATTTTTCTCTGTAAGATCCCATAAAATAGGCACACATGCAAATTAAATCCTAAGAACATCCTGTAACTTGTATAGGAATCCTGTAACTTGCTAAGGGAAATATATAAACAAAATAATAAACATGACGACCATGAGATTTATTTTCATATATTTATATACATAAATGTGTGCATGCACATCTATATGTAAATAGACACATCTAACACATGTATGCAAACATACATGGACACACATGGGTGTCCACACACAGATAAGCATATATACCTATAGATACATACATATATATGTATGAATACATAAATGCCAATACACAATATATATATATATATATATATATATATATATATATGAATGTATAAGGGTATGACTTAATATAAGGATTTATCAAAGTAAAGAACTCTTTTGAAAGAAAATTCCTTCCAGTAAAATTTTCTGTCCTTTGACCTGTAGTATTGGAAAGTCGATGAGGAGAATTGAGAGATTAAATCATTTACTCAGGATTCATATATGCAGTATGTTTAATATGGGCCAAGGATAAGAATTTAACATCATACTACTAAACATCTCAGATTTGGCATGTCAAAAACAAAGCTCATTATTTTGCCTCAGAAATAATTTGCTTTTCAAAATTTCCCTATTACTATTAAGGGTACCACCATCCTCCCAATCACCCAGGCTCACAAGCTTTGTATCATCCTCAACTCTCTTACACTCATTCCACACTATTGCCAAATCTTCTTGTTTCTCCCTTCACATCTATCAATTATTTTTTAAAATATTATTAAAGCTTTTTATTTACAAAGTATATGTATGGGTAATTTTCCAAACATTGATCCTTGCATAACTTTTTGTTCCAAATTTTCCCCTCCTTCTCCTCACCTCCTCTCCTAGCTGTCAGGTACTCCAATACATGTTAACTACATTGAAATACATTAGATCCAATATGCACACACACACACACACACACACACACACACACACATTTATACAGTTATCTTGTTGCACAAGAAAAATCAGATCAAGTAGGAAGAAACAGAAAAGCTGAGAAAGAAAACAAAATGCAAGCAAATAACAGAGAGTGAAAAAGCTACGTTGTGTTTCATACTCTGTTCCCATAATTCTCTCTCTGGGCATAGATGGTACTCTTCATCACTGCACAAGTGGAACTGGTTTGAATCATCTAACTGTTGAAGAGAACTACGTCTATCAGAACTGATCATCATATAGTCTTGTTGTTGCCATATACAATGATCTCCTGGTTCTATTAATTTCACTTAGCATCAGTTCATGTAAGTCTCTCCAAGCCTCTCTGAAATCATCCTGCTGGTTGTTTCTTACAGAACAATAGTATTCCATAGCATTCATATACCATAATTTATCCAGCCATTCTCCAATTGATGGGCATCCACTCAGTTTCCAGTTTCTTGCCACTACAAAGAGGGCTGCCACAAACATTTTTGCACATGCAGGTCCCTTTCTCTCCTTTAAGATCTCTTTGGGATATAATCACAGTAGAAACACTGCTGGATCAAAGGGTATGCATGGCTTGATAACTTTTTGACCATAGCTCCAAATTTCTCTCCAGAATGGTTGGATTCATTCACAGTTCCACTATCAATGTATCGGTGTCCCAGTTTTGCCACATCCCTTCCAACATTTGTCATTATCTTTCCCTGTCATTTTAGCCAATCTAACAGGTGTGTAGTGGTATCTCAGAGTTGTCTTAATTTGGATTTCTCTGATCAATAGAGATTTGGAGCACGTTTTTATGTGGCTACAAATAGTTTCAATTGCTTCATCTAAAAACTGTTCATATCCTTTGACCATTTATCAATTGGAGAATGGCTTGAACTATTATAAATTTGAGTCAATTCTCTATATATTTTGGAAATGAAACTTTTATCAGATCCTTTGGATATAAAAATATTTTCCCAGTTTGTTGCTTCCCTTCTAATTTTGTCTGCCTGGTTTGGTTTGTACAAAACCTTTTTTAATTTAATATAATCACAATTATCTATTTTATGATCAATAAGGATCTCTAATTCTTCTTTGGTCACAAATTCCTTCCTCCTCCACAAATCTGAGAGGTAAACTATCCTATGTTCTTCTAATTTGTTTATAATATCATTCTTTATGTCTAGATCATGAACCCATTTCAACCTTATCTTGGTATATGGTGTTAGCTGTTGCACATCTATCAATTCTTTTGTCTACTTTGACAATGCTATAACTCTTAGACTAATCTTCTAATTGGTCTCTATGTCTCAAGTATCTCCCCACTCCAATTCATCTTCCATTCAGGTGCCAAAGTGATTTTTCCTAAAGTGCAGGTCTAAGCATATAATCAATCCCTTTCTACATAGTCCCCCTCCGCCCCCTAGCACTTACTCAGTTTTCAGTACCTCCCTATTACCTTTAGGATAAAATATAAAATCCTCTCTTTGGAATTTAAAGCTCTTCACAACATGAAACTACTATCCTACTATCCAGTCTCACATTTTACTCACCACCAAGTATTCTATAATCTAGCAAATGACATTTGCCTTTTTGCTGTTCCATCCACATAACATTCTCTTGACTCTGCATTTTCACTGGCTGTACCCTATGCTTGAAATGCTCTTCTTTTTTTCTCCCATTTCCTGGGTTCACTAATTTCCTTCAAGATACAGATGAAATCACATCCATAGCTGGAGGCATTTCCAAGTCTCCTCTCTCCCTACTCCATCCTTCTGATTCCTTATCTCTAAGTCTACCTTCCTTCTACAATGCATATATTCTATATGTTCAACATTGTTTGCCTACTTTGCTTGGACTGAATTTGGTTCAATTGGAATGTAGCCAAGAATAAACTATCCTGCTAAAATGAGCATTATCTTTCAGGGAAGAAAATGCATATTCAATGATAAAGGTGAATTTCATTTATTTCTGATGAAAAGACCAAAGCTGAACAAAAAATTTGACCTTCAAATATAGAACTCAAGAGAAGCATAAAAAAGCAAAAAGGAAAGAACTCTTGAGAACTATATCTCTTTTATAAGTATACTTAGAGAGTGCAGGTATAATTTGATTTTACTGTTATAATATAAAGAATAGATTAGAAGTCGAAAGGGGATTGTACTGGAAAAAGAAGAAAATGGAGGCAAAATGACGTACATTAAATCTTATGAATAGGCAAAAAAGACCTATTATAATTGAGAGAAAGAAAAGTAGTGGATTGACAATGTGTGAATTTTACTCTCATCAGATTTGGCTCAAAGAGAGAATATCAGACATATTTAGCTTCACAGAGAAACTTGTCTCACCCTTTACAGAAATAGTAGGGAAAAGGTATAAGAAAAAGGGAGAAGCTGTAAAAAGAGGAGGGTTTAATTGAGGGAGGTGGTGGCCAGAAACAAAATACTAGGGAGGAGGAAAAGGGGAAAAGGAAAGAGAAAAGTATAACTTGGGGTAAATAAGATGGCAGGAAATATAGAATTAGTAATTTTAACTGTGAATGTAATGAACCTTCCCATAAAATGGAAGTGGATAGCAGACTGGATTAAAAGCCAGAATCCTACAATATGTTGTTTACAGGAAACACATTTAAAGCAGAATGATAAGTACAGAGTAAAGATAAAAGGCTGGAGCAGATGCTATAGATGAGGTAAAAAATGCAATGGTAACAGTCCTGATCTCTGATCAAACAAAACCCAAAATAGATCTAATTAAAAGAGATAAGGAAGGAAACTATATCTTGCTAAAGGGTACATAGATAATGAAGTAATATCAATAGTAAATATATATGCACCAAATGGTATAGCATCCACATTCCTAGAGGAGAAATTATAGAGCTCCAAGAAGAAATAGGCAGCAAAACTATACTAGTGGGGGATCTCAGCCTTGCTTTCTCAGAATTAGATAAATTGAACCAAAAAATAAATAAATAAGAAAGAAGTTAAGGAGGTAAATAGGATTTTAGAAAATTTAGGTATGATAAACTTTTGAAGAAAATTGAATGAAGACAGAAAGGAGTATAGTTATTTTTTTCAGTGGTTCATGGAATCTACACAAAAATTGACATATATTAGGGCATAAGAATCTCAAAATCAAATGCAGAAAGGCAGAAATAGTAAAGGAATCTTTTTTTTTTCAGATCATAATGCAATAATATTATGTGTTATAAAGGGCAAGGGGAAAATAGACCAAAATTTAATTGAAAACTAAATAATCTGATCCTAAAGAATGACTAGGTGATCATAGACACAATCAATAATTTCATCCAAGAAAATGATGATAATGATTCAACACACCAAAATTTATGGGATACAGTTAAAGCAGTTCTTAGGGGAAGTTTTATGTCTCTAGATGCTTACTTGCATAAATAGAGAAAGAGAAGATCAATGAATTGGGCATGAAACTAAAAAAGATAGAAAAAGAACAATTAAAAACTCCCAAATAAAAACAAAATTTGAAATTCTAAAAATAAAAGAGGATATTAATAAAATTGAAAACTAAAAAAAAAAAAAAACTATTGAACTAATGAACAAAACTAAGAGCTGGTTTTATGGGAAAACCAACAAAATAAATAAAACTTTAATTAATTTGATTAGAAAATGAAAAGAAGAAAATCAAATTGTTACTTTGAAAAATGAAAAGGGTGAATTTTCTACCAATGAAGAAGAAATTAGAGCAATAATTAGGACGTATTTTGTCCAACTGAATGTGAATAAATATAATTGAAGTGAAATGAATGAATTTTTACAAAAATATAGATAATCCAGACTAACAGAGGAGGAAATAAATTTTAAAAGTTTCATTTTAGAAAAAGAAATTCACATGTAAATCCTACCAAACATTTAAAGAACAATTGATTCCAATATTATGCAAACTATTTGGACAGGGAAAGAAGGAATCCTACCAAATTCTTTTTATGACCCAGACATGGTGCTGATACCTAAACCAGGTAGAGTCAAAACAGAGAAAGAAAATTATAGACCAATTTCCTTCATGAATATTGATGCAAAAATCTTAAATAAAATATTAGTAAAGAGATTACAATAAGTTATCCCCAGGATATTACACCATGACCAAATAGGATTTATACCAGGAATATAGGGCTGGTTCAATATTAGAGAAACTATTAGCATAATTGACTATATCAATAACCAAACTAACAAAAATCATATGATTTCTCAATAGATGCAAAAAAATTTGACAAAATCCAACACCCATTCCTATTAAAAACACTAGGGAGTATAGAAATAAATGGAATTTTTCTTAAAATGATCAATAGCATCTATTTAAAGCCACCAGCAAGCCTCATATGTAATGAGGATAAACTACAACCATTCCCAATAAAATCAGGGGTGAAACTAGGTGGCCCACTATCACCATTACTATTCAATATTGTATTAGAAATGTTAGCTTTGGTAATAAGAGATGAAAAAGAGATTAGAAATTAGAGTAGGTAATGAGGAAATTAAATTATCATCTTTGCTGATGATATGATGGTATACTTAGAGAATCCTAGAGAATCAACTAAAAAACTACTAGCAAAAATTCATAACTTTAGCAGAATTGCAGGATACAAAATCATCAACATAAATAATCAGCATTTTTATATTTTTAACCCCATAATTTAACCCCTTCAAATCTCAGTTTCTTCATCTATAAAATGGGAATAAATGAGTAAGCTATCTCAGAGGCTCATTTTTTTTTTAATAGCCTTTTATTTACAGGTTATATGTATGGGTAACTTTACAGCATTGACAATTGGCAAACCTCTTGTTCCAATTTTCCCTCTCCTTCCCTCCACCACCTCCCTCAGATGGCAGGATGACCACTAGATGTTAAATATATTAAAATATAAATTAGATACACAATAAGTATACATGATCAAACCATTATTTTGCTATACAAAAAGAATCCGACTCTGAAATATTGTACAATTAGCCTGTGAAGGAAATCCAAAATGCAGGTGGGCAAAAATATAGGGATTGGGAATTCAATGTAATGGTTTTTAGTCATCTCCCAGAATTCTTTTGCTGGGCGTAGCTGGTTCAGTTCATTACTGCTACATTAGAACTGATTTGGTTCATCTCATTGCTGAGGATGGCCAGGTCCATCAGAATTGGCCATCATATCTTATTGTTGTTGAAGTATATAATGAATGATCACCTATTTAAGACTTGGTTCTCAGGAGTTCAGTGATCCAAAGCAATCTCAATAGACTTTAGACAGAAAATGCCATCTATATCCAGAGAAAGAACTATGGAGAGTGAATCTAAAACAACACATGGTATGTTCACTTCTTTTTTCTATTTTTCCCCCTTCACTCCCATGATTTTTCCCTTTTGGTTTGATTTTTCTCTCCTAACATAATTCACAAATCAATATGCATTAAAATAGATAGATAGATAGATAGATGGCTAGATAAATAAATAAATAAAACATTGAAATTCTACCACTTTGGAATTTTCCAGTACGAGGAAGTAGAGTTTGGTGTCACCATGTACCAAAGCTCCAGACCCCAAGTTAGAATGTAAGGGGTCCAACTTCCAGACATCGATCTGTTTCATCAGTGTAACTCGAGGTGTGTTTAGCATTATGCAGAATGAATCTGAGAAAAGATTTAGTTTGATTATTTATATTGGTTACAATGGCTTTATTTTTCTTTACTTTTTTCCCCTTTCAATTTGGGATGGTAGTTGGGAGAAAATAGGATAGAATAAGGATTGCTCTCTTTCCCCCTCCAAAAAAAAAGAAAAAAAAGAAAAAGAAAGAAAAAAGGGTCAATTAAGTATTTTTTAAATGCCCAGAAAGGAACATAAGGAAAGCCAAAAGGAAATATGAACAGGTAGGGCATGTTGAAAATTACATGTTGGATTTATTATCTACTTAAAAAAGCAAACTATATATAAAAAGAACATGTAGTTTCATATAGCCTTTTTTCTTATATGCCCCACACTGAGTATACACCAATCATTATATCACTAGGAAACCATTATTTGTTGTAGGATTAAATCAATGCTAAACTAGATTTAACAGTTGTCTCTTCAATTCCACTTAGTACCTTGTTTCAAGTTCTGGCCCATAATATCTCCTTGTAGGATCAGATCAATCATACTGAACCATGCTAAATTAGATAACTATTGTCTCTATCAATTCCACTTACTTAGCACCTTGTTTCAAGTTCTGGCCCATAACAAGTTTCTTTTTTTTTAATCTTTACAGAATAACTATTCTACAAAATTAGTGTCTTCACTTACCCCACCTTGCAAATATCTATGTTGCTTGCTCTACCCTACTCTACCCTGACAAGCCTATACTTTGTAAACACAGTTAAGTCATTTAATCTTCTGTGATTAGCTCTACAATTTATCTAATGGATGAAATAGAACATTGTTCAAATATTAAGATGTAAAATCTGCCATCTGTACCTAGCTAATAAGCTCTTATGTTGCTGAAGTACTTGCTCTCAGTTTGTGGTTTATTGCAATTTATAATTTGATTAACTTTTTTTTATAGTTAAGAAAGGATATATTTATATATACATATGTAGATATATACATATACACATAGACATAAACATATCCTCCCTTTCATCCCCCTACTCCCAAGTAAGCTAATTAAGATGTATTTATATATTCCATACATATATACACAGAAACATATATATATATATTCATACACACACACACACACACACACACATATATATATATATATATAGCACTCACATATACACATACCCCACATACACACATGTGTTTCCTATCTTTGCTGATTCTTTCATTAAATTCTATTCCATAACTTGGCTTATTATTACCTAAACTCCCCCCACTTAGGGATTCCTTCCTTGTCTTCTTCCCTCACTCTTTGCGTCTCCATCCACCCATCCCTTCTCCCCTTATTTCTTTACAGATTTTGGAGGGTGCTATACCTTTCATGGTATATATGCAATGTTGCTTATTGAACCCATTTTCAATGTGAGCAGTTTTTCAGAACTATAAGCACTCCTTCCCCCCTCTAATGCCTCTGTGTCTATTTTTCCTTTGCACCTCATTTGTATTTTTACCTTTGCTCTGTTAATCTTTGTTTTGAGGTTACCCTATTATTGATGTAAATCTTCAACATAAAGTACACATTTCCCATGTAAAAAAACCCCAAACATTATGTCCACATTTAAACAGTTTGTCCATGTTGAGTTCCTTAAAATTGTTCTTTGATATTGGGTCTTTTATGTTAAAATTTCTGGAAGTTGGATTTGGTTAATAGGACTGAAAATCTGCAAGTTCACTGAATGTCCTTTTTTCTTATTCAAATTTATAGATAATTTTGCTGAATATGCTATTTTTGGCCACAAGCATAATTCTCTTGCTTGTCTGTAGATATGATTCCAAGATCCATAGTCTTATGTAGCTGCTGCTAAGTCTTGTACAATTCTAATTGTAGCTTTAGCATATTTGAATTATTATTATTTTTTGGTTGTTATTTCTTGCAAAATTTCCTTTTTGATCTGAGGGCTTCATAATTTGGCAATAATATTCCAAAGTGTTTTTCACAAAGGTTCTTTTTGAGGTGGTGATGGGTGGATTTTTTTCTATTTCTACTTCCCCTTCATGTTCTATCACTCAAGATAATTTTCTAGGATTATTTCCTGTATTATTGTGTCAAGGTTTTTCTTTTTGGTCAGAATTGGTAGTCCAGTTATTCTTATATTTTCTCTTCTTTATCTGTTCTCCAGATATATTGTTTTTCTTATGAGATGTTTCCCATTCTGTTCTACTTTCTCATTCTTTATAATCTGTTTTGTTATTTCTTAGTTTCTCATAGCTTCACTGCCTTCCTCTTGCCCAATTCTAATTTTCAGAGTTATTTTCATCTTTGAGACTCCATACCTCCTTTTCTAATTGATTAACTTTTCTCCCATAATCTTGTTTTTCTTGGATGGTTTTAATTTTTATCTTTAGTTTTTCCTCAACGTCTTTCATTTGATTTTTGAATTCTTTTTTGAGTTCTTCAATAAATTCTCTCTGGACAGGGAGCCATTTCACATTACTCTTTTTAAAAATTAAAGTGTCCTCCTCTTAAAATGAATCCTGGTCTTCTCTGTTCCCATAATATGTTTTAGTGGAGGGGTTCTTTGCTGGTTCATTTTTAAAATAAGAGGTATTAGTGTAAGCATCTTTAATTGTGAGGTGGGAAGAAGGTGTCTCAACCTTCCCTTCAGCTCTCCACTCTGACCAGGAATCCCAAACCAAGAGCTCTAACCTCCTGCAAAGGCCTACAACTAACAGTGCCCTGTACTCACTGCTTCTGTACTCATCAGGGGCTGGTTCCTTCTTACCCAGGCACATGTCTCCGCAGCACAGCTAAGCCTGGCATTCCCAATCAGCCAAGCTCCACTCTGTCAAATGCCCACTCCATAAATAGTCTGAGAGGTGAAAGTCTCTATGGTTCCTGCAGAGGCTCCAGCCACAATCAGATAGCCTGAGGGATCCCTATTTGATGTTTCTATGAGCTAGCCTGCAGTTGTTTCACTTCAGACAGATTAATCTGGACCAGGAGTCTTTCTTTAGATCTTGTCAGATTATATCAGGAGGACCCCTGGTCTGCCCCAGGGCTTCTTGGTTTTTGCATCCTGGGGTTTTATTTGTGGGGGAAATTAGGAGAGCTTGAAATTTACCAACCCATGCCACCATCTTCCCCAAATCTTCCCTTGAGTCCTTAAGGGAAGACTCAGACACTTACTAGCTGTGTGAACATATACATAAAGAAGAAAATAGCAAACAACATCAATATCTTGGTCAAGAAAATCCAAATGGAGTCATGAGAGTTGGATGCAACTGATGTGACTTGATAAATATTTCCCATTCCCTACTCCAGTCCCAATCACAGTATTCTTCCTTCTCCTCTCCAGGAGTAATTACTTATAATAAAGAATTTTTAAAAGGAAGAAAAAAATAGTTGAGCAAAAGAAATCAACATATTAGATCAACAAATCACAAAAAGACTGTTATTATAAGCAATGTTCCACTTGATGGAGGCAGGGAACAGAGTATCTCCTTCCAGCTCTTTGAGACTAAGCCTGATTATTATAATTTTACAACATTCTATTGTTTTATTGTTTTTTAAACTTACATTGTTGTAATCATTGTGTATGGTTTTTCTGGATTTATTTAATTTTGTGTTGCATTAGTTTATCTAAATCCTTAAATGATTTTCTATATTAATCTTATTTGTCATTTCTTATAGCAATAAAATTGGATGACATTCATTTATCACAAAATGTACATCATTTCCATAATCACTGGGAAATTTTATCAAATCAAATAAATTTGTTAATAAATAAGTACTTGAATAATTACTTTTGTTTCCTGTTCTTTGCTACTATAAAATATCCTGCTATAAATATTTTGGTGTATATAGAGTCTTTCTTTCCTATTACTGATTTCTGTGATGTGCAGAGCATACTTAAACATTGGGATCTGGGGACATTTGAATCATTTTTTTGAAAGCATATTTCCAAATTGTAGAAATCAGTAATATAAAGAGAAAAGATAACAAGATAGGGAAACAAATTTCAAACAGGACATTTTTGTTCTAGCACCAAATTTTGTTATCTCTTATTTTCTTTGGAAATAATTTGAAAAAAGCTACTATTTATTCAAATGAATTCAAGTTTTCACACTTCATGAAGCCAAGTTTGCATGATAACTTATTTATTTTCATTTCAAATGTTTCAAACATTCAGAATTATCCTGACTTCTTGTTTATTTTCAATAAACCTTATCTGTCTGTAATGGTTGCTCTTGATCATATTTTTGAAGTTAGATAAATCAAATTAATTGCACTAAAGAATTTTCTTACCACTTTTTAAGTTGGAGAAAGAAGGTTGTTTTGGAAAAATTCTAAAATATGGAAGGCTGAGAAGGAGGATCTTCAGGAATATGGATTCAATAGAGGAGATAAGGTACTTATGGGAAATTAAAGCCTCTCAGAATTAATTTGACTCTTTAGTGAGGATTATAATTTCTTTTGAAAATGTTATCTAGGAACATAGAAAGGCAGAGCTAGGGCTAAGGAAGTATGACACCCAAATGTAGGGATTCTTTCAGCACTAATATATTCTTTTGAGATAGAATCAACTGAGCTTTGTCTCTATTAACAATCATATTTAGAATGAGAACATACCACAGGACAACTCTTCCCTCTTGTGCCTATAGCCTAGGTGAACTCTTCCCTTCTTTTTTTTATGCTGAGCCAGAGTCTTCTAGATCCTAGGTTATTTATTTATGAAGCCTTATTTCCAAAGTTAAAAGATCCTGAGGTCTCCCTATTCCCTCTGTCATTTCAATTTGATTTATCTTTAAAAAGTTGATCCTATTATGCCTTTCCTATCCCTTGTCTTAGTTGTATTTGGTGATGTTTGGTCCACATCCCAGAATTGCTTGTTATAACTTATGAGATGGGGGACTAAAAGGTATAAAAGTCCATTCACTTAAACAATTACTTAATATATCTCATGAGACAGGATGGAAAATGGAAAGGTCACTGGTTCTGGGGTCAAAAGATCTAGGTTCAACACTACTTTTATCATTTATCACTCAAGTGACCTTGGACAAGTGACTTCATTTCTCTGAAATTTGGCTTCCTCATTTATATACTAAAGAATAAAACTAGTTTTTTTTTTTATAGAAAATTATGTATATATATACATATATATCTATATATAGCTTTACATTGTATGTGTTTGTTACATAATGTATATACATTTACACATATACATACAAACACATAACATATGTATATGCAGGTATATATACACATACATATATGATGTACATATGTATGATTTTAAAATGAAATTAGTTTCCTTATTTATAAAATGAGAGAACAGAGCTAGATGAGCCCTAAGATTTCTTCTAGATCTAAAAATCTGTGATCTTATTCTCTATAATATGTACAACTTAATTGTAAAGGAGATACATGGAATCCTTGCCATATAATCTAGAAGGGCTAAAGTTTACATCATGCTCCAAAATAGAGCAGTGCACTGATGGTATGAATAAAAAAGTGCAAAAGGAGTTCTAAGAGGGTTCAGGGATCACTTCTGATTGGGCTGAATCAGTAAAAATCTGTCTGAAGAGGGAATAGGTAGTAGAATAGAAGGAGAACTCATTCAGGAATCAGGACCTTGATTTCCCAGTCATTCACACTTTTTTTTTTTTTTTTTGCATCATTTCCCTTATCTGTGAGAGGGTTGTATTATATACAAAGAGCTAAACTTGGGATTCATAGGCTATAAGGTGGTTCCAAAATTCCAAACCAGATTAAAATGTCATCAGGAAGTATTTAACAAGATAAGTAAAAATACAATACAATGTTATGCTAATTTTGACTTTTCAAAGTCAATTTGCAGCATGTGTTACAGGGATTCATTTTGTTTTGAGTTTGACACCACTGGACAAGATGACCTCTGAAGTCTCTTCTATCAAAAGATCTATGATCCTGAACTTCATCTTGGAGTAAGAATGAAATGAGGACTAGTAAAGATGGAGAAATGGGGGAATGACCATTCCAGCCCAACTGGTTGAAACCTCAACTAATAATGATGTTTTGAGTTGCTATAGAGCTTTGAGGATTATGAAACTGCAATGATGGAGAAACTAAGACAAGATAGAGATTAGAGAGTTTTTAATATTTTATTTGAAAGGGAGAGATTTACTGGGACCAAATGTATCTATGGTTTAGTCCCAGGGCTGAATGAGACTATCATCTCCAAGAATCCAGCCAACAATGTGAGTTCTCAATGACATATATTCATGCCGCTCAGATACAGGGGTAGAACGAGGCAGGGGCAGAGTCAGAGCACTGAGAGCAGGAACAGGACTATGGATCTGGTTCTGACAGGGTGGGGGGAGACATGGGGAACATCTGATAAATTGGGATTACAGAATGGGGAGAGGCACCCAACATTCTGATAAGTTGGAATGGGGAGAGGCACCCAACATTCTGATGATGTCTAAGATAGAAGGATAGAAGGTCATTCTCCTTATCTGGATCATCATGATTAGGAGGGAGAGGTGGTGTTGAACAATTAGGAACTGAGGCAGAACAATTCAGGGAAACCGAGGCAGGACAGTTTAGGGAAACTGAGTCAGGACAATTAGGGAAACTGAGCCAGGACAATAAAAGGGAACTATAGCACAACAAAACATTTTCCTGATAATAATACTGTTAGGTAAATCAATTCCTAGGGGCAGTTAGGTGTTACAGTGAATAGAACACTTGGCCTGGACTCAGGAAGAATCATCATTTTGAGTTCAAATCTTGCCTCAGACAATGACTAGCTATGTGGCCCTGGGCCTTCTTGCCTTAGTTTCCTCATTTGTAAAATGCTCTGGAGAAGGAAATGGCAAGTTACTCCGGTATCTCTTCCAAGAAAATTCCAAATGGGGTCATGGAAGTATCAGGCATGAGTCAAAAAGAACTGAGCAACAAGTTATCTCCATTTGACAATTGAGAAACCTATGGCTCAGAGAGGTTCATGACTTACCCAACCTGTGATTTGTTTCAGAGCTGGAAAGTACTTCAGCCAGAATTTAAACATCTATCTCCTAACTTCACATCCAACTCTTTCTCTTTTTCCCATGTTGCTTTAGAACTTGACAGGATTACAGATTTGAAGCTGTAAGGGACCTTAAGGAATATCTACTTTAGCCTTCCCATTTAACAGTTGAGGAAACTGATAAAGATCTTGCAGGTGGAAAGATAAGAGTCCATGATACAAAGCCAAGTAGTGTTATTCAAAACCTAGAATCCTTTCCACTCTACCACACTGTCTATATTCCTTTCCTCTATTTTAAGGAGAAAGAAGAAAGAACAACAGCAAAGTAAATGCTCAGAGGATGAAGAAAAATATTAACAAATGTCCACATGTTTCCTAGGGTCAGCATTCACACAATCAAATCTTCTATCTTTATAGTGATGATTTATGTTTATTAGGCTAATTACAAGATTATCTAAGATCCTCTACAATAAGGAAAGATAGTTGTTTTCATTATACAGTTCAGGAAGAAATTAGACTGTATAAGAAAGTTGATTTACAACTTTTAGAAAGATTTTCTACAACAAAAGCTTAAAAAGCCCTCAAAATTAGTCAGAGGATTAAATGAACTAGAATAGCCCTTACCTTAGGATTTCTGTTACAAGGATGTTATGTCATCAGAATGGGGAGTTGTTATTTCTGATATAAATACTTCCTCCATAGATGAAGATGTAAACACATGACTTAATTGATAAATGCTAAGGAACTGCTGTCAGAAGAGAGAATTGAACCCAAGTTTCCTGAAATCCTGTCCTGCAATCTGTTTGCTATACTACCTTTTAAAGAGTTATATTAACAAAGGTTTAATTTTTATGGTATAGTCTTTAGAAAATAGGAAAAAAATAGGCTAATCTCTGTTCAACTTGAAGACTTCAAAAATACTGGGTAGGGAGAGAGGGAAAATTCTTTTTTTGGGGGGGGTAGAGGTGGAGATCAATCTAGCTCAGGAATCGGTTTGTGTTGGACAGAGTGAAACATTCTTTTTAGGAGAAGAATGGAATTCAACTACGGGTATCTGTAGAAGAAAAAAAAAACTTTTAAAACATTTGAGATGAATTCAGTATGGAAAAAACTTTAATTCACTTTAACATTAAACTACTTAGAAATTGGCATAAAGAATTTCTCAAAGGATTTTCTTTTTTGTCACAGGGACAAAAGTAATAACTAGCTCTGCTGATGTTTTTACATTCACTATTGTATAGGAAAGAGGGTTAAATTCATAGTTGAGAATTGTTCTGATCCTTTAGAGTTGATTTTCCTATCAGACAATTCTGGCTTTATTTGGTGGTTTCCATTTAATAGATATGGGGATGGATAGAGAATAAGGTTCAGAAATTTGCTTCAGATTACAAAATAGAGCATTAGGTTAATAGGAATTAAGATATGAGCAGTTCTTGAGTTCTCATTTCCTCCTCCATGGATGAAGGGGAAAAAAGGTCTCCTACTCATTCCTGAATTTGAATGGTTAGAAATAGTATAGGTCTTTAAAACTTCCCTACTTGTGAAATATCTTAACTCCTGTAAAGTGCTAAGTATCATTTCTGAGAATTTCCTTAATGCTCTGTAATCCCAGTCTTCTGGTAGGTACCATCTCGGTTTACCTTCACAGGTGATTAGGCTCTTTAAAAACAGGAAACCCAAGATGTTGGTTTTGATTAAAGATCCATTAGGTGTCAGTGATGGAGATTCTTCTCTAATAGTGATGGGAGGCAAAACTCCAAGTTAATTCATTATTAACAGCAAAATATGTCATCATCAGCAAATATTAATAAAGTTTCTAGTATGTGTAAGGTGCCCTGAAAAGTAGTATGCCTTTCTGGCTCATTTTGGAACAGCTTCTACTGGGTTTGAATGCTGTTTTATGATTGGTGGCCCATGAGATATAAGAGATGCCTTTATTGCATGGGTGGGAGGAACACATCAAAAGGAAAATAAAAAATAAAACAATAAGAACAACAACTTCTCTAAGTATCTGATTATTACGCAAGCAGATCATTTGAGAAAGGTTCTCTAGAGCCAACATCTATATTTGACTTTCTACTCAAGCCATTTTTCTCCCCTTGTTACTATACAAGTGTGACAAAGTGGATTAGACTACTGGATCTGGGATTAATAATAATAATGCCTGTATCCCAAGTAGGTTTCACTTTACTAATTGCTAATAAGAGCTAGCTATTGTTAATAAGACCTTTATACTTTAAAAAAAAATTATAAATATCGTTAAAAGTGATCTAAGAGCTCATTTACTCCATTATCCTCTTTATACAAAAGTAACCTATCTATTTTAACATTGGTAATTATGACAATTCATATTCATATATCACTTTAAGTTTTGCAAATTCTTGGCATAATAATTTCATTGGATACTCCCAATAATGCACCAATAAAATAGATTCATTATTAGCCCCATTTTATAGATAATGGTGAGATTGAGGTTTGCAGAGAGAAAGTATCTTTTTCAAGTTACTTAGTAAGTGTTCAAGGCAGGACATGAACTCAGCTTTTCTCAATTCTAAGTCTAAAACTATCTACTAAACATTTCCATTGCTGCCATTTAATATTTATTTAATGTTTTAATATGTACAAAGTAGGAAGGTTAGGATTTGAACCCCAACCATGTAACAACAAATTAAATGTTCTTTTCATGGTGCACTTTTAGTTACAAAATGGTTTAGTAATCCCTGCCTTTTTATCTTGGTGATCATAAAACTAATATTGTTATAAAATGACATTTTAGGAAGAAAAAGGGAAAAGAAAATCTTTATCTTTCCCTCTCCCCTAAATGACAGTTTTCTTCTGGACCTTGCCAATTCAAGATGTACAAAAATCAATTCTATGTTCCTTTGCCATATTAGTTGCCATTGTAACTGGTAAATATAAGCCTCTAGATTGCTGAGATTTTGAAAGAGTCGTTTTTATTATTATTATTAAAAATTTTTGATTAAAATCAGCAAAAACTTGGTTTGATTTTAGACTCTCTATTAGAGTTCAATTCAGTCCTTAAATTAGGAGAGTACAAGAGGGTGCACTATAATCCATAGTGATCCCAAAGGATATGCACCAGCCTTATAATAGCAATGGTGCCGAGGATTCTGGAGACAAACAGATTGACTTTGAGAATGAGCTGAAAAGTCCATTGTCAGGCATGTCTAGGAAAATGTACCCATTCTTGAGAAGCTTAAAAGCATATGAAATTATTGTGTAGACAAAGCTTGAAAAAATAGAAACTTAATTGGGTGACTTAAGGACTGAACTAGGCTTTTGAGTTTAGTATTCAAGTCCCTTTAAACTTTGAGATGTGCTGAGTCAAATGTATACTTCCTTTTCCTGTACCTATGTTAAGTGAGACTGAACTGTCCTCCAGTTGTGGGGAAATGGGGTGTGACACTCAAGTTTTTTGTTAAGTATCAGTTTCTATGGGTGGTTTATCTCCTCTTAGACAATCTATCATCACATTGAAGATGATAATATAACTAAGAAAATTTAGTAAGCTTATCATTTACTTATGTGTTTAAAAATACAGATGGAGTGATTTTTAAAATAGCAGCATATCCATCAGTGTATTCTAGTACAAACATAATATAAATTTGATGAAACAAAATTTATAGTTGAAACAAAAAAAGAGGAAAATTACATAGCATGAAGATGCTATTGGTTTATTGTCTTTTTCCAATTTAGAAGTTTTTTTTGACTATTTACTGTTTTTTTTCCTTTTTGATATGATATCTTTATGATTCCTAATGGTGTTATCCAAAGAAACCTGAATTTAAAATCACAGGTAGGGGTGTGCTGGAACCAGCTGGATCAGGTCTTGATAGTCAATTATTAGAATTTCAGCATCAGCATATAGACCTCAAAAATTGGCAACCTAGAAACCAGGGCTTAATTTCTTGTTTTATTGTCTAGATTTAATAAAGTGATAGGGAAAATATTATTAATAATGCAGATTAAACTTAAAAGTAAGCCTAAAACTTTTTGAGTAGTTACTACACTTTTGTCAGCAAATCCTGGGACTTCTAGGGAGCTAAAAGTTCAAATCCCCCATCTCCCTGCGTGACTTTGGGTAAATCAAAAATCTCTCCAAGTTTCAGGTTTTTCATCTGTAAAGACAGATGAAAGATCCCCATAAACTCTAAACCTAAGATTTCATGATCAGTGACATATTAGATGGTTCTACAGGGATTGTTCCATGATGTGTGACATATCAAATGATTCTATAGAGATTGTCTTTAGATTAGAGAATAGAACTTGACAGCTAAAAGACATCTTAGAGAAAACCTAATGCAACCTTTAATTTTACAAATTAAGAAATTAAGACTGAGAAAGGTTGAAACTAGCCTAAGATCATACAGTGGCAGAAACATTATTAAAATCTAGGTTTTCAGATTCTGAGTGTGGTACTCTTTCTACTATATCACATTGCATCTTACAAAGTTCTTTTCTGGTTGGAATTTGATGTTACAAAAACCTTAATTATCCTTGAACTTTTTTGGCATGGGGAGTGGTCTAGACCTCTGATTTCATCAGTGTAGGAAACTCTCCATGTGAATATTTCTTCCACTGATGTAGAGGAGGACCTCCTCTTTAACTTAGGACTTAAAAATTTCCTGAGGCAGCAAAAATTTAAGGGACTCTTCCATTGTTACATGGAAAGTCAGACAGAATTTGAACCCGTATTTTCCTGACTTTAAGCATCAAAGTTTGAAAACAAGATATGAAATACTTTTTTTCAGAGGGAACAATATTCCCCTATGGTTTTCTATGTGTCAGATGCCTGTTTTTTTAATAGTTGTTTTTTCTTCGGCTGCACACACACACACACAAATTAGATCAAAAAGGGAAAAAAAATGAGAAAAAAAAAAAAACAAGGAAGCAAGCAAACAACAATAACAACTACAACAAAAAGGTGAAAATACTATGTTGTGAATCCATATTCAGTCCCTACAGTAATAAGTCCCCTAGCTTCTCTCTGTGCAGATGGCTCTCTCCACTACAAATGTATTGGAATTAGCTTGAATTACCTCCTTGTTCAAAAGAGCCAAGTCCATCACAATTGAGCATCACGTAATCTTTTTGTTACTGTGTACACTGTTGGTTCTATTCACTTCATTTAGCATCAATTCATGTAAATTTCTCCAGGCCTTTCTGAAATCAGCCTGCTGATCATTTCTTATAGAACATCAAGATTCCATTACATTCATATACAGTAACTTATTCAATCATTCCCCAGTTTATGGGCAGCCATTCAGTATCCACTTGCCACTACAAAAAGGATTGCTTCAAACATTTTTGCACATGTAGGTCCTTTTCCCCCTTTCCTGATCTCTTTGAGATACAGTCCCAGTAGTGCTACTGGTAGGTCAAAAAGTATGCATAGTTGATAGCTCTTTGGGTATAGTTCCAGATTATTCTCCAGAACAGATGGATTACTTCCTACTATCACCAACAATGTATTATTGTCCCATTTTTTCCCCGCATCTCTTCCAACATTTACCATTATCTTTTCCTATTATCTTAGTCAATCTGAGAGGTGTGAAGTAATACCTCAGAGTTGTCTTAATTTACCTTTCTTTAATCAATAGTGATTTAGAATACTTTTTCATATGACTTGAATTGGCTTTAATTTCTTTGTCTGAAAATAATCTGTTCCTATCCTTTGATCATTTATCAATTCATTCCAATTCTTCATATAAAAAAGGTATATTTGTATTATGTAGGGGTTTCTAGTTTAAAATTTATGAGATCTTAGGTTGAGTACAATGGTACTTAATAATATTAGTAACAGAAATAAAATCATGGTCTCTTATCTTTTTAGAATTCTCTGAAATTATCAATATATTTTGACCATTTTTTCCCTTTTTAAATTTTTCTACCTCCTCTTTTTCTGCCTGCTTTTTAAAAAGTTTTTGATGGATTTTCATACAGGCTAGTTATATTTGGTGTTAGACAAAGGTTTCTTTTTTTATCTTTATATTCTCTCACTTTGTTATATCATTGACTCCCATGGATTCAATTATTTTATTGATATAGATGATGCATATATTCCAGTTTCTTTCATAAGCTCTAGGCCTTAATCAATTAAATCAGAGATGTCAGGCACATAGGCCACCTGTCCATTTCAATGGCAAAACGCCTGAGTGTGAACTGAACTGAACTGAACTGAATCCAATTAAAATGTAATTTGAAAATATTTAACAAAAAAATAAAATAACAATAAAATATACATAATATTACATTTTAGAATTAAATCAATGTGAAACCCTTTGGGATTTTTATGTACAGATTAATGTCCCCTGTTTCTATTTTAGCTTTATACCACTGGAACTTACCATTTCCCCCCTCAAACTTTCCCCTTTTCTAAATTTCCTTATTACGATATAGAGCATCATCACCCTCTCAGTCACTGGCATTTGCAAATTCAGTATCATGTTCAGTCACTCACTCTTACTCACACCACATATTCAATCAGTTGTCAAATCTTGCCACATGTATATTGCCCAATTTCTCATTTTCATCCCTTTCTCTCCACTCACAGAGCTAACCCCTCTATATAGAGTTCAGCCTTTTTTTCTTTTTTCTTAGATTAGTGAAATAGTTCTTTCATTGATTGCCTTCCTTCAAATCTCTACATTTTTCCATCCATCCTCCACTCAGATGTTTGTGATTTTTCTAAAGCACAGGTCCTGTCTCTCTTTTTGTTAAACTGTAGTGGCTCTCTATTACTTCTAGGATTAGATATATAAGTTCCTCTGCTTGGTGTTAGAAGCTCCTCTCAAATTGACTTCTTCCTGTCTTTCAAGTCTTTAAACATGTTACTTCTCTTTACGTACTCTGTGAGTCAGCCATACCAACTTACTTGGTATATTCTCAATACCATCTTCATGCCTTTGCACTGGCTATACTCCATGCTTGAAATATTTTCCCTTCATGTTTTAGAAGTCCTGATTGCCTTCATGAGTCAGATCAAATACCAATTTCTGCTGGAAACTTTTCTGTATCCCCTTATTAATAATGCCTTTCTCTCTCTTAACATGGTGACTGACATATAGTAGAAGCTGTATAAATGCTTATTATCTCTCTCTCTAAGTAAAACTAATGTGCATGTATTTTGTATTTGATTACTTTGGAAGTATAGCGTGTATATATGTGTGTATGTGTGTGTGTGTGTGTGTGTATACCTTGTCTCCATTCTTTAGAGTGCTGAGGCCTTCTTCTCTCACCCTACTGACTGGCGCAAGTGCTTATAACCTCCTTCCCTCTCTAAAATTAATTTTTATCTACTTTGTATGTATTTTATATATAATCTGTATATAAGTAGTTATCCTATTTTTATATATAAACATTTATATGTATACACATATACCTATATGCATACATATACCTATTTTCTTCTTTTTTAGAATGTAAGCTCCTTGAAGACAAGGGCTATTTTCATTTCTTTGTTATCCCAGTGCTTAACACAGTGCCTGTCATATAATAAGCATTTAATATATATTTGGTGATTGACAGACTTCTAGAATTGAATGGAATCTTGAGGGATATCTTATGAAAAGTTTTTTTTTTAATAGGGTAATATATGACAGGATTATTGGTGGAGGTAGGGGGGAAGACTGACCATAAGATTACCAGACATCTGCCCATTCTCAGAAATAATTTCCCAAGTTTTTAGCCTTGTCTATCTTAGATTATAGCTTTGGTCAAGTTACAGTTTTATTTTCATTATTGACTATAATTTAACTTTTCCAGTCTCCTCAAGATCCTCACCTTGTGGCTGTTTCCCTTATTTTTAGGAGAGAGCCTTATTCTACAACTTTGTTGAGATGAAGGTAATCTGATATGAGTTCCTTTAGTCTCCCTTTTTTCTACATTGAATTTTTTTGTATTCATTCTCTTTCTTCTCTTTGATATATCTCTGAAGAAGCATGTCTTCTCGAATATCACAGTAGAAGAAAGGGACAATTTTGATGATGTAAAATTAAAAGCTTTTGCAAAACAAACCCAAAGCTATTGAAATTATAGGGGAAACAGGTAATTGGGGAAAAGGAAAAAAACTCTCTAGTGAGTCTTCTGATAATCAAAATCTCATTCCCAAGATATGTAGGGACAAGATTGAATTTAAAAGACTAAGAATCTCCAATTTGTAAATGGTAGCCATTAAAAAAGAATACTGCACTGTTATAATAATTAGAGAAATGTAAATCAAAACATTTTAATGTTCTCCTTTATATTCATCAGATTGAGAAAGATGACAAAAATGAAAAATAACAAATGACTGCCAAAAAGCAGGACATTTGCTTGTTTCAGTCATTTTGGAAGGCAATTTGAAACCATAATCCCAAAGTCACTAAGTTGTGTATATCTTATGACAAAGCAATATATTTACTGGACCTAATGTACACCAAAGAGATCAAAGAAAGAAGAAAAAGAACCATAAATATAAAACTATTTCTAATAACCATTTTTTTTGTAGTAGCAAAGCACTAGAAACTAAAGAGGTACTCATCAATTGGGGAAATGAGTATATTATGGCATATTATTGAGAACTGATTAAAGATGAAATGGATACTTTCAGAGAATTCTGAGAAAAATTATATGAACAAATGCCAAAAGAAGTGAACAGAACTGGAAGAACTATTTAGACAACAACCATGACAACAACCTCCCTATAAAAATAGACAACTTTGAAATATTTAGTTAAGCAATGCAATCACCAATTATGATTCTAGAGGATTAACCATGAAATATGTTACCAATTTCCTGACAAAACGGTGATAGACTCAAAGTCCAGAAAGATATTTCTTCTGAGTTGGCATAACAGATGAAAGGGAGGGATAATAAAGAATTATTTTCTTATAAAGGAAACTGAATAATTCCCTGATGCAATAAACAATTAACATCTCTACTATCATACTTAATTTCCAATTAGAAAGTAATTTTAGTATTATTTCTTACTAATTGAATTTTTAAAAAACAAAATATTTAATAGATTGCTGGTATACATTCAGGAAGGTCTGTACATGGCTGAGGTGGCTGATTCATGACCTATATTTACCCTATGTATCATCTAAGCTGATGCTCAGTAATTCCAAAGGTTGTCATGTCATCTTGGGCTAGAAATTTGAGCTGCTTAGCTTGCCTGGGTAAACTATTTTCTCACTTGGAAGCATTGTTAAGAGGAAAAGTAGGAAACTGAAATAGGCAGCTCTGGCATCAAAAGTACATATAACTAGCTCACATGGTAGTAAAGAAACTTATTGCTATTGTGAATCAACTCTTTGTAGGATTTCTCTTTGTTACATTATTCTCTTAAGACTGAGAGTCACACAAGAATTGCCATCAGATTGTGAGCATCTCTAGTCCTGGCTTCAATATGTTGCCTATTTGACCTTGGAGTCCAAGTCCTCTGAATTAAAATTCAATACTCTTTAAAACAACAACAACAACAAATGAGTATTGATGCTTTTTTTCCCCTTAGCTGTCACTTCCAATTCCATTCTCCTCTCCAGTCTACCCTCATTCCCCAGAAGCCAATTTTGATTTTGTATAGGTTTTCATAAATATTTGTATTGTGTTTAATTGATTTCCCCCCTGGATTGTAAGGCCTTAGTGATACTCTTCCAACCATGTCATTTTACAGATTAGGAGACTGATGTGGAGAGAAGTGAAGCCCCACCAATACAGAGTGAGTCAGTACTGGAAATCAGATGAGGACCTAGATCCCAGGTTGGTTCTTATCCACATGATATATGTTTAATCTAGATGTCAGCTGCTCAGGAGAAGACAGGAAGTATTGGAAATCTAGATGAGGGAGTGTTTTGTATCACATTTTCTAAATGAATCTTAAAATTCACTCCAATAATTATGTATCATATAAATTTCACATAAACATGGAAAGATTGCTTGCTGTTTTGGGTAAGGGGTAGCTAAGGAAGGAAAGGAGAAAAAATTTGGAATTCAAAATCTTACAAAAATGAATGTTGAAGAACTATTACATGTAAGTAATTAGAAAAATACTTTTGCAAATAGTATATAAGTAATCCTCTTAGTGTGATAGGCAAAGCACTGAATGTGGAATCAGGGTGACAGAGATAATAGAGTACTTATCCTGGCATCATATTTACCATCTATATATATGGTCATGGATAAGGAAAATAAACTTTATAGGCTTCAGGTTTCTTTATCTATAAAATGGGGAAAATATATATACTTAAAATTTTATAGAAATATCTTTTTTAGTTATTATTCCTCAGTTGATCTGTCAGGCATCCCTTATAGTAATTATAGATTTAAGCCCACATATCAATTTTGATTATTTGTTATTGACATGAACTATGGTGTCATTTTTCGGTGCAGTCAAGTGGTATTGTCCAAGTTATCTTCATAGACCACAAATGAAATATCAGATTTTATTTGACAGAAGACTTTGATGTTATCATATATGTTTCAAGATATACATGCAGCATCAAAATCAAAACTTGGGAACATTTCTTCTTTTTTTGATAGCTCCAAGGCTTGTAATTTGATCCATATTTTAGTTTGTCAACATAAACCATAGTGTTGTTCTGTTTTACCTCAGTCTGAGATTGGTAATTGAAGCCTGTTCCCAAAGTATGACTTTCGTGCAAAGGCGTTGATTTGGGCAGTTGTTCAATATTTATTTTTTCAAGATCTGATTCATTTTTTATGACCTCTATTTTTTTCAGTTCTCAAATCTTGCTACATGAATTTTTTTCTCATTCTTTGTTTTTAAAGCAACTGACTCTGATCAGGCTTTGTATCTAATTTAGAAAGTAGATGTGTTTGCTAATTTCTTGTCTCCTCACGCATACTATCAACCACAGACTTGGAATTTATTTTTAAACTAAATCAAAGCCTGCTTGACCAGTTTGGTGAATGATTTGTTTTCTCATAACAAGTTTGTGTATATGTGGCCTATTTAAGTGAAAATACCAGCAGCAATGGCAATTTTTTTTTTGGGGGGGGGGAATAACGGGCAACCAGGGGAAGATTCCATACAGCTTTTAAGACTCCTAAGATCCAAAGAACTATTCAATGACATTAGGGTAACTTCAGAAGGAGAAATCAAATTAGACCACATTTGGTCTAGTAGTCCCTCACTGTGGATTCTTCAGTTTGGTGACATTAAGAGCAGAACAATAAATAATGTGGGTAAGGCTGCATACAAAGGAAAGTGCCATCTATATGAAAACAACGGAATCATCTCTCAAACTTTGAATTTTTGTTAATCAGGTTATAAATTTTACCCTTTCCTCACTTCATGGAATTGGGAAAGGGAAAAATCAGGATATGTGATGAAGAAGGTTTAGGAAGTGAGGTGATGCATAAAAGGAGAGAGTGGGTAAAGTATGAATAGAGTAGAAAAGAAAAAGATCAAAGGTCAGATCAGGGAGAAAGGAGGAAGATGGACTGGGATTTGATTTCCTTGCAAAGGAAATATTCCTTGAATAGAATATTCCTTTACTTTCTAATTAATAATGTGAATCCTAGGATCATAGGACTAGGTTTAGAACTAGAAGAAACCAAATACTCCAACTCTATTTTACAGATGAAGAAACAAATCAAGCCCAGAGTAGCCATTTACCTAAGGTCACACAGGGCTAATATTTAACACCAGACCTCTTAATTCCAGAACTCTTTCTACTTCATCATATAGAAACAAAACAGCTTTACAAAGAGAGAAGGGATCAATTGATCAGCGGTGGTTTTTAGCCTCAAAGTAGTCATAGTTCTGGCCAAAGAGCATTAGAATCCTTTGTCCTAACTAAGGGAATAATAATAGGGGAATACTTCTTTGTCATTGGAATATTCAGCCAGAGTTTGGATGATAATTGTTAAGGATATTCTATGCTATCTATCAGAAATACAGTTAATAATGGAATAGTCCCTCTTTCAAGGAGCTTACAATCTAGTGAGGGAAACAAGAGGTACACAAACCAAAACAAATATATCTATTAAGTCAATGTAAAATAATTTATTTTAGCATCCCATTAGTATTTATGGATGCTCCATTCTGGACCTGGAGTCACTCTTTTTAACTTTGTAGACCTACAATGAGTCTGGTTATTATGTATTGTTAGCTCTCCTTGATAGAAACCATTCACCTGCCTGAGCCTCTGTTTAGCACCCTAGATTCTATCACCTAAGATATTTGACTTTAAGTTTAATGACCTTTCCTCTCTACCCCATACTTTCATATACCATCATTGGACTTTCCTACTGCCTGTTGCTGGACTCATATGATATATGTTTGACTTCCTCCTATTCTATTCTACTAAAACTTTGTTGGATTTCCTAATCCGTACTTGGAGATCCTGGTCATCCCTTCTTACATTCAATCCACTCTTGGTCAAACAAACCCACCATTTTCTTTCTCATATTTTAAATTATATTTTTATAAAGACTTATGATCTCTTTTTTCCCCACTGTCCCTGTCCCCACATAAAAGAGAAAACCCTCATGACAAATACATTCCCACATTGACCATGTCCAAAAACACAAGTTTCATCCTGTATTTTAAGTACATTACTTCAAATATAGGGAATGGGGTACCATGCTTCATGATATCAATAAGAATGTTATTGTTTTTCAAAGTTCTTTTTATCTTTTGCATTGCAATTATACAAATTATTCTCTTACTTCTGTTTACTTCACTCTGCATTAGTTTTTAGAAATCTTTTCCATTTTTTTTCTGTAACTGTCCATTTTGTCATTTCTTATGGTACAGTAACCTCCTTATACAATTTGTTTAGTCATTCCCGTTGGTTAGCTTTTAATCATTTCAAAAAGAGCTACTTATATGGATATTTTTATAATATGTAGGTCCACTTCCTCTTTCTTTAGGATATAAACTCAATAGACATTCATCTCTTTTTTAGGGAAATCCCATTGTTCTTTTGAACCTAACTGTTTTTTTTTTCAAATAAAGGAGATACTTTAGGGGAAGGGCACATCTATATTTTGACTGCTTGGCTTAAAGCTGAAAGGACATCAGATTTCATATCCAACTTTACAGATTCTCAACAATCTTGTCAACTATAGAATAAGGAGTGTATCAGAGTCTGTAGGACCTAATGCACTTAACCTTCTGTTTCTTCCCCTTTGTAGCAGAATTTTATATTTAGAGAACATCACTATTCTTTCTGATTTATAGGCCAGTTCCTTCTCACCTCTTTTTTTTTTCTCTTTGCACAGATCTTTTTCTAAACCCCTACCAGTCAACTGTTAGAGCTGGTGTTTTCCCACTTGTCAAATTCATCACTTGCTGTGAAACATTGGAACTAGTCCTTGGGGAAAAGTGAGGGAAACTGAAGCACAACAGCAAGACAAAAGGTGGGGGATGGTAATGGGGAGCTTAGGCTCTCCCTACAACATCTACTTCATCTACTGTGACAGATGAAAACTACCTACACTGGATGCAGAATATTATAGCACAAAATATATATATGAAAAAATATTTTTGAATCCAGTCTGCATATGCTTGGATTCCATATGCATAAGGACTGTTAAAACCCCATTTGGGAGGGAAAAAAATGAGTTTTATTTGGTACCTCTTATGCTATTATGTTACTACAGAATGAATCAGGGACTTCTATGGTACCAGGGTCCTATCTTCTGTGTATTCTACTCAAGACCTAGTATCCCTTGGTAATCTATGAATAATGAGATGGTAAAGGTTTCAAATATTAAATCATTTATAGGCTTATAAGCTCTGTAAGGCTGGTCTTATATCTGGGTAGCTGCCAGTGTGATAGGAATAAAGGAAGAACTGGAAGGGCAGTTTGGTATAATAGAAAGAATACTATACCGTATTGAATGATGACCCAAGTGATCTTGGAAAAGTTATTTGTAGCTTCATTTCTTTATGTATGAAACAAAGAGGTTGGATTAGCTCAAATTTCTTGTTTTTAACTATGTGTCTAGTGCTGGGAATTCACATGTAAATGAGAATTATCCTTGTCTTCAAGGTTCATCCATTTGTGATGTATGGGGCCTGACATATATAGAGGAGTGGACAGGAAAGAGGGCATGAACTTAGTCATTCATAGGAATTTTTTTTTTTTTTTACTATGCTATATATATCTTTTTTTTTTATTATTTAATAGCTTTTTATTTACAGGATATATACATGGGTAACTTTACAGCATTAACAATTGCCAAACCTCTTGTTCCAGTTTTTCACCTCTTACCTCCCCCCACCCTCTCCCCTAGATGGCAGGATGACCAGTAGATGTTAAATATATTAAAATATAAATTAGATACACAATAAGTATACCTGACCAAAACGTTATTTTGCTGTACAAAAAGAATCAGACTCTGAAATATTGTACAATTAGCTTGTGAAGGAAATCAAAAATGCAGGTGTGCATGAATATAGGGTTAGAATTCAATGTAATGGTTTTAGTCATCTCCCAGAGTTCTTTTTCTGGGCATAGCTAGTTCAGTTCATTACTGCTCCATTAGAAATGATTTGGTTGATCTCATTGCTGAGGATGGCCTGATCCATCAGAACTGGTCATCATCTAGTATTGTTGAAGTATATAATGATCTCCTGGTCCTGCTCATTTCCTCAGCATCAGTTAATGTAAGTCTCTCCAGGCCTTTCTGAGAAATCATCCTGTTGGTCATTTCTTACAGAACAGTAATATTCCATAATTTTCATATACCACAATTTATTCAGCCATTCTCCAACTGATGGACATCCCATTCAGTTTCAGTTTCTACCACTACAAAAGGGCTGCCACAAACATTCGTGCACATACAGGTCCCTTTCCTTCTTTATAATCTCTTTGGGATATAATCCCAGTAGTAACACTGCTGGATCAAAGGGTATGCACAGTTTGATAACTTTTTGAGCATAGTTCCAAACTACTCTCAAAAATGGTTGGATTCGTTCACAACTCCACCAACAATGCATCAATGTCCCAGTTTTCCGCATCCCTCAACAATCATCACTATTTTTTCCTGTCATCTTAGCCAATCTGACAGGTGTGTAGTGGTATCTTAGAGTTGTCTTAATTTGCATTTCTCTGATTAATAATGACTTGGAGCATCTTTTCATATGACTAGAAATAGTTTCAATTTCTTCATCTGAGAATTGTCTGTTCATATCAACTTTGACCATTTTCAATTGGAGAATGGCTTGATTTTTATAAATTAGAGGTTAATTCTCTATATATTTTGGAAATGAGGCCTTTATCAGAACCTTTGATGGTAAAAATATTTTCCCAGTTTATTGCTTCCCTTCTAATCTTGTCTGCATTAGTTTTGTTTGTACAAAAACTTTTCAGTTTGGTATAATCGAAATTTTCTATTTTGTGATCAGTAATGATCTCTAGTTCTCTTTGGTCATAAAGACCTTCCCCTTCAAAGGTCTGAGAGGTAAACTATCCTATGTTCCTCTAATTTATTAATAATTTCATTCTTTATGCCTAGGTCATGAACCCATTTTGACCTTATCTTGGTGTATGGCGTTAAGTATGGATCAATGCCTAGTTTCTGCCATATTAGTTTCCAATTTTCCCAGCAATTTTTATCAAACAGTAAGTTCTTATCCCAAAAGCTGGGATCTTTGGGTTTGTCAAAGACTAGGTTGCTATATTTGTTGACTGTTTTATCCCTTGAACCTAATCTATTCCACTGATCAACTAATCTATTCCTTAGCCAATACCAAATAATTTTGGTAACTGCTGCTCTATAATATAATTTTAGATCTGGTACACTAAGCCACCATCATTTGATTTTTTTCATTAATTCCCTTGAAATTCTTGACCTTTTGTTTTCCATATGAACTTTGTTTGTTATTTTTCTAGGTCATTAAAATAGTTTTTGGGAGTCTGATTGGTATAAGCGCTAAATAAATAGATTAGGTAATATTGTCATCTTTATTATATTTGCTTGCCCTATCAAGAGCATTTAATATTTTTCCAATTGGTTAGATCAGACTTAATTTGTGTAAAAAGTGGTCTGTAATTTTGCTCATAAAGTTTCTGATTTTCCCTTGGCAGATAGATTCCTAAATATTTTATATTATCAGTGAGATTACTTTAAATGGAATTTCTCTTTGTAACTCTGACTGTTGGATTTTGTTAGTGATATATAAGAATGCTGATGACTTATGTGGGTTTATTTTATAACCAGCAACTTTGCTAAAGTTGTGGATTATTTCTAATAACTTTTAGCTAGAATCTCTGGGGTTCTCTAAGTATACCATCATGTCATCGACAAAGAGTGATAATTTGGCTTCCTCATTGCCTATTCTTATTCCTTTAATCTCTTTCTCAGCTCTTATTGCTATAGCTAGCGTTTCTAATACAATATTAAATAATGCTTGGTGATAGTGGGCAACCTTGTTTCACTCCAGATCTTATTGCTGAATGGTTGCAGTTTGTCTCCATTACATATGATGCTTACTGATGGTTTTAAATAGATGCTGCTGATTATTTTAAGGAAAAGTCCATTTATTCCTATACTCTCAAGTGTTTTTAATAGGAATGGATGTTGGATTTTATCAAATGCTTTTTCTGCATCTATTGAGATGATCATATGGTTTTGTTAATTTGGTTATTAACATGGCCAATTATATTGATAGTTTTCCTCATATTGAACCAGCCCTGCATTCCTGGTATAAATCCTACTTGATCATAGTGTATTATCTTGGAGATGATTTTCTGTAGTCTTTTTGCTAATATCTTATTTAAGATTTTAGCATCAATATTCATTAGGGGTGATTGGTCTATAATTTTCTTTCTCTGTTTTCAGCCTACCTGGTTTAGGTATCAGTACCATGTCTGTGTCATAGAAGGAATTTGGTAGGACTCCTTCATTCCCTATTTTATCAAATAATTTATATAGCATTGGGGCCAATTGTTCTTTAAATGTTTGGTAAAATTCACATGTAAGATCCTGGGGATTTTTCTTAGGGAGTTGTTTAATTGCCTGTTCTATTTCTTTTTCTGAAATGGGACTATTCAACAATTTACTTCCTCCTCTGTTAGTCTGGGAAGTCTGTATTTTTGGAGTAGTCATCCATTTCACTTAGGTTATCAAATTGATTGGCATAAAGTTGAGCAAAATAACTCCTATTATTTCTCTAATTTCCTCTTCATTGGTGGAAAGTTCTCCCTTTTCATTTTTAAGACTACTAATTTCATTTTCCTCCCTCCTTTTTCTAATCAGATTTACCAAAGGACTCTATTTTATTGGCTTTTCATAGAGACCAACTCTTAGTTTTATTAATTAGTTCAATAGTTTTTTTACTTTCAATATTTTTAATTTCTCCTTTTAATTTTAGAATTTCCAATTTAGTATTTGATTGGGGGTTTTAATTTGGTCTTTTTTAGTTTTTTAGTTGCAAGCCCAATTCATTAATCTTTTCTTTCTCTGTTTTATTCAAGTAAGCCTCTAAGGATATAAAATTACTCTTATTACCGCTTTGGCTGCATCCCACAAATTTTGGTATGATGTCTCATCATTGTCATTATCTTGAGTGAAATTATTAATTGTATCTATAATTTGCTGCTTCACCCAATCATTCTTTAAAGATGAGATTGTTTAGTTTCAATTACTCTTTGGTCTATTTCCCTAACTTTTTGTTGAATGTAGTTTTATTGCATCATGATCTGAAAAGAAAGCATTTACTATTTCTGCTTTCTTGCATTTATTGAGGTCTTTATGTCCTAATATATGGTCAATTTTTGAATAGGTTCCATGAACTGCTGAGGAAGAAAGTATATTCCCTTCTATCTCCATTCAATTTTCTCCAAAGATCAACATACCTAATTTTTCTAATATTCTATTTACTTCTTTAATTTCTTTCTTATTTGTTTTGTGGTTTGAGTTTGTCTAATTCTGAGGAGTGCAAAGGTTGAGGATCTCCTACTATTACAGTTTTGTTGTCTATTTCTTCTTGCAACTCTCTTAACTTCTCCTTTAGGAAGTTGAGTGCCATACCACTTGGTGCATATATGTTTTAATATTGATATTGCTTTGTTGTTTATGCTACCCTTTAGCAGGGATGTAGTTTCCTTCCTTATCTCTTTTAATTAGATCAATTTTTACTTTTGCTTGATCTGAGATAAGGATGGCTACCCTAACTTTTGACTTCACCTGAAGCATAATAGATTTTGCTCCAGCCTTTTACCTTTACTCTATATGTATCCCCCTGCTTTAAATGTGTTTCTTGTAAACAACATATTGTAGGGTTCCTGACTTTTGATCAGTCTGCTATCTGCCTCCTCTTTATGGGAGTTCATCCCATTCACATTTATGGTTAGAATTACTAAATCTGTATTTCCTGCCATCCTAATAACCCCAGATTGTGCTTTACTTATTCTTGCCTCCCCAACCCTCTTTCCCCCTTTTAAACTTATGTACCCCTCTTGTATCACGATACTTATCCTCTTTATAATCCCTCCCTCCCCCCTTTGAGTCTTTCCCCCTTCCTTCCCTTATTACTCTTTTCTTTTCCCTTTTCCTCTCCCCGTTTTTAATGAGGCGAGAGAGAATTTTCTCTAAAACAAATGTTAATTATTTTTTCTTTGAGCCAACTCTGATGAGAGTAAGATTCACACAATGTTCCTCCCCCTCTCTAAATTCCCTCAGATATGATAAGTTTCCTTAGCCTCTTTGTGGGATGTGGTTTCCCTCTTTTTATCCCTCCTTCCCACCTTATTCTGCCATCATCCCTTTTCCATATCTACTTCCCTTTTTTATGTTATATCAGTACAATCACATTATACATGTATTCTTTTTGTATATCCACAACAGAAATACAATTCTCAAGAGTTATTTTTACCTTTTCTGCATCCCTTGAGTGCTATGCTTGGAGATCAAACTTTTTGTTTAGTTCTGGTTTTTTCTTCAGAAACAAATGGAATTCATTTGTTTCATTAAATGTCCATCTTCTTCCAGGGAAGAAGATGCTCAGCTTAGCTGGGTAGTTTATTCTTGGCTGCATCTCAAGTTCTTGTGCCTTTCGGAATATCATATTCCAGGCCCTTCTTTCCTTTAATGTAGAGGCAGCCAGATCTTGGGTGATCCTTATTGTGGCACCTCGGTATTTAAATGTTTTTTTTTTGGCTGCTTGTAAAATTTTTCCTTAATCTGATAGTTCTGAAATTTTGCCACAATATTCCTTGGGTTTTATTTTAGGGTTTCTTTCAGAAGGTGTTCGGTGAATTCTTTCAATGCCTATTTTACCTTCTGATTCTATTACATCTGGGCAGTTCTCTTTGATGATTTCTTGTAAAATAGTATCTAGGCTCTTTTTTTCATCATAGTTTTCAGAAAGTCCAATAATCCTCAGATTATCTCTCCTAGATCTATTTTCCAAGTCTGTCGTTTTGCAAGTAGATAATTCATGGTTTTTTCCAGTTTGTCAATTTTTTGTTTTTGCTTGACTGATTCTTGCTGTCTCAATGAATCATTAGTTTCTATTAGTTCAGTTCTAATTTTTAAAGAATTATTTTCTTCATTAGCTTTTTTTACTTCTTTCTGTATATGTCAATTGAGTTTTTGAATGTATTGTTTTGGTCTGTGGAATTTTTTCCATTTCACTAATTTTTTTTAGTGATTATTTTTTTTCAATTCATAGATCCTACTTTCTTGCATGTTCTTTGTCTTTTCCAATTCACGGATCCTACTTTCTTGCGAGTTCTTTGTCTTTTCAATTCACAAATCCTACTTTCTAGTGAATTCTTTATTTTTCAATTCTCAATTCTTACTTTCCTGAGATTTTTTACTTTTCCAATTCGTATTTCAGGAAATTGTTTGCTCTCTTATAAGGCTTCTCTTTCTTTTCCCCATTTATCTTCTAACTCTCTTTTGAGACTTTTAATGGTCTCTTCTATGAGAAGCATCATGTAAAGGAGGACAGTCTGATGCATTTTGCTGTTTGAGGTCTCTTCAGGTTTGTGACCTGCTCTTTTTCTGCATAGAAGCTGTCTATCGTTCTTTTCATCTTTTTATTCATGTTTTAAAGCCTTTAGGTGGGTCTCCTAGGCAAGGGGTTACCAGCTTCCTCTGCAGAGCAGGGAAAGATGTAAACCGATTTCCGCTCGGGTATGGGAGTGCTCTGGTGAGAGTTTTCCTTCCCTCAACAGGAAGTGGTTTCAGCACTGGCCGAGCTATCAAACTGCTTAGTAGGGCTGAGTGGGTTAGCGATTGCCCTCGGCTAAGACTAAGGGGGTGAAAGTGTCACTGCCCCAGGCCAGAGCCTCTTGTGGGACTGTGAGTATTAGCAGCTGACTGCAGACTGCAGACCACAGACCGCAGACCGCAGACCGCCCCGAACTCTGCCCAGCGTCTCTGCCCAATGCAAATCGGCCCTGGAAAAGCTCTATGGCCCCAAGCCGAGCCCCCCACTGCGCAGATTGGAGGCTAACCCGGGCTGTGTCCTCCTGCCATGCAGGATCACAACTGCCCCAAGGAAAAGCCCGTACTGCGGGTTGGGGCTGTGTGCTTGTGCTGAGATCTGTGCCTTCACCCTCGGTTTGAGACTCTCCTCGGAACCTAATTTCTCTCCCCGTCTGCGCCGATCTCCGGCCTGGCCCTGGAACCAACTTTTTTTGGCGAGACTGCAGATTTTCTTGGCCGGTGAGTTGTTCTACTTCTTATCTTTACGAATTGTAGCAGTCAAGACTATTTTTGAGGCTGGATATAATATTGATAAAGAGAGTAAGAGAAGAGCTTAGAAAGTCGTGTGTGTCTTCTCCGCCATCTTGGCTCCGCCCCTCCACAGGAATTTTGAATACAGTAATAAGGTGGTCAGTTTCAATACTCTTTGCAGTAACTATGGCAATATTAATTTGATTACTGTTTCCTAAGCAAAAGGTAAAAAAGGAAGGAAGGTGTAATGACCAGGTATTGATGCAAATGGAGAATATTCTCAGTGGATAGCTCTTGATTATTTTAGTACAGTCAGGCATTTGTTCAGGGCTCTGGAGTTTGAAGTGAGAATAAGCTTGCCCTTCAATCCAGGTAGGTTAGATAATATCTAATGTTCTTTCTCACTCATATACTTTATATTTTTTTGACTCTGTGACCACCTGATTTAAAAAAAAAAGATCTCTATTGGCTAGTCACAGTAGCTCAAATTCCTCCGCTATACATTCATGTCAAAATACAAATATTCCCCAGAAAGAACATATTATGACAATTTCGAGTATTTGTAGCTAACAAAAGAATTTGTTTAATTGATTTAAGTGAGAATAGGACCTTTTTAAAAAACACCCAAAAGACAGATATGGTATCATGAAAAGATTAGAAATTAGAAAAGATGTATAATGTGAGATAACAACTGTAAGCAATATGTCCAGGTAAGGAACCATAGAAAGGATCCAAAGGCACTCTAAAGACAATAGGCTAGTGGGGAGCTTGTATAGGGCTAAAAGGTATGGGAATAAGAACTGAAATACCATAGTATGGAGTCAAAGACCACATATGTTGTGTTAACTTTGGTGCTGTGGAAAAAACTGTGGTTTATAGGTATTTTCCCCTTGAAATGCCCAGTGAAAATGTTGTAGATTAGATAACTCACTTAGATCGTGTTTCAAATGGAATCACATAAGTCTTCTCTTCATTCCAAAAAGGATGAGATTTCTGTAAAACAAAGTAGATGGGACTCATGGATGAATCCTTTAGTATTTAAAAGGATATAAGGATAATCGTATCTCTTTAACACAAACCATTAGTTCCATGGAATCTGAAATTTTAATCAATATCAAAATGACTAAAAAACAAAATACAAAGAAGAACCAGATCAACAATACTCAACAATACTAATACTGAAAATACCAGTGAATAAAAAACTTCAAATTGAAACTTGGGCTCTTTTTTTTTTCAAGGAAGAAATATATGTCTTCTGAGTAATATAATACATCCTGACACCTTAATTTTTGTTAATCATTTCTAGATTAAGAAATAACAAATTTTAGCCCCTTACTGTAATAAAATTAAGTCAGCATTTTAGTGATCAACCTATCAATTCTTTCAGTTCAATAATTTGGTGATTTTTCTACCTGATCTAAATTAGCTTTTCTAGCTTGCCACTTAATATTTCTTTTCCTTAGAGTAGAACATAAAAATGGTGGTATTTGGAGGTTAGGGATGGTGACTCTGTATGATTGGGGAGTTAGGGGTGGGGTCCTCCATGGGATATAGAATAGAAGAATACATTTTAGCATCTAGCATGTAATCACCCTTCCCCCACCATAAACACACTTTGCACTGAGCATGCGGGGTTGAGTCAAAAGATATAAGGGGGAGAGGTGGTCAATGGAAGAAGGCTAATTGACTTTCTCTACAGTCATACTTTATTTTGGGACCTTCCAATCAAGGTCCTGTTGGTTTTTGTATAGAGCATCTAAATAAAAGTTTGTGATCTAAAGGATGTGATCATATTCAGCACAAGTGAAAGCCCCTGTGTGTTTTTGCTATTGAACTTGGACAGTTCTGAAGAATTCTAATGCAAGATTAGGAACATCTATTTTGATAGGAGTGAATCATTTCTGAACATAATGGAAAGGTATAGGATTATCAACATATATCTTATGTTAGCTGATTTCTCACATGTTGTCAGGCTTCTTGGAAATAAAGCTTTCAAGTGGTGACTTCTAAAATCCTACATATGTCAGACACATAATAAGCTGCTGTTTCCTTTACATCTAAAGAAATGCACACTGTTAGAAGGGAGAAGGTAGATTAAAGTAGTTCTAAGCAAAAACATCTTCATTATTTCTAAGCAAAGCAAATTCTTAAGATATGTAAAATACATAACATTTTTGAGATAAAAAGAATATGTATTTGAGGGCTTCTCATCAATTAGGAAATGAGCAAGTTATGGTATATAAATGTGATAGAATATTATTATGCTATAAGAAATGATAAAGAGGAGGGTTTTAAAGAATCCTTGGAAAATTCATTTGAACTGATGCACAGTAAAAGGAATGGAAACAAGAGAATTAGTTTTATGATAACTAAAGCATGGGGAAGACAAAGCTTTGAAAGAATGAAAAACAATGATCAGTGTGATGACTAACTATGAGTGGAGGACTAAGCTAAACATGCTACCCACAGGGAAGAATGAGACAATTTTTTTGGACATGGACAATTCAGAAATTTATTTTGTTTGACCATACTTGTTATAGTAGAGGTTTGATTTTGTTCTTGATAGCAGAGGAGATGTTGGGGGCGGGGGAGAGGGACAGAGAAAGAAGGTAAATTTTTTTCCCCTGAGGCAATTGGGGGTAAGTGACTTGCTCAGGGTCACACAGCTAGGCAGTATTAAGTGTCTGAGATTAGATTTGAGCTCAGGTCCTACTGACTTCAGGGCTGGTGCTCTGTCCACTGCACCACCTAGCTGCCCCAATGATGCTGATTTTATCAAGACCCAGAATACTGCTCTTAAAAAGAGACCCATGAAAAGGAACTTTAATAATTCAAAGAATTCATCCTGACCATCCACATAGGAAAGACCACATGGGTGAATTATTTTTATTGCTGATTATCACAGACATTTGGATGTACAACCAATGGAACTTGACTAGCATATATTTATATCTGGAACATATAATGGAAATGGAGGATTTGAGCCTAGAACTGCAAAGAAGGATAATTGAAAAGAAGGAATTACTTTAATTCTAGTGTTTTCCCTCTATTATCCAGACTTTTAATGATTAAAAAAATATAAAATAAAAAAAGAAATGAACCCTGTTTTTGGAAGCCAATACTCTTAAAAAATTCTTACTAAGAGGAATAGCTATTCAACTGTGAATAGAACACAAGAATTGCACAAGGCCTTTACTATTCACTTATTGCCACATGGAGCAAAACAGAGTAACAAATCCAGGATTGAAGGATTTGATGTCAGTGGTACTACTCTAAGACTAAACACGTCTAGATCCAAGAACCATGGAAAAGGTTTAATCACTGGTGGATACAAGCTCCATGAAAATATGTCTGTAGCATTTTCAGGAAATTTAATATTTTGAAAATTAATGTTGCATATGGTCCATTTCATCTTTCAGCTCTTGTAATTTTCATTAAATGCTGATATCTAACTTGGTTTGAAATTCAAAGAAGGCTGGGATCATTTTTTTTTGGCAAATCAAGAGGAGCAACAAAGAATAAACAATGAAAAGAGAATAGAATGGAAATTGCTTATCCTAGCAGATGAAATACAAATAGAAATTGAACTTGGGTCTTACCTATAGCTATAATAGCTCATTATTTGTTGCAAACACAAAATCAGTCAACAAACATCAAATGAGCACTTACTAAAAGTCAAATATAGGTGCTAAACACTAGAGATAAAAACACAGTCCATATCAGATATTCTCCAGTTTCAATCATGGGAAAAGATTTTAGGATAGGCCCCAAAGATTCAGGACACAAGGCTTTATAGAATGAGAGCCCCTGGCATGCAGTAAGTTTGCAGTAATAGAGAGATTACCACTAGGAATGGGAATAAAGGGCAGGATAAACTAAAGAAGAATTCATCTAAGACACAATTGTTAATTGAGAAAAAAAGTAAAATCTCATGACCATCAGGCCCAAACACCTTGATTTATAAATTTGGCAATTGAAACTAGGGACATACAGTTAGTAAGTGATGCAAGATTTAAACAGAAATTCCTGATTCGAAGCCCAGTGCTCTATCCACTGTGCCACCTAGATATTAATTATTATTGCTTACTAGTTCTAAATTTATAATCGTTTCTTTCTACATGTGAAGATATACAAATGACATCAGTGTTCCTAAATTTTGGTATCCTGGGTCAAAGTCTCAGTTACCTGACTTACCTCAAAAGAGCTGAGAAGTTTTTGTGGATTTATTTGTATCCTAATACTTTGGTGAAACAATAAATTATCTGTTTTTTTTTTGTTTGTTTTTTTTCTCCAAGTAAACTATTATATTGTCTGCAATTAAATCTAATTTTGCTTCCTCTTTGCATATATGTGTTCTCTAAATTTATTATTTTTATTTTATTATCAGAACTAGGATTCCTCTGACTGACCTGCACACCAATCTGCACTCACAGTTTGGATTATTGTGATGATAACTATCCCTAGATTTGAGGTATGAAGTATACTATTAGACTACACTGCTAAAACTTAAGTGCATGAACCTTCATTGGGTGCACAATTTCATTGTGAAGGAATTTACTGAAAGGGCATATTAAAAAAGCAACAAAACACTTACCTACATATTCACTATGTGAACAGTGAATGAGACTAAGAAAGGTGACAACTAGAGATATGTAGGAAACAAGCATGTCAGGAAGCATGTGTATCTGGAACACATATAGGGTCAAGGCATGTGTGAAGAAGGGTTATCTACACATCCAAAGATTATAGAACTGCTGATGTTTTCATGCAGTCCCTGTTAAGTTTGTTTTGTAGTCTTTTTCAAAAACTTATCTGCTGGCTATTAATATATTTTCTCCCTTTAGAAACAAGTTTTCTGAGTGGTGATTGGCTGTAGTCTTCCATACCTTGATCTTCTAGTTCATCTGACATTTTCAGCTTGTATATTGCCATGATCTTTCAGAAAGAATTCAAGTACCAGAGAGCAACAATAAGGATCACAAAAAATTTATTGGAATAATTGAATGGAGAGTTTGGAATATGGTATTCTAGAAGGCAAACAAGGTTTACCACTAAGAATAATCTACACAGCAAAATTGTGATAAACTACTTGAAAAAAATTGGTCAATTAATGAAATAGAGGGCTTTTAAGAATTCCTTAGAAAAAGACCAGAGCTGCATAGAAAATGTGACCAAAAACACAGAATTCAAGAGAAGTGTAAAAAGGTAAGCATAAGTGAGAAATAACAAAGAACTAAATAAACCTAACTGTTTGCCTTATGAAAAGATGATAAATATAACTCCTAAGAACTTTGTTATCACCAGTGGTAATAGAGTGAATCTAATTGGATAAATGGTTGGGATGTTATTTTATTACATTTGGTTGCTTTTAAAATAAAAATGGAAATATGGGGAAGAACAATGCATTAGGAGAAGAGAGAGAGAGAGAGAAAAGAGAAAATTATCTTACAAAATGTGGTGTGTGAGAAAAATTTATGCAGCAGAAGAACAGTAGAAGTGGTAGGGGGAGAGCAAGTAACACTTGAACCTGATTCTCATCAGAAATAGATAATGGGGGGAAAAAAGTATTTTTTACACAATTTGATCCATAAATTTATCTTATCCAACAGGAAAGGTGGATGATAAAAGGTTAAGGAAAAGGAAGAAGAAATATGATGAAAGGTAAATTAAGTAGTAATTAGTTTTAGTTATAATTCTGTTATTTTTAAAAAATTTTCAGGATTTTAAAATTTTAAGTAAAATTTTGTACATATTTTTTACCAAGGTGTTAATTTTTTCATATATTTCTTCCCTAATTTTTATTTGTTTTTTAAAATAATTTCTTTTTATTAAATTCTTTGACTTTTCTAGAAATTCTTATTGGGCTTGTATCTAATGTGCCTTTTTCCTTCAAGGGTTTGCTTGTAGATCTTTTCAATTCAATCTTTTTTATTATCTTGAACTTCACTGACATAATAGTGCTTTATGATCATGTTTTTTTTTTTTTTGTTTGTTTGTTTGTTTTTTGGTAGTTGTTGTTTGTTTGCTTGTTTTTGTTTCCTCATTGTTCTGGCTCACATCTTGACTTTGGATTGTTCTTAATTCTGTATTCTGTGTAACTCTGGGGTATGTGTCTGACTTGAGCTTCTATACTTTTATGTCTTCTTTCAAAACTCATTCTAGTTTTCAGATTCCTTGCAATGGTGTGGTTCAGGGAGAGAGGTCAGTCCATTGCTTTCCTGGTCTGGCTCTGTAAGTTCCTGACCTATATTTGGGTATTTTGATTTGTGTATGATTGAGATTCAGTGCCTTGCTGCTGAACGCAGTTATTGTTATCTATTGGCAGGTTCTATATGTTCAGAATGACTGAACTGCTGGTTTTTCCTATAATCTGGGACTCCTTCCCTGGCATCTAAGCCACTTTAGGTTTATGCACAAGATTAAAGGTTAGAATTAAGTCTCTTAGATTCAGAGCCATACAGGAACATTCTATTTGTTTAGTACACATCTAGGATCCAATGATGATTACTCCTCTCTGCTTTGGATCTGTGACTGGAACAGAATATTAAGTGACTGAACCGTCAGAAAGTATTGGTTCTTAAACCAAGCATTGGTTTTAAAATCCCTGGAATAAACTCTTTCTACCTTTCTGTTTCGTCTTTTGTATTATTCCTTTTCTTTGTAGCACTAGAATGTTTTCTGGCAACTGCCTCCACCTGTTTCTAGTTAGCCCCTGTGTCCAATGTCTCTAAATTTCCCTATCCTGGAAAAATGACTCACTGAGACTTTCTTGATTTTTTTGATCTGCATTTGATATGATTCATTTTCTAAGGTGTGGAGAAGATAGGCTGGGCAAGTTAGGAAAAAAAGTTTATTCTAACATTTTTACTCTATCCCCATGGGCTTTAAATTTTTTTAAAAATAGTATTTAATTTGTTCAAATATTCCAAACGTTTTTTGCCATTTTTCTCTCTCTTCCCTCTTCGCTCCCCTATCAGCAAGCAATATGATATATATTAAACATATGCATTTCTTCTAAACATATTTTCCATATTTATTATGTTGTACAAGAAAAATCAAATCAAAAGGGGAAAAACACAAGAAAGAAAAAAAAACAAGCAAGCAAACAACAACAAAAAAGATAAAAATACTATGTTTTGATTCACATTCAATCTCCATAGTTCTGTCTCTGGATCAATATGACACTTTCTATCACAAGCCTTTTGGAAATGCCTTGAATCAACTTATTGTTGAAAAAAGCCGAGTTCATCACAGTTGATCATCACACAATTATGTTGTTATTGTGAACAATGATCTTTTGATTCTATTCACTTCATTTAGCCTCAATTCATGTAAGTTTTCCCAGGATTTCCTGAAATCAGTCATGGCCTTTTTCTATAGCCAGTTTTTTTTTCAGATATTGGGTTTTGGCTTTGATTTGCTATGTGAAGTTATTTAATTGGGGATCTGGCTTCATACTTGTTTATTTGGCTTTGGTTGGCTGCACTGGAGACTTAAAGAAAAACCAGAGCCTTACCTATCAAATTGACTAATATGGCAGAAAAGGAAAATGACAAATGTTGGAGGATATAGTTAAATTGAAATACTAATGTATATTGTTGGTGAGAATTGATTCAACCATTTTGTAGAGCAATTTTGGATTATGCCCAAAGGAATATAAAACTATGCATATACCCTTTGACTTAGCAATCCCATTGTTGAGTCTATCTCCCCAAAAGATTTTTTTTAAAGGAAAAGGACCTATATGTAACAAAATAATATTTATGGTAACTCTCAGACCTGTGGAAGGGGAAGGAATTTATGACCAAAGAAGAACCAGAGATCATTACTGATCACAAAATAGAAAATTTCGACTATACCAAACTGAAAAGTGTTTGTACAAACAAAACTAATGCAGACAAGATTAGAAGGGAAGCAATAAACTGGGAAAATATTTTTACAGTCAAAGGTTCTGATAAAGGCCTCATTTCCAAAATATATAGAGAATTAACTCTAATTTATAAAAAATCAAGCCATTCTCCAATTGAAAAATGGTCAAAGGATATGAACAGACAATTCTCAGATGAAGAAATTGAAACTATTTCTAGTCATATGAAAAGATGCTCCAAGTCATTATTAATCAGAGAAATGCAAATTAAGACAACTCTAAGATACCACTACACACCTGTCAGATTGGCTAAGATGACAGGAAAAAATAATGATGATTGTTGGAGGGGATGCGGGAAAACTGGGACATTGATGCATTGTTGGTGGAGGTGTGAACGAATCCAACCATTTTGGAGAGTAGTTTGGAACTATGCTCAAAAAGTTATCAAACTGTGCATACCCTTTGATCCAGCAGTGTTACTACTGGGATTATATCCCAAAGAGATTATAAAGAAGGGAAAGGGACCTGTATGTGCACGAATGTTTGTGGCAGCCCTTTTTGTAGTGGCTAGAAACTGGAAACTGAATGGATGTCCATCAGTTGGAGAATGGCTGAATAAATTGTGGTATATGAAAATTATGGAATATTACTGTTCTGTAAGAAATGACCAACAGGATGATTTCAGAAAGGCCTGGAGAGACTTACACGAACTGATGCTGAGTGAAATGAGCAGGACCAGGAGATCATTATATACTTCAACAACAATACTATATGATGACCAGTTCTGATGGACCTGGCCATCCTCAGCAATGAGATCAACCAAATCATTTCCAGTGGAGCAGTAAGGAACTGAACCAGCTATGCCCAGAGAAAGAACTCTGAGTGATGACTAAAAACCATTACATTGAATTCCCAATCCCTATATTTATGCCCACCTGCATTTTTGATTTCCTTCACAAGCTAATTGTACACTATTTCAGAGTCTGATTCTTTTTGTACAGCAAAATAACGGTTTGGTCATGTATACTTATTGTGTATCTAATTTATATTTTAATATATTTAACATCTACTGGTCATCCTGCCATCTGGGGGAGGGCGTGGGGGGTAAGAGGTAAAAAATTGGAACAAGAAGTTTGGCAATTGTTAATGCTGTAAAGTTACCCATACATATAACATGTAAATAAAAGGCTATTAAATAAAAAAAAATTTATGGTAACTATTTTAGTGGTGAATTAGTTATTGAAGGGATGCTCATCAATTGATGAATGACTCATCAGCGTGTGTAGTATGATTATGACAGAATATTACTGTATTATTATATGAAACAATAAAAAGCAGACTCTCAGAAAAACCTGGAAAGAGATGAACTGGTGTAAAGTGAAATAAGTAGAACCAGGAGCTCTGTATATACAATAACAGCAATATTGCATGATGATCAGTTATGAATAACTTAGTCATTCTCAGCAATGCAATGATCCAAGATAATTCTGAAAGGAATTATGATGAAAAATTCTATCTTCAGAAGAAGAACTTATGGAATCTGAATATAAATAAAAGTTAACCCCCCTTTTTTATCGGGGTTTTCTTTTACAACGTGATTAATTTGGAAATATATTTTGCAGGAATGCATACAGGTAACCTCTATCAAATTGTTTGCTGTCTTAAGCATTCATTTATATGTTATGTACAGAGATAGAGTTATATAATGAAAATTTTCTGAACTTTAAAGTTCAAATCATGAACTCAATCCATTAAACAGCTACTCATTAGTTATATGGTCTTTGGACCTCAGTTTCCTCATGTCCAAAATGGGGGAATTAAATTTCCTGTAACTTATGTCTCTCCTATCCCTAATGGTCTATGAGTCAATCCCCCATATAAATCTATTTACTCCATAATATTATCAGATCCCTGAGGGCAAGCATTAAATTATTTATTAATATAAAATCTAATCTTTTAATATGTATGAATGTCATTTGTCCAAATGAATTTTCATATAAGAACATGGAATTATTGGTTGTGGAATTAGGATTTGACTCTCATTTTGCTAATTACAGGCTTTGTAACTTTCAACAAGTCACTTAACTTTGCTGAACCTCCTATTTCTATTTATAAAATGAGAAGTCTATATTAAACAAACTCCAAGTTCCTTTTAGTTTCTAAATCCTCTTATTCTCTATTTACTCCTTCACATACCTCTCAGCAACCTAGTAAATGTTGGGCATCCTATAAATATTTGTTAAGTAATTCCTTTCAGATAGAAAGAGGCCATCAAAAAATAACAACGGGAGGGGATATTTATTTCTGATTAGGAACACCAGAGGAAAAGACTAGGTGGAACAATATTTGATTCTAATGAAGCTATGTATGTGAAAACAGTAATAGTGAGGCCATCACTCATATGTTAAGAATTAATGAAGCTATCTTGTGGTTACTATTCATTGGAATGATGAAAGAAAAAGCTTGCAATGAGAAACAGTTTTTCATTGTAGACTATTTGGGAAGGTGGGGAAAGGGATCTCAGATACCAGGGAAGCACTAGAACAATGGCTTTTAACCTGTTTTTGTGTTATGGCCTCCTCAGGCAGCCTGGTAAAGCCTATGGACTTCTTAGAATAATGTTTTTAAAAATTAAACAAAATGCTAAATTTCAATTAGAAGTTAGGGAAATTAAAGATATATTTTTTCTCTTTAAGTGCATGGACTACCTGAAATCTCTCTATTATAGTCTTTGATTCAGAGTCTCTGCACTTTGGGGATGGTTAATATCTGTATCTATATCTATATTAACAATATTATATTCTGTTACTCTTCTCCCACTTTCCATTCATCATGGGCAGTATTAACACAATTCTGGCAACTTTGTGTATTTGGATTTTATTTTTTTAATCATTAGCAATTTGAGAGACTTCTGTGTTTGGTACACTTTGTCCAGCCAATAATTTATACCAACTGAGGGTTGCATCTAATCCCTGGGTCTTGTAATAGGAGCAGTAATTAGAACAGCATGGATCTTTTTTGGTATAATAGACCCATATTGAATTCCACACCCTTGGCCTCAAAATTCAGAGAAAAGTTAAATTGTTACAAAAATAAATACTCTTCAAAAATTTACTCTGCTTTTTTTGATTATAATTCCCCTGATATTCACAACTGAGCTCTGAGAAATGACAATGAGAGGTGTAATGAGTAAAGTCCAAGGCCAAGGGAAGAGTAAATAAAACAGCAATTGTTGAAAAAAATAAGGGGGTTCCTTGGGAACTATTTTGGGCCATGATACATCACTCAAGATCTAAGTTTTAATATCAACTGGTATTAAGAAATTAGGAAATGGTCCCCATACTTTTAGAAAAATAAGTACTACTGATTGGTTTTTCTAGTGATTTCATGTTATACCTGTTAGCCATGCCTATTATGATGAAAGGGAAAAAAATTGGAAAGAAAAAAAATGAAGCAGAAATGGTGCCATAAAGTGTCCATTGTGGCCTTATTTCTTTAGAGAAAAAGCTCTACAAAAATATCATAAACAAATAGAAAGAAATTTTAGAACTTTACAGATTGAAGGAAAGACCAGCAGAATTATGGTGTATAGCCTTCATTTTACAGATGTTTAAACAGATCTAGAGATTTGTCTGCATCTGCACAACTAATTAACAGGAGAAACACAGAATCTGAGGGTTGGAAAAAATTACATCAGCCATTAAGTCTAGCCCATACACTAAAATAAAGTAGGGGCTCTTAACCTTTCTTTTTTGTGAGTCTTGGATCCCCTCAAAAATCTAATGATGACTTTGATCCCCCCTCTCTGAACAGTATTTTTAGGTACATAAAATAAAATGCAAAGGAAACCTAGGTGGTACAGTGGGCAGAGTTTTGGGCCTGGAGTCAAGAAGACACTAGTTTAAATGCAGCATCAGATATTTATTAACTCTCTCCCCGCTTAACTTCTCTATGCCTCAGTTTTTTCAAGTGTAAAATGGAGACAATGATAGTACTTTGTAGGGTTGCAGTGAGGATAAAATAAGATATTTGTCAAGTACTTTGCAAACCTTTAGGTGCTATATCAATCCTGCTGCTTCTACTCCTTTTTCTTTCCCCTCTTTTCTCTTTGTCTCTTTCTTCTTCCCCCTTGCATCTCTCTTTCTAGTTCTGTCTTGTTTCTGTCTCTGTCCATCTCTTTCTCTGTTTCTCAGTCTTTCTGTTTTAGTCTCTGTCTGCCTCTCTCTGTCACTCTGTCTCTGTCTGTCTGTCTATCTGTCTCTGTCTTTATCTCTGTCTCTGTTTCCCTCTGAAAACAAATTCACATGCTTCAGATTAAGAATTTTCCCACCCCACATATACTAAAGAATCATATCTATACGTATCCCCACTATAATGTTTTTTAGTCTTTATAGGAAACCTTCCAAGGAGAGGTAATTGAGCCCCTCTCCAGGCAGCCAGTTCCAATTTTGGGCAACTCTAACTGCTAAGAAGCTCCTCCTGACAGCTGGTTCTCTTTCACTACTTATCGTCTGATTCACTCAATTCTGACTTCTCTTTTTAACCATCTACTTCTTAAATATAACTGGTAGTTTGTTTTTTTAAGCAAACAGAATGGTTATATATAGTAAAATAAACCAAAACTTTACTTAGGAACTAATTTTGTGTATTTGTGTATGTACTATCAAAATCTTAGCCTTATACTTAAAGAATAGAACTGAAATTTTCCTTGTACATGTTGAATTTATATTTATTAAAGTAAGAGGTTGGGAAAATGGAAACTGCAAACAGCCTGATTTTAGCTCCTAATAAATACTTGCTTACAGTAGGACTTTTTGCCATTCAAAACATAGAGAAAAGAAACAATATTTTGGCACATTTTCCTTCATATTTTGGAAATTCTCTTTTCTTTTTCTCCTATAATTGATAGGCCAGCAAATGATCCAATAATTTAGCTTCCTGATTGCTGGTGCTTTTTGTGGCCTGACAGGAAACGGGGAAAAGACAATGACTTTGAATTAGAAAATCATGGTGAGTTGAACTCTTGCTCAGTCCCTCTTTTGTTCAGATCCTAAGTAGCTTTTCAGGAGCTGTGAGGCCTATGGAGTATGATAATTCCATAAGTCTAGACTTCTGGGAAAGCCTTTGAGGTATATTGTGGGACTTTTTTTTTTTTTTTTGCATTATGTAAGCATTCAAAGGTATTTCCATGGACCTTCCCTTCAAGTTCTATAATGTCTTGAATGATTCATTCTTAATCTTAAGGCATTTGAGGTTTGCCAAACATTCCCCCCAGAAAAACCCTTCTTATGAGGTGGTAGGGCAAGTATTGTAATTCCCATTTTGTAAATGAAATTAATGGTGTTCAGGAGAAAATAAATGATTTTAACAAGATCCCCTAGTGTGGAAAGGCAGGACTTGACCCCAGATTTTGTTTACTGTCAGGTCCAAAGTCCAGTACTCTTTGGTTCTCCACCAGCTAAAAAGACTACTGTCTTTGTAAAGGAACAGAAATGCTTCAGTAACTTGGTCACTGTTGAGAGGCAGAAGGACCAAGGCCAATGGTCTCCATTCTCACCAAAGAAAACATAATTCCCACAGCTAGAATAGGGCTAGTGGTACTGCCCACTGCTAGGAAGTGAGCTCTAGCTAGAAGGTGAAGTGTTCTTTCTGGGTATGTGTTTGGAGAAGCACACTCTAAGATCCCTTCTCATGAAAATGTGGCCAATGAAGAGGAAAAGGGCCTGATGTGTGTGGAAGACAGGGCATTGATGGAGCATCTGAGTGACATTTGGTCCAATAGAAATTCCAAGAAGATGCTATACTGCTCTTTTAAATTTTTCATGCCAGGACAAAATGCCTGAATCTCCACCCTAATTTTGACTCTGGCTATTACTAATCTTTGATGTTTGTTCCCATATTGCAAACCTGGCTATTTATATGCTTGTAGTATTTTGCCAGAAACATTTGCCAAATGTTAAATGCTTCCCCCTCAAAAAATACTCAAGATTAATGGTGAGAATGATATAAATCCTTTTTTTTTTTTTTTTTTTTTTTTTTTTTTTGCAAAAGTCCAAATGCAGAAGAGAGAACACAAATTCTGTTGCAACAATGAGAAGTTCTGATGGCGCCTCAAAATACTGTCAGTTAAAGTGAAAAATAAAGGGAAAAGACATCTGCAAATAAGAAACACTTGAAAAAGTTTCAAAGAGAAAAGGTCAAGGGGAAAATCTGAACTAAATCATTTCCTTTTAAATTATTTTAGTTCTTCAGAAGCTTTGGAAATTTCTTTAGCAAGTCTAAGAAAATGGAGATAGTTGCCCATAGCACAAAGTGCAGATTAATTTTTGTAAACATTAAGTCAGGCAGGACTGACTGACAATCAAAGTATTTCTTAATATGTCACCCCTATCTCAACTCAAGCTGTTCCAGGGACTATAAGAACTAAAGATCAGTAAGGTTCCTTTTGGCTTTAGAAAAAAAAAAAACTAATGAAATTTTGCATAAACTTGAATTCAACAGGGTCAGGCCAACCCAACATCATTCAGGGAATGTTCTTCCTTCAGTAGCAAAGTATCTTTTTTTTAAAAAAATGATTAAATGGGCAGATAGTGTCTGCTCAGTAGACAAAATTTATTGTGTTTATGAAAAAGGTAAATAAGAATGAGGTTTCTTGGAAGAATTAATTAAGGGAAAGAAAGGAACTGGGCTCAGACTTTGCTTGATAAAACATGATAAAACCTCTGTGTGTGAGGAAGTAAGGAACTATATGGAAGGGGCTCCTCTAAATATGGAAAACTCCCAAGTAATGGCTGCAGGACAGTGAACTTAGTTAAAATTAAGACAATATGGAGAATTTTCATAGAATGGAAGAAATTTTGTAGCTAGTCTCAAAGGCCCCAGATTATAAAGAGAGATCAAGGAATATGTCACTTAGAAGTCATCTAAACGTTTATAAAAGGAAACTAAAGAGTTATGCATATTGTTATCTGGTTATAATTTAGGACTGATGAACAAAAAGTTGTTTTCCTGACTAGCTTTTTGTCTTACACTAGATGTTTATCTAGTCTATCTGTTTATCTATCTATCTTCTGTCTGTCTGTCTCTCTATTTGTCCAGCTTATCTGTGAACAATATCTGCTTTCCATTTTATCAAAGCAAGGTCCAGAATACTGTGGAGTGGAGAGACTGATATCAGAAGGACTCAGGCCAGGTCTCAGTGAACATATTCAGATCGGATAGAACTGAAATATTTGGTTCATTGGATATAGAACTATAATATGTGTGTGTGTGTGTGTGTGTGTGTGTGTGTGTGTGTGTGTGTGTCTGGGTCCATACAAATCATACCTGAGTTTAAGATATGCTCTCAAATAAACTTATTAATTGATGTTGGTGGGATGGAAGGAAAGTTTAACATGAGTGCTGCTGCCAGGGACAGGAAGCTTGTTAAGCACTCTTATTTATCATCAAGGTCTGTGAATTCTTTTTGAGACCTCTATAATTAGTATTCTAGAGAAAAACTTGAGTTGTCACACCTTAGTTATAATTGTGCTTAGTAATAGTAAGACTTCTGCATAAAATGATTTTTCAAGGTAGAGTCCAAGAATTTCTTTTCAACTCTTCCCATAATATTAAAATGAAGTGAGTATGGATGGATGATCTAAAGTCATAATTGCTTTAATTTGCTCTCTTCCTCCAATACAGGAACCAATAGCTCCTGTCAATGACTGAAAAGAATACTCATTAATAAATCCTTTTCTTTCAATGTTAAAATCTGATATAAATTTTAAAAATGGTTAAAAAGAATATTAGATTAAAGTAGAATGAGTACAGTTATTTCACAATCAGTTTGCTTGGCTTTGTGTTTCCACATAGTACTATCCAATTGAGTGCTATGTGGTGCAGGCAAAATATAGTACTATCTTTCTGATTTTGGCTGAATATGATGTTGTATTCATATATTTACTCATTGCTTCAGTGAGTAAAAGAACTGGTCAGTTATATTAGAAATCTGTTTTTGACATTTGGGGTTTTTTAATGAACCCATTTACTGTCCAAGTGACTTGTGTAAGAACTCTGTCTTGGGAACCTCTTCTGAAGGAATGAGGCAATGGACTTGCAATGATGTAAAATTACATTTTATTTATGAGGTGGGAATAGACTGCTGCTTTAAAAAAATGAAATTGTAAGCTGAGTGGGTCTGCTCTAGCAATGGAATGGTTAGATAAAAAATTAAAAAAAAACAAACAGACACATTCTGATTTTTTCCGTGGTAGGCACAGTTTGTATCACAATGTTATCCTATAGGAAAAGCACATTTCTCCTCACTCACAAAGGCTATAAAGAAAGGGGCACAGATATTTCTAGGCAGTTGTGCTTCCATTTTTGAGTATTTTGGTTCATTGGCAAAAGGCAGCTGATTTGTTACTATTTTTGTAATTAATTTGTAGCTGGTAATGATTCTCAAAGAACAGGGTATTGGAGGGTTCCAGATTTGGCTCACATTGTCCTTCAATTCTATACCTCCAGGGAGAAGACTAGTCCTTGGGAAATGTTTAAATTGGAAAATGAAGAATGGTGAATGGGAATCTATTTAGAGATTCTATTCTTTCAAACTCAATCTATACCAGTTAAGATAGTGATTCTGTTTCTGATTCGGAACATAGATGCCAATTGCTCTGCTTTTGTCTCTGCCAGGTAAGATGTTAGCAAATATTTTTCTAATCAATAGTGATTGAGAGCATTTTTTCATATGACTAGCAACAGCTTTAATTTCTTCATCTGAAAACTGTCTGTTCAAATCCTTTGATCATTTATCAATTGGGTAATGACTTATATTCTTATAAATTTGAGTCAGTTCTCTATATATTTTAGAAATGAAGTGTTTATCAGAAAAAATGTACCTGAATGATTTTAAACAAAATCCGATTACCCAAATGATTCTGAACTCACTTTCAACACTATCATCAGTGTTCTTTTCTATAGTATCAACTTTAAAATCTCATTAGAGTTGATTTTGATCCACTTTAGGAAAAGCTGATGACTAAGAAGCCTTTGCATTACACATGATAAAGATAGAGGCATAGATACATACTCAAAAAGTCACCTTTAACCTTTGGTACCATACTAATTTACCTCCCTCCTCTTCTCTCTTCCAATAGTACATAGGTGAGAAGATACATAAGTAGGTGAGTTCATTTGTCTTTTCTCAGAAGCAGGTTAGGTGATCTTGAATGAGACACAAATAAAAGAGGTTGAATGATAGCATCTTACCTTCTCACAAAAAGTACTCTATGATCTTGGATTTAAAGGCTTAGGTTGACAATGGTATTAAATAAATTTATTTAAATTAATTTTAATTCAGTTCATTCTAATCAATTCAACAAATCTCATGCCATAAAAAACACCTTATCAAGCATCAATTTTACATAAAACACTGTACTAAGTACTAGAAGGAATAAATTGAGAAAACATACACTTCTGCCCTTATGGAGCTTACCTTGGGAATGTAATCAATTTGTTTTGAGACTCAGCTCTTCTACTTATTAGTTGTGTGAATTTAGGTAATTCACTTAACCTTCCTATAAATCAGTTTCCTCATCTATAAAATGAACAGATTGGATTAGATGTCCTAAATTTTTTCTTTGAATTTTAGATCTATGAGTCCATGATCCTGCAATTTTATTTCACTTTCTCATGGATCTTATTAGAGAGATAAGATATGTGAAAAATAATTATAGCTCAAATTAGAGCATGGCTTTACATTAAAGAAATTAGGATAGATTTCATAGAAGGGGTAATATTTAAGTCTCACTTTGAAGAATGACTGAGTTAAAGGGAGACAGGACATTCCAGGAACAGGGAATTTGCTTTTAGGAAAAATATAGAAGTGAGAAAACATGGACTGAAATTTTAGAAAATGTGAAGGGGGGGAATTCTGGGAAGATGGTGGAGTAAGTTGGTAAATTTAAAGATCTCCAGATTTCTCCCACAAATAGAATAAATTTGCACCTCAGGGTGAACATAGATTGTTGAAAAGTCAAGAAGAATTGGGGCAGAAAAGAGATCATCCTGGTATGACTCAAGAAGATCTGAAGAAAACCCCCAGGCTGGGATAAACCCCATATGAAGTGCAAACATCTCCCAGCTAGTTCCACAGAAATAACAGATAGAGAACTCAGGCTAGTTGAGTTTCACTGGAGCCTTTGCAGGAAACACAGAAACTTTCACCTCCCAAACTGCATGTGGAGTTGGGAGTTTGGGTCAGGAAGACTGAGGAAAACTCTATGATTAGGAATGTCAGATCCAGCTTTTCTGTAGAGACATGGCCCTGGCTGAGAGGGAACCAGCACACACAGTGAATGCAGAGGCAGTGGGGAAAGGATGCTATTGACTATGGAGTAGATGGGAGCTCTTGGTTTGTAGTTCTGAGTCAGAGTGGAGAGCTGGGGTGGGGCTAGCGACATCACACCCTCACCCCATGATTAGAGGTACTTAAACTAATCTTTTATTAAAAAATAAGAAAATAAGAAAATTGTCCTGGAGTGATAGACTATGAAGAGAAAATAGAAATAGAAAAAATTCACTGATCATCACCTCAATGAGATCCTTTGTGGAAAAGCACACGTATTATTACCCAATTTTGAAACCCCCAGGTCAAAGAGAAAATTTTACAAGAAACAAGAAAAAAAAATTCATATACACCGGAGTTACAATTAGAATTGTACAGGACTTATCTATAGCCACAATAAAAGACCACAAGTCCTGGAATTGTATCTACTGACAATCAAAGAACTAGGCTTGTGGCCAAAAAATATATTCAGCAAAATTATCTATAATATTGAATGAAAAAATGAACATTCATTGAACTTGCAGATTTTCAGTACTTTCTATAAACCAAATCTGAACTTATTAGAAAATGTAACATAACATCTAATATCAAAGATCAATTTCAAGCAAATCAACATGGACAAATTTTTTATTTTATTTTTACATGAAAAATATATAGCATGTTTAAGATTGACATCAACAATAAAGTAGCTCCAAAGAAAGATTTGGGCAGAGTTAAGGTAAAAACAATAATCATGTTATACAAATGAGGTGCAGAGGAAGAATAAATACAGAGGCGTTTACAGGAAGAATAAAGAGGCATTACAGGAAGGAGGAGGGCTTGCAGTTATGAAAACCTACTCACATTGGGAATGGTTTAAATACACAACACCACATATACACTATGAAGGGTATAGCACCCTCCAAAATTTATAAAAAAAAAAAGGAGAAAGGATGAGCAGATGGGGAAGCAAAGGGGAGGGAAGAATACAAGGGAGGGATCCATGGGTAGGAGGAGATTAAGTAATAGCAAGGCAAGTTAAGGAGAAGAATTAGAGCAAAGGGTTAGTAGGGATAGGAAAGATATATGTATGTGTATGTGGGGTAAGGTAGACTATGTGTGTGTATGTATATATCTACATATATATTTTTAAATATATATAGCCAGCTGGGGGGTGGGGAAAATGAAAGGAAGAAAAAAAAATGAAGTAAAAAAGTTGTGCAGTGGAGAACAAAAGAATAATTTACAAGGAAGTAAAGAAAAGAAAAGATGGGCTCTCATGAGTATAATTTTCTCTACTAATATATACATATATGTATATTTTCTTCAACTATTAATCTGTTGTTATATATTTTGAATCCTCCCTGATGTTCTCCCCTATGTTCTCTTTTATTTTGTTTTATTTTGTTTTGTATTCCTTTCTGTTTTTCTTTTTTCATATTCTGTTTTTTTTAAAGAAAATAAATTAAAAATATTAAAAAGAAAAAGGGAATAAATATGAGTAAAGCTAAAAAGGTTTGAATTTGACTGTAGAGGGCCTTTAATGCTAGTTTGAACTTTGCCATTAGATCCATGACACTATCCAATGTGTCATGGGTGTGCACACAATGCTAAAATTTCCCAGAGTATTAAATTTCTGAATATCTCTCAATTTTAATTGAGTTCATATAATCCTTTCTAAATTACTGACTGCCTTTTTATTCCCCCCTCTTCCAATCTAATTTACCCACCTATATCTGATGCTAGTTTGCTCTTCTGTCTTCCTCAGCTTCGTTAGTGCCAGATACAGGAGAAACATCTTGGATTATGTATTCTCATATATTTGACTCAGCTTCTTACCTACACCCTCTATTTGGTTCTGGAATCTCAAAGATAGATTCTGACTATAGACACATGATTGCTCTGCTCCTATTCCTCTATCCCTGACTATAGCATTATTGTGTGCACACAATAAATTTGCCTCTGGGATATTAATATTAATTCAGTACTGGAGCTGAGTGTCAAGGTGTGTCTACTGTTAGATCTCAAAAAAAATTTTTTTTTTATACCAGCAATGAGCAAGGACCTGTAGCTTCCAAAGGGTTAGAGAATCCTAAATAGTGATCAAGCAATTATGGCCTGTAAATTAAATGACTTATTTCTCAATTTTCTTGGATCTTATAGTAAAGCCATATGATTTAATTGATTCAGTCAGTCATTCAACAAACATTTTTTAGATTCCTATTATATACTAGATGCTGTGCTGCATTTTGGGGATTCAAAAAAGGACAAAATGTAGTTCTGCCCTCAAGTAGCTCACAGTCTAATGAAGGACACAACATTGAAAAAAAAACTGTGTAAAAACTAGTTGTATGTAGGACAAATTGGAAAAAGTCAACTTCATATTGACTTTTAGAATATGTGTGGCTGAAAAAGGAAATTCTGGAAAGTCAGAAGATAAGCTGACAGAGAATAAAGGATAACTGGCCAAAGTTCCTTCCTCTAATGCAGACTGAGAGAAACTCAACAATGCAATAAGGGGACTGACATGATTCAAAGATATTCCAGGGAAACAATTTGTAGTCTGTAGTCCATACATTTTTTAGTGCCGCATGCACCCATGATAACTTTCCCTGCCTACATTTTACCTTTAGGTCAATCTTAAATGTAAAATGATTTTTAAAAATCATACTGTATTCTGACCTCAAGATGATTCTACACTAGAAAGCACAGAGGGGAAGAATATATGTTGGATAACAATATATAGATCGTCTTAAAATTTTTCTAGCAATTAGAAATACATAAATGAGAACTTGTGATGCTGCAGGAGGGATTCCTATTCAGGTGTGGGTTGGACTAAATGGGCTCTGAAGGCTCTTCCAACTTAGTGATTCTGTAACTATGTAAGTAATTTATTTGAGAAGGGGAGAGGATGACAGCTTGAGCATGAGCTCGATGGAATCAGAGATGGCAAATAAATTTCTAAAATATAAACTCTAACACACACTGCAGGACCTTTCTTGAGGCTACAGGGATGATCTTTAAAACAGCTACAAGCAACTGCAGAAATAGTGGGGAAAACTGGTTGCAATCAGAGCCTATCTCTAGCTCATTATTAATGGGAGGGTTTTGCTCTCTGGTGCTATTAGTCAGACAACTTAATGTCAGGAATTTATAAAGAAAAGAAAGAATGTAGTAATTATGTATAAAACTGTCTGGAATTTTAGCTAGTCATTCTTCTGTCAAGAAGATGGAAATACTTTCTGTGCCTTGAAGATCAATATCTTCCAAACCCAGCTTTTTCTGAAACAATATCACTGTTATCTATACTATTTGGACTTTCGCAAAGAAAATATTATGTTTTACCCTTTACTTATTCTTGGAATCCATTAATTTGTCAGTTGTTTTGTGTATATTTGCATGCTGGACAAAGACTCTGACTAGCATGGCATGTTAGAAAGAGCAAAGGTCTAAAAGTCAGGTCTGGTTTCTAGTTCTAGCTCTTTAATGAATGAGCTGTATATTGTAGGGAATTCCTTAATCTCTCTGAGGCCCAGTTTGTCTGTAAAATTGTGTGGGTTGGATACTCATAAGTTCCCCCCCCCCCCCCAAGTCAATGATCCTAGAATCCTAAGACAGTATACAATTGTATTCAAATTCAAGTCAAGGCATATAAAAATAAGAATTATCCAACGAATGATTTTTATCCCTAATATTTATTTTGTGTGTAGGGGTAGATAGTACTTTCTTTACAATAAGTCTATTTTGTTGGGTAGTGTAAATGCTACTATTCCTACTATATTAGACATTATGGAATGGACAACCAGACAAATAAAGTATTTTGTCCATGGTCATATAGGTAGTAAGTACTAAAGCTAGGATTCAACCTCACATATTCGGACTACAAGATGAGCACCATTTCTACTCCTAGTTCCTGGAATGAACCAACATAATCTTTGTCTCTCTTTTCCTCACTCCATCTCAATCTATGAAAACTTTTTTTCATGACCCAGCTTCCTTTATGACCCAATTCAGGTGCTGCTTCTAAGAAGCCTTTCTTAATACCACCGTATTCTTCCTATTTTTCTTTGTATTTGTATCTTTTTCTTTGGATTATATTACAATTTGTATTTTAGTTATTGGAGTACAGCTTTTCTTTTTTCCCCCTCCTCTACCAATTCCTCCTACCCCCTGACTACAAATTCTAGAATAGTAAAGGCTGAACATTATTTAATTTTCTATTTCTAGAACTTGGTTCACTGTCTTGCAGTTAGTTAAAGTTGGTTGATATGAAATGAATGGAATGAGAAGATTGGATCAGGGTAGGGAAGATCAGACACCAAGAGGATCACTGAAAATGGAAATAGGAAGCCCTGGAGGGGGATAATAATTACAATAATTACTGTAGCAATAATTAACACTTGCATAGTATTTTATTATTTAGAAGCACTTTTACTACATTATTTTGAATTATTCTAATAATGGGGTAGAGAATTTTTATTATGCCCACTGTAGAGTTGAGAAAATGTCATTTTCCCCCCAGCATTGATTCTATGCCTTATTCTGTCCCACTCACTCTCTCAAGTTTTTTTTCTTCTTTTGATATATAAACAAGATATAGCACATTTATAAAAACAAATAATCAAATACATTTCCTATTTTTTTTTTTGCCCAGAAAAATTCAATAGAACAACTATAGGATGCTTTTGTTCCTGACTCTGTTATCTTTTTTCCCTCCTATATTTCTTGAGCTTTTGAGATTTATATTTAAACTAATTTCTTGCTCCTATAAAGACCATAAAGTCTGAGCTGGTGCTAAAAACTTGCTTTTAATCATGAAGACAGCTTCTCGGTTACTTGAATGTTATGATAGCTTTTGAAAAAAAAATTGATGTCCTTACCTGGGATCCTAATTCTTTAGTATTCATCTTGGCCTCAAGAGTTTTCCTTCTTTGCCAAATTTCTGATATTTCTAGGTTGGGGAATCCTCAGGTAGGTGAGAGAAAGTGACTCCATTCTTTGAAAGATGAAGAAAGTAAGCTCCAACCCCTCCCCAAGAAGTGGAATGTATTACTTAAAGTTCCACACTTAATTAATGACAGAACCCATCATTAATCTACTTTGTCCCAAGCCAGAACTCTTGTTTAAAGTTTGCTGTTTCTGCTAAGGAGTGATGAATAGATATTTATTATGTTATTATGATATTTATACCTCTTCCTCTCTGTCCTGAGTTGATATTATTGCTTTTAGAAGGAAACTGATTTCCTACTATAAGATAAATTAGATAATGTACATTGAAAGATTCTGAACATTATGATGATTGACACTTAGCTATCTTCTAGGTATTTGGAAATAAAAATAAAAAAAAATACTCAGTCATTAGAGCTCTAAGCATGGGCCAGGAATGAGTTGTGTGACTGGGCAGAAAGGAAGATTTTCTACAGTTAACAGGGAATGATCCCCTCATTTAAAAACTGGCTTATCCCTTTAAAAGGGGGAATCTGTGTCTCTAATGTCTACAAGTCTGGACTAGAAAGGGTCAGATGATAGTGCAATTTTTGTCTTGACCATTAACTGAGAACAAAGGAGCAATTGCAAAGAGAAGGAAGGCTAGAAGGAACCTTTTATGGACTCTCTCCTTCTCTCCCTCTCTCTTTTCCTCCCTCCCTCCTTCCCTCCTTTTCTGTAGCTGTCTCCGTCTCTCTGTCTTTGTTTGTCTCTCTGTCTTTTTCTGTCTCTATCTCTCTCTCATCTTTGTCTTTTTGTCTCTGTCTCTGTCAGCTTATGGTCTCTATGTCTCTGTCTCTCTTTGTTTCTATTTCTCTCTGTCTCTTGAGTCTCTCTGCCTCTGTTTCTCTGTCTCTGTCTCTCTTTGTTTCTCTTGGTGTGTCTCTGTCTCTGCATCTCTGTTTCTATTCTTTCTCTCTTTGTCTCTGCCTCTCTCGATATTAGCTGGCCCTGAGATAATCTAGTTTAATCTATTCTCTTTTCAGAAGAGGAAACTGAAACCCAGAGACAAGAAGTGAGCTGCCCAAGGAAACACAGGGAGTCACGAGCAGAGACAAGGCTGAAACCAGTCTCCTGAGCTTTTTAATTCTAAGGGGAGTGCTCTTTGCCTTTTTGATTCACACAAACCCCATTAAATTTTATGCCAAAGAAGTAACTGACTTGAAGAAGTAATGACATAATCTAGTTGCATCCTCTTTTCAGGAATGTATATGTTTATATCTTACAGGTTAACACTAAAACTTATTTATAGTTATTGTTCTAAATGAATTCATGTAGTGTTAAGAAAGAAACTTCCCCAACAATTCATATATTTACTATTCTCTCCCCTTCCCCCTTTATGAGTTGTGTGAGCTTAATTTGATCCTTGGCATAATGATATGTTATGTGTATAGAAATGATGTTGGCAATTAATATATTGGTGGTGGATTCGAATGAAACTGCAAAATCTCTTCTCTACTACTATTATTGTAATTAGTAATTGGCCTTGTATTCAATACTCTTCAGCTCCAATAGTTTGCTGGACAGTTCCTTATTCCACTATTGGGTTCCTCAAAAACTTAGGCAGATAAACATAATGCCACCTATTTAATTGATAATATTGTAACCAAATAACTATTTTGGATATACCTTATTGGATAACCTAGATAATTAAGGGAACTAATCCTCATAGTTATTGAAGCAAAATTATGTATTGGAGTCTAGTGTTTCTTGAGTTGGCTTCTTTTGTGGTAGTAGGCTTATAAAACAGACATAGGGAAGGAGGTTAGTCATAAAGATAGAGACTGGAACCATGATTTCATTTATACAGAGAACTCCCCAGGGAGAAAACTCCCTCTTACTAATGAAGTCTAGTATCTTCTTAGCATCTAATAGTTTTAGGATAGTGGTGTCAAACTCAAATACAAATACGTCTCTGCTTGTTAGCTTAGAACTAACTATGAGATAACACAGATATAATTATCTGTAATATATTAGATTTTTATTTATTTTCTTAAACATTTCTCATTTATATTTAAGTCTGATTCTATTATCACTTGGAAGTTTTTCTGGTCTTGATTTAATACCTCAGGTCTAGGACAATGAGATTTATATAAAGTCATATATAGATAATATATGTCAAAGGAAGGATTCAAATCCAAGTTTTCTTGGTTTTAAATTCAGCTCTGGCCACTACAATATGCTTTTCAGTACACACACACACACACACACACACACACATATATACACATATGTTTGACTATACACATATTTGAATGAATATATATATATATATATATATCACAACTAGGTTACAGGGACTGTATACTGTTACTGTTTTACTATTCTCTTAAGTAAAGCAATTATTTCTGCATGGTTTTCAAATATGTAGCTTCGTAATTTATTTTAGAGAATACAATTACTCAACTCTCTTATATTCCTTTGAGGGCAAATCAAAGTATAGGAATGATCACAGGGGGAGAAAAGGCACAATGATGAAATAGTTGTTTGTAATGTGGTAAGTTGAGTATTGGATTCAGTATCATGAGACTTATTATCTAAATCTATGTGACTATAGACCAGCCATATTACTCCTTAGAGTCTCAACTTCCTTATCTAGAAGGGGATAAAAACTGCTAATCTTATCTACCACCCAAAGTTGTGAGAAAATTACTTTTCAAACTTTACAAATGTTATTCAGACATGAATTGCCTTTTTCATGAAAAGGCATATAGTATTATAATCTTAGTACTACAAGGGACCTTGAAGGTCATTTGGTCTAATTCTCTCATTTTACAGATGAGAAAACTGAGGACCAGAGAAATTAAGTACTCAAGTCATGAACAAAAATTGTTTTCATGGGAGGAATTTGAACCCAGATACACTAAATCCAGAGACAGGGCTATTTCCCTTGTATCATGATGCCTTTAAATTTTTTTCTTTCTATCATTCAGCAAAATAATGGCTATAGCTTTGGTTACAAGATCAATTTTGAACTGGCTTCTATGAATGTTATTTTAAAACAATCTCTACACACCTTATGCTGTATAATTCAAGGTATATTACATAGTAAGTGCTATTGACCAGAAACTGTGGCTAAGACATTAGATAACTGACTTTCTCTAGCAGCCAATTTTCCCAGAAGACTATTATTTTGAAGCTTTACCTGTTCTTTGGAGGTGTTGGGGTTAATTGAAATTGTTACTTTTTCATGTCCCAAGAAGCATGAGGTGGTTATAGTCTAAGAATTGGCAACCTACCATAAATTATGATGTGCTAAATTTCGGAGTCTAACTTCTTCTGAGTCTGTGTGGGATGTAGATAGGAATAAGGGAAGAAGAGAGAGTAGTTAGTGCCTACCTTCAAATTACTCTTAAATATTTCAAGTGAGGGTAAATTATAGTTGTATCTGTATACTGACTATCAGTTGTGGTCAGGGGATAGCCAGCCTGGGGCATGAAGCAGCAATTACTCAAGGATTTCTAAAAATTAACTCCTTGGTATTTATCTGGCTCTGTCTTTGGATAACCCTTGTTTCTCCACATTCCAAAGTTATTCTTTGTTATGATTCTTACAAGATTCTAAGACAGTGGAATTGATAGAGACAATAATTATTTAATTTAGCATGGTTTAGTATGATTGATCTGATCCTACAAGGAAATGTTATGGACCAGAACTTGAAACAAGGTACTAAGTGGAATTGAGGAGACAATGGTTAAATCTAATTTATCATTGATTTAATCCTACAACAAATGATGGTTTCCTAGTGATGTAATGATTATTGTGAACACCATATAAGCAAGAAGCTCTCAGGACCAGACACAGAAGCCCACAAGCCCATTCTCGTAAATGGAGTCAGATTCATTCCATATTCCACCTTTGTGTTGGCTGGAGATTTGGAGGGAGCTAGAGGCTGAAGCTGGTAGAGACAAAGGACTAGTGGCAGGAACCAAGGAGAGATATAGGCCTCTAAGAAAGCTAACCAGGCCCAAGGAAGGAAACAAGACTTAAAAGGAAACAATAAAGGATCTGGACTTTAATCCCTGGCTGCATTTGGAGTGATTACTCTGAGCTGAAATGAAGGCTGTTTCCAGAAGCCCCCCAAGAAACCTGCTCTCAGAGAACATTATATTTTAGAGAAGAATACTACAATTCTTCATTCTTTAAATTTGCACTTAGTGGATTTCTTTTTTAGTTAGTCATGCTTGTGGATTCTTCATTCCATCAATTGTGGAGGTTGTTTCTGGTGGTCACAGTTCTCCAATGATCCTTCCTCTTCATAGACCTATTTTTCCTCTGGTATTAAATATATTCTGACATTGAAAAATGTCAGCATGCTGTACTGAGAGTCTAGGCTGGGAATTTACTATGAATTATTTTAGATTTCTACATCATTCTGATTTCTACCAAAATGAAAGTTATTAGCCATTAAAACATAAGTAGTGAATGTAAAAGTGAAATGGGTACAAAATTATTAAAATGTATACATGTATACACAATTACTTTGGAGTGGTTTTGAAATTCACAGGATCATTGATATAGAATGGAAGGAATCTTAAGCTATCTAATCCAACCTTTATTTATTTATTTATTTTTGGTAGATAAGGAAAAGGAGGAAATTACTTGTCTAAAGTCACATAGGCACTAAGTGGTAAAACTGAAATTATTATTAAGATCATAAGCTTATAGGGATAAGAGACCTACAATGTATCTCTAAGACAATGTTATTCAACCAGTGCATTTTAAAAATGTAGAAATTGAGGCTGAGGGGATTTAAGTGACTGGAGAGAAATCATGCATATAGGCTTGGGGACCAGAACTATTGGCCCCAATGCATAGAGAACTGAGCCTTCAGAGTCAGAAAAACCTCAGTTCAGACATGATCTCAGAAGCTTGCTAGCTGTGTGCAAGTCACTTAACCTCTATGTGTCAGTTTCCTCAACTGTAAAATGGGTATAATAACAACACTTTCTCTTGCAGGGGTGTTGTAAAAATTAAAAGAGATAAAATTGGAAAATCTTTTGGCAAAGTGCCTAATAATAGGTGCTGTATAAATACTTATTCTTTTCCTCTTTCCCAGGATCTTTTGACACAGATTCACCTCTCATTCCTTTTCACCAAACTGGCTCCAAATTGTAGTAAAACACATTAGACCTTGCTTTTTTCCTGATTCGTATTACATATTTTTGGTTCCTGATTAACTATACAACACATCACTGATCAGAGTCCAAGTGTCAGTGTAGTTACAATACGAGAATTTTCAGATCAAAATACTGGCCATAAATCACTTTTTTCCCCCTATAAAATCATTCTATACAGGGATTCAAGATTCAAATGAACCCCTAGATTATCTGATTCAGGACTTTTCTTTCTTACAAGAATTTTTGCTTTTTGAAACTTGACCCATTTAGATTTCCAGAGATATAAAAAATCTCAGAAAAATAATCATTTATATAATTTCCACTGATGACTCATTACAGAAAATTCTCGTTAATTACAGTAGTGCCAAGAAGAAACTACAACATTGCATTTATAAGATATGGAAGATCTTAATCTGAAAGCTGTCTGCTGCCACTATTGAAATGACATCATTTCAAAGACATTCTATTCACATTTTTAAAAAATAATTATTTTCTTTTCTTCATATCACCTACATTTAAGCCTTATCATGCATTCTTTTAAGAAGCCTCTATTAGTGCCCTATTCCAGGTGAATGGAGTCTAAATTGGAAGGCTACAAGTTATGCAGAAAGTTTAGTCCACTTAGTAAACTTGAATAACTCAGGAAGAGTCATCTCCTTTCTCTTGAACATCTAATTTAGGTAAAAGACAGTATTTTATTTGTTCAGAACTAATAAAAAACATCCAGTTCTATGGTGCTTTTAGGGTTACAAAACCACTTTCCCCACACACCCTTTTAAAAAAGATAGTAAAGGACCATTTTGTTTTTGAAGAAGTTGGAATTTGGATAGATTGAATAATTTATCTTCAGTGACACTTAGCAAATATTGGAGTTATGATTCAAACCCAAATCTCTTCCATTATATTTCACAGTTTCAACTTCTTAGTTTTTGCTTTCCTCAGAAAGAACAAAATTTGTCTAGTTGAGTTCTAAACTCTATTCCCAGATATTAGGAATAAAATGTTTCTCTGAACTCAGGAAGGATTTTCCCCTGTGTTTTTCACTTACTTTTCTGTTCATTTATTTCTCCATCACATTGCTTCAATATACTCAGCAGCTCTAATTACTGAAAATAATTTGTTTTATCCTCCATACCCATTTTAGGTGTGATAAGCTAGAGTACACAGGCTAGGTCATTTAAATATCAACTCCCTTCCTCCCTCACCATTCTGAACTTCAAGTATCATTCAGGTCGGGGTAGGAGCACAAATGCATTTGAGGAAGATAACTAGCATGTTTTAGCTACTGGAAAGAAGTGGAGGGAGGGAAGAAATATCTTAACATATTGACTTAATAGCATGCATTAATGTTGTAGCCTGGAGGTAAGCATGAAGATGTAAAAGAAAACAAAGACTGTTCAGAAAATGAAATATTTGATCAAAAAGAAAGTCCATCTTTGGGAAAACAAAAGGATATTCAATAAAGATAGTGCTTACCTGGCTAGTCTAAAATCTTCCCTATGGCTTTTCATCTCAAAGAGGTTGGAATATCCTTCAGATCATCTCTCCTTTTATCATCGTATTCTGTATTTGTTGTCCATTATTTCTAATTAAATTATGTGTGATTTCATCCTGGAAAATTTCTAGAGAGGTAGCAAACCTTCAGGTTTTTTTTCCAATGCATTTGTTTTTGGTAGTTTGAGCTGTTGCTTGCTTAGCTATTTCATTAATTCTTATAGTAGCTCTTAGCATGAGTTCAAAGATATTGCCCCTTTCAATTATTAGATTTGAAATATGAGACTTGACAAGCACTTACATAAATTTAAAAAGTAGTCTAAATATTAATTATTTTTCTTTTCTTTTCAATAATATTTCATTCTCCCCTAGTTAAGTGTTCAAACAATTTGTATATGTCATAATCTGGATTGTACCTATTCTTCATTAACTTATTTTTTTTCAAGGTGCTTGTTATACCAGCCCAATTTCTCATTGGGAATGATGATTAGTAGATAGATATAGATATAGTTAATATAGGTAGATAGATAGATGAAAGAAAATGAGGTAGATTGAGCCTTCATTCTCCTCGAAGTTACAGTCCTCACTAACTCAGGTTTTTTCAACTATTCTAAAGAAATCTCTTCATTCTGGAAGCTTTTTTCACTCCAGGATTTCTCAAATTGGAAATATCCTCTACTCTTGCAACTGATTGGTTGATTCCTCCCAGATCATTAATTTTACGTAGATCCAGATGAGTCTCCAGAATTGCTTTACTAGTCCCTAAAAGGGTCTCTTCTCTCCTTTTTAGCTTCTTTTTATGTACTGCTTTTCAACATTAAAATACAAGATCAGTGAAATTCTCAGAGCTAAAAAAAAGTGACTGGCACGTAGTGAAAACATTTGCTTTCAATATTATTGTGGTAAGGTCAGTAAACACAAATAAAGGAGAATAAGGCAGACAGCACACTCAAGAAACTGATCTAATGGGGGAAGATGACATATAAAAAGGAGGTACAAAGGGTGTAGGAGCTCATGTTTGTATGGTGTGGTATGGAGGCCAGGAAGTTGTGTGAAATTTTGGCCTGGATCAAGATAAAGAAAAAACTCTCTAATCAGATCTGAGTACTGAATGGATCCTGTTATATTCTGGGTTTGATGCAACAAGCATGCAGTCAAAGGTGACCAGAGATATATAGAAACACACCAAAAAATATAGAAATGCACACCTTTCATTTGGTATTTACCTTCTTACCTTGAGAGCAATCTCTAGACATCCTGATCTCTATCTGGGCCACTAGACCTAGGTGGCTCTGGAGGGGAAAGTGAGGCAGGTAACCTTGCACAGCTCTCCCTCACTTAAATCCAACTCACTTGCATGTCATGGCATCCCTTTTCCAATGTCATGGTCCTCTTTGAGAATGAAGAATAAATAATAACAACTTTCTCACCTTAGCAATAAAAAAGCCACTGGAATATGAAGAAATAACAGTGAAGAGACTATTACAGAATCCAGAATCTTAGATTTCTAACACAGAGCTTGGGAGAAAATGATATTTTTCCTGGTCTTAAGCAACCTCATTTATTTTATATCCTGATGTGTAGTTGTAATGATGCTTTGTCACAGTAGAAGAAAAATACTTATAACTTTAAGATACTCAGTACTCAGATTTAACCACATAAAGGAAAAAACTATGTATACTCACAAAAAAAATTACTGCCAACCCAAGAGCCTGAAACTAATGTTATCATTACCTGCAAAGGAATTGTACTGAATGAAGGCCCCTGAGTTGTTTCTGATTAGGGAGTGGAAACAGGGCATTTAATTACCAATGAAGTGTGGGTTTTTCAAAAATGGAAACAATCAGTTAGATAAGAATGAAACCTTTTCTCTAGGTAGGAAAGCTTTTTTCAATGTACTTTTACACATGTAAAATGTGCACTCTAGAGCCAAATGGCAGGCAGTTGAAATCATTATTTTATTTTTGTAACAATAGCCATGATACTCATCAGAAGGAAGCCACAGAGAGAACAGGTTGGCCTGGGAAGGGCCAAATCAATGTGCTTCCTGTTCTGAAACTCAGATGCAGAACTCATCATTACAATGAGTATTTACCTTTTTCACCATCCCAGCAACAGGTAAAGAGGAGCTTGACTTGGGGGCAAGGCCGTCACAACTTCTAATCTGCAAATAGGGGACATAAAGATATTCTTGGAGATTTCATCATGCTTCTGTTTGGTCTGCAGTTTTTTTTTTTTTAATGTCTTCAAGAATTAGACCTGCTACAGATGAACTTGTAAAAAGATATTATGAATGGGTTTAAATTAATCACAGATATGATTATAATTTAACATATTAGCATCATCATTAACAACAACAAAAGGACATTTCTATTCCTAGGCACAGTAATTCATGGTTTATGAATTAGAAATCTGGAGACAGGAAGTGATTTATATTGTTCTTGCTTGTTACTCCCTGCACCTTGTGTTCCAGATGCATGGTCCTGCTTGCACTTCCTTGTATACAACACCAAAATAGTTTTTATAATTGCTATTGCTTCTGCCTGTAACCACTGTTCCTCCTCATCTCTGCATTTGGCTTTCTTCAAGCCACAGTTCAAAACCTCACTTTTTTCAGAAAGAGATTTCCTTCTCTTCTGAAATTATCTTCAATCTACTATGTATAAATTATAGATGTTTGCTTGTAGAAGACCAGTAATAAATAAGTCCATGTACATGAAGAATCCAGTCCAAGCATTACTTGAGATCTGCTCTTTCCAAGGATGAATAATTCAAAGCATTGGCTCACCATCTCCCTTTAACAATCTTTGAAAGGCATACTAGCGATACATTTAGAATAATCTTGATGGAGAATTCATGTGACAGGAATAAGACATCACAACTATGCTATTTACATTTCTGTTCTGACGAATACCTTGCCATTGATGATTTCTGCTATTTACAATTCTGTTTTGACAAATATCTTACTATTGATAATTTCTATTACAACTGTTATGATAGATATCTTGTTGTTGCTAGTTAAAATGAATTTAAATGTCAAAATATGGTATATGTATTAACCCTTGTAGGTATATAGTTTCACCTGGAGGTAACTGTTGCTAATATAACACTAGTTTAAAGATTATATAAACCCTGGAACTCAGGTTAATAAAAGGAGATTGAAAAGCATATCTTCTACCTGACCTCGGATAGTAATTCACATCCTCAGTATTTACTGGAGCTGGACTTCAACATTGGCCCTCCCATTAAATGTTAGCTCCTTCATTGATACATTGTTGGTGGAGTTGTGAACGAATCCAACCATTTTGGAGAGTAGTTTGGAACTATGCTCAAAAAGTTATCAAACTGTGCATACCCTTTGATCCAGCAGTGTTACTACTGGGATTATATCCCAAAGAGATCATAAAGAAGGGAAAGGGACCTGTATGTGCACGAATGTTAGTGGCAGGTCTCTTTGTAGAGGCTAGAAACTGGAAACTGAGTGGATGCCCATCAGTTGGAGAATGGCTAAATAAATTGTGGTATATGAATATTATGGAATATTACTGTTCTGTAAGAAATGACCAACAGGATGATTTCAGAAAGGCCTGGAGAGACTTACACGAACTGATGCTGAGTGAAATGAGCAGGACCAGGAGATCATTATATACTTCAACAACAATACTATATGATGACCAGTTCTGATGGACCTGGCCATCCTCAGCAAGGAGATCAACCAAATCATTTCCAGTGGAGCAGTAATGAACTGAACCAGCTATGCCCAGAGAAAGAACTCTGGGAGATGACCATTACATTGAATTCCCAATCCCTATATTCATGCCCACCTGCATTTTTGATTTCCTTCACAAGCTAATTGTACAATATTTCAGAGTCTGATTCTTTTTGTACAGCAAAATAACAGTTTGGTCATGTATACTTATTGTGTATCTAATTTATATATTAATATATTTAACATCTACTGGTCATCCTGCCATCTGGGGGAGAGGGTGGGGGGGTAAGAGGTGAAAAATTGGAACAAGAGGTCTGGCAATTGTTAATGCTGTAAAGTTACCCATACATATAACCTGTAAATAAAAAGCTATTAAATAAAAAAAAAATGTTAGCTCCTTGAGGAACAGAATTGTTTTCTCTTCTTGAATTGGTATCCCATTTCTTAGCACAATACTTGGCCCATTGTAGAGCTCTAACTAATGCTTTTTGATTGATTGATTAAAATGACAAACACTATAAAATTAGATAACAAAATATAATTGCTATTGGGTCTGCTAAACAGTAGATGAAAAGAAATAAATATCTCTATTATTTTAGAAATAATATCAGGGTAATTAGAAATCAAATCAAAATCAACGTCCTCTGATATCAGCAAAATAAGTTCCACACCATTTTCCCAGCTAAGACATGAGCTAAAAGGTAACAGAATTTGTTGTTGAGGAGCATTTACATGAACAGAAAGGCCAGGTCAGATCAGTAACTTTAATAAAATACTCACTCTAATTAGTCAAAAATCACCTGAGAAAACTTTTGAGTCTCTAGATGGAGAAAGGGCCTCATTCAATTCAAATTGGTCCTAACCATTTCAAATTGAGATTCACAGAGGCTTTCTAAATTGTATTTCTAATTTTTCAATTTTTTCCAACATCTAATATTTTCACTATTTCCAATTTCCAATATTTTCAATTTTTATAGATGAGAAAATTGAGACTGGGGAAGTTGGTCTCAACGAATTTGAATTCAGGGATGAATTTCATAGCCAGTATTCTCTCTGTTGCATTGTTAACTGGTTGTGGGGCAAGTCATGGAAATCTAATAACCAGTTTTTGCAGAAGGCAAATTGGGGGCTCAATCTTACTTGCTATTTAAATGAATTTTTCAAACAATTCAGTGAAATAGTATCCCTGGACTTAGTTATAAATTAAAATTGCTTATTTAAAAAAAATTGACCAACATTGCAAGTTAAATAAACATCCAAAGTAGACTTTGTGAATTACTACACTTTTTGTGGACAAGTAGAACCTCAATATATTTGAATATATTACAAAATTATCTTCCTCATGAAATTTGCCAGATACGTCGTCTGTTTTATGAGGGTTCTTATGAGGCATTTGTTATGTTTAATCTGTATTCGTACCTATAACACCGTAGAGGCTTAATAAATGTTCAGTTGGGGAAGTCTAACCTCAGACACTTATTAGCTATGTGACCTTAGGCAAATCACTTAATCCTGTTTGCCTCAGTTTCTTGTCTGTGAAATGAGTTAGAGAAGAAAATGGCAAACCATTTCAGTATTTTTGCTAAGAAGATCCCAAATGGGATAACAAAGAATCAGACACAAATGAAATAATTGAATAACAACAATTGCAACATACAGAGTTGGCCTTATAAATAGGCAGAGTAGGTAACTGCCTACATGGTGTGTGTGTGTGTGTGTATCTGTATGTGTATATTTAGGATAGTGAAGTAGTTTATTCATTAAAAATATCTCCCCCATCCATATTCAGGGGACATCGAAATTTAAATTTCACCTCTAAAAAGTATTCCTTTGAACTGGTAATCACCTGCTCCATATATTACCTTTAAAAAATGAAATATACCTGTGCAAAGGGAGCTAGAGAACATCTGGAGATAACCCACTAAACTTTTAACATTAAAATATAAATTAATTTCTTAGAGAGACTAGACAATACTGGAGTGCTCAATATGTATTGTCTACAAAGAGTACGGAATAAGAGAGATAAGTTTGGAATGTATAGCCTAGTAAATGGGAAACTTAACAGTGTTTATTAGCCTAAGCTATACCTTCTAAATATACCAAAACTCTAGCTTTGTTAAATACATTGGAGCATAGTTATGTAATTAAGATCACCTTTTCAGAGGCCTGCTGATGACAACTACTTCTTGGGATTTTGTTGTTGAGATTATGATTTTGGAGAATTTTGAAGCATGAAATAAGAAGAGCATTGCAATGGAGTAGGGATGTGAGACTTCATTTTTGTGACTGAATGTTCCTATAAGAGCTGTTCTTGTAATGGAACTTTCAGGAGAGAACTGGATGTCTTTTATAGATGATGGTGTCAGGGGAATGAATCACTGATCTTGTTTGTCTAGGGACAAGAAAGAAGTTGATGTCATCAATCAGAATATTGACCTAACCTTCTGGTTGAATTTCCTGTCTTATGTCTCTTTACTTAAATCCATCCTCTGTAATATTCTCTCTAAAATGTAATATTCTCTGTTGAGATTTCCTTGGGGTCTTTGGAGGCAGCCTTCCTTTCAGTTCAGTAATCACCACACGAGTAGCCAGGGGTTAAAGTCCAAATCCTTTATTGTCTCTTTTTAAATCTTCTCTCCTTTCCTGTGGCCCTTTATTATCTCCTTCCTGGGATTGGACAGCTTTCGGGAGAGCCTTTCAGTCTGGCCTTGGTTCCGAGAGCTTGAGTTCCCGCCTGCCTTTTCTGGCTTCTGAATCTCCCCGACTGAATCCTGACTGAGGCTCCTAGCTTATATATCTTCTCTTATCAAAGGTGTGAATCTTGTAGAACCACAGTAAGTACTAAGTACATGTACTGAACTAGAGAACTGTTAAGCACCATGCTAAATTAGATAACTATTGTCTCTATCAATTCCACTGATTTCATCTTGTTTCAAGTTCTGGCCCATAACAATCCTCCACTCATTACTGCTAGAATCAAATATATATTTTCTGTTTAGCTTTTAAAGTTCTTATCCCTTCTGACTTTTACAGTCTTATACTTTAGTCCACACATGTGTTTACTAGATATTCTTTCCATTGAATCCTCCTTCTCCTGACTTTGGGATGATTGTGATACTATGACTGTAATACTTTCCTTCTTTTCTGCCTGCTAGTGTCCCTGGCTTCATTTTTAGTATGAATTGAATATTTTGCAGAAGGACCTTTTTCTATCATTTCCTCTGCTTCATTTTAACATTAAATATGTTTGTGCATTAAAAAAATCTGTTTTTCTCTAGTTACAATATGAATCCTTTGAAGTCAGGGACTTCATATTGGTTGTTCTTTTCTTAGCAGTTTCAACATAGTGAGAGGACCTAGTTAAGTGCTTTAAAAAAGCTTGTTAACTGATAATCCACTCATAGTGCCAAATATTCCTTAAGCATGAATACCATTTGTAAAATTTCTTACCTCTTCACTCCTAAGGAGATAGTTTCATTTCTATCCAAACTACTATGGCAGAATCTCAGAGCCCCGGAAAAAGTTCAGGAAATGATGCAGGAGGAGGTATAAGAGGCTGACACAAACAAGTTACTGTACAATTCTTCTGGAGCTATTATAGACTTAATAGATGCTTTAAAGAGAAATTTTGAGACTCCCTGATATTTCAAGTGAATAGCATGATTAAATACATTGATCATTGTTTTTCAGCTCAAAGCTGACCACAGAATATTTGTTTTACATTTTTTTGTTTGTTGAAGTAAAATAAATTGGGCTTGAAATATATTGATGGAACGTACATGTCTGTGATCAAAGGATAAGATATTAATCATCACTGGGATCAGGGGGAGTTAGGGACATTTTGGAGTAAAATAGAGAAGATTCAGCCTATTTCCATGACCTTCCCCCCAAAGTCATGTGTATGTATTTGTGTTACATTTATCATCTCATATTTGATATTTTATAGGAAAAATTCTGATAGTATGGAAATTTCACCAATGAATAGATAATTATATAATGTGGAAATATAGGATTTTGTAGGACAAAGTTTCAGAAATATGAGTGTGACTAAATGGTGGCCTAGAGGTGGTGGCTCTTATTTGTCATTCAACAATTGTTTATTAAATGCATTGGTTCACTGTTCTTCCAGGATTACTTGAGAGAAATAAGAACCATGAATAGTCTTTGTATTCTATTGCATCACAAGCCTTTTAATAGCAGTTAAGAGTTGAAAGCACTGGTAAGGCAGGCAATCATATAGGAAGACACAATAGCGGTGCAGCTATTCACAGTTATTTATTGTCTCTTCTTCCCTCCCCCAGCCAACAAGAATGGCACAGATGTTCTTTTGATACTAAAAATCATACCACTCTGAATAGCTCAGCAAGCACAAGAGGAGAAAAAGCAAAGAGACCTGCAAAACCAACACTTAGCTTTGGCTTCTGGCACTATTAGCTCAGGCTCCTCCCTCTCCCTAAAGCTTATAGGATAGGGTGAGGGGTGTGATGCTATATTTCTAGATACCCAGGATGAAGATAAATTCTCTGCAGTATTTTCCCCAGGAACGTAAAAGTCACTGAATGAAACTTCAGAACAGCAAAAGAAGGAAAGTGGGTGACTGTGAAGGAGTGTGAACTCTTGGAGAGGGGCACAATTTTGTAGAAGCTCAGAAATGTGTAAGGTGAGGCAAGTCAACTCCCTTTTCTCAAATTTATTTTCCTTACTAGTAGAATGGGAATAAAAACACCTATTTCAAAGTGCTATTGAGATGATCACATGAAATCCATCCATCCATCCATCCATCCATCTATCTATCTAAAATCAATCTATAATCTCAATAATTGTAGCACCCACTCAAAGGGCTATTGAGATGATAGGTACATCTATAATCTCCTTTAATCCTCACAACAGCCCTTTGAAGTAGAAGATTATTTTTTTGTGTGTATATATGTGTGTGTGTGTGTGCTTGTGTGTGTGTGTATTATACTTTGCAAATGCGAACATGCATATTTATTACTTTTTAGGGCATAATATAATTGCAATAACTTAGCTAAATCCCTATGCTATTATTTTGTCATACTATAAGGCTTAGGTGAAAACTTTTTGATTGAATATGGGGAAAACATACAGTAATTTTTAGAAGTAAGTTGCTCCTTGATTTTGTAGTCACATGGTATAGTGGAAAGAGGTCTATATTTGGTTTCAGAAGACTCGGGTTCAAATTCTAATTTTGTCATTTCATTAGTCTCATTTTTTGTTTTGTTCATCTGTCAAATTGGGGTGGGATTGGGGTGAATGGACTTCAGCAAAAGAGTATATTCTTGGTAGCAACCCAGTATCTAAGTAGACCCCAGTGAGGAACAAACTGACCCTGTAGAATTATATTGTACTGACAGAATTATCTTGTATAAATGGAATGATACTGTATTGTCACCCACTGTTTCCTTATATAATCTGGAAGTTAAGCTATAGATATCAACTCCCAAAGCTATCTAATATGAACAGGACAACCATAACCACAGCTGATTTAATGAAGACACACAATTAGCATAGTTAAGCACACCTTACTCTGAGTTCTTTCCCATAAAAGGTTCAATCTCTCCCCTTGTACATAGCAAGTTCTGCTAGGCCTGCCTTATGGTGTCATAATAAAGATTTGCCCTTTGACTTGAAGACAGTTTGAGTCCATGAATTCATTTCTGATGATTTTGCACTCTCAAAACTTGTTGGATCTCATTATTTTGGTGAAAGGGCTTCACAAATTTCTTCTATCTTTTTATATGTGATATACAATAACCGGAAGTGGCCTTGGTTGGCTTTCTACTTTTTTACAACAAAGTCTCTTGTTTCCCATAAGAGAAAGAATGGATGGGGGCACAAAGATGTCCAAGAGGGTGTTTGTATCTAAATAAATTTCAGTGCTAAAAACAAATATAAAATTCATGTTTTGAAATATCTGCTTTTTCTCACTCTATACACTTCTTTTTCTTATTGTTTAATTATTGGTAATAATTAAAACAAAAAATTAAGTAAAGCGATGTAGTGATGAGATTGATTAGTACCATTGTCAAGAACATGTAATATAATGTACACTTTCTGTAAAATGAGGGTATAAAATGATCTTTATGTTCTATTCCAATAACACAATATGATTCTGACTATTAAAATGATTCAAGAGACATAGCTTCTGAGTAATTTAATCATTTTATTAGTAAGACCAGCAGGTTATAAATATCTCTTTTAGACCAAAGACAATCATGGTGACAGACTCACAGTTTATATATCCTTCAAGGCAGTAGGTGGTCAATGAGGAGCTAAAAGTGACATCATATTGAATTTATCTCTAAATCAGATCACTAGTCTTAGGCTATCAAGACAAAAGAATCTGTCTCTACTAAAACTTGTATAGAACACAATAGGCTTCCCAGTCTTAGGTTAAATTTCTTGTAAAGTTGGGTGAAGTTTGATCAAGATGAAGGAGAGTTAATGCAATTTCATGATCAGTAATGTCCTTTAAGAAAAACTTGAACTTTTTAAAATGAATTCAGAAGAAGAGGAGAGCTGTGAATATTCGCCAGATCATTGGCTATTAATAATAATATCTCATAGCTAAGTGCTCTTATCTCATCTCTGAAAGGCATCATATTCTAATCATAGACTCAACAAGATTCTAAGCCAGCCTCATCCTTACACCATTAGTCTTGTCTTTAGAGCACAAAATAACTATTTTCATCTAATATTACCTCAACTCTTTATTGATAATTATATCAAAGTACACAATCAAAAATAATTTTACTATATTCTTAGAATATTTTTTTAATGTTTAAACCCTAAACTTGGAATGAAATAAAATCTTTTTATAGGAAAATTTGTTGAAACAAATGAAAAAAAAAACTATGAGAATTTGGCAGAAGTCCTGTTATACTCTTCCATAATAAACTCATATTTACATTATTGTTTTCAGTATTGGATGCTTCTTTTTTTGAGTGGATGCTGATAAACTAAGAGAATTCAGAGAAAGGAAACAAGGATGGAAAAGGGATTATGTTCGTGCCATATGATAAATAGAATTAAGGAATTTTGGAGAAGAAAAGGTTTAAGGGAAAAATGATTACTATTTCAAGCATTTAAAAGTATTAGACATGAACAGGGGATTAGACTTAATAAAAAAAGGCAGCTCTGCTGTTTGAGAAAGTTGATAGGGAGAAAGGAATAATATCTTCTACAGGTGAAGAACTGGTGCCAGGAAGGGCTACTTTGCTCTCTAGTGCCATCTATATCTTGAGAAAGGAAAAAGTCCTCTAAGTGTTTTTGCTCTTTACTCTCCTGTATGACTCAAGGGAAAATGAGGGAAGCCAAAAGGGAGCAAAATCTGGATTCTCAAAATAAAAGGAACCTGCTTTTCACTAAAAGAGTATTATACAGTACTAGTCTCTTGCTTGTACTAGTCTTTTGCTTCTTTATTGTATTTTCTGCAAGCATAATATTAATTACTTCATGATTGGCTTTGACAACTGCCACATATGGTTTCATGGTAACTGCATCAAAATTGACTGCAGCAAGATCACAGAGAAGTTGGCAAGGAGCATCCAAGAGTGTCACTGCCTGCAACACTAGAAGGACCAAGAACTGGAGATCTGATATCAACACTCAGACACACACAAATACACAGACACACATACACACAAACACTGTGAGCATGATGGGGTGGGGTCATGAAGTTGAGAGTAGGGATAATATAGCCAATCCATCTAGGAAGGTTGTCTTATAACAATTTGGCAGCCTGTGGAAAGTTTGCCCATGCCCATCTACAAGGACTTCACGATCTCCTCCAAGACCAGGCCTTGTATGAAAGATACCCAACTATGAGATCAAAATGTCATCTCAGATATGTGATGAGTCTGACATCAGACTGATATATATATGATCACTGTGACTTTTGTCATGATATGAAGAATTTTAGGGAGTCTCAACAAAATTTGGACAAAATGCTATCTGCACTAATGTTAACTCCAAGTCCCGGAAACTTGTACATATTTCCTTTCCTCTGTGTGCCTGGCATCAGCTATATAGAAACTTTTTGGGACACAGGAAGATCATTTCGATGTTAAAGGAGCCACTAGAGGCCATGGACACACTTGAGGCACTCTCTGATAAGAACAGGACTTCTGTACTGATCCCTTTCATGACTATACCTTATCATAATTGAGAGACTGAGGCTGTCCCTTTTTTGTACCCTGTAATTTGAAACATGTGGTAAAATTAAATTATGTTAAGTAGTATGAGATGAATATATACTTTATCAGCAGAAATAGGGGTGTAAGGATAAATGGAAACACACTTAATGTGCAGATGGAAATGACCAGGCTTCTTACCCTAGTGCCTAGGTCCCAGCTGGGTACTGCCCGCCCAGATAGGCTTTAGAACTGACCTGATGACTATGGCATGGAACTGACTGCCAATTCCAACTATGAGATCCTAGGTCCATGAGTCCAGTCATAGCAGCAAAGCTCATATGTTGCAAAAGAACATGGGAAGAAATTTCTGGAGTGGATCCAAAGGGGCCAGCAGAGGATTTGGATGCAGCTGCAGGACGTGGAATGGGGCTTTCAGGAACTAGAGATTTTTTATACTTAGAACTAAGCAATGGTTTGGTAAGGTGAAGAGAGTAATGAGTAAAAAATCAAGGACATGGACCTGCAGATCTTTTGTGTTTCCTGTGCCACCCTGTCAACCCTAAAGTGGTATTGACATATGAAGCATTGCTATGCTACGTATAAGAGCCAGAATCTATATATGCCCTTCCCCTAGAAATGATGGGCCACTTGACTCTTCTGTGATGTCTACAAAGAACAGAGCCAAACATACTGATTATAACATACTAGTGGATGAAATGTATGGTTGTCCCCTGGCACAGGATGTGTTTGAGCTGACAGGAGACTTCAGTCACCTGCCCAAACTACAGAGCAATCAGCACTAGGACTAGGAGAAACTTCAGCAATCTTAGATAGATTTGGAACATATGCAAGTGATGAGGGTCTTCTGCTTTGGCCCAGATTTTGTCCTTGTGTCCATGCAGACTTCAGGCAGAAAGGAGGCTTGAACACCTGGCATGAAATTTTGGACCATTTGGAGGTACTGCTTCAAGACTTTAAGTTCTAGAATGATAAGTTGCACTCTCCATCAATCTAGCTCTGTGGTAATGGGAAGGCGAGAACCAGAGCACTGGATACTTTCAGTGCTCTGGGGCTGATGGAGGCAGCCCATGGATAAGGGCTCTGGAGTTTGATTAGCAGGAAGAGGAATAAAAGATGGGGGAGAGGCAAAATTCATAGATAATGGGGAGATCACAGAATTGGTTATTCAGACTAAGGCCAATCAACAAGTGTTTATAAAGCACTACGTGCCTGGCACTGAGGTGAGCTTTGGAGATTCTGAGAAAGTCAAAGACACCCTGTTCTCCAGAAGTTTTCAGCCTGGTGGGGGACACAGTATGCAAATAACTCAGTGCAAACAAGTACTAGACAGGATACATTGGGCATGTGTCTGAGGAAGGGTACAGAGGGATCTGAAAAGGATTCTTTCAGAAGGAGGGCCTTTAGTTGAAGTTTGAAGGGAGAGGAATCAAGGAAGTAGAGGTGCAGAAAGAAATAGTGCCAGGCTTGGAGAATAGCCAAAGAAAATAATCTGAGTTGAAACAGGAGGTGTTTTTTCTGGCATAGGGAATTGGGAAAAACCTGGAGAGGGACTGAATCCAGGTAATGCATTTTCATCTAGTGGGAGGGCTTGGGTGGTATGACTGGGGAAGTAAAAGACTAGAGTCTGGGAGAGTGGTGGAAGAGTGCATTCCTCACAGAAGTGGAAAGGTGGTATATAAATTGTTCTATATAAATTCCTCCTTCTCTCTCTCCCCCAACAAAATAAAACAAAACAAAACTTGTAAGGAAAAGAGATCTGGGTTTTGATTGAAATTGCCTGTCCAAACCCAGGACAGCAGAGCTGCTTCATTACTCCTTTTTTTAAAATGTTTATTAATTTATTTTTTTATTATAATAACTTTTTATTGACAGAACCCATGCTAGGGTAATTTTTTTTTTACAACATTATCCCTTGTACTCACTTCTGTTCCGATTTTTCCCTCCCACCCTCCACCCCCTCCCCTAGATGGCAAGCAGTCCTATATATGTTGAATATGTCCTAGTATAGCCTAGATACAATGTATGTGTGCAGATCCAGTTTTCTTGTTGCACAGGGAGAATTGGATTCAGAAGGTAAAAATAACCGGGGAAGAAAAACAAAAAAAATGCAAACAGTTTAATTCATTTCCCAGTGTTTTTTCTTTGGGTGTAGCTGTTTCTGTCCACTATTGATCAATTGAAACTGAATTAGGTCTCTTTGTCAAAGAAATCCACTTCCATCAGATTACATCTTCATATGGTATCGTTGTTGATGTATATAATGATCTCTTTGTTCTGCTCATTTCACTTAGCATCACTTCATGTAATTCTCTCCAAGCCTCTCTGTATTCATCCTGCTGGTCATTTCTTACAGAATAATAATATTCCATAAATTCATATACCACAATTTACCCAACCATTCTCCAATTGATGGGCATCCATTCATTTTCCAGTTTCTAGCCACTACAAACAGGGCTGCCACAAACATTTAGGCACATACAGGTCCCTTTCCCTTCTTTAGTATCTCCTTGGGGTATAAGCCCAGTAGAAACACTGCTGGATCAAAGGGTATGCACAGTTTGATAACTTTTTGGGCATAATTCCAGATTGCTCTCCAGAATGGTTGGATTCGTTCACAACTCCACCAACAATGTATCAGTGTCCCAGTTTTCCCACATCCCCTCCAACAATCATCATTATTTTTTCCTGTCATCTTAGCCAATCTGACAGGTGTGTAGTGGTATCTCAGAGTTGTCTTAATTTGCATTTCTCTGATTAATAATGACTTGGAACACTCTTTCATATGAGTAGTAATAATTTCAATTTCATTGTCTGAAAATTGTCTGTTCATATCCTTTGACCATTTGTCAATTGGAGAATGGCTTGGTTTCTTATAAGTTAGAGTCAGTTCTCTATATATTTTGGAAATGAGGCCTTTATCAGAACTTTTAACTGTGAAGATGTTTTCCCAGTTTGTTGCTTCCCTTCTAATCTTGTTTTCATTAGTTTTGTTTGTACAGAAGCTTTTTAATTTGATGTAATAAAAATTTTCTATTTTGTGATCAATAATGCTTCATTACTCCTTCTTTTCAATGTAGTGATATCAATTGAATGAGCACTTTGAGGCAGAGTAAAACACATCACTGGCCATGACCAACTGTAATGATCTAATGCTATACCAGACTATCCATCATGAATCCTTTCCTACAGATCTGTGCACAATACTGATTGCTGAGCTACCCTGAGGAGCTTTGTGCTGGTTCTTCCAGGAGGCCCAATTCCTGTTCCTTCTGATACTCTTCCTACTTAGGGGCAGGGAATGGTTGTTGTGGCTTCTATGTCTCCCTTCAGATAAGATGATATTGGTGTTTGGCCTCTGCTTCCTTCATCTCTCTGAGTGAATATGGATCCCATCCTGGATTTGTTTATCTTTGTATTAATATTCCTGTGAGGACATTCTCCTTTTGCTGATTTGCCATTCATTGTCTCCGACTATGCCCTTGTTTATTTGCTTCTTATTCTTCCTTCTTCTTCATATGTCTGTTCCTCTCCTGCTTTCTTCTTCTCCCTTTTGGGCAAGATGAAAGCTCATTCATTTTAGTCACCTCTTCCTAGGTGCACTTCTTGCTCTCACTCTCTAGTGATTGAAGTAAGAAAATGGAGGACCCAAAGGAGTTTCAGAGCAGAATTTGGGGGGAGATAAGGCTGAGGATTCAACCTTGAGTTTGTTCACAATAAACTTGAATTTTTTTTTCAAAAGTTAATGATGTCATTAAAAGTTAATGATGTCATTATAACTGATTTGTATAAATGTAAAGCATTCTAGTGTGAGCTCAAAATTTACAGGCAAGTGCACTTGTATATTTCTTTACACCAGGGAACCAACCATAAGAATCTTGAGAGTAAGTTGCAGCTGTGTGGTCTCAGTGACTGCCTTCTCCTCTACAGAAACCTTTCTTCTTAATCTTACCTAAAAAAGGTACAGATTGATGGGAGTGATCTGGCCATAGAATAAGAGAAGGAAGGGAAGCAGGTAATATTATCACATAGCCATGATAATTGCATGGGCTGTATAATTCATACCCATTAAAGGAAATAATTATCTCTTTTAAGCACAATAATTCTACTGAAGTGAAAGGCTTAATTTTACCCTTATAGGTTCTGAGACTGAGTAGTTGACAGAACAACATTAAAAAACTTTTGCCCTCTTCTTACTTTTTTCTTGTTTCCTCAATAAGTTTTTCTCAAAAAATTCAGATAAAATGTCTCATTTCATATCAATTTGCATTTAATGGTAAGCATTGCTACTAAGAAAGAAAATTCCTATGATTTCTTCTTTGAATTTTATTGGTGAATACATATACATATATATACACATATGCACACACACATACATATATTCAAATGCTTCAGGTTTGAACTAAGGAGATGCATATATATATATATATATATATATATATATATATATTCTAAGGATATATATCTCCTTAGTTCAAACCTGGAGTATTTGAATAAAACATTCTTCATTGGGGAGAGATTGATGCTGTAATGCTGTATGACTGTATCAAGAGCAGAATTTCCATGAAAGTTTAGAAGGAGACATATGTTTTTTCCTGCTTTTGGATAGGACTCATGTCCTTCTAGTTCTTTTTTGAAGAGAAATAGACACAAAAATAGAAGACTTTGGAAGGAAGGCATGTAGAGGAATTGATGCCTCAATCTGGCCATGACGTTCAGCTTGCATCCTTAGAGTGTTCAGGGAGTTTGTACTTGGATCAACACTTTTATCTCTTTGTCCCGCTATCTTTCTTATTCATTCTGTGTATTTTCTAGTATCTTTTAATGTATATAACTTCTCTAATTTTTGTTTGTCATCTGGAGAAATGAGTCTACTTGCTATTTGTGATTTCTGATTGTCTTTTTATGCAGCTAGCATATGGTGGTAAAGAACCAAATATGTGGGTACAAGCTTAAGGTTTCCCTTTCTCTTTAAGATATAACAACCAAGAAGGCAACCTGAACCTAGGAAAACCATCATTTCCCCCAGACTAGCATTTGTGGGAAATAGTGGAGGGAATAGATGTAGTGTTCACCCTCTCTCTGAGGAAAGCATAGAAGCCATCATCATTATCCATTCCTTCGGTTAGAAATTAAGCTCTCTTGAAGAGGAATGGAAAAGATTTTGGAGATTTCTATTTCTGTGTCTCCATGAGCTTCAGTGAAACAAATCTATGTGGATATATACATATCTGACAACACTCATGCTCTAAAAAATATCTTGTTTTTATATTACTATATTTATCAACATATCCTATTCTTCATCCTCTCAAAGAACTAAGTCTTACAATACAGAACAATCCAGAGATGAGAGGAAAATTGCTCTGCAAAATTATAAAAATCTGATAGCCTAAGGAATATGCCCATAGTACTCGACTTACTTTAAGGAAGGAATACTTTCTTTAATATCTTTTTAGGAGTCATGTTTGGTCATTTTAATTTCAAAGTATTGAGGATCCATTGTTTAGTTGTTATTCTTTCCATTTACATTGTTGTAGTCATTGTGTATATTGTTTTCCCAATTTCATTTACTGACTTCATTTTGTATCAGCTTCTGTAAGTTAAGTTGCCTCATGCTAAGGACTTAATGACCTTAGTGGAGCACTGTAGGACCTTCCAAAGAAGGCCATTATGCAAATTTTTCATAGCAGGTATAATAGTGGAAGAGGAAATGGGAATATGTAGTTTGCTGATCCAGGGAGACCTGGGTCATTTCAGATGATGACTCATTTATTACCTTTTTTGGTTAAGCTGTTCAGTCTTGATATCTTGATGTTTCTATTAATGAAGTGAGTCATCTTAATGAATTATTATTAAATATGTAGGGACTTTCAAGGGAAAGCCCTAGTTTTATGACAATACAGCAGGGGCTCTTTACATTTTTCTTTGTCCTAGAACTTTTTGGAAATTTATTGAAGCCTGTGGATTCCTCAGAATAATATCTTTAAATAAATTTTAAATAAAAAATTCTTTAAAATACATAGGATTACAAAGGAAATTATTTATATTGAGAAGAATATAAAAAGGTTGTTTTAAAAAGTTTCCAGATCCCAGGTTAAGGGATCTTGTCTTAGAAACTGGTTATGTTTATACATCATTTAAAAAAGAACTAATTTATTTTGTTTTTAATTTATGAAATAAAACAATCATTTCTATAGCATACTATAATAAAAAAGATGATTGTACATGAAACTGCAAATCTATTATGTACAATTTGCTATTCTCTTTAAAAGAAGCCTCACTTGGTCATTGGGCCCTGATACCTCAGAATAAGTATAGCTAGGAAATGTTTCTGCTATGACTAGAAATCCTGAGGGTCTTCTCCTCCCACATGAATTTTTTTTTGACTAGGTAAAAAGACCATTTCTTTTTGGCCTCATTTCTTACCTACTGCTAATCACTGAATGGGTGATAACCTCATACAAACTGAGTCCTGTTAAATACCTTATCTTTAAGGCCATCCTCCCTCATTACATGCAAGGTTATCTCCAGTTATCCTCTATCTTGCCACTAGACTCAAATGGGTCAGGAGGAGTGAGGCTGGTGACTTTTCACTTGCAAGTTATACCATTACCTTCCTGATGTCATGGTCCTCTTTGAGAATGAAGGACAAGCAACAATAATAAATTTATTATATAAATTTCTTTTCCCCTGCTTTTTTCCTTTCTCTTCCCACCTCTATTATTATAAAAAAATACCAGATTCCTGTATGCTATCTTAAAAAATGTAGAGACATTCTGAATCTAGGTTCTAAAATTCTTTTTTCTCCCCTATCCTTTTCCCATACTTAACCAAATATTTATCAAGTGCTTATTATATTTATTATTTTTTGTTTGATGTTTGAAGATGTTTGAAACCATAAATCCCACAGATCTCCAGCTCTCACCCTGTTAATTTTCTCCAACTGTATCCAATGGACTTTTTCTATAATTGTTACTAGGGCCATCAAAGGGTAAGCAATCCAGGTATCACCAGACAGCTAGGTTTGTGAATGATTTGGGGGGAACTTTTAGAAAGAAGAACCAGAAACTGGGAAAAGTAATTCTCAACTTGTTCCTGAGATTCCCATCCCCAGATTTGTAGATCTGGCCCATAGATCAAAGAAAAGAATCAGAAAGGATGGAGTTTTCAAGCCAAAGAAGAGAACAAATGTTGGGACTGGGGAGGTGCCAGCTGAGTTCAGCATAGGAACAGGAAGCAGGAACAGGGAGGCTGGCATGAGTACACAGTATTAAGAAGAGCCAAAAATGGTTAAGAAAGGCAGAGTGAGTCAGCAGCTGTGAAATTGTGGTATAAAGGAATGAATGCTAAACTAGGACTTAGTAATACTAGGTTCTAGCTTATACTCTTATGTGCTCTGCTTTTTCACTTGGGTTAAGTCATTTTACTTTTGGCAGTTTCACTTTCTCCAGTCACTTTCTTTTACGGACCTTGCTTTCTTACTTTGTGATGAAGTTTTACAAAGTACTTTGTAGGAATATTATGATTACTATTTTATAGAATAAGGAAATTGAAACTTAAAGAATACATGGTTATATCCATTTTATTTATGAGAAAAGTTATGCTCAGAGTGTTTGAGTTAACCTATGATTTCACAGAATCTATGGGGACTAAAAGTAAGACTTATGGTCCCCTGAACACATTTCTCATGTGTGCACCTTGAAGTCTTTGCTCAGTATCTGAAATGTATTCTGCTCCCTCCAACCTGTTCCATTCTCACCAAATACTAGCCATATCTTAAAGCCCAGCTCACTTCCCATTCCCTCTTTTGTCTTCCTGATCTAGAGTCCACAGTCTCTGATATCCTATTCACTTATTGTCTCTACCATACAATTTAGCACTTGATTATTCTGTACTGTATTATTCTTAAAGTGTTTCATATTTATTCATCCCTTCAATAAGCATTTATCAAGTTCCTTATAAGGCATTAACTAAGGTGAAAAGATAATTAAGTCTTATCATTGCTTTTGAAAGCTAAGTAGGGTGATTGGGAGTAGGCTACATACACAAGTAAATAACATTATGAAAAATAATTATCATGAAATAGAATTTAAAACATAAAAACAACCCTGCTATTTTCAGAGCAATAAAAGGAGGTTTTCATTGGGGAGATCTGAGATGACTTCACAGAAGTTCCTTATTGAAGAGTAATTGTTATTCAGTTATTTTTCGGTTATGTCTTATTCTTTCTAATTCCATTTAGGGTTTTATTACTGGAGTGGTTTGCCATTTCCTGCTTCAGCTCATGTTCAGCAGATGAGAAACTAAGGCAAAAAGAGTTAAGTGACTTGCTCAGAATCACACAGTTAGTAAGTATCTGAGACTAGATTTGAACTCAGGAAGATAAATCTACTTGACTCCAGGACTGGTACTCTATCTACTGTGACCACTCAGCTGTGGTGTGGTAGCAAAAGGAGAGATGGAGGCAAAAGGTTGTTTCAGGTACAGTCAACCTCAAAGCAAAAATACAGAACAAGAAAGGCTTACTTGTTTAAAGCAGATATTGATTGCCTCAGGCAGGGTGTATGAGGAAGGGAATCATGTAAGATGTTAATAGTGAATATTTAGATAGATATTTCAGGTTTAAAAATTACTTTAGAAAAATCTTGTTTTAACCTCACAGCAACTTTGAGGCACAAATGGCATTATTATCCCTATTTTGCAGGTAAGGAAACTGAGTTGTATGATAAGTCACACAGCTAATATGTAACTTAGGGTTTGAACTCAAATCTTCCTGACTCAGGGTAGGGTGCTTTATTCACTGTTATAAGGAACCTGAAAAAAGGAGTAGGGTATTATGCCAAGGGATTTAGATCTTATTTGACACTTTTGTGTCAGAAGCAATGACATACAGAATAAGTGATTTGCCTATGGGAGGATGTGAAAAATCCCCCAGTCTGCAATATTGATGGTCAAAATAGACATAGAACTGAGCACCTAACCGTGCCTGGCATACAGTATTCACTTAATTGATGCTTATTGATCAAGGGATTGATCAGTTTATGGAACAATGAGATATTTCACCTGGTAATGGTCATGATAAATACAAATCCACAAATCACAATGAAGATCACTTCAATTTATATTCTAATACAAATGTCAGGAGATGTATTTTTAAACCGTGCTAGTAGCTAAGATGTAGCTAAGTCCTGACTTCCCTGACTTCTGCTTAACTATACAGCATCATTGTTGCCAAGTGTTTACTTTCTTTCTATCTTTTTAATTGGCCCTTTACATTCCAAAAGCAGTTCAGAAACTGTCTCACTCTGCAAACATTTAATTTTCTTGCCAAAAAGGACATAGTAGGTAAGTACTGTACTAATTAACAACCAGAAACCTAGTTACCAAATTTGAAATCCAAAAGCTGTATGCTTCTCAAAAAAAAAACCCTAAAAAATAAAGCAAACTGATTTCAAAAGGATAGAAATTTTCAACCCACTCCTACCCCTCCCAAGATCAAACTCAATTAAAATCCACAAATGTTGAAAATTATCTTTAAGTAAATTTGATAGGGTAAACAAGATAATCACTATTTCCAAGATGACCACAGAAAGAAGATCAATAAATATGATGTTGAGCAGATCTATTTGGTTCTCTTTGTTTTTTGTTTTTTTTTGTCATTTTTGTTAATTTTGCATGTTGTAAGGTGAAACTTTAGTTATTTAATTTGAATTTCCTGTATTAGTGCTTTGGAGGATGTTTTCACAGAGTTATTTGCAATTTGCAGTTCTTGATGACTATTTCTGATTTACTTATCTACTAGCAAATGACTATTGGACTCATATAATACCAATTCTCTATTTATCTTAGATATTAAATTTTTATATTGCTATCTAATACAAAGAATTTTCCCTCCCTTGAATATCTCCCTCCATGTTCTATTTGCACTGTTTTTATTTGTTCAAAAACAGGATTTTAGACAATGTAATAGGAGGAGTAATTGAACAAACTGGGGACATTTAATATGAATAATAAAAGATTTAGGAAAACATGATAATTTGCCTCAAGGATTTGAAGAACCTTCATATGTAAGAAGGTTCAACATTGTTCTGCTTAATTCAAACAAGATAGCAGGATGAGAAGCAGCCACAAAAGTGTCAGAGAGTTAGATTTCAATTAAACTTAAGGAGAGACTTCCTAACAATTATAGATTCCAGAAATAGAATGAGTTGCCTTATTAAGTAGTGAGGTTTTCCAATCACTTGAGACATTCAAGTGGAGGCAAGTTGACTGTTTGGAATGTTGCAGAGGGAATTCCTATTCATATAAAGATTGGACTAGGTAAGTTCAGATTCCATTCAAATTTGAGATCATGTAATTTTGAATAGTAGTAATGGCTCTCCAATTGATAAAGGGTCAGAGGATATGAACAGATAATTTTCTGATGAAGAAATTGAAACTATTTGTAGTCACATAAAAAGGTTCTACAAATCACTATTGATCAGAGAAATGCAAACTAAGACAACTCTGAGATACCACTACACACTGTCAGATTGGCTAATATGACAGAAAATGTAATCACCAATGTTGGAGGGGATGTGGGAAAACTGCAACACTGGTAGATTGTTGGTGGAATTGTGAATGGATCCAACCATTTTGGAGAGCAATTTGGAACTATGCTTTGAAAGTTATCAAACTGTGCATACCCTTTGATCTAGCAGTGTTTCTACTGGGATTATATCCCAAAGAGATCTTAAAGGAGGGAAAGGGACCCACATGTGCAAAAATGTTTATAGCAGTCCTCTTTGTAGTGGCAAGAAACTGGAAACTGAGTAGATGCCCATCAATTGGAGAATGGCTGAATAAATTATGGTATATGAATGTCATAGAATATTATTGTTCTGTAAGAAACAACTAAAGAATGATTTCAGAGAGGCTTAGAGACATACATGAGCTGATGCTAAGTGAAATGAGTAGAACCAGGAGATCCTTATACATGGCAACAACAAGATCATCAATTCTGATGGACATGATGATTCAAGCTAGTTCCATTTGTTCAGTGATGAAAAGAGCCATCTATAACCAGAGAGAGAAAATTGTAGGAATAGAGAGTGAACAAAACATAGCATTCTCACTCTCTCTGTTATTTGCTTGCATTTTGTTTTCTTTCTCAGTTTTTATTTTTCTTCCTTCTTGATCTGATTTTTCTTATGCAGCAAGATAACTATATAAATATGTATACATACATTGGATTTAACATGTATTTTTAGCATATTTAACATGTATTGGACTATTTGCCATCTAGGGGAGGGGATTGGGGGAAGGAGGGGAAATTTTGGAACAGAGTTTTGCAAGGGTCAATGTTGAAAAAATTACCCATTTATATGTTTTGTAAATGAAAAGCTTTAATAATAAGAATTCTGGTTGCAGAGAAAATATTGGTCTATATTAATTAAGGGAATTTCTTCATTGTGAATTGTTTGTATAAATAAAACTATAGAGACATTCACAATAAAAATAAAGAAAAATAAAAATGGGAATGGCACTTGAGAAGATGAAATTGGTAAGAGAAGCTGGCTCAGACTGTACAGAAGAAATCTATGGTCATGATATAATTTAAAATGAATTCAGGAACTAATTCTCAAGATATCTTGAAAATTTACCATCTCTACTCTGAAAAAGCTAGAGGTTTTCCTGCCTCCTTTCAAAGCAACAATAGAGAAGATAATGTCTGAGCAACATATCCTTTTTTTCTTCTCTACAAAATCCCAAAGAATAGCTGTTAAAGGTTTGGCATCAATGTGGCAAGAGGTGTTCAATACATTTCACTTTGCTTGAGTTCATGGAGTAGTTTAGAGTTTTTTTTCCCTGAGAGCATCCTGTTCATTATTTTCCTTAAAAACAATAATATTCTATTAGAAACATATACAATAATTTATTCAGTCATTCCCAATTGAAGGATGTCCCTTTAATTGCCATTTTTTTTTTTGCCCTGAGAAGAGAGCTGCCATAAATATGTATTTTTTGATGGATAGAGGTCATTTCCCCTTTTTAAAATAAAACTCTTTTGGTATTCATGCCTAGTAGTGATGTTTTAGGTCAAAGGAAATTATGAATTTATAGTCATTTGGGCATAGATCATATCTTTTGGTCATTTATCAATTGGGGCATGGCTCTTATTTTTTTGAAATAAATTTGATCTAATTCCTTTATGTTTGAGAAATGAGGCTTTAATGGAGAAACTTGATTCAAAATTCTTTTTACAATAACTATTGCTAACTTGTATTTCCTCCCATTTATTCCTTCTCTCTTTCACCCTATCCCTCCTCAAAAGTGTTTTTCTCCTGACCACTCTCTCCCTAATATGTCCTTTCTTTTGTTGAGCCTCTTGCCATATCACATTTCTCCCTATTTTCCCGCAGACTATGTTAGATTTCTATACCCATATTGAGTGTGTGTGTTATTTCCTGTTTGATCCAATTCTGATGAGAGTAAGTTCACTTACTCCTCTTCTCCTTCCCGTCTTCCTCTCCACTGTAAAAGATTTTTCTTGCCTCTTTTTTATGGCAGATAATTTACATCCATTCCACTTCTCCCTTTCCCTTTCCCCCAATATATTTATCTCTCATCACTTACTTTCATCATTAAAAAAAAATTATCCCTTCATATTCAACTTATATCTGTGCCCTCTATCTTTAATACTTCTTTTAACTGCTATAATAATGAGAAAGTCCTAACAAGTTACATTGGTAGAATTTTTTTTTCAATTTCTATTTTACCCATTGGTTCTAGAATATCAGAACAGTTTTCCTTGACAATTTCTTGAAAGATGATATCCACTCTCTTTATGTTTGATCATGACTTTCCAATAGACCGATAATTTGTCAATTCTCTCTCCTGGATCTATTTTCCAGATCAGTTATTTTTCCAATGAGATATTTCACATTTTTCCTATTATTTTTTCCCCATTTTTTGAGTTTTGCTTTATTGTATCTTGATTTTTCATAAAGTCATTAGCATCCATTTGCTCACTTCTAATATTTAAAGAATTATTTTCCTTGGGGAGCTTTCCCTTTCCCATTTGGCCAGTTTTTTTAAAGGCATTCTTCTCATTAGCTTTTTGTATTTCCTTTTGCACCACTCTCAGTTCTTTTTTAGGAAAAGAACTTTTTCCTCTATCTCTCTTCTTTGATTTTCAAAATCTCTTTTGAATCTCTTCTAAATCCTGAGACCAATTCTTATTTTTCTTGGAGACTTTGTATGTAGGAACTTTGACTTTGTTATCTTCTTCTGAAAGTGTGTTTTGATCTTCCTTGCTGTCACAGTAGCTTTCTAGGATCAGAAACTTTTTCTGTTATCTTTTTGTTTTCCTAGCTTACTCAGCTTTTAACTCTTTGTTAGAGTAGAACTCTATTTCCAGAGTAGAGGGTGTACTATCTTAATCTCTTTTCTGAGATCTTTCAAGGGTTCTGATCACAAGCCCTCTTTTCTAGCCTCAAATTAATAGGAATGTTCCTGTCGCATGCTAGCTATAAGATCTAGTGTCCTAAAGCAACAAAATCCTACTTTGTTGGTTTGGGGGCTCGACTCAAAACTGGGGCTATGGTTAGGGATAGGGCTGGGGCTATGCTGGCATGACTATTCTGGGATTGTGTGCTGGATTTCCTCCTTGTTGCCACAGACCTTTTCTGCTGACCTTCCAAGTCTTCTTTGGTGACCCTGGACTAAGAAGTCTGGAAGGTACCAGTACTGCTGTTGATTCAGAAGTCTTGCTTTGCTAAAGCTGGACTGGGTCTGGAGTTGGTGTTGTATTGGTATGGTCTGCATTAGGATGGTGCTCTGGGTTTCCATCCTGATTTCATAGAGCTTTTCTGCTCATTTTCCATATCCTCTTTGGTATCTCTGGTCTGAGAGATCTAGAAACCTTCAGTACTGACACTGATTCAGAGAGCCCTAGACACTTTCCTAATTTACTGGCATGGGGCTGGGACTGTGCTTGTGTGGCCTGCACTAGGATTGCTTGCTAGGTTGTATCCTGGACTTCCACCTTGGCATTACAGACCTTTTCTAATGATCTTCTAAGTTGTCCTCAGCTAGAAAATGTTTTACTCCTTCTTTTGGGATGTTCTGATGTTCTCAAATTTGTTTAGAGTCATTTTTGGAGTGGTTTTGGGGGAAAATTGGATGAGTTTCTGCCTTTATTCTTCCATCTTGACTCTACCTTCAATATTTTACATTTTTAATCAGTAATTTGGATAAAGACATAGTATACTAATCAGATTTGTGGATGACAAAAATCTGGAAAGGCTATCGGTAAGTGATCATAAAGATCCAAATGATCTTGAAGAGATAAAACAGAAAATAAGATATAAGAAGAATAGAAAGGTATGGGAGAAAGGCTAATTTATTAATGTCTTTGAATACCAAAAAGAGGATTTTATATTTGATCCTGAAGATGACACAGACTCACAGAAGTTTATTGAGTAGAGGATAACTTTGTCAGATCTACATTCTCTATTGAGTCATCAACATGGTTTTCCAAAGTGAAGATCTGACTAATTTATTCCTTACTCAATAAACTTCAGTGGCTCCCTGTCACCTCCAGGATCAAATATAAAATCCTCTACTTGGAATTGTGACTTAAAAAAAGTATTTAAAAATGTCCAAGCTCTTTGACCCAGATATCAGGCAGTTTGGAACATATTCATCAGAGATCAAAGACAGGAAAAAAGTTCCATACACATCAAAATATTCATAACATCAGTTTATGTGGTAATAAAGCAGATAGGTATCCCTTGATTAAGGTCTGGTTATATAAATTACACATCTGATCATGTCACTGCATACTCAATAAATTCCAGCGATTTCCTATCATCTCCAGAAACAAATAAAATATTCTCTGTTTTGTATCCATAGTCCTTTATAAACTAGCTTCTCTTCCTTACCAGTTTTTTTTTTTAATCCTACCATATTCAATTTGAATTCTTGACACTGGCTTACTTGCCATCCATGGATGAAATATTCCATCTCTTGTCTTCAGGCATTTTTCCTGACTGAAATTCTTTATTTCTATCTCTTGGCCTCCTTAATTTCCTTCAAGTTCAATCATTCCACTTTCTAAAGGCAAGCCTTTCCAATTATTCTTAATTCTAGTACTTTCCCTTTCTTTATTATTTTCTATTTATTCTGTACTTAGCTTGTTTGTAAATAGTTCATTATTTGTTGTCTCCTCCAGTAGAATATGAGTTCCTAGGGACTACCTTTTACCTCTCTTTGTATCCCTAGTGCTTAGCACAGTGCTTGATACAGAGTAGGTGTTATTACCTCACTGACACGTAGAAAGAAATGCTTATTGCCTCATGGACTCTACAAATATAATAAAATATCACTGTACCATGAATATGAAGATTTCAAAGAAGCATTAGAAGACAATGAAGTAACCAAGAACTCTAAAACCAATATACATAATTATGCATCAGTACTAGTGGAAAGAACAATAAAAACTACATACATGAAAAACTGAATGCTGTGTAATTGTAATTATTAGCTTAACTACAAGGAAGACTAGAGAAAATGGAGTACTGTGAGTGAGAAATAATGCATATGCTATCAGGAGCATAGCGTATACGTTAGTTTCATTAAATTATTTTTCCTCTTTTTTATAAAAAAAAAATCTTTGTTATAAAAATGTCTTTTTATTTTTGTGAGACAATTGGGATTGCATGATTTGACTGAGTTACACAGATAGGAAGTATTAAGTCTCTAAGGTTGGATTTGAATGCAGGTCCTCCTGATTTCAAGCTCATTGCTCTATCCACTGTACCACCTAGCTGCCACCAACTGTTTTTATGAATAAGGAAAGAGATAAGAATATCAGAAATTGAGATGATATACAAACAAAAGATAGTAATATTTTAATGTGAAATGTTGATAGTGTTGTGGGAATTGCTATGCTCTTTCAGTTTGATAGATTTTATTTCAGTCTTTTGTTCTTTGGAGAGTAGAGCATTGGTCTACTTCTATTAGTGATTAGATAATTCATTCTTAATTAAAAAACAAAACAAAACTATATAACTAATAACTGAAAAAGAAAAACAAACTAAAAGATGAATTCTGACTTACTGCCTTCCATTCTTGTTTCACCCCCCCATCATTTAACCAGGTAGAATCAATGAATCAAAAATAAGCAAAAGAAATGTTCCTGTTCTGTATTCTCCCCAGTGAAGTCTACCTAGTATTCCCTCAAAATTATTTCTAATTTTGTTACTTTTGGCCTACCTTCCTACATTAAAAAAAGTTTGTGTAATCAATGTGCATATAATTCTAGTTCTTATGATTTCACTTTCCAATATTTCACGTGGGTGCTAAATCTTTACTTTCAGCCAGATCACTATTGACTTAGGGTTTATTTCATACTGAGTTGATTCATTCTTAGAAAGTCTTTGATTCTAATTGTAACTCTTGTATAGTAAGAGGAGGCCAGTTACTTGGCCCTAATATTTTGTCTTTTCTAGATATAATGTCATCTGCAAATAGTTGTATTTTAACTCCTTTATTGCCAATGTGCATTTCTTTGCTTTTTTTTCATATTTTATTGATATACTTTACCACAGGATGTCAAGAGCATATGGCTTTTCTTTGTAAATTTTGCCACATATATTTAAGCACATTTATTATAGATTGGCATCTTTGATATGGATAGAACTTTTTAATATAGTAAGCTGTCTTTATTTACATCTCCATCTACTTTTTGGCTGGAATTCTCTTTATTAACATTAGCATTACTTTGTTTTTCATGATATGACAATTGAGTAGTAACATTTATACTTCTATTTTCAATATAGTTAGATCTTGCTGATTTAAATTTGTTTCTTATTATTAGAAGAGACTTGTATTTTAATTTTTAAAAATCTATTCTGTAACTCTTTTTTATGTGGCAATTACTGAACTTCATTTCTATATAGTGGCACAAAAGTCTCAGGATTGTCTTGGTATTGTCAGCTCAGTAGTATATGTGTAAAGCATATGAGTTTGTCTCGCTATCTTGTTGTTGTACTAGGGTATGTGAATCCATCTTCTTGTTGGTGCTTAGTTCTTTTAATTATGTCCACCTCTCTGTGGCTCCATTTGGAGTTTTCTTGGCAAAGATACTGGAGTAATTTGCCATTTTTCTTCTTCAGATCATTTTATAGATGAAGAACTGAAGGAAAAGGGTTAAGTGACTTATTCCAGGTCACATAGATAGTAAGTATCTGAAGCTGGATCTGAACTTAGATTTTCTTTTTTTTTTTTTCATTTTTCTCTTTTATTCAAATATTTTTATGCAAAATGACTAATGTGGAAATGTTTTGCATAATTACATGTGTATAATCTATATCTGATTGCTTACTAGCTCAAGGAGGGAGAGGAAAGGAGTAATAGAATTTGGAACTCAAAACTTTAAATAATCATGTTAAAAATAAAAATACCTGCAATTTCATTCATATAAGGAACTTCATAGTGAGGGAATGATTTATATGATTGCAAACCTATAACTGTGCTGAATCACATAGTCCTAGATAGTCACCAAAGCACTGAGAGGCTAAATGGTTTGTTCAAAGTCACATAAGTAAGCTGAACTTTTGAACCCAATTCTTCCAGATTATGAGACCAGTTCTCTATTCATTTTCTCTTATAGATTTCTGTGAGAATACAAAATACAATTACCCTCAAATATCCAAGTGTATTTTTATATACTTTTTAAATAGCTTTGTATATACAAAACATATGCATGAGTAATTTTTCAACATTGACCCTTGCAAAAACTTCTGTCTCAACTTTTCTCCTCCTTCCCTCAACCCCCTCCCCTAGATAGCAGGTAGTCCCATACATGTTAAATATGTTAAACTATATGTTAAATACTATATATATATATATATATGTACACATATTTATATAGTTATCTTGTTGTACAAGAAAGATCGGATTTAGAAAGAAGGTAAAAATAACCTGGGAAGAAAAGACAAAAATGCAAGCAAACAATAACAGAAAGAGTGAAAATGTTATGTTGTGGTCCATACTCTTTTGCCAGCGTTCTTTCTCTGCGTGTAGCTGGTTCTGTTCATTATAGATCAATTGGAACTGATTTGGATCCTCTCATTGTTGAAGAGAGCCACATCCATCAGAATTGATCATCATATAGTATTGTTGTTGAAGTTATAATGATCTCCTGATTCTGCTCATTTCATTTAGCATCAGTTCATGTATGTCTCTCCAAGCCTCGCTGTATTCATCCTGCTGGTCATTTCTTATAGAATAATAATTTTGCATAACATTCATATACCACAATTTATTCAGCCATTCTTCAATTGCTGGGCATCCATTCAATTTCCAGTTTCTAGCCACTACAAAAAGGACTGCCACAAGCATTTTTGCACATATTGGTCCCTTTCCCTTCTTTAATATCTCTTTGGGATATAAATCCAGTATAACACTGCTGGATCAAAGGGTATGCACAGTTTGATAACTTTTTGAGCATAGTTCCAAATTGCTCTCCAGAATGGTTAGATCTGTTCACAACTCCACCAACAATGCTGTCCCAGTTTTCCCACATCCCCTCTAACATTTGTAATTATCTTTTCCTGTCATCTTAGCCAATCTGACAGGTGTGCAGTGGTATCTCAGAGTTTTCTTAATTTGCATTTCTCTGATCAATAATGATATGGAAAACCTTTTCATATGACTAGAAATAGTTTCAATTTCTTTATTTGAAAATTGTCTGTTCATATTCTTTGACCATTTATCAATTGGAAAATGGTGTGATTTCTTATGAATTAGAGTAAATTCTCTATATCATTTGGAGATAAAGTCTTTATCAGAACCGTTAGCTGTAAAAATGTTTTCCCAGTTTATTGTTTCCCTTCTAATCTTCTCCACATTAGTTTTATTTGTACGAAAGATTTTTAACTTAATATAATCAAAATTTTCTATTTTTTGATCAATAATGATCTTTAGTTCTTCTTTGGTCACAAATTCCTTCCTCCTCCACAGGTCTGAGAGGTAAATGATGCTATGTTCTTTTAATTTATTTATAATCTCATTCTTTATGCCTAGATCATGAACTCATTTTGATCTTATTTTGGTATAAGGTGTTAAGTATGGGTCAATGCCTACTTTCTGCTGTAGAGGGCTGAAACTCCAAAAAGGTATGTTTGAATCAGACAACTGAGCACTTAAGGCTAATTACCTATTCAACATGAGACAATGACTCTATTAGCATACGTTTATAAATGGCTCTTTTCACTGTTGGTGCTTGCTGAATGCTTGGTGTTAAGATAATCAGAGCCAAGGATTGGAGGGGGAGGGAGATAGACAGAGTCACTTGGTGGCAGGATGAGGAGGAGAGAAATTGGTGACTTTGGACTCCCAAATGCAGGATTATGCTTGGCTACTTCTTTCACTTCTCCCTCTAAAGACCAGGGACTTCAATTCATCCTGATTCTGGCTGACCCTGAAGCCCTCTGGGGAGCTAGGCAGTACTCTATATTCTGCCATACTAATTTCCAATTTTCCCAGCAATTTTTGTCAAATGATGAATTCTTATCCCAAAAGCTGTGGTCTTTGGGTTTGTCAAACACTAGATTACTATAGTTATTGATTATTTTGTCCTGTGAACCTAACCTCTTCCGCTGTTCAACTAGTCCATTTCTTAGCCAATACCAAATGGTTTTGGTGATAGCTGCTTTATAATATAGTTTTAGATCTGGTACAGCTAGGCAACCTTCATTGGATTTTTTTTTCATTAGTTTCCTTGAAATTCTTGACCTTTTGTTCTTCCACATGAATTTTGTTATTATTTTTTCTAGGTCATTAAAATAGTTTTTTGGGAGTCTGATTGGTATAGCATTAAATAAATAGATTAGTTTAGGTAGTATTGTCATTTTTATTATATTCGCTTAACCTATCCAGGAGCACTTAATATTTGTCCAATTGTTTGATCTGATTTTATTTGTGTGGAAAGTGTTTTGTAGTTTTGCTCATATAATTCCTGACTTTCTCTTGGCAGGCAGATTCCCAAATATTTTATGCTATTGACAGTTATTTTAAATGAAATTTCCCTTTGTATCTCTTGCTGCTGGATTTTGTTAGTGTTGTATAAAAATGCTGATAATTTATTTGGATTTATTTTGTATCCTGCAACTTTGCTAAAGTTGTGGATTATTTCTAGTAGTTTGATTTTCTAATAGTTGATTTTCTGGGGTTCTCTAAGTATACCATCATATCATTTGCAAAGATGGTTTCTTCATTACCTAGTCTAATTCCTTTAATTTCTTTTTCATCTCATTGCCCAAGCTAGCATTTCTAATACAATATTGAATAGTAATGGTGATAGTAGGCAATGTTGTTTCACTCCTGATTTTATTGGGAATGGTTCCAGTTTATCACTATTACATATGATGCTTACTGATGGTTTTAAATAGATTCTACTGACAATTTTAAGGGAAAGTCCATTTATCCTATACTGTCTAGTATTTTTTAATAGGAATGGGTGTTGGATTTTATGAAACACCATTTCTGTATCTATTGAGATGATCATATGGTTTTTGTTAATTTGGTTATTAATATAATCAATTATGCTAATAGTTTTCCTTATATCAAACCAGCCCTGCATTCCTGGTATAAAGCCTACTTGGTCATGGTATATTATTCTGGAGATGATTTTCTGTAATCTTTTTGCTAATATTTTTGATGTTCATTAGGGAGATTTGTCTATAATTTTTTTCTCTATTTTCATCCTACCTCCTTTAGGTATCAGTACCATGTCTGAGTCATAAAAGGAATTTGGTAGGACTCCTTCATGCCCTATTATCACAAATAGTTTATATAGCATTGGAGTTAATTATTCTTTAAATGTTTGGTAGAATTCACATGTAAATCCATCTGGTCCTGGGGATTTTTTTTTTAGGGAGTTGATTAATAGCTTGTTCTATTTCTTTTTCTAAAATGGGGCTTTTTCACCAATTTACTTCTTCCTCTGTTAATCTGGACAATCTATATTTTTGAAGGTAGTCATCCATTTCATTTAAGTTATAAAATTTATTGGCATAAAGTTGGGCAAAGTAACTCCTAATTATTGCTCTAATTTACTCTTCATGAGTGGAAATTTCTCCCTTTTTATTGTTAAGACTAACAATTTAATTTTCCTCTTAACTTTTTCTAATCAAATTTACCAAGGGTTTATCTATTTTGTTGGTTTTTTCATAAAACTAAATCTTAGTTTTATTAATTCAATAGTTTTTTTTTTTGCTTTCAATTTTATTGATCTCTCCTTTTAGTTTTAGAATTTTAAGTTTAGTGTTTGATTGAGGGGTTTTAATTTTCTCTTTTTCTAGCTCTTTTAATTGTAAGCCTAATTCACTGATTTTCTCTTTCTCTGTTTTATGCAAGTAAGACTCTAAGGATATAAAATTTCCCCTTATTACCACCTTGGCTGCATCCCATACATGTTGGTATGATGTCTCATTATTGTCATTCTCTGGGTGAAATTATTGTGTCTATGATTGTCTGTTTCATCCAATCATTCTTTAGGATGAGATTGTTTAGTTTCCAATTACTTTTTGGTCTATTTTGCCCTGGATTTTTATTGAATGTAATTTTTATTGCATCATGATCTGAGAAGGATGCATTTACTATTTCTGCCTTTCTGCTTTTGAATTTGAGGTCTTCACATCCTAATATATGGTCAATTTTTGTATAGGTTCCATGAACTGCTGAGAAGAAAGTGTACTCCTTTCTGTCTCCATTCAGTTTTCTCCAAAGATCTATCATACCTAACTTTTCTAGTGTTCTATTTACCTCTTTAACTTCTTTCTTATTTATTTTGGGTTTGATTTATCTAGTTGTGAGAGTGCAAGGTTGAGATCTCCCACTATTATAATTTTGCTGTCTATTTCTTGCAGCTCTCTTAATTTCTCCTTTAGGAATTTAGATGCTATACCACTTGGTGCATATATGTTTAGTATTGATATTGCTTCATTATCTATGTTACCTTTTAGCAAGATATAGTACTTTTCCTTATCTCTTTTAATTAGATCAATTTTTGCTTTTGCATCATCTGAGATCAGGATGGCTACCCCTGCTTTTTTGACTTCACCTGAAGCATAGCAAATTCTGTTCCAACCTTTTACCTTTATTCTATATGTATCATCCTGCTTCAAGTGTGTTTCCTGGAAACAACATATTGTAGGATTCTGGCTTTTAATCTACTCTGCTATCCATCTCCATTTTATGGGGGAGTTTATCCCATTCACATTTATGTTTAAAATACTAATTCTGTATTTCCTGCCATCTTCTTATCCCCAAATTATGCTTTTCTCTTTCCTTTTCCCCTTATCTTCCTCCCCATTATTAGATTTATGAGCACCACTTGCCTCACGCAGCCCTCCCTCTTTAGAATCCCTTCCTCCCCTTTGAAGTCCCTCCCCTTTTCTTAAACCTTTTCCTTATTATTTCTGTATTCCCTTCTATTTAGCCTACTTCTTCCTTTTTTGCTATTCCCATCCCACTATGTAAACCAAATATGTCTAATATTTTCTCTTTGAGCCAAATCTGATGAGAGTAAGATTCACACTATGTTCATCTCCCTCCCTTCATTCCCTCAGATATAATAGGTTTCCTTTGCCTCTTCATGAGATGTAGTTTCCCTCTTTTTACCTACACTTTTCCCTTTTTCTGGTACAATTTTCTTTCTACCTCTAGTTCCTTTTTTATATTATAACAGTAAAACCAAATTATACATGTACTCTTCATGTATAGCCATAACAGAAATAACAGTTCTCAAGAGTTCTTTTTATCTTTTTATGCTTCTCTTGAGTTCTACATTTGGAGGTCAAACTTTTTGTTTAACTCTGGTTTTATCAGCAGAAATAAATGGGATTCATCTATTTCATTGAATATCTATCTTCTTCCCTGGAAGAAAATGTTCAGTTTGGCTGAGTAAGTTACTCTTTACTGCATGCCAAGTTCTTTTGCCTTTCAGAATATCAAATTACAGGCCCTTCAATCCTTTAATGTGGATGCTATTAGATCCTGAGTGATCTTCATTGTGCCTCCTTGGTATTTGAATTGTTATTTTCTGGCTGCTTGTATTATTTTTTCCTTGGTCTGATAGCTCTGGAATTTAGCCACAATATTTTTTGGAGTTTTAATTTTGCATCTCTTTCAGTAGATGATTGATGAATTCTTTCAGTGTCTGTTTTATCTTCTGTTTCTATAACATCTGGACAATTCTCTTTGATGATTTCTTGAAAATTAATGTCTAGGCTCTTTTTTTCATTGCAGTTTTCAAGGAGCCCAATAATCCTTAAATTATCTCTCCTAGATCTATTTTCCAGGTCTATTATTTTCCCAAATAGGTATTTAACATTTTTTGTTTTTGCTTTTGCTTGACTGATTCTTGGTGTCTCCTTGAATCATTCATTTCCATTTGTTCAAGTCTGATTTTTAATGAATTATTTTCTTCCTTTACTTTTTTTATTTCTTTTTCTATTTGTCCAATTGAGTTTTTAAATGAGTTGTTTTGTTCTATAGATTTTTTTTCCATTTTTAAAGAAGAGTTATTTTCTTTTTCCAATTCACAAATTCTGTTTTCCTTGGAATATTTTACCTTTTCCAATCCACAATTATTTTTTTCCTGAGAGCTGTTTATCTTTGATCTAGATACAAACTGTTTTTAGTCTCCTCAGAGTTTGAAGTCTGCTCTCTTTCTGTATAGAAGGTATCTATAATTAGAGTTAGTTTGCCTTTTTGCTCATTTTGAAAAAAAACAAAAACTAAAAAAAATACTTATGGTCTGCTTATGGGGGGCAGTGGGGTGTTTCCAAGTTGCCTTTACAGATAACAAGAAGTGGCAATAAAGGGGCAATGGGACAGCACCCACTAGTTGCACTAGGATTAACAGTTGTGCTGAAATCAGTGGCAGTGGAAAGGCATCAACTAGGGCTGTGCTGGGACCAACAACTACGGCTGTACTTGGATCATGCTGAGTCACTCCAGTGTTGGGTGGGTGTGGTCAGGTCCTGAGAGACTCTAACGTTTTGGGGTTATAGTCTTTACCTCCTGTGTTTATAGCTTCTTTGCTGATCTATTGACTTGCTACCAGGGCAAAATAGCCAATACTGTGGTAGAGTTCTCCCTGCAGATTTTCTGCCAGTAGAGACAATACCCTACCCACCCTCTAGTCTGGTCAGTGTGAGCTGTTTCCCGGGCTCTCACTGTCTGCCTGAGGTCTGTGCCTGGCCTAACCCTTTTCCATCCCCTCACAGGAGCAAAAGAGACCTTTTCTGGAGCATTTTGAGATTGTCTTTAGTTGGTAATGTGTTGTACTCCCAATATTAGTGGGTTCTGACAGTAAGGCACTAATTCTGAGGCTGAATTTCATTAAAATAGATTGAGGGTAAAGGAGAGTTTAGAAAGATGTACGTATTCTCTCCACCATCTTGGCTCTGCTCCCAGGAACTTAGATTTTCTTGACTCTCTTTACACTATGCCACCTACCTGGCCCTAGTTGACTTCCATCTAAATGAGTAACTAACTGAGCCACCTAGTGGTTAAATAGGCTTTTTCAATTTTTATGGTTTTGATTATAAAGCTTAATTTAATATAAACATGACAAATAAAGTTCCTGTCTCATTAGTAAATGTGTGGTTTGCTTTAACCTGGACTTCTTCTTTATCAAAGATAAGAACTTACTTATGGAATTTTCTTCTTTCTCTTTTAAAAAATTTTTTTGTTACTTTTTAAGTTTCTAGTTATCCACACTAAAGAAGACCATCATTCGACACACACATACACACACATATGTACATGTATGTGTAAAACCTTAATATACATACTGTAGTTATCAGTTCTTTCTCTGGAAGTAAATAGCATCTCCTTTATAGGTTCTTTGCAATTGATTAAACATTTACAATACTCAGAATAGCTCATTTGTTCACAGTAGTTCTTTGAATAATATTGCTGTTACTGTTTAGATATTTTCTTGGTTCTCTCTTATTTTTCACTATTTCACAAGTTTTTCTATATTTTTCTAAAAGTAGCATTCCATCATGATCACATATTATAACTCGTCAATTTCTCAATTGACAGGTATTCCTAAAATTTCTAGTTCTTTGCCACCAAAAAGAGCTGCTATAGAGATTTTAGAATATATAAGTTCTTTTCCTTTTCACAGATCACCTTGGGTCAACTCCTCTTTTTCCTCTGTTTTTCCTCTTCATCTCTATTTCTCAGAAACATCTTTCTGAATGCTTTATTATTTCACCAATATAGTACTATGAAAATTTTCATATTTTATTTACATTTTAATCTTGATTATTTTACATAATTATTTTTGCTAGAATTATTTCTTTTTGGAAGACTTCATGAAGTGAATGTCTCTATATAAACTTCTTCTTTTGCATTTGAAAGTCCATTGCCTGCTTTCATAGAGCATTCTTAGTTTTACTGGGAAGACAATGTTTTGGTTTATGTCTGCTTTTTAAACATTTTACAAATATTATGTTTTGATTTCTTCATGTATTTCTTGTCTTCTCTAAAAAGTCTTTTATGGTTCTAACTATTTTTCTTTGATAAATTATTTGCTTCTAAAATCTGGTAGTATTTTTATTATATATATATGTGTATATATGTGTGTGTGTATTTATAAGATAATATGGAAGTACATATATTTTAATATTGGAATTTTTATGTCCAACTATGTTGAATTAGAACACTTACCTTGTCAATATTCTGTAGATTCTTTCTCTTTATACCACAGTGATTATTTTAGTCAGTTTATGGAAATTTTCTTTGAAGATTTCTTAAAGTATAATGTCTGGATTACTTTGTTTTTCTAGGTTCCCTGGAATGTCAGTTGTCCTGAAATTACTGAGTTGTGATCTCTCACCCAGATTTGTTATTTGAGTGGGCATATTTTCCAGAAGGTTAGGTAATTCACTTTTTAAAAAGCCTATATGTCTAGCTTCTCCTTACTTTCTGCAATTTAATTTTTCCAACATAGTAAATTTGCTGCTGGCTGTCATGTTCTTCATGTTGAGTGTTTTCTCCATTATTTCCTGTTGTGATTCTTTGACAATCATAATTCTTATATGTGCATATGTATTTACACATACACATATATACATATGTATTTACTTTTTTCAAAGTTATTTTTTTAAATTTATTTTATCTGTTCTAACTGTTGTTTCTTTGTCTTTGTTGCTGCTATTTTAGCTGACTCAGTTGTTTTATAGTGTTTTCAATTGTATTAACACTTTTGCTCTGATTCATTTTTAATTTTGCATGTTTTTTAGGCTTTCATGATTTTCAAACTTTCTTATTTGGGATGCTTTAATATATTGCTTCTTTATAGCATTTATAGAGAGCCTGAATAGTTTTTTCCCTTATACCTCTTAGATCTTTGCAATGTTATAGTCTTGGTGGATGTCTGATTGGTCTTCCTCATAGTTCTATGGCTCTCCATTCTACTTTGTCTTTGTGTGTAAGTCTGTGTTCTTTACCTATGCTTGTATGTGTCCTGGAGATGGAATGGGTCACAATGTCCTTCTGGATTCCTCAAAATAGTCTCATTTGTCTAGACTCTCAAAGCAGGTAAGACAGCCTTGTTTTAGTAATGTCTCATTAATGTGATCACCTAGCACAGTTGATTTTTGAAGAAGTTACAGATTAGTTCCCGAGGCCTTAAATTTCTTGAGATTTTTGTCTAATCTAGAAGGGCTGGGTAGTTGAAATGTTATCTGAAGTATGATAGTTCTCTAGAAGTGATGGATTTTGAAGAATGTTATGAAAGATTAGAGGGTTATGAAATTCTTGAGATGAATATAGGAGGGAGTGACAATTCAAATAATGGAACAAAAATGAATAAATGAGGATCCCCAGCAATATAAGATAGCATTGTACTTACTGGAAAAAAAATTGTTAATTTACTACTATATTTAAACTATCTGGCTAATGGAATCTCAACATACCAGATCAAAGTTAAAACTAACTATTTATAATGACTCAAGTGAACTACACAATGATACATTTATATTTACATGTGGGACTTTACTCATCAATAATGAGCTATGGAGTTTTACCAGAAATCATCTGCTCTTGGAATGCTACTTTTTAGAGATTTGAAGTGGGGAGGAAGGGGTTGTTAAAATGTAATTGGGTCTCTATCCCTAAAACAAATAGGTACCATTTTCACACTTCTATTTTGGGAAATCATCTTCTTTGATCATTATCCCTCACTTACCTGAAGAAAACATATTTTGTTCCTTGGTAATTTTTTTAATGTGGTTTTGCTGAATTACTGTAAGGAGAGGGAAATGGTCCATTTGACTTGGTATTTCCTGTCATCATGCAGCCACTTCAGGAAATTGAAGGTTAACATAAGGTCATTTGAGTTTAAATATCTTAACACAAAACTCATCTTAAAAGTCACTATATCCATGTCAGAGGAAACTCTAGAAGCAAATTATGTAGCACTTCCTTTAAGATCTAAAGGCAGCTATATTTTATCCTGCCATAAGAAATTAAGGAAAAAAATGCATTGGATATAAGAGTGTTCTAAAACTTGGAAACTTTGATCCTAGGTTATTTATAGAGAATATTTCTCTTCTCCCCAGTATTCTACTCCTGTATCACACTCAGTATAAATACAGCAGGGCTTGTTGGAGTGACTGTATTGTCAATTTTCTGATTACATATTCTCTTTCATAGATTCACAGATTTAGAGCTGAAACAGACCTTAAACATATTTTAGTCCAACCAATGTCACACAGATTGCAATAGCAAAGTCTGGGATTTAAAAGATTAAGATCATAGCTATAGAGACAAAAAGGGTAGGATGGGGTGCTAAGTTATTTATTTTAGTTCATACCAATACTAACAGTAAAGATGAGATTTGAACCCTTGTCTTCTTATGCAAGAAATGATGCCTTAAATAGGGGAAAAGGTTAGAGAAAAGGTAATTTCAGGTAGAAAGGATGGGAGCAGATAATGAAGACAAGAACAAAACTATACTGTTACTACCACTTCCAACTATTTGCAGTGTTGCTTTTATTGCCAGCCATCCTCTGATTTCTGAATCAATTCTTAGAGAAATTCAGGATAATCAAGCCCACTTTGACTGAATGACTGGGGAGAAAAACTGGCCACAGAAGATGTCTCAGGAAGAGCAGAACTAAGATATCTTAGAGGATGGATAAGAATTTTGCTTTAGCCAACTTCAAGGTTCATGGAAATTCTCTTCATAATTGAGATTTCCTTCTCCCCTACCTCACTAAGGCTCTGATGTGACCTGACTTGAGCTTAAATGAAGTGTTCCATCTACTGTATCATTATATTTTCTACTAGAAGTAGATAAAAAGACAGTTGCAAAATTATTTGTTGATCTGTCTGAAAAGAAGAATATATTTGAAAGCGATAGAGTGAATAGGTTTTCAAAGTATTTCATAAACTAGGCAAGCCCTGAATAGTTTTGTAGGCCATTTAATATTGGAAGAATGAGTGAAAGCCCTATCAAGGAATCATTGTTCTCACTTTTGGTTCCAAAAAAAGGTCTGCTTTTTATCTTTAACAAAAGTTATTAAGTGGTAAAAATGAAGTAGACTTGGAATAAGAAATATTAATTATAAGTACAGTTTCTAACACAGTGGGAGTTAAGACTAGTGGACAAAGTGATAGATCTTGAGAAAAGTAGGATTAAGTTCAAAACCTGCCTCTAACTGGTAGATGACTGCAATTTTGAATGACAACATGCTGTGCATCTCTGTTACTACTACTACTAGCCATTGTGTGAGCTGGATAAGTTTTTAAGCCTCACTTTCTTACCTATAAATGAAGGTTTGGGGCTCAGTGATTGTTAAGGCTCTCTTTACCTTTATGATCTAGTTGAATACATGGTTCTCTCATTAGTACAGAAAGTATAATAATCCTTGGGTTATCTTACAAGGCAGCTGTGATATAATGCATATGAAAGTGTTTTACAACTGTAAAATACTATGTAAAAGTTAGCTATTGTCACTGCTATTCCATTCAACTAAAACGAGGGTCAGGATAAATTTCCTCAGGGCCAATATGCAATATGATAGATGTTTTGAATAGTACTCATTAGAACATGCTAATTATTTACTTCATTTTCAAAGTACTTGCTATGAGCTAATAAAAATTCTAGGATTCTATGACTTTATAGAGCTGATCTCTTCATTTAGCTCTTCATAATAACCTGGGTCCACCTTACATCAATTCTCCCCTAATCCCCTCAAATAAGTTGCCACTAGGAACTTATTTCCATTTCTGTGCATTCTATTCATACCTTCTCCACTTATCTTCTTGGACAGTAACTGAGCTTAGATCTAACATGGAAAATAATCATCAAATAAGTATTTATTAAGTGCCTACTGTTTAAAAAATATTGTGTTCGGCATCAAGATGACAAAGACAAAAATTAGACAATCCTTCTTTTAATGAGTTGCCATTCAAGTAATGTAACCTCTTTTCATTAACAAGTACTTTGGAAATAGAGTAAATAATTCAATTGAATGGCATACCAATGGCAATAGCTGACTGTTACTGATAACCTTGTGTCTCTATCAGAGACCTTTCATTTGTTTAACCATATGTCACTTGCAATTGTATTTGATTAATCAAAATAAATGAAGGGATTCCAGTTTAGTGACAGGTTACAGAGTCAATGACTCTCATCATATCATTGTTTGTTGTCTCTCAGTGGTTCAGGACATAATTTACTTCCAGAGGATTGTACTATTTGGTCTTAAATATACCTTTTCTCTTGGGCAATGTCAACAACCAACATTTGAACAAAACTTAGGTGGGAGTTAGGTATATCTCTGCTTCAGATTTATTCTAATTATTCATCAATATATGATTTTTTTTTTATTTAATAGCCTTTTATTTACAGGTTATATGTATGGGTAACTTTACAGCATTAACAATTGCCAAACCTCTTGTTCCAATTTTTCATCTCTTACCCCCCACCCCTTCCCCCAGATGGCAGGATGACCAGTAGATGTTAAATGTATTAAAATATAAATTAGATACACAATAAGTATACATGACCAAACCATTATTTTGCTGTACAAAAAGAATCAGACAATGAAATATTGTACAATTAGCTTGTGAAAGAAATCAAAAATGCAGGTGGGCATAAATATAGGGATTGGGAATTCAATGTAATGGTTTTTAGTCATCTCCCAGAGTTCTTTCTCTGGGCGTCGCTGGTTCAGTTCATCAATATATGATTCTAATGCACATTTTGATTGCCAGTCTGTTCATATGATGTTTTTTTGCTCTTCAGAAGCAAGTAAATTACCCACAATACTTCGAAGCCATTTCATTCTGGACTACTCCTTTCCTTGTATCCTTCTCTCCTTTCCCGCAAATGAAGATTCATTTCCCATATATTTCAGTATATTTATTAAATTATATGCTGTTTTCTCTTGATCCATGTTTCTGCATTTTAATGATTTATTATTTCCTCATTGTAAATAACCTTTCTACAGATGTAGATTGTGATCCCTCAAGCCTGGCTATAAGTTTAATACCTTGCTTGGCCAAAATGATTCTGTCCTTAATGGTAAACCTTTTGTTGATAAATCTCTATCAACTTAGCTCTGGTTCTGTCTTGGATGGCAGGCACTTCATCTATCATGGTTAGTAATGGAAGTCTTTTCAACTTGATAGAATCTGCAAAACTTTTAAATCTACTTTCTGCATATCTTATCTTCAAGAATTTAGGGAATTTCTCTACTGTGATATGATAGCAAAGAAAGATATATATTGGGGAAAAATTAAATGTCTCCTAAAATAATCTTGTAAGCAAGAGAAAAAGCCCCATTTACTTCTCAGTTTCGTGAATACCCTGAGAAGAGGTGGCACATAATGAAAACCTACAGATAAGTCAAGGATCTGAAGATTGGAATGGTAGACTTTCAGTTCTGCCATCATTACTGGATTCATTTTAAGGCTTTATTTTGAAAGAACTATAAAACTATATGGAAAGTCAATAAAAATGACAGATTCTCAATAAGAAGTCAAATTTCTTGCCTTTGAAAAATTCAAGGTAGTCTGAAAGTAGTCTAAAGCAAGTAGTTTGCTTGAGAATAAGCAAACTTTTTACCCCCTCTCTACTTTCCCCTCATCTTGGAAATTTTTCATAAATTCTTGCAGTTAGTTGTATGGTATAGTAGAGAGAGCATTAATTTAGAAGCCTTTTGAAGATCAAGTTCTGGTCTTTAGACAAATAACAAGAATCTTATGGACTTCAGTTTCTCAGATCTAAAAGGAAGTTCTGGGCCTAGCTAATAAATCAATTATATATAATATTTTAAGGTTCACAGAACACTTTTCTCACAACAACTTCATCAGGTAAACAGTGCAAACATTATTGTTTCCAATTTTAGGCAAAGAAAATGAAGCTCAAAGAGGTTATTAATAAGATAATTAACTTATAAGTTAAAGTTAATAAATTAAAAAATTAATGATGATAATAAAAGTTGATGTGAATATATTGCTTTAAGTTTACAAAGTGTTTTCATTAGCACAGCCTTGTGCATTAGGTGATATGGATTGTACTGTTGGTATTTCAGAGTTAAGTAAAGACCCAAGAGGTTAATAGGAATAATTGCTTACATTTCTAAAGTGCTTTAAAGTTTGTAAAAGTTTTTACAAACATTATCTCATTTTAGTTTCACAACAACTATATGAGGTAAGTGTTATCATCATCTCTATTTTAAAGATTAGAGAAGTTCTAACTTGCCTGATGTTACATAGCAAGTAAGAATCAGAGCCAAAATCAGAGCCTCCGATGGAAGCATTCTGTCACTGTCTTTACCTTTTCCACAATCCTAAACTCCTTCTCCTCTCAAGGCCCTGTCAGAAGCCAAGTTGTTTTTAACCACATAACTATTCTAGCAAAATTATCCCGTAGAGTGCCTCTATTTTTCCTATATTTCACTAGTATGGTGCTTGTGGTATCAACCTTAGTGATTCATTGGTTTTGTTGATAGTAAATAATTCCAAAGATCCTAAAAAAGACCGACTGGACTTGTAGCCTCTATAAATGTAAAATATTAAACTACTGAAAATTGTAATCTGAGAAACTTTGGTATGTCTGCCTTGATTTTTTTGCTCTTCTGCAGATCAATAGAGTCAGACATTCATTTTCCAAGGAGTTTGATATGCTCTTGCTGGAACCATTCTATGAAAAGAATAAGATTTTTTAAAATGCCAGCCAGAATCATTTTAAAACATGTGATATTATGACTAAATCAATTAAAATTACTGGGTCTGTTTCCTCATCTGTAAAATTATCCCAATCTATGGGCAAACAAGGCTAGAAGTAAGACATGTCAAATTTTTTGTGCCAATCAACAGTGGGATCAGGTCTGTATGTGACCATATTTCTAGCCTAGGTGATTTAAGGAGACCAATTTAAAAAAAAAACATGGAGGATTTTATAGGTTTCATCAAATGACCAAAGTATCTATGACTCTAAAACAGTAAGAACCCCAGCCATGGAGTGTTGGTTGAGGCACTGAGAGATCAAGCAATTTTTCCAATAGAAAACTGAGGCAGGACTTGAATCCAATGTTTCCAAGATCTTTTCTTATTCCTGAGTAAGAAATGGATTCATTGTGATTTGTCAATTCTTTTTCTGTGACTAGCCCTATGGTGGTATAAGACTAAATTAGGAAGTGTAATAGCAAAACCAGTTGTGTTGGATAGCCAGTCAAAAAGCATTTATTAAAGAATTATTTATGTGCCTGAAGCTGGGCTAAGTTTTGTGAATACAAAAAAAGATAAAGATATACATATTGTATATCTTTATCTTTTTTGTATTCATAGATCTATATACAAAAATGTGTGTATATGTATAGTGATATATGAGTGTGTATATGTATATGTGTATGTATGTATGTTTCCTGTCCTCAAGGAATATGCTATCTAATTGGGGAACATGTACATAATTAGGTACATATTAGATATGCAAGCATCATCCAAGTCTCCATGTGGTTCTAAGCTTTTAAAACTATGCAAAGTATAGGAAGGTCATCTGAAAATGCAAGGTTTTAGGACTTCAAGGGACAGGGAAAGGACTTCTGAGAAAGGTGGCTTTTGAACTGTCTTGAAGAAGAACCAGAGGTACTAAGAGGTAGAACTGAGGCAGATATATATTAGAGCTAGATTGTACTGACTTGGGAGAACTAACTGTTAAATTTTTAGTGTAAGCATTTATAATTCAGAAATCTGCAGCAAAGATTACAAAACCAGGGCTTGATTTATTGTTCTGTCCAATGTCTAGACTTAAGAAGGTGATGGAGGAAATGTTGGCAATGCAGATTAAACTGAAAAGTATCTCCTGTATACATTTTTAAAGAGTTAGCTGTTAATCATTTCCCAACATATCCCTGGTGATGAAATCATTGTAGTCATTGGACATATCCAATACAGAGCTACAGAGATAGGAGTTGAAGTAGTGTATTTGAGGACCTGAAAGTAAGTGTAACTTGATTGTTGAATGTATGAAAAGAAATTTTTGTTATTATTTAATCATTTTTCATTTGTGCCCAACTCTTTGTGACCTCATTTAGGTTTTCTTGTCAAAGAATCATTTGTCATTTCCTTCTATAGTTCGTTTTAGAGATAAAGAAACTGAAGAAAATAGGGTTAAATGATTTGCTGAGGATCAACTAGCTACTAAGGTCTGAAGCCATATTTGAACTCGAGAAGATGAGTAATCTTGACTTCAGGCCTGACCCTCTATCTACTATGTTATCTAGCTACCACTTGAAGAGAAAATTGGGAAGGTAAGAAGGGGTCAGGTTATGAAGAACTTTAAATAACAAACAGAAAACTTTGTATTTGACTCAAGAGGTTAATAACAAGCTACTGGCCTTCATTTAACATGGAGGTCACATGGTCAGACCTATGCTTTTCAAGAATCTCCTTGATAACTGAATGGAAGGTGGGTTAATCTGGGAAGAGACTTCAGATAAGCTGTGTAGAGTTCCAAATTTGGTGTCATTGATCTACATGTGATAGAAAGCTAGAATATTGCTTGGGCTGGACCCACTGAGGTATGAAAACAAGCAAATTTTCATTTATTCATTGATCAGACTTCCATTGTGTCATTTGTTGCCCTGAACTGTTAGAATCCTTACAAGCTGTTAAGTCATTAGAATTGATAGAGACAATAATTATCTAATTTAGAATGGTTAAGTATGATTGATCTGATCTTATAAGGAGATGTTATGGGCCAGAACTTGAAAAAGGTACTAAGTGGAACTGATAGAAACAATGCTTGTGTTCACACCTTTAGAGAGCACATATAAGCAAGAAGCTCCCAGGGCCAAGAGGCACTCTGGGACAGACACAGAGGCACTTTGGGACAGACACAGAGCACTCTGGGAGGAAGCCCACAAGCCCACTCTCGGAGGTGGAGTCAGATTCATTTCCAACTTTCACCTTGGTGCTGGCTGGAGATATTTGGAAGAAGAGAAGCTGAAGCTGACAGAGCCTCTGGGAGAGCCAGAAGCCCTCAGAGGCAAGACAGATTCATTCCATCTTTCACCTTTGTGTTGGCTGGAGGCTGAAGAAAGCAGAGGCAGAAGCAAAGGACAAAGCTTCAAGAGCTCTTGGAGAAATAAATGTTTGGATTTTATCAGCTGGCTGTATTTGAAGTGATTATTGATCTGAACCGAAACTAAGGCTGCCTCCAGAAAACCTCCCCAAGAAACCTGCTCCCAGAGAGAACTATTATATCTTAAAGAAGAGAACAGCACACTGAACAGTAGGGTAAAACAATTAAATTAGATGATTCATGTCTTGAAGGAACTTCTATTAGACATGATATATGTATGAAGGGAAGATTATGATATAAATCAAAATATAGTAACTATATATGATTGTACAAAAGGTTATAAACTCAAATAAAGGAGTGATAACTTTCAATTGCACTGATTTGGATCTTGAAGGCTGGATAGGTGTCAACTGTAGAATATGGATAAGGAATAGGAGGCTCAGTGGGGATATTCCAAAAGTAGGGAGCTGTATGAATAAAGTTAGGAAAGTATGAGAGATTATCAAGACATGATTGATAATCTAGTTTTGTTATAGTCTCCAGCATATGAAGGAGGAAAAGAATGAAACAGACAAAAGCAAAGCAATGTAAATGTGAAAGTACTAAAAAGTGTCCCATTTGGTCTCAGGGACTTTGTTACTACAGATAAAGTTTCAGCTGACATATATCTCCACTTCTTCAGCTGTGATAAATTGATTTATTCTAAGATATGGATAGAAATCTAAGAGAAAATAAAGACTTTGTGACTTGAGTTGCTGGAGGGAAGACCCTCTTCACTGGTGAGATCATAGAATCAGTGAAGCATCAAAACAAGAGGCTGGTAAGACTAGTTCTGTGGATGTGCAATGCTGTGCAAATACAAAGGGCACTGACTTGTTTAGAAGGTTACACCAGCATTTCTGTTTTTATGGGAGACTAGGCTCATCTTTGTGGATTTAAGTTTGAAAGCTTTGCTTATAATCTTCTTCTAACTTCCTTCATCCTAAATCACATTGAGGATGCTTCATAGATTCACAGAATGGGAGAACTGCAAGGAGAAAATAAACCTCATTGGCCATTTAGTTCCATCATTATTTGGGAAAAATGCCATTCTTTGCATGGTTATCTAAAGTCTCAGGGAACTCATCACCTCTGGAATTGGCCCATAATACACTTATACTAATTGTAAGGATATTATTTTCTTTTACATTAATATCATATTTGTTTTTTTTTACAGCTTTCATCTGTACTCCATTTCCACCTTTACTTTGTTTGTGACATTTGACATGTATTTTTAAAGGTTTACAGAAATCATACAAATAAGAAGTACATGAACAATCCTGCTTCAATTGTATGCTATATACTGAAGCTCACTTGTGCTTACTCAGGAGAATGAATGGTTTTCATTATGAGCATTTAAATTTGAGAAATCGGCACAGAAAAATGACCTCAGTGTCTAGTATCTTGTTTGTCCAGGTGGTCTTCAGAATATTTTAAGACAATTCAAATGGAAGTAGTTCACTTTTCTGCCATGGCATTGGTATTGTCCATGTTTCATCAGGCGAGCACAGTAGCCCTATAGACTTTTATTTTACTTGGCAGTCTTATACTTTTCTCCTGGGCCTTTCTTTGGGCCTGGCAAATACTGAGCTAATTATGGCAATGCATATTCCAACCTCATTATCAATGTGCACATTCCTGGAAAGTATAAGACCAAGATAAGTGAACTTATGCACAGTATCCATTAACATATGGATGGTGTAGTGTTGGCTGGTGGAGAACCTGTGTTTTTTGATGTCATTGGTCCAAAATTAGCACAAGCAGCAGAAAATTAATATATACTCAACTTTAATTGCTAAGCATTCAACTTTTATAGGGGAGAAAACAACTTTAATGATCTAGCCATGTTATTCAAATACCAAATGTACATTTGCCTAAAAATTATTTTATTGTCACATAAGGAAAGTACTCACATGGCAGTCAGAAAAAGTGAAGCAAGGACATTCTCAAGGTTTCACTGAAGAACTTTGGAATCAATTACATGATGTGGAAGATGCTGACAAAGGACCACCCAGCATGATATGCCTGCTTTATAAGTGACACAGAATTTCAGTAGCTCAAAAGACATATGAGATGCACAGATTAAGAGACATCGCTCCAAAAGTTCACATGGATTATTTGTGTTTGAACTGTGGTAGGGTATTGCAAGCTCATATTGGCCTAATCAACCACAGTTGGACACACTGTACTTTGACATAGAGATGTCATTTTGGTTCTCTTTGAGAACAAAGGACAGCAGTCAACCAGGAAACTGGAAAATACTATAAATCATAGATTGATTTATTATTTTGTTTTTGTCTAGACCAGAGATCTGCAAACTATTCTTTCTTGGCTGCACAAAAACAAGAGGATAGTTAGATTTGACCTTGAGCTTAAGTTTGATTCTTAATAGTCTAGATTTAAAGTGATAGAGAAAGTATTGTGGATTAAACTTTTAAAAAGTGTCATATACATTCCCCACACACACACCAAAACCTGATTGTTAAATATTAACAAACCTCCTTGTGACTCTCTCTTATGATAATTTTAATTTTCCTACATGTACATCTTAAGGATGAAAACACAGATACCAGTGATACAAAAATTCTTTCCCAAAATTTCCCCAATATACAATAACCTTGAAGGTCCTTAAAGAGAAAATTACATTTTTCAAATCAAAACTTTTATCTCCAGGAAAATATAGGATACATCCTTTCTACTATTCTTTTCAATCATATTTTTTAAATTTCAAAACCATTGTACATGTACATAGCCTTATATATTGTGTATATTGCATTTTTTTTTTACTAATCTTTGTAGTAAGATTCCCGCCAAAATATTGTGATCATTGTTTAATATCAATATTTTGAAAACACTACTTTCTATCCCATTGCAGGAAGTAATCTGTCTCTTTGAATTTTTGGTGCATTTTGTCATTCTCTTGTTGCATTTTCACATTCTACCTTTCTTATAGTTATATTTTTACATTTAGTCTTTCATTATTTAACAGAGAACTCTATGAAGTCAAGAAAAACTTATTACAGTAAGTAGCAAAAGAGTAATTTTTGTATTAAAACCTCCCAATAAAAATTTGTTGAATATTTGTCTTCTGTTTCTATTAGTTTCCTTCTCTCGTCAAAAACATTGTTAGAGTCCTATGTATTTTGTCTAATTCAACTTTCCCCTATAATGCTATTGAAAACAGAAGCCTATCAATTAATCAATAAACATTTATTAAGCAGGATTAGGTAACTATACTAGGAATTGGGGGTATAAAGCAAATATTTAAATAGAAAACAAAATGAAACTATCTTCAGGTAGTTTATGCATAGTAAAAGAAGAAAGCATGTGCTCACATAAGTATATAGAAAATAAAATAGAAGTATTGGGTACATTGCCATTTTAAGATAAATGAAATAGTTTCATGGTGAAAGGAATAGATAAAAGTATTTTTGTGTAAAGAAATTTAAGAAATTACATATGTAATTAATAAATTAACTTATATTAACTATCAAAGAATGTAAGGTATTACTTTTGTTATAGGTAAGTTTTGATCTAAGTTTTCTAGGATCCTATTAACCTTCCTAATTTCTTTCTTATTTATTTTGTGGTTAGATTTATCTGATTCTGAGAGGGGAAGAATGAGGTCCCCCAGAAATATAGTTATGATGTCTGTTTCTTCTTATAACTGGCTTAATATGTTCTTTTTTTCCCCCCTGAGGCAATTGAGGTTTAGTAACTTGCCGAGGGTCACACAACTAGGAAGTATTAAGTGTCTGAGGCCAGATTTGAACGTGGGTTCTTCTGACTTCAGGGTCAGTGCTCTAACCACTGTGTCAACTAGCTGCCCCTGTATTAATATATTCTTTAGGAATTTATATGCTCTACCAGTTGGTGCATATACATTTAATGTCTTCACTAATCATTGTTTATTGTACCCTTTATTAAGATGTAATTTCCTAAAAAAAAAAAAAAAAAAAGTAATTTCCTTCCTTATCTCTTTTAAATAGATCTATTTTACTTTTGCTTTGTCTGAGATCAGAATTGCTACCTCTGCTTTTTTTACTTCACTAGTATTCAACAAATACTGTTCCAGCCTTTTACCTACTCTGTATTTAGCTTTCTGTGTCAAATATATTTCTTGTTAACAATATATTGTAGGATTCTATTTTTTAATCCATTCTATTTGCTTCCATTTTATGGGAGAGTTCATCTCATTCACATTTCCCTCCTTCCTATTTTCCCCTCTGTATATACTTTTGTTCTATCTTTGTACCCAGTCCTTATTGGGTTTTTTTTTTTTTTGTGGTCCTCCTGATCCACTGTCTTATCTTTTACCATGATCCCCTCTTCTCTTCTCTTTTTTCCTAATGTTTTTGCCCCCCTTCTATCCAGTTCCTCCCTTTTCTTTCCTCTTTCTCCTCCTACATCTTTATAGAGTTAGATAAATTTCTATACCCAATTGGATTAAGTTATTCCCTCTTAAAGCCCAAAGTGATGAGATTAAGCTTCAGACAATGCTCACCCCCCTCTTTTCTTTCCCTCCATTGTAATAGCTCTTTTCTGCCTCTACATGTGATCAATTAAGAGTTGATTTTATGAAAAAAAAATAGATAAAACCTAGATTAATTTGATTAGAAAAAGGAAATAAATTCTGAATCACCAGCATCAAAAATGAAAAGGCTGAACCCACCATCAATAAAGCTATAATTAGGAAATATTTTGCCCAATTGTATGACAGCAAATCTGACATTCTAGCTGAAATGGATGAATATTTACAAAAATATAAATTGCCCATATTAAGATAAGATTAAATAAATTACTTAAATAATCCCATTTTAGAAAAAGAAATTGATAAACTATTTGTAAAAATAGGTAAAGAAGTAGTCCTGCCAAATTCACTCTATAATACAAATATTTTTCTGATACCTAAATAAGGAAGAGCCAAAACAGAGAAAGAAAATTACAGACCAATTGCCCTAATGAGTACTGATATAAAAATTTTAAATAAAATGTTAGCAAAAAGATTATAGCAACTAATCAGCACAATACTACACTGTGATGAAGTGGAATTTATACCAGGAATGCAGGGCTGGTTCAGCATCAGAAAAAAACTATTACTATAATTGACAATATCAATAATAAAACCAACAGAAATTGTATGATAATCTCAATAGATGCAGAGAAAGTTTTTGACAAAATACAGCACTCATTCCTATTGAAAACACTAGAGAGCATAGGGATAAGGGGAATTTTTGTTTAAAATAATTTGTAGTATCTATTCAAAACCAACAGCAAGCATTATTTGTAATGGAGAGAAGCTTGAAGCATTCCCAGTAAGACCAGGGGTGAAATAAGGACGCTCATTATCACCACTATTATTCAACATTGTACTAGAAATGTTGGCTTTAGCAATAAGAAGAGAATAGGAAATTAAAGGAATTAGAATAGGCAATGAGGAACTAAAACTGTCACTCTTTGTAGATGATATGATAATATACTTGGGAATCCTAAAAAATCATCCAAAAACTTACTGGAAACAATTCACACCTTTAGCAAAGTTGCAGGATATAAAATAAACCCACACAAATCATCTGTATTTCTATATGTTACTGACAAAATCCATCAGCAAGAGATAGAGAAATTCCATTTAAAATTTCTATAGATAATAAAATATTTGGGAGTCTACCTGTCAAGACAAATCCAAGGACTATATGAACACAATTACAAAACACATATCACACAAAGAAAGTCAGATTTAAACAACTGGAAAAATAACAATTGCTTATGGGTAGGCTGAGTTAATATAATATAAATGGCAATTCTGCCTAATTAATCTATATGTTCATTGCCATACCAATCAAACTGCCAAAAATTATTTTATAGAACTAGAAAAAATAATAAAATTCATCTGGAAGAACAAAAAGTTAAGAATATCAAGGGAATTAATGAAAAAAAAATACAATGAATGGCATCCTAGCAGTACCAGATGTAAAACTGTATTATAAAGTAGCAGTCATCAAAACCATTTGGTACCAGCTAAGAAACAGAGTAGTAAATCAGTGGAATAGATTAGAGACACATGACATAATAATCAAGGCCTGTAATAATCTAGTATTTGACAGTCCCTCCCCTCCTCCCCCAAACTCCAGCATTTGGAATAGGAACTCACTATTTGATAAAAATTTCTGGGAAAATCAGAAAATGATATAACAGAAACACATCCCATACCAAAATAAGTTCAAAATGGATCCATGATTTGGGCATAAAGAGGGATACCAAATAAAAGAACAAGGAATAATTTACTTCTCAGATTTTTAGAGAAGGAAGAAATTCTGACCAAAGAACTAGAAAACATTATGAAAAGCAAAATAGACAACTTTGATTATATTAAATTTAAAAAGTTTTGCATAAGCAAAACCAACAGAAACACAAACAAGATTAAAATGGAAGTATAAAGCTGGGGGAAAATCTTTACAGCCAGTGTTCTGATAAAAGGTCTCATTTCTCAAACATATAAAGAGCTGTGTCAAATTTATAAGAATACTAGTCATTCCTCAATTGATAGTCAAAAGATATGAACAGATAATTTTCAGATGATGAAATTAAACTTTCTGTAGTCATTTGAAAAAATGCTTTAAACCACTATTGATTAGAGGAATGCAAACTGAAATAGTTCTGAGGTACCACTACACACCTCTCAGATTGACTAAAAGTACAGGATAAGATAATGATCGCTGTTGGAGGGGATTTGGGAAAACTGGGACAGTAAAGCATTGTTGGTGGAGTTGTGAAATGATCCAACTATTCTGGAGAGCAAATTTGGAACTATGCCCAAAGGGCTATCAAACTGTGCATACCCTTTGACCCAGCCATGCCATTACTGGATCTGTATCCCAAGGAAATCATGAAGGAGGGAAAAGGACCCACATGTGCAAAAATATTTGAATAGCTCTTTTTGTGGTATCAAAGAATTGCAACTATAAAATGCTTGATTCTTTTCAGTGGTTCAGTGATCCAAAGCAATCCCAATAGATTTTGGACAGAAAATGCCATTTACATCCAGAAAAAGAACTATGGAAATTGAATGTAAATCAATACATGCTATGTTAACTTGTTTTCTGTTTTTTTTTTCCTCTCCCATATTTTTTTCCTTTTGTTCTGATTTTTCTCTCCCAACATGATTTATAAAGCAATATGTATTAAAATAAACAAATAAAATATTGATTTAATGAGGAAAAACTTGTGAATTTGTGACAATAGTGACATACCCACCAATATTTAGTGGCTACTTATTATGCAAAGGAACAATTTTATTTAAGTCTTTGAATGTATAGGAAACTGTCTTAGGTTTTGAGAGAACTGGAGTTAGATATCTGAGGGAAAGAATGAAAGACCTAGAAGCTAAGCTGAAAAGCTATTTTAACTGAATTATGGCAGTTTGAAGCAGACAGTTGACAAAAGGCATCAGATAACTGTTTCCTGATTGATGGACAGAATTGACTTGATTAGTCAAGAGCTTTCATGGCAGGTTTTGATTCTTAAAATACCAGTGGAAGACAGGTGAAGTTTGTATTGTAGGGATGTGGGAGTTAACTCAAGGTTCACAATTTTTATTTTTATTTTTTTATTTTTATTTATTTATTTTTCTTATTTAATAGCCTTTTATTTACAGGATATATACATGGGTAACTTTACAGCATTAACAATTGCCAAACCTCTTGTTCCAATTTTTCACCTCTTACCCTCCCACCCCCTCCCCTAGATGGCAGGATGACCAGTAGATGTTAAATATATTAAAATATAACTTAGATATACAATAAGTATACATGACCAAAACATTATTTTGCTGTACAAAAAGAATCAGACTCTGAAATATTGTACAATTAGCTTGTGAAGGAAATAAAAAATGCAGGTGTGTATAAATATAGGGATTGGGAATTCAATGTAATGGTTTTTAGTCATCTCCCAGAGTTCTTTTTCTGGGCATAGCTAGTTCAGTTCATTACTGCTCCATTAGAAATGATTTGGTTGATCTCGTTGCTGAGGGTGGCCTGGTCCATCAGAACCTGGTCATCATCTAGTATTGTTGTTGAAGTATATAATGATCTCCTGGTCCTGCTCATTTCACTCAGCATCAGTTCGTGTAAGTCTCTCCAGGCCTTTCTGAAATCATCCTGTTGGTCATTTCTTACAGAACAGTAATATTCCATAATATTCATATACCACAATTTATTCAGCCATTCTCCAACTGATGGGCATCCATTCAGTTTCCAGTTTCTAGCCACTACAAAAAGGGCTGCCACAAACATTCGTGCACATACAGGTCCCTTTCCCTTCTTTATAATCTCTTTGGGATATAATCCCAGTAGTAACACTGCTGGATCAAAGGGTATGCACAGTTTGATAACTTTTTGAGCATAGTTCCAAACTACTCTCCAAAATGGTTGGATTCGTTCACAACTCCACCAACAATGCATCAATGTCCCAGTTTTCCCGCATCCCCTCCAACAATCATCATTATTTTTTCCTGTCATCTTAGCCAATCTGACAGGTGTGTAGTGGTATCTTAGAGTTGTCTTAATTTGCATTTCTCTGATTAATAATGACTTGGAGCATCTTTTCATATGACTAGAAATAGTTTCAATTTCTTCATCTGAGAATTGTCTGTTCATATCCTTTGACCATTTTTCAATTGGAGAATGGCTTGATTTTTTATAAATTAGAGTTAATTCTCTATATATTTTGGAAATGAGGCCTTTATCAGAACCTTTGACTGTAAAAATATTTTCCCAGTTTATTGCTTCCCTTCTAATCTTGTCTGCATTAGTTTTGTTTGTACAAAAACTTTTCAGTTTGGTATAATCGAAATTTTCTATTTTGTGATCAGTAATGATCTCTAGTTCTGCTTTGGTCATAAAGACCTTCCCCTTCCACAGGTCTGAGAGGTAAACTATCCTATGTTCCTCTAATTTATTAATAATTTCATTCTTTATGCCTAGGTCATGAACCCATTTTGACCTTATCTTGATGTACGGCGTTAAGTATGGATCAATGCCATATTAGTTTCCAATTTTCCCAGCAATTTTTATCAAACAGTAAGTTCTTATCCCAAAAGCTGGGGTCTTTGGGTTTGTCAAAGACTAGGTTGCTATATTTGTTGACTGTTTTATCCCTTGAACCTAATCTATTCCACTGATCAACTAATCTATTCCTTAGCCAATACCAAATAGTTTTGGTAACTGCTGGCTGCTCTATAATATAATTTTAGATCTGGTACAGCTAAGCCACCTTCATTTGATTTTTTTTTTCATTAATTCCCTTGAAATTCTTGACCTTTTGTTTTTCCATATGAACTTTGTTCTTATTTTTTCTAGGTCATTAAAATAGTTTTTTGGGAGTCTGATTGGTATAGCGCTAAATAAATAGATTAGTTTAGGTAATATTGTCATCTTTATTATATTTGCTCGCCCTATCCAAGAAGTTTACAATATGAATTGTGAATTAGTTACCTAAATAGTAACTATTCAGTATATGAGCATTTTATTGTGTTATTTTCTTTGCCTTTTTCTTAAGTAGTTATATATGACATGAAAATGTCATTATTTTGAATTATCTAAAAGTGTCATTATTAGGAGTGTTTGCCTTTGTTAATATAATGCATTATATAGGCTTGTTACCCTATGAATGGCTGACTTGAGGACTTGGAGCTAAATTGGTAAATAGGGAAATGTATTTATTTTCACTGGAATTACACGTAGGATGCTAAGAGAGTTTGAATATAACCATGTAGAAGCAGTCTATTTTTGGGAAACTGAGTAAGATGCAATATATTGGGTGACACTGGTGAGTGTCTATTCCACAACACATTGTTCCATACAAGACCATATCCATTACATAGTATATTTTTGAGATGACGAGGCAAGGGAAAATGAGGAAAGGGACAAGAAATTGGGGTGGTGGAAGAATATGAAATGACTTATATAGGATATCTGAGTTGAGCTTTGAAGGTAAATAGGCATCCTAAGAGGCAGAGGTGAAGAGACAGTATGTTCTAGGGATGGAAGGTGAGCTGAGCTGAGATGGGATGTTATATGTAAGAAACTGCAAGAAAGAAAATTTGAAGATCTCATGGAAAGGGGAATATTCTACTTTCCTGGGCAGTCTATACCATTCTTGAATAACTAGGAATATTTTCCTTACCTGATGCCTAAATTTTACTTGCAACTTTCATCTACTGCTCTTGGTTTTGACTTATGGGGGCAAGAAGAATGAGTCTAATATTTAGTTGGATCAAAGAATGTGTGAAGGGTAGTAATGTAAAATAAAACTAGAAATTCAAGTTGCAACTAGACTATGAAAATCTTTAAAAGCCAAGACTGTTCAAAAGTTAGATAGAACTTAGTAGATTTAGGAGTTTACAAAGAAGAACTTTGGGGGCAGCTAGATATGCACAGTGGATAGAGCACCAACCCTGGAGTAAGGAGCACCTGAGTTCAAATGCAACCTCAGACACTTCAGACTTATTAGCTGTATGATCCTGAGTCACTTAACCTCAATTGCCTTACCAATCCCCCCACAAAAAACACCACAAAACAACAACAAAAAAAAGAAGTGAACTTTTGAGAGAAAACTGTTGAGGACAGGTCTGATGGCTTTAATTCTTATTACCATTTGTTCCTTCAGTCTTTGATAGCTATCTATCTTGTCATTAACTTTCATTTTTGATTTTTTGTACTCTTGAAACATATTTGTTATCAGGCTTTCTTTAGCCCCACAAGCCTTTTTGTCCCTTTCTCTCTTATTTCTTCTTCTTTTGTTCCTTGATCTACCTTTTCTCATAAACTTGGGTCTATCTAGGCAAATTTCTGATTTGATCTTTGATTTTTTGTCATTTCTGCTACAATGGTATTTAAATTTTTTTCTGTGAACATTTCTATTAAGAACCATCACAATCACTACTATCTATTTTGCTTATTAAAATTATTGATTTTCCTCTTATTGAAAACCTCTTGAAAGAGAAGCTAGGCTTCTTTCTCTTATCATCTTTCAAAGTTCTTTCTGTTCTAACAAAAAAATCTAAATATGTCTCTGCCAAATCCCTCAGTTTTTGAGTAACAAGTTTTTAGCTGTTTTAATAGTATGATGAAAAAAAATGTTAGAAATATTTCAAAGATGTGTAATTTTGTTGGACTATTCACATGAGTGAAATGATAAATCCTGGAAGTATTGTCATGGATATCTTCATTTAAAGACACAGTTGTGAACATATGAAGCATATTGAACTACCATGTAGCACGCCAAGAAGCTGAGTGAAGACCACTAGAATTGTATGAAGCTCCTAGTGGTGAGGTACCCAGTAAAGTACATGTTATACTTTTTTTTGTAAATCTATCTTATATACTTGGATTTGGAACTCATTATAATATGATACAATTTGATATAATATGATACACTATAATATGACAATATTATATAATAATGTAATAAAATATATGATACAGTGTTATACAATGTAATAAATAATATGATTACATGCTATGGTATATTATGCTATATGATAACAATGGTATAAAGAGATATAACATATAAAAGGGTATACTATGCAAAAATATCTATATTATTTAAGGAGTGATGGTTCAAATACAATATAACATAGCATATGATGTGATACAATTTCAAGGCACAGATCTCAGAAGTACAAATCTCACATTAAATTCCTAACTTTGCAAAGTCCTCATTTGACCTTAACATGGAGGTTACTTATGTTTCCACTCTGTGCTACAGTTCCCACCTTCTTTTCTCCCAGAACTTTCAAGAAACTTCATACACACACACACACACACACACACACACACGCACACAGCCTTTTAAGAATCTCCAGGATGCTACATATCTGTTGCTGTGCACACTGGGAATGATATAGCCAGGTTACATATACATAGGGGTCATTGCCAATCAACCAGACTCTCATCTTACCATTGGATCTTGATGACTTTAGAGGAAATGAAACTGATGATATTGTACAGAGCTGCCTCACTTAAACCTAATTCACTTGCAAGTCAAGATATCAAGCTTCCTTGATGTTGTTAGTCTTCTTTGACAATGAAGGGGAAACAACAGCAAACAAAACATGTGTATAAGTGACATTATACATTATAATCCAAGAAACAAAGACAGAAAAAGTGATGCCTTTTGCTATTATTTAGAAAATGGTTTGAATTAGGTACTAAGTAGTAAGATAACTAGGAAAGATAATGTTATACTATCTCTCTTCCATCTTATGTATATACACTAAATGTATTTATGTATCTATTTTGTTATATATATTTCTATGTATTATATCTATAAATACTATATATACATATATGTACACATATAAACAAAGACATATAACATATTTTTCTAAGCATTGCAGTATGCATTGCTAGCATTCAATATTTTTAAACTTCCACATTTCTTTGCATGTTTTGTACCTTTTCTGTTTCTCTGGGCATATCTTTCTCCTTTAAAACCTGTTATGTTGCTTTAAGTTCCTCATCTTTGTGACCTCATTTGAGATTTTCTTGGCAAAGAGATTGGAGTGTTGTTGTTGTTATTGTTTTTTGCCACTTTCTTCTTCAATTCTTTTTACTGATGTGGAAACTGAGGAAAACAGCGTTAAGTCACTTGCCCAGAGTCACATAGATGGTAAGTATCTGAGGCTGAAATTGGACTCAGGTCTTTCTGACTCCATTCTTGTTACTTTATCCAATGAACTATCTAGCTTTCTTTTAGACAAACAGGTTGTGACTTTCCCAAAATCAAAATACCTAGAGTCTGAAGCTAGATTTGTACTCAGATCTTTCTGCCCTTAGGCCTGCTGTTCTGTGGAGCTGTCCTAAAACTTCTTATAGTTTTCTGTTTTCCTAAGATAAAGTATAGTCTCTAACTTTTCACTTTAGACCAGGGACAATATAATTTTAATTTACATTTTAAACTTGATTTAAACTTGATCTTAAATAATTTCATATTCTAGACAAATTATATAGCAAGTTGTTCTCTGATCTCATTCTACCTCCTTTTTATGTTTTGATGAATATGCAAAAACATTCTTCTCATGATTAGTATACCATGCTTCCACACTAATACCTATAAAAATTGGTCTCTTACTTCCTGTCCTGTTTAATATATCACCTCCTCTATGAGCGCCTTGAATTAAAGAGATGTCCCTGGCTTCAAATTTCCTTATAATACTTTGGCTGCATCTCTCCTTTTGGCACACCACATACCACCTTGTATTATATGTATTTCTCCCGATTATATTGTAATTTCCCTGAAGGTAAAGTATCAATTTTTTTTTAAATCTCTATTACTTTACACAATATGTGCTTAATCAGTAATGCTTAAATTGAACATCTGTGTAATTTTCTTTAGTTCTTCAAGACTTCTTTTGAAATATCTTCTTTACTCCTCTTTTAATCACCTCATTCTATCTTCCTTTCTGTCAAGTTGGCTTCCCAAGTGCACTGCTGTTCTAGAAGTGAAGCGCCTTTGATTCTCACTTTATTTGAAAGAATTAGAATTGTTGTTTTTAACAAATGAGGAAACAGCTTCAGAGAAGCTAAATGATTTACCCAAAGTAATAAAATAATTCATTGAAGATAACAAAACCAAGTCTTCTGATTTTGAATCCAGTGTCCTTTACAATATACCATAACATAGTGGAGCTAAGGTTGGAAAATAGAGTTTGCAAGAATAATAGCTTTCAAATAATATTAATAGAGTAACAATAATAATAATAATAATATTAATAGAGTTTTTCATGTTTACAAAGAATTTATGAAGAAATCATCTGATTTTCCAGATATACGGTGCAAGAATTCTTACCCTACTAATTCTGGAATAAGAGAACCTAGGTTCAAATTTTGTTTCTGATACAAGTTGCCAATTATGCGAACTTAGACAAGCTATTTTTATGTTTCTGGGTACAAATTTCCTCATTTGCAAAATGGAAAAAAAAGTTGAACACGATGGTCTCTTAGCTTTCTTCTAGCTCTGGTTCTATGATTCTTATGAACATTCTCATTTTGTAGATGAGAAAACATATCAGAGATAACTTGCCCAAAGTGACAACATTGGATAATCTAGTCAGTATTCTTAGAAAGGTCTTTTTGAGTTGGACTTCAACTCCATTGAACAAAATAACCCTTTAGAATAAGATTATCATTTATAAACTTACCTCACTGTGCTGCTGACTCAAGTCTTGATTTAGGCTATCTCCCTTAGCTTTCTGTCTAGTTAGAGGGCTGTTAGGTAAAGTAGCAAATTTCTCTCAATGTCTTCCCTTATAGAGGGCTGAAATTAGACTCAAATCATTCTTCTTGCCATCTGGGACTCTGGTTTCAACTGAACAGAACAAGATGCCCTTGTTCTGGCTATCCCCTGATGTCTCTCCCCCTCCATAAACCACATCCCTGCTTTTTTGCCTTATTTTACATGCTAGCTGCTCCTTTAAGATAGAAGTTATTTTTTTTCCTTTTTTACTAATATATTACTGACATTTAGCACAATGCCTGAAACATAATATCTATTTAGTAAATATTTATTGTTATATATATATACACAAATACATATATAAGCATGTATACAGTTATATATATATATATACACCTATATATATATATATACACACATACATATACACATGTGTATCTCTCTATATATAATTGATGTGGTTCCAAAACAAAACATTACTGATGAATGGCAATTCAGTCATTTATTAAAATAAATTTATCAAAAAATTAAAATGTCTGGAAATGTACCTAACAGTCACACTCATCCCATCAATAGACATTTACTGTCCTTGGAAAGAGAAAATGCTCAGAAATTAAAGATGAGAGGAGATAACCCCTCAAAGGACTGGAAGAAGAAAAAGCCACAAGTTATCCTAGTGAATGGCTCATGACAGATGTGGATAATGTGTTCATATTTTAACTGGAAGTCATGATGTAGAGACTCTAGGGAGAGGAAACAGACATCTGGGATCAAACCTTTAGGAAAATAAGATTTTCTCCTAATTATTAAATACATCATTATTAAATTATTTTCCCATAATTTTAAGAAGCACCAAAAACAGTGCAGCAAAAAAAAAAAAAATTCCAAAATCTATAGAGCAAAGGTGGAGAACTTAATCTTTTCTTTCTGAGATCCCAATTACCCTTTCTTTGTCAACAATGTTTGTGTACAATGGGGATGTATGTTTATGTGTGACTGCTTGGCAATCTGCTGTGAAGATTTAAGGGAAATGATAGACCTAAGTGGTACATTTTATCCCCATGCTCTCTCAACTGTTTATACTGTACTGAGTTAATGATATGTGAGTGATCTTATTTTTAATCTTCAGACAATAATTAGAATGACTCATATCAAACAAGTGATGTCAAGTTGGGGCTGTTGTTAAGCCATTATGTGGTTTGCAATTGAAATAAGAAACAGCTAGATAGTTACAAAATCGCCATATATTTAAAATGGGAGACAGCATGCAAATTCAGTATTTTTGCACTGAATATGAAACAGTGCTATAATTCATTGGAATAGAGTAAAACCTCAAATTATTGTGATGGTCAGGAAATGAAGAGCTTCTTAAGTATTTTTTTTTTTGGTGGTTTACTTAGGGTTAAGTAGAAAACTTTTTGGATTCAAACATTTTTGTTGAAAATTTTTCTAAAGCAGATTGTTCCTACCTTACTAAAAATAGTAGAGTAGAGTAAATCCAATTATTTCTATAATGACTTAAGATAAGAAATTTCTATAATTTCTATATATTTTGACTTCATATGTCTTTATTTTAATTTTGATTTGTTAAGAAGTTCATTGGAAACTAGGCATTAACCACACTAACACCACATACCAAGATGAGGTCTAAATGGGTTCATGATGTAGACATAAAGAATGATATTATAAACAAATTAGAAGATCATAGGATAATTTACTTCTCAGACTTGTGGAGGAAGAAGGAATTTGTGATCAAAGAAGAATTAGAGATCATTATTGACAACAAAATAGATAATTTTGATTATATTAAGTTAAAAGTTTACAAATAAAACTAATGCAGACAAGATTAGAAGAAAAGCAATAAACTAGGAAAACATGTTTTACATTCAAAGATTCTGATAAAGGCCTAATTTCTTTTTTTTAAATTTAATTTAATTTAACTTAATTTTTTTAATTTAAATAATTTTTTATTGACAGAACCCATGCCAGGGTAATTTTTTACAACATTATCCCTTGCACTTACTTCTGTTCCGATTTTTCCCCTCCCCCAGATGGCAAGCAGTCCTATACATGTTAAATAGGTTACAGTATATCCTAGATACAATATATGGGTGTAGAACCAAACAGTTGTCTTGTTGCATAGGGAGTGGATTCAGAAGGTATAAATAACCCGGGAAGAAAAACAAAAATGCAAACAGTTTACATTCATTTCCCAGTGTTCTTCTTTGGGTGTAGCTGCTTCTGTCCATCCTTGATCAACTGAAACTGAGTTAGATCTTCTCTTTGTCAAAGAAATCCACTTCCATCAGAATACATCCTCATACAGTATCGTTGTTGAGGTATATAATGATCTCCTGGTTCTGCTCATTTCACTTAGCATCAGTTCATGTAAGTCTTGCCAATCCTCTCTGTATTCATCCTGCTGGTCATTTCTTACAGAACAATAATATTCCATAACATTCACATACTACAATTTACTCAACCATTCTCCAATTGATGGGCATCCATTGATTTTCCAGCTTCTAGTCACTACAAACAGGGCCCTTTCCCTTATTTAGTATCATTTTGGGGGATAGGCCCAGTAGAAACACTGCTGGATCAAAGGGTATGCACAGTTTGATAACTTTTTGAGCATAGTTCCAAATTGCTCTCCAGAATGGCTGGCTGTGTTTACAATTCCACCAACAATGTATCAGTGTCCCTGTTTTCCCACATCCCCTCCAACATTCCACATTATCTTTCCCTGTCATTCTAGCCAATCTGACAGGTGTGTAATGGTATCTCAGAGTTGTCTTAATTTGCATTTCTCTGATTAATAATGATTTGGAGCAGGGGTCAATGTTGAAAAATTTCCCTTGCATATATGTTTTGTAAATAAAAAGCTATACAAAGTTCATTGGAGTTTAGAAGTCTAATCCAATCCCCTTATTTTCAAAGGAGGAAAATATAACCCAGAAAAGGTAAGTGGATTATACAAGGACATTCAGTATCTGTGCAAGAAAAAGGGGGTTTGCTGGAAGCAGGCTTCCAAGAACAGGTTGTTAATTTTTCAGTGAGCATTTATACTTAGGAAATTGAAAAATGCCAATGTAATACATAATCAGGGTTTACTAGATTGAATAGACTTAGGAAAGTGATTGAAAAATTGTAATATTGCAGATTAAATTTAAATCTGCATGTCTATATATTGCACATACATCTCCCTTTCCTTGCCAAAAAAAAAAATTCAGTCATTAAATATTTATCAGCACACTCCCTGGTTAGAAGTCATGTTTTCTAATTCCTAGCCTGCTACTCCATTTATTATACATACATACATATATATATTTATATATATATGTACATATATATATATAACATATACTACTTTTTATTATGACGTAGAATACATTACTGAATATCTTCTAATTTTTACATTATAACTTGAAAACTTTAAAAACTAATGTCTATTTTAGTTATGCTTGCTCTCTCATGTTTCATTTTTATTTCTTAAAAGAAGAACTCAAAAGGCATTCAAATTGCTTGAAGGTTCAAAGTAATTGACTTGTAACTGGTGAAGATGATAGCTTTTATTTAATGTGTATAATTTTTCACAATATTATCCAGTGGTACTTCAACACTCATCTGCTTCAAAACTTATCAAATTGGGTTTTTGATGCATTTTGATGAGAGAAAAAATGCTTCAACACTTGATGCTTGCTTAGTATTCATCACATTTGATTGTTATTTTGGTTGAGCAGAAAGGATTTGAGGCTGGCCAGGCATGTTGCCCAACCCCCGACACCAGTGCTATTGCCTTTGGCTAATGGCAACTTCTTCCCAGCCAAGGCAGCAGTTGCAGAACTGTCAAGTGGAAGCCCACTGGTTGCAGGGCAGTTCCTGCAGAATGATGCAGTATACAGTCTCCTAGCTCTCAAAACAGTAGTCTGAAAGAGGCTCACAGCTGGCAGAGTGATTAGCAGAAGAAAAAGCAGAAGCAAGAGAAGTTGTGGTGGGGCAAGCAGCATCAGTGAGTCCACTCTGGGCAGTAAGCAGAGAAGGGCCCAGGACAACAGCCTCAACTCTCCACTGCAGGTCAGAGCCTTGAACCCTGGTGTTGATAACAGCTCTGGGTAGCAGAGGGCTTGGGACTATAGCTTCTGTCTCCACATCCAGGCTCCCCCCACTCCATCAAAGAGGCTTGGATGGCATGAAGTGGGGCAGTAACATAAAGGTCACAGTTCCTTTCAGAAAGTGAGTTTTGGTCAAAAAGGGAGCGGCCTGGCTGGGCTGGGTTAGGCTAGCTTGTTTTTCCACATCTGGAAGACTATTTGCCCCCTTGGGCAATTGGGTGGGGAGGGGTGGTAAGGCTGTGGGCTGGACATGCACTCCTTATGGGATAAATTTGTTCTGTATTCATCATTTTCACCACTTGTCATGCCTTCTGGGACAATTTAACAAATAGTACCAAGTTTCCACTGCATATAGAATCCTTTGCTTGTTATTTTTAAGGGACTGTATTAGTAACTAAAGATTCAAAATATGAAAAACCACTTAATATCTGCACTCAAGACTTTAACACTCTTATAATGAAGGATAGCCAATCTATAAATAAGTATTTGCAAAACAAAAAGAGATTGGTGCTAGGGAGTTATCTGAATGTGTTATATAGTAAAAGAAAAATTCCAGTTAAGTAGAGATTTGGAAGATGAATGGGTATGGGTGTAATGGGCTGAGGTTTGAGTTGATGCACTGAGGTCCCAAGTACATGAGGCTAAAGAGTAATTGGGCTATACTCTATTAATATACATGATTGGATAAAGAATGGTCCCTGCCCACTCTCCGTGCAAGTCCTGATGTGTTGTATAGGAAATGACGATTTTGGTGGATGGAGGCAGAGAGACAGGAAGAGAAGCTGGGAGAGATTGGGCCTGGGTTCAAGACCCCGAGCTGCTGGTTGTGTGGCTGCTGGTCGAGCTAGCTTCTTGACTCAGCTGCACACATGGCTATCGCCGATTCTCTTCCACCTCCGATCTTTCTTCACTGAGAATAAAGACTGACGATTTTCCCCTAACCTGAATTCCTGACTCCTGCTGATTTTAAAATACGCGATCTTCACATATGGGAGTTTCCCAAGAGCTTGTCTAAATGAATGAAGATATAGGACAAAGCTAGAGAATAGCTTAAAGTTCAGTTGGTTGAATACAAAGAACTTTTGAAAGAGAGTACCTTACATTAAAATAGTGAAAGTCCAGGCAGCTAAGTGGTGAAGTGGATAGATCACCAGCCCTGAAGTCAGGAGGACCTGAGTTCAGATGTGACTTTCAACACTTAACACTTCCTAGCTGTGTGACCCTGGGCAAGTCACTTAACTCCAATTGCCTCAAGGGAAAAAAGAAAACTTATAGGACCTTTAAATAACAGAATGAAATGTTTGTATTATATCTTACAGGAGACATGTATCAGAATCACACAATTTGGTAAGAGGAAGTTACTTCAGTGGTCATTTAGTCAAATCCATTCTTGAAAGAAATCCCTATAACATACTCAACAAGTAATCTTCTAACCTCTGCTTGAAGACCTCCCAGAAGATAGTTTGTTCTATTTTTGTTCGATTAGAAGTACTAGGAAGTTTTACCATATCTCAAACCTAAACTTGCCTTTCTATAAATTATATATTTTGCCTCTGATTCTAGAATCCAGAGCCTATTACAACATCTCTTATCTTTCCTCTGCAAGATAGTCAATCAATTTATTAAACACCTGCATGTGCCAATCGGTGTGCTGAGCTACCAGAGACCTTACCCAACTAAGAAAGCTAAATTTTTTATTAAAAGGTAAAGACTATCTTATCTAGGTGGAATTCTTATGCCTCCATCATTGTCCTACTCAGATAAGACTGGGTAGAGATAGATTTTAGTCTAGATTGACCCAGATGGGGGTGATTGGGATGAGTTTTTTTGTACAGAGAACATAGTCAAAGTTCTCAAGCCTCTCATTAGAATAAACCCACCTGTCATCATAGTATTCATTTTCTCATTAATTTTTAACCAAACAGAATTGATTTCTGCCTGCTGGAAACACTCTTCCAAGGGATGGGGTTGGGGTGGGGGGGGCAATGTTAGTTTTAGTTCACAAGAGAAAGCCAATCAATCTATTAATTATTAACTAGCTATAATTAATAAATTGATTATTATTTATCAGAAAGTATGTCTCTCAGACTTTTCATTAATCATGCTTCCCTATATGTCCTCAATTCAATGACTCTTGCTTTTGTGCTGTTCCATGAACTAGACAATACATTTCTCAGCTTCAGGCATTTTTCTAATTATATCATTCCTGGATTGTGCTCCTTCTTCTTCTTTTTAGATGATTGACCTCTCTGTCTTTCTTTAAGTCTCACAGATAAAAATTCTTTCTTTTACTGGAAGCTTTCCCTAATATTCTAGTGTTTGTTTTCTGTTAGATGTTTTTTATTTATCCTATATATTGTATAATTATAAATATATGTGTATATGTTCACACATAATACATAAACACACACACACACACACACACACACACACACACACACACATATATATATATATATATATATATATATATATATATATATAGTTAGTTACTTAAGTTATTTCCCATTATATGTATATGGAGACACACACACAGAGAAAGAGAGACAGAGGCAGACAGACAGAGACAGACACAGAGACAGAGAGACAAAAAGAAGATTAAGAATGGTATAATAAATGCATCAGGGTTATTCATCTCAAAACAGCTAGTTGAAAAGTTAAAAATAAAATTCAGTCAAATAACAATAATTCAAAAAATCTTATAATAATTTAATTATCTCTTTCTTCACTAATCCTTCTAATTGATTTCTTTCTCACTAATCACCACCAATATGGCTACTAAAATCATAGACTCTTAGAACTGAAAGGCTTGTGAGAGGTGATCAAGTCTAACTTGTTAAAACAGCTTCCTTTATCCTCATATTCTTAATAGACTCTTGGCCTATTTGAAAGAGTCTGCTAGTTTCCACAGTCAATCACATCTTGACCTGGAAACAGGAAGACTTGAATATGATTGATACCTTAGACATTTAATTGCTCAATGGTCTTAAGCAAGCCATTCAACCTCTTAGTCTTAATATCCTTATCTGTAAAATGCAGATAATAATATCTACCTCCCAGAGTTGTTGTGAGAACAAATGGGAGAACATATATAAAATACTTTGCAAAATCTAAAGGACTATATAAAGGCTGGCTATTGTTATTCTTTTATTTTACTATCCCACAAGGATTCTAGAGATATAAAAAGCAGATATATGACTTGATTTCTGATGTCCTTTTTGGATAAAACATCATTAGGGATCTTTTCAATTAACTGGAAATCCTCTCTTTTTTGAGATATTTCAGAACTAAGTCTCTGAATGCTATTCTATATGTCTAAGAATATTGCCAATTTAGCACCCTTCTATAGAACTAGGATACAGGAAGCAAATCCATTGGTTAGATAGTTGGCACTCAGCTGAATCTGACCCCCAGCCACATTATTTGTCCACAATTTAGATATATACTTTGGAAGCTTCAGAGACATGAAAGCTGACAACAAGAAGACTCTGGATATCAAAAATGCAGTTGTTGCTCAATTGTGTCTATATTCATCATGCTGCACACACAAAAAAAATCAAATCAAAAAGAAAAAAAAAATGAAAAAGGGAAAAAATAAGCAAACAACAACAAAAACAAAAAGGTGAAAATACTATGCTTTGATCCACATTCAGTCTCCATACGTCTCTCTCTGGATGTGGATGGCACTTTCCATCTCAAGTCTATTAGAATTGCCTTGAATCACTTTAATGTTGAAAAGAGCCAAGTGCATCACAGCTGATTATCATATAATCTTGTTGCTACTGTGTATAGTGTTCTCTTGGTTCTTCTCATTTCACTTAGCATCAATTCATGTAAGTCTTTCCTGACTTTTCTGAATTCAGCCTGCTCTTCATTTCTTATAGAACAATAATATTCCATTACTCTCATATAACTTAGTTTCCCACTTCCCAAATTCAATTTCTAGTTCATTGCATTAGTTACCATTTTGTTTCAAAAATAAAATTGAGCATCTAAGACATCTTTTAGTTAATGAATTTTTAAAGATTTAAGATAGATATAAGTAATTTCTTCTGAAGTTATCATGGTATGGCTAAGGGACAAATGTGAAATTCTAAGCAGTTCAATTAACAGAAATCTAATAGTACCTACCATTTTGCCATCTGACATTAAAGCAAATTATGGTACTCAAATTGCAATTGGACTGACTCTCTCCAATGGTTTACTTAACCCATAGATTTTAGCTAGTGATGACTTTTCTTAAATTCGCTCTGCTTTTTGCTTCCATTTTATGGAAGAGTTCATTCCATTCCCATTCATAGTGATGATTAGCAGTTCCATGTTTCCCTCAATCCGATTTTCTCTCCTGTACATATTTTTGTTCTCTCTATTCCCTTGTCCTCAATTGTGTATTTTTTTTACACAGTCCATCCACTACCTTATCTCCTATCACCCCCTCCCCATTCTCTTAATAATGTTTTTTTAAAACCTATCTCACCCACTACCTTATCTCCCATCACCCCTTCCACACATTTTTACTGTTCCCCATCATGTTATATTCATCCTTTGAGCCATCTTTGATCCCTTTTGTCTCTGAGGCCCAGAATGGATTTTCTTACCATATATATGAGCTCCTTTAAAGCTACATTGCCTTTTACACAGATGTCCTCTGTGATATAAAGAAGCAGAGATGCTGATCTTGGAGAAGATCCAAGAGAACAGGATAGCTATTTTCATATCATATGGGAGAAGGATCAGACTTGATCTGTTTAGCCCCAGAAAGCAGAAACAGGAACAAGCTTTACAGAGCTAATCAGTGGGACAGAGGAAGAAACCAAACAAAATCCTTTTAAACAAAAAGAATCATCTAATAGCTCTGAAAGAGGTGGCTTTGTTTATTTCAAGAAGAACCTGGGTGACCATTTGTCAGCTATGTTGCAGTAGGAATTTCTTTCATGTATAGATTAGAGAGATGATTGCTGAGGTCCTTTCTAACTCTCAAATGGTATGATTTTGTAGTTGTTGTTTTTGGGGGAGGCAATTGGGATTAAGTGACTTGTCCAGGGTCACATAGCTAATAAATGTTTGAGGACACATTGAACTCAGTTCCTCCTGTCTTGTCTGGCTGGTCCTCTATCCAATGTATCACCTAGCTGCCCTTATTTTATGATTCTTTCCCCCACCATTCTTTAAAAAAATTTTTATTTAAAGTTTTGAGTTTCAAATTCTACTCCTATCTCCCCTCTCCCTTTCTCTGAGACTGTGAGAATCAGATATAGATCATATACGTACAACTATGTAAAACATTTCCATATTAGTCATTTTGGGGTTTTTTTGTTAGTTTTTTTTTGCTTTGTTTTTTTTTTAATTTAATAGCCTTTTATTTACAGGTTATATGTATGGGTAACTTTACAGCATTGACAATTGCCAAACCTCTTGTTCCAATTTTCCCCCTCTTACCCCCCCCCCAGATGGCAGGATGACCAGTAGATGTTAAATATATTATAATATAAATTAGATACACAATAAGTATTCATGACCAAACCGTTATTTTGCTGTACAAATAGACTCAGACTCTGAAATATTGTACAATTAGCTTGTGAAGGAAATCAAAAATGCAGGTGGGCAAAAATATAGGGATTGGGAATTCAATGTAATGGTTTTTAGTCCTCTCCCAGAGTTCTTTCGCTGGGCGTAGCTGGTTCAGTTCATTACTACTCCATCGGAAATGATTTGGTTGATCTTATTGCTGAGGATGGCCAGGTCCATCAGAACTGGTCATCATATATAGTATTGTTGTTGAAGTATATAATGATCTCCTGTTCCTGCTCATTTCACTCAGCATCAGTTCATGTAAGTCTCTCCCGGCCTTTCTGAAATCATCCTGTTGGTCATTTCTAACAGAACAATAATATTCCATAATATTCATATATCACAATTTATTCAGCCATTCTCCAACTAATGGGCATCTACTCAGTTTCCAATTTCTAGCCACTACAAAAAGGGCTGCCAGAAACATTCGTGCACATACAGGTTCCTTTCCTTTTTTATGATCTCTTTGGGATATAAGCCCAGTAGTAACACTGCTGGATCAAAGGGTATGCACAGTTTGATAACTTTTTGAGCATAGTTCCAAATTGCTCTCCAGAATGGTTGGATGTATTCACAGTTCCACCAACAATGTATTAGTGTCCCTGTTTTCCCACATCCCCTCCAACATTCCGCTTATCTTTCCCTGTCATTCTAGCCAATCTGACCGTGTGTAGCAGTATCTCAGAGTTGTCTTAATTTACATTTCTCTAATTAATAATGATTTGGAGCATCTTTTCATATGGTTAGAAATAGTTTCAATTTCTTCATCTGAGAATTGTCTGTTCATATCCTTTTACCATTTATCAATTGGAGAATGGCTTGATTTTTTATAAATTAGAGTTAATTCTCTATATATTTTGGAAATGAGGCCTTTATCAGAACCTTTGACTATAAAAATGTTTTCCCAGTTTATTACTTCCCTTCTAATCTTGTCTGCATTAGTTTTGTTTGTACAAAAACTTTTCAGTTTGATATAGTCGAAATTTTCTATTTTGTGATCAGTAATGATCTCTAGTTCTTCTTTGGTCATAAATTCCTTCCCCTTCCACAGGTCTGAGAGGTAAACTATCCTGTGTTCCTCTAATTTATTTATAATCTCATTCTTTATGCCTAGGTCATGAACCCATTTTGACCTTATCTTGGTGTACGGTGTTAAGTGTGGATCAATGCCTAGTTTCTGCCATATTAGTTTCCAATTTTCCCAGCAATTTTTGTCAAACAGTAAGTTCTTATCCCAAAAGCTGGGGTCTTTGGGTTTGTCAAACACTAGGTTGCTATAGTTGTTGACTGTTTTGTCCCTTGAACCTAACCTATTCCACTGATCAACTAATCTGTTCCTTAGCCAATACCAAATGGTTTTGGTAACTGCTGCTCTATAATATAATTTTAGATCTGGTACAGCTAAGCCACCTTCATTTGATTTTTTTTTCATTAATTCCCTTGAAATTCTTGACCTTTTGTTTTTCCATATGAATTTTGTTGTTATTTTTTCTAGGTCATTAAAATAGTTTTTTGGGAGTCTGATTGGTATAGCGCTAAACAAATAGATTAGTTTGGGTAGTATTGTCATCTTTATTATATTTGCTCGCCCTATCCAAGAGCATTTAATATTTTTCCAATTGGTTAGATCAGACTTAATTTGTGTGAAAAGTGGTTTGTAATTTTGCTCATAAAGTTTCTGATTTTCCCTTGGCAGATAGATTCCTAAATATTTTATACTATCAGTAGTTACTTTAAATGGAATTTCTCTTTGTAACTCTGACTGTTGGATTTTGTTAGTGATATATAAGAATGCTGATGACTTATGTGGGTTTATTTTATAACCAGCAACTTTGCTAAAGTTGTGGATTATTTCTAATAACTTTTTAGTAGAATCTCTGGGGTTCTCTAAGTATACCATCATATCATCAGCAAAGAGTGATAATTTGGTTTCCTCGTTGCCTATTCTTATTCCTTTAATCTCTTTCTCAGTTCTTATTGCCAAAGCTAGCATTTCTAATACAATATTAAATAGTAATGGTGATAGTGGGCAACCTTGTTTCACTCCTGATCTTATTGGGAATGGTTGCAGTTTGTCCCCATTACATATGATGCTTACTGATGGTTTTAAATAGATGCTGCTGATTATTTTAAGAAAAGTCCATTTATTCCTATACTCTCAAGTGTTTTTAATAGGAATGGATGTTGGATTTTATCAAATGCTTTTTCTGCATCTATTGAGATGATCATATGGTTTTTGTTAATTTGGTTATTAATATGGCCAATTATATTGATAGTTTTCCTAATATTGAACCAGCCCTGCATTCCTGGTATAAATCCTACTTGATCATAGTGTATTATCCTGGGGATGATTTTCTGTAGTCTTTTTGCTAATATCTTATTTAAGATTTTAGCATCAATATTCATTAGGGAGATTGGTCTATAATTTTCTTTCTCTGTTTTCAACCTACCTGGTTTAGGTATCAGTACCATGTCTGTGTCATAAAAGGAATTTGGTAGGACTCCTTCATTCCTTATTTTATCAAATAATTTATATAGCATTGGGTCCAATTGTTCTTTAAATGTTTGGTAGAATTCACATGTAAATCCATCTGGTCCTGGGGATTTTTTCTTAGGGAGTTTATTAATAGACTGTTCTATTTCTTTTTCTGAAATGGTAGTCATTTTTTTTTTAATTTAATAGCCTTTTATTTACAGGATTTATACATGGGTAACTTTACAGCATTAACAATTGCCAAACCTCTTGTTCCAATTTTTCACCTCTTACCCCCCCCCACCCCCTCCCCTAGATGGCAGGATGACCAGTAGATGTTAAACATATTAAAATATAACTTAGATACACAATAAGTATACATGACCAAAACATTATTTTGCTGTACAAAAAGAATCAGACTCTGAATTATTGTACAATTAGCTTGTGAAGGAAATCAAAAATGCATGTGTGCATAAATATAGGGATTGGGGATTTAATGTAATTGTTTTTAGTCATCTCCCAGAGTTATTTTTCTGGGCATAGCTAGCTCAGTTCATTACTGCTCCATTAGAAATGATTTGGTTGATCTCGTTGCTGAGGATGGCCTGATCCATCAGAACTGGTCATCATCTAGTATTGTTGTTGACGTATATAATGATCCCCTGGTCCTGCTCATTTCACTCAGCATCAGTTCGTGTAAGTCTCTCCAGGCCTTTCTGAAATCATCCTGTTGGTCATTTCTTACAGAACAGTAATATTCCATAATTTTCATATACCACAATTTATTCAGCCATTCTCCAACTGATGGACATCCATTCAGTTTCCAGTTTCTAGCCACTACAAAAAGGGCTGCTGCAAACATTTGTGCACATACAGGTCCCTTTCCCTTCTTTATAATCTCTTTGGGATATAATCCCAGTAGTAACACTGCTGGATCAAAGGGTATGCACAGTTTGATAACTTTTTGAGCATAGTTCCAAACTACTCTCCAAAATGGTTGGACCCGTTCACAACTCCACCAACAATGCATCAATGTCCCAGTTTTCCCGCATCCCCTCCAACAATCATCATTATTTTTTCCTGTCATCTTAGCCAATCTGACAGGTGTGTAGTGGTATCTTAGAGTTGTCTTAATTTGCATTTCTCTGATTAATAATGACTTGGAGCATCTTTTCATATGACTAGAAATAGTTTCAATTTCTTCATCTGAGAATTGTCTGTTCATATCCTTTGACCATTTTCAATTGGAGAATGAGCTTGATTTTTATAAATTAGAGTTAATTTCTATATATTTTGGAAATGAGGCCTTTATCAGAACCTTTGACTATAAAAATATTTTCCCAGTTTATTGCTTCCCTTCTAATCTTGTCTGCATTAGTTTTGTTTGTACAAAAACTTTTCAGTTTGGTATAATCGAAATTTTCTATTTTGTGATCAGTAATGATCTCTAGTTCTGTTTTGGTCATAAAGACCTTCCCCTTCCACAGGTCTGAGAGGTAAACTATCCTATGTTCCTCTAAGTTATTAATAATTTCATTCTTTATGCCTAGGTCATGAACCCATTTTGACCTTATCTTGGTGTCATGCTTAAGTATGGATCAATGCCTAGTTTCTGCCATATTAGTTTCCAATTTTCCCAGCAATTTTTATCAAACAGTAAGTTCTTATCCCAAAAGCTGGGATCTTTGGGTTTGTCAAAGACTAGGTTGCTATATTTGTTGACTGTTTTGTCCCTTGAACCTAATCTATTCCACTGATCAACTAATCTATTCCTTTGCCAATACCAAATAGTTTTGGTAACTGCTGCTCTATAATATAATTTTAGATCTGGTACAGCTAAGCCACCATCATTTGATTTTTTTTCCATTAATTCCCTTGAAATTCTTGACCTTTTGTTTTTTCATATGAACTTTGTTGTTATTTTTTCTAGGTCATTAAAATAGTTTTTTGGGAGTCTAATTGGTATAGCGCTAAATAAATAGATTAGTTTAGGTAATATTGTCATCTTTATTATATTTGCTCGCCCTATCCAAGAGCATTTAATATTTTTCCAATTGGTTAGATCAGACTTAATTTGTGTGAAAAGTGGTCTGTAATTTTGCTCATAAAGTTTCTGATTTTCCCTTGGCAGATAGATTCCTAAATATTTTATATTATCAGTAGTTACTTTAAATGGAATTTCTCTTTGTAACTCTGACTGTTGGATTTTGTTAGTGATATATAAGAATGCTGATGACTTATGTGGGTTTATTTTATAACCAGCAACTTTGCTAAAGTTGTGGATTATTTCTAATAACTTTTTAGCAGAATCTCTGGGGTTCTCTAAGTATACCATCATGTCATCGGCAAAGAGTGATAATTTGGCTTCCTCATTGCCTATTCTTATTCCTTTAATCTTTTTCTCAGCTCTTATTGCTATAGCTAGTGTTTCAATGGTAGTCATTTTGTAAAAGAAGATATGAATGAAAGAAAAATGAAAGTGAAAAATAGCATACTTTAGTCTGCAATCAATATCAAACTCTTTCTCTGGAGGAGGATAGTATACTTCCTCATTAGTCCTTTGGGATTATCTTGATCATTGTATTGTTTAGACTAGTTGTCATTCACATTCTTCATTAAACAATATTGCTGTTACTGGGTACACTGTTTTCATGATTCTGTTCATTTCTCTATGAATTGGTTCATCTAAATCTTTCTAGGGTTTTATGAAAATCATTCTGCTTTTCATTTATTATAAGACAATAATATTCCATTATAGTTATATACCACAGCTTATTTAATGCTTCTTCAATTGATGGGAATCCTTTTAATTTCCAATTCTTAGCCAACTCAAAAAAAGTATCTGTCGATCCTCCCCACTGCTGCATCTTTTTGTCTGTTTTTGAGCTATAGAGATAGCAACGATATTATTGCATCAATAGGTGTTCACTGTTTTAGAGCCCTTTGAGCATAGTTCCAAACTGATCTCCAATGTGAACTGTTTGATCAGTTCAGAACTCCACCAACAGTACATTCATGTCCCAATTTTCTCATATCCTCTCCAACATATAACATTTTTTTTATCATATTAGCCACTCTGATGGGTATGAAGTGATGCCTCAGAGTTGTTTTAATTTGCGTTTAGGCTTTTAGAACATTTTTTCATATAGATAATTTTGATGTTTTTTCTTGAAAACTGCCTGTTCATATCTTTTGATTATTTATCAATTGGGGAATAACTTGTATTTTTATATATTTGACTCTGGGGCAAAGCTAAGCTGGCAGAAAGTAGACAGGACATTGCTTGAACCCTTCTTGGATTCCTTCAGAAGACTTTGTTCTCTATATATTTCAGGAATTAGGCCTTTATTAGAGATACCTGTTGAAACCCCCACCTCATTTTCTGTTTTTCCTTCCAATTTTGGTCACATTTGTTTGTTTTGCACAATGTTCTTTAAAATTTTATATAATCAAAATTATATTTTGTAATTATTAATTCATTTGACTAGATCTAGGTCTATCAGTCTTTCCTAATTTCATCTTAACTGTCATTACCAGTCTGGAAACAGTACATTAGGAGTTAAACAGTATTTAATTTGATATCAGTTATCTATAATGATAAATCACCATAAAATGTTGATGGATCTGTTTCACTTCAAATCTTTAGGAATTACAGAATTTGAGATTTGGAAAGGAACTCAAAAACTATTTATTCTTTTTGATCTATGAAAGAAATCCCCACTTCTTTATAAGTGACTGTCTTGAGTCTGCTATTGTTTTCATTTTCTTTTTTTCCAATTTCCTCCACAGATGCTCTTAGGAATGGCATGATGCAATAGGATCTTGTGCCAAATCTCTTTTCTGGTTAATTTTATTTTCAAATGCTTTTTATTGTTTTCTAAGGAATTGTGACTCATTTTCAATTGAATTCAAAGTATTCCAAATCAAATGGACAATTTTGGATTAAATGGTAGATTTACACACAAAGAGAAACACAGAGAAACAGAGACAACTGCTTTTAAAAAGATTATATTCTACTTGCTGTGGGGATGGAGAACAGTATGTATGCAAACAACTAGCATACATGTACAAAGTCATGTAAAGTAATTTCAATAGAAGAGAATGTTAATAACTTGGTTAGGTGGGAGAAATCTAGAAAAATGTTATGTAGGAGGTGGCACCTGAACTATGTTTTGAAAATTAGGGATTCTATCAGGTAGAAGTGAAGTGTAAGGACATTCCCAGATTGAGTTGCCATTTATGCTGAGACATGACAGTGAGATTTAGAATATTATTTGGGGGGAGAAGCTAGAAAGTTAGTTAAACTGAAATAGAGAGTGCATAAAGAGGAAATATAATAAATAAAGCTGGATAAGTGGAAGGGAGCCAGGTTTTGCCTTTTAACTGAGGCATCCTTGGCCATCATTTTTCTCACTAGGCAGAAAGATTAAGTCAATCTTGACTGAGATAATTTCTTTTCTGTATCAATTTGCTTCTTATGATGACTATTTTTTTTCTTTTTGGCACCAGTTAAATTTCTCTAAGAGATGAATGAATGAAAAAGCATTTAGTATGTGTAAAGCACTTTGATAAGCATTAGGGATACAAATAGAAAAAATAAGCTAGTCCCTGTTCTCAAGATATTCACATTCTAATAGAAGGGAACAATCTTGGAATCTCTGAGAGTTTTCTTCCAGATTGATATTTTTGTTATTGTAAATTAGGGCATCATCTATATCAATTCTTGCCTTGCCTTTAGTGACTGAATGGACATTGTGTCAAACAAACTGAGACCTGGGAAAGACCCCTAATTTTAAAAGGCTAATATCAACCACTGCATTGGAGGCCATTGTCAGTAATTCTGATTCTCGTCTTGCCACTGGATTTTGATGACTCTGAAGGATGTCTGAGAATGATGACTTGGTGTAGCTCTGCCTTCAATCCAGTTCACAAACAAGTCTAGATATCATCCTTGTGTTGTGACTGGTCCTCTTGCAGAATGGAGGATAAATAATAATAAGAAGCTGTTTGAAGTTACAGAAAGGAAACCACTGTCAGTAATGGCTGCAGAAGACAGTATGGAATCAGCACCAGTGATCTTCACCAGTTAGTGAAGAGACACTGCTCTTCTAGAGCAAAATTTCTAAAATTGTGGATCGCAATCCCATATAGGTTGCATAACTATGGGAGGATCATGAAATTATCATTTGTTATCAGTAAATGTTTGATCTATTTTACTATTTATCTGGGAATTTCTTGAATGTAAAGGAAAATGTTTAAGAAGCCATGGTCTAGATGCTCAGCGTTTTTGTGTTAGTCTATTTTGTTTAAATTTTTTTATTACTACGAATATGATTATTAAGAATGAAAACTCATTTAAACAGGTTATTTTTCCATAAGATTAGAGATTTTGACATGAAATAGAACTTAGAAATAATGAAGTCCAAATCTTTCATTTTAAAGAGGAGGAAATTGAGGCCCATAGAGGTGAAATGACTTGCCTAGAATTCTAGGCACCAAAATTATGGTGTTTTCTTTATCTTTTCTTCTAATGTGAGGTTTACAAGTTGCTGCATATAATGTAATTGCATATTGACAGTTAATTATGAACCAATATCATGTGTGTAACCAGTTGTTTCCTTTTTGTTAATGGCAAATTTCCCCTTTGTTTTGTCCATCAATATTTGCCTTACTCTCTGATTTTCTTAGGAAGAAGTGCATTTCATGATATAAAGTCCTGAAACTTTTGTGCAATATGCAAACATTTGGATTCATTAATTTTATGTTCCAAAATAATATTTTTCCAATATAATTTCTTTCATTTTCCCCATACCACTTTTGTCATCCAAGTCAGGGTTTCCATGAATAATAATAATTTCAGATATAAAAGTTATTTTAGTGATAGTTGCATTCAATCACAATATAACTTGGGGAGGTTGAATGATTCTATCAAGATCACACAACTAGTCAAGCGTCTGTGATTGAAATTTAAGTCTTTATAACTCCAAATCCAACATTATTCACTGGCATATGTTATCTCCATTTCTTCTTGGTATTCTCTTTGATTGCCTTCATTATAAATCTTTGATATTATTACTATTGAGTTTTTGACATGATGTTAAATGCTTTACCTGATAGCTAGATTGGGAGGTCCAAGAATAGCATTCCTGTGTATTTGTTCACTGAAACTTAGGAAATAAAACAAGATACTCCTCAATGGAAGTAAGTGATTACTTTTCTGATATCTCTATCTCTTTAGCTCTCATATTTTTATCTCTCTGTCTCTGTCTTCCCCTCTCTGTCTCTCTGTCTCTGTTTTTCTCTCTTTGTCTCCTTCCTCCCGCTCCTAGTTTCTATTTCTCTCTGTCTTAGTCTCTGTATCTTTGTCTCTGTCTGTCTTTTTATCTTTCTGTCTCTCTTCATCTGTCTATCAATGTCTCTGTCTGTCTATCTCTCTGGATTTTCAGTGGCATTGGAAATTTGTCCCCATATTGTTACATCCTGGAATTTCAATGGCAAGACCAGGTAGTAGGGGATGGAGTTACTCCCTCAAAATAACTAGAACCAAAAACTCTTCTAGAGACTAACCTCTGAGCTCTTCTTAATTACATTTTTTCTTGTTTGGTCATCACAAGAACCTCATGAGAGAGATGTTATTATTCCCATTTTCATTGGATTTCTGTTATTCTCATTATTCTGTAAGAAGCTAGGTGGTACAGGGGATACAGTGCTGGCCCTGAGGGCAGGAAAACTCTTCCTGAATTCAAATCTTGCCCCAAATACTTACTAGTTATGTGAGCCTGGGTAAGTCTCTTGCCCCTGTTTACCTCATCTATAAAATGATCTAGAGAAGGAAATGGCAAAGCACTTCAGTATCTTTGCTAAGAAAACCCTAAATGTGGTCATAAAGAATTGGACATGAGTGAAAAATGATTGAACATTCATTTGAAAAGGGAGAGAGTTAAATTTTAGAATCAGGCTTGTGACTTCAAATCTAGTATATTTTCCATTATGTTGTGAACAAGGTTTTCTACAGGCCCTTATCATTTCATACTCTATTAAGAGAATTTTTTTTAAAAAAGGATTTTTGCTGAATTGAAACAGTTAGAGGTGGGTGACAGTAAATAAAGAGTTGGACTTAGGTTCCAATACGATCTCAGACACTTACTGTTTGATTCAATTCACTTAATCACACCTGCCTCATTTTTCTTTTTTGTAAAATGAAATTAATAACAGTTTTCAGGATTGTTTTGAGGATAAAGTGAGATACTGGAATTTTTTGCAAACTTTTAAAAAAGTATTATATAAGTGGTAACTATAAAATGATGATGATGATAATGATAATGATAAAGGAGCTAGGTGGCACAGTGGATATTAGGATGGGTCTGGAGTCAGGAGATTCATCTCCATGAGTTTATATCTAGTCTCAGACCATTACTAACTTTGTGACCCTGGGCAAGTCATTTAACCTTGTTTGCCTCAATTTCCTCATCTATAAAAGGAGCTGAAGCTTGACCAGATAAACAATTCCAATATCTTTGCCTAGAAACCACAAATGTGGTAATAAAGAGCTAGACATGACAGAACAATATTATTATAAAAAGAAAACATGAAATTATATGTATATATATATATATATGAATTTTCATATATGCACATATACATACTAGACTGAAGTTTTGGTGGCTAATTTGAAGCCTCTAGCTCTTTTTTGCTTTGTCATGTAATGTCAATAATAGGATATTTATGGGAAATATCAACATGGGGCTTAAGGCAAAGAATTTCAATATTTTGAGAGTGTGCTCTCAGGAATGCTTCAATAAAAGGAAAAGATGAATATGTGGTTGTCATAAAAAGCTCAATGATGCACCAAGAGGTTTTCTGGACATTTTCCAGGTCTGTGAATATGCCATCCATATGTAATTATGGGACCACAATCAGAGTAATAATGATTCTCCACAAAGTAATAAGGTTGTTAAGCTTCATGATGGATGCTTTTTCATGCCTGAGAAAGAAAGTATAAGGAACATTTTGTAATGAGCGAAATAGTTGAATATATGTGAAAGAAGAACGTCCTGCAGAGAGTGGTAAGTGGAAAGTGGTAACTTACTACATTACTTACAACTTATTATATAATAGTTAAGTATGTCACTGAGCTTATCACCATTATAGATAATGTTTACTCTTAGTTTTAAATAAATACTACTTATTATTCTAAGGAAAACTATTTATTCCTATGATTTTTAATATTTTATAATATAAATGGGTGTTGTATTTTTTCTATTCATATGATTTTTATTGTTTTTGCTACCAATATAGTCATTATGCTTAAATTAGCCTTGAATTTCTAGTATAAACCAACCCATTGAATGATCTTTGTGATATATTGCTACAATTTCCTTGCTAATATTTTATTTAAGTTTTTGTATCAATATTCATTAGGAAAACATTTATTCTTTTCTTGCTCTGTTTTTTGATCTCTCTTGTTTATGTATCAAAAGTCCTATTTTTTATGAAAAGAATTTGTTAAAACATTCTTTTATTTTTTTTCAAATAGTTTATACAGTATTTGAATTAATTATTCTTTAAATGTTTGATGGAATTGGCTTGAAAATCCATTTGTTCCTGGGGATATTTTTCTTTAGGGAACTTATATATGCCTAGTTCAATTTCTATTTTTTTCTAAGATATATTTATTTAAGTATTTTACACACTCTCTCCTCAAAAGCATCTCTTTTTTTTTGTTTTTTTTTTTGTGTGTTTTTTTTGTTTGTTTTTGCTTAAGACCATTGTCCCCTTTAATTTGCCCTCCTAATACCACTCCCTCCTTTCTGCTAGCCAAGTTCTCCTCTTGCTTTCCTATTAGGTAAAATGTACTTCTATATCTGAGTGTGTTTGTATATTTTTCCCTCCTTGAACTATTTCAGAGAGGGCAGTATTGGTCTATTCTTTTCCTTTATGGTAGTTTATATTCTTTATTTTTCCTTCCACCTACTTGTACTACATTCCTTTCTCTCAGTCTTCCATTTTTATTTTGAGCTAAATCCAACATAATCAACTCATACCAGTGACCTCTATTTAACAAAAAAAGGTGAAAATACTGTATTGTGATTCACACTCAATCCCCACAATTCTCTCTGGGTACAGTTGGCTCTCTCCATCACAAGTCTATTGGAATTGGCCTGAATCACCTCATTGCTGAAAAGAGCCATGTCCCTTAGAATTAGTCATCACAAAATCTTGTTTCTGTGTACAGCGTTCTCCTGGTTCTACTCACTTCACTCAGCATCAGTTCATACAAGTGTCTCCAGGCTTCTTTGAAATCGTCTTGCTGATTGTTTCTTATGGAACAATAATAAAAAGTTATTTTTTTTCAGTGAATTTTTGTACCTCCTTTACCATTTGGCCAATTCTGGTTTTTAAGGAGATAATTTCTCCAGTATGTTTTTTTTTTTTACTTCTTTTAGTAAAGTGTTAATTTTCATTTCTTAATTTTTATCATTACTCTAATTTCCTCCCATTTTTCCTTTGTCATTTTTACTTTATTTTAAAAATTGTTTTAGTTCATTTTTAACTTTTTTTGAAAATTCTAAAAATTCTTCTTGGGCCTGTGCCCAATGTACAATTTTTTTTCTTTTAGGCTTTACATATATGTGTTATCTCTGGATTGAGGAGGGTTATTTACTTTGTTGATCTTCAGGCTATTTTCACAGCTAGTTCTGGAAACCTATAAGTTTTTGATGTAACTAAGGTGATGTAATACAGGGAGAGATGTTTTCCTAGTTTGAATTCTGGCCCTTATCCAGCTAGATCCTTTGTTCTTTTGTGAACACAATTCTTCTTCTCCTTGGAACTGCAACTTGAAACTAGGGCCCAAGCACATAATCATAAGTATTTCTTTGAACTCTGGAACTGTGATTCCATAATTGGGTATTACATAATTACATAATTGGGTATACAAGAGAACCACCAAATTGTATCTGATGCTAAATGTAGTTTTAACAAAGGAGTCCCCTAGAATATTTTCCTGTCCAGATGCTCAAACTTCTTGCCATTTATGAGTAGTGAGAGCTTCTGTTATTGTTGCTGTTGCTACTGCTACCACTATTACCTCCAAAGTCTACAACTGGTGTCATTGCCATGCTGTAATTGTGGCCAACCTCTACCCAGGATCACAGAGCTCTCTCTTTTAGTTTTCTTTGTTTGTCCTATGTTGGAAAAATCCCTCACCCTGACCTGTTTTATTGGTTATATTGCTTTCAAATTTGATTTACTGCATTTTTTAAAAGCTATTCACTTATTGATTGGTTTATAAATGTTCATAAGTTCAGCCAGAATGTTTCCTTTACCTAGTCATAATGACTCCCATGTTACTAAAAATACAGGATCTACCCTTAGGAACATGTCAACTACTCAGCATAATAGTTTAGAGGAGAAAACACTTATTTTTCCATGGAGTTTCTGCATTTCAGCCTAAAAAAATTGTTATTAACATTTAATTTTTAGATTTTTAATCCTTAGAACCTGTTAAGTATGGTAATTGTTTGTTTTTAGATGTTCACCTTCATTAAATCTCAGGTTTTCACTTGTAATGGGTACTTTAAAATATTTCAGAACTGAAAAAAAAACTGAAACTAAGAAGATAAATGGTTATAATAAGTAACAAACATGTTAATATATGGATACCAGCAGGTAAGTTCCAGATTTTTATACTGAAAGGTAAAATTAACATAGTTTAAGAAGATAAGCATTTGCATTCCTTATAAAAATGGGTTTAAAAGCACCGATTAATGATCTATAATTCTTCTATAATTTAATGCAATCTTGAAAATAAGCACAAAATGACAACAAATTATTATTTTGAGATTTTCATAATTAATAAAGAGGATTCCCAATATTTGATATCAATCAGAAAAAAGATTAATGAAAGTAAAGATGATTGAAAAGACTTGCTGCCCAGCAGCTCACTTATGTTAACTAATGAGCATAGTCATAAATTATTCCTTAATTCTTCTTGTCATCTATAACACATTTGGTAGTTGTGCTTTGTGGTTTTTTTTTTTTTTTTTGACTCATACTTCTTGTGCACCAATTGGTCCAGCTGCAACTGCTGGTCCTTCATTTTCCTCTCAAATATGCATTCTCGGAAAAAGTGACGAATTTGATGTCATTTTCTTATTGCTTCTGAGTATATTGGGTCTGATCTTAAGTCCCATTTTTTTGTGTGTGCCTTCAAGTACTTCTGCTTGGCTTTTTGAGTTATAGTCTAGTTTTATTTTTGGCGTTCTTCCAAATTTTCTTGTGTCTTGTATGTTTTTTTCTTAAGTTCACCTTGTTGGTTTTAAATGTGTATTTGCCTCATTGTCTACTATCTCCTGTTCTTAACATTTCTATTAGTATTGTGTTTTAAAATGTTATAAAGAGACTGCCATTTTCTGGTATTTCAACTCTGTTTGTTATGTTACTGTTGCTATTGCTGTAGAACTATTAAAATCATTGAAGCTGTTGAAGAAATTTCTGAACTGTTTTACTTAGTTGATTTTCCATAGCTTGTATCCTAGTGTACTTAGAAGAGTTCTTTTTGATGACCATGGGAAGATGTTGTTTGTATCCTCTGCTATTAACAAAGTTGCTCTAGGATCATTTGTGCATTGGGTTACTGGTGGTGTGACTGTTTCAGTCACTGTTTTAATGGTGATATTGAAAATTTCTTGCTCTAAGTCAATTAGTTCTATTATTAATATATTCATGTCTTATATGAAAAATCTGCTAGATTCATCCAAACTCCCCATGCATTGCTGTATAATAGAAATCATGGCGTTAATATTTGAGCATGGCCATTTTCTCTCCATTCATTAAATATTGAAGATCCTGCTGGTGATTTTTTGTTTTGTTTTGTTTTGAAATGTTATCATTACAGTCTCCTTAAAATTTCCATTCCATTGTGTTGTTATAGTTCTCTGCTGATTTATCAATATCACTTTCTCCACTTCCCATAGTTTTACCTGGTTTATCTGAAAATAATTAAAGTGTCCATGTCTGATTATCCTTGCGAGTCAGACATTGTTTCCTTTTCTTTAGCACCTAAAACTTTTTTGCTTGGTTTATGAATATAGTTGAAATACAGATCTTTTTTTGCTCCCATATGATTGGTTTTTTCTGTTTTTTTTTTTTTTCCTGAAGGTTTCAGCTCTGGAGTTATTGCTCTTCTGATTTTGAAGGCCTTTCCCCCCTATCCAGCCATCCCACTTTTTAGCATGCTCTATTTGCTTGATAATGTTAGAGTCAGTTTCATTGAGATAGAAGTAAAGTTTGTTATCCAATTGTTGTGTAGGATGATAGTGTTCATTGTGTTTGTTTGGCAGCTTGAACAATTGGAATGGTTGGTTTTCCCAGGTCCAAAGTATTTGTATACAAGTATACCATGTGATTCAGAGAGTTGCATTAGGTTATTGTTATAATTAATCTTGAGATAGTTAGTTAATATATGTAGCTTTTAGACTTACTTTGTCTTGAACAGTTGATGTTTGACATTTATAGACCAGCTTACTCCATTTTGGAGTATAACCATAAGTCATCCTGGTCCCACACTGATGATTGAGCTTGCTCAAAGAAGTAAGCTGTTCCATGTTTAGGTTTATTGGTTGGTTACCTTTGGAACTGCTGATTGATTCCTTACTATGCTGTTCAGTGCAATCAGATTCTCTTGTAGTTTTTTTCTTGTGATCTTCTGATCCCTGCTTCTATGTCAGTAAGAACTCCCAGTCAGTGGGAATGTCATTTGATGTGTTTTCTGGTTGATTTTCTTTTCTTTTTTTTTACAGTGTTGTCAGACTCTTTCCAGTTTTCTCCCCATGCTGGCACTTTATTCCAGTGTTTTATGTATGAGCTCATAGTTAGGTGTAATCCTTCATTTTCCAGTGTTTTGAATATATTTGGTATTTTTTTGAATCAATCATACCAAACCTACTATCTAAAGTTTTAGTGAACTTGAAGTTAACACATTAGTAGTCAATGGGCTCGGTATGTTCTGCTCTAATTTCACATTCAATTCTGACACAAGTAATGTATTCATTGAAAGTCATAACTACTGGAGTTGGTTCAATTAATTTGCTGCCTTTTTTTTTATTTAGTCTAATACTTTGTCCTGACATTATTACTTTAATTTGTCCTAAGTTTTCTGCTTCTTCTATCTATATTATGTTTTTTATTGTAGCAATGATTGAAAGTTAACATAAGATGTACTATAGTATCTTACATTACCAACTAACTCACATATTTATTGTGCTATTAAACTTTTTTCCTGTGCTGAGTGGTCCTTGTAGTAATATTGTAGTAATATTTTCTTTTCCTAGTTATCTGTTTAGTGTGCACATCATATCATGAATTATATTTTTAGGTTATTATTATTTAGTCTATTTTAAAGAGTTTTTTGTCTTCTAGATGATTGATATGTTTTCTTTTTTCTATTTCTTATGTCACTTTACATACAACAAATGTATGTAGTCATCCTCATATATGTAAAGGAGGTTAAGTGCATTTTCTCATCTCTTCTTTTAGGATGAGCTTCAAAAGCTCTTAATTTCAGCAACACAATTTTCCCATGTAGTCTATGATTATTTTAAACTCATTTAAGTGGTTAATTAAAAGATTAAAATTTTTGAAAACAGGAAAGTGATACCAGAATAAGGGTCATGACTTGGGAAAGTGGAAAAAGTAGAGTAATTGAAGATTGCAATAAGATCAGAAAATGGATTTAAAAAAAGAATAAGATAGAGAAATTCTAGAATTATGGATCCTGGATCTGGCTGATTTCTGTGTTTATCATGGGTAGAGTAAAGGTTGAGAGATCAAGTTAATAAATTAGAAAGTGATAGTATTTGATGGGATGTATCCCTAAATAAAAAGCTACAGTTGGTGGTGTCAAAAATGACTGTAAGCCAAGTAATAAATTCTTATGAGAAGAGGAAAAATGATCAAGGTAATGGCAAATAAGGGCCAGCAGGATCTAGATAGAGTGATATATATGGATAGGGTTAAAAAGAGTACAAATCCCTAAATGGAAAGGGAGAATAGAGGGTCTAGAAGTAACAATGAAAAATAAACAATAAAAAACAACCAAAATGCCTGTTTTCCATCTTGGCCCATTTTGTAGGGATATGGGAGAGAGCACATTCAGTATAAAAGAAGATCACCAGGGATGCTCTATTTTCAGGGGAGAGCCAGGTTTTGGAAATGTAACAAGATGAAATGAATATGAGAGAAATAATTATTTTTATTAATTTAAAAGTGCCTATTTGCACCATTTATATTAAAATACCCTATAATGGTGTATATTAGCACCATTATAAGTTCTGGCACTATGGAGACAAAAACAAAATAGTTCCTGTCTTTAACATGGTTTTTTCCTACTGAGAAATTTTTTTGAATGACAGAATAATTGTTCCACAGGATTAATAGAAGTTCAAGGTAGCATTGGATAGGAATCCAGGAGGGAAAGAACTGACATAAACAGACATGCGAGACTAAAGAAATAACCAAGATCAGTAGACTGTATTAGTTCATGGTTTCACCAGACTGACAAATAGGAGCATGATACATTAAAAAATATTAAGAATTTTTGAGGCAGGAAGTCTATGACTCATAACCACAAAAAAAGGTGAGTGAAGACGTAGGGTGCTAGATTATCAGACACTTTCTGGGTAGCAATAGTGATATTTTTTTGATCATTATGACCTAACAAAAACAGATTTAAACTTCATCTTGTGATGGCTAGATGTAGAGAGTTAAGGTAAGGTTTTAAGTCATTCCTTTTCTAATAAGGTGGCTCTTTGTCTATTGATAAGGGTGAGTTAGACTTTGGAGTGGAGGATGAAGGAAGAGAGGGGAGAACATGGGGTCTGAGGATGTTATTGATTGCAGTGGTCAAGAGCTGCAGTAGGGCAGATGATAAGATGTCTAGATTGATTGGACACTGGTAGCATGGAGAGGGAATCTGGATTTTAGGTTATAGGGAACTACTACAGGATTTTGACTGAGAGACTGTCAATTCTCACAACCTTGTGGAACTAAGTCTTGTCAACTAATTAAGAAAATTGTTGCCTTGAAAACAGATGAAATTAAGTGTGAATGAAAAAATAATTTGAATTTCCAATGTTCAAACAAATTGTGGTTTGTAGATACTATAATGATAAGAATGACACATGGAATCTCATTTTAATGAAACAATAAATAAGCATTTATTAAGTACCTACTAGATGCCAGACATCATGTTAGATACTAGGAACTTAAAGAGAAATTGTGAAGCAATTTCTCAGAAATATTTTTGCTTTGTTAAATAGTCAATTACTTTATCCATGGATACAGAGATAAAGTGTATTAAGGGGATGAAATAACATTTATATAGTTCTTACTATGTGCCAGGCATGTGCTAAGTGCCTTACAAGTATAATTTCATTTGGTTCTCACAACAACTGTGTGAAATTTATTTTTCCCCCTCCATTTTAGACTGGGAAGCAAACAAATTAAGTAACCTGGTAAAAGTCATGTGGAAAAAAATAAGTATTCAAGACCAGATTTGAACTAAGGACTTTTTTGATTTTAGGCCAAGTACTCTAACTACTGAGCCACCTACTTGCCTCTAAGTACTTTAATCTAAACAGAAAATTTTAAATTTCTAATTGCCAGTCCTTTTGATGGAAAAGTTTCTCACTATCAGTGTCCTGGACTAATCATGATAATAGCAACAGTATTATTTTATAATTTTCTTGTATGCGAATTTCAAAATAGTCTGAAGTGAAATCTAATTAAGAAAATGACTCCTTTTATTTATTTAGCACTTTAGAAAAATAAATCACTTTTGTACTATCTCACTCTCAGCAACTTTATGAATTCACTAGGGTAAGTAGTATTATCCTATTACATAGATGAGGAAGTAAGGTTCAAAGAGGGCTAAACCTCACTTTGGATCACATAGTTGTGGACTGAAAAGTCAACACTTGATTTCAGGTTTTGTGCTGTCACTCTCTGTTTTCTTCTCTCAATTTCACTTGGTTATAACACTGAACAAAACATGAATGTTTAAGTAGTATTTAAATAGTAAGTTAAGTAATGTTAAGAATCCTGAAAGAACATCATTACTAGCCAGTCTCTAGAGTAAATCATTCTGCTGAAGCTGGGACATCATTTTCTCAGTAATAGGAATTCAATATTTTAATCTTTCTGCTATTTTATACTTTTAATGTATAGTAAAGGGCATTCTTATAGATAACATACAGTTATTCATAGGCTGATTATCCATGGTTTGTTTTGTAGGAGGGTCCTAATGTTAGATTTTTTTAGAGGTTTGTTACCAGTTTAGCTAAAGGGGAAATGGATTTTGGGGGCCCAAATATTTTTAAGACTGCTTATAAACTTATAAAGGCTTGTGGTAGTAATCAATATAGAGAAGACTTACACTGTACAGATCTTTCCCATTTTGGGGAATACAATCTATTTCCCTGAACTCCTCTTTTTTCCATTTTTTGGGTTTACCTTTTGGTTATTTCATCTGTAAATTCACTGGGAGAAGCAGCATGGTTTGATAGAAAGATGGCTGATGTGGAGTCAAACAAATTGGCTTTGAATCACAGACTACTGTCTGTAAAGCTGGAAAAGTCACCTAACCACCCTCAGTCTCAGTTCCCTTATTTATAAAAAAGATATTTGTTCCAGTGCTCTCTTAAGTCCTTCCCAATTCTTAATCTATGATTTTATATTACTTCATCTCTTTGTATCTCAGCTTTTTCATCTGCTAAATGAAGGATTTGGACTTGATGTCTTCTGAGGTCAGCTCTAGATCTATGATCCTATGATCTTCAATCACTTAGCCTTTCTGAATTTTTATTTACTCTTCTGTCAAAAGAAAGGATTGAATTTGATGACCTCTAATGATCCTTACAACTCTAAATACTATGGTGATGACTTGTATGAGTTATCATTTCTCTTTTCACAAATCCATAAATTCAATTCAACAAATATTTATTAATTCATTTTGTAAGAAATTCAAACATTAAAAAAACACAAATACAAAGATCATAAAAAGTAAAAAGCAAGTATAATAATCAAATCAATAAATATTTAATTGCCTCTGTGGCACACAAATGCTGAGGACTCAAATAAAATAACTCACTCTTATAGAACTTTTAATACATTGGGAGTATGTGGTGGATTTCCAAATAATCACTGATACAGGTGAAATTGTTTAAAACACAGATTTAAGTGGCATAAGAAATATCAAGGGAAGAAATATAATCTGGGCATGGGAAGGAGGATATAGATAGGAAAGAATGATTGAAGAATGTGACATTCAAAGTGGGTCTTTAAGAAAAGGAGGCAGGATTCTATTTCTGGTAGCCAAGATAGCAAACTAAGCAGTGAATTGCTACAACTCTCCTGTGTTCAAATCCAGAAAATCAGAAAATAATGCTACAAGACAGGTCCTAGAGTAGTGGAACTACCAAGGAGATGGAATGAAACAATCATTTAGCCTAGAAAACTTGGAGAAATGGCAGGAGGAATCTATCTCACTCAAATGTGAGGGGGGCAATCCAGGATAGGAAGCTTTATACTAAGCTGGTGGCAAGCCCCATCTCAGCAAACCAACAGGAGATCCAGTATAGTGGAGCAGGCAAAGGCCAACACCAGGATCACTCACATACCCTGGGACATCCAGGGGAGCTGATGGGCTCCAGCTCCAGGAACCAACATATACTTTAGTATAGTCCCAAAGCAGGCAGATATCCTTTAGTGGCAGGACTTGCATAGATCATCAGACTATTCTGTTCTTCCATGTAATCTTGGAGGAAATGCAGAAATACTCCATTAATCCTTAGCATATGCTAATCATCATTACTAGTATCTCAACTCAGCACCAGCTAAGTTGCCTGACTCCTACAATTTCACACAGTGCCAGCCATCCATGCACTACTCCATCCTAAGTGCATGGGTCTCAGGATAACATTAGTGTAGTACTAGGTAAATAGCCATGGCTTACAACAATTGGCACAAGAAGCCTGAGATGGTAGTCCTTTCACCTTGGGGGCACAGCTCAAATTTAAAAGAAAAAAAGGAAAAAAGTACTAAAAACAATAGCAGCCCCCCCCAAAAAAAAAAAAGAGAGAGAGAATCTGACCATAGAAAGTTATGATGGTAACAAGACTAAGATCCAAACTCAGAAGGGGACAATGTCAAAACTCCTATGAGCAAAATACCAAACAAAAACAGAAATAGGCTCATGTCCAGAAAGAACTCATGGAAGAGCTCAAAAATCATATGAAAGAGGTAGAAGAACAATTGGGAAAAGAAATGGGTGTGATTAAAAAAATTATGAAAAAAAAATTCAACAGTTTGGAAAACTGCTTAACAAGTAAAATTGGCCTACTGGAAAGGGAGGTACAAATTTCAGAACTATGAGGTCAAGGAAAAAATACTAAAAGTAGCCCAAAAGAAACAATTCAAAATATTGGGGAATTACAACAAAGATAACACAAGACTTGATAGTTCAACATTAAAAGACAGAAGGTCCTGGAAAATGATATTCTAAAAGATAAAGTAACCAGAACTACAACCAAGCATAAATTACCTGGCCAATTCAGCATAATACATCAAAGGAAAAGATGACTATTCAATGAAATAGAAATTTCTCAAGCTTTCATAAGAAGAAGATCAGAACTAAACCAAAAATTTGGCCTCCAATAATAAGATCCAAGAGAAACACAAATAGGTAAAAAAGGAAAAGAAAATGTAAGGGATTCAATAGAGCTAAACTGTTTATATTCATACCTGAGAATTCTTAAAAATTATATCACTAACAGTACAGCTAGAAGGAATATACATTAACAGAGGGTGTAGGTATAAGGTGACTTTGACATAAAAAAAAAATTAAGGAATGAGAGAGGAGAACCCTGGGTGCAGAAGAAAGAAATGCAAAAGGAATGCAGAAGAAAGGAAAGCAAAATGGTACAAATTTGTTGGAATCTTTACAAAATGTTAAGTCATTAGAGTTGATAGAGACAATAATTATCTAATTTAGCATGGTTCAGTATGATTGGTCTGATCCTATGAGGGGATGTTATGGGCCAGAACTTGAAACAAGGTACTAAGTACAACTGATAGAAACAATGCTTGTGTTCACACCTTTAGAGAGCTCATATAAGCAAGAAGTATTTAAGTACTCATTGGAATTCACACGTTTAGGAGATTTCAGGGTTTAGCATGAGATATCCGAATTCACACCTCCCTGCCTCCAGAAGGAGGAGTCAACCTTTGGGAGATGATATAAAAGAAGTGGACAGAGGCTTGGTCAGGAGTTCATTTGAAAAGATTCAGAGTGGAGGAGTGTCAATCAGTTCAGGAGAAGGCCACTCTCGGAGGCACAACCAGATTCACTTCATCTCACACAGCTGGGGTGGCTGGGCTCCTGCACTTCCCCCACTGAGACCAGCAAGTCTGAAAGGCTCTCCAGAAAGCTGCCCAGCCCCAGGCAAGGAGGTGCTTGCTGGAGGGTGAAGAAAGCAGAGGCAGAAGCAAGGGACAAAGCTGCAAGAGCTCTTAGAACCAAGGAGAGAGAGAGGCATCTAAGAAAACTAATGGGATTATATTGGAGACAATAAAAGATCTGAACTTTTAGCACCTGGCTGCATTTGGGTGATTATTTACTTGTAACTGAAACTAGGGCTGCCCCCAGAAAACCTCCCCAAGAAATGTGCTCCCAGAGAGAACCATTTATATTATTTTAAAGAAAAGAACACCACATAAATTATTTCACATGAAAAGGCACAAAAGACCTATTACAATGGAGGAGAAAATAGGACAATGGGCAGTGAGCCTCACTTGAACCTTTCTCAGTATTGGCTCAAAGAAGGAATAATATATCTAATCAATTGAATATAGAACTAGATCTTACCTGATAGGGAAGTCGGAGGGAGAGGAGATTAAATAAAATAAGTGAATGGAGATTGTCAGACGAGAGGGCATATCAGGGGAGGTGGTAGATTGAAACACAACACTGCTGAGAAGGGTGAAAGGAGAAAGAGGACAAATAGGATAGAGGGAAATATACAGAGAGCAATAATAATTGTGAACATGATAGGATGAACTCTTCCATAAAATAGAAGCATAATTGATCAAAAGTTAAAATCCTACAATATTTTGTTTCCAAGAAAAGTTTCTTTACTTGAAGTAAAGAGTAAGAGGTTATAGCAGAATTTATTATACTTCAGATGAAGTTAAAAAAAAAAAAACAGGGATAGCAAATCTTATCATGGACAAAGCAAAAGCAAAAACAGAGCTAATTAATACAGCTAATTAAGGAAGCTGCATCTTGCTAAAAAGTAGCATAAACTCTGAAGCAATACCAATACTAAATATATACACACCAAGTTGTATAGCATCCAAATTTTTAAAAGAAGCCAAGTTATAGGAAGAAATAGACAGCAAAACTATATTAGTGAGAAACATCAGCTCTCCTGTCTCAGTATTTGACAAATCCAACCAAGAAATACACATGAAAGAAACTAAGGAGATAAATAGAATATTAGAAAAGTTACAAATGGTAGACCTTTGGAGAAAACTGAATGGAAACAGAATGGAATATAACTTTTTTCTCAGCAGCATACAGCACCTACTGGAAAATACACATTTCATAGGCTATAAAAATCTCAAAATACAAACGTTAAAAGGCAGAAATATTAAATACATTATTTTTGAATCAATGTAATAAAATTACATTTATCCATGGTCAGTGAAAAGAGATAAAAATTAATTGTAAATCAGCAAAATCGTATAGAATAAATGGGTCAAAGAACAAGTCATAGAAGCAATTAGTAACTTCATTAAAGGTAACAAGAAGAAGATAGCATATTTAAATTTATGGGATACAACCAAAGCACTTCTTAGAGAAAAAATATTTCTCTAAATTATTACATATTAATAAAAAGGAAAAAAGAACACGTCAATGAATTGGGCATAGAGCTAAAACAATTTGAAAAAGAACAAGCCCCCAATTGATTACCAAGTTGGGCATTTTGAAAAATCAAGGGTGAAATTAAAAAGATTGAAAATAAAACCAAACCAAAACAAAAAAAAACCCAGTCAATCTAAAAAATAAAACTGGGAACTGGTTTTATGAAAAACCCCAACAAACTACATGTCATTGTTTAATTTGATTAAATAAAAGAAAGAAGAAAACTCAAATATCCAGTATCAAAAATGAAAAGGGGGAAATTGCCACCAATAAAGAAATTAAAGCAATCATTAGGAAATAGTTTGCCCAATTACAAACCAATAAATGTGATAATCAGAGTGAAATCAATGAATATTATATATGCAACATTTTATACATTTATATACATATATTTTATACAATTATGAATTATAATGCATATATAATTAATAAGGTCTGAGATGTAGGTTTATGCTGGGTTTCCAACTTTATTTTCTATTTTTTTCCAGCAATTTTTGTCAAATAGTGAGGTTTTTATTCTTGAAGCTGGAGTTTGGGGATTTATCAAATACTAGATTGCTATAGGTCTCTATTATTGTGTCATATGTATCTAATTTATTCCACTGATTTACCACTCTATTTCTTAGCCAGTACCAAATGGTTTTGATGACTGTTGCTTCATAATATAGTTTTAGGTTTGATACTGCTAAGCCACCATTCTTTGTATTTTTTTCATTAATTCTTGACCTTTTGTTCTTCCATATGAATTTTTAAATTATTTTTCTAGTTCTATAAAATGTTTTGGCAGTTTGATTAGTATGGCAGTGAACATGTAGACCAATTTAGGCAGAATTGTCATTTTTATTATATTAGCTTGCCCTAGCCATGAACAATTGACATTTTTCCATTTGTTTAGATCTGATTTTATTTGTGTATTTGTGTGAAAAATATTTTGTAATTGTATTCATATAATTCTTGGGTTTGTGTAACCTCCCACTCCGAGATTTCTAAGTGCCAGAGCCATACATACAATCTTCCTGGGATAGACATGGAGAGGAGCCGATGTTAAAGTGCCAGACAGCCTTTCTTTATTGGTAATCTCAGCAAGGGTTAGCAGAAAGCAAGAGCAAGTGTATGTATGTCACTGCATCTCTCTCTCTCTGCATTCCTGAATTTCTCTACATCTTTGCCTCTCTCTACCTCTCTCCTCATCCTTCTTCTTGCCTGTGGCAAGCGGGCCATTTATATTTCTTTCCTTTGGGATTACCTCGTGCTTAGCCCACGCAGCATTGCAGAAGGGAGACACCTGGAGTTAGTGCTGCACCCTAAGAAAAGATCTAGCAAGAGGACACATCCCTTGCTTTCTTAAGGAAACATCTGTAAGACACAACCTCTGGCCTCAGAGGCCAAGCTTCCTTCTATCTCCTGGGTCCACCCTACCAGCTGACATGGCATACATAGCAATTCTCAGAAGGAAAGTCTCTAACAGGTTTGTCTTGGCAGGTAGACCCCCAAGTATTTTATTTGGTTTACAGTAATTTTAAATGGAATTAATCTTTCTATCTCTTGCTGACAGGCTTTGTCAGTAATATACAGAAATGCTGTTGCTTTGTGTGAGTTTATTTTATATCCTGCAACTTTGCTAAAGCTGTGAATTATTTCCAGTAGGTTTTTGGATGATTTTCTAGGATTCTCTAACTATATAATCCTAGCATCTGCAAAAGGGACAGATTTTATTAATGCAAAGAGGTGGGAGAGGAAATGTTATCTTGGAAACTTATGTGTAGGTTAATTTTATTGGAAGATAAAGTACATGTATGCTAAGAACTAATATGAAATCTGCCTGGAAATAAAGACTGGGGTATAATTGTGAAGCACTTTAAATGCCAAACAGGAATTTGTATCCTAAGCTAGAAGAAATCACTAGAACATTTTTTTTAAAGATAGTATTTTATTTTTCCCAAACCATGCAAAGATTGTTTTCAGCATTCACTTTTGCAAAACTTGGTGTTTTTCTCCCTGTCTCCCTCTCATCTCCCTTTCCAAGATGACAAATAATCTAAAATAGCTTAAACATGTGCAATTCTTCTAAATATATTTTCATAGGGGTCGCTAGGTGGTGCAGTGGATGAAGTACCAGCTCTGAAGTCAGGAGGACCTAAGTTCAAATCTGGCCTCAGACATTTAATATTCCTAGCTGTGTGATCCTGGTCCAGTCACTTAATCCCAATTGCCTCAGCAAAAATAAAAATAAACATATTTTCATATTTGTAATGCTGAATGACAAAAATCAGATCAAAATGGAAAAAATGAGAAAAGAAAAAAAAAGTAAGCAAACAATAAAGGTAAAATGTGTATGCTTTGATCCACATTCCATCTCCATAGTTCTCTCTCTGGATATGGATGGCTCTTTTCATCACAAGACTATTGGAATTGCCTTGAATTCCAATTACTGAAAAGAGCTGTCTATCACAATTGATCACTACATAATCTTGTTGTTATTGTGTACAATATTCTTTTGGTTTTGCTCACTTCACTTAGCATCAGTTCGTTAAATTCTTTCCAGGCTTTTTAAATTATTATTATAGCTTTTTATTCACAAGATATATGCATGGGTAATTTTTCAGCATTGATCCTTGCAAAACCTTCTGTTCCAACTTTTCCCCTCCTTCCCCCTACTCCCTCCCCTAGATGGCAGGTATACCAATACATGTTAAATGTTAAAGTATATGTTGAATACAATATATGTATACATATCCATAGTAATTTTGCTGCACAAGAAAAATTGGACTTAGAAATAAAGTAAAAATAACCTGAGAAGGAAATCAAAAATGCAAGCAGACAAAAAACAGAGGGAATGGAAATGCTTTGGTGTGGTTCACACTCATTTTCCATAGTTCTGTTTTCTTCATTATTGAACAAATTGAACTGATTTGGTTCATCTCATTGTTGAAAAGAGCCACATTCCAGGCTTTTCTGAAATCAGATCAGAATGTTCACATTTCTTATAGAATAATTATATTCCATTACAGTCACATACCCTGACTTATTCAGCCATTCCCCAACTGAGGAGCATTCACTCAACTTCCAGTTCTTTGTCACTACAAAAGAAGTTACTACAAACCTTTTTGTGTATGTTGTTCATTTTCCCTCTTATGATCTCTTTGGAAACAGACTCAGTGTCACTGAAGCTTGTTGACCAGAGGAATAGCATGGTTGGTTTTATGATTTAGGAACAGCTTTTTGACTCTTGTTTAAAAGATGATTATGAAGAAGAAAGACATAAGGTAGGGACAACAATTAGGAAACTCTTACAGTTGTTGAAATGAGAAATAATAAGGACCAGGATCACTAAGGTGTTGGTCATGAGAACACAGACAGATGCAAAAATGTAGAGGTATTCCAACTAATTGGAATTGTGGGCTGAAGGAAAATAAAAAGTAAAGATGTCTGGGATTTCACAACTGGGCAAGTATAAGGATAATGATGCCATGTCAGAAATAAGGAACTTAGGAAGAGGTAAGGCTTGGAAGGGGGATGGTAGGGAAGATTAGAGTGCTGTTTTGGGAAGGTTGTTTGCTTTCAATAAAAGAATGAATGAATGGGAAAAAAATCACATTTCACCCTAGAAAACTTTGTAATGCATGTTTTAGTAATACATTATTAATGTAATGAATTCTTAAAGGACAAATGGATTAAAACTCACAGTAATGTGATCATTCCCTCCCCCATTCCTATGCCATTATGATGGAAAAGAATGTGAAACTGAATATAGAAAGAATGCCATCCAGAAACCCATGTGCAAATATTTTGCCACCTCATAGGACTTATTTTACTTTGTTCATGATCCCAATCCAGAAAACATAGTGTTGCTAGCAAGACTTGGAGAAGCTCCTTTCCTTTGCTGATGCATTCATCAGACCAATCTGATTTGCTATTAAAAGAAATTAGACTTTGGAAGTGTTAGGAGCCATTAATTTGCCTTCTACCTTCCAAACTCCAGAAGTTCTCCCCACCTCCCACAAAAAAGAATGGGATTTTGATCTTGAAATAGAATCACAAATTCTATGATATGTACAATTTGAATTTCTTTTAAGTTTTTCACTGCAGCTCACCTTAGGGCAAAGACGTGTCCATTTGAATTTTAATTTATTAGAGAGTCAAATTCGGGTGGAACTTTAATGCTAGTACTTATAGGCCATGAAATAAATTCAGGATTTAAATAAATTTGAGAGATAAAGCACAAAATGTAACTTAGGTGGATCAGTGTCTTCTCTCCTTCTACCAGAATGATTGCATGCTAAAACTTCTGACCATTTTCCAGTAGCTTAATTAGCTCATCATGGAGCAAGCCGAATCTACAAAACTTGATGAAGAACCACACCTTTTCCTATAGCACCTTTCTTCCCTGACTTCTCTCCCCTGAGATGGCTATATATTTGCCTTCACTTCTTCTCACTGTTCAAAACCCTTCTTGTCTCTCGAGAGGGGAGCAGAGCTTATCAAGCCTTCCAAGTGCTAATGATAAGATCTAGATTTAGGGAGCCAAAATGGGGATTAGGGTTTCTGGTTGTCAGGAAGTTAAATGATAAGGTCTAGTGGCAGGTTCGGGGTTCAGGGAACCAAATGGAGAGGTTTGAATCCCCTGCAACCCCTTGGGATTCAGTGCAAGGGCAGGGAGTTTTGGGGACTCTCTTTTTGTGGCACAGAGATTCTCTGTAAAGGAATTTACAGACATGAAAACATAGATTGATAAAAGAGATTTATTATAGAGAAAGTTAGAAATCCTGTCAAAGAGGCATAAAGTCTGGTTAGGGAAATAGTTGAAGATAAAGAGAGGATAACACTGGAAAAGAATATTCCAATGGACAGAGGCCCTTGGCACAACAAGCATGACATAGCTGGCATGTTTGGAACCTCTGCAAAGAGAAAATATTAGTTTAGCTCTTTTATATTGAGTATCTTAGTGGGGGCTGGGACAATCGGAGTAGGCTCATCAACTTGGGGCTAGGATTTGAATAGAATTCAATGAGTTTCAGGACTGGATCGACCCCACCTAGATAACAAGAAAGAAACTGTTCACTGAGGCAGAGTTGAAGGAAATTTTCTCCTTTAAGGATTTTTAGAGTTCCAGGTCCCCTCTTCACTAGGGACTGTTTAAAGTACCTGGGACATAAAAGCAAAAATTACTCAGTCTAGGACCTGAAAGAATTTGCACTCAATTGGGATGAGGGGCAGGGTGGGTAAGTAAAGATAACATAATACAGGATATATCAAGAATGAGAAAAGACCAACAAGAGTCTACTTTTGGGAGATGCTCTAAGGGAGCCAACATGAAGATCTGATAAGCCTGTTTCTGGAAATTTGTGATGATATGGAATAATTGATTAGGTTTAACTTAAATACAAAATATCATCGTGAGTAGTGGTGAAAAGTTCTAACTACTGAGAAGAACATTGGTGATCTTATTTTAATGGAAGTTTTTAAGCTGATTTAAAAAAAATAATTAAAGACATGAAGTAGAGTATAGTCCTGGAATGAGGGACAGATTTTAGTAAGGCTAAGATATGAGAAAGGAAATATTATGCATGCAAACCTTTTTTATGGGCTAATTTTCTTAGAATATAGGGTGCATACATGTGAAGGAGTAATGTGAAATCTATCTGGAAAGATAGGCTGAGATATGATTATGAAGGGCTTTAAAATGCCAAATAGAAATTCATATTCGTGACTACCTCCAAAAATATAGACTTCCCAGACTAACAGAGGAGGAAGTAAATTGCTTGAATAGTCCCATTTCAGAAAAAGAAATAGAACAGGCAATTAAACAACTCCCTAAGAAAAAATCCCCAGGACCAGATGGATTTACATGTGAATTTTACCAAACATTTAAAGAACAACTGGCCTAATGCTATATAAATTATTTTGATAAAATAGGGAATGAAGGAGTCCTACCAAATTCCCTTCTATGACACAGACATGGTACTGATACCTAAACCAGGTAGGCTGAAAACAGAGAAAGAAAATTATAGACCAATCTCCCTAATGAATATTGATGCTAAAATCTTAAATAAGATATTAGCAAAAAGACTACAGAAAATCATCTCCAAGATAATACACTATGATCAAGTAGGATTTATACCAGGAATGCAGGGCTGATTCAATATGAGGAAAACTATCAATATAATTGGCCATGTTAATAACCAAATTAACAAAAACCATATGATCATCTCAATAGATGCAGAAAAAGCATTTGATAAAATCCAACATCCATTCCTATTAAAAACACTTGAGAGTATAGGAATAAATGGACTTTTCCTTAAAATAATCAACAGCATCTATTTAAAACCATCAGTAAGCATCATATGTAATGGAGACAAACTGCAACCATTCCCAATAAGATCTGGAGTGAAACAAGGTTGCCCACTATCATCTTATTATTTAATATTGTATTAGAAACACTAGCTATAGCAATAAGAGCTGAGAAAAAGATTAAAGGAATAAGAATAGGCAATGAGGAAGCCAAATTATCACTCTTTGCCGATGACATGATGGTATACTTAGAGAACCCCAGAGATTCTGCTAAAAGTATTAGAAATAATCCACAACTTTAGCAAAGTTGCTGGTTATAAAATAAACCCACATAAGTCATCAGCATTCTTATATATCACTAACAAAAACCAACAGTCAGAGTTACAAAGAGAAATTCCATTTAAAGTAACTACTGATAATATAAAATATTTAGGAATCTATCTGCCAAGGGAAAATCAGAAACTTTATGAGCAAAATTACAGACCACTTTTTACACAAATTAAGTCTGATCTAACAATTGAAAATATTAAATGCTCTTGATAGGGCAAGCAAATATAATAAAGATGACAATATTACCTAAACTAATCTATTTATTTAGCGCTATACCAATCAGACTTCCTAAAAAACTATTTTAATGACCTAGAAAAATAACAACAAAGTTCATATGGAAAAACAAAAGGTCAAGAATTTCAAGGGAATTAATGAAAAAAAATCAAATGATGGTGGCTTAGCTGTACCAGATCTAAAATTATATTATAGAGCAGCAGTTACCAAAACTATTTGGTATTGGCTAAGGAATAGATTAGTTGATCAGTGGAATAGATTAGGTTCAAGGGACAAAACAGTCAACAAATATAGCAACTAGTCTTTGATAAACCCAAAGATCCCAGCTTTTGGGATAAGAACTTACTGTTTGATAAAAATTGCTGGGAAAATTGGAAACTAATATGGCAGAAACTAGGCATTGATCCATACTTAACACCGAGAACCAAGATAAGGTCAAATGGGTTCATGACCTAGGTATAAAGAATGAAATTATTAATAAATTAGAGGAACATAGGATAGTTTACCTTCTCAGACCTGTGGAAGGGGAAGGTCTTTATGACCAAAGAGAACTAGAGATCATTACTGATCACAAAATAGAAAATTTCGATTATACTAAACTGAAAAGTTTTTGTACAAACAAAACTAATGCAGACAAGATTAGAAGGGAAGCAATAAACTGGGAAAATATTTTTACAGTCAAAGGTTCTGATAAAGGCCTCATTTCAAAATATATAGAGAATTAACTCTAATTTATAAAAATCAAGCCATTCTCCAATTGAAAAATAGTCAAAGGATATGAACAGACAATTCTCAGATGAAGAAATTGAAACTATTTCTAGTCATATGAAAAGATGCTCCAAGTCATTATTAATCAGAGAAATGCAAATTAAGACAACTCTAAGATACTACTACACACCTGTCAGATTGGCTAAGATGACAGGAAAAAATAATGATGATTGTTGAGGGGATGCGGAAAACTGGGACATTGATGCATTGTTGGTGGAGTTGTGAACGGGTCCAACCATTTTGGAGAGTAGTTTGGAAGTATGCTCAAAAAGTTATCAAACTGTGCATACCCTTTGATCCAGCAGTGTTACTACTGGGCTTATATCCCAAAGAGATTATAAAGAAGGGAAAGGGACCTGTATGTGCACGAATGTTTGTGGCAGCCCTTTTGTAGTGGTTAGAAACTGGAAACTGAATGGATGTCCATCAGTTGAGAATGGCTGAATAAATTGTGGTATATGAAAATTATGGAATATTACTGTTCTGTAAGAAATGACCAACAGGATGATTTCAGAAAGGCCTGGAGAGACTTACCTAGAACTGATGCTGAGTGAAATGAGCAGGACCAGGAGATCATTATATACTTCAACAATATACTAGATGATGACCAGTTCTGATGGACCTGGCCATCCTCAGCAACGAGATCAACCAAATCATTTCTAATGGAGCAGTAATGAACTGAGCTAGCTATGCCCAGAAAAATAACTCTGGGAGATGACTAAAAACTATTACATTAAATTCCCAATCCCTGTATTTATGCACACATGCATTTTTGATTTCCTTCACAAGCTAATTGTACAATATTTCAGAGTCTGATTCTTTTTGTACAGCAAAATAATGTTTTGGTCATGTATACTTATTGTGTATCTAAGTTATATTTTAATATATTTAACATCTACTGGTCATCTTGCCATCTAGGGGAGGGGGTGGGGGGAGGTAAGAGGTGAAAAATTGGAACAAGAGGTTTGGCAATTGTTAATGCTGTAAAGTTACCCATGTATAAATCCTGTAAATAAAAGGCTATTAAAAAAAAAAAGAAATTCATATTCGAAGCTGGAAAAGTCACTAGATGTTCTTGATCAGAAGAATAGTATGTTTGGTTTGTGATTTAGGAAGATCTCTTTGGCCCTTGTGTAAAAGATGAATAATGAAAAAGAAAGATAAATTGGGGATAACAGGAAACTGTTACACTGATTGAAATGAGAAGTTATGAGGACAAAGATCATTAAGGTGTTAACCCTGAGAGAGGAAATAGATGAAGTAAGATACAACTGATTGGATTTGTGAATTGAAGGCAAATGAAGAGTAGAATGACTCTGGGATTTCAAAACTAATTAAGTAAAAGGATGGTGGTATAGTGTCAGAAATAAGGAAGTTGGAAGGAGGGGAGGCTTGGAAGTAGGATAGAAAGAAAGATAATGATTGTAGTTTGGGGCAAGTTAAGTTTAATTCCAGTAAAGGATAGATGAGTGACTAACATAATCAAATTTCATCCTAGAAAACTTTGAACTCATTGTTTATGTAAGGAGTTCTTTAAGGGATGAATTCTATAACACTCACAATAATGTAATCATTCCTTCCTCCCACCCCTCCACCCCCAACGAACATCTCATTTCATTATTGTGGAAAAGGACATGAAACAGGATATAGAAAGAATGCCTTCCAGAAACCCAGGTACAAATATTTCACCACCTCATAGGACCCTAACCTTATGATCCCAATCCCAATCCAGAACACACAATGTTGCTTCAGAGATTTGACAGGATACATGTTTACAAACCCTTCTTTCCTTGTGTGAATAGCAGTATGTGATTAGTCCTTCTGATGGGAAAGCTAAGCCAAAGAATATTGGGAAAGAAAACTTCTGGTCTTTTTTGAAGTAATTGATTTCTTTGTTGGAACATAGCCAACATCAGCTTTCCAATGGAGGGGGAAGCATTTTTAAAAGGAGGGGGAAACATTTTCTGTTCTCTTTTTGACCACCTATTGCTACAGTAATGAGAACATGTGCTTATCTAAGTGGATTTGATCCTGATTCTCAATTCTTTAATTACTTCTTTGTTTTGTTTTTCTTTACCTAAGCACAGATCATTGAATTAGTGATCCTGAGAGATTTATGTTTCTAGTCTTGGTGGTAGCTTCCTAAGTTTGAGGCAGAGTCCTTGAATTGAGTATTGGCTGCCCAGTGTGGAATGCTTCCTCTTCTTTTTGTAGGAAGAAAAAAATAACTTGTAGCAGAATGTGTCTTGTCAAGGCTGGATAGAAGATTTAGTCCTTGAGTTGTTGCTCAAGTGAAATTGAAATCTGTTAAGCAAGTCTTCCAGGAATGCTTCCTATTTCTTGGGAGCACATCAAAAAAAAAAAAAAAAAGGCATATTTGTTTAATTTTACTTTATTTTTTTAGGATTCTGTTTTTTACTCTACTCTGTGATTTGCTTCTGTTTTATGGGAGAGTTCATCCCATTCACATTAACAGTTATGATTACTGGCTTTGTATTTCCTTCCATCCTATTTTCTCCCCTGTAAATACTTTTTTGTTCTCTTTCCACCCTGTCCCTAGCTGTGTTTTTTTTTTTTTTTTTTTTTTTTTTGCCCACCACACTTACTACCTTAACTCCTACCACCCTTCCCCCTTGTCTTAGTAGTGGTTTTTTTTAACCCATTCCACTTACTACCTTATCTTCTATCAATCCTTTCTCTCTTCTCTTACCTTTTCCCCTAGTATTTCCATTTTAGCTTCTATCCTGTCCCTACCTTTTTTTCTTCTTTCTCCTACTTCTTTATAGGATTAAATAAATTTCCAACAAATTGGAACATATTGGCTATGTTCAAAATCATTCCTACTGAATGATTAAAAAGGCTTGTTATAATTTTATGTTGTAAGTATTTAACAATGTGAACACTTAGAAGTTCTAAGCATTTCTTTTGCAACTGGAGACATAAATATGTGTTCTACACTGATTATCTACCACTTTATTCCATGAATCCCATGTGTTAGAATCCTTACAAAGTGTTAAGTCACTTATCTAATTTTAGCATGGTACTTAGCAAGTTCTCTACCTCACTAATGTATTTAAGTACTCATTGGAGTACTTTTGGGAGATTCACAAGTTCAGTGGAGGAGATTCATAAGTCAAGATTCAGTATGAGATTTACAAGTTCAGTGGAGGAGATTCACAAGTCAGGAACCCACAATCCCACTCTTTCGGAGGAGGAGTAAACCTTTGAGTTCACACCACTAAAAAAGCATATAAAAGGACACGCCTCAGTCAGAAGTGAGTAGAACTGGAGATTCAGAGAGAACTGGAGGCTGAAGCTGGTAGAGGCAAAGGACAAGCAACAAGAGCTCTTGAAACCAAGGAAAGCTTACCGGGCTATTTTGGAAGAGACAATAAAGGATTTGAACTTTTAACAGCTGGCTGCATTTGAAGTGATTATTGATTTGAACTGAAACTAAGGCTGTCTCCAGAAACCCCCCAAAAAACCTGCTCCCAGAGAACCATCATATTTTAGAAAAGAAAATCACACCCATGTCCATAAGAAATCTGGTTAACACATTTTGTTCAGACCTTAGACATGAGACAAAGCTAAGATTTTTTTTGAGAGATTTTCCATAGGATTCTAGATTGGAAGTAATAAGTCAGAACATGAGAAAAAAATCTAAATCTTCTCTCGTTGGAGTTAGGACCCCTTAAGGATTAACTATTGTACAAAAGAATTCAGAGCTAGAGTCTTTTTGTGGGAAAGGAAACCTCTGGGCCATAGGTGATATCGTTGGGATTTATCTGGGATTTGTCAGGATGAATGTAATTAACTCAACGACTTCAAGTATATGTATGTATGTATAAGTATGTGAATATATACAAAAAGATACATACATATGCATATTTATTGTGTTTAGAAAGAGACAGTTTCACCTTTCTATTATATCCCTCATACAACAAAGAAAATAAAAAAAAAAACTCTTGTGTATTTGGAGAGAATTTCCTTTATGTGTTCTATTAATAGTTATTATACTTCAGATTTGGAATTGAGCAACATGATATTTCTGTTGTGGTTTCTAAATTAAAATGATTTGCTTTCTGTGAAAAAATTTTTCCACTCCTACTTCCCCTTAAATGAGATAATATCTGTAAAACTCTGTGTACAGCACCTGACACTTAGTAACTGTTCCCTTTCTTTTCCTTCTCTTCACATTCCGATTGGAAAGGGAATGAATTTTCCAAGACTGTTTTCAAAAGAACAAAGCCTTGGATTTTACAAGTCTAATGTCTATATCTAAGAATAACCAACTTTCTTTCCACTTTGGGTTAACTAGAGTACTGGCATTAGGAAGAATGAAGTTATGTGCTTTTTATAAATCCAAATGGCATCAAATATAGGAAATGGTTTCATTATTTCCTTTCTTAAATACAAAATCCTGTATTTGTAAGTCACTTAATTATGAGTCAGAAATGAATCTGTGATGATGGAATGGCAATATTCATTAATAATTAGGGAAATGAGTTCTACATAATATTTTAATAGTTCCAATCCTTCTATTTCCCTCATGATAACATTTATAAAGGAAATATGCCTTAATAAGATAAAGTATTTTCTTTCAGTAGCATATTTATAAGTTGGTCTTAGAAAGATTTTGTTTTATACTAGCAATTGTTTTTAAAGAATCTATATTTTACCCTCTAGTCATTATTATATTCCATCCTACCATAGGATCTTCAAATTAGAACTGAAAGAGACCATAAAAGCTGTCTAATTCATTGACCTTGTTTTGCAAAAGGAGATACTGAGTCCAAAAGAGGAACATGCCCAAGGTCTACCCAATTAAAATAGTAGTTGTTATATTTGGGATTTGAATACAAATTTTCTGACTCCAGAATCGGTATTTTTAATTATTCCATGTTGTTCTCAAATTTTTATTCCTCTTCTTGGTTTTCAAATTCCTACTAGACTGATTCTTTCAAGTTATGTTTAGATGTACATTGTATACCCATGGCAAGTTGATGATTGCTCCTTCATGTCACTTCTCTTGTCTGACTCTATTCTCATCACTGAGTAAATGTTAGCGGAAATCTCTTATAAAAAGCTTAGGTTAAGTTCACACCCATGATTTTCCCACAATGTGGATAATAAAAGTCTCATCTGAGAAAGATATTTGTGAACAATATGGCTTTCTGGTATGGGACTATTATTATCTTTTCTCCACCATATAAATGTATATGTAATACAAAATAATTCAAAGGTAAACATGAAAATAATACCCCAAAAAGCATTTCAAATAGCCTTTTAGATGCATGCTTTTCCCCTTTAGGTGCATTTTCTTTCCTAATGTAACGATCCTTTGTGGGAATGACACCTTCATTGCTGTCTTGCACCATCTGCACAAGATCCATATTTGTAATTATCCTGGGCATTGCTTTGATCTTTCAAGTATAGAATCTTTCCTCCTAGGAACAAGCTAGTATGGAAATCACTCTCCATTGGGCCACTAGAATTCAGTTTAAGACCACTCAAATACTTAAACTCATCAAGTATCTGCTAGATCGAAGACATCCATTTTTAGGAACATTGGTCCCTGATTCACAAGGAGGTAAATAAGAAGCAGAAAACAGAAACAATAGACCTCAAGGTATACTTTAGTCATGTCTAGGGAAATACAAATTGATTATCATCACCATATATTTCTTAAATAAGTCATCATTGCCACCATTACCACTGGAATTGGAGAGAAGAAAAATCTCCAGCTTAATGGAAATCCAAGAGATAGAATATCCTGGAAAAGAATCTCAAAAGAAGGGGCAGTTAGATGGTGCAGTGAATAGAGGCTTCTATTCTAAGAGAACTGAGTAAATCTCTTATCCCTGTGGAAGTATGTGGTTCTGGGGCTGGGTTTGCCACAGAATCCATTTGTTCATTTTCCACTATTATTTCCATCAAATTTTCTCTCAGGGTTCATGTCCTTTCTGTCACAATGAGAATGGGTGCTACAGGATGAAACAGAGTACATAGATATGTCTGTTGTTTCATCTGGAAACCAGTTAAGAGCCATGTCCTGATGTCTGTTCTTTCAGCTAAAAATGATGGAGCAATATTACTTCTCACTTTCATCTGACAAGTCAGGTTTGAGATGAAATATGACAACTCTCTATATGTTGTTAGGTACTGGGATTTAACAAGGGAAAAGTATCAGAAAAACAAAAGGTGCCCCCAATAGTGCCCAAAAAGGGCTTCCCCCAAACTTTAGTTTTTTTTTTTAAATTTTTAATCAATGTTGGAGGAGATGTGGGAAAATTGGGACATTGATGCATTGTTGGTGGAGTTGTGAACGGGTCCAACCATTTTGGAGAGTAGTTTGGAACTATGCTCAAAAAGTTATCAAACTGTGCATACCCTTTGATCCAGCAGTGTTACTACTGGGATTATATCCCAAAGAGATTATAAAGAAGGGAAAGGGACCTGTATGTGCACGAATGTTTGTGGCAGCCCTTTTTGTAGTGGCTAGAAACTGGAAACTGAATGGATGTCCATCAGTTGGAGAATGGCTGAATAAATTGTGGTATATGAATATTATGGAATATTACTGTTCTGTAAGAAATGACCAACAGGATGATTTCAGAAAGGCCTGGAGAGACTTACACGAACTGATGCTGAGTGAAATGAGCAGGACCAGGAGATCATTATATACTTCAACAACAATACTATATGATGACCAGTTCTGATGGACCTGGCCATCCTCAGCAACGAGATCAACCAAATCATTTCTAATGGAGCAGTAATGAACTGAACCAACTACGCCCAGAGAAAGAACTTTGGGAGATGACTAAAAACCATTACATTGAATTCCCAATCCCTATATTTATGCCCACCTGCATTTTTGATTTCCTTCACAAGCTAATTGTACAATATTTCAGAGTCTGATTCTTTTTATACAGCAAAATAATGTTTTGGTCATGTATACTTATTGTGTATCTAATTTATATTTTAATGTATTTAACATCTACTGGTCATCCTGCCATCTAGGGGAGGGGGTGGGGGGTAAGAGGTGAAAAATTGGAACAAGAGGTTTGGCAATTGTTAACGCTGTAAAGTTATCCATGCATATAACCTGTAAATAAAAGGCTATTAAATAAAAAAATTTAAAAAAATAAATTTTTAATCAATTCAGCTTTGCACATACAACTTTTCTTGTACCCTCATACCTCATACCCAGTTTTATGCCCTAAAGAAATCAAATCAAAAAGAAAAAGACTATAAAAATAGCATATTTATGGTAACAAAGAATCAGCAGCTGAAAGAATACTGCTCATTTCGGGAGTATCTGGACAAATTTTTGAATGTGAATATAACTGAATGTTATTGTGCTATTAGAAATATTGAAATGTATATTTCAAAGGAAAATGGGAAAACCTACATGAATTGATGGAAAGTGAAATGAGCAGAAACAGGAAATAATGTCCACAATGATAATAATATTAAAGAGGAAAAACAAAATTTTTGAAAGATTTTAGAATTCCCATCAGTGGTGATGCCATGAGTCCAAAGGGCTAAAAATTCAGGCCACCTGCCAGAAAGATGAAAGATGGAATTTGCATAATGAGTCAAATATTATGAGATTTTCATTTTTCATTGCTAATTTGGGGGGGCAGTGAGGAGATACATCAAATACTTGTACAAATTTCTGAATGAATTAATGACTTAAAGTAAATCTTCCTCCTTTCCCTCTAAAGAAAAGTATTAGTAATCAATAATAGGATACATCCCCCAAATGCAATAGATTACCAAACCTTAAAAGTTTCCAGAACATAATGACTGTGAATGCTGTGTAAGCCTCTATTAATTAGTTAACATATATAATTTTAAAGTTTTTTCAGGCACTGCATAGATATTATCTCATTTGAACCTCATGACAATCCTGTGAAGTAGGTACAATTATTGTTCCTATTTTTCTGACAAGGAAACTGATGTTCAGAGAGGTTAGTCTAAGGAGGGAGTCTAAACCTAAGTATTATTCCAAGTTGAGGGGGTCTTTCCACTATGACTTCCTCTCTTTCCTTTCCACTAACACTCCCTCTCTAGCTCAGTTGTTGGGCTCAGATTCTGTTACAAATAAGGCTGATTTAGTCTAAACATAAATTTTATAAATTGTCAAAAGAAGGAAGGTAAGCTGATTGGTAAATGAAGAATAGGAACTCAATGTTGTTGAATACCAGATTTGTGTGGTACATTTTCTAGTTAGCTCTTCTATCTTCCTAGCTTTATTTTAGAAAGCTTATAGAAAAATGGTTGATAAAAGAAATGTCTACCATGAAGAGACAAATGTCAATTTGAAGAGATAAAATGTCAACTACAGTAACTTTTGTCTCTATTCACATGAGAGCAATGAGCTCTGTGTTGGTATTATGTGTAAATTAATTTCTAGTCTATAGGAAAGTGGGCAGAAGGTCATTGTCTGGAAAATATAATATAAATTGTTTTTAAAAATTTATACACTAAGAAATTTTGCTGAGGCCATTGGGGTTAAGTGACTTGCCCAGGGTCACACAGCTAGGAAGTGTTCAGTGTCTGAGGTCAGGTCTTCCTGACTTTAGAGTTGGTATTCTATTCACTGCACCCCATAAAGGAATTTTTAATAGCTTATTTATCTCTATTAAGTGCTCAACCTGATCCTCAGCAAAAGTTCTAAGGACTGAATGTTTCATTTCATTGTATATGTAGATAGTTTTGTGTGTTCGTGAATTTGTGTAAAACTATACTTGCTCATAAAACTCATAGAGTCCATGTCAGAAATTGAGAAGACCATCTGTAGGGCATCTTTTCCTGAGCCCCAGGAAGGCATCATCTTTGTTCTGCTAAATAGATTATTCCCTATTCTGAAGTCTCCATATGGAGGCCTTGTGCATTCACACAATCTCTCCTCTATGTCTCTGGGGTACTTGACGCTGCTTTGGCTGTTTAATTCCTTATCTTACCTTAAGGCTCAGTTGAGGTATCATTTTCTTTGCTCAACCATGACACTTTCTCCATTCCTAATCTTTCTCATTCCTCCTTTTTGATTCCTTTTAATTCTAGAGCACTTTGTTCACTTTTCCCCAAGCTGCTTTCTAGCTTTCATTGCACTTATCTATGACCAAGATTATCCCCCTACTTCCCCTTCCCCTACAAGTACAATCTAGCATGTGTCTTTGTATTCCTAGAAAAGCAGTTTGTTTTCATTGATGGAGGGAGGTACAGTGTTGGAGGCAGAAGTCAAGTCCTGCTTCTAACTCACATTGCCTTTCACTTGACCTCTCATTGTTCCAGAACCTGTAAGTTATAGAAACTTGACAATGGTTAAAACTTGGCATGAATTTTCAGCCCTTTGGACCTATGGCATCACCATTGATAAGAATTCTAAAATCTTTCAAAATTTTTATTTTCCCTCTGTAATATTATTATCATTGTGGACATTATTTCCTGTTTCTGCTCATTTCATGTTCCATCAGTTCATGTAGATTTTCCCATTTTCCTTTATAATATCCACTTTGGCATTTCTAATGGCACAATAACATTCAATTATATTCATTTCAAAAATTTGTCCAGCTACTCCCCAACTGAGGAGTATTCTTTCAGCTGTTAAGGATTTATCTTTACTCTTTTTTCTCCTGAGACCAAAACAAAATAAACCATACCATAACAAACCAATGGTTAGCTCCACAATTCTTTGTAGAGCACTAAACCCGGATTAAGAAAGACCTGATTTCAAATTCAGCCTCAGACAATTACTAGCTGTGTGACTCTGAACATTTCACTTAATATATGGTGTTATTTTCCTGAGAGGAAATGAGAATGATAAATAGCACCTACCTTCCAGGGTTGCTATAAAGATCAAATGAGATAATTATTGTATAGATGTTTTATAAATGCAATTATTATTTTTATTATCATTCACAGTATGTCCATAGTAAATGCTTGTTGCATTGGTGAAATGCTATTGACAAATGCTATTGATCAAAGCATCCTAGACTTAGAGATAAAAGATATCTTAAAATCAATTTATTCCAATCTCTGTTTATTTATTAAGACAAAATGGAGGCTAATCCTCAACACCATCTCAAACAATGATTATTTACTAAATGAAATTTTTCTGGACAAAAATGCCAGGAAGAAATATGTGATATTTCAGGATATACTGCTCCAGTTTAAAAGAGCATGTTATCGCTAAATTTATTTTGTGACACCATTCAAATTCTGAATTTTAGTTCCTATGAGCAAAAGAATTCTAACTTTGCCCTGATGAATCACTCCAAGAATTCTGTTCTCAGAATTACAGGATAGGATTTGTTTCCTAATGACTTAAAGTCTTTCAATCCCAATCCCAGTTATCCAGGCAGTTTACCAATTCTTGTAGTTTCTTTGTGTAGTCTTCCTGGTTAAATTGATAGAATGCAGCTTCTAGGAGAAATAAAGCAGTAATTCTGAGGACCCCAGACCTTAGGAGTGCTATTGTTCTGTCAATGATCCTACAGTTTCCTGGCTTTAGGAATACTATAGCACAATCATAGAAACCCTGCTGACTTGTAGATAACAATCTGTTAGCAGGGTTTCTGAGACAAAGGGTGAGATGCATATCAGACTACTTCTTCAGCCCTACCTCTAAACCAAAAAATTCAACTGGACCACTCCTCAGTTCTATCTCTAAGTCATAACATTAGCATATCAGTGACATGAAGAACCAGATCTCTCTGTCTTTTGCTATAAATGTATCTTCTTGGTTTGTTCTTTGCTAAATTCTTTTGGAACTTAACCCAATTCACTTGGTGTTACAATTATAATAAACTTTGTCCCTTGACTTGGAGATGGGTTCAAGTCTGCAAATTCTTGTGAAACACTGCATGATGCCAGTCTGTAATTCCAACCTTTTGGAGTCTCCTTTTGAACCTCAATAAACTGATATCAAAATATATGCTTCAAATCTATTTTTTTTCTTATCCTATTTAGGTGATGCTTCTGAAAAATTTGCCTAGCACTTGGTTATCAATGGCCCCCTCTACACTGGCTTTAGTAACATCTCTATTCCTCTCAACAGTATCTTTTATTTATACAACACAAAAGAGTTAAAAACATAGCCAACTAATGCATTGAAACCCTTATTTTTTGCAGATGTGAACTATGGGAACATAGAAATAAAAGTGAAGTAAAATATGGTTAAAAAGATGGTGTATCTGGATTCTACATACTTGGAATCAAATTCCAGACCTTCAACTTAAAAGTTTTTGTTGACATTAAACAAACATATGAATTTCACTTTCCTTACCATTAAAAATAAATGACACCAATATTTATATCACTTATTTCACACTTTTATGTGTGAATATATGTTATGGCTGTCCTTTGATTCTAGGAAAAAACATAGACAAAATATTCACTGTTTAGTTTTTAAAGCCTTTTACAACTTGCCTCCTACTTACCTTTCCATCCTTATTTCATAGTAAACACTCCCATTCCTATTCTAATTTATCCAAACTGATATTTGTTTCTTACATATGATTTTATGTCACCCATCTCTGTGCCTTTGTGCTGGCTTTCCTCATGCTTTGAATGTACTTTTTCTCACTTTCACCTCATAAAAACCTATTGCTCCTTCAAGGCACAGTTCAAGTACAACCTTTTACATGAAGCCTTTGCTAAAACCCTTAACATTTAGTGATGACTTCTTTTTCTTGAATTTATTTGTATTTATCCTCTTCATATTTATTTTGTGTTTATTTGTGTATATACTCTTTGTTGTTCCCATTAAAATGTAAACCTCTGTAGAGTTAGGAGAGTTTGTTGCATTCTTTATATTTCTATACTCATTGTCTAGCACATTGGTTTACATATAGGAGAAATTGATGACACTATTGTTGATTGATTGAGAACAAAATGATGTGTTATAAAATGCTTAAAAACTATATGAATGTGAATTATTTGAATGTTAGTTAACAAAACATTTTTCTTTGGGAGTACAGCAGTGACAGAGTGCAACAGAGAGGAAATGAACCAGTGACTTCACCAGGATGGTTAACTTTCAAGTGGGGACATTCTCTACCAATGAAGTTTGGCACCATTACTTCAACATCTATTTTGGACAACTTCCTAAGACAGTGAGCAAATAAATGTACTTTCCCCAGAATCGTATATCTGTTATGGACTTGAATTCAGCTTTTCCTGGAAAAAAAATCAGCATTTAGCTTTGTCCTAGCAAATGTATTAAATTAAAACATATTTTGGTTTCTTTTGTTACTTCATTTTTTCCCATCTAGATAATGGATGGGTGGAACTTTGCTTCTATTGAACCTAAATTGAAGGTAGAATTGAATTCTAAAATTTTTCTCCAAAGAATTAGTGGGTATCTCATTAATGTGGATAGTAACACTGAGGTATTCATTCTGTTTCCCCAGGTAATCCCAGTAGAATAAAATGAGGGACTGTTTAATTTTTAATCTTTCTACCCTCAGCACATAGCATATGTCTTTACATGTAGTAGATATTTCATAAATGCTTTTTGACTGATTGCTATTTAAAGAGGCACCATGGTTTGGGTAGATAACATAGCTGGTCTTACAGTCAAGAAATCTGCATTCAAATCTTGTCCCTCTTGAACACTAGCTGTGTAACCATGGCCCACTCACTCAGTCTGTCATTGGCTCTCTAAGATTGTATATATTTTATAATTTATTTCCATAGAAGGAATTCTTAACATCAGTAAAATCACAGCTCCAAACTTCTTAGCAAACAAATAACAACAAAATCCAAAGAAAAAAGTGTTATGTAGAAAGTAATTTTGTTTCTTATTATATATGCATTAGAATTTGTTAAAGTTATGGAGATTATTGATTATGTGATTAAAGATCCAGCCATGCAAAGGAGTCATATGTTCAATCTGTACAAACTTGTTCTTAGAAATTTCATTTAGAAATAAAGCTGGACTGGCCTGACTTTTCAAGAAGGGTACTTGTGCTTTTGTAACCTCAATATAGTGATGTGTCAATATAAGTGATAAGATAAGAAAATCTTTCTGATTTTCACATAAATTGGTAAACTAATGCCCTAAATTAACGAGTTAAAATATTGATTAAATTTATCCATAGCTTTAGAAGGAGAAATGTAAATGAGAAAATGCCCTCAAACAGCTTCAGGACCACTTAGCTCCATTGTTATATAAAATTAATTTGTTGTATTCAAGATTCTTAAATAAGTTATCTCTATTTATAGAATATTAAAGGACGAAAGGCTCGTGTTATCTCATCCAGTTCAGAGATTCCAAAAATGTGTGTCTAAAATGTGTTCTATTCATTTTCTCATGACACTCAACTACTGCCTAGATCTTTTCTTCTCTTTGTAAGGATTTGTTAATTTAGTTAAAAATTTATTTTGATGAAGGGATAAAGAACTACATAATATGATTAGAGTGGGGTTGTCCTGATGACTGGCCAGATAGCAAGATCACAATGACTGTGAGACTTCATGGAGAGAATCCCTGCTACTCTCTATGCATGAAATGTGTGCATGTTGTTTAGCAGAAATTAAAGTAATCTGAGAATTCATTCATACTCCTGAATCAGTAGGAACTAGTGTGTCATCCTTCCCAGGGTATGAATCATGAATGATTATATTCCTGTCACAAATGAGAATTATCTTTTTGGAACACTTTCAAGGAAAGAAAAAAATATTTTTTTCTTAAAGAAGATAAATCTCCAACACATTTCCAGGAACAAAATGACCTTTAAACCCAGAGAAGCTTGAGAACAATTTTTTCTGATGTTTCATTGGGTGTGTCTCCCACAAATACCCAGGTTAAATTTATTAAAGAGAGTTCTTTATCTGCTTAGGCATATAGCTACAAACTTTGTTTTGTTGTTATTTAGTCATTTTTCAATTATGTCCAATTCTTTTTTCTTGAGTTCATTTGGAGTTTTCTTGTCAAAGTTAGTGAAGTGTTTTTGATTTCCTTCTCTAGCTCATTTTATAGATGAGGAAACTGAAACAAACAGGATTAAGTTACTTTTCCAGGGTTACACATTAGTAAGTGTTTAAGGCCATGTTTAAGGCCATATGTGGAATCAGACAGATGACACTTTGTGACTCCTATGCCCAACACCTACCCCACTTGCATTGTTCCACCTTCTTAAGAAATGATTATCTCTATTTTTTTTTTTTGAATGTACATTTCCATTTGGGAGAGGGTGGTCAACACTTATTTAAATATATCAGTTTTGAGTTGTCTCAGTAGGATATTTGATTTTCTATTTTTTCTTTATTGTAATTTAATATTGATATTAATCATTGCTCTAATAAGTCAGAGGCCAGATTATTCAGAAAGCTGATTAGAAAATGATTCTCATATCAATAACCAGGGGTGGGTTAAGGGAGAAGAAGAAAATACCAGGTAGATCCTGAAAGAGGGTTTAAAAGGTTAAACAAAAGAAAATAAGCAGAATATAGATTGCTCCACAGACAATTGAAGAATGATTAAACAAATTTTGGCATATTAATCTAATGGAATAATATTATGCCAAAATCATTACAAAAGAGATTGTTGTAGAGAATGCTGAGTTGTATGGACTGAGGGGCTAAGTGAAGTGAGCAGAAGTAAGAGAACATTTTATACAATGTCACTCTATAAGCCACATCTATTATGTGCTGAGCACTAAGATGACAAAGAAAAACTTTAGGACAATGACACAATATATACAGGATAACTTGGAGATAATCAGTACAGGGAAAGCACTAGAATTAGAGAGGATTAATAAAGGTTTCTTATAGAAAGTGAGACTTTAGCTAATATTTGAAGAAATATAGGGAAATGAGGAGGCAGAGGTGAAAAGGGAAAACATTGCAGGCATGTGGAATAAATAGTGCTCTCCTATTACCCTATCTCCAATTGATCAATTAACAAAACTATCAATAAATATTTACTTCTACAAATTCATGTGCTAAATGGCCAAAAATGTAGGTCAGTTTTTGTAATTTAAGTTCATTACTTCTCTGACATAAGGTGAGTGGCATAATTTCATTTTTTCTCTTTGGAACTCATGCTTTATCATAACATTAATAACAGAAGTAGTTATTTTTATTTATCATAATGATATTCTTGAAAAATTTGTTTTCTTAGTTTGGGTTCCTTCACTCTGCCTTAGGTTAGAGGCAGGATATTCAATTGCATGCATGTATCATAATTTGATTAGCCAATTCCCCAATAAAAAGATACCTTCCTAAGTTTTAACTTTTGATTACCACAAAAGAACTATTGTAATTTATTTCTATGCATAGTGATTCTTTTCCTCTTTGGTTTCTTTAGGGTATAGATGTTATAGTGTTAGAGTATAAACAAAGAAGACACTAAGATTTGGAGAAGATTCCAAATTATTGTCCAAAATGGCTGGACCAATGTCCAGCTCCACTAAAAGTGCTTAGGGTACTTATTTTCCTACAGTCCCTCTAACATTTATCATTTTACTCCTTTATCCTCTTTATTAGTCTGGTAGATGTGAGATGGAGCCTCCAGCCTTGGTTTAATTTGCATTTCTCTAATTATTGGATTGGAGCATATTTTTGTATGATTTTTGATATCTTAAATATTTTTCCTTTGCAAACTACCTGTTCATATCCTTAGAATTTGTTAAATTTTGCATAATCAAAATCGTCTATTTTATCTTGTTTGATCTTTCCTATTATTTGCTTAGTCATAACTTCTTTCCTTATCCATGGAACTGAAAGATAATTTTTTCCTTGCTCCTCTTTGATTTGTGATCTTTTATATGTGGAGCATGTATCTATTTATAGTTTATCTTGGTATATTGTAGTGTTCTGGTTGATTTTCTGGAGGTCTCTGAGCAGCCTTTGTTTCAGCAGAGTAATCATTATGAGAATAGCCAGATGTTAAAGTCCAAATTCTTTATTATCTCCTTCAAAGTCTAGTTTCCTTTCCTGGGGCTCAGCTAGCTTTCTTGAGGTCCTCTGGAATGTGTCTTGGTTTCTGTGGGGGAGGCAGGAGGATCAGCATAACAGTCTCTGTCTTGAAGTCTGTCTCAGTCCAAGAGCTTGTGCTCCAGCCTCCAGCCTTCTGTCTTCTCCAAGTCTGTCTCCGAACCCTTTCTGAGTCTGTCTCTGGCTCAGACAGGCCTTGGTCTCAGTGGAGAAATGAAGAAGGCCAGGCCTGCCACCAAGGTGGTATTAAATGGAATGAATGAATCTGGCTAAGTTTGTCCCAGTTATACTCTATTATAATTACATCATCATAGGTGTGAATTGTAGAATAGGTGTCAATCTTGTAGAACTATATTAAGTACTAAGTACATGTACTGAACTAGAGAGCTATTTAATCACCATGCTAAACTAGATAACCATTGTCTTATCAATTCCTGTTTGCACCTTGTGTGACTTTTTGTTTCAAGTACAGAGTTCTGGCCCATAATAGTATATGGCATGAGGTTTTGGTTCAAATCTTATTTCTGCCAGACTGCAGTCTATACCCTCCCCAAAAGTTTATGACAAACAATATGTCTTTCTGCAAATATCTTAGATCTTTGGGGTTATCAAATACAATATTACAGATACAGGGGGTATCACATACAATACAAGTACAATACATACAATATGCTGTCTGTTTGCTTCTGCATATTTTGTATTTAATCCATTCCATTGAGTAATATATTTTACATTATCTAAATAATTTTAGTGGTTATTACTTTTAATTGCAATTTGAGATCTGATGCTAAAAGATCCCATTACTTTCTCCTTTAAAATTATTACACTTGAGATTTTTGACTGTCTCTCCTCTGTATGAATTTTCTTCTACTTCTACAAAATATAAGTTGATGAGCTTGATTCAACCCTGAATAAGGAAATTAGTTGGTATTGTCTTTTTTATTATATTTATTCAACCCATCCATGAATAGTTATTGTTTCAGTTAGTTGTCTGCTTTTTTTTCTTCAAAGAATATTTTATAATGATTCCTGAACTTACTGAATGAATGTTGCTAGACACATTCCAAAATATTTTAAATGCTTGTTTCCCTTCTTTCTGAAATCTAATCCCTTCTCATTTTTTTTTTTTTTTGGAAAATAGCATTCTATTTATTCAATTACATGCTCAGTTTGTTTATCCATTCTCTAAATGATGGACATCCCTTCAATTTCCAACTTCTTGCCACCACAAAAAGAGCTGCAACAAACATTTTTAAACATGTAGATCCTTTCTTTTTTATGATCTCCTTGGAATACAGACTTGACAGTGGTATTGCTGAATCAAAGGGCATGGAAAGGTTTTTTAATCCTTTGAACATAGTTCCAAACTGCAGTCCAGAATGAATGAAACATTTCACAACTTCATCAACAATGCATTAGTGATCCAGTTTTCTATATTATCTCCAATATTTATCATTTTCCTTTTATGTTACATTAACCAATCTGATAAATGTGATAAATCTCAGAGTTGTTCTAATTTATACCTCTCTCTGTTCAATAGTAACTTAGAATGTTTTATTTGACTACCAATAGCTTTAAATTCTTCACCTGAAAACTGCCTATTCATATTCTGTGACCATATATGAATTCAAGAATTATATTCTTTTAAATTTGACTCAGTTCTCTATATATTTGAGACAGAGGTATCTAAAGGGTTAAAGATTTGAAGAGATATCAAGGAATTTGAAGGACATATGGAAAATCTGAAGGAATATTCTGAATATTAAAAGTGAGAACTAAAGCATGTCTTCCCTTGTAAATGAATCAGTATTTTCTGTGGGAATGAGGACACTAAGAAATGAATTCTGCAGGGAGAAGTGAGACAAGGGAAGACAAAATAATTATGAAGTCCTATCTACTTGTCAGGTGAGAAGTGAGGTGATAGCAATTGAGAGATTGTGGAGGAGTATGATTAAAACAATAATAACAATAATAGAGAAAGACTAATTTGGGAGATTGGTTTGGCAAGGTGGTCTAGCCTTATAAAAAGAAATGAGAGTATACTACCATAGATAATTTTCATGAAAGAAGGAGGCTGGGGGAGGCATATGTATCCCGATTAAGTTAGGAGTTCTATGACATATTTTGTCTGGGGATAATGAATCCAACTAAAGATTATGTTTTCTAAGTAGACAAAAAACACATTTTCTTATGAATCAAATTTTCAAACAGGATATAAAATATTGCTTTGTTCCTTAGAATTGTCAGAGAGTAGAGCAGCAAAGTTAATGGATTACCACACACATTTTATATAGATGAATAACATTTCTAATATTTAAAATATGCTTTTTATTACAACTTTGTTGAACAGAATACACCTCTGTTTGGTGATTCATAAGGCTATTCTGGAACTTAGAGGTCTCAGGGTCATTGTTTTAACCATCAATTATCATGGGATTCTAGAATGTACCTGTAACAGTAGTGCCTGTTATTATAAATTTTCATTTGAATGGATGTGGCAAAAACAAAACAAAAACAAAAACAAACCTTTTTCTGTACCTCTCTAAGTCAAAAGTCAGAGACAACAGGAAAGTGAAGTTTGACTGTAGTGCCATCACCATAATAGAATTCTTTCTCATAATTATAAGAGTTTCTCTTATACCAATTAGGTAGTTTACCTTTCATAAATTTATAAACCAATATATAATGATATTTTGCCATTAATTATTCTTCACCAATCTTATCTCCTCTTTTTTCACTTTGCAACTCTCCTTAGGATATTTAAATGATATCATGCTACAGGCTTCTTGATGAAGAAAATTTTTTGTTGTTTATTCATCAAAAGTGACTATTGTGAGACCTGGAACTTTCACAGCTTTTCCCTAAATTAGAAGGAGGTCATCTGCAATTGACTGAAAACTGTGAATCAAGGAGATAGAGATAGAACCAAAAAAAGATATCCACTATTTATTAACTTTAACAAAATATAGCTAAATCCCATCTGTTGACTCTTCTCTACCAAATGAATTCTGTGCCAGAGGATCCAGAAAATGATACACTGGTAAGCTCTTCACTGGGGGAGCTATGTTTGATCATCAAAGGGAAACTAGGGCTAGGAGGACACTGCTGTGGCACCACTGAGATAGAAGTAAAAGAAATGTTATAAGGATTCTTAAGCTTGAGGATATAAACCACGTGACTCTGAAGTGACTAGAGCTTATGTAATAGTTAAAACAATAGATGGAAGTCCTTTTGTACAAAAGGTAAACCTTTTATTACAGTCAAATTAGGAAATTTCCTTTAAGCCTAAAAATGATAGAGATTGACTCAAGACTGAAGAAGTAAACTTTGAAAGTTTACTTGCAAAAAATTTGAGGGGAAAAGTTAAAAAGATCTTTTAAATTTTCTTCATTCAATCATTCAAACAATCAGTAAGCATACATAAAGCATCCACTATGTTCTAGGCATGGTACAAGGATCTGGATATAAAAAAAAGAAACAAGCGGTGGCTTCAAAAAATTTATATTCTGATTGAGGAGATGATGTGTATATACATATAATTAAATATAAGTGCAATAATACTTCTGCTAAGTAAGAAAGGAAACAAATATTTATTAAATGTTTACATCAGGTTGTGTCAAATGCTTTAGAAATTTTATTTGATCTTCACAACAACCCTGGGAGGTAGATACTATTACTAGCACAATGTATAGCTGAGGAAATTACAGAGATTAAGTAGCATGGCTAGGGTCATATAGCTAAAACTTGTGCACAGGCATAGAAATAGATGACATTGGAGTTGTGTGCAAGGAAAAACAAGAAGGATAATTTAATAGAGTATGTGGCAGGGAGTAATACATTATGATAAACTTTAATGCCAATGAAAAATGTTTATTTGGCCCTATAAGCAATGGGGCCCCTTGGAAAGTGCTGAGCAAGGGACATGGTCTCATGTTTTAAGAATCTCATTTTAGCAGCTCTTTGGAGGATGCCAATTTGTGGGAAGCAGTTTATATAATGTGTGTGTGTGTGTGTGTGTGTGTGTGTGTGTGTGTGTTTAGTATGGGGGGCACTTTAGAGGTCCTTTAGTCAAATTTATTTTATGGATAAGAAAACTAAGTCCTAAAGAAGTTAAATAACTTGCCTAGGTCTTGCAGATAAAAGATGACAGAACTTGTATTTGAATTCTACTCCTTTTCCTCCAATCATGTGTGGGGTTGAAATGTTACTCAGAATTTTATACCTGGGGCAAGAGTCAGAAAAAATATTCCTTATTTAAGTATATGTGGTAAGGGAAGCAGAGACATAAGGATATTTTAAAAAGCAGAGAAATGGATTCTAGGATAATCTATCTAATCTAATCCAAGAAATGATTATTAAGCATCTGTCATATGCAAGTCCCTTTGCTGGATACCTGAGATACAAAAACATTTAAAAAAATAAAATCCTGTCTCAAAGGAACTTATTCTCATGAGGAGATGCAACATATAACTGGATAAGCACAGGTATGTTCATTTGAGGTAGAAAAAAAAAAAAGCAATGGAACCTTTAGAGTCCAAAAGAGATGAGGAAAGGCATCCATGTAAGGCAAAGATATGGGAGTCAGGAATGGAGACAGGAGATGAAGTGCCTTATTGAGGAAAAGTTTAGTTGGAATAAAGAGTGAGTAAATGAGTATCATATGAAATAATCATGGAAATGTAAAAAAAGACCTAGATTTAAAGGAATTTAAAATGCCAATTCTAGGAGTCCCTCTCTCCCTCCCTCCCTCCCACTTTCTCTCCCACCCTCTTGCCCTCTTTCTCTCCCTCCCTCTCTTCCTTCCGTCCTTCCTTCCTTCCTTCCTTCCTTCTTTACTTCTTCCTCACTTTATTCTTCTCTTTTTACCTTCAGTAATATCTGTTTGTACTTTTTATAAGAATGTCCCAAATTTTTCTCTTTTGTTGAACATCTATCTTTATTTTTCACAATTGATTAGGCTTAGATTTGCATAATATGATATTTAGATGTATAGTTAAGTTTCTTTGTTTCCATAATGTCTTCTTTATGATTTCCCATGAATTTGGAAAAATCTGAGTAATTCTAATTGCCTTTCCATCATATTTGAGATTCTTTCCCCTAATCACTTGCAAAAATTGTTACTGGAACTGAACCATTATTTGCATTCAAGTAAAGAAGGTACCTTTTTTTCTTGTTACTGATTTTGATTTTCTTAATCAAGGTTTTATTTACTGTATTCAGGTAGAACTGGAGCACTTTTGTTATTTTTCCTCTTTCCTGACAATCTAGTTTTTTTTTTTTTATTTGTCATATCCTTCTGGAAAACATATGATTCTTAAGATGTGTCCTATCTTCAAGAACATTCATGATAATTTATATAGTATTGTTGATTTTTGTTTCATTTCTTCCAAATTTTCTTTGATTTTTTTTTCCAAATCTGTTTTTTCCTCTTAATATCACTATGTCTTTGGAGAGATTTTCCATCTTATAATCTGTTTTTCATACTCTGTGTGTATTTAAAATTTTGCATTGAAAGCACTAATTTCTGTCATAAATTCATTCCAAGTTTTTATTTTTTGATCATTTTATTTCTCCTTTAGCTTCTTCTAGAATTTTTGCTGCACAAAGTCTTTGGTCATGATCTGAGGATGGAGTGTTGTAGAATATGAGATTTGAAAGATCCCATGAATCCGTGACCTAAGTATATTCTAGAAGTGACAGCTTCAGTCCCAGAGAAGACTCAATCAGGCTCAACAATCTATTGTTCTTTAACATCCTGATTTTTCCTCCATAGGCTATTGTTTTATCTAGTTCTCATAAGTCTCCTGATTTTTTTTTTTTTTTTTACTGCTGCCTAGCCTTGTTTTGTATGTTACATGGGATATACCTCTTACCCTGCCAGATTATTTAATCCTGCATTCTTCTTTCCATGGATTGACTAAGCAGAATCAATTTATGTCACTTCTTACAGGTTGTGAAGATTAGTCACTGCTCTGGGAAATTCCTACAATTTGAACCAGTCACAAATCAATGAACTTTCTTGGGTTAGTTGAAGTGGCACAGGTGGTAAATGAGATCTATAAATATTTATGTTTTCTTATCTTAATCCATGATGTTTTATTCCTGTGTATGCTTTCTATCTTCATATCTTCTGCATTTGCATTTAACTATAATTACTACATTTCCAAAGCATAATTCATTTCTTTTGCAGTTTTACAGTTGAAGGTTATAGGATACAACTTTGCCAGAGGTATGCTGGAGGTAACTCAAATTGGTCCAGGAAAAACAATTATTAAATTTCAATGTGAAGATTAATATCTTGGAAAGTAAAAAAAAATACTATAAAACTGAGTTTGGTTTATTGTTTTGTTGGTTCTCTAGACTTAAGAAAGTGATCTAGAAAATGGAAATACTTTTGATTAAACTTTAAAAACTATGTTATTTATTCATCCTCTTCCTGAAGTGTTAGTTTTTATTTGCTAGTATACCCTTGAGCTATTTGGACATTTTTCTGATACCATTTTTACCGACGATTGAATTGTTAGGATTAATAGCAATAAAATCACAATCTTGATAACTAAGAGAAATTTTAATTAAATCTTTCAAGCATCTTTTTTCCTCACCAAAAGATGAAAAAGTCTTGCATTTTTAGAACAACATCAGCAACAATTTGGTCATCATATAACAGCTTTTGTGTTTTTAACAGCTTGGACTAAGAAAAATCCTGTCTTCTCTCTCCCAGAACAATGAAATATAGGCTCCTAATTGTCATATTTTGTATTAATCTTTGCTTTGATGTGAACAAATTTGTTTAAAAATTGGTTTTCACTTGAAACTGTCCATTTTGGTATAAGTTCAGCATAAAATTCTTTCACTAAAATTGAAATAAAGTCAATTGTTACTTTTGAAAGTAGACATGTTTTACAATTAATTTGTCAGTATACTATTTTCACTGTTACAAGCCTCACAAAACCAACATGCTGATAAGGTTGAGTTGTCCCTTCTGAAGAGAAAGTAATTTAGACATTTTGGACAGTAGTAAAGTACACTCAGTCTTGCATGAAAGGAAGAAAGGATGCATATATCTTTATAAGGTTTTTTGAATGAGAGGTTGTTGTCCTTCATTCTTGAAGAGTATCAAAATGACATAGTTACGTTAGAGTTGAGTTATAGTGTATCCTACTGAGGCTGATAAGACCAATATGAGCTTGAAATTCTTTGACAGAGAATGGACACAAATAGTCCATATGTACTTTCTCTAACTATGTACATCTTGCATTACCAGAACTAGCTCAGTGTTTAGGAAATTCTGAAAGGAAAGTGTGGAAGCGGAGAGGTATTAGACTAATAGCCAAAATGAAGATTTACAGAGCCTTTGTGCTGACCTCATTGTTGTATGTCTGTGATACCTGAACAGTACACCGTTGCCATGCCAGGAAAGTGAATTGCTTCTATTAGAATTGTCTTAGGAAGATTCTGAAGGTCACCTGGCAGGATAAAATACCAGTCACTGAAGTGCTTTTCCCACCTAAACTGCCAAGCATTCCAACTGTACTATAGAGAGCACAAATATCTTGGATTGATCATTGTTATGGGCCAGAACTTGAAACAAGGTGCTAAGTCACTGGAATTGATAGAAACAATGCTTATGTATTTGGTTCACACCTTTGGGAGAGTTTACACATTAGCTCACACATTAGAGTTTTCATCTCTTATACCTTTAGAGTTCACACCTTTAAGAGATCATATATAAGGAGCTCCCACAAGCCAACTAGAGACTTTGGGAGATTCACAAATCAAGATTCAGTGGAGGAGATTCACAAGTCACAGGTCCTGCAAGCCCACTCTCTTGGAGGAGGAGTCAGATCCATTCGATATTCCACCATTGTGCTGGCTGGAGATTTTGGATTCAGAGGGAGGTGGAGGCTGAAGCTGGCAGATGCAAAGGACTAGCAACAAGAGCTCTCTAAACCAAGGAAAGCTCATCAGGCTATTTTGGAAGAGACAATAAAGACTTGGACTTTAACAGCTGGCTGCATTTGAGATGATTATTACACTAAATTGAAACTAAGGCTGCCTCCAGAAGCCCTGCAAGAGATCTGCTCCCAGAGAAAGATTATATTCTAGAGAAGAGAATATTACAGATCACATTTTCCAAATGCCAGATTTACATTCACCTGAGCAATCCATAGTTTCTCTGAGAAACAATGTTGAATCATGCTTCTAAATGGATTCTGGAGGAACAGAAGCCACAAAAATTCAGAGTGAAACAATACTACAGCTTAAGATATCTTGGAAGGACCTAGAAAAGGTCTGTCTCACTTGGGCATAAAGGTCACACAGTATGACCCAGAACAAACACAGTGAGGGGAATTTAGGGGGAGTCTCTTAACCAAAGTACAAACCAGCAGCAGAGATCCCTTCATACTGGCTCAGCATGCCAGTTCCTCAGCAGGCCAACTGTAAGACCTTCAATCCAAGAGCAGAAGGCAAATTGCAAGCTTCCCTCCCCCAAACTATAGCACAACAGACAGGACTTAGGCCAACTCAATGTAGTGGAAAGTCAGTAGGACCTACAGGCCCAGCACAGAAAGTCAGTGAGAGATACTTGTCCCCTCACAAAAGAACCTTGGGACAATCTCTCTTGTACTCTAGGAGCAGAACTCAACTTTTGAAAATGAGCAAAAAATCCAAAAAGAGCCCTAATCATGGAAAGGTATTATGGTGACAGAGAAGATAACACGAATCCAGAAGGGAACAATAATGACAAAATACCTATGTGTGAAGCCTCAAAGAAGGATATAAATTAATTTGAAACTCAAAAAAATTTTCTTGCAAGACTTCAAAAAGGACTGCAAAAATCAAGTGGAGAGAGATAGAAGAAAATTTTGAAAATAAATGAAAATTATAAAGGAGAGTTATGGAAAAAAGTCAACAGCATGGAAAAAGGACAAAATATGACTGAAAAAACCCTCAACTCCTTAAAAATAGATTTGGAGAAATGGAAAAATATGTTAAATGAAACAATGTCTTAAAAATAAAACTGGTAAAATGGAAAAAATCTACTGAACAAAGCAATTCCTTTCAAAATGAATTGAACAAATGGAAAAGGAGGTTAAAAATTAATTGAAGAAAATAATTTATTAAAACAGAATTGGGCAGTGGAGCCAAGATGGCAAAGAGCAGACACAACTTTCTGACCTCCTCCACCATTATCTCAAATCAACAATAGATTAAACCTCTAAATGAATGAATCAAGGAGACCAAGAATCAGTCAAACAAAAAAAAAAATAGAAGAAAATATAAAATATCTTATTGAAAAAACAACTGACCTGGAAAATAGATTTAGGAGAGACAATCTAAGAATTATTGGACATCTTAAAAACCATGATGAAAAAAAGAACCTAGACATCATATTTCAGGAAATCATCAAAAAAAGTGTGTAGGGTGCCTAGAACCAGAAAGTAATATAATCATTGAAAGAATTTACCTCCTGAAAGAGACCCCAAAATGAAAACTCCAAGGAACATCATAACTAAAATTTAAAATTATTAAATCAAGGAGAAAATATTGCAAGCCCCTAAAAGGAAGCAATCAAAATATCGAGGAGTCACAATCAGGATTACCCAGGACCTAATAGCTTCCATTTTAAAAGATTGAAGAGCGATTCTGAAAGGCAAAGGAATTTGGGTTGCAGTCAAGAATAAATTATCCAGCAAAACTGAGCATCATCTTTCAGGGAAAAAGATGGACATTCATTGAAACAGGTGAATTTCCTGTATTTCTGATGAAAAGACCAGAGCTGAATAGAAAATTTGATCTTCAAATATAGAACTCAAGAGAAGCATAAAAAAGTAAAAGTAAAGAAAAAAGTAACTTTCTTTTAAAAGTTAAAAATATATTCATGGATGGGAAGATGATATATTTAACTCTTGAGATCTGAACCTCTGTTATGAGTATACTTAGAGGATGTAGGTATAATTTGATTCTATTGTGATGATTTAAAAAAAAAAGAAATTAGAGGAGGAAAAGTGATTCTATTGAAATAAGAGGAAAACAGAGTCAAAATGGGGTAAATTACATCTCATGAGGAGGCAAAAAAGACCTATTGCAATTGAGGAAAAGATGGGAGGAGGATGAGCATTGTGTAAATCTTACTCTCATCAGATTTAGCTCAGAGAGAGATTATCAGACACATTTAGCTTCACAGATAAGCTTGCTTCACCCCATAGGAAAGTATGAGGGGAAGGGGGAAAAGAAAGGGGAAGGATAATAGAAGCGAAAAGAGAAGTATAAGGGGAAAGGTTTAAAAAGAGGGGGACTGCAAAAGAGCAGGGCTATTTGAGGGAGAGAGTTATCAGTTTCAAAATACTGAGGAGGAGAGAAAGTAGGAAAGGGAAGAGAAAAATTTAACAGAGGGTAAACAAGATGGGAAGAAATACAGAGATAATAATTCTATTTGGGAATGGGAATGGGATGAACTCTCCCATAAAATGGAAGCAGGTAGTAGACTGAATTAAAAAGCCAGAATTGTACAATTTGTTGTTTGCAACAAATTCATTTAAAGCAGAATGATACATTTAAAGTAAAGGTAAAAACCTGAAGCAGAATTTATTATGCTTCAACTGAGGTTAAAAAAAAGCAGGGGTAGCAATCCTGATCTCAGATCAAGCAAAAGCAAAAATAGATCTAATTAAAAGAGATAAGAAAAGGAACTATATCTTGCTGAAGGTATCACAGATAATGAAGTAATATCAATACTAGACATATATGCATGGTGTAGCAGCCAGATTCCTAAAGGAGAAGTTAAGAGAGCTGCAAGAAGATTCATACAGCAAAACTATAATAATGGGGGATTTCAACCTTGCTCTCTCAAAACTTGGGGGATTCAACCTTGTTCTCTCAAAACTAGATAGATCAAACTACAAAATAATTAAGAAAGAAGTTAAGGAGGTAAATAGAATCCTGGAAAAGTTAGGGATGATAGACATTTGGAGAAAATTGAATGGAAACAGAAAGGAACATACCATTTTCTCAGTGGTACATGGAACATATACAAAAATTGACCATATATTTGGGCATAAAACCTCAAAATCAAATGCAGAAAGGCAGAAATAATAAATTAATCTTCCTCAGATCATAATGCAATAAAAATTACATGCAATAAAAAGCCGGGAGAAAATAGATCAAACATTAATTGGAAACTAAATAATCTAATCCTTAAGAATGAGTGGGTGAAACAACAAATCATAGGCACAACCGATAATTTCATCCAAGAGAATGACAACAATGAGACAACATATCAAAATTTGTGGAATGCAGCCAAAGTGGTTATTAGAAGAGATTTTATATCTCCAGATTTTATTTGCATAAAATAGAGAAAGAGCAGATCATTGAATTGGGCTTGCAACTGAAAAAGCTAGAAAAAGAATACAATAAAAACCCACAATAAATATGGAATTCTGAAAATGATTTAGATATAGAGTGATAATTATAAAAAAAAATCAGAACAAAATATAGTTTACCTCTCAGATATGTGGAGAAGGAATGAGTTTGTGACCAAAGAAGAACTGGAAATTATTATTGAACAAAAATTAGATTAATTTTGATTATATTAAGTTAAAAAGTTTTTCTACAAACATAACTAATGCAGACAAGATTAGAAGGGAAGCAATAAATTGGGAAAACATTTTTACATTCAAAGGTTCTGATAAAGGCCTCATTTCTAAACTATATAGAGAATTGACTCAAATTTATATTTCAAGCCACTCTCCAATTGATGAAGGGTTAAAGGATATGAACAGACAATTTTCAGATGAAGAAATTAAACACACATCTACTCATATGAAAAAAGTACTCTAAATCACTATTGATTTAAAGAAATCTAAAGAGAAATGCAAATTGAGACAATTCTGAAATACCACTACACACCTCTCAGATTGGCTAAGATGACAGGAAAGGATAATGATGAATGTTGAAAGAAAACTGGAACACTAATACATTGTGGGGGAGTTGTGAACTGATCCAACCATTCTGGAGATCAATTTGGAATTATGCCCAAAGGGCTATCAAACTGTGCATAACCTTTGGGCCAGCAGTGTTTCTACTGGGCTTATATCCCAAAGAGATCTTAAAGGAGCAAAAGGGACACACATGTGTAACAAGGTTTATGGCATTTTATTTTATTATTTTTTGTAGTGGCAAGAAACTGGAAACTGAGAGGCTGCCCATCAATTGGAGGATGGCTGAATAATTTATGATATGTGAATATTATGAAATATTATTGTTTTATAAGAAATGATCAGCAGGATGATTTCAGATAGGCCTGAAGAGACATACATGAATTGATGGTAAGTGACAGGAGAACCAGGAGATCATGGTACATGGCAACAGCAAGATTATATGATGATCAATTCTGATAGACATGGCTCTTCTCAACAATGACACCATTTAAACCATTTCTCATGACCTTGTGATGAAGAGAGCCATCTACACCCAGAGAGAGAACTGTGGAAACTGAATGTGGATCACTCTTTTTGTTGTTTGCTTGCATTTTATTTTTTTCTCTTTTTTTCCTTTTTCATTTGATTTCTTTTGTGCAGCAAGATAATTGTATAAATATGTATAAACATATTGAACTTAACATATACTTTTACCATGTTTAATATATATTGGATTACTTGCTATCTAGGAGAGGGGAGAGAAAAAGGGTGAAAGGCAGGGAAATTGGAACACAAGGTTTTGTAAGAGTTAATATTGAAAAATTATCCATGCAAATCTTTTAAAAATTAAAAACCTTTAATAAAAAGCTTAGAATTGGACAAATGCAACTAATGACTATAAAACATTCGTCAAAGAAAATTTTAAAAAATTGAAGAAAATATAAAATATGCTATTGGAAAACAACTGAGCTGGAAAATAGATCTGAGAAAAATAATTTTAGAAAGCCATGATCAAAAAAAGCCTGCATAACATCCTTCAAGAAGTGATCAAAGAAAACTATCCTGATTATCTAGAATCAGAAGGTAAAATAATTGTTGAAAGAATCCACCAATCACTTTCTGAAAGTGCATCCCAAATGAAAACTCCCAAGAAATGTAGGTAAATTCCAAAATTATCAGGTCAAGGAGAAAATACTGCAAACAGCCAGAAAGAAACAATTCAGCCATAGTTAGGATCATCCAGAAGGTAACTGTTTCCACATTAAAGAATTAGAGGGCCTGGAACATGAAATTTGGGATCATAAAGAAGCTTGCATTATGACCAATATTCAACTACCCAGCAAAATTGAGCATAATTTTTCGAGGGAAAAGATGTATATTCAATGAAAAAGAGGATTTTCAGTCATTTCAGATGAAAAGGCCAGAGCTGACTAGAAATTTTGATATTCAAGTACAAGAGTCAAGAAAAGAACAATAAAAGACTTTGAGTTACGGATGAGTTACTAATCTGAAACAATGAAAAGGGCTTCCTTCATAGGAGTTCTATACAATGGGGTAGTCATAGGCCTTAACCTAAATACATGAATAAATAGAATTGAATTAAAGCATGAGTTGTAGTTATTCAGGTTTCTCATCTAGAGAAGTTTCTTGGAAGAGATAAGTCTGCAAAAACTACAGTGAGTTGGTACCAGGATAAAAGAAACTAAAATGTAAGTACCATTAGCTTCAACCTTTATTAAAGTTCTACTCAAATGAAATTAGTGAAAACTAAACCTGGCAGGAAATCCTTTATTGAATCTGATTTGTATCAATTAATCTTGGTTAGCGAGACCTGGAGAGGGTAATTTGGATTCCAAATACAATGAGCCTGTGAACGTCTATTAAACAGAATGTGAAAATGTTTCCCAGGAAAGGAGATCTGGAAATCTGATTAGTAACTAGATTTATATAAATGTTGAATTAGTTGTTCAGTGAAATCCATATATCCAATCACTGGGAAAAAAGATATATTGTTTCTACCTATTGCCTTTTAGTTAAGCTTCTGTGTTATTTAGTGTTATACCCACTAAGGCATTGACTATTTTATAGTGGCTCAGTGAATATAAACTGAGCCTTTTATGCAAAATAATAGCTAATTTCATGTAAAATGTTATGGTTTACAAAATACTTTACATATATTATTTCACATGATCCCCCTGTGAACCAAGTGCTATTACTATCTCCATTTTAAAAATAAGGAGACAGATTCAGAGAAGTTCAGTATTTGCTCATGATAACATAGCTAGTAAAAATCTGAGACAAAGTTCAAATCCAGATCTTCCTGACTCTAATTCCATATATTTGTGTACCACACAATTGCTTTTCCTAAATGTCTTAGCTTCTGGAGAACAGGAACTTCCAGCAATGAGGTCCTCTTATTTTTTTCAGTTTAAGTTGGGTAAAGGTATAAGATTCCCAAAAATGTTTGGTTATGTGTTTGAGAATTTTTAAAAATAGAAATCTCATTTCTGATTTTATACATACACATGTGTACATAGATGTGTGTATAGACATATATACAATACATACACATATGCATACATGCACATACACATATAAAATTTGTTTCTATATTATAAACAAGCCCAGGTTTGTAATTAGCTGAATGCTGATTGAATTTGAATTTACCTAACCAATAATAGAAGCTGAAACTACCTAGCAATGGGTAGTACCGAGTATTTAAGATATTTGAATTTAGGATTGTTCATAGTTTCCTCAAAATGCTCTGACAGCAGGCCACAAGTGAAGTCTTTCAAAAAATAAATGTTATTATACTATATTCATTAATGAGATAAATTGAAAAACAGATTGTATGTATATGTGGCAAATATTCATATTGTGTTTTGGCAATTGGGCAGAAAAAAGAGATAAGCCATGCTGAAAATTAGAAATTTCCATATTAATTAATTGATATGTGGGGGAAAGGGATCTCAATGACTTTTTCAAATCAAAAATCAAGGAAGGGAGTGGCAGGGCATCTGTGCCAAAATGGAACTAAGTTCACTGAAACAATGTCTAAGAGGCAGATGATTCTGCATCTGCTTAATAACTTGTGTTTTAGCAGAATAAAGTGCATACATATTCTCTAAAATCAAATAGCAAATTTAGAGATGGAATACTCTGGCATTTTAAAAATTGATCACATTGTCTGAAAGGATTAGAAGCCCTGACTGGTTGAATCCTAAATGAAGTAATAAAGTCATCAGCTGCCTTTTACTTATCTAAATAAAAATGAAATCTTTTTCTTCAAAGAATAGTCTCATCAAAGAAAAAGCATGTATATCATATGACATTGCATGGAACTAAAAATCTTCAGAGAAGTTTGTGTGAAATTTTCAATAGGCTCAAGTTATAGGGCCAGATTTTTCAAAGACTTCAAAGAAGAAAAATTTTACTTAAAGGTCAAAATGTGGATTGATTTAAGAATAATGACATAATGTGGTATTAACACTTGGCATGTACAATATAACATCTTTACTTATTTTCTTTTTAAAATTCATGGAGATAATCACTGCTGCCTTCTGGGAAACAAGGTGTGTGCTATAATTTCAAATAGAATAAAATGAAACAGATTTCTCTAAAGTCAAAGATATATAAGGGAGGTTAAAGAAAAGATTCCAAGTTCTTTTCTTTCAGTGACACAGAAATTCCACAGGGTCACATCATCTCTCTTAATACCATTTTTAAAATTTAAAGTTAAAGAAAACATTGAATAATTTGCCAAACATTGAGACCAGCAGTGCATTGAAAAAGAGTTGAGATGTTTTCCCCAGATCCTTATAAAACAAGAACTTCTCACTTGACCTTTTGTGACTTTGTGTAATTATTTTTGGATTTCTTATTCCTATATTCTCAGAGTCTTATAACTGAGAATCAGATTTGTATAATAAACAGATGATATTTAGTATTTATTAGGTGTTTATCATGTGAATAAAAATTCCATTGAGTTGATAAAGCACTTATTAAGCACCTCCTATATATGACACACTGAGCTAAGTACTGGAAATAAAAACAAAGGCAAAAGATCTATCTGCAAACAGATTTGAATTCAGATCTTCTTGACTCCAGGCCAGGGTCTCTATTCATTGTACCATTTTGTTGCTCAAGTTCATATTAGACTGGAGTTAAAATTAAAATATAATTGACTTAAGTTATCTAAAAGACAAAACTTGATTTGAAAGAGCTGGGTGAATGTCTTAGAAAATTCATAGGTTACTGAGGTACTGTATCTTGAGTGTCACTCTTTTTAGACATCTATTTCCTTCTTCATATAGAACTAGCCTGATTACTGCATGTGACTAAAATAATCAGACTGAGTGATAGGGAAAATAGGCATATTTTAAGGATTCTGGGTGCTTAGTAGCAGATGAGGTAGAAAAGAATATAAAGAACACAAAACTGACAAAAATACGGGAATAAAATATATAAAAAGTGGAAGGTGTTCACTTCAAAGACAAATGTTTCTTGTTCCATACAGTTGAGAATTGGAATAAACTCATGGACTAATTTTTTTCATTCTAAAGATGAAGAAGTAGTCCTGAAGAGGTTTGGTGTTTTGGAAAGCTTATAGAATTAGTTAACAAAATAAGTCTTAGAACTCATCTCTATTTTCTCAGTTGTGTCCTTTCCACTCTACCATGATATTCAGGGTCAGACTAAAGTAAAATTTATTGACTGCCTAAGGAAATTATATAATGGTTTGATAATATTTCTAATCCTTTTATAAATTATAAATTTATAAAATTATAAATATAAAAAAGGAATTTTTGAATGTTTTATTTTAATTTCACTTATAAATTTATTTTTAGTTTCTTGGAAAAAAATCTGTTTAAATTTAATCAATGTTTTCTTTTGCTTTAATATTCCAGTAAATCTGTGGTTTTTATGAAAATGGGAACCATCTTCAGTGGTGCATTTCAAAACCCATTTGTTTCTGCTCAGATCATGGCTCTCATTCTTGTTCTTCTGGTTATTGAATGTGAGAAATACACCAGCACCTTAGGAGCCTTTTAAAGTTTCTTTTGACATTATTTGGATACCCAAGGAACACTGGAGCTATCAGATTATTATCTTTCAAACTTATCTCAAACATATTTCCTTGTACATATCTCTTTAATTTTATGATTTAGAATATATTTGTAAGGTATCCTCAAAAAGAGATTTATGGCCAAATATACTTAGTGGTATGGCCAAATATACTTAAACCATGGCCAATCAGTCAGTTAAATAGTATTTATTAAGCACCCACTATGTGCTGATGACTGGTGATACAAAGAAAGGCAAAAATATTGTCTTTGTTTTCAAGGAGTTCGCTGTCTTGTAAAAGAAAGAACATTAAAAAAAAACTATCTATAAATGAAATTTATACAGGATAGATAGAGGATCATCTTTGAGGAAAAGCACCAAGATTAAGGAGTTCTGAAAAAAGCTTAATGTTAAGAGAGGAATTTTACCTGATTCTTAAAGGAAGCTGGAGAAACTAGGAGAAAGAAATGAGGAAGGAGAGTGCTCTAGACATGGTGGATAGTCAATGAAAATGGTCAGAGTTGAAAGATGGATTATTATGACTGAGGAATATCAAGGAGACCAGTGTCTCTGGATCCTAAAGTATGTGTGGGTGAGTAAGGTGCAGAGACACTGGAAAGATAGAATGAGACCAAGTTATGAAGGCCCTGAAAGTCAGTTAGTGGAGTTTTATTTGATCTGGGAAGTAATAAGATGCTGCATTCTCTCAAATCCTGATTGAGACAGATGAGAACTGTAAATCCAAGAGCTCTAGGAAAAGCAATGCTTACAGCTCACCATTCTTACTACTAGTTTATCTTGAAGTCATCATTGATGAGAAAAATCCCTTTGAAGAAGGGACTCACCTTCTTTACCACTACCAAAAGCAATCACTGATAAATTGCTACTAAGTAAGCTTTAGGGAATGATAATGTCCTGCCAGATTACCGGTCTTGCTTTCAGACCAACTTTCATAATTATAATCTTGGACAGCTGAATTGGGAAGACCTAAATTCAAATCCAACTTCATATAGCTAGTAAGTAGATTTAAATGTAGTCTTCATGATTCCAGGTCCAGCATTCTATCTACTCTGCCACCTAGCTGCTATGAGTTTTCTACAGTTCTGCTTATAATATGGAAAACTGACATTCTCCATGAATTTACTTCTTTCATTCATAGACAGACTAATTTATTTAAACAATTGTAGACATAAGAATTTCTTGAGTGGTCCAGGATTTAATGTAATCTGTACAATGTCAACCACAAATATGGATATCTTAAGTACCTTATCATGTATAGGGAATTTGGATTCTGGTGGAACTCTTTCATGAATCTACTACATAATTTTTTATTTTGTTTAATGGTGTTTTAGTTTTCCAAATATACATAAAGATGGTTTTCAACATTTACCTGTACAAAACCTTGTATTATAAATTTTTCTCCCTCTTTTTCTCTCTGCTTCCTTCACTAGAGAGCAAGAGGAAATGAATGTAAACTGTTTGCATTTTTGTTTTTCTTCCCGGGTTATTTTTACCTTCTGAATCCAATTCTCCCTGTGCAACAAGAGAACTGTTTGGTTCTGCACACATATATTGTATTTAGGATATACTGCGACATATTTAACATATATATAGGACTGCTTGCCATCTAGGGGAACAGGTGGAGGGAGAGAGGGGAAAAATCAGAACAGAAATGAGTGCAAGGGATAATGTTATAAAAAATTACCCTGGCATGGGTTCTGTCAATAAAAAGTTATTAAAAAAGAATATTAAATAAAAAAATAAATATATGCAATTCTTCCAAATGTATTTCTATATGCATTATCTTACACAAGAAAAAATAGATCAAAAGGGGAAAAATACAAGAAAAAACAAGCAAACAACAACAAAAAGGTGAAAATACTATACTTTGATCCACATTCAGTCTCCATAGTTCTATCTGGATGTGGATGACTCTTTCCATCACAAGTCTATTGGAATGGCCTTGTATCACTTCATTGTTGAAAAGAGCCATGTCCATCACAGTTGATCATCACATAATCTTATTGTTGCTGTGTACAATGTTCTCTCAGTTCTGCTCACTTCACTTAGCCTTATCAGTTCATATAAGTCTTTTCAGACTTTTCTGAAATCAACCTCCTCATCATTTCTTATAGAGCAATAACATTCTGTTACATTCATATACCATAAAGAGCTAATAAACATGTTTACACATGTGGGTCTTTTTCCCTTGAGTAGTGAATATCTTTGGTGAATGCTGCTCTTTGTACCATGCCTTGCTTGATGATAATGATCAAAGAGTTGACAATCAAAGTTATTGTTATTGTTACATTTTTTAAAGAATTTTTTATGATTTTAATACCTTGTTAGAAGAAATCATGTAAGGTTGTATTTTGCTCCACTAAAACAAAAGCTTATTTATGATATATCTATATCTATATAGATATATATCTAAGTACTATATCTTCCATAGAAATCATCTATGTATTTCATGCAAGTCTAATTAAAATGATGATTTTATATCAGAGAATATCTGTGAAAGCCATTCTCTTTTCCTATTTTCTAAAAGATTAGTCTGAAAATACAGATAGATTGTTCTCACAAAAATTTGTACGGATAATAAAGTAGGGATATGGGTTAATAATCATTAGCATTCACTTCTGATAATGTCTGAAAATTTCTTTGTTCTTTTTCAGACACCTGGGATATTAGTCCCTAAATATGTTTAGATATCAATTTATATTTGCTGCTCTTCTGTTCTTTGCTTTCTTCAGTAACATTTTTACCTCCTCATGAAGAATAACTGGAAATATGGTATTAGAGATCAACTAGATTGATTCTACCATTCTTGATGGAGAAAACAGTTCATTATGAAATTTTATTTTTATATACAATTTTCACTGTCAACTCTTTATTGTGTTCTTTATACTCTCATCCTTAGATATTTAAGCATGTCCTTTGGATATCTCCCTTTCATTAGTTCTTTTGCTAAATTTCTTTAAATTCCTATTTTTTTTTTCTCTCTACTACTTCTAATACCTCTAAGAAGTAGTGCTACTCATAACATTCTGCCATTTGTCTTCATGAGTTTGTTAAAAGGCTATTTATTCTAAGTAGCTTCTATATCTTTGATTGTCAAGAAGGCAAAATTAGATAGTAGCCAAGTAGAAAAAAAAAGTTTGCTGGATGCAAGCCTGTTTTGGCCTTTTCTTTGAGCAAGTTGATTTCGTGTTGTTTAACTTTTTTCTGTAAGAGATTATTATACTCTTTCTTGATGTCTTTTTTTCTCATCCATTTCTCAATTTTCAGCAATAGTAATTGTTAAAACTTTTTTTCTAGTTAGAACTATTTTGGTGACACACTATATATTTTTCCATTTCCTTCTAAATTTAAATTAATTTTGATGTTTGTTTTAGCATATTGATGATCCAATTCTAGAGAGTCAGCCAATTTTGAAACAACTCTTACCCCAGTAATGGATAATTTTCTTCTATTAAAATATAGCCGATTTCATTTTTTGGGTTTTGTTAATTGAGACTCACCAAATTCTTTATTTCAAATTCAATTATTTTTCCATGAAAGTAGTCAAGATGTTTGGTAGGTTTCTTTGTAGTCAATAATCCACTGATTTTTCTCACTAAATCTTATTTTTCAATGATATTTTTCACAGTTCTTCCCCAAGCACCCCTTTGTGTTGAAGTTACTGATTATTCCATTATTTACTGACTTAAAATGGAAGATTTTAAGCCAAATTTTTTTTGAAAAGACTTTATTTACATAAAGACACATTTCAAAGAAGGATCTCTCAAAATTTTAGACATGAAGTTATATCTGTTTGAACCCAGTCACTAGACTACCTTTATTATTTAATGTAATAAAAACCATTGTGTTAAACCATTTTTTGATAATCCATTGGGTGAAATCTTTTTTGAAATATCTAATTGCTAGGTTGATCCTTGAACAAATAACCCAATTGTATATTAAAAAGTGCTTGTCTGGCCTACCTCAGTAAAGCTTCTACCCAGATCAAATCTCCATGATCCTTGGAGGTCTCCACATAGCTATCCCACTCAAAAAGAATATCATCAAACCCTCACTTTGCTTTTAGAATTATAGTCTACTTCATTTATTGCTTCTATTGCTTGGATAAAATGTTTTCTATTTTTATTGAGATTCTTGTTGTCACATTGTATCCTACAATTATTGATCTTACAACTTCCATGGTCAATACTTATTGAGATCTTCATATAATTTCTCTTTTTCTTTACATGACTGTAACTGATATTCACATGATACTATCAATATCAGTTAAGAATTACTTTCATGATGATCTTTCTGTGTTTGCTTACCATAAACATGCCAATAAGAGATGACCAAGTACTGAATAAAATAACCTTTTGTTTCCTATGGAACTATAATAAAGCTAACTCCCTCTCTCCTTTATTTGCTCTCTGAGGAGACCCTCTGAGAATCTTCCTTCTCTCTTCTGGATTAGAGTGAGAAGGTCAAAATTGACAAGATTCAGTTCCTGCAGAATTATGTTCAGTCATTGGTTATTAAACAAGTATCACATTTAGAATATCAACAACTGTTATATTTATAGAGAATTCAAACTGTCCTACTTAATATTTTCTTCTTCTTTCTATTATATACCTACAATCAGTGCAATAGGAGTAGTGGGACACATAAGACTGAGTATCATTTCTTGTTTTTCTCTTTTTCTGATGTTTCAGTGATTGAAGAATCAATTAGTAAGTGTTTAGCCTAATGGCTATCAATCTCCAAGTTCTTACTCTGAAGTGTTTCAGCGTGGTAGAAATTGTCAGATCTTGATTTGCATTATTTTACCAATGATTTCAAGATATGCAGAACAAATTAGAAAAGCCCTATATTCAACTGGAGGTCATCTCACAGGAATTGATGGAGTTAGATTTGCATTTGTCTTTTTAAAAAAGGAAATGTAGATGCAGAGAAATGAGATGAAAAATTGTAAAGCTTGAGTCATCAAATTTCAAGGGAAATAGCCGAGATAAAGAGATTGAGCATCATTGAAGGAGTGAGAAACAGTTGTTCCCTAGATTCCAAATACTAACTAAATAGAATCAAATAATTCTAGGAAAATTAAAGGGTATATACAACAAACACACTCACTTAATGGATAAAAAAAAAAATGAAGCCTTGCAAGCTTAGAATCAATGTCAGAAGTGATAAAAAGGGTTTACAATATCCATAGATAAAGGGTAGAAGATCAACAATGCCTTGAATATGCAAAGTATCTTATGAATAATATCAATGCAGGTATTTGGAGAATTGAAGCTTTTGGATAATGCTCATTAGTTCTGAAACTTGGAATAGTACTTTATTTATAAGTACTCAATAAATGCTTATTAAATTAATGTTTGAAGTCATAATTTCAAATATTGCCTTGAATATGATTTTTCCAATATATAAATTAAATAGTTTATATACTATTGTTCACAAATCCAATTAAAATGGAACCAAATGTCTTTTATTATATTAATAGTGCTTCCCTGATTGTCATAATTATTAATATCTAAAAGAAGTCTAAGCATAGGTCATGAATTATGCTAATTAGGTATAACTGTCTAGGGAAGCTACCTAAAAGTTATCTTAGTGCTTTTGAGGAAATAATTTCTACTAAATTCATCTTTTAATCTCAAATCTTCTTTAGGGAGAATGTATCATTCATTCATTCATGCTATCAATCATTTAACCAACCAACTAATGAGATTTTTTTAAGGACCAGGTAGTGTATTAGGTTCTGGAAATATAAAATATAATAGTGAAACAATCTTTGTCTCCAAGGGCATAGACAAACAAATAAACACATACAAGGTAAATTAGGGAGAAGGCATTAGCAACTGGCTTTGAGAAGCATCAGGATGGTGGTGTTACAGAAGAGGCCTTTTAACAGTTTTCCATTATATTTTTTCAATATCTGCTCTATGTTATTAAATCTGAATGTTTATTTTAACAGTGAATTCCAAAGATCACTGAATTTTGCTTCATTTATTTTTGATTTTTGAATATCACTTAATTTGCTTTTCCTTTCATCTAAGACAAATTTATTTTTCTTTTATTAATAAATAAAACATTCTCACAGGGATTTCAGCCTGCATCAATTAGTTTACCTTCTTCAATGGTTACATGGAAAGAACATTTTATTTTGTATGCAAGTACATGAGAAATTCCATAATGATGTGGAAAATATCCATTTGACAGCAGACACACTGTGAAATAGAACATGTTGAGTCCCTTAGTTCAATTAATTAGTATTACTATTTGACATCGTATAGATAAAAAAGTGGAGAAGGAATGGTGGAATCTTCTTATATTGTCTCTCCAGAGCTGGTTGCTAAACTTTTAGTGTGAGAATTTATACCTTGGAAATTGGCAAACAATTCAAATTAAAACTTGATTTATTTATTTATTTTTTGTCTAGACTTAGGAAAGTGATAGTGAAAACATAGATAATGCAGTTTAAACTTAAAACATTTTTTAAAAGGCTAGTTATTAAACATTTGCCATCACATCCCTGGCATTTAGCCTTCATCACAGTTTATACATAATGGAATAAATTAATATTCATGCAATTGTATATTGTTTTGGTATTCCCTGAAGGCAAATGCCACATGGTATAAATAACATAAAAATTGTCACCAAAATACAGGTAAGTTTGTCTATATGTTGTATATTCATCACAGAAATGTGTGACTGGGAAAAAAATTAGGCTGGTCACTTAGAATGAGGGGCAATAGATCATAAGCTCCATTTTTCCTCACACAATATCACAAGAACTTGATGAAGGTTCTCAGCACATTGGCTGGCCCCTAGTTGCAGATTAAAAGTTAAATAGGATATGCCGGCATGAATGAGTGTTGGTCTAATTATTGAATAGTGTATCCTAAGTGAACAGTTCAAAATATATTGGATCAATACTGAAATTTGATATTGTTTTAAAAAATGTGATTCTTCCTTCCTTTTTTCTAGTAGATCTCTATCATCTCCAGGATCAAATAAAATATTCTCTATTTAGCATTCAAAGAATTTCATGTTATGTCTCTCCCAAGAAACGCCTTCCTCCTATACTTTCCACTCTTCTTTCACCATGATATATTCTCCTCACTTTGTGATCTAGTGATACTGGCATCTTTGCTGTTAATCAAACAAAATTCTCCATACCTCGGATCTGCACATTTTCACTGGCTTTCTATCCTATCTAGTCCTTATCTCTGACTCCTTAACGTCCTTCAAGTTCCACTAAAACCTCACATTCTAGAAAAGAAGGAAAAAAAAGAAAGAAAGCATTTTCTAATCACTCTAATTCTTGTGCCATCTTTCTTTTGATTATTTTGAATTTATCCTTACATGATCCATTTGTATTTAGGTGTTTTCATGTTTCTCTCATTAGAATGTGAGCTCCTTAAAAATGAAGACTATCTTTTTGTCTTCTCTTGTATCACCAATCTTTAGTCTGGAACATAGTAGGTGTTTAATAAATGTTTTTTGAATGAATAAATTAATTGACTTGAAATTTCATGGGGGTGAAGTAGAGCAGAAAGTGGGACAGGGAGGAATTAATCATAGTATTTTTGAACCAAAAAAACTACCTAAAATTCTAAAAGGATAACTCAATGCTACTAGTTTCTTGTTAACAATTTAGATTAAATCAAAGAGTGAATACATTAGTTGGTTACTCAAGAAACTTTTATATTATATGCCTATTGTGTGTCAGACATTAAAGTTCAATGCTGGAGATAATTTTCAACAGACAATTTCTTCTAGTATTTCTTCCCTGCTAATTTCTATAAAACATTCCATTCATTTATGGTTTTTATACTGAAAAGAATACAGTTATTGGGAAACCAACTCCATTTTAGTCTATGAATTAGAATATGTTGTTCAGAACTTATGTGAATTAAACATCACTTAATAGTTATCAGGATACTAAGTGGTGCCATAGTGCACAGACCACCAGGTGTGTAGTCAGGAAGACATTCATCTAAGTTCAAATCTGGCTTCCAGCTGCGTGACACTGGACAAGTCCCTTAAATCTATTTGTCTCAGTTTCTCATCTGTCAGATGATTTGCAGAAGGAAATGGCAAAACACTCCAGTTATTTAGGCCAAGAAAACCCCAAGGGGATCCAGACCAAGAGCTTGAAATGACTGGACAGAAATCAATTCTCCTTACTGTTATTACAAAGATTTTGATGCTTCTTTAGGTAATTTGACAAAGAACTTGGGGCATTTTTCTTGTTCCTTCCTTCCCTATCTTTCTCTTTCACTCTTCCATTCCATTTCTCTTCCTCCTGTTCTTTCTCTCTTCCCCTCCCTATTGCCTTAGTTAATTTGCAAAATTAAGCAATTTGTCTGGATCATGTGAGATAACAGGAATTTTATGGCTGTGTTTTCTCCTTTGACTGTGGTCAGGATATTTATGACCTTCCTGAAAACTGCCTAGTTACACACTGCCAAAGGAGGTAAAACTTTTATTACCTGCAGAGTTGTGTGTACAAAGTAATGAAACTACCCAACCTTCCTTTTCAAATGCAGAGAACACCTAGATGGTTAATTGACAGGGATATCAAATTGCACAAGGAAAAGAGGTTGTGTTTGTTACCAGAAGCCAGAGTGCCTCATTTCTTCCTTGTTCTTCAATAGTGATCTATCAATGGATATTCCGGAGACAAGATAACATTGTGTTTTAGATTACAGTCCAGTGATAACATTTTTTTTTAAATGAAGTCTTAATCAGTTGGTTTTTAAGTTAAAGTTCATTGAGCCTAAGCTTAGCAGTTTTTATTTTATTCATGTGGTAAAAAGTAAATCACAGGAAGATGAGAAAATTCCCCACTCTTTCATGCATTGAAAGCTATCAGAAAAGAAAATAAGCCTAAATTGGAGTATACTACTTGGTTCTAGTCTATTGGGTGGAGAGTATTTATGCTACCCAGTTCAGAGTTGATATCATTATTGAAAAAACAAGTATTATTTGAGGGTAGGAAAACAGCTTCCCCAAAGGCAAGAATAAACACAGTCCACCTCTTCCTAGATGGTTGATAGACCTGTAATCCAGAAATGGTATTTGGCCAGCAGCCTTAGGCCAAATGAATGAGTTGGATCAATTTGGCTTCTGGCCAGTGTAAATCACATACTGACAAAGTGGAAAATAAGCAAACCTCCCTTAAGACATTTTACAAGGATTGGTGCTGCTCTGAGTTGGCCAGTCAAGGGGGCAGTGGCCTTTTACCGTGCTGTGGGAATTGGCAATTCTGCCATGTGATTTTCAAGAAAATCCAAGTACCAGAAAAATAAAGCAAATTATTATTATTAGAATTATTAGAAATGCCCTTTGAGATGGACTATGGGGCAGAACTGGACCATCTGCTTTTCTAGGGTTGGCTGCTATAAGATGAAGTATTTGGAAACACTAAAGATTTTAACATAACTTGTTCATAGACACAAAATTATAGGAATTTAGGGTTAGAGGACACCTATACAGATCCTCTAGTCTAACCTCTCCAATTTACATGTAGGGAAACTGAGGGTCACAATTCAGCTTGGAAAAAAGTATTATTCTGTATGAGTATCTTATTGTCACCCCCATTTTGCTCCAATGAGATAGTTTAATATAGTTATAGCCATCTCTGTCCATGTCCCCCAAACTTTAGGGTACTTTTGATAATTTATATGGTTTTAGGAAAATTTTAGGAAAAAATATCACCTTTATTTTTTTCTTCTCATTCATACCATCAGAAACAGAGCCAGAAAGGAGCCTACAAATACACTTAATTCAATCCTTTCCTTTTAAAAATGAAGAAACAATCATAGAAAGTTTAAGGAACTTGTCCAAAGTCACACGGCAGGTAAGTGCTTAAGGTAAAATTTTAACATTGCCTTTTATACTAAACACAGCTCTCTATCCACTACATTACTTTATTCCCTTTTAACAACCATTTTCCCTCCTCTCTTCCACCTACTTTCCTAGTTCAAGAGCAACAGAAAGAAAAAATTTACAGTTTCAAAAATATATTTATGAGTAATGCTATAGAATCATTTTTGTCTTAAAAGTATTTCATTAATGACTATGAGATTAAAATGGCAAAGCCTATTTTCTTTAGCATTTTCATAAGAAACACTTGTAAAATGGCCTTGAGTATAATTTTTCTTCGATCTAGTTTTGATCAGCTGTATTTATGAGAAAGGCAATTTGCCGAGCAGTTTGTGGTCATTGGTCTATGAGAAAGAAAGCTTCCAGTGAAGATTCTAGATTAAGAAATGAGCTGTATTATTAATCTGACTGAGTATTCGAGTGAATTTGATTACCCAAACATTCCTGTCACTTACAGAATATAACAGAGAACATATCACATACCTTCTCTCAAGAAACTTAAATTCTAATTGGGTAAAACAAAATATAAAAGGAAACTGAAAAGGAGGTGGATTAGGGAGACAAAGGAACCCCACAGGCCTAGACACTGAGATATAATGGAAAAAATCTAAAACAGCCTGAAGAGAAATGAAACATGGTTAGTCCAAGGTGGGATTTGAATTTCTGCAAAGTCACATAACTAGTTAGCAGTGGAGTTAAGACTGGGACCAAGGTTTTTTGACTCATCTTACCTTTTGCTATATGTATGAAGCATTTCCCCTCCAAAAAGAAACAAATTGAGTGCTAAAAGCTAAAAATGATTTGATTTCTTATAGATACATTTATGTGGAAGTTCACTTTGCTCATTTTAAAATAGGGGGTGTTTTATTGCTATTCAGTCATCTCATTCATGTCTGATTTGTCATTACCTCATTTGAATTTTCTCAGCAGAGTTTTTGAAACAGTTTGCCATTTTCTTCTCCAGATCATTTTACAGATGAGGATACAGTGGCAAGCAGGGCAAGGAATTGCCCAAGGTGATAATCTAATAAGTATCTCAGGCTGGATTTGAATCCATGAAGATAAGTCTTCCTAAAGCCAGCTCTGATATTCTATCCACTACCATCTAGCTATCCTGGTATTAGTGGTAGTGAGGTCATTTTGGTTATTTATCTGGGGCCAAAGACACCTAAGAGGTCTCTTGGCATATTTCAGAGGGTCTGTGTACTTGGATGGGAAAACAGTATATTTTCACTTTTCACTCTTCTTTGTAATACTTTGAATTTTATTTTATTCTTTTAAAAATGTAATTCTTATAAAAGAAGTCCAAGAATTTCAATAATCTCTCAAAAGGGATCATAACTTACAAAAAGTTAGAAACTACTGTTTTTCAAAAAAGGGACTAAAATTGAAAAAAAAAAAAACACCTGAAGGAGTTGGGATGACTTTTAAGGTCCTTTATAACTATTGATCTACTATGATATTATAAAATTATCTTTTCCAAATAAAGCCTGTGCAAAATGTGGTGATAATTTCAATTAAATTTAAAGTAAAGGATTAGGGATTTTTATAAATGAAGACTTGGCAGTGCAGTAGAAACCAGATTAATTTTTTAAAAAATATAATATTCTTGTAATTTGGTTTCTGAGGAATATCTAGAGAGTCTTCATAAATTTTTTTGTAGGGAATCAAACATGGAGTACCTTAGGTAAGAGTGTACAAGTGTAAGTGTAAAGTTTTTAAATAACTTCCTATGCCTCTTTCCCCCATTTTTATCTTAAACCATCTCTGGGGCATACTGTGTGACTCTTTCAAAGATATTGACAATGTCAGTTGAACCTCTGATGTCCCTAAATGAGTCTGTACATTATTAGGCTTATTGACATGATTAGACCATAGGATAGAGGAAAGAGAGGGAGTATGATTAATGAGAAGTCAATGAAAGGTGGTACATGAGGACTGCATTGGTCCTCCAAAAGAAGATGAGTCAACCTAGAAAACATACTCATGCTATGAGTCAATTTTAGGGAAAATAACACTAATATTAATTCAATTTGCTAGAAAGGAAGTTCAAACTCTCCCAACTATCTGTGTTTGCAAATATAAATTTTTACAAGTCAAACACTACCCAGAAGTTTTTCTCACATGGTGTTTATAAAGTTCAAGTGGTTAGGGGAACCATTTCAAGAGCCAAGAAATGAGTTCATTGTTTCCAAAGCCAGGTCTTAGCCAATCAGTAGGTATTAAGTATTCTAAGTTCACATATTTTTGGAGTTAACTAGTCAGGTAAAATCTTTTTTTTGTGTGTGGAGTTAGTACCATCTTGACACCAGTATGGATTTAGGAGAGGCTTAGGGAATGATGTCCTTTTCCTGACTCTTCTTTCTTGATAAAATGAATTGACTTTGAATTATTTGCTTTTTCCTGTAAGGTAGGATCAAATCTCCTAGTAAATTTTATTCAGTGAAGCACTCAAATTACAATTATTTCTATTCAGGAAGTGATAGAACTCATGATTTAGAACCAGAAGAGAATTTAAAAACTATCTAACGTAATTTCTTCATTTTATAGTGACAGAAATTGAAATCTAAAGAAGGGAAATGACTTGTACAGCTTTCTCTATAAAATAGGAATAATAGGAACACCAACATATAGAGCTACTGTGCGACTCAAATTTAATTATAAACATATATATATATATATATATATATATATATATAGCATATAAAAATGCACCTGTATGTATGTATGTGTATAGGTATGCATTCTTGTGCAAATCTCAAAAAGCAATTTAAATATCCCTTGTTATACAATTTCACTCCATTCATATTTCTGTTCTTATTATTTCATCATTATGATTTTATTCAAAGGAATTCAGATAGAAAAGGTTTGTAATAATAATTACAATTCCTTTAAATATAGTTTTGAGCAGACTACAGCATAAGTGAATGAAATGATTTTTATAGTTGAACTAAAGTAGTAAATAGTTAATGTGAATATAGAGATGTATAGGAAGAAACACATGAACTGATGTAGAGGAAAGGAAAGAAATCTAAGAAAAGAATATATGCAACTACAATATTGTAAATTAAAAGAACTAAAAGCCTGAAATTGGATCCTGGGTATGGTCAATAACTATGATTGAACTAGAAAAATCAATCAATCAGAGTAGGATTCTCTTTGTCTTTCTTTCTATTTTCAGTGCTTGGCAGGGTGCTGAACATTTCAGGTAGACAATAGACATATAGCAGACATATTGCTCTAACATAGCAGACTTTTAACAAATGCTTACTAACTGATGGGAATGACTATTATCAATTCATATCAATGTTTCAAGTGGATTATTAAGCAATAAGAATACTAATATAAGGAATGAATTAATTTATGCTCATAAGTAGTTTACATTATGAGAAGATAGCATACAAATATAAAGGTATATATAAAACATGTATGAAAACATATGTAAAATACATAAACATGGTTATAAGATAGCTCAGAAAGGAAGGTACTAGAAGCTTGGGGTACCTATAAAGGTCTCATTCATAAGGAAACACTTGAATTCAGTCTTGAAGAAAAACAGTAATCCCAAGAGACAGTGTTAGGAAGGGAGACACAATGCAAAAGCATGGAGATAAAAAATAGAGCATTGTGTGTGAAAAACAAAAAAATAAAATAAATTCAGTTGAAATATATAGTGCATGGTAGGGAAGAATGTCTAAGGAAACTGGGAAAAGTATCTTGTAACATTATGTTGCATCAATATAGAATATTATTGTATGTGAAAACAATTTTTGTTGTTGTTGTTCATCCTGGTTTTCAAAGAGGAGCATGATATCAGGGAGGTGGAACCATGACATGCAAGTGAATTAGATTTAAGTGAGAGAGAAACTACTGAGCCAGGACTGAGGGTGTTGGTGATTTGTTGTGATTAAGACCCATTCACTAGCTTTCCCAGAATTTATTTGAGCTAGGATGAACACCCTTTTCTCCCAAGTGAGATTGACCTTTCTTGAAGTTTTTTCAGTCTATCTTGAGCTAGAGAGTGGTTTCATTCTGTCAGACTATGTTCAGAGGCTTAGTTTGATGTGGTTTTGGAGGGAAACAGAGCGTTAGCTGATTTTGAACTCCACTCCACCATCTTGACTCCACCCCCAGTTCTTTTGAAAGTATCAGAAGATCAGTTCTTGAGTACAGAGACTGTCTTATTTGCTTATGTGTGCATTTTCTGCCCCTACTACAGGACCATAGTAAGTAAATCAAATCAAGACAGTACTCAATATTTCTCCCCCATTCCACTTCTAAGCCTCCCCATTTTTAACTTCCTTATTTCTGATAAAATACCACCATCTTTATACTTATTAATTTTTGAAATCCCAGAGTCATTCTTACTCTTAATTTGCCTTCAGCCCACATATCCAATCAGTTGGACATTATCTCTACAACATTTTTTGTATCTGTGTCCTCTCTTATTACCAACATCTTAGTAATCCTGGTCCTCCGATGTTTCTCATCCGAATCAATGGAATAGTTTCCCAATTGGTATCTTCATCTTATATTTTTCTTCTTTTCATAAACATCTTTCACACAGAGTCAAAGGGATGTTCCTAAATTACAAACTGAACCATGCTATTCTTCTGGTCAAGAAGCTGCAGTGATTCTTCCAGTTTTAAATATGATTTCTGTTTAGCATCTAGCAGCCCTTTATAATCATATCCCATAATATCTTTCCAGATAAATTTCATATTACTCTTTCACATGTATGTACTCTATATTTCAAGAAAATTAGCAAACATAAAGATTACCATACATAATATTTCCTTTCCCTCCTCTTTGCCCCAATGAAATCTGTCCCTCCCTCCAGGATTGTACTCTACTTTGTGTCTTTTTTTTTAAATTAAATCTGCTTAAAAACTCCCATTTCAATAAGGCCATCAATTATCCTCTCAGTAGTTAGCACTTTCCACCCTCACCCTATATCATATTTTCTATTTAAGTTGAGCCCAATCAGTTAATACATATCATTGCAAATTTCCAGAAACAGGCTCGTCAGATCTTCATGTTGGGTCCTTTGAGCATCTCTACAAAGTAGACCCTTGTTGGTCTTTTCTCATTTTTGATATATTCTGTATTTACTTATCTTGGTATTTGCCCATCCTGCCCCTCATCCCAATTGAATGTAAATTCTTTCAGATCCTGGGCTGTTTAATCTTTTGCTTTTATGTCCCCAGGTATTTTAGAGATATGGCACGTGGAAGGACTTAATAAACTCTGTTCCCCTTTCAAAAGACAAGATATGGTTTTGGACAGTGAGGAGTGAAGGCAAAGATATAGGCAAGGCATGGGAGAACTGTCAGAAGAGAAAGGTACTGTAGGAAAAACTATGGTTCCTTATCAAGTTTCACCTTGCTCCACAATGGCTTTGTTAACTACTGGGAAAAGGTCAGAGGTACTAGCATGCAATCAGTTCAGGGAAAGAGGAGAAGGCACTGATCCATCTAAGTTACAGATGTCCTTTACTTTCTGCTCTGGATCTGTAGCCTTCTGTTATTCCACTGTCCTATTGAGCCAGGTCCAAGGAGTCTTGGTTGCTGATCTGTGCTGTAGTTGAATGTCTCCTGCTGGCTTGCCTGGACATTGTCTGCACTGTGCTCCTCTTTTATCCAAGAGAGACTGACTTTCCTGAATTCATTCCAATCTATCTTAAGTTAGAAAATTGTTTCACTGTGTCTCTTTGTAGGTTCTGCCACTTCAGAATCTGTTCAGAGGCTTGATTTACTGTTGTTTCTGAGGGATACTTGGAAAACCATAAGCAACTTCTTGGCTTTTCTCCATGACCTTGAATCTTGAATTATTGTTCAAATTACTATTTTTGCTATTATTCTTCTCATTGCCATTATTCCAGAAGATGATGTATAAATACATACCAGGTTAAAATTTCTAGCCATTACTATGCAGTAGCACTGTTATTCTGTATTGATTGTTAGTGGTTTCCTTGATCCTCAATCCACTCTTAAAGGAAGAGGCAAGAGAACATTCTTGGTTTCCTAACCTTATTTTCTTGTGGATTAGGCACATGTCCCATTCATTTTTATTTATTCTTGCATTTCAGTTGGGTATGGAGCATCAAAATTTTGCTTAAGCCTAGTGTGACAAATGTAAGAATGTTTGGGCTTGAACAGATCATCCAATTGTTTAATAAACTATTATTGCTGTTTATAAATTGTATGTCCATTCTTCCAGAGTGTGTCAATAATGGTTTATCTTAGCCATTTCTTTCAGAGAACTTTTGGCAAATATCAGAATACTATAAACACACTACTGAAAGGGCTTAAGTTTCTAGGGTTCCATGAATATACAGATACTCTTGATATTTGAAATAAAAAAGATTTTTATGTGTGTAAAATAAAGTATGCCAAAACACAAATTCAAAGGAAGATGTTCTATTTGTCAAAGACATAAATTCCATTTCTAAGTTGTTTAGTGGATTTTTTTGTTCATTCATTAATTCATTAAACAACTATTTGCTAAGCTTAAGTTTATACAAATTTTGACTTTTTTCTGTTTAAAACTAGAAATAGATTGGAAAAAGGAAACGATTGTTCACTTATTTGGGTTTTGGTCCATTGCCACCTTCACTAGTTTTCTTAACCTTGTATAGTTCCAAGCCTAGATACTACATAAAGAACCTCCTAAAAGATCAGAAACACTGAGTCTTATAGGATGTTGAAAACTAGATGGGACCATTATTCTGTGGCAAAGTTTATTGTGAATGAAATTTCCTAACACTTGCCTTTTACTTTAGCAATTTCTCATTACTTAGGACACAAGAGGATGAAAGAACTTTAAAGGCATCTAGTTCAATCATCTTACTTAACTTATGAAGAAACTGAGGTCCAGAGATATAAATTGATTTGTTCTTGGTTACATAAGTATTAAATACTGGAATTGAGATTCATATACAGATAATTTGACTCAACATCTGGCATTTCTGCCAGCAGTATCATGCTGCTTTCTCTTTTTCAAGCATGTCTGTTGATGAGGATTTATGGATATCATGGGAAGGTAAATGAATGAATATTTTTAAGGCTTCCTTTTTTTTCAGTTTTTAGATTTGTGTTTTATACAAATCTTGTCCAGAGGAAATAAGATCAGGAATTTGCTTTGGCTCAGTTAGAATTTTGCTCAAAATTCTGGTATGTAACCTCTCTATATTTTCAGTTCAAGGGAAGGAAAAGGAGATAGTCAAGAGAAGAGCAGGTACTTCCAGAAGTGGAAGAGGATGTGCTGGTAACCAAGCAGTGATTTCTTATAAAATATTAAAACTTGGAAAATTACACCAATTTAGAAATCATTTTACCATAGAAATGTGGTGAAGTTTGAATGGGTTTTTCAGTAATATTGGTTTATGTGCTTCCTTTATGTGCATGAATTTGTATATGCAAATTTAACTTAGAGATTATTTTATTTTATTTTTTTTGCTAAAGCAATTGGGGTTAAATGACTTACCCTGGGTCACACAGCCAGGAAGTGTTAAGTATCTGAGACCATATTAGAACTCAGGTCCTCCTGACTTCAAGGACTGGTACTGTATCCACTGCACCACCCAGCTGCCCCTTCTTAGAGATTTTTTTTCAAAGTCATGTGGTAGTGAAGGAATGCCTGAAAGTGCTTTCTTAGGAAGCACCGACGGCACTATATTTTAGAATAAGCATTTTGATAAATTTTGGGAAAGGCATGTGTGTTAAATTTAGATAAGAAAAAAGAGTATATAGACATGGAGTAGCTAAGAAAAAATTCAACGAAGATGAAATTCTTGATTTTATGATTTGAGTTATATGTAAAATTAGAATTCAGAAAAAAGAAAAGGTATTTCATTGTCCATTGAGATAAATGCAGATTTTTGTGTCTTTAATTTCTAATAAAAATTGATCATTTCCTTTCATTATTAATGTAGGCAACACATATTCTTTTGAGAAGAGGTCCAGAGCTTTACCAGACTTCTTAAGGGGTTCATGATATACAAAAATAGTTGAGAAATTTTATTTTTTATAGCTAGATGGAACAGTAGATAGAATTAGAAAGACCAGAGTTTAACTAGGCTTCAGATATTTAGTATGGAAATCAGCAAGTCACTTCACTTCAGACTGGGCTAGTTTTCTCATTTGAAAAATAGGGATTATTATAGCATCTACTACCCAGGGTTATTGTGAGCATAAAATAATATAATATTTGTGAATATAATATATCTAATATAATATTGCAAACTTTATAAATGTTAAAGAGCTATATAAATATTAGCTATTATTAAACATTAGCTGTTATTAAGGGGGAAATCCCATGTACCAGTTAATGAAGCCATTTCATCTACAGCTGTAATTTTTCTTTTTCCATGAGGAAATAGATTTTTTTCCAAATAGCTCTTCAGAAAGTCACCAACTCTTTCATAGAATCCCAGAGGGAAACTATTTTAATGAAATCTTCTTGAGTTTTAATCTTTTCTTGGGTCTATGTATAAAGAAATTAAGTAAACTCCATAGGATAACTCATTTTATAAATGTGATCTATTATGGTGTTTTGATTTGCCAGTAATATTCAAATGCACCTGTGATTTTATCTTACGCTAATATTTCCAGAAAAAAAAAAAACTTTTATACCATTATTATGGTCTACTAAATGGGTAGTAGAATTTCATGTGACACCAAATTTTCCTTAATTTTATTCCCTATCAGGACTATATACCTTGCAGAAACTGAATTATCCCTGGTGAAGCAGGGCCTTTTGCATATAATGCAAATCTGTCTGTAGCAAAAAAGAATCAATTATTTAGTTATCTGTAAGTTGAGACAGTTGTAACAGATGGTTTTTAGGTTCTTCAAATAATAAATTTATGTTAGGAATAGGAATTAGACTTGAATTATTATTATTATTATTATTTTTTAGTATAGGAAGTCCTGGCTGAAGAAACTTTTCCAATGCTAGTGGGTACTATCTCTGAATCCTATATTCTTAGAAAATTCACTAAGTTATTGAGAAGTAGGTTTATTCATCAAATATGTATCGGAGGTAAGATTTAAACTTAGGCTTTCCTCTTTTTGAGACTGCTTTATCCAATAGGGTTCTCTTAAGTTGATGTAAAATGAATCATTTCCATGTATATCTAGTTAACAATCTCTTGGACAAATCAATACTCTCAAAATTATTGTAAAATAATCATAAATACTCTTCGGTGCCCAGCAGAAATTCTAACTGATTTGAAGCCTTCCCTAAATACCCCAATGTAAACTAAAAATGTCCTTCTCTGAATTTTTGTTTCACATATAAACCATAATATGGTATCTATTAGTTGTGTTTTTTTTTTTCTATCTTTCATGTCCAGATGGCTTTTCTATTAATGATAGAGACCATGTCATATATCACTACTATATATTTTATCTACCTGTCTTCCTCAAAAAACCTTTTCTTCATTCTTCCAAGAGTCTTGTGCAATTTTAGGTACACTGTAGATGATTAATGAATGTTTGTCAACTATAAAAACACTTTTGACTTTTTTGTTAACTGACTAGAGGTGATCAGAGGCTCTCTCTCTTTGTCTCCCTCTCCCTCTCTCTTTCCTGTCCTCCTTGCCTCCTTTCCTCCCTCCCTCTTGCCATTTCTTTCCCTCCCTCCCTCCCTAACCTTCCCTCCTTCCTTAACCCTCTCTCCCTCCCTCCCTCCTTCCTTAACCCTCTCTCCCTCCCTCCCTTCCTCCTTCTTCCTCTCTCCCTCCCCTCCTCTCCCCCCAACTCTTTCTCCTTGTCTCTGTCTCTGTTTCTTTCTCTCTTTCTCTCAGTCTCCTCCACTCTATGGAGTGCTCATTCACATTATAATTTTAATGAGTTGTGAGATGGACACTAAAATTGCTGAGTCACTTATCCATCGGACTTGAACGCTGGTCTTTCTCATTCTAAGACCCTTTTCATTTTCCAATCTGACTCATTGTTTTACTTACATTTATATCAAATCTATTCTAAAAGGATATCTAGATACTTCAGATATCTTATATTGGGCATAGTGACAAAGAGAAAGGAAGCTTTTTTCTTTTATTATGGTTAGTTGAGGGGAATGAGAATTTATTAATTAATCAAGGGATGTCCTACATGCTGGAGAAATAGTATTATCTCATTTGATATTCACAACAGCAATGGGAAGTAAGTGGTATGGTCAATTTAAGTTGAAGATTAATCTGATGTTTCCCTTAGACAAGCAATGCACAGAAATAGAAGAAAACAATACAATCTGAAAAACAAGATATTTATAAGAAAATTAGAGATATCAGAAGAACTTTTTTCCCCCCAAAATATGGGAGTAATGTAGTGTCGGGGAAGGCTTTTTTGACAGTTTCCTGGACAACAAAGATGATAAAATAAATCAACACTTAAATAAATTAATTAAATACTTAAGTTAATTCCTGAAAATCCAAATATTGAAGCTGAAGCTTAAATGCTTTAGTCATATAATGAGAAATTGGAACTTATTGGAAAAGACAATGTTGGGGAAAATTGAAGGCAAAACAAAAAGGTGACAGAAGAGAATGAGATGGATAGGTAGTATCATGGAAATAAATGTGATATAGTAGAGGATTAAAGGGTGGAGGTGAGCTTTAATCCTTGGAATGAGGAAAAGTGGGATGAGACTGAATGACTAAACAACAACAATAATTGAAACTGAAATACACAGTAGTTAAGGGAATTGACCAGGGTAACATAGTAAGTGCTTATCTAGTACTACTTGGCTGCCTCTGGGGAGAATAATGGAAGTAGTTTAAATTAGATTGTGGGGCATTATTATAATTTCCTCCATTTTGGTAGGCAAGGAGGAATTCTCTTCATATTTTGTTGAACAGAAGATTATCTTTTATATTCCTAGACTGGAATGCTTGATGAACTTTGTACTTTTTGCCTGGGTGAGTGAGGCAGCCACAAATATTATCAAGTTAGATTATTTGAAAATGCACTTAGAAAATGCCTGACACATCATAGATGTTGTATACTTATTCCCTTTCTTCCCAAATGGGTTGAATTTTACTTGAGTCTAGCATAGAAATTCTGTGAAGAAAAGAGTACATTACTGACATCATGTAATGAATCTTACGTCCATGACTGATATTTAAGCAAAGCACATTCATTTTAATTCATGTTCCTAACCCTTCACAGCTATGGACTTGGTATTATTTTTTTAACTTTAACACAAAAAATATGTTTTACCTTCTCTTCTATTAATCTCCAGGCAACAGGGGATATTTTCATATCTCCTTCCTATTTTTTTTTAAGGATATAATATATCTTCAAAAATCAGAAAGCCAAATTCCTGAACAGTGGTGGACTGAAAAGGAGAGATTCAAAATTTCAAGTTCTTTGGGCTCTGTCTAATTCTGTTGCTGGCCATAGAGATTCTTTCTTTTCTTTATCAATGAGCATTTTGTGTGCTGAAGAAGGTTGTAGAACTGGAGAAAACATGATAACAGTTATCTAGAAACTTACTCTTCTTTCCTGAGGGTAAGGAAATTAGAAAATTGATTTCTGAAACATTTCATTCCTGAGAATTGCCAGATTCCCTTGATCATACCATTCAGGAAGTTGAAACCGGGAATCTTAAATATAGTCAAGTCATAGATTAGAAAATGATGCTGTTTGTGAAATCCATGTTCCTAAATTAAGGACAGTATAAAAGTCAGTGTAAATAAGTGTTTAAATTACTGCCCCCCCTCCACATACACACACACACACACACACACACACACACACACATCTATGACAATGTGAACATTTTATTCAATGGGGGCAATTGAAGTCCAAAGGCATGGTTATTAATTGGAAAGCTGTTGATATTAATAATATTTGGGAAAATGAAGATTATTGGATTGGTGCCATTCTTTATTTGTTGGAATTAAATGTTTGCTTGCTTGGATCTGCTAAATCTTTTATTTATACTGTTACAGGAAGAGTGGAGTAAGTAGAAAACAAATTTTGTTATTGTTCTTGTATCATTTCGGATCACTTTTGATGACCTCATTTAGTGTTTTCATGGAAAGATACTAGAGTGGTTTGCCATTTCCTCCTCTAGCTTATTCTATAGATGAAGAACTGAGACAAATAGGATTAAGTGACTTGATCAGGATTACACAGATAGCAAATTTCAGACACTAGATTTGAATTCAGGAAGATATTTTCCTGTTTCTAGGGCTGTTACTCTATCTACTATGCTACCTTGCTGCCACAAAGAAAAAGTATCAATCACAAAGTCAGCAGACCAGCATTGTTCAAGATATATTTGCTATCTGTGTGATAACCATGTTCAGGTCATTTTTTAATATGTATATGGAGTCAAAATATGAAAAGCAATGTAGGGTAGAGTAGGGAGAACTAACGTTTGAGTCAGGAAGACCACATTCAAATTGTTCATGCATCCTCTCTTCCCCCCACATTCTGGTTATAGGCCCAAGTAAGTCACTTAATGTTTTAGTATTCTTGGCAGGTTTCTAATGCTATTAATGGCAGAGAAGTTTGTGCTTTATCTACATTTGTTTACATTACAATAGTTGTTAAAATTTTTGACTGACTGAAATAACAAGACCCCATCCTTAAAATTTTGGGCCAAAAAAAATATCATATCACACTAAAGAGAGAATTGTCCTTATAAGCAGAAAAAACTGGGTGCAAATACTTCTTCTGACATATAATAATAATTATCATTTCGTTTTCCCAAGAATCCTGTGATGTAAGTACCATTATTATTTCTATTTGCAGGTGTGGGAGATGATGCTGGGAAAGGTTTAGAGACTTGCTTAAAGTTGCACAATTATGTAATTGTTTGAGTCAGGATTCCAACTAAAGAATTATTCTCTTCAAATACACTGCTAGGACTCCAAACTGCATTCCTTGACTCAGTGACCTTAGATAAAGTCATTTCAGTTCTGAATAACCAAAGGAAATCTCCAAGATTATAAGATATACCATAAATGCTAATTAGTATTGGTAAAGAAAATTTTCTTATGGCCGTGTCTCTCTGCAATGGAATCCCAAGTCTGAAGCAATCAAGTAAAAAAACTCAAGATTATGGAATTAATAATAGCTATATTGCCTACATTACACAGAGAGAGAGAGAGAGAGAGAGAGAGAGAGAGAAAGAGAGAGAGAAGAGATAGAGAGAGAGAGAAAAAGAGAAAGAGAGAGAAAGAGAAAGAGAGAGAGAAAAAGAGAGAGAGAGAAAGAGAGAGAGAGAAAAAGAGAAAGAGAGAGAAAGATTAAGAGAGAGAGAAAGAGAGAGAGATAGAGAGAGAAAGAGAGAGAGAGAGAGACATGCCCATACACACAAAAGAGAGAGAAATAGAGATGATGATGATGATGATGATGATAATGTTGTTGTTGTTGTTGTCCTGGGTTACTAGGTTGGCAGAGAGAACCTGAAGTACTGATAAAATTACTCTCTAAGTCAAGCAGAGAAGGTCACTGATGGAAATCAGTTCAACCTTATAATCTCACCCTCTGTGGAGATTGTGGGTAGCTCCATTTTGCTCTGTCCAGTCAAAAATCCAAATTGTGTCAAACTCCCGAGGTTAAATTTCCCCTATAAATCTATTCATTACCCATGTCATCTGTGCTGAATTTCTTTTGGGTTAAGCCTGCCACTGTCTTCTGCCTCATGGTGTCTCTCTCCTCACCCCTACTCCAGGCCTCATGCTGTCTTTCCTCTCATTCCCCCACAATGTCTCATGATGTCTTTCATCTCCTCATCATGTCTCATGGTAGTTTTCATCTTGTCTCATGGTGTCTTTCGCCTTCTTATAGCTAACTAACTATTTTACAATACTAAATCTTTTTATGGATTTAGCCTGTTGTTAAGGGCAGACTCCTACCTCATGGAGTATTTCCTTTCTCCTGGCTAATTGTGAATTCTACTAGGGAACTTGTCTTTTTTCTTGTTAATAATTAAAACCCCTTTTCTTGCTAACTATAACTTTCCCAATTCTATTTCATATTTACCATCACTGACATCTATTGTATCTCTTTATTTTGTCTGCAAATTCTTCTAAATAAGGGTTATTTTTGCCAAAGATAATGGTTACTGTGAATTCTCCACATGACCAATCCTCAACATCTGATGCTTATCATCAGTCTTAACATTTGGTGCTAAACCTAAAATACATCATTTGGAACTAGGAATTGCTACCATGAACATATCAGAGCAACAGAGACAAAGATCTGCTTTAAAGTTTAAGATGTTGAGTTTTTATTTTGGGCATTTGATTTTTGTATGTCTTTAAGACATCCAAAATGTTTAACAGGTTGGTAATAAAGGACTGCAGCTCAAGAGAGAGATTAAAGGTACATCTATAAATGCACAGATCTAGAAACTTCCTACATAGAGATGATAATTGTATGTGATGAGGGTCAGGAGAGCATTTCCTAGTTGGAAAGATGTGGCATAAGGTACAAGACCCATATGACAAAATCAAAATTTGTTCTCTTTATCAAAAAGTACTAAAAGGTATTCCACGAGAAAAGGTCACAGACAAAATTCAAGGATGATTTTGTGACTTGCTTTTGGAAACAGGGAATCTTTACAGTTCAGAAGAAAGAGAGGGATATAAAGCTGGGATCTTGGAAGTTCATCATCTACTTGAATAGTCTAGAGCACATTCATTTTGCAGTTTTGGCTAACTTCAGAGAGGTTGGTCTTTGAAGGGAAGGCCAATTGCAGCATATTTCTATAAATGAAATGGTAGATTTTAAACAAAGATAGAATAGGTTTTAAGATGCATTTGCATTTCATTATCCATTAGTAGAAAGTTTCTGTTGTTTACTGATTTCAAGTTGGTGGATTCAAGATTGACATTTACCTTTTGCATTATATTTAGTCCACAAATATTCCATCTTGCTCACTTGTACTGCTGTGAAGAATGCTGTTGGGATCCATTTGTTGTTTTCTCAGCTGCATCTGTCCAAAGTTAAATTCTCTGATACAACAAGGTTTCACTAATTGACTGTTAAAAAAAATTAGCTGTGGGATGGAACTAATCATCCTGGAATACAGAGGATTTAATTTTCTATGATAAATGCTTGAATTTGCTTTAATTATAACAGGAAGTAGAATGAACAACTCAGTCCTCAACCATCTAAATTAGTAGTTGGAAATTGTCTGTTCCTTCTCAGATGCTTGCAAAGGAAAGTCTTTTGACATTCTACCTGGTGTGGCCTACAAAATAAAGGAAGCCTTTTCCTGATATGTGTGCTGTAGTTTTGGAGAACAATTCCTGGTTCCAAATGATGTTTTTTGGATTTGAAGAAAATAATGAAACTGAGGTTCAGACACTCAGTGTTGGGGTTACCAAATGCTGGGGTTTGGTCATGTGAAGAATTCACAATGACCATTCTTTTTGGCAAAAAGATAAACTTATTTAGGAGAAGAGGTTATAGATAAAATGAAGATATACAATAGTTATCAGCAATGCTAAATATGAAATGGAGTGGGGGAGCACATAGTAAGGAAAAATATTTTAATAATTAATGATGGAAAAGACAAGTTCCCTAATGGAATTTACAATTAGCCAGGAGAAAGGACACATCTTATTAGGTTGGAGTATGCCCTTAGCTGGTAGGTTAAATCTATAGAGCAGCTTAGCACCCTAAAAGAGTTAGTTAGCTATAAGAAGGAGAAAGATATGATGAGTCATGGTGGGATGAGAGAAGAGACACATAAGATACATTGGGGGATGAGAAGAGAGATATCATGTGGTATGGGGAAGGGATAAGGGGAAAGACACTATGAGAAAGTTAGTGTCTTATTAGGCTATAACCCAGAAAGGGTTTGGCAAAGATGACATGAGCCATGGATACATTTATAGTGGAAATTTAACATCAGGGATTTGATATGTCAGATTTCTTCCTGGACATAGCAGGGTGGGTGCTCCCTAAGACCTCCAAAGAGGGTGAGACTATGAGACTAAACTGATTCCTATCAGTTATCTTCCCTGCCTGCCTCAGGGAGCAATTCCCTCATGCTTTAGTCTCTCTCAGGTAACCATATCCAGTTATTCAAGACTTAATCTTTTGGATTACTTGAATCTGACAGCTCTGTAGCAAATTTTGAGATCAAATTCATTTGGAAGCAAAAGAATGATCTGATGTCAGTTCTCTATGCTTCTGAAATGCATACAATTTTTTCTGGTTTTGATGATGCTTTTTTTTAAAGAAGAATTTCTCTGGAACAATTCCTTCATACTATACTTTAATTGAGGGACTAGTTGAAGAGCCAATGATTGGTTAGTCAGTCAGTCAATATATATCTTTTAAACACCTATTTATTATTTCCAGGCATTATGATAAGGATCAGTAATATAAAGAAGAGAGGAGAAAAAAAATAGTCCCTGTCCTCAGAGAGCTCCTAGTCTAAGGAGAGAGAAAACATGAAAACAACTATATTCAAGCAAGTGATATATATGATAAATTGGAGATAATAAGCATTAATAAGTAGCATTAATGAGAAATGGGAAAAGGCTTCTGTACTGGGATTTTGCCTGGGATTGGAAGGAAGGTTAAAGACAGAAATAGACAGGAGAGATTGATCAGTTTGACAGCTGGGTGGAAAATGGATTAAAGGAAAAACAAAACTGAGGCAATGAGAACAATCTGAAAAGACTATTTCAAATGTAAAGTCACATGTTACAATCAGAAAAACATTAACTTTGGAGCAGGATAAATGTGAGTTTAAATATTAATTTTCTTTCTCCATGGGATCTCCAGCAAAGTTCTTAAACTTCCTAGTCTCCTTTTCCCTCAATTTTAAAAGAAAGAAGTTGCATTAGATGGCCCCACAGTTACCTTTCCTTCTCTTGGTCCTATATTTAGAGGTAGAAACAGGAATGATAATTAAAAAAATATATGATGATTTGTCTTTTGCTTCTTTTTGTATCCTTAGCATTTATCATGATGCTTGACACATAGTAGGTGCTTAATAAATGTTTATTAACTTATAAATATATTAATGTTAAACAGATTTTCCAGTTTGAGATACTTTTAAGGAATTGAAACCTACCTATGACTCAAAAGATAATCCTTGGGAAATTGCCTGAAGGAATTCCAAGTCTTTATTCAGGAAAACTGATTCTGAGTTCAAATCCAATCCACACACTATGTGGTCCTGGAGAAACCACTTAATCCCATTTGTTTTAGTTCCTTATCTACAAAATGAGATGGATGTGTTTATAATTACACAACACTGGTCTTCTACTTTCATCTTGTTTACATGTCACTCAAACCACTGAGCTTGGTTTTGATTTAGTCTAAGAACTGGAAAAACAAGTTTGTTTCTTCATAAGACTGGCTTAGTTAAAAGCATCATTGTGGGGCTGACAGAGCAGAAGCATACAAGCTTCTTTGACTTTTTTCTCCTCAATATTATTCAGTAATATTGTTTAGCTTTGCCCATCTATTAACTTCCTAGATCTTATAACATCCTTCTGATTCCCAACTTCTTCCCTTCCTAGAATTGATCTTTTGGTATGCCAAGTCACCTTAGAATCCTGAAAAGCAAGAAGGTAGTGGTGGGTAATGGGAAGGATGTGTCCTTATATACTAATTTTTATTGATTCTTCCTGTAACTATTTCCCCCAACTTGATTTCAATGATTCAAAAAATAATGTCTTAATTTTAAACTTAAAACTCTTTTTAAAATTCAGTATCTATTAAATTGGTGATGTGAACAGAAATATTTTATTTAATAAGTTTATTATAAAATAAGTTTAAAATATCACTATGATAATGATGAAAATAAAATTAGACTTCATTGTTTTTACAACTGATTTTTTTCTGTTTTTTAAAGTTATTTATCAGCAAAGATTCCTCCATGTCACAAAAAATTCATTTTTCAGACACTCTTCAATGCATTTTTAACAAAAACACTTTTATTTTGCTCTGATAACACAACATAAAAAGGCAAAAAACCCACCTGGACTAAACTTTAGATGTGATTATAGGATGTTAAAAATGTGCAAGTCATTCTAGAGTCAAATGATTGTCCTATACTGATGCCAATATTAAGTTACTTGCATTTTTATTAATCTAACAATAAATATTTGCTTATTGTCCAATTGGAAGTGTAAGTTATTAAAACTGTAGTTTTGTGTGTGTGACTGTTGTATTATTAAAATGTATTTTTATTTAAATTTTATTTTCTTATCAAGAACATGAAAAGGTCAGCTGGAGCAAGTGGTTACAGGAAGAGCCAATAAAAACTAGGACATAAGGACACATTCTTCCCACTACTTTATTTTCTTATCAAGAGTATTAAAAAAGCTTAAAACTTTTGTAACTGTTGCTGAAAAACTACTGAAATAAATGACAGGAAGCCTAAAAAATTAAAAATAAAATGAGCTAGAGAAGAAAATGGCAAACCACCCCAGTGTCTTTTCCCTCCCTCCAAAAAAACCAAATGCTATCACAAAGAATCAGATATGACTAAATAAAATAACATAAAGGTTAAGTATGTTACCAGGATTATAAAGCTAGTAAGTGTCAGAAATGGGATTTGATCACAAGTCTTACTGACTATAAGCCTGAATTCTATCTATTGTATCTTGTCTACTACATAATATATAAATGACAGCACAGATTTATATCATATTTTCAAATTTTACAAAGTAGTCTTTTATAATAACATTATAAGACAGGTAATACGGATATTATTGCCACATTTAAAAAAAAATAAGGAAACAGATTCAGAAATGTCAAGTGACTTGATTAAGGTCTCACAGTTAGGAACAGATTAATGCCCTAAGGATATTCATAGAGGGAATTCCAGGAGAATTCTTACTTTAAAGAAGAGTCAATGGACATTGTGGTGGTTTCCTGTGCTTTATTTTGGTGATGATATTTTGGAAGATGTCACAAACATACTGTACCTTCCCTTCTCTAGTCAGCTTTTATGTTTTTTTAAGTGAGAATATGCTTTGTCTTGGTCCTTAGTAAAGTTCTTAGGATTATGCTCACTTTCTTATGTAATGAATGTTCATATCCTTTAGTGGGAACATCTCTTTTTCTTATCTGATTGGATGTTGATGCATATAATTCTTTAAAAGGATTTTAACCTTTTACAAACATTTCCCTAACCTTGCTCAGTACACTGTGGAAGTTCATATCTATTTCACATAATTGGGAAGAAAAGCAGCCTAAATCCAGGAATTCAAGAATATTATTGGGTCCTTGATTTTGACATTTCTAAATTTCAGAGATTCATAATTTTATTAACTTAGGACTTCTCCCCACCCTTCTATCACAATCCCATTATTAGAGAATAGGTGTAATAAGTTGATATGAACAAAGAATTCATCATCCTTTGAGAATAAGCTTAATGATTGAAACTTTTTTTCCCCTTTGTATTCATAAAGAGATCTCTGTGCTACAGGGACTTCAAATTCTACTTCATAATTGTTATTTATGTGACCTTGGACATTTTCTTCATCATCCATGACAGAATGAATGGCCTTCTGAAATGTCTCCCATGGAGAGTCTCTTTTGTTATATTCTACATGTGACAAAAAGCAACTACATCCTCCTCTCTAAAGGAACTCATGTTGTTGATGCTATAGATATTATTATAAGTATATACTACATAGTGATCTATGATTCAGTCTGTGTAAGTGCTGTGCTGATGTAGTCTCTGTGGGTCTTAGTTTAAATTAATTTTTTTACATTCCAAATGTGATGAATTTATTTTACTCTGATGCAAAACCGAAACTTTCACTTTAGCATAAAAACCAATTTTATAAAAGGTTATTAAAAATTGGTGTTAAGGATATATAGGATATGATGTACAAACTGGAGAATCAGGTCATTTCTTCTGTAAAATGACACTGCAACTATCTTTGAAAAACAAATTTAAAATGACACTAAGAAACTGAACTAAAATGTGACATAAACATGCCTTTAAGTATCTCTCTCTTATAATAAACTCAAAATTCTCTAGACTTCAGCATGATGGCATTACGATTCTTTGGAAGGATAAAAAGTTTACATTGTTTTTTAAATTATTATTATAGCTTTTTATTGACAGAACATATGCATGGGTATTTTTCAACATTGTCCCTTGCAATCACTTCTGTTCCAACTTTTCCCTTCCTTCCCTCCACCTCCTCCCCTAGATGGCAGGCAGTCTCATATATGTTAAAGATGTTAAAATATATTTTAAATACAATATATGTATACATATACAGTTCTCTTGTTGCACAAGAAAAATTGGATTTAAAAAGGAAAAAATAATCTGGGAAGAAAAACAAAAATGCAAGTAGTCCAGATTCATTTCCCAGTGTTTTTTCTCTGGGTGTAATAGGTTCTGTTCATCACTGATCAATTGGAATTGAATTAGATCTTCTCATTGCCTAAGATATCCACTTCCATTAGAATAGATCCTCATATAGTATTATTGTTGAAGTGTATAATGATCTCCTGGTTCTGCTCATTTCACTTAGCATCAGTTCATGTAAGTCTCTACAGGCCTTTCTGAAATCCTCCTGTTGGTCATTTCTTATAGAACAATAATATTTGGGGGGCGGAGCCAAGATGGCAGAGAAGGCACACGCGACTTTCTAAGCTCTTCTCTTACCCTCTTTATCAATAGTATATCGAGCCTCAAAAATCGTCTTGACTGCTACAATTCATAAAGATAAAAAGTATAACAACTCACCAGCTGAAGAAAATCAGCAGTCTCACCAAAAAAGGTTTGTTCCAGGGCTAGGGGGGAGATCAGCGGAGACTGGGAGAGAAATTAGTTTCCAAGAAGAGCCTCAAAACAAAAGTGAGAGCACAGATCTCAGCACAAGCTCTCAGCTCCAACCCGCAGTAAGGGGCTTTTCCTTGGGGCAGCAGGAGGGCACAGCCCAGGTTAGCCTCTAATCTGCATAGTGGGGGGCTCGGCTTGGGGCCATAGAGCTTTCACAGGGCCGATTTGCATTGGGCAGAGATGTTGGGGCAGAGTTCCAGGAAGACTTTCAGTAGAATCTGCGGTCTGTGGTCTGCTGCTAATACCCACAGCCCCACAAGAGGCTCTGGCCTGGGGCAGTGACACTTTCACCCCTTAGTCTCTAGCTTTAGGGCAATCGCTAACCCACACAACCCTACTGGGCACTTCAATAGCTCGTCCAGTGTTTTATTCATTTAAAAACTCAATTGGACATATACAGAAAGAAATTAAAAAAGCTAATGAAGAAAATAATTCTTTAAAAATTAGAACTGAACTAATAGAAACCAATGATTCATTGAGACAGCAAGAATCAGTCAAGCAAAACCAAAAAAATGACAAACTGGAAAAAAACCATGAATTATCTACTTGCAAAAATGACAGACTTGGAAAATAGATCTAGGAGAGATAATCTGAGGATTATTGGACTTTCCAAAAATTATGATGAAAAAAAGAGCCTAGATACTATTTTACAAGAAATCATTAAAGAGAACTGCCCAGATGTAATAGAATCAGAAGGTAAAATAGGTATTGAAAGAATTCATCGAACACCTTCTGAAAGAGACCCTAAAATAAACCCCAAGGAATATTGTGGCGAAATTTCAGAACTATCAGATTAAGGAAAAATTTTAAAGCAGCCAAAAAAAAAATTAAATGACCGGGTGCCAAATAAGGATCACCCAAGATCTGGCTGCCTCCACATTAAAGGATCGAAGGGCCTGGAATCTGATATTCCAAAAGGCAAAAGAACTTGGAATGCAGCCAAGAATAAACTACCCAGCTAAACTGAGCATTTTCTTCCAGGGAAGAAGATGGACATTTAATGAAACAAATGAATTCATTTGTTTCTGAAGAAAAAACCAGAACTAAACAAAAAATTTGATCTCCAACCATAGGACTCAAGAGATGCAGAAAAGGTAAAAAGAACTCTTGAGAATTGTATTTCTGTTGTGGATATACAAAAAGAATACATGTATAATTTGATTTTACTGATGTAACATAAAAAAGGGAAGTAGATATGGAAAAGGGATGATGGCAGAATAAGGTGGGAAGGAGGGATAAAAAGAGGGAAACCACATCCCACAAAGAGGCAAAGGAAACTTATCATATCTGAGGGAATTTAGAGAGGAGGAGGAACATTGTGTGAATCTTACTCTCATCAGAGTTGGCTCAAAGAAAAAATAATTGACATTTGTTTTAGAGAAAATTCTCTGCCATTAATAAGGGGAGAGGAAAGGGAAAAGAAAAAGATAATAAGGAAGTGAAGGGAAAAGATTCAAAGGGGAGGGAGGGATTCTAAAGAGGGTAAGCATCATGATACAAGTGGGGTACATAAGTTCAAAAGGGAAAGAGGGTTGGGGGGAGAAAAGTAAAGCATAATCTGGGGTTATTAGGATGGCAGGAAATACAGAATTAGTAATTCTAACCGTAAATGTGAATGGGATGAACTTCCCCATAAAGAGGAGGCAGATAGCAGACTGGATCAAAAGTCAGAACCCTACAATATGTTGTTTACAAGAAACACATTTAAAGCAGGGAGATACATATAGAGTAAAAGTAAAAGGCTGGAGCAAAATCTATTATGCTTCAGGTGAAGTCAAAAAAGCAGGGATAGCCATCCTTATCTCAGATCAAGCAAAAGCAAAAATTGATCTAATTAAAAGAGATAAGGAAGGAAACTACATCCTGCTAAAGGGTAGCATAAACAACAAAGCAATATCAATATTAAACATATATGCACCAAGTGGTATGCATCCAACTTCCTAAAGGAGAAGTTAAGAGAGTTGCAAGAAGAAATAGACAACAAAACAACAAAACTGTAATAGTGGGAGATCTCAACCTTGCACTCTCAGAATTAGACAAATCAAACCACAAAAGAAATAAGAAAGAAATTAAAGAAGTAAATAGTATATTAGAAAAATTAGGTATGTTACCTCTGGAGAAAATTGAATGGAGATAGAAAGGAATATACTTTCTTCTCAGCAGTTCATGGAACCTATTCAAAAATTGACCATATATTAGGACATAAAGACCTCAAAATTAAATGCAAGAAAGCAGAAATAGTAAATGCTTTCTTTTCAGATCATGATGCAATAAAAACTACATTCAACAAAAATTAGGGAAATAGACCAAAAGTAATTGGAAACTGAACAATCTCATCTTAAAGAGTGATTGGGTGAAGCAGCAAATTATAGATACAATTAATAATTTCACTCAAGATAATGACAATGATGAGACGTCATACCAAAATTTGTGGGATGCAGCCAAAGCGGTAATAATAGGGAATTTTATATCCTTAGAGGCTTACTTGAATAAAACAGAGAAAGAAAAGATTAATGAATTGGGCTTGCAATTAAAAAAAAAACTAAAAAAAGACCAAATTAAAAACCCCCAATGAAATACTAAATTTGAAATTCTAAAATTAAAAGGAGAAATTAAAAATATTGAAAGTAAAAAAACTATTGAACTAATTAATAAAAGTAAGAGTTGGCTCTATGAAAAAGCCAATAAAATAGATGTCTTTGGTAAATCTGATTAGAAAAAGGAGGGAGGAAAATGAAATTAGTAGTCTTAAAAATGAAAAGGGAGAACTTTCCACCAATGAAGAGGAAATTAGAGAAATAATAAGGAGTTATTTTGCTCAACTTTATGCCAATCAATTTGATAACCTAAGTGAAATGGATGACTACCTCCAAAAATATAGAATTCCCAGACTAACAGAGGAGGAAGTAAATTGCTTAAATAGTCCCATTTCAGAAAAAGAAATAGAACAGGCAATTAAACAACTCCCTAAGAAAAAATCCCCAGGACCAGATGGATTTACATGTGAATTCTACCAAACATTTAAAGAACAATTGGCCCCAATGCTACATAAATTATTTGATAAAATAGGGAATGAAGGAGTCCTACCAAATTCCTTCTATGACACAGACATGGTACTGATACCTAAACCCGGTAGGTTGAAAACAGAGAAAGAAAATTATAGACCAATCTCCCTAATGAATATTGATGCTAAAATCTTAAATAAGATATTAGCAAAAAGACTACAGAAAATCATCCCCAGGATAATACACTATGATCAAGTAGGATTTATACCAGGAATGCAGGGCTGGTTCAATATTAGGAAAACTATCAATATACTTGGCCATATTAATAACCAAATTAAGAAAAACCATATGATCATCTCAATAGATGCAGAAAAAGCATTTGACAAAATCCAACATCCATTCCTATTAAAAACACTTGAGAGTATAGGAATAAATGGACTTTTCCTTAAAATAATCAGCAGCCTCTATTTAAAACCATCAGAAAGCATCATATGTAATGGAGACAAACTGCAACCATTCCCAATAAGATCTGGAGTGAAACAAGGTTGCCCACTATCACCGTTACTATTTAATATTGTATTAGAAATGCTAGCTTTGGCAATAAGAGCTGAAAAAGTGATTAAAGGAATAAGAATAGGCAATGAGGAAACCAAATTATCACTCTTTGCCAACAATATGATGATATACTTAGAGAACCCCAGAGATTCTACTTAAAAGTTATTAGAAATAATCCACAACTTTAGCAAAGTTGCTGGTTATAAAATAAATCCACATAAGTCATCAGCATTCTTATATATCACTAACAAAACAGTCAGAGTTACAAAGAGAAATTCCATTTAAAGTAACTACTGATAATATAAAATATTTAGGAATCTATCTGCCAAGGGAAGATCAGAAACTTTATGAGCAAAATTACAGACCACTTTTCACACAAATTAAGTCTGATCTAACCAATTGGAAAAATATTAAATGCTCTTGGACAGGGCAAGCAAATATAATAAAGATGACAATATTATCTAAAGTAATCTATTTATTTAACGCTATACCAATCAGACTCCCAAAAAACTATTTTAATGACCTAGAAAAAATAACAACAAAATTCATATGGAAAAACAAAAGGTCAAGAATTTCAAGGGAATTAATGAAAAAAAATCAAATGAAGGTGGCTTAGCTGTACCAGATCTAAAATTATATTATAGAGCAGCAGTTACCAAAACCATTTAGTATTGGCTAAGGAATAGATTAGTTGATCAGTGGAATAGGTTAGGTTCAAGGGACAAAACAGTCAACAACTATAGCAACCTAGTCTTTGACAAATTCAAAGACCCCAGCTTTTGGGATGAGAACTTACTGTTTGACAAAAATTGCTGGGAAAATTGGAAACTAATATGGCAGAAACTAGGCATTGATCCACACTTAACACCGTACACCAAGATAAGGTCAAAATGGGTTCATGACCTAGGCATAAAGAATGAAATTATTAATAAATTAGAGGAACACAGGATAGTTTGCCTCTCAGACCTGTGGAAGGGGAAGCAATTTATGACCAAAGAAGAACTAGAGATCATTACTGATCACAAAATAAAAAATTTCGACTATACCAAACTGAAAAGTTTTTGTACAAACAAAACTAATGCAGACAAGATTAGAAGCGAAGCAATAAACTGGGAAAATATTTTTACAGTCAAAGGTTCTGATAAAGGCCTCATTTCCAAAATATATAGAGAATTTACTCTAATTTATAAAAAATCAAGCCATTCTCCAATTGAAAAATGGTCAAAGGATATGAACAGACAATTCTCAGATGAAGAAATTGAAACTATTTCTAGTCATATGAAAAGATGCTCCAAGTCATTATTAATCAGAGAAATGCAAATTAAGACAACTCTAAGATACCACTACACACCTGTCAGATTGGCTAAGATGACAGGAAAAAATAATGATGATTGTTGGAGGGGATGTGGGAAAACTGGGACATTGATGCATTGTTGGTGGAGTTGTGAACGAATCCAACCATTTTGGAGAGTAGTTTGGAACTATGCTCAAAAAGTTATCAAACTGTGCATACCCTTTGATCCAGCAGTGTTACTACTGGGCTTATTTCCCAAAGAGATCATAAAGAAGGGAAAGGGACCTGTATGTGCACAAATGTTTGTGGCAGCCCTCTTTGTAATGGCTAGAAAATGGAAACTGAGTGGATGCCCATCAGTTGGAGAATGGCTGAATAAATTGTGGTATATGAATATTATGGAATATTATTGTTCTGTAAGAAATGACCAACAGGATGATTTCAGAAAGGCCTGGAGAGACTTACACGAACTGATGCTGAGTGAAATGAGCAGGACCAGGAGATCATTATATACTTCAACAACAATACTATATGATGACCAGTTCTGATGGACCTGGCCATCCTCAGCAATGAGATCAACCAAATCATTTCCAATGGAGCAGTAATGAACTGAACCAGCTGTGCCCTGAGAAAGAACTCCGGGAGATGACTAAAAACCATTACATTGAATTCCCAATTCCTATATTTATGCCCACCTGCATTTTTTATTTCCTTCACAAGCTAATTGTACAATATTTCAGAGTCTGATTCTTTTTGTACAGCAAAATAACGGTTTGGTCATGTATACTTATTGTGTATCTAATTTATATTTTAATATATTTAACATCTACTGGTCATCCTGCCATCTGGGGGAGGGGGTAGGGGGTAAGAGGTGAAAAATTGGAACAAGAGGTTTGGCAATTGTTAATGCTGTAAAGTTACCCATACATATAACCTGTAAATAAAAGGATATTAAAAAAAAGAATAATATTCCATAACATTCATATACCACAATTTATTCAGCCATTCTCCAATTGATGGGTACATTCAAATTCCAGTTTCTAGCTACTATGACAAGTGCTGACACAAATATTTTTGCATAAACAGGTCCCCTTCCCTTCTTTAATATCTTTTTGGGAAATAAGAAAAGTTTACATTGTTGAAATCTCATGAAATAATATAAAGACCAAAACAGAGTGAGTTTATTTCTCCTTATTTCCAGGAGTGGGTCTGATATTTTAATTAAAAACTATATTAAAAGGTAGCTAGTTGATGTAGTGGATAGAGCACCAGCCCTGAGTTCAAATCTGGCCTCAGATATTTAACATATTCTGGCTGTGTGAGTTAGGCAAGCCACTTAACCCTAACTGTCTCAGCAAAAACAAAACAACACAAACAAAAAAAAAGACCAACTATATTAAGCTTCCAATTCAAGTTCCAACCCAAACTTCAGCAATCAAATTTTTCCATCAATTAAAACTGAAAGTTTCAATTTTAAACCTGCTCAGAGTGTCTGATTATTACCAACTCCAATAAAGCTGGCATTATTCACTTTATCCAACAGAGTTTTTAGATCCAGCTTGTACTTAGTGGCAATGCCAAAACGGTTGTTGTTACTTCCAGTGGTCCAAGCAAGATTTATTGATATTTTCATCTTTTTATTAACTTTTTGATAGGTCAACTTTTCAAATCCAGTGCCATCATTCACATGTGTAAGTGGAAGTCAACAGCCTTATAAACTAGGATGAAATTATTCTGAGAAATTTTCGATTTGTCTGTATCAAAATTCATCTGATAGCTAGCAATCAATCCTTTGTAAGCCAATACAGCCCAGCTGGTCGGTCCAGACAAATAATGACAACATTTTCATCAAGATTGAAACAGTTTCAGTTGTAGGAGAGCTTTAATTCCCCACTCTTCTTCCTTGTGCTTGGTACAAATATGGTTTCGATAATCGTCTTCAAATCTTCAGCCAATTTATCCTTCATGCTAGCTGATTTCTGTCTCCAGGGTGTTGTCTGTGTTCCATTTTTGAATGAAGGTAATCCCATAGTCACAGATCTTGTATTTCATTAGCAAATTACCTGAAGCTTTACCTGTTTCAGTATATGAATAACCAGATGTGGAAAATTCCACTCCACTGCAAGACTTGGTGCTAAGATCTATTAACCATACCAAACCCATATCCATTGTTGAAGACACCTTTGGCAGCCTTTCCTAGCTAACAGTAAGTTGGTATGTTACATTTTTTTCTTTGAGAACCCACTCTGTCCTCTTCACCAGGGCAAAGCTGAAGATCCATTGTAATGTTCTCTTCTCTAAAATATAATAGTTCTCTGGGAGCAGATTTCTCGGGGGGCTTCTGGAGGTAGCTTTCCTTTCAGTTCAAAGTAAAAATCACCTCAATGCAGCCAGCTGTTAAAGTCCAGTTTTTTATTGTCTCCTTCAAAATAGCCCAGTTAGTTTTCTTAGAGGCCTATCTCTCTCCTTGGTTCCGAGAGCTCTTGCCACTTGTCCTTTGTCTCTGCCAGCTTCAGCCTCTAGCTCCTTCTGAATCTAAAACCTCTATCCAGCACAAAGGTAGAAGTTGGAATGAATCGGTCTTGTCTCCTCTAGTGGATTCCTCCTCTAGTGGGCTCCTCCTCTAGTGGGCTTGTCCTTTTGACTTATGAATCTCCTGGACTTGTGAATCTCACACTGAATCCTGGCTCTGATCTTCCAAAGTCCATCTTAGTTGAGGTTCCTAGCTTATATAAGCTCTCTAAAGTGTGAACTAATTTGTGAACTCTCTTAAAGGTGTGAACTCTAAAGGTGTGAACTAAGTACATAAGCATTGTCTCTATCAATTCCAGTGACTTAGCACCTTGTTTCAAGTTCTGGCCCATAACATCTCCTGCTTTCTTTTGATTTAGAAGATAGGTGGTCATGACCTCCATGACTTCTCAAGGAGGTGAGAACCCCCCAAAAGAAGGTGATCACACCTTCCCTGACTGCTCAAAAAAGAAGTGAAAACATCATAAATAGAGGTGGTCACATCCTTCCTGACTTCTCAGGAAGGGAGACGAAAACACCAAAGGAAATGGGAAATCAAACCAGATTAGCGTGTTCCTGAAGGGGCTCACTTGAAACAGGTATACATAAATCCATCAATATGGGAGGTATTACACATAATTACATAAATTACATAAGCACATAGTAACATAACATGAGCTAGTAGTGATGTAACAAATAACATGAATCAACATGAGGAATTATACATGTCCATAAGTCCTAGAAATAGTCCAAAAGGAATTTATTGTCTATTAATTCATGTTCCAGGAATCCAATAATTCCTGCAAGCTTTGAAGTCTTGCAATAGTCTGCTTATTTCTTCACAAAAGCTTTTCATGTTCTTGTTCCATGCTTATGACTTTACTCTGTGATCACCTCCAGTTTAGCTTTGTATATAGATCTTATATGTACAAACTTGTTTCATTGTTAATATGTCAGCTCTTTAATACTCTCTCGTGCTTTCCCTCCTTCACACCCTTCTTCTTTTAAATTATTGTTTACTTTTCTTTATCTTACCTTGATATCTGTCTCAGTAATATGTTCTAATTTTCTAGGAATAGAATTCAGTGTCATTGTTCCATATTTTGGAGATTACATTTTGTTTCACTCTTCTTGAAAAACAGAGAAAATATGGCATTCCATAATCTTTCTTATTTGTCCCTTTAGTTTTCCTTGCCAGCTATAATGTTCTCTTCTCTTAAATATAATTGTACTCTGGGAGTAGGTTTCTTAGAGAGCTTCTGGAAGCAGCCTTCATTTCAGTTCTGAGTAATAATCACCTCAAATACAGCCAGCTGTTAAAGTCCAGTCTTTTATTGTCTCTTCCAAAATAGCCTGGTTAGCTTTCCTTGGTTCTGAGAGCTCTTGTTGCTTTGCTTCTGCCAGCTTCCACCTCCAGCTCCCTCTGAATCCAAAGCCTCCAGCCAGCACAATGGTGGAATATCGAATGGATCTGATTCCTCCTCCGAGAGAGTGGGCTTGTGGGAGCTGTGACTTGTGAATCTCATCCACTGACTTGTGAATCTCCCAGAAGTCTCTAGTTGGCTTGTGGGAGCTCCTTATATATGATCTCTTAAAGGTGTGAACTCTAAAAATGTGAGAGGTGTGAACTCAAATGTGTGAGCTAATGTGTGAACTCTCCCAAAGGTGTGAACTCCAAAGGGGTGAACCAAGTACATAAGCATTGTTTCTATCAATTCCAGTGACCTAGCATCCTGTTTCAAGTTCTGGCCCATAAAAGTCTACTCCAGTGACCCTGCATGCACCTGCACTGAAAATTTAAATTAGTTGTTGGTTGTCATGGCCAAGAAAAATTACTCTTGTTGATCAGACTTCTAGTGATGAGCCTCTTTAAAAGTTGGGCTTGTCTTTGCATGATAGAAATCATCAAACATATTTTGGAGACTTGCCAAAACTGATACTCCCCTTGCCTCTGCTGACATAAACTGCAAGAATACAGTGGGAATTCAGATTCATGAGAAGGAACTGGAGGGCATTGGCAGAGAAACTGTGTGTGAATATCGAATTTGAAATTAAAATTCCTTATATTACAGAGACAGTGTGGTCTAGTGTAAAGAGTTCTGACTTTGGAGTTAAGTTGAAATTCTACCTCTGATACTAGTCATGGGTAAATCAATTAAACTAATAATTTTGTTTTAAGTAACTCTTTAAGCCTGTGAGAGAATCAACAAGTCATTGACCTGAAGACCAAATCAGACCATTTTTTTTTTTTTACTACCTGGGAATCTTAGAATGGTATTTGCATTAAAAATATAATAAACCTTTTTTTTAATTAGATAAATTATTTTTAGCTTTAGTTCTGTACAAAAAAAAAAAAAATAGGATAATTCCTATGAATTAGACTTCTACTTCCCGTTGAGCTGGACTCATCTCTAGCCTCAGGCTTCTAGGGATGAGATAGGTGAGACTTCCATCTGCACTAGAGCAAGAGAACTTCTATCTCCTATTCATCCCAATAGACTGATCTCCAGCTTTTCATGTTGTGGAGAACTTTTGGTGAAAAGAATATATATATATATATATATATATATATATATATATATATATATATCTCAGACCCTAAATATACTGATATATCTGTTCCCTGAGGGAAAAGAAAGGCAAAAGTAGGTGGGGAATGATAATTGTCTGTGCATTTCTGACTTTCATCTGCTGAGACATCTCTTGCCTATTCTCCAGACCTCATAAGGAAGAAAAAAAGTGAAATAATTTGACTTGTGTCTTCCACTCATGCTGTGCTTCTCTCCTACCTTCTCTAGGAATAGGAATAGCCTTTCCACTAAATAAGGAATAAACTCACTCTGAGCCATATACAACCCAGAAATTCTGAAACTCTGTAAATCATCATCCAAATCCTTTTCTCCACCACCTGATTCCTTATTCCTATCCCTTTCAACTCTCTTGCTCCAAATTCTTATACAGAATTACTCACATATTTCACCATGTCTTATGGAATATCTGTTCCAGAGGCAATACACTTCCCCTCATGTTAAATTTTCTTTTACTTCAATTTTTTTTAGCAATCACTACAAACTGTATCTTCTTTGAGGACATAGCCTCCCTGGCTACTCTTTCCAGTGCTAATTGTATTTTCACTTATTCAGCTCACTGAAGTTACCATTTTCAGTTTCCTTTATCTCCGGTAACTACTACCCAATTCAAATCTTAGTAGTCATTGCCTACTAAAATCCAGACCACTACTCTTCCTTCCTCAACAATTTTAGGGAATAGGAAAGTACTAAGCTTTAAGGCTATGGCCCAGACAGTGTACTAAGTGCTTTATAGATACAATCTAATTTGATCTTTATAACTACCTTGAAAGGTAGATGCTATTATTACCCTCCAGTTCAAAATTGAAGCAAATTAAGTGACATTTGTAGGGTCAAATAGCTAGCAAGGCTGGTTCAGTAATTGATTCACTCCTAGTGTTTCTGTCCTCCTCAACTCTTGCCTTCATATTAGGAGGCTTTAATTTAAACATTAATTCTCTCTTAAACACTCTTACTACTCAGTCCCTCAATCTACTTACTTCCCATGATCTCTGCCCTACTTTGATCACATACAACTATTTCACTTTTACATTTCTCTAGTATACTCCCTTTTTTCTGCTATTATTGCTACCCTGATGCAGGCCTCTATTACTATATGCTTGAACTGTTGCAATAGTCTGCACATGGGTCTGCCTGTCAAGTTACTTCCTGTTCCAATCCATCTTCCATTCAGCCACCAAACTGATTTTCCTAAAGCATAGATCCCTTCTGCTACACAATAATTAGTAAACTCCCCTGGATCCTTCAAGTATCAAATACAAAATCTTCTATTTGTCATTCAGTAGTCTTCATGATTTAACATTTTCCTCACTTTTATAGTCTTCTTAAATATTATTTCCTTGCATGGTCTCTTCAATTTAGTGGTGCCAAACTCTTGTTGTTTGATGAACAAAATATTTGTATCAGAGCATTTTTTCTGACTTTTCCCCCATGGCCTAAATGTTATCCCTCTTTTTCTCTTCTTGGCTTCCCTGGATTCCTTCAAGTCCAAACTAAAATCCTTCTTCTACAAGAAACATTTTCTTCTCTCTCAATTTTCTTACTTTCCACTATTTTCTATTTTTTCTCTGAATATACCTTGTTTGCTTCTTCTCTCCTCTATTAAATTGTGGCTCCTTGAGAATAGGCACTGTAATCTGTAGAGAAGCAAGGAATTTGTGTCTAAAGAAGACCTGGAACTCATAATTGAACACCAAATAAATAAATTTGATTATATTAATTTAAAAAATTTTTGTACAAACAAAACTAATTTAGATAAGATTAGAAGGGAAGCAACAAATTGGGAAAATATTTTTATATTTAAGGGTTCTTATAAAGACCTAATTTTTAAAATATATGGAGAATTGACTCAAATTTATAAGAATTTAACAATTCTCCAATTGATAAATGGTCAAAGTATATGAACAGATGATTTTCAGATGAAGAAATTGAAACAATTCCTAATCATATAAAAAGAAGCTCTAAATCACTCTGGATCAGAGAAATGCAAATTAAGACAACTTTGAGACACCACTATATGCCTCTGAGATTGGCTAAGATGACAGGAAAAAATAATGATAAATGTTGAGGGGATGGGGGAAGACTGGGACACTAATACATTGTTGGTGGAATTGTGAATAGATCCAGCCATTCTAGAGAGCAATTTGGAACTATGTTCAAAAAGTTATCAAACTGTGCATACCCTTTGATAATATGGAATATTATTGTTCTATAAAAAATGATCAGGAGGATGATTTTAGAGAAGTCTAGAGAGACTTACATGAACTGATGTTAAATGAAATGAGCAGAACCAGGAGATCATTGTACACAGCAACATCAATATTATATGATGATAAACTCTGATGAATGTGACTCTTTCCAATATTTAGATGATTGATGCAAATTCCAATGATCTTGTGATGAAAATTGCCATATATACCTAGAGAAAGGACAGTAAAAACTGAATGTGGATCACAACATAACATTCTCACTGTTTTTGATGTTGTTTGCTTTTATTTTGTTTTCTTATTCATTTTCTTTCCTTTTCGATCTGATATTTCTTGTACAACAAGAGAATTATATAAATGTTTATATGTAAACATATTTACATATATTAGATTTAACATATTTTAACATGTATAACATATATTGGATTGCTTGTGATCTAGAGGAGGGGGTGGGAGGAAGGAGGGGAAAATCTAAAATACAAGACTATGCAAGAGTCAATGTTGAAAAATTATTTGTGCATATGTTTTGAAAATAAACTGCTTTACTGAGTGGATGCCCATCAGTTGGAGAATGGCTGAATAAATTGTGGTAATGAATATTATGGAATATTATTGTTCTGTAAGAAATGATCAACAGGATGATTTCAGAAAGGCCTGGAGAGACTTACATGAACTGATGCTGAGCGAAATGAGCAGGAGCAGGAGATCATTATATACTTCAACAACAATACTATATGATGACCAGTTCTGATGGACCTGGCCATCCTCAGCAATGAGATCAACCAAATCATTTCCAATGGAGCAGTAAATGAACTGAACTAGCTATACCCAGAAAAAGAACTCTGGGAGATGACTAAAAACCATTACATTGAATTCTCAATCCCTATATTTATGCCCACCTACATTTTTGATTTCCTTCACAAGCTAATTGTACAATATTTCAGAGTCTGATTCTTTTTGTACAGCAAAATAACGGTTTGGTCATGTATACTTATTGTGTATCTAATTTATATTTTAATATATTTAACACCTACTGGTCATCCTGCCATCTGGGGGAGGGGGTGGGGGGTAAGAGGTGAAAAACTGGAACAAGAGGTTTGGCAATTGTTAATGCTGTAAAGTTACCCATACATATAACCTGTAAATAAAAGGCTATTAAATAAATAAAAAAAAGAAAATAAACTGCTTTAAAAAAATTAACTACTTCTGTTTATGAAATCATATTCACCCACAAAATAGAACACAATAGCCTGGAAAGAAGTCAATGTTAAGATATAAGAAATGGCCACAGTTTGTATGGAGTTATAACCAAAGTAAATATATTGATCTCTTGAATAACTGAAAGGGATTACTGGTGTGAATATTCAAAACATCTGATGAGTCCCAACACATTTATCTCTGGGGTTAGAATAAAATAAGTGATGTATGGAATCAGAAAAAAAAGAGAGAATAGGGATTGACTCTCGGTATTTCCAGCAGTTAGCATAGTGACTAACACATAGTAGGTGCTTAATAAATGCTGATTATTGATTGACTGAATTGAATTATTCTATAAATTGCCCAAAGTTTGGTCACAGAGAATATTAAAACATTTGTCAATGTTGACTCTCTCAGAAAACTTAGTGATAGTTGTGTCTTAACCATATTTCTAAGCCTTTTACAATATCTTTTTGGGTCCACGAGGTCACAGTGTCTGACAGTAACTCTGATTTTTCCTAGTTACTTGACATTGTGACTTTATCTGATCTGTTATTAGGAAGAATTTATTTAATACTGCCTGTCCTATGATGGATGAGAGAGATTTTAAAAAAACAGAAAAAAATGAAAATTAGGTTGGTAAAAAAAGTATTCTCCTGACCTAACCCATGCTATTTGCTATCCTAAATCTTCCCAATATTTTTATTCAGTAGAAAACATGTTGCATGAGGATCATGGGCTGCTTTGGTAAGTGGAGAGGTCAGTCCTCAGGACAATATACCTGTCCTTGAGGGACAGACAATCTACCTACTTGACCTTTGTTGTCATAAGGACATTATTATGAATTTACTGTAATTATATGAGTCTCAGATATGTTTTTAACATCTGTTGGGTAAGTTTCAGATATATCAACTATCAGTAAGTATGCAAGGGCCAAATAAACTGAAACTCATTAATCCTTTTATTGGGACATACTAGTCTGGAAAATACCTTATTCTTTAATTCATTGTTGTATACAAATCTAGGAAGTAGAAGAAATAAGATACCAATGAATTCTTCAGGTTTAAGATTTCAACTATTTCTCCACAGCATCCATATGTATTTAACAATCTCATAACTTGGCTTCCTGTTCCCACAAGACATAATCCAATGAGTTGTCTGTATGCAAGTGGGAATAAGACTTTGTCCCAAGTGTGTCACTACCCCATTTGTTATTCTTTTAAGGACCAGTTTACCTGGAGCTTAGCTAAGAGTGTTGACTAGCATGAAGAATATCTTTTTGGGGGCTCTGCTAATAAATCCATGTAGAGAAATGTGAGGCACTCTATCGCCTGATTTCTGTTGCCAGATTTCTTTTCCCTTTGTAATGTTTTCATTATAGCTCACCATGAACCTATGGCCTTTGCCATTGGGCTTTCTTTTTTTTCATAAGTGAGCACACACCACAAAACAAAGATAAATGCAAATTGAGCATATTTAGTATCTTTTATTCTCCCTAGTAAAAATAGTGGCCCAAGAAAGGAACTCAAATAGCAATAAGAAAAAGCAATGATCTTTCCTCATTGCTAGTTATCCTGTGAAAATACCAGTCATAAGGAAGTACTATAAATATTGAACAATAAAAAGGTTAGATTAAAAATGGGTAAGATAAAAGATAACAAAATACTCCCATCAATTGTTTGCCTATTCCAAATGACTTTTTCATGCTATGACTTGTCACAAAATGGAGGAGCTAAACTTATAGAATTTAGCTGACTTTTAACTATATACACTGTATTAGGGATTGTCTAAATTTTGTCTTCTGGGGGCTACCATTATAAGTTTTTTTTTTCCTTCCAATGGCAGCAGTAAATACATAAAAAAGATGAGTATCACTTTTGTCAAGGAGTGGGTAGCATTCTTTTTTTTATTAAAACTTTTTATTTTAAAAACATATGATGGATAATTTTTCAACATTGACCATTGCATAGCCTTGTGTTCCAAATTTCCCTCTCCCCTTCCCTAGATGTCAAACAATATATGTTAAATATTGTTTAATTTAACATGTTAAATACATGTTAAAATATGTTCTATCCAATATATGTAAACATATTAATACAATTATCTTGCTGCATAAGAAAAATCAGATCCAAAAGAAAGAAAAATGAGTAAGAAAGCAAAATGGAAGGGAACAACAACAAAAGTGAGAATGTTTTGTTGTAATCCACATTCAGTTCCCACAGTCCTCTCTTCATCACAAGATCATTGGAACTGGCCTCAATCATATCATTGTTGGAAAGAGTCACATCCATTAGAATTGATTGTCATATAATATTGATGTTGCTGTGTACAATGATCTCCTAGGCTCTGATCATTTCACTTAGCATCATTTCAAGTAAGTCTCTCCAGGCCTCTCTAAAATCATCCTCCTGATTGTTTCTTATAGAACAATAATATTCTGTAACATTCATTTACTGTAACTTATTCAGCCATTCACCAACTGATGGGCACTATTGAGTTTCCAGTTTCTTACCACTACAAAAAGGGCTGCCACAAACATTTTTGCACATGTGGGTCCCTTACCCTGATTTCTTTGCAATACAAGCCCAATAGAAACACTGATGGGTCAAAGAGTATGCCCAGTTTGATAGCCCTTTGGTCATAGTTCCAAATTGCTTTCCAGAATGTCTGGATCCATTCACAGTTCCACCAACAATGTATTAATGTCCCAGTTTTCCCACATCCCTTCCAACATTTAGCACTATCTTTTCCTGTCACCTTAGCTAATCTCAGAGGTATATAGTGGTGTCTCAGAGTTGTCTTAATTTGCATTTCTCTGATCCAGAGTGATGTAGAGCTTCTTTTTATATGATTAGAAATTGTTTTAATTTCTTCATCTGAAAATCACCTGTTCGTATCCTTTGACCATTTATCAAGTGAAGAATGGCTTGAATTCTTATAAATTTGAGTCAATACTCTATATACTTTTAAATTGAGGCCTTTATCAGAAGCCTTAAATGTAAAAAATATTTCCCCAATTTATTGCTTCCCTTCTAGTCTTGTCTAAATTAATTTGTACAAAAACTTTTTAAGTTAATATAATCAAAATTATCTATTTGGTGTTCAATTATGGTTCTATTTCTTCTTTGGTCACAAATTATTTCCTTCTCCACAGATCTTAGAGGTGAACTATCCTAATATTCTTCTAATTTGCTTATAAAATGACACTTATGTCTAAATCATAAACTCATTGTGACCTTAACTTGATATATGGTGTTAGGTATGGGTCAATACCTAGTTTGTGATATACAGATTTCCAATTTTCCCAGCAATTTTTGTCAAATAGTGAGTTCTTATCCCAAAAGCTGGGGTCTTTGGGTTTTTCAAACACTAGATTGCTATAGTTATTGATTATTTTATCCTGTGAACTTAACCTATTCCACTAATCAACTACTCTATTTCTTAGCCAGTACCAAATGGTTTTGATGACTACTGCTTTATAATATAGTTTTCAATCTGGCACAGCTGGGCCACCTTCACTGGCATTTTTTCATTAATTACCTTGAAATTCTTGACCTTTTGTTCTTCTAGATAAACTTTGTTATTATTTTTTCTAGGTCTGTGAAATAATTTCTCGGGAATTTGATTGGTATGGCACTAAATAAGTAGATTAATTTATTTTTTTATTTTTATTTTTTAAATAATTATAACTTTTTATTGACAGAACTCATGCCAGGGTAATTTTTTACAACATTATCCCTTGCACTCACTTCTGTTCCAATTTTTCCCCTCCCTCCCTACACCTTCCCCCCCACCCCAAGATGACAAACAGTCCTATACATGTTAAATATATCCTATATATGTCCTATATATTCACAGTATATCCTAGATACAATATATGTGTGCAGAACTGCACAGTTCTCTTGTTGCACAGGAAGAATTGGATTCAGAAGGTAAAAGTAACCCGAGAAGAAAAACAAAAATGCAAACAGTTTACATTCATTTCCCAGTGTTCTTTTTTTGGGTGTAGCTGCTTCTGTCCATCATTGATCAATTGAAACTGAGTTAGATCTTCTCTTTGTCGAAGAAATCCACTTCCATCAGAATACATCCTCATACAGTATCGTTGTTGAAGTATATAATGATCTCCTAGTTCTGCTCATTTCACTCAGCATCAGTTCATGTAAGTCTCTACAAGTCTCTCTGTATTCATCCTGCTGGTCATTTCTTACAGAACAATAATATTCCATAACATTCATATACCACAATTAATCCAACCATTCTCCAATTGATGGGCATCCATTCATTTTCCAGTTTCTAGCCACTACAAACAGGGCTGCCACAAACATTTTGGCACATACAGGTCCCTTTCCCTTCTTTAGTATCTCTTTGGGGTATAAGCCAAGTAGAAACACTGCTGGATCAAAGGGTATGCACAGTTTGATAACTTTTGAGGCATAATTCCAGATTGCTCTCCAGAATGGTTGGATGCATTCACAACTCCACCAACAATGCATAAGTGTCCCAGTTTTCCCTCATCCCTCATTTTTTCCCTTTTTTTTGTTTTTCTTTTATTTATTTTTTAAAAATTATAATAACTTTTTATTGATAGAACCCATGCCAGGATAATTTTTTACAACATTATCCCTTGCACTCACTTCTGTTCCAATTTTCCCCCTCTCTCCCTCCATCCCCTCCCCTAGATGGCAAGCAGTCATATATGTTAAATATGTTGCAGTATATCCTAGATACAATATATGTGTACAGAGCCAAACAGTTCTCTTGTTGTACAGGGAGAATTGGATTCAGAAAGTAAAAATAACCCGGGAAGAAAAACAAAATTGCAAACAGTTTACATTCATTTCCCAGTGTTCTTTCTTTGGGTGTAGCTGCTTCTGTCCATCATTGATCAATTGAAACTGAATTATTTTTCTTTGTCAAAGAAATACATTTCCATCAGAATACATCTTCATATAGTATCATTGTCCAACATTCATCATTATTTTTTCCTGTCATCTTAGCCAATCTGACCACTGTATAGTGGTATCTCAGAGTTGTCTTAATTTGCATTTCTCTGATCAATAGTGATTTGGAACACTCTTTCATATGAGTGGAAATAGTTTCAATTTCATCATCTGAAAATTGTCTGTTCATATCCTTTGACCATTTATCAATTGGAGAATGGCTTGATTTCTTATAAATTAGAGTCAATTCTCTATATATTTTGGAAATGAGGCCTTTATCAGAACCTTCAACTGTGAAGATGTTTTCCTAGTTTGTTGCTTCCCTTCTAATCTTGTTTGCATTAGTTTTGTTTGTACAAAGGCTTTTTAATTTGATATAATCAAAATTTTCTATTTTGTGATCAATAATGGACTCTAGTTCATCTTTGGTCACAAATGTCTTCCTCCTCCACAAGTCTGAGAGATAAACTATCCTACGTTCCTCTAATTTATTTATAATTTCATTCTTTATGCCTAAATCATGGACCCATTTTGATCTTATCTTGGTACATGGTGTTAAGTGTGGGTCCATGCCTAATTTCTGCCATACTAATTTCCAGTTATCCCAGCAGTTTTTGTCAAATAATGAATTCTTATACCAAAAGTTAGGATCTTTGGGTTTGTCAAACACTAGATTGCTGTAGTTAACTATTTTGTCTTGTGAACCTAACCTATTCCACTGATCAACTAATCTATTTCTTAGCTAATGCCAAATGGTTTTGGTGACTGCTTCTTTATAATATAGTTTTAGATCAGGTACAGCTACGCCACCTTCATTTGATTTTATTAATTCCTTTGAGATTCTAGATCTAAGTAGATTAATTTAGGTAGAACTGTCATTTTATTATATTCATTTGGCCTACCCATGAGCATTTGATTTTTTCCCCCAAATTATTAGATTTATTTTTGTGGTGTTTTATAGTTGCATTCATATAGTTCCTGAATTTCCCTTGGCAGATAGATTCCCAAATATTTTATACTATCAAAAGTTATTTTGAATGGAATTTCTCTTTGTATCATGGGTAGCATTCTTCTAAAACCATGGATATTCATTGCATTGATCATAATTGTTATACATTTCAAAATTGTTCATTTTTAAAATAGTGTTATTGTTGTATAAATTGGTCTTCTGATTCTATATCATATTGCATCTTGCATACAATTCTGCTCATTTCTTTGAAACTATCATTTTCATTCTTTTTTATAGCTCGTTAGTATCACTTAGAATATCTAGAGTGAAGGAAAAAGAGACAAAATATCCTAAGATAAGTCTTTTAAAAAGCCTCTGTCTATATGATTGTGTTCCTTCAAGAAGTTATGAAAATATTCAGTTGTTGGTCTTTGAGTAGATTATCATTATCATCAGCATCTTCCTTTCTTTTATGAAAAGATTGATGTATTTTTATGAGTATTATCCTAGAAAGACCTTCTACAAGTCACTTTTATTAGTTAGAGAATCTTTTAACTTATAATTACCTAAGATAAGCTCTGAAATCCCTTCTGAATCTAAGATTTTATGATTCCTTATTTTTACTACTGGTGTCATCTTGCTGAAAGAAATCACTACTGCTTAAAAGAGATCACTTTCTATATAAATGTTTACATAATTCCTTACCCTCAGTTTCAGGATATTAGCTTAAGACCAAAGGCATACACTGAGAAAACCACCCCAATGCTTTGTTGGGTGAGGGGCAGAAGTAAGGTGTGTGCTGGTAAATGATTAATAATTAACTTTCAAAAATATGCACAATACACATTAAAATTTAATATGAATGATTAACATTTTCTCTATTAGCTTCTTAGAGCTAGATAATCAGCAAAACAATAAATCAAGCTCTTATTTGTGAAGTATTCTGATTTCTGAAGTGTCAATATTCAGAATGAAAACAAAATGGTTCTCAGGAGTCAGTTCCAACTGGCTCTAGCATACCCCTGATTATGCTAATGTGTTTCTCAGTGAGGAAACTGAGAAACCAAAGTTCTGCTAATATCTACTTGCTTTCTAATACCTCTTTTCTCCCTTAATATTCTCTATCTTTATCCATTCTTTTTCACAGAGACATAGCTGAGATGTATGCCATCTCAGCTATTTGTTTTGAATTTTTAGTGACAGAATAGAAAAAAAAAACTTAGAACTAAGGGAGTCATCTAGGCCAACACATTCATACCTAAAAAAGAATCCTCATCCAATGTCATCCAAATTCTTTTTTCTTTTCTTTTCTTTTCTTTTTTCTTCCTTCCTTTTTTCTTTCTTTCTTTCTTTCTTTCTTTCTTTCTTTTTTTTTTTTTTTGCTGAGAAAATTGGGCTTAAGTGACAACTAGAAAGTGTCAAGTGTCTGAGGTCAGATTTGAACTCAGGTCCTCCTGACTTCAGGGCTGGTGCTCTATTCACTGCACTGCCTAGTTGCCCTTTATCAAAATTCTCTATGGGGATCTGAAGTGATGAGGAATGAACTACGTCCTGCTTCTACTTTTAAAAAGGTTTTATCATTAAGATTTCCTCTAAACCCAATTCTGTCTTCAGTTTCCACTCTGCTTTTAGTCTCATAAACCTAGGAGAATAACTTTAATACTTCTCTAATGTGGTAGTTTTGACATGCTCCTTGATCCAAACCTTCTTTTCTCTTGAATATATAGACATTCCCAATTCATTTGATTGACTCTTGTGTGGGCATGGTCTTCATTATTATTAGCATACTGGTTGTTCTTCCCAAGACATATTCATAGCTGTCAATGTTCTTACTAAGATGTGATGACCAGAACTATAAACAGTATTGTGAACAGAATATGAGCAGTATAGAGAACAGTGGAATCTGTGTTTTTATTGATATCATGGAGGAAAAAGAGAAACTCCTATTATCTTGTAACATCTATTGGTAAAATATTTGAAAATTCTCAATTCAAATTCAGGAAGAAATAAAATACAACAAACTATATAAGGTTATGGTCACATTCACTATGGCAACAACTACTTGCTGTTCTTGAACAAGAGACCCTATAGTTTTGTCTAAAAGAATTTCTTTCATAATTATAAAAAAATTTGATTTTCTTCTATTATCTCTTGGTCCTGAACAAGAAATATTGTACTATAATAAATTCTACCAGTTGCATTCCAAATGTTTTTCAGAATGAACTTTTTCTAATCTTTTTTCTCCTTTATGTGGCTCTGTCAATGCAGTCTAAGATCATATTACTTTTGCTTTTAATGGCTGCCATCTGGCCAATGATTCATATTGAGCTTACAAAATTGAGAAAGCTGACCTGTAGTTTATTTTATTTCATTATCTTCACTCCATCCCCAACCCAACTCATTTCTCTTCTAAACATCCCTATTATGTTCAAGACCATTACCATCCTGCTATTCATTCAGGTTCATCACCCCAGGTCATGCTCAGCTCTTTATTCTTCCATGTCCTCCACATCTAATCAGTTGCCATGTTGATTGTACCTTTATTTCATCATTCACATCTATCATCCTTTCTCTACTCACAGGCCTCTTAATTGTTCTCCTAGTCTTAGATTTCTCCCTTCCCTGACTTATTCTTTCCAACTATAAGAATGATATTCCTGGAGCACAAGTTTGATCTTATCACTCTTTATCACAAAGCTCTAGTGTCTTCCTCTGGATTACTTTTAGTATAAAATAAACTCTTCTATTGGGCCTTTAAAGGACTTCATAATTTGGCTCCAGCCTACATTTCTAGATTTATTGCCCATTACTTTTCTCTGTACACTCTATATGTCAGCCAAATGGGTCTATTTGCCATTCTGAATGCATAATATTCCATTTCTTATATCCATATCTTGGCATATGCTGTCCACTTTTTAGAATCTCTAGTTCTTTTCAAAGGTCACTTTGAGTGCTATCTCCTTCATGGGTATTTTCTTGGTCCCTAACTATTTTACTAGTTTCTTGTTCAAAATTACTTTGTGTTTAGTGTTTATACATTTTTATTTGCTAATATTTATATATTGTTACTTCCCTTTCCCTCCAATGGAATGCAAGATATTTGAAGGAAGGAAATTTTTTATTTTTACCCTTCTGTCACCATGTAGAAGTGTCTGGCATTGTAAAAGTACAATGCTTAAAATAAAATAAAAGAATATTAAATCATTATTTAAATCATTAGTCAGACAATTAAAACCATTGGCCTCAATTTAATATATTTCTTTTCCTACTAAAAGTTATATGTCATTCAAAAAATATAATGTGATTCTTAGGTTGCTTTAAGAGGAAAATAGCTTTCAGGATTGAAAACATGATCTAACCATTTCTAGATTATTGTGCTTAGTTTTGGTCATCATTATTTAAGAATATTCATAACCTAGACATTGTTGAGAGAAAAAATCTCAAGTATTATGAAGGGTATGGTAAATTTGACAGTACTTGCTCAAATGCCTAATATTTATGTATTTTTTCCATAACTGGAATTACTTTTATCCATATTTCTAGAGTAGTCTTTATGTGATTGTGGAAGAGAAAGGGAAAGGGACCAGGAAAAAAAAAACATTTCTAATTTGCAGATTGTTCTGTCAGATGAAAGGTTCCTAAAGATAACATTTTGTTTTGCAGAGATAAATTTGTTATGATGATGGAAAATAGAAACATACTACAGAGAGGTGAAAGGGAGGAAAATGACATCTAATCAATTACAGCTTAAAACAGATTTGAATTTCTTCCTGCTAAGGAGGAGAAAACAGCTTATCTTCTCAAATATAAGGTAAAAAAAGCAAAAGAATCTATCAGGTAAGTAATTGTTTAGCTATCTATTTATTTTTACATTTATTTATTTAAATAGTATTTTGTTTTTTCTAGTTACATATAAAAATACTTTTCAACATTCACATTTAAAAGATTTTGTGTTCTATATTTTTGCCTCGCTTCTTCTCAGCTCTACCTCTCCCAAGATGACAAGCAATCTGATATAATAGGTACAATCATATTAAACACATTTTGGCATTTATCATATTGCAAAAGAGGAATTGGAACAAAAAGGAAAAAAAAACAACAGAAAGAAAAAAACAAAAAAGTGAAAATATTATGTGTTGTTTAAATTCAAACTCCATAATTCTTTTTCTGGATATGGATAGCATTTTCCACTATGCGTCTTTTGGAGTTGTCTTTTATCATTTTATTGCCTAGGAGAGCCAAGCCTATCAAAATTGATCATTGCACAATATTACTGTTACTATGTACAACATTCTTCTGATTCTGCTCATTTCACTCAGCAATAGTTCATGTACCTCTTTCTAGGTTTTTAAGAGATAATTTAGCAAGGAGAGATAAAAAAGAAAAATTTCCTAGCTATTAAAGCTTCTCTGTTCAGGGGCATTGACCTGATAACAACAGAAAGATCCTGAGGTATGTATGTAATAAATAACAGAGAATCTCTGAGACTTAAGAAAATAGATGACAATGAAACACTTTGAGATTTGTTCACATTTTCACAGAAGAATACTAGAAAGGATTTGAGTATTACTCAATTTTATGCAGTATTGGGAAAGAAACTGAATACCAAAATATATTTTTTTCCTCACTGTTGTTACTGAAGACAGGTGGTACAGAAGGGAGAGAGAGAGAGAAGGGAAGTAAATAACTGACTAAGAAGGAAGTGCCTGAAAATGCTATTTGGATTTCTAGATTACAATTACATAATAGGGTTGACGGATTTCCTGGTCAAAAATGAAGTGCATCTAACAAAACATGGTAAGAATTTATTTGCTAGGTATTCTTACAAATCTATCCCAAAAGTCTTTTGGAAAAAAAGGAATGGAAAAGGTAAAAGAAACTACTATAATTAGCTAAAAGAATAAAGATCAATCATTGAGACCCTCAGAAATCCAAGTCAACAAAAAATTTTAAAGTCTCATTACTAGACTGTAGACAAGAAAAGGAACTGCAAGTTCTAACATAAGGTAAAACTAGGATTTGATCTCATAGCTAATACTGAGATTTCGTGCAATGAAACGCATGGCTGGACTAATGCTCTGGATGGATATACTTTAGTCATAAGAAAGAGGAGAAGAAAAAGGTGTAGTGTAGCACTGATAATTAAGAAGATACTTACATGAGAAAATTCAAGAACAGGAGGGAGGAAGTATGTTGGAGAGTATTTCATAAAGATCAAAGAAGAAACTAGAGTAATTTTGTCAATGAAGTGCACTATAGAACAATTGAACTGAAAAAGGAAATAGATAAATAATTTGGGAAACAACACAAATCTGGTATGATATGATAGAAATGAGGGATTTTCATTGTTCAGAAATTTCTAGAGTTCTTTATCTAAAAAAGAGTAGTTGATAATTTTGTGATTTGCCTTAATGGTAATTTCATCTTTCTGGAAGGATGGGTCTCTATTGATTTATCTACTTAAAAAGTCATTACCTTTGTTAGATAAGAACATTCCTTGATTAAATCAATCAACTGAAGTCCTGTGAGAACAGGGATTATATCCGTTCTTGAATCAATCAATATAAGAGATCTGGTTGCACCAAAAGTAATTTGTATATGAGGAAGGAACTATTTCATAACCAGATAGAGAATCTGACCAAATCTCTGAGACCAAAAGACAGGCCTAACTATGGTAAAGAAAAGACATATCCAGGAACTTCACTGGTTCTATAAGGAATCTCAAAGCTGAAGACTCAGACTAAGAGAAATACTGAGGAAAGTTTTTTTTAGTCTTTTCCCAACTTCCCCTCTTGATGCCTCTTTATCTGCAGACAAAATAATATAATTGACTGTTTTGTCACTCAAATATGTCCAGTAATCTTAATTTTGCAGGAACCACAACCATAGGTTGCCTAGACATAGCTGCAAATGTAAACTTAGGAAGAGTTCAACATTTGCCTAAATATGAGAAAACTGAATATGACTCAGAGTGATAATGATTGAACTCATGCATTTTTACTTAATATAAACTTACGGGTGAACATTAGAAAGCCATGTAGACCTCAGGGACAATATGTCATCCCACAGGTTTAAAATAAAATAATTATTGTGCTAAAATGTCATACTTCTACAGACAGAGGAAAGAACATAGGGAAATTCTAATTTGGAAGTGATTTTCCATGATAACAACTTGCTGCTGGGATAGAAATAATGCATACCTAAAGAGGAGAGGAGGTAATGCCAGATTGGAATCTGAAAAAGAAGGTGAACAAATCTAGCCATGTTCTGAAATATACCTTAACTTAGATTTAAAGAAAACATATTTCCAAGAGGAAACATATGATTCCATAGATTAAAATGCTTCAGAGAGTAAATAAGTGGAAACAGAATATGCTCAAAATTGAATTTCTGAAGACCAAAAAGAAATTGAAGACACTAATACAAATGTACAGGATATTCACCAACAAACTTAGACCCCCCCCCCCCACAAAAAAAGAGAACTATATAAAAGATAGAAACAACACTAGGGAGCTGAAGATGGATATAGTTTGCCATTGACCTCTGAAGAAAAGGTCAGAAAATGAAGGATATGACTCTCTTACATATAGAGAGTTATTATTATCCTCATTTTACAGTCGAGGAAACTGAGGCATAAGAGAAGCAAAGTGACTTGTCCAAGGTCACACAGCTACCTAAGTGTCTGAGACCAGAGTTGAACACATCTTATTTACTCCAGAACACCGTTCTCTCTGTTAGCTCCCTGGAGAACTATCTGGTAGCTAAGAATGCTGTGATTATAATTTACCTAGATTTTAGAAAAGGTTTTTTAATGTTTTATATTAGTCTTGTTGAGTAGATGAAGAGATAAGGATTGTTAATAATGTAATCAATTAGATGGAGTTAGAACCAATTGCTCAGCCAGCCTGACTAAAAGAACAGCTGTTGATGGCTCAATGTAAATACTTCAAGCTGTCTACTGTTGAATACCCTAGGAATGTGGGGTTGACTTTGTACTATATGACATTTTTACAAGTGACTCAGATAGTTATGTTATCAAATTTAAGTAAGAAAATCCTCCAAGAAAAATAAAGTTAAAAAAGAAGAGAGAGAGAGAGAGACAGACAAACAGACAGAGACAGAGTCAGACAGACAGACACAGAGACAGAGACACAGAGACACAGAGAGAGACAAACAGAAAGACAGAGACAGAGACAGAGAGAGGGGGAAGGGAGGGAGGGAAGGAGGAATATGGAGATATATAGAAAGAGATACAGAGATACCTACACTTATACAGAAAAAGAGAATTTGACCAAATGATCAGTGCACTAATATTTTATAATATGATCGACAAGTAATAAGAATTTAGTGATTTGTTTGAGAAGCAAATCATAAAATTGGTATGGAGATAGAAACAGTAATGGTGAGGAGCTCCAACCATCTAGATATTTGCTACTATAAGGATTGCAAATGAATAATTACAACTAATCTTTTTTACTGATAATCCATCAGAAAGTAGTGAGTAAAAAAGATTAGGTATGGATTGAAGTCTTGCTTTTCATGATCTGATTTATATTAGTAATGAGGTACTATTTAGAAATAATAGTAATATTGTAAAGTTGCGACCAAATCATCCTAGAAATCTTAATAGATGACAAGGGGGATATTAGATGTAGCCAGATAGATACATACACCATTGCTTGTAGTCTTTGAAACTTTGAAGATTTCATAGTTCAGAGAAAATATAAAAAGGATTTTATGAAAATATTATTCTAGAGAAGTTGGATCAAGAGGGCTACCAAGCTCTCAAAAATGAAATTCCAATACAAGCACAAAGGATTCTAATGAAGAAATGGGAGAACTATCTATAGGAGAGGAACAACTCCAGGGTTGTTCCTATGTTGTGTATTGTATAGATGTGATTCACATACTGCATGAATAGCTATGACTTGAAGCATAGTGTGTGTCAATGGAAAGGAAAGGACAGTGCCTACATGCTAAATAGGATAAAGGCAGATAGACTTCAGGAATACCATAAGTCTGGGTGCTGCTTTATCATTTTTCTAGTCTTCAAATTTCATATTGGAATAGAATTATAATTATTCTCCTCCTCAAATTTCTCTGGTATAGGGTAAAATAAGGTTTCAGAAAGAAAGTCACTTCTCTGGTCTTTCATAAGTGAGAAAGGATCTCTTAGTTTATATTCATCAGCTTAGTTTCTTCCCAACCAAATTCTGATTATACAAAGGACTATGCCAAATAGCAAATAAACTGATTTATCCAAGCAAGAAGACAGATAAAAATGGAGAAATTCCATAAATTAGCATATGCCACAAAATATTCAAGAATGATATCTCATAATAAAAGTGATAAAGATCACAAATGAAGAAAGCATTTTGAGTTTCTCATTAGGGGAAGCTTTGTTTCTGATGTCACCAAGGTGAAAGGTGGAAAATGGAGTCATAATGTACATTGAAATTCCTCTACATTTTTGCTTTTTCTTCTTTAGAGTACTGTTCCTAAACAATCTCTGGAATCACATATGTCACTCCGTTGAGAAACTATATGGGTTAATTCTACAGATACACTGAATCATGTCCCACTCAGCACTGTCATTACAAATCTGAAACTGTACTTCTATAACAGCCACATACCAAATTCTCCAAGCTTGGAGAAAAAGTCTGATTATATTTCCAGGAACTGATGAGGCTGCCCAGAAAAATATTTTCTATCTTGGATTTTAAAAGAGAAGACATATAAGGTGAAAGGTAACAAAAGTATCTAATATGTACTACAAAAGGCAGAACAATTTTATAATAATACTGGAAATACTAAAGCTAAGAAGAAGAAAAAAAGACAGCAAATGGTTGTGTTCATTGGGTGAAGAGCAAAAGAAGTTCAAAGTAAGGGATATTTAAAGCAAGAGCTGCTTAAAAATATAGATGGTTTGACCCACAGTTTAAGAAGCTTTGGTGTAGTAGATAGAACATAAATCTTAATCTAGGTTTAAATTCTTTCTCAAAAGCTTACTAGCTCCTTGATCCTGGACAATTTATTTAATCTCTTTGTACCTAAGTTTATTCATGTTTAGTGTCTGACTTCAAATTTTGGAAGATCTATCGGAGTTAAAAAAAAAAAGTTATACAACTTTCTTGGTGCTAAGAGATCAAATCAGACATTTGTGAAGCAATTAGCAAAGTTCCTGGCACATAACAAATGCTTAACAAATACTTGTTCCCTTGCAGAAAACAGAACTAGGGCTAGTGGGAGGAAGTTGCACAAATAGTTATTTGTTCCATCTATATTACATCTGTACATAGGCAAAATGGGCCAATATAGAAGCTAGTCATTGAGCTCCTCAATTTTTGACTAGGATGAATTATAAAGTATCCTATAGCTCTTAGATTTTGTGTTTCCCTGAAACTTCAAAGTTTCTAAAATAATATTATCAGCATCCCTGGACATTTCCTTCGATCTAGAACCACTAAACATTTTTATAGAATTTTTTTGTACAGTAAAAATTAAGAGGCATAAATTTCAGAAGTATAGTAACAGAAGCTCTGACACTAGCTCTGCTGAGTCCAACATGAGAAATCTCCAATGAAGTCATTAGAAGACAATTTTCAATTTGCTTCTATTCATCCAATTTGTCAGAAGCAAATGCTTTTGGTCTACTAATAAAATAAGTTTGACTGAGAAGAGATGAATATCAAGAAGAGAGAACAAAATAAGCTACTATATTAGGTAGAAATGTGTTGTGTGGTTCATTAAACAATTAGGAAAATAAATCAAGTTTAATTTTTTTTCAAATTCCACGGTAGTTGAAAATCAAGCAATAGATTTGACTGAGAATGATGCAATTTATCACAAACTCCTAAGGGTTCTTTAGCCTAGTATCTAAACTGGGGGTTATGACCTCAGCTCAAAGGGATTGTGGCTTGATTCCAAGGGATAAATGACTAAGCAATCAAAAAGTGTGTAGGGGGAGACATGGGTTGTATCACATCTTTTCTTTGAGAATCAATCAAGGAGCTTGTCTTAAAAATACCACACTGACCTTGACTAAAAAAATATCCAAACTTAAAGTAAAAAAAAAAAATAACAGTTCATCTTAATTTTACACATTTCAAACCCACAGATATACATATCTGTCATTTAGTATGGTGCAGGTCTGAGGAAATGGAGGTTTGGGAGTCAATGATGTCAACATAGTTTATGCAAAATATAGAGCCTACACTGAAAATGAAACAAAAACAGTTTAGAAATTTTCCTATCTGGCACTGACAGAGTCCTAGGAACACTTAGAGCCTAATTGTGTTTTGGCATCCCAAGAAAAGGATAAGCTGTTGGATAAACTCTGGATTTAATTGGGGTTGTGAAGGGAGTTATCATTCCTCATTGAACATTTTAAACTTGTGTGTTGGCAATAGTTATCTCCTTTCTTGTAATTGGATATTCAGTGGAACTTGAACATGAAGAGGGTTGTGTACATGTACACATACATGTTTTACATATATGTGTGTTTGCATGTGTATATGTGTGTATGTGTGCATTTTCCAATCTTTTATTGGCTAATTTAATGATTTTCTTTAGTCATAATCAAGGATGGGAAATATCACAAAACAAGTATTCTTTTGTATGTAGTTGGATGAAACTAGGTCTCAAGATCTGATAAGGAGGCCTGAGAACTTCCAAAGCATGTGAAACCACAATTCATTGTAGCACTGCCAGATTTAGATTGTCAAATACACGACCTTTTAGCTTCTGAGTTATCCATCCAAACTAATAATAAAATAACCAGAATTATCTCTTCAGTGTGGCAGGAATAGAGGTCCAGACATGTTTATTCTGACCTGAGAGATCATGCATATCTACATATATACATGTATGTAGTATGTTTGCAATGGCAATGTTTGTATGACAGCTGTGGTATATGTAAGGAGATATAAACTAATATATGTATATAAACATATGCACATATGTGTATATATTAATATTTCACAGAAATAATATATTACATTGGTATGGTGCTTTGGAGAAGATGATCCCAACATGTCTGCAGCAACAAGGTCTGGAGCCCATAATGTTCTCAGATATAGCCCCAAATCGATTAAAATGTAAATGGAAAATATTGAAATGCAATAAGACAGATAATAGCACACCAATACATAGCCCACAAGGAAATTTGTGTACAGTTTAATCATATACTTCTTTGCATTTGAGTTTGAAAGTACTATTTTTGGGTTCTCAAACTACTATCTGTGAATAATAATTAGCATTACTACATCAAAGGTATATAGTAATATAATTATTTCACTGGGAGAAATGTGCATATATTCCTTGACTGGAGCTAAATTTCTTTCCTTGAAACTCTCCCAACAGTTTTGTTTGTACGTGCTCAATGTGCTTATCATGTTCTTTTTTGTATTGTTATTCTTTTTATACTTTAGTTCTCCCCCCTCCTCTTCAGAAGACTGTCAGTGCCTTGAGTACAGCAATTATGTTTTATCTCTTACAGCAATTAGCACATTATCTAGGTAAATGACTGTTCAGTGTGATTTTTTTGTTCTTACTGATTCCAACATTAATGCATTATAATTTGCCTGTAATGACACTAAGTCCCTGAACCAAAGAGTAATCTTAAGCAAATATTCCAAATGTTTTCATTATATTTTACCTGTTTGTGAGCTAGACAAGTGTCAGGCAGTTTGGTCCTTGCTAAGTCTACAAAATTAAATACTCTACATTGTACTGTTGGACATAGTTGCTCTGAGGGATAATCCCAAAATTATTACCATAATTACCATAACATCCCTTTTTCTTGGTGACCACTGGAATCCAGGTCTTTCTGGACTTCATTGAGTCCCAACAGCTGGGATCTGGCAACAATGACCATTTCATTTTAGAGTTTGAAAAGTTGTCATCTGTTATTTAGCCTTCCTGCTCATTGGCCTCAAAGTATTTCAAACAGAAAGTTCTTATTCTCTCTTATTATGTATTGTTTGTAAGGTCCTTCTTCCAACAAGAACATGTTGTTCATGGAAATCCATTTGTTTCCCAGAATGTCAGGTGTTCTTGATATTGAGGTCAAAAGAAGAAACTAAATAACATACAATACTGCTCATGCATATTCATCCAAATCATTATTTTTTCACCATTCTACTTTTAAGTTCACTCACTCCATGTCCTCCCAGAACCTTATTTAACAAGTGTCTGAACAAAAATTTTGGGATTCTCTCCAAGAGTCTGTGTACTTTCCAGTAAATAAATGGTCACAAGACAATATAGGTCAGAATATAAACCACTAAGCATGACCAATTATGAATGGGTATATCATGTCTAGTTGTATTAAGAAGTACAAGATAAACCTAAGTGCTGTCTTTCTGAGATCCAGTAAATTTCCTGGAAGATGTCCCTGAAGTATCATTCACATTTATATTGTGCAGTAACTTGGTAACTTAACAAACATCAATACATTGTGTATTTGTTTTCCAAGAAATTAAATCTTTAGTTCAAAGGGAAATAAAGTTGTCTTTCTTTAAATATATTTTAAATATCAATTTATGTAGGTGATATTAGTATTGATTGATAAATTGACCACGATGGGTCCATCTACTTGCTAAGAATTTGAAATGACAGGTTTTCATTTCTTTTATTGCAGTGTTTATTTATTTATTTTAATCCACAGACAGGTTTTTATGATCAAAGATTTATATTGACATTCTGTATTTTGAATCTCATAAATTCCACAAACACTTAAAGCATTATTACAGATTGTAAAAAAGAATATGTTTAGCATATAGAACAGGATTAATTTATATTAAATTATATTTTATTGGATTAGCCTTATGATGTGTTGACATGGACCAATTTGATGTGCAGGGCCAAGTATGCAGTACATTTTGTTTTGTCTTGTTTTTGTTTGATGGACAAGTATGACTTGCAACTCTTTAGGTACTTTTTTTCTTAAGTGCCTATTTGATCAATAAATTATTATACGTCGTATCTTGATATGTCTTCCCTTCCTTTCCTATCCCCTTCACCTCTACATGCTTATTTTGCCTGTTTTGTTTTTATTGTTGGGTTTTTTTTTTGTCGCTCTCATAACTTGGTTGTTTCATTTGTCCCAAATTATAACTCACTTGGACTAATCAATGAAGTATGAATGGTTACCATTATACTGGTACTTTGGGAAATAATAATAATGTGTTCTTAGAATTTTGATAGAAAAAGAGGAGAATACATGACAGTATGTTATGTACTCTACATTTTAGGAGAGAAGATTTCAGAGTTTTGATTAAAACAGGCAAGATTACATAGTTTGAGAATGAAAAAGAGAAGTTGGGATGGTAGATTCTCAGGAATTGATAGTTCCTGTTGAAGAGGAAAAGAGAAAATATTTAAAGAAAAAAAATTAGCTGAACATATAACCTATTCACAGATTTAGATTTTCCATCACATAGAAAGCATAACTAATTAATGGAAGTAATAGGAATGAGAAATCTATCTAAAGCAATGGCAAGGTTCTATAAGAATGGTACCACACAGAAAAAAATTAAGATGAGCTTAGGCATATCATATATGTTAAAGAAGATATAAGGAGTATTTAAAACTATATTTAGGATAAGTTGAAGATCAAAGAAGAGAAAGGATCTTAGTTGGGTGTAAAGAGGAATGTTGGGTATAAATAAGAATGTGGTGATGTACCATCAAGAAGAGGCTCTATTATTCAACTCCTATTTTTGTTTTCCTTTTTGTTTTTACCAAGAAGATGATATAAGAGATAGCAAGAACTCCTATCAATCAACCAATAAACATTTATTAAATGCCATTTATGTTCTAGGTATTGTGCTAGGGACTTGGGATATAAATTCAAAGAATAAAATAACCTTTTTTCCAAAAGGCTTTACATTCTAATGTAAAGGAGAAAAGACATGTATATACACATGTACAAGTCAATAAGTAGATAAATCCAATGAGGTTTGGAAGGGATAGTATGAGTTAGCTCTGCTATCATATTGGAAACATAGTGCCTAGTGCTTAGCACTCTGCCTAAAACATAGCAGGTATTGAATGAATACTTAGATTGTCAGACTAGAGTGTGACGCTGAAATTATTATTGGAAGGAAGGAGAAATCCTATGAAATGGAGGTGATGTACAAAGTAAGCTTTAAAGAGAGAGGCTTTCCAATAATAATTAGGAGAATCCAGAGAAGCATAATGTAGGCCATGAAATCAGAAATAAGTTTTAAATAAAAGTAAGGTTTCCAAAAGGTAAATGATTTTTGTCTGAAGAATAGAATACATAGTTTAAACAAGTTTATCACTAGAATTATGGGCACCATACTAGAAGTATTTTTCAGACAATCAATAGGTATTAACTATATTTGACACTCAGGATATAGAAACAAAAAGGAAATATTCCTTGCCCTCAAGAAGTTTATAGTCTACTGAATAAGTTGGTTTTTGTCCTTTGGAAGCGAGCACATTCTGGACTCTGTCTCATTTCCCATCCATTTCTAAATCATGCTTTTGAGTTCATGTTCATCTTCCTTTTCCAAATCCCTCCTTTTATATATTGTTGTTTTCCTGTATTAGAATATAAGATTTCAGAGGACAGGGTCCATCTTACTCCCTTGTATTTGTATCCCCAGTACTTAGTACAGTGCTTGGCACATAGCAAATGCTTTCATAAATGCTCTCTCTCTTTCTTCCTTCTTTCTTTCCTCCCTCTCTCTCTCTTTATCTCTCTCTGTCTCTCTGTTTCTCTCTCTCTCTCTCTCTCTCTCTCTCTCTCTCTCTCCTCTCTCTCATTCTCTTTCTCTTTCTCTTTCCCTCCCTCCCTCTCTCTCTCCATCTAGACAATAGGGATACACATTCCTGACCTTATATTAATATATGTACATAAATACACATATATGTACCATATATGTATCTATATGTATATACACAACCCTTTATACATATACATATATGATATATATTATACATAAATATGCATTAGATACACTTATAAGATAAATATAAAATGAAATCTTAAAATTCAGAACTTCTAGCTTTTCCCAATAAGTTCAATGTAGAGAGCTGAAACCCCAAAAAGGTATGCTTGAATTAGGCAATCAAGCACTTAAGGCTAATTACCTATTCAATGTGAGACAGTGACTATTAGTATATGTTTGGATGAATGGCTGTTCTCACTGTTGGGTGCTTGCTGAATGTTTGGTGTTAAGATAATCATAGGCAAGGATTGGAGGGCAGAGAGAGAGAGAGAGGCCAGAGAGTCCCTTGACAGCAGGAAGAGGAGGAGAGAGGCTGAACTCGGGACTCTAGGATCCAGGAGAGATCTTTGGTAAGCCTCTTAGCAGTTTGTCTGCCTCCTTCACTTTTCCCCCTAAAGACAAAGGACTTTAATTTATCCTGACTCTGGCTGACTCTGAAGCCCTCCAGGGAGCTAGCACATACTCTGCAATTCAAGTTACTAGGCCTTTGGGTCCTAGGGGGGAAAAAAAAACAGATGTGATTGCTGAACCACTATTGGTGATGTTCTCTGTTCCTTTACAGTAAAAGGAAAATATACTATATATTATACATAAATATATACACATACCTTAGATACATTTATAACATGTAACATACATTTATAAGATATATAAGATGTATAAAATGTATTATATATTATACATAAATATATACACATACCTTAAATACATTTATAAGATAAATATAAAATGAAATCTTAAAATACAGAACTTCTAACTTTTCCCAATAAGTTCAAGTCACTAGGTCTCTGGGTCTTAGGGAAAAAATAATGCATGTGATTGTTGAACCACCATTGGTGATCTTTGAACACTTCTCTGTTCCTTTACAATAAAAAGAAAATGTGCTATATAATTCAGGGATGGGTTTTAAGCAATAAGAATTAACTTTAATCCATGAGGTGCTAGTTATTTGAGTTAAATGTAACTGGTTCCCTGTTAAGAAAGGCTCAAATCTTTAAAGAAACTACTCATCTTACTGCTCTTGAAAAAAATATTCCCAACCTAAAATACTATTTAAGAAATGACTTTTTGCTAAGAAGATATATTCTCCTTTCTTTTGGCTTCTAAAATCTCTCATAGTTTCACCCAGTTCCAGAAAATTATTCTAAGCCTCTTGTGTCCACTAGAATGAACATACTAATTCCTTTTTTATATTTAGTAATTATTAGATTTTTAAAAATATATACATTGTACCCTGTAAAATGAATTTAAAAAAAATCTCAATCTATTAAAATAACATTTCTGATATGTGGAATTCATAAGGAAAATACAACTTTAGCCCAGCCAGGATAGGCTCAATTTGCTTTGTTGCAGTTGAATTATTTCAAATGACTGCCAAAATAAGCCTGAAATACATTGTACAGAGTAACATGAACACCACATGAAGATGAGATTTAAATAATTAGAACAGACCAATGGATACACAGATAACAGACAGGTTTCTTTTTATTTAACAGAACTTAAGCACAGATTTGTAGAGGTCAAGCAGAAGAAGAAAAAAAAGTAACTGCAATCTGGAGATTAGCTTTGTTTTTAGTGGCAGTCAGAAGAGGGGACATCTTATTCTTGGCATAAAAATCATTATTGAAGAATTATCTAATAGAGAAGTTTGTGTGTTGCACCAAAAAACACAAACATATGATGTTGTTGGGTGAGAAGAAAGATATTTTGGGGGTCTGAGAGAAATATTGGAATGCAATTCATTAATTGATCAGAATTTGTAGAGAAATTAGCTTTTGTTAAGTGATTTTCAATCTTCTTTCATTCTTTAATTGGTTAATAATTCCTACCAATGATTAGGATTATAATTTTTATTTAGAAATCAATAAAGCAACTCTGCACTTAGAATGACTCCACATTGTACAGAAAATTAAAGGAACTAACAGCTCCTAAGTTCTTAGATATTGTTTTTATCTTACCTCACAGAAGAAGGAAACCTTGATTGTCAATTTGAGCTTGAAGGAAGATGTGTGTATCCATATCCTTAAATTCCACTAAATGAAGCAAGAAAATATGTATACTAAATTACTGTTTGAACTCATTTCAGAATAGTATAATATTTTAGAAGTACACATTTTGTTTTGCCCACATATAAAAAACTTTGCTTCTTTTTTTTCTATGTTGAATCATGTACTCTTTTCTAATTGGATAGATTTGAGAGTACTAACAACTCTCTAGAGTCAGAAATATCACATATATCTTATTTATTCTACACTTGGATTGGTTTCCAGAAACTTCTTCAATTAGGAAGGAAGAATTTCTCATGTGTACTCCAAGATCATTTCTCAGTGATTTTCTTGTCTCATCTAATTATGCTTCATTAATCCTACATTTTTCTCTTTCACATTTTAACTTTGCTGGATAACCTGAACCAGATTCTCATTCCTCTTGTATATGCACATGGACCACCTGATATTCAAGAAATATTTTACATTATTTTCATTTCAAGACTATAATAGACAAGCTTCTACTGACATATCTTTGACTTATTCAACCAAAAGATATTCAAGTTCAAAGTAAAAGGCAGTAAATTAAACAGTATTACATAGTCATAGCATATTCACAAATTTCCATGTTGCTGGGAGGAGAGGAGACATGTATCAAAATTTGTAGACAATATATAAGGTCTATGCTGGAAGTCTTCTTTGCCTCTGTTGATCCTACCAACTATAGCAAACTGGCTTGCTACTTTCTCCTAAGCACAGAATTTTTCTGCTGATCAATTTTTGGCTGCTGTACTAGATTACATATGGGGCTCTTCCCTCCACTGTGCTGCCATTTGTTAGACCTCTGCAATTGAGCTATTCTTTTTTTAGCCCACTGCAGCTTTTTGTTGCTACTCTCTAGTTTACTCATCACTTATATTTGCTATATTCCTTTTACTTCTATCATAAAATCATTGCTTTTACAGCTTTCAGTTGAAAATCTCTATGGTTATATTGCTCTTTTGTGATTTAAACCCCAAGTTATGGTCAGTATCCAGAGGCTAGAAGCCATTGGCTAGTAAACAGAAGCCTTCTGCTTTTAGAACTCCTTTGGTTTTGAGCTTCAGCCTGCAATTTGGATTAAAGTTCAAAAATTCCTATCAACTACTGTCTATTCATATCACGTCAATTATGGTCTCTACTTCCCTACTCGTAAAAAAAAATCCCTGATTTCCCAACATTGTCCTTATAGATTTATGGAGTTATTGAATTGGGAGAAGTTTTAGAGTTAAGTTAGCCCAATTTCAATATTTGACAGATGAGGAAGCTCAGGACCTAAAAAATAATAAATAATAACTTGCCCAAGGTAATATTTAAAATGTGATTTGCTTCCTTTTATTTTCCAAATTGCATTTCTTTTACATCAGCATTTTGTTTTTGCTTTTTCTTTCTTTAGTCATTGCTTCACATTCCAGTTGCAAGAAATTTTTATTTTAAAATAGTCTTATTAATTTTAATTCTATAGTTAAGGAAATGCTATTTTTTATTTTCTGGATTCCTTTTCTTGCTTTATAGGCAAGAGCATTTTTGTCAGTGGCCACAGATTCAATTAAAAATTCATCTTATTTTTTAATATCTGTTTTTCACTTCTAATTCAACACAATTAAAATATCACTGCTCTCACTATATCAGAATCATATTGGATATGTTAACAAATGACTGTGAAGGCATGTTGCAATTCTGTCCAAATTCTACTTATTAAGTCAAAATGGTCTTTTCTAGTTTCTGCAACCTGGTCTTTATTATGCTTATTTTGAAGGCAAATTGTTTCTCAAAATGTTTTCTGCTTGAAGATATTCATAGAATGGGACAATTGTGGGTGTTAGAAGTCTAGTTACACCCACAGTCAAAAATGGAACAACACTTAGTAAGACACATAGGGAAATGAAAAACCAATTCTGGCTAAAAAATAGAGCCATTGGAGGCAAACATGGGATTAAAAAATCCACATAAGTGAATATTAATGATTGAAAAATCAATTATTCCTTGAATTAACACATGAATGTCTATTATGTGAAAATACTGTGTGAGGCACCGAGAATACAAATATCATGAATAGAGCAATCTTTATTGAAAAGATGTTATATTCTACCAGGAAAGACAACATGGACATCTATAAGTTTATTCAGAGTAAGTATAAGTAAATGCAAAATATTTAAATACAGTGTAGTTAAAGAAGGAACATACTAGCATTTGAGAGAATGAGAAAAACTCTCACCTACAAGTTAATACTTAAAATGTGACTAGAAGAAAGAGAGATATTCCATGAGGTGGAAGTGAATGTAATAAGAATGAAGTACATTCTAGATTGTAGGGGCAGTTAGTGTTAAAACACAAAGATGGGAGATGAAATGTCACATATGAGAAACAACAAAGGTTTGTATATGATTTTAAATTTTGTGCAAGTTAAGACAACTCTGAGGTACCATTGCACACTTCTCAGAATGACTAACATGACAGGAAAAGATAATGATGAATGTTGGAAGGGATGCAGGAAAACTGGAACACTTGATATACTGTTGATGGAACTGTGAAGAGATCCAACCATTCTAGAGAGCAATTTGGAACTATGCTCAAAAGACTATCAAACTGTGCATATCCTTTGATCCAGTAGTGTTTCTACTGGATTTGTACCCCAAAGAAATCATAAAGGAGGAAAAGGGACCCACATGTGTAAAAAATGTTTGTGGCAGCCCTTTTGTAATGGCAAGAAACTGGAAACTGAGTGGATGCCCATCAGTTGGAAGATGACTGAATAAGTTATGGTATATAAATGTTATCATATATTATTGTTCTATAAGAAATGATCAGAAGGATGATTTTAGAGAGGCCTGGAGAAACTTACATGAACTGATGCTAAGTGAAGTCAGCATAATCAGATCATTGTACATGCAACAAGAAGATGATACAATAATGAATTCTGATGGACATGGCTCTTCTCAACAGTTAGATGATTCAGGCCAGTTCCAATAATCTTATGATGAAGAGAACCATTTGCACCCAGAGAGAGGGCTGTGGGAATTGAGTGTGGATCAGAGCATAGTATTTTCACTTTTCTGTTGTTGTTTGCTTTTATTTTGTTTTCTTTCTCATTTTTCCATTTTTAATTTGATATTTCTTATGCAGCACAATAATTGTGGAAATATATATAGAAAAATTGCATATGTTTAACATATATTAAATTACTTGCCTTCTAGGAGATGGGGTGGGGAGAAGAGAGGGAAAAATTTGGATGCAAAATTTTACATGGGTTGAAAATTATCCATTCGTATGTTTTGAAAATAAAAAGTTTTTTTTTAAAGATTTTACATTTTGCAGAATATGTTTATGTAATATATTATTTGATTCTCTGAGCAGCCCAGTGAAGTAGTTGTTGTTCTTCCTATTTTACAAATTTGAAAATTGAAATTTAAAGGGGTTGAGAGAGGGACCTCTGGTTAGACAAATAGTATCAGACATCAAATTTGAACTTGTTTTATCACCTCTAGGACCTACAAGTGATCAACTACACACATAGCCACTTCAAAAATCAAGCAATCTATGGAAATGATAAGAGATGAAATATCAGGAGTTATTAAAAAAGTAAAGGGTGACATATTCTTCTAGCTACTATAAAGGAAAACAGCTTTTTGGTCCTAGATTTTAGAATTTTATGTATCCTATTTTGCATAACTCAACCTCATTGTTGGGACTTGTGGACAGCAAGTGGCAATTAGAAGCATCTGTCTGAAGAGAGGCATATGTGGATGGAAGAATAATATCTCATCTGAAAATCATGTCAGTATATTTCCTATCATTCACAAGAGTTCTTAGCCTCTAAGTGTTTAGGCATTCCTGGTAAATGAATGTCACTTTTTACTGGACATATAAGTAGCTAGTATATTATCAAAATAAATGTATCTAGATTACTAAGTGACATATCCACTTTTTTATCTTTATAAAATTTTCTTTTAATTGTTCTGTTTCAATTTTTAGAAATTTATTTTCTGCTCTCTAAACTTAAAAAAAAATGCAAAAGTGCAAAACTCTTATAGTAAATATATATAAAACAAATTCAGACACTGGACATTTTCTTTCTCTCCATGTATATTAAGTATATATATATATATATATATATATATATATATATATACATACACACACACACACACACACACATACACACACGGAGAGAAAGAAAATGTCCAGTGTCTGAATATATATATATATATATATACACACACACACACACACATACATATTCTCCCACACACCCTGAAGTGCTGCAGATCATTGCAAAAGAATAGTACTGAAAAATGATTAGATTTAACAATTATATGATCATTGATAACTTTACAGAAAACAATTTCAGTAGAATAATGAGGTTAATAGTCAGGCTTCTAGAACTAAGAGGCAGACAGGGTAGAAATAAGACGAAAGATGCTTTTGTCACTCACTAGCATTAGTTTCTAATGATTCATTCCCTCATTATTTCCACTTAATCAGTTACTTTCACCTTTACAAACATGATTGAAATTTCCTTGAAAGATCACTGATGGCTTTACTGTCAAATAGCTATTAACCTGCTACCATCCTTTTTGTCCTTTCTATAGGTAGACATTGCTAGCCATTTCTGGATAATCTCTCATTTTGACTTCATGGCCATTAACTGTTTTTTACCATCTACATCTCTGACATTTTTATTTTTCATTTTTGCTTGTTCCTCTACCCGTTTCTTCTTTAAGTTCTGTACTCATTCCTTTTTTCTCCATATATCTTCCCTCCTGGAGACTATATACCATTTTAAAATATTCTTTGTACTTTTAACTTAAAAACAAAAAGAGAAAAGGGAAAAATACATTGCCATGTACACAGGAGACCGTAAAATTGTTCAATATAAAACAAATGACCATTTCAAGAAAACTTATGTAATAAATATTACACATTTTCACTGCTGCCCAGCTTTTCTTTCCTTCTTTGTTGTTTTTCCCTTGCTTTCTGGTGTGCACTTTTCATTTTATTCTTTTTGCCCTCCTTCCCCCATTCCCACCCCAATGAAGTTTCCAATTAAACCTGAATGAATATATATCCGCAGATGTCTACAAACATACACATATGTTCACATATGTACTCATACATATATAAGATCATACTATGTCTATTTCTACTTGTCATCTGTTTTTCTATCTTTCTTCATATGTCCAAGTCTTTCTGTGTTTTTCTAAATCAACTAGCTCATTTCCTGTATCATAACAGTATTCCAGCCCAATCGACACTATTTGAGAGACTGTCCATAAAGATTCTTCTTTATTTTCTGCATTCCTACTAATTTTGGCTACATAAGTTTTACTTATGCAACACATTTTAATTTAAAATAATCAAAATTATCTCTTTTACACTCAAATAGACTCTCCATTATAACACATTTCAAGGTCAGATATTGTTGAAATCTACTTTCTTTACATCTATTTTCCTGGTTTCTTTAAAGTTCTTGACTTTCTGTTCTTCCAAATGAACTTTTCATTATTTTTTTTTCTAGCTCAACAAAATAAATTTAAAATAATTCTATTGGAATAATATTGACTACATAAGTTAGTGAAGTAAAGTTATTATTTAAAAATTATTTTGGGACTTCTAGGAATGGAGCCAAGATGAGACAGTGAAGCCAGGAAGCTGCTTGAGCTCTCCCAGTTTCCTTTGAAAACCACATGAAGACATGGCTCTGAATAGAGTCTGATGGAATAAATACACTCTGCCTTTCCAGATAGGCTGGAAAAACTTCAAGAAAGGTCAATCTCACTGGGGTAAAAAGAGTTCAACCAAGCTCAGATAGAATCTGGGAAAAAAAACAGCAAGAGGGTTTTAATCACAACAAATCAGCAACTGGAAAGAGCTAGTAAAGCTACCCTTTACAAACACAATGAGCCCCTGTACTCAAAACCAAGGCTCAGACCTGCATAGGAAGTTTGAAATAGCCCCAACTTTACCCCAGGAGCAGAGCTCAACCATAAAAGTAAAAAAGAGGAAATACCAAAAGAAAAAGAAAGAAAATGAGCAAGAAACAGAAAAGAACGTTGATCACAGAAAGCTACTATGGTGACAGGCAGATCAAAACACCAACTCAGACAAGGACAAAATGTCCATAGAGGAAATCTCAGAGTGATATGAATTGTTCTCAAGCCTAAAGAGGCTTCTTGGAAGTGCTCATTAAAAAAAAAAACTTTAAAAAGCAAATAAGAGAAGTAGAAGAAAAAATGATAAAAGAAATGAGATGTATTTAAGAGAGAGTCAACAGCTTGGGAAAAGGAAAAGGCAATTCCTTAAAAAATACAATTGGACAAGTGCAAAAAAATCCACTAAAGAAAACAACACCTTCAAAAGTAGAATTAACTGATGGGGGAAAAAAAAGATACAAAAGCTAACTGAAGAAAATCACATATTAAAAACTACAATGAGGAAACTGGAAGCTAATGACTCTATGAGACATTAAGAATCAGTGAAACAAAATAAAAAAAAATTAAAAATGTGAAAAAATGTAAAATACCTCACTAGAAAAACTGCTGATCTGGAAAATAAGTCCAGAAGAGACAATTTTAAAATTATTAATTTATCTGAAGGTCATGAATAAAAAGAGCCTGGATAACATTCTTCAAGAGATTATTAAGGAAAACTGTCCCCATAGTCTAGAAACAGAAGGGGAAATAGTCATTAAAAGAATCCATTGATCACATTCAGAAAGATCACACAGAAAACCCCTACAGAACATTGCTGCAAAACTTCAGAATTACAATCTCAAGGAAAAAAATACTACAAACTGACAGATAAATTCAAATATCAAGGAGCAGAAGTCAGGGTTACCCAGAACCAGCAGCTTCTATAATAAAGGATTGAAGAGTCTGAATCATATTACAGAAAGCAAAGGAGGGGTTACATCCAAGAATTTACTACCAAGAGAGAGTAAGCATTATCTTTCAGGGGAAGTGATGCACTTCAGGGGAAGTGTTGAAATAAGAGACTTTCAATCATTTCCCTTAGAAAAAAACCAGAACTAAACAGAAAATTTAATCTATAAACACAAGACTCAAGAGAAGCATATAAAGGTAACTGCAAGAAAAAAAATATTATTTAAAGGTTAAACTGTTTACATCACTAAATAGGAAAATGATGTCCATAACATGAGAACTGTATCTGTCACTGGGGCAGAAAGAGGGGAGCATCACATGGATGGAGGGTGTGATTGTGAATGTACTCTGATGTGATGATATCAAAGAAAAGGTCATTAAAGAGTGGGGAAAGGTCTGTACTGGAAAAAAGGAAAAAGGAGGTATAATTGGATAATTACAACACAGGAACATCGATTACAATAGGAGAAAAGGAAAAAGGGAGATGAGCATTGTCTGAAACTTGATGTCATCAATTTTGGCTCTAAGAGGGACTAACTCAATCATTCAGTTGGATATGGAAATTTATCTCATTCTATAAAGAAGAAGGAGAAAGGAGAAAGAAACACTGGGAGAAAGGGGTAAGAGAAGGGAGAAGAAGGGTGATAAAACATAGAGGGCAGGGTGGATTAAAAACAAAACACTACTAAAGAGATGAAGAATGGAAAGAGAGAACAAATACCAAGGAGAAAATAGGATGGAGGAAAATACTCAGCTAGTGATTAAAACTGTAAATGTGAATGAGATGAACTGTCCCATAAAATAGAAGTGAATAGGAGAGTGGATTAAAAAACAGAATCCTAATACATTTTGTTTACAAGAAACACATCTGACAAAGAGAGACATACAAAGTAAAGGTAAAAAGTTGGAGCAGAATTTAATATCCTTCAAGTGAAGGTAAAAAAGGAGGGATAGCAGTTCTGATATCAGATAAAGCAAAAGAGAAAATAGATCTAATTAAAAGAGAAAAGGAAGGAAAGAACATTTTGAAAAAAGGTACTTTAAATAATGAATTTTATAGATACTGAAAGTATATGCAACAAATAGTGGAACATACAAAGTCCATACTAAGTCAGTTACAGGAAGAAATAAACAGCAAAATGATATTAGGAGGGAACCTAATCTTCCCCTCTGAGAATCAGACAAATCTAGCTACAAAATAAATAAGAAAGAAAATAGAGAGTTTAATAGGATCCTAGAAAACCTACATATGATAGACTTCTGGAGAAAACTGAATAGAGACAGAAAGGATTACACATTTTTGATAGTGTATGGCACCCATGCAAAAATTGACCATGTATCAGGGCATAAAAACTGTACAATTAAATGCAGAAAGGCAGAAATAGTAAATGCTTCCTTTTTAGATGATGCAATAAAAATTATTTTTAATAAAGGACCAAGGAAAGATACACTAAAATCAATTAAAAATTAAATAATCTTAATTCTAAAGAATAAGCGCGCACACAACAAATCACAGAGACAATAATTTTATTCAAAAGAATGCCAAGAATTAGACAACCTACCAAAAATTTTGGGACATAGTCAAAACAACTTTTTGGAGAAATTTTATATCTCTAAATAGGTACATTAATAAAATAGAGAAAAAAGAGATTAATGAATTGAGCACGCAACTAAAAAACGAGAAAGAAAACAAATTAAAAACCCCCAATTAAATGCCAAAATAGAAATTCTGAAACTCAAAGGAGAAATTAACAAATTTGAAACTAAGAAAATTATTCAACTGATTAATAAAAAATTAAGTATTGGTTTTGTAGAAAAATAAATAAATAACCTTTGGTTAATTTGATTAGAGAAAGGAAAGGAAAAAAAAACAAACAAAGCACCAACACTAAAAATGAAAAAGGTGACCTCACCACCAATGAAAAAGAAATTAAAGCAATAATTAGGAGCAATTTTGTCTAACTGTATGGCAGCAAATCTGACAATTTAATCAAAATGTATGAATATTTAGAAAATATTAATTGATCAGAATAACAGAAAAAGAAATAAATTACTTAATAGATCCAGGAAAAGCTTTTTTTTTTTTTTTTTTTTTGACAAAATATAGCATCCATTGCTATTGAAAACACTAGAGAGCATAGAAATAAAGGGAACTTTCCTTAAAATAATAAACAATATCTATCTAAAACCAACAGCAAGCATGATTTGTAATGGAGAAAAGATACACACTTTCCAAATAAGAACAGGTTGAAACAAGAATGCCCATTATCACCACTATTATTCAACACTGTACTAAAAATGTTGGCTTTAGAAATAAGAAAAGAAAAAAAAATTAAAGGAATTAGAATAGACATTGAGGAAATAATAACTCTTTTACTAATTTATTTTTTAAAGCTTTTTATTTTCAAAACATATGCATGGATAATTTTTCAATATTGACCCTTACATAGCTTTGTGTTTCAGATTTTTCCTTCCTTCCCCCCCACTCTTTCCCTTAGATGGCAAGCAATGCAATATTTGTTATATATGTTAAAAAATATGTTAAATCCAATATGTGTAAAAATATTTATACAATTGTCCTGATGCACAAGAAAAAACAGATCAAAAAGGAAAATGAATGAGTAAAAAAGCAAAATACAAGTGAACAACAACAAAAACAGTGAGAATGTTAGGCTGTGATCCACATTCAGTTCTCATAATACTCTCTCTGGGTAGAAATGGCTCTCCTCAAGACCATTAGAACTGGCGTCAGTCATCTCATTGTGAGAAAGAGTCACATTCATCAGAACTGATCATTTTACAATATTGATGTTGCCATGTACAATGATCTCCTAGTTCCGCTCATTTCACTTAGCATTAGATCATGTAAGTCTCTCCAGTCCTCTCTAAAATCATCCTGCTGACCATTTCTTATAGAACAATAATACTCCATAACATTCATATACCATAACTCATTTAGCCATTCTCCAACTGATGGGCATCCACTCAGTTTCCAGTTCCTTCCCACTATAAAAGGGGCTGCAACAGACATTTTTGAATGTGTGGGTCCTTCCTTTCCTTCCTTTCAGATCTCTTTGAGATATAGACCCAGTGGAAACACTGCCAGATCAAAAAGTATGAACAGTTTGATAACTTTTTGAGCATAGTTGCAATTGTTCTCCAGAATAGCTGGATCTATTCACAATTCCACCAACAATATATTAGTATACCATTTTTCCCACATCCCCTCCAACATTTGTCATTATCTTTTCCTGTCATATTAGTCAATCTGAGAGATATGTAATGTTATATCAGAGTTGTCTTAAATTGCATTTTTTCTGATCAATAGTGATTTAGAGCAGCTTTTCATATGACTAGAAATGGTTTTAATTTCTTCATCTGAAAATCATCTGTTCATCATTTATCAATTGAATAATGGCTTGAATTCTTAAAATTTGAGTCAATTCTCTATATATTTTAGAAATGAGATGTTTATCAGAATCCTTAAATGTAAAAATATTTTCCCAATTTATTGCTTCCCTTATCAATTGAATAATGACTTGAATTCTTAAAATTTGAGTCAATTCTCTATATATTTTAGAAATGAGGTGTTTATCAGAATCCTTAAATGTAAAAATATTTTCCCAATTTATTGCTTCCCTTCTTAACTTGTTTGCATTAGTTTTGTTTGTACAAAAACTTTTCAACTTAATATAATAATAAAAATTATCTATTTGTTGTTCAGTTATGAGTTCTAGCTCTTCTTTGGTTACAGATTACTTCCTGTTCCACAGATTTGAGAAGTAAACCATCCTATATTCTTCTAATTTTCTTATAATATCATTCTTTTCATCTAAATCATGAACCCATTTTGACCTTATCTTGGTATGTGGTGTTAGCTGTGGGTCAATGCCTAGTTTCTTCCATACTATTTTTCAATTTTCCCAGCAGTTTTTTTCAAATAGTGAGTTGTTATCCCAAAAGTTGGTGTCTTAATATTTGTCAAATCCTAGATTGCTATAGTTATTGACTATTTTGTCCTGCTACCTACTTATTCCACAGATCAATGACTCTATTTCTTAGCCAGTATCAAATGGTTTTTATTACTGCTGCTTCATAATTTTAGATCTGGCACAGCAATGCCACCTTCATTGGCATTTTTTTTCATTAATTCCCTTAAAATTCTTGACATTTTGTTCTTCCAGATGAACTTTGTTATTATTTTTTCTAGGTCTGTAAAATAATTTCTTGGGTGTTTGATTGATATGGCACCAAATAAGCAAAACTTATCACTCTTTGCAGATGATATGATGATATATTTAGTGAATTCTAGAAAATCACCCCAAAATCTCAAAACAATTAAAGCTGTGGAATATAAAACAAACCCATACAAATCATCTGCATTTCTATTTATTAATGATTAAGCCCATCAGCAAGAGATGCAAAGAGAAATTCCATTTAAAATCATTATGCACAAAATAAACTATTTGGGTATCTACCTGTTAAGACAAACTCAGGAACTGTATGAACACAATTACAAAACAATTCTTACACAAATAAAGACAAAGCTAAACAATGGGGAAAATATCAGTTGCTCATGGATAGGTCAAGCTAATATAATAAAAGACAATTCTGCCTAAATTTGTCTATTTGTTCACTGCCATGCCAAACTGCCAAAACATTATTTTATATTACTAGAAAAAATAATAACAAAATTCATCTGGGAGAACAAAAGGTCAAGAAAATTAAGGGAATTAATGGGAAAAAATACAAAAGATGGTGATTTAGCAGTACCAAACCTGAAACTGTATTATAAAGCAGCAGTCATCCAAACCATTTGGTACTAAGAAATTGAGTGGTGTGTTAGTGGAATAGCTCAGATACATACCACATAATAATCAAGACCTATAATAATCTATTGTTTGATAAACCCTCAAATTCCTGATTCTGGGATAAAAACTCACTATTTGACAAAATTTGCTAGGAAAACTGGAAAATATTATGTCAAAAACTCAGCATAGTTTCATCTCACACCCCATACAAAAATAAGCTCAATATAGGTATATGATTTGGGCATAAAGGAGGGTACCATAAACAAATTAGGAGAGCAAGGGATAATTTACCTATCAGATCTTTGAAGAAGGGAGGAATTTATTACCAAAGAAGAACTATAGGGCATTATAAAAGTCAAAATAAACAATTTTGATTATATTAAATTAAAAAAGGATTTGTACAAATAAAACCAACAGAAATAAGATTAAAAGGGAAGTATAAAGCTGGGGGAAAATCTTTATAGCCAGTGTTTCTGATAAAGTTCTCATTTATAAAATATATAATGAATTATGTCAAATTTATAAGAATACAAACCTTTCCCCAATTGATAAATGATCAAAGGACATGAACAATTTTTGGATGATGGAATTAAAATCATCTATATTCATATGAAAAATTGCTCTCAGTCACTATTGATTAGAGAAATTCAAATTAAAATGACTTTTAGGTACCACCTCATACCTCTCAGATTAGCTAAAATGCCAAGAAAAGATAATGACAGATATCGGAGAGGATGTGGGAAAACTGGGGAACTAATGCATTGTTGGTGGAGATGTAAAGTGATCCAATTATTCTGGGGAGCAATTTGGAACTATGCCCAAAGGCTATAATACTGTTCATATCTTTTCACCCAGAAATGCCATTGCTGGGTCTGTCTCCCAAGGATTTCATAAAGGAAGGTAATGAATCCACCTTTTGAAAATTGTTTGTTGCAGCTCTTTTTGTAGTAGTAAAGCATTGGAAAATAAATAGATGCATGTCAATTGGGGAATGGCTGAATAAGTTGTGATATATGAAGGAAATTGTTGACAACTATTGTTCTATAAAAATGATGAACAAGCTGATTTTATAAAGGCCTGGGAAGATTTATATGATTGATGCTGAGTGAAACAAGCAGAATCAGGAATACATTGTACACAATAACTGCATTACGTGTAATGATGAACTATGAAAGACTAGGTTCTTCCCAATGGTTCATTGATCCAAGGCAATCCCAATAGACTTTGTATTAACAATGCCATCTGCATTGGAAAAAGAATGATAAGAGACTGAATGTTAATCAACATATGTTATGTTTGCTTCTTTTTTCTGTTTTTTTCCCTCTCTTATGTTTTTCTCTTTTTTCTGATTGTTTTCTCCCAACATGATTCATAAAGCAATTGTATTTAAAAAAATAATTAATTAAAAAATAAAATAAAGCAAGAATGAAAAAAAAAAGTCTATTTACAATGAATAACAAATATATATATTTTTACCTCTCCCTACAGTTTTGTTCTTTTAGATGCATACCATAATGCTCAGGTCAACTTGTCTTTCTTTGAAACTCCTCAAATAATGATAACAATCAAAACTACTGCTAATATTGCTAAATATAAGAAACATACAATTTGATTTTATTGAATTTCTTGTATTTGGTTTGCAATGCTTACCTTATATTTTTTTCCTGAAAGTTATATGTTCAAATTTCCCTTAAGTTCTGGGTTTTTGTCATAATAAAAAGCAAAAGTCTTTCAATTCATTAAATATCCTTTTTTTTTCTATTCAAGATTATACTTTGCTGGGCAAGATACTCTTGACCAGAACCTCAGATCTTTTGCTCTACAGAATATAATATTCCAATATCTACAATCCTTCAACATAATAGTTGCTAAGTCTTTTATAATCTTGATTGTAGCTTTATGATATTTAAATTATTTTTTCTTATTGCTTCCAATATTTTTCTTTAACCTGGGTGCTATCAGATTTGCTCTAATATTCTTGAAAAGTTTACTTCTGGGGTGTCTTTCATGAGAATGGTAATTAGTGGATTTTTCCCATTTCTCCTTTGTATTCTTATTCTAGAACTTCAAGACAATTTCTCATAACTTCTTGTAATACTGTCATCATTCTTTTTTAAACATATTTTTGAGGTGGTCTGACTATTCTTATTTTGATTTATTCTGATTTGATATTAAACTTCTCCAGATTAGTTTTTTTTATGTGATGTTTCCCATTCTCTTTTATTTTTTTCATTTTTTTGATTTTGTTTAATGATTTCTTGATGTTTAGAAGATCATTAGTTTCGTCTTGTTCAATTCTAGTTTTCAAGGAATTACTTTCTTTTTCTTAAGTTTTTAATTCTCTATTTGAAGTTGGTTGAATTTCTTTTTGTAATTTTCTTGAAATTTTGGGGGATTGTTCTTTAAAAAAAATTCCTCCATCTTTCTTATTTTATTTTTAAAGTCCTTTTAAAAGTTCTTTCATTAACTCTTTTGTACTGGGGACCACTTGACATTTCTCATTGAAAATGGAGTGGATTTTTAAAGTCCATGTTCCTCTGAATATGCAACTTAGATCTTCTCTATTTCCATAATAAACATCTATGGTTGGGTTTTTTCTCCTTTGTTCAGTTTTGTTTATTTTTTATTTTATTTTGTTTTTAGTCCCTGATATTGTAATCAAGTTGTAGTTCTGAGATATGAGGAACCATGCCCCTAGTTTCAGGTTCTTCTTAATGTTATTTCTTGAATTCTGTTTTGAAGCCCAACCCCATGTGCTCTCCTCCCCACTCCTTGTTATGTTTAGGACTTCCAGCCATACTGTTCCATAAATGATCTTGCTCCCTGTGGTTCCTAGAATGGCTTCAAAATATAGCTGTCCTTATTGTCTTGGAATTGAAACTAGGGATCTACTTTCTTGCAAGTCTGCACAGCCAAGAGGGTCCCTTACTCTTAGAATTGCACTCTCTAGGTCTATGGTTGTTTCTTCTCCTTGCAGCCAGAGCCTGGGATGTTCCTAGGCAGCACTTCTATACTTGACATCTCTAGATAGTTGAAGGTGCTTCAATCTTCTCCTATGCCTCTGTCAAACCCTTCACACTGTCTACAAATGAAAGTTTCTAAGGCTGAGGTGCCTATCAACCCACTTGTCCCTAGGGTTTTTTGTTTGATGATTCTAAGAAGTCAGCCTGGAAGTGTTAGGACTTCACTCCAACCTCTGCCCCTGAAAGATCTGATGTTTCCTGGAGTTTTCTTGAATTGTCTTAAAAGGACAGCTATCTTTTTTTTGTGAAGAGCTAAAAGCTTTCCTCCATATTCCCAGCATTCTTTTCCCATTCTTTTTGCTGTTTTGCTATTTTTTCTAGCTTATTGTTTCCAAAACTATGTCTTCTATATAACTTCTCCCCTAAGCTTCAGGGTTATATTTTTGGGTAGATATCTCGGCCCAAATTTAACCTTCTTGTTTTTTGGATGAGAATACTGAGTTCTAGAATAGTTAAATGACTGTCATGAGGTCACATGAGTAATTATTAGTTAAGCTAGAATATCAAATAACATCTTCTGAGTGCAAATACAGCATCTTTTCCATTGTAATGTACTGTCTCTCATGATCCAACAGAACCTCAAGTTTAACGTTTAAGTCTGAATTCATCATCTTTCTCCATAAATTTATGCTTCCCAAAATTATCCTTTGTATTAATATAATTCTGAATTTTCTGTTCCTTTCTCTCTTGCTAGTTGTCATCCATTCTAGCTGTATAAAATCTTTGGTTCTATCTTCTCTCTTCTGTTTCCCATCATTACTCAAGCTTAAGATTTTAGTACTTCCCACATGGACTTCTCTAATATTTTCCCAACTGGTAGTCTCTTTCTATCTATTCACTCCCTCAACCAGAATGATCTTCCCATTAATGCATAGTTCTGCTTGCATCATAATGTTGATCAGCACTGTTACCATTAATAATAGTTACAGCTTAGTTTACATAGTTTTTACATTGTGCAAAGTGCCTTATATACTTTATGTTCTTTGATTCTTATAATATCCTTATAAGATAAATACTGTAAATACTATCATCTTCATTTTATATATAAATAAAATCAAATTAGAAACATTTAAGCCACTTGCCCAAAATTTGCATCATTAGTACAGTAAAATGATCTCCAACTCAAATTGAGATATTTTCCCCATTCATTATTTTTCATTTCTGATGTTGCCAAAACATCAAAAGTGATTAATTGTATCTTAGTTCCTACACTCAAGACTTTAAACTTCTTATCCTGCCATTCAAGATTCATTATCATATAGCTTTAGTCCATCTTTCCAGGTTGTTTCACCTTACTCCCTTTCTTATATGCTAGATTTAGATCAAACAAAACTACTTCTCATTTCTCAAATTGTGTCTTGTTTTTATGTAAAGCCATCCCTAGATATATCTTGTATTTTAAGTCTATTTCAGTCACTTACTACATGTGCAAACTTAAATAAGTCATATATCTCTATAGGTCTTGATTTCTTTTTACTGAAAAGGTTGAATAGGATAAATTTAAGGATCTCTTTCAAATTTTAAACTCTTTAAACTACTTGTTCCTACACTGATGCCTAAAAATATAACTAAATCTAAATCAAATCAAACACAAACTAAACAAATCAAAAACAAAACAAACAAACAAAAAATTAAACCTGCCACATAATTCATAGTTATTTTTCTATAGCTGTCCTTTTCACAGCCTAACTACTATATACTATACGATATACTAGATTTGAACTCAGGTTCTCCTGATTTCAAGGCTGATACTCTATCCACTGCATCAATTAGCTGCCCCATAAAATTGCCTTTCTTTATCCTATTCTCACATTCTCTTATTTCTTGATAAATGTAGAAGGTTTTGTTCCCTTCTAAATGTATATGTTGTTGTTTATTTAATCCCTATCTGATGTGAGTAGGGTTCTCTCTAAAAATTCCTTCCTTATCCTCTCCCTATCTGCTAATCTTCTTATTTCTTTCTGAAGTTAGAAGAATTTTATATGTTTGCATTTATTTATATGTATATATGTGTGTATTCATATTGAAATGCATGTTACATGTGTTTGTATGTATGTATGCATATATGTATTGTTCCCTCTTTAAACCGTTGCTAAGGAGAATAGGGATCCAGAACTATGAGTCTACTGCTCCCATCTAATTCCTTTGTGTCAGTTCTCCTACCTCTTTTGTATAATTTAATAACTATTTTTACCTTTTCCTACATGGTTTCGCTTTTAATTTACCCCAATCTTTCTTTTGAATTGCCTAGTTAATATTGACAGTCTTAGAGAGATGCTTTATATTTCCATGTATAAAAAATAGTTTGACCTTTTTGAGTCCCTTGTAATTAGTTTTTGATGTTTATCTTTATATTTCTCTTAGATCTTGTATGTCAATTTTCGGCAACAAAAAAAAAAGTCTGGCCAGTCATTGAATGTCTTTTTTTCATTAAGGATTTAGGCTTAACTTTGCTGGCTATGATATTTTCATTTGGAACACTAGTTCTTTTGCTCTCTGATATATAGTGTTCCAATATGTGAAAGCAGAGTATTTTATAATTAGAAGGCTATCTAAATGTGTAGAGATGCCTTTTTATAATATCTCTGACAGACAGTGACTTAGTTGGTTGTTGCCCTTTGTTCTCAAAGGGGACAAAAATGACATCACTATGTTTGAGTCAAGTTAGAATGCTCTGCCACAGGTAGGACACAAATAGTTCCTACGAACATTCAGAATGGACTCTCACTTTTCATATCTCACATTTCTTCTGAGCTATTTCAATTTTGCTTTGCTCATAGAGCACAGAACTTTCTCTGATAAATACATACTATGCTGGGCAGTCCTGAGACAGTTTCTCTCATGTCATAAATCAATTTTAAAGTTCTTTAGAGTGTCCTTGTATCACTTTTTTCCTGACTAGGATCCAGCATCCATGGATCTAGCTATTTTCTCGCTCCACCTAGCAGGGCTTTCATCCATCTTAGGTGCTATTAATTTTATCACAACAATTATTAACATAAAACCCCCTGCAATGTCTCAATATCAAACACCATTGTTCGTTTGATCCCTAATAATTACAGCAGTTCTACTCCTACTATCACTACCAGTGCTGGTGGCAGGTATCACAATACTACTAACAGACCGTAATCTTAACACAACATTCTTTGACCCTGCTGGAGGGGGAGACCCTATTTTGTACCAGCACTTATTCTGATTTTTTGGTCACCCTGAAGTATATATTCTAATTTTACCAGGATTTGGGATAATTTCCCACATTGTCACATACTACGCAGGTAAAAAAGAACCTTTTGGTTACATAGGAATAGTCTGAGCAATAATATCACATTGTGAGTGCTTGCCCTTGTGTGAGTTCTCCATAAAATAGTCTTTTTGACAAACCTACATTTGGCATTTGAACATTGTGGCCAATCCAACAGAGTTGCATTCTCTACAGTAAAGTTTGACTTCTTGGTAGTTTAGTTCAAGAAAGGACCTCAGCATCTGATATCTTATCTTGCCAGGTGATCTTCAGAATTTTCCTAAGACAATTCAAATGGAAGCAATTCAGTTTCCTGGCATGGTGCTGGTATATTGTCCATGTTTCACAAACATACAATGAGGTCAGCACAAATGGTTCTGTAATTTGGTAGTCAGGCTAATGCTTCCACTCTCTCACATTTTTCTTTGGCTCCTCCCAAACACTCAGCTAGTTCTGGTAAAGCATGTGTCAACCTCATTATGAATGAGTACATCCCTAAAAAGTAAGTGAACTTATCCACAGAATTCAAAACCTCTCCATTTGCTATAACCAGTGGATCCACATATGTGGTGGGGGTGTTGATGGAGTGCCTGTGTGTTTTTTTTTTTTTTTAGTCAGGCCAAAACTTTCACAAGCATCAAAGAATCAACCCATATTTTGTTGCATCTCAGCTTCAGAGGCTGCACTGAATGAACAATGATCTGTACACAAAAATCATGCACCAACGCTTCCTATACTTAGTTTGGGTTTGTAGCCTTTTCAAGTTGAAGATTTTACTATCAGTGCAGTAACTGACTTTGGTGTCATATTTATCCTCATTGAAGGAGTTTGACAACATGGCTGAAACATCATTCTAAAAAGCATAGAAGCAAGCATCCAACCTTGTTTCACTCCATCGATGACTGGGAAATTTCTATCACATTGTCCATTGTCCAGGACCCGGGGAAGATGGTGCCTTAGTTTCTACTTTAAAACTTCTATTGATTAAAAAATGACAGCAAGTTTTAGTTCATAAAGGAACCATATGGTTCCTGACTATGAGGAACTTAAAGTCTGAGTGAGAAGATTTTGAGCTATAGGTGCCTTAGGATGTCAGAGGAAGCAATTTGGTACAGGCAAAGTGCCAATAGATTTGAAATGAGAAGAATTCATTTGAGTTCCAACTTTGCTGATTACTTGTTTGTCTTGCCTGAGGTAAACCATGTCATCTCTTTGGACCTTGATTTTGTGTGTGTGTGTGTGTGTGTGTGTGTGTGTGAAATAAAAGAGTTTTAAAGGTCCTCCAATTTTACATTCTATGATCTTTTTGAGATTAACATATATTGCAGTGCTAAGTGAAAGCTTTGTGTGGCTAGGTAACATAACTTTCTATCATTATAGCTGATATAAGTAAGACCACAAGAGTAGTTATGTCCATAACTATACAGTAAAATATTTTCATTACTTTGTGCATTCCTTATTATATTGAAGAAAGGATGAGTTCTTTGGAGGATATACCAGAGAAGTATATTCCCTTCAAGTAGCATATATGTCTATCTCTCTAATGCCTGTATATAATCAATATATATATACATATATACATATGTATGTGTGCCTCCCTCAGCCCTAAGCAATACAAGTGTCATTATATCATGCTCCTGCTCAAGAAGATTCTGAGTCTCCCTATTTTCCCTAAGTTAAAGCAAATAAACAAATAATCTTTCTGTTAGATATTTAAAGCCCTTCAGAGCATGACCCCAATTTCCTGATATTTCTTATATCTACCCCTTACAATACTATATTCTAACCAAAATGGAGTACATGAAATAGACCATTCCATCTTCTACTGTTTGCTTTTCTGCAAACTATTCGCTAATTCTAGGATCCTCTCTTTTCTTTTTCCATTTCTTAGAATTACAAACTCCATTCAAGAGTTAGCTAAAGAGCTACTACACATATAAGGTTATCCTTGATTCCCTCAATTTTAGTGCTTTCCCCCCAAATTACTTTGCATTTATTTTGTATAATGTATATGTAGACACACATATGTTTTCACGCATTTATAACATATATACAAGTGTATACAAACATATGCATAGTTGTAAATGTATATGTGGGTATTTTCTTTCTGAAAATGTAAAAACTGTATTTCTGTACAAGTGTACATGTCTATACATACATATATATATAAAATCTACTTATGAATTCACATAAACACGTATATATGCACACATATACTCACATATTTATAGATATATTTATTAGTCTGTTTATATGTTATTTTTCCCAAGGGAAATGTTGTATGCTTTTTGAATTTAGGGATTTTTTTTATCTCTATATCTCCAGGTCTTTGATATGTGGTATATACTTATACAATAAGCTTGTTAAATAAAGTTAAAAGAATTATGCAGTAAAATAGTTGACTAATTTAGGATCACATAATATGATTCATCATCAGCTGCATGGATGGGAAATAATCATGGAATTTCAAACAATTATTTGAAAATCCAATGAATTTTGAGGGCATTAAAGTCTCATAAAACTTGTAATTGATTCATACTTTTAAACCCAAATATACTTTTATTGTAATACACTTCAAATGTTTGAAGAAAGAAAAGGAATCTAGAAGACACGGATATACAGAGGTACATATACACACATATAGACACATATGTATCTTGTTTTCTATTGTTATTGTTTGTACTTCTTTCTTGAAAAATGAAATGAGGGAGGTTATGCCATGACATGCAAGTGAAATAGTGAGGGGAAACTATGGAAGGTTAAATGCCTTACTTTCTCCTCTAGAGCCATCTGGTTCCAGGAGCAAAATGTAAATAAAGAGGACTGGAAATGGCTGTGGATGCAAGACCTTGGTCTTTTTAAGCTAAGGTCTTCAACAGGTCTCAGTTTGACTAAGACTGCACCCATTTAGTACTTAAGATTAGGTAGCAATTGAGGCAAAGAATCTCCTCTTTCACTTAGTCCAAAAAAAATTATTTGAATGAATGAATGAATCTGAGAGAGGAAGATCCTCAGAATTTCTGGTCAAAGCATAAATGACGGCTTTTTATATTCAATCTGAGTCAATTAGGGTCCAAAGAATGACCAAATAGGGCTTGGCTTAGAACCTATTGGTGGCCAATGAGAATCAGATTGGTTTTAGTTGAAGACATGGTCCTTATGAAAGAAATCTAGCTATTAAACCCCAAGAATATGGGGAGGGTTCAAAAGTGCTGCTAAGACACTATGACTTCAAACCTTACACAGTTTGCCTTTAGCCTTATTTTTAAAGAGTCACCAAAGATGAATATTTCATATTCTTTAAATAGCCTAGTTCGGTAATTACTTGTGTTTATTTGCCATCAGATGATTATGCCTCACATTTAACTCATTTCTTTCTTGGTCACAAGCATCCTGTTTTCTGTTCTACTGTATTTTCTGGATATCTTCTATGAAAACGTTATTGTAATTCTTTAAGGCAATTAAGGCATTTCCCTCTGGGCTTCCATTTTACTATTGTTTCTAAATTTTTTTTTACTTTCCTAAAATACTTTCTTTTTCCATTTTTGATAATCTATTCAATTTTTCTCTCCCATTCTTCAAATTTAAAAACCAAAGAAACATTCAGCTTTAGAAAAAGTTTATCCTGCTTACAGGTGATGCAAAACTAAGAAAGATAGCTACTCACTTGATGATAAGAGTTGGAATCTAAAAATATTGACATATGAAAGAAGTCTTACTTAATCTAATATGATATATTTCAAAAGGAACAAATTTGATGTTTCAAAAGGTTCAGAAAATCAACTTCAGAAGTGTGTGATGTGGAGAATGATTATATAATAATTTGTATGACAAAGATCTGAGGATTTTAGTATATTACAAGCTCAATATAAATTAAGAATATGCTGTGGCAGCTAAGAAAGCTAAAAATAACTTAGACTGTATTAAAGAAAGCATCATTTCCAAGAAGAAGGGGTTTTACTATACCCTAACCTTGTCATATAACATCTGAGAATTATGTGAAGTTGCAAGGGCCACAGTGTAGGAAAAATATTGATATGCTAGAAAATGTCTAGCAAGGGATATACAAGATAATGAAAGCTTTGAGTCACATGCTAGATGAGACTATTTTGACAAGACAGGGAAACTAATATAAGCATTTGAAGGGAAAAAAATAGTTATAAATTTGTTTTTGTATCTATAGGACCTAGCACAGTGACTGGAACAAAATAGGTACTTAAGAGATGATTAATTATAGATTTTAGGTTAGAGAAAAGAAGTGTCACAACAGAGGCATAATACTTGTCTTCAAGATCTGAAGAACTAGCATTATTTAGAAGGGTTAGCTTAATTCCTTTCAGTTCAATAGAAAATAGCTAGAAGTAATAAGTAAAAGTTGCAATAAGTCAAATTTAGGATCAATGTAAGGAAAAATTTCCAAAGGTTGAGGACAATTGCTTTTCTAAAGTGGAATAGTCAGGTTCAGGGAGAAGTAAAAGCCCACCTCTGAAGATTTTCAAGCAGAGGTAGTAGAACTCCTTTTAGTGAACATTGAAGAGATTTGTTTGTTTTTCAGGTGTGCATTAGATTGAACAGACTCTAAAATACACTAATACTGTATTTGGGCTCTGATGCTCCAGTTATCCTATGTTAATATAATCCAAGAGAAGCAAAAGGAGGATAAGGATTACAAGAAAGGGAACAAGAACTAAGATGAGCCAGATATAGTCCTAAGGATAGGAAGGAGAAGAGGAGGAGGAAGAGAAGGAGGAGGAGGAAAAGGAAAAGGAAGAAAAGGAGAAGGAATAAGAGGAACAAAGGAGGAGGAAAAGAAAGAGGAAGTAGAGCCAAAGATACTTTGAGGGGGAAGAGGAATCAAATATGGTTCTAGAGGTTGAAGGAGATTCTAGAGAAGAAGGAAATGGGGAAGGAGGAGGAGGAAAGAGAAGATATAGAGGAGGAGGAGAAGGCAGAGGATACTGGGACAGTTCTAGGGGGGAGAGAGGAGTAGGAGGAGAAAAAAGAAGAGGAGGAGAAGGAAGAGAACAACAATAACAATGATTAAGCAATAGTTACTGAGCTTTGTTAATAACAAAAATATATGGGAATTGAAGGGAGTATTTATTTGGTGGAATTGGAAGCCAAACAATTTTTCAAAGACAAAGTGAAAAATATAGTTATTATATTACAGAGTCCATAATAATTCATGAATAATTGACAAATTTAGGACACGTCAACAAAACTGATTTAGCTTATTGATTCTACTTCCTATGTTTTCTCAAAATGGAGAGATATTTTGTAGTCTAAAAAAGTCAGATTTCACTCAACCCATAGACTTCATTTGGTGTTTCATGATCCTGTCTAAGTAACCTCAACCTTGAATAAAGAAAATATTACTAATCAAATATGCTCAGTCAATTTATTTTAATCTGAAGACAATGTTGCCTTCTAAATGAAATAAATTAGATAAAAGGCCAATGAAAGGCCATCAAAAGGGAATGTAATAACATGGGAATTTAGAATGGAGTTCTTACCATCCCACATCAGATATTCACTGACTTCTTCCTATCAGCCAGGATTAAATTGGCTGCAAAGGTAAAACATCACAGTAAAGTGGAAACATCCTCTAGAAGACTTTTGTTCCTGTTGGTTTTCTAATCTAAGAATGACGTTTTGAGCTCTATAGTCAGTGGTAGTGAGGGGATGCACATAACTGTTAGAAAGCTCCTAGTTCCTAGATCAGTCTCTGTATTATGTAATAGAGCTGACTAACCCTTTTTTGTTTTCTGCCTGTAACTCTAGGACTTTGTGAGATATTGCAAAGAAGCTAGAGTCTTGTTCTTTTTTTTTTTTTTTTTTTTTTTTTTTTAGCAGCAAGGTAAATTTATGAGCAGTTGTAGTCAAAACAGTGAAGAGGCAAATTAGATTAGGACACACCTAAAGAAAGAAAGGCCATCAAAAAGAAAAGCTGATTTTGCAAAAATCAGATTGCAAATGTCATATTAAGGAATGAATACAATGCTCTTAACCGATCATGATTCTAAAATTCTTTATTGCGTAACATCCCCATTTTGTGTGGGAATAAAACTCCCTGTGCCATGCTTGATTCATTTTTTTTCTTTCATTTCTTTTTTCTTTGGGGTCTCTTTTGATTTGATAAGATCCCCATAGGAAAAGGGGAAAGATTGAATTATTCCTCAGGAATCTGGTAATATGGAATAGAAGCACTAATTTCCCTATCTAGCAGACAGGCAACTCCAGCACAAAGGACACATGGAAAAGCCTAGTTATGCCTTGCTAATATCTATGGCAGATGAGTACAATTAGACTCTTGCTTGGCTTTGTACTCATTTAAACTCTCCTTCATCTACATTTTAAGCAATGTAATCTGAATGAACTTGGTCTGCTTAAAAAACATGAGAAAAGATACAATTATATATTATATTTTATTAATTAAAGATTATATTTTAACTGAAATTATTTATTTTCCCTTGCTTCTCACAATATTAATCTATGTGCATCAAACAATGAGCTTTGGAAATCTGGGTTTATTAAATAAATTCTCTTTGTAATAGAATATTTAATAGCTCAGAGAAGAGTTATTTTCTCAAAGAATATCAAATCATGGAACACAATTGTGTATCAGGTTTCATTGGCAAAAATGTAGGATTTGGAGTGAATATCAGTCAAAATCTTTGCGCTGCCTGTTGCTATTACTCATCACCGGTAAGAAAGCTGCTCTATCTGTTCAGGCTTCTATTTTCTTATCTGCAAAGTTAAAAAAAAAAAAAAAAGGTGGACTAGGTAACCTTTAGAATGCCTTCTAACCTACAATCTATGCTATGTGATGGAAGGGAAATAAACTGCATAAGCTTATTAAAGAAAAAACAAAAGGAAATATAGCAAGACTTTCCCCCATAGAAATGGAAATTTTCACTTTGGCTTATACCATACTTATTGCTTTGGGGACACATGAGGGGAAATCCAAAGTTCTCAATATTCATAAGTTATATCTGGGAAATTTCCAATGTAGTGTTTTGTTTCCTGAACAACAGGAAGGGCAGAGGCCATGTTTTTGTCCAAAGCCTATCAATCTTTTGTTTCCTCAATTTATTTTTTCTTCATCTGTATAAGTGAACCATGTACAATATCATGTTCATTATCTACCTTAAAATATCATAGCTTCTGTCCCCAATGCTAAGAGGACCATAATTTCTTTCTCTTCTCTGAGCTCTTAACTAATTATTTTCAAGAAATAGCCCATTCTAGACAGCTGAGTTATATTATGTGAATACAAACTAAGCTTCTTATTGGAATTTCCTATTGCAACACTAAACAGGATTATGATAAGTGATTCTTAATTAGAAAATGTCAGGAAAGAATTCAAATCCTCCCCATAGAATCTAATATTCCTAAACTTTTATGATAAAGGAGAACTTCCCCTTCTTGTCCTCCACTGCCCTATAATGATTGTTTAGAAAACACTTAATTTGTAGAAATTTTTTTTGAGCCATTAGAGGGAAATTTGTACACTATCTGTGGAAGTTTTGTTCTGTTCACATTCCTGTGATGTGGATGAAAGCATGGCTTCCTGGGAAAAGAACATGAATTGAAAATGGACTCATGACTGACGCCAAAGCAAACACAATTGAATATAATGAGGTGGGCTATGTCTGACTGAATTGTAGTTATGACCATTGTAAAATAGCTCATTGTTCACCAAGCAAGACGTAGGTGATTTAGAGTAACAGGATATGTTACTTATTTCACCTGAATAAAGATCCTTGTTTAAGATGGTGTGTCCACTGATTTTTTTTAACTGAAACATTTCTGATTTATATCTGATACACTCTGAAGAAAACAAGGATTTGATTAAAGCTTGGTGACTTTTATATGCCAGTGATATCTTGAAGGTAAAGTCCTATTTTTCTCAAGAGGTTAGTTTGGTAATCCAGTCAAGATGGGGTTTTCATTCTGCAACTTCACTGAAAGAATTCCACTTGTACCCTATAAAATTAATTAAATTGCTCAGTGTTTTGATTTTCATGATCTATTAACTTGATCAATGTGTGTGGGTATATATACATATACATATACAAAATATTATATATATATATATATATATATATATATATATATAATGATTTAGATCTTGAGAGAGTATCTACAAATAGGAACTTCTGGAAATGCATGCAATTAATAGTGAATCTCCCTCTGCATTGGTTCTTTTGTGACAGTAGCAAACACATTCTCTGAATATAGATATCCTTGCTTTACAACTTGCTTGATTTTATTTTTGTACAGTCATTTTTTAGCTGTACCTGACTCTTCATGTCCTCATTTGGAGTTTTCTTAGCAAAGATACTGGAATGATTTGGCATTCTTCTTCAATTCACTTTATAATTGAGGAAAGCGAAGCAAAGTTAAGTGACTTTTTCAGGATGACAGTAAATATTTGAGGCTGTATTTAAACTCAGAAAGATGAATCTTCCTGACTCTAGGCCTGATGCTCTATCCAAGGCATCACCTAGCTACTTCAAAAAGATAAAAATAATCAAATAAAATTATTCTTTACATACCTAAAGACTTTTCATAGTTTTCACATAATCATCAAAAGTTCTCCCTTGTGTCAGAAGTGGTATTAAAAACATCCTTTGTAAGAAGATGTTTTGTAGGAGTGGAGTGGGGAGTGATGAAGGTATATATATTAAGTATTTACCAAGTGCCAAATACTGTGGCTAATGCTTTACAAATATTATCTCATTTATAGTTAACAAGTAATAATTGTATAACATTTCCTATTCCCTACATTGCTTAGTCAATTGTGTAATGATAAAGGAGTGGTATTTTTTTTTAGAAGTTGGCTTCAATATTAAAACTAATTTAAGCAGTTCATGTATTAAAGAATATAAATAAACATTGATTTATTCACAAAATTTTATTAATTACTTCCTTTCTGTAAGATTATGAGCTGGATGGTGTCAAAAATATAAACACAAATAAGACATGATCTGATCCCTATATTCAAGAAATGAAAGAACATCCACACAATTAGTGAGAAGAGTCATTGAAAATAAGTCCAATTATTTCAAAACCAGCAAAATGGTCTCTTCCAAGGAGATTTGGCAATAAGATAGGGCATAAATTAAAGTTTCTGCAGAAATAGACCACCCAAAAAGTGATGATGGATAGTCTCATTCTAAAGAAATAAAAATAATGCAACATATCATTTAATTAAAAGCCAATTGGAGAAATATGTGCCTTCTTATTTTCCTAGAACTGAAGAAATTTCAAACTCATGTATCTTTTTAGTAATTCTAGGAAGAAAAAGAATAATTATTATGAAAAATCCCCTGGCACTATGTGTTCCTAGAGATTGGTTACAATGTATTGTGCAATCTATTTCTACTGAAGCACTTGAAAATGGAATATAAAATTATAAAAATACAAAATTTCAGAACTAGGATCAACAGATATTTCTTTAGCATCTACTGTCTGCATAGCACCTTACTAGCCTGGAAAGGAGACATAAAACTTAGATAAAACCTGCTGTTATTTTGTACACAGTACATTTCAGTTTGCATCAGCTCACTGGAATCTTTCCAGGTTTTTCTGAAAGCATCCTGCTCATCATTTCTTATAGCCCAATAGTATTTAATCATAATCATAGATCATAATTTATTCAGCCATTCTCTAAATGATATCATCCCCTTAATTTCTAATTCTTTGTCCCCGTAAAAGAACTGCTATAAATAGTTATGTACTTATAGATCCTTTTCCTTTTTTATTTTTTAACTCTTTTGGGATACATACCTCGTTGCAGTATTGTTAGATCAAAGTTCTAGGCATAGCAAAGCCTTTGGGCATAGTTCCAAATTGCTCCTCAGAATGTTTAGATCAATTTATGACTCCACCAACAATGCATTAATGTCCCATTTTTCCTCCATTCTCTCCAATTAGTGTTATTTTTCTTTTTTGGCCATTTAGTCAATCTAATAGGTATAAGATAGTACCTCAGGATTGTTTTAATTTGCATTTCTCCAATCAATAGTGAATTTGCACATTTTTTTAATGTGGCTATTAATAGTTTTCATTATTTCATCTGAAAATTGTTCATATCTTTTAATAATTCATCTTGGGGAATGGCTTTTATTTTTATAAATTTGTCTCCATTCTCTATATGTATTTGAAAAATAAAGTTTATGAGAAACTTGTTTCAATTTTTTTTCACAATTACCATTATTAACTGTATTTTTCTCCATCCTATCTCCCCCCATTCTTTTTCTTTTCGCTCTTTCCTTATATATTGTCCCTTCTCAAGTCTTTTTCTTCTGACTGTTCCCTTCTCCAATTTGTCCTTATTTCTATTGCCTTTGCCTTATCTTATCTCCTTCCCTTCCTACTCTTCAATAGAATAAGATAGATTTCTATTTCCAAATTGAATGTGTTATTCTCTCTTTGAGCCAATTATGATGAGAGTAAGTTCACTCATTTCTCCTTACTTTGCTCCTCTTCCCAGAAAGTGAATGATATACCCAAATGAATGCAGAATTGTAGAGAATAGTAGGAAGAGATGAGGTTTTATTAAATAAATAATGCAAATAAATAGAAGAAACAATAGAATGGAAAAGATCTCTTCAAGAAAATTAGAGATATCAAGAAAAAGTTTTATGCAAAAATGGACATGATACAATATAGATATGATAAGGATTTTTAAAAAAATCATACAGGATTAAGAAGTGTTAGCAAAAATATATAAAAATCTATCCAAGAAAAATCTTAACATAATTGATAATCATGATGATATTGTTATTTATTCAAAATCAGACACCCTAGTGAATGCAGTCAAATGGATCTTAGAAAGATTTGCTAACAATAATACTAGTAGTGGTTATGACATTCTATCTGAGGTATTAAAAATTTTAAAAGATGATGCTGTTAAAGCACTATGCTTAATATGCCAGCAAATTTTGAAAACTCAACAGTGGCCATGAATTAGAAAAGATCAATTTACATTCCAATACTGAAAAAGAGCAGTGACAATTTATGTTCAAATCACTAAAAAATTGTGCTTATCCCATATGCCAGCAAAGTTATGTTTAAGATTCTGCAAACAAGGCTTCAATAATATGTGAACCAAAAATATATCAATTACAGGCTAGGCTTTAGCAACATGTCAACCAGAATAGCAAGTTGTTTTTTGAAGAGGCAGAGGAACTGGAGATCAAATTGTCAACATTTGATAATTTGCGGAGAAATCAAAAGAGTTCCATAACTTTTGCCTCACTAACTAAATTCAAGTTTTTGTGTAGATCAAAACAAAATGTGTCAAGGAATCAAAAATATGGGAATACCTGATCATCTTACTTGTCTCTTGAGGAAATGCTTATGTGGATCAGTTAGAGGTGGAAACAAAAGAGGTGATAGAGTGAAATTGGAAAAGGACTAAGATAAAGCTGTCTATTGTTGACTTATTTATTTAACTTATATTCAAAACATATCATGCATAATGTCAGGCTGGATAAATCAAAAGCTGGAATTAATATTTCTGAAAGATCTATCAATCGTTTTAGATAGAAAGATGATACCACTCTGAGGGCAGAGAGTAAAGAGGAATTAAGCCTCTTGATAAAGGTAAAAGAGGAGCTAGTGACAATTAAAAAAAAAACAAAACTTCACTAAGATCTTTTTACCTGTCCCATTATTTCCTGGTAGATAAAGGAAGAAGAAATTGAAGAAGTGCCAGATTATATATTCTTGGGCTCAAAGATCCCTGCAGTTGAAAAGTATAGCCATGAAATTAAAAAGTGCTCTCTCCTTGGAAGAAAATCATAGGCAATCTGGAATATTCTATTCTAAAAATATTCTAACTCTATTTTCTAGAATATTCTAAATTCTATTTCTAAATATTCTAAAATTTTCTAATATTCTAATAAGCAGAGATGACAGTAACTGTGTGTGACTGTGAGAGTTGGACTACAAGGAAAGCTAAACACCAAGAGTCAAAACTTTTAAATTTTGGTGCTGGAGAAGACTTTTGAAAATCCCTTGGATAGCAAGGACCTTAAATCTTTCAATATTTAAAGAAATGTAATTTCAAGTATTGTAGCTGAATCTTAAATACATTGACCACATAATAAGAAAATGGCATTTATTGGAAAAAACCCTGATGTTGGGAAAAATTAGTCAAAAAAATCTAAATGAATGAATCTGGAAGGAAAAGATCCTCAGAGAGGTGATGCCATAACATGCAAATGAATTGAATGAGTTAGGGAGGGCTACAAAAGTTAACAGGCAGGCTCTTTCCCATGATGAATTTATACAACACAGAGATTCTATTTTATCATATATAATATACACATCCAGCATAGATTTCTAGAGTTATTTTGATTCCAATTTAATCTTTTGTTGCTGGGATTTGTTAGTAGATAGAAATGCTGATGATTTGTGTGATTTATTTTATATCTTCCAACTTTACTAAAGCTGTTAATTATTTCAAGTAGGTTTTAATAAAAAGTCAGCTTTACCAGTTAGTTCAATAATTTTCTTGGTTTTAATTTTATTAAACTCTTCTTTGAATGTTATTAATTTCTAATTTGGTATTTAACTGGATGTTTTTAATGTGTTCTGTTTCTAGGTTTTTAGTTGCATGCTCAATTCTTTCATTTCTTCTATCTCTATTTTTTTTATATAACTATTAGATGTATAACATTTCTCCTAAGAACTTCTTTGGCTGCATCCCACAAGTTTTGGAAGGCTGTCTCATTAATGTCATTCTCTTGAATGAAAGTATTGATAGCTTCTGTTATTTGTTCTTTGACCCATTCATTCTTTAGAATCAGATTTTATTTCCAATTGATTTTTTTGAGTGTTAACTTCTTTTTTGTATTAGTTGTAATCTCTTTGCACTGACTTTTTTTTTTGCTTCTTTTTTTTTTATTTAAATAACTTTTTATTGAAAGAACCCATGCCAGGGTAATTTTTTTTACAGCATTATCCCTTGCACTCACTTCTGTTCCGATTTTTCCCCTTCCTCCCTCCACCCCCTTCCCCAGATGGCAAGCAGTCCTATATATGTTAAATAGGTTACAGTAGATCTTGGATACAATATATGTATGCAGAACTGATCAGTTCTCTTGTTGCTCAGGGAGAATTGGATTTAGAAAGTATAAATAACCCGGGAAGAAGAACAAAAATGCAAGCAGTTTACATTCATTTCCTAGTGTTCTTTCTTTGGGTGTAGCTGCTTCTGTCCATCTTTGATCAATTGAAACTGAGCTAGATCTTCTCTTTGTTGAAGAAATCCACTTGAATCAGAATACATCCTCATACAGTATCGTTATTGAGGTATATAATGATCTCCTGGTTCTGCTCATTTCACTCAGCATCAGTTCATGTAAGTCTCACCAATCCTCTCTGTATTCATCCTGCTGGTCATTTCTTGCAGAACAATAATATTCCATAACATTCATATACCACAATTTACTCAACCATTCTCCAATTGATGGGCATCCATTCATTTTCCAGCTTCTAGCCACTACAAACAGGGCTGCCACAAACATTTTGGCACATACAGGTCCCTTTCCCTTCTTTAGTATCTCTTTGGGGTATAAGCTCAGTAGAAATACTTCTGGATCAAAGGGTATGCACAGTTTGATAACTTTTTGAACATAGTTCCAAATTACTCTCCAGAATGGCTGGAGGTGTTCACAATTCCACCAACAATGTATCAGTGTCCTTGTTTTCCCCCATCCCCTCCAACATTCATCATTAATTTTTCCTGTCATCTTAGCCAATCTGACAGGTGTGTAGTGGTATCTCAGAGTTGTCTTAATTTGCATTTCTCTGATCAATAGTGATTTGGAACACTCTTTCATATGAGTGGTAATAGTTTCAATTTCATCATCTGAAAATTGTCTGTTCATATCCTTTGACCATTTATCAATTTGAGAATGGTTTGATTTCTTATAAATTAGAGTCAATTCTCTCTATATTTTAGAAATGAGTCCTTTATCAGAACCTTTGACTGTAAAAATGTTTTCCCAGTTTATTGTTTCCCTTCTAATCTTGCCTGCATTAATTTTGTTTGTACAAAAACTTTTCAATTTGATATAATAAAAATTTTCTATTTTGTAGTCAATAGTGACCTCTAGTTCTTCTTTGGTCATAAATTCCTTCCTCTACCACAGGTCTGAGAGCTAAACTATCCTATGTTCTTCCAATTTATTTATAATCTCATTCTTTATGCCTAGATCATGAACCCATTTTGACCTTATCTTGGTGTATAGTGTTAAGTGTGGGTCAATGCCTAGTTTCTGCCATACTAATTTCCAATTTTCTCAGCAATTTTTGTCAAATAATGCATTCTTATCCCAAAAACTGGGGTCTTTGGGTTTGTCAAAAACTAGATAATTAAAGTTATTGGCTGTTTTGTCCTTTGAACCTAACCTAATCCATTGATCAACTAGTCTATTTCTTAGCCAATACCAGATGGTTTTAGTAACCGCTGCTTTATAATATAATTTTAGATCTGGTACAGCTAGGCTACCTTCATTTGATTTTTTTTCATTAATTCCCTTGAAATTCTTGATCTTTTGTTTTTCCATATGAACATTGTTGTTATTTTTTCTAGATCATCAAAATAGTTTTTGGGAAGTCTGATTGGTACAGCGCTAAATAAATAGATTAGTTTCGGTAGTATTGTCATCTTTATTATATTTGCTCACCCAATCCAAGAGAATTTAATATTTTTCCATGTGGTTAGATCAGACTTAATTTGTGTGGAAGTGTTTTGTAATTTTGCTCATAAAGTTTCTGATTTTCCCTTGGCAGATAGATTCCTAAATATTTTATATTATCAGTAGTTACTTTAAATGGAATTTCTCTTTGTAACTCTGACTGTTGGATTTTGTTAGTGATATATAAGAATGCTGATGACTCATGTGGGTTTATTTTATAACCAGCAACTTTGCTAAAGTTGTGGATTATTTCTAATAACTTTTTAATAGAATCTCTGGGGTTCTTTAAGTATACCATCATATCATCAGCAAAGAGTGATAATTTGGTTTCCTCATTGCCTATTCTTATTTCTTTAATCTCTTTCTCATCTCTTATTGCCAAAGCTAGCATTTCTAATACAATATTAAATAGTAACGGTGATAGTGGGCAACCTTGTTTCACTCCAGATCTTATTGGGAATGGTTGCAGTTTGTCCCCATTACCTATGATGCTTACTGCTGGTTTTAAATAGATACTACTGATTATTTTAAGGAAAAGTCCATTTATTCCTATACTCTCAAGTGTTTTTAATAGGAATGGATGTTGGATTTTATCAAATGCTTTTTCTGCATCTATTGAGATGATCATATGGTTTTTGTTAATTTGGTTATTAATATGGCCAATTATACTAAGAGTTTTCCTAATATTGAACCAACCCTGCATTCCTGGTATAAATCCTACTTGATCGTGGTATATTATCCTGGAGATGACTTTGTGTAATCTTTTTGCTAATATTTTATTTAAGATTTTAGCATCAATATTCATTAGGGAGATTGGTCTATAATTTTCTTTCTCTGTTTTCAACCTACCTGGTTTAGGTATCAGTATCACGTCTGTGTCATAGAAGGAATTTGGTAGGACTCCTTCATTGCCTATTTTTTTCAAATAGTTTACAAAGCATTGGGACTAATTGTTCTTTGAATGTTTGGTAGAATTCACATGTAAATCCATCTGGTCCTGGGGATTTTTTTTTAGGGAGTTGATTAATAGCTTGTTCTATTTCTTTTTCTGAAATGGGGTCTATTCAAGCAATTTACTTCCTCCTCTGATAATCTGGGAAGCCTATATTTTTGGATGTAGTCATCCATTTTGCTTAGGTTATCAAATTTATTGGCATAAAGTTGGGCAAAGTAACCCCTTATTCACTGGTGGAAAGTTCTCCTTTTTCATTTTTAAGACTACTAATTTGATTTTCCTCTCTCCTTTTTCTAATCAGATTTACCAAAAGTTTATCAATTTTATTGTTTTTTTCATAAAACCAACTCTTAGTTTTATTTATTAGTTCAATAGTTTTTTTACTTTCAATATTATTATTTTCTCCTTTTAATTTTAGAATTCCAAGTTTAGTAATTGATTGGGGGTTTTTAATTTGGTCTTTTTTCTAGCTTTTTACGTTGCAAGCCCAATTCATTGATCTTCTCTTTTTCTATTTTGTTCAAGTAAGCCTCTAAGGATATAAAATTTCCCCTTATTACCACTTTGGCTGCATCCCACAAATTTTAGTATGATATCTCATCATTGTCATTATCTTGAGTGAAATTATTAATTGTGTCTATAATTTGCTGTTTCACCCAATCATTCTTTAAGATGAGATTATTTAGTTTCCAATTACTTTTTGATCTATTTACACCTAACTTTTTGTTGAATGTAGTTTTTATTGCATTGTGATCTGAAAAGAAAGCATTTATTGTTTCTGCCTTCCTGCATTTAATTTTGAGGTCTTTATGTCCTAATATATGATCAATTTTTGTGTAGGTTCCATGAACTGCTGAGAAGAAAGTATACTCCTTTCTGTCACCAGTTTTCTCCAGAGATCTAGCATACCTAATTTTTCTAATATTCTATTTACCTCTTTAATTCCTTTCTTATTTGTTTTGTGATTTGATTGATCTAAATCTGAGAGTGCAAGATTGAGATCTCCCACCATTATAGTTTTGCTGTCTATTTCTTCTCACAACTCTCTTAACTTCTCCTTTAGGAAGTTAGATGCTATACCATTTGTTGCATATATGTTTAATACTGATATTGCTTCATTGTCTATAGTACCTTTTAGCAAGATATAGTTTCCTCCCTTATCTCTTAATTAGATCAATTTTTGCTTTTACTTGATCTGAGATAAAAATGGCAGTACATTCAACAATAGTAAGAAAGTTTTAAAATGTAATGGGCTGGGAGAAAAGATAAGTTTTCTTGTGACAACGCTGAGTTTGTGATATATCTATATATACACATATATATGTATATATATACATATATATAAACACACACATATATATGTATATATATGTCTATATAATTTAAAATATTGAATAGGTAATTGATTGGGGCTGAGGTCTAGAATTGATGACAGAGACTAGAATTGGGTATAGAAACCTGAGAGTTATATGTATAGAAATCATCATTCAACCAATGAATCTAAATGAAATCATCAAGTTGGAGAGCATAGATAGAAAAAAGGGCCCAGGACAGACTTGTAGTATGCTGACAATTTATGGATGTAGTATGGATCATAATGGTCTATCAAATAAAAGTGGGACGGATTAGATAGACAGGGATAAAGAGAATCTGGAAGGAAATGCATCAGAATCATCCAGAGAATAGAGAATATTTATAACAGGGTGGTCATCTGTATCAAATATCCCATAGAGGTCAAGAAGTTTAAAGACGGTGGAATGTTAATTATATTTGGCAATATAGACATCATTAGAAATTTTGGAAAGAGATTTCTGTTGAGTAATAGGTTAGAAGCTAGATTGCAAAAAGTTTAAGAATGAAATGAAAGAAACTGAAGAAACCAAGCGTTGATTGTTCCAACATTTCAGTCTTGTCTGAGTCTTTATGATTCAATTTAGGGATTTCTTGACAAAAATACTGGAGGGGTTTGCCATTTCTTTTTCCAGCTCATTTTATGGATTAGGAAATTGAGGCAAACAGGGCTAAGTGATTGTCTAAGGTTATAGATCTAGTAAGGTTTTGAGTTCAAATTTGAACTCAGGAAAATGAGTCTTCCTGACTTCAGGCCCACTACTTTATCCATTGAGCCATTTAGATACTTTCTCAAGAAGTTTTGATGAAAAAGAAGGGAAATATAGGATAGTAGCTAATGTGAATATTGAAATCTACTGTGGGTTGTCTTTAAAGATAGGGAGTATTGAAATGTGTTGCAGGGCAAGAGACAAGCAATCAGTACATGGGGAAAATCTAAAGATTAGCAAGAGAAAAAGGTAATTGAAAGGTCAAGTTGATGAGGAAGGTGAGAATTGATTCAAGGCTATCTGTAGAGAGGTGCATTTTGTTAAGCAAAAAGATAACCCAAAGGCCTTGTAAAAGAAAAAAATAGTGGAAGATGATATTAAAGGGTTGTGAGGTTAGGAGAAGGGAAGAAGAAACTTGCAACAAATGACTTTGATATTTTTAATAAAATATGAGTTGAAGACTTTAAGAGATATATAAAAGGAGAATTGTTATATATGACTTTAGGAGAGAAGAGAAGATTTGGAACAGATATTATGTAATGTGTGATTAGAATAGTAAATTGGGGGAAAGGAAAAAAGAACTGCATTGCTATGGTACAGTTCCATTTGAAATTAGCTAATATACATTTGTTTGAACCCAGTCATTATTCATTATTTTGTGACTTTCCTTAGATATATTCATCAGCATATTAATAGGAATAAAGAAGGCAGCTGGTGAGATGAAGGCAGACTTAGGGTTTGGCAAAGCAAACAAAACAAAAAACCACTCACAAATTTACACAAATATACAGGGTATTTGATGATTCAGAATAACTGAAAATTGATTTGTTCCACTAAGGACTTGAGATACCAAAAGTAATAATGTATAACCTAAGAGGATGGGAAGAATCTGTTGATATGTTTTGATTGATTTGTTGAAATATTTTGAAAATATATCAATCAATAAACATATTGATCAACAAGTATTTATTAAATACTTATTAAGTTTCCAGACACTGTACGAGGCTCTGAGGATATCAATTATTTTTCCCTTGTTTCAAAATGACCAATAACTTTAGAGATGATGTCTTGACTCACATGTGCATTGAATTTAAATGAGATAAAATTGGACAGTCATAAGTTTCATTCTTTTACTGGTCATCAAATTTCAGTGGCAAAACCAAAGTCAGAATGACTTTGTCTAGAATAATTCAGAATGCAATGGAGGACTATGGCTGTACGTGCACTGTGGGAACTTACATGTTTTGCATAGATAATGCACTTATAGGTTTTACACCACTTGCCCTTTTGCAAGGATGATAAAAATATTTGGAGAGATCGGGAAAGGCTTCATGTAGACCATAGTGATTGAACTGCATCTTCAAGGGAGGGACTCCATGAGTTGGTGTTTAGGGAGTATTTTCTGGTCATGTAGGACAACCAATGCCAGCAGATATAGGGATAAAGTGTTGTGTGTGAGGAACAGAGAAAAAGGCCAGTCTGACAAAGTATGGAAAATAATTCCTCAGAGATGAAAATGTACTTTGGGACCAGATTGCTTTAAAAGCTAAGGAGAAGAATTTGCATCATATCACAGAGGAAATAGGAAGCACTAAAGTTGCTTGAGTAGAGGAATGATGTAACTAGATCTATGTTTAAGGAAAGGTGCTTTGAAAAAGATGTGTAAGGAGAAAGATGAGATAATAGGGTATTTTCATCTGATAAAGATGAAAACATTTTTGAGATCTTGATCATGGAAAGTGGAGTGAACATCTATGGGCATGTCTGAACTTGAGTGGGAAAAGAGGCCATAGATTTTTAAAATTTGAGAAACTGATAGATTAGAATATTTGAAGTTACTTTAAACTTTATGTTGATATCTTCTGGTGTAAGTGCAAGAGTTACACAATCAGACAATAAATGCACTTAGAAAAAGAATACTGTTCTTGGAGAACATAAACAGATAAAATGTTGTCTGGGTAATAAATTTGAAATTATAAATTTAAAAAGAAGATAAATTGCTGAGTCATAATAATAGAGTCCAGAATTAGTGAGGAAGTCAATGGGTGAGCATTAGTGAAGCTGTTTGAAAGAAGTTGGAACCAGTTCCCTCTCTTGTAATTAAAAGTGAAGTAAGCAAATCAATATATTGGTCATAAATGAAATGTTTTTTTTATTCCACAATTATAATCCGCCACCTTTATTACCAAATTTGAGAGGTATTCTTCACCATAAGTCCTTTGAAGTAACAATTATTTCTGATATAGATGAGCCCAAATTATCAGTTCAATGTTGTTTACTTTTACATTATTGTGATCAATTCATAAATTATCCCCTGGCTCTGCTTATGTTTCTCTGCTTTAGTTTATATAAAACTAATCAAATTTCTATGAATTACTCACATTTATCATTTTTAATGGCACAATAAATATTCCATTCTATTCATACACCACATTTTAGGCCACTTTCCAATCTATGAGTACACCCTTTATTTGAAGTTCTTTGCCATTACAAAATTTGAGCTCACATCTTCTCATTCAAAGACTAGTTATTTCTCTACTCTACCACATATACGATATATTCTATTATATAGAAATAGTTGGCATTTGTAGATGTTTGATTTTCAATATACAAAGTTTGTAGGCCCTGGGAAATCCTGTGGGGCAAAGTGCCACATATGAATTTCTCTTCTTTAATTAAATTCATAATGCACTGACTAAAACAGTTGGTGAAAGTCTTAGACTATATTTAACTTTTAAAAGTAAGATATAATTCTTCCTGTCACTATGTTTACTTTTGACATTAACTCAAAAATGAAATTTTTCAGAAGAGTTACAACTAACTTTAAATTTATGGAGTCATTGATTTAGGAGACTCTAATCTCCTAAAGAAATACATAAATATGAATTTGAGATGTGTGGCCTAAAAACTAGTTCAATTTTGAAAATTCCCAAGCTGGAAAACATGATTCATGTTGAGCTGACAAGATGCTTTGGGAAAGAGGAAAAAAAGAAACCTTCATCACATGGGTCTGTTGTTTCTTGAGATAATAATGGAAACATATGTACATAACGTATATTTTCATGATGTCCATCCATTTTGCATCATTGATCTGAAGTTGTGCAGGGCTTTGGAAGTCACTTCCTATTTTAGAGATAAGAAAACCTCAGGATGGGTCAATTCACTTATCTAAGGTCACACAGATCATAAGTGGCAGAAATGAGATTCAAACCCAACTCCTTTAACTGCATGTCATGGAAGCATGTTTTCTCATTCATTCATTATTCATTTGATGCATTTTCTATGGCACAGCATTGACTAATATTTCTAACATGACATTATTAAATGTTATCCTGTTCATGAAACAATTATACCAATGCTTTTTTTTGGTGATGCAGTTAGGGTTAAGTGACTTGCTTAAAGTCACACAATTAATAAACATTAAGTATCTGATTTTAACTCAGGTTCTACTGACTTCAGGGCTGATATTCTACCTACCACACCATCTAGCTTCCCCTATACCAGTACATTTAATAAACAAGTCCCTTACCCCTATACATACATCTATAAAAGGGTATAATAGCATACACAATAGCTCTCCCCTATAGTTATTGCAAGAATCAATGAGATCTTTGTAAACTGCAAACCACTACATGGATGTTATTGATATCAATATAGATAGTTTTGATTATGCATCTTTTCCAAAAACACTACTAATTAGTAGCAGAACTGCGACTTGAGCTCATATTTGCTGATTTACAGCCTTGTGATTCAGTTCACAGCACCATGTTGATTGAAAGGATTTTAGACACATTGGATCTGAGGGAACCAATCCAGAAACTCAAAGTTTACAAATTAATATGATTTCTTCTTGGCAAAACCAACAACTATGTAGCTTGAATTCAAAAACTGACTTCTGGAGGTGAAAAAAGAATTACTTCTATTGTCTGTCTGTATCTAGACTTAGAAACTAAGTATTCAAAACTTGAAATATAACTAATATAACACTACATAAAATTTCTTCTCAGTGTTTCTGCCCCCTAAAACACTTAGGGGAATGATATCAGACATACCCCAAAGCTTGTCAGTAATAAACTTATGTAACTTTATTTGTCCCAGATACAGAACAGTGAAGAAAAATAAGATTTCTTCTGCTGGAAGTAACGATGACCAGGTCCAGAAATCAGAGCAACAATCTGAAGATACAGAGAGGCTGATTGCCAGGTTCAAGAAAAAACCTGAAATTAAAACGAGACTTCCTAATAATAAGAGCTGTCCCACAATGGAAAAGCTACATTGGGAGATAGTAGATTCCTTCCTCATAGATATCTTCTAGCTAGTGCTGAATGACAACTTGTAGGAAGGATTTCTCCTTCAGGAGACATTTCTCTATCTTCTGGATCATATACAGAAGCCTACATATATCTAAGTGGTGAGAATGATGGTACTCTAAGATATGGATGCTGAAATAAATGATAGAGCACTTTATTGAGTATAGATTTGATCAAATAAGTTTTAAAACTGCACTTTTCATATATTTGTATTAGCAAGGACTCCATACACTAAAGGCATCTTCTTTACAAATCCTCTATTTATGGCATTCATTGCAGGTACAGTTTCTTTAAAAAAAATAATATCCTAATTTAGCAATTTTCCTATTTTGCCCCCAAGCAATGATTTTACAAGGATAACATTTGTTTAAGTCATGTTCCTTCAGGGAGTCACTTCTATTAATAATAATAATATCACTACCATTTATATAGGACTTACTATGTGCCAGGCACTGTACTAAATGCTTTTCAAAGCATCTCACTTTATCACCATAATAAACCTGGGAGGTAGGTTCTATTACTTTCCCTATTTTAATTTTGAGGAAAATGAGGCAACTCTAAGTTGTATTTTGGCCAAGATACACAGAGCGGAAGTATCAGCTAGAGTCTTGCTGACATCAGGCCCAGTATTCTACCCACTGCACCATTAACTGTCTCTTACCAGATATAAGATTCTTACTTTGATTATTATTTTCAGATTGCAGTTTAGTTAATGAGTTTTTTTTTTAGCAATAAGGCTTACTCCTATCTCCTTTGAGTGTGAAAAAGATCAATTGAGGGGTGCAATGTCTAGTAGACATTGTACCTACTTTGTAAAAGTTCATAGTCCTAAGTCATTCCTTCAGAAATATGAAAATTAGGTTTCATGACCCTCATCTTGAAATGAATAGAAATACATTCTGACTAAAATTCAGCAGCTATTCAGATTCAATAAGCATTTATGAAATGAGCTTAAAAGAGTAGAAATCTGAACTCTGATAAATCTTTTTTATGGAAACAGAATGCAGGACTTGTATAGGATGCCATGTTTTAGTCACATTTCTTTGAGAGTGCTCTCCAATCTGCCCTCTTTCAAGTAGTCCCTTATTTGGCATAGAGTAGTTCAGAGTATAACTAAAGGAGACAAGGGCCATTTTCTATCCAGCTATATGGATGTGATCCAAAACCAAAGTACCCAAAGAATTTTTCAGGAGCTCTGAGCTTTGTGCAACTCTGCCAAATTTGAAATAGGAGGAGGATTAATCCATAGTTGCCAAGAAGAAGCAGAAAGATACCTAGCTCTAACTAGACTGGAAAAAGGTCTGAGAGAACTATTCTCAGTGTAGATTAAAATGGCATCCTTCTCAATAAAAACATATATATGTTATTGAGAGATGTGCATCAATCAGTGAACATTAGGAAAATCAATTGGCGTGACTTTCTTGGAATCAGGAGATATTAGGAAAAATCACTTAAAATAAAACACCATTGCATGAAAAGAAAGTCAGACAAAGGTCCCGTTCCTATTATCATTAACAAATATCTTCTTTAATTGAAGCTATTGCATCATAATCCCATTTCCATTTTTTGATGTGGAATAAAAAATAAAATTTAAAAACCCTAAAGAATATATTTAAAAAATAAACAACACTTCTTCACCACCTGATCTAATTTCTGCAACTTTTACTTCAATTTGGTGTTTTGGACACAATCAAGACTTTCAGGAATATCTAAATCTAAATTCATCTTCAGAAACTTACTAGCTGAATAACACTGGATAAATCACTTAACTTCTCCAAGTGTCACTTTATTCATCTATAAAATCAAAATGATAATACTACTTGATCCTAAGGTAGTTATAAATATAAACTGAAATGTTTGTAAGATAGTTTGTAAGCTTATATAGCGTGATATACATTCCAGCTATCAATAATGATATTAATAATGACTATAAGGATATTAATATTAATAATAAAATCAGGAAGAGCTGGTTGCAGATTTTGCCCCTGATCTGTAATAGGGTTGTGTGTGTGTCTTTGTGACAATAGTAAGTCATTTATTCTCTTGGAGTTTCAGTTTCCTCAGTTGAAAAATGGAGATACTGATAGTTATTTCATTAGTCACTCTAAAGAGTTTATGGTAAGATCAATAAGATAAGATAATGTATAGAAAAATATATTAGACAAACTATAATGTTCCATCTATGTTAAGTATTATAATTATTGAAGAATCTCAAGTCTTTCTTCTTCATCATCATTATCATTTTCTTTTTCTTCTACTTTGATAAGAATGGGTGGTTGTTTTTTCTTCTTTGAGCATAAGGAAACTTGTTGGTTTTAACATTAATTGTCAGGCTATTTTTTTGTTTTGGCTTGTTGATTTCTGCTTTTGTTTATTTTTCCTAGCCCCTCTTGTGTCTACACTAGATTGTTTCTTGATTTAAAATGTTCCACATTATACTTATTTGCTTTCTCATTTTGATGTCTAATGTTATTATTTCCCCAAAAATCCACTTGCAGATTAATTTCCATACACTGAAAATATTAGTGGATGGAAGAGATGCTGTGAGAGTGAATTCTGAGGATATTTGAATCTCATAGTAGTTGGGCTATAAGTCATTAACATACACACACACATATGTATATATATTTACACACACACACACATATATATAACATAGTTGTTGCTGTTCTTTTTGTTGTTCAGTCATTTTCAGTCATGCTCAATCAATTGTGATCTTATTTGGGGTTTTCTTGATAAAAACATTAGAATGACTTTCTATTTCCTTCTTCAGTTCATTTTACAGATGAGCAAACAGAGGAAAACAGGGTTAAGTAACTTGCCCAATGTCACACAACTAGTAAGTGTCGGATGACATATTTAAACCCAGGTCTCTCCTGACTTCAGATGCAGTACTCTAGCCACTGAGCCATTCAACACTCCCAATCATTACTAGAAATTTGATTAATTTTGATTTTCATATTAGTTTCTCTGAAACTGTTAAAATAGAGGAAAATAAAACAGCAAAAATTACTATTGTTCTTTGATTAACTCCTTAATTTAAAATTATGTTAGGGCACTAAATTTATGAATGTTTATTAATTGAATTTAATTTATTAATTAACTTAACTTAGTTAATTAATGTAACTTTATTAACTTAATTTACTAATTGAACTTAAACTGCTTTATAAATACTGTCTATTATTATTAGGATTTTAAGATTCTTTGAATTTATCTTTAGTTTTTTTTTTTTTTTTCTTATGGTCAATCTATCCAACAATTAACAATCAATCATTTGTCAAGTATCTACTGATCACTGAATTGTGTGTTTTTTATTTGACAATTCAAAAAAAGAAGAAAAAAGTAGTCCCTGACCATGGAGAGCTTTCATTTTATGAAGGAAAACAGCTTATACACATGTAAGTAACAATGAAATAGGCACAAAGTAAATGTGATCTCATTTTCGGGGGCACTAACAGTAAGGGAAGGGATCAAGAAATTTGTATTTCTTATTGCGAAAGAAGCTTCATTTACTCTAGCACAATTCACTGTCTTCCATCAGTGCAAATCAGCATCTTGTTTCCCTAGTCAAGTTATGTCCTGAATGACTGATTTTGGGAATGAATAAAATGCTCTCATGACATAAACATGTAACTAACTCATCATCAGCTTAATCATGAGAATATGAGGGTGTGTATATAGTATGTTTCTTTTTTAAATTGAAAATGCCTCAAGGAACTATAATATGAAAGTAAGAAATAGTTACTTTATAAAATCAACTTGCTACTCCAAAGCAAACTTGTTATGCCACAATGCATAAATCATAATTATAACTGCCAACACAATTTTTTGTGATTTGAGATTTTTTTAAATACTCCTAAAACATATTAACATAGGAACAGATGATATGTTACTTGGCAAAATAAAGGATGGCTGGTGGCTGAAAATGAGAACATAGCTGTTTAATCTGCCACCCCGTTCTTCATGCCTGTCAAAGCCAATGATTTACTTGCATGCTCAATAATTAAATGTAGCAGCTGGGAAAGAATGTCTCAAATAAATTTAATGCCATGTTAAATCTTTCTTTCTATGGAATAAGAATTTCCCACAGGCTGCTAGTTATCTTGAGAAGCTATATTTGTATTTCAGCAGCAAGACTGATTCATCTTGGGACTCATTGCAAAGTGTGTGTGTGTGTGTGTGTGTGTGTGTGTGTGTGTGTATTTTCCTCCAGTAGGGTAAATGTTTCAGATTCCTAAGAAATTGTCTGAAGGGAAGACATTCAGGTTTGAAAGATATTGATGACTGAAGATGCCCCATTCATTTTAAAGGCCTAAACTCTACAAAAGCCTTACAATCAGAGAGTGAAATAATCATGTTTCTTTTGACTATCAGGTTCAATATTCTGTTCAAATGATTTGACAGAGTTTCTTCAAGGGTGACTTCTGTCCTTTAAAATAATTTTTAAAAGTTAATTAAGTGGGGGGGAGAAGAAAATAACTCATTAAATATCAGAACTGAAGAAATAAAATGAATGATTCATTGAGACATCAAGAATCAGTCAAGCAAAACCAAAAAAACGAAAAACTAGAAAAAATATTAAATATCTACTTGGAAAAACAACAGCCCTGGAAAATAGATCTAGGAGAGATAATCTGAGGATTATTGGACTTCCCAAAAATTATGATGAAAAAAAGAGCCTGGATACTATTTTAGAGGAAATCATCAAAGAGAACTGCCCAGATATAATAGAATCAGAAGGTAAAATAGGCATTGAAAGAATTCTTCAAACACCTTCTGAAAAAGACCCTAAAATAAAAACTCCAAGGAATATTATGGTTAAATTTCAAAACTATCAAACTAAGGAAAAATATTACAAGCAGCCAGGAAAAAAAAAGTTCAAATACCTAAGTGCCACAATAAGGATCACTCAATGTCTAGCTGCTTCCACATTAAAAAATAGAAGGGCCTGGAATTTGATATTCTGAAAGGAAAAAGAACTTGGAATGCAGACAAGAGTAAACTACCTAGCTAAGCTGAGCATTTTCTTCCATGGAAGAAGATAGACATTTAATGAAACAGATGAATTCCATTTGTTTCTAAGGAAAAAAGTAGAACTAAAAAAAAAAATTTGATCTCCAACCATAGGACTCAACAGAAACAGAAAAAGGTAAAAAGAATTCTTGAGAACTGTATTTCTGTTGTGGATATACATAAAGAGCAAATGTATAATTTGATTTTACTTATATAAAATAAAAAGGGAAGTAGAAATGGAAAGGGATAGTGTCAGAAAAATGGAAAAGGGGAGATAAAAAGAGGGAAACTACATCCCACAAAGAGGTAAAGGAAACCAATCATATCTGAGGGAATCTAGAGAGGGGAAGAAAAATTGTGTGAATCTTACTCTCATCAGAGTTGGCTCAAAGAGAAAATAATTGACATATTTGGTTTACTGAGAAACTTCTCTCACTTCATTATAAAGGGGGAGAGGAAAAGGGAAAAGAAAAAGGGTAATAAGGGAACAATACAAGAAAGGGGAAGGGATTCAAAGGGGGTGGGAGGGATCCTAAAGAGGGAGAGCTGCATGACACAAGTGATGCCCACAGGTTTAAAATTGGGAAAGGAGGTGGGGAGGCAAGAAAAAGAAAAGCATAATCTGGGGATAATAAGATGGCAGGAATTAGTAATTTTAACCATAAATGTTAATGGGATGAACTCTCTCATAAAGCAGAGGCACATAGCAGACTGGATCAAAAGTCAGAACATTACCATATGTTGTTTACAGGAAATACATTTAAAGCAGGGAGATACATACAGAGTAAAGGTAAAAGGCTGGAGAAGAATCTATTATGCTTCAAGTGAAGTAAAAAAAAAAGGCAGGGGTAGTCATCCTTATCTCAGATCAAGCAAAAGCAAAAATTGATCTAATTAAAAGAGATAAGGAAGAAAACTATATCTTGCTAAAGGGTAGCATAGACAATGAAGCAATATCAATACTAACATATATGCACCAAGTGGTATAACATCTAACTTCCTAAAGGAGAAGTTAAGAGAGTTGTAAGAAGTCGACAGCAAAACTGTTATAGTGGGAAATCTCAACCCTACACTCTCAGAATTAAATAAATCAAACCACAAAACAAATAAGAAAGAAATTAAAGAGGTAAATAGAATATTAGAAAAATTAGGTATGATAGATCTCTGGAGAAAACTGAATGGTGACAGAAAGGAGTAAACTTTCTTCCCAGCAGTTCATGGAACCTATACAAAAATTGACCATATATTAGGGCGTAAAGACCTCAAAATCAAATGTAAGAAGGCAGAAATAATAAATGCTTTCTTTTCAGATCATGATGCAATAAAAGCTACATTCAACAAAAAGTTAGGGTTAAATAGAGCAAAAAGTAATTGGAAACTAAATAATCTCATCTTAAAGAATGATTGGGTGAAACAGCAAATTATAAACACATTAATAATTTCACTCAAGATAATGACAATGATGAGACATCATACCAAAATTTGTGGGATGCAGCCAAAGCAATAATAATGGGAAATTTTATATCTCTACAGGCCTACTTGCATAAAATAGAGAAAGAGAAGGCCAATGAATTGGGCTTGCAACTAAAAATGCTAGAAAAGGAACAAATTAAACCCCCCCAGTCAAACACTAAACTTGAAATTCTAAAAATAAAAGGAGACATCAATAAAATTGAAAGTAAAAAAAAAAAACTATTGAATTAAAAAATAAAACTAAGAGTTGATTTTATAAAAAAACCAACAAAATAGATAAATCTTTGGTAAATTTGATTAGAAAAAGGAAAGCGGAAAAGCAAATTGTTAGTCTTAAAAATGAAAAGGGAGAACTTTTCACCAACGAAGAGGAAATTAGAACAATAATTTGGAGTTACTTTGTCCAACTTTCAGCAAATAAATTTGATAACCTAAGTGAAATGGATGACTATCTCCAAAAATATAGGTTTCCAAGATTAACAGAGAAGGAAGTAAATTGTTTAAATAGTCCCATTTCAGAAAAGAAATGGAACAAGCCATTAATCAACTCCCTAAGAAAAAATCCCCAGGATCAGATGGACATGTGAATTCTATCAAACATTTAAAGAACAATTAGCCCCAATGCTATATAAACTATTTGAAAAATTAGGGAATGAAGGAGTTCTACCAAATTCCTTTTATGACACATTCATGGTACTGATACCTAAACCAGGTAGGTTGAAAATAGAGAAAGAAAATTATAGACCAATCTCCCTAATGAATATTGATGCTAAAATCTTAAATAAGATATTAGAAAAAAAGACTACAGAAAATCATCCCCAGGATAATACACTATAATGAAATAGGATTTATACCAGAAATGCAGGGTTGGTTCAATATTATTGAACTATTAACATAATTGACTATGTCAATAACCAAAATTAACAAAAATCATATGATCATCTCAATAGACGCAGAAAAAGCATTTGATAAAATCCAAAATCCATTCCTATTAAAAACTCTTGAGAGAATAGGAATAAATGAACTTTACCTTAAAATAATCAGTAGCATCTATTTAAAACCATCAGTAAGCATCATATGTAATGGGGATAAACTGGAACAATTCACAATAAGATCAGAAGTGAAACAAGGTTTCACTATCACCACTACTCTTCAATATTGTATTAGAAATGTTAGCTTTGGCAAAAAGAGTTCAGAAAGAGATTAAAAGTATTACACTAGGTAATGACGAAAGCAAATTATGACTCTTTGCTGATGATGCAATGGTATACTTAGAGAACCCAAGAGAATCTACTAAAAAGCTATTAGAAATAATCCACACTTTTAGCAAAGTTGCAGGATACAAAATAAACTCACATAAGTCATCAGCATTCTTATATATTACCAACAAAATCCAAAAGTCAATAACTTTAATAATGTAGTGTTTGACAAACCCAAAGACCCCAGCTTTTGGCATAATAATTCACTGTCTGACAAAACCTGCTGGGAAAAATTGGAAATTAGTATGGCAGAAACTAGGCATTGACCCGCACTTAACACTGTACACCAAGATAAGGTCAAAATTGGTTCATGACCTAGGCATAAAGAATGAGATTATAAATAAATTAGAAGCACATAGGATAGTTTACTTCTCAGACTTGTGGAAGAGGAAGGAATTTATGACCAAAGAAGAACTAGAGATCATTATTGATCACAAAATAGAAAATTTTGATTATATCAAATTGAAAACTTTTTGTACAAACAAAACTAATACAGACAAGATTAGAAGGGAAGCAATAAACTGGGAAAACATTTTTACAGTCAAAGGTTCTGATAAAGGCCTCATTTCCAAAATATATAAGAGAATTGACTCCAATTTATAAGAAATCAAGCCATTCTCCAATTGATAAATGGTCAAAGGATATGAACAGACAATGCTCAGATGAAGAAATTGAAATTATATCTAGCCATATGAAAAGATGCTCCAAGTCATCATTAATTAGAGAAATGCAAATTAAGACAACTCTGAGATACCACTACAAACCTGTCAGACTGGCTTGAATGACAGAGAAAGATAATGCAGAATGTTGGAGGGGACATGGGAAAACTGGGACACTGATACATTCTGGAGAGTGATTTGGAACTATGCTCAAAAAGTTATCCAACTGTGCATATCCTTTGGTCCAGCAGTGTTACTACTAGGCTTATATCCCAAAGAGATTTTAAAGAAGGGAAAGGGACTTGTATGTGCAAGAATGTTTTTGGCAGCCCTCTTTGTAGTGGCCAGAAACTGGAAACTGAGTAGATTCCCTTCAATTAGAGAATGGCTGAGTAAATTGTGGTACATGAATATTATGGAATGTTATTGTTCTGTAAGAAATGACCGGCAGGATGATTTCAGAAAGGCCTGGAGAGACTTACATGAATTGATGCTGAGTAAAGTGAACAGGACCAGGAGATCATTATATACTTCAACAACAATACTATATGATGTGATCATATAGCAGTAATGAATTGAACCAGTTATACCCAGTAAAAGAACTTTGGGAGATGACTTTGAACCACTACCTAGAATTCCCAATCCCTACATTTTTGGTCTCCTTCACAGGTTAATTGTACACTATTTCAAAGTCCAATTATTTTTGTACAACAAAATAACTGTATGGACATGTATACATATATTGTCTTCAACTTATGTTTTTACATGTTTAACGTGTATTGGTCAACCTTCCACCAGGGGGGGAGGGAAAGGAAGGGAAAAATAGGAACAAATAATTTTGCAATTGTCAATGCTGAAAAATTACCCATACATATATCTTGTAAATAAAAAGCTATAATTAAAAAAGTATATTATCATAATGGCAAAAAAAAAATTAAGTGCCTGATGGATGGGTTACTAAGATGGTCCAAATAAATGAATAAATAATAGAGATAGACAATTAGGTGAATTAATAAATTAATTAATGAGTGAATAATTTTTACCTTCATAGAGCTGAAATTTACCAAGTAAATTTGATCATATATATATATATATATATTAACAGATACAAATTCAAAATAATAAAATGTATTATTCTATCTTTTGTCTCATGAGGGTAACTCACCTACATTTTTTAACTTTGGAAGGTTGAGAGCTATAAGAGAAGTGTCAGTTAGTTTAATAAACCTGGAAAAGTTTCTAGTGTCAGACAATCAAACAGACCAAATCCATTCTAAGGAAAATTTCCTTTAAGTGGATGGTTTGCCCAGTTGGTGATGAAGTCTTTAACCATGACAACCCAGATGCCTTATGGCCTGAACAGACAAAAATGTCCTGGAAGCTTTCAGCTCTGGAGGTCCTTTCCTGAGACTCCCAAGGTGCTGATTGGTTAGTACCTCTTGTGTGGCACATAAAACTGTCATCTGCTTCAATTATACTTTCTTTTGGTTCTTCAAATTAGTCTTTCCTTCCATCTTTTAATTAGTCTTCAGGCCATATTATAGGTTCTGGACTATTTTCAGTTCTGAGGCCCTACTAAATTACTACTCTTACTGCCAGTAAAAGGATGTGCAAATGTATTTTTCCCTAGGGATCTACTTGCCACTTAACTTTCCAAACTCCACCATCTAGCATAGTGCTTGGCACTTAATGAACCTTTTCCTCCATATATTCAACTAAGAAAAATGCAAAGTGATATTCAGTTTGATGCAGCCCCTTCTAGTTCTACAGTGACAGTGAAAGAGTGGGTGGACAAAAGGAGAAAGAGAGCTGAATAACAGAGAACAGGCAGGCGTGAATGGCTGTAATCTGTACCTCTGGAGGGAATGCTCCTTCTGATGGGAAGACAAACCCATCTAAAGAGGACAGTATCTCCCCAATTGATTAAGGATCAAAGAATATGAACAGACACTATTCAGATGATGAAATGAAAGTCATCTATAGTCATATGAAAAAAATGTTCCAAATGACTATTGGTTAGAGAAATACAAATTATTATAACCATGAGGTACCACCTCACATGTCTCAGATTGGTTAAGGTTACAGAAAAAGATAATAAGTGTTGGAGGCGATGTCAGAAAACTGGGGCACTAATGCATTGTTGGTGGAGTTTTGAAATGATCCAACAATTCTGGAGAGCAATTTGGAACTATGTCCAAAAGGCTATCAAACTGTACATACCCTTTGATCTAGCAGTGCTACTACTAGATCTGTATCCCACAAAATCAAAAGGGGGGAAAAGAACCTATATGTACAAAAAAATATTTGTAGCAGCTCTTTTTATGATAGCAAAGAATTGGAAAATGAGTAGATGCAAATGAATTGGAAAATGGCCAAATAAATTGTGGCATATGAAGTTAATGGAATACTTTTGTTCTATAAAAATGATGAACAAGCTGATTTTAGAAAGGCCTAGAAAATTTTACATGAACTGATGCTGAGTAAAACAAGCAGAATCAGAAATGCATTATACACAGTAAAAGCAAAATTTTATGAAGGTCAACTATGAAAGACTTTGTTTTTCTCAGTGGTTCAGTGATCCAAAGCAATCCCAATAAACTTTGGATAGAAAACAATAACTGCATCTAGAAAGAGGACTCTGGAGATTCAATATAAATCAACACATGCTATGTTCACTTTTTTTCTATTTTTTTCTGTCTCTCTCATGATTTTTTTTCTTGGTTCTGATGTTTCTTTTCCAACATGTTTCACAAAGAAATGTGTATTTTAAAAGTTAATATAAATGTATGACTAGAAAAATAGTAAAACAATAAAAAACAAAAAATAAAAAGAAGCAGGAAGTAGAAATCACCTACAGTACTCAGCACTCAAAACACCATCTTGTAAGTCAGGACAATGATGGTTGCTTTTCTAAGGCAGGCCTATACTGATTTTCGAATTAACCCAGTCCCACAAAATTGCAAAATGACTTTCTCCGGTAATACTAACTTTGACTTCTTTCTTGGTCACTTTCTTTATTGGGATGAAATTGGCACAATTGATTCTTCTTTTCCTCACCTTTCCTCTGTGACTAGATTTGCTCTGACTACATGATGAGAATTATTCTCATCATAGGCAAACATCTCATGAATGTGAGCTCTTGTTTATAAGGAAAGTGTTATAAGGAAAGTGCAGATAGGATAGTGTGCATTGATCAGTATAAACCCATCACTGGAACAAGAAAAATAGTTCAGTGATACTGGGTGTAGGTCCTCATCTTCATAAAGGAATAATGACCAATATCTCATGTGTAGAACCATTAAAGTCCATTTTCCTTCCCACTTAGACTGGTAGCTATGAACTGGTTTAGCCATCATCAGCCTGACAGATAGTTCTGTCTATCAGGAATCAGAATACAGTGGAAGAACCTGAACACTTTTTTTAGTTGTAGTTTCCTAGATGAAATATTGACACTGGGCCTTTAGAATTTCTGTTGTGATTTCATGGAAAATGAGAAATGTCTCTGAACAGATGAAGATCCTAAAGTTAAAGATATGCAAAAGTTATTCTGGGAAAATTCATGTGCTGGATTATTTAAAATTCACATGGTACATTAAAATTTTGCAAGAATAGCCCACAGATATTGTTTCCAGACATATAATCAAGGTGATCTTGAGCTTGTGAAGGTTATGTCAGTAGAATAGTTTATCAAGCAGGAAACTCTTGGGTGTAGAATTAGATTGATGGCAGACTATTTCTTTCATTCAAAGACTGATCTTGCTAAATAATGAACACCTTCTTGCCATAAAATTGGTCTTTTGAGGGGCAGCTATAAGGCACAGTGGATAGAGCACTGACCTTGAAGTCAGGAGGACCTGAGTTCAAATCCAACCTCAGATAATACTTCCTAGATGTGTGACCCTAGGCAAGTCACTTAACCCCAATTGCCTCAGGAAAAAAAAATAAATTGGTCTTTGAGAGGGAGTCAAGTAAGAGAAGACTAGAAACACATGAAATTGTGATTTGCATTGTTGTAGAGGAGTATCCATGTTAATGGATTCATAGATTGATAAAAGTATCTAATGGAAAATTCTATCTTAGAAAACTGAAAATAAAATATAATGGATATGAACAAAGTGAAAGTAGGGAAGTCAGATTATTTTTTAGGATATATTAAATTCAGTCTTCATGACAGATTGATTTTTCTTCTACCCTAGAGTCCTACATTCCTGAAGGGTGTGTGATTCAATCAGAATGCTTCACTTTACTCCCTACTCCATTTTATTGCCAATTTCCTGGCTGTGTCCCCTTTTCAATCAATACCTACAGTTTCAGAACGATGATGAAATCAACTTTCCTTTTTAAATGAGTATACTCATCTCTTCCCCCCAACTTTCATCTTCTTGTCTGTCCCTGGTCATCTTTTTTCTATACATGGTATCATTCCCAAAATAAGTCCTTTTAGGGAAGGGACTCTTTTTGGTTTTGTATTTTTGTGTTCCTAGCATGGTCCTTAGTACATACACACTCTTAATACAATTTTTATTCACTTCATTCATTCATTCATTCACACTATTTACTTATTTTTAAGAAAATTCATTGATGACTTCTATTTTTTTTATACTACAGACATTTCCTGATATACTCCTGTCCCTATCCCCAACTCCATCCTTGTCTTTCTTTTCATAATCAGTAAGCATTTATTATGTGTCAGTTATGTTTCAGGTACTGTGGAATAAAAGGGAAAAATCGTTCAAGCAAAATCACATCACACAGGGAATGTTATTAGCAGTGTATAAAACACTGGACATTTGGAAAAGCCTCCCAACTTCACCCCACACCAGGCAACTAATTAGAAAGAAGTCTGTTTTGCAATCAGTCTTCTGAAACAATGATGCCCATTATTTTTGTTAGTGTTGTTTTCACGTTCATTTTTGAAGTTTGGTATATTATTTTAACACTTCTATATTTTTCCTCTGTATCAGATCACCTGAATTCCCATGTTTCTCTGAATCCTTATTTGTTGTTTTTCATGAAATAACATATTCCAAGATCTTATTTAATTGTCAGTAAATACCTAAGACAATGAGAAATCCCATTATTCAAATTCAATTACAAGATCCCATTTCATACAAAGTTCAACCTGCTTTTATTCTACTTCTCTCCTTTGACATGTACAATCTAGTGTAAGTGATACAAAAAAAAATTCTACCTCACCTTTTTGAATAACCAATATTATCGCTACATTCTCAATCCAGTTCTACTTTAGTGAATAAATGCCCATTTTGCAGAGTGGAAATCTAACAGTTTAAGTAAACTAAGGATGAGATTCTGATTATTGAAATTAACATGTTCATTTTCATCTTTCTCCTAGAGCAATTGTGCATGCAGTTCTATAGTTATTTGGTCCAGTGGTAAGAGAGATATCTATCATGTGTCAGTCATGAAGCAGCGAATGAAATATAATTGAAGACAGTGCAAAAAAGTGCCAAAGTTCCCAAAGATATCACCAGGTTCTCTAGCTCTTGTTACGAATTCTTCGGAAATATTAACTCAAAAGTAATAAATATCTAAGAGTGATGAATATCTCTCAACATCTATGAGAATATAATGCCTCAAGGAGGAACTGGAATGGAGGAACAGAATTCCTTCAAATTCCCAGATACTATGCTTGGAAACTGAACACTAAAGCTATAAAAATCTGAGTTGTAAAAAAAAAAAATGACAGTGAAAAATGAGTATCAATGGAAAGAAGACATCCTAACAGAGGCTGGCGTCCCCCTGTCTGGAGCAGAAAGCAGTCTTGGGGACTTGAAGGAAAACTAGTAAGTGGAGTCTTTATTGACTTCTCCAGTTAAATAAATCAACGGCAAAATGGACACTGAGTGTATTCATTATATATCCCTATTACATTTTTACTATGGTTCCCAGAAATCTGTGTAATCTAATGACCCAAACTTTCGGAGGCAGCAAAGTGGACAGTGGAGTGTTGAACCTGAAGTCAGGAGGGCTTAAAGTCAAATCCAACTTCAGACACTTCAAAGCTGAGTGACTGTGGGCGAGTCATGATCTGCCTCATTTCCTCATCTGTAAAATGGGGATATTAATAACACCTACTTTAGTTGTGAAGATCAAAAGAAATATTTGCAAAGCACATCAGAATAGTCTGATATATATTATGGCTTAATAAACATGTGTTTTACTCCTCCCCCAAAAGGGAAGAGACTATTCTACTAGTTAATATATGAATTCTGTTAATTAATCAAGTATATGAAGCATTTATTAACTGCCTATTGTTTGCTAGTCACTCTATTAGGCACTGGGGATAAAAAGACAAAATGTAACTCCAAGTGTTAATTTTCCAAACCCTATGACTAATAAGAGCCCAAATTAATTAGTTTTAAAAATAAATAAAATAAGTGAATAGTGAAAAGAGAAATTCTAGTATTCTTCCCTTCCATTCTCTTTTCCTGATACTTTCCATTTACCTGCTTCATTCAATACCTGAGTATATTTTTGGAACAAGAAGAGCACACATAAAAAGCAAGAATGATCTTTTTTCCCTCGCCAAAACCCTATGATCTTTTCATCATTCCAGGTCATCACTATTGGCCTCTGGATAATGATCCCTATGACTGCCTAAAATAATAATCACCCGGAAATCCCTTGACTTACTTAAGCCCATCTGATAGGGAATAAATTAATGTTCTTAATAATTTTCCACAGGGAGCTACCTTGACAAAAATGAAATTTGTAGAATTTAAGACTTCTTTTAAATAACTGATAAGGAAGCCATTTGTGATCATCTATGGATCAAAAAAAAAAATAGGCAAAGTATAAAGTGTAGTCCAAATTGCTTTTGCTTTTTAATATCTTTGGCCTATTCTTGAGAGTTTCTTTGGTTAATATCTTTACAGAAAATCCTTTGGTGAATATCAAAATTTGGATTATTTTGTCTGTCATCTAGGTTTCCCTGAGGAACTTCATAAAAATACTTATATTTAGAACTCGGTGAAAGTAAGAAGAACCTTCACTTCCCACACATGCTAACAATATATCGACTAAAGGACAGGCTTGATCTAACCTGACAACAACAATAACAAACAAAACTGAGATAGAAATGTTTTTACCTGAATTTATAAAAAAGTCATGATAACTTTTTCTTCCCCCTATGGTGATCTTAAATTTTACAGAGTCTAGTAATTTTCTAGATCTATAATATTACCTTAGATGGAGACTGTTAATGGGGAAAGAATCTGGAGTTTTTAGGGAATCCAATGACTTCCCCAATTATGAACCATTCTTATTTAAATAACTATACAGTCTTATCAACTTATGGCACTAATCTACTTGAAGTTTCCTCATAAGGGAAAATCAACAAAGGCCTCTCATTCATCCTAAGAACTTGCATAATACATGTAACAGACTCACACGTGATTCTAGTGAAGGACAAAGCACAAGTTTATATACATTGTGACTCTGTCTCAGACTACTCCTTGGCTCTATTTCCTACTTAAACCAGGGAGATTCTCTGCTTGATTTAGGAACTTCTATATATCCTAGAAGATGAAACCCAGAATTTTTCTACTTGTTCAACCCTATATAGATGATTTTTCCACTGTCATGATTGGGACTACACATTTCCTCTCTCTTAGGACTAGGTGGCTCTGTGAAGGGATTTTAGAAATATTTAGGGAACCTTCCTTTGTCAATTCTATTTTTCTCTTTTAAGCTGCCTTTTGCTGCTTCTCCATAAAGCTGTTGTTGCCATCTGCTGGACCTATCACCTGTGGCTATAGCCTTTCATCCTTATTTCTTTAAGATAATGCTAACTTCTTTTTTAGAAACTTGATATTTTTACCTCAACAACATCTCTATTATTCATCTCTCTATTTCCTTTTATACTGCCATCAACCTTCCTTTTGCTGACAATATTTCATAGCTAGTTAATTAGCCTCTGCTAATTCTCTCCTCACTTTAATTTTTCCTTTATACAACTGAGATTTCCCTAAAGTGTAATTTTGACTGTATCAGGACCTCTACTTGAAAGACATTTGTGTATTAATTGAAGTCAGGTTCAAATCCTACATCTGACACATATTGGTTATATGACTCTCTATGATTCATCTAAACAGATTTTACTATTTCTCATACAGAACATTCCAACTCTAGACTCTTAGCTTTTGTACTACCCCCTTCTTTTTCCTGGAAAATATTCTTTTAAAAAAATTCTTGTTTCTTGAATACCAAATTTCCTTGAAGATAAACTTAAACAATAGCTTTTACTTGAAGACTTTTTGATATTCCTACCTATCTAATGCCTTACCCTCCAATTGGTCTATATTTCCATATATATTCATATTCATATTTCATATTGATTCATATAGAATATACATTTTTTGAGGGTAAATGCTGCTTCACTTTTGACTTTGTATCTTAGTGTCTAATGCAACATCTGAATCATAGTAGTCAATTAATTAATATTCATTGATGGATCAATTGATTCACTCTTCTGGGTCATTATACTGAGAGCTAATCAACATATTTCTCATTCTTTTTAATGTTAGTCAAACAGCCACATTTAGCCAGCTCACTAAACAGATCCATGGGCAATTGTCAGGAATTTTTTCAACTCCATGCACTTCTATCTTAATTTGAAATCCTCTTGTCCTTCTCTTTATTGGGAATTGCTTAATTTTTTGTATCTTTAGCATCTAACACAGAATGTGTACTTTAAAAATGTTTGATTTATTGATTCAGAAGTTGACTGGATTCCTTTTGGTTCCCATCATATCTCTGGTAGCAAGTATCAAAATCACATCAATTACAATGAATTTCTTTTAATATCAAATAGATACTTGGTAAAACTTGAAAATAAGTAATAACGATATTGACTTTTGTCTTAGATTTTAGCCTGAGATCTATGAACTTGAATTTTTTTTAAATGGTAAAAATATGTCAGTTAGATTGATTTCCTTTTTACTGTTACTTATTTTATTTCATGCATTTGAAAACATTATTTTGAGAAGGGATCTATAGACTTCATTCGATTGCCATAGGAGTTCATGATATATACAAAAAGGTAAACTTTTAATGACACTAAGGCAAAGTTAGGGCTACGTGAAAGAACCCTTATCAATATCTACATAGAGATGAGGTAATACATTTGTTTTTCATCATGGTTTAATATTTTTATATGATAATTTATATCCATATCAAAGAACTGGAAGAAAATTTGGAGATCATTTGAATAACTCACTTGTGTATTTTCAAATGAGAAAACTGAAGTCTAAATAGAATTAGTAACATTTAAAGTTACATAAGTAATTAAGGCAGATCTGGGAAGTCTCTTGATGTTCAGTTTAGGTTTCTCTTCATTACATCCAGTCATAGTGATTCTTTAGACATGTAATAATATATTCCAGGAATTTCTATGTTTAGAGGTTTCAAATCTCTTCCAATCTTTTTTTTTTATAAACAAAAAAAAAATAAGTATTTGGTTGAGCTATCACTTTAGGTGACAACAAGTTGGGAAGCCTCTCCTATGTCTGTTTTTCAACACTTGTTGAAGATAACCCATGTATTAAGAAGACAAGAGATTTTGAAAGAATGGACTTCCATATGAGAAAACATCTATCAATGCAAATGTTCATCAATGCATCTTTTCTTCGACTTAAAATCTTAGAAAGTAGTCTAATAAAGCAAAAAAGTTAAAGGACTTATCCAGGATTACCCAACAGAAGAAAGATTTTAACCCATTTTCTTGACTGTAAAGTCATGCTGAAGTCATGGTATCATGCTGTCTTGAAATAAAAGTGGATAGTACTTTGTAATTCATTACTATAAATTATCTAGGCTTTACTACAGTAATAAATAATAATAACTTTTAGCAATTATATAATGATTTAAGGTTTGTAAAGTACTTTGCAGATATTATCTCATTTTATCCACTCAATAATCCTGGGGGATAGGAGATACTATCATCCACATTTTATAGAAAAAGAAACTTTAGGTAGATAGTAATTAAATAACTTGCCCTGGGCCACATAGCTGGAAGGCATCTGAAGTCAAATTTGAAGTCAAGGTTTTCTGACTACAACTCTTAACGCCTCGATTTACTGTACTGTCTAGTTGTCTGAAGTAAATTATTTATTATTATTATTTCTATTTTCACAATTAAAATCTCATGAACTGAACATGCTAGATTTATAATTTAGTTTAAATCAAGGTTAGGTTATACTTTGTGTTGTGTTTATCCTAGATATGTTACAACATCGACTGTATGTAGGGACTTACTCTTGAATATGAACATAAGTTAACTTTGATATTGGGAGTTCATATTAATCCAACTCCAGTGAGATAGAGCTCTCTACTTTACCAGACATTGCAATATGTTTTAAGAAGTGTGGTAAAAAAAAAATGCAGGCAACAGAGGTTACTGTGAATCCCTGAATATGACCCCCCTTCCCCCAAAAGAAACCTCTGTAGATGAACTTTCTTTATATTATTATCAAACCAGGCATGAAAGCACAACTCTAAGGAATGTTCTTTTCTTTTTCAGACTTTCTTTTGTTTCCACTTGAATTGTAAACAAGTTATCTTTGAAAATCAATAGATTTTGTATTACTTCCCTTTCTTTTGGAATAGAAGTAAGCAGTAAGCAGTAAGCCTTAATCTTTTTTTTTTTTTTTTTTTTCTTCTTCTATGGAAAAAAACAGAGTTTTGGTGAGTTTTTTTTTCCTCTTCAGTGAAGCTAAAAAGAGACTTGTCAAGTTGTTTTTCTTCAAGTTTCTAAATCCAACTGTGCCATTCATTAGTAATCTTGGCCATTCTTTATTGCAGTGCTAAGTAAACCATAAAAGAAGCAAGAAAGAAGGGAAGGGAAAGGAGATGTTAGGAAAACTAATTTCAAACTCCTGAGAAATAATTGTCTTTTGTGTAAGAAAAAAACACCTAGAGAAAGTCATCATCAATTGGAATATTTATTGGAAAGTAAACTGAATCTTAATGCATTCTCTATTTTCCTATCAATTTCATTTGGATTATTATTTCACCCATTTCATTTGATGTGAAAAATTTTCTCTAATATCTGGAAGGTTGCATTGCACTAATAGGGAATGTTTAGATTTGGTCTGAGAATCTGGTTCAAATGTCAATAGTTCTACTTATAACTTGTATGATCTTGGGCAAGCAATATAGCTTTATCACATGTAGATTGACTATTAAATAACCTCTAAGATTCCTTCTTGCATTAAATTTTTGACTTTTCATTATCTCCTATTCAAATCATTGTTGATTCCCTTTGCTTCCATCCTCAATTGTTTTGACCTCAGTTGTTCAATTGCATGATTTTGGTTACATTAATTCAGTTTGAATGGGATATTTATTTAGTGCTTCCTATATGCAAAGTGCAATGCAAAGGACTGAGCATACAAAATTGAGAAATAACAGGGACCACAAAAGGTAATGGATAGAGCACTGGACCTGGAGTTCAAAAAACTGACCCTGATACTTACCAGCTGTATGATCATGGGAAAATCATTTAACTATCTTGGACCATGGTCTTCTTGTCTGTAAAATGTGAATATCAATATGCATACTTCCTAACTTTCTTATTGTTACTTTCAAATGAAATAATGAATATGTAGTACTTTTTATTTCCAAAATTCTATATCAATGATGATTGCCATCATTATATATCATAAGATCTGATGTAGTCATCACTCCTGGCCTAAAAGAGATGCCTTTTAGGAGGCCAAGGGCCTTCAGGAATTCTTAAACTCTTAGAAGAAAGGTTAAGGTAGGGGAAAATGAACATAAAATAATTGAAATAAAAGTTAGAACATATGAAGTACATAGAAAATAATTCCAAGGAAAGTTGCCTGAGACATTTAGTAAGGAAGGGATCACTTCTAAGTGGAGAATAAACAATATAATCCTACATGCAATCATTTTTTAAAAGAAGGAATTAAAGTAAAACTTAATGGTGATCCATGATCTGGACTTTGAAGGAAGGGAAGAATATAAGGCAGGGGTTGGGAGAGGTGGGGAATAAGGACCATACTAGGTATGGATGATGTTGTGTCCAAAGATCCACAAAAAGAGATTTGGGATAGCTAATAGAGTATATAAAGGTTCAGGGGCACCTAATTGGAAGGCTCTTGGATAACAAGATTTGAATGGGAAAGTTCATGACCAGATGTGAGTTAGAAATATTGATGTGTCTGTGGTATGAAAGATGCTGCCCCAGGAGTGGATCTCTTTATCTGAAGCAATATATAACAAAGAATCAAGAATAAACAAACAGTGGCATAAGCCAGAAAAACTTCCCTAAGTCTTCCATAAGAATATGCATGGTGACTGCCAGGGAAAAACCAACTTATTCAAAATATCTGTAGGGTCTGAGAAACCCCCAGCTAAATAGTCAAGGTGATATATATATATATATGTATATATATATATATATATACATATATATATATATATATATGCTAATCCAGTATCTAGGCAGGCAGGCAGGATGGATATAATAGCATTGGAACAGAAAAAGAAGAGGGATAGTTGTAAAAGATAGGAAGAAATGTAATTTAAATGTGTGAAGTCAGTGCATCTAATGCACTTATTTTACAGTAAGGAACCTAAAGTAAAGAGATATTATTTGGCAAATGAAGAGTCAAACTAGTAAATTCCTGAGACAGATTCTGAACTTGAGTCTTTCTGACTCTAAATCTTCAAATGAAGTGTTTTACTATGGCATTATTGTCTTGATATTGAGGGTAAGTCAGATGAGTTGTGCATAATTCAATTTTGAGTATATATAATTGGGAAAATGATCAATAGAGGCTGAAAATGTCCATGGTGGAGGAATATATCAGTTCGTGTGTGTGTGTGTGTGTGTGTGTGTGTGTGTGTGTGTAAATAGAAAAGAAACAAAGACAAACACAGAACGTGGGGAGGGAGGAAGAAAAGAAGGAAGGAAGGAAGGAAAAGAAGGAAGAAAAAAGAAAAGAAGAAAGCTAGCATTTTTATGTTAGTATTATGTCAATTACGTGTTATTTAATATATTAATTAATATATATATATATATATATATATATATGCACACATAGATACAGAAGAAGAAATCAAAGCTATCAATAGCCATGTGGAAATTTTTTTTTTCTAAATCACTACTGATTAGAGAAATGCAAATTAAAACAACTCTGAGGTAGCAACTCATTCCTATTAAATTGGCTAATATGAAAGGGGAAAAAAAAGACAAATTCTGGAAGGATGTGAACAAAAAGAAACACCAAGGCATTTTTGGTGGAGTTGTGAACTCATTCAGGCATTCTGGAGAACTGGACCTAAAAATCTGAACTATAAGAGAACCTATACATACAGAAATATTTTATTTATTCAATTTGCACTGGCAAATTATTGGAAACTGAAGGGGTGCTCATTAATTAGGAACAGTTGAATAAGTTGTAAATTATTATTTGTAGTATTTGGAATGCAATGATGTGCTATCAAAAATAATGAGGGGGTGGTTTCAGAAAAATCTGGTAAGGCATATGTAAACCAATGTCAAATAAAGTGAGTTGAACCAGAACACAATACCCAGTAATAGAAATATCATAATGTATACAATAATATTGTCTACTCAAGACCAGTAAGATAATCATTCATATGGTTATTGCTGGTTTTTTTCCCCATAATGTCTGACTCTTGGATGACATTTGGGGTTTTCTTGGCAAAGAAACGAATAGTTTGCCACTTCCTTCTTTAGCTCATTTTATAGATGAGGAAACTGAGGTAAACAGAGGTAAATGACTTGCCCACAGTCACATAACTAATAAGTGTCTGAGGCTGGATTTGAATTTAAGTCATCCTGACTTCCTGGTCCTGTATCTGCTGTGCCATCTAACTGTGCCAATGATTCTTAGTAAAGAGAAGCAAAAATCCTCCCAGAAAGATAGTTTTCATGTCATGTAAATCAAAGCAATGAATAAAAAATATACTAATCATTCAGTATGTACTTTCAACACTGGGAAACAACTGCAAAATCAGACTGTACCTGCCTGAGTTCAAAGAATTTGCATCTTAATAATGAAAAATAGTTGGAAGTAGTTATCATAAATGGGTATTTTGGTTTGGAAAATTAAGGATGAGTAAATCTTTAGGAGAAATAGTTGTGAAACCTTTTACAGTAGCAGTAATGGTATTTATTTGATTAAGATTCCAGAACTGGGGGTAAGGAATGGCGGGTGAGTGGATATATTTAGGGCAACAAATTGCTGTCAATGCAAAAGTATTTAAGTATGTTTAAAGTTTTCCTAAATAGAACGAACTACTCACTAATCAGATTAATAGGAATTAAGGGAAACATTCTGAAGATGAAAGATTTGTCTTCCAAAGTATGGTCTAATTTATAAGGCATGGAGGTGGACAAGAAAATGCAAACCTTATGACAGCAAAAACATACCCATGTGAAGTTTTTCTTCCTTTACACTCTTTCTGATTACCAAAATTGTGTATAGTTTGTAGCCAGTCATGTTTGGCATTCCAGTTGGTAAGTTAAAAGACTTTCTAGATATCTGTTGTTTTTTTTTTTTCCCTAACTCTACTTTGGGACTGTAAATATCATAATTTATCATCTCCATTGTTCTAATTATTCAGTAAATTGCTCCATATCCATTTCAGTTTGTTCTGTGTAGAATTGCTGTGAGTACTGGACACTCTAACTGGGTTTCATGATCAGAGGTTAAAATCATTTCTAGAGAGAGACAGAGGCAGAGAGAAACATAGAGATCATTTGATTCAGTTCAGATAATTAAGGTTTTTAACTTATTTGATCATCTTTTTCTCTACAGGAATCAAATTAGGATTAACTGGAAAGGCCCTTTTTGTGATTTGTTCTACATTTTCTCTTTTGAATTCAATTAAGATTGCTAGTATGACTGGTTCGTGTTTTTATTTGTGTATTTTTATGCACATGTAAACATCGTCTTGAAATCAACCAACTCCAAGAAGATCTTGATGTTCTTACAAATGAACTTTAGCTCTGTAGTTTCCTTATGTAATATGTTTCACAACAAAAGGTCAAGAATTTCAAGGGAAATAATAAAAAAAATGCAGACTAAGGTGATCTAGTTGTACCAGACCTAAAATTATATTATAAAGCTCCAGTCATCAAAACCACTTGGTAATGGCTAAGAAATAGAGCAGTGGATTAGTGAAATAGGTTACCTTCACAATACACAAATTAATGAATGACTATAGTAATCTAGTGTCTGATAAATCCAAAGCCTCCTGCTTCTGGGATAAGAACTCACTATCTAATAAAAATTATTGGGAAAATTGGAAAATAGTATGGCAGAAACTAGGCACTGACTAATACCTAATTCTTCATACCAAGATAAAGTCAAAATTGTAGACATAAAGGGTGATACTATAAGTACATGAGAACAAGTGATAGCTTACCTCTCAGATCTGTGGAGAAGAAAGGAACTTATGGTGAAAAAAGAATTAAAAAGTGTTAGGAAATGCAAAATGGATTAATTTTTATTGTAATAATTAAAAGATTTTGTGTAAACAAAACCAATGTAGCCAAAATTAGAAGGGAAGCAGAAAACTAGAAAAAAATTACATCCAAAGTTTCTGATAAAGGCCTCATTTCTAAAATAGTAGAAAATTGACTCAAATTTATAAGAACACAAGTCATTTCCTAATTGATAAAGAGTAAGAAGATATGAATAGACAATTTTCAGACAAAGAAATTAAAACCATTTCTATTCATATGAAAAAAAAATCTCTAAATCACTATTAATTAGAGAAATGCAAATAAAAACAACTCTGAGATACCACTTCACAACTATTGGATTAGCTAAGATGAAAGAAAAAGGTAATGATAAATGTTGGAGGTGACGTGGGAAAACTGAGACACGAATACATTATTGGTTATTAAAAAATGTTATATGGTTCTTATTTTAAAAATGTTATATGCTTTATGAAAGCCAAGAAAGCCAAATGGACATTCTTTTCATAGTGTTAAGGAATATACAACATAGAGGCCCCTTAACTATACAATTGTGAATGTTTTAGCTACACTACACGCAAAATTAACCTTTTAATCTATGCTTTTTTCTGTCTATCTTTCTCTATCCCTCTCTGTCTCTGTCTCTTTCTTTCTGTATTAAAATGTAACCATTCCCTGTGATTGGAGGCAAGTGTAGCCACTTTATTAAAATTTCCTACCTAGAGTCTATTTACACAAATAATTGTGCAACAATTTCAAAAGACACTTATTTTCTTTCCAAAGTATAATGGAAATTCCTCTTATCCTTGCAATGTCCTGGTTTTCCTGAACATATTGACAAATATCTTTTCCCTTAATGACTTATCTATCCTTATGGAAAACCAAAGTATTTCAAGGATGTTATGTAAGGAAAATTCTATAAATGAGTAGCAACTGCTAAATAAATAAAAGGGGAGATTATGGGAAAACTATTCAATTTAATAGAAAAAGAGCCAACTCACAGCATTCTATGTTGTTGAATTTATTGTCTTAGACACAGCTCCAAAGTAATCATCAGAGATCCTGTATAAAATACAATTCTCTGTAGCCTATTTTTTCTTGGGCATGTCCACCTGAAGGTGTCTATCTACATCTTAAAAATCAGCATGTTTAAAGCAATTGGTGGTGTTGTGCATAGAGTATTGAGCTTGGAGATAGGAAGACCTCAGTTCAGATGACCTCAGATACTAGCTAAGTAACCATGAGCAAGTCATTTAATCTTCTTTTGCCTCAGTTTTTCCAACCTGTAAAATGTGTATGTGTGTGTTTGTAGAAATAAAATTATTTTGAGTAACAAATAAGAAAAAATTAAAAATAATTTAACATGGTATCTATTGTATAATAGATGGTAAAAAAAAATGCTTTTTCTTCCCATTCACTTCCAAAATAGAATGTATTCCCCACCATAATCCCCAAAGTCTTGCAGTTCATCTGAACTTCCCTTATTTCTGTTGTTGGTACCACTACTGATTCAGTAACCCAGGCTCAACATCTCAATTATTTTCATTTTTTCCTTTCTTATATGTAATATTCTTCTCTAAAATTTAATATTCTCTTGTTGGCGTTTCCTTGGGGTCTCTGGAGGCAGCCTTCCTTTCAGTTCAGTAATCACAAGTACAGCCAGGGATTAAAGTCCAAATCCTTTATTGTCTCTTTCTAAGTCTTGTCTCTTTTCCTGGGACCTGGTAAGCTTTCTTAGAGGCCTTCTGGAGAACTGAATCTCTCTCCTTGGTTCTGAGAGTTTAAGCTCTTGACGCCAGTGCTTTGTCTTCTCTGCTTCTGCCAGCTTCTTGAGATTGTTCTGAATGTGTCTTGGTTTCTGTGGGGGAAGCAGGAGGACAGCCTGCCACCACTTCTCTGCTCTTCCCTAGTTCTCCTCCTGGCTGAGCTTGTCTGAGCTTATATGGCCTCTTATCAAAGGTGTGAATCTTGTGGAACTAAAGTAAGCACTAAATATGTGTACTGAACTAGCGAACTGTTAAGGACCATGTAAATAACCATTGTATCTATCAATTCCACTGACTTAGCACTTTGTTTCAAGTTCTGGCCCATAACACTTATACCTTCAAATCTACTCGGTTGACAAGTTCTGTCACATTTTCTTCTTCAATGCATGTCACATCTGTTCCTTCTCCCCATTCCTACCAACCTAGTTGAAACAAGGTGGTGTAGTGTATATAACACCAGCTCTGGAGACAGAAGGGCCTGACTTTAAATCTGGCCTCATACACTTTCTAGCTGTGTGACTCTGGACAAATCACTTAATTCTGCTTGCCCCAATTTCCTCATTTATAAAATGAACTACAGAAGAAAATGGCAAACCACTCCAAATCTCTGTCAAGAAAACATCAAGTAAGGTCACAAAGAGTCAGAAATGAGTGAAAGATGACTGAACAACAATAAGATACTGCAGCTTTTTAGAATAGAAAAATCACACTCACTACACATGGATTGAAAATTTCTGCAAAACTACTGTTTGTGGTTATACCTGATTAAAATGTAATTGGGAAATGTTTAACAAAATAAATCAAAATAAAGCATACATAATGTTAATATGTGGCTTTCTATGTGGACCATAGAGATCTGCTTCTATTTGAGCTTACCATCACTATTTTAGATTGTCTTACTCTTCTTGTTGTCTTTTCCTCTCCGTAATCCATTCTCACACAGATTTCTTTTGTTTGCTCATATGGTTCCTAGATTGGGATTTTGTACCAGAACCAGACTCCTTCCCTTCATGTCTTCTGGATGGTGTGGCTAGTAGACCCATTTCAGGGATCAGAATATCAAGTCAAGATAAAGTTTAAGTTCAGATAAATCTCAGGTCTCACCATATAATTGTTTCCATTCCCTGTTGTCCATAAGACAGAACAAACTCTTTGGTCTAGTTTCTAAAATTCTGTCTTCAAATACTCTGTGCAATCATTTCATATTATTTCTTTTAATACCTTCTATAAACTCAATCACTAATTGTTTTGCACCTAGTTCCATATTCTTCTGACCCTGAACATTTAAAAAAGGTAAAACTCATTCTAGGAATATGCACTCTTCTTATATCTATTGACAGAAATTCTTTTCAGCATCTCATAATAGATAGATTAGTAGATTTGAAATCTGGAATGTTTGGATTCACACCCTATACCAGAAATTTATTAATTGCGTGATCTTAGACAAATATTTGAACTTCTTTAAGTTCCATTTTTTCCCTTTTTTTGGAAGCAACTAGATAGGTTAATGGCTAAAGCATTAGGCCTGGAGATAGGAAGATCTGACTCCCAATCTGATGTTATATATAACTATAAATATTTATTTGTGTTATATCCCCCCACTCCATATTATAGACTTCAAGGCATAGATTGCTTGACTTTTCATCTTTATATGTCTAGCATCTAGCACCATGTCTTGCTCATAGCAAGTACCTAATAAATATTGGTTGAATTGAAGTGAAAATAAATGCTTCTAAAATAATACTTTCTTATGTGATTGATTTCCCTTTCTCAGCTAAAGAGGCAAATATATATTAATACTATTCACAGCAGAGGAAATTAAATGGAGAAATCACACACACACACACACACACACATAGGTTATAAGAGGGGGAAAGTCAAGTAATAGAAACATAATAAGCTCAAAAGCTATTTCCCAATAAGCAGTAGACAAAGTATATGAAAAAAAGAACTTTTTTTTTTTTTTTTTTTACTGAGGCAATTAGTAGTTAAGCGACTTACCCAGGGTCACACAAAGAATATTTTTCTAAGAAGAATTCAAATAATTAACCATCATATAAAAAGTTCCATATCATTAATAATAAGAATAGTGCCTAATTAAATGCTTCAATTAAAAAAAAACTTGAGGATTTCTTTCATATCCAACAAACATTTCAAAAATATAAAAGATGGAAATAATAAGTGATAGAATTGTAGACGACAGGAGCACTAATATATTGTAAATGGACCTGTGATTATAACAATTATGGAAACACTTCCATCTCTGTCTGAGATTAACTGCGACCATGAACAATTCGCTTAACCCCTCAGAGCTAGGGGTAGCCCCTAGAATTAAACAACCTAGAGATTTCTGATTTGCACTGAGGTTATGTGAAGGAATTCCTTAAAAATCACAGAACTAGATGAAAAGAAAAAATATCTCAAGTCTTATCACACCATCCCTTTCATGTAGACTACATGGTTTAATGAAGAAAGAACAAGATTTGAAGTCAAAGGACCAGGATTCAAATCATACCTTTGTGACTTATTACTTATATAATCTTAGGACAGTTGCTTAAGCACTCTGGATTCCAGGCTTCACATTCTGTAATGTCTCTTCCAGCTCTAAATATATGACTTATAATCTTTCCAACTTAATTCCCCTATAAATGTAATAAATGTTTCTTAAATTGAATTGTCAAATCAATTGATTTTTCTAAGGTCATATAGCTATAATATAGCAGAACCTGAATTTGAAATTGTTTCATACTGACTAGGGCAATGTTCTTTCTATAACAACAAATTGAATGTCCCATGAGGGTCTCCCTTCTGTTCTAGAAATGCAACTCACTTCCTTTTAAAAATCATATTATTGTTTGGGTTTTTTTTGGATTTCCTCAGAAAGTGATACCATTTAAGTCTTAGAGTCCAATCCTTTGGCAATAATATTACATGGGGGAGTTGATACCTTGATTAATTTATTATAGTCTGATTGATTCTTGTCTCAGTTCTGTGGCCCTTATCACCAAGGACCCATGTGCTTAGAGAAAGAGATTAACCAGAATGAAATTACACATATGAATCTTGTTCCTTGTTCATTCAAAATGAATAGGTCTTAATGTTCTTGAGTAGAAATCAGCTTTATTCATAGGAAGTATATCAGTAGAATTTAGATATTATATTTGCAGTCATGTTTTCAAGGGAGATACACCTGAGCTCAAATCTGTTTAAATGTGGTCAGGGATAGAATGACTCCCTACCATGTGTTTCTGGAATATGTCTTTTTACTTAGTCTGGCAGTGCTTTTACCCCTGATAGTATATAAGGAAGTCAATAGATTCCATTTCATGTGTGGGCCCACATCCTGTATCTGGATCTCTTTTTGATAAGTGTGGCTTATTTTAGAACCTCAAACCTACCCCCATCTAGACTAGCTAAACCCAAAAGGATGACTAAAAGTCCTGCTGTTTTCAACAATTCAGACAGTCCCTATAGCTGTTTAGCACCCAGAAAAGCCCCTCATCTGGTAAGACAAAATGTGAATCATACTGTTAGTAAGCCCTCTGTTCTGAAGTGATCTTACTCAACTGTTGACTTTCCCACTGTTTTAGCTGCCTCTGGGGAGGCCTTGACCACATAGGTTAACTTGGGTCATCACTAATGTCCATGTTGGCAAGATATCTTGTAAAAAAGTCTTCTCCTTTCACATGTGTGGGCATGCAGAGTATTATTTCCCATATCCTTATCGCGAACCAGCATGACTATGGGTCTTTTACAAGTGGGAAAACTGAACAAGAGGGAGAATTTGCTTGAGATGATGTGGGGACTAGAAAGTCACTATTTCTCGCTGATATATTTGTGTGAATTCTGGAGTTGTCATAAATTCAGTTTTGTAAAACCTTAAAAGGCAATGGAAAGTGAATTTTGGTGATTCTGTTGTTCAATGTTCAATTGAAATTATTAAGAAGAGCTGAAGGAAAAATAATCCTAATCCTCCCTGTCCCTTCTCATACTGTGTTTCTAAAGGGAAAAATTCAGAAAAATGGAAAAGTTTTATCGATCACCTGAGTGTACTATTTCAGGGTTATCATTGGGATCAGCATTTCAGGGCTAAGAATGAGAACAAACAGTGAAAAGTTTTCTATTTTGGTGCTAAATAAAGAAGAAAATTTATATGATTTTTCTATTCTGAGAAATGATTTGTGGTTTGATAATAGAGACTATGGGAGCTTTATTGCTCCCATTTCCCAACATCTGCGTAATTGAGATAAGCTTCCATGCAATGCTGATGGCAGGGCCTCTTACATCTGCAAATAACCAGTCGTTGGATAATTCTGACAGTAAATAACCTAGTAGAAGTGCTCTTTGGGCTTCATGACTGTTTATCTATTATTATCCAATTATATAGTTCATGGAAGTATATCCTGAATTAATGAGAACATGAGTGAACAGGGAAATGAGAACCAGGGTGGAGTTGTGGGAAAAGGGCTAGATTTGGAGTCATGGCAGGGACTATAAAATCCCTATTATCCCATTTAGTACTTAAATAATTTTGAATAAATCATTAAACCTGCTTATGGCTTCTTCATCTATTAGATAGAAAATATCTAAGATCCTTCTGAAGTACAAGTTTGTGATCCTATGATTTATTTGGGGAAAAGAGTTGTCACATGCCTGGATTTCATTAATATTGTGAAGTGTGGCTGAATTAAGCTGCCCAATAAATTTGGTCATCCATTCATTTTTTTGGTCTGTTTATTTCATTTTGGTCCAGACTGATTTCACTGGTCTGGGGAACTCCCCAGTGAGAAAACTTCTGATATCTCTTCTGCAAGTTATTTTTAAAGAATTGTTTGGAGTACTGAGAAATTAAGTGACCTATATAGCATCATATGACCAGCACATACAAAAGGGCAGGACCTGAATTTAGATATTCTTGACTCTGATATTGAACATCTTTATACCACATCAGACTATCTGAAAAGGCTCCATGTACATTGGGGAGTTAGATGGAGTTCCTGACTGCTCATGAAACATACTTTTTTTTTTTTAAAAATGATCTTTTAAAAGTTCACTGACTGGGCCATTCCAAGCTTTGGTGAATAGGATTTCTTTAACTATCACAAGGTAGGAGCTAAGACACAGTTGAGGCCGTATATATGAAAAAGGCCTTCTCAAGTCTGCAGTATGGTGGGAATAATACCCTTGTGTGTTTCAAAGGGAGGCAAAATAGCCATTTCTGGCCTCATCCACCCCTATTCTTCTCCAAAAAAAGACTTTAATTCTTGCCCGAAAATAAAGCAGAGAAATGGGACTGGAAGTCACTATTCTGCTCTCCTCAGAAGGGAAGAAAGTTGGGCTAGAATTATATTTGGAGTTTCTCTTAAATAATATTAGCTTAGAGGTTATGATCAGGTTCCATTTAACTTCTGATTGCTATTCCCGTCATGGAGAGAGGGAGTACAAGTTTTATATTCAAAACTTTATACCTCATATACACATCTGATTTAAAAAAATGCATTGATCATTGAGAGATGGTGAAAACTAGATGAAATTTATTAAATATCTGGTGGTTTAAATGAATTTAAATACTTTTCCCTCCTCTAAAGTTAATTTGTGTGGATAAAGAACTCAACTTTAAAACTTGATGTTTTCTAGTTATTAAACTTCTTGACCTCTTTGCTGCAAATTACACTATTCCTCATCCTTTCCTTCTACAAATTCTCTCCCCTCTGAATTTTTTTCTAACATTATTTTCTCCTGCTTCTCTTATCTACCTAGTTGACTGCTTCTTGCTCTTCTTTGCTTGATTATTACCCAGATCATGTTCCCTAATTATGGTAATCTTTAAGGCTTCTGTTCTGACTTTTTATCTTTATATTCTCTCTAGAGGACCTTACAAATTCGCATAAGTTTAACTACCATCCTCATGATGATTACTCAAAGAATTCTATATGCCATCCCAGTTGCTCTTTCTTGAGCTTAGTCCCACAGTATCGAATGTTAATTAGAAATTTCAAACTGACTGAACAGGAGTTATCTCAAATGGAACCTGTCTAAAACCAAGCTAATTTTTTTCTTTCCAATTTTTTTTCTAGATTTCTCTATCACTTTCAAATATATACGCATTCCTTTAGTCTCCAAAATTCATAACTTCAGTATATTTCTCTACTTTTTCATAGGTGGAATAGTGAGTAGAATGCTGGGTCTGTTTTAGGAAGAACTGACTTTAAATCCAGCTTCAGAAACTTACTAATTGTGTGACTTACAGCAAGACACTTAATGTTTGCCTCATTTTCCTCAACTGTAAAATTGGAATAATAGCCTTTACCTCCCAGTGTTGTTGTGAGGATCAGTAATGATAATATTTGTAAAGTACTTGGTACAATACCCGGCACAGAGTAGGTCCCATATAAAGGCTAACTATTATTATTATTATTATTACTTATTACTCTTTTTCACCTCAACATATACGGATAGTTACTAAAAACTTTTATTTTTGCTTCTATATCTCTTGCTTTCATTTCTTTCCCTTCATTCAAACTTTCATTCAGGCCCTAATATCTCTCATCTAGCTACTGAAACTACTTCCTATCTATTCTTCCTGCCTTGTCAGTCTTCAAGACAATACATTCTCCTTAAGGTTGGTGAAGTTAATTCCTTTAAACTAAAAGATATCTATCCACATCATTCCTCTACACAACAAGCTCCATTGGCTCGACTTACTCTTAGGATAAAATTAAAAATAGAAAACTTCTATTTGACTATTAATGCCTTTTACAACCTTGATCCAAACTATATTTCCAAGCTCATTGTATACTGCTCCATTTCCCACACCTTACTATTCCCACAACTTATCCATACCAAGTCACTAGGAGTGGCCCACTCAGTGGACTTTTTGAAAGTCATTTAAAAGACTAGTCAGCTAGTCTTCTCTCTATTCTTCATGCAAAGAAATCCATTTCATTTCTCACTTTTGTGCCTTCCACTGACTGTTTCTCATGATTAGAATGTACTCCTTCCTCATTTCTAACTCATAAAACCCATCTCTCTTTTCAAGTAACAACTCAAAGACCTCATTCTACATACATAAAAACTTTAATTAATCCATTTCCCAAATAGTCATGGTTTCTCTCTTTTACTGCCTTCTGCTTATTTTTATTGATTGTATATGTGAGTATTTATGTTCAATTGCACCACATTGATATTTATTACTTATGTTAATCTTGGTAAAGCCATGAAGCCCCTTACATCTCATGGCTTTTTAAGAGGCTTAACTTTGGTTATAAAACAATATCTTTATTTTTGTGAATTATTTTAAAAAATCTTTCTTTAACCTGCTAGTTTATTTATCTAAATAGGACCCAAGTTTTTTTTAAATTGCATTTAACCTTAAGCATTTATTTTTACAGACAAGAATAGTATGAGTTTGAATTTAAACTCAAATATTCCCAAGTACAGGCCCAACATTCTATTCACTGTACCACATGTACAACTTACTGGAAAAACAGAGAAATATATCAAAGCTGGAGAGCAGAAGAATAACAATGACAGAGAGAGAGAGAGAGAGAGAGAGAGAGAGAGAGAGAGAGAGAAAGAGAGAGAGAGAGAGAGAGATTTAGAAAAAAAAAGGAAGTTTTGGGAAGAAAGTTTCTGAATTCTAAAATTTAGGATATTAGGGATTTTTTTTTTGTATTAAAATCCTTGAAAGTCTTCTTCTTAAACATTTTCTATCAGCTCCAAGAGCTGATAATTTCATACCATAATGACCTCTACTGAGGAAAATTTCCATTTCATCAGGGTAAACTTTCAATTCATTAGCAAAAGCAGTATCTAAGATCAGTTAACCCCACTGCACAGTTTCTAGATCTATTTTAAGTATATTCTAATCCACAAATTTACAAAAAATCCCCATCTAATATATTTGTCAAGCCAGAATGATGGACTAAAGATTGTTGGATCTATTTTTAAATGACAGAGGAAACCTCCCTTATCCTTCATCTTGTTTGATTTTGCTTTACAGTTCCCAAACGGACTTTAATAGCATTGTTCCACAGAAACTCACATAGACTATATAAATATGCTCTTATAGTATTTATGTCTTACCTCCCTATTGAGTTAGTAAAGCACCTTGAAGGCCAGGACAAGTCTCACACACACACACACACAGAGAAAGAGAGAGAGAGAGAAAGAGAGAGAGAACCATAATTATAATGATTTTTCCGTAGAACACACAGGAAGTAAATGACAGATAAAATTAAGCTCAAGTCCCTGAACTTTCCACCACATTCTTCTGAGTTGGTCTTTGAGACATTGAGTAATTGACACACCAGACATTCATTTGAACAATTCTTTGAATAATTCTCATGCAAAGTTTCCTGCTGGAAACCAAATAGCAGATTAGAGGCAGCAATTGAGTTGAAATCTCTTGGTATTCCCCTCTAAACAACTTAAAATAGTACCTCAAATCAAATTGTGGATTCACAAAGCCAACAAAAGGTCAGCGTGAATTATTTCTCTGGCCTAAGTTTGCTCTGTAGAAGAGGTGTGTAATACTAGGGTAGAATGGATGCCTGTTATGAGTTCACACATTTAGAAGCAACAAGAGCTTCAGGAAGCTGTCACTTCAGGAATGGAAAGGGGATTGCACAACTGGTCAGAAAAAGATTACAGGGGACCCATTTCTGGCACTGGTTGTAGCTGTTGCTGATTGTCAACTCTATTGCCCATGGATAGTTTTAGGTCAAAGTTTCAAGGTAAAGAGAAGTGCTAGTACTTTGAACTGCAAAGAAGCAAAGGCCCTTCTTGGGTAAAGACTAAGATAGAGAGCAGGAGAGTTTTGAGGTCTAAGATGCAGAGAAAAAATAGACATTGAAAGAATGTATTGATTACCTACTGAAAGTGATCCCCAAATGAAAACTCCCAGGAATATTATAGACAAATTCCAGAGCACCTTGATAAGGAGAAAAATATTCCAAATTATGTAAAAAGAAATGAGTCAAATATCTTGGAGCCATAGTCAAAATCATAGAAGATTTAGCAGTTTCCACAATAAAGGAGAGAAAGGCTTTGAATATATCTGGGAGGCAAAATATCTAGGATAGTAACCAAAAAACTTATCTGATAAAAATGATAATAATAATTTGGATAGTTAATGAAATAGTGAAGTTTCAAGTATTTTTTTTTTTTTTGCTGAGGCAATTGGGGTTAAGTGACTTGCCTAGGGGTCACACAGCTATGAAGTGTTAAGTGTTTGAGGCTAGATTTGAAATGAAGTTCTCTTGACTTCAGACCTGGTGCTCTATCCACTGCACCACCTAATTGCCCCCCGTTTCAAGTATTTTTAATGAAAAGATCAAAGAAAATTTGATGTGCAAATACTCAAGAGAAGCATGAAAAAAGATAAACAAGAAAAAGAAATTAAGGGTCTCAATAAGGTTAAACTGTTATGAGCCAGAACTTGAAACAAATTCCACTGCTAAGTCAGTGGAATTGATAGAGACAATGGTTATTTAGCATGGTGCTTAACAGTTCTCTAGTTCAGTACATGTACTTAGTATAGTTCTACAAGATTCACACCTTTGATTAGAGAGGATATAATCTCAAACAAGCTCAGCCAGAACCAGAAATAGGGAAGACAGAGAAGTGAAACCAAGATCCAGAAAGCCTCCAGAAAAACTAGCCAAGCCCCAAGTGAAGGAGACAAGACTTGGAAGGAGATAATAAAAGATTTGGACTTTAACCCCTGGCTACTTGTGTGGTGAAATGAAGGCTGCCTCCAGAGACCCCAAGAAAAACTCAACAGAGAATATTACATTTTAGAGAGATTACATTAAACTGTTTACTTCTTACTTTCTGGGAACACAATTCATGAAATAACTAAGACCTTTATCATAATTAGAGCAATTAAAAGAGGGCATATGTATGTCAATTATGTTAGAATAATCTCAAAAAAATGAAAAGGTGAAAAAGAGATTTCCTCAGAGAAGGTAGGAGGGAAAGAGAAAAGTAGAATGGGGAACATTTTTTCCACACAAAAGAGGCTTGCAAGGAAGAGCTTTTACGGGGGAAAACTGGGTAATGGCAATGGTATCAACCAATGTTTGAAATTCACTCTCATCAGAATTTGTTCAAAGAGAGAAGAATACACACACACACACACACACACACACACACACGCACACACACAGAGTTATATGTAGAATTCTATCTTGCCCAGGAGAGGAAGGGGATAAGAAAAATAGGGGAAGATGGTAAAAGTAAAGGTAGATTAAAAGAGTTGTGGCTAAAAGCAAAGTAGACTTTTGAAGGACAGAAAAAAGAAATGGAAAAAAGAAATAGAACAAAATGAGATAGAAGAAAAAATAGTTAGTAATCATAAATGTGAACATGGATGGGATAAGCTCACCCATAAAGCAGAAGTAGATAGCAGAATGTATTAAAATAAGAAATGACAAATTTTGTAGGAAATTAGTATGAAATAAAAAGGGATTATACTAATGAACTATTGGAGAAACAATCTAAAGAATAACTTAGAATTATGCCCAAAGGGCTATGAAACTACATACTCTTTGACACAGCAATATTATGGCTAAGTCGGTATGTTAAAGTGATCAGAGGCAAAGAAAAAGGAACTACACATAAAAAAAAAAAACGTTTAATCTGCTCTTTTTGTGGTGACAAAGAATTGGAAAACTAGAGGGAGAGATAATCAACAATTAGAGAATGGCTGAGAAAAAGTTGTGGAATATGATTGTGATTAGCTAGAAGAAATGATGCAAGAGGTGTTTTCAAGAAAAAAGGCAAGATCTATATAAACTGAAGCAAAGTGGAGTCAGAAGAAGCAGGAAAACATTGTACATAGAGCAATGTTGTAATGATGATCAACTGCGAAAGACTTGGCTTTTCTCACTTTATATTTTATTTGCTTTTTTAAAGTATGGCTAAAATAAAATGTTTTTCATGTTTTCACATGTATAATTAATAACATATTGATTCCTTATCAATGAATGGAGAAGGGAAGAAGAGAATTTGAAATTTGAAATTCTAAAACAAAAAATATTTAAAATAAGTAAATAATAAATTTTTTAAAATAAAAATTACTGTTCTAAATAATCCTTTCATACAATTTGTGTATGTATTTGTTTTTTTTCTACTCAAGCATTTGTTGATGTTGTTTCCTCAGACTAGAATTCTTTTCCTTTTCTCTAAATCCTATCCATGCTTAATAATTACATCAAGTTTTATTTCCTTTATTAATCTTTTCTTGATTGTTTCATTTCACATTAATCTCTGAACTTCTAAAGCATTTACAGTGTGTAGCTGTTTTTTTTTTTGACAGCTAAAAAATGCCATCTTGCTTTGTTCCTTAATCATTTCATATGTGTACATCTGTAAGACACTATAATAACATCAACACAAACATTCCAGAAAATCTGGTAGAAGCTGGATAAAGAAGACTGGACTGTTATTTCTCTGAGCAGCTCATCAGTGCTTCTTCTGGTAGAGGGCAATTAACTGAGATAAAGGTATGACAAAAACATTACTGATGATTTTGGACTTGCCTTATAATTTCTATAAGACAGAGAGAAAAACTATAAAGGGAAAAGTAAAGAAAGTCTTCTGATGTAATGAGCTTGCACATTTGGGATCTTAAGGATCTCCTGGCTCCTATTTTTCTTTCTTTGTGTTCCAGGCTAAGACAGCTCTCTTATAGGGAAGATAACCAGGAAAACCTTCTAGAGAAGACTCAGGGAGAATTATGATAGATAAATTCAAGAAGACATTATTTTTGTTTGCTTGTTTGTTTTTAATTATATTGTTTATTTTTAATACACATTGCTTTATGAATCAAGTTGAAAGAGAAAAATCAGACCAAAAAGGAAAAATCATGTGAGAGATGAAAAACAGAAAAAAGAAGTGAACATTAATTTATGTTCAGCCTCCTTAGATCTTTTTCTGGATGCAGATAGCATTCTCGGTCTGGGATTGCTACAGATCACTGAACCACTGAAAAGAACCAAGCATTTTATACTTGAGCATCACACATTCTTGCTGTTGTGTACAATGTGTTCCTGGTTCTGCTTGTTTTGCTTAGCATCAGTTCATGTAAATCTTCCCAGGCTTTTCTAATAATCAGCTTGTTCATAAGTTTATATAATAATAATATTCTATTATCTTCTTACACTACAGCTTGTTCAGCTATTCTCCAATTGATGAGCATCCACTCTTTTTGAAATTCTTTGCTACCATGAAAAGAGGTACTGCAAACATTTTTTGTACATGTGGATTCTTTTTTCTTTCTTTACGATTTCCTCGTGATACTGACCCAGTAATGACACTGCTAGATCAAAGGGTGCGCACAGTTTTATAGCCCTTTGGTCGTAGTTCCAGATTGCTCTCCAGAATGGTTAGATCACTTCACAACTCCACCAACAATGCATTAGAGTTCCAGTTTTCCCACATCTCCTTTACCATTTATCATTTTTCCTGTCATTTTAGACAATTTGAGAGGTGAGTTGTTTTTATTTGCATTTCTCTAATCAATAGTGATTTAGTGCATCTTTTCATATAACTATAAATGGCTTTAATTTCATCATCTGAGAATTATCTGTTCATAACTCTAACCATTCTTCAACTGGAGATAGATAGACTTATTCTTTTGACCTATGAAGCCAGCACCAGCAGTAACAAGTACTACTTGCAAAGATGCTAAAGTTCTTAATAATTAAAGCTGTCCAAAAGTAGAATACTCCCCCTCTCCCTGAGTTGCAGTAAATTTCCCCTCCTCGAAAGTCTTTAGGCAAAAAGTGATGGCTACTTGCTAGCTCTCTTCCAACATAAAATTGTGTTTCTTGCCTTATTTGTGTTAAAGCATAGTCAATGACTCAGACATACGTCTGCTGCTGGAGCAATGATCAGTTCTTTCTAAGATTGTCACTTTTTTTTTTTTTTTAAGCACATTCATGATGGAAGGTGGAGACCTTTTCACTGTTAATACTTGGAGGACAGGCATATAACATCCATTCTCAAACAGGTGTGGTAGTCAAGGAAGGGCAAGTCTGATTCTAATTGTGCTGAAATTTTACATCAGAGAAAATGGATGGGACATGTCTGTAAATACCATAAAAGATCCATAACTCTGGGAAGAGAGATTAAGCCAGACAAAAGGTCACCATTCTGACATACTCTGCAGTTGACTTCCTAATCTAGCACAGACTTATACTAGACCTAAATCTTTACTCTAGCAATTTATTCTGTTACTCCACTCAATTTCTGAATGATTGCAGACACCTTGGCACCAAGTCAACCTGGTTTATTTTTGTTTTCTTCCTAACTAGAGCCCTCACTCCTCTGCCAAAGGAGGAAATGTTCAACACCCCCCCCCCCCCAATCTGGAGACTATCTACTCAGCCTTTTGGCAGGATATGATAGTAAGGATCATTTCTTACTTTTTTTGTTTTCTCCTCAACAGCTACTTCAGTGCAATGTCCATAGTAAGTGTTCAATAAAATCATAAAAAGTTGGAATTATTGAAAGCCTCATCAAATATCTCAAATATCTTCTTGAGGGTCACACAGCTAATAAGTATCTAAGCAGAATTCGTATAAAAATATTTCTGAGTTTAAGTGTAAGAACTCTATTGCCTGTTCCATGCTCCCATGGCAAGCAAATGATGGAGAAATTTGGGGAGAGCTATCTTTCTTATCACTAAGGACTGGCAACTACTTATTCATATGTGGATTTGAATGTTGCTTACTTGGCTAAAGAGTTCTTTAATTATAGAAGTGAGAACTAGTGATTCATTCCATTATATCAGGAGGTTGTCTCTTCTAAAAGTGTCTTTTTATTTCTTCTTGTTTTTTTTTTCTCTAAAGATCTTTATTGGACTTTTGAACTCAAAGACATACTATTTATTAAATGAAAAAATGAGTTTTTACTTGCAGTGATTTTTTTTCTTTCAGTCACTCAGGGTAATAAGTTAGTCTTATCATAAATGCTTTATATATTAAATCATGTTAACATTACAATGTCATGAATCTGGGCTTGGTGTTGAGAAGATGTAAACCCCAACCCACCTTTAATAATTGCTAGTTATGATGATTTATGTCTTTATACAACTCTGTAGGGTTTATTGATTAGGTCTGGATGAATTGTTAAAGGGAATTTTCATTCTAGTGCTAATGAGATTATAGATCTCTATAGGTAAGACCACCAGATCAAAATCTTTTTTATAAAATATAATGAATTATATTGTTGTTGCTATTGGTCCTTTGTTCATGAAGAAGACTGGTGACATTATGAGTGTGTCTTGACTTGTGTGTAAATTGGATTTGAGTGAGGAAGAATTATGCTAAATCACCAGCTTTGCTCTTTTTGTCCAGAATCATCAAAATCTAGTGGCAGCATTAAAGTCAAGATGACTTGTGATGGCCCAGGATGAAGTGGGTAATCTCTGTCTTTAGAAATGAAGGTATTTCTGAGATCTGGCCTTATCTGAGGCTCTATCCATTCAGTGACTAAACACCGGGTAAGCACTGAGGCAAATGAAAGCCCAGTTGGAGAGGAAGACCTTCAGATTTTTTTTATCAGAAAATAATTGTTATTTATACTCATTCTAAACATCAAAATCTAGACAATGAGTCACAGAAGCTTGTGCTAGGTCTATTGTTGATCATTCAATGAAAGTCAGAATGATTTAAGTTTAAAGGTGTTGTCAAGAGAATTTAAATTTAAATGCAAGAGAAGAAGATAATTTTTCTTAAAATGGTTGATATAAAGCCTTCTAAGAATGTGATTCCTTCCTTCCTTCAAATATATACAACATTCATGGGAGGAATAAACTTAAATTTAGGCCATAATAGTAGTGAGGCACACTTATAAGAAATATGTATAACAAGGTTTAACTTACATCATCAGCTTTGGAATCTTTCTCTCCGTGAAGCAAACTCATGCAGAACCCTCATTGTTAAGTTTCCTTCATTCTCAAAGATTACCAGTGACATCACAAGCATAATGTCTTGATTCCCTCCTGGAATGATTTGAATAAAGCAGAACTGAGAAAAATCATCTAGATTATGTTGTCTGTCCTTTGTACATGGTAAAATTGTCTTTCTGCAATTTACCATGGGAACATAGAATAAATATACTATACTTGATACTCATCATTGGGGTCATGAGTTTCTGTCTTGAATTTTCATAGAAGCAAAATTGTCTAAGGAGTCAACTTTTAATGAGTTACATTTGTGACACTGAGTGTTCTTTCTTTCCTTGTTACTATGCAGAGCCTCATTAGCTTCCAAAAGAAAATGAGAATATAGTAGAAAATTTTAGTATAGCAGCTGTAAGCAAGGAAAGGATGAAAATTTTATACACACATACATGCACTCATATATACATGATTATATATGTATATATATATATACAAGTATAAATACACATGTGTAAACATATGCACGAATAAATGCACATGTAAGCATACATACATGTACACGCATATGTGTGTAAATAATACACTGTATATGTGTGTGCGTGTGTATATATGTAAATATATGTGTGTATATATACATATATACACATACACACATATATTACATATATTAGAAAAAGAAAGGGAGAGAGTGCATAGATCTTTTAGATGGAATTTAGATAGCATAAATTTTTGCATTCATATATTATGTTAAATTCCATCCATTCACACACACACACACACACACACACACACATATATTTAAGTAGGTGTGTATGTGTGTTTGTATGTATGTGTGTGTGTAATTCAAATTCTACCTAAAATCCCACATAACAGTAGAAACACATTGCAGCTGAAGCTAAAGATTTCTGGGATGCAAGATTTAAAAACAGAAATTTCTGGGGAAGAAAATCACCAATGGGACTTTGAACAGGGAGGAACAATGAAATGATCTATGATTTGAAAAGGAGCAGAAACTTGTACTGTGTTACAGAGCTGATTTATTGATTTATTTGTTTGAGAAGGAAATTGTCTTTACTTCTTTCTGAGGGTAGTCCAAAGCTTTATGGCTAGTACCATAAAGTTAGTGTGATCTGTATGGCTTCTGGTATGAACGGACTCCTTGGAATGTTGGGGAGTTGCTTTTAGAAGAACTCCATTTGTTTCCCATCAAATGACAAGGTACCTGGTAAGTTCCTTCAGGCGAGATAGGACTCTTTGGAGGGAGGAAGAGAATCACATTTACTGTTTATGGACTATATTGAGTTAGTTTTGTTTTATATAATCAGTATCAATAAAATAAAGCAACCACAACATTGATTCTGCTAAGAGGAGATTATAACCTGGATGACAGAGATGTTTTTATTTTTTCTTTTATTTCCAGCACTTTTTACCACAGTACTTTGCATATACTAGGTATTTAATAAAAGATCATTAGAACAGTTATAATTCTGATTTTGTTTCCATGGTCCCAAGTAATCCAAGATAAAAAAGGAAATTACTAGTTGAATCTCATAACTATTTCACCCAGAGAATTAGAATTACTTGTGTTACTGGTATTATTTTTAGTCATTTGCAGTTATCCCTGGGAATAAATATGAATACATCAATTTGTCTCAGATAAGCAAACCAGTGCATAGTTGGAATTCAGATATCAATTCAAACCAGGTTAAAGAGTTTCAGAACAGAAAATATTTTAAATATAATATAATACAAGCAGTCAATTTTATTGATGAAAAAAGTGAGGTGCCAAAAGATTATTAGGAAAATTATGCAAAGTTAGATAGCTAGAGTCAGGAGAAATAGATCCCTTTTTTCAGTTGTGTTCAATTCTAAGTGCCCCATTTGGAGTTTTCTTGGCAAAGATACTAAAACAGTTTGTCATTTCCTTATGACAATTTATTTTACAGATGAAGAGACAGAGGCAAAGCAGGTTAAGTGATTTATCCAAGGTCACATTAGCTAGTAAGTATCTGAAACCAAATTTGAACTTGGGAAAATGAGTCTTCCTGATTCCAGACTTGATATTCTATCTACTGTATGACTTAGCTGCCCATTAGTCAGGTCTTCTGCTCACTATTCTAGTACTCTCCATTCCACAGATAGAATCCCTATTCTGCCAATACTCCCTTCACCAATCTCCCCATCATTTTTTTTTTTATTATATGGAGGTAACATGATTCAGTTCTTCATACAATCATATTAAGTTTATAGAAAGCTTCAATATCTTACCATTCTTCTAAGATAATTTAGCTTTGAGTTGGTATCAGGTTTTTTCTCTTTCTAATCTTCATCTTATTATTATTAATGTCTGCACTTTTCTGTTCTACTCTTTGACTGTTTACTAATCTGAATTGTAGTATTTTTGTGATTTTTGTAACTTGCTTATTGCTAGTCAACCAATCTACCTCCATCAATCTAATGATTATTCTACTTAGAGTCACACTGACCTTTAAAAGCTTCCATCCATTTCTTCCCTCTTTCCATATCATGTCCATTTCATTCATCCATGGCTGAAAGGACTTTTCTTATCCTGCATATATCTCAGTTATCTTTCTCCATCCTAGAGAAAAACAAGATCTGTCCTGGATCTTTCTTTCTTTATATTGTTAGCAGAAACTCAAAATTAAACTAAAATTTAAAAAAAATATTAGCTCATTTCTTTCTTTCTTTTATTCCAAATTTTACATCTTATCCTAAGCTATCCCCTTTACTTAAAATCTTCTGAATCAATAATGTGTAATTTCTCCCTTTTCCAGAATACACCAGAAATGTCCTTTTCTTATTTAGAAATCATAGGAGCATAGACTTAAAACTAAGAGACTTTAGAGACATATAACAAACTTTCTTGGTCCTAAAGTCATCAGAAGACTTATCCATAGTCACACAGGCCAAAACTAGCAAAATCAACCTGTTTTCTAGATCTTCTGACATCAGACATAGAGTTCAGTTGTTTGCCCTGAATTTGGAATCAGAGAATCTTGAACCAGCCACTATTCTCTCATGTATTACCTATTAATCTTGGGCAAATTACTTTAATTCTCCAAACCCTAGTTCTATCATCTGTATAATAAAAGTGTTGGACTAGGTGTCTTTAGGTGTTCTCCAATTTTAAATGTAAGACCTTATGATGGTATGAACTTTCTGGTCTTAAGGCAACTGAGACACATTCATTAGATATTTCAATATGTGTTCAGTCCTATGCTAGGAGAATACAAAGAGAATCAGAAACCATCATGGTTCTTGCCTTTCATTTATTATTGGGGAACAGATTTCTATATCATCTATTCTAATCAGACTCAAAAAACTACCACCTTCCGAATACTCACTTCACTCCTTTAAAGTTCAATAGCCATAATAATAGTAAACCAGTACATATGGTAACTATAAAGTTCCGAATATGGAAGTACAATTTCAACAAAAGAAAAGACATTTTAATGAGATAACTTGATGTCAGAATCGGTAGAACACTGGGCCTAGAGTCAAGATAGATCTGATTTCAAATCCAGCCTCAGACATGTACTAGCTATGTAACTATGGGCAAATTCTTAACTTCCACTTACTTTATTTATAAAAATAGAGATAATATAGCACCTACCTCCTAGGGTTGGTGTGAGGATCAAATGAGATAATATCTATATAAAACTGTTAGCATGGTGCCTGGCATGTAGAATGTACTATATATTATTATTAACGAAGCTTTGCAAAAAGGAATTTCTTATGTCAGCTCATATGTTCTGATTTTTTTTTGAGGAGATAGAGGGGAGATCAACATGTAGGTCACTAGTAATCTCAAAATTTAAATATGAAGGAGAGAGAAATTTAGCTTTAATCCTCTTCTTAATATTCAACCACAGTACTCTTGATATCCCTTTGAGAGATATAAAATATCTGTTGTCAGATTGAATTCTCCTCTCTCTCCCTCCCTTTTTCCCTCCTTTCCTTTTCCCTCCCTCCCTCCCTTCCTTCTTTCCTTCCTTCCTCCTTCTCTTCCTCCCTCCTTTACTTTCTTCCTCCTTCCCTTCCTTCCTTCTTTCCATCTGTCTTTCTTTCTCCTACTTTTGTCATAAGTGTCAAAAGATGTACTTGTCTCAGACTTGGGGATGTATGATTTGGCGTGATTTGCTTCCCCAGGATCTATAAATTCTTTCCTTTATAATGCTAGATGGAAATAATCCCTTTGTTAAAATCTGATAAGAACTTTCCGTTTGTTTAATAGCATTTGAAAGTTCAGTGGAAAGAGATATAATATGAACAATTGTGTTATTCTACTTTGAAAATGCATATGTTTTTAAGAATAAGGATAGCTGGCATTCACATAGTCCTCTAAGGTTTACAGAGCACATTACAAATATTACTTCATTTAAATTTCATAACAGCCCTGGAGAGTAAGCACCATTACTTTCTCTATTGTATAATGACAAAATTGAGACACTCAGAGGTTAAGTGACTTATCCAGTGTCACACAGCTAGTTAGTATTTAAGACTGGATTTAAATTTTAGTCTTCCTAATTCTACATCCACTGCTCACTTAGCTACTTCTAATTATATTTTCAATATATGATTATATTATTGTGTTTTGACTGCATGGCATACATGTTATGTATTCTGCATAAATATATGTGTACATATACACATAGATGCATATTATATCATACACATATATTATATACCCATGATTAAAATAGTTCTCATTCCAAGAAAGACTGCTATATTTTTGTCACTCAAAATTGTAATGCTGACCTTAAACTCCCAAAGACTGTGAGCTATATTGTTGATGAAATTGCCAAAGTTAATGATGTTTCTCCTTCTATAGCTAATGGACCAGTGATAAAATTACAACTAATGGTGAATTAGAAGTTAATCTCATTCATTAGAACTAATTAACATAGCAGCAGCCCTCTCAAAAGACACTCAATCTTGACAAACTATGATTGTGAGCAAACATATGTCTTGGAGTAAAGAGCAGCACATTTTTTCACATTTCAAATATTATTTTTCTTTAATTTGAGAAGAAAATATCTACAGTAAATGTAGGAAGTCGAGTAAAAATGAGGAAGATGAGAAAGTTCAGCACCTCATCTTAGACTTGATCGACTGATGTAATCAACTTAATTACTTAATGGCCTGAAATATACTGAGGAGTCATCCAAGGAATCACAGATGTAGGGAGAATAGAGAATTAAGTTTTTATTAATCACCTACTAAGTGCCAGAAGGAAGAGGAAAGGAATAGGCATTTATATAATATGATTTGTATGCCAGCCACTGTAGTAAGCAATTTTGACACTTTGCTCCTGAGAACAGTCTTATGTACTAAGTGTGACTGTCATTCCCATTTTTATTTGAGGGAACTGAAGCATATGGAAATTAAGTGATTTGCCCAGGGCCACATAGACTGAAAGTTTCTAAGACTTTCTTTTTTCAAATTTATTTAATAGCCTTTTATTTACAGGTTATATGTATGGGTAACTTTACAGCATTAACAATTGCCAAACCTCTTGTTCCAATTTTTCACCTCTTACCCCCCACCTCCTCCCCCAGATGGCAGGATGACCAGTAGATGTTAAATATATTAAAATATAAATTGGCTACACAATAAGTATACATGACCAAACGGTTATTTTGCTGTACAAAAAGAATCAGACTCTGAAATATTGTACAATTAGCTTGTGAAGGAAATCAGAAATGCAGGTGGGCATAAATATAGGGATTGGGAATTCAATGTAATGGTTTTTAGTCATCTCCCAGAGTTCTTTTTCTGGGTATAGCTAGTTCAGTTCATTACTGCTCCATTAGAAATGATTTGGTTGATCTCGTTGCTGAGGATGGCCTGGTCCATCAGAACTGGTCATCATATAGTATTGTTGTTGAAGTATATAATGATCTCCTGGTCCTGCTCATTTCACTCAGCATCAGTTCGTGTAAGTCTCCAGGCCTTTCTGAAATCATCCTGTTGGTCATTTCTTACAGAACAATAATATTCCATAATATTCATATACCACAATTTATTCAGCCATTCTCCAATTGATGGGCATCCACTCAGCTTCCATTTGCTAGCCACTACAAAGAGACCTGCCACAAACATTCGTGCACATACAGGTCCCTTTCCCTTCTTTATGATCTCTTTGGGATATAAGCCCAGTAGTAACACTGCTGGATCAAAGGGTATGCCCAGTTTGATAACTTTTTGAGCATAGTTCCAAACTACTCCCCAGAATGGTTGGATTCGTTCACAACTCCACCAACAATGCATCAATGTCCCAGTTTTCCCGCATCCCCTCCAACAATCATCATTATTTTTTCCTGTCATCTTAGCTAATCTGACAGGTGTGTAGTGGTATCTTAGAGTTGTCTTAATTTGCATTTCTCTGGTTAATAATGACTTGGAGCATCTTTTCATATGACTAGAAATAGTTTCAATTTCTTCATCTGAGAATTGTCTGTTCATATCCTTTGACCATTTTTCAATTGAAGAATGGCTTGATTTTTTATAAATTAGAGTTAATTCTCTCTATATATTTGGAAATGAGGCCTTTATCAGAACCTTTGACTGTAAAAATATTTTCCCAGTTTATTGCTTTTCTTCTAATCTTGTCAGTTTGGTATAATCGAAATTTTCTATTTGTGATCAGTAATAATCTCTAGTTCTAAGACTCTTTTTGAACATAGTCTTCCTGACTGCACCCTCAGAACACTGTACTAATTAGCTGCCTCTACCCATAGAATCTCAGAACTTGAATTTGGAAATGATTTTAATGGCTATTTATTATAACCTTCCTCCCAATGCAGGTATTCTTTCCACATTTTTTTTGGGTAGTCATCTAGCCTTAGGTTTATATTGAGTTAAGGAGGGCTCTATAATTAACAAGAAAGCCCATTCTATCTTTGAACATATATAATGGCCTAAAAGTCCTTCTTTATAAAAATTTAGCAGAAGCTAGTTTCTCTGTCCCTTATATTCATTAGTTCATCTGCAACTCAATATAATCAATCTACTTTCTCTTCAATGACCATTTTTCAAATTCTTGAAGATGATTATTATATTTCTATTTGACTCCTCTCCCAATTTTCCTCTTCTCCAAAAGAGAATTCCTAATCTAATCAACCATTTCTCACCCCAAATGCTGTACAGAGCTCATGCTATCTTGTTAGACCTCAACTAAATGACTTAGGTTATCAATAAGGCTTTTAAAATATCATTCTTAGCGATCTAGGCACAAAAGTTTGGATAGAACCTAATTTTTATATAATAGAAGAGGGCTATCCTTTCTCTTGATCTAAACACTGCATTTCAACTTATTGCAAGAAAAGTTTTAATTAGATATCTTTTTTTATTTTTTGGTAACTGAACCATCTTAAGCTTCTGGTCAGCTAACCTCTCTAATATTTTCCCATATATCTTGTTATCAATAAAGGACTTTTTATCATGTGTTTCTGCAGCTGCTTTTTGAAATTAAATATATAATTTCATATTTCAGTCCTGATTCTGAATCCCTATCATACCACTTGAGATGTTAACAATTTAGCCAAGCTATAAATATCATTCAAAAATGTAAGAAACATGCTACCTATGTTTTCCTTTGAGTCTCTGATTTAAAAAAAGAAAGAAACTTTTAACAGAACAAGCCTAAGAACATGCCATAATGGATTTTCCTACAGGTTGGCACTAACCCATTAATTGAACTATAGTAATCTGTGACTTTTTCAAGTCTGTTTACCTTAGTAATCTAGTCAATGTTTCAGCTTCTTCATTAATATTTTTAAGGAATATTTTTATATTATTTTCTCTTATTTACATGGAAAAATGACTTTATTCATTTTTAGTAATTTTTGAATTGCAAATTTCTTCTCTTTCTCCTCTTACCATTTCTTGAGAAGGATATATGATCATTTACATTGAATTATATTTTAGTCCTATATTTAAATTTTGGACAATTTGTAGGTAATATGGTGCTTTAATAAAAATCTCATGAATCTTTTGATAGCATCAGCATATTATTAATTTGAATAAATGCCTTATTCAATTTCCAACCTAAATCAATTCACAGTTCCCCATTTAAAATTCTCTTGCAATCTATCTATTGCATGAAAGTTCAGTGGAAGAAAGTTCCTTTCAAGCTCAGACACAACAGAAGCTTGGGGAGCTATGGGGAGTGTCTATGTATTAGTGATCTTACTGCGAGTTTCCATGGTTACATTGTAAGGGAAGATTTATATTTTGTTTTTGTAGTAGTATTTTCATGTATTCAATATTTACAGAAGCCTCTGGTTTTATCGTGTTGAGGAAATTGACCAGTAATTTAAATAATCAGTATTTTCCCTTAAATTTATGTATTTAATATTTTCTCCCAGTTACATTTAAAATACTCTTTATATTTGTTTTTAAAACTTTTGAGTTCCATGTTCTCTCCCTTAACTCGACCTCTATCCCACATTAGAAACCACATATAAGGTTATGTAAAACATTTCCATAAAAGTCATGTTGTGAAAGAAAACCTAGATCTCCCACTCTAATTTAAAAAAAAAAACTCTCAAGAAAAATAAAGTTGAGAGAGACAGAAAAAAAAGAGTAGACAAAGAGCAGGAAGGGAGAAAGAAAGAGAAAAATAGACAGACATACAGACAGAGTATGCCTCAATCTGTATTCAGACATTCCAATTTCTTTTCCAGGTATGTATATGGTTTTTCATCATAAATCCTTCAGAATAGTCATGATCATTGTACTGCTGAGAATAGCAAAGTCATTCATGGCTATTCATCCCAGAGCATTGCTATTATTTTGTACACAGTAGATTTCAATTTGCTTATTTCATGGAAGACATTCCAGGCTTTTCTGAAAGCATCTTGCTCATCATTTCACAGAGAATGATAATATTCCATGACAATCACATATCACAATTTATTTAGTCATTCCCCAATTCATGGATCTTTTCTCATTTTCCAATTTTTTGCCCTGAGAAGAGAGCTGCTATAAATATTTTTATGTATAGGTCCTTTTACCCTCACCCTCCTTTAAAAATCTCTTTTGGTATTCAGTGGTATTGTCAGGTCAAATGATATGCAAGAATTTATAGCTCTTTGGGCATAGATCATATCTTTTGATCATTTATCAATTGGGGCATGACTCATTTTTTTTTTAATTGACTCATTTTTCTCTATGTTTAAAAAATAAAACCTCATGAGAGAAATTTGCTTCCATTTTTTTTACAGTTACTATTCCTAATTGTATTTTCCTCCTTTATATTATTCTCTATGTCTTTTTATCCTGTCCCTCCTCAAAAGTGTTTTGCTACTGACTGCTCCCTCTCCCAATTTGCCCTCTCTTTTATCATCCTCTCTCCTTCCTATATCTCATTCCCTTCCTATTTCCCTGCATGGTAAGATAAATTTCTATATCCTTTTTGAGTGTGTATGTTATTTCTTCTTTGAACTAATTCTGATAAGAATAAGTTTCACCTAGCAGGACCAGGAGATCATTATATACTTCAACAACAATACTATATGATGACCAGTTCTGATGGACCTGGCCATCCTCAGCAATGAGATCAACCAAATCATTTCCAATGGAGCAGTAATGAACTGAACCAGCTACACCCAGAGAAAGAACTCTGGGAGATGACTAAAAACCATTACATTGAATTCCCAATCCCTATATTTATGCCCACCTGCATTTCTGATTTCCTTCACAAGCTAATTGTACAATATTTCAGAGTCTGATTCTTTTTGTACAGCAAAATAACGGTTTGGTCATGTATACTTATTGTGTATCTAATTTATATTTTAATATATTTAACATCTACTGGTCATCCTGCCATCTGGGGGGGGGGTGGGGGGTAAGAGGTGAAAAATTGGAACAAGAGGTTTGGCAATTGTTAATGCTGTAAAGTTACCCATGCATATAACCTGTAAATAAAAGGCTATTAAATTAATTAATTAATTAATTAAAAAAAAAGAATAAGTTTCACTCACCCACCCTCCAATCCTCTTTTTCCCCTTCACTATAAAAGCTTTTTCTTGCCCATTTTTCATAGTAGATAATTTCTGCCATTCTACTTCTCTCTTTCTCTTTGTCTCAGTACATTACTGCCTTACCCTTTAATTTCATCATTTTTAAAAAGATTTCATATTCAATGTTCATATTCAATTCACATCTGAGCCTACTGTCTATTACATATATTCCTTCAAACTATAATACTAATGAGTTACAAATATCCTCCTCTCATTTAGGGATACAAATAAGTAAATCTTATTAAGTCCTTAATGATATCATTTTCCTGATTACCTCCTTATTCTTCCCTTATGTACTGTATTTGAAAATCAGATTTTATATTCAGCTTTGATTTTTTTTCATAGGCAAATGCTTGAAAAATCCTCTCTTTCATTGAAAACTCACATTTTCTTCTGAAGGATCATATTCAGTTTTGCTGGGTAGATGATTCTTGGTTGGACTTTAACTTGATTGCTCTCTGAAATATCATATTCTAAGGCCTTCCTTCATTTAATGGAGAAGCTGCTAAATTTTGTGATTTTCTGATTATGGCTTCATTATACTTGGCTTCTTTCTGAATGTTTACAATATTTTCTCCAAGACCTGGGACTTCTGGGAGTTGGCTAAAATAGTTCTGGGAATTTTAATCTTAGGATCTCTTTCAGGAAGTAATATATGTATTCTATCAATTTATATTTTGCCTTTGGTTATAGAATGTCAGGACAATTTTCTTTTACATCATCTGAAAGATAATGATCAGACTCTTTTTTGATCACAACTTCCAGGTACATCAATAATTTTTAAATTATCTCTCCTGGATCTGTTTTCTAGATCAATTGTTTTTCCAATGAGATATTTCACAATTTTTTCTATTTTTTCATTTTATTTGGTTTTGCTTTATTGTACTTTGATTTCTCTTAAAGTTATTAGCTTCTATTTGTTCAATTCTAATTTTTAAGGGATTATTTTCCTCCTGAGCTTTGTACCTCCTTTCTTAATTGGTCAATTTTGCTTTTTTAAGGCATTCTTCTTCTCTTCAGCTTTTTGTATTTCCTTATTACCACTCTCAATTGTTTTCTTAAGGTTTTCTCTATTTCTCTTACTTGATTTTCAGAATTCCTTTGGAGCTCTTCCATATCCTGAGACCAATTCTTATTTATCTCAGAGGCTTTGGATGTAGCAGCTTTTTCTGAGTGTGTGTTTGATCTTTCTTGTCACTATAGTAATTTTCTATGATAAAAAAAAAATCAGCTTTTAACTCTGGTAAAATAGGGTTGTCCCCAGCTTGCAGGAAACATTGTCCCAAGCTTTGTTCAGCTGTTTTCACCAAATCCTTCTAGGGACCTGACCACAAGCATTTTTTTTTTGCTTTGGAATTGTAAGGAGTGAACTTACTCCACTGTAGCTGTAAGATATAGAATGCTAAAGCAACAGAGTCTGTCTTTGCTGGCTGTAGATACAGACCTTTTCTGGGGAACTTCCAAGTCTTCTTTGGTATCTCTGGGCTGAGAGATCTGGAAATCACCAGTCTGTCACTGAATCAGAATTTCCTAGGGTTGTTCCTACTTTACAGGTGTGGGGCTGGGCCTGGGCCTGGGGCTGCAATGGGTTTGTGTGGTGACCTCCAATCTTGAGTTCACAGATCTTTTCTCCTGATCTTTCAAGCCCTCTGTGGTGTCTCTGAACTGAAAGGTATATAATTGCCAGTAGTGCCACTCATTCAAAGACTCTTTCCTGGTTTAGTGTAGTGGGGCTGGTCCAGGTCTAGGTATGGAGGCCAGAGCTGTGCTAGCACAGCCTGCACCGGGACTACACACTGGACTCCCACCTTGGTGTCACAGGGCATTTCTGCTGATCTTATAAGTTGACTTTGGCTGGAAAATGTTCTACTCTATCTTTTTGAATCTTCAGATGCTCTAAGATTTGTTGAGAGTCATTATTTAAAGGGATTTGGAGCAGTTTGAGGGAGAGATTGGATGAGTTCCTGCCTTTGCTCCTCCATCTTGGCTCAATGATCAGTGAGATATTTGTGACTTTAATGTTAGCACTCTATCCATTGTACCATCTGAGTATCATTATCTATAAGTAAAAATTTTGTTGCTGCTACAATTAATAAATGCTTTGCTGGAGAGATTATTCCCATCAAAGAGATCACATTGCCATTGAAGCATCTTTTGATGATAAAAGGATTGCTTAAATTTAATCTAATAAACTACATTTCAGGGTTAATTCATAGATAATATAAATAGGCTGATGTTATATTCTCAAGTAAAGTCAGTAGTCATTTTTAAAGTACTTAGTATTTTACTATTATTGTACTAAACTCTGGAGATACAAAGAAAGACAAACAAAAGGTATTGACCCTCATGGAACTCACTCTAAAATGAGAGACAGCATGTAATTACTATTTACATGCAAGATGTATGTGTGTATATTTATATGTATTAGATGAAAAGTAACTTTTGAAATGGAGGAATCAGGGAAAGAAATGTTCTGTTTAAAGAACATAAAATAGGCTGTCATTGCTGAATCATAGAGTTTAGGGAAGAGAGGGAAGTGTAAAAAGATTAAAAGATAGGAAGAGGACAAATTATGAAGAGACAGAAATGAAATGCCCAAAGGAGGACTTTATATTTATTCTTTTACTCTAATAATTTTGACTGTTTAATATCTTAGCAAATTTACCTCAGTGAGTGTGGGGAAGAAGCAATATACTCCTCTCCTGTTACTTATACTCTAATCCCAGCAACAAAGTTCCATTCATTAATACAATGGAAGGAAAGAAATAAGGATTTCTTAACCATTTACTGATAAGATTGAGGTACAGCACCAAATGATGAGATTGAGAAGATCAATTGGCATCAAATATTAGGATTCAGTCATGTGAAGAATTCACAATGGCCTTTCTCTTCTGCAAAAGATAGATTTATTTATGAGAAGAGCCTACAGATAAAATGAAGAAGTAAAATAGATACAAGGAATGGTAAATATAAAAAAAAAGATTTGGGAGAGCATATAGTTAGCAAGGAAAGTGTTTTTTAAACCAATTGACAATGGAAAGAAAAACAAGTTTTGAATTGATAGTTAAACAGAAGAAAAAGAAAACATCATGAGGAGGAGAATACATTGAGTGGCAGGCTAAATCCATGGAGGAGTTTGCACCTTAAAATAGGTAGTTAGCTATAAGAAAGAGAAGGACAACATGAGGCAGGACAATGTGGTGGACTAACCCAAAATGGATTCAGCAAAGTTGGTATGGGCTATGGGCAGAATTAAACTAAAAGAATGACATCTTATTGGATACAGTAAGGCCGGCTTTACCCAAGATCTCCACAAGTTTGTCAGTATAAGGTTGAACTGATCCTCATCAATGCCCTTCCTTGCTTGCCTCAGAAAGTAATCTTATCGGCACTTCAGGCTTTCTTTGCTAACTTCACCTACTGATTCAGGACCTCATCCACCCACTATGTGCCAAGTGCTAAGTACTTTACAAATATTCTCATTTGATCCTCATAAGGACCCTAGGAGGTAGATACTATTTTTACCCTCATTTTATAGTTAAAGAAACTGAGGGTGATAGAAAATAATGACTTGATCAGAGTACCACAGCTAGTAAGTTTTTGAGGTAGAATTTGAACTCAAAATTTCTTGATTCCAAATCTAAAGCTTTATCTATTATAGTAGCTATCTAGTTTCCTCATCAGTGTATGTATATATTATCAACAACCCCAAATACACAGTAGGTATAAGGGATTATGGAATAGTTAGTACTATGGGAAGAAGAGAGGAAGGATTTTGTATATAAAAATACAGTAGGAAGTGAATAAGTATATTTGTTTTACCCTCTCCTTCCTATTTTGTGCATTTTTTTTGGTAGATGCAACTCTTCCTTTTGTACTTCTATCCCCAGCAATATTACCAATAGAATTTGAGGCTGGGGATAAAGAGAGGGGAAAAAAAGTAATTCACAACAATATCTCTATTATATGTTTATTATACCAATGACCTTGACCAATGTCTGAGTATTTTCAATTCCCAGGGATTTGAGGTGTTTTTAAAAAAAATTTTTTTTATTGTAGGCATATCAATCACTTTATTGGAAATGAATGTCTTATTAGAGAAAGAACAAAAACAATGTTGGAATAGAGCATACTTTAAAAAATCTCTATGATTTTTTTTCATATTTGGTCTGACTGAGAGAATGTTGATTTCTGATAAATTATCTAATTTATGAAAATAAATAATTTCTAGCTCAGAAAATACTAGGAAGGATAACTCAGGGGTTTGTGGCACTTTTTGATAGAAAAAAATGGTCAATTTTTGCCTCTTAAGCAAGTTTGTAAATTCAAAGAAAAAAGATTATAAAATCAGAACTCAACATATAAAAAATAGTATGAGTTCTCTTTCTATTCCTATGCCCACCATGATAAATGGTCACTCTTTGAAACGTTAACATATTTAACATTATATGGATTAAATCTGACATTGTAGATGTGTGATTTTTAAAAAAATGATGGCCCAAAATGACTTTAACCAAATGGAATTTGAACATTTAAACCTCATTATTTTTGAAGCTAAGAAGGACCAAGTATAAAAAGAATCTACCATTTCCCTGGATGTGGAGGCATTTGAAGCCTATAGCTATCTTTACACTGTAGGGATAATTTAAAATTATGACAAAAATAGGAACCTCTTCCCTTTAATTTTGGGTGGAGAAACAGATAAACATTTCAATGCAAATGAACACAAAATCAGATACTCCTTGGGGGAAGTGGTATAGAGGCCTAGGGTTAGGCTATATTTTGCTTGGTAGAAATAGATGGTCATGGGGCATTTGGACTCTAACCTATGTAACTAGCTCCTCCTGCTGGTCTCTCAGTTACCGAGTTGAGGAAATGAAAGCAGGGAATGTAGATCAATATTTCATCATGGACTAAGGATTTGATTTACTTTAAATCCATTTAGCAAAGATCAAGGAAATCAGGGATATTTTGTTGGTTATATCTATTTCACTTTTTCTAGTCATTTTAATTGCTCAACATTTCCTTGTTTTATGTTGTTGTTGTTTTTGTAAAACTTAGGCAATGTCCTCCTAATACTGAAACTATCACTTCTGTATATAAAGACAAAACCATCCTTCTTTAAAGACAAAAAAAAAAAAAAAAAAAAAAAAAGAGCAACTTTCATACTCCTTCAAATGGATTGGCAAGTATTCTTCACTATCTGTTGCTTCTCTGCCCTCAGCCCTTGTGTTTGTATCTCTAGTTCTTAATAGAATGCCTGGGACATCTTAAGCTCTTGTCTCTTGTCTTCCTTCCTTCCTTCCTTCCTTCCTATAGCCATCCAACAGAGCAAGGTATATTACAGAGAGCAAGCCCAGTGAACCTACAAGAGGAACACATTTGCAGTGTAGTATTGAGCCTAATCAAGATATCTTGCCTAAAAAAGCACAACTCGGAGGGAGAAAACATCAGGGGCTCAAAAGGTATTAGAAGCAAGAGTCATTCACAGTCTCTGTATTTCATTACCTTTCCTTGTTAATGGTATGTATATCTGTTAAGACAAAGCATTCTAAGTTTATAAGTAAAAATGAATGTTTTATTGTGTCTTTTTACTACTGTTTTCACTGTTTGTTCTGGCTGAATTTTGAGTTCTTTAGCTAATTGTGCATAATAGTATGAAATTTTAAGTTGGGAAGACCTGAGTTCAAATATTTGAACACAAGATTTTTATGAGCTATGTGATCCTGAGCAAGTCATTTTATATCTTTCACCTTCAACTTCTTCACTTGGAAAACAGGGATAGTTTTATCCATATATTATAGGACTATTGTGAAGCTCAAATTATATAATATATGATATATAATGCATAACTTGCAAAATTATGGTATTTTATAAATCCTACTAATCTATTGAAAGGTAATCATTTTGGTGGAGGCTCATGAGACAGTTTAGAGGTATAGATCCACAGAGGACTGTGAATATGGTATATATAGTTATCCCCTGGAAAACCTGATTTGAAAATGAAGGGGTAGATTAACTCAAAGAATACTTGAATAAATGCTATAAAATAAAATATGAATGATAATTACCTTTTATAATGATTAATTCCTCATTTTATTATGCTATATTTATTTTGAATGATTATTTATTATTATTATTATATAATAGTGACCTTTTTAATCTTTTGAAGGTCTATTTCATTGCAAAAGTATGAAGGGTAGAGGCCTCTGGATCATTGCCTTGCTGTAGTATGGAGGGACTTACACAGCTCAATGAAACCATGTTATGCCATTCAGGGTTAACCAAGATGAATAAGTAACAATGGAAATTTTTTAATAGCTTTTTATTACAAGTTATATGCATGGTTGACAATTGCCAAACCTTTTACTCCAGTTTTCCCCCTCCTTGCTCCCACCCCCTCTTCCAGATGGCAGGATGACCAATACATGTTAAATATGTTAAAGTATAAATTAAATACAATATAAGTATACATGTCCAAACAGTTATTTTGCTCTACAAAAAGAATCAGACTCAGAAATAGTGTACAATTAGCCAGTGAAGGAAATAAAAAATGCAGGCAGACAAAAATAGAGGGATTGGGAATTTTATGTAGTGGTTCATAGTCATCTCCCAGAGTTCTTTCACTGGTTCAGTTCATTACTGCTCTCTTGGAACTGATTTGGTTCATCTCATTGCTGGAGATGGCCACATCTATCAGAATTGATCATCATATAGTATTGTTGTTGAAATATATAATGATCTCCTGGTCCTGCTCATTTCACTTAGCATCAGTTCATGTAAGTCTCTCCAGGTCTTTCTGAAATCATCCTGTTGGTCATTTCTTATCAAACAATAATATTCCACAATATTCATATACCACAGTTTATTCAGCTATTCTCCAGTTGATGGGCATCCACTCAGTTTCCGTTTCTGGCCACTACAAAGAGGGCTGCCACAAACATTCTTGCACATACAGGTCTCTTCTCCTACTTTAAAACCTCTTTGGGATATAAGCCCAGTAGTAACACTGCTGAATCAAAACGTATGCACTGTTTGATAACTTTTTGAGCATAGTTCCAAACAATGGAGATTTCTAACAAAAAATGATCCATTGGAGAAGGAAATGGCAAATCATTTCAGCATCTTTGCCAAGAAAACTCTGTGAACAATATTAAAATGCTAAAAGATATGACATCAGAAGCCAGTCCCCTCAGATCTGAAGAGACAAGACTGGTGTTCATTACAAATTATGTTTTACAATGAATTGGTTTCTTCTTCTTATCTATTTTGAAAGGAATTATGTGCATTTTCCATTTCATGAAATCTATTTTTAAGAAGTTTTCTTCAGATAATTTCTTTTGTTTTTCCTTTTCTAAACTCTCTTGAAAAGTTCTCAGATCCTTTCCTTACTTTTCCTTGAACTCTATTTTAGGATCCTTTTTGGATTCTTCCAACACAGCTTTGTGAAATAGGGACCAACTCATATCACTCTTTGAGGTGTCATCTGGAGATAATTTGCTTTTGGGATCCTTAGGGTTTGAGGTCTGTTCTCTTTTTTTCATAAAAGCTGTCTATGGTCAGAGTTCTTTTTGCTTTTTTGCTCATTTTTAAAAGGTTAAGGTCTGCTCTTAGGGCAAAGGGGAGATTTTTACAAGCTTCCTTTACAGGTGACAGCCACTTAGATTACCCTAGTGGCAAGTGCTGACAACTGCCTTCCCATGCTGGGTAGATATGACCAGGTCAACACATTTTTCTGAGGTTCAAAGGTTCACTATTTTACTTTTGTATTTGCTTTTGATGTCTCACAGCTAATCTGATGATTCATTGGCTTGGAACCAGGACAAAGTAGTCAATGCCTCCCAGTAGATTTCCTGGCACACAGACACTGCAATGCCCTGGCTCTCTGCTCTGTATCTATTCAGCCATCTTCCCCCTGCCCAATTGAAACAGACCTTTTGTCAAATTCTTTAAAAAATATCTCCTAGTAGTCTGGAGACTTCCGGCCAAGATGGCAGCGAGGAGGCACACAGCTGTGTAAGCTCCGCATTTTCTCTCAGAATCCATCTCATTACAAGCCTCTGAATTAATGCCTGACTGAAAAAAAAACCCACAAACAGTTACCAAGAGAAGACATCCTTGAGATTCGCCAGGAAAGGTCTGTTTTTGCTTGAGGGCGGGATGGTTTTAGATCAGGCACAGGCTGAGGGCAGCAGCAGCAAGAGCTTGGCAGGCAGCTCACAGCTGAGCAGACTGGAGGGGGTTGGGGTGTGATCTCAGCCGCCTCTGCAGGGAGAGCTTCACTACAGGATTGGATACTTTGCCCTGGCAGCAAGTCAGTAGCCCACAGAGAAGCTAAAAACACTGGGGGTAAAGAATACAACCCCAAACAGCTTGAGTTCCTTGACACCGGCCACCCCTCCCCCACAACATCTCAGCATGCTCTCAGAGTCTCAGAGCGCAGGCACAACACAGTCCTGCTAGTGCCTCGCTGCTGTCCCCTCAGTCTGTAGAGGAAGCTCGGTAATGCCACCCAGCCCCTCCCCCAAAAAAGCAGATTCCATTTGGGTTTTTTTCCTTTTTTTTTTCTTTGCTAGTTTGTCTCTGATTCTTCTCTGAGCAAATGAGCAAAAAGTTAAAAAGGACTTTAAAGATTGACAGCTTTTATACAAACAGAGAACAGACTCTAAACCCTGAGGAGACTAAAACCAGATTATCTTCAGGTGAATCCCCACAGGAGGAGATCATCTGTTCCTCAGCACAGATGAATCTCATAGAAGAAATTAAAAAGGCTCTCACAAGAGAGCTAGAAGAAAAATGGAAAAAGGAGAGGGAGGCTTTGACAAGAGAGAATGGAGAAGTCATTCCACCTAATTTAAAGACAGAGTGGATAAAGAAAACAAATCCTTGAAAAATAGGATTAGTGAACTGGAAACAGAAAATAGCTCTCTAAAGAAAAAAATTGGCAAAATGGAAAAACATTCCAAAGAACAAATTGGACAATTAGAAAAAGATATAAAAAAAGTGAGTGAAGAAAACACTTCATTGAAAATCAGAATAGAACAAATGGAATTGAATGACTCAAGGAGACAAGAAGAATCAGTCAAGCAAGACCAAAAAAACCAAACAATGGAGAAAAATGTGAAATACCTGCTGGGGAAAACAACAGACCTGGAAAACAGGTCTAGGAGAGACAATCTGAGAATCACTGGACTCCCAAAAAAATACAATGAAAAAAAGAGCCTGGACACTATTTTCCAGGAAATTATCAAAGAGAACTGCCCAGAAGTCATAGAAACAGAGGGTAAAATAGACATTGAAAGGATTCATCGATCACCCACTGAAAGGGATCCTAAAATCAAAACACCAAGAAATATAGTGGCCAAATGCCAGAACCCTCAAACAAAGGGAAAAATACTCCAAGCGCCTAGAAAAACCCAATTCAAATATAAAGGAGCCACAATAAGGATCACCCAAGATCTAGCAGCATCCACATTAAAAGATCGAAGGGCCTGGAATATGATATTCCAAAAGGCTAAGGAACTCGGTATGCAACCAAAAATAACTTACCCAGCCAGAATGAGCATCTTTTTCCAGGGAAGAAGATGGAAATTCAATGAAATAAGTGAATTTCACCTATTTTTGGTGAAAAAACCAGAACTTAACAAGAAGTTTGATCTGCAAATATAGAACTCAAGAAAAACCTAAAAAGGTAAAAAGAAATCTTGGGAACTATATTTCTGCTGTAAAGATGTATAAAAATACATGTATACCTTGTTCTAGAAATTAGAGGTGGAAAGGACATTGTATCAGAAAAAGGGTAAAGTGGGGGTATTATATCTCACAAAGAGGCTAAGGAAACCTATTATATCTGAGAGAAAGAATGGAGGGGGATGAATATAGTGGGTATTTTACTGCTGTAAGAATTGACTTTAAGAGAAAAAAATTTAGACATATTCAATATATGGTGAAACTTCTCCCATCTCATTGAAAAGTGAGAAGGGAAAAGTGAAAAGGGAAGGAATAAGCTAAGCAGATGGGAATACAGAAATTGTGAGGGAAAGGAGGAACTCTAAGGTGGGGAGGAGGGATACTAAAAAGGGAGGGCTGTGAGAAGCAAGTGGTGCTCACAAGTTTAATACTGGGAAGGGGGTTAAGGGGGAAAGAAGGGAGAAAAGCATAAATAGGGGTTAACAAGATGGCAAGTAATACAGAATTGGTCATTTTAACCATAAATGTGAATGGAGTAAACTCTCCCATAAAGAGGAAGCGATTAGCAGAATGGATTAATAGCCAGAATCCTACAATATGTTGTTTACAGGAAACACACCCAAAGCAGGGAGATACATGCAGAATAAAGGTAAAAGGATGGAGCAAAATCTACTATGCTTCAGGTGAAGTCAAAAAAGCAAGGGTAGCCATCCTGATTTCAGATCAAGCAAAAGCAAAAATTGATCTAATTAAAAGAGATAAGGAAGGGCACTATATCTTGTTAAAGGGTAGCATAAATAATGAAGCAATATCAATATTAAACATATATGCACCAAGTGGTGTAGCATCTAAATTCTTAAAAGAGAAATTAAGAGAGCTGCAAGAAGAAATAGATAGCAAAACTATAATAGTGGGAGATATCAACCTTGCACTCTCAGAATTAGATAAATCAAATCACAAAATAAATAAGAAAGAAGTCAAAGAGGTAAATAGAATACTAGAAAAGTTAGATATGATAGATCTCTGGAGAAAATGAAATGGAGAAAGAAAGGAGTACACTTTCTTTTCAGCAGTTCATGGAACCTATACAAAAATAGACCATATATTAGGACATAAAAACCTCAAACTCAAATGCAGTAAGGCAGAAATAGTGAATGCATCCTTTTCAGACCACGATGCAATAAAAATTACACTCAACAAAAAGTCAGGGGAAAGTAGACAAAAAATAATTGGAAACTAAATAATCTCATACTAAAGAATGATTGGGTGAAACAGCAAATCATAGACATAATTAATAACTTCACCCAAGAAAATGATAATAATGAGACATCATATCAAAATGTGTGGGATGCAGCCAAAGCGGTAATAAGGGGAAATTGCATATCTCTAGAGGCTTATTTGCATAAAGTAGAGAAAGAGAAGGTCAATGAATTGGGCTTGCAACTAAAAATGCTAGAAAAGGAATTAAAAACCCCAGTCAAACACTAAACTTGAAATTCTAAAAATAAAAGGAGAGATCAATAAAATTGAAAGTAAAAAATCTATTGAATTTATTAATAAAACTAAGAGTTGGTTCTATGAAAAAACCAACAAAAGAGACAAACTCTTAGTAAATCTGATTAAAAAAAGGAAAGAGGAAAATCAAATTGTTAGTCTTAAAAATGAAAAGGGAGAATGCGCCACTAATGAAGAGGAAATTAGAGCAATAATTAGGAATTATTTTGCCCAACTTTATGGCAATAAATTCGACAACTTAAATAAAATGGAAGAATACTTTCAAAAATATAGCTTGCCCACATTAACAGAGGAAGAAGTAAATATCCTAAACAGTCCCATCTTAGAAAAAGAAATAGAACAAGCTATTAACCAACTCCCTAAGAAATAATCCCCAGGACCAGATGGATTTACATGTGAATTCTACCAAACATTTAAAGAACAATTAACCCCAATGCTATATAAACTATTTGAAAAAATAGGGACTGAAGGAGTCCTACCAAATTCCTTTTACGACACAGACATGGTACTGATACCTAAACCAGGTAGGCTGAAAACAGAGAAAGAAAATTATAGACCAATCTCTCTAATGAATATCGAAGCTAAAATCTTAAATAAAATATTAGCAAAAAGATTACAGAAAATCATCCCCACGATAATACACTATGATCAAGTAGGATTTATACCAGGAATGCAGGGTTGGTTCAATATTAGGAAAACTATTAGCATAATTGACTATATCAATAAGCAAACTAACAAAAACCATATGATCATCTTAATAGATGCAGAAAAAGCATTTGATAAAATCCAACATCCATTCCTAATAAAAACACTTGAGAGTATAGAAATAAATGGACTTTTTCTTAAAATAGTCAGGAGCATATATTTAAAACCATCAGTAAGCATCATATGCAATGGGGAAAACTGGAATCTTTCCCAGTAAAATCTGGAGTGAAGCAAGGTTGCCCACTGTCACCATTATTATTCAATATTGTATTAGAAACACTAGCCTCAGCAATAAGAGTCGAGAAAGAGATTAAAGGAATCAGAATAGGCAGTGAGGAAACCAATCTATCACTCTTTGAAGATGATATGATGGTATACTTAGAGAACCCTAGAGATTCTACAAAAAAGCTATTAGAAATAATCCATAACTTTAGCAAAGTTGCAGGTTATAAAATAAACCCTATAAATCCTCAGTATTTTTATACATCACCAACAAAATCCAAACAGCAAGAGATACAAAGAGAAATTCCATTCAGAATAACTGTCGTTATTAGCATAAAATATTTGGGAATCTATCTACCAAAGGAAAGTCAGGAATTATATGAGCTAAATTACAAAAAAACTTTCCACACAAATAAAGTCAGACTTAAACAATTGGAAAAATATTAAGTGCTCCTGGATAGGTCGAGTGAATATAATAAAGATGACAATACTCCCTAAACTAATCTATTTATTTAGTGCTATACCAATCAGACTTCCAAGAAAATATTTTAATGATCTAGAAAAATAATAACAAAATTCATATGGAATAATAAAAGGTCGAGAATCTCAAAAAGAATTAATGAAAAAATCAAATGAAGGTGTCTAGCTAACCTGATCTAAAACTATATTATAAAGCAGCAGTCACCAAAACCATTTGGTATTGGCTAAGAAATAGATTAGTTGATCAGTGGAACAGGTTAGGTTCACAAGACAGAATAGTCAACTATAGCAATTTAGTGTTTGACACACCCAAAGATCCTCACTTTTGGGATAAGAACTCATTATTTGACAAAAACTGCTGGGATAACTGGAAATTAGTATGGCAGAAATTAGGCATGGACCCACACTCTAACAATCGTACCAAGATAAGATCAAAATGGGTCCATGATTTAACCATAAAGAATGAGATTATAAACAAATTGGAGGAACATAGGATAGTTTATCTCTCAGACTTGTGGAGGAGGAAGAAATTTGTGACTAAAGACGAACTAGAGACCATTATTGATCACAAAATAGAAAATTTTGATTACATCAAATTAAAAAGCTTCTGTACAAACAAAACTAATGTAAACAAGATTAGAAGGGAAGCAACAAACTGGGAAAACATCTTCACAGTTAAAGGTTTTGATAAAGGCCTCATTTCCAAAATATATAGAGAGCTGACTCTAATTTATAAGAAACCAAGCCATTCTCCAATTGATAAATGGTCAAAGGATATGAACAGACAATTTTCAGATGATGAAATTGAAATCATTACCACTCATATGAAAGAGTGTTCCAAATCATTATTAATCAGAGAAATGCAAATTAAGACAAGTCTGAGATACTACTACACACCTGTCAGATTGGCTAAAATGACAGGAAAAAATAATGATGAGTGTTGGAGGGGATGTGGGAAAACTGGGACACTGATACGTTGTTGGTGGAACTGTGAATGAATCCAACCATTCTGGAGAGCAATCTGGAATTATGCCCAAAAAGTTATCAAACTGTGCATACCCTTTGATCCAGCAGTGTTTCTACTGGGCTTATACCCCAAAGAGATACTAAAGAAGGGAAAAGGACTAGTATGAGCCAAAATGTTTGTGGCAGCCCTGTTTGTAGTGGCTAGAAGCTGGAAACTGAGTGGATGCCCATCAATTGGAGAATGGTTGGTAAATTGTGGTATATGAACGTTATGGAATATTATTGTTCTGTAAGAAATGACCAGCAAGATGAATACAGAGAAGCTTGGAGAGAATTACATGAAGTGATGCTAAGTGAAATGAGCAGAACCAAGAGATCATTATATACGTCAACAAAGATACTGTATGAAGATGTATTCTGATGGAAGTGGATTTCTTTGACAAAGAGACCTAATTCAATTTCAGTTGATCAATGATGGACAGAAGCAGCTACACCCAAAGAAAAAAACACTGGGAAATGAATGTAAACTGTTTGCATTTTTGTTTTTCTTCCCAGGTTATTTCTACCTTCTGAATCCAATTCTCCCTGTGCAACAAGAAAACTGTTTGGATCTGCACACAACATTGTATCTAGATATACTTAGGACATATTCAACATATATAGGACTGCTTGCCATCTAGGGGAGGAGGTGGAGGGTGGGAGGGAAAAATCGGAACAGAAGTGAGTGCAAGGGATAATGTTGTAAAAAAAATTACCCTGGCATGGATTCTGTTAATAAAAAGTTACTATAATAAAAAAATAAATAAATAAAATTTTTAAAAAGTATCTTCTACTGGAAATTTGTTACATTTCAGATCTTTGTGGGTTTTGTTTCTCTAAAACCATTTCAGAGGCTTAATCTCATATTGATCTAAGGGACACTAAGAGGAGCGCAGATAAAGAAGTGTCTATTCTTTGCCATCTTGACTCTGCCCCTTAAAAGTGTGGTGTTCCATGGTGTATGAGATCACAAAGAGACAGGACTAAAGGACTAAACCACATTGATGAAAGGTGGAAGAGAGAAATATAGAGTGATATCTGCTTTAATCCTTAACTTTCTTTATCTTGTCACTGCACCCAGATCACTCTGAAGGAAAAAGTGTGGCAGGAGACCTTACACAGCACTCCCTCACTTAAATACAATTTAGGTACATGTCATGGCCTCAACTCCTCGATGTCATGGTTTTCTTCAAGAATGAAGGACAAAGAACAAGCATCTCTCTACTGGATGCTAATTTCTTTCTTCTTACAGAATATAACAATTCATTTGGAAATTCATTAGATATGTTAAGTAAAATGGATAGAACCAAGAGACCACTATACACAGCAACAACAAAATTATGTGATGATCAATGTGATGACTTGACTCTTTTCAACCATGAGGTAATTCAAGGCAATTCTAATAGACATGATGGGAACAGCCATCTGAATCCAGAGAGAAAACTATGAAGACTGAATGTGAATCACAACATAATATTTTCATCTTTGATGTTCACTTGTTTTTAAATTTCTCATTTTCCCCCTTTGATTTGATTTTTCTTGCATAATGTATTAAATGTGAAAATACATTTAGAAAAATTGCATGTGTTTAACATATTACTTATTATTATATTATTTTATATTACTTAATATTATATACTTAATAATAATATTATGTTACTTAACTTACTCTTTAGGGAAGGGAGAAGGGGAGTAAGAGAGAAAAAAATGGAATACAAGGTTTTGCAAGAGTGAGTGATGAAAACTATCTTTGCAAGTATTTGGAAGAATTAAAAATTATTGTTACTTTTTTCTTTAAAAGAAAATTCATTAGACAAACACAACATCTAAGTTGGAAGGATTTCTATTTAATTTATACAATATCTATACAGAAATTTTCTCTACCAAATTCCTAACAAGTGGTTTAGGAGAATGCAAGCTCTTTGAGGGAAGGTGCTATTTTTGTGTCTTTTCACTCCTCTACTTAGAATAATTTTCCTCATTTTTCTCTGTTGCTATGCTTTTTTGTGGAGGAAACTTCTTATGAATACTCTCTCCAGCGATGGAAATTGGTAATTGTTCTATAAATTCTAATCTTAGAAGTTGGTATTGGGAAATTAAATGACTTGCCCAGGGTCAGAAGTCACTTGCCAGTTTGTATCAGAGTCATGATTTAAACTCAAATCTTGTATCCCTTGTCCACTTGGCCATTTTGCATATATATCATCACAGGTGCTTAATAAATGTCAGATTAATTTAAGTGAATATCTAATTTATGTTTCAAAAATTTTAGTGGGGTAGAACCTACTACCTCCTAAGACAATCCATTATGTTTTTGGATAGCTATAATTTTTAGGAAGTCATAATTATATTTAGTTTTTGCACATTTAATTATTTATTTTAATTGATATTAGGAAGATGGAGGGTTCTGACATTAAGATAATTTCTTTCTGAGTTCAGTCAAAAAGAATTCCACATAAAAATGAATTCTTAAAGTGAATTATTTCTCAGACCATTCTAACTGAAAGTATTATCTCTTTGAAGAAACATAATGTTGACTCTGTTTTCTTTGTCACTACTGCACAATATATAACTACATATTGATCTAAAAGAGTACAGAGAAGGAGAAAATGGGGACTCTTGTCAAGATGTCTTATCTCTTAAAAATAATAGAGGTTTTTTGTAATCAAATCTGTCCCTTCTGAGCACCAGTTTCCATTACAATGCTAATTTCACTTACCGTCATACATTTAAGGGAAAAGAAACTCTAGAGGATAGTCTAGGAGCATTCATTGAAAAGGAAAAAAAAAAACACAATGAACTCTATTCTGACCACAAATCTCTGGATGGGTATACCATTGACGTTAGCAAGATAGATGCCAGTGGAATGGATGCCAGAATCAGTTTGCTTGTTAAGACTTACTACAGAGACTTGGGGTAGAAAACTAAACACGAGGGCAATAAACATTCACCATTTCCTAAACTTTGTGCAAAGGATCATACTAGGAGTTTTGGATTGTGATATGGAAGTCTATGATGTGTTCTTTACTACCTACATGATTTTAGTCTATGAAAGGGAATTGTTGTTCATGAGAGAAAAACCCAAAATGTTTAAGCAGACTGATTAAAAATCAATATGTCACAAAATAAACTGCTGAGCAAAAGACTTTATTTGATCTTTAATTGCATTTTAGAAAAATAATATCTGGAATATTATATAATGTGACTAAAATATTGATAAAGGTGATATTTAGCTTTACTTTTTTATGAATCAATGTAATGTAATGAAAAGAGTGCTCAGAAGCCTGGGGCTAGGTCCTACCTTTTATACTTTCTAATTTTGTGACCACAAGCAACTGGAATTCCAATTTATTAGCTGAAAAATGATAATAGTAATTTTGATAATGCCTACATTACAGGGTTTTGTGAAAATAAAAATAAATCTTACACTTAAAACACTTTGTGAACCCCATTACACTCTAGTTTTGTCAGCTATGATTGCCAAATTTTTGGTCCAGTCATTATTGTATCTGAAATATTGCATGCAGTTCTGAACAATGCATTTGAAAATGGACATTGGCAAATATGATCTTGTACAAAAGAGAGTGACAAGAATGGAATAAAATATTTAAAAGTTCAGCTTTTTCTGTTTGAAGTGCAGTGCTGAACATTTGAAATATAGAGAGAAATGAACATATTCACTAATATCATCTCTCAAAGACTTCACATTACAATTGAGGGAGAAAACACAGAAAAGTAGGGCTGATATTTATCATCAATTCATAGCAAGTAGAAAGAGTTCATATTTAGGGAAAGTAACAGGGCAAATCATATGACTGAGAGGATCTTTAATAGAAACTGCCAAGAGAATTGGGGAGGGGGAAAGGATGAGCAATGGATAGAGTGAAATAGGCTCTGGAATATCTTCAGCAAAGGGACTGATGTGACAACCAGCAACTAATGCATCTAGTAGGAATTGGGCAATAAAATGATCTGATTTATGAGTGAAAAGCTATTTATCCTTATCTCCCCAGCATTCATACAATTGAAGGAAACTCATTCTGATCATCAGAACTGATATTGAAAACAAATTATAAAATAATTAAGATTTAATCCTTTTAAAAACCTTATATTTTGATAGATTACATAGTATGGGAAAGAGGACATTTTGTCTAGACTTGGAAAAAAAGATCTGTTTTAAAAACCTAGTTTCTGTGCATTAATGACCAAATTGCTCTTGCATCTTTATAATGGAGATAATTATGTTAATGCTACTTGCTTCAAATTCACTATTCCAAAAAATTAGGTGTAAAATGCTTTGTAAGCCTTAAAATAATATATGCATTATGATTAAATGAGGGACACAGTTTGTCCATAGTGAATGGAAAGGGTATTGCAAACAGAGTAAATCACAAATCCTTACGTTTTTCAGTTAAAAGAAACTTAGAAGTCATGTAGTCCAACTTTTTTGATCCACTGCAGAAATTCCCTCCACCACATCCCTAAAAGGTGATCATCCATCTTCTTAAATGTTTCTAATGACAAGAAATTTGCTATATGCCAAAGCACTCAATTACATTTTTGTATTCTTTTAACTTTTTTAAAAGAATATCTTCTTAATTTACATTGAACTCCATATTCATTTTTTTTCATCTATTTATCTTAATTTCAACACCTGCAGTAAAATAGATCTACTCTCCCCTGTGTAAGATAACTCTTTAAACACTTGAAGTTAGTTATCAGACCTACCCTCAGACTCCTAATTATGGACTTCTTTTCCCATATTTCAGATCTTTATTGTGAAATCTCATTTCAACCCTGAAATTCATAAATTGGAAGTCCTCTTCATTCATGAAGATTTTCCCTCTTATTGAACAGCTCTTTCTAGACCTTGATTTAAGGAGTGCTCCCAGGCCATGTATCAGATGAAGATTTTTACTTCCTATCTTCATTATGTACATTGAGTAACTTTTAGTGCTAAATTCTTATAATTTATCATCTTAGGTATATTTCATGGATTTCCACAAAGGCTATGAAGGCAATTTAAGTCCACAATATTTAAATTTTAAATTTTTTATTAAATGTCATGCAATAAACAGAATGACATAGTAAATAGAGAGATGCCCTATCCTAAAAGACAGGAAAACCTAAATTTAAGTCTTGTCTTTGATATATGCTCACTATGGGCAAGGTACTTTCCCTATCAGTTCCTCAGGCAACTCCCAAAATCTCTAAATTACAGATGAGATGCTGACCTAAACTGAAGTTTCACAGATCTAAGAAAAAAGATGTACCTTTCACTGTGCTAAGTTCTACTGATACCAAAAGGGAAACATCTGTGATCTTTAGGGAAGTAATAGTCTATTTAGGAAATACCACAGACATAAATAATTCATATTTACTTTTGTGTATCCTTCAGAGTCTTGCATATCACATACTGTCAGAAATGTTTGTTGATTTATTAATGTCAATTTAAGAAGGGGGTGGGAGTAATTGGTAGAGAGCCTTGAAACCTATGGTTTTAAGTTTTAAATTTATTTCACAGGTAATTAATAGGCACTATGGAACCCTGGAAAGTAGAATGTTGTGATCAAAAGATTGATTCAAGAATTAATCCATTAATCTATCAAACCATTATTTATCTTGGGGGGGGGGTAAGTAGATATTGACAGCTGTAAAAATAAAAACAAATTCATGCTGGTGCCAGCATTGGTAGTGTCTTATAGCCCCTTATACTTCACTGCTGATTCATCTCATGGATAAAATACACCCTTGTATATTGAGTTCTGAACAATAGCCCCAATAAATGTTAACTTGCTTACTGAACCTTACTGCATGTTTTAAAGTCTGGACACCAATTTGGTAGAGTTAAGAGTAAAATTATAAAATCCAGACCCAGGATGGACTTAATGGAATCCTTCTTTTTTCCCTTTTCATAGTCACTATTCTCATCTCTGAGAATATGAATATAAAGAATTCTTATATTTAGCTAATATCAATATCTAGCTATTTATCATATATTATCTACTATTATGTTTATTCTATTTATAATTACATATTTATTAAGACAATATGGTCAAACAGATGAAATATATTTGAATAAGTAAACTCAGAAAACACTTAGGTAACATAGGCTCCAGAAGACTTATTTAGTCTAATTTTTAAATTCTCAGGTCAGAGGCCAAGGTCTTGTAAATTATCAGAAGAAAGTCTATAAAATATTTTTTATTGTTACTGGTAAGGTAGAAGCAGAAATATGGTGAAAATAAAGGGTGGAGTATCAGGAGAGTGTTCCTTGAAATTTAGCACAAGCTCAGAAATAAGCAAGAACCTAAGAAAGGCAATTTTTAATTGATCAAAGAGCTTATGGTAAACCAGTTTATAAGCAAAACTTTTCAAAATAAGAATTAAATTTTTCATGTGCTTTTAGATTTATAAAGTTTGTTCTTCTAATAATTCATTAGGGGTTGTATATTGTGAAAGGTCTAGAAGTATGTTATCACCACTTTTAAAATCTGGGATTTGAGAATAAATTGTAAAATAAGATGTCTTGGGGTTCTGTCCTTATCAATAGTAGGATTGATAAACGGTCTCCACATTACAAGGCCAGTGCTCTTACCATTATACAATGCTATCTTTTTTTTTTAAGATTAATACACAAGATCTAGATCTATGTATGTGCCAAAAAGAACAGATTTTAAATTGACCTTTAAAATATTGGAGAGGTGGGAAGTGAAAGAAAATAGTTATTGGATAATGTATTTAGAGTTTCAAAGGATTTCAGAGGGCATTTAGTACATGTCATATTTTATACATAAGGGAACTGAGACCAAGGGAGTTCAAGATAATTCAGGTGGTGGCAGCAGCAGTATTAATAGTAACAGAAGGGGTGGTGGTTGATTTTTCTTATAATTGGACTTTATGTAATATTTAAAGATTTACAGAACACATTGCAAGTATTATATTTTATTCTCATAAATATCCTGAAATGCATATGCTATTATCATGCCCATTTTATAGGTCAGGAAACTAAAACTATGGGACATTAAGGAATTTGCTCAAGGTTATACTGATAGTAAATGTCTGGGATTGGATTTAAATCAGATCTTTCTAACTCCAGTTGCATAGCTCTGTCTACTTTATCACTAGCTGTCAAATAGTAAGTGTGCATAAATACATGTGTGTATGTGATTATATACATATGTGGGTTTCAATGTGATTGTCTGTGGGTGTGCATTCAAGTGTGAACATGTAGGGAGGAAGGTTCAACAAAGATCTATTGATTTCAGAGACATTTTCCCCCCACCTAAGGCATACTGGTTTTAGGCAGCTCAGCAGTAGGATCTATCATATTCAGAGTAAGGAAGATGAGTCCAAAATTTAAAAGACATTTACTATGAATCTGGGCAACTCAGCCTCAGTTTCTTTACATTTAAAATTAGTATAATGATAGAGCCTACCTCTCAGAGTTTCTATGGGGATCATAAGTACTTTGTAAATTTTAAAGTTTTGGTGTAATAGATGGAACATTCTACCTACAAGGAGCAATCAGGCACTTTGTGCTATGTAAATGCTAGCTCTTATTATACACACACAGAGACAGAGAAACAGAGACAGACTGAGAAAGAAAGACAAAGAGAGAGATACAGAGACAGATCTAGCTTTATATAGTACCATGATACAATGAGCAATGATTTCATCTCTGTAGGTTCTCTATTCACAATACAGCTGACTGTGGGTCTTAGTTTGAATTTCACAAGTTGCTATGACGAAGAAAAATACCTCTTTGCTGGCTAACCTTCCAGTGAAACATCTTTAAACTTTGACTTGTTTTTACATAATAGGCATCATTGGACTTGTTTAAAAGACTTGCCAGAGCTGATATTTCCCTGGCCTGCACTGGCATAGACTGCATGAATACAGTGGGAGCTAAGCTCCATAATAAGGAATTGGAATAAGACATTGGCAGAGGAACAGTGTGAATTTCGATTTTGAAATCCAAATGCTTTATCTTACAAAGATAGTGTGCTTTATTGGAAAAAGTTCTGGCTTTGGAATAGGCATTATCTAAGTTGAAATTTTGCCTTTGACACTTACTAACCAAAAATGAGTCAATAAAACTCATTTTGCTTCAGGTTTCTCTCTAAGCCAGTGAAGGTGTGAGCAAACCATTATTCTGAAGGCCAAATCAGAACAGTCTGTTTTTGTAACTGCCTGGGAACCTAAGAATGATTTTGACATTTTTAAGCATAATAAAATTCTTCAATAAATATTTTTAGTTTGAGGCCTGTACAAAAATAGGCCACCCACCCACTACATCTGAATAAGACTTTCACTTTCTGCTGAGCTGAACTGACCTATATCTTGCTGTTAGGGATAAGAGAGTTGAGAATTCCATCTGTACCAACACAAGGTAACTTCCACTTGCTACTGCCCCTACTGGCTGTCTTAAGAGTCTCCTGATATGGAGGATCTCTGGTGGGAAGAATATAGACTTTCTTTGACTGTGAATTCAGACTTTCTATATCCTGTCACCTTCCATCCCATGAGGGAACAGGAAGAGAAAAGTAGGTGGGAGATACTGCTTTCATCCTGTGTAGGTTTGACTGCCAACTGCTGAGACATCTCCTGCCTAATATCTAGCCTTAGGAGAAAAGAAGAAAAGTGAAACAAGGGCTTCCAATTAAGGCAACTACCATATGACTTTTATCTCGTTGTGTTTGTCTCTAACCTTCTCTGGGAAAAGAAGTAGCTCCTTTCTCTCAATGATTAACTAACTCAGGCTTATTTAGATTAATCCCACTGCTTCCAAACCATTGTACTCCATCATGCAAACCCATTCCCCATTCTCCACTAACTGATTTTTTATTTACATTCCCCTCAATACTCCCCAAACCCATTTCACTATGTGCTCTGGAATGTCAGACAGTTACATAGACAACAAACTCTTCCCTTCATCTTAAAATCTTTTCTTCTTCCATTCTTTCCATCTTCTAGCAATCACCGAGACTTTTCTTTTCTTTTAAAATTTAATTAATTAATTAATTGATTTTCAAAGCATATTTCTTTATGAATCGTGTTGGAGAGAAAAATCAGCACAAAAGGGAAAAACCATGAGAGAGGGAAAAAAATAGAAAAAAAGAAGTGAAAATAGCATGTGTTGATTTACAATCAATCTTCTTAGAGGAGATGTGGAAAAATTGGGACTCTAATTCATTGTTGGTGGAATTGTAAAAATATTCAGTCATTTTGAGGAGTAATTTGGAATTATGCCCAAAGAGTTATTAAACTATATATATCTTTTGACCTGGCAATATCACTATTTGGTCTATTTCCAAAGATGATTAAGGAAAAGGAAGAGAAAGTATTTGTTATAAAATGTTAATAGCAGTTCTCTTTGTGGTGGCAAAAAATAAAAATCCTGGAAATTTTAGGGATGTCTATCAATTAGGGAATGGTTAAAGAACTTGTGGCATAAGTTGTGATGGAATACTATTGTGCTATAATGACTTCAATGATCTTAGGAAAAATACAGAAAGACTTAATTAATAGCAAAATGATCAGAACCAAAAGAACATTGACTTTGTTTTATTGTTTTAAGAATGACTTTGAGTAAGTTAGTTTGTCTATCGTAAATATCCAAATTAACTTGAAAGGACATATGAAGAGAGACATTATCTGCACCTAGAGAGAGCACTGATACATAGAAGTATGTATAGAATAATTTTATATATATGTGTATACATACATATATATATGTATACATACACATATTTGTGTCTAATGATAGCCATCTTTAGGGTTAGGAGAGAGAAGAGAAAAATAAGAAATTTACACTATAATTTTGCTTTTATGTGAGAGGAATAAACAAGTTGTGCACAGTAGATTTGCAGTTTCATGTACAATCATCTTTTTTATTGTGTTGTGAGATAAAAATGCTTGTTTTATTCCATAAATTAAAGATTAAGTTGTTTGATTTCAATTAGTTTTTAATATAAATTTCCTTGGCCCCTTATTAAGCATAATATTATTGCATTATTATCTGAAAAAAGATACTTTTAATATTTCTGTTTTTAAGTATAAAATTGTATGCCCAAACATTTGATCAATCTGTGTAAAAATATGTGAACCACTGAGAAAAAGATGTATTTCTTTCTATTTTTCATTCATTTCTCTCTACATGTTCTTTATATGTAGCTTATCTAAAATTCTATTCACTTCCTTGACTTCTTTCTTATTTATTTTTATTAGATTTATCTCCTTCTGGGAGGGGAAGATTAAAATACCCCACTATTGTAGCACCGCTATCTCTGTTACTCAATCAAATTCTCTTTTTAAAATGTAAATGCTATGATATTTCCTGCAGTAGGTTCAGTACTGATATATTTCACTGCCTACCTTTTTATCAAAATGTAGTTAGCCTGTTCATATCTTTTAATTAAATCTTTTTTGGCCATAATGCTATCTGGTTAAATCACCTCTTCTACAGGAAGTCTTTTCCAACTCCTCCAAATTACAGTACCTGTATTAATTATTTTCTATTTATTCTGTATATAGCTTTTTTGTACATAATTGTTTGCTTGTTGTCTTCCCCACTAGATTGTGAGTTCATTGAGAATAAATACTGTTTTGTGCTTCTTTGTGTATCCCCAGTAGTTACCATAATGCCTAGCATATAGTAGGTACTTAATAAAAGCTTATTGACTGACTTGTCAGATTTTATCCTGGGACAATATTGAACATATTTTATATACATATACATATATATAATGTGAAATTCTTGAAATGAAACAAATTTTTATTTTTAATTATTCATAATAAAGTAATAGATTATTACTTTATTCATAATAAAGTGATAGATTATTACTTTATTATGCATAATTATAAACATAATTCTTGAAATGAAATTTTAAATTATGTTTGTAATCATGCATAATAAAGTAATGTATTCTCTTAATTTTTTATCCTTCCTAAAGGTATCAATAGGGACAAGATTTATGACTTTGGTGAAGTTGGCAATTCCCTTTGAGTAATTGTCTTGATTGTATCAGATTAGTAAAGTAATAGCAACTTCTTAAAGAGCTCCCTAAAGCACTGAAAAGTTAAGTGATTTGCCTAGGACCACAATATGTATCAGAATCAGGATTTGAATTCCCCCTCTTTTTGGCTTCTGATCTACTTTACTTATTGCATCATACTGACTTCTTTTTATATCTAACTTTTCTTATTATATACAATACTTTCTGTTGTATAAGAAACTGATGAAATAAAAAAAAAATCCTGATTAGATCATCTCTCCCATTAGCTTTTCATTAAACATTGGGTATTAGTTCAGTCAAACATTATTCTTAGTATGATAAATAATAATTTGACTCAATAAAGATTATTGGTGGTCCCCTTATATTATTGGGAAGGCTCCAAATATTTCCCAGAGAGAAACACTGAAACTAACTCCTTCTACAGCATTGAGATGAAGTTTAAAGATCTGGGATAAAACATTTAGACAGTAAAATTCAATAAAAAAAATTGCTTCAGGAATAATTGTGTTACAATTCTATAAAACTATTACTATTTTCCTTCACTTATTCTTTCATTTGTTAATAATAACTTTTAAAAAGTCTTGCTGTACTTTATCAAGTGTAGTATTGTTCTACATTTAATCATTTAGATTAGACTGGATTAGAAGGCAAGAGATTCAAAAACCTATTTTCATCCTGGGATAATTTTCCCTTACAACATCCAGTTCTTTGAAGAGTCTGGTAATGATTCAAGACACAATGTGTTATAAGTGCTGTAAAACTATTTTCCCATTTTGAGTGAATATTTAATATTATCAGTTATTCAAGTTTTCTTCTGACAGGATTGACCATATTCTCTTTGGTACTCTCATCTCCCTTGATTTCTTTGACTCTACAATCTCATAGATAAATCATTAACATATAGTTTTCTGATTATGCTGTTTTCTAATAAAAACCTATTTCCAACGTCTATTGGCATTCAGGGCCCTCTACAATCTATTCAGTATATGTTTCCTCCCTTATCTCATAGTATTACACTTTATGTACTCTGTATTCCAACCAAACTGGAATCTTCTCTGAACCCTGTTCTTATAGGTATTAGAGGTTGTGTCTATAGAGTACATGCATATTCATGTTGGAGTAGCCCCTGTTATCATAAAAAAGGCTTTCTCATATATGTGGAAAGTTTTACATAAATACAAAATCTTAGATTTATATAGAACTACAAGATGATATAGTATTTTGAATACATCCTTTCATTTGACTCTTACAACAAGCCTATGATATGTATGGTGATCCCTATTTTAAAAAGAAAATGAGTCTTGAAGAGTTTAAGTTAACTCAAATATTAGATGAAAGCTCAGATTCAAACACATCTTTTGACTCCAAAATTGAGTTCTCTCTTCTTTTTCCTACAATACACTTCATGTTGTCTCTATTTATATGGCTATATAATGATCACCTTAATGTGGTGATCTTGATGCATTGGGTATAATCTGCATCCTGTACTTTTAGAATTCAAAGAGGGGTCTAATATAAATAAGAATCATGTATGATTATCTAAGAAAGAATAAAATTAAGGGATAAGAAAGAAGAATGCACTGAGAGAAGGGAAAAGAGAGAGGTTGAATGGAATAAATTATCTAACATAAAAGAGACCTGAAAAAGATTTTACAGTGAAGAGGAAAATGAGGGAAGTGAAAGAAACAAATGAACCTTATTGTCATCTAATTTATCTCAAATACAGTATGATATAAACACTCAGTTGGATAAAGAAATCTGTCTTACCATATAGGGAAGTATGAAGAGAAGGGGATAGGAAAAGGAAGCAGAGAAGGTGAGAGAAGGGAGGGCAGTTTGGAAGAGATAAAAATCAGAAGCAAAGCACTTTTGAGAATGAATAGGGAAAAATGGAAGGGAGACTCAAAAAGACAGAGACAGACAGAGACAGAGAAAGAGACAGAGATAAACAGAGACACAGAGAAATAGAGACAAAGAAGGATAAACAGAGAAATAGGATGGAGGGAAATACATAGGTGATAATAACTGCTGTGAAAATAAATTTGTTGCAAGTTTCACTGATAAAGACTTCATTCCTGGGAGGAATCTGGGAAGATAACAAAGTAGGTTAGCAAATTCCAAGCTCTCCTTATTTCCCTCACAAATAGAACAAATTTGCACTTCAGAAAAAACATAGATTGGTGAAAAACTAAGAAGACTTAGAGCAGAACAGAGGTAGGTCCTCCTGATACTGCCTGTCAAGGAGTGAAGAAAGACACTGGATGGGTATTAACACGTCTGAAGTGTAAACACCTCCAGGTTATCTCACAGAGGCTTCAAGTGGGGATCCCTTGGGCTTTCTAGTTGTGGCTGGAGTCTTAGTAGAAACCACAGAGACCTTCACCTAGATGAAAGTTGTGCTGCTGAGACAAGCCTTGGGTGAGAAGGAAACCGCACCTGTTTAGAGCAGAAGCAGTGGGACAGGGCCACTGCTGGCTGTAGGCACATGCAGAAGGGTGGAGTTCTTAGTTGGGGTGCCCGGTAAGAGGGGAAAGCTGAAGAGAAGCTTGAGGCACAATCCTGCTCAATTAGATGTGCTTATGAGAATACCTCTTATTTTAAAAATGAACCAGGAAAGAACAACAACAACAACAACAAAACCCACTATTGAAATATATTATGGGAAGAGTGGAATTCATCTTCAGAGGAGGATACTTTAGTAAAAAAGAAAAAGCTTCTACCCCAAAGAGTAATATTAAATGGCTCCCTGCCCAGAGAGAATTTATAGAACTCAAAAAAGAATTTAAAAAATCAAATGAAAAACATTGAGGGAAAAAAACTAAAGGAAAAAATTAAAAACATCCAACAAAAACAAGATTATGAAAAAAGTTAACCAATTAGAAAAAGAGGTACAGAGTCTCAAAGATGAAAATAACTCTTTGAAAATTAGAATCAGGCAAGGGAGAGACAGTAAACCTATTTGAGACCAAGAAATAAGAAAACAGATTATAAAGAATGAGAAAATAGAACAGAATGTGAAACATCTCATAAGAAAAATAACATATCCAAAATTGTCAAAGGATATGAACAGACAATTTTCAGATGAAGAAATTAAAACCATTTCTAGTCATATGAAAAGGTGCTCTAAATAACTATTGATCAGAGAAATGCAAATTAAGACATCTTTGAGATACCATGACACACCTCTCAGATTGGCTAAGGTGACAGGAAAAGATAATGATGAATGTTGGAGGGGTTATGGGAAAACTGGGACACTAATAAATAGTTGGTGGAATTGTGAATGGATCCAGCCAATCTGGAGAGCAATTTGGAACTATGCTCAAAAAGTTATTAAACTGTCCATACCCTTTTATCCAGCAGTATTTCTACTGTCATTAAATCCCAAAGAGATCATAAAGGAGGGGAAAGGACTCATATGTGCAAAAATATTTGTGGTAACCCTTTTTGTAGTGGCAAGAAACTGGAAATGGAGTGAATGTCCATCAGTTGGAGAATGGCTGAATAAGTTATGGTATATGAATGCTATGTTCTATAACATATTATTATTGTTCTATAAGAAATGACCAGCAGGATGATTTCAGAGAGGCCTGGAGAGACTTACATGAGCTGATGCTAAGTGAAATGAGCAGTACCAGGAGATCATTATATACAGCAAGAAGATTATATGATGATCAACTCTGAAGGACGTGACTCTTTCCAACAATGAGATGATTGAGGCCAGTTCCAATGATCTCGTGATGAATGGAGCTGTCTACATTCAGAGAGAGAGCTATGAGAACTGAATGGATCACAATATAGCATTTTCACCCTTTTTGTTGTTTGCTTACATTTTGTTTTCCTTTTCCTTTTTTTTTTCTTCTTTGATCTGATTTTTCTAGCACAACAAAATTATTGTATAAATATATTTACATATATTGGATTTAACATATATTTTAACATGCTTAACATATATTGGATTACTTTCTATCTAGGAAATGGGATGGGAGATAGAGGGGGAAATTTGAAATGCAAGGTTTTGTATGAGTCAATGTTGAAAAATTATCCATGCATATGTTTTGAAAATAAAAAGAATAAAAAGTTTTAATTTAAAAAAATAACACATCTGGAGAATAGATCAAGAAGAGAAAACATAAGAATAATTGGACTGCCAGAAAGTTGTGACCAAAAAGAGAACCTTGATACAATAATGCAGGAAATAAACCTAGAAAATTATCCTAGAGTGGTAGAACCTGAGGGGAAAATAGAAATAGAAAAAAATTGAAAACATATAGGAATGTTATTGCCAAATTTTGAAATTCCCAGATCAAAGAAAAAAATTTGCAAGAAACAAGAAAAAAAATATTTCAGATATGCTAGAGCTACAATAAGAATTGTACAAGACTTATCAGCAGCTACAATAAAAGACTGTTGATCTTGGAATAATTTCTACACACAAGCAAAAGAAATAGATCTGTGGCCAAAAATATCATATCCAAACGAATTATCTATAATTTTCAATGAGAAAAAATGGACATTCAACAGACTTGCAGATTTTCAGTACTTTCTATCAAGCAAACCCAAAATTAACAGAAAAATTAACATATAAGAGTCAATATCAAAAAGCAATTTTAAGAAACTCAATATGGACAAACTTTAAAATGGTCAAATTGTTTTTTTTAACAGTGGAAATGTATACTTTATATTTAAAATTTACATCAACAAGAAACTCAAAAGAAAGGTTGATACAGTAAAGGTAAAAAATAATAATCATGTTTTACAAATGAAATGTTGAGCAAGAATAGACACAGAGGCTTTAAAGAGGGAAAAGGGCTTGTAGGACTGAAAACCTACCACATCAGGAATGGGTTCAATAGGCAACACTATACATATATCATGAAAGGTATATCACCCTTCAAAATCTGTAAAGAAATAAGAAGTAATCTATAAAGAAATGCAGATGGGGAAAGAAAAAGTGAGGGAAGAGGACAAGGGAGGGATCCCTGGGTAGGAGGATTTTAAGTAATAGTAAGCCAAATTATGGAGCAGAATTTAATGTGTCAGCAAGCATAAGAAAGATGTGAGTATCTGGGGTATGTGTGGTGTGAGTGTGTGCATGTATGCATACATCTACATATGTACACAAAAATACATCTTTTCTTAGCTGTAGCTTGCATGGGTGTAGTGGGGGGATGAAAGGGGGATGTGTATGTATTATGTGTATGTATATATCTATATATAAATATATTATTTTTTAACTATAGCCTGCTTGGGGGTGGTGAGGGAGCTAACGAGGGGAAAAGAATAAGGTAAATATTGCTTCAGAGAACAAAAGAACCATTTACAAGGAAGTAAAGAAAAGATGGACACCATGGATATGATTTCATATATATATATATATATATATATATATATATATATATATATATATATGGAGAGAGAGAGAGAGAGAGAGAGAGAGAGAGAGAGAGAGAGAGAAAGAGAGGTGTGTGTATACACACACACACACACACACACACACATATATGTATAGGGTATATATTAATATATATGACTTACTATTCTCAGCAGTAAAATAATCCATGACTCCTCTGAAGTACTTACAATGAAAAATCCTATTCATACCTAGAGAAGGAACCCATTGTATCTGAATACAGATTGAAATATACTCTCTTCCTCTCCCTCCCCATCTCTGTCTCTATCTTTGTATCTCTGTGTGTCTGTCTCTCTTTGTCTTTCTCTTTGTGTGTATGTCTCTGCCTCTCTTATTTTATGTTTCTTTAGGGTTTTTTTAGAGGTTGAGATTTATATCTTCTGTCACAATGTAACTTTTATGGAAATGTTTTACATAATTACACATATGCTTTATTAAAGGAGGCTGAGGTGTGGATAAAGGAGAAAATCTGAGCCGCAAAAGTTTTAAAAACAAATGTAAAAAGATTGCTTTAAATGTAACCGGGGGAAATATTTTAAAAATATGGAAAAAAGAAATAACGAGAAGAATGTTCTCAGTAAAGTGAATAAACAAAACCAGGTTGTTGTTGTTTGTCCTTGAATCTTGACTTCAAAGAGATGAAGTCATGACATGCAAGTGAAGTAGATTTAAGTGAGGGAGCATTATAAATATATTTTCCTCTTTTTTTTTAACTAGGTCAAAGAAGCTATTCTCTGTCACGTTTCTTAGCTTTTACCATTATTGAGCATTGCCTTAGATAAACTGAGATCCCTTAATAACCTTAGCTCAAAAAGGCCAAGGTCTCTCAGTGCATCCAGGGTCATGTCCACTCATCGTGATCTATATCTTGCCACTAGAGGACAGAATCAGGAGAATATTGTACACAGTAACAACAATATTGTATGATGATGATCTACTATGAATAACTTGGCTATTTTAGTAATGCAATTACCTGAAACAATTCTGTAGGATTTATAACAAAAGGTGCTGTTAACTTCCAGAAAAAGAACTTGTACAGCCTAAATACAGAGCAAAGACACTTTATCTCTTTCCCCCCCTTTATGAAAGCTTTTTATTTTTCAAAACATATGAATGAACAATTATTCAACATTAGCCCTTGCAAAACCTTGTGTTCCAATTTCTCCCCCCTTCTCCCACTCCCTCCCCTAGATGGCAAATAGTCCAATATATGTTAAACATGGTAGAAATATGTTAAATCCAATATATGTATACATAGTTATACAATTATCTTGCCACACAATAAAAATAAAATCAAACCAGAAAAAAAGAGAGGCAAAATAAAATGCAAGAAAAGAACAACAAAAAGAGTGAAAATGCTGTGTTGTGAACCAAACTCAGTTCCCAAAGACTTTTCTGTGGGTGTAGTTGGCTCTCTTCATCACTAAACAATTGAAATTGGTCTGAATCATCTCATTGTTCAAAAGAATCACATCCATCAGAATTGATCATTGTACAATCTTGTTGCTGCTGTGGGTAATGATTTCCTGGTTCTGCTCATTTCATTTAACATTAGTTCATGTTAGTCTCTCCAGGACTTTCTGAAACCATCCTATTGGTAGTTTCCTACAGAACAATAATATTCCATAACATTCATATATCATCTATCATAACATTCAGCCATTCTCCAATTGATGGGCATACATTAAGTTTCTTGCCATTACAAAAAGCATTGCCACAAACATTTTTGCACATGTGGGTCTCTTTCCTTCCTTTAAAGTCTCTTTGGGATATAAGCCCAGTAGTAACACTGCTGGGTCAAAGGGTAAGCACAATTTGATAACTCTTTGGGCATAGTTCCAAATTGCTCTCCAGATTAGTTGGATCCATTCATAGTTCCACCAAAAATTTATTAGCTTCCCAGTTTTCCCACATCCCCTCCAACATTGGTCATTATCTTTTCCTGTCATCTTAGCCAATCTGAGAAGTATGTAGTGGCATCTCACAGTTGTCTTAATTTGCATCTCTCTGATTAATATTGATTTAGAGCACCTTTTCCTATGACTAGAAATAGTTTTAATTTCTTCATCTGAAAATTGCAAAGACAATTTTTCTTTATTTTTCTTTGAAATAAACTTAGGGCTTCTGGCCAAGATGGCAGAGAGGAAACACACAGCTGCATAAGCTCTGTGTTTCCTCTCAGAATCCATTTCATGACAATCCTCTGAATTAATGCTTGACTGGAAAAAAGCCCACAATTAGTTACCAAGAGAAGACATCGATGATATTGGCCAGGAAAGGTCTGTTTTTGCTCGAGGGTGGGAAGATTTTAGATTGGGTGCAGGCTGAGGGCAGGCAGCTGCAACAAGAGCAGGGCAGGCAGCTCACAGCCTAGCAGACCAGAGCGGGGGTGGGGTGTGATCTCAGCAGTCTCTGTGGGAAGAGCTTTGCTACAGGATTAGATACTTTGCCCTGACAGCAAGCCAGTAGACAAGCAGAGAAGCTGTAAATACCGAGGATGAAGAATACAACCCCAAACAGCTGGAGTCTCTAGGGACCTGGCCAGCCCTCCTCCACAGTGTCTCAACACGCTCTTGGAGTCTCAGAGTGAAGGCACAGCACAGCCAGCTATCGCTGTCCTGCTAGTGCCTCGCTGTTGCCCCCCACAGTCTGTAGAGGAAGCTTAAACCACCCAGTCCCCCCAAAAATCAGATTCCTTTTGTTTTGTTTTTTCTTTTTTTCTTTGCTAGTTTGTCTTTGATTCTTCTCTGACAAAATGAGCAAAAAATTGAAACGGACCTTAACCACTGACTGCTTCTATATGGATAGAGAGCAGACTCTAAAGCCCGAGGAGTCTAAAAACAGACTATTTCCAGGTGAATCCCCAAAGGAGGAGATCATCTATTCCTCAGCACAGATGAATCTCATAGAAGAAAATAAAAAGGCTCTCATAAGAGAGCTAGAAGAAAAATGGGAAAAGGAGAGGGAGGCTTGGCAAGAGAGTCTGGAGAAGTCATCCCACTAATTTAAAGACAGAGGGGATAAAGAAATCAAATCATTGAAAAATAGAATTAGTGAACTGGAAACAGAAAATAGCTCTCTAAAAATAAAATTGGTGAAATGGAAAAAAATTCCATAGAACAAAACAACTCACTTAAAAACTCAATTGGACAATTAGAAAAATATATAAAAAAGTAAGTGAAGAAAATACTTCATTGAAAACCAGAATTGAACAAATGGAATTGTATGACTTGAGGAGACAACAAGAATCAGTCAAGCAAAACCAAAAAAATGAAAAATTGGAAAAAATGTGAAATACCTTCTTGGGGAAGCAACAGACTTGGAAAATAGATCTAGGAGAGAGAATCTGCAGAAAGATATGATGATAAAAAGAGCCTGGACACTATTTTTCCAGGAAATTATCAAAAAGAACTGCCCAGAAGTCAGAAACAGAGGATAAAATAGACATTGAAAGAATTCATCAATCACCTACTGAAAGGGATCCTAAAATCAAAACACCAAGAAATATAGTGGCCAAATGCCAGAACCCTCAGACAAAGGAAAAAAATACTGCCAAGCAGTTAGAAAAACCCAATTCAAACATAGAGGAGCCACAATAAGGATCACCCAAGATCTAGCAGCATCCACATTAAAAGATCGAAGGGCCTGGAATATGACATTCCGAAAGGCTAAGGAACTCGGGTTGCAACAAAAAATAACTTACCTAGCCAGAATGAGCATCTCTTTCCAGGGAAGAAGATGGACATTCAACGAAATAAGCAAATTTCACCTATTTTTGATGAAAAAAACAGAACTAAAGAAAAAGTTTGATCTGCAAATATAGAACTCAAGAGAAACCTAAAAAGGTAAAAAGAAATCTTGGGAACTATGTTTCTACTATAAAGATGTATAAAGAATACATGTATACATTGTTCTAGAAAGTAGAGGTAGAAAGAACATTGTACCTGGAAAAGGGTAAAATGTGGGTACTACATCTCATGAAGAGGCAAAGGAAACTTATATCTGAGAGAAAGAATGGAGGGGGATGAATATAGTGGGTATCTTACTGCCATCAGAATTCGCTTTAAGAGAAAAATTTTAGACATATTCAATTTACGGTGAAACTTCTCCCACCTCATTGAAAAGTGGGAAGGGAAAAATGAAAAGGGAAGGAATAAGCTAAGAAGAAGGGAATACAGGAACTGTGAGGAAAAGGAGTAAGATAGGGGGAGGAACTCTAAGGCGGGGTGAGGGAGACTAAAAAGGGAGGTCTGTGAGAAGCAAGTGGTGCTCACAAGTTTAATACAGGGGAGGGGGGTAAGGGGGAAAGAAGGGAGAAAAGCATAAACAAGGATTAACAAGATGGCAAGTAATACAGGATTGGTAATTTTAACCATAAATGTGAATGGAATAAACTCCCCCATAAAGAGGAAGCGGTTAGGAGAATGGATTAAAAGCCAGAATCCTACAATATATTGTCTACAGGAAACACACCTGAAGCAGGGAGATATATACAGAGTAAAGGTAAAAGGTTGGAGCAGAATCTACTATGCTTCAGGTGAAGTAAAAAAAGCAGGAGTAGCCATCCTGATCTCAGATCAAGCAAAAGCAAAAATTGATCTAATTAAAAAAGATTAGGAAAGGCACTATATCTTGCTAAGGGGTAGCATAGATAATGAAGCAATATCAATACTAAACATATATGCACCAAATGGTGTAGCATCTAAATTCTTAAAAGAGAAATTAAGAGAGCTGCAAGAAGAAATAGACAGCAAAACTATAAAAGTGGGAGATCTCAAACTTGGACTCAAACTTGGATTAGATAAATCAAACCACAAAATAAATAAGAAAGAAGTCAAAGAGGTAAATAGAATACTAGAAAAGTTAGATATGATTGATCTCTGGAGAAAACTAAATGGAGACAGAAAGGAGTACACTTTCTTTTCAGCAGTTCGTGGAACCTATACAAAAATTGACCATATATTAGGACATAAAAACCTCAAACTTAAATGCAGTAAGGCAGAAATAGTAAATGCATCTTTTTCAGACCACGATGCAATGAAAATTACATTCAAACAAAAGCCAGGGGAAAATAGACCAAAAAAATAATTGGAAACTAAATAATCTCATACTAAAGAATGATTGGGTTAAAAACAGCAAATCATAGACATAATTAATAATTTCACCCAAGCAAATGACAATAATGAGACATCATACCAAAATGTGTGAGATGCAGCCAAAGCAGTAATAAGGGGAAATTTCATATCTCTAGAGGCCTACTTGCATAAAATAGTGAGAGAAGGTCAATGAATTGGGCTTGCAACTAAAAATACTAGAAAAGGAACAAATTCAAAATCCCCAAACACTAAACTTGAAATTCTAAAAATAAAAGGAGAGATCAATAAAATTGAAAGTAAAAAAAAAAAAACTGTTGAATTAATTAATAAAACTAAGAGTCGGTTCTATAAAAAAAAAACCAACAAAATAGACAATAGTAAATCTGATTTAAGAAAGGAAAGAGGAAAATCAAATTGTTAGTCTTAAAAATGAAAAGGGAGAATGCGCCACTAATGAAGAGGAAATTAGAGCAATAATTAGGAATTATTTTGCCCAACTTTATGGCAATAAATTCGACAACTTAAATGAAATGGAAGAATACCTTCAAAAATGTAGCTTGCCAAGATTAAAAGAGGAAGAAGTAGATATCCTAAACAGTCCCATTTTAGAAAAATAAATAGAACAAGCTATTAACCAATTCCCTAAGAAAAATCCCCAGGACCAGATGGATTTACATATGAATTCTACCAGATATTTAAAGAACAATTAACTCCAATGCTATATAAACTATTTGAAAAAATAGGGATTGAAGGAGTCCTACCAAATTCCTTTTACAACACAGACATGGTACTGATACCTAAACCAGGTAGGTCGAAAACAGAGAAAGAAAATTATAGACCAATCTCCCTAATGAATATTGATGCTAAAATCGTAAATAAAATATTAGCAAAAAGATTACAGAAAATCATTCCCAGGATAATACACTATGACCAAGTAAAATTTATACCAGGAATGCAAGGCTGGTTCAATATTAGGAAAACTATTAGCACAATTGATTATATCAATAACCAAACTAACAAAAACTATATGATCATCTCAATAGATGAAGAAAAAGTATTTGATAAAATCCAACATCCATTCCTAATAAAAACATATGAGAGTATAGGAATAAATGGACATTTCTTTAAAATAGTCAGGAGCATATATTTAAAACCATCAGTAAGCATCATGTGCAACGGGGAAAAACTGGAACCTTTCCCAGTAAGATCTGGAGTGAAGCAAGGTTGCCCACTATCACCATTATTATTCAATACTGTATTAGAAATGCTAGCCTCGGCAATAAGAGTCGAGAAGGAGATTAAAGGAATTAGAGTAGGCAATGAGGAAATGAAACTATCACTCTTTGCAGATGATATGATGGTATACTTAGAGAACCCCAGAGATTCTACTAAAAATCCATTAGAAATAATTCACAACTTTAGCAAAGTTGCAGAATAAAAATAAATCCCCATAAATCCCCATTTATACATCACCAACAAAATCTAACAGCAAGAGATACAAAGAGAAATTCCATTCAAAATAACTGTTGACAGCATAAAATGTTTGGGAATCTATCTACCAAAGGAAAGTCAGGTATTATATGAGCAAAATTACAAAAAAACAAAAAAATAAAAACTTTCCACACAAATAAATCAAACTTAAATAATTGGAAAAATATTAAGTGCTCTTGGATAGGCCAGGTGAGTATAATAAAGATGACAATATTCCCTAAACTAATCTATTTATTTAGTGCTATACCAATCAGACTTCCAAGAAACTATTTTAATGATCTAGAAAAAATAACAAAATTCATATGGAAGAACAAAAGATCAAAGAATCTCAAGGGAATTAATGAAAAAAAAATCAAATGAAGGTGGCCTAGCTGTACCTCATCTAAAACTATATTGTAAAGCAGCAGTCACCAAAACCATTTGGTATTGGCTAAGAAATAGATTAGTTGATCAGTGGAATAAATTAGGTTCACAAGACAAAATAGTCGACTATAGCAATCTAGTGTTTACAAACCCAAAGATCCCAACTTTTAGGATAAGAATTCATTATTTGACAAAAACTGCTGGGATAACTGGAAATTGGTATGGCAGAAATTAGGCAAGGACCCACACTTAACACCATATACCAAGATAAGATCAAAATGGGTCCATGATTTAGGCATAAAGAATGAGATTATAAATAAATTAGAGGAACTTAGGATAGTTTATCTCTCAGACTTGTGGAGGAGGAAGAAATTTATGATCAAAGACTAGACCACTAGACCAAGGACTAGAGACCATTATTGATCACAAATAGAAAATTTTGATTATATAAAATTAAAAAGCTTCTGTACAAACAAAACTAATGAAGATAAGATTAGAAGGAAAACAATAAACTGGGAAAACATTTTTACAGTCAAAGGTTCTGATAAAGGCCTCATTTCCAAAATATATAGAAAATTGACTCTAATTTATAAGAAATCAAGCCATTCTCCAATTGATAAATGGTCAAAGGATATGAACAGACAATTCACAGATAAAGAAATTGAAACTATTTCTAGTCATATGAAAATATGCTCCAAATAATTATTAATCAGAGAAATGCAAATTAAGACAACTCTGAAATACCATTACAAACCTGTCAGATTGGCTAAAATGACAGGAAAAAATAACAATGAATGTTGGAGGGGATGAGGGAAAACTGGGACACTGATGCATTGTCGGTGGGGTTGTGAACAAATCCAACCATTCTGGAGAGCAATCTGGAATTATGCCCAAAAAGTTATCAAACTGTGCATACCCTTTGATCCAGCAGTGCTACTACTGGGCTTATACCCCAAAGAGATACTAAAGAAGGGAAGGGGACCTGTATGGGCCAAAATGTTTGTGGCTGCCCTCTTTGTAGTAGCTAGAAACTGGAAGATGAATGGATGCTCATCAATTGGAGAATGGTTGGGTAAATTGTGGTGTATGAATGTTATGGAGCATTATTGTTCTTTAAGAAATGACCAGCAGGATGAATACAGAGAGGCTTGGAGAGACTTACATGAACCGATGCTAAGTGAAATGAGCAGAAGCAGGAGATCATTATATATTTCAAAAACAATACTGTATGAGGATGTATTCTGATGGAAGTGGATTTCTTCGACAAAGAGAAGATCTAACTCAGTTTCAATTGATCAATGATGGACAGAAGCAGTTACATCCAAAGAAATAATACTGGGAAATCAATGTAAACTGTTTGCATTTTTGCTTTTCTTCCTGGGCTATTTCTACCTTCTGAATCCAATTCTCCCTGTGCAACAAGAGAACTATTCGGTTATACACACATATATTGTATCTAGGATATACTGTGACCTATTTAACATGTATAGGACTGGTTGCCATCTGGGGGAGGGGATGGAGAGAAGGAGGGGAAAAGTCAGAACAGAAGTGAGTGCAAGGGATAAGGTTGTAAAAAATTACCTTGGCATGGGTTCTGTCAATAAAAAGTTATTAAAAAAAAAAGAAAAAAAATTAATTATTTTATTGTAACTGGGAAATAAAATGTGAATAAAATTTTATAAGATGATCTAATTTAACTCTTATGAAATAAAATGTTGCTCACAAATTTTATTTTGGGTTCCCCAAGATTTTTCTAATACCTCATGGTTTGCTGAGGCAATTGGGGTTAAGTAATTTGCCTGGGTCACACAGCTAGGAAGTATTAAGTGTCTGAAACCAGATTTGGACTTAGGTCTTCCTGAATTCAGGGCTGGTGCTCTATCCACTGCACCACCTAGCTATCCTCCTTATTTTTAAAACAATATGAAGCTGGTAGAACAAGTTAATGGTTGCAGTTGTTGTAATTCTTTTCCTTAAAAATCGAAATTCATACCCAGGAGTGAGTAGGGAATGATAAGTTGTAAAATAAATTCTTAAAATCTTATGAAAGTGTATTTGCTGAGTATTGATTGGTTTACAGTAATAAATAATTCAGTCATTCCAGGAAATCAGCTATGTATTTCATTGTTGTATTGATTAGTCTATAAATAAATGCTGAATTTTCCTTAGAAATATGTCTGTTTTTACTTTTTTGATCTACTGTTTCAGCTTAATTATTACTTGTATCAATTTTATAAAGAAAGAACATGGGTTTACTGTACAGCCAGCCACAATAATATGCTTATATCATTCTAAGTTATTTTTAAATGAGAAGAAATTCAGTGATTTTTTTATTATCAGTTTGGATAGAGCTTCCACCAAAGAAGAATATAATCTCATTACACTAACAGTAAATAATCTTTATGAGTTGTGCCAAAAAATAATCACCTGTTGGCCAGTGTTTTAGTGAATTGCTCCACATTTACCCAAGTGCTTTATTTTCCAGCTTGGTACAATATGTTAGAGATTGAATTTCATTGACATAACCCTGGTGAACTTAAAGTCACATTCCAAAATGTTACCAAGGTGACCTATAAAGATGTTCAAATTATTATATATTGATTATTAAAAGTGGGGCATTTATGAAAGTAGACAAAAGAGAAAACCTTCATGATATACCACTTTCAAAGACATTTAAAAACTCTAGATTTGTGAAAACTCCTCCTAGATTTGTGAAAATAAGATTTTAAAAGATTTCATTCAGAGAAGGGGATCCTAAATTGCATTAGTCTCAACTTATCATAAAGACAAAGAGAGGTACTCAAGTTAACTTTGCCTGCTGTTTCATTGATTCTCTTCCTTTCTTCTCCAAACTCCCCAGCAAACTTAATCCTATTCCTATCTTTATATACAAAACAAAGAACATATAGAGATACTGTCTGAAGCATATAAAAAACCCTACATTATTCTACATGTCTGTATGGTTTTATAGGAATTGCTCATTTTCTCTGAAGGATTCTAATCTGCAAAAATCATCCTTCCTATCTGAAGTCACTTTAGTATCATCTACTTATTTATGGCCTTAGTTCTGAGATCAAGGGTTGATGAATGTACAGAATGATCCAAAAAAGCAACACATATACAAAATAACAGTAAACAAGAGAAAATTTAAATATAAGAGAAAAGATAATTTTTGAAGGAAGGATAGCCTTCAGAAAGAAGGAAATATAAGTTTTGTGAGATGAAAAAAAGATAAGGTAGGGTTGAGGTAAGCAAGTTAACATGCTTATTATGGAGGAACCATTCATTCTTCTTTTTATTTCCTCTCCTTATTTTTATTCCTTCTTTTCTAAGTATTGAGCTTCCAGTTGTGAATGCTCTTTATATCCTGAGAAATAGATTATCATGAAGAAGGAATAAAACATGATGTAAACATTAAAAGTAGTAGGAAATCATACAACTTGAAAACATTTGAAATTCAATTAAAAATTTATCAAACATTTATGAATGTCCACTATATACAGAGGCCTGTAAGAAGTAGAGAAAATGAAATTTTTATGTTAGATACAGTACCTACCCTCACAGAGCTAAAAGTCCAGTAGAGTAATTATTGATAGTTAAAATACATGGAGACATCTTGCCAAAATGTAAAAGAAAGACTCACTTAAAATGATTTTTAAAATTCAATTCTTTGACCTTGAAGTCTTTGAATTAGACAAACATAATAGATTAGGGGTTAAGGGATAAGTCAATTCTCCGAGAGCCTCCATAACATCTGAAGGAGTTGCAAGGCAGCCTTTGCTGACACAAGTGTTACGGACTGGAAATGAGATAAATTGGAGGCAGAGGGAAGAGGAGAGAAGTCAGACAATGCAATGGCCTCTCAGTCAGAGAGGTCAGAGAATAGCAACTGCCTCTATCTCCTTGTATCATCCTCTCACAAGAAGAGATCCATTCTGGGTTGGATTTCTAGCAGCCATTGTCAGGTGGCTACCATGTATTCCAACAGCTCTCCTGTGTATTCCAATAGGTAGGTATTTAGTTTTCATATTAAGAGAATGTTAATAATATTGAGTTAGCAACTTAATTTTACCAAAAAATAGTATATTAATTTAGCTGCTGGAGTCTAAACAGAATGGAGAATGAGTTGGTAGGAATTCTTTGTTAAAAGTTCCTATTGGCAAATAGGGTGAAAATTATTTACACTTTTCTTTGATTATTTTTACCTTTTTTTGTGTGTTTTATCTTTCAGATTTTCATAAATATCCATTTTTATTATAATCAACCACATCTCAAGTCCTTGAAGGTTTTTAAATTTTATTTCCTCTGTATCAAGGAGATTCTGAAATTACTTATGTAACTAGCTGTGTTTCTGGCCCACAAGAGAACATGGTTACTTAAGCAGACTATCTTGAAAGCTGTTATTTGTTGAGTTGTTGCTAAATTTATCTTGTAATTAAAAAGTATAGTTGACTTTGTATTAGATTTTCAACTTACTAGAACAATTTTCTCATTTCAGTGAATATGAAAGATTAACACCTCTTGTCTCATTTTACCCCTACCATCCCCCATTCTCATCACCCATTTTTATAAACTTTTATTATTTTAACTCTTATAACAGCTTTAGGTGCTACTCCTCAGAGGATGCTTACATTTTAGGGGGCTAAGAAATCTTTAAGATACTAATAAATAAATTGACTCCATTGAAATACAAAGTACCATATCAGTAGAAAAATTTAGGGAGCTTTAGCATCCTTCAAATGCTATAAATAAGATGAAACCTTCTCTATCTTGAGATAATCTCTAGTTTCTCTTGGATAATTATGAGATCACTCTTAGCTTTTGCATCTCAAAATCTTAAGTTCTTTGTGTCACATGTAACACTGCCTTTCCCTAGAAAAATTAATGCCAAAGCAATAAAACATGAATATTACACTTTATCCAGTTTTATCATTTTTTTTAATTTGTGTGTTTTCAGTGTGAGTTACTGAAGTGTGAAAATTAGCCTCCAGCCAATTAGAATATTGATAAGATGGGTGAATCCCTTTTAAGTCATTTATCAGGAATAGAAGTTACTTACAGCACAAGACGATTAAACAATTGAAAATTAATTTAACAAAATGTGTAGATTCTCTACACAGAATCAACACTTGCATTTTAGTAATGCCATTAGATAAATTGATCCTTTTTGGGGGGGAAGGGATGGGATACATTTCAAAAATATCAGCCATGTCTTTACCAAGCTTCTTCCAATGTTGGCTCTAGCAATCCACTTGCATAGTCCAGGCACTGTCCAGGATCTTTTTTTTTTTTTTTCTTTGAATGTCAAACAAAAGGTAGTTGATTTTAAATGGAAATTAGAAAGCTGTGAGTTATAGAATATAACAGCAAACTGCTGCAGAATTTGCAAATAGGGAGATGCCTCATACATTGAATCTATCAGTGATAATAAAAGTTTCTTACAATTTCAAGGTAATGCTGGACAACAACATATCTGAAGCAGGAACTGGACAGACTATGCATGCTATTGCTAAGTAAATATTTGTAGGTCACAATTTTTCCCATTAAGGGAAATCAATAGCAATTAGCAATTGAATTAAATAGAAGTTGATTAATAAATCATATTCTTAGGTGACCTTCTCCATTCCTCCTTTGTCATGTCATCTAAGAGGAAGGTTAAAATCATTCACCTGTCACTGGCTAAGTGCAAAGAAAAAATCTCTAAGTATACCAATAAAACTTTCCAATTACCCTTGTATTTTCAATGGTTACCTCCTAACAGAGTTCAACTAAATCTGTTTAAAAAACTAAATCAATTAAAAAAAAAAGAATGACTTTGAGTAAACAGCAAAGTTTATTGAATCTTGCAGGGAAATGAATGTCATCTGCTTACCTGGGCAAAGTTTTATGGATGAATGAAATCTTTGCACAATGTTAACAGAGCTGCAAACTAGAATGTCATTATAATAAAAAACAGCTGAATATAAAAACAAAAGAAACAAAAATTAAGGAGAAATCAAGTAACTCATTTTGACAAGCAGATATTTTATATCCAGTGTTAAGCAAAATATATTTACTGCCATTCCTTCCTACAAAATAAAAAAAAAAATAAATTAAAGTTGTTCTTTACCTCATTACCCTTAGAACTCAGCACAAAACTAGTCTATGTCAGGTTGGCATACTCCAATTATCCAGTTTCTTTCTCTTCAAATGTCTACTCTGCTCTTTCCTATATTTATTTCTGGTCTTTATGAACTACTCTTTTGAATTTCCCATTCATGATTTTCTTCCTAACTGAATTTTTATTTGTTGCCCCAGATATCAAGCAGGTTTTTACATTGCAAATGTAAATAAATACAAATCAAACTGCCCTGATGTCAATAGTAGTGTGGGGATTTTTCAGGCAACTGGATACTCAAATTCCCTTTCCCTCTTACATTATATATCTGTATGCTTTTAATTCAAACTTAGGCTTCCAGCATTCCTTCAATATAAATAACCTTCCCCTCCAGAATGATTGGTTTTGTAAATTGGAAAGTTTTCCCCCCAAAATTGTTTTCCTGGAAAAGTGCCTCAAGATGCTTATATTTCTGAAATTCCAAGAAATATCACTATGCAAATTTTAATTTCTAAAAAAATTAAACATTTTACAATATTATGAAATGATGTTATTTCATAAAGTGATGTCATATTATAAATAGAAATGAAATGATTCTTATAAATATTAAATGCTAAAAACTAGATACATTCTAATGTTTATTTTCCTGAACTTAATGTTTGTAAGGACATCTCATTTCCATTTTTAAAGTTAAATTTTAATTTCATAATCAACAAAATTATACTTCCTCTTCCTTTTTTCTCCAAAATGAGAAATAAAGAAAAAACAAACTCTTTTAACAAAATAAATTTCTTCACTGATCATATGTAAAGGAAATTTATGTGGGCATATATATATATAATATCTATCTATATAGATAGATACAATATATATGCATATGTGTGTGTGCAAATATTTGTATATATGTATGTGTGCATGTATGTAGTTATATAAATTCTTTATTTCAAGTTTTTTGCTTTTCTATCAGGAGATAGCATATTTATTAATCCTTGAAATTATAGATGATCATCATGCTGAAAATTTTAGTCTTTCAAAATTATTTGTCTCCACAATGTTGTTATTTTATGAATTGTTCTCTGAGTTGTGCTCTTGTCTCTGCATTAATTCATACACATTTTCCAAGAGTCAATATGGCAGAATTAGATTATAGTTACAAAATTTCTCTTCAAACCTCTCCTAGAAAACGACCACAGAAAACATCAATATGGTTTTCAGCAAAAAGAGCTAACAGAAAATCAAAGAGTAATTTTTCCAAACCAGGGTAACTTAGGAAGATAGAAGTCAGTAGATACTGGATGAGGGTTGGTTGGGAACCTGGAGGAAATTGCAGCTACAATAGTTGGCGGTTGCAGCAACAACAGTAGTATTAGTATACAAACACATTGAAAAAAATTCCAGAGTATCCAGAGTTAGCACTGGGTATAGGATTCGCATCAATGGGTAACTCTGTAGCCCATTACCCAATTTCAGGTTGCAATTTCAAAGCTGGAATAGTTTATTCTTGAGAAAGAGTTCTCCTTGACTAAGGATTAGAACACAAAGAGGATAATGATGAGATCTTTTGCAAGATCACGCAAGCTTTGACAAACTGAAAACTTTTAGGTCCCTGATCAAATTACATAAGCTCAGACCATCCATTCTCAAGAGGTAAGCAATGCCCATCTCTTAAATTCCAGTCAAGGAATAGATTGAAAATGAGCAATCAACAACAAAAACCTAAACCATAAAAAGTTTCTTTTGTGACAGTTAAGCTAAAATGAAAACTCAGAAGAAGACAGTTACTTGAAAACATCTACAAGCAAAATTCCAAGTCGGGGGAAATGTATTTTGGACTCAACCAACAATAATTCCTAGAAGATATTTTTTAAAGCAAAAATATATTTTAAAAATCAAATAAGAGTGGTATAGGAAAAATTGAGAAAATAAATGAGAACTATTCAAGAAAATTATGAAAAGAGAATAAATAATTTGGTAAAAAAAAGACATAAAAATAATTTAAAATAACTGAGAATTGACAACATGATTAAAGATATAGACAAACTCACTAATGAAAAGAACTCCTTAAAAATTAGAGGGGGAAGGTCCTAATAATTGCTTTGGTTTCTTCTTCACTAGTGCTGGATTCATACTTTTTATTTTTGACATTAATGATGTAGTTTTATTATTTACTTTTACAATTAAATTAACCAGTGGTTTATCAGTTTTATTGACTTAAAAAAATAAAAACAAACTTCTAATTTTATTTATTAGTGTAATGGTTTTCTTCTTTGAATTTTATTAATCTCTCCTTTGATTTTCAGGATTTGGTGTTTAAGTGGGTTTTTTAATTTGTTCTTTTTCTATGTTTTTTTTTAGTATTGATATTACTTCATTATCTATATCATTTCGCAAGATATAGTTTCCTTCCTTATCTCTTTTCATTGGACCTATTTTTGCTTTTGCTTGATCTCAGATCAAGATCACCATCCTTGTTTTTTTTTTTTAACTTCCACTGAAGCATAACAGACTCTGCTCCAGCCTTTTACCTTTACTCTGTATGTATCTTTCTGCTTCAGATGTGTTTCTTGTAAATAACATATTGTAGGATTCACGCTTTTATTCTAGTCTGCTTTCCAGTTCCATTTTGGGGGACAGTTTATCCAATTTACATTCACAGTTAAAATTACTAACTCTATTTCCCACCATCCTATTTTCCCCATATTATACTTTTCTGTTTCATTTCACCCTTTCCCTCCTCACCAGTGTTTTGCTTCTGACCACCTTCCTCAATCTATCCTATGTTCCAGCCCCAATCCCCCTTTTTATCTCATTCCCCTTCCTCTCCCTTCTATGAGCCTCCCCTTTCCTTTATCCTTTCTGCTCCTACTTCCCTATAGGGTGAGACAAGTTTCATTTATGGGCCAGAACTCTAAACTTGAAATAAAAGATTCTTACAAGGTCCTAAGTCAGTGGAATTGATAGAGACAATAGTTATCTAATTTAGCACGGTTCAGTATGATTGATTTAATCCTACAAGGAGATGTTATGGGCCAGAACTTGAAACAAGGTACTAAGTGGAATTGAGGAGACTATAGTTAAATATAGTTTAGCATTGACTTAATCCTACAACAAATAATGGTTTCCTAGTGATATAATGATTGGTGTATACTCAGTGTGGGTAGCATAAGCAAGAAACTCTCAGGGCCAGAAAGACAAGCGCCCTAGAAGCTCTCCAAGGATGAGACAGATTCATTCCTTCTTCCACCTTTGTTGTGGCTGGAGGCTGAAGCACAAACCCTTGGAAGTCAGGGAGGATTCAGAAGCCAGAGAAGCCAAGGGGGGAGCTCAAGCTCTCAGAACCAAGGCCAGACTGAAAGTCTCTTCAGAAAGCTGCCCAGCCCCAGGAAGGAGACAATAAAGGATCTGGACTATAAGAAAGCTAACTGGACCCCAGGAAAGGAGACAAGACTTTGAAGGAGACAATAAAGGATTTGGACTTTAACCCCTGGCTACTTGTGTGGTGATTACTCAATTGAAAGGAAAGTTGCCTCCAGAGACCCCAAGAAAACCCCAACAAGAGAATATTACAAGATGCAACAATTCCCTCTTTAAGCCAAATCCGATGAGATTAAGATTAAAGCAATGCTCATCCTTTTCTCTTCTTTCCTTCAACCATAATATGTCTTTTGTGCTCTTCATATGATGTAATTTACTTCATTTTACTTCCCCTTTTCTCTTCTCCCAATATAATCCCTTTTCCACCTCTAGTTTATTTTTTATCTTCTCACAATAAAGTAAACTTATACTTACATCCTCTAAGTATATCCTTCACAAAGATACAATTCTCAAGACTTACATATATTATTTCCCATTTTGTGGTGTAAACATTTTGACCTTTAAAAATAGTGGGGGGTTTTCCTTCCCCTTTTACTTTTTTTTTAATGCTTCTCTTGAGTTCTGTATTTGAAGATAAAATTTTATGTTCAAGTCTTGCCTTTTAATCAAAAATGATTGAAAATCCCATATTTCATTGAATGCCCATCCTTTCCCCTGAAAGAAAATTCTTAGTTTTAATGGGTAGTTGATTCTTGGTTGTAGTCCAAGCTCTTTTGCCTTCTAGAACATCATATTCCAGGGCAATTGACCTGTTAGGTCTTGGGTAATGCTGATTGTGACTTTTAATATTTGAATTGCAACATTTTTCCTTGATCCGATAATTCTGGAATTTGACTAAAATATTCTTTGGAGTTTTCACTTTAGAGTCTTTCATGAGGTTCATCAGTAGATTTTTTTTTTCCAATGGCTATTTTGCTGTCTGGTTCTAGGATATTAGGGCTGTTTTTCTTGATGATTTCTTGAAAGATGTTGTCCAGGCTTTTTTTTTTTTTTCATTGTTTTTTTAGTCTAATAATTTTTTTATTATTATTATAGTAAATTTTAATGAAGAATCCATGCCAGGGAATTTTAAACATTATCCCTTGCACTCCTTCTTTAGATTTTTCCCCCCCACCCTCTACCCCCTCCCCTAGATGGCAAGCAGTCCCATATATGTTGAAAGTCCAGTATATCCAGATAATGTATGTGTGCAGATCCAAACAGTTTTCTTTGTTGCAAGGGAAAATTGGATTCAGAATAGAAAAACCGGAAGAAAAACAAAAATGCAAAAGTTTAATTATTTCCCAGTGTTTTTCTTTGGGTGAGTTTCTTCCCATATTGATCAAGGAAATTAATTAGGTCTCTTTGTCAAAGAAATAACCTGGATTAATCTTTATACAGAAAATTAATATATAAATCCTTGATTCTGCCATTTCACTAACATCGCATGTAAGTCTCCCCAAGCCTCTGTATTCATCCTGTGGTAATTTTTTTTTTTATTTAATACTTTTATTTATAGGATATATGCGGGTAACTTTACAGCATTAACAATTGCCAAACCTCTAGTTCCAATTTTTACCCCCCCCACCCTCTCCCCAGATGGCAGGATGACCAGTAGAGGGACATTAAAATATAAATTAGATACAAAATAAGTATAAGACCAAATTCTTTGCTGTAAAAAGAACCGAATGAAATATTGCAATTGCTTGTGAAGGAAATAAAAAAGGGGATAAATATAGGGATTGGGAATTCAATGTTGGTTTTTGGCCTCCCGGAGTTCTTTCAATGGCACAATGGGGTTTTTTTCAAAGGTCCACCTCAAACGGCACTGATTGAAATTGAAGTAAAGTCCCTGGCCGCTCATTTTACCAGTCGCCCGAATCCCTTCCGCCTTCCAAAAATTCCTTTTCATTTCCAAGAAAAATATTCATTCCACTTTATTCGCCAACTCCAAACGGGCATCCACCAGTTTCCAAGCCATCAAACAGGGTGCCAAAACATTTTCCTTTCCCTTTTAGTTTTTTTCCCAGTAGAAAATCTGGGATCAAAGAAGGCATAATTTTATAACTTTTGATAATCCCAGATTGCCCTGAATGGTTGATTTTCCATTCCAAACCCCAATGTATCAGTGTCCCCGTTTTCCCACATCCCCTCCAACAATTCATTATTTTTCCTGTAATCTTACCAATTGACAGGTTGTGGTATCTCAGAGTTGTTTAATTTGTTTTGATTAATAATGATTTGGAACACCGTCAATGAATGGTAATGATTTCAATTTCATCATTGAAAATTGTCTGCTCAATCCTTTGACCATTTATCAAGGAGAAGGCTTGTTTCATAAATTAAGAGTTTTATATTTTTGGAAATGAGGCCTTTTCAGAACCTTTAACTGTGAAGATGTTTTCCAGTTTGTTGCCTTTCTAATCTTGTTTGCATTAGTTTTTTTGCAGAAGCTTTTAATTTGATGAATCAAAATTTTCTATTTTGTGATCAATAATGGTTTCATTCATCTTTAGTCACAAATTTTTCCTTCCCTCCACAAGTCTAGAATAAACTGTCCTATGTTTCCTTTGTTTATAATCTCATTCTTTGTTAAATTGGGATCCACTTTGATTATCTTGGTAACGGTGTTAAGTGTGGGCCATGCCCAACCCGCCATACAATTTCCAGTTATCCCAGCAGTTTTGTCAAATAATGAGTTCTACCCAAAAGGAGGATCTTTGGGGTGTCAAACACTAAATTGTATGTTGATATTCTTCTTGTGAACCTAACCGTTCCACTGATCAACTAATCTATTTTTAGCCTTGGTTTTGGTATGCCGTTTATAATAGTTTTAGATCAGGTACAGTACCTTTATTTGATATTTTTTTCATTAATTTTGAGATTCTTGACCTTTATTATTCCAAAAATTTTTTGTTATTTTTTCTAGACTTAAAATATTTTCAAGTCTGATTGGTATGACCAAATAAATAGATTAGTTTAGGGAGTATTGTCATCTTTATTATATTCCCACTCCATAGAGCACTTAATATTTTTCCAATTGTTTAAGTCTGACTTTATTTTGTGGAAAGTTTTTTGTAATTTAGCCATATAATTCCTGACTTTCCTTTTAGATAGAACCCAAATATTTTTGCTGTCCAATTATTTGAATGGAATTTTGAATCTCTTTGCGTTGATTTTGTTGGGAGGTACAAAATGTGAGGATTTAGGGGATTTATTTTATAACCCAACTTTGCTAAAGTATGGATTATTTCTAATATTTTAGTGAATTCTGGGGTTCTTCAAATATACCATCAATCATCTAAAAGGATAGTTTGGTTTCACCGCCTATTCTCTTTAACCTTTTCACCCCATTGCCGAGGCTAGTGTTTCTAACAATATTGAATAATAATGGTGCGGGCAACCTTTTCACCAGATTTTACTGGGAAAGATTCCAGTTTTTCCCCATTGATGATGCTTTACGATGGTTTTAAATATATGCCCGACTATTTTAAGAAAAAGTCCATTTATTCCATACCTCAATGTTTTTATTAGGAATGGATGTTGATTTTATCAAATGCTTTTTCTGCATCTTTGAGATGATCATATGGTTTTTTTGTTGTTTCTATTGATAGTTAATTATGCTAATAGTTTTCCTAATATTGAACCAGCCCTGAACCTGGTATAAATCCTACTTGGCTAGTTTTATCCTGGGAATGATTTTCGTAATCTTTTGCTAATATTTTATTTAAGATTTTACCATTATATTCATTGGAGAGATTGGTCATAATTTTCTTTCTCTGTTTTCAGCCCCCTGGTTTAGGTATCAGTACCATTTCTGTGTCATAAAAAGAATTTGTAGGGACCTTCCCAAATTTTTTCAAATAGTTTTATAGATTGGAAAATTGTTCTTAAAATCTGTAGAATTTATGTAAACCATCTGGTCCGGGGATTTTTCTTAGGAAATTGGAATAGTTGTTCTTTTTCTTTTTCAAGATGGGACGTTTAGATATTTACTTTCCTCTGTTAATCTGGGCAAGTTTTTTTGAAGGTATTTTTCCATTTCATTTGTTGTCGAATTTATTGCCATAAAATTGGGAAAGTAATCCTTTACCAATTTTCTCTTCATTAGTCATTCTTTTCATTTTTTGACAACAATTTGATTTTTCCCTTTCCTTTTTTAACAATTTACTAAGGATTTTTTTTTTTGGTTTTTTTTATAGAACCAACACTTATTTTTATTAATTAATTAAATAGTTTTTTTTTTTTTTTACTTTCAATTTTATTGATTCCCTCTTATTTTTAGAATTTCAAGTTTAGTGTTTGACAGGGTTTTTAATTTGTTCCTTTCTAGCATTTTTGTAAGAATTTGTTGAACTTCTTTTCTATTTTATGGTTGGCCCTAAGATAGAAATTTCCCATTCTTTCTGATCCCCCATTTTTGGTGTGATGTTCAATTGGTTTTCTTTGGTGAATTTTTAAATTATGTCTATGATTTGTGTATCAAATCACTTTAGTTTATATTTTTAGTTTCAATTATTTTTTTTGCTCTACTTTCCCCTGGCTTTTTTATGTAATTTTTTGCATCATGGTCTGAAAAGGATGCATTTATATTTCTGCCTTACGCATTTGAGTTTGAGGTTCTTGTCCAATATATGGACAATTTTTTAAGGTTCCATGAACTTTGGGGTACCCTTTCGTCTCCATTTCGTTTTCCGAGGTCTATCATATCTAACTTTTCTAGTATTCTATTTACCTCTTTTACTTCTTTCTTATTTTGTTGTTTGATTTATCTAATTCTGAGGGTGCAAGGTTGAGATTTCCCACAATTATAGTTTTGCTGTCTATTTCTTCTTGCAGCTCTCTTAATTTCTCTTTTAAGAATTTAGATGCTACACCACTTGGTGCATATATGTTTAATATTGATATTGCTTCATTATCTATGCTACCCTTAGCAAGATAGTGCCCTTCCTTATCTCTTTTAATTAGATCAATTTTGTTTTTGTGATCTGAGATCAGGATGGCTACCCCTGCTTTTTTGACTTCACCTGAAGCATAGTAGATTTTGCTCCATCCTTTTACCTTTATTCTGCATGTATCTCCATGCTTCAGGTGTGTTTCCTGTAAACAAAATATTGTAGGATTCTGGCTTTTAATCCATTCTGCTAATCGCTTCCTCTTTATGGGAGAGTTTACTCCATTCACATTTATGGTTAAAATGACCAATTCTATATTACTTGCCATCTTGTAAACCCCTGTTTATGCTTTTCTCCCTTCTTTCCCCTTTTCCCTTCCCAGCATTAAACTTATGAGCACCACTTGCTTCTCACAGCCCTCCCTTTTTAGTATCCCTCCTCCCCACCTTAGAGTTCCTCCTTTCCCTCACAGTTTCCGTATTCCCTTTGCTTAGCTTATTCCTTCCCTTTTCACTTTTCCCTTCTCACTTTTCAATGAGATAGAAGTTTCACCATACATTGAATATGTCTAAAATTTTTTCTCTTAAAGTCAATTCTTATGGCAGTAAAATACTCACTATATTCATCCCCCTTCATTCTTTCTCTCAGATATAATAGGTTTCCTTTGCCTCTTTGTGAGATATAGTACCCCCACTTTACTCTTTTTCTGATACAATGTCCTTTCCACCTCTAATTTCTAGAACAAGGTATACATGTATTTTTTATACATTTTTACAGCAGAAATATAGTTCCCAAGATTTCTTTTTACCTTTTTAGGTTTTTCTTGAGTTCTATATTTGCAGAACAAACTTCTTGTTAAGTTCTGTTTTTTTCACCAAAAATGGGTGAAATTCACTTATTTCATTGAATGACCATCTTCTTCCCTGGAAAAAGATGCTCATTCTGGCTGGGTAAGTTATTTTTGGTGGCATACCGAGTTCCTTAGCCTTTCAGAATATCATATTCCAGGCCCTTCAATCTTTTAATGTGGATGCTGCTAGATCTTGGGTGATCCTTATTGTGGCTCCTTTATATTTGAATTGGGTTTTTCTAGCCGCTTGGAGTATTTTTTCCTTTGTTTGAGGGTTCTGGCATTTGGCCACTATATTTCTTGGTGTTTTGATTTTAGGATCCCTTTCAGTGGGTGATCGGTGAATCCTTTCAATGTCTATTTTACCCTCTGTTTCTATGACTTCTGGGCAGTTCTCTTTGATAATTTCCTGGAAAATAGTGTCCAGGCTCTTTTTTTCATCATATTTTTCTGGGAATCCAATAATTCTCAGATTGCCTCTCCTAGACCTATTTTCTAGGTCTGTTGTTTTCACAAGAAGGTATTTCGCATTTTTCTCTATTGTTTGATTTTTTTGGTCTTGCTTGACTGATTCTTCTTGTCTCCTCAAGTCATTCAATTCCATTTGTTCTATTCTGATTTTCAATGAAGTGTTTTCTTTGCTCACTTTTTAATATCTTTTTCTAATTGTCCAATTTGTTCTATGGAATGTTTTTCCATTTTGCCAATTTTATTCTTTAGAGAGCTATTTTCTGTTTCCAGTTCACTAATCCTATTTTTCAAGGATTTGTTTTCTTTATCCACTCTGTCTTTAAATTAGTGGAATGACTTCTCCACTCTCTCTTGCCAAGCCTCCCTCTCCTTTTCCCAAGCCTCCCTCTCCTTTTCCCATTTTTCTTCTAGCTCTCTTGTGAGAGCCTTTTTAATTTATTCTATGAGATTCATTGTGCTGAGGAACAGATGATCTCCTCCTGCGGGGATTCATCTGGAGATAATCTGTTTTTAGTCTCCTCAGGGTTTAGAGTCTGCTCTCTGTCCATATAAAAGCTGTCAATCATTAAGTTCCTTTTCAATTTTTTGCTCATTTTGTCAGAGAAGAATCAGAGACAAACTAGCAAAAAGAAAGAAAAGGAAAAAAAACCCAAATGGAATCTGCTTTTTTTTTGAGGGGGGGGGAGGGCTGGGTGGTGTTACCGAGCTTCCTCTACAGACTGCGGGGGCAGCAGCTAGGCACTAGCAGGACTGTGTTCCGCCTGTGCTCTGAGACTCTGAGAGCATGCTGAGACGCTGTGGGGGAGGGGTGGCCGGTGTCAAGGAACTCCAGCTGTTTGGGGTTGTATTCTTTACCCCCAGTGTTTTTAGCTTCTCTGCTGGGCTACTGACTTGCTGCCAGGGCAAAGTATCCAATCCTGTAGCGAAGTTCTCCCTGCAGAGGCGGCTGAGATCACACCCCAACCCCCTGCGGTCTGCTCAGCTGTGAGCTGCCTGCCAAGCTCTCACTGCTGCTGCCTGCCCTCAGCCTGTGCCCAATCGAAAACCGTCCTGCCCTTGAGCAAAAACAGACCTTTCCTGGTGAATCTCAAGGATGTCTTCTCTTGGTAACTATTTGTGGGGGTTTTTTCAGTCAGGCATTAATTCAGAGACTTGTAATGAGATGGATTCTGAGAGAAAATGCGGAGCTTACACAGCTCTGTGCCTCCTCACAACCATTTTTGTCTAATAATTCTTAAACTGACTTCTGGATCTATTCTCCAGGTCAATTGTTTTTTCCAATGAGATTTTACATTTTCTTCTTTTTTTTTTTTTCATTTTTATTGTTTTGTTTGACTGATTCTTGATGTCTCTTTGAGTCATTCACTTCCATTTGTCCAATTCTAATATTTCATTAAATTATTTTCTTCAGTTAGCTTTTTTGCCTCCTTTAGCATTTATTCAATTGTAGTTTTAAAGGAGTTGTATTGTTCATTGTATTTTTTTTTCATTTCATCAATTCTATTTTTAAGAAAGTGATCTTTCTCCACTTTAACAATTCCCTTTTTCAAGAATATGTTTTCTTTTTAAATGTCAAATCATTGTTTAAGAATTGGGTTTCTCTGTTTATTTAGTGCCATAACAATCAAACTCTCAAGAAGCTATTTTACTGATCTAGAAAAAAAGTAACAAAATATTCGTCTGGAAGAACAAAAGTTCAAGAATTTCAAAGGCATTAATGAACAGAAAAGCAAATGAAGCTGGCGCAGCTGTACCAGATCTAAAGCAATATTATAAAGCAGCAGTCATCAAAACCATTTGGTACTGGCTAAGAAAAAAAGTAGTTGATCAGTGGAAGAAGTTAGAGTCACACAATAAAATAGCCAATGACTATAGCAATCTAGTATTTGACAAATCCAAAGATCCCAGTTTTTGGGATAAGAATTCATATTTGACAAAAAGTGCTGGGAAAATTGGAAATTAGTATGACAAAAACTAGGCATGAACCCATACTTAATACCTTATTCCAGGATAAGGTCTAAATGGATTCATGATCTAGAAGAACCTCTCAGTTCTATGTTTTATATATGTTATATATGTTCTATAGTTTACCTCTCTGATCTATGGAGGAGGAAGGAATTTATGACCAAAAAAGAACTGAGGATCATTATTGATCATGAAAGAGATAATTTTGATTAAATTAAATCAAAAAGGTTTTGTACAAACAAAACTAATATAGAAAAGATTAGAAGGAAAGCAATAAAGTGGGAAAACATTTTTACATTCAAGAGTTCTGATAGAGGCCTCATTTTTAAAAATATATAGAGAACTGACTCAAATTTATAAGAATTCAAGCCTTTCCCCAATTGACAAATTTTTAAAGGATATGAACAGGCAAATTTCAGATGAAGAAATTGAAACTATTTGTAGTCTCATGAAAAGATCCTCCAAATCATTATTGGTTAGAGAAATGCAAATTAAGCCAACTCTGAGATACTACTACACACTTTCAGATTGGTCATTATCATTTTCTGTCATTTTAGCCAATGTTGGAGGGGATGTGGGAAAATGAGGACACTGATATATGAAGTCCGGGTTAGCCCCCTGAGGCCTCAGAATCAGCCAGAGTCAGGATAAGCAAAAGTCCTTGGTCTTTAGAGGGAGAAGTGAAGAGGATGGACAAGACTGCCACAAGCTCTCCACAAACTTCCTTTTCTTTGTCCACCTCCAAAGTTACTCTGGTTTCTCTCACTCCAACTCCTAATCCCTCCTAAAAATTCTCTTAATCCCAAGCATTGAGCTAGCATTAATTGTGAGAAGAGAAATTCCAAATATGCTAATAAAGTTATTGTCCAATAGGTAATTAGCCTTAAGTGCTTGGTTGTCTGATTCAAGTGCACCCATTCAGAATTTCAGCCCTTTACACTGATATATTCTTGTTGAATTCACATTCATTGGAACTGTGAATGGATCAACCCATTTTGGAGAGTAATTTGGAACTATGCTCAAGAAGTTATCAAACTGTGCATACCCTTTGATCCAGCAGGGTTTCTACTGGGATTATATCCCAAAGGGATCTTAAAGAAGTGAAAGGGACCCATGTGCAAAAAATTTTTGTGGCAGCCCTCTTTGTAGTGACAAGAAATTAGAAACTGAGTGGATGTCCATCAATCAGAGAATGGCTGAATAAATTATGGTATAAGAACGTTATGGTATATTCTTCTTCTGTAAGAAATCATCAGTAGAAAAATTTCAGAGAAGCTTGGAGAGACCTGCATGAACTGATGATGAATGAAATGAGCAGAACCAAGAGATTGTTATACATGGCAACAAGAAGACTATGGGATAATCAATTATGATAGATGTGGCTCTTTTCAACAGTGAGATGATTCAAACCAGTTATACTTCTTCAGTGATGAAGAGAGCCATCTACACCTAGAGAGAATTGTGGGAACAGAGTGTGGACCACAACATAGCATTCTCACTCTCTGTTATTTGCTTGCATTTTGTTTTCTTTCTCAGTTTTTCTTTTTCTTCCTTCTTGACCTTATTTTTCTTGATCAGGAAGATAATTGTATTAATATATATACATATATTAGATTTAACATGTATTTTAATATATTTAACATGTATTGGACTACCTGCCAGTTAGGGGAAGGGGTGGGGAGAAGGAGGGAAAAATTTGAAATAAAAGGTTTTGCAAGGGTCAATGTTGAAAAATTACACATACATATGTTTTATAAATAAAAAAAAACTTTAATAAAAAAAAGAAGTGGTTTTCTTTGGTATTTTTTCCCCATTTCACCAAATGTATTTTTAAACAATTGTTTTATTCAGTCAACATATGTATTTCTTTTCCCACATTCTCCGCAAAGCTCTCATTTCCTTTTTCCAATTTTCTTCAGTTATCTTTTAAGATTCTTCTTGAACTCTTCAAGGAAAACCTTTTGAATTTGGAGACCAGTTCATATGCCTCTTTGAAGGTTCATTTGGAAGTGTTTTGCCTTTAGTGTCCTCTTCTGTGTTTTGTTTCTGTTCTTCCCTGTCAATAGAATAACTCTCTATGGTCAAATATATTTTTGATTTTTGTTCATTTTCAAGGTTAAGGTCTGCTTCTGGGACACAGGGGAGATTTTCCCGAGCTTCCCTTTCAGGGTGACAGAGGCTGCTGACTGTGTGCTCTGGGGCTTTCTCATTACTCATTATCTTATTCATTTTAATGAAATTTTTGATTGTTTCTATGATTTGCTCTTTGACCCACTTTTTCTTTAGGATTTGATTATTTAGTTCCAATTATTTTTTGCATCTTTATTGTCTTTTATTGAATGTTATTTTTATTGTATTATGATTTGAAAATAATACATTTAATATTTCTGCATTTGGTGTGAGATTGTTATGCTGTAATACATGGTTAGTTTTTTTTTAAGGTATGATGTACTGAAAAAAAACTATATTCTTTATATCCCCATTCAATTAATTTTCAGAGATGTCATAACTAACCTTTCTAAAATTTGATTCACCTTCTTAATTTTTTCTAACTTATTTTTCTGTTACATTTATCTAGTTCCCAAGCTTTTTCTGATGAAACTACTGGAGTTGAGTAAAACCTAAAAATTCAAACACATGGCTCAAGAAAAGCATAAATAAATGAGTGAAAAAACAAAATTGATTTAACAAAGCTAAACTGTTTATATTCCTTTATAGGAAGCTAATTTACAAGAACTCTTAAGAACATTATAGTAATTAGGACAGTCAAAAGGAGTCTACATATACAAAGGACATAAGTATGAATATACTTATTGGAATGATCTGAAAAGAATAATGGAAGAATGAAAGAGGGTAATTTTGGGGGTGGAGCCAAATGGGGGAGTAAAGTCAGGAAGTAGCTCAAGCTATTGCAGTTTCCCTGGAAAACGACATGAAACCAAGACTGAACAGAGTCTGAAGGAATGGAAAAACTCTCCAGCTCAAGATAGACTAAAAAAAATTTGAAGAAAGGTCAGTCTCACTGGGCTGAAAAGGGTACTTATCCCAAGTCAGATTCTAAGAAAACTGGTGAAAGTATGTTTATTACAGTAAATCATCAACTAAAACTCTCAGTAGAGGAACAAATCAGGGGACAGCTTCCAGTACCAGATGAAAAGGCAAACTCTGGGGAACTAGCCTGTTTCCTTAACAGAACAGGCAAAGCTACTCCTTACAAACCCAAAGGGCCCCTATGTTCAAAGCCAAGGCTCCGAGCTGCACAGAAAGCTTGGGACAGGGCCACCTTTTACCCCAGGAGCAGAGTTCCAATTTAAAAGTTAAAAAAAAAAAAGAGGAAATACCAAAAGAAAAGGAAACTCAAAGGAGGACAGAATACCCATAGACAAAATTTCAAAGAATTAAATAAATTGGTCTCACACCCAAAGAGGTTTCTTGGAAAGGCTCATAAAAGATTTCAAAAGGTGAATAAGAGAGGTAGAAGAAAAAATGACAAAAATAAGAGGTATATATGAGAGAGTCAACAGTTTGGAAAAGGAACGAAAAAATTGTCTGAAAAAAAAAAACTCCTTAAACAGTAGAATTAACCAAATGGAAAAAGAGATACAAAAGTCATCCTACAAAACAGTAGGAAACGATGAAGCTAAATGAAAACTGAAGGAAGAGAGTGATAAGATGGAAGGCAGATGAGAGGCAGTAGTTCGAAGCAATCAAGTCTCCCCAAACGTTTCTGAATCTATCCTTTTCATCACTTCTTTTTTTACATTTCTTTTTAAAATAAATTTTAATAGTATGCTTTCCCAATTGCATATAAAGATAGTTTTCAACATTCATTTTTGTAAGAATTTTAGTTCCAATTCGTTTCTCTCTCTCTTCCTTACCTCCCCCTCCCCAAAACAGCAAGTCATGTGATGTAGATTATACTTGTGCACTCTTAACTTGTTTCGATATGAGTCATTTTGGGAAAAAAAATTCAGAATTAAATTTGGCAATTTGTATCCTAAAACTGACAGGAACATAAAGTCAACTTCTGCTTCTCAGCAGGAAGGTATATTTCTAGAAAATGTGTTGATTTTTTTATTGCTTTATTGTATCTGCTTGTTACAAAGTTCTTTACTATGGATGGTGGAAGAGAAAAAAGGGAAAATCAAGAAAAGTAACAGTGATATGAAAGAGAAAAATGATCATCACTGAAACATTTAAAAATAAAACATATAAGAGTAGAAACAAAGTATGAAGCAAGATTTAAAAAATACAACTCCATGAAAGACAATATGGTGAATACAGAAAAACCTGCATTTAAAATTTGTCTTTGAAACCTATTGGATTTGTGATAATGGGCAAGTCATTTAATCTATCAGTGTGCAACTAAGCCTATGTATTACAGCAAAGATGGTAACTTGCACGTATAGAGGCAGAATTTAGAAGTTCTTTTTATCAACAAAATGGCAGGTTCTATCACTATTCTTTTTTTTTTTAATTCAATTACCTTTCTGTTGCATTTCATTTCATTGGGTAATATCCCCCAATTCCTATTATATAAATCATTAGTCTTCAATTGCTAATGGAATAGGGATAAGGACCCAGAAGTACAGATAAGCTATGATAAAACATGTGTTTTTAAGTTGCTGAAAGAGCCCTTGATAGAAGACTCTGGTAATATAATTTTCAATTATTTCTCAATCCTTTCAAGAATCCACAGTATCATTGACCAACAGCTACAAAATATCATGAAATCTGAAAACTTAAAGGGACTGCAGTGAAGGCCATATAATCTGACCTATTTGATAATAAGAATTCTATATACAAGATAAATCATCAGTAGAAATAGTTTTTAATTTGTCTAATTGTTATGTTTTTCAAGATTTCTAAATAACATAGATAAGGTGGTTAGAAATAGATGTTTAACTAAAAGAAATTAAAAGGGAAATAGCCGCTATTCTCTGACAAATTTTCTATATTTTTATCTTTTTAAATCACTGCTACAATATCTCTAAGTTAGCTTTTTGAAATATAGTATTTAAAAGTACTGTTATTGATGGAAATAAACAGTGTTAGTCCATAGCATTTATTAAATGTCTGCTATGTGATAAGCAATACTAAATTTTAAAGATTAAAAAATGAGAGGGGGCAAAAAGAGTCTTGGTTCATAAGGAGCTCACAACCCAATGAGGGAGATAACATTAAAAATATTTTAAATAAGGTATATACAAGATGATTTGAATGTAATTTCAGAGGGAAGGTATTAACTTAAAAGAAATCAGTGAAAGCTTCTCATAGGATTTTAGCTAGAGCTTGAAGGAAGTCAGGGAAGCTAGAAGACAGAAAAGGACATATTTTGAAAATGCCTAAAGGCAATAGAGATTATTTTGAATATCATTGTAGAAGCCAGGGTTACTAAATAGAAGAGTATGTTAAGCAGGTGGGGGATCATTGATAAATGGTCAAAGGATATGAACAGGCAATTTTCCAATGCAGAAATAAAAATAATTTATATTCACATAAAAAATGTTCTAAATCATTATTGATTAGAGAAATGCACATTAAAACAACCTTGAGATGTCATTTTACACTTACCAAATTAGTTAAAATGATTGAAGAGGAAAATGAAAAATGTTGGAAGGGATGTGGAAAAATTGGAATACTAAATCATTGTTAGTGGAATTGCAAACTGACCTATTTTGGAGAACAATTTGGAATTATGCTCAAGGAGTTATTAAGTGACATAACTTTGACTCAGCAATCCCATTATTATATATATATTTCTAATGATAAGAAAAAAGAAAATAGCATATGTTTACAAATATTTATAGCAACTGTTTGTATAGCGTCAAAGAACTAGAAATTGTCTCTATGCCTATCAATTGGGGAATGGCTGAACAAGTTGCGGTATATGATTTTGATGGATTACTACTATGCTATAAAAATGATGAACTCGATGATCTTAGAAAAACATGAAAAGACTTGCATGAAATAATGAAGAACAAAATGAGCAGAACCAAGCAAACATAGTTTACATTAATAGAAAAATGATTTTAAGAATGAATTTAAGCAAATAAATTATTTTGACTATTATAAATATACAAGTTAATTATAAAGAAAAAATGTAGATGGTTTCAAGTTTAGCCAGAGAGGGAGGAGAGGTATATGGTGGTAGCTACTGGGGATGGCTGGATCAAATTATGAGTTTTGGTGATAGAGGAGACATGAAGACATTTGTAGACAATAAGAAAACGGCCAGTAGAAAAAGGAAAACAGAAGATAAGTGAGAAAGTGGAGATAATAAAGGGGAAACTGTCTTTGCCTTAGAAAAATGCTTTAACTACATATAACCTGAAACCTAATAAGTTGAAATAGCACCTTAAAAGTGTTAATGCTAAATACATTGATAAGATTTTTTTCTCTAAATAGATACTTTTAATAAGAAAAACAAACTGCAAAAATGTGTGCAGCAACAAAGGGGATTGTTTGCATTGTGTAAAGTTGTTTACTAAAACTTGAGCTTTTTACTCCATAGAAGTATTATGCTACCTCTAGCTATTAACATGATCAAAATGATGGTTGGAGAATTATATACAAAACAGCTTTGAAGAGCTATAGTTTTATATATTTGTTGCCCTATTGAGCAAGAGAAGAATTGTTCATGTGCCTGACAATTTTGGTGATCATTTTAATCGAGAAATTAAAATTTGCCTATTTTGATTTTATAAGTGGATGAAGGAACAGATATAGTTCATTTCATATATTGTGTTCATTGCATAAATGATAGGTTCACAGAGTCATAAGTTGAAAGTTAGATGGGACATTAAAGATCAAATTGGTTCAACCTCCGTATTTTATAGATTAGAAAACTAAAACTGAAGATTAAGCAAGTTGAACAAATTCACATCAGTAGTTTATCACAAGCAAGATTTGAAATCAGTTCTTCAGACTCTAGAACCCGGTGCTCTTTTAATTTTGCTGATTAATATCTTGGAGATGGAGGAAGGTTGGGGATTTTGTACAGCCTCCCACCCCAATTTAAATCCAATTCATTTGCAAATCATGATATCTTTTTTTTTTAAATTGTAATAGCTTTATATTTACAAGTTATAGGCATGGATAATTTTACAGCATTGGCAATTGCCAAATATTTTGTTACAATTTTTCCCCTTCTTCCCCCTATCCCTTCCCCTAGTTGGAAGGATGACCAATACATGTTAAATATATTAGAGTATAAATAAATAAATAAATAAATAAAATATAAATTCAAAATAAGTATACATGTCCAAACCAATATTTTGCTGTACAAAAAGAATCGGACGCCGAAATATTGTACAGTTAGCCTGTAAAGGAAATTGGAAATGAGGCGGGCAAAAATATAGGGATTGGGAATTCAATGTAATGATTCTTAATCATCTCCCAGAGTTCTTTCCCTGGATGTAGCTGGTTCAGTTCATTACTGCTCCATTAGAACTTATTTGGTTCATCTTATTGCTGAAGATGGCCAGGTCCATCAGAATTGATCATCATATAGTATTGTTGTTGAAGTATATAATGATCTCCTGGTCCTGCTCATTTCACTCAGCATCAGTTCGTGTAAGTCTCTCCAGGCCTTTCTGAAATCATCCTGTTGGTTGCTTCTTACTGAACAATAATATTCCATATTATTCATATGCCACAATTTATTCAGCCATTCTCTAATTGGTGAGCATCTAGTAAGTTTCCAGTTTCTGACGACTACAAAGAGGGCTGTCACAAATGTTCTTGCACATAGAGGTCCCTTTCCCTTCTTTAAGATCTTTTCGGGATAGAAGCCCAGTAGTAACACTACTGGGTCAAAGGGTGTGCACAGTTTGATAACTTTTTGAGCATAGTTCCAAATTGCTCTCCAGAATGGCTGGATGTATTCATAATTCCACCAACAATGTATTAGTATGACATCTTCTTACCTATACTAAAGAATAACTTCTTTACCAGAGTATTTTCTTTCATCATTTACCAAAAGAAGGAACAAAAATCAGAATCAAAAGAATTCATGATAGGATATTTTGAAGGTATTTGAGAAAGTGCTTTCAAGAGAGTGGCATGACTACCTAATCTGTATATGTATATATACCTAATATGTATGTGTTATCAAAGAAATGAAAAAGTAAAGTCATCTTATAGCAGAAAGAATACTATATTTACACTCAAGAATTGGTTTTAAATCTACTTATGATTTTTACTACCTATATAACCTTGGCCCTCTCTAAATTTCAGATTTTCATCTCTAAAATGAGAATGTTAGATTTCATTTATTACATTCTTCTCTATCATCTGAGAGCATTTTTTTCTTTTCTAACTTTTAGGCAAACAACAAAAGGATATACATATGGAATACTGTATTCAACATAGCTGAAAAGTATCATAATGAAATATTTTTAACGTTAGAGAGTGCCTTATGTGTGATGACAGATTAGGCAGCTGTCCAGAGAGAGGACTCTGGCTAAGAAACAAGGTTTAATGCTTTTGTTTTCTTTCTTTCTTTTTTTTCCCTCTCTCTCTCTCTTTTTTTAGCCACCTTTTCATAGGTGCTCCAAATCACTATTTGTTTATTTATTTATTTTCTTTTTTAATAAATTTTTATTGCCAGAACCCATGCCAGGGAAATTTTTTATAACATTACCCCTTGCACTCACTTCTGTTCCGATTTTTCCCCTCCCTCCCTCCACCCCCTCCCCCAGATGGCAAGCAGTCCTATACATGTTAAAGAGGTTACAGTAGATCTTAGATACAATATATGTGTGCAGAACTGAACAGTTTTCTTGTTGCTCAGGGAGAATTGGATTCAGAAGGTATAAATAACCTGGGAGGAAAAACAAAAATGCAAGCAGTTTACATTCATTTCCTAGTGTTCTTTCTTTGGGTGTAGCTGCTTCTGTCCATCCTTGATCAATTGAACCTGAGTTAGATCTTCTCTTTGTCGAAGAAATCCACTTCCATCAGAATACATCCTCATACAGTATCATTGTTGAGGTATATAATCATCTCCTGGTTCTGCTCATTTCACTTAGCATCAGTTCATGTAAGTCTCATCAATCCTCTCTGTATTCATCCTGCTGGTCATTTCTAACAGAACAATAATCTTCCATAACATTCATATACCACAATTTACTCAACCATTCTCCAATTGATGGGCATCCATTCATTTTCCAGCTTCTAGCCACTATAAACAGGGCTGCCACAAACATTTTGGCACATACAGGTCCCTTTCCCTTCTTTAGTATCTCTTTGGGGTATAAGCCCATTAGAAACACTGCTGGATCAAAGCATATGCACAGTTTGATAACTTTTTGGGCATAGTTCCAAATTGCTCTCCAGAATAGCTGGATGTGTTCACAATTCCATCAACAATGTATCAGTGTCCCTGTTTTCCCACATCCCCTCCAACATTCTGCATTATCTTTCCCTGTCATTCTAGCCAATCTGACAAGTGTGTAGTGGTATCTCAGAGTTGTCTTAATTTGCATTTCTCTGATCAATAGTGATTTGGAACACTCTTTCATATGAGTGGTAATAGTTTCAATTTCATCATAAGAAAATTGTCTGTTCATATCCTTTGACCATTTATCAATTTCAGAATGGCTTGATTTCTTATAAATTATAGTCAATTTTCTATATATTTTGGAAGGCATTTATCAGAACCTTTGACTGTAAAAATGTTTTCCCAGTTTATTGTTTCCCTTCTAATCTTGCCTGCTTTAGTTTTGTTTGTACAAAACTTCAATTTGATATAATCAAAATTTTCTATTTTGTAGTCAATAGTGATCTCTAGTTCTTCTTTGGTCATAAATTCCTACCTCTTCCACAGGTCTGAGAGATAAACTATCATATGTTCTTCCAATTTATTTATAATCTCATTCTTTATGCCTAGGTCATGAGCCCATTTTGACCTTATCTTCGTGTATGGTTTTGTGTGGATCAATGCCTAGTTTCTGCCATACTAATTTCCAATTTTCCCAGCAATTTTTGCCAAATAATGCATTCTTATCCCCAAAACTGGAGTCGTTGCATTTGTCAAACACTAGATAATTGAAGTTGTTTGCTGTTTTGTCCTTTGAACCTAATCTATTCCATTGATCAACTTATCTTTTTCTTAGCCAATACCAGATGATTTTAGTAACCGCTGCTTTACAATATAATTTTAGATCTGGTAGAGCTAGTCTACCTTCATTTGATTTTTTTTCATTAATTCCCTTGAAATTCTTAACCTTTTGTTTTTCCATATGAACTTTGTTGTTATTTTTTCTAGGTCATCAAAATAGTTTTTGGGGAGTCTGACTGGTATAGCGCTAAACAGATTAGTTTAAGTAGTATTATCATCTTTATTATATTTGTTTGCCCAATCCAAGAGCATTTAATATTTTTCCAGTTGGTTAGATCAGACTTAATTTGTGAGGAAAGTATTTTGTTGTTTTGCTCATAAATTTTCTGATTTTCCCTTGGCAAATAGATTCCTAAATATTTTATACAATCAGTAGTTACTTTAAATGGAATTTCTGTTTGAAACTCTGACTGTTGGATTTTGTTAGTGATATATAAGAATGCTGATGACTTATGTGGGTTTATTTTATAACCAGCAATGTTGCTAAAGTTGTGGATTATTTCTCATAACTTTTTAGTAGAATCTCTGGGGTTCTCTAAGTATACCATCATATCATCAGCAAAAAGTGATAATTTGGTTTCCTCATTGCCTATTCTTATTCCTTTAATCTCTTTCTCAACTCTTATTGCCAAAGCTAGCATTTCTAGTACAATATTAAATAGTAACAGTGATAGTGGGCAATCTTGTTTCACTCCTGATCTTATTGGGAATGGTTGCAGTTTGTTCCCATTACATGTGATGCTTACTGCTGGTTTTAAATAGATGCTACTGATTTTTTAAGGAAAAGTCCATTTATTCCTATACTCTCAAGTGTTTTTAATAGGAATGGATATTGGATTTTATCAAATGCTTTTTCTGTATCTATTGAGATGATCATATGGTTTTTGTTACTTTGGTTATTAATATGGCCAATTATATGGAAAACTATCCATATTGTTTTGGATAGTTTTGGATTGTTAGAGTATTGAACCAGCCCTGGTTCCCTGGTTGAACCAGTAGAATATTGAACCAGCCCTGCATTCCTGGTATACATCCTACTTGATCATGGTGTATTATCCTGGGGGATGATTTTCTGTAGTCTTTTTGCTAATATTTTATTTACGATTTTAGCATCAATATTCATTAGGGAGATTGGTCTATAATTTTCTTTCTCTGTTTTCAACCTACCTGATTTAGGTATCAGTACCATGTGTCATAGAAGGAATTTGGTAGGACTCCTTCATTTCCTATTTTTTCAAATAGTTTATAAAGCATTGGGACTAATTGTTCTTTGAATGTTTGGTAGAATTCACATGTAAATCCATCTGATCCTGGGGATTTTTTTTAGGGAGTTGATTAATAGCTTGTTCTATTTCTTTTTCTGAAATGGCATTATTTAATCAATTTATTTCCTCCTCTGATAATCTGGGAAGCCTATATTTTTGGAGGTAGTCATCCATTCTTTCAATACAGCCTGGTTAGCTCAGATACCTATCTCTCAGTTTGGTTCTAAGAGCTCCTCCCGAATGTCTCCAAATCCAAAGGTTTATCCTTCCGACTCCAGCCAGCACCAAGGTAGAAGATGCAATGAATCTCTTGCCTCGAAGATAGGGCTTGTGGGCTTCCTCCCAGAGTGCTCCTGCTCCTCTCTGATCCCTGGGAATGTTCCCAAGAAAAACTCTATCCAGTTCTAAGAGCTTCCTGTATATATATGATCTCCCAAAGGTTAACTTCTCCTTCTGGAGAGAGGGATTCTGGGTTATCTCCCAGAGTGCTCTCTGGCCCTAAGGGAGGTGTGAATTCTGATATCTCATACTAAGCCATACTAAGCCCTGAAATCTCCCAAATGTGTGAACTCCATTGAGTACTTAGATACTTATGAACTCTCTAAAGGTGTGAACACAAGCATGGTTTCTATCAGTTGTACTTAGTACCTTGTTTCAAGTTCTGGCCCAAAATATCTCCTTCTAAGATCAAATCAATCATATTGAACCATGCCAAATTAGATAATTATTGTCTCTATCAACTCCAATGGCTTAACAGTTTGTAAAGATACCAACAGAAAAATCATTCCATATTCTATATAGTTCATAGGCAAACATATGATAATATATTTCCATATTTAACAAAAAAAACCTACCATAGCACTTCTTGGCTGAGAATGCCAAGAACTTATACCTATAGGTCAGATAAAGACAATTATTCTATTTTCAAGATTTTTTGGTAAAATTTAAAATAGTAATTCTTTTGCTATTTTTTTTGGTAAAACTATCTTCTCAAGGACACTAGTTAATTCCTTTTTGTCTTTTAAAATTTTTATTGGTGACTTTACTCTTTGATATTACAATCATTTTCAGAGTCTTCATAAGCAGGCAATACACAAATGTGTAAATGTACGTATACATAAAGAAAACTTTTTTTATTTAAAAAATGGCTAAATAAAACTAACAAAATGTTCATCCTAGTTTAGTATGCCATATTTGTACCTTTAGCCCACACCTCTTTGCCAAGTTGACTGACCCATTTTAAATGATAATAGTTTCAATTTCATTTAATTGAATATTTGATGAACTGGGTATTGAATAAAAGGCCAACTGTCTTTATAGTCTGTTATAATTGTTTACTGCCTATGAATTCTGTAGTGGATTTGATTTCCTGTTTGATTAGCACTTGCCCACAATAAGAAAAAACTAACATAGAGACCAGATTGTTTATAGAAAATAAACACAGAGACACAGACCAGATTTTTTGCCTTATGTTGACTAAATTCCTATATACAAATGTTTTGTTTTAAGTGCTTTCCTGATCCTGAACACAAGAAAACCTTCTGACTCTCCTGGAGGTGGAAAATGTTAGAATCATCTTTACTGAAAGCTGCAAAATAGGGACCTTGTTTTTTTTTTTTTGTAATTCATTGTGCTTAATTGGTCCACTAATAGCATTTCCTGTCTCTGAAGTATGTATGCTTTTTCAAGCATATATGTGATTATTACTTCATTTGATTCTTACAATTGATAGGGTAAGATAACATAATTCGAATTTTAAAAATGGGAACCTGACATAATTGAGAAGTAAAATGAACTGAATGAAATAAAAATCATTTTATAACTTAGGTCTCCTGATAGCTAAGCAAAGAATCTTTCAATGATATTATCTTGCTTTATGTAGACATAGCCTATTTTCTATACAATGTACAGAAGAGTTTTTTTCCCTTTATATTAATATTTATAATGTTTTTATTTCCACTTTAATGATGAATTTATGTTCCTACAAATTAGAGTGGCAATCACTTAATTTTCATAAGGATAATGTTTTTCATATTCTGAACTTGGGGCTACTTTGTAAAATATTGTCATCTGTTTTCCCTGCTGATCACCTGGTTTAGAAAATTTCTGTACTGGGATTTTAAAGTATTTCTATTTCTAATAAGGGTCCCATATTTAACCTAAGCACTTTTCCCCTCAGGGTCTTTAATGAATTCTAAGACACAGAGTTAATCTTTTTAATTAGTAGAAGCTTTGAATTAGTTTCTTTTGGCCTTTCCTCTATAGCCATTACATTAAGCAGACAATATCACTGCTTCACTATGAATACAACAAAAAATGCAGACAACACTTGAATTATCCTTTCTGCCACATAGAGTTTATAGTTTATGACCAGCACAATGATGGCCACAAATCAGTCAAGGTAATTAAAGAGCAACATTGGCATTTACTGCTTTTGAAATCATAAAAATCATGGCTGGTAGCTAGTAGGAGGCCTGAAAAATTACAGGGGAAAGATACAGTTGATAATTTCAAAGTAAGCATTTCATACAGAACATATCTCTTATCTTAAACTATTCACAGCTTTGGATCATAAAGTACTTGCCTTTTGTTATAGATCTCATTCTTTTTTTTTTTTTTTAATACATATACTTGCCTTTTCCTTGGTGCAAAGGGAAAATCTGGAAAGATTTATCAAGCTGATTTATGTCAATTGTGTACTTATGCAAGCCAACTAAAATGTCTCTGAAAAGCCATTCAAAGGATGCCCCAGAATTCTCCAAATATTCCTTGTGCTTGGGGGAGGGTATGGAAAGATGAAAAAGAAGAGAATAGGAAGAGGAAATTAAGAAAAAGTAAAAGGAAGGAAGGAGGAGAAAAAAGGAAGGAAAGAAAGACCAGGAGGTCTTCTCTCTTCCTCCAGGAGGAAGGAAGGAAGGAAGACAAGGAGGGAGGAATTGATGAAGAGAGAGAGGGAGGGAGGGAAGGAGGAAGAAAAGAAACTGTTATGTGTTATGTATGAGGTGATGTGATAGTCCAGAGTTTCATTTCAGAGACATCTGCCTCTATAACTAAAGTCAAAAGCCTGTTACCATTGATATAATTAAATAACATGTTTGCTTGTTTTTTGTTTGTTTGTTTGTTTGTTTTTTACTTCAGTTGGCTGAATCATTTTGAAGTCCAAATTTGATAACTTCTTTAACTTAGATAATCAAGCTATTTGAGTTGATTAAAATGGGGAAAAGAAAACAATTTCAATCTAGAATATATATTTTCATTCACTACACTAATAAATTGCATACTTTCTACAGACTATAACTTAAGTTTATCTCTTGAGGTTAAAAAAATTGACATGTACATGCCGAATGTTTGATATTTTTCTGCATTTATAATAAATATTTATTTATAATAAATATTATTAAGTGTTTATTGTAAGATGACATGTTGGTGAATAAAAATATTTGCTCTTGAAATTATTCTGTCATTAGATTACTTTTCATTAATTTAATTCCCGTTGTGACTTACTTCATTTTTTCCTCTCTCCTTCCCTACCTTATTTTCCTTCCTAATCCAAATATTGTTACTATTATGAATAGGCAACATTATTTCTATGTATTTTTAAAAAATCTTTGCATCTCTTCAGCATTGTCATGATTTTTTCATTTCAATTCAATTTTAGTCATGATTTTTTTCATTTAAATTCAATTTTAGTCATGATTTTTTCACTTTAATTCAATTTTAACCAATGACTTGATCAGAGGCAAAATGAAATCTGTATCAAATTTGCAGATAATGGAAAGCTGGAAGAGACGGTCAACACATAGCATAAAAATATCTGAAGTAATAAAGGTATCAATGGAATAGAACAATGGACAAAGCCTAATGAAAGCTATGAAATCAGGATAAATCTAATTTAAATCAGTACACTGACACAAGGAGAAGAAACAGTTCATTTTTAAAAAAACAGACTTGAGGATTTTAATAAGAACTCATTTACATGACACATGGGGGTTTATATAGTGCCTTCCTTATGATAACTTTGATATGATAATGCAATTATCCCTATTTTACAGATGAAGAAATGAAGTTCAAGAAATTTGAAAATTTGTTTCAAGTAACATAGCTATTAACATCAAAGATGTCTCAGGTACTTGTGTCTTGATTTCTACTCATCCCTTAGACATATTCTTTTCCTCTAGCTATCATACTATCATAACACCTTCCATAACACAAACCATGCTCTGAGGCACATAATTCTTTCAGCTCTTGGTCTCCTACCTTTTAATTTGTACTTTTTGTAATTTAATTTGTAAATATTTCTCAAGCCCTTCTAGGAACAAGCTGACTCCAACCATGCCTCATTCTACACTCTAGTCACTTTCCTATTCACTCTGTTGTTCTTGCTTTCTGATTCTGACAGTGAGCATATCCTTCCACACTGTGCTTTCTGGTTTGGGAATAATTAAATAAACATTGCTATTCTTACAGGAAAAGGTAGGTACTCAATTCCTCTAAGACTTTCCAAAGCAAAATAACCTTCCCTAAATGCCTCTATCCAAGGTGCTGTGTCTTTGTGGAACCTCCTTGAGGGTTGGTGTTATTTCTTTTTTGCATTTATTTTCACTGTGCTTTATATATAATAAATACCTACTAGAAGCTTTTTCATTCATTTCTTCATCCCCAAGCCTAAAATTCCTTTCACTATATTATGTTCTTTCATTTATTTCAATATTGGTGAAAAAGGATTTGACAGCAAACATAAACTGAGATTTCTTGATCTCAAGACCAACTCTCTTTCTTTTATGCATTGCCACCTTAATATAACCTAAGGGAATAATTAATAGAAGCACAATTATTTGAAAATGGTAAATAATAATTTTCATCTTCCTAGATCTTGTCAGATCACACATCTAGATTACTCTTTAATTTTTTATATAATCAGTATTTTATTTTTTTCCAATTACAGGTAAAGGCCTTATAAACATTTAAAACCCCTGAGTTCCAAAATTTACTCCCTTTTCTTTTCCTTCCCCTTCCCTAAAATAGTGATTAACTTGATATGTCATATATGCACAATCCTATAAAACATATTTGTTTATTAATCATATTATAAAAGAAGAAGAATATTCAATTTTAGTGTCATATTACAGAAGAGATATTGACAATCTGGAGGAAATGAAGTGATTTGAAACCACAACAATTTACGAGGATATATTGAAGGAATACTGAAGCATAGAGAAGATATGACTTAGGAAGAATATAATAGGTCTTTTTTTCATTTCATGTGTTAGAAACTCACAGAAGCACAAAGAGCTTTTAGAGGCTTTCCAATCTAACCAATACCTAAACATGAATTCCTTTCCAATAGTCCTGACAAGTGGCCATTCCAATTTTACTCAAATATATTTCCTGACAGGGAATCTATTATCTCATGAGTAAGACCGCCCCTACTTTGGGTAAACTTTAACTGTTATGAATCTTTTTATTGCATTTATTTAGCAGGAATTGGATATTTCTGCCAGTTCTGCAGTCTGGAGAGTCTAAGCTGTTTCACACACATTATAGCTTTTAGATACTAAAGGACAGTTATTATATTTCCCCCTAAGTTTTCTCCTCTCCAAGTAGAATATCTCATTTATTCATCTCATTTTTCGTTGAGAAGCACAATTATACAGTTTTTCACCATTTCCTGGATGCTGTTGCTATTTTATGGCCTTTTCATTATGGAAGATGCCTTAGCCTCTATGGCCAGATCCTCTAGTCAATTTCCCTCTGTAATGGCCATTTTGAAGAAGTGCATAGGTCAGCCCAGTGTTCAAACTTTTCCTCCTTTTCCAGACCTTCTTGGGATTCTCTGGACTTTTTTTTTGTCATACTCCCATAGGTGTCTTATCCATTTCTTGCTCACTGCAGTCTTTCTCAACTTCCCCCATTAAAATGTTAAGGCATTAAAATGTTGAGAGCTGAGGCTTTCTTTCTTTTTGAATGTATTTGTATTCTATGCACTTAGCACAGAACCTGGATTGCTAATTTATTGATTTCACTATCCTCTGAATGCTCAAAATGTTTTTCCTCCTAGAACAGAATATAAATGTGTGGAATTCATGATAAGGGACATGGATTTGGGTTGCTATTTATCTTTGTGTCATTTATAAAGAATTGGTTTACTGAACAATATACATTCTAATCAAAATAGCAATAGGAACATGTAAAGGGCTGAAACTCTGAGCAAATGCATTTGGACAACCAAGCACTTAAGACTAATTACTTATTGGACAATATTCTATTAGCATATGCTTGGAAAATGGCCCACCCACAATTCTGTGCTGGCTCAATCTATTAGTGTATACAGAGAATTGTAGGAGGGATTAGAGGGTGGAGGAAGACAAGCCAGAGTTACTTTTGGGCGGGAGACAGAGAAGAAAGGTATAAAGATTCCTGTGTCTATTCCTCTCACTTTGACCAAGAATAAAGACCAAGGACTTTTACTTATCCTGACTCCAGCTGATTCTAAGGCATCCAGAGTGCTAACTCGGTCTTCACATTTGGTGCCCAATGTGTGGACCAAGGACCCTATTTTCACTGAAGAAGTCCCTGGTGACCAGGAAATTGGGTGAGTATTTTAATAGACAAACAGGGAACTTATTTTGTTAAGGGCTAAACTAGTAACCTTTTCTAGCTGAAATGGGGCAGATGTTAGGAAAAGATTCTCCCCTGTCCCCAGCCCCACCCCTCACCCCCACCCCAAAGGGGCTCTATAGAAAGCATACTTAAGTTGATTGAGGGACAAGACTTAATTGTAACATGGGAACAGATTGCTAGACTCTTGGGTACATTAGAACGCACGTCCCCTTGGTTCTTAGAGGAAGAAGGAATAGGGCTAGATAACTGGAAGCTGGTAGGAAATCAACTGTGTGAATACTACAATGATAAAGGTCCTCATTCAATTTCCAAGGAAGCATTCTATACATACAACATAATACAATTGGTCTTAAAAAATCCTACAAGTTATAGAAAAAAGAAAAAAATTCAGAACAGCCAGATGAGGAAGTGTGAGGAAAAAGAGGACAAAGAACAGATTAATGACAGCACCAGAAGGCATGAGAACTTAAGTGAGGTTCAAGGGAGTGGTGATTCTTGTTCTCACAAGGCAGCTTCAACTCAGCCTATGGAGCAGATCCTTGACATGTCCCCATCAACTCTACCTTCTGGTATGGAGGGGGAAGGAGTAGTGGGAAGGGCTGTATACCACCAGCACCTCCCCCCCAACAATCACCCCCTCCTATGAATAGATTGCAAAAAGCAATACTTAAAGCCACAGAAGAAGGGCAGGATTTAGGAATGTATCCTGTGATTCAACAATTTTACTCTTTAGGTCAAGAAAGTAGAAGATAGAATTATTTTTGGCTCAGGTGGGGGGGAAGAGGGGCAGAGCCAAGATGGCGGAGAAGGCACATGTGACTTTCTAAGCTCCTTTCATTCCCCTCATAACCAACTATTTAATTCAGCCTCAGAAATAGCACTTCACTGCTTAAATTCATGAAGATCAGAAGCACTACAACTTACCAGCTGAAGTCAATCTGGAAGATCACTAGGAAAGGTTTGTCTTGAGGGGCCAGGAACAGACTAGCACAGGCAGTGAGACACTAGCATCCTGAGCAGACCAGGGTCAGGGGTGATCTCTGTGGCAAGAGAAGTTATAAAGACGACTCTGCTATAGGCTAACTGCTCTGCCTTGATTACAAAGCAGTAAATTGGCAGAGAAATTAAAGCCTAAAACAGAGGGTACTCTAAAAAATGCCAGAACCTAACAAGATCTGGCTGTAACTACTCAAATCCGGAAGTGACTCAGGCAGACTGAAACGCAGCCCTGTAGCTACATCCTGCAGTTCGGGGCTTTTGTGAGGGCACTTACAAACCCGCACAGCAGGGGGGCACAGCCTGGGCAGCCTCTAATCAGCACAGTGTGGGGCTCGACCTGGGGCAATAGAACTTCCCCAACAGGATTGTGCTTCCTGGGGCAGAGACACTTCTGGTCCCTGCAAATCCATTCACTGCTCAACTGCTAATACCCACAGCCCGAGGGTGGGATTTGGCTTGGGTTAGTGAAACTCTCACTGCTCAGCCTCTAGCCCCAGGGCAGTCTTTATCTCACACAGCAGGGGTTCTTTGCAGGGCACTTTCCCAGCTCTGCCCTTCAGGCCTGAGTTACTTCTGGGTGGGGATCTCTTTCCCAGAGCACTCCAGTACCTCACTGCTTTTTGCAGCCGGCTAGCAGGACAGCTACCTGTCCATACATCTTTCACTGCTCTGCAGAGGAAGCTGGTAACCCTCCTGGCCCTGAATGCAGATCCTACAGGCTTTAACAAAATGAATAAGAAAATCAAGACCGCAATTGATAGTTTCTACTCAGAAAGAGAACAGCTTTTCAACCCTGAAGAGACTAATAGCAGACAGTCTCCAGACAATTGTTGGTCCCCAATACAAAAGGCTCTCCTAGAAGAGACTATTAAAAACCTTAAAAGAGAACTAGAAGAAAAATGGGGAAAGGAAAGAGAAGCTATGCAAGAGAGTACAGAAAAGACATATAACTCACTAAAAGAAAAATTTGATAAAGTGGAAAAAGAAAACAACTTCTTGAAATGTGAATTGGAAAAGGTAAAAAACTCCCAAGAAGTGCAGGGAAACAGAATTTGTGAATTGGAAAAAGAAAATAACTCACTAAAAAAAAATATAGTGAAATGGAAAAAAATTCCATAGAGCAAAATTCCATAGAGTCATTTAAAAACTCAATTGGACATATACAAAAAGAAGTAAAAAAAGCTAATGAAGGAAATAACTCATTAAAAATCAGAACTGAACAAATAGAAATGATTGATTCATTGAGACAGGAAGCATCAGTTAAGCAAAACCAAAAAAATGAAAGATTGGAAAAAATGTCAAATATTTACTTGGAAAAACAACAGACCTGGAAAATAGATCTAGGAGAGATAACCTGAGGATCATCGGACTACCTGAAAATTATGATGAAAAAAAGAGCCTAGATACTATTTTACAGGAAATCATCAAAGAGAACTACCCAGAAATAATAAAACTGGAAGGTAAAATAGGAGTTGAAAGAATCCATTGAACACCTTCTGAAAAAGACCCTAAAATAAAGACTCTGAGGAATATTGTGGCCAAACTTCAGAATTTTCAGACTAAAGAAAAAATTCTACAAGCAGTCAGGAAAAAACAGTTCAAATACCAAGGTGCCACAATAAGGGTCACACAAGATCTGGCTGCCTCAACATTAAAGGATCGAAGGGCCTGGAATTTGATATTCCGAAGGGCAAAAGAACTTGGAATGCAGCCAAGAATAAACTACCTAGCTAAGCTTAGTATTTTTTTTTTCCATGGAAGAAGATGGACATTTAATGAAACAGAGGAATTCCATCTGTTTCTAAGGAAAAAAACCAGACTTAAACAAAAAAATTGATCTCCAACAACAGGACTCAAGGTAGGAAAAGGTAAAAGGAACTCTTGAGAACTGTATTTCTATTGTGGATATACATAAAAACCCCATGTATAATTTGATTTTAGTGATATAGCATAAAAAAGGGAAGTAGAAATGGAAAGGGGATAGTGTCAGAAAAAAGGAAAAGGGGAGATAAAAAGAGGGAAACTACATGCGATGATGAGGCAAAGGAAACCTATCTTATCTGAGGGAACTTAGATAGGGGGAGGAACATTGTGCGAATCTTACTCTCATCAGAGTTGGCTCAAAGAGGAAATAATTGACATATTTGTTTTACAGAGAATTTTCTCTCACCTCATTAAAAAGTGGGAGAGGAAAAGGGAAAAGGAAAAAGAGTAATAAGGGAAGGGTACAAGAAAGGGGAAGGAATTCAAAGGGAAGAGGGAGGGATACTAAAGAGGGAGAGCTGGGTGCCGCAAGTGGGACCAATAAGTTTAATACTAGGGAAGGAGGGAAGGAGGGCAAGAAAAAGAAAAGCATAATCTGGGGATATTAGGATGATAGGAAATACAGAATTAGTAATTTTAACCGTAAATGTGAATGGGATGAATTCTCCCATAAAGAGAAGGCGGATAGCAGACTGGATCAAAAGTCAGAACCCTACAATATTTTGTTTACAGGAAACACATTTAAAACAGGAAGATACATACAGAGTAAAGGTAAAAGGCTGGAGCAGAATCTATTATGCTTCAGGTGAAGTCAAAAAAGCAGGGGTAGCCATCCTTATCTCAGATCAAGTAAAAGCAAAATTGATCTAATTAAGAGATAAGGAAGGAAACTATATCTTGCTAAAAGATACTATAGACAATGAAGCAATATCAGTATTAAACATATATGCACCAAGTGGTATAGCATCTAACTTCCTAAAGGAGAAGTTAAGAGAGTTGCAAGAATAAATAAACAGCAAAAGTATAATAGCAGGAGATCTCAATCTTGCACTATCAGATTTAGATAAATCAAAGCACAAAACAAATAAGAAAGAAATTATATATATTTCTGTAGGTTGTGTGCTTCTACTAATTCATGCTGAATAGTCTGACAAAGGCATTGTTGTATAATAGTCTTTTTATATCAGGAAAATAAATGATTATCAGATATAATTTCTAGTCTAGGCTACATATTTATGGAAGAAATTCTGAGAAAAAGTGTGATCAAGAGAAACGGACTGTTTTCTGCAAAAATGACAGGATCTTTAGAAGAAGTTTCTTAATAGGCAGATCAGTTAAGCTGATAGGTTATCAATGCTTATTTTCCACATGAAGCTGTTTTGTTGATCACTTCCTTCACAACCACTTAAAATACAGGCCAATTATGAAAATATGGCTCTTCCTGAAATTTAATCAACATGAGACTGTTTCTACTTCTGATCTCAATTCATGGTATGTCAATTCCACTAAAGCTCCTAAAGTGAGAAGACTTCCCAGATCAGAAGTAGAAACAGTCCAGGACACTGGAATTGGAAAATATCCTAATCGTAAAGACAAATATGTGATTATCTTGACTGAGCAAATAGCTTGACCATTCTATATGGAGGGACATAATCAGAACTTTCAGTTTATTCTTATGAAATCCCAAGTAAAGGATTGAGACTGGTACAAATTGTTTTGCACATGGAAAGACTTTCTGGCTTGACACAAAAACATAGTTTTCTCTCTGTCTCTGTCTTATTTCTGTCTCTCTCAGTGTTCATATTCTGTTGTTGACCTTATTCTTGAGCAGCAGTTATGAGTGCCTGACCCTGAAGTTAAGCATAGTTCCAACACTTATAAAGCAAGGGGATGTGATATTGACAGTGGTTTAACTTCATCTCAACTCCTGACACAAGCCAAAGAACTGATCACTGTTTGACTCACTGCAAAGCATACAAATGCTGATATGTGAAAGGCCATGGGGAGTCCTTTTCTAGTAGATGGGGAATGATTCAGTGATAGTTTCTTTATAGTAAAGAAAAAATTAAACACAAGTTGAAGAGTCTGGGAAAAATTGAAGCTCCTGGCATGAATAGAAATTCTGTTCCTAGAACAAATTCATTTGAATTGGGAAGTAGAACAAATTGTTTGTGGGAAATGTCTCCCTTAGTTTTATCATCCAGGAGAAGTGATTTGGAGACTTGGAAAGGGGTACTATAGCAACCAGACCAATGGAAACAATATGTCATGTAATAAGGTGAAGGAAAGTGACATTTGGTGAAGAATACTGGGCTATCAGGAGAGCAAAGTGTACAAGATGTCTCCTCAAGGCAGCTATTCTTTTTTTTGGTGGGGAGGATGAGTAAGCAATTGGAGTTACATAATTTGTCCAAGGTTACAAAGCTAGTAAGTGTCTGAGATGAAATTTGAACTCAGATCATCTTTATGCCAAGGCCAGTGCTCTACCCACTTTGCTACCTAACTGCCTCCAGGTCAGTTACTCATCATCCTAAGAAAAATTCCATATTGGTCTAGTATACTTCAATTTCATACAAGTCTATAGGATCATAGATAGAAAGCTGAAAATGATCTTAACTCTCATTAGGTACAACTTTTCTCATTTTACAGAAAGAATTGTGATATGTCAGAGGCTATGGAGAGCACTTTTCCAGTAGGTGGGGCATGATTCAGTGATAGTTTCTTTTTGGTAAAGAAAAAAATCAAACACTAGTTGAAGAGTCTGGGAAAAATTGAAGCTCTTGGCATGAATAGAAATTCTGTTCCTAGAACAAATTCATTTGAATTGGGAAGTAGAACAAGTTGCATGTGAGAAATGTCTATAATTTGTCATACAAGGATACAAGTAGCTGATGCCAAGGCAGGTCAGTTTTGTTGGGGAATGGTAAAAGAAATATGTGAAAGATAAGAACAAAGCATGGGGTACTCTCTAGGGAAGTAAGCTTAAAACATGGGAATTTCTAAATAATGAGTAAGAGGAAGAAGATCCTGAACACTTGCATGAATTCAAGCATCCAGAGAAAACAATGAAGGAAGTGGAAGAGGAAAGATACCACAGACAAACCTTTTTTCCCCCCATTTTTTGTTTTAGAGCTTGACTCTGATGAACCTGACTATTCTCTTTGTTAATTGCAAAAGTGTAGCTTTCACATTCTTAATTTTAGCCACATTAGAAAATAAAGGAGATAATATTTAAGGAGATGCAACTGTTCTCTACTAATTGATTCCACCTAATTATCTATTAAATTATTCATTCAATAAGCAAGGAACAACTGTTTAAATGGCTAGAATGCCACCATACTTTCCCCTCTATGGGCAGAAGATCATGGAATTTTCCTTTTCTTAGGTTCAGAAGGACAGATTAAGTCTCATATAAAATCCTTTGTTACTGTGAAATCCTAAGAATAAATTGAAAATATGTGAATTACAACAGAAGTCTAGTCACATAAAAGCATTTTCTTTGGGTCAGGGAACTGTTGTGAATTTTAATTATTTACCTAGAAAGCAACAAAATAGACAAATTCCCCAAAATGGTCTTGTTGTTTCAAGCAACTTTACGCATGGCCCAACAATTCTTTAAAAGTGTTCATTTTCCTCATAAATCCTAACTTTAAACTTGTTTTCATAAACATCTACATTCTGAATGCTATTAGCTGAATTCTGCCCTTTTTGTCTTCTGGCTGTTAATTTCCTTAGGAAGCAATCTGAGTACCTGTGGAAGGATTTGTAAATATATTTTTAAAAATTCCACTGATGGGTATGGGCTAATTCCTATATAATGTGAAGAGGACCAAAACAATGAACTGGTTTCTGTCACAGCATAAAGTATGGCTCTTTCTAAACCAAAGGCTTTAAGAGAGCACTGATATAAAATTGTAAGGAGGCTTTCCAAAGAATATCTGTGTCTAATAGTTATGCTTTTCTTTGAATACTTAAAAAATAAAGGGGATTTGTATCAAATTAATAGACCAGTAGATAGAGCCAAAATCCAGTCTAGCCTCTGTCACTGACTAATTGTGTGGCCTTCAGAGAGCCTCTTGATATATCTGCAACTCCATTTCCATCGACAATTTGGGAATGAGTGTTGACTTTGCCTACCTCAGAGTCCTAAAAATTCAATATAAATTGCTACCACATATGTCAATAGTTATGTCAAGAAACATATACACACCTATTCATGTGCAATTATTATCTATCCTTATATGACCTCTTTAGAATATCTGCCAGTTCCATTGGTGATTCTACTCTGGGTCTATTAATACTTTGTGGATACCACATAGCTCACTGGATAGCATGCTGAGCCTAGAATCAGGAGGACCTGAATTCAGAACTGGTATGAGAGACCTACTAGTTGTGTGACCCAATGCAAGTCATTTAACCCTGTTTGCCTCAGTTTCTTCACCTATAAATTGAGCTGGAGAAGGAAATGGGAAACCACTATAATCTTTGCCAAGAAAATCAAGCATAACTGAAAAAGACTAGATAACAAGTTTTTGTTATCACTACATGATGTTATATCCGATTCTATTGTTATTAAACAATTAATAATGATACTAAAAAGATTTCATATTTATGTAGTAGTTTAAGAATTGAAAAGCTTTTTCCTGGCAACTTACCATCTTTTAAGGTCAGTAGTTTAAACTACATTCTTCATTTTAAAAATGAGGAAACAAAAACTCAGGAAGTTAAATCACAACCTACTGGTGATAAGTAGATGATTAAAAAAAAATTGGAACAGATTTGAGAACAATCTTTATACCCAATAGCATTTATTTAAAGTTTGATATAAAAACATTTAGAGATCCAACACAAATAATACTAAAAAACATTATTTAATGGACAAAAGATCTAAGTTTAAAAAAAATTAAGTATAAATGGCCACATAAGAAAAATGCTTCAGATGTCTAATAGTAAAAGAAATGCAAATTGAAACAATCTGAGCTTCTACCTTATTGCTAGCAAATTAACAAAGATGACAAAAGATAGAAAACAGTCAAAATAGAGTTACAAAGGAAAGAAAGGCACATGAATACACAGTTGCTTGGACCATAACTTTATCCAGCTAGCCTGAATACCAGTTTGGAAACATGAAAGTAATATGTTAAACTTACATATCCTTTCACCAAGTAATTCCAATACTTATTCCAAAGAAATAAACTAAAACTCTGTCCAATTTATGTTGATTATTCATAATTACTACTTTTGTAGTAGGAAGAATGGAAAATAAAATATGGTTACTATCAATTGAGAAATAGTTGAAAATGATGTAATGAAATAAGAGAGGTAGTCTCAGAATAAGGAAAACATACATTAAAGTGCCATCTCTGACATGTGTTATTTATTTAACTCTGGACAAGTCAACCTACTTCTCAATGATCCCAGACAATTCTCAGAAAGATTTCTGGGATGATGTCAGTTTGTATTAGCAAAGTAAGTTCTATAATAGGAGTTCCCTTATTGAAATCACAGGTTTTATATAAAGGTAAATAAGTTATGAAAATAGAGAATTCAGCAAAAGACAGAAAAATTAAAATTACTTGATGCAAAGCAAAATAAATGTAACTAAAACAACAGTACAAGAACTACAATGATGGACTGAAAAAATGTCTAAAAAGAATTCAAACTTCAAGTAACTGAAAAACTAGTTAGGTTCTAGAGCATAAATAATAGCATATATCTTCAGGCAGAGAGTTGGGGACTGGAAAGATAGAAGAGTGCTTACATTGTCAGGTAAGATCCCAGTACCTAATGTTATACCTTAACATTTTTTCTTTGGCATAAAGAAGTGACAATCTAGAGGAAGAAGGCCAAAATAAATGTGATATATCAAAAGGCATCAATAAAATGCATTTTAAAAAAGATTTGAAACTTAATATTTGAATGTAGGACACCTTATTACAAGCTTAGTATTATATTCTATTTTATTTATTAAATGTTTTTCATTTTATTGCATTAAATTCTCCAAATTTATTAAAAAGTGATATCATGAAAACTGCACATTGAAGATAAAGAATTTGATGAGGTTATACTTGAATGGAGAGAAATACAGTTGAAGATAGAAGAAGTGGAATCCACAGGTGGTAATGGATTTGGAATAAGGTTATGATCTAATAGATATATTATAATTGAGTGGGAAGAAACCTGAGAACACAAAGAGATTCATTATGAAAGAGAAAAGAGTTGAAATGGATGAAGCTATCAATGGATTTGTGAGGATCTATTAAGTACCTTATCTTTGAAACATATTGTAGGAACTATAGAGAAACTTTAAAAATGCCCCTGCCCTCAAGTTGTTTATAATTTACCTAAGAGGATACAAGAGAATGCAAATTTAAAGATAACTTTGAATCTAAAGCATTATTTGCTTAAATGCCAACTTAGTAATTAATATAGGAGTTGAAAAGAAGGAAAATTCCCTAAGCCCTACATAATTGGAGACTTCCTTGACATTAGATTTGATTGAGATGCTGAAAGATGGTAAAGAATATTACATATAAGAGAGGCCAGGTTTGAGGCCAGGTAATGAATTGTTATTTAAAAGTAGAGAAATAGCTTATAATCAGCAACATATGTGATGTTCTTGGTTGAAAATAAAACACTGAACTGGCAGTCAGTCACAGCACTGAAGAGCTGAGTTCTAATCCTAGCCTCGCCTTTAAAATTTTACATGGCTCAGTCCTCTAGGCCTTAGTTTTCTCAGGTGTAACATGAGGGGATTCTTAACATGTAGAGCTAGAAGAGACCATAAAGATGTTCTAGCTTGAACCAAGAGATCATTATATACGTCAACAACGATACTGTATGAAGATGTACTCTGATGGAAGTGAATTTCTTTGACAAAAAGACCTAATTCAATTTCAATTGATCAATGATGGACAGAAGCAGCTACACCCAAAGAAAAAAACACTGGGAAATGAATGTAAACTGTTTGCATTTTTGTTTTTCTTCCTTCTGAATCCAATTCTCCCTGCGCAACAAGAAAACTGTTTGGTTCTGCACACATATATTGTGTCTAGGATATACTATGACATATTCAACATATATAGGACTGCTTTCCATATAGGGGAGGGGGTGGAGGGTGGGAGGGGAAAATCTGAACAGAAGTGAGTCCAAGGGGTAATGTTGTAAAAAAAATTACCCTGGCATGGGTTCTGTCAATAAAAAGTTATAATAAAAATAATAATAATAAAAAATATGTTCTAGCTTATTTCCCTCCTTTTTTAAATATATGAAAAGACTGAATATCTGAAATGTTATTATCTGCCCAACATCATACAATCATAGTGCAAAGATACTAACACAATTCCTATGACTCCAGATTTAGATATGTTTTATTATGATCATCATCATTTTCCCTCTCCATGATTTATCCTTGAAATACCTTCTACCTTTAACATTTTATGTCTTTATTGGAAAAAATCATACCTCCTTCCATGGTTTTTACAAACTAATATAGTTACTGGGGGTTTACTTAGTTATCAGGATTAAATTTACCTTTAGAAACGATAACCTAGTTCACATTTAAGCTGTTTTTTTAATAAGATCAGTTGATGTACAAGGTGTTATTTTTGTCCTATATTCTCAATTCAGACTCAGGTTTTACTGTTTATCTCATCAATCACTAGATGATAGGTCTCTTCACAAGGGATAAAATAATAAAATTTGTTTTGTAGTCTGGCAATTAACTATTCTTATTTATATAAAGGAAAATAGTATCCATCAACAGAGATAGCCAATTAGCCAGTACTTTAAAAATGAATTTTTATCTGACATCTTATATCACACACCCCACTGAGATTATTTTAATCTCAGGACTTTAGCCCTCTAATACCAACACTTTGAGTTCGTTCTTACAGTTTATATTCCCTTCACATAAAATCAGCCCACACTCGGGTGTACCTCTCTGAAAATATCCCAATGTTGGCTACATTTCCTTTCCCTTGATGTGGCATACTGTATTCTTATGTTTATCTAAGGTGATTTTACTTATCATCACAGTATTTCATAGCTCTATAGAGGTGAAATCTAAATGAGTTCCCTTTTCAACATTGTTCAGCTATAGAAAATTTAACCATCTCGTGAAATAATCAGAAATAAAACATTTAGAGTAAAGTCATCGTGCTGGGTACAATAAGGAGACAGGGTAACCATTATGCCTAAAAATGACTCACAAAACTATTAACCTGAGAAAAACCTGAGTATACTTGCAGCATAAGATGGGACCCCTTGTCACAAGTGGATCTTTTGTCCATTTCAAAAAGTATAAATTTCAGGGTTACCATCAGACAGTGATATTTTCAAATCCCTGAATGGATCTCTATTCTCATCAATGTACCCATTTCTTCCAAAAAAATTGATATCACAGTCTCTCATGATTTCCTCATCTTATGCATTTCTTGTCCATAATGTCTAATAAGTTTGCCATGGCCATGGAATTCATTTAGATTTTCTGGATATTACAAGCATATAAATGAAGTACATTGAGGATTGGAAAAAGTGACCAGAACCACAAAAAAAGAAATCTTCAGCTTTAAACTTGGATTATCCCTACTTCATTGGCTTTTAAAGGTTGTTTTTGTTTGTTTGTTTGTTTTTTTGCTGAACTTCCTGGATATCAAACAAAAGTGTGGGTAGAAAAATTACATCTGGAATGGAAATAACTGTTGCTTCTGGGACACAGAAAAAGGGATCCCTTTAATTCCCAATCCTGTTCTAATCAAATTTATATAATTTGATATATAAATATATAAATTTGAGAGTATAATCAAGTTAAATTCCCTTCTTCCTTAAATACACTTTCCAATCACTACAAGTCACAGAACTGCTGTCTTTTCCCTATCTTGGCCTTCTAATATGTTCAAATTTAGAGCCCTTCTTTAAATCTCATAAATCTATATATTTTTTCTCACAATGTAGCTAACAGAAGGGAGAATTTCTTGGTAAATATTTATATGACAGTGAAAGCTGATGACAAGAATGCTTTTTCATTCTTATCAATTCCCTGAAAATTTTTTTATTATTAAATCACCAGGCAGAAGAGTTACCAATGTATTAGAAATTTCACATCTGGATCTCAGGTCCAAAATTTATTGTTTGAGATAGAAGAGATCATTCTTTTCAAGTCAAAAGATGAATTCACCAATAAAGAGTAATTTATTCATTTCTTAAACTTGATACAGGAAATTATTTTAAGAATCAGAGTTGCTTTCTCAACATATCCAAACCCTATAAATTTGCTGAAAATTATATAACGTATCAGAAATTCTCAAATGACCCCAAGATCCCTGGGTTAAAAAAAATATGGTGGGGACATGTATTTCACCTCTGCAATGTAATTCCTATTTAGAAGATCTGGGCAATTTGTATTATCACATAACAATATGCTCTCAACAATTCTCCCTGTAAACAAATAGTTTGCAAAGATTAACAAAAGTGATATTGAAGGGGAAAAGAGATAGAGAGAAAACTCAGAAAGTAAAGATGCCCTCCAAACAATAAGTTTTACTGGAGACTTTTATAGAATTAGTTCTGGTATGTACCAAGTTGCCTCTCTATCTTCTACTTTTTCAACAAGTGCAATATAGGTTTTTTTCACCAACTGGTATCACTATTTTCACTTCTTATCACATTCTTTTGGCTATTCTATTATGGTTAATTTTTTGCCAGAGCACAATCTTTTGTTGCAGCTCAGGACAAAGATCAAACTGGAACCACCCCCTCCCTGATACACTCCATATTTCAGCAATAACTGAGGAATACTGTGAACAAAGAAGCTAACATGAAAATTCCAGGCAGTTTAGTGATACAGTGGACAAAGTACTAGGGTTGGAAACAGGAACACCTCAGAACTAGCTGTTTGATCTTGAACAAGTCACTTAAGCTCTCTATAAACCTCAGTTTCTTCATTTGTAAAGAATGGAAATAATAGCTAGGATTTTTGTAAAGATCAAATGAAATTCATATATAAAAGCTTTGTAAACCTTAAAATTCTATATACATGTTAGCTATTTTTAATAGTATTATTACTGTTCTTGGTGTTGTTGCTATTATTCTTATTTCCTGGGGCAATTTGAAGCAATTATCTGTGCCAATCTGCTTCCACAAATAATTATGATATGATAACCAATCTTAATTGGTTGCCAGTTATGAAATACAATAAGGGAGAAATTGAAATTTCAGGTGGCCACAAATGAATAGAAAGACACATGAGAGTTAGAAGAGAACATAATATGACCAATAAAAATTTCAGAAAGAAAAAGACATCATGAAAAATGTGGATTACCAGAACAGAAGATGGGTCAGTCATGTGGCAAACATTGTAAAATGATAGAGGGGAAACCCAAGTATTTTATTGATTCCTTTTGGATACTAAGCAGAACTGAAGGAATAACTCTAGCATAGTGGGTAGATTCCCAATGAAAAAAGCAACAATAAGTACACAGTTATTTAGGAAAGCATGAAGAGGTTGCATTCTGCATTGTTGAAGGTATTACCTGTATCAATGAAATAACCGATCAATTCATTCATAAAAATTAATTAATGATGAAGTATAAAACAACCTGCTAGAAACTAGGCATACAAATACAAAAATAACACTACTAAGAGGTTTCCCTATCATCATTCTAGGTAGAATATGATAAAAGAAGAAAAAAATACAGGGGAAAAGACCATTAAAATTGCAGAGGGAAATGAGGAATACTTCTTGGAGAATTTTACACCTTATATGTGTGTTGAAAGAATGGGACAGTTTTCAATAGGTATAGAAGTGGATGGAATACATTCTAGACTTGTGAGATTGTCTGTGCAAGTACCCAAAGAAAGTAGACGATTCAATGAAATTGGAGAATCATTTGTAAAATGTTAAATAGATTATGAATATGACTAAAACTCAAAAATTATTAAGTATTTACCAGTATAAACAGTCCTGGTGATATAATCTCATTATATATTAAATATAATTTTAAAATATGAGGCTCTATCTGCCCTCATGAATCTTAAATTCTATCATGTATAGAGTGAGTGATACATGTGCACCAGCACAAGTGTCAAAAAATATAGGCATTCAGACTCAATTTTTCACCCTTCCTTCTCACTAAATGATTATCTATTGTCTTTTTCTGGTCATCTTTGCAAATAATAATGACATTTATGGATCTTTTTGTTTACAAGTAATCCTTGGGAAAGACCACAGACTGCTTATATCCTTTGAGTGATGAGCAATTTTGAGTGATAACAAAAAATTTATTAAGGGAATGCTGTGCACCAATGTACTATTACAATTTTAAATCATCTGTTCTTGGAGTATCCAGAAGCCACATCCTTGTTAATCACAGGGAAAATTTTTGTGACAGAGAACTTCTTGGGAATCACTAAAATAATCTTTCCTCTACCAAGAAATTTCTTAATCTAGTTCATCAATAAGAGTACTAATTAATGATCTGCCCACTCTTAATGTACTCTGGTCAATATTTTATTCATCCACATTGTTTCTGTAGTGTGAATGGGCAGGCCTATTTCTTTTGACTGGCCATAAAACATATTACTTATGCATTGTAATAACCAAGAATTTCCTATAGTAACTAGAAATATAAGCTATGAATGTGAGCATCTGAGGAAGTCCACCACACATAGGGAATAACTCTTCTATTTTAATTTTGCACAAGACAGTCTATTCTGGTGAGTAACTATCTTGCTTTTATGCTATACTTAATGCTGATACTCAGAGGCTTATTGTATAGTATCTTTCCATTCAAATTTTATTTTGAATATCAAATAATTCTAAAATAATGTCAGGAAAATATAATTTGTCTGCATTTTTCTACCAAATAGAATTATAAAGTCATACTCATAATCATGATTTTGAAGACATAAGAATATAACAATTATTGTTTTCTAATTGATTAAAATATGGACATAATATCTTCTAATTTTGTGACTCTGAAGACAATGTTTTGTAGAAAATTATCAATTGATGATGGATTCAATTATTCTTTCAAGAATCACTTATTAAATATTTACTGAGTGTAGGATGCTGTTATCTCTTTTTCCAATTTTAGATAAGCTATGCCTTCATAGATCTTATATGCTACTAAGGGTTTGAGATACAGATAATTGTAAAATTTAATATTAGTTATAACAGATAATATTTAATGATAAAAGCATTAGATTTACAAAACAAAAAATTCATGTGAAATCTGAGAATGAAGATTTGAAAGATCTAAAAACGTTTCAGGGTTCTAAAGCATTTGAATTGGCTTTGAAAAGTGAATAGTATCCAGTCCTAAAAAAAGCAGGAGGAGGACATTCAGGCATACTGAATACAAACACAAGCAAAGGCATGAAGGAGGAAAAATGAAGTGTTGGTTTGGGGTAAGGATTACATCTGTTTTTTTTCAATTTATTAAAACTTTTTAATGTTCAAAACATATGCATAGAGAGTTTGCAACATTCACTTTTGTCAAACCTTGTGGTCCAATTTTCTCTATCTTCCTCCCACCTCCTCTTCTAGACAGCAAGTAATGCAATATGTGTTAAACATGTGCATTTCTTCTATTCATATATCATACTGCACAAGAGAAATCAGGTCAAAAAGGAAAAAAAAATGAGAAAGAAAATAAAATGCAATCAACAGCAACAAAAAGTGAAAATACTATGTTGTGATCCACATTCAGCTCCCACGGTCCTCTCTCTGGGTGCAGATGACTCTCTCCATCACAAGACCATTGGAACTAGCCTAAATCACCTCACTATTGAAAAGAACCACATCTATCAGAATTGCTGACTGTATAATCTTGCTGTTGCTGTGTAAAATGTTCTCTTGGTTCTACTCATTTCACTCAGCATTAGTTCATGCAAGTCTTTCCATACCTTTCGTAAATGATCCTGCTGATCACTTCTTATAGAACAATAATATACCATGAGATTCATATACCATAACTTATTCAGCCATTCTCCAACTGATGGATATCCACTTAGTTTCTAGTTTCTTGCCCCTACAAAAAGGGCTGTTATAAATATTTTTGCATATGTGGGTCCTTTTCCCTTCTTTTTCAATAGTGATTTAGAGCACCATATGATTAGAAATGGTTTCATTTTCTTCATCTGAAAAATGAAAATCTATTCATATCCTTTGGCCATTTATCAATTGGAGAATGGCTTGAATTCTTATAAATTTGAGTCAATTCTCTATATATTTTAAAAATGAGGCCTTTATCAGAACCTTTGGATGTAAACAGTTTTCCCAGTGTACAACTTCCCTTATAATCTTGTCTGTATTGGTTTTGTTTATACAAAAACTTTTTAACTTAATAGAACCAAAATTATCAACTTTGCATTCCATAATTACTCTAGTTCTTCTTTGCCCACAAATTCATTTCTTAGAAGTACACTTGTTATAATGTAGAGTACATAAGAAGTGTTGTAAAATAAAACTAGTTAAAAAGCATAAGAATCTGGGATCTTTGAACATTAAAAAAGGTTTGAACTTCACTCAGTGAGTAACTGTGATCCACAGAAGATTTCTTTGCAGATGAACGGAAGATTATTCATAAAGTAGTTTGTAGGAGCTATTGTTGTAAGATACAAATTCAGTTGGAAAAGTCTTTGTGGAATCTGTTGCAACAGTAAAGTGAATGGCATTAAAGCCCTGTAACTCAGAAGAGTAAAACTGAAGAGTATAATACAGAGTTGTCAAACACACCTGCCCTAAAGAAGATTAAAATACACTTAGGAAATAGTTAACAAAATAAAATAAAGAAGAATACAGATAATGTTAGTACCTAGTCTCTTAAATCAATTTAGGTGTAATGGATAGAATGTTAACCTCAGATTAGGAAGCGCTGGGTTACTGGCTATGTGACTCTGCACCAATCACACTAATTGACATGAGCAAGTCTATAAATATTTGAAAGCAGGGGTTGCCTTTGATTGGTAAATTGATGTTTCCTAATCAAGAGTCCTACCATTAAAATCAGAAAGTCAGTACAAATTTGGGTGATGGCAATGTGAACTAGAAACGTATATAAATATAAGAGATTCATGGAACAACAAGATTATACAATGAATAGAGTACCAACTCTGGAATCAAGGGAGCCTGAGTTCAAATCTGACCTCACAAACTTACCAGCTGTTTGACACTGGGTAAATCACTTAATCCAAATTGTCACCAAAAAGGAGAAATACATAGAAATATAAACTGACATAAAAGATTAGGTTAGAGATTATTCTTAATTTTTAGACATGAGTGAATGGTGATTTATTTCATAAATGCAAATAGTAAAATTCTAGTGAGGACTTTATTTTTAGGAAAAAGATAGCAGGTTATAATAAATATAGTACTGATATGGTAACAGAATCCTTGACTTGTGTCCCAAGCTTTGCTACTCAGACTCTCTGTTATTGTGGGAGAATAAGAGGATGAGACTACATGATATCTAAGTTACCTTCTAGCTTTAAACTTTATGATCTTATTATAAGTTTGATTTGAAATATAACGGGTTTGAAGTATTGGTGGAGCATTTATGTAGAGATATAATCAGTTGGAAATGTTAGTCTGTGACTCATGAGGGATTTAGATTAAATATATATATATATATAGATATATATAGACATATATAGATATATATAGATATATAGATATAAATGCCAAAATCAAGAGGGTAATTATTGAAACCAATAGGAAAAATGAGATTATCCATAGAAATAGGAAAAGAAATTCAGAAGAAAGGTAAAAAGAAAAGTGAAGAAAGAAGAGTAGAACAGAAAAGGAGAAGGCAAAAAGGAAGAAAGACAAGGGTAATCCTGGAGAAATGCACTAATGGGTCAGGAAGAAAATGACAATCAACTTTGTGATCATGTGACTAGGCAGTTCATTTGATGTCTATGTACCTCAGTTTCTCATCTGTAACATGAGGGAGTTGAACTAGATAACCCCTAAATACATTCCAATCTAATAATGGAATTCTACATTACAGAGGCAGATTTGGAACTTAAAAGGGACAAAACCTTCCTAACAGAGTTGAACAAAAATGAATTGTTCTGTCATGGGAAGTAGTGAGTTCTCATTTTGAAGTTCTTCAAGTGGAGGAAAAATGGTGAATTGGTTGGAATGTGGTAGAAGAGATTGCCTTTAAGATAGGAATTTAATGAGAGTTCCTCTGAGGTCCCTTCTATTTTAGAAATTCTGTGTTCAGATTTTAGATCATTTTTAAAGATATTAAGTCAAAGATAGAATAATAATTAAAGAGCATTGTCCCAAATGAAAATGTTCCAACAAGATTTTAATCTTTCTTAACTCCGCCAGGTCACTTATATTTTTAAATATTCTTAGTTTTGTGTACTCATTAGAGCAAAATTCTCATGAATCGCCCTATTGAGGGAGTTAGAGTTAACAGAGTTGAGATCCTTTCTGATTATTCTTGAATAGAAACTTCCCCTAAAAATTCCCCTTCAAATTTAAAGATCAGCAGCAAAAAGGTTAAACATTGTTTCTCTTTCATTTAAATAGGCTAGATGCCATAAGATAACATTTTCTTAACATAGAAACAGAAAAGTCTTCATTTATCAAATAAGCTTTCACCCTGGGAATTGTAATTATTTTCCTTTCCTTGTGGGTAACAGCAAAGAAAATCAATACTCGTAGACTTTGATGGAAAATCTTGTGTACGCAATTCCCATTTCTTTTAGAGTAGACAGACTATTATTTGAAATTTATTTCTTAATTTAAAGTAAGCAAAATGCTGAGACCTAAATTTATTTTCTGTTTTTTGAATATAAGCCACTCAGTGGGAACTGAGGGATGTCTCTGCTTCTAGGAGGCTTTCCAGACATCATATTGACAGGTTTTAAAAACAATTCTCCCCTTAGGGAAGACCAAAGACACTCAAATGTGGGTCATTTGATGTCTTGTGTCTACCACACCACTCCCCTGATTTAGCTTTACTTCTGGATTTTGCCCTGTACCTTACTTTATTCCTCTAACATCCTAGTCTCTTGCCTCACATCACAAAAAAAGGATATGGAATGACCCTAGATTTTTATTTTTTCAGTATTTTTATAAAAGCTTTTTATTTACAAAACATATGCACTGGTAATTTTTCAACATTGACCCTTGCAAAATCTTTTGTTCCAAATTTTCCTCTCCTTCTCCCCATCCCCTCTGTTAGATGGCAGGGAGTTCAATACATGTTAAATATGTTACAATATATGTTAAATTCAATATAAGTAACATATTTATAGAGTTATCTTGTTAAACAAGAAAAAGAAGATCAAGAAGGAAGAAAAAAACTGAGAAAGAAAATAAAATTCAAGCAAACAACAAAAGAGAGAATGCTATGTTGTGGTCCACACTCAGTTCCCAAGTTCCTCTCTCTCTGGGTGTAGATGGCTCTCTTCATCACTGAATAAGTGGCACTGGTTTGAATCATCTCATTGTTGAAGACAGACATGTCCATCAGAATTGATCATTGTATATTCTCGTGGTTGCCATGTATAATGATCTCCTGGTTCTGTTCATTTCACTTAGCATCAGTTCATGTAAGTCTCTCCAGGCCTCTCTGAAATGATCCTGATGGTCATTTCTTACAGAACAATAATATTCCATAACATTTATATACCATAATTTATTCAGCCATTCTCTGAATCCACTCAGTTTCCATTTTCTTGCCGCTACAAAAAGGGCTGCCACAACCATTTTTGCACATGTGGGTGCCTTTCCCACCTTTAAGATCTCCTTGGGATATAATCCCAGAAACACTACTGGATCAAAGGGGAACTTTTTGAGCATAATTCCTTCCAAATTGCTCTCCATAATGGTTGGATCTGTTCACAGTTCCACAAACAATGTATCAGTGTCCCAGTTTTCCCACATTCCCTCCAACACTGTTCATCTTAGTCAATCTGACAGGTGTGTAGTGGTATCTCAAAATTGTCTCAATTTGCATTTCTCTGATTAATAAAGACTCAGAGCAACTTTTCTTATGACTAGAAATGGTTTAAATTTCTTCCTCTGAAAATTGTCTGTTCATATTCTTTGATCATTTATCAATTGGAGAAAAGATTGAACTATTATAAATTTGAGTCAATTCTCTATGTATTTTAGAAATGAGGCCTTATCAGATCCTTTGAATGTAAAAATGTTTTCCCAGTTTATTGCTTCCCTTCTAATGTTGCCTGCATTAGTTTTGTTTGTACAAAAGCTTTTTAACTTGATATAATCAAAACTTTCTATTTCATGATCAATAATGATCTTTAGTTCTTTGGTTACAAATTCCTTCCTCCTCCAGAAATCTGAGAATTAAACTATCCTATATTCTTCTAATTTGTTTATAATATCATTCTTTATGACTAGATCATGAACCTATTTCAACCTTATCTTGACATATGGTATTAGGTGTGGATCAATGCCTAGTTTTTGCCATACTAGTTTCCAATTTTCCTGGCAGTTTTTGTCAACAGTGAATTCTTATCCCCAAAACTAGGGTCTTTGGGTTTGTCAAACACTAGATTCCTATAGTCATTGGCTATTTTGTTCTGTGAACCTAACCTATTCCACTGATAAAGAGCTTTATTTCTTAGCCAATACCAAATGGTTTTGATGACTGCTGCTTTATGTAATATAATTTTAGATCTGGTACAATTAAGCCACCTTCATTTGCTTTTCTTTTCATTAATTCCCTTGAAATTCTTGGCCATTTGTTCTTTCAGGTGAATTTTTTTTGTTATTTTTTCTAGAGAATTAAAATAGTTTCTTGACAGTTTGATTGGTATAGCATTAGATAAATAGATTGGTTTAAGTAGTATTTTCATCTTTATTATATTTGCTTGATCTATCCAAGCGCACTTGATATTTTTCAAGTTCCTTAGATCTGATTTTATTTGTGTGGAAAGTGTTTTGTAGTTTTGCTCATTTAGTTCCTGATCCTCCCTTGGCAGATAGATTCCCAGATATTTTATCCTATCGACAATTATTTTATTTTATTTTATTTATTTTTTTTTAATTTAATAGCCTTTTATTTACAGGATATATACATGGATAACTTTACAGCATTAACAATTGCCAAACCTCTTGTTCCAATTTTTCACCTCTTACCCCCCCACCCCCTCCCCTAAATGGCAGGATGACCAGTAGATGTTAAATATATTAAAATATAACTTAGATACATAATAAGTATACATGACCAAAACATTATTTTGCTGTACAAAAAGAATCAGACTCTGAATTATTGTACAATTAGCTTGTGAAGGAAATCAAAAATGCAGGTGTGCATAAATATAGGGATTGGGAATTCAATGTAATGGTTTTTAGTCATCTCCCAGAGTTCTTTTTCTGGGTATAGCTGGTTCAGTTCATTACTGCTCCATTAGAAATGATTTGGTTGATCTTGTTGCTGAGGATGGCCTGATCCATCAGAACTGGTCATCATCTAGTATTGTTGTTGAAGTATATAATGATCTCCTGGTCCTGCTCATTTCACTCAGCATCAGTTCGTGTAAGTCTCTCCAGGCCTTTCTGAAATCATCCTGTTGGTCATTTCTTACAGAACAGTAATATTCCATAATTTTCATATACCACAATTTATTCAGCCATTCTCCAACTGATGGACATCCATTCAGTTTCCAGTTTCTAGCCACTACAAAAAGGGCTGCCACAAACATTCGTGCACATACAGGTCCCTTTCCCTTCTTTATAATCTCTTTGGGATATAATCCCAGTAGTAACACTGCTGGATCAAAGGGTATGCACAGTTTGATAACTTTTTGAGCATAGTTCCAAACTACTCTCCAAAATGGTTGGATTCGTTCACAACTCCACCAACAATGAATCAATGTCCCAGTTTTCCCACATCCCCTCCAACAATCATCATTATTTTTTCCTGTCATCTTAGCCAATCTGACAGGTGTGTAGTGGTATCTTAGAGTTGTCTTAATTTGCATTTCTCTGATTAATAATGACTTGGAGCATCTTTTCATATGACTAGAAATAGTTTCAATTTCTTCATCTGAGAATTGTCTGTTCATATCCTTTGACCATTTTTCAATTGGAGAATGGCTTGATTTTTTATAAATTAGAGTTAATTCTCTATATATTTTGGAAATGAGGCCTTTATCAGAACCTTTGACTGTAAAAATATTTTCCCAGTTTATTGCTTCCCTTCTAATCTTGTCTGCATTAGTTTTGTTTGTACAAAAACTTTTCAGTTTGGTATAATCGAAATTTTCTATTTTGTGATCAGTAATGATCTCTAGTTCTGCTTTGGTCATAAAGACCTTCCCCTTCCACAGGTCTGAGAGGTAAACTATCCTATGTTCCTCTAATTTATTAATAATTTCATTCTTTATGCCTAGGTCATGAACCCATTTTGACCTTATCTTGGTGTACGGCGTTAAGTATGGATCAATGCCTAGTTTCTGCCATATTAGTTTCCAATTTTCCCAGCAATTTTTATCAAACAGTAAGTTCTTATCCCAAAAGCTGGGATCTTTGGGTTTGTCAAAGACTAGGTTGCTATATTTGTTGACTGTTTTATCCCTTGAACCTAATCTATTCCACTGATCAACTAATCTATTCCTTAGCCAATACCAAATAGTTTTGGTAACTGCTGCTCTATAATATAATTTTAGATCTGGTACAGCTAAGCCACCATCATTTGATTTTTTTTTCATTAATTCCCTTGAAATTCTTGACCTTTTGTTTTTCCATATGAACTTTGTTGTTATTTTTTCTAGGTCATTAAAATAGTTTTTTGGGAGTCTGATTGGTATAGCGCTAAATAAATAGATTAGTTTAGGTAATATTGTCATCTTTATTATATTTGCTCGCCCTATCCAAGAGCATTTAATATTTTTCCAATTGGTTAGATCAGACTTAATTTGTGTGAAAAGTGGTCTGTAATTTTGCTCATAAAGTTTCTGATTTTCCCTTGGCAGATAGATTCCTAAATATTTTATATTATCAGTAGTTACTTTAAATGGAATTTCTCTTTGTAACTCTGACTGTTGGATTTTGTTAGTGATATATAAGAATGCTGATGACTTATGTGGGTTTATTTTATAACCAGCAACTTTGCTAAAGTTGTGGATTATTTCTAATAACTTTTTAGCAGAATCTCTGGGGTTCTCTAAGTATACCATCATGTCATCGGCAAAGAGTGATAATTTGGCTTCCTCATTGCCTATTCTTATTCCTTTAATCTCTTTCTCAGCTCTTATTGCTATAGCTAGCGTTTCTAATACAATATTAAATAGTAACGGTGATAGTGGGCAACCTTGTTTCACTCCAGATCTTATTGGGAATGGTTGCAGTTTGTCTCCATTACATATGATGCTTACTGATGGTTTTAAATAGATGCTGCTGATTATTTTAAGGAAAAGTCCATTTATTCCTATACTCTCAAGTGTTTTTAATAGGAATGGATGTTGGATTTTATCAAATGCTTTTTCTGCATCTATTGAGATGATCATATGGTTTTTGTTAATTTGGTTATTAACATGGCCAATTATATTGATAGTTTTCCTAATATTGAACCAGCCCTGCATTCCTGGTATAAATCCTACTTGATCATAGTGTATTATCTTGGAGATGATTTTCTGTAGTCTTTTTGCTAATATCTTATTTAAGATTTTAGCATCAATATTCATTAGGGAGATTGGTCTATAATTTTCTTTCTCTGTTTTCAGCCTACCTGGTTTAGGTATCAGTACCATGTCTGTGTCATAGAAGGAATTTGGTAGGACTCCTTCATTCCCTATTTTATCAAATAATTTATATAGCATTGGGGCCAATTGTTCTTTAAATGTTTGGTAAAATTCACATGTAAATCCATCTGGTCCTGGGGATTTTTTCTTAGGGAGTTGTTTAATTGCCTGTTCTATTTCTTTTTCTGAAATGGGACTATTCAAGCAATTTACTTCCTCCTCTGTTAGTCTGGGAAGTCTATATTTTTGGAGGTAGTCATCCATTTCACTTAGGTTATCAAATTTATTGGCATAAAGTTGAGCAAAATAACTCCTTATTATTTCTCTAATTTCCTCTTCATTGGTGGAAAGTTCTCCCTTTTCATTTTTAAGACTACTAATTTCATTTTCCTCCCTCCTTTTTCTAATCAGATTTACCAAAGGCTTATCTATTTTATTGGCTTTTTCATAGAACCAACTCTTAGTTTTATTAATTAGTTCAATAGTTTTTTTACTTTCAATATTTTTAATTTCTCCTTTTAATTTTAGAATTTCCAATTTAGTATTTGATTGGGGGTTTTTAATTTGGTCTTTTTTTAGTTTTTTTAGTTGCAAGCCCAATTCATTAATCTTTTCTTTCTCTGTTTTATTCAAGTAAGCCTCTAAGGATATAAAATTCCCTCTTATTACCGCTTTGGCTGCATCCCACAAATTTTGGTATGATGTCTCATCATTGTCATTATCTTGAGTGAAATTATTAATTGTATCTATAATTTGCTGCTTCACCCAATCATTCTTTAAGATGAGATTGTTTAGTTTCCAATTACTTTTTGGTCTATTTCCCCCTAACTTTTTGTTGAATGTAGTTTTTATTGCATCATGATCTGAAAAGAAAGCATTTACTATTTCTGCTTTCTTGCATTTAATTTTGAGGTCTTTATGTCCTAATATATGGTCAATTTTTGAATAGGTTCCATGAACTGCTGAGAAGAAAGTATATTCCCTTCTATCTCCATTCAATTTTCTCCAAAGATCCAACATACCTAATTTTTCTAATATTCTATTTACTTCTTTAATTTCTTTCTTATTTGTTTTGTGGTTTGATTTGTCTAATTCTGAGAGTGCAAGGTTGAGATCTCCTACTATTACAGTTTTGTTGTCTATTTCTTCTTGCAACTCTCTTAACTTCTCCTTTAGGAAGTTGAGTGCCATACCACTTGGTGCATATATGTTTAATATTGATATTGCTTCGTTGTTTATGCTACCCTTTAGCAGGATGTAGTTTCCTTCCTTATCTCTTTTAATTAGATCAATTTTTACTTTTGCTTGATCTGAGATAAGGATGGCTACCCCTGCTTTTTTGACTTCACCTGAAGCATAATAGATTTTGCTCCAGCCTTTTACCTTTACTCTATATGTATCCCCCTGCTTTAAATGTGTTTCTTGTAAACAACATATTGTAGGGTTCTGACTTTTGATCCAGTCTGCTATCTGCCTCCTCTTTATGGGGGAGTTCATCCCATTCACATTTACGGTTAGAATTACTAAATCTGTATTTCCTGCCATCCTAATAACCCCAGATTGTGCTTTACTTATTCTTGCCTCCCCCAACCCTCTTTCCCCCTTTTAAACTTATGTACCCCTCTTGTATCACGATACTTATCCTCTTTATAATCCCTCCCTCCCCCCCTTTGAGTCTTTCCCCCTTCCTTCCCTTATTACTCTTTTTCTTTTCCCTTTTCCTCTCCCCCGTTTTTAATGAGGCGAGAGAGAATTTTCTCTAAAACAAATGTCAATTATTTTTTCTTTGAGCCAACTCTGATGAGAGTAAGATTCACACAATGTTCCTCCCCCTCTCTAAATTCCCTCAGATATGATAAGTTTCCTTAGCCTCTTTGTGGGATGTGGTTTCCCTCTTTTTATCCCTCCTTCCCACCTTATTCTGCCATCATCCCTTTTCCATATCTACTTCCCTTTTTTATGTTATATCAGTACAATCAAATTATACATGTATTCTTTTTGTATATCCACAACAGAAATACAATTCTCAAGAGTTATTTTTACCTTTTCTGCATCTCTTGAGTTCTATTCTTGGAGATCAAATTTTTTGTTTAGTTCTGGTTTTTTCTTCAGAAACAAATGGAATTCATTTGTTTCATTAAATGTCCATCTTCTTCCCTGGAAGAAAATGCTCAGCTTAGCTGGGTAGTTTATTCTTGGCTGCATCCCAAGTTCTTGTGCCTTTCGGAATATCATATTCCAGGCCCTTCTTTCCTTTAATGTAGAGGCAGCCAGATCTTGGGTGATCCTTATTGTGGCACCTCGGTATTTAAATGGTTTTTTTTTGGCTGCTTGTAAAATTTTTTCCTTAATCTGATAGTTCTGAAATTTTGCCACAATATTCCTTGGGGTTTTTATTTTAGGGTTTCTTTCAGAAGGTGTTCGATGAATTCTTTCAATGCCTATTTTACCTTCTGATTCTATTACATCTGGGCAGTTCTCTTTGATGATTTCTTGTAAAATAGTATCTAGGCTCTTTTTTTCATCATAGTTTTCAGAAAGTCCAATAATCCTCAGATTATCTCTCCTAGATCTATTTTCCAAGTCTGTCGTTTTTGCAAGTAGATAATTCATGGTTTTTTCCAGTTTGTCATTTTTTTGTTTTTGCTTGACTGATTCTTGCTGTCTCAATGAATCATTAGTTTCTATTTGTTCAGTTCTAATTTTTAAAGAATTATTTTCTTCATTAGCTTTTTTTACTTCTTTCTGTATATGTCCAATTGAGTTTTTGAATGTATTGTTTTGGTCTGTGGAATTTTTTTCCATTTCACTAATTTTTTTTTTTAGTGAATTATTTTCTTTTTCCAATTCACAGATCCTACTTTCTTGCGTGTTCTTTGTCTTTTCCAATTCACGGATCCTACTTTCTTGCGAGTTCTTTGTCTTTTCCAATTCACAAATCCTACTTTCTAGTGAATTCTTTATTTTTTCCAATTCACAATTCTTACTTTCCTGAGATTTTTTTACTTTTTCCAATTCGTATTTCAGGAAGTTGTTGCTCTCTTGTAAGGCTTCTCTTTCCTTTCCCCATTTATCTTCTAACTCTCTTTTGAGACTTTTAATGGTCTCTTCTATGAGAGCATCATGTAAAGGAGGACAGTCTGATGCATTTTTGCTGTTTGAGGTCTCTTCAGGTTTGCTGACCTGCTCTTTTTCTGCATAGAAGCTGTCGATCGTTCTTTTCATCTTTTTATTCATGTTTTAAAGCCTTTAGGGTAGGTCTCCTAGGCAAGGGGGTTACCAGCTTCCTCTGCAGAGCAGGGAAAGATGTAAACCGATTTCCGGCTCCGAGGTATGGGAGTGCTCTGAGTGAGAGTTTTCCCTTCCCCCAACAGGAAGTGGATTCAGCACTGGCCGAGCTATCAAACTGCTTAGTAGGGCTGAGTGGATTATCGATTGCCCTAGGCTAGAGACTAAGTGGTGAAAGTGTCACTGCCCCAGGCCGGAGCCTCTTGTGGGACTGTGAGTATTAGCAGCTGAGCGCAGACCGAAGACCGCCCGGAACTCTGCCCCAGTGTCTCTGCCCAATGCAAATTGGCCCTGGAAAAGCTCTATGGCCCCAAGCCGAGCTCCCCACTGTGCAGATTGGAGGCTAACCCGGGCTGCGTCCTCCTGCCATGCAGGATCACAACTGCCCCAAGGAAAAGCCCTTACTGCGGGTTGGGGCTGCGCGCTTGTGCTGAGATCTGTGCTTTCACCCTCGGTTTGAGACTCTCCTCGGAACCTAATTTCTCTCCCTGTCTGCGCCGATCTCCCCCCTGGCCCCGGAACCAACCTTTTTTGGCGAGACTGCAGATTTTCTTCGGCCGGTGAGTTGTTCTACTTCTTATCTTTACGAATTGTAGCAGTCAAGACTATTTTTGAGGCTCGATATAATATTGATAAAGAGGGTAAGAGAAGAGCTTAGAAAGTCGCGTGTGTCTTCTCCGCCATCTTGGCTCCGCCCCTTCGACAATTATTTTAAATGTAATTTCTCTTTGTATCTTTTGTTGTGGGATTTTGTTAGTGATGTACAAAAATGCTGATGATTTATGTTGATTTATTTTATATCTTGCAACTTTGCTAAAGTTCTGGACTACCTCTAATAGTGTTTTAGTTGATTCTCCAGGGTTCTCTAAGTATATCATCATATCATCTGCAAAGAATGATAATTTGGTTTCCATATTACCTACTCTAATTCCTTTAATCACTTTTTCTTCTCTTATTGCCAAAGTTATCATTTTTAATACAACATTGAATAGTAATGTGATAGTGGGCAACCTTGTTTCATTCCTGATTTTATTGGGGATAGTTGCAGTTTATCTTCATTACATATGATGCTTGCTGATGGTTTTAAATAAATGCTACTGACTGTTTTAAGGAAAATTCCATTTATTCTTATGCTCTCTAGTGTTTTTAATAGGAATGGGTGTTGGATTTTGTCAAATGTTTTTTCTGCATCTATTGAGATAATCATATGTTTTTTGTTAATTTGGTTATTGATATAGTCAACGATTCTATTAGTTTTCCTAATAGTGAATCAGCCCTGCATTCCTGATATAAATCCTACTTGGTCATGGTGTGTTATTCTGGAAATGATTTTCTCTAACTGTTTTGTTAGTATTTTATTTAAGATTTTTGCATCAATATTCATTAGGGAGATAGGTCTACAATTTTCTTTCTGTTTTTGTCCTACCTGCTTTAGGTATCAGTATTATGTCTATATCATAAAAGGAATTAGGTAGGAGTCCTTCATTCCCTGTAATGGACTGAGGCTCGAGTTGATGCACTGAGGTCCCAAGCACTTGAGGCTCAATAGTAATTGGACCATATTCTATTAATATATGTGCTTGAAGAAAGAATGGCCCCTGCCCACTTTTTGTGCAAGCCCTGATGTGTTGTATAGGAAATGACAATTTTGGTGGGTGGAGGCAGAGGGGAGGAAGAGAGGCAGGGAGAGACTGCTGGCTGGCATCTTGTCTCAGCTGCTCACATTGTGATCATGATCCTTCTTCACCCTCCACAAAGAATTAAGATCAAAGATTTTCCCCTAACCTGAATTCCTGACTCTGGCTGATTTTAAATACGCGGTCATCACATTTCCCTATTTTTTCAAATTGTTTACATATTGCCTTTCAGAATATCAGATTCCAGGCCCTTCAGTCTTTAAGGTGGAAGCTTAGATTGTCTTTCCTAAATTTATTGTCCAGTTCGATTGTTTTTCCAATGAGGTATTATACATTTTCTTCTCATTTTTTTTCATTTTTATTTGCTTTTGCATGACTGATTCTTGATGTCTTATTTATATTTGTTCAGTTCTAATTTTTAGTGAGTCATTTTCTTCACTTACATTTTTTACTTCTTTTTCTATTTGGCCAATTGAATTTTTATAAACAGTCAGAATAGATGGGAAAAAAAAATAATACAAAGATAGAAGAAAATAACCATTAGACAAAACATTTGGCATATAATTAAAAGAACTGAAACATGATCTATTAAAAATTATTTAATGTGAGCTAATAGGACATAAATGAAGTAAGGAACATATTACCTATAATAATTTCATACATAAATTTAACCAATAAATTATCATAACAAGGCCAAAAGAATAAACAAAGTTCCTCAGATAAACGATAGATGAAAAAGATAGAGAAAAAGAAAAAGAGGGTATTTATTAAATACTTTTAAGTATTAAAATTTATTAAGTTCATATTGTCTGAATAAATTTTAGTATATGAAGGAAATATAATATTATTCTTCTATAAAAAATGATGAGCAAGCTGATTTTAGAAAGGCCTAGAAAGATTTACACAAACTGATTCTGAGTAAAACAAACTGAACCAGGAATACATTGTACATAATAACAGGAAAATTGTGTGATGAACAACTATGAAAGATTTGGTTCTTCTCCATGTTTTAGTGATCTAAGGAAATCCCAAAAAACTTTGGATGAAAATGCCACCTACATGCAGAAAAAAAAATTATGGAAATTAAATGTAAATCAACATATGCTATGTTCACTTCTTTTTTCTGTTTTTCTTTTTCTCTCTTATGTTTTTTTTCCTTTTGTTCTGATTTTTCTCTCCCAACATGATTCATAAAGAAATGTGTATTTTAAAAGCTAATGTACATGTATAAACAAAAAAAAAAAAACAATTAAAAATAAAATAAAATTTATAAAATACTTGAAATATACAAAGTACTGTCCTAAGTGCTGGATGTACATATGAAATTGAGCAAAGACATTCCCATTGTTAAGGAATTTAAATTCTAATAGGTGAAGATAACACATAAAGGAGTGATGAAGAGCTAGAGAGAAGTTTATGGGAGTTTTTATAGAGGCCTAGGTCCCAGCAAGAAAAGGCAAAAGTTTCCTTAACAGACAGGAGAAACAAAGTTTGAATTTAATTTCTAATGTGGTGATGATGGTAAGAAAATTGTTTCATGCAGAAGAAATGACAAGTTGAGTGAATATTGGGCTTACCAAGCAGTGAGATATGGCTTCCATGTGCAATAGCAATATAAGATATAAATTTGTGTCAGCATACCAAGACTCAGTGGACAAAGTATGGACATGAGAAAATGTAAGCTATTTCTTCTTTTAAGCCTATTGAGTGAAAGGCATTTCCCTGTTCACTTGTCAATAAGTGTTGACACACAGCACCTCAGTTTCTCTCATAGAGACCAACAATCAGGAGACTCAGGTTGTTCAAGTCCATTAGCAAGACAACACAGCATGAGTTCTCCATAGAAACAGTACACATGTTTCAAGGGCTGGCCCATATTATCTATTATGCATTTTAAAATAAAATGTAGTAGAAAAGGATAATGGGAAATTAAGAGAAATACTACTGCTTCACACAGAAAAGGAAAAAAAAAAGTAGTGGAATGTAAAACCATTGATCGTCTGTTCCAAAACAAATTCTCTTGCTGGAGAGCTACTCAGTCTGAATACCACATATACATTCATTTATGTTGAATGAGCTATTATCTTCAAGAAGCCCATATTAAAATGCAAATGTAATCCCTATGAAGGGTAACACATTGATCCATTAATATACATTAATAATGGATATTAAGTTATCTAAGCAGATGCCTGAAGAATTGGGAGATAAATGAGCTCTTTTTGATGGGTAGGCTGGGGTGAGTGAGGGTAGAGATTCTAGAAACATCCTCATTCCTATCCTTCTACATATATTTCATATTTCTCTTTTCCTTTTACTCTATTCTGTGAGTACATTTGGATTACATTGTATTTCCTTTCTTATCTAGACCATTCCCATGTCTATACTTTTACTTAAACCATACAATACATCACCTCCATCCACTGAAGTTTATCTCTACATTTTTCCATGAGATCTTTCCTGATGCTATCCCACAAACTACTACCAAAAAAGCTCTACTACTTATCAGGAAGTCTTCACCTCAATTCATCTCCTGAAATTTCTCTTTACTTTAGTTTTACTCTCCTTTTTATTGTGGTTATTTAAACACATTTTTTCTTACCCTTTATTTAGATTAACTTAGATTTTCTTTTTTTTTTCCTAACTTTTTTTAAATAACATTTTATTGACAGCACATATGAATGGCTAATTTTTTACATTATCCCTTGCACTCACTTCTGTTCCAACTTTTCCCTTTTCTCTCTCCACTCCCTTCCCTAGATGGCAAGCAGTCTTATACATGTTAAATATGTTATACTATATCCTAGATACAATATATGTGTGCAGAACCGAACAGTTCTCTTGTTGCACAGGAAAATTTGGATTCAGAAGGTAAAAATAACCTGAGAAGAAAAATAAAAATGTAAACTGTTCACACTTATTTCCCAATGTTCCTTCTCTGGCTGTAGCTAATTCTGTAAATCATTAATCAATCGGAACTGAATTAGATCTTTTCTTTGTTGAAGATATACATTTCCATCAGCATACATCCTCATACAGTATTATTGTTGAAGTGTATAATGATCTCCTGGTTCTGCCCATTTCACTCAGCATCAGTTCATGCAAATCTTTCTAAGCCTCTCTGTATTCATCCTGCTGGTCTTTTGTTACAGAAAAATAACATTCCATAACATTCATATACCACAATTTACCCAACTATTCTCCAATTGATGGGCATCCATTCATTTTCCAGTTTCTAGCCACCACAAAAAGGCCTGCCACAAACCTTTTGGCACATACAAGTCCCTTTCCCTTCTTTAGTATCTCCTTGGGATATAAGCCCAGTAGTAACACTGCTGGATCAAAGGGTATGCACAGTTTGATAACTTTTTAGGCATAATTGCAGATTGCTCTCCAGAATGGTTGGATTCCTTCACAACTCCACCAACAATGCATCAATATCCCAGTTTTCCCACATCCCCTCCAACATTCATCATTATTTTTTCCTGTCATCTTAGCCAATCTGACAGGTGTGTAGTGGTATCTCAGTGTTGTCTTAATTTGCATTTTGCTGATCATTAGTGACTTAGAACACTGTCATATGAGTAGAAATAGTTTCAAATTCATCATCTGAAAATTGCCTGTTCATGTCTTTTGACCATTTATCAATTGGAGAATGGCTTGATTTCTTATAAATTAGAGTAAATTCTCTATATATTTTGGAAATGAGGCCTTTATCAGAACCTTTAACGGTAAAAATGTTTTCCCAGTTTGTTGCTTCCCTTCTAATCTTGTTTGCATTAGTTTTGTTTGTACAAAGACTTTTTAATTTGATATAATCCCACTGATCAACTAATCTATTTCTTAGCCAGTACCAAATGGTTTTGGTGACCACTGCTTTATAATATTGTTTTATATCAGGTATAGCTAGGCCACCTTCATTTGATTTTTTTTCATTAATTCCCTTGAAATTTTCGACCTTTTGTTCTTCCATATGAATTTTGTTGTTATTTTTTTTCTAGTTCATTAAAATAGTTTCTTGGGAGTCTCATTGGTATAGCACTTAATAAATAGATTAGTTTAGGGAGCATTGTCACCATTATTATATTTGCTCAGCCTATCCAAGAGCACTTAATATTTTTCCAATTATTTAAATCTGACTTTATTTGTGTGGAAAGTTTTTTTTTGTAATTTTGCTCGTATAATTTCTGACTTTCCTTTGGTAGATAGATTCCCAAATATTTTATGCTATCAACAGTTATTTTGAATGGAATTTCTCTTTGTATCTCTTGCTGCTGGATTTTGTTGGTGATGTATAAAAATACTGAGGATTTATGGGGATTTATTTTGTATTCTGCAACTTTCCTAAATTTGTGGATTATTTCTAATTGCTTTTTAGTAGAGTCTCTGGGGTTCTCTAAGTGTACCATCATATCATCTGCAAAGAATGATAATTTGGTTTCCTCATTACCTTCTCTAATTCCTTTAATCTCTTTCTCAACTCTTATTGCTGAAGCTAGCATTTCTAATACAATATTGAATAATAATGGAGATAGTGGGCAACCTTGTTTCATTCATGATCTTACTGGGAATGGTTCCAGTTTATCCCCATTGCATATGATGCTTACTGACAGTTTTTAATATATGCTCCTGACTATTTTAAGCAAAAGTCCATTTTTTTCCTATCCAGTTTTTATTATGAATGGATGTTGGATTTTATCAAATGCTTTTTCTGCATCTATTGAGATGATCATATGGTTTTTGTTAGTTTGGTTATTGATATAGTCAATTATGTTAATAGTTTCCCTAATATTGAACTAGCCCTGCATTCCTGATATAAATCCTACTTGGTCATGGTGTATTATCCTGGATATGATTTTCTCTAATCTTTTTCCTAATATTTTACTTAAGATTTTTGCATCAATATTCATTAGGGAGATTGGTCTATAATTTTTCTTTGTTTTTGTCTTACCTGGTTTAGGTATCAGTACCATGTCTGTGTCATAAAAGGAATTTCGTAGGACTCCTTCAATCCCTATTTTTTCAAATAGTTTATATAGCATTGGAGTTAGTTGTTCTTTAAATGTTTGGTAGAATTCACATGTAAATCCATCTGGTCCTGGGGATTTTTTTATTAGGGAGTTGATTAATAGCTTGTTCTATTTCTTTATCTAAGATGGGACTATTTAACAAATTTACTTCTTCCTCTATTAATCTGGGCAAGCTATATTTTTGAAGGTATTCATCCATTTCATTTAAGTTATCAAATTTATTGGCATAAAACTGGGCAAAATAATTCCTAATTATTGCTCTAATTTCTTCTCCATTAGTGGCAAGTTCCCTCTTTTCATTTTTAAGACAAACAATTTGATTTTCCTCTTTCTTTTTTTAAATCAGATTTACTAAGGGTTTATCTATTTTGTTGTTTTTTTATAGAACCAACTATTGGTTTTATTAATTAATTCAATAGTTTTTTTTAACTTTCAATTTTATTAATATCTCCTTATATTTTTAGAATTTCAAGTTTAGTGTTTGACTGGGAGTTTTTAATTTGTTTCTTTTCTAGCATTTTTAGTTGCAAGTCCAATTCATTGACCTTCTCTTTTTCTATTTTATGCAAGTAGGGCTGTAGAGATATAAAATTTTCCCTTATACCACTTTGACTGTATCCCACACATTTTGGTATGATGTCTCATTATTGTCATTTTCTTGGGTGAAGTTATTAATTATGTCTATGATTTGCTGTTTCACCCAATCATTCTTTAGTATGAGATTATTTAGTTTCCAGTTATTTTTTGGTCTATTTTCCCTTGGCTTTTTATTAAATGTAATTTCACTGCATCATGGTCTGAAATGGATGCATTTACTATTTCTGCCTTACTGAATTTGAGTTTGAGTTTTTAGGTCCTAATATATAGTCAATTTTTGTATAGGTTCTATGAACTGCTGAGAAGAAAGTGTACTTCTTTCTGTCTCCATTTAGTTCTCTCCAAAGATCTATCATATCTAACTTTTCTAGTATTCTATTTGCCTCTTTGACTTCCCTCTTATTTGTTTTGTGGTTTGATTTATCTAATTCTGAGAGTGCAAGGTTGAGATCTCCCACTATTATAGTTTTGCTGTCTATTTCTTCTTGCAGCTCTCTTAATTTCTCTTTTAAGAATTTAGATGCTACACCACTTGGTGCATAGATGTTTAATATTGATATTGCTTCATTATCTATGCTACCCTTTAGCAAGATATAGTGCCCTTTCTTATCTCTTTTAATTAGATCAATTTTTGCTTTTGCTTGATCTGAAATCAGGATGGCTACCCCTGCTTTTTTGACTTCACCTGAACCATAGTAGGTTCTGCTCCAACCTTTTACTTTTACTCTGTATGTATCACCTTGCTTCAAGTGTGTTTCCTGTAAACAACGTATTGTAGGATTCTGGCTTTTAATCCAGTCTCCTAACCACTTTCTCTTTATGGGGGAGTTTATCCCATTCACATTTATGGTTAAAATTAACAATTCTGTATTACTTGCCATGTTGTTAACACCTGCTTATGCTTTTCTCCTTTCCTTCCCCCTTACCTCCCTCCCCATTATTAAACTTGTGAGCACCAGTTGCTTCTCACAGCCCTCCCTTTTTAGTATCCCTTCTTCCACTTTAGAGTTCCTCCCCCTATCTTACCCCTTTTCCTCACAATTTCTATATTCCCTTCCGCTTAGCTTACTCCTTCCCTTTTCACTTTTCCCCTCTCACTTTTCAATAAGGTGGGAGAAGTTTCACCTTAAGTCAAATATGTGTAATATTTTTCTCTTTAAGCCAATTCTGATGACAGTAAGATACACATTATGTTCATCCCCCTCCATTCTTTCTTTCAGATGTAATAGGTTTCCTTTGCTTCTTTATAAGATGTAGTACTCCTATTTTACCCTTTTCCTGGTACAATTCCCTTTCCACCTCTAGTTTCTAGCACTAGAAACTAGTTCTTTACTACATACATGTGTTCTTTATATATCTTTATAGCAGAAATAGAGTTCTCAAGATTTCTTTTTACCTTTTTAGGTTTCTCTTGAGTTCTATATTTGTAGATCAAACTTTTTGTTTAGTTCTGTTTTTTTTTTTCATCAAAAAGAGATGAAATTCAGTTATTTTGTTGAATATCCATCTTCTTTCCTGGAAAAAAAGATATTACTTTTGACTGGGTAAGTTATTTTTTGCTGCATACCAAGTTCCTTAGCCTTTTGGAATATCAATTTCCAGCCCCTTCGATCCTTTAATATGGATGCTACTAGATCCTGAGTAATCCTTATTGTGGCTCCTCTATATTTGAATTGATTTTTTTTTCTAGCAGCTTGCAGTAATTTTTCCTTCATCTGGTAGTTCTGGAATTTGGCCACTATATTTCTTGGGGTTTTGATTTTAGGGTCCCTTTCAGTGGGTGATCTATGAATTCTTTCAATGTCTATTTTACCCTCTGTTTCTATAACATCTGGGCAGTTCTCTTTGATAATTTCCTGGAAAATAGTGTCCAGGCTCTTTTTTTCATCATATTTTTCAGGAAGTCCAATAATTCTCAGATTATCCCTCCTAGATCTATTTTCTATGTCTGTTGTTTTCCCAAGAAGGCATTTGACATTTTTATTCCATTGTTTCATTTTTTTGGTTTTGTTTTTTGGTGTATTCTCAAGTCATTCAATTCCATTTGTTTGATTCTGATTTTTAATGAATTATTTTCTTCACTCACTTTTTAAATATCTTTTTCTAATTGTCCAATTGAGTTTTTAAGTGAGTTATTTTGTTCTATGGATTTTTTTCCATTTTGCCAATTTTATTTTTTAGATAGCTATTTCCTTTTTTCAATTCACTAATTCTGTTTTTCAAGAATTTGATTTCTTTATCCACCCTATCTTTAAATGAGTGTGATGACTTATCCAGACTTTCTTGCCAAGATTCTCTTTCCTTTTCCCATTTTTCTTCTAGCTCTCTTGTGAGAGCCTTTTAAATTTCTTCTATGAGAGTCTTGTGTGTTGAAGACCAGATCATATCCCTCTTTGGGGATTCATCTGGAGACAGTCTGTTTTTAGTCTCCTCAAGGCTTAAAGTCTGCTCTCTATCCATATAGATGCTATCAATATTTAGAGTCTGTTTTAATTTTTTTGCTCATTTTGTCAAAAAAGAATCAAAGAAAACAAACTAACAAAAAAAAACACAAATGCAGTCTGCTTTTTTTTTGTGCGGGGGGGAGGACTGGATGGTGTTACTGAGTTTCCTCTACAGCAGTGGTTCTCAAACTTTTGTTTTCAGTATCTTTATCCTATTAAAAATTATTGAGGATCTCTCCAAAGCATTTTTGTTTATCTGGATTATATTTACAGACATTTACCATATTGGAAATAAAAACTATTTTTGAATTTGTAGACCTTCTAAAAGGGTTTCAGAGATCCCCAGGATTCTCTAGATCATACTTTGAGAACCACTGCTCTACAGACTTCAGGGACAGCAGTGAGGCACTAGCAGGACAGCAATGGCTGTGCTGCGTCTATGCTCTGAGATTCTGAGAGCATGCTGAATCACTCCGGGTGGGTGTGGCCAGGTCCTGAGAGATGCTAGCTTTTTGGGGTTATAGTCTTTACCCCCTGTGTTTTTAGCTTCTCTGCTTGTCTACTGGCTTTCTGCCAGGACAAAGTAGGCACTGTGGAAAAGCTCTCCCCACAGAAATGACTGAGATCATAGCCCACTCCTCTCCAGTCTGCTCAGGTGTGAGCTGTCTGCCTTACTCTCACTGTCTGTTGTGCTGTCACTGCCTGCTTTCAGTCTGCTCCCAATCTAACTGCCCCCACTCGTGAGCAAAAACAGACCTTTTCTGGTGAATTTTGAGGATATCTTCTCTTGGTAATTATTTGTGGTTTTTTTCAGTCAAGCATTAATTCCAAGGCTTGTCATGAAATTAATTATTCTGAGAGAAAAGACAGAGCTTAAATAGATGTGTGTGTCCTCTCCGCCATCTTGCCAGAAGACAATTTAGATTTTCTTAAACTAAAGTCCTCAGACATCCTACTCCATAAGTCCATATGGGCTTGTATGTCAGGGGATCTATGAATTTGGATGATTTTTACTCTTCTTTAACCAAAATTAGCATTTCCTTTAATTGTTTAAAATACTATTTTGAGAAGAGATCCTTTTACTTCACAAAATCATCAGAGGAACCCCTTTACATTTTAACATAAAAAGTTAATAAACTCCTAGATTAGAAGCTATGTGAGACACCAAGAGATAGCATATCAATTTTGTATAGCTAGCATTTAGCCCATTATATCCTATACATAGGATGTATTTAATAAATTTGTTGAATGAATGAAGTTTGTGTGGAAAAAACAGCCAAGCTAATCACAGCATGAGAATGAAGGGGTAAAAAGACTTAAGTGCAGGATATATGTGAATGTAGGAGAAAGAGGTACCAAAGTGGGGCAAAGGAATCCCCAAAAAACAACAGGAATGTGAAAAAATGTCATTAACGTCTTCTATACTTTTGCCTGCAGCCTAGTCTGTCCTCACCTCTTAAAAAGAATGGATAATAACTAAGATCCCTATAAGTGGTCTTCTCAATAGGGATGTTATCATTATTTTTTTCCCCAATATCTCAAAACTGCTTATGGGAATGAGTAATTTTAATATATTTTGGGATTGGACATTGACTAGTATGGTTTCTAGCTAATCCTCATTTCTATCTAGGGACACAAAAGATTATCTTAAATCCCTGGAGGTCAGAGACAGTATCTTACATCCCATTATATATAGGTTTAGGACAGAGTAGATTCTCCATAAATATTTGATGATGAGGAAAATTATTTAAATTCATGAAATCCCTTTGTACTGCACATGTTTAGAATACCTGTGCAATGAAACTTTACGCCTCTATCCAATCTTCTAAGAATAATAAATATATGTCTAAAAATTCACTTTCTAACTCATGGGTAAAAGAATTAGAATTATCATTGTCCACATTATGATTATTATCATTGTTATAAAGGTAGTATGAATAGTATTAATTTGTCACATTAACCTTTTGAAAAAATCTGTGGCACAAAATTAACCATCTTATCTTCCTCAGTTTTTTAATCTAGAAAATGAGAATAACAATAGCATCTATCTCCTGGGGCTGTTACAAGGACAAAATGTGATAATGTTTGTAAAGTGATTTTCTAACTCTGAAATACTGTATAAATGCTAATTGTTGTTGCTATTGTTATTGGTTTCTAAAGTGTCAGATTGAAGGATACTGCCTAGTCCTTTTGTTGTGCTCTTTTTTTTCTCAATATCCAACTAGCCATTTGCATTTTCTCTCAAAGTGTAAACAATATTTATTACAACTGAGAAAAATGTGTACTGAAGATAAAAATATTGCGACATTTTATCATAACTCTGAATTTAAAGAACAATGTGGTCTTTCCTTAGAAACTATAGAATGAACTTTAAACATAAGCATGTAAGCCATAAATTATATACAGCAATAAATTGTTTTTTAGACAGTAAACCAACCTCTATTAAAATGATGGCTAGATAGATGATAGTATGATCCTTAGCTAACTAGATCTTGTCCCTAGATAGCCAAAGATGTGAGTTATAGGCCTAGTGGAGAAAGTAAAACTGTTGTAGATATTTACTTTCCTTCAATAAAAGGAATGTATGTCTAATGTCCTGATCAGCATACAATTTGAAAAAAAATTCTATAAAATCCTAAAAACATCTGCAAAATGAATATGATGTTTTTCGTTTTTATTTAGTTGTTTTAATTGAGTACTACTCTTCATGACCTCATTTCAGTTTTTTTTTTTGTTTGTTTTGTTTTGTTTTGGTTTTTGGTTTTTTGGCAAAGATACTAGAATGGAATGAACGATTTCCTTCTCCAGTCATTTATTTTTCCAAATGAGAAAACTGAGGCAAAAAGGGGTAAGTGACTTACCTAGAATCACACCACTAGCATCACATCTCAGGTACCTAAGGTCAGATTTTAACTCAAAAAATTGAAGGGAGACTCTAATGAGATATCTGCAAAGTATGTTCAAAATCTTAAAGTGCAATATAACTGTCCTTTATACTGGTTATCTATATATTTATCCCTTATGCATTGCAACTTTCCCCATCAAGGTTTTGATATGTCATGAATTGGCATAAGGAATTAATTTTTTTCAGAAATCATTTTTACATTTAATTTTTCTCAATTGCATGTAAACAAAAATTTTTAGCATTGATTTAAAAAAAAAGTTTTGAGTTCCCTATTCTTTCTCTCCCTTCTTCTGCTCTCCCCTTTCTGAAAGAGTAAATAATTTGATATAGATTATACATATACAATAATGCAAAACATGTTCCCATATTAGTCATGTTGTGAAAGAAAACACAATACTAAACTTCCACTAAAATAAAGACAATGAAAAATAGTATGCTTTGATCCGTATTCGGAGTCCATCATTTCTTACTCTTGATGTGGATAGCAGTTTTCATCATGAGCCCTTTGGAACTGTTTTGGATCAATGTATTGCTGAGAATGTCATTCACAGTTCTACATTCTACAATGTTCCTGCATACACTTTTTCTACTGGTTCTGCTTACCTCACTTTGCAATCAGTTCATGTCAATTTTTACAGACTTTTTCTGAAATCATCCTATTATCAAAAAAAAAAAAAAAAAAGAAATCATCCTATTATCATTTCATCAGTATTCCATCATAATTATATATACACCTTGTTTAACCATTCCTCATTAATGGGCATCCCCTGTATTTTCAATTCTTTGCCACCACAAAAAGAAATGCTATAAATATTTTTGTGCCAATAAATCCTTTTCTTTTATTCCTTCATCTCTTTGGGGGTATAGACCTAATAGTGATATTGTTGGATCAAAGAGTATGCTACTCAAGTAATCTGGATCAGAAATCCAGGTTCTGATTATTACTTTCTTTTTTAAAAAAATACAGCTTTATATTTACAAAACATATGGCATAAGAAATTAAATGGGAATTTGAAAGGGGAAAGTTTTGCACAAACTGTAGACCAGAAGATGACACCAAAAAAGTGTAGAAACATTTTATTTAGCACAAAGGGAAGGCCAAAAATTTTTCATAGATTTTCCCGATTGTAAGAGTGCTATACTCCTAATCTTTACAATGTGGAAGATATAATTGTAATATTATTATCATTACTGAAGAACATTTAACTCTTATTATTTCCAAAGGATGTTATTATCAGAACTAATTAGAATGGTGATTTTTTTTAAGGTATTGAACATGGCCCATTTGAGAGCATTCTAACTTCATGGGATCATGGTTTAGGAGCTGAAGGGAACCTTTAAGGCCATTGCAATATAGTGATTTTGTTTTGTTTTGTTTTGTTTTGTTTTGTTTTGTTTTAAGATTTCTAAAACACTTTCATCACAAAAACTTTGGGCGGTAGATAATGCCATGAATTAGCTATTATTATTAGCCCCTTATTTTGTCTGAGGAAACAGTGACTTACTAGTGGACATACAAGCTCGTAAGAGTCAAAAATAGGATTCAAATCTAGGTCTCTTGACTGCAAACATTGTCTCCATTATTTTATCTTTCTCTGTCTTTCCCTAACAGTTGCATTACTCACACAGGACATCTGTTGTTGCCAGATGGCATTTCCTTCAAATGTCATTATTCATAATGGGAAGAATCCTAGGATTAGCAAAACTTGAGATGTCTTGATGGCAGTTGATGTTTGGGCAAAAAAATAACCCGGGCAATCAGGAGTAAGTGCCAGTATGTTCAAGCCCAAACAATTCTTTGGAGGAGTTTCCCAGATACTCCCAAGTATCTTTAAATGAGTCATCTTCTCTCACTGCCTATCCTTTAGTATGTTCTCCCATTATCAAGATCAGTTTTGATCTCTGATCTGCACCATTGTGTTTCCTCTACCCACTTCTTCCCATTCCAGCCAGATTAACTTATTTACTATCTTTCTCATTCTGACCTACTTCTTTCTGTCATTAATCCCTATCATTATGAGCTAGCCACATCTAGAGAAAGTTTGAGAGAGCTTGTCCTATCAAGAAAAGTATGATTCTGAGCAAAGAAAGAATTTCAAAGTCTCTGCCTCTGGTTGCTGTGTTTGCTGTTCTGATCATCTCTTTTCATACTCAATACATTGTCTAACTTCTTTTAATTGTGTTAATTTGCCCTAGCTACAGACCTAAGAGTTATCTAGGTATCTGATTTCCACATAATTTTTGACTCTCTCTCTCTCTTTCTCTCTATCTTCACATTCCTTTCCTTTCACTGTCCCAAGGTGATACCAGAACTGAAACAGAACTAATTGAGGACGTGATTGGAAAGTCAAAGGACAGTCATTTGGAAAAATTGTGCCAAGTATATTCATAAGAAAAGACTCTGATGAGATAAAAGTAAAATAAAATATTTGTTCCAACATCAAGATATTTAGGTAACTAAACAGTCTTGTAAATATATACACATATACACTTTTCTGTATATGTGTGTGTGTGTACATATGCATAACACACACATCCCTGTTATATGTATATATATATATATATATATATATATCAACATAATGTATATATGTGTATGCATACATACCTCATAATATATGCAAATATACATATTGTGTGCACAAATATACATATTTACAGATGTGTGTATAAAATAAAGTTAATAGTAACTTGATTACAATATATGAATGTTGGCCACTATGCTTACAAAACATCATAATAATGGATATTCTTTTCCTAGGTCTTCAGATGTAGTACAGTCACAGCATAAATATAAGAAAGAGTTTCCTTATGCTTGTCAGTCTCCATGGTCTGTGCCTCATGACTCAGGATAGAGGACAGATAGTTATGCTTTACAGAGCAAAAAGAAAGTACAGTATTGAACAAGTTAACTGGGGAAAATAGAGTAAATAAATATATTGTTTTGTTCAATAAAGCATTCAACTTTTTACATATTAATTTTTTTAGTATGCAACACATCCTTTTGCTGTAATCACTTACTTCACATGACCTGACTTTGTATTAAAAAGATTGATACACATACTTTAATTCTTAATCATTATTACTTTGGGTATTAAACACTTTTTTTGATAAATAGCCTGTCCTTGATGATAGACCATGGGCTTCAATAGAAAAGTTGTGGTTTTTCTCACTATCACTAATTGAAGATAAAAAATATAAATCACAAACAATAATTTGGAAAGTGGATAGTTGACAAAGAAAATGGTATCTGAGAATGAATTTGGATTTCTGGAGACAATTTACTGTATATAACTGTCAGATTAGTGGCCAGATATAGAATTCACTAAATTCAGGCAGATAAGAATATATTTTGCAAGTATCTTACAAATATAACAAAAATGCCTTTAAGCTGAAAAAAAAAAAAAGGTAAGGGAAGGACAAGTTTGTCTCTATATAATGCCGAAGTTAGCAATGACAGGGAGTAGCCTTAAAGAAGGAAGATGAATAGTAACTAGGATTCCATGGATTTCACAGCATGGTCTCAAAAGATCCATGGTCTCAAAGGTTCATTAAGAAACACATAGTTTTAAGCAACAAATATGAAACTAAAGGTCCTGATGTAAGAAAATGAACTTTGGTGAAGGAGATATAGCTTTGCAACATAGCTCTAGATGGGTATTACATAGAACTTAGATAAGTGGAAGGGCAACTTTGAATATGGCATATATGTATATGCATATACATGAAGAAAATAAATTTATATACAGAAATTGAGAAAACGAGGTGAAGCAAAAACATATTATAAAGTATTTATTATAATTACTTTTTATTGACAGAACCCATGCCAGGGTAATTTTTTTTTACAACATTATCCCTTGTACTCACTTCTGTTCCGATTTTTCCCCTCTCTCCCTCTACCCCCTCCCCTAGATGGCAAGCAGTCCTATATATGGTGAATATGTTGCAGTATATCCTAGATACAATATATGTATGCAGAACCAAACAGTTCTCTTGTTACACAGGGAGAATTGGATTCAGAAGGTAAAAATAACCTGGGAAGAAAAACAAAAATGCAAACAGTTTACATTCATTTTCCAGTGTTCTTTCTTTGGGTGTAGCTGCTTCTCTCCATCATTGATCAATTGAAACTGAGTTAGATCTTCTCTTTGTCAAAAAAATCCACTTCCATCAGAATACATCTTCATACAGTATCGTTGTTGAAGTATATAATGATCTCCTGCTTCTGCTCATTTCATTTAGCATCAGTTCATGTAAGTCTCTGCAAGCCTCTCTGTATTCATCCTGCTGGTCATTTCTTAAAGAACAATAATATTCTATAACATTCATACACCACAATTTACCCAACCGTTCTCCAATTGATGAGCATCCATTCATTTTTCAGTTTCTAGCCACTATAAACAGGGCTGCCACAAATATTTTGGCACATACAGGTCCCTTTCCCTTCTTTAGTATCTCCTTGGGGTATAAGCCCAGTAGAAACACTGCTGGATCAAAGGGTATGCACAGTTTGATAACTTTTTGGGCATAATTTCCAGATTGCTCTCCAGAATGGTTGGATTCCTTCACAGCTCCACCAACAATGCATCAGTGTCCCAGTTTTCCTGCATCCCCTCCAACATTCATCATTATTTTTTCCTGTCATCTTAGCCAATCTGACAGGTGTGTAGTGGTATCTCAGAGTTGTCTTAATTTGCATTTTTCTGATTAATAATGATTTGGAACACTCTTTCATATGAGTGGTAATAGTTTCAATTTCATCATCTGAAAATTGTCTGTTCATATCCTTTGACTATTTATCAATTGGAGAATGGCTTGATTTCTTATAAATTAGAGTCAATTCTCTATACATTTTGGAAATGAGGCCCTTATCAGAACCTTTAACTGTGAAGATGTTTTCCCAGTTTGTTGCTTCCCTTCTAATCTTGTTTGCATTTGTTTTGTATGTACAAAAGCCTTTTAATTTGATGTAATCAAAATTTTCTATTTTGTGATCAATAATGATCTCTAGTTCATCTTTGGTCATAAATTTCTTCCTCCTCCATAGGTCTGAGAGATAAACTATCCTATGTTCCCCTAATTTATTTATAATCTCATTCTTTATGCCTAAATCATGGACCCATTTTGATCTTATTGGTATACGGTGTTAAGTGTGGGTCCAATATTATGAAGTATTTAGAAGTAGGTCAAAGGAAGAAGTAGAGGTGATTTTTTCCCATTAGAGCATTTAAGTAAAAAAAATCATTAAAACTTTTTTTAAAAATTGTTTTGGTATCAAAAGAATAAACTCTTGATTCTCCAGAATGTGTATGGCCCCTTCCCCAGGTGTTTTAGTAAGCTGCCATTTTTAATTTATAATACTTACAATAATAAGGATGGGACATAGAGAAGCATAATTTTTAGTTAAATAATTGGCATTTTCAACAGTGTCAATATTACATTCGGAATTGTAAAGAGTCATAGAATTAGAAAGGATCATCCCTTTCATTTTGTAGAAGAGGAAACTGATACCTACTGAGGGGAAGCAACTGACCCATTTGCATAGGTTTGTTGGTAGAATAGCTTCCAGTATAAATCCACGTTCCCTAATTCCCAATCAAATATGATCTGAATTTAATACTCAGTGGTATAAATTAAATTCCACTTAACTTTGCAAAAATGCTGTCCTCATCCCCCAATTCAATATCTTTAGAAAACTTTGGATGGTTGTGTAGCAATGTGTTAGTGGTAAGATGATGGGCAAAGCCATCAATAAGTTTTTCTATGATAGTTACCTCATGTATCCCACACTCATGTCATTCCTTTTATGATTGATGTACCACTCATATAGCAATAGGTGGGTTCACATTATCTCTGCATTCTGTGGAGATCTGGACTCCTCATCTATAAACTAAGATTACAGGGAATAAGAATGAGTGATTCCTCTGTTCTATAGTTCAGAATTAATACAGAACTTTGGAGCCATATGGCTCAGAATTCCATATGCACTTATATGTTTGTTTGCCAAGAGTTTGTGGGAAAGAATATTATAAAATGTGTTATTTGATTCCAATGGGATACATGAAGAGTCATGTACTCTGTTATTTATCTGAGTCCCAGTGGATTCTAGATTTTCTCTCAGTTTATTACACAATGCCATTTGCTTCCAAAATAACATGAAAGAAGTTTGGAGAGGCAAGAGGAAGGAGGATTGGGTAAGAAAAATAAAATAAGGAAGGTAGAAAAAAAGAAAGAGAAAAGAAGGAATGAAAGAAAAAAGAAGGGAGGGGGAAGAAAGGAAGAAGGAAAGAAGGAAGGAATGGAGGAAAGAAAGAAGGGAGGGAGGAAAGAAGGAAAGAAAGAAGGGAAGGAGGGACAAAGGAAGGAAGGAAATAAGAAAGGAAGGGAGGAAGGAAAGAAGGAAGGAAGGAAGGAAGGAAGGAAGAAAAGAAAAAGAAAGAAGGAAAGAAGAGTTTTTTAAAATTTAAAAAATTTGGCTTTTAAAAAATAGCAATCAACTTTCTTAAATCTCCAATGTCATGCTTTATGCTTAATAGGAATCTTGAGGAAAGGCTATATTGATTTTAATATGTTTTTTTTCTTAACTCAATGTTTAAATTAATCTCACTTTCAAAATTAATGATTGTTGAATAGGAAATAGATTATTTTCACTTCATTCTTGCTTTCACTTTTGACATTTAAGCTATGGTGCCAAATATAAAAATAAATGTCTTTTTATTATGCACATACATTAGAGGATCTGATTTGAACAATATTGTTGATATTTTTCTATAAAATTATCATTTTATATAGTATTCATTTGAAGAATCCCTTTGATTCCTTAAATGTCAGAATCAATAAAAATGGTATTCTCAGAGTAAGAGAGACATTGGTTCAAATCCAATCTCTTACATTCACTAGCTATATGATCCTGAGTAAATCATTTAACTCCATATATCACAATTTATGACTAAAATAATAGAAAAGTATAAATTGAGTTTTCCTTGAAACTACATGATACCAACCTTCTGAATTGGCTGATAATGAAATCACTCTCTAGTTCAAAACAAATTGAAAAAAACTTCAAGAAAGGTTAGTGAGAAAAGCCAATGAGAGGGTCTTAATCACAGCAAAATAGCAGCTTCAGTCATGGCTCAGTAGAGGAGCAGATCAGTTAGGCAGCCCCCAGGCCCAGTTCAGAAGACAAATTCTGGGAAACCAGTCTGTTTCCTGAAAAGAAGAGATAAAACTAACCAATGCAAACATAAGAGTTCCCTGTGATCAAAGCCAAGACTCAGAGCTGCGCAGGAAGCTTGGCACAGTGCTCCTAAAAAGTGCTCATAAAAAAACTTTAAAAGGCAAATAGGAGTAGAAAAAAAATGAGAAAAGAAATGAAAGGTAAGTAAAAGAGTCAACAACTTGGGAAAGGAAGGCATTTCCTTAAAATTACAAATGGCCAAATGCAAAAAAAAAAAAAAAAAAAAACACTGAAAAAAGCAACATCTTCAAAAATAGAATTAACCAAATGGAAAAAGAATTACAAATGTAATTGAAGAAAATCACACATTAAAAACTAGAATGGGGCAAAGCTAATGACTCTAAAAGATATCAAGAATCAGGCAAATTAAACAGAATGAAAAAATGGAAGAAAATATAAAATAATTTATTGAGAAAACAGCCAACCCAGAAAATAGATCTAAAAGGGACAATTTAAAAATTACTGGACTTCCTGAAGGTCATGACCAGAAAAAAAAGATTCTGAATAGCATTTTTCAAGAGATCATCAAGGAAAACTGACCCAATATTCTGGAAACAGGGGGAATTAGTCATTGAAAGAATCCATTGATCACCTTTGGAAAGAGAACCTATAAGGAAAACCCCAAGGAATATTGTTGCAAAACTGCCAAATTGCAATCTCATGGAAAAAAATACTGCAAGTTGCCAGACAAAAGCAATTCAAAGATCAAGGAACAATAGTCAGAAGTACCCAGGATCTGGCAGCTTCTACAATAAAGGATTAGAGGGCCTGGGATACTATATTTTGGAGGGCAAAGGACCTGGGATTACAATAATTAACTATCCAATGAAATTGAGCATCATCTTTCAGGGGAGGAGATGGATATTCAATAAAATAAGAGCCTTTCAATCATTTGTATTGAAAAAAAGCAGAACTAAACAGAAAATGTAATCTTCAAACAAAGGACTCAAGAGAAGCATAGAAAGGTAAACGGGGGTGGGGGGGAAATATATGTATATTATTTAAAGGTTAAACTGCTTAGATCCCTAGATGGGAAAATGATATCTGTAAGATTATCATTAAATTTTTTTACTGACAGAACATATACATGGCTACTTTTTCAACATTGACCCTTGCAATCACTTCTGTTCCAACTTTTCCTTCCTTCCCTCCACTCCCTCCCCTAGATGGCAGGCAGTCTCATACATGTTAAACATGTTAAGGTATATCTTAAATACAATATCTGTGTGCATATTTATACATTTCTCTTGTTTCATGAGAAAAATCAGATTTAGAAAGGAAAAAATAACCTGGGAAGAAAATCCAAAATGCAAGTAGTCCACATTTATTTCCCAGTGTTCTTTCTCTGGGTGTAGCTGGTTCTGTTTATCACTGATCATTTGGAATGTAATTGGATCCTCTCATTGCTGAAGATAGCCACTTCCATCAGAATTGATCCTCATATAGTATTGTTGTTGAAGTGTATAATGATTTCCTGGTTCTGCTCATTTCAATTAGCATCAGTTCATGTAAGTCTCTCCAAGCCTCTCTGTATTCATCCTGCTGGTCATTTCTTGCAGAACGATAATATTCCATAACATTCATATACCACAATTTACCCAACCACTCTCCAATTGATGGCCATCCATTCAGTTTCCAGTTTCTTGCCACTATGAAAATGGCTGCCACAATCATTTGCACATAGAGAAACCTTTTCCTTCTTTAAAATCTCTTTGGGATATAAGCCCAGTAGTAACACTGCTGGATCAAAGGGTATTCATAGTTTGATAACTTTTTGAGCATAGTTCCAAATTTCTCTCCAGAATATTTGGATTTGTTCACAGCTCCACCACCAATGCGTCAGTGTGACACTTTTTGCACATCCCCTCCAACATTCATCATTATCTTTTCCTGTCATCCTAGCCAATCTGATAGGTGTGAGGTGGTATCTCAGAGTTATCTTAATTTGCATTTCTGTTATCAATAGTGATTTGGAACAGCCTTTCATATGAGTAGAAATAGTTTCAATTTCATCATTTGAAAATCGTTCATATCTTTTGACAATTTATCAATTAAATTATGGCTTGATTTCTAAAACTTAGAGTCAATTCTCTATAAATTTTATAAAAGGTTCTTTATCAGAACCTTTAACTGTAAAAATGTTTTCCCGGTTTATTGCTTCCCTTCTAATCTTATTTGCATTAGTTTTATTTGTACAAAAGCTTTGTAACTTAATATAACCAAAATATTCTGTTTCATGATCCATAATGATCTCTAGTTCTTCTTTGGTCACAGATTCCTTTCTCCTCCTCAGGTCAGAGAGGTAAACTACCCTATGTTCTTCTAATTTATTTATAATATCTTTCTTTATGCTTAAATCATGAATGCATTTTGATCTTATCTTGGTGTATGGTGTTAAGTGTGGGTCCATGCCTAGTTTCTGCCATATTAATTTTCAGTTTTCCCAGCAGTTTTTTATCAAACAGTGAGTTTTCATCGCAAAAGGTGGAGTCTTTAGATTTGTCAAACATTAGATTGCTTTAGTTATTGACTATTTTGTCCTGTGAACCTAACTTATTCCACTGATCCATAGATCAACTAATCTATTTCTTAGCCAATATCAAATGTTTTTGGTGACCACTGCTTCATAATATAGTTTTAGATCAGGTACAGGTAGTCCACCTTCATTTGATTTTTTTTGACCTTTTGTTTTTCCATATGAATTTTATTGTTATTTTTTCTAGTTCATTAAAATAATTTCTTGGGAGTCTGATTGGTATAGCACTAAATAAATAGATTAGTTTAGGTAGTATTGTTATCTTTATTATATACGCTTGACCTATCCAAGACCACTTAATATTTTTCCAATTGTTTATTTATCTGTGTGGAAAGTGTTTTGTAGTTTTGCTCATATAGTTCCTGACTTCCCTTTGGCAGATAGATTCCCAAATATTTTATAATATTAACAGTTATTTTAAATGGAATTTCTCTTTGTATCTCTTGCTGTTGGATTTTGTTGGTGATGTATAAAAATGCTGAGGATTTATGTGGATTTATTTTTATCCTGCAACTTTGCTAAAGTTGTGGATTATTTCTAATAGCTTTTTAGTATAATCTCTGGGGTTCTCTAGGAATACCATCACATCATCTGCAAAGAGTGATAATTTGGTTTCCTCATTGCATACTCTAATTCCTTTAATTTCTTTATCATCTCTTATTGCCAAAGATAGCATTTCTAATACAATATTGAATACTAATGGTGATAGTGGGCAACCTTGTTTCACTCCTGATTTTATTCGGGCTGGTTCCAGTTTATTGATGCTTAGTGATGGTTTTAAATAGATATTACTGATTATTTTAAGGAAAAGTCCATTTATTCTTATTCTCTCTAGTGTTTTTTAATAGGAATGGGTGTTGTATTTTATCAAATGCTTTTTCTGCATCTATTGACATGATCATATGATTTTTGTTAATGTGGTTATTGATATAGTCAATTATGTTAATAGGTCAATAATATTGAACCAACCCTGCATTTCTGGTATAAATCCTACTTGGTCACAGTGTATTATTCTGGAGATGATTTTCTGCAATCATTTTGCTAGTATTTTATTTAAGATTTTTTCATCAATGTTCATTAGGGAGATTGGTCTATAATTTTCTTTCTCTGTTTTTGTCCTACCTGGTTTAGGTATCAGTATCATGTCGGTGTCCTAAAAGGAATTTGGTAGAACCCTTTCAATCCCTATTTTTTGAAATAGTTTATATAACCTTGGAGTTAATTGTTCTTTAAATATCTGGTAGAATTCATATTTAAATTCATCTAGTCCTGGGGATTTTTCTTAGGGAGTTGATTAATAGCTTTTTCTATTTCTTTTTCTGGACTGTTTAACCAGTTTACTTCTTCCTCTGTTAATCTGGGTAAGCTATATTTTTGAAGGTATTCATCCATTTCATTTAAGTTATCAAATTTGCTGGCATAAAGTTGGGCAAAGTAACCTAATTATTGCTCTAATTTCCTCTTTATTGGTGAAAATTTTTCTCTCTTCATTTTTAAGACTAACAATTTGATTTTCCTCTTTCCTTTTTCTAATAAAATTTACCAAGGATTTATTTATTTTGTTGATTTTTTTCAAGGAACCAACTCTTGGTTTTATTTATTAATTCAATAGTTTCTTTACTTTCAATTTTATGAATCTCTCCTTTTATTTTTAGAATTTCAAGTTTAGTGTTTAATTGGGGGTTTTTTAATTTGCTCTTTTTCTAGTTTATTTATTTGCAAGCCTAATTCATTGATTTTCTCTTTCTCTATTTTATGCAAGTGGGCCTCTAGAGATATGAATTTCCCCTTATACCACTTTGGCTGCATCCCACACATTTTGGTATGACGTCTCATTATTGTCATTCTCTTGGGTGAAATTATTAATTATGTCTATGATTGTCTGTTTCACCCAATCATTCTTTAGGATGAAATTATTTAGTTTCCAATTACTTTTTAGTCTATTTCCCCCTGGCTTTTTATTGAATGTAATTTTTATTGCATCGTGATCTTAAAATGATGCATTTATTATTTCTGCCTTTCTGCATTTGAATTTGATGTCCTAATATATGGTCAATTTTTGTATACATTCCATGAACTGTTGAGAAGAAAGTGTAGTCCTTTCTGCCATTCAGTTTTCTCCAAACTTTTCTAGAATTCTATTTAGCTCTTTAACTTCTTATGTATTTTGTGGTTTGATTTATCTAGTTCTGAGAGTGCAACAATGAGATCTCCCACTATTGTAGTTTTGCTGTCTATTTATTCTTGCAGCTCTCTTAACATCTCCTTTAAGAATTGAGATGATATATCCGTCTACCTGCCATCTCGGAGAAGGGATTGGGGGAAGGAGAGGAAAGGTTGGAAAAGAAGGTTTTGCAAGGGTCAATGCTGAAAAATTACCCATGCATATATATCTTGTAAATAAAAATCTATAATAAAAATAATAATAACAAATCTAAGTTAATTTTTGAAAAAAGAATTTAGATGGTACACCACTTGGTGCATATATATTTAATATTGATATTGCTTCATTATCTATGTTACCCTAAGCAAGATATAGCATCCTTCTTTATCTCTTTTAATTAGATCAGTTTTTGCTTTTGCTTGATCTGAGATCAGGATGGCTACCCCTGCTTTTTTGACTTCATCTGAAGCATAGTAGATTCTGCTCCAGCTTTTTACCTTTACTCTGTATGTATTGCCCTTCTTCAAGTGTGTTTCCTGTAAACAACATATTGTAGGATTCTGGCTTTTAATCCAGTCTGCTATCTGTCTCTACTTTATGGGGGAATATACCCCATGCACCTTTATAGTTAAAATTACAAATTCTATATTTCCTGCCATCTTGCTAACCCCAGATTATGCTTTTCTCTTTTCTTTCCCCCTTACCCCTCTCCCCAGCATTAAATTTCTGAGCAGCACTTGCCTCACAAAGCCCTCCCTCTTTAAGATCCCTCCCCCCCACCTTAGAGAACCTCCCCTTTTATTAAACCTTTTCCTTACAGTTTCTGTATTCCCTTCTATTTAGCTTACTCCTTCCCTTTTCCCCTCCCACTTTTCAATGAAGTGGGAGAAGTTTCTCTGTATATCGAATATGTCTAATATTTTTCTCTTTGAGACAATTCTGATGAGAGTAAGATCAACTATGTTCATCCCCCTCCCTTCTTTCCCTCAGATATAATAGGTTTTCTTTGTACTTTCCCTTTTTCTAGTATAATTTCCTATCTACCTCTAGCTTCTTTTTTATATTATAACAATAAAACCAAATTATACATGTATCCTTTATGTATACTCATAACAGAAATAGAGTTCTCAAGATTTCTTTCTACCTTTTTGTGTTTCTCTTGAGTCCTATATTTGGAGGTCAAACTTTTTGTTTAGTTCCTGTTTTTTCATCAGAAATAGATGATTTCATCAGAAATTCATCAGAAATAGAATAGATTTCATCAGAAATTCACCTATTTCATTGAATGTCCATATTCTTCCTTGGAAAAAAATGCTCATTTTGGCTGGGTAAGTTATTCTTGGCTGCCTATCAAGTTTCTTAACCTTTCAAAATATCAGATTCCAGGCCCTTCAATTCTTTAATGTGGATGCCACTTGATCCTGAATAATCCTTGTGGTTCCTCTGTATTTGAATTATTTTTTTTCTAGCTGCTTGTGGTATTTTTTACTTGATCTGATAGTTCTGGAATTTAGCTACTATATTTCTTGGAGTTTTGATTTGGTGATCTCTTTCAGTAGGTGATTAATGAATTCTTTCTATGTCTATTTTACCCTCTGTTTCTATACCATTTGGGAAGTTCTCTTTAATGATTTTTTGAAAACAGTGTCTAGGATCTTTTTTCATCATGATTTTCAGGAAGTCCAATAATCCTCAGATTATCTCTCCTAGATCTATTTTCCATGTCTGTTGTTTTTCCAAGTAGCCATATAACTTTTCCCCTATTTTTTATTTTTATTTTATTTTATTTTTTTGGTTTTGCTTGTCTGATTTTTGGTGTCTCCTCGGGTCATTCATTTCCCATTTGTTCAATTCTGATTTTTAATGAATTATTTTCTTCATTTAGCTTTTTTATTTCTTTTTGTAATTGTCCAATTGAGTTTTTCAATGAGTTGTTTTCTTCTATGGAATTTATTTCCATTTCTCCAATTTTATTTTTTAGAGAGCTATTTTCTTTTTCCACTTCACTAATCCTGTTTTTCAGGGAGTTGATTTGTTTATCCATTCTATTTTTTAATGAGTAGGATGACTTATCCATACCTTCTTACAAAGCTTCCATTTCTTTCCCCATTTTTCTTCTAGCTCTCTTGTAAGAGCCTTTTTAATTTCTTCTATGAGAGCCTTATGTGGTGGAGACCAGATCATATTCCCCTTTGGGATTACATCTAGAGATAATCTGTTTTCAGTCTCCTCAAGGTTTGAAGCATGTTCTCTATCAATATAAAAGCTATCTATAGTTAGAGCCCACTTTACCTTTTTACTCATTTCAATAAAGAACAAAATAAACAAAACAACACTAACAACACCACCACCACCAACAACAAAAACAACTGCAGTCTGCTTTCAGGACAATGTGTTATTACCAAGCTTCCTCTACAGACAACAGGAAGTAGCAATGAAGCAGTAGTAGGACAACAATGGCTGTGTTGGGATCAGCATCTGTACTGGGATTAGCATCCACACTGAGCTCAGTGGTTGCATTCTGAGATCCTGCTGAGTACCTCCCAGTGCTGGATGGGTGTGGCCAGGTCCCAAGAAACTCTTGAGTTTCGGAGTTATAGTCTTTACACCCTGTGTTTATAGCTTCTCTGCTGATCTGCCAGAGCAAAGTAGCTGACACTGTGGTAAAGTTCTCCCTGCAAATTTTCCACTGGCTGAGACCATACCCTGCCCCCCTCTGGTCTGCTCAGTGTGAGCTGCCTTCTGTGCTCTCACTGCCTACTTGCCTGAAGCTGCACCTGGCTTAACCATCCTCCCCTGCGAGCAAAAACAGACCTTTTCTGGCAAATTTCAAGAATATCTTCTGTTGGTAATGTGTTGTACTCCCAATATTTGTGGGTTTTGGCAATCAAGCATTAATTCTGAGGCCATTTCATAAAAGAAGTAGTCTGAAGGTAAGGAAGAGTTTAGATAGACATGTATGTCTTCATCTTGATATCTGTAATTCTTGAGAAATGTGTCTGTTACTGTTGCAGACAGAGGGAGGGCATCACATGGATGGAGGGTATGATTGTGAATGTACTCTGATGTGATGATACCAAAGAAAAATGCATTAAGGAGTGGGGAAAGATATGTAATAAGAAAAGAGGAAACAGAATGTATAATGGAACAAATTAGATCACATGAAGAGGCACAAAAGATCCATTACAGTTAAGGAAAAGGAGTGAGTGAGATGAACATTGTCTGAAGCTTTGTCATCAGTTTTGGCTCATAAAGAGAATAACTTAATCATTCAGTTGGCTATAGAAATTTATATAACTTTATAAAAAAGTAGAAGGAGAAAGAGAAAATAAAAGGGAGGGACTGGATAAAAGAGAGGGCAGAGACATTCCGAAAAAAAAGGTAAAAGAAAGGAGAGAGAAGGATGAATGGAGGAGGAAGCAAATCATGGGGGAAGAAGACAAGGGAAGGATCCATGGGCGGGGAGAGGCTAAGTAAAACCAAGGGAAGTTAAAGAGCAGATTTATTGAAGAAGAGTTAGCAGGAATAGGAAAGAAGAGTTAAATAAAACTTAAAGATTCAATCAAAAAGAGAAATCTACATTATATGTCAGTCAATACAATGTTTTTTTGGATGCTTGTTTGCATGTAATTGAGGGTGTGTCTGTGTATTTGAGTACATGTAGATATATTGCTATATATATGTGTGTGTATATAGATGTGTGCATGTGTGAATGGGCTTGTGGGTAAGAATATATATGACTATATATGTATACACACATATATTCACACATGTGTGTAGCTTCATGTTTGCCTGTATCTATATTTGTATATAGCATATATTTGTGCTTACTGTAGCCTGCTTAGAGGAGGTAGCAGGGATTAAATAAGGAAAAAAGAATAAAGTAAAAAAAGAAAAAAAAAACATGCACAGCATAGAACAAAAGACTAATTTATAAGGAAGCAAAGAAAGTGACATTCATGAATATACTTTCTTCTACTATTATATATCCTTTCTTGAACTTCTAATTTTTTGTAGATATTTTGAATCCTTCCTAATTTTCTGCTCAGCACTTGATAATGTTCTGTTTTATTTTGTTTTTGTTTTACTATTTTTTTTAATAAAATAAATTTGTAAAAAGAAAGTGATAAAACAAGATATGTGGAGGCAAAAATGAAAGGTATTAATGACTAATTGGAAATGTGGGGTGATAAAGAGTGAGAAATGATATTAATAGCTAATATTTATGTAGTACCTACTATGTGCCAAGTACTATGCTAAGTACATTACAAATTTTATCTTCACTGATTCTGACAAGAACCCTGGGAAATACATGTTATCATTATTCCCATTTTACAGATGAAGAAACTGGAGCTTTGTGATTGTTCAGTTGTATCAGATTCTTTGTGATCTCATGGATTAAGATGCTGGAGAGGTTTGTCATTTTCTTTTTCAGTGGGTTAAGGTAAACAGAGATTAAGTACTTGCCCAAGATCACATAACTAATGAGTTCCAAAGTTGGATTTAAACTGAGATCTTCCTAAATATAGGCCCAGGCTTCTATTTGCTGTACCATCTAGTTGATAGTGGAAAAATAGAGGGAAACATTGAAGTTATGAACGTGGGAGAAAGAAAGGAAGATGTCTTTGGGAGAGATAGAGAAGTTTAGAAGAGGAAAGACTTTGGGAAGAAAGTTCATTAGTTTGATTTTGGGCAAATTCTATTTGAGATATCTCCTAGGCAGCTAGCTTGAAACTTCTAAAAGGCATTAGGGAATAGAGGATTAAAGCTGAAAAAAGAGATTAGATATGCATAAAGAGTTCTTTGATTCATCAGCAAGAAGATGAGAGTTAAACTTATGGAAATTTATGAAGTCACCTAGAGAAAGCATAAATATAAAAAAGAGTTGAGTATAGAGTTTTAAGCATCACCCACAGTTAGGGAAAGAGCTAGGTGTCATGAGCAAGTAAAGACTGAGGAGTCTTTGCCACTGAGTAGTGGTCAGATAAAAAATAGAGAAGTAGGAGAAAATAGTGTCAGGAAAACTCAGAAGGGAGAATTTACAGAAGAGGATGACAAATATCAGCAAGAGCAAAGAGGTCAAGAATTTTAAAGGAAGTGATGATCACATGATCACTTTGTGTCTCTAGTCAGTAATAAAATTCACAAAATTCAGTCAACCCAAAGCCCTAGGACAATTGTATTTAAGCATTGGTCAATTAAGTGAAGAAGAAAAAATAATCAGTGAAATCAGTTATTTGAGTGTGTACACATATATGTTTTATATACAAATAGTTATATAAAAATAGTCTGCACTGTAACAATTCTACAGTTTAGATTAAAAATTGATTTGGATATTTTCCTTTCCTTTCCTACTCTCTATGGCACTGGATATTTATGTAATGTCATACATTATTAATTCAACAAGTATTTATTGAGGGTTGACTATATGCTGAATCTTGTACTAGAGAACACATTGTAATACTGTAGATTCAGGATTGGATTTGGATTCAGGAAGATCAGAATCAAATCCCACCTCTTACTATTACTGGTAATGAGATAAAGGCTGAGTCATTTAACTTCTGCTGCCAGCCCTTTTTTTATTTGCAGTTATAACTGGAAGATGGCATTAAAAGACTCTTGCAAGATTTTATTTAATGTACCCCAGTTTCAAAGCTCATTGGCTTGGGCTTCTCTCCTCATCAATGGAGGTGGCGTGTGAAGGTTTTCTGGAGGCAGCCTTAGTCTCAGTTGAAATAAATAATTACTCCAAAATCACAGCTGGTAAAAATGCAAACGTTTATTTCTCCTTCCAAATTAGCCTGGTTAGTTGAGGCCTATCTCTCTGCCTGGCTCCAAGAGATCTTGCAGCTTTGTCCTTGGCTTCTGCCTCTGATTTCTTCAGCCTCCAGCCAGCACCAAGGTAGAAGATACGAGGAATCTCTCTTGCCTCGAAGATAGGGCTTGTAGGCTTTCTTCCAGAGTGTCCTGTCTCCGACTCCCATAGATGTTCCAGAGAAGATTCTCCTCTAGCTCTAAGAGTTTCCTCCATATATATCATCTCCCAAAGGTTAACTCCTCCTTCTCAAGGCAGGGATTATGGGTTATCTCCCAGAGTGCTCTCTGGTCCTAACAACTTCAAGGAAGGTGTGAATTCAGACTAAACCAGCTCTGAATTCTCCCAAACGTGTGAACTCCATTGAGTACTTAGATACTTATGAGCTCTCTAAAGGTGTGAACACAAGCATTGTTCTATCAGTTCCACTTAGTACCTTGTTTCAAGTTTTGGCCCAAAATATCTCTTTCTAAGATCAAATCAATCACACTGAACAGATAACTTTTGCTCTCTATCAACTCCAATGTCTTAATACTTTGTAAAGATTCCAACAGTGGAGCACCAGCTGAGAGGGGGTGTAGAAATTTGAGAGAGATGGGAAAAGAAGAGATCTTCAATTTTCTTGCGAATTACTTAGTGTCTTTGGACTTCAAGTGGTTTTGGCTTTCTGCTTAGAATGCAAAGATGAAAGATGCCTAATAAACTTCTGGGAAAAAGCAGACATGAAATAAGCTGTCAGTCTTCATCATGACTCCATAACTATCTTGCTACACTAGAGACTTAGGGACATTCCACTTGAGTGAAATCTATGATTCTCTCTTTCTTGGCTGAATTGGGTTACCTCTCTTCTGATGGGAGAACTTCATTCTCTGGTGTATGTTTTCCTATGTATATTTTCCCTTATTTCTATTTGGTATTCAAATTGACTAAATGGATTTGAGAATGCATATTATTGTAAAATTGGTCTCTGGTGGGAATGATTGAAGCTTGCACATAGAATTTAAGATCCTGTTTCCTTAATTAATAAAACAAAAATCAAAAATTTTCTTGAACCTGAAAATCACATTTGCTAGACTAATAATATTTAAGGTAATGTATAGACTTAATTCTTGCACAGTACCCTCTCTGTTTGAAGAGAGCAGAGTGACTAAGCTTTTGGGATCAACTTCTGCTTTCCCTCTTGGCAAGAATAACATTCTCCTCCAAAAAAGAGTACCCCCCCCTTTTTGAAAGGGCTATAATTGTCAATTCTGTCTCCTTTTAAACCATACAATCACTTCAACTCCAAGTTACATGTTAGTCACACTGTCAGAAATATCTGGCTTCTGAGAAGCCATAATACTCTCCCTGGTAATTTACAAATGCCCTTAGTGAGAAATACTAAGTAGGTACTATGCTTTTTTTCTTTCTCAGAGAGAATCTATTGCTCATTTGCAATTCTGTCAAGCAGTGCTAATTCAGCAAAGGAGGATAGGGAATTGCAGATTTACACAATTAGAAATTAGTTTAGAGTCTCCACCTATTGTGTGGTCAAACTTTTTATTCTCTTTGACCTTGTTATATGTCAGTGAGACCTGGTTACTAACCCCTAGCATAATGGCATTAGTTCTCCATGGGAACTAGCAAATAAATATGCTGGGGTACTGCATACTTTTTTTTTTGTTTTGTTTTTAGTCAGCATGAAATCAATAAACAATTAACACTACATAATATCAAGTCAATACATAATAAAAATCTACCAATTGACTGTGAGCCACCTGCTATCTTATACTCCAGAAGTTTGCCAGACAGAATTGATCTGGATCCAAGAATTCTAGGAAATGTACTGCTTGAATGCTTGCTTCAATATCACATATGCTAAAAATTGGAATGATATTAAGATTAGCATGGTCTCTGTATAAAAAATGTAAATTTGTAAAGTGATTTTATGTATGTGTATATATACATACACATGTATATCTGTATAGATTTGCGTGTGTATGTGTGTGTGAAATATATTTCTTTTCTTGAATTTGTTTAATTCTCCCTGTTTTCACAGGATAGTAAACAGAATGCCTGAGTGTGGCTCATGACTGGTGTGGAGGTTTACACAAATGGACATTCTCAGGATAAATTTACAATCCGAGGAAGAGATTTTAGAAGTGGGAACAGACCTTGCCTGTGAGAAGGCTTTTAGGTTATAAATTGAGAAAACGTGGGAATAAAGCACATTTGGAGTGAGTATGCCTGGTGTGGGTGCTGAGACATTAATGGAGTGCTTATCTATTATGTTATCAGACAAAAGTGTATAAGCATGTGTTTGCTTATGCATAGTTCTATACTCATAAAGCTCTTAACATTAAAGAAAATTGTGTAATTTATGGATATTTATAGACCTTTTTTAGTTACTTAAGGCACATGAAGAGCTTTAGTCAATAAAACATTTCATATGAATGGCTTTCACAAAGGTGAGCAGTGATTAAGTTCTTTGTACTATTAAAAAGAGAACTTATGGAGGTTTAATGGGCCTACTATTTCATTCTAACAAAATTGCTGTAAATAGGTTAATTATAATTAAAGTATTAGCACTAACAAACAGATAATTTAAGTTTAAAAATCTAGCTTGTTATCGTCTCTTCTCTATTTGCTTTCATTTCTGTTTTTGTAGTTTACATTTCTTATTTCCAATCGACTGATTCAAGTATCTACTGTATGTCAAACAATGCATTAAGAGCTAAGGATACACACAAAGGCATAAAACTATCCCTCAAGAAGATAAAAAATCTATTGGAAGAAACAAAATACAAACAAGTATACACAATTCAAACTATATAAAGGATAACTAAAAAGATTACTAGATTTAAGAAGACTTAAGGAAGACTTTCAGTAAAAAATGAGGTTATAGTCAAGACTTAAAATCAGGGCAGACAAGTAGTTGGAATGGGAGAGTATTCTAAACATGAGGGAAAACCACAAAGAATGCTGTTAACAGAGTATCGAGATGTCTTGTTCATGAAATATCCCATAAGTTAGTATCATTGGATCAGAGGGTGTGTGCTGGGAAGAGAGATGAAAAAAGCCTGGAAAGGTAGGAGGGGATAGATTATGAAGGATTCTGAATTACAAATAGAGTATTTTGTATTTGCAATATATAAATATACTGAAGACAATAGGAAACCACAGGAGTTTGTTGAGTAGGGAGAGTAATATGATCAGACTTATATTTTAGGAAAATCACTTTAATGGATGAATAGTGTATAGGATGAAATTGGAAGAGACTGAGGCAGATGGACCCACCAGCAATAATCAAGTGTGAGTTGTTTAGAGCCTAACCTGAAACAGTAGCAGTGACAAAGGGGAGGAGGGAGCAAAGGTGAAATCAACAGGCTTTGGCAACAAATTGGATGGGGTAAGCAATGCAATGTGCATGGGAAGAGCTGGTAAGAATTCCAAGATGATTCCTAGATCTTGAGCTGTGAGCACTGATTGGATAGTGTTATCCTCTTTAATAATAGAGTAGGTGAGGTTGAAAAGTTTAGGGGAATAAATAGTTACATTTTTAAAATAATATTTTATATTTTCCCAATTATATGTAAAGATAGTTTTTGACATTCATTTTTAAAACAATAGCTTTTTATTTTCAAAATGTATGCAAAGAAAGTTTTTAATATTCACCCTTGCAAAACCTTGTGTTCCAATTTTTTTCTCCCTTCCTTTCCCCATCCCCTCCCCAGACAGTAAGTAATCTATGTTAAATATGTGTAATTCTTCTAAAGATATTTTCACAATTATCATGCTGCCCAAGAAAAATCATATAAAAAGGAAAAAAAAAAGAGAAAGAAAACAAAAAGCTAGCAAGCAACAAAAAAGGTGAAAAATCTCCACAGTCCTCTTCTAGATGCAGATGGTTCTCTCCATCACAAATTGACCTAAATCACCTCATTGTTTAAAAGAGCCATGCCCATGAGAGTTGATCCTCAAATAATCTTGTTGTTGCTGTGTACATTGTCTCTTGGTTTTACTTCATTTAGTATCAATTCATATAAGTATCTCCAGGCCTTTCTGAAATCATTCTGCTGATCATTTCTTATAGAGTAATAATATTCTATAACATTGATATAGTATCACTTATTCAGTCATTTTCCAACTGATAGGCTTTCACTTAGTTTCCAGTTCTTTACACTGTAAAAAGTGCTGCTACAAACATTTTTCCACATGTGGATCCTTTTCCCTTTTTTATGATGTCTTTTGGAATACAGGCCCAGTAGAGACACTGCTGGATTAAAGGGTATGCACAGTTTGATAGCCCTTTGGGCATAGGTACAAATTCCTCCATCAATAATGTATTAGTTTCCCAGCTTTCCTACATGCCCTCCAACATTTATCATTCTCTTTTTCTGTCATCTTGGCCAATCTGAGAGGTGTGTAGTGTTACCTCAGAGTTTAAAATTAGTTTTAATAAGTTTTTAGTTTCAATTTTTCTCCTACTCTCTTTCCTATCTCCCCCCAAAATGGTAAGCTATCTGACATAATTTATACAAGTAGAATCTTGTAAACATATTTTTAAATTGGTCATGTTGTGAAAGAACATGTAGAATGAAGAGAAAAGGCAACCAAAAAAACAACAAAGTGAAAATGGTATCCTTCAATCTGCATTCAGACTCTATAGTATTTTCTAAGGATATGGACAGCATTTTTTATCATAGGTTTTTTTGTAATTATCTTGGATCATTGTATTGCTGAGAAGACCTAAGTCTATTATAGTTGATCATCTCACACTATTGCCATCCCTGTATAATGTTCTGGTTCTGCTCATTTCACTCAGCAGCAGTTCATGTAAGTTTTCAATGTTTTTCTCAAATCTGCCTGCTCATTATATTTTATAAAACAATTATATATTATTGCATTCATACTTCACAATTTGTTCAGTCACTTCATCATTATGCAAATCCTCTCAATTTCCAATTCCTTGCCAGCACAAAAAGGGTTGCTACAAACCCATGTAGATCCTTTTCCCCCTTTATGATCCCTTTGGAATATAGACCCAGTAGAGGCACTGCTGAATCAATGAATATGCATAGTTTTATAGCCCTTTGGGCATAGTTGCAAATTCCTTTCCATAATGGATAGAGCAGTTCACAAGTCTACCAACAACTAATGCCCCCAATATTCCCACATGTCCTCCAACATTTAACAATTTATTTTCTGTCATCTTAGCTAATCATCACAGGTGTAAGATGGGGTATCAGAATTGTTTTAAATTGTATTACTCTAATTAGTAATGATTTAGAGCATTTATATATATATATATACATATACTATATATATATATATATATATATATATATATTTATATAGCTTTGACTTTTTATCTGAAAAATGACAGTTCATGTTCTTTGGCCATTTATCAATTGAGCAATGCTTTTTTTTATGAATTTGACTTAGATATCTACATATTTTTAGAAATGTGGCTTTTATCAGAAACACTGGCTGTAAACATTTTTTTCTATCTTTCTGCTTCTCTTCTAATCTTGGCTGCATTGGTTTTGTTTGTGCAAAACCTTTTTTCTTTGATGTAATCAAAATTCACCATTTTGCATTTCATAATGTGCTTTACTTATTTGGCCATAAATTCCTCCTTTCTACAGGTGTGACATACAACCTATTCCTTCCTCTTCTAATTTGCTTATGGGGTCACCCTTTATGTCTACATCATAAACCCGATTTGACCTTATCTTGGTATACAGTATAAAATGCTCATCAATGTCTAGAGCCCAGGTTCTCCAGCAGGTTTTGCTATTTGCTTCTGTCTTATGGGAGAGTTCATCAAATTCACCTTAACAGGAATGATTACTAATTGGGTTTTTCCCCTCCATACTATTTTTCTTACTTTATATTTTTTCTCTCTTTCACCCTTTGCCTTCTTAACAGTGTTTTGTTTCATGTCCCTTAATCTTCCCTAACTTCTATTAGCTCCCCCTTTTCTTTCTTTTTCCTCTCCTACTTCCATATCATTTAAGATAAATTTCTATACACAACTAAGTGTGTATATTCTTCCTTCTTTGAGGCCAACATGATAAGAATAAGATTCAAACAATGCTCTCTCCCTCCCTTCTTTCTTTAGACTAATAGGTCTTTTGTACCTCTTAATGTGATTAATTTTCCTTCTTCTGCCTTCCTTTTTCCTCTTCTCCCAGTTTTATCCTTTTTTTCACCCCTTAATTTTTTATATCATCACATCAATGTCAACTTATACTCACACCTTCAATTTACATTTCTTCTAACTGCCCTAATAAAGATACAGTTCTCTAGAGGAACAGATATCGTCTCCTTCATAGGGATATAAACAGCTTAATCTTTTTGGAAAACATGGGTTTTTCCCCTTTTTTATAATTCTCCTGACTCTTGCATTGGAAATCAAATTTTCTGTTTAGCTCTGGACAATTTGAAAATTCCTGATTTCATTGAAAGATTAAACAACAAAATTGGGTACTTCATTCTTGGTTGTAATGCAAGCTCCTTTGCCTTCCAGAATGTCATATTCTAGGCTCTCTGATTCTGTAATATTGAAGTTGCTAAGTCTTGGGTAATCCTGCTCTGGCTATCTGGTCTTTGAATTATTTCTTTCTGGTTGCCTGCAGTATTTTTTCCTTGACTTGATAATTCTGGAATTTGGCTGCAATATTCCTTGGAGTTTCCATTTTAGAACATCTTTTAAGAGATGACCAGTGGATTCTTTCAATTACTATTTTGTCTTGTAGTTCTAGGATATCAGAGCAGTTTTCCCTGGTAATTTCTGTTCAGCCTCTTCCAAGTCAGTTGTTTTTCCAATGAAGCATTTTACATTTTCTTCTGGTTTTTTTTCATTCTTTTCATTTTTTTTATTAGTTCTTGATTCTCATAGAGTCATTAACTTTCATTTGCCTGGTTCTAATTTTTAATTTTCTTCAGTTAGCTTTTTTCCCTTTTTAATTTGTCCAATTCTATTTAAAGGAGGTTTTTTTCCCTGAATGGATTTCCCCCCATTTGTCCTACTTTTAAAGGAGTTGTTTTCTTCAATAGATTTTTCCCACTTTGACAATTCTATTTTTAGAGTTTTTCTCTTCAATTGATTATTTCTTACATTTGGCAATTTCTTTTGTTATTTTCATCAGTTTTGTGCTTCCTTTTACAAGTCGTTGACTCTTTTGAAAATTTACCTAACATAATTCATTACTTTTTCCAATTTTTCTTCTACTTCTCTTTTACTTGATTTTAAAATTCCTTTTTGAACTCTTCAAAGAGAACCTTTGAACTTGAGGCCAATTCACATTACCCTTTGAAGACTCACGTGTAGGCATTTTGCCATGGTTGTCCTCTTTTGAGTTTGTGTGTTTGTGTTCTGAACGTCTGTATTACTATTAGCTTTCTATGGTTAAAGCTCTTTTTATTTTTTGACTCATTGTTTTAAAGGTAAACTCTGCACTTAGGACACAGGGGTCTCTGTCCCAAGCTTCTTTTGCTGGAGGGCAGAGGCCTCAGCACTGGCTTTCTCCATTGTAGCTGGAGGTGCTGGAGGCTTGCCCACTGCATTGGGTCTAGTCACACCTATTGGGCCTGGGATATGGGGCTTGCAATTTGCCTTCTGCCCTGGAGCTAAAGGCCTTCCATCTGGCCTAATGTGCCAATCAGCTGAGCCAGGATAGAGAGACCCCAGCTGCTGATATGACTGCATCTAACAGTCTCCTACTAGATTTCTCAGGCAGTATCTTTGCTGGGCCATGCTCCCCTTTTACCCAAGTGAGAGTCACCTTTTCTGAAATTCCTCTAAGTTATCTAGTAGTGGAAAAAATATTTCACTCTATGTTTTGTGGGTTCCATTACTTCAAATTCTATTGAGAGGCATGATTTAGCATTATTTGTGAGGGAAAATGGGAAGAGCTCACACAATTTCTTTGCTTCTCTCTGCCATCTTGGCTCTGCTTTGAATATGTCTATTTTTTTATTGATTCTATCCCTACTATGAATATGATCCTACTTCCAGTCAAGCCAATACAAATTTTCTCAGAAATATCCTTCTGATACTACTACTGTTATGGTTGTAGGACTTCAAAAGGCAAAAAAAAAATTGTGAAAGATATCTGGAATTCTTAAGACCAGGGAGATATAAGAGAAGATGCTTCCATAATCTGTCCCTTGGTTTCCATTGGCCACAATCCTAAAAATAGAATTGCATTCTACAATAATTGTAGAAATATGTATAGAAGAACCAAACATGTTTAACATATATCAGATTACTTGCTATCTAGGGGAGAGGGTGAGGGGGAAGAAGAAGAAATTTGGAACACAAGCTTTAGCAATGGTAAATATTAAAAAATTATTTGTGCATATGTTTTAAAAATAAAAAGCTTTAATATAAAAAGTATTGCATCCTAAATTTCTCCCACTAGCCTTTCTTTCCATTCAGAATGCAAACAATACATCAGTTATACATATGAAATCATACAAAACATTTTTCTATATTAGCCATTTCTCAAAAGAGAAAAAAAAAGAAAGTGAAAAAATTATACTTCAAATTACACTCAGCATTCATCACTTCTCCCTCTGGAAGTGAGAGGAAAGTGAAAACATTTTTTTTTTTGTCATGAATCCTCTGTAATTGTCTTGGATGATTGTTTTGGTTAGAGTAACTACTAAGTCTTTCACAATTGATCATCATTGCAATGATGTTTTTAACTTCATACAATGATTTCCTGGTTCTGCTCACTTCACTCTGTATCAGTTGCTATAAGTCTTCCCAGGCTTTTCTGAAACCATCCCCTTTATCATTTCTTATAGCACAATATTTTCTATCAAAACCATATATCATAACTTGTTCTCTTCTCAATTTCCAATTCTTTGCTACCACAAAAAAAGTTGCAATAAATATTTTATATGTTTGTATAGGTCCTTTCCTTTTTTATATATCTCTGGCACATAGACTTAATAGTACTTTGTTGTTTATCCTTCATTCTTGAAGTTGATCCAATGATATCAAGAAGGTGGTGTCATGATTATAAGTAAACTGGATTTAAATGAAGGAGTACTATGCAAAGTTACCAACCTCTCCAAAGTCATCTAGGTCCAGTGGCAAGATATAGATCAGGATAAATGAAGATGTCCCCTGATACAGTGGGAGATCTTGATTTTTGTTAAGCTAAGGTTTTTAACAAGTCTCAGTTTGATCGAAGCAATACCCAATGAATGATTAAAGAATAAGTAACAAATGAGGCAGCAAATGGCATCTCTTACCTAGTCAAAAAAATCATTCTGGGAGGGGAAGACTAAATCAAAGGGTATATAAAATTTTAAAGCCCTTTAGGTATAGTTCCAAATCATTCTCCAGAATTGTTGAACCAGTTCACAACTGCACCATTTGTGTATTGCTGTACCCATTTTTTTCCATATCCCCTCCAGCATTTGCCATTTTCCTTTTCTGTTATGTAAGGAAATTTCTTTACAATTCTATTAATCTTTTTCACTTTGCACCACAATTATCTTAATAGGGTGTATAACATTTTTAGACTTTAAATACCATGAGGAACTTATGTACATTTTCATTTATATTTCTATGCCCTGTTCCAACACTGAATACATTGTTCTGAGAAATATAGATGTTTAATGAATGTCCATAGGATTTATTGCTATATAGAGTTATCATAAATCTTTGGGCATACATTAGATAAGACTTAAACTAGATGAAGTGTGAGGTCCATTGCAAAGGGTAAGATTCTATAATTGAATTTTCTAATATAGCTATTGATATACCTATATCATCCATTCTAGTACACTAGATGATATATAAGGTTCCTTTTTAAATCTTGATGCTTTTGTCAGGATTGCCACAGGAGAGATTTATGAATCTCTGGGCATTAAAATAGGGTTTGCTTAAGATGCAAGAAAAACTCTTGTAGGATACAAATTTATTTGCAATTTACCAGATAAAAGTAAAATGAATCCTTTGCTAAGTGGAGATTGCTTCTTCCAAATCTAAATTTATGATACTATGGTTGTATTCTTATTGAGCAGAAATTACCTTTTATGAGTCTCTGTATCTCCTTCATAACCAAGGATAGTTCCTTCTACATACTTGGTGCTTAAAGAATGCTGAATGTTGAGGGTAGTGATAAAAATGTGAACTAGAAGAGATATCTCATAAAGAATAATTTGCTTTTTCTCTTTCTTTAAAATTTCTTTTGAGCCATTCACTTAATTTATAAGCACTCAAATCAATGATTTAAAAACTGAAAGGCTATTTTTTTCTCTCCAAAAGTCAGGACCATATCATTAAAAAAAATAAACCCACACATCCAAGAAGAAAGAGAAACACACTCTGAAGTAACTGATTGCAACACTGAAGCAAAAAATCCTGGAAACTTATGAGGCAAAAAAGGCGCCTTAGTGGGGAAAAAAACTGGTTTGTGTGAGGGGGAAAAGTCATTATATCTAAACAGGAAGGTTTAATTCATTTAAAAGGAAACAACTGTCTCCTATGAAACTGTTGAAACTCGAATCTGTACTTCAGTTCAATTTTTTATATGTGTAATAATTCTTTTTTTGTGCCTGTCTCTCTTTTTTTTTAATTTTAAAGAATACTTTCCTATCACATTGATGAATCAAGATTGAAAAAAAAGGTGAGTGCCTTAATGATATTCATATATTTTTATATATTTTTTAAAGTTTCTAAATAAGCCATCTCTGGAAACTTGCATTTTTCTGGTTGAGTGTTTCTCGTTTCCTTTCTCAGTAAATATAATGCACCCAGATGGATTTTTTTTAGATTTCTTCCAACTTGTCATTTTAATTGTTTAAAATTGTTTAAAAAATAACTTTAAGGAAAATATGTTGCATTCATATTTTCCCCTAATCCAGTCAAATCAATCAAGTTAGGAGCATTTTCTCATCTACCAGAAATGCAGTTTAATAGCTGGTGGTGTGAAATGCCTTTGCTGAGAAATAGTCTCATTTGGCAGAATCGCTAGTCAAGGGAGGAAAGCATTTGTCTCAAGAAACACCACATTGATAGTATTTTCTACATATGTGATGTTTTTAAAATGTAGAGTTGAAAAGTAGTATTTGAACATAATTGCCAACCATCATCTCCATTTTTAATTCAGTAACTGAAGCTACACTAATGACATTCTTTACAGAAAGACATTATTCTTTACATAGAAGAACAGACATACATATTATGAGACTGCCAGGTCCAGGTCTTGGAAAGGAACTTTCTTAGATAAAAGGATAAAGCAAGAATTTTTAACCTTTTTTGTGTCATGGATTCTTTTGGAAGTCTAATAAAGTTTATGAAATTCCTCTCAAGATTATGTTTTCAAATAAACAAAATAAAGTGCAAAATAAACTAATTATATTCAAATTAAGCCTTTTTCTGATTCAAATGTGTGAACCATCTGAAATATATTCACAGATTCTGGGTTAAGAATCTCTGAAATAAATAGAACATTGAGGGGATGGCTAGTTGTAACAGTTTTCAGACATATGGCTGACTAGTCTGCTTCTTAAAGATTATAATATGAACACAGAGAGGAGATTGATCATAGGATCAATCAAAAATTATTTTTTAATCATCTACTATATGCCAAACACTGTACTTGGAATTAGAAATACAAGTTCAGAGAATGAAACAATTTTTAATAAAAAGGATTTTATATACTGTTAAGGAAGACAAACAGAACAGACAAGAAATATAAAGTAAATAAATACAAATAGATTCAGTGATTTAGAAAAGAAGGTACTAGCAGTTGGGTGAATCAGAAAAGTGTTTGTGTAGACTATGGTATTTGAATTGCATTTTCAAGAAACACAAACACTCTTGCAAGAAAGCAGGGCATTTCAGGCATGAAAATCAACAGTTCAGAGGGACAAAGACAAGGGATGCAATTTTGTGTATCTGAATTGTTCATTCAATTAAGATTTGTTAAGCATCTAGTATGTGCAGAATATTTTTTTATGTTCTGGGGAGATGGACTGGGGAGATGAAGAAGTTAGATGAAACATGATTCCTTTAATCATAGATCTTACAGTAGTGTGTTTGTGTGTGTGTGTATGTGTAAGTGTGCATACACACTCACATACACATGTTGTAAGGTGGGGATATCATCTAGTTACAGCTATAATGTACATTATTACCCAAGTTCATTTAACAGGTCTGAGCCAGAAGGCTATAGAAGTCCAAAAGAGAAATGACATTGCTAAATAAGGAAATAAGAGATTTTATGAAAAAAAAAAAACATGAAAGGATGAAAGGAAATTCAGTAGTTATCAGGTGGAGCAAGGACCTTCATGGAATAAGAAAGATAATGGGCAAAGGCTCAGCATTGGAAGAATTCAAGGTAATCCTAAGGATGAAGAAATCAACTGGTTTTACTGGAGGATAGTAATATGAAATAAAGCTGAAAAGGATGGGTTGCACTAGTTTCTTCAAGGTATTATGTAGGCAAAAGAATATAGTCTTTTCTTGATAAACATTGAAGAATTGAAGAATCTCATCTTGATGATCTCAACTTTATTGCTCTCAAATCAATAAGAAGAAGAGATTTGAAGGAAGAAGAAAGTGAAAATGGTAATGACTACCCATGAGAAAAGACCTACAATACTCAAGATGAGTATTAATAATTCTTTTATTAGGATGATAACAATGGAAATAAAAAGGGAGAGGCATGGAACAGATAGCAGAAATATTATTGAGATAAAATCAGCAAAACTTAGTAATTAGGTGTGAGAAGTGGTGAAAATTGAAGACATTAATAATGTCCCAAAGTTTCAAATCTTGGTCTCAATATAAGACTATTCATTTTTTTTTGTAGTCTAGAGGCAAGAGTTATGAAACCCAAGGCTCTCCAAATATTCTTGTGTTATTGTAGAAAATCTTTCTACTTTTCCAGGTATAGATTTCCATGTGATAGGCTATCTTTTTTCTAAACATGCCCTATCCCTTTCTGGAGTCCTTCTCTGGATTTCCACACTAGGCTCTTCTATACTGGAAATATCCAGTTCCATGCTTTATAGCAATGTAGCATAATAGATAGAACAATGAACTTGAATTTAAGAAATCCTAGGTTTGAATCAATTTAATTATCTTATATCTTTGTGATACTGGATAAATTACTGAATTTCTCCCAGTCTCAATTTTTATTTTATTTATTAAATGAGGATCAGTCTGCTGAGTGAAATGAGCAGAACCAGGAAATCATTATATACCTCAACAACGATACTGTATGAGGATACATTCTGATGGAAGTGGATTTCTTCGACAAAGAGAAGATCTAGCTCAGTTTCAATTGATCAAGGATGGACAGAAGCAGCTACACCCAAAGAAAGAACATTAGGAAATAAATGTAAATTGTTTGCATTTTTGTTCTTCTTCCTGGGTTATTTATACCTTCTAAATCCAATTCTCCCTGAGCAACAAGAGAACTGTTCAGTTCTGCACACATATATTGTATCTAAGATCTACTGTAACCTGTTTAACATGTATAGGACTGCTTGCCATCTGAGGGAGGGGGTTGAGGGAAGGAGGGGAAAAATCAGAACAGAAGTGAGTGCAAGGGATAATGTTGTAAAAAATTACCCTGGCATGGGTTCTGTCAATAAAAAGTTATTTTAAAAAAATGAGGATCAGTCAACAAGCACTTATTAAGCCTCCACTATGCGCCAGGTACATATATTACATATGTTAAATATAATGAATTAAACAATCCCTACTCATAAATAGTTTATATTCTAACAGGCAGGAAAATACCAACACTTAATTGAAAGGTAAGCTGTGGGACCAAAATGAGATGACATAGTAAAGTAATTTTGAAACATTAAAGTGCTATGTAAATGTTCTTTATTGTTGTTGCTTTTGTTACTCAAACAGGCTGTGCCATCAAAAATGAGAACCAATAACATCCTTCTGCTAAGAATCCTGCCCCTTATCAATAATATCCATAATTAATCAATCAATATCAAACTTAGGACTTTACCTATATCTCTCTGCTGCTCTGGTATGAGCATGGAATCCAGCTGCTTCTCTATTGAACTAGAAAAAAAAATTAGCAATGCCCCTTCCTTGACTTAGGTGAGTATACAGTTATCTTCCTCAAGACTGTGATGTAGATGTATCCTTTGTCCAAAGTATTACTTTCATTGTATATTCTCCTACTTACTCTTCCTTTTGGCATCTTCCTTTAGACACTTCCTTGTTTGGATTTAAATGTATCCATAATGAAAGTCTGCTGCTTTGAAAATCCCTTACTGATTTATTTGTTCTGAGAAGACCTTTAAGTGTCCAAAGCAGTTGAGACAATCTGGGACAATATCCAGTCAAATAAAGTCAGAGTAATTAGGAAGTTCACAGGAAGTAAGGCTATCCACTACCTGACTTTTGAATTTAAGACAGAATAATGTCCATTATTTCAACAAACAAAAGTTTCATTTTTCCAGTTAACTTATCTGCAACAGTAACAAAAATAAAATATTCATTTGCTTTACTTGGCTTCAGTATTTCAGCAACTGCTCAGCTTCATAATAATATACTTGAACATTTTAGAATATTTCTGATTTTACTAGTTTGATTACTTCCTCCACCAGGGCTAATCAAAAATGCTCCATGTACTAAGAGAAAGTAACATGAGTGATAGTGGTCTATAGCATCCATTGGCTAGTGGTCAATTGTTTGGTGAGGCTGGCTGAATTGTCAAATACCACATGTGCTTTCCAACCATACATGCTTTCCAACCATTGCTAGTTCCATTCTTGAAACCATTCTAGATTAGCAATAACTATGAGAATTAGCATTACATTGGCAAAGTCTTTAAAAGACCTTCTGAATCCTTAATTTTACATAATGTGCTTCTTGGTTTCTTTTTAGCTTGAACCACTGAACTTGAGTTCAATTTAGAAAAGAGATATCTGGCTAATACTTTATTATGATTAAAACAGTCACCTCTAAAAAGTGAATCATTATTTATTCCATTGATTTCTTTGCACTTAGTCTTTATGAAGCTTTTTATTGCTTTTATCAGAAATATATATGCATATTTATGCATGTATGTATTTTTTCCTTCTTTTCCTTCTTATTATCCCTCAAGGGGATGCCACAGAACTTCCTCTTCTCTGATGCTTCCTCCAAGCAATGGGCTTCATATAAAGAATTATGGTAAAAAACATTCAGTGAGTATTGCTGAAAGTTCCACATCACTGTGTTGGAGAATGACATTGTTTCCTGATATTGCTTAATCTAGTTTCACACAGTCCTTTATGTTTTAGGAAAATCAGATAAGATCTGACTAAATTATTGTTTCTATCTAAGCTGACGTAATTGAATTTCAAATCTTGTTCACAGCATAAGGCTATTCAAAATTCAGTTTGGTGAAAATAAGTCTTGACCAAAATGTATTTCTAGAAAACAATCAGAAACTTAAGGGATGCCTATCATTTGGACAATTACTAAACAAATGATGATTTGTGAATATGATGGAATATTATTGTTTTGCAATACATCATGAAAGAGGTAATCTCACCTCCAGAAAGAGATCTACTGGATCCAGAGCAAAAAAACATTTTTTTAACATGGTTAATAAAGGAATTTGTTTTGCTTGAATATGCATATTTCTAACAGGCTTTTTTTTTTCTTTTTCAATAGTGGGGAGGAAGAAATAGAGGTTAGATAATTTAAGATTGAAAATTAAATTAAAATAAAGAAGCTAAAAAAAATCATGCAATCCCTTCTAAAATGTTCAAATAATTTTCACTCTCTGAGTTGAAAAAGATATGTACCTATAAATTTAATTTCTGAAAGATAGATTTTGTTGAGTGTATATGTGTGCACATGGTTTGAAGCCAGATCTCTAATCCAAAGATTTGTCAGGTTTTGGTCCTAACATTTACTATTCATATTAAGGTCTATGAGTCTCAATTTTCCTATCTGTTGTGTTGATTTTATGTCTGCTGTTTAAAAAAACAATTGGTTTGCTAATTCATTATCCAAATATCACTATTGCCAGCACCACTCCCAATGAACTGCCCAACTGTATAGAAATATTTAAGTCATAAAATTCAGATACTAATTTACTAGCAATTTAACCTTCTGAAGTTGATAGGTTTTTTATTTAGTAACAAATACAAAAGTATAATTAATAAATATAAAATCCTGTAAGAAGAAATTTGTTTTGTATTTAGACAAAAATATTTGCCTTACTCACTACTGGGGTGTCCCTTCATTATCATCTTTGATAAAAATTCTTGGGTCATAAAATGATTAATTGAAGAAACTTTTAAAATGTCTTTTGTGTTTTTTTTTCTCCTGTTGGTTATAATTGTGGATAATTTATACCATTCCTAGCATCATGATAGCCAATGTTATATAATTCTCTTGTCTGCCCAAACTTACAAATTAAAATGAGCACCAAAACAATGACTCCCAAATCATTGACTCATATATTATTTGATATGGAGGAAATTCTTACAATTCTTACATTGACAGGGTGATCAGGCCAGTCTTCTATGAACTCAATCTGAGAAAAACATCTTCCCTGCTGTGTCTCATTTTGGTTTATAATCTTTTTTTTTTCTAGTTAGAAACTTGCAGGGGACATATGTCTTTTTTCTGAGCTCTTCCCACAACCCTCAGACTAACTAGCAAATCCAGCCTTTGAATTAGTTCTAGACTGACAGAATCCATAAATATTGGGAGTGTAATAAATTACCAGCAGAAGATAATTTCAAAAAACTCCAAAAAAGATCTGTTTCAATCAGGCAAAGAGGGAGGCAGGCCAAACACAAACAGGCTGAGCACAGAAGGCCAAGTGCAGGCAATGCACAGTCCTGAGGCAGTGTGGGCTCCATGTACTTGAGAATCTATGGAAAGGAATCTACACCAGTGTTGGTTACTCTGCCGTGCTTGAAAGTTATAAAACTTTCAACATAAACACAAAAGATAAATAATGAACCCTGAAATGCCAGAATTTCATGAGACCAGGTTATGCCCACCCAGCATTAAAAGTCAGTCAGTACTGACCCAGTGAAGCTGCTGCTGCTTGTAAAGGAAGCTTGATCAATCTCCCTTTCCCTAAAAGAACATCTCAACTTTTTTTTTTTTTAAATGAGCAAAAAAAAAAAAAAAAGAATTCTGACCATAGATAGTTTTTATGGTGAAATAGAAGAACAGATTTCAAACTCTGAGGTCACTAAAAGCAGATTGTCTCCAGATGAAGCCTCAAAGAGTGATATAAATTGGTGCCCATTTCACAAGGCTCTCTTGGAAGAAATTTAAAAGGATCATAAAAGAGAGCTAGAATAAAATGGGGAGAAGAAATGAAAACTTTGCAAGAGTGTTTGGAAGAGGAAACACAGAAATTATCTGAAGAAAACTCCTTACAAAATAGATTTAGTGAAATAGAAAAAGCATATAACACCTTACAAAATAGATTTGAGTATTAGCAAATGGAAATGGAAAAAAAAAAAAAGAACTCCCTGAAAAAAAAAGTGTTAGGATTCTTACAAGGTGCTAAGTAAGTGGAATTGAGGAGACAGTGGTTAAATCTAGTTTAGCATTGATTCAATCCTACAACAAATAATGGTTTCCTAATGATATAATGATTGGTGTATACGCAGTGTGGAAGATATAAGGAGGAGCTGTCAGGGCCAGAAAAGACAAGTGCACTAGAAGCTTTCTGAGGCTAAGACAGATTCATTGCATCTTCCACTTTTGTTGTGGCTGGAGGCTAAAGTACAAACTTTTGGATTCAGAGACATTTGGAAGGAGCTAGAAGCATAAGCTGGCAGGGGTAAAGGACTAGTGGCAGGAGCTCTTGGAACCAAGGAGATAGGCCTTTAAGAAAACCGTGTCCCAGGAAAAGAGACAAGAATTTGAAGGAGACAATAAAGGATTTGGACTTTAACTCCTGGCTGCATTTGGGGTGATTACACTGAATTGAAACTAAGGCTGCCTCCAGAAGCCCCCAAGAAATCTGCTCCCAGAGAACATTATATTTTAGAGAAGAACATTACAAAAAAGAATTTATGAAATGGAAAATTAAAGGAAAACTCCCTGAAAAACAATATTTGTGAAATGGAAAAAAAATTCACAGAACAAAACAATTCATGTAAAAATTCAATTGGCCAAATACAAAAAGAACTAAAAAAGATAAATGAAGAAAATAATTGACTAAAAATCAGAACTTCAGTTTTGATTTACACACATGAAAATGAATGACTCAGAGACATCAAAAATCAGTCAAGCAAAACAAAAAAAAAAATAGAAAAAAATGTAAAATGCCAACTTGGGGAAATAACTGACCTGGAAAATAGATCTAGGAGAGACAAGCTAAGGATTATTGGCTTCCTCAAAACCATGACAGAAAAAAAAATCTAGACATTATCCTACAGGAAATCATCAAAGAGAACTGCCCCAATGTTTTAGAATCAAAAGGTAAAATAGCCAATGAAAGATACCCCAAAATGAAAACTCCAAGAAATATCATGGCTAAATTTCAGAACTATTAGACCAAGGGAAAATATTATGAGCAGTTAGAAAGAAACAATTCAAAAACTGAGGATTACCCTCAAAAAAGGTTTCTCAGGACCTAGCAACTTCCATCTTAAAGGATCAAAGAGCCTGGAATCTGATATTCCAAAAGGTGAAGGAATCTGGGATGAAGCCAGGAATAAACTACACCACTAAACTCAGCATTTTCTTTCAGGTAAGAAGGACATTCAATGAAACTGGTAAATTTATTTCTAATGAAAGGACCAGAGCTGAACAAAAATAAAATTTGACCTCTAAATATAGAACTCAGGGGAAGCATAAAAAAGTAAAAAAAATAAAAAAAAAACTCTTGAGAATTATATTACTATTATGTATACATAAAGAATGCATGTATACTTTGATTTTACTGTTAATACTATTTTTAAAAAAACAGAGGTGGAAAGGGAATTGTCCTGGAAAAAAAGGGGAAAGTGGAGGTAAAATGAGGGAAATTACATCTCATGAAGAGGCAAAGAAAACCTATAATTGAGGGAAAGAAGGAAGGGGAATAAAATTTTTGTGAATTTTACTCTCATCATTTTTGGCTCAAAGAGAGAATATTGGTTATATTTGGTTTCATGGAGAAACTTCTCTCACCTTATAGGAATATTGCAGGGGAAAAGAAAAAAGAAAAGGGCAAGTTAACAGAAGGGAACAGAGAAATAGTAGGGGAAAGATATAAAAAAGGGCAACGGATTTTAAAGGGGGAGAACTTTTTTAGGCAAGGGAAGCTCATAAACAAAATACTGGGAAGTAGGGAAAGAGGAAAAGGAAAGAGAAAAGCATAATTTGGGATAAATAAGATGCCAGGAATACAGAATTAGTTACTTCAACTGTGAATGTGAATAGAGTGAACTCTCCCATAAAACAGAAGCTGATAGCAGAATGGATTAAAAGCCAGAACCTATAATATGTTGTTTATAAGGAACACATTTAAAACACAATGATATATACATATTAAAGGTAAAAGGCTGGAACAGAATCTATCATGCTTCAGGAGAAGTAAAAAAAAAAAGGAGGTGTAAACATCATGATCTCAAATCAAGCAAAAGCAAAAATAGATCTAATTAAAAGAGATAAAGAAGGAAAATATATCTTACATAGGCAAAGCAGTAATAAGGGGAAATTTTTTATTTTGCTAGATGCATACTTGCATAAAATAGAGAAAGAGAAGATCAACGAATTGGGCTTGAAACTAAAAAAGCTAGAAACAAAACAAAAGAAAAAAACAATCAAATATCAAACTTGAAATTCTAAAAATAAATAGGGAGATTAATAAAATTGAAAATTAAAAAAAAACTATTGAATTAATGAATAAAACTAAGAGTTAGTTTTATGAAAAAACCAACAAAATAGATAAACCTTTAGTTAATTTGATTAGAAAAAGGAAAGAAGAAAATCAAATTGTTAGACTCAAAAATGAAAAGGGAGAATTTTCCACCAATTAAGATGAAATTAGAGCAATAATTAAGAGTTATTTTGCCCAACTTTGTGCCAATAGATTTTATAACCAAAGTGAAATGGAGGAATACCTACAAAAATATAGATTACCCAGATTAACTGAACAGGAAATAAATTACTTAAATAGTCCCATTTTAGAAAATGAAATAGAACAAGCTATAAATCAACTCCCTAAGAAAAAATCTCCAGAACCAGATGGATACACAAGTGAATTTTACCAAACATTTAAAGAACAATTAACTCTAAAACTATACAAACTATTTAAAAAATAGGGAAAGAAGGACTCCTACCAAATTCTTTATATGACACAGATGTGGTGCTGATACCAAAACCAGGTAGGGTCAAAACAGAGAAAGAAAATTATAGAGCAATTTCCCTAATGGATTAGATGCAAAATCTTAAATAAAATGTAGCAAAAAGATTACAGAAAACCATCCCCAGGATAATATACTATGAACAAGTAGAATTTATACCACAAAGGTAAAGGCTGGTTCAATATTAGGAAGACTATTAGTATAGTTGACTACATCAATAACCAAACGAACAAAATCATATGATTATCTCAATAGATGCAGAAAATGCATTTGATAAAATCCAACACCCATTCCTATTAAAAACAGCAGTGAGTATAGAAATAAATGGACTTTTCCTTAAAACAATTGGTAGCACTTATTTAAAACCATCAGCAAGCATCATACATAATGGGGACAAACTAGAACCATTCCCAACAAGATCAGGGATAAAACAAGGATAAAACTATCACCATTACTATTCAATATTGTATTAAAAATGATAGATTTGGCAATAAGACAAGAAAAAGAGATTAAATGAATTAGAGTAGGTAATGAGGTAACCAAATTATTACTCTTTGCAGATGATATGATAGTATATTTAGAGAACCCTAGAGAATCAATTAAAAAACTATTAGAAATAATCCACAAATTTAGCAAAGTTGCAGGATACAAAATAAATCCACATAAATCCTCAGCATTTTTATATATCACCAACACAGTCCAACAGCAAGAGATACAAGAAGAAATTCCATTTAAAATAACTATCGATAGTATAAAATATTTGGGAATTTATCTGCCAAGAGAAAGTCAGGAACTATAAGAACACAACTACAAAACACTTTCCAGATAAATAAACTCCGATTTAAGCAATTGAAAAAGTATCAAATGCTCCTGGATAAATGAAGGGAATATAATAAAAATGACAATACTGACTAAATTAATTTATTTATTTAATGCTATGCAAATCAAACTCTCAAGAAATCATTTTATATACCTAGAAAAATAATAACAAAATTCTTCTAAAAGAACAAAGGGTCAAGAATTTCAAGGTAATTAATGAAAAAATGCAAATGAAGATGGCTTAGCTGTACCAAATCTAAAACTATATTATAAAACAGCAATCACCAAAACCACTGGGTACTGGCTAAGAAAGAGAATAGTCACTAAGTGAAATAGGTTAGTTTCACAGGATAAAATAGTCAATGACTACAGTAATCTAGTGTTTTACACACCCAAAGATCTCAGTTTTGGGGATAAGAATTCACTATTTCACAAAAACTACTGGGAAAATTGGAAACTAGTATTGCAGAAACTAAGCAGTGACCCACACCTAACATCATACACCAAGATAAGGTAAAAACGGGTTCATGATATAGACATAAAGAATGATATCATAAACAAATTAGAAAAATGTAGGATAGTTTACCTCTCAGATTTGTGGAGGAAGAAGAAATTTGTGACCAAAGAACTAGAAATCATTATTGATCACAAAATAGAAAATTTTGATTATATTAAATTGAAAACTTTTTATACAAACAAAACTAATGCAGACAAGATTAGAAGGGAAGCAATAAACTGGGAAAACATTTTACATTCAAGGGTTATGCCAAAGGCCTCATATCTAAAATATATAGAGAACTGACCCAAATTTATAAAAATTCAAGTCATTTTCCAATTGATAAATGTCCAAGGATATGAACAATTTTCAGATGAAGAAATTGAAACCTTCTCTAGTCATATGAAAAGGTGCTCTAAATCATTATTGATTAGAGAAATGCAAATTAAGACAACTCTGAGATGCCACTTCATACCTGTCAGATTGGCTAAGATGACAGGAAAAGATAATGATGAATGTTGGAGGGGATATGGGAAAACTTGGACGCTAATACATTGTTGGTGGAATTGTGAATGGATCCAACCATTCTGGAGAACAATTTGGAACTATGCTCAAAGTCAAAATGCATATACTCTTTGACCCAACAGTGTTTCTATTGGGCTTATATTCCAAAGAGATCTTAAAGAAGAGAAAGGGACCCACATAGGCAAAATGTTTATAACAGCCCTTTTTGTAATGGCAAGAAACTGGAAACTGAGTGGATGGCAAAATTGGAGAATGGTTGAATGTTATGGTATATAAATGCTATGGAATATTCTTGTTCAATAAGAAACTATAAGCAGAATGATTTCAAAGAGCCCTGGAGAAACTTTGCATGAACTGATGCTAAGTGAAATAAACAGAACCAGGAGAGGTAACAGCAATATTATATGATGATCAATTCTTATGGATATGACTATCTTCAACAATGAGATTATTCAGACCAGTTCCAATGATATTGTGATGAAGAGAGTCATCTACACCCTTATCAAGTCATGGCAATATGCTAGAAGGAATATTTTAAGCAATAGAGAAGTAACATTATTTTATTCAACTCACAGGATAAGATTATATATTTTTCTGTGTTTGAGAAAATTAAAGCCTAAATGAAAAGTAATCTTCCATTATGGAAAAGCATAGTTCCTTACAAGTATTCTTAGAAAGTTTGGGGAACCATTGGATAAAGTATTGGGTTTAGAGTCAGGAAAATCTGAGTTCATGACCAGCTTCAAACAAGTACTACTGTGTGATCTTGGGCAAGTTACTTAATTACTACTTGCTTTAGTTTCCTCAATTGCTAAATGGTGAGAATAATAGCACCTATCTGATTAGATTGTTGTAAAGATCAACTGAGATAAGATATGTAAATCACGCACACTTTCTAATACAGAATTGGTACTATTTAAATGCTGGTTACTGCTCATAGTCTTTCTTCTCTTCTTACTACTATTATTACTACTACTACAACTACTACTACTACTACCCACCACTACTACTACTACTGTTACTAGTTAAAGAGTCCTGGTATGTTATATGTTGTGAGAGAGTATTTGAAGTTGTTTATTTCTCTTTTGAAGATTGCTTATTTCAAAACAGTTTTTAATGCATTTCACTAAAGTGAATATATTTATGTGATTGTTTGAGATTGATTCATTTGAGAAGAAAGAGATGAAAGAAGTTCTGGATATGATTTTTGAATACTGAACTTCCAGAGCCTCTTTTGTGAAATTGTGATTTCAACTTAGCTGAGAGCCACTGGCATTAAATGGAAGATAAGATGTTAAGATATTTTAAAAGAATTTGAGAAACAGTGCGGTACAATGGATAGAAAACTGGCCTCAAAGCCAGGAAGACATAGTTCAAGTCGAACCCCTCTCACATAAAATTACTGTACAACACTACATTGGGGAATTCATAGTCCACTAGCTTATGTCTTTGCCCCATTTGACTTTTGAGTGCTCAGAAATGAACTCAGTTGTATGTTGTGATCTGCCTCCTTCACCCTTAGTGGAGTGTTGCACAGTCTCAGCATGCCTGGTGTCCTATTCTGGTGACCTACCCTATTCTTCGTGTTCCTTAGTGAACAGCACTAGCAGTTCAAAGGTTGCTTTCCTTGGAACTGAAAGTTCAGAGGTTTATGGAGTCAGTAGTTCCAGGTAACAGCCCTTGGCAGGCTTTTACTTCTGAAGGACTATAGCCAAGCAGGATGTTCAGACACCAGATAACTTCTACAGTCTAGAGCTGGAGTCTCCAAAGACATTCGAAAGAGAGGGAGGGTCTTGTGGAAGTATGGGTTTTCATGTAAACTTATGTCATGTCCTTAGGTTTGCTAGTGCAGCCTACCAGTTGATATTGTGGGAGGTTGGTGAAGGGATTGAATGATCCCAGGGTCAGTGCATATTAGTTCCTAGGGAGTTTTTTTTAGCTTTCTTTTGGATTCTAGACCATGGAAACTGCTGAAGTTGCTTTATCTTGGTTGCATATTTTATAACTTGGAGAGGTCTGAAAGATCATGGGGATCAAAGAAAATGTCTAGTCTTCCATCTTGTTGTAGGTCCCTAAGTTCTCTCATTTAACTAATTTCAGTGGTTCCTGTTACAACCTGCATCAAATAGAAAATCCTGTTTGTTCCTTAAAGCACTCAATAATCTGGTGGGTTTTTTTTTGCCTTTCCAGTCATTTTACACTTCACACCCTCCATCTCACATACTCTTCAGTCTAGAAATACTGGTCTCTGCTGTAGTTTTCACTGGTTGTCCTACAAGGCTAACGCTCTCTCCTTCTAAATCTCCTCCTCTTGACTTCCCAGGATTTTTTCAATTACCAGGTAAAATCCTACCTTTTACATGAGTTTGAATTTTGTTTAGGAGCTAATCAGGAGACATTAAAGGTTTTTGAGCACAGGAGGAGCATGATCAATGCATGATCTAAGGGTTTTAGGAGATTGTAAACACAATATGATTTTAATGGAATGATAAAGCCTGCCCTCAAATCTAATTTTAGTCTGCCTTAAGAAAGGGCCTTAAAACAAAGGAGGCTGTGCTCTGGTCAGACTTTATCTGGAATCTTTTTTAGGAAGAATGTTGATAAACTGGAAAATATCAACATAAAAATGATAAAAATATAATGGCAATAAGACCTTGTAATCATACCATATATAAATTAGTTGAAAAAACTGATTATATTCAGCCTAAGGGGGAAAAAACTAGACAGAACATAATAGTTTTCAGTAAGCATTCTAAATATTATTGCATGCAAGAGGGACTTGTTCTTGGACCTAGACAGTAGAACAAGACAGAAGTTGCAAAGAATCATATCTAGGCTTGATTTAAACAGTCTTAGAGTGAGATAGTATGTATACCAGTAGACCTACAGGTTTACCCCAGAACATAGACTGCCCACTGGAAACTTAACTAGTGACTATGAAATGAATTTCAGGGAAAAGATCAGAAAGGGAGCTAAGTAAAAGAGGCACTCTACCCTCCATCTGCACTTACTATTCTATGAACATATCCTATATTCCTCTACTTTTTTTCCTTATGTTGCTTGTCCCAATGATAAAATCTCCCCTTCTTTCTATGTTTGTCAAATTAGATTTATCCTTTACATTCTAATTAAAAAGTATTTCTTTCTGAAGCCAAATATGATTCCCTATTTGGTAATACATTTCTCCAAAGACCTCATATAACATATGAGTTTGCAATTCTTTTTCTGGCTTCTTGCAGTATCTTTTCCTTGGCGTGATAGTTCTGAAATTTAGCCATGATATTCCTTGGAGTTTTCATTTTGGGGTCTTATTCAGGAGATAATAAATGAATTCTTTCAATAGCTATTTTACCTTCTGATCCTAAGACATCAGGGCAGTTTTCCTTTATGATTTTCTCTAAGATAATGTCTAGGTTCTTTTTTTCATTATGGCTTTCAGGAAGTCCAATAATCCTTAGATTATCTCTCCTACATCTATTTTCCATGTCAGTTGTTTTCCCTAAAAGGTGTTTCATATTTTCTTTTTTTTTCATTTTTTTTGGTTTTGTTTGACTGATTCTTGAAGTCTTATTGAGTTATTCACTTTGTTCAATTCTAATTTTCAGTGTATTATTTTCTTCAGTTATCTTTTTTAGCTCCTTTTGTATTTGGCCAATTGAATTATTTTGTTCATTGCATATTATGCCATTTCACAAATTCTGGTTTTCATATCTGGAATTCATATCTATTTTATGAAGAGTTATATGATTTTTCCATTTCATCACATCTATTTTGTAGGGAATTATATGCTTTTTCCATCCCTTCTTGCAAAGATCTCATTTCTTTTCCCATTTTTATTCTGTTTTTTAAGATCCTTTACAAAATCTTCCAAGAAAGCCTTGTGAAATGGGGACCAACTCATATCTCCCTTTGGGACTTCATGTGGAGTTGATTTTCCTGATTTGAACACTGTTCTTTTCTCTCTTCATAAAAGCTGTCTATGGTAAGAATTCTTTTTATGTTTTTTTTGGGGGGGTTCATTTTTTTTTTGTTGTTTTTAAGGCTTGAGGTCTGCTCTTAATGCAAAGAAGTGACTGCTGCTTTAGTTTGCCTTGGGTCAGTTCTGCTGCTTGACTTCCAATGTTGGTTAATTATGACTAGATACCATGTTCTTCCAGGTTCAGTGTTTTACAATTTGCCTTTTCTTGCAAATCTGCTAGAAAAGTTGCAAGCAGGGCAAAGTAGCCTAAGAGGCTCACAGAAGATTTCCAGTTGTGTGGAAGCTACAACACTCTGACTCCCCACCCCAGCTCCCTGCCCTGAGTTCCCTGTCTGTGGTCTGGGATCAGCAGACTGTCCCCCTGCCCATTTGAAACAGACCTGTTGTGAAGTTCTTCCAAGGTATTTTCTTCTGGAAATGTGTTGTACTCCAATATTTGTGCATTGAATGTTTGTGGCAGCCCTTTTTGTAGAGGCTAGAAACTGGAAACTGAATGGATGTCCATCAGTTGGAGAATGGCTGAATAAATTGTGGTATATGAATATTATGGAATATTACTGTTCTGTAAGAAATGACCAACAGGATGATTTCAGAAAGGCCTGGAGAGACTTACATGAACTGATGCTGAGTGAAATGAGCAGGACCAGGAGATCATTGTATACTTCAACAACAATACTATATGATGACCAGTTCTGATGGACCTGGCCATCCTCAGCAACGAGATCAACCAAATCATTTCCAATGGAGCAGTAATGAACTGAACCAGCTATGCCCAGAGAAAGAGCTCTGGGAGATGACTAAAAACCATTACATTGAATTCCCAATCCCTATATTTATGCCCACCTGCATTTTTGTTTTCCTTCACAAGCTAATTGTACAATATTTCAAAGTCTGATTCTTTTTGTACAGCAAAATAACGTTTTGGTCATGTATACTTATTGTGTATCTAATTTATATTTTAATGTATTTAACATCTACTGGTCATCCTGCCATCTAGGGGAGGGGGTGGGGGGTAAGAGGTGAAAAATTGGAACAAGAGGTTTGGCAATTGTTAATGCTGTAAAGTTACCCATGCATATAACCTGTAAATAAAAGGCTATTAAATAAAAATTAAAACAAAACAAAACAAAACAAACAAACAAAAAAAAAACAGATATTTGTGCATTCTGTGACTCCAGAACCAGGTTAGAGGCTTAATCTGCTGATGGTTTAAGACAAGGTCAGAGAAGGTCATAGAAAGACGTCTCTGCTCTCCACCATCTTGGCTCCAATCTCCTATTTTGCAGTTCTCACATATATTTTACATTAAATTTTTGCCTTATGGCTTTACTCAACTGTAAACCCTTGAAAGTAGAGAAGTTTGAAAGGCTTGGTTCTTCTCAGCAGTTCAGTGATCTGAATCAGTCCCAATAGACTTTGAACAGAAAATGTCATTCTCCATCCAGAAAAAGATCTAAGGAGACTAAATCACCACATGCTTTGTTCACTACATTTTTGTTTAACTCTCCCATTTTTTTTCCCTTTTGCTCTGATTTTTCTCTCCCAATATGATTCATGAAGCAATACATAATAAAAATAAACTTACTACAATAACAAATGAAAAAAAAAGTATAAAATATATCTTATCTCAACTTTGCATGTACCCTAGTACCTAGTACAGTTCTGCATAAGAGAAACACTTTGCAATTTTTTTGTTGTTAAATGTGAAATGAATGATCACTTTCTTTTGTGGACACTATAAATGTGCCACCCAGTACTGAATATAAAAGTATAATTTGTTTTTGACCAACATAGAGTAAAGATAACAATTGCTTAACTTTTCCTGCACATTAAACTTCTATTAATTCTATTTTAGATGATAATAGCTATTTTCAACATCATATAACAATTATTTCATATTGGATCAAATAGATTCCTTAATATTTTTGTTTGTTTCAATAAGCACTATTATTATGCTGGGTATCTCCCACCCTTAAAAGAGTAATAAGGAGTTGTTTCTCATTTCTGTGGAACTGAATAAATCAGGCAGAGGAATGAATATTGAACTGCAACATTTTTTCTTATTCATATTATATAAAGTCAATTTTTTTGTAATCTTCCCCAAGAGCTTTTGATTTTATTTTAGAATTTTTCTCTACAGAGAAAAAATAAACTGATGAAAATAACATTATCTTACAAATGTTGATGGTTAGGTATTTTTTTAATTTTCAGTATGAAAAACAAAATTGCTCACATAAAAGTATTCACCACTTGCTTCCTAGTCAAATTCTCACAAAAGCAGGGAAAATGGCATTTCTCTCCATGCCAATGGATTGATCAATAAAGTAGTCCGTGATTTACTATGAGATTTATAAATGACAAAGTCTGCTTAACATATTCTGATCTTTATGGAGTCTAAAGAAAAGATAAGACTGATGATCTAACTAACTTTTTTAACCATAAATCTTCCAGAAGATTGTTTGATTATCTCTCTTAGCATATTGATTAATAACAATAATATTTTATATTTGCATATGGCACTTACAAAGTATTTTCATGACCATTGTGTATTTTATTTCTCACAATCGTTTTATAGTATCAAATTTCATGAATTTAAAGCTAAGAAGTTATTTAGGTCAAACTTCTCTTTAACAGATGAGGAAATTGAGACCCAGAAAGATTAAATAATTTGTCAAGGTTATGTAGATGGTAGATAGCAAACTTAGACTTCAAATCCAGATATTTTAACTTCAAATTAAACACTCTTTCTTCATAAAGATACAAGTGAAACAAAAACTATTATCCCTATTATATGGATAAAGACACTGAGACTTGTAGAATTATCAATCACAGAACTAATAAGTTATATAGACACAACTATAATACGAATTTTCCATTCTAAGTCTTCAAGAAAATAGTCCTAGACAAAACTTGCTTCCATTCTTGAAATGCACTCTCTTAATTTCCACTTCCTAAAATCCTGTTTTCTTCAACATTCAAAGTATCACCTTTTCTGTGAAGTATTTCCTGATTCTCCACATATGGGATTGTTTTTAACCACAAAACTGTGTTGTATCTTTTTTGTTATATGCTATATATTTATACTTTGTAGCCCTGGGTTGAATTTTCAGGTTTTTGAGAATAGATGCTGTTTCATTTTTAGCATTAAATCCTGAGTGTCTTGCTGGATACCTGTTCCAGACTAAGTGCTTAGAAAGTTTGTTGATAGCATGGGTGAATGAAAAGAACTTTAGAATCTTCCGTAAGTTAAGATCACAACTTCTCCCAGAAATTGTAAAGACCAACAATTCCAGGTCTCTATCCCTCATAGAGTTATGTTGACAATCATGAAGTTAGAGCTAAAAAAGAACTTATTTATCATTTAGCCCAACTATTTCATTTAACATATAAATAAAATGAGGATCAGAGAGGGAAATTTGACTTGTTGAAAGCAATTTAGACCAAACATATATTTTGATTATGTTTCATTCTACCACAATGATAAATGGCCCAACCAGATTAGTGTACAACTTCTGCCACCCTGTATTAGATATTCTTGATATAGTGTTCCTCTTTGTCATAAATATGTTCCATCTGTGGCAAAGGAGTGAAGTTACCCCTCAGAAATTACTCTGCTTAAACAAATTTCATATGTTTGAGAGTCAGAAATGAACTCTCCTAAATGGGATAGTATCAAGTCATGTAAGTTTCTGCCCATAACCATATCTTCCTTGGGAAATTGTACTTCAGAAAAATCTTCATGCTCTAAGTAAAATTTCAGAGTAAGACTAGCTTCATGAGAATTCAATAGACTACAACATTCATATTGAGTAATTTAACTGGGAAGATCTTCTGACTAAAAACAAAAGAAATCTATACCCCACCTCCACCATTACATTAGCTACTTCAGATCTGAAATTCTAGGTGAAATGAATAATCTATTAGTTTTAAAGTTTAGTACACTATTAAGGGACACATACTCATCGGATAGAGAACATGTCATTCTTATTAGCCATTTATACCTTATTCATAATCCAATATCTACTTTCTGCATAACATTGTATTAGGTGCTTTTATACAATGACAAAAATAAAAACAGTTCCAGTCCTTAAATTACTTTTATTATATTTGGAGGAAAATCAAATAAGCAAACAGCAAGAAAGCATTTACTAACCGCCTAAGGGCACATCCTTTCCATGTTTTGCATTTGAAAAATTTACATAACACTTCAAATGATCATAATATTAATTATTTAAATTTAATTATTCTCCCTTTCACCACCACCACCCCCAAATTTGGAATACCAATATCCTTCTGATGATGTATGTAGCAAAGAATATGCAATTTGTAAAGCATCAATATTGAGTGTCATTTAAGCCACTATAGAGAAATACATACAGAGCATAAGTAGGCTGCAGCTTATTGAGAAATGGCCTAATAGATATTATTCAGAAAATGTATGATCAGAATGGATTGTATTTTGCATGGTTATTTAGACTGGTGAGCAATAAGAAACAGATGTTCTGAATGTAACACTGATACCAGAGAAATGGTCAAGGACCCAGAAGACAGTCCTTGACATTCTAAAGGTGGTTTCACTCTAAATTATTCATGAAAAAGACATGGGTAACAGTATCTCTGGATAAGCTCATTGGTTGTAATTGATATAACACAACAATGAGATCATGGATCCATTGAAAAAATAGAGTGTAGCTCCCAAGCAGGCTTTCATTAAGGATACTTGTGGATACTGTAAAAACAGAATATCAGATGAAATGGCCTTACATTTAATAGCGATTAACATGGGAGCATTCTTGTTAATAAACTCAGTGGCACTTGACATGAAAAGATTTTGTTCCGTTATGGCAATCCTATTCAAAGTATGCAACATATAATTAATCAGCAAAAATTTGTTAAACTTTTACTAGACCCAGATAACCTATTCCCTCCTCCAAAGTGAATCAATAGTTATCCTTGAGAAAGTAGAAATAAAAGTAAAGTGTAATTTTTAAAATGGTTTGAGTGTTGTATAGTTAAAAGAAAGAAATGTTAAGGGAGGGTGGAACACATTGATAGTTTCATGGAGGAGGTAAGATCTGAGTTGACTTTTGCAAGAAGGGTAGGATTTGAACAAATAGAAATAGGAACTGTACTGGATATAGAAAGGGAATAAGAAAAAGAATGAGTGATGGCACAGAAGTAAAAATGATGGAAAATTTTCCTTTACAATCATCTCAAAGCTGCTCCTATGTGCTCAAACTCAGGTTTTGTGCTACTGCTTGAAAGCTATTAATTTTTTAAAGTGTATATTTGGGGATTATATCTAGGATGGTAAAGCAAAGGCAAAAAACTTACCTGAATTCTCTCTAATTCCCTTTCAAATTCCTGTAAAATAATTCCTCAAACAAATTATATGGTGGCAGAACTAACAAAAGGTTGTTTTGAAACAGCTTTGCAGCCCAAGGCAATGTAGAAAATGAACAGGAAAGATCTATTTCACTGGAGTGGTGGTCAGGCTTGGAGTATAGTACAGTACAGGTTAAGTTCTGGAAAGCAAGCAAAAGGCCTTAGAGATTATAGTACCTGCCTATGAAGGAGAGAAGTGGTTCTGGTCACTTTTCAGGTCAGAAAAATTGCTTATCATTGCTCATGGACCAGAGAGAGTATGTCAGGAGAGCAAGAACCATACATACCTTGTCTTATATTATATAACTTTGGAAGAACCAAAGACTTACAGATCCATAGAAGTAGCAGAAAAAAAAAAAAAAACCTGATACTTGGGACAGTACTCCTTCCATTTCAGGAATAAAGTGCAATTTTAACCTAAAAATAAAGAAAGATTCTGGATAAAGAGCAAACAATAGCAAAAAGAGTTTGACTAGAGAAAATTACTTTGAAGACAAGAAAAATCAAGAAACAAATTCAGAAGAGTGTAGTCAAAACATCTACATGCAAAATATCAAAGAAAAAAAATTATTGGACACATCCAAATGGAGTTCCTGAAAGAGCTCAAAAAAAAAAATTAAATAAGAAATGTAGAGGCAAAAATTAGAAAGGGAATGAGATTGATTCAAGAAAGATAAGAAAAGAGAATCAACAACTTGTTAAAGGAAAACAAAAAATGAAAAAAAAACAAACACAAAATAGTCTAACTGATAAAAAAGGCACAAAAATTTATTCAAAAGAAGAATTATCCAAATGGAAAAAGAGATACAAAAGCTGACTGAAAAAATATAATTCCACAAAAATTAGAATTTTTGGAAATGGAATCTAATTTCTCCATGAGACACCAAGAAAAAAAATTGAATCAAAAGAGTGAGAAAAAAAACAAAAGAAAATGTGAAATGTAAATATCATTGGAAAAGCAATTGGCTGGAAAATAAAACAATAAATTTCAAATTAATTGGACACATGAAAGTTATGATCAAAAGAAGAACATAGACATTATATTTCAAGAAATTGTCACCAAAATAATCCCTGCTCTAATATTCTAGAACTAGAGAATAAAATAGAAATTGAAAAAGTCTACTGATCAGTTCCTGAAATAGAGGTAAAATGAAAGCTCTCAGAAATATTATAGCCAAATTTAGAGCTCCTAGATCAAAGAGAAAATATTTCAAGCAATCAGAAAAAAAAAAACAATTCAAATCTCATGGAGCCAAAGTCAAATAATAAAAGATTTAGCAACATCTACATTAAAGAATTAAAGGGCTTAGAATATATCAGAAGGCAAAGAAGCTGGGATTGAAGCCAAAAATGATCTACTTAGCAAAACTGAATATACTCCTTCAGGAGAAAAGAAGAGAATATTTAATCAAAATAGAGGATATTCAAGCATTCCTGATGAAAAAATGAGGGCTGATTGGAAAATTTTATTTCTGAATATAAGACTCAAGGGAAACATAAAAAGGCAAATATAAAAGAAAAATCTTAAGGGATTCTATAAGGTGAAACTTTTATATTCCTATATGGGAAGATAATACTGATAATCCCTAAGAATTTTATCATTATTAGGGCAATTAAGAGTTTATATAGACAGAGTGTATGAGTGTGGGTTGACTATAATAGGATGAAATTCATAAAAATAAAACCAAGGGGAGAAAAAGAGAGAGGCACTGGGGCAAGAGGGAAGAGAGAGATATAAAGGAGAAAATTATCTCAACATGGAGGAAAAAAGCTTTTATAGTAGAGAGGAAGCTGGGATGTGGTGGGAGATGCATGAACCACACTATCATTAAAATTGGTTCAAAGATCGAATAATATGCACACTTAAATGGGTATTGAATCCTTATCCTATCAGGAAGTAGGAAGGTAAGGAAAGAAGAGCAGGGGAAGAGGCTAATAAAGGGGAGGAAAGATTAAGGGAGGCAGTGTTCAAAAATAAAAATATCTTTTAAGATAAATGAGACACACAAAGAGAGAAAGACAGACATACAGAGACAGAGACAGACAGAGACAGAGATAGAGAAAGACAGACTCAGAGACTGAGAAGGAGAAAGCGAGGGAGAGAGGGAAAGAGAAGGAAGGAGGGAAGGAGGGAAGAAGGTAGGGGAAAATAGAGAATAAACAGGAGGAAAAATAAAATGAAGGGAAATACATAGTGAATATAAATAGTATGAACTCATCCACAGAATAGAAGCAGATAATAGAATGGATTAAAAACTAGAATCTGACAATATATTGTTTATAAGAAACACACTTGTAACAGAGACACAGATAACAAAAAATGAAGGATTAGAACAGAATCTATTATACTTCAGCTGAAGGGGAAAAAAACAAACAACCAGGAATAGCAATAATGACTTAATACAAAGCAAACTAAATAAATGTAATTAAATGAGACAAGGAAGGAAATTACAACTTGCTAAAAGGTACTACAGATAATGAAGTGAAAATCAAAAGGAAGACTAATAAAACTGTAAGAAAACTTTGAAACAAATAAAACTGAGAGCTCCTTTACTGAAGGGTAATCCCAGTAACAGAGACAAGTCATGGGTTAATTTGATTTTTTTTTTAAAGAAGAAAACTGCATTGACAGTACTGAAAATGAAAAGGGTGAATTAGAAAATGAAAATGAAATTTAAAAAATGATTAGGAATTATTTTGCTCAATTATATGCTAATACTTCTAACAATCTAAATGAAATGGATGAATATTTTTAAAATATATAATTTGCCTAGATTAACAGAAAAGGAAATAAAATATTTAAATAATCCTGTCTTAGAAAAAGAAATTTAACAAATCATCAGTGAGCCCCTTAGGAAAAAAAATGTTACAATGATTTAGATGTATTAAAGGAGAATTTTGCCAAATATTTAAAGAACAATCAATTTCTTATTATATAAATTATTTGGAAAAACTAGGCAAAAAAGGAATATTATCAAATTTCTGTTATAATATAAATATGGTGCTGATACCTAAATCAGGAAAAGTCAAAACAGAGAATAAAAACTATAGAATAATTTTCCTTATGAATATTGACACAAAATTTTTTGACAGTTTTTGGGTATTTTATTTTTCAAATACATGTAAAAATAGTTTTCAACATACATTTTTGTAAAACTGTTTGTTCTAATTTTTCCCTTCCTCCCTTCTTTCCTTCTTCCCCAAGTCAGCAAGCAATCTGAAGTAAATCAAATATGTGGCATCCTTTTAAATATATTTCCATATTTGAAACAATAATTCTGAATAAACTACTAATAATGAAATTACAGCTACATATTTCCAAGACCATACACTAAGACCAAATGGATTTATACCAGAAATGCATGTCTAGTTCAATATTAAGAAAGCTATCAGCATAACTAATTATATCTATAGCAAATCAACAAAAATCATATTTTATTCCAATAGTTGAAGAAAAAGCTTTTGGCAAAATGCAACTTATGTTCCTATTAAAAAGACTAAAAAGTCTAGGAATGAATGAAGCTTTTTTTTTAAAAATGGCAAGTAGCATATGCCTTAAAGCATCAGAAAACATCTATAATGAGGATGTTTTTCCATTAAAATCAATAATATGGCAAAGATGCTCATTATCACCACTATTATTCAAAATTGTACTAGAAAGCTAGCTGTAGCAATGAGAAGAAAAAAATTGAAAGATTTAGAATAGGCAATGAAGAAACAAAACTATCATTTGCTGCAGATGATATGGTGAGATACTTAGAGAATTGTAGAGAATCAACTAGAAAAATTAGTTGAAATAGTATCAAATTTAGTAAAGTTGCAGGGGAAAAAATCCATATAAATCATCAGCATTTTAACATGTTACCACTAAAATCTAATAGCAAGAGATAGAAAGAAAATAATCAATTTAAAATAATTGTAGACAATATAAAACACTTCAGGGACTATCCTACAAAACAAATCCACAAACTTTATGAGTAGAATTACAAAACACTTTTCACACTAATAAACTCAAATCTAAATAACTAGTGAAATAATAAATGCCACTGAATAAGTTGAGACAAAAGAATATCAAGGGAATCAGTGAAAAAAAATGTGAAGAAAGGTGGTTTAGCTGTACCAGATCTCAAACTGTATACTAAGCAGTAATCAGCAAAACAATCTGGATTAGCAAAATAGATTAGCTATGTAATACAGAGTAGTAAATAGGTATTACAATTTTGTGTAGTCTGGATAAATCCAAAAATCCAAACTTTTAAAACAAGAACTCACTATTTGACAAAAATTCTTCTGAAAGCTGAAAAGCAGTTTGGCTATAGACCTATGTCTCATGCCATATACCAAGATAACGTCAAAATGGGCATATGATTTAAACATAAAGACTGATTCAAAGCAAATCAGAAGATTATGGGAATATATAGGGATAAGGGAAGAATTTATGACCAAACAAGAAATAGAGAGCATAATAAGATATAAAAGATATAACTTTGGTTATCTGATACTTTTGCAAAATAAAACCAATGTAGCCCAAATTAGAAGGCAAGCAGAAAATTGGACAAAAATTTACACCTAGTTTCTTAGATAGAAATGCTATTTCTCAAATGAGTCAATTATGCCCAAAAGGCTATAAAACCATGCATATCCTTTGACGCAGTTATATCACTACAAGTCTGTCTTCCAGACAATCAGGAATCAAAGAAAAAGGAAAAGAACAGGCACACACACATATATGCATGCATATGCATATGCATACAGAATATATGTATATAAATAGAAAAAATATTTATAGCGGCTCTTTTTGTGGTGGGAGGAATGGAATAACACATTGTAATATATGATTGTGGTAAAATACTATTGTGCTATAGGAAATGATGAACAGATTGATTTCAGAAAAAAATTGGAAGTACTTATCTGATACAAAATGAAATGAATTGTACCAGGAGAAACATACATGTAACTGTAAATGACTTAATTAATTCTCACTAACACAATGATCCAAGACAAATCTGAAGACCTTATGATGAATTATAAAATAAAATATTTTTCCCAAGAAAAAAACTGACAGAGTCTAAATGCAGGTTGAATGCATACTTTGTTTTGCTTTCTGTCTTTTTCTTTTTTTTTTTTTTTTGGTCTGTATTTTCTTTCATGATATGATTAAATATGGAAATACATTTGGCATAACTACATACATCTAAGTTACATCGAATTACTTGCCTTTTCAATGAGTGGAGAAAGAAAAAGGAGAAGGTATGAATTTGTAATTCACAATTTAAAAAAGAGAAAAATGTTAAAAATTATTTTTACATTTAATTGGAAAAATATAAAATTTTATTTTAATTAAAATAGAAAAGAAGATTAATATCCAGCTAATGCACTACTCTTATAGAGCAAAATAAAATTTTTACAAAATGAACTGAACAAAATCAGAAGTGTTATTTAGACTATAGCATCAATATTTTAAAAATGGTATTTGAAAACTTTTAAACTAATGAGTCAAATTAGGAGCAGTTTACATAATAACAACATTACTCTGAAAGAAAACTTTTAAAGATATAAGAATTATGATCAGTACAATGACACGTTTTCAGAGGATAGATGATGAAACATACAATCCAACTTCCAGAGAGAGATAATAAAATTAGGCTGAAGAGCGAAATTGTGCTTGTATGCAGTCAACAAGTTGATTTATTTTACTTGACTATGCATATTTGTCATAAGAAGCTTGTTATTCTTTTCTCATTTTTAGGAGCCTCCCAGATTTATATAGACAGTATGTGTCAGACTTTTATGCTCCCTATCTCTTAGTAGCTGGAAAATAAGAAATTTAGGAGGAAGGATTTGGTATACCACCCATCACACATAGAAAATATATGAATTGGAGAGACTAGATGAATTTCACAGGTACTACCTAAGTTCTGTGTGGGCTTTCCTAGCTTTTCCATACTACAGGCATTGAAGTGATATTGCCCATTAGAGTGTCTACTATGCCTATATGTTGTATGAGCTTGTATGCCCATGTATTTTTAGACCCAATATTTTATGTCATTCTCAATGGTTTTTGTTTGTTTTTTTAATGAATGTCAAAAAACTTTTGCATATAACCAAGAAAAAATAAAATAAAATCATAAAAAATTGCATTTTTATTTTTAATAGTGCCTTCCTTGATGTCTTCCTTTAATAAAACAATTTGAAAGCAGAAGCCTAAGTAGTTTCTCATGTTCTCTGTCTAGAGACTTGGACTGATTTATACATCATGGAACTTTTAAACTCTCTATTCATTTGAATAGCATTTAAGATAGCATGATCTTGCAGAAAATAATGAATAGTCAAGAAAATCCACGCATCACACTGGACTCATATGAGACTACAACGATGCTTGTACCCCTGCCCTCTGTCAGACATTCCTTCAATTCTTCCCTGGGAAAACTGTTTAAATCAGTACCACATTGTACAGAAGGGATGGGAGGAATAGTAGTTTTATGTGTGTGTGTGTGTGTGTGTGTGTGTGTGTGTGTGTATACACTCTATCTTTCCCTAAGTAGTTTACCATTAACCTGCTGAAATGCTACCATCTAGCTTAATTTCTTCCTCTTAAAATATAGTCCATTCATTGATAATAAATAACTTTTTAAATGTATTTTTATTAAACTTTTTATTTTCAAAACATAAGCATGGATAATTTTTCAATCTTGATCCTTACAAAACCAAATTTCCCCCCTCTTCCTCTTCCCTCCATACCCTCCCCTAAATGGCAAGTAATCCAATATATGTTAAACATGTTTTAAAATATGTGTTAAATCAAATCTATGTATACATATTTATACAATTACCTTTTGCAAAAACAAAAAAGTCAGATCAAAAAAGGAAAAATGAGAAAAAATTAACAAAGTGCAACCAAACAACAATGAAAACAATGAAAATGCTATGCTGTGATCTACACTCAGTTCTCACAGTCCTCTCTCTGGATGTAGATGGCTCTCTTCATCACAAGTTCTTTGGAACTGTCCACAATCATCTCATTGTTGAATAGAGCTACATCCATCAGAATTGATCTTTGTATAATTTTGTTATTGTTGTACAATGATCCCCTGGTTCTGTTAATGTCACTTAGTATCAGGTCATATAAATCTCTCCAAGATTCTCTGAAATCATCTTGCTGAGCATTTATTACACAACAATCATATTTCATAACATTCATATACCATATTCAGCCATTCTCCAACTGATGGGCATCCACTCAGTTTCCAGTTTCTTGACACTACAAAAAGGAATGCCACAAACATTTTTGCACATTTGGGTCCCTTTCCTCCCTTTATAATCTCTTTGGGATATAAGCCCAGTAAAAGCACTGTTGGATCAGTGAATATACAGTTTGAAAGTCTTTGGGGCATAGTTCCAAATTGCTCTCCAGAACGGTTGGATCTATTCAGAATTCCACCAGTAATGTATTAGTGTCTCAGTTTTGCCACAACCCCTCCAACAAAAGTCATTATCTTCTCCTGTCATCTTAGCCAATTATGAGAGGTGCATTGGTAGTGGTACCTCAGAGTTGTCTCAATTTTCATTTTATTGATCAATAATTATTTAGAGCACATTTTCATATGACTAGAAATGGTTTCAATTTCTTCATCTGAAAATTGTCTATTCATATCCTTTGACTATTTATCAATTAGAGAATGGCTTGAATTTTATAAATTTGATTTAATTCTCTATAGATTTTAGGAATGAGGACTTTATCAGAACCTTTGAATGTAAAAAAAAATTCCCAGTTTATTGCTTTCTTTCTAATCTTGTCTGCATTGGTTTTGTTTGTACAATAACTTTAAATTAATACAATCAAAATTATCTATTTTGTGTTCACTAATGTACTCCAGTGCTTCTTTGATCACTAATTCCTTCCTTATCCACAGATCTGAGAGGTAAACTATCCTTTGTTCTTCTAATTTATTTATAATCTCATTCTTTATGTCTAGATCATGGACCCGTTTTGACCTTTTCTTGGTATGTGGTGTTAGGTGTGATTCAATGCCTAGTTTCTTCCATACTAGTTTCCAATTTTCTAAGCAGTTTTTGTCAAATAGTGAATTCTTATCCAAAATCTGGAGTCTTTGGGTTTGTCAAACACTAGATTGCTATAGTTATTGACTATTTTGACCTATGATACTAACCTATTCCATTGATTGCCTATTCTATTTCTTAGCCAGTACCAAATGGTTTTGTTGACCACTTCTTTATAATATACTTTTAGGTCTGGCACAGATAGGCCACCTTCATTGGCATTTTTTTTCATTAATTCCCTTGAAATTCTTGATCAATTATTTGTCCAGATAAACTTTGTTATTTTTTTTCTGGATCTGTAAAATAATTTCTTGGGTGTTTGACCGATATGGCACTGAATAAGTAAATTAATTTAGGTAGTATTGCCATTTTTATTATATTTGCTCAGCCTACCCAAAAGCATTTGATATTTTTCCAACTGATTAGATCTGACTTTATTTATGTGGAAAATGTTTTGTAGTTGGGTTCATATAGTTCCTGTTTTTGCTTTGGCAGGTAGAGTCCCAAATATTTCATATTATCTACAATTATTTTAAATGGAATTTATCTTTGTATCTCTTGCTGCTGAATTTTGTTGGTAATATATACAAATGCTGATGATTTCTTTGGATTTGTTTTTATCCTGCAACTTTGCTAAAGTTGTGAATTTTTTCTAATAGTTTTTTTAGTTGATTCTCTAGTTTTCTCTAAGTATGCTATTATATCATCTGCAAAGAATGATTATTTGATTTCCTCCTCACCTACTGTAATTTCTTTAATCTCCTTTTCTTTTCATATTGTCAAAGCTAACATTTCTAACACAATATTGAATAGTAATGATGATAATGGGCAATTTTGTTTCACTCCTGATCTTATTGGGAATAGTTCTAATTCGTCCCTATTACACATGATACCTGCTGATGGTTTTAAATAGATGCTATTAATCATTTTAAGGAAAACTCCATTTATTGCTATACTGTCTACTGTTTTTAATAGGAATGTGTGTTCGATTTTGTCAAATGCTTTTTCTGTATCTATTGAGAAAATCATATGATTTTTGTTAATTTGGTTATTGATATAGTCAATTATGGTTATAGTTTTCCTAATATTGAACCAGCCCTACATTCCTGGTATAAATCCTACTTGATCATTATGTATTATCCTAGGGGTGACTTGCTATAATCTCTTAACTAATATTTTATTTAAAATTTTTGCATCAATATTCATTAGGGAAATTGGTCTATAATTTTTTTTTCTGTTTTGACCATACCTGGTTTTGACACCATATCTGTGTCATATAAAGAATTTGGTAGGATTCCTCCTTTCCCTATTTTTAATAGTTTATATAATATTGGAATTAAGTATTCTTTAAATGTTAGGTAGAATTCACATGTAAATCCATCTTGCCCTGGAATTTTTTTCTTAAGAAGTTGCTTAATACCTTGTTCAATTTTTTGAACTAAAATAGCACTATTTAAGTAATTTTTTCCTGTTCTGTTAATCTGGACAATCTACATTTTTATAAGTATTCCTCCATTTTACTTAGATTATCAGATTTATTGACATATAGTTGGGCAAAAATCCTAATTATTGCTCTATTTTCCTCTTCATTGGTGGAAAGTTCTCCCTTTTCATTTTTGAGACTGACAATTTGATTTTCTTCTTTCCTTTTTCTAATCAAAATAACTAAGGGTTAAACTATTTTGTTGGCTTTTTCATAAAAACCAACTCTTAGTTTTATTTATTAATTCAATAGTTTTCTTGCTTTTAATTTTATTAATCTCCTCTTTTACTTTCAGAAATTCAAATTTGCTATTTAATTGGAGGTAGGTTTTTTTTTTCTTTTTCTAGCTTTTTGAGTTGAAAGCCCAATTCATTAATCTTCTCTTTCTCTATTTTATGCAAGTAAGCATCTAGAGATATAAAATTTCTCCTAAGAACTCCTTTGGATGCGTTCCATAAATTTTGTTATGTTGTCTCATTATTGTTATTCTCTTGGATGGAATTATCACTTGTTTCTAGGATTTGTTGTTCTACCCACTCATTCTTTAGGATTAGATTATTTGGTTTCCAATTAATTTTGTTCTATTTTCCCCTAGCCTTTTACTGAATGTAATTTTTATTGTATCATGATATGAAAGAATGCATTTACTATTTCTGCCTTTCTACATTTGATTTTGAGCCTTTAATGCCCTCATACATGGTCAATTTTTGTGTAGGTTCCATGTACTGCCAAGAAAAAGTATATTCCTTTCTGTCCCCAATCAATTTTCTCAAAAGCTCTATCATACCTAACTTTTCTAGAATTTTATTTACCTCCTTAACTTCTTTCTTATTTATTTTGTGCTTCAATTTATCTAGTTCTGAGAGAGCAAGGTTGATATCCTCCATTAGTAAAGTTTTGCTCTCTAATTCTTCTTGAAGCTCTCTTAACTTCTTTAGGAATTTGGATGATATACCACTTGGTACATATATATTTAGCATTAGTATTAGTAATGAAGTATCACTTCAATATCTATGGAATCTTTTAGTAGGAAGTAGTTTCCTTCCTTATCGCTTTTAATTAGATCTAATTTTACTTTTGTTTGATCTGAGATCAGGATCACTATCAGAATCACTACATTCTGCTCTAGCCTTTTACCTTTATTCTGAATGTATCACTCTGTTTTAAATGTGTTTCTTGTAAACAACAAATTGTAAAATGCTGGCTTTTAATCTACTCTGCTTTCTGCTTCTATTTTATGGGAGAGTTTATCACATTCACATTCACAGTTAAAATTACTAACTGTATTTCCTGCTATCTTGTTTCCTCCCACTTATAATTTTCTCTTTCCTTTCCCCCTTTCCTTCCTCCCAAATATTTTGCATCCCCTCTCTCAAACAGTGCTCCACTTTTACAATCCCTCCCCCTTTCTTATATCTTTCTCCTTCTACTTTTGTTCTCCCTTCTGTTAGCCTCCCTTTCCTGTCCCCTTTCCGCTCCTACTTCCCCAGAGAGTGAGACAAGCTTCTCCATGAAACTAAATATGTCTGATATTCTTTCTCTGAACCAAATATTATGAGAGTAAGATTCACACAATGCTCATTCTCCTCCCTTGTCTCCCTGAATTGTAATAGGTCATTTTTGCTTCATCATGAAATATAATTTATCACATTTGATTCAATTTTCCTCTTCTGCCAGTAGAATCACCTTTCCTACTCTAGTTTCTTTTTTATATCATCATATATTTTATATGATATAAAATTAAGTCTAATTATACCTGTATACTCTAAGTATAGCCATAACAGATATGCAGATTTCAAGAATTAAACATAGCATCTTCCCATATAAGGATATAAACTTTTTTAACTTTCAAAAGGAAGGTTTTTTTTTTTAGCTTGTTATACTTCTCTTGAGTTCTGTGTTTGAGATCAAATTTTCCTTTCATCTCTGGTCTTTTTATAAGGAATAAATGAAATTCATCTGTATTATTGAATGTCCATCTTCTTTCCTGAAAGATAATTCTCAATTTTGCTGGACAGTTGATTTTTGCTGCAACCCAAGTTGCCTTTCAGAAAATCAAATTCCATGCCTTTTGATTCTTTAAAGTGGCAGCTGCTAGTTCCTGTGTAATCCTAATTGTTACTCCTCAGTGTTTGAATGGTTTTCTTCTTGCTGCTAGCAATATTTGTCCTTGATTAAATAATTCTGAAATTTAGCTACATTATTCCTTGGAGTTTTCATTTTGGGGTCTCTTTCAGGAGGTGATTGGTCAAATTTTTCAATGGCTATTTTACCCTCTGGTTCTAGGACATCAGGGAGTTTTCCTTGATTTCCTGAAAGATAATGTCTAGGCTCTTTTTTTTAATCATAGTTTTCAGAAAGTTCAATAATTCTTAGATTGTCTCTTCTAGATCCATTTTCCACATCAGTTGTTTTTTCTAATGAGAAAATCTTTTTTTTTCATTTTTTTTTGTTTTGTTTCACTGATTCTTGAAGTCTCATTGAGTCATTCGCTTTAGCTTGTTTAATTCTAATTTTAGTGAATTTTTTTTTCAGTTAGCTTTATCTCCTTTTGCATTTGGCTAATTGAACTTTTTAATGAAGTGTTTTATTCATTGCATTTTTTCCATTTCACAAATTCTGTTTCTCAATGAATTTGTTTCTTTTTCATATCTCTTTTTGTAAGGAGTTATATGCTTTTTCCATTTCATCAAATCTATTTTAAGGAGTTTTCTTCAGATAATTTCTGTTTTTTTTTTCTTTTCCAAATTCTCTTGCAAACATCTCATTTTCTTTCCCCATTTTTCTTTTAACTCTCTTTTAAGATCTGTAGAGAGTTACAGATAGTGGGGGAACTCTGGATAAGGTATAAGATACTTCAACCCAAAGAGAACCTGCTGACAATGTCTGATTTGGCTCCCCACCTCCCTTTGGTGCTCTCACCTTCCTGAGAAGTCAAGGAGGATGTGACCTCCTATGTTCTACTTGAAGCAAGGGATACTTACAGTAAAGAGAAGCATTTACATATCAATAGCCAGATGCTTATAATTAGCACTTGCACAGTGTGTTGTGGTGATGTAATGCTACTATAGTTAGCACTTGCTCAATGTAATGTGATGATATAATGGTTCTCTAGTTGGCACATGTTTAGTGTGCTGTAATGATGTAATCATACCAAGGTATTTCAGGTCTGAGAGGACTTGAAATAAGGACTCCATCCTCATGGGTATCCTGCCTCCTACACTCTTCCATTGAGACCAAGGACTCAGTCTGGTCCCGAGATCCTCCAGAGAGCTAGTCCAGATGGTATATTTTGGCATCCCAGTGTGGAGACTCTAGAAAGTATAGTATATTTTGACAACTCAATTTTGGGGCTCTAGAAATCACACTACAAAGGTCCTTTTTGAATTCTTCCAAGGAATCCTTGTGAAATGGGGACCAATTCCTATCACCTTTTGGGGCTTCATCTGGAGGTGATTTGCCTTTAAGAGCCTCAGGTTTTTAACTCTGTACTTCTCTTTCTTCATATGGTCTTTCTATGGTCTATCTATGGTCAGAGGTCTTTTGTTTTGTTTTGTTTTGCTTTGCTTTTTTGCTAATTTTTTTTAAAGATTGAGGTCTGCTTTTAGGGCAAAGAGGTGACAGTTTCTTTAGTTTGCCCTGGGGCTGACGGTGGGACTGACTTCTGGTACTGGGTAAATGTGGCCAGGTGCTGCATTTTTCTAGGGTTCAGAGGCTCACCATTTGCTTTTGGCATTTGCTTTGGATGTCTCACAGCTAATCTGCTGATCCACTGGCTTGTAACCAGGACAGAATAATCTAAGAGCTTCCCGGTAGAGTCACTGATGTGCTGATGCAGCAATGCCCTGGCTCCATGTGCTGAACCTGTGCTCAGCCATGTCCCTCTTGCCTGATTGAAACAGACTTTTTCTGAAGTTCTTCTAAAGTATATTTTGCTGGAAATGTGTTAGACTCCAAATATTTGTGGTTTCTGTCACTTCAAAACCAGTTCAGAGGCTTGATCTGATGTTGATCTGAGGGACACTAGGAGAAGCTCAGATAAAAAATGTGTCTACACTTTGCCATTTTGGCTCCCACCCCCCAATAATAAATACCTTTGGGGAGAACATATTAAATCCCAGCATGACAGTTAACTGAATTAAGTTTATATATATATATATATATATATATATATATATATATATATATATATATATATATAATGCAGGGTAGAAATACAGGAGGAACAGTAATTTAGTCACAACCTCTCAAGTGTGGTTCAGGAGAAGCCCAGGTTTTTTCACATCTATTGTAATGGATCAATCAAAGCCTCAGAGTCATATGATCTCTTTAACAAAAATATATTCAAATATTCTCCCCTACCACCAAATTTTTTAAAAAATCCAAGAATAGTTTAAAAATAAGCTCAGGAAGATGAAAGTAAATAAAAGCCTGAGTAAGAGGAAAGTCCAATTGGGTGTCAGAAATTCCTTACCAAATTCCTAAAAATTGATCTTATGCTCTTACTACCCAAAGATCCCAAATTAGTTTCTAGATCAATCTATCTGGAAGCAAACTTCCATAGTTCTACAACATAACTTCAATTGCAAGAGTTCAGTTGGTATTTTAAAAATATATAAGCTTAATTTACATCTTTGAAAATCTAAACATCTAGGAGGGAGTAAGGAAATTCATATTAGCTTAGGTAAACGTAGGTAGCTAGTGGAGAGAGCATTGGATCTGGAATCATGAAGACCTAAGTTCAAATCTGGCCTCAGAAACTAGCTGTGTGATCCTGGGAAAGACATTTAGCCCTGTTTCCTCAATTGTAAATTGAGCTAGAGAAGTAAATGGAAAGTTACTCTAGTATCTTAGCTAAGAAAACAACAAAAGGGATCACAAAGAGTTAGACAAAACTGAAGTGACTAAAAAACACCTGGCTACAAGAGGATTAGCCTGTGAAAGATGTGAAGCAGTATTGAAATGACAAATGAAAATGCCAGTAACATGGATACATAAAGTATTTTTCCAAATTTGGCTCTCCTGGGGAAGACTTACTTATAGTTAAGAAATCCATCATACAAACAAACAAACTAAACTAAAATACTACGAAGTTCCTCTAAACAGAATCTGAAAAAAAGGTCATTAAAATAAATAAATAAAGGTCACAACTCCTATTTAGATGAATATGCAAGGAAAGTGGACAAAGGAAAGAATGATGGCAATCTTTTCATGCTGTAAAAGAAGAGTCTAAATGAATGTCATCCCCAATGGGGCCATAGAAAGGTCTAAACACTGAGGTTTTGGACCTCCAGGTAGGTGATTGTACAGGAAAACGAGCAAAGATTAGTCCAATTAGGGAAATAGGGATATACTTAGAAAATCATCTTGAAACCACACTGTAGACCTCCAATAATTCATTACATAAGAAAATAGAGAAGGTCAATGTAAACAGGGTCCTGGATTGCTGCAGGAAATGGAAGAAGTTTTATTGCAACAGTGGGTGGACTTGCAAACCATCACTGTCTCTCCTAAGATTGAAATTCTAGGCTAGCCTACTATCCAAGACAGAGTAAAAAATGAGTAATGATAAAGGACAGTAGCTTCTGTACTATCTCAGGGTCAGGATTTAGAGTCAATACATTCATTGTAACTGTTCTTCAGTTTTCAATTGTTGTTGACTCTTCATAAGTTTGAGGTGTTCTTATTATGCTGGAGTGGTGTGCCATTTCCTTTTCCAGCTCATTTTATAGATGAGGAAGTGAGACAAACAAGATTAAATGACTTAGAGTCACACAGCTAGACCTACTCCTGATGAGATCCTGAACAGTGAGTATGGTAGACAGAGAAAAACTGAAGCAATGATAAAGTTATTTCTTGGGATAGGCAGGAAGAAGGTTTTAACAATTAAGATCACTTTAGTTCTATGATTCTATCCTATGTGGATGTAATTCTATCAGAAATCTAAGTTATGTTAAGTGTCTGAGGCTAAATTTTCCCTATAAATCTATATATGGGCCATTACTTTGACATTCCCTCTTCTGGGTCAGTTTGCAATAGCACTCTGCCTAATGGAGTCTTTCTTCTTATCTCTCCCTCATATCACATGCTGACTCTAACTCCACTAGGTATCTCAACTGCACTTCTGCTCCTTATAGTAAATAATCCTTCCCTTAACAGGAGTTAGCCTGCCAGCTAAGAGCATGTGTCAACCTCATGGAGTGTTTCCTTTCTCCTAGTGAATTGCAAGTTCCACTAGGGAACTTGCATTTTCCATAAAACCCCTTTCAGTGCTCTCCCAAACCTACTTCAAATTTACCATTCCCGGGGTCTATTGTATGTCTTCATTTTGCCTATAACTTCTTGTCCTAAATAAACCTATTTTTGTCAAAGAGAATAGCCACTGTGAATTCTTCACATGACCAATCTCCAACATTTGGGGCCTGTCATTATCTGGTGCCTATTAACAACATTTGGTGCTACCTCAGCCAAAAAACTATGAAACAACAGGAGGCTGGGGAACAAAATATTAATTCAAGAACTAGCACTAAAGATATGAGAAACCAGAAGAAAATTCTTAACATAATGAGTAAATACCATGGGTTAAAATAATCCGGATAAATTCATAGGGGGAAAATAGCTTCAAAATAATAACTTAAAAATCTCAAGAGAGGAAAAGAATGTATTGATTACAATTACTCCTAGAGTAAATGCAAAAAATGAAAGAAGAACTGACATTAACAAAAACACAATAAGCTGGAAATAGAAAGGACAGAACTTAATGATTCAATGAAGCAATAAGAGATATTACAACAGTTAAGAAGTTTGAAAATTAATAGAAGAAATGAGATGTCTATTATTAAAAGCAACTGACTTGGACAATAGGACAAAAGAAAATTTAGATTCATTCAATTCTTTAAAACCAGTATCAACAAAAATTATCATTCTTGAAGAGGAATATGACATTGAGGAGTGCCATGACATGCAAGTGAATTGGATTTAAGTGAAAGATTACTGTACAAAGTCACCTGCCTCACTTTCCCCTCCAGGTCTCTGGTCAGATACAGATCAGGATGTTTAAAGATGGCTCTGGATGCAATGGAGGACCTTGGGCTTTTTAAACTAAGGTCTTCAATAGGTCTTTTTGACTGAGGCGGTACTCACTCAGTAATTAAGGCTAGCAAGTGAGGCAAAGAATCTCCTCTTTCACCTAGTCAAAAAAACAAAACTGAATGAATAAATGAATGAATCTGGGAGAGGAAGACCCTCAAGGTTTCTGGACAAAGCAGAAATGATTGCTATTTATATTCAATCTTAGTAAAGCAAGATCCATATATTGATGAAATGGGACTTTGCCTTGGATTTATTGGTGGCCAATCCATGAGAATCAGATTGGTTTTGATTTAAGGCATGATTCTTAAGAAAAAAATTTAACTAGTAAACCCCAATATATCTTGGGAGGGTTCAAAGGTGCAAAAGAGGAAAAATGGTCTTAAAAGCGTAGATAAGGGTATTATAACATATGTGGACAGAAGGAAGGAAGGAAGGAAGGAAGGAAGGAAGGAAGGAACGAAGGAAGGAAGGAAAGAAGGAAGGGAAGAAGGGATAATGAAGGGAGGGAGGGAAGAAGGAAGGATGGGAAGGAGTGAGGGAGAGAGGGAGGGAGGGAAGAAGGGAGGAATGAAGGAAGGAAGAGGAAAGGAAGGAAGAGGAAGGAAGGAGAGAGAGAGAGGGAGGGAAGAAGGAAAGAAGGAAGGAAGGAGGAAGGAAGGAAGGAGGAAGGGAGGAAGGAATGAAGGAAGAGGAAAGGAGGGAAGGAAGGAAGAGGAAGGAAGAAGAGAAAGAGGGAGGGAGGGAAAAAGGCAGGGAGGAAGGAGTCTTCCAAATGACCAATTCCAGGCCAGCTTTACTCAAAGAAGTTGTTTCGTTTTTCATTCTCAAAGAGTACCATGAGCCAAGTGATCTTGCACAGCCCTGCCTCACTTAAATCTAATTCACAAAGAAAATGAAAGAAGGAGGGAAGAGAGGAAGGGAAGAAGAAAAGAATGAATGAAAGAAACAAGGAAGCAAGGAAGGATCTTTCCCACACACTTCCATGTTCCTCACTATAAAACAATCTTTATTCAACCCATAGAAAATCAAGAAAACATAAAAGTCTCAAAGAAAACTAAATAATCAATATTTATAGATAATGGAGATCCTGTAAAAGCTTGAATATCTGGAAGGAAAAACAAGCAAACAAAACTTTGAAAAATTATAGACAGGTAACCTTTCAGTTAGTCAGTAAACAAGCATTTAAGTGCCTGTTATGAGCCAGGAATTATGCTATATTTTAAGGAAACAAAGAAATGAAAAAACATTCCCTGTGCTTTTGAGGGATTCATATTCTAAGAGGGAAACAACATGCAAACAATTATGCAAAAACAAAATATGCAACATTTTGATATTATATAATAAATAATATTATATATCCATATATCTTATTTATATATCTTGATATATATAGACATAACATTAAAAAACTTGAAGCAGTCTTTAAGAAAATTCATTAATAATAAAAGAAAATCAGAATTCTTGTAGAAGGGTTATTAGTTTATTTTAAGGTTCAAGTTTGATAGATAGGATTTAGTGAACATTAAAGTGTTATATAAATGGTAGTTATTATTTTGAATTAGACTTGTATTACTTGAATACATCACAGAAGAGAGATGCTAGAGAGCAAGCTCAATGTGTTTTGTTCCCTAGTATCATGTGATAATAATAACAATATTGTTATTATGCTTTCTAATTTTTGTGTCACACTAAAGGATTTCAGGGGCCATGTGTTATCTTTTCAATATACATTAGATATATACATATCTACATGCAATATATATAATTTTTTAATGCTAACAGACCAGATCTTTTTCTCTAATATGGGATTATTCACAAAACAATTCCTAAAGCTGATGGTGCCACTGAGTAGAAGGCAAGATTATGGGATTGCACCATTCAGGAAATCTCCCTCTTCTAACCATGTGGAAGAGATTCCAGGGGTATATCATGCAGAATTCCCAGCATGTCTACTTCTCCAGAATAGTCCACTTCTGCCTTTCCTGCTGCCAAATTTTGAGCCACAAACATTCACTTTCAGTTCTCTAGGTTCTGATCTCAAAACCATCTTTTAAAGGGAAAATAAAGGCAAAAGGCAGACAGAAAATCTCATTTTAGTAAAGTGAATTTAGAAAAGTTAATTCATCTGTCATGTACTTCTGTCCCAACATAGCTATTAATATCTCATTACAGTAAAGTTGCTGGTGAGGAACCCATCTCTTCTTCCAATCTATTATATTCACATTATCCTTCCTTTAAGAAGGACAGAGTTGAGGGCCCAGTGCAATCAGCACAATGTCGTCCAGCAATAAACATGTCTAGAGGATCTTCCATCTATAGAAAAATCTCTCTTCTATTGGACTGTGCAAGTCATTCTTCAAGCAGCTGTGAAAATAGAAGTAAATCAAAATTATTCTTAAAGCTGTGTCTCTAAATTAATTAAAGACTCAAATAACATTATCTAATGTTGATAATTTTCACTTTTTTAATTTAAAAAACCCAACAAACATTTTAGTCTTTATTCCTTTTTCTTTCTTGAATCTATTATTTCCTCTCCTTTTCATTTGCTCCTTCTAGAAATGTGAATGTTTGTTCTTCTACTTCTCCTGGGCATTGCTATGTACCTTATGTATGTACATATGCATACAAAAGGGGCTTTTTGCCATCCACCCACATTCTCCACAGCTGTTGGGATCACATAGCCCCTAAGCTGTGGCTTTTCTCAGAACATTTGTACAAACAACCCAGCATAGCGTGCTTTATTATCCCAAACATGCATGAATCCTTGGTTCTGCGCCCAGAATGACTGTGGCCTTGATGTTATTATTATTATTTGACCATTTTCAAGTGCCCAAAGTACTCAGTGTAGCATAGGATGTCAGAGAGGCTAGAACCTAAGTTTCACGGAGAGTATTTTGCTTTCAACTATTCAATCCTTGTGAACTTTTATTTTCCTAGTTGCAAAATGTCTTGATGCTGCCAAGACATTGTTGAGGGGAGGGGGTGGGAGTTAGGGATGGAATACTAAAAGAAAATTTGTCTTGGATTAATAGCTGTAAGCAGGCAAACAAGAAAATCCATGTATGCCTTTTGTGTGGGAATTGAGAGAGAGACTCAACTTTAGATAGAGAGAAAAGAGCACTGGTTACAGTCACAATCATCAATAAGTATTTAGAAAGTGCTTATTATATTCCAGTACCAAGGATAAAAAGAAAGGCAAAAACAGTTCCTACTTTGAAGCAACATAACATAAAAACTACTATATATAAGCAAGATACACAGGAAATAAGATTGCATTTATTTTTGTATGTATGTATATGTCATATCTATATATAAATAACGCACATAAATACATATCTTGTAGGATTGCTTCTAGCAGCTATATTTGGACAAGTTACTTTCTATCTCTGAGCCTTAATTTTGCTCCAACATTTTGAGATTCTAATATCTTTTTCCTCTTACATGACAGAACTTGTTAACCCAAGGGGCTTAAATAGTTCAAGTCATCTGACATTCTTCCATAAATATTCACTTCATCCCTAAAGTCAAGGGTTTTTTTTTTTGCTGTTAGTTTAACTCATAAGACCTAATAATTTTCCTCTTATGAGACAAATCCTCAGGATTGTTGTGCCTTAAAATCATTTCATATCTTCAAACGAATTTTCTGGTTTTTACTTTCCTGCTTTTTGCTTTTGTTTAAATTCAATCCTATGCCTATGAACCTATAAATGGACAACAATTTCAATGTGATTCTTTAAAACATAATTATTTTTCATGAGTTCTATCAGCCACTCTGCCTAGTCCTTTTTTGTAAGATTAAGTTCAGATTTTGCATTTCAACAGGCATAGTCTTAAGGGAATTGGCACAAGTTGATTACTGCTCAGACCTTGATTTAAGTAAGACATAAGGTAAGAAGAAATTCATAGCATTAAAGTAATATACAATTAACAAATATAGTGGCCACTATAACAAACAACATGCAACATATAACATCACCACTACAAAGGAAGCACCAACATCTGAATTTCTTGGGTGGGAAGAATAATCCATTGAAGGACTATCTTTACTCAAGGAACTGGCCAGGTTTCTGGGGTAAACACAGGCCTGCAATAAAAGATACTCATTAATTAAGATACCAGAAGGATGGCCAACCCTTCTTGTGTGCATCTCTGGCATTTCATCATATAAATGTAAGTGTATTCTCATTTCTCAGGAAAAAATTACACAAAAGACATGGCTGAGATTTATTTAAGATTCCTTATCACTAGAATTTCTTATACTATTAAAACTCTTCATTCAGGGCCATATAATATTTCACTTGGGCCTTTCCAAATATGAATTATCAGGTTTGGCTACAGAACCAGTTATTACTGGAGGCAATTCATAATATTACAATATTACCATAGGATTTTGAACTGGAAAGGAAAGGAACAGAAAGATCAGTAATACAACAACAGTACAAAAAACTGAGTCCCACAGATGTTGAGATTTTCTATGCTCTTAATCTTATTCCCTCTCAAGACTTTTGGGAATATACTCATTAATCATTTTCTCTTCTATTTCCTCTTCACCAAATCTCCTAGCTACAAACATAGCCACAAACATGTTCAAGTATACTTTAAAATGTAATTTTTTGATACTAGTATCCTCTCAAGATTTTATCCTATAGGTCTTCTCATTTTTAGTACCAAATTCATAGAAACAACTAACTACATATCTATACTCATTCCTTCAATATTCACACACTTCAGTTCCTGCAGTATTGCTTCCAACATCAATATTCAATGAAAATTACCTTCTTCAAAGTTAATATCTGTGTCTCATTGCTAAATCTCATGGTCTTTTTTTTTTCTGTCTTCATTCTTCTCAAATTATTCTGTTGATCACTCCCTTCTGAATATTCTCTGCTGCCACAGTTTCTGACTGCTTTCTCTTTAATCTTGTCCTCCCTGACAGCCCTTTTTTTTTTTAAGTCTTCTTTGATGGATGTATTTCTTGCCCTTTTAGAATGAATATTTCTTAGGCTCTGTTTCAAACCTTTTCTACCTCTAGATTATCTTCCTTATAAGTCTTGCTAGTTCTTTATATCAGAACTGAGAGAAGATAAAGAGTTAAGATTTTTTTCAAGGATATAAATTTAGGTTACTGGGGATAGAAATGATTGATTCTCAAATCCTATATGCAGCTCTAATATTTTGCCTGCACTTTAGTCATGCATTACCAATTGACTTTTGGATAGCTATTTCAACCCCCAATTGTTTAAAATGGTATTTGTTTCTTCCTTCCTTCCTTCCTTGCTTGCTTGCTTACTTGCTTCATTCCTTCCTTCCTCCCTCCCTCCCTTCCTCCCCCCTCTCTCTGTCTCTCTTTTTCTTTCTTTCTTTCTTTCTCTCTTTCTTTCTTTCTTTCTCTGTCTGTCTCTTTCTTTCTTTCTTGACAACACACCTAAAACTTCCTAACATGCCTTTCTGATTTCAGTTTTGCCCCTTTAAAATCTATCTTCCATATAGTTGCTAAAGTAATCCTTTTAAAGGCACGGATGTGACATTTTGCTTATAAACATCCAGTGGTTCCCAAAAAACAGTGGGATGAAATACAAACTCCTTAGTCTTATTATTTAAGACCCTCCATAATCTGGCTCTAATCCACCTTTCTGGGCTTATTGAAACTAATTGTCCTAATATATTCTATGTTCTAGCCAAATTGGACTATGCTATTCAACAAACCAAATACTTCATTTCCTTCATTTGTACAAGTTTGGTATGTACTCTTTACTCATCTCTGTCTCTCAGAAATTTGTATTCTTTCGAGATTCAATCCAGGTACTAGTTTATATAGCATTCTATGCTCTTCCTCTACATACATATACACTTTTATTAATACAACTCCCCCCAAAAAAAATTTTTCTAGTTTTATACCACATAAATATATTTTATTTTGCCAACAGAATATAAACTTCTTAAGTGTGGGAACTCGTTGATTTTTTACTCCATATGACTAACACTTAGCAAAGCATAAAATAGACATTTAAAATTGCCTGTGGCATTTAACTTCATTTAACTGAATTTCTGAATATCACAAAAAAGTAATAGTTAAAAGATTTATCTGACTCCCAGATGAAGTGTTGATTCCCCCTTTCATTATATCCTTTATTAAACTGCTTCTTAATAGGGAGTAAATGATCAGAAGAATATTTATCAAGTGACTAATCTCTATCAAGCTCCATGCTAAAATCTGAGATTTAAATACAAAATGCAAAAATAATACCTACCCTCAAAAAAGCATATATTCTAATGGAGTAAACAACAAAAAAGGGGGTAGCTAGGGTGGGATGCTTTGATCAGAAAATTAAAGGGATAGTGAGTGAGGTCATGGAGGAGATACATACATGCATACATTCCAAGAAAAAATGGCAAATTTAATTTGATTACAGCTAATGTTTCCAAAACTGGAGATTGAGAGTAAAGAAAGTGACATATGAAAAGGTTATTATTGTAAGGATATGGCAGCATATGAGGCAGTGGGAGAAATGTACAAAAAGTCTAGAGAAAAGTGAACTATTAGAGATTCTTTAAATGAAATAAAAGTCCTGGAGAGGAAGCCACAAAGGAGAAAATATTAGTCTGGGAGCAGTATTTCCAGGATTAGAAAATAGATACAAAGTTATGGAAAAGACTGCCCTCCATCAAATACTCACTCTGAGGTTACTTTGGATGTGAAGCCAGGCCCTTTAAAAATAGGATACATGCTCACAGTGAAATAAAAGTGCATTTATTACGGTAGCAAATATGGACAAATTCTTTTTTTCCTCTGAGACAATTAGGGTTAAGTGACTTGCCCAGGATCACACAGCCAGGAAGTGTTAAATATCTGAAGCCAGATTTTAACTTAGGTCCTCCTGACTTCAGAACTGGTGCTTTACTCACTACACCAATTAGCTGCCCCTAACAAATTAATTTTTAAAATAATACATTACTATAATTATTGTAAATTATACACAAGAATGAGAAAGATCAATTTATACTTGACTATCCTTACACCATCTCTCAAGGAAAACTATCCTTTGCTTTTTCAGCCATAATCACAGTTGCAATTAAACCTAAACTAATGAAACTCAACTAATAAAAGCAAAAAGAATAACAAAAGGAAAGCTTACTACATGAATCAATTTTACTTTCTTTTCAAATATCATCACTCAAATTGCAACAATTATAAAGCACTTGACAGTTTTAAGATTGAATTCAGTGATAATTAGAGCCTGTTTTCTATAGTGTCTACAAAATTCTATGATTTTAACTAGAGGTTCTCTTTTAATTACTGAGGCTAAAAGGAAAATAATTATCTTTATTCTAGAAATTAGGAAAGACTACTTGGAATCAAAAACTGAATCCATTGAGAATCCTGGGAACCTCAATTTTCTTTTTGTTCCAGGAAAAGCTATTTTATCTCCTCCCTTTGAATGTGAGTGAAGTGAAAGCCAGCTGGATCCTCTTTAAATTGAAATTCTTTGCAAGAAACTCTTGAGAGAAAATAAGTAATGGAACCAGGACTCACCACTTCTTCAGTGGCTAAAAGATGTGAAAAGAAAAGCTTCTATCAAGTCTGATGATTATGATGATGTATTATTACTTATTGATATCATTACACAATTTTATAATACTAAAATAATAAGAGATAAGCTAATTTTATAATTTCCAGGGTACCATCTTCTAGAACTGCATAGCTTAATGCAATTTAAGTAAAAAATAAATGTTTAAGAGACACTGAATAATTGAGTCATGATTCAAAAAATAGTGAGGCAAAAATATTGGACTGAATTGCATAAGATCATCTAATCAATAACCAGACACATATTAAGTTCCTACTATGTGCCAGATACTGTATTGAGTACTGAGGGTAAAAATATCAATAATAAAACAATGCCTACATCCAAAGATCTTATATTTTATGAGAAATTACATATACATACACCCAAGAACAATAAATTTATAGAGTAGACAAAATAAACATAGATTACCTTGAGAGGGAGGCTACTCATAGGAGTAACAGGAGAGGAAGGAAAATGTAATGTTCTCTTCTTGGAGATCTCTGGGACCAGCCTTCTTTTCAATTAAGTAATCACCACACAAGTACAACCAGGTGTTAAAGTCCAAATCCTTTATTGTCTCTTTCAAAGTCTTGTCTCCTTTCTTGGGGTCCGGTTCCTTTCTTAGAGGTCTATCTCTCTCCTTGGTTCTGAGAACTTGAGCTCCTGCCACCAAATCTTTGTGTTCTCTGCCTCTGCCAGCTTCTTGAGGTCCTCCTTAATGTGTCTTGGTTTCTCTAGGGGAGGCAGGAGGACCACCACATGGTCTCTTTCAGTTCTCATTCTGGCTGAGTTTGTTTGAGCTTATATGCTCTCTTATCAAAAGTGTGAATCTTGTAGAACTATAGTAAGTACTAAGTACTTATATTGACTGAGAGAACTGTTAAGCACCATGCTAAACAACTATTGTCTCTATCAATTCCACTGACTTAGCACCTTGTTTCAAGTTCTGGCCCATAACAGGAAAAGGCAAATTCTAGACATGGAGAATACTTAGAGCAAAGGACACAGAGAAAGGACATGGAGTGCCATGTATGAAGAAGGGAGAAGTAGCTGTTTATTTTGTGTCTGTCTTGTATCAGATATTGTGTTCAGTCAATCAAATATTATCCCATTTGATCCTTACAATGACCTTGGAAGGTGGGTGCTATAATTTTAAAGAGGAGAAAACTATACAGCTTTAAGTATCTGAGTCCATATTTGAATTCAATGTTTTGTGACTACAAAGCCAGCATTCTATCTTAGATACTACCAGGTACTTCTAAATATACAGAGAAAGCCAGTTTTGCAAAACTAAAGAGAAATAATGGTAATAGGAATAGAATGATAGCTTGGGGCCAAATTGTGAATGTTTTTTTTTTTAATTCCAAATAGAGGTATGTTTTAACCTAGGGGCAAAAGAAGGCCACTATTGAAAATTAATTAAATAGGGAAAATGTAAGAAGTCTTACACTTGTGCTTTGAAATTTTAATTTCATGAATATAAGGTAATATAAGTATAATTATATAGCAGGTTATTTTAAAAGGATTTGAGAATTTTAGTGGCCAACAAGCTCTGAGATAACCACCCAATATGTCAAGAAAGATAATGAATCTTGGTCTAAACTAATGAAGGAATAGTGTCCAACACTGACAAAATGATGTCCCTTCTATATTCTGCCTTGTTCAGACAAGATTTAGAAGACTGCTGTGGTCAGTTAAGGGAGTCACATTTTGGAAGTAGCATGGATAAGTTGGAGAGAATTTATAAGAGGAAGTCTAAGGTCATACTAGATGGTCATTGAAGTCCCTTCCAATTCTGAAAGTCTATGAATGAATAAATCCTAAATCCCAATGGTTTGAGACTTTCTCACCATTGGTAGAGATTAATTCTCCTTACCTGAAAAAGTTAAATTGGTGTGAGTAAAACAGAGGAGAGCTCTAATTTCTGGAGTCTCTTTGACCTCTGCAGTCATTTTGGGTGCTTTTGGCTTCCAGCCAAATTCCACTTCATATTGCTGAAAGAAGAAGACTCTGGGGAAAAGTTGACATGAAAGGAGTTAGCAGTCCCTCTTATGTCCCTTTCCCAGGGAATTTCTCTTTGAGTGAGATCTTGAGCTACCCAAATAAATTAAGCTAAATTACCTTGCTCTCCATGAGAGAGACATCTCCTCTATCCCACTACTAAGTGTACTCCAACCTTCACACAGAGACAGATCACTGACCTCCAAGAATGAAGTTTTTTTTACCAATAAGCTTTGGAACTCAGCTACACTCAGTTGTTATATCAGACTGAACATCCCCAACACCTTACCTTTTCCTTTTACTGATTACATAGAGTTGAATTCTCAGCAAAAGCTTTAAAAGAACAACTCAAGAAAGCAGGCCAGGATCACAGTATCTTTTTAACTCCTGATGACCTGGACAGGAAGTGTATTGTCTAGATCTTATAAAAATTGGGGGTATACATTAGCATTCAGACATTGGCTGACAGTTTACCTCAGTATTGCAGAAAGGAGGGTTTCCATCAGTAACTTAGGATACCCTTCTTTCTTAAGGTAAATGTTTTACAAGTCTCATATTAGGAAAGAATCATCACAGTTTAGAAATCTTACTACTCTTATACCCTAGTCACTTTTGTTTTAATTGAAGATATGTGAGAAAAACATTACAACCTACTGTCTTCCTATAACTCGAGACATGATTTCATTTTAAAATTAAAATTAATTGGTTTTATTGTTTTTCAGTTAACAAACATTTTTTCTTCTTCCAATTACCCTTGTTCCCAATTGTACAAAAACAAAAAGAAAAAAAGATAAAGAAAAATATTTTTTCTCCAGGTATTTCAGTTTGTTAAGCAATGTATCATAATTGTCTAACAAACCAAGACCAGGCCTTAGTGATAGATGACATACTTTTGTACATTAAAAACAATCAGATAAGGCCAATTAATTAAAAAGAAACAATAAACCAGGATACAACATTAAGTAATTTGAATTTTAAATGTTTGAAAGATTAGGGACTTTCCAAGTGGGGAAGGGGAAAGCAAACTAGTGCAATTCCATGAATTCAGCAACTGTCTGTAAACAATTGAAGGAATATGGAAAGAATAGCTGATTGATCAGTATAGAGCCAGTTTTCAGATAAAACACATGGGTTTTTAGAGATGCTTTGAGAAAACTTCTCTCATCAATCTTTGGATTTGACTGAGATTCTGGTGAACATAATTTAAACACTTAATTAAGGTCTCCAAACAGGAGGCAGAGGTGATCCAGTTTCCTAGCCATGCAAGGATAGGTTCAAATCATAGGATAAGATTTTTTTCTCAATTCCTATAAGGGAATAGTGGTGTTGTTTTTTTCACAAGACATATATTGGATAAAACTCATCATTAAATAGAAACTAAGTTTTCTCCAGAACTGAGTCACAAGATGAAATCAAAATGATCCATTCAATTCTCTAATTCTTTCAATCCCCTCATGTTATGACAAAGAAAAAGCTTTATGAAAACTATGCATTATAAAGAAAGCAAATTTCCACATTGGTCACATTTAAAGGTATTATGTTTCATTTTCCATCTTACATACATCACTTTTTTTCAAGAGGTAGGAAATATGTGTCTTCTTTGATTCTCTGGAATTATGATTTGTCCTTGTATTGATCAGTTTTGTCAGTCTTTCAAAGTTGAAAACAAACTTCTAAAAGAATATTTAAGTTTTATATGGATTTAATAGTTATGTCTTGAAGATAAGAATCCTAGACTAATATAACCTAGTTAAAGTTTTTAGAAAAAGACTTGCTCTATCATGGCACATGCCAAAAAGTATCCCAAACACACTACAAAATATCTCCAAAGTCCTAAAATCTGCACTAAAACTTTTGGAGTGTATGATGTACATTATTCTTTTTTCTCTTGTTTTATTTTTTTTGTTAAAAAGGATAACTTTCTAGAAATGGGAGAGAAAAAAATTAGGAAGTGTAGGTGATAGGAAACCAAAAGATAGTGATTAACAAGATTATTTAAATTTATGAATAATAAAGCAATAATTCGAGTTTATTAGTATCTCACAGTATTTTAGGATTCATAACAAAAAGCTAATAAGTTAGAACAATCAGGGAAAGTCAATAGAGTAGAATTCAATAGAAAAGATACTGTTTTGTTTTCCTCTTTGTGTCCTCAGAACCTAATGAGGTACCTTAAACATAATAAGCACTTAATAACTGATGTTAATTTCCTAAAATGTAATTTCACTGACCCATATTTATTAATAGGATGGATTTCTACAAGTGGATTGGGGAAGGAAAAATTGTGAAATGTAGATGAGTTCCCTAAAAGAAAGCTGGTTCTATTATATCTCTTAATTCTTAGCCCTGTGCTCCCAAAGACTATTGAGAACAGAATAGTTTCTACTTAGATGAGCTGAGATGTCCCAGATATAAGGTATTCAACAGGGCATTCTATTACCTACTCTAATCTATATTACTTCCAAGAGTTCTCTTTACTGTTTGGAAAAATGTGTTTCCTTACAGTCCAAGAGTGTGAATTTTGTTTTCTTTTGCTCTATAGAATGAATGGGAGGTATCTAATTCAGTGAAAATAAGATAGCTAATAGTCTTCCCTTTAGAATTACCAAGAATGTTTGACTTTTATTCTAAATGCCTAAAAGAGTATCATAGTTCTAGACTATAAATATTTGAGGTGTAGTAACTGTATGGAATTCTGTAACAACAAAGACAATGAAGAAAAGAGTGACTTAAGACACTGCTGTCCTGAATCTTATATTTTCCCACCCTTAATAGACTAGTGGAAATACAGCCAAATTTGTCCTCATATTTTCCACAAAAAAACACAAATGAAAATCTGCATTTGAAGATCTTGAATGTGTTTTCTACAAATTAGACCAGTTATATTTCTATTCATGACATAGTTCTGCTACTTTATATTAGGCACATCTTCATATCTATTACTGGTGAGTTGGCAGAAGTCTAGTCTAGTTACATCAAGGAAAAATCTCCACTCTCCTGACTGAAATGTGAATTTCATTTATAATGCTCCTTATAGGCTACAAAATAGTTACAGAATTTGAAAGTTGGAAAGAAACTCAGTGTTGTTAAGCCCAGAACTGAAGGTGATGTTCTAGATGTAGACTAAGGAAGAGTACCACAGGATTATAACATTACCACTACTGGAAGCTATACCTCTCAATGTTAAAGTCAATTAGCTTTTGCCTGATTTCCCCCACCCATTGGCCACATTTTCCTCATCAAGAAGATGTGGGGGTTAGAAATGAACATAGATCATATGATTATCCCAATGGATATAGAAAAAGCTTTCGATAAAATACAACATTCATTCCTCTTAAAAAACACTAGAAAGCAAAAACCAAATTAACAAAAAACATATCATCTCAATAGATGCAGAAAAAGCACTTGATAAACTCCAACATCCATTCCTATGAAAAACACTTGAGAGTATAGGAATAAATGGACTTTTCCTGAAAATAATCAGTAGCATCTATTTAAAACCATCAGTAAGCATCATATGTAATGGGGATAAACTTCACCCATTCCCAATAAGATCAGGAGTGAAAGAAGGTTGCCCACTATCAACATTACTATTCAATATTGTATTAGAAATGCTGCCTTTGGCAATAAGAGTTGAGAAAGAGATAAAAGGAATTAGAGTAGGTAATGAAGAAACCAAATTATCATTCTTTGTTGATGATATGAAGGTATACTTAGAGAACCCCAGAAATTTTACTAAAAAGCTATTAAAAATAATCCACAACTTTAGCAAAGTTGCAGGATACAAAATAAACCCACATAAGTCATCAGCATTCTTATATATCACTAACAAAATCCAACAGTTGGAGTTACAAAGAGAAATTCCACTTAAAGTAACTACTGATAGAAAAAATATTTAGGAATCATCTCCAAGGGAAAATCAGGAACTATATGAGCAAAACTACACAACACTTTCCACACAAATAAAGTCAGATCTAATGAATTGGAAAAATAATAAATGCTCTTGGATAGGACGAACAAATATAATAAAGATGACAATACTACCTAAACTAATATATTTATTTAGCGCTATACCAATCTGACTCCCAAAAAACTATTTTAATGACCTAGAAAAATAACAACAAAGTTCATATGGAAAAAAAAAGGTCAAGAATTTCAAGGGAACAATGAAAAAAACAAATGAAGGTGGCCTAGCTGTACCAGATGTAAAATTATATTATAAAGCAGTGGTCATCAAAACCATATGGTACTGGCTAAGAAAAAGAGTAGCTGATCAGTGCAATAAGTTAGGTTCACAGGACAAAAGAGTCAATAGCGATAGCAATCTAGTTTTTGACAAACCCAAAGACCTCAGCTTTTGGAATAAGAATTCACTATTTGACAAAAACTGCTGGGAAAATTGGAAATTAGTCCAATTTTCCTGGCAGAAACCTGGCATTAACCCACCCTTAACACCATACACCAAGATAAGGTCAAAATGGGTTCATGACATAGGCATAAAGAATGAAATTATTAATAAATTAGAAACACATAGGATAGTTTACCTCTAAAACCTGAGGAAGAGGAAGGAATTTATGACCAAAGAAGAACTAGAGATCATTATTGATCACAAAATAGAAAATTTTTATTATATCAAATTGAAAACTTTTTGTAAAAAAAAACCAGCAGGCAAGATTAGAAGGAAGAAAAAACTGGGGAAACATTTTTACAGTCAAAGGTTCTATAAAAGCCTCATTTCCAAAATATATAGAGAATTGACTCTAATTTATAAGAAATCGCCATTCTCCAATTGATAAATGGTCAAAGGATAAAAGACAACTCCCAGATGAAGAAATTGAAACATTTCTTGTCATATGAAAAGATGCCCAAATCATTATTAATCGGAGAAATGCAAATTAAGACAACTTTGAGATACTGCTACACACCGTCAGATTGGCTAGAATGACAAGAAAGATAATGCAGAATGTTGAGGGACGAGGGAAAACGGGACATATACACTGTTTTTGGAATTGTGAATAATTCAGCCATTCTGAGAGCCGATTTGGAACTATGCTCAAAAAGACAACGGATATTTGATCCAGCAGTGTTATTACTGGCCTTTAATCCCAAAGAGATTTTTGAAGGAAAAGGACCTGTATGTACAAGAATGTTTGTAGCCCTGTTTGTAGTGGTCAGAAACTGAAACTGAGTGGATGCCCACAATTGAGAATGACTGAATAAATTGTGGTATATGAATATTATGGAAATTATAGTTCTGTAAGAAATGACCAACAGGATAATTTGAGAAAGGCTTGGAGAGACTTACATGAATTGATGCTGAGTGAAATGAGCAGGACCAGGAGATCATTATATACTTCAACAACAATACTATATGATGGTCAATTCTGATGGACCTGGCCTTCTTCAGCAATGAGATGAACCAAATCAGTTCCTATAGAGTAATGAATTGAACCCGTTACACCCACGAAAAGAACTCTGGGAGATGACTATGAACTACTACATATAATTCCCAATCCTTCTATTTTTGTCCACCTGCATTTTTTATTTCCTTCATAGCTTAATTGGTACACTATTTCAAAGTCCAGTTGTTTTTGTACAACAAAATAACTGTATGGATATGTATACATATATTGTATTTAACTTATGTTTTAACATATTTAACATGTATTGGTCAACTTGCCATCTGGAGGAGGGGATGGGGGGAAGGAAGGGGAAAAGTGGAACAAAGAGTTTTGCAATTGTCAATGCTGAAAGGGCATATGCAATTGCCCATGCATATATTTTGTAAACTATAATAAAAGCTATAATAAAAATAAATAAATAGATAGATAATTTTTTTTAAAAAAGAATTTAGATGGTAAAAAAAAAAGTACTAGAAAGCATAAGAATGAGTGCAGCTTTTTCTTAATAAAAAATAGTATCCTCTCAAAAACCAGTAGCAAGCATTTAAGCATTTTCTGTAATGGGGATAAATTATGAGTCTTTCTAATAAGAATAGGGATTAAAAAAAAAAGGATGCCTATTATCAGGAATGCTAATTGCACCAATAAGAGAATAAAAAAATTGAAGGAATTACATAAACAATAAGGAAATGAAAATATTACCCTCTGCAGATGATATGTTGATATACTTGGAGAATGATAGAGAACAACTAAAAACTAATTGAAATAATTAATAACCTAAGCAAAGTTGAAAGAAGTAAACCCACAAAAATCATCAGCATTTTCACACATACACACTCATATATATTCATATATACATATACATATATATGTACACATATATATGTGTGTGTATATATCAACAAAGACCAACAGCAAAGCATAGAAGGAGAAATTCTATTTGAAATAATTACAGACAATATAAAAGTCTTGGGAGTCTATCTGTCAAGACAAACCCAGGAACTAACTATATGGACACAATTACAACACTTTTCATAGGGATAAAGTCATCTCTATATAACTGGAAAAATGTTAATTGATCATATCTAGGTTAAGTCAATAAAATTAAAATGACAATTCTACCTGAATTAATTTATTTCTTCAGTGGCATACCAACTAAATTTTCCAAAAATCATTTTATAGAGCTAGAAAAGATAATAACAATTTCATCTGGAAAAAGAAAAAGATGAAGAATATCAAAGGAATCAATGGGGGGAAAATATGAAGAAAGGTGGCCTAACCATACCAAATTAAAAACTATATTACAAAATGATAATGATGAAAACAATCTGGTACCAGATAAAAAAGGGGAGTAGTAGACCAGTAGTAAATAACTATAGTAATCTAGTGTTTGATAAATCCAGAGATCCAAGATATGGGAACAAAAACTCACTATTTGACAAATACTTCTGGGGAAAAAAAAGGAAAATAGTTTGGCAAAAATTAGGTATACATCAACATCATATATTGCATACCAAAACTAAGTCAAAGTGGGTACATGTTTTATACATAAAAATTGATATCATAAACAAAATAGGAGAGGATAGAATAGTTTACCTGTCAGATGTATGGATAACTGCAGAATTTATGACCAAACAAAAGGCAGAGAATACTACAAGTGTAAAATGTATAATTTTGATATTAAATAACAAGTTTTTATACAAATAATTAACATCTGAAGGAAAGTGGAAATCTGGGGGAAAATAGCAACTTTCTCTGAAAAAGACCTCATTTTTCCAATATATAGAAAACTTAGTGAAATTTATAAGAATAAAAATCATTCCCTAATTGTTAATCATCAAAAGATATGAGCAGGTAGTTTTCAGGAGAAAAAATCAGTTTTATAATTATATGAAAAATACTTTTAATCACTATTTATTAGAGAAATGCAACAAACCACCTTATACTTATCAGATTGGCTAATATGACCAAAAAAAAAAGGAAAATGATGGATTTTGAAGGGGATATGGGAAAACTGGGACACTTAGGTACTATAGTTGAAGTTGTGAACTGATCCAACCACTCTGCAGATCAATTTGGAACTGTGCCCAAAGGGTTATAAAATTGTGCTTATCCTTTGATCCAGAAATATCACTAGTAAGTTCATATTTGAAAAGATTAAGAAAAAAAGAAAATGCTTTTATATATGAAAAAATATAGCAATTCTTTTTGTAGTGGTAAAGAATTGGAAATGGAAGGGATGGCCATCTATTGAAGAATGGTTGAACTTGTGGTATATGGATGTAATGGAATACTCTTGTGGTATAAGAAATGATGAACAAGCAGATATCAGAAAAACCTGAAAAAGCTTTCATGAATTGATGGTGAGTAAAATGAGCAGAACCAAAAGAATAATGTACATTATAACAGAGACATTGTGCAATGATCAACTATGATTGAGTTAGTTCTTCTCAGCAATAGAATGATTCAAGATAATTTTGAAGAACTTATGATGAAAAATGCTATCTATTTCCTATGACAGAATTTGTGACATCTGAATGCAGACTGAAATATGACTTTTAAAAAAGAGTTTATTTTTCTTGGATTTTTTTGTTCTATGTTTTGCATACCTGCACATGTATAATCTATATCAAATTGTTTGTCCTTTTGATGAGGGAATAAGAGAAGAAAAAAGGGAGAAAATTCAGGTCTCAAAATTTTAAAAAATAATGACTGTTTTTTAAATTGTAATTAGAAATTAGAAAAAAACAAAATAAAAAGAAATGTGGGGTTTGGATAGTATCTGTCCAAGTGGTTTAGCTCCAATCTGTTAAACCTATGAAACCTATGAAACAGTCTTATTGTTATTGTTTTTTTGATAGCTTAAATAATTTTAATAATTTTTATTTTGAATAGAAATATTTTCTCCTTGTTACTCCCACTCATTTGTCCTAGTTAAGTCTTCTGGAATAAAACAGAAGAGAAGCATTTTCTTTCACATATCAGTGCTTCAAATATTTGAAGACAGAGATCATATCCTCTTCTTCTCTTCTTGGACTCAACATCTGAAGTTCCCTTAACCAATCATTAGGTAAACACATGGAGTAGGTTCAAATCCATGACCATCCTGGTTGACTTCTTACTTATTTTCTTATTTGTTTATATCTCTTCTTATTTGTTGTGCTCAAAGTCAGATGTGGTTTAGCCATAACTGAGAACAGCAGAGTTATCAAATCTCTTTTTTTTCTTCTTGAGCACAATCTGGTATTAGTTCTAATATAAGAAAAGATTTATTTCTTATTGTTTTTCTTGTTACTTGGCTACTCTATCACAGTATGATTTGAAATGAACTTAGGAATTTTTCTCAAGAATAAATGTGAAATTTGGGGGGAAACAAGAACAAATGCAACATAGCAAATTATTGCCTGTACACAAAAATAGTGAGGAAAGATTTGTGTTAAATGAGAAACTGCTTAGATATCAGAAAAATAAACTAGATTGTAAAAGCAAACATAATCAAACTAATTGTATATTATTATATGGCAATATTATTAGCTACAAAAAATAGAAGAGAAATTATTTCAGAGAATTCTGGGAAATATAAAGAGATATATGTGGAGTAAAGTGATCAAAACTGGAAGAATAATTTAAATAAGAACATGGTAAAAAAAAATACCTTTAAAAGGTTTAAAATCACTGACCACATGTGTTGTAGCACATTAACCACCTCCTAGTAGGTTAAAAACTCAAGGGGAAAATGAAACTTTTTTAATTTAAAAAATTATTATTTTTAACCATTTGTCTTCACTCTTCTACTGTAGTCCCCTCCATTGGGGGAGGAGATGGGTAAGAAAAATAATTCCTTGAAACAAACATACATAATAAATAAAAACAAATTCCTACATTGGTGTTGTCCAAAAAGATATATGACAGGTATAGATTTTCAGGTATTTTCAGGTATAGATAGTCATTGCATAGATTTTTTCTTGACCATACTTATTTGTTATAAGGATGTTTTTTGTTTGTTTTTAATCAATAGGAGATTGAAGGAAAGAAAAGGATGAAGGAAAGAAAAGGATTAGCAATAGTGATAACAAAAAGGAAACTAAAAGATATATTTCAAATTCATAGAAAAGAACAGAAGGAAGCACAGATAAGGAGGCAGTTTTGAAAGTAAAGTGTTGAATTTTTCATGCTCTTTAAGAAAAAAAGCAAGCTGTATGAAATAGAGATTCTTGGTTTCATATGCAATACTCTTTTTGAGCTCTACTGTGTGTGGAAATGATCTGGCTGGGAGGGTGTTAAGTTTATAATTTAAAAAATAAATTGCATTTTAATATACTTAAGCACCTTGATGGCCTGCAGGGACTGTCAATTTTGTCCCTTGTATCCCTAGCACCTAGCATGATGCCTGACACAGAGCCAATGCTTGATAAATGCTTGAGTGATTAAAAATAATAAAGTAAGCACAATGATGGCTATGAAGGAAGTATTGGCCTCACAGGGCTTTGAAATTCCTCTCTCCTATAGTCACTGATAAAGCCAACTAGGATTTATTAAATGCCTAATATTTCAGACACTATGCTAATTCTAGAGATGCCAGAAAAAATCAATGTGGTATATTGGAAAAATCAACTTTGCAGCCTTCCCTAATCCTTCCACCAGAATTCTCTATTGATAAATCATTCAAAGTAACCATAAATTTTGTAGCATATTACTTAATTAAGCCCTGAAATAATGTTCACAACAAAAAATGAATCAAAGAGTATTCATTTGTTCCATAAATAAAGGTTTACATTATTTTATAAATATTTTTATAAGTGAGAAGATGGGATAGATACTTTCTGGAGAAAATGTGCAAGGGGGTAGGGAATTGAGAGGTCATATTTCAGCATGTGGGATAACAAAGTACTGGAACTGTCCAGCATTTATCCTCTTCTTCTCAATAATCTTGATAGCAAGAATACAAATCTGCTATCTCTGTGGAAAGAATGGATGTGACTCTTTTGTCCAAGATCATGAAGATTCTTTTATCTCTGTAATGGCAGACCTTTCTTTTCATTTCAATGCCCAAATTGTCTGTTTACAGGTACTAAGATATATTCTAGGATTGCCCAAATAGCAGCCTTTTCACACTGAATCCCACTGTCCTTTCACTATGAGTGCTTAGCTCATAACAGGTACTTCATAACATACCAGATTGATGCTGATATAGACAAGATAGTTAGAATCAGGGAAACCCTAAGTTCGAATTCCAGCTTGGATATTTACTACGTCATTTAAATTCCCCAGACCTAAGTTTCTTCAACTGTAAAATGAGGAGATTGGATTAGATGAACTTTGAAGATAATTTCATTTACATACAAACACAAACATGAACTTTTGTGTATAAACATGTACACATTTATATAAAAGTTTATATATATGTATTGCATACACATAAATATATATGTACATATGCATATATATGAACCCATGACATATGTTCTCCCCACCCACATTCATTGCAGCTTCGTTTTCCTTTTCAAGTATGCACTACCTGAAAAATTCTCCCTGTCTATGTCAAAGGCACCCTCAAAGTCCTAGGTCCTAGAACTTTTTGTAATAAATATCAATTAAAGTTATATAGAAAGATTCCACTAAGGTCAAAGACAATCCTTACTCTGATTCATCCCTATTCTTTTGACCTTGATTATTCTAAATTTTTTTCATAAACAAGGGACAAACTGGCTAATTTTTCAAATTTGTGTTAATGCCCTAATGAAGCCTATGTTAGATAAAAGGCTAGATCTTCAAAGTAATGAAAGCATAAGAGAGTTTGGTTTTGGTTTTTAAATTGCAGAAAATTGTGCAGTATCACCAGCACTCAGAAAAGATAGTGTGCTTGAGTGACTAGACTACCCAATACAACAATGTTTAAATGTCCTAATTTAGATTTTATTCTGTCCTCAATCTCTACCTAAGGCCCAGATTATTAATTATTTTATGTCTCCTGAATTTCTGAGATTTAGCAAAAAGATAAATAAAAATAATCAGTTCTCTTCATATATTTATTACTTAATAAATTTAGCCTTTACTCCTAATAAGATTTATTTCCAAAACATATCTATGTAAATTTTTTCATGTAAATTGAAAGGTTCCAGCTTTTATGACATAGATCAATTGTTCTCAGTATTCTGGTTTTATAAATTCCCTATCCCATATTCACCTTACTCTATTTCTCTTCCTCACTTATCTCCCCTAGCACCATATAATAAAAAATTATTAACCAACTAAGTTCCAGAAATTGTGCTAAATGCTGGGGATATGAAGAAAGCAAAAACAAAAACAAAGTTTTTCTCAAGGATATAAAAATGTGATGATGGAAACAATATGCAAAAATATTATTTATAAAGAAGACACCAAGGAGTTACCAGTGGCTATGTAAGGTTTCTGCCTTCTTCTCCATGTTATTAGTGTGGTTGTCATTGCTGTTGTTGCTGTTGTTTTTGTTCTTCCTCTCCTCCTCGTCCTCCTCCTCCTCCTCCTTCTCCTCCTCCTCTTCCTCCTCCTCCTCTTCCTTCTTTTTCCTTCTCCCTCTCCTTCTCCCTCTTTCTCTCCCTCTCCCTCTCTCTGTCTCTGTCTCTCTGTCTCTATCTCTCTGTATTTCTGTCTCTGTCTCAGTGTTAAGGAATGCAACTTATCACAATCATGACATTAAATATATCATTAAAATAGATTAATAACTCTAAACATTCATAGAATCTGTCAGTTGTCGAGATTGTGAAATCATAGATTTAGAGATTTAAAGAGGCCTTGAAGCAATTTAGTCTGCCCTGCTTATTTTATGGATGAAGAAATTGTAACTCAGAGGAAAATAGCTTGTTCATGGTCACACAATTATTAAGTGGGAGATCAGAGGCAAAATTTGAACCTAGATTTGGTGATTCCAAATCCATGGATAAGAAATATTTAGATCCACACCTCACAGAAGAATGAATCTCCACTACAAACTAGGGCAATTGATCACTCAGCCTTTGCTTAAAGATTTCAAATTACAGTGAAATCAATTTCATTTTTGGACAGCTGCAATTATTGTAAAATCTTCCTTCAGAATGAACCAATATTTTCACCCATTTAACTTCAAGCCACAGTTCCTACCTAACTCTAAATTCTAAGGCTAAGTGTAATAAATCTGATGAAATAATCTTTCAAAGGGCAGAAGATAAATCATATGTAATATGTTAAATTATGCCATGCTGCTACTAATTTGGTATTAAATTATTTTTCAGGAGGTTGACCAAATCAGCAAAATAACTCAGAGGCAGATTTTATCTCAGCTATATTATGGAAACATCTTGAACCAGTGGGGACCCACACTGTTCCAATAGGTTTTAAGAAGAAATACCTGCCAAGATGTGTTCTTTGATCTTGCTTTTCATGTACTGAAATACCTACATCATCCTCTCCATCCCTCCATTTTATTTCAAATCAGCACTTTGCCAAAGAAGATAACTAATTTACATATTTTTTAGCTTCATAGTTTTGTAAAGTTTTCAGATCTATTTAACAAATATTTGTTATATATTTGAGAATATAGCTGCTCACCTTGCATGGAGTGCAAACATTCAAGCTTTATTGGTACTTTGAAAAAAGAGACAATCTTTATCCCCCAGAATATGTATGTATGTATGTGTATATGTATGGGTATACATTTATACGTATATATATATATATATATATATATATATATATATACGTATATAAATGTATGTGGATATATGCACGCACATGTGTGTGTATGTGTGTTGCTTGACCAGTCTTAAGCCCTAAGTTTTAGAAATGGCATTGTCTTCTTAGAATGAAATGTCAATGGTACATTGAGAATATTAGTCCATCTGCTCACAGCAGGAGTCTTAGGAAAGTAAATGGTCTGTGATCTATTTGCCAAGAATTTTTCATTTGGTCATGCTGTGACTCAAAAGACATAAACAAAATCAAAAGTAAAAGATGTAAAAAATAACACTGGGGGATGTCATTTACTCCTTTTCTAATAAGTGAGGTATTCAATGTACTCTTTCTTTGACAACACTTTCCCTGCCCACCTGCTGACCATTGAGAGTGACCCAGCTGTATTTTAGAAGGAAGGGCTATTGGCTATAACACAATCACAGCTGGATGCCTAAACCTCAAACACTAGACCTGATGTATTATGCAAATGAAGTTATAACTAAAAGCATTATCTTTCTTACTATGTCTTCAGTTCACAAACAGTCATAACAATGAAGATTTTAATATTTTAGTATTGGAAAGACATTTTGAAAATATTTCATTTTAGTCTCACAATAACTGTGGGTGGTAGGTGCTATTAATATTCCTATTTTATAGATGGGGAAACTAAGGCTGAAAGAAATTAAGTGATTTGCCCAATGTCACAAAGATAGTTAAGTGTCTGAGACAAGATTTGAATTGTTTCCCTACATCCAGGTCTAGTACCCACTCCATTCTGCCTTCTAGATAACTAAAATGAGATGGACATAATACAATTCCAAGGAGAGGGATACTAGTATAAGATTCCAAAAACCTGGGTTCTAATCCAATTTACATAACTAATTAACTATGGGCTTGAAAAAAATCCCTTTATCTCTGGAGCTAACATCCTTCCTCTGGAAGATGAGGACTTAAACTGTAAAACCAAAAAAAAAAAAAATCATTTAAGGTTAATTTCTCTGGTTACAAACAACAACAACAAACAACAACAGCTAGCATTCCTGGAGTGTTTTAAAGTTTGTTTAGAAATACTGTTTTTGTGATCTTCACAACAACCTGAGAGGGGGGGTGTTATTATTATCCCTATATTACAGATGAGGAAGTTGAAGTAGGCAGCAGTTAAATAACTTGCCTAGAGGCACACAACCAGTAAGTATCTGAAGCTAAATTGGAATTTGGGTTTTCCTGCCTCCAAGCCTAATGCCCTACCCATTGCACTGACTGTAATAAAATTCTAATAATGTAATGAGAAAAGTGATAAAGTAAGGATTTTCAAGGATTATATTTCAGCTAAGGAACAAATGATATTGATGGTACTATCTAGGCCATATTTTAGTATTTGCGATGCTAAGTCCCTTATAATATATTTTACTAATTAATCGATGTGTTTGACATATCAGATAAGTAAATTTAAGGAAAATGGTGATTCTGACATAACAAGTCTATTGGCATTGCTAAAGGTAACTTTTACTTAAAGCTTTTTAGTCCATCCTATGGGTAACATTGCTTCAAGCAAGAATGTGTTAGAAGTAATTCATGAAAAACAAATGTCCTTAGTGAATAATAGTCCAATTTAAATTATCATTACAACTTAAAAAGCTTTATATTTGTGGAGTTCATTTTGAATTTTAAAAAAATCAACAACAAATGAAGTAAAACTTGGGTTAAAGATGTGGATGACCCCAATTTGTGCCAGATTTCAATTACAAGGTAGACATCTCCATTTTACAAAAACAATTTTAAGGGGAAAATATTACTTATTTAATAATCTTAATGCTAGAAATTTAACTACTGAAAGAGTAAATGAAAAAATAATTTTTTTTATCTTGCCCTCTAGGTTAATGTGCTCATGATCGCTCTCTTAAGTGATTATGGCATGAGAGAGAAGGGATTCTATAAGAAATATAGTTTCTATTCTTCCAAGTGTACATCATACTATATCCATTTTGTTTCAGAACAAATAAAAGATAATATGATACTATCCATGGTGATGTTTTAGTATCTACAATGCTGAATCCTTTACAATGAATTTAATTAACTTATGATCATGAAAGTAATAAATCCATATCATTGAGTGATTGAATGAAACCATTTACAACCCTGGCATAATATGTATATACTTTGAACAGAAAATGCAGGAAAGTAATTCAGTCTCATTTGTTAAGTGACCATCTTCAGATCCCATTTAGCCAAATCAGCAGGAGATCTAGCCTTGTAATATTAGACATAAGACAATCAAATTATCTTCTCACCAGAAACCTAACTGCCTGTATAATTATGATTACATATTTAAAGCATATCATTCGTCTAGTCCTAAAAGCTTTTCTATAATTCATATTCTTACGCATCTTTTTCTTTTACCTTATATCTCATAATCTATTCTTTTTTCTCTACCAATGAACTATCACCTTAGTTTAGGCTTTTCAAGTTTAGGCTAAGCGAGTTTTTGCTTGTATTTTTGTGATAATTTCCTACCTCTCCTTCCTCCTATTCTCTTCTCTCTGCCCTCTCCAATCTATCCATCTCACATTTCCTGTAGTGGAATCATAAGCTTGGCTCTCTCTTCAGAAAGAAGATATTATGAGCCTGACTTATATTTTATGTTCTTTTAAATATGGTTAGTCTAGGAGAACCTAGTTTTTAGGTTCAGGTTAAACTCTTACCTACTTTTTTTTAATGTAGAAAAGGGAACTCCAAGCATTATATCCAAGATCCCAATTCCTATCAAAGAACATTTCTAAAATGAACACATATAGTAAATAACTAAACAATTTACTTTCCCAAGTCAACAGTAAAACAGCAATCAGAGAAAATATCCATAGTAGAATATCCACACATTATAGAGTGAAATAGCTCTCACTTTGGCAGTGAGGTTATTCGCTTAACCAAGAGATAGAGACCCAGTTCTCACCCAAGGGAAAATTCCTCAAAATGTCTAATATAGCAAACCAAATAGGGGAAGGCAGAGCCAAATGGAAAAAATTTCCCAATCTCTCCTTCTAATCACTCCAAATTTCTCTAAACAAAATTTAGAACATCAGAACCTCCCCAAAGAAGGAGTAGAACATTTCCCAGCCAAAAACAACTTAGGTCAAAAGGAAATGTCTGTGACACTAGAGTGAGAATCCAGCTTGCAGTCCTAGTGTCAGCACCCCACCCCTGGCCCTTCCCAGTAAAGAAGGAATTGCACTAAGGAATTATGATTTAGGTGACTTCCAGATCTCTCAGTCCAGAGACACCAAAGACAACTTGCAAGTCTACACAAAAGGTTTTTTAGTAGGGTGAGAGGACCTTGGGAAACCAATAAATCAGGAGTGGGTGTGGGCAGTGATGATGGTGGCATGTTCCAGAGGCCTCAGCTCAAAAGAGATCTCTTTATAAACAATGAGGAAGGACTCTGTTGCTTTACAACATTAGATTTTATAGCTACAGTGTAGCAGGAACAGTCCTAACAATTCTAGAACAGAAAAGAGTGATTTGGGTCAAATGCCTAGAAAGATCTCTGAAAACAGCTGCACAAAACCCCTGCAACTTGGATCATTGCACCCTCCATCCTATAAACTGAGCTTATTTTAATAAAGAGTTAAAAACCAAGTAATAGACTAGGAAAACAAGCGAACAACAAAAACGTTTCTGACAAAGTTACTATGGTGACAAGGAGGATCAAAACACACACACAGAAGGTGATAATAAAGTCAAAACTTCTACATCCAAAGCTTCCAAAAAAAAAAATAAGAATTGGCCTCAGAAGATGGAAAAGCTTAAAAGGGATTTTGAAAATCGAGTAAAAGAGATAGAGAAAAATTAGGAAAAGAGAGTGGTATAAAAGTAAATACAAAAAGCTAATGAAGAGAAAAATGTCCTAAAAAGCAAAAATGGCCAAATGGGAAAGGAGGTATAAAAGCTCACTGAAGAAAATAATTCCTTAAAAATTAGAATTAAGTAAATGGAATTTAATGATTATGAGAAATCAAGATGTAATAAAGCAAAACAACACAAAAAAATAGAAAAAACATATTTGAAATATCTCATTGGAAAAACAACTGACCTGGAAAATAGATCCAGGAGAGATAATTTTAAAATTATCAGTTTGCCTCAAAGTCTTGATCAAAAAATTGTCCTGATATTCTAGAACTAGAGAGTAAGATAGAAGTTTAAAGAATCCACCAATCAACTCCTAAAAGATATGCCAAAATGAAAACTCCCAGGAATATTATAGCCAAATTGTGGAACTCCAAAGTCAAGAAGAAAATTTGCAAGCATCCAGAAAGAAACAATTTAAATAAAGCAGATCCACAATCAAGATAACACAAGATTCATCAGCTTCTATCTTAGAGGAAGGGAGGTGTTGGCATATGATATTCCAAAGAGCAATGGAGCTAGGATTACAACTAAGAATCACCTACCCAGAATAACTGAGTATAATCCTTTAGGAGAAAAGATGGATATTCAATGAAATAGAGAATTTTCAAACATTCATGATGAAAATACTGAATGAAAAATTTGATTTTCAAATATAGGACTCAGGAGAAGCATAAAGAAGTTAATCATGAAAATTATATCATAAGGGACTTAGGAATCTGTTTACATGCCTATATAGAAGGATGGAACTTATAATTCATTAGAACTTTCTCATTATTATGGCTGTTAGAAGTAGTTTATATAGAGAGAGGGCAGAGATGTGAGTTGAATATGAAGGGATATCTTTAAAAGTGAAATTAAAAGGCAAGAGAGGAATGAATTAGGAGAAAGGGAAAGGGAAAAATAGAATAGTGTAAATTATGTGCCATAAAAAGAAACAAGAGAAAGTTTTATAGTGGAGAGGAAGAGGGGGAAGAAAGAGGGAATAAATGAATTTTACTCTCATTAAAATTGGCTCAAAGAGGAAATAACATACACACTCAATAGAGGTACAGAAATCTATCTTAATCCTACAGGACAATAGGGAATGAGAATGGGAGAAGATGATAGAAGAGCAAGCATATTGTAGGAGAGAGTAGTTAGTAGCAAAATTTTTGAGGAGGGACAGGGTGAAAGGAGAGAGAGAAAATAGAATAACTGGATGGGGAATGTAGTTAGCAACACTTGTAAAGGGAATTTTGAAACAAGTTTCACTGCTAACACCTTATTTCTCAAACATAGAGGGAACTGAGTCAAATTTTCAAAAAAAAAAATAGCCATGTTTCAATTAATAAATGATCAAAACATATGATAAATGCCTAAACGGCTATAAAATCATGCATATCTTTTAATCTAATAATACCACTACTAGGCATGAATACCAAAAGTTTTTTTCCCCCAAAGGAAAAATATGTATATGTACAAAAATTTTTGTAACAGCTCTCTTCTCAGGGCAAAAAACTGGAAATTGCTGGGATACCCATCAATTAGGGAATGGCTGAATAAATTGTGGTATATGATTATGATGAAGTATTATTGTTCTATGGGAAATGATGATCAGGATACTCTCCTGAAAAGTCCTCCATGAACTCAAGCAAAGTGAAAAATACTGTCTACAAAGTCATACCAATGCTCTGGGATGATCAGCTGTGAATGACTACAACTACACTGAATGACTTATGATGAAAAATCCTATTCATACCCAAAGAAACTGATTATGTCTGAATACAGATTGAAGCATTCTCTATCTCTCTCTGTCTCCATCTCTCTCTGTGTGCGTCTCTCTCTTTGTCTCTTTGTCTCTCTTTGTCTGTCTCTGTCTTTCTTCTTTATTTTTCTTGAGTTTTTTTTTTTTTTTAGGAGGGAGATCTATGCTTTTCTATCACAACATGTATTTATGGAAATCTTTACATAACTTCACATGTGCTTTCTTAATGGCTGGGGATAAGGAAGAGAATCTAGAACTTAAAAGTTTTTTAAAAAAATGTTAAAAATTCTTTTAAGTGTAACTGGGGAAAAAAATACATAAATTTAAAGAAAATTTTGAATGGTATCATGATCAATGGTCTACATCTTGCCTCTTCACACAATCTTTTTCTTCCTTCAGCAACCTGATATAAGGTTGACAGTATCCATCTTCTCTCTTGAAGACAGAAACCAGAAGAGTTTAAAAAGAGTGAAGAATTCTAAGAGCCTGAAGAAACCAGATCTCTATTCTCTCTAGCTTTCACCAACTCTAGTCCTCATGTGGGTATAGGGCATTGTTCTTTGCCAATAAGGAGAAAAAGCTATACCAATTGACTTTGAGGCTTGCATTACAAATTTGACCATTTTTAATGTATAGGGGATGGGATATAGTGAAATTATGCCTAGACCCATGAGTTCATGAATGCAGGGAGCCAGGTACATGGAAAGGTCCTACTCATTGGTGATCTGCAATATATCTACAACTTAAATTTTACATAGCTATATGGAATAATGTATAGAAATAGGTAGACAGACACATAGATTCATAGAACATGTATTAAGTATTTCAGGGTCAAGAACTGTGTTAAGTGCTGGAGGTGTAATTTTAAAAAAGACATAATGTTTGTAATCAAGAAGCTTATAGTCTAATAGGGGAAGATAGCACACTAAAAGGAAAACAAGGGCAATGCATTGAGACCCTTCATTAATTTAACGAGTACTTTTTCCCATTCTGGGGAGACATTATATACACCTTTAAAACTCATGTTTTGGGGTACTAGTAAACCCCTTATGATGTGAGAAAGCATCTGTCTTTTTCATGATCTCCTATGCCATCAGCCAGCCATGAAGACAGATGTTAGAGATGCTGAAGACACCTTGCCAGTCTTGAAGTATTTGGACAGCAGTGACTAAAGCCCCAACAATTCCTCCTTTGGTTTTCAGACATATTTTCAACAGTTTAGTAAATAGCACAACACCTTCACATTGCCATATGAAACAATGGAAGGTAAGGCTCACATTAAAAAAATGTTTTAGTTTTAAGAATTGTATTTGCTATATATACAATGTGTTACTGTGAATATCATGTGTTGTGAAAAGTGAATGCTTTCTTCAAATTTCTTATTGAAATGTTAGCACAAAAAGTCACAGAATTCTAAGGAATTATCAGTGAAAAAAATGTCCAGTTTAATTTTGTATACTGTATTTTATGGACTATAAATTGTTAGGAGAACTGTATATTATTAATGTTGTGTTATAAATAAATTGTATGTAAAAAAGTGCATTTTCAGCAATATCTAGCAAAATATTATAATTTTTGATAGTCATAACAACCTAACCCCCTATTTCCCAAAGGTTCAATCATCAGCATTCATGTTTTTAACTCCCACACAATTTTCAAAGACTTATCTCTGTGAAAGTTGAGGATTAAATACATATGAAATCCTTTGAGGTTAACAAAGTGAGCCAAACAGGGAATACCTGAAAGGTATAGATATTGGTAAGCCTTATGGAATTTTTAGACCCCAGCAGATAATGTCATTAATTCATTTTATAACACTGGAAAAATTATTTTACTTCTAACTCTTACTTTACATAGTTATGAGCTAAGAAGTTTGGAATAGATGATTTTGAGGGTCTCTTCTTTATATATTTTATGATTTTATATTAGATCTCCATCTAATGTAGGGAAGCATAAAAGTAGCAAGAACAGTTGTTCATTCAGATCAGTGGAATATTTTCACTCATAGATAATGTCTACAAACATTTTTACATTATAAACCCCTATCATTTGAAATAGTGGAGTGTGGGGGAAGGGAATTTTTTTTTTTATGATCTGTTACAATGTTTTCTCTATGAAAAGAGCACTAATAGTATATATATATACCAGAATGGCAAAAACAAACCTCAACCTCTAAAAACATTTTAGACTGTGAATAAGAATTTATCAATTTTTAAAAGTTCAATTAGAAATAAAGAATATTGCCCCACATAGATTAACATAGACACTTAAACTATTGCAAAGTTCAGAAGTCTGGCTGTCTCTGGGCTTTACAATCCAGAAAAAAATTCAGTCTTACCTGTTTAAATCTTAAAACAAATTGAGTGACCATAATACCTTACAGGTCTAAGTTCTCTACATATGCCAGTATCTCATTTTGTGACTTTAAAAGTATTTTTCTTCATGGTCATATTTTTTTCCAATTTACTAAAATAAAAAAAAAATCATTTCTATAACTTAAGTTTAAGTTGTTCACAACAAGAGAGGCATCATTCTGCGTCATACACAAGGTGATTTTAGTCTCTATTTGGGCCACCATTCATCGTAATATCTGGGCTAGCTTTCTTGAGGGTTTCTCTGGATTCTGGTATCTGAGATCAAGCTGAAAGAAGCACACTTTCACTCCAGTCTCTCTCCAGTCTGCTTACTTCAAATCCTCCCAGCCCTTATAAACTTTAGAACAATTACATCACTACAGCATACTGAGCATGTGCCAACTGTAGAACCATTAAATCACCATACTAAGCACTAAGTATAAGTGAACTAGAGAACCATCATCTCATCAGCCACATTGAGTTAACACCCTGCTGTTAAGTACCTTTGCTTCAAGTATACTTTTCTCAGAGTTCCCCAATATCTTCAGTCCTCTACAATTCTTTTCTTTTTCGAAGTGCTTACAATCCATCTCATAAGAAAAAAAATTAAATCATATGAAAAATGCTCTAAATTATTATGGATAAGTGAAATACAAATTAAGACAACTCTTAGGTATCACTACACACCTCTCAAACTAGCTAAGATGACAGGAAAAAATAATGATGAATGTTGGAGGGGATGTGGGAAAACTGAGACATATACATTACTGGAGGAGTTGTGAACTGATCCAACCATTCTGGAGAGCAATTTGGAATTATGCCCCAAGGGCTATGAAACTATGCATATCCTTTGATCCAGGAGTGTCTCTACTGGGTCTGTATACCAAAGAGATCATAAAAAAGGGAAAAGGACAAAAAATGTTTGTAACAGCCCTTTTTGTAATGGCAAGGAACTAGAAGGTGAGTGGATGCGCATCAGTTGGAGAATGGCTGAATAAGCTATGGTATATATTAATGTCATGGAATATTATTGTTCCATAAGAAATGATTGGCAGGATGATTTCAGAGAGGCTTGGAGAGAGTTATATGAACTGATGATAAGTGAAGTGAGTAGAAACAGGAGAAATGGCAACAGCAAGATTATATGATGATCAATTCTGACAGACATGACTCTTTTCAACTATGAGGTGATTCAGGACAGTTCCAATTGTCTTGTGATAAAGATATCCATCTGCAGCCAGAGAGAGTACTGTCCATATTGAGTGTGGATTACAACACTGTATTTTCATTTTTTTAATAGTTTGTGATTTATTTTTCTCATTTTTTCTTGTTTGATTTGATTTTTCTTGTGCAGCATGATACTTTTAGAAATAAGCATAGACAATTAGCCCCAATACTATATAAACTATTTGAAAAAATAGGGAATGAAGGAGTCCTACCAGATTCCTTTTATGACACAGACATGGTACTGATACCTAAATGAGGTAGATTGAAAACAGAGAAAGAAAATTATAGACCAATCTCCCTAATGAATATTGATGCTAAAATCTTAAATAAGATATTAGCAAAAAGGCTACAGAAAATCATCCCCAGGATAATACACCATGATCAAATAGGATTTATACCAGGAATGCCAGGCTGGTTAGGTTAGGAAAACTATCAGTATAATTGGCCATATTAATAACCAAATTAACAAAAACCATATGATCATCTCAATAGATGCAGAAAAAGCATTTGATAAAATCCAACATCCATTCCTACTAAAAACACTTGAGAGTATAGGAATAAATGGACTTTTCCTGAAAATAATCAGTAGCATCTATTTAAAACTATCAGTAAGCATAATATGTAATGGGGACAAACTGCAACCATTCCCAATAAGATCAGGAGTGAAAGAAGGTTGCCCACTATCAACATTACTATTCAATATTGTATTAGAAATGCTGCCTTTGGCAATAAGAGTTGAGAAAGAGATTAAAGGAATTAGAGTAAGTAATGAAGAGACCAACTTATCACTCTTTGTTGATGATATGATGGTATACTTAGAGAATCCCAGAAATTTTACTAAAAAGCTATTAAAAATAATCCACAACTTTAGCAAAATTGCAGGATACAAAATAAACTCACATAAGTCATCAGCATTCTTATATATCACTAACAAAATCCAACAGTTGTAGTTACACAGAGAAATTCCATTTAAAGTAACTACCAATAGTATAAAATATTTAGGAATCTATCTGCCAAGGGAAAATCAGGAACTATATGAGCAAAACTACACAACACTTTCCACACAAATAAAGTCAGATCTAACGAATTGGAAAAATATTAAAATTAAAATATAAATATAATATAAATTTAATATAAATATTAAAATATAAAAATTAGGATGAACAAATATAATAAAGATGACAATACTACCTAAACTAATATATTTATTTAGCGCTATACCAATCTGACTCCCAAAAAACTATTTTAATGACCTAGAAAAAATAACAACAAAGTTCATATGGAAAAACAAAAGGTCAAGAATTTCAAGGGAACTAATGAAAAAAAAAATCAAATGAAGGTGGCCTAGCTGTACCAGATGTAAAATTATATTATAAAGCAGTGGTCATCAAAACCATATGGTACTGGCTAAGAAAAAGAGTAGCTGATCAGTGCAATAAGTTAGGTTCACAGGACAAAAGAGTCAATAGCGATAGCAATCTAGTTTTTGACAAACCCAACGACCTCAGCTTTTGGAATAAGAATTCACTATTTGACAAAAACTGCTGGGAAAATTGGAAATTTGTATGGCAGAAACCAGGCATTGACCCACACTTAACACCATATACCAAGATAAGGTCAAAATGGATTCATGACCTAGGCATAAAGAATGAGATTATAAATAAATTAGAAGAACATAGGATAGTTTACCTCTCAGACCTGTGGAAGAGGAAGGAATTTATGACCAAAGAACTAGAGATCATTATTGATCACAAAATAGAAAATTTTTATTATATCAAATTGAAAACTTTTTGTACAAACAAAACTAATGCAGACAAGATTAGAAGGGAAGCAATAAACTGGGGAAACATTTTTATAGTCAAAGGTTCTGATAAAAGCCTCATTTCCAAAATATATAGAGAATTGACTCTAATTTATAAGAAATCAAGCCATTCTCCAATTGATAAATGGTCAAAGGATATGAACATACAATTCCCAGATGAAGAAATTGAAACTATTTCTTGTCATATGAAAAGATGCTCCAAGTCATTATTAATCGGAGAAATGCAAATTAAGACAACTTTGAGATACTACTACACACCTGTCAGATTGGCTAGAATGACACAGAAAGATAATGCAGAATGTTGGAGGGGACGTAGGAAAACTGGGACACTGATACATTGTTTTTGGAATTGTGAATACATTCAGCCATTCTGAAGAGTGATTTGGAACTATGCTCAAAAAGTTATCAAACTGTGCATACCCTTTGATCCAGCAGGTTACTACTGGGCTTATATCCCAAAGAGATTTTAAAGAAGGGAAAGGGACCTGTATGTGCAAGAATGTTTGTGGCAGCCCTCTTTGTAGTGGCCAGAAACTGGAAACAGAGTGGATGCCCATCAATTGGAGAATGGCTGAATAAATTGTGGTATATGAATATTATGGAATATTATAGTTCTGTAAGAAATGACCAACAGGATGATTTCAGAAAGGCCTGGAGAGACTTACATGAATTGATTCTGAATGAAATAAGCAAGACCAGGAGATCATTATATACTTCAACAACAATACTATATGATGATTAGTTCTGATGAATGTGACCATCTTCAGCAATGAAATGAACCAAAACAGTTCCAATGGAGCATTAATGAACTGAACCAGCTACACCCAGCAAAAGAATTCTGGGAGATGTCTAAGAAGCATTACATTGATTTCCCATTCCCTATATTTTTGCCCACCTGCATTTTTTATTTCCTTCACAGGCTAATTGTACAATATTTCAGAGTCTGATTCTTTTTATACAGCAAAATAATGGTTTGGACATGTAGACTTATTTTGTATTTAATTTATACCTTAATACATTTAACATGTATTGGTCATCCAGTCATCTAGGGGAGGAGGGGGTCAAAGAAGGGGGAAAACTGGAACAAAAGGTTTGGCAATTGTCAGTGCTATAAAATTACCCATGAATATAACTTGTAAATAAAACACTATTAAAAATTTTAAAAAAGAACTAAGTACAGAAAAACTGCATATATTTAACATATATTGTATTACTTACTGTCTAGGGAAGGGAAAAGAGAGGGAAACCTTTTGGAACTCATAATTTTATAAAGGTAAATGTGCTTTTTTGAAAATAAATTTTTGAATTATTTTTAAAAATAAAAAGCTTTGATAAAAACTTGTAAAAAAAATAAAGTCATCTGATAATTGTGTTTTTTGATACATATATAGTTTTTCTTAAATGAAAGTTCTTTTCCTGCTTTCAACTATCTCAATATTCATCTATGAAGGGCAATATTTCTCATTTACTAGTTGATACAGCTTTTCTATCTCTTTTAGTACTAACATATTTCACATGAAAAAGACAATATCTTAAAATACCTCTTGGTAGTAATTATGATCCAAAGTCATCTTACTAATTCAATTCAATAAACAATTAGAATTTACCCAGAGTATGCAGAGTATTGTGCTAAATTGCTAGGGAGATAAAGAGATTAACTAAAACAAAGGACCTGATCTGGGGAGTTTATAATCCAATTTTAGGTTAAAGAAATAGTAGCCCAAATTTCTAGAGGACTCAACATTATACAACACATTTCTTTGCAGCAGCTAAAGTGATTTTTCCTAAAGCATGAAACCAATCACATTGTTCTTCTGCTCAATAAACAGGAGAGGTTGCCTATTATCTGTAAAATTAAATACAAATTTCTCTATCATTTCAAATCTTTTCACAATAGGATCCCTACCTCCTTTTCAGTCTCATTATACACTTCTCCCCTACAGCCTCTCTTCAATTTACTTTTCACTCTTTTCAAACACATTATTCCATTTGCTATCTTGATAATTTTATACAGGCCCATGCCAAAAGAACACTTACTCATCACCACCACCTCTTAGAATCCTTTTGTTGTCATTGTTTTTTAGTTGTGCCTGACTTGTCAAAACTTTTTCTGGTTTGACATTTTCTTCTCCAGTAAATTAAAATAAACAGAAGTTAAGTGAGTTGTCCAGGATCACACAGCTAATGAGTGTCTGAAGTTGAATTTGAATTCAAGTCTTTCTGACTCCAGGCCATTGTTCTAACCACTAGCTGATTATTTAGAATTTTTAGTTTCTTTCAACGTTTGGATTAGTTCTGTCTTCTACAAAAAGGCCCTTCCTAATCCTCACAAACACATCTTTCTGAATCTCCTTTAAAACATACTTCCAAAATAAAAGTAAAAATTTAAATCCACAGGCCTATATAATTTAACATCATTCAATTTTCTTATTTCTTTTTTATTCATTCAATATTTATATGTTAAACAACTTTCAGCTACAATACAATATACTAGTCATCTTCCTAAACACACTCACAAATCTCCAAAAAGGAGGCATAGAACAGAAAAAAAAAAAAAGAAATGAAACAAAAACCTAAAATATTCCCATTTTTAATATACTTTAATCTCTTAAACAAAAAAAGATTCTAAAAAAACAATCTTTCAATGTTTTTAAGTTGATATGACCCTTTACCCACTTTTTGCCCCTGGAGAGCATGCAGACAAGGAAAAATGTTATTCAAATATGTGTTTTCTTCTACTAAAATTCCCTTAAGAGCACTATAAAAATGAATTTTTCAGATTTTCCCAGATATGAAATAACTTCTAAAAGTACTATGAAAAAATGTTTGCTAATATCCTAAATAGATGTCTTGCTAAATAGCTAAATATATTAGAAAATAATAATGCTTTTGATCAATAAAATACTTTATATTTCCTAATATACTAATATAATGTACTGACTATACTGTCACACACATAAACATATGTAACACCCCCCCCAACAATTCTCTGAGACAAATATGGTATATATTATGTTTACTTCACACACAAAAAAAGGAAAAACCCAAAAGTTAAAAATTAGTTGCCTGTGTTCAACAGATAGACACTAAAATTTAGATCTTCTAACTTCCAACTTTTTATTCTCATTCCTGTTATTTAAAAAAAAAAAAAAACGTTTATTTCTAACAATGTGCTACAAAATTTCCCACTCTTCATTTTTTGGATATAGCTAACAAAGACAAATAGAAACACAAAAGCAGGAAATATCCTTGAAGTGAGGGCCACCAATATTTTCCTGCCCTTCTCTGGAGTGAGAGCAATAGCACAATAACAGCAATAAGGTATAAATGACAGTATATAAGTGGCAATGTGATAGCATTTGGGTAGATAGTGCTACTATACACTCATTGTATAATTCCCCTGGCCAGACATGAGTGACAATTCATAAAGCTACCCCTGATATAAAGGGACTAGGGAAGATTTCTGAGATATCTGCTGACTACAGAAGGGTAACAGCTAACCTCAAGGATCAATTTATATTAGAACTGGAAAGCATCATTAGTGATAAATCACTTAGCTTTGTTCTAGTCTGGATGTGAATTTTTAATAATCTTTACATTGAAGGTTGGTGTCTTTGATCTCCAGGCTCCCCATTTATTATTTCAATAGCCTGCAGTTGGGTTTCCCTGTCTCAAGTCTTTCCTTCTTTAAGCCATTTTTCATTCATCCATGAAAGTGATTTTTCTAAAATACAGGTCCAATCATGTCATTACCACTTCTCAAACAACTCCAGTGGCTTCTTATTGCCTCCAGGAGAAAATCCAAAATGGTCGGTTTGGAATTCAGAGCCTTTCCTAAACTAGCCTCTGCCTACTTTTATAGTTTTCTTATATCTTAATGACAACTATTCTTTAATTCAGCTTACATTGAGTTCCTCGTGGTTTCTTGAATGACATTCCCTCTTTCAGATGTTAGTAATTCTTTCTCTCTGATTCCCATGCCTAAAATGTTCTCCTTTCTCTGCTCCAACTGATTGCCTCCTTGATTTCCTTTAAGGTCTAACTAAAATCTCACCTTCTATAAGAAGCTTTCTCCAATTATAATGTCTTATTTCTATTAAATATTTTCTATTTATCCTGCATGTGGTATATCATCAGTCTCATAAGATTGTAAGTTTCTTGAGGATAGGACACACCAGAGAAGACCAGAGATCTAGACAATAAAATCAGAAGGAAAAAAGTATAAAATCATTATGGAATAGAAGAAAGGAAGTACCAAGCAGCATCCCTGAGACTGTCACTCTTTCATAAAACATGCTCTACTTTAAAATTTCTTACAGCATGTGGCATGATACAAGGTGAAGGCCCAATTGAGTTTAGTTATTATTAATTTGAATATAAGAAGCATGGAAAAACTTTTGAAGTTGACTTTAGTTTTTCAGTCTTCCCCAGAATTCTACAGAACTATGAGGAAAAGTATCTACTTGGGAATTCATAAGAATATCATATTTATATGAATTGAGCAGAACTTAAACCATTTTAAAATTCATAATGACTTCTTCAACTCACATCTGCAAAAAAGTGGTTTATCTCATCCGACTGTCCATGGTTATCAAAGATTATTTGTCTTTTAAATTTTCTCTATTTGTGTATATCCACTGTTGCTTTTATTTTATAAGTATTCAATGAATGCATACTGGATTAGATTGAACTGCTTTGTGATCCATTATGAATTTATGCTAACTAACCCCAACTGGGTTTTCTCTTAGACAAACTTAATACTTTCCCCATATTGATTCATTATGTCACTTATAAGACTAGCTGTTGCCCATTTTTCTTCCTTTGGAAACTTCTTTATTGAGGTCTTCAACTCATACTTCACTAAAAAATATTAAAAGCATCCATTTCTCCCCTACTCCTTATATATTATTATATACTATAATATCATTACTATCTCAGATGTTGAAGTAGTTCTTCTGCTTTCCAAGTTCACCTATTTCACTTTTACCCTTGAACCTATGCCCTTCCTTCTTTTCCAGTAGATTGCCTTCACTATCTGGTGGTAGCATGGTGGATTGAATACTGAGCCAGAAATCAGGAAGCCCTGAGTTAAAATCAACTCAGCATTTCCATATTTCCAGCTGGGTAATTCCCTAGACAAGTCACAAAGTTTCTGCTTGCTTCACCTTCCCTAACTGGAAAATGGGGGGTAATGATAATACTTACCTCCCAGGGTTGGTGTGAGGTTCAAATAAGATAATATCTGTAAAAGACATTTCCTGGAACATAGTAGGTATTTAGGTTCTCTCTGTCTCTCTCTGTGTCTCTCTTTCCTCTTTCTCTCTCAGCACCTATGATGTTCCTGGCAATAGATGTATATGTAACTATATATATATATATATATATATATATATATACATATATACACATATCATGTACGTTTGTATTCATATATATGTACACATGTGCCTACATATGCTTATACCTTCATTTCTTGTTTCTCCACTATTCCTATTTTCTTTGTAATCTTCATTCTTTCCCTTTCTACTGTCTCTTTCATTGCTTCATAGAAATGCTTCTTTTCAAAACAAAAATAAACAAAAAAAACCTTACTTAACTCTGCCAGAATCATCATAAATCATCATTGACTCAAACTGTTACTATGCTCTGTATTTGTAAAATTAAAAATGTAAAGTACTTAGCAGGATTTATATGGCATGCTTCTCTAGGAATATCAAAATACTCGAGACATTATTCTTATCACTAAAGCATTATCAAGAATTATTCAGGAAATGAGTAGTCCCTTCATATGAAAACACCACCAGAAATATTTAAAATTTTACTAGATTTAACACTAACTCTAAATATATGCTGAATCTGTTATGTCCCTAGAACAAAAGTCTAATAAAGTAGACAGCTAATTATATATAAGAATTCATTCATGTGAGAAATAGAATTCTTCTATGAACAGAAATCAGTTTTTATACATAATAGTCATTATAATTAGTCTGTATATTTGCACTTTTCTCTCTTGGGAAATATTTCCATAAATGTATGTGGGATTTTACAATTCATTTCCTATTTGTTAACATTTGCAGTTTTATTTGGCTCTCTACTTTTTCGATGATTTTTGAGCCTTTTGAAAGTCAGCAATCAGCTAATCTTCATCTCATAGGATCACATTTTTAACCTAGATCAGGAAGAGATCTTAAAAGACAACTAGCTTACGTATTATTAAATATAACAAAACAGACTCCTAGAGTTTCCTTTTTCCTAAGGCAGCTTCCTAAGTTTTCAAAGTTAATAAATTATTAACCAGAATTTGAAAACAGGTTTTCTGATAATAAGGTCGGGGCTGCTCCTAAAAAAACACTACCTCCAAATTAGAAAAATGAGGAGCAAATACAATTTCAGTATAAAAAATGTAGATTAAGGAGGAGAAGGATATATTTTAAAAGGCTGAAAATGTCTCTTTTTTTTTTCCAAAAGAAACAATATCTGAGATAAAATAGAAAAGGATAGAATCAAGATTGAGGTTAATCAGAAAATGAGACAGGAAGAAAAGAACTCAGAATAAATTAAGATAAGAAAAATTTTGAAAAAGAAATTTGGGGAATTGAAAAGAATGTTTAAATAATTCCATTTGTATGGCCTTCTTTCTCTTGAGTAAAAACATTAAAACTAATTAAAAATTGTCTGTAGAGAATCATGAAATAATTATTTTCAATTCATGAATCATCTGAATAGCAACAAATTATGAATTCAATATTAAAGCTTTTCATTAAACTTTGTCTTATGATTACTATACATAGTAACAAGAACTGCTTTAATCTAAATATTAGGTGAGAAACAATATTTCTTATACAATGTTATGATGACAAAGGAGTAAAAAAGTAGAAACTTTCAAAGCTAAACTCACATTACTCAAGCAGCAAGAATTATCACTACTCTTCAATACATCAATTAATGTTTATTCATGACAATTTTACCTGTCACAGGATCGAGGTCCTAGGACTTAAAAAAAAAAATACTGCCATACTGAAACAATTACAGAGAAATAATGATTTGCAATAGAATCCAATTTCCCAGTAAAAGAATAGAGAAACAAAAATCTAAAACACTTTTATCCTGGGTCAAAGTTCTTAGCTCTCATCCAATTTTCTAGTGTTTGGCTGACTTCATGTCAGTTTCTTAATCCAGGGATGATTAATGGACAGTACAAAACTGGCCATTTCCCTTCATCTCAAGAATTAGGTATGAGAATGGGAATAGATTGGCATAAACTTAATGCCAATTGCTAAAAAATCAACTTAAAATTCATGCCTTGAGATGGTAAACAGCAGTATCTTTGTATTAACATGTATCAAGCAAGACAGAAGAGATTAGACATTCATGAATAAGATTCTTTTGCACAGATACTTCTAGAATTTGGGACAAGCCCTGAATCAGTGCTTCCATATCAGAAATCATGGCATTACAGGAACATAATCTCTTTGAATTTTATAACAGGATCCTTCCTTCACGTAATTACCTCTAATATAAACCCTAGTTTTCAAAGTATGGCTTAACCAATAAATAATTATAATTCACAATGATAGTTTTAAAAAAGACCTTGATTCAATCAGTCAAGTATGGCTGCTATGTACCTAGACCTTGCATTACATCTTAGGGGATACAAAGATAAAAAATAGCCCATTTCACTTAGGAAACTAACATGTATATATGAAAATGTATTTATCTATCTTTCTATCCATCTAAATGCATGATAATTTCAGAGCAAAAGCTACTGTTGGGGGGTGTCATAAAAATTTCAAGTAGAAGTTATTCCATTAATCTTAGTTCCAATGAAACTAGAAATTTATAAAGATACAATACATTTTAGTATGAAAAACATCCAGTTCCAAAGCAGAGGAAAAAATATGCCCTGTGTTAGGGTTCCTACTTTAGTTTAAATCAGGGGTCCTCAAATTATGGCCTGTGGGCCAGATGCAGCAGCTGAGGACATTTATTCCCCTCACGCGGGGCTATGGAGTTTCTTTATTTAAAGGCCCACAAAATAAAGTTTTGTTTTTACTATAGTCCGGCTCCCCAACAGTCTGAGGGACAGTGAACTGGCCCCCTATTTAAAAAGTTTGAGGACCCCTGGATTAACATGTTTATTTGCCACAACACTGAAAGAATAATCTTTCATCATCAGATTTAAATAATGAGTAATTTTGAAGATAACTGTTATTTAGTAGAGATAAGTATAACATGATTGAACAAACTTGTACAAACTGACTTCGTGTAAACCTTTAGGATGTTTCTATAGACGTGTTCTCATAGAATAGTCACTTAAAGAATTAAGTATTATGTTGGCTATTTAAATATAACACATAGAAAGTGGGTGAGCTGATCTTTATCGAGTACAACTTGGGCCTCATACCCAAAATGAGATATGAAATTAAATGAGCAGTTATTAGATATTTTCCTTGATCAGATTTTGGGATCACAGAAAGCCTAAGTAGTTCCTGAGATCCTAGAATAACACAGCACTCCCTATCTCAAGAAAACAGTAGCAAAACTCTAAAAAATGCAGTCTCAACCAGACATTCCCTCAAAAAGTACACAGCGATGACCCTAAAATATAATCTGAAGCTAGGAAAAGAGCAAATAAAAATGAATCCTATAATGAATAGCTTTCATGGTGATAGGGGTACTCAAGAAATAGACTCTAAAGAACACATCAACTCCAAAATACCTACAAAGTCTCAAAGAAAAATATATCTTAAACATAGATTTAATTGGAAGAGTAGAAGGTATTTTTGGTAACTTTAAAATGATTTCAGAAATCTAATGAGAACACTAGGTAGTGTAGGTAGAAATTGGAAAAGCAAAGAGAGCTATGGAAGAAATAATTGGAAAGATATTTAATAAACTGAGTCAAGAAACTGGAAAAAAAATTAAGCTTAAAATAAGGAAAAGAATGTTTATTCATGTGAGTTGTCCATAAAGAGAATGGCTGCCCTAGGAGGTTATCTAAGTCCCCTTTTCTAGAGAATCTTTAACCAAAGACTGTATGACTATTACATATATATATAGTACATGAGATTCTTATTGTGATAAGTTGGAATAGAAGACCTTAGAGATTCTTTCTAACTCAAATTCCAGAGTTCTATAAAAATATGTCCATCTGATGGAAACCAAAGCCTAATAGTTCATTTTGTGGATATTGTGCACAACTTCACTCAATCTGTTCAGGAAACAGTTCCAGAAATGGGAAAACAAGGACAGCTGTCCAAGTAGTCAAATTCAGGGAGATATGAGAGGAAGTCAAAAATACAATAAATATGGTAAACTAAAGAACTTGCCACTTTAAAAATGTAGCTAGCTCTTAACCTCATAAGCCTTCTCAAAGAGCAGTTCTATTCTTCCTGGAATGTTGCTTACATTACTGGTTACCTAAGAGACAAGGGGACTAAAAGGCAAGGCATTTATTAAGAATCTCTGCTTTCATTCCCATGCAGTTCTGTCTCACTGTTCTGTACTCAACAGCAAAATGTTCTTATTTTGTCATAACTTTTCTCTATGAAAAAGCCAGATTTACACAAAAGCCCAGATGCAGACCCACAATCATTTCATGGCATAAGGAAAAGTCCACAAAGCACCAGGAGCAGCCAAAGAAAATACTCTGATTTGGGAATTTCAGAGACATGGAATCCCAGCAATAATAACTATTCTTTAGTGAGCAAGTAGGCTGTCACCATGTGAGACAATCTGAGTAGTTCTGGGAAGGCAGGCTGCTGATCTCAGACACTAAGTATTTGTGCAAGTCAATTTGTTTGTCTCAGTGTCCTAGTCTGTAAAGTGGGAGTAATAATGGCACCTATCTTCTATCATTGTTGCAAGGATCAAAATGAGATAATAATTGTAAAAGAGCTTAGCATAATGCCTGATATGTAGTTAGCATTCTATAAATGTTAGCTATAATCATCTTTGCTGTTGTTGTTATCTTCCCTGTCCACATATTTTCAATACCTGAAATTCCACAATTAGAGTTTCATTACATCAAGTTCTCATTATCCTCTTTTATATATCCTGAAATTTACAAATAATAGTCACAAATTATGTGTGTATGTGCATGCATGCACAAGTAAACTGAGAGAAAAATTGGAGCAGTAAGCTGATTTCAGTGATAAAGAAGAGATAAGAATGAGAAAGAGATTTAAAATTTAACTCTCTTATTGGGTGAGAAGAATACCAAAAAGAATCTTGAATGCTTAAAACAGGGATTTCTAATAGAATTTTGCTATTTCTCAACCTTGTATAATTCACTACAGGAAGTTGTGAGAATATATAAAATCAACTTAAGTATTATACCTAAATTTGGAAGGAATAGGGAAATTAAGGGGCAATGGGGCTAACAGGAAGGAAACCCAGTTATCTGATATCATTTATAAAGAAGAGCCATAAAGTGTTCAAATCATCATGTCAATCTGCCAGATCAAAAAGGCAACTCCAGCTTAGTTCAGGAAAGAGAGACAGCATGACAAAGTAAAAGCAGGAACTTCCCCAAACTTTCCCCACTCCAAATTGCTTTAAATAATAATTCTAAACAAATTTTAAAGCATTGGGAACACCCCAAAAGATGGAAAACATTTTCCAGCAGAAGACTTAGAAGATCAACAGAAAAGGTCTGTGACACCAGGATGGGAGTCTAGTGTGCTATCCTGGAGCAGGCCACTCCAGCACAGGTCAGAATCCAACCCTAATCCTGGGCCCTGCCGCAAATCTTAGTCCTAGACCCCAGCCCTATGCCAGGAAAGCAGAAATGTGTCCAGGGGCATCTTACTCAGTGTCAGTATTGACAGTTTCTAGACCTCTCAGCCCAGAAACACCAAAGACAACTAGGAAGGTCATCAGAAAACATCTGTTGTAACAGGGTGAGAGTCAAGCACCCAATCCCAGAACAGTCCTGGTCTGGCCCAGGCCCAGAGTCAACAAAATAGAACTTTGTTGATTTAACAAACTAGATCTTACAGTTATAGAGGGGGTGGGGAGACTCCTAACAATTCTCAAGGAGGAAAGAGGGTTTGTGATGAAGTTCCTAGAAGGAACTCTGAATACAGCCACACAAAGTCATAGAGCTTGAGACAGTGTGCCCTCTACCCTGAAAACAGAGCCTTACTTTAACAAAGAGCTAAAGTAGAGTAATAGGCTAGGAAAATAAGCAGGCAACAAAAAAGTTTCAGACCATAGAAAGGTCTGAAAGATCATAGAAAGGACCTTGTCCTGTAGTGACAAGGAATTTCAAAACCCACTCAGAAGATGATAACAAAGTCAAAGCTCCTGCATGCAGAGCCTCCAAAAAAAATAAGAATTGGTCTCAGATTATGGAAGGGCTCAAAAGGGATTTTGAAAATCAAGTAAGGAAGATAGAAGGAAAATTAGGAAAATAATTGAGAGTGGTATAAAAGGAAATACGAAAAGCTAATGAAGAGAAAAATGCCTTAAAAAGCAAAATTGCCCAATTGGGAAAGGAGGTACAGAAGCTCACTGAAGAAAATAATTCCTTAAATTTAGAATTGAAAAACACCAGAGAGTATAAGAATAAATTGAGTTTTTCTTAAAATGATCAGTAGTATCTATTTAAAACCATCAGCAAGCATCACATATAATGGAGATAAAATTAAAGGAATTAGAGTAGGTAACGAGGAAACCAAATTATCACTCTTTGCAGATAATTATGATGGTATACTTAGAGAATCAACTGAAAAAACTACTAGAAACAATTAAACTTCAGCAAAAGTTGCAGGATACAAAATAAATTCACATAAATCATCAGCATTTCTATATGTTACCAGAAAAGTTCAGTAGCAAGAAATACAAAGAGAAATTCCACTGAAAAGTTCTGTAGGTAATATAAAATATTTGTTAGTCTGTCTACCAAAGCAAAGTCAGAAAGTGTATGAACAGAATCACAAAACACTTTCCATACAAATAAAGCCATATTTAATCAATTGGAAGAATATTAAGTGCTCATGGGTAGGCTGATTTAATATAATAAAAATGACAATTCTACTTAAATTAATCTATTTATTCAGTGCAATACATCAAACTTTGAAGAAATTGTTTTACAGAACTAGAAAAAATAATAACAGAGTTCATCTGGGAAAAAAAAGTCAAAAATTTCAAGGGAATTAAGAAAAAAAATTCAAGAAGGTGGCCTACCTGCACCAGACCTAAAAATATATTATATAGCAATGGTCATCAAAACCATTTGGTATTGTCTGGGATGCAGAGTAATCAATCAGTGGAACTGATTAGGTTCACAAGACACAATAGTGTTTGATAAACCGAAAAATTACAATATCTAGAATAATAACTTACTATTTGACAAAAATTGCTGGAAAATTTTAAATTAATATTGTATACCTAATACCCTATACCAAGATAAGGTTGAAATGGATTCATAATTCAGACATAAAGAGTGATACTATAAGCAAATTAGAAGAACAAAGGATGGTCTACCTACAGATCTGTAGAAAAGGAAGGAATTTGTGACCAAAGAAAAAACAGAGTACATCATGGAATGAAAATTAGATAATTTGGATTATATTAAGTTTAAAAGTTTTTGTACAAACAAAATCAATGCAAATAAGGTTAGAAAGGAAGCAGTAAACTGGGAAAAAATTTTCATATCCAAGGGTCCTGATAAAGGCCTCATTTCTAAAATATATAGAGAATTGACTAAAATTTATAAGAATAGAAGCCATTCCCTAGCTGACAAATGGTCAAAAGATATGAACAAACAATTTTCAAATGAAGAAATTAAAACCATTTCTAGTCATATGAAAAAAAGGCTCTAAATCACAATTGATTAGAGAAATGCAAATTAAAACAACTTTGAGGCACCACTACCCACCTCTCAGATTGGCTAAGATGATAGGAAAAGTTAATGATGAATGTTGGAGGGGATGTGGAAAACTGAAACACCATTGCATTGTTGGTGGAGCTATGAACTGATCCAACTAATCTGGAGAGTAATATGGAACTATTTCCAGAAGGCTACCAAACTGTGCATGCCCTTTAATCTAGTAGTGTCTCTACTAGGCCTGTACACCAAAGAGATCATAAGAAGGAGAAGAGAACCCACATATGCAAAAATGCTTATAGCAACCCTTTTTGTAATGGCAAGGAACTGGAAACTGAGTGGATGCTCATCAGTTGGAAAGTGGCTTAAGATAAATGTTATGAAATATTATTATTCAATAAGAAATGATCAGCAGGATGATTTCACAAAAGCCTGGACTTACATGAACTGATGCTGAATGAAGTGAGTAGAACCAGGAGAAGATTGTACATAGCAATAACAAGATTATATGATGATCAATCTGATGGACAGCAAAATGATTCAGCCCAATTCCAATGGTTTTGTAATGAAGGGAGCCATCTGCACCCAGAGAGAGGGCTGTGGGGACTGAGTGTGGATCACAATATAGTATTTTCACTTTTTTGTTGTAGTTTGCTTGCATTTTATTTTCTTTTTAATTTTTTTTTCCTTTTTGATCTAATTTTCTTGTGCAGCATGGTAATTGTGGAAATATGTATAGAAGAATTGCATATGTTTAACATATATTGGATTACTTGCCATCTAGAGGAAGGAGTGGGGAGGAAGGGAGGGACAAAATTTGGAACATAAGGTTTTGTGGGGGTAAATGTTTTTTTTTTTTATTATAATAACTTTTTATTAACAGAACCCATGCCAGGGAAATTTTTTTACATTATCCCTTGCACTCACTTCTGTTCATATTTTTCCCTCCTACCCTCCACCCCCTCCCCTAGATGGCAAGCAGTCCTATATAAGTTGAATATGTGAGTATATCCTAGATCAATGTTGTGGCAGATCCAAACAGTTTTCTTGTTGCACAGGGAGAATTGGGTTCAGAAGGTAAAATAACCCAGGAAGAAAAACAAAAATCAAACGTTTACATTCATTTCCCAGTGTTTCTTCTTTGGGTGTAGCTGCTTCCCTGCCATCCTTGATCAATTGAAACTGAATTAGGTCTTTTGTCAAAAAATCCACTTCCATCAGACTACATCTTCATGTATCATTGTTGGATATAATGATCTCTTGGTTCTCTCTTGCATTAGCATCAGTTCATTTAATTCTCCAAGCCTCTCTTATTCATCCTGCTGGTCATTTCTTAAGAATAATAATATTCCATAACATTCATATACCACAATTTACCCAACCATTCTCAATTGTTGGGACATTCATTTTCAGTTTCTAGCCACTACAAACAGCGCTGCCACAAACATTTGGACATACAGGACCCTTTCCCTTCTTTAAAGTATCTCCTTGGGGTATAAGCCCAGTAGAAACACTGTGGACAAAGAGGATGCCGTTTGATAACTTTGGGCATAGTTCCAGTTTTAGAATGGTTGGATTGTTCCCTCCACCAAACAATGTATCAGTTCCCAGTTTTCCTGCATCCTCCAACAATCATCATTATTTTTCCCGCATCTTAAATCAAGGTGTGTAGTGGTATCTCAGAGTTGTCTTAATTTGCATTTCTCTGATTAATAATGATTTGAAACTCTTTCATATGATGGTAATAATTTCAATTTCATCATCAAAATTTCTTTCATAACTTTGACCTTTGTCAATTGGACAATTGTCAATTGGCGTTTCTTAAAATTAGGTCAGTTCTTAAATATATTTTGGAAATGAGGCCTTTATCAGAACCTTTAACTTGAAGATATTTTCCCATTTGTTGCTTCCCTTCTAATCTTGTTTGCATTAGTTTTGTTTTGTACAAAGTTTTTAATTTGATGTAATCAAAATTTTTATTTTGTGATCAATAATGGTCTCTAGTTCATCTTTATCACAAATTTCTTCCTCCCCACAAGTCTGAGATAAACTATCCATTTCCTCAATTTATTTATAATCTTGTTGTTTATGTCTAAATCTGGACCCATTTTGATCCTATCTTGGTATACAGTTTAAGTGGGTCCATGCCTAATTTCTGCCATACTAATTTCCATTATCCCAGTAGTTTTGTCAAAAATGAATTCTTATCCCAAAAGTTAGGTTTTGGTTTTCAAAACTAGATTCTAATTGACTATTCTGCTTGTGAACCTAACCTTTCCCTGTCAACTAATCTATTTCTTAGCCAATCCAAAAATGGTTTTGGTGACTGCTGCTTTTAATATAGTTTTAGATCAATCAGCTGGATTCATTTGATTTTTTTTTCATTAATTTTTTTGGATTTTGACCTTTATTATTCCATATAATTTTTTTTATTTTTTCTAGATCATTAAAATATTTTCTTGAAGTCTGATTGGTATAGACAAATAAATAGATTAGTTTAGGGAGTATTTCATCTTTTTAAATATTCTAACCTATCCAGAGCATTAATATTTTCAATTTTTAAGTCTGCTTTATTTGTGTGGAAAGTTTTTTGTAATTTTGCTATATAATTCTATTTCCTTTGGTAGATAGATTAAAATTTTATGCTTTTAATTATTCTGAATGGAATTTCTTTTATCTCTTGCTGTTGGATTTTGTTGGTGATGTATAAAAATGCTGAGGTTTATGGGGTTTATTTTTATAACCTCAACTTTCTAAATTATGGATTATTTCTAATAGCTTTTTAGTAGAATTTGGGGTTCTTAAATATACCATCATACCTTTGCAAAAGGATATTTTTTGGTGAATTTGAAATTATCATATGTTTTTCAAATAAAAAGCTTTTTAAAAAAGAAAAAAATAGCATTGGACATTTGCTAATGACTTTATGAGAAATCAAGATACAATAAAGCAAAACTAAAAAAATGAAAAAAATAGAAAATTTTGAAATATTTCATTGGAAAAACAATTGACCTAGAAAATAGATACAGAAAGATATTTTAAACATTATTGGTCTACCTGAAAGTTATGATAAAAAAAAGAACCAGGACATCATTTCTAAAGGAATTATCAAGAAAAACTGCCCTAATATTCTAAAACCAGAGGTAAAATAGAAATTGAAAGAATCTACCAATCACCTCTTGAAAGAGCTCCCAAAATGAAAACAAATTCTGGAACTCCAAAGTTCAAGGAGAAAATATTGCAAATATCCAGAAAGAAACAATTCAAACATAATGAAGGATAACACAAGCTTTAGCAGTTTCTACATTAAAGAAAGGGAAAACTTAGAATATGATATTCTGGAGAGCAATGGAGTTAGAATGGCAACCAAAAATCACCTGCCCAGCAAAACTGAGTATAATCCTTCAGATAAAAAAGTGGTCCTTCAATGAAATACAGTACTTTCAAGAATTCATGATGAAAAGAATAGAGCTGAATTAAAAAGTTGATTTTCAATTATAGGACTCAGGAGAAAGATAAGGAGGTAATCAGGAAAGTGATATCAAATGGAACTTACTAAGGTTTATCTCTTTACATTCCTACATATGAGAATGATGCTTATAACTCATGAAGACTTTCTCATTACGTGAAATTTTGAAGAGCATATAGAGAGCGATGGCACAGGTGTAAGTTGAATATGAATGGATGTCTTAAAAATGATCAAATTAAGATGTGAGATAATAATGTACTAACAGAAAGGGACAGGGAGTAGTGGAATGATGTAAATTTTCTGTCCTAAAAAAGAGTCAAGAAAAAGTTTTTGCAGTGGAGTGGAAGACAGGGTGAGTGAGTGAACCCCATTGTCATCAGAATTAGCCTCAAAGAGCAAATAATATACACACTCAATATGGGTATAGATCATCTGTCTTACCCTGCAGGAAAATAGGGGAAGAAAGGGATAGGAGAAGTAGGGAGGGTGATAGAAAAGAGGGCATATTCAGGGAGGGAATAGTCAGTAGCAAAACACTTTTAAAAATGAACAGGGTTAAAGGAAAGAGAACAGAATAAATAGTGGACAATACAGTTTACAAAAGTAATTTTTAAAATTTGAAGCACATTTCTTTGATAAGACCTTATTTTTCAAATCTAAAGGAAACTGAGTCAAATTTATATTTTAAAAAATGAGCCATGCTTTAATTGATAAAAAATTAAATGATTATAAGATGTATATATTCTTTGACCTAACTATATGACTACTAGGCATTAATTGTAATTTTTTTTAAAAAAGAAACAGGACTTTTATGTACAAAAATCGTTGTAACAGTTCTCTTATCAGGGGAAAAAAAAAGGAAATTGAGAGGATGCCCATCAATTAGGGAATGGCTGAATAAATTGTGGTATATGATTGTCATGAAATATTATTATTCTATAGGAAATGATGAGTGGGATGCTCTCAGAAAAAAACAAAACAAAACAAAACAAAAAAAAAACCTTGAAAAGTCCTCCATGAGCTCAAGCAAAGTGAAATCTACTCTATACAATGTAATACAAATGTTCTTGCTTGACCACATATAAATGACTTTGCTATTCTCAGCTATACAAAGATCAAAGTTCTCTGAAGAACTTGACGAAAAATCCTATTCCTACCCAGAGAAGAAACTACTTGTCTCTGAATACTAATTAAAGCATGCTCTCTCTCTGTCTCTCTCTGTGTGTCTCTCTCTGTGTCTCTTTCTCCCTCTGTGTGTCTCTGTCTCTATCTATCTGTATCTCTGTATCTCTCTGTCTCTGTTTTTTTATTTTATTTTTCTTGGGTGATTTTTTATTTTTTTATTTTTTTATTTTTTAAATCCTAATTCTATTTTTATTTTTATTTTTTTTTTATCTTTTTTTTTTTAATTTATTTAATAGCCTTTAATTTACATGATATATACATGGGTAACTTTACAGCATTAACAATTGCCAAACCTCTTGTTCCAATTTTTCACCTCTTACCCCCCCCCCACCCCCTCCCCTAAATGGCAGGATGACCAGTAGATGTTAAATATATTAAAATATAACTTAGATACACAATAAGTATACATGACCAAAACATTATTTTGCTGTACAAAAAGAATCAGACTCTGAATTATTGTACAATTAGCTTGTGAAGGAAATCAAAGATGCAGATGTGCATAAATATAGGGACTGGGAATTCAATGTAATGGTTTTTAGTCATCTCCCAGAGTTCTTTTTCTGGGTATAGGTAGTTCAGTTCATTACTGCTCCATTAGAAATGATTTGGTTGATCTTGTTGCTGAGGATGGCCTGATCCATCAGGACTAGTCATCATCTAGTATTGTTGTTGAAGTATATAATGATCTCCTGGTCCTGCTCATTTCACTCAGCATCAGTTCGTGTAAGTCTCTCCAGGCCTTTCTGAAATCATCCTGTTGGTCATTTCTTACAGAACAGTAATATTCCATAATTTTCATATACCACAATTTATTCAGCCATTCTCCAACTGATGGACATCCATTCAGTTTCCAGTTTCTAGCCACTACAAAAAGGGCTGCCACAAACATTCGTGCACATACAGGTCCCTTTCCCTTCTTTATAATCTCTTTGGGATATAATCCCAGTAAAATTATGATAAGAGATCTGTTTCTTTCATAAAGTGACTTTTATGGAAATTTTTCACATAACTTCACATGAAGTTTCTTAATGGGAGCTGAGGTAGAGAGAAGGGAGAGAATCAAAATCAAAAGTTTTAAAAATAAATGTGAATATATGTTTTAAATATAACATGAAAAATATTAAATAAATAAATAAATAAAAAATAGGCAACTCCAATGGATTTCACAATTCCATTCATTTCTTGTCATTTAAATCAAGTAAAGATATTTCTTTCCCCTTTAATCTGCATTATGAAGTAATTCCTTCCTTGTTTGCTCTTCATACTATGTGCTTTTAATATGGAAATTCACATAATTTCCATCTATGGTATCTGAACTCTGGTATGATTATGCTCCCTTTAAAAGCTCAACTATTAAAGATTCATTTCAAATAAGCATAATGCCATTCATCCAGCCCTCGGTGAAATATAGATTAGATATTCTTGATGTACTAGTTATAGGGAATAGAAGAAGGAATGGTAGAATTGCTGTGTGAAGATGTGAAATTGACTTCCAGTTCTGTTCCACATAAACTGAGTGACTTTGGGAAAGATATTTAATTTTTCTGAGTTAACCTCTTTGAACTTCAGACTCTTTAATCTACAAAATGGAGATAATACTCATGTTTACCTTTATCATAGTAGAACTTTTGAGAAGACAATATTCTAAAAACCTTTGTTGTTTAGTTGTTTCAGTTATGACTGATTCTTAGTGAGCCCATTTGAGGTTTTCTTGGCTAGGATACTGGAGTAATTTTCCATTTCCATCTCCAACTCATTTTACAGATGAGGAAACTGAGGCAAACAACATTGAATGACTTGCCCAGAATCACATAGCTAGCATGTTTGAGGCTGGATTTTAACTGAAGGCTTCCTGATTCCAAGCCCAATGTTGTTTCCACTTCATCACTGAGCTTCCCTCTAAAAACTGTAAAACACTATATAAATATGATATACATAATGCTGGGAAAAAAAACCAGTCTGAGTCAGGAGATTTAGGTTCAATTTCTGTCTCTGAAATTGTTGTTGGTCCTTCATTCTCAAGGAGGACCATGACATCAGGGAAGTGATATCATGACATGCAAATGAATTGGATTTAAGTGAGGGAGGATTGGGCAAGGTCACTTGCCTCACTTTCCTCTCTAGAGCCAGCTGGGTTCAATGGTAAGATAGAGATCAAGATAAACTTAACTGTGTGACCGAGTAGGTCACCTCAGCTTTTAATATTCCTCCAAAGTTACAAGTTTCAGAACAAATGTTGATGTACTTAGGTAGAGAGCTACCTACACCAACAAAAATTCAAATTTAAACTAAATACATGTGGATTATTATAAATTCTGTAATGCATTTTGGAGGTATTAATGGGAAGAGGCAAAGCATAAAGAATTTTTTAAAAATTCAGTCAAGACAATTAGAATTTGCTTATAAATTCAGTTAGGATTCAACTTGTGGATAACTATGAGGCAAGAAATTAGTGTTTGATTGATCCAATAGCCTCTGCGTGAAAGGGAAATATGCTTATTCTTCCTTAAGCTGTTGATTCATCAGGCATATTTGAAAAGATATGAGTTATTACAGATCTCTTCCAGTTCAAAGCAGCAGCTGCACTGAGTTATAATCAGAGGCTAAATCACTATTAAAAACAAAATATGAGAGAAGTTTGTTTGCTAATGTATTCAGAGAGGATTTGTCATTAAGAGGACACATTTATTGTGATTTCATTCTCCCTAAAGCCTCTGCTTCTGGGAATACTGTATTATATCTCTGAATAATATCTTTGTCTCATTCACATGTAACCACAAATGGCAAAGGAGTTGCCTTTACAACATTTGCTCTAAGATCTTAAATGAACTAACCCACAGGACTCAGCAAATTTTCCTGATAATTGCATAGAAAATAGTTATAGATCACACACATAATGTGATTCTACATCAACAAAGATGTGCTGAGATCTTATTTTGTGACCATCCTCATTGTATTTTAAATATTATGGGAGATTTGCCATGTAGACACTCAAAGGAAGACAGGGGCAAGGGATAAGAGCAGAAAGGAGGGTTTTAGGTTCATAATTGTATGCAGAATTAAGAAGAAGGAGAAATAGAATGGTATAACTATAGGATATGAAGTTTTGACCTCCCTTTGATACATACTGACTTTATGGTCATCAGTCAAGTATATATTAATCCACATAGCCCCAAATTATTGGGCAAGTGCCCATCTGCATTAATTAATTAATTAATTAAGTGCATTAATTAAAGGAATTTCTTTCAAAGAGACCTTCCTCTGCACCATAAGGACAAACACTGAAAACACAGATCTGGTTTAAAAACCAATTGACAAATGTAATCATCAGTGTATAATGCATCTCACATATGTATAACACATTCTATGTATAGCACAAAAGTGTTTCTATTTCCACAGTCATCTCAGTAAATAGGTAGAATATGTGGTTTCAAAACCATTTTGCAGATGTGGAAAATCAGGCTTGGTTAAGTGTGAAGGCTTACCCACATTCATTCAGCTGGGAAACAGTAGGACCCAGGTCTTTTGTTCTGTAATATTGTAATTGCTTAAGTAGTATTGTATTTGCAGTTTGTCTTTTATAACTGGGACCTGTAATTTCATTGCTGGAAGAAACTCTCTCTAACAAGGTATCTAACATTCCTAGTGTTGAGCTAAATAAAGTGAGATGTAATGCAAAGTCACAAAGCCTGTATATGTCTGATACAGGACTTGAACTTGGGTTTTCCTAACTCCAGGGCCAGTCCTCTAATTACTATACCACGATGTCTTTCTTCTACTGAAACCATAGAAATAGACATTCACAAGGAATAGGGAGCAGCTTCATGACCAGAAAGTAATAAGTATGATTTTCCTGGTACATTCCCCCATTACTCAAATGTGTCACTTTTTAGTTGATTGGCAAGAATACAGGATATTCTTTTCTGGCCCAAAATACTCTGAGACACTAGCCCCTTAAATTGAGTTGATTCCAGTCTTTAGGAAAGGCAATGTCTTTAGCATCAGCTAAATCAGCAATCCAGAAGAATTTATTTTCCCAAGGAAACAGCTTTATTTCTATTCTCAAAAGCATCCTTCCTTAAAAATTATGGATTTAAATATGCCAATTTATTCCTCCCACCATTGAAATTTACAAATTACTAATTCACTTTTTGCTTATTTTGTTGTAAAGGGTTTTATTTTGTGTTCATCTTATTTTTATTGCTATCTTTACTTTTTACATAGTTTTCATCTCCCAATTTATTTCTCTCCTAGCTTCTATCCAGTTTAACATCTCTTACAGAAAATTTTAAGAGAAAGAAAAGGCAGTTCATTTAAAATAACTAATATATCACCCTTGTTTAAGAGAATATGAAATATTTTATACCCATAGTTCCCTACCTCTGTAAAGAAAGGAGAAGGAAAAGTACATTTTTCAACTCTTCTCCAAGGCCAAGGTAAGGTATTATAATCGCATCCCCTAATATTCATTGGATTTTCTTTGGATTTGGATGTATTAAAAATAAAGAACTCAGGATGGTGGTCTGTACATCACTAATTCCCAATACGTGTTTTAGAATAATGGCAGTAATAGATTACCATGTCTATAGGCTCCTTCTCTGAACCAAATAAACTGCTTGTCAGAAAATCTGTGTCCCACAGGATTAGGTATCAATTGTTAGCAGGCAGAGTTGGCTAACCTGAATAATGGAAAACCTAGCAAAAGAATGAAAAGTTCATAGGGCTCCTACACAGCATTAATCATTTTCCTTTTCAATTTCTTCCCCCTCCAACTAAAATGTGCATTCTCTAACAGAACAAACTTCTCTCGAGTAGTCACCAAGGTCAAATAGAAGAGGAAGACCAACTTCCCAGATCTCACACATTATTTTTAAAAAGACATGGCAGAATCATAGAATCCATCAAAATCACTCCACATTCACTAGAATCTACCATTCTGAGCATGACCTTGATCAAGATGACAAGTACTTGGTCATTTTCACTGTGAATTCTAAGCAAGATGTCTTTGGGAACAATTACATCCCTTCTCACTTGGTCTTTCTTCTATAGCTCTGGGGTGTGGGGAATACATTCATTTTTTTATTTGTATCAAGTGTATTACTTTGTGTCATTTGATTCCTGAATCTAATTTCCTTCCTCCTCCAACACAACCCCCATATATATATATAGTTACGTGTGAGTATATAAAATAAACTTTCAACATTTTTTGAAGTGCACATGAGCCAAATGGATTTTCCCCTCTTCCAACTCACTAGTTATATTCTGAAGTATAACATGCACTGTGATGAATTTCTATACTGGGAGTGAGAAGAAATGAGTTCTAGTACCAGACCTACCACCAATTAGTCATGGAGAAGTCATTCCATCTTTCTGTGCTTCAATTTTCCTCTAAAAAATAAAAAGAAAAGAAGGAAATTGGAGCAGATTATCTCTTAGATTCCTTTTATCAATCAATCGCCTAATCAACAAGCACTTCTTAAGCATTTTATACCAACTGCTATAGTAAAAGTTAAGAATATAAATACAAACCAAAAGAAAATTCCTCCTCTCAAGAAGTTTATATCTTTTTTATGATTATTTATTAATTTTCAACATTTTTTTTTAATTTTGAGAACCAAATTCTGTCTTCTCTCCTATTCTTGACTTGCTTATTGAGAAGTCAAGCAATATGATAGCAATTATACATATGAGACCATGCAAAACATAATCCCATATTAGTAATATCACAAAAAAACAAGAAAAATAAAGAAAGCAAGAAAATTATATTTCAATCTGCATTCAGAGTTCATCAGTTCTCTCTTTGGAGGAGGATAGCAATTTTTCATCACAAGTCCTTTGGAATCATCTTGGATCATTGTATTGGTCAGAGTTGTAGAGTCTTCTGTAGCTGATTATCACTAAAATATTTTTATTACTCTGCATAATAATCTCCTGGTTCTTCTCACTTTACTTTGCATCAGTTCATATAGTCCTGCCATGGTTTTTTGATTCTTTTTTGTTTGTTTGTTTGTTTCATTACAAGTCCTTCAGGATGTTGTGGATCATTGTGCTACAGAGAATAATGGTAATTTATAGCTGGCCATCCCAGAATTTTACTATTACTTGGTATACAGGATATTTCACTTTATTTAAGGAGGACTTTCCAGGGTTGTTTTTTTTTTTTTTTTTCCTGAGAGCCTCCTGCTTATCATTTCCCACAGGATAATAGTATACCATCAGAGAAACTTGCTTTGAATTTTTTTACAATTACTTTTGCTAATTGTTCTCCCACCCCCACCCCCATTTATTCGCTCTCTCCTTTTACCCTGGCCCAATTCAAAAGTGTTTTGCTACTAATTGTTCCCTCCCCCAATATGCCCATTCCCTTTCCATATCCCATTCCCCTCCTATTTTCCTGCAGAGTTAGATAGATTTCTCTACCCCTATTGAGTATGTGTGTTATTTTTTATTTGAGCCAATTCTGATTAAAGTAAGATTCATTCACTCATCTTCTCCTCCCTTTCCCCCCCTCCACTATAAAAGCTTTTTCTTGCCTCTTTTTTTATGTCAGATAATTTGCTAGTTCACTTCTCCTTTTCCCTTTCACTCAATACATTGCACTCTCACTCCTTAAGTTTCCCATTTTTTTTTAAAAAAAGATATTGTTCCTTCATATTCAACTCATATCCTTGAACTACTTCACATATTTTCTATTTTTTTATTGGTGCTTTATTGTATTTTTATTTCTCATAAAGTCATTAGCTTTTATTTGCTCAATTCTATATTTTAAGGAAATATTTTTCTCAGTGATCTTGTGTACCTCCTTTCCTAATTGACCAATTTTGCTTTTTAAGGTATTTTCCTTTTTAGCTTTTTATATTTCCTTTTATACCACTCTCAATTCCTTTCCCAATTTTCTCTCTATCTCCTTTATTTGATTTTCAAAATCCTTTTTGAGCTGTTCCATAACCTGAGACTGGTTCTCATTTTTCATGGAGGCTTTGGATGTAGGAGCTTTGACTTTGTGTGTGTTTTGAATCTGAGTGTATTTGGAAATTCCTTGTCACTATAGTAATTTTATATGGTCAGAAACTTTTTTATTATCTGCTCATTTTCCTAGCCTATTACTCAGTTTTAACCCTTTGTTAAAGTAGGGCTCTGTTTCCAGGGTGGAGGGTGCACTGTCCCAAGCTTCAGGGATTTTGTATAGCTGTTTTCAGAGATCTTTCTAGGAACCTGACCACAAACCTTCTTTTCGGCTTGGGAATTGTTAGGAGTATCCCCATCCATTTATAATTGTAAGATCTAGTGTGCTGGCAGGGGCAGGGGCTCCATTCATCTATAACTGGGGCTGCTCTAGGACTGCATGACAGACTCCCAACCCACTGCCACAGATAATTTCCACTAACCTTCCTAGTCCTCCCTGAGGTCTCCATGCTGAGAGGTTCAAAAACCTTCAGCACTGCTCCTGACGCACTCCCTCACAGACACTAGAGTTCTGGGCTGGAACCAGGGACAAGGCTGGGCCTGCACTAGGTTCCCACTCTGGTTCCACAGATTTTTTCTGTTGATCTTCCAGAATCTCTTTGGTGTCTCTGAGGTAAGAAGTCTGGAAGCCATCAGTCCTGCCGCTGATTCAGTGGTCGGGCCAAACTGGGGCTAGGTCCGGGGCTACACACTGGACTCCCACCTTTTCTGCTGAGCTTCTAAATTGCCTTCGGCTGGAACATATTCTACTTCATCTTTTTGGGTATTCTGATACTTTAAATGTGTTTACAATCATTATTTAAAGGAATTTAGAGCAGTTTGGGGAATAAATTGGGCAAGTTCCACCTTTCCTCTACCATATTGGCTCCACCTTTCCTGTCATTTTTAAAATCCGAGTACTACTCTACCATGATCATATACCACAATTTATTGTCATTCCCCAACTATGAGCATCTTCTCAATTTCCAATTGTTTGTCATCACAAAAGAAATTGCTACAAATTTATTTTATAGATTTTTGTACAGATTTTTGTAGAGATCCCTTTGCTTTTTCTTTCATTTCTTTGGGGGTACAAGCCTCATAGTGACATTGCTAGATTAAAGAGTATTCACAGTTTTGTATACTTTTGCACATAGTTCCAGATTGCTCTCTATGATGGTCTTATCAGTTCACAACTCCATCTACAACTGATTAGTGTACCTATTTTGCCTTAACAATTCCAGTATTTGTCATTTCTGATAGTTGTAAGTAGAAACTCAGAGTCATTTTAATGTGCATTTTTTATCAATAGTGATATGGAGCATTTTTTCAATATAACTATAGATAGCTTTGATCTCTTATTCTAAAAAGTATTTGTGTGTATCCTTTGACTATAATTTAGAAGGTAGCTTTTATTTTTATAAATTTGACTGTTCTCTCTTTATATTTGAGAAATGGTGGCTTTTTCAGAGAAATTTGTCCTTAATAATATAATTTAAATATATATATATATATATATATATATATTACTTCATTGTCTATGGTATCTTTTAGCAAAATGTAGCTTCCTTGACTATAAATTTTAATTGGGTCTAATTTTGCTTTTTTATTCTGAAATCATGATAAATACCCCTGCCTTTTTTACTCCAGCTAAAGCATAATAAATTCAGTTACAGCCTTTTATTTTAACTTTGAATATATGTTTCTATTTTAAGTATGTCTCTTCTAAATAACATATTATCAGATCTGATTTCTAATCTTTCTGCTATACACCCATTCTATAGGTGCAACCCCATTCCATTCACACTTACAATTATAATTATACTGTATTTCCATTCATCATATTTTCTTCTGTTTATCATTCTCTCTCCCTTTTTATCTTATCATTCTTCAAAAGTATATTTTATTTCTGAACACTACCTCCTTTAATCCATCCTTTTTTTCATCATTCCAACTTCTCATTTCCTCATACCTTTTTTGTCTATTATTTCCCTATACCAAATTGCCTCAACATTCTCATTTTAAAATGAGCTGGTATATTAGACAGTTTTTAGACAGTTTCTAATATCTCTTCTACTTTTAAAACCATGATCCTAATCAGATATTCTGCCTGCTCTAAGATAAGGGTATAGAATTAAAAATGGTCATTTTTTACTCCCTCATTGACATGGCATGTTCTCCTTAAGGAAAATTAAAAAGAAATTTATTGAGGAGAAATTTTGTGTTCTATAGTCAGGAAGAAAAATTAAGCATTCCAAATATTCTTATAACCTAATAATCAAGGACATGTTGGACTCAGCTTGAATGACTCTTAAGAGAGTCATTCTCTTAGAGTCAATTAGTAAATGTTTTATTGTGAAAATTTAGACCTTAGAAATTGGAAAACTCTGAAAATCAGAGTTTTGTTAATGTAGCTTTGTTAATGCTTAGAGTTAAGAAAAGAATGAAAAACTGTTAATGATCCATACTAATCTTAAAAGTGTGTTGTATCTCAAGATCAGTTTAATCTCATTTTCATGAAAGTGTAGATTGTCAGAGCTGGAGATGATCTCAAAATCCATCTGTTCTAATCCCCTCATCCTAAAGATGAGGAAACTAAGATTGAGAGATGTTAGGTAACTTTTCCAAATACTATAGTTAGTCAGTGGCAGAACGAATGTTTGTTTGATCCCAGTTTTTTGCTCCCTCTCCCTGCAAAATTCTTTTCACTGTTTTGCAAAGCTAATTTAGTCTAATTATTTTGCTATCAGAGGGAAACTTTTTTTTCCCTTTTTTGTTTATTTTTGGCCACCGAGAACTGATTGTAAAAAATGAATAAGCTTCAGCAGTAGCTTTCCTTGGCTTCAATGGTGACATACCTCTTTCTGGGAAGTACTTGGCTCTTCAGCCGTCAGGGAAATTCAAGAACACAAGACAACTCAGAAATATATAATCTCAAGAATTTAAAAAGTAGCACTTTAAATATTTCATGTGCTTGTTGTGATTTTTGGCTTCAGTATGATTTAATAAATTTCACCAACTATGTTCACAAAGAGTTCCCTTCCCTTTCTTTAACATAATGTAGAAATGATATTTTCCACGGTTGTGACTTTTAAGTGATGACCTCATTTAAGTTTGAGACCATAAAACTGATCCCTACCAAGCTAAAAATAATCAACGTGCTCATAATTTTTCATGTTTACAGATAAATTATGAGAGTTTGAATCTCACTTCTCTTTGATTACTTCAGAATTTGACACTAATGAGCTGTTGCTTTTCCTCTGCACACAAAATCTTCACTTCAGTGATTACTCCTAAATACTTGCATCCACCTGCAGATCTAAAGTAATCATTTTGAGATTAAATATTGCTGCAATGGAAACTATCTAGAAGCTCAGGTTCTGAGGGAAAGATTTGCCTCAATTGTTAAGTTTTTTCTTGAGCCTTATAGCTTACAGTTTTCTTGCACTGATTGCTTCAGATCTCCAAGTTTCTAACTGTTGTCTTGGATTTTGAACCATCAGTCTTTAAATGTCCTTTCTTTAATATTTGTATATTCTTGGTCCCAACAAGTGTGGTGGAAAGAGGATTGATTGAAATAAGAGAACCTGGTTTCCTGTACTTCTCTCTGACAAGTTAATGGTTTTGTAATCTTCAACTGGTCACCCTGAGCCTTGCTTTCTAAAAAGGGAGAGGGTTGGGCTGGTGACCTTCAAAGTTCCTTTAGCTCTTATTTAATAATCTGCCCACTCTTTGACCTATTTATCTCATGGATGTGATTTACCTATATTCTCTGAAATCATTTTGTCAGAAATCTTTGGAACTTGTACATCTCCCCATATTCACATTACCTATATTTTGGGGAATATAGATTACAAGTTAATGTTATTAATCAACTTGTTAATATATCTGAGTTATGAATGGAAAAGTGCCTGCTCCTTATGTGAAGATTTAAAGAGACATAATTTTATATGGGGAAAGTACAACATTAATTATCACAGTTCAGATTACAATGATAAATACTTCAAAGCTAATATCACCTGTTTCACAGCTCAGACTTTAGATTAAATATTTGATAGCAGAAAACAATCTGCATTATTTTATTATAGCCCGAGAGCATCATTTTCCTTTTATATTTGACAAATGTGAAAGGAAAACTCTTTTGAAAACTACATTTAGTACAATTTTCATCATATTTTTTTTTGAAGTTCCATAGTACACAAGCAGTGAGAAAACTAGATGGCACAGAAGATAGAGTACTGAAGCTGGAATCAGGAAAACTCATCTTCCTGAGTTCAAATCCAGCCTCAGACACTTACTAGCTATATGATCCTGGGCAAGTGACTTAGTCATGGTTGCCTTAGTCTTCTCATCTGAAAAATAAGTTGGAGAAGGAAATGGCAAACCACCCCAGTTGTCTTAGCCCTAAATGGAGTCACAAAAAGTTAGACACAACCAAAAAAAAAAAAAAAAAAGGCTGAACAACAATATAGAAGCAGGTTAAAATGGAAATATAACAGATATTAATACAAAATTTCCATGAGCTATTTTTATTTGCCTTATAATGAATTGTTGGTTTTTATTTTTTTAAGTGTCTCCTACTATGAGACTCCACAAACTCTAAGCAGATGAATCAAAATAACTATAAGAGCAGAAGTAACTATGCATACAGATATAGTTAAACAAAAGATCATTTGCATATAAATATGTGTGTATGTATATAGTGAATTTAGGTAGATATGCAAAACCAACTAATTTAGATACATTTGACCAGGAGTTGACTTACAGTTTATCTGTGCTCTATCTTTGGAAAAAATTATTTGATGAGCAATGTACCTACCCCTACAAAATGAAACTCATTATATTTCACAAGAAAATCACTCCTGCTAAGTTTTTCCAATTCTGTCAGTTGATATAATTTTTCTTCTAGTTCCCCACATCCGAAATCCAGATGTTCCTCCAAGTCTTCCTTCTATCTCAAAACCTTCCATCCACTCATTTTCCATTTTGTATTGATCTGTCTCTGTAGCAACATTCACATTCATCCCCTTCTCTTCATATAGAAACTTCTCTAGCTCAGTTGTTCATCACCCTGAGCTTGCGTTATTAGAGGTCAATTCATTTATCTACCTACTTCCAGTCTTCCTCCCTCTTTAATTGATTCCCCACATAATTGTCAAATTGATGGTGCAAAAGCACAGATCTTTTTAAAAGAATATTTTATTTCTCTAAATATATGCTGATAGTTCTCAATATTCACCTTTGCAAAATCTTAAGTTCCAAATTTTCTCTCTCTCTCCCTCCCATCCCCCTCCCCAAGACACCAAGCAATCCAGCATAGGTTAAGCACATGTAATTCTTCTAAACATATTTCCATATTTGTTATGCTGTGCAAGAAAAATCAGATCAAAAGGAAAAAAATTACAAGAAAGAAAAAAATAGCAAATGAGCAAACAACAAAAAAAGAAAATAGTATGTAAAACACAGATCTGATTATATAACCCATCCTCTCCTCCAAAATCTTCAATGACTCACTATTATTATCTTTAGCATAAAATACAAAATCCACAAACCTCCACAATCTAGAGCTTACTTATACTTCCACACATTTTTCATGTTTTTTTCTTCCTTCATTCTCCATTCCAGTAAAAAATAGCCTTACTGTTTTTGTATAATACAAGATATTTCATTTCAGATTTCCATAGATTTACATGAATGAACTGTCATGTCTGAAAAGTACTACCACCCCATGTCTGAATTGTAGAATACAGTTTCCTTCAAAGCATAGTTCAGATGGTGCCTCTTACATGAGATCTTTATTGATCTCCATTTACTAACATTCAGATCCTTGTGAAATAGCTGTGTATCAGTTTGCACATAGTTCAATCTATTATATCTCTCTAGTACAATATAGCTCCTTGATTTTAGAGATTTTTTTAAAATATCATTCCCTAGTATTGTGTCTTGATCGAAGTAGCAAAATAGATATTTGTTCAAAAGAATTGATTTTGAATAACTTCAAAAAATGAAATAGTAATAAAACAAACATGGTCTAATACTTTAGTTATGTTCATTGTATAGAACTTATTAATAAACCCTTTCAAAAATTATTTCATCAATTTATTCCTTGAAAGTGTAGGGGAGAGATGGAACTTGGCAATAGAAGCAAAAGTTTTAAATCATCAGATTGTATTTTCTTTAGCATTTTCTCAATTATAGGAAATCCCCAAAATAACACAAATTAAACTTTACTGTATTATTTTATGTTTTCCATTTAAGGATATCTCTCTACAAGTTTTTTTTTTATTTGATGGCTATTCATTAGGAGGTCTGAAATAAAGTCACATAACCTCCAGGAATTTGGGAGAATGTTGTAAGAATCTCTGCATTTCTCTAGCTATTTACTATAGCATATTATTTATATAAAATATGCTATTTCCCATTGAAAATCAATAATTCATTTTTATTACTATAGTATTTAGTGGTTTTGCTTAAAATAAGGAAATCTAATCAATTCTATATGACTTCATGTTAATAATAATTCTGAGACTGAGCTGGAATAAGAAAGAATCAGTTTGAATTTTCATTTTTTAAATGAAAAGGATAAAAAAATGTACTTTAGTAATCATCTAGGCTAACCATTCATTTTAGGATTCAGTAAATAAGCTCAGAGAAAGGACTTGATTTGTTCGAAGTTATCCAGCTAGGAAGTGGAAAAGCCAGGATTATAACTTGTTTTTCTGAATGCCAATCCAGCATTATTTCATTTCATTCATATTATACCCAGCATTATATCATTTTTACTCCACTATCTTAAAGTAATAAAAACAGCAAAATAAATTATAAAAGTAGAACTGAGAAATTTGACTGAATTTGGCAAGTGTCAATAACTTACTGAGCCCTGAATGTCTAAAAGAAAAAGCAATATACTCTGCCATCAAGTCATGTGTTACCTGGGCTCAAAGAACTGAACAAATGCTAAAGGCATTTTGAAAAAATAAAAGAAGGGGTTATCATTACAGATAAATTTTACTTAAAATTGTGCCGGTAAGTGACATTTCACAATAGCAATGATTTTCTTCAATTAGTCCTGAATCCTATTAAACTAAATTATTCCAATATCCTGAGACTTTTTTTGTTGTTGGGTCATTGTAGTGTTGTCTGACTCTTTGTAACCCCATAAGGGTTTTCGGGACAAAAATACTGAAGTAGCTACCATTTCCTTCGCCAGTTCATTTTAAGGAACATAAGGAAAGGGAAGCAAACAGGGTTTAGTGACTCATCCAAGGTCATATAGCTAGTAAGTGTTTGAGACCAGATTTTGAGCTGAGGAAGATGTCTTCCTAAATTTAGGCTTAGCACTATATCCACTGCTTCACCTCGCTATCCTCTCCTGAGACTAGGTTTATTCAGCCCCTGTTGCTGCTCTTTTTTAGACTCTTAACTTGTGTGTTTTGGGAATGGGGTTTTTCAGCTTTTGCTGAACATATCCAGACAATGAATCTCTTGTTGAGACATCCTAGGCATTTTCATTTTTCTCTTCATCATCCTGCTCATTTTCCACTTCTTAAGCACTGGTATCAAATTACATGCTATAAGAAAAAAAGTATCAAACCTAAATTCCAGAGCTTTGTATTCAATTCCTGCCCCTGATACTTCCTGGCTGTTATGTGACAATAGTAAAGCCATAGTGAAGCTATTCTCCAGCCATTTTGAATTCTGGAATAATTCCCTTAATCTAACTCCCCTGGTATGTCAGGTCCTCAAAACAGGATTACTGCATCTTTTTTTAAATTCAAGGGTAAAACTAAGTGATTTTTAAGTTCCAATACTATACAGAGTTGGCAAATTATGATCTTTGGACTAAACACGTGTTTTAGTACCAATGTGGGCTAATACTATTTTTGCATTTTTAAATAAAGCTTTATAGTATTTAAAAATATAAAAATTATTCTCAGCTAACAAGTAGTATAATAACATAAGACCCATCAGATTTGGCCTTTGGGGTCATAGAGGCCCCTGCATAGATCATAGATTCCCATGCAGGTTTTTTTCTGCCTCTAATATCAATTACCAGAACCAGTTTGTGTCTCTCTAAGATTAATTTAGCCATTAGTTTTCTATTCATTATCAACTAACTCTAGCAAAATCAATTAGCTTTTGATTAATTAAGCATCAACTAACCAATCAATTAATTAATGAGCATCAATTAGCTTTAACAAAGAGGTATTTGCTGAAAAAATATATAGAAAGACCCAAATACAAAGATATCTGTGTTAAACCCCGCCCAATACAGAGACACACATACACACGCACATGCGCACACACACATACACACACACACACATATACACTCACACACCCAAGGGAGCAAATACATTTTCCCACCTTAAATGAGGATAATTCTCCTCTTTCTAAGCCTCTGCCTCTAGAGAAAATATACTTAAACTTAGCAAGATCACTCCTTTTGAAACCTAAAAGGCTACAGCCTTTTGGGAGACAAAAAGAGAGAGGGAGGGAGAGAAACAGAGACAAACAGAGAGAGAGGAGAGACAGAGAGACAGAAAGACAGAGGGAAAGAGAAAAAGAAAGAGAGAATCATATAGACAAAGACAGAGAGAGGCAGGGACAAAGACAGAGGTAGAAATGGACACAGACATGGTCAGACAAAGAGAGACAAAGACAGTAAAAGAAACAGAGATAATGCTTGTTATTCCATTTGAATTTTTCATATGTGCATTTATTACTAGGTCAGCAGAAAAAAGAAAGGTTGTAAGTAATACATTATGCAGTAAATGAAGTGAGTCAAAATAACTGCATATTCTTTAAATAAGGGCAGGCCCCATCCATCGTAAAATACTTATGATAATAAGTATACATACATAGTAAATACACAGTAGATGCTTAATGAATACTTATTTTCTGCCTTCATATCGAAAGCTTAAAGTGTTATTTAAAAATTTAAAAACTTATAGTGTTAAAGTGCTGAATCTCCTCTCTTAAACCCCAGTAACTCTGAATCGGAGGCTCTCTCTTTTGAAATGTGCAGAGATGAAAAAATAAATGATAAAATCCTAACTTCATTTGTCTGGAGTGAAGAATAACTTAAAAAGGAGAACTTTATTTTAATCATTCATCTGGCATCAGAAGGGGACTTCAAAAACCATCTAGTGTAATCCTCTCATTTGTCAGAGGAGCAAAGTGAAGATCAGAAAGGAATTACTAGTCCAGAGTCATAATCACTACAGGTTGGAGAAGGATTTGAATCCAGAGACTTCTGAACTTCAAACATACCACAAAGCTGCTAAATGAAATAGGAAGTAAAGAAATAATGGGACTAAGTAAAGTAATGGAAAAAGAAACTGGAGCCAGATTTTGGTGGACCTAAAAATGCCAAGATAAAAGAATCTTTATCTTTTTGTTAAATTGCATCTACTTTGCCTAATATTCCAATGTATTTCTATGATATTCATTGCACTAGTTATTTCTATAACTAAACCAAGGTATAACAATAATGATTACGTGAAATAAAAATTTTAAATGCCATTTATTGAATTAGTGAAGTGGGAAAGGAAATACATTTGTCTACAAATTCCCAAAGTTTAAGAGTCTGGAGGTTTTCTGTGGTATTTATATTGACAGCAATTTTCCTTTTCCTTTCCTCTTTTTTTTTTTAAAGGATATTGAGCCATTTCATAACCTTGAGCTTGACTGTGGCTTTTGGGAGCCTTGAAGTAAATTAGATCCTTTCAAATATGAGATTGGATTGATTACTCAAGAGTCCTGCTTAGCCTTTCATCACATGGGACTCCAGAACAAGCTTGCTAATCGTTTCTTACTCAGTCCAAGAAATGACCTTGAAACACACAGATTTATTTTATTTTTAATCTCTCTCTCTCTCCTTCTCTCCCCCCTTTTTCCCCCTTGTCTTTCTCCATCACTAGAATGTAATTCTTACTGTATGTTTAGACAGCCTAAGATTCTAATGCCCAGTCTTAAATTTTCAAAAGGCACACTGAAATTTCTCTCAGATATCCAGCAATTTACTACTATCTATTTGAACAAACCTAACTGTTTATTTTAATATATATGAAGTTTTGGGCTCACTTTATGTCTGAAAAGGTTAGTTTATCATTTCAAGTCTGAAAGATTCAGTAAATGTTCTAATTGACAAGGACTAAACTCACATTCCTCATATCATAGTTTTAGAGCTTCAAAAAGTTTCTGGTCATTTAGTACAATCACTTCATTTTTTTTTACATTGAAGAAAATTAAGGCACAAAAAGATTATATGATTTGTCCATGATCACATAGAAAATAAATAACAGACCTGAGATTTCAACTAATTACTTGTTCCAAACCCACCATTCTTTCCATTATGTCACATTGCAAACCTTTTTTTTTAAATAAAGAAAAATTAAGAACTAATAAATGTTTTATTGTCCCATCAAAATGGTACTTCATGAAATAGAATTAATCTTTTGGGATTGGATTGATCATCTACTATCTAATAAGATAGTATATATTCATTGCCTCTACTTTATTTTGCCATCCAGGTGATTCTTCCAAAACTTCTTTCAAGGCAAAAAAATGACCTCCTAAGCCCCCAGTACAATTATTTTTTAAATTATTTTTCTCCCCAGCTTCTGAGATAAGAACTCACTATTTGACAAAAATTGCTGGGAAAATTGGAAACCACTGTGGCAGAAACTGGGCATTGACCCACACCTAACACCATATACTAAGATAAGGTCAAAATGGGTTTATTATTTAGATATAAAGAGTGATATTATAAGCAAATTAGAAGAGCAAAGAATAATTTGCCTCTCAGATCTGTGGAGAAGGAAAGGATTTGTGGACAAAGAAGAATTGGAGTTCATTATTAAGCACAAAATAGATAATTTTGATTATATTAGGTTAAAAAGTTTTTGTTCAAACAAAACTTATGCAGACAATATTAGAAGGGAAGCAATAAGTTGGGAAAACAATTTTATATTCAAAGGTTCTGATAAAGTCCTCATTTCTAGAATGACAGAGAACTGACTCAAATTTATAAGAATTCAAGCCACTCTCTAATTGATAAGTGGTCAAAGGATATGAGGAGACAATTTTCAGATAAAGAAATTGAAACCATTTCTAGTCATAGGAAGAGGTGTTCTAAATCACTACTGAGCAGAGAAATGCAAATTAAGACAACTCTGAGGTACCACTACATATCTCTCAGATTGGTCAAGATGACAGGAAAAGATAATGATGAATATTGGAGGGGATGTGGGAAAACTGGAATACTAATACATTGTTGGTGGAGTTGTGAAATAATCCAAACATTCTGAAGGGCAATTTGAAACTATGCCCAAAGGGCTATCAAAATGTGTATATCCTTTCCTCCAGCAGTGTTTCTTTTGGGCTTATATCCCAAAGAGATCTTAAAGGAGGTAAGGGACCCACATGTGCAAAAATGTTTGTGGCAGTCCTTTTTGTAATGGCAAGAAACTGGAAGCCAAGTGGATGCCCATCAGTTGGAGAATGGCTGATTAAGTTATGGTATATGAATGCTATATATATATTGCTTTATAAGAAATGATCATCAGAATGATTTCATAGAGGCCTGGGGAGACTTACATGAACTGATGTTAAGTGAAATGAGCAGAACCAGGAGGTCATTGTACTCAGCAATAGCAAGATTATAAGATGATCGATTTTGTTGGCTATGGCTCTTTTCAACAATGAGATGATTCTGACAAATTCCAAGGATCTTGTGATGAAGAGAGCCATCTATACTAGAGAGAAGACTGTGGGAACTGAGTGTGGATCACAACATAGTATTTTCACTATTTTTGTTATTGTTTGCTTGCATTTTATTTTCTTTCTTAGATTTTCCCTTTTTGATATGATTTTTCTTGTGCAGCAAGATAATTGTACAAATATGTATGCATATATTGGATTTAACATATATTTTACCATTTTTAACGTATATTAGATACTAGAGGTGGAAAAGGAGGGAAAATTGGAACACAAAGTTTTGCAAGGACAATGTTGAAAAATTATCCATGCATAAGTTTTGAAAATAAAAATCTTTAGTAAAAAAATAAAATTCTTTTTCTCTTATCTTTCTGAAATATTTAATACCATTTGTTTCCTCTAGTTCTCTCCTCTTTTGACAGGTATAATACTATATTTTTTATGGTATTGATTCTATACCCCAACCCCCTTTCAGCTCTTTCCCTTTCTCTTTTGCTCACTCTTCTTCCTATGCTCATTCCTTCCTAATATCCAAATCTGGTATTCTCCAAGGATCTTTTCTTGGACCTCCTCCCTCTTGTTCTCCTACACTATCCCTTACAGTCTTTATTTACACACAAAGCTTCAATTCTTCTTTCTATAGAGTAGAAAATTCTGATATTTCTATTATCAGCTATAACTTCTCTCTCATGCTCCAGACTTAACTATCTCATCAGCTTTGAATTGAACAATTCCCTCTTATATTGAAGTACAACTTCAGTCTCAAAATATCTAAAATCTAATTCATCATATTTCATATAACCTCCCCCCCCTTTTGTTCCTTTGTCTTTTTAAGGGCATTCCTAAATATTCCATGTCAGAACTTCAGAATCATCTTTGGTTCCTCCCTGTTTTTCCTTAACCCACCTAATCAGTGATCACAGTCTGTTCATTTATCTCTACCATCTCTCTCAAATCAAACATGTCTTTTTTTGTTGTTGTTGTTATCACTATAACCACCACTTCAGATCAGGGTTTCATATCACCTTCCACTTGGAATATTGCAATACCTTCCTAAATAACCTCCTATTAGTTCATTTCTATAAATAAATAATTATATCAGTTATCTGATCTTCACTCCATTTTTCAAAAAATCATCAATTATCCCAATTATTTAACAAATGAAAATAAAGATCATTCAGAGAAGAGTAACCAGAAAGCCAAGGATCTCAAAAATCATAGAATACATATGTGAGTTATTGGAACCAAGGAACTCTAGGAAAGGAAAAAAAATAGGAGAAGCATAATATTTGTCTTCAAGTATTTTAAGATGGAAGAAGGACCCTACTTATTTTGATTGGCTTTATAGGACAAATTGGTGAAAGAGGATCTTATAATATTAACACTAACCAAAAATAAAATGAATTGTCTCATGAGGTGATAAATGATGTCTTCACTATTTTGGGCCTTTCATCAGAAGCTCAGTGACCCATTATTGAGAATGTCATAGAAAAGCTTCCTACTTTAAATAGTTATTGGACTAGATTTCCAATTTTGTGATACAGCATCAAAGACAAGACTAAGACCTGTGATTTCATTGTTATAAAGAGTTTTCAGTGAAGAAATTCCTCTATCAGGGAAGATCACAATTTCTTTGCATCCTATAGTTTTACAGAGTTGTCCAGAGTTTTGAGACATAAGCAATTTGAAAGAGGCACAAATGGAATATGTACAACTGTAAATTTCTAGCTTTGGAATCAAATCTCTATGCCATTGTGCCTTCAGTTGCACTTAAGGATATTTACGCTTTAGCTTCCACCTACATTTGCAATTTTTTCTTAGATTAAGAGAAAAATAAATATTTATTAAGCACCTACTTTTTGAAAGATTTTGTACTGGGCAATGGAAATGTAAAAAGACAAAAAACAAAAAAATAGTCTGCTCTCAAGGATCTTAAGTTCTAATAAATCTTAAGTTCAGGTACCTTTTCACAGATAGCTACATTTATAGCAGTTTGAGGAAGGAAAGGAAAGGAAACACTTAGGGAACCCTGAGCTAAGCCTTGCTTGAAAATTGGAATTCTAACAAGCAGAGGTAAGAAGGAAGTGTCTTTCCTGTACATGGGATAGAACCTATTCAAAGTTATAGAGGTCTCTCTAGCCTCATTCTGCAGAACATATCTACTAGTTCTCAAATCATGGTGAGATATTCAGCTTTGCTGGAATTCTTTATTAGTGTTAATTAGAACGAAGGTTAAGTCAACAAAGAGTTAGAAGACAAAACCACAGTTCTACAATATGCTCAAGTTTAGCATGACTAAAAACCACCTCTAGAGGATGACAGTAATTATGGATACTATTGTGTCCTGTGAGATCATGGCATTACTAGGGATAGCTTTAATAATGTTGTCATAATTATCAACTGCATGACCATTGCTATGAAGAAGTCAAGAAACTTGAAAGCTGAAAATTCTTTCTGGAAAATCCTTATGATAACATTACTTCTTTAGCTATTCTGCCAGTGAGAAATCTACTACAGTCAAAACAAGGGCAAGTTCATCATTTGCAATTCTAACTATATTGTCATCATCTATTTTTTGCAAGACACCATAAAACCAAGAATAAAATAACCTGCTCACCAAAAAATATTGTTCTTCTTGCAACAGACACTAACAAGTGGGTCCTTTCCCACACAGAAAGGAAGTCTACCTTCCTTGGAGTCCATTTAGATTTAGTTGCCTTCATTAAATATCTGCTTAAAAGGAAAAAAAAAAGTGAAGTCAGAGATAGAATGCTAAGGTCAGAAAACAGCAAGTTTTGCTGCAATATGGAGCACATAAGGGGAAGTAATGTGAAACCTAAAAAGGTACATTGGAGTAGCATCAGGAAAGGATTTTAATGTCAAGCAGAATCATTTATGTTATATTTTAGAGGAAACAGGAAGTAACTGAAGAGGACAGGGAAGCTAGATAGACATATTTATCCTTTAGGAAAATTCTTTTGGTAAGGAGGATTAGAGATTGGAGAGATGAAAATCAGAAAGTCCAATGAGGAAACTTGAAATAGTACATCGGAGTGGGAGTAAAGAGGAAGATGTGTATTCACAATTGTCATGATGTAAAAATGGCTAAGAAATGGATCATAAATTTTAGTCTGGACAAGATAAGGTAAAAGTTCATCAGTCAGATTCCATGTTTCCAAGGGTAGGAATCCAAGTTCTAAATAAAATAGGAGAAACAGGTCCTTTAGGATCCTTTGCAGATATGATATCATAATGATATTTGATCTGTGAATCAAATTAAAATACACAATTCCTTATTAAGAAAACTTTTTTAAAGAGTACTTGGGAACACCTTTACCTTTCATGTGGAAATCCCAGAACTATGATATTCTGTGGTTTGGCATCTACTGAAAACAATAGCCCCTATTAAGGTATGTACTTTTACAAGTTAGTCAAAAGACATAACTTATTCAAAGCAGAAACATTTAATAAAATGGCATAAAAATAATAATAAAGCATTTTGTCCAATAAACTATGGGCTTATTTCCCTACAAATATACCCACTATTGATAGGAAGGTGTTTATATATACAGAACAGAAAGCTAAAACACATGTGTAGAAGGCATACCTATAGGGATGAAGTTTGGTCATGAAAAGGAATTCATGTGTTACATGTGTTATATGTACTGATACAAAACTATCCATGTATTTCTGGTAACAATGTTCCTCCTCCTGGAGTTGTTCCTTACTGATCTTGTGTGACACATAGTTCTTGTCAGATATTTACTTACTTATTGCTTTATAAATGCCCTGATGCCTCTGTGGTCACTGTCAGAAATTGGTTTATGGTACAAGGGTGTGGAGCTCCTCTCTGCTCCTAGATTTTGACCTTGAACTATAAACCTTAACGAAAGTACCTGTAAAAGATGGAAGACTCTTTATCTCCACTCTTTTAAGTTAAAATTTTCAACCTTAACCTTTTTTTAGAAAGGCAGAAAACCTGCCAAGTTACCAGTACAGGCAATATCATCAGCATTTTTTTTTTTACTCTTTTAATAACAATGAGTTACTCTCTAGAAGGAGACGACCACTTCAAGCACTAAACTGTATGCAATACAGAGTGAATTGAATGCTACCAGAAAAACAAAATCTGGTTGGGGTAGGGGTGGGAGTGGGGATTGTTCTTTTGTTTTGTTTTGTTTTTTGAAACTATGATTTCCTCAGGAGATGATCTCTATCTGATAGAAACAAAAAGTCCTATGATTAACCTGTTAAAATTTTTCTCATTTCTGGGAGTTTCTGCCCAAGAAATTTCAGAATTGTGTGTGTGTGCCCCAATAATAGTTTACAATTGTATCTTTTAAGGGTTTCTTAATGCTTTGAATCTGTCAGGCAAATGATTTTGAAGAAATGTAAAAGCTAAGCAAACAGGACAGAGTCATAGCATAGGGAAATTAATGCCTTTGGCATGTACATGTAGCCTGCAACATATTTCACTACTCTTCTGAAAAATAATCTAATTCCAGGGACATGAAGTAGAAGATATCCTTTAATCCTAAATTAAAGTATGTTTCCAACTTCAGCCCAACAACAAACCTTATCTGTACCAGGAGGAATGGGAAAATGTCCAATACAGATCACATGAAAAAAAAGAGTTCTAAATCACTATTGATTAGAGAAATGAAAATTAAAACAATTTTGAAATACTACTTCCCATCTATCAGATTGGCTAACATGCCAGGAGGAAAAAAATGACAAATGCTGAAAAGAATGTGGAAAAATTGAAATGTTGGTTTGTGGTTGTAAGAGTTGCAAATTGGTCTGATATTTTTGGAGAACAATTTGCAAGTATGACCAAAAGTCAATAAAATTAAGCATATCCTTTGATCCAGCAATACACAACTGGGTCTATATCCCAAAGAGATAAAAGAAAAGAACATCTATCTATCTGTCTGTTTATCTACCTATACACACACACACACACACACACACACACACATACACACACACACACACACACACATACACACACACATATACACACACACATTTTTAGCAGCTCTATGGTGATAAAGAATTGGAAATTGGAAATTGAATTCCAACTAGGGAATGGCTGAACAACTTATATGGTGGAATATTATTGTGCTATAAGAAGTGATGAACAAGATGTTTTTATAATTACCTGAAAAGACTTAAATGAACAGATGAAAAGTGAAGTGAGCAGAATCAGAAGAATATTGCATACAGTAAAAGCAATATTAAAATGATGAGATGTAAAAGACTATTACTCTAACAATACAATAATCCAAGATAATTACAAAAGACTCATAAAGAAAAATGTCATCTATATCTGGAGAGAGAATTGAAGAAATCTGAGTGCAGTTTAAAGTATATTTTTCCCACTAACTTTATTTTACTTTCTCTTTTTCTTTCTTTTTGCAATACAGTTAATATGGAAATATATTTTGCATGACTTCACGGCCATAATTGATATATTACTTGCTTCCTTAATAAATGGGAGGTGGGACTTGAAGAAGAAAGAGATTTGAGAACTTAAAATTTTATCAAATAAATATTTTAATGGAATTTAAAAAAATTTTTGCAATGTCTTTTTTAATTGATCCCCTCTCTAGCATGAGAAAGCAGAATGAAATTTGTTGTGTTACAAGAGCCACCTGCCAGTGGCTGCTGGAGGTCTAACTCAGACCTGTAGAATAGATCTCTTCCTATGAGAAGTTAATGATGATACAAGGAGACTGAGGCAATTGCTATTCCCTGACCTCTCGACTAAGAGGCAGATGCATAAGGATGATGATAAGACAAGGAGATTGAAAAGTCGTTGCTATTTTCTGACTTCTCAGCTGAGAGGCAATTGCATTGTCTGACCTCTCTCTCTCTTTCTCTCCTCTTCCCATGCCTCCAATTTATTTCATTCCCAGTCCACAAGCAACATCTGTGTCAGTAAAGGCTGCTTTGCAATTCCTTCAAATATTATGATCCACAGCTGTAGAGGCTCTTAGAGAATTGACCTGCCCCTTCACTTAGGCATGGTTCTTAACAATTCCCCATTTTTTATTTTAGATGCAATTATTTTCTCCCCACAGCATGGTCAGTAAGTTTGTGTATTTGCTGTTATCTGAATTCACACACTGAGAAATGCAAGCAGCATTATCACCTCTGGATGGTTGTAGGGCAAAATACTATAGCAGGTGTTGATCTTGTGAGATGTCATGGAGGTAAACTTTCAAATGGGAGAAGAGGACTATAGTCAGAACAGGCATTTAAGTCTCTCATAAGCCGCCTGCCTCAGCCCTTTGATGTGTTGGCCCATTTAATTACCCCGATTAAAAAAGTCTTACTGGGTCTCTTCTCCCTTTCCTTCCCCTCAGGTCACCAAAGGAACTCTGAGAGGATCCTACTCACAAACAGCTCTCAGACCCTGCTGCTTTTTTGTTTCTTATGCCCCACATGGGGCACCAAAATGTAATTTCTGGGCTAGTTTTCTGGTGGATCTCTGGATGAGCCTTGGTCTTAGGTAGAGAAAGCAGGAGATCCACTGCAAGGATGGTCAAGGATGGAATCTGGAATCTGGAGTCTCAAGTCTGAGATTGAGCTCAAGCACTCTCACTCACTCTCCTCCTGTTTCCAGTCCTCTCAGCCCTTAAATACCTTAGTACAATTACATCACTACAGCACACTGAGCATGTGTCAAATGTAGAACCATTACATTACCATAATAAGTACTAAGTATATGGGAACTAGAGAACCATTATCTCATCAATCACACTGAGTAAACAAACACCCCTTGTTTCAAGTAGAACACAGGTGGTCATACCCTCCTTGACTTCTCATGAAAAAGTGTGAACACCAAGGGAAATGGAGGGCCAAACCAGATTGTCATCGGTTTCCTCTGGACTAAAGGGTCTTATGTCTTACCCAGAATTCCCCCACTAACTGCAGCCATCTATAGAACTTCAAGTGTATATCAGAAGGCATAGAAAGAACTTCCACAATCTCATGCCAGTGATCACATAGAGTCCAATTCTGCTTAAATTGCATTCAGTATCTGTTAACAAATCAAGTAAAAGGGGAAGCATAGTAGAATTCCACATCATTGATTATTGTTTTCCTTTGTTTAGTTCTGTACTATTGACCATAACATCAAAAAGAAGACTGCAGGTACAGTATGACTGTAAGATGAGACTGTCTTTTTTTTTTTAAACATAACCAAATAAATGTTGTCTTTTTCAAAGTAATCACCCTGGGAGACAATATTAAAACAAAAAACAAACCTTTTTAAAAGTTTTAAATCTTATTTTACTGATAGCTTTTCTTTGATTGTCTTTAAAGCAATTCCCTTTCTTCTTTCTGTCTGTTTATAACTTATTAGATAGTAACAAAATATTTTTTTAATGAAAACACAAACAGTTAAGTAAAAGACAGTCAATGAATCAGTTGTGTTGAACAGTATACCCAATATCCTAAACTTTTGGTTTCTCACCTTTTGAAAAGGGTAGGAGAAAATTTTCCCAATGTAGTTTAATTTTTGTTTTTGTTGTTTTTATTTCTATTTTAGTTGTTGTAGTCATTGTGCATATTTTTCCTTTTAGTTCACATAAGTTCTTTCCATAATTTTCAGAAATTTTCTGATTATTTTGTAAAAAAATAAATATTCAGTTATATTCCAGCATCTCAGTTTGGTTAGTCATACCGCAATCAATGGATATGTACTTTGTTTCTAGATTTTACTACTACAAAAAAATCACTTTCTACAAATATTCCATAAATATGGAATTTCTATCTTTAGGCACTTTGAGGAACATACCTAGAAATATGAGCTCTGGGACAAGAGACATGAACATTTTGGCTTTGTTTAAGCATAATTCCAAAGACAATATATTTATTATAAAGATAGTGCCAGTACTAACTTCTGGAGTTTCTCCATTTAAATTGTCTTTTAGTATTAGTAATTTAGTATTAGTATTAGTATTAGCCACTCAAGGAAATAAACCTTACTACTTTTATATTAACCTTTCTGTTGTTTGGTTTTTGTTGTTGTTGGGTTGCTATTTTTTTCAATAACTCAACTGTATCATTTAGTTTTTACCAGATATCAAATTTACCTTTAAGGAACAACTATTTGCTGCCAGTAATAATGTTTCAAAAATGTATAGCGTATGTAGAAACAGCATATTTTCAAGAGGTTTCTCAAATATTTGAACAAAAGTAATATCCTTAAAATGTCATTTCACTTTTCCAAGGTGATTACTTTGAAGGGAAAAACAATTATAGGATCAGAGATCAAGAGCTAGAAGGGATTTAAGAGGTTATTCCGGGGAAACTTCAGATGAAACAGCTGAGACCCAAAGAGATTAAGAGACTCAGTCATACATAAAGTAAGCACCAGGGGAAGGATTTGAAGCCAGTTCTGATTCCATGGGTTCATTCTTTCCATTTGTTTTTTTATAATTCTTCTGTATTTTAACAATCTGTGATTTTATTGGTAGAGGTATTCCTTCCTCTAAAATAGATTAGATTATAAATGATTTTTGCAATGTTAAACAGTATTTTAGATTTTCTGCTCTGTAAAGAATTTGTTGCTTGATAGCTCTCTCCTAGCTTGATGTGGGTGATCTTTTTTTGCTTGTTTCTTTGTTTTGTTTTGTTTTGTCATAACAAACTTATTTAGCTATCTTAAAACCCCTTCTATCTCAGAAAGGCTTTCCAGACTTGAAAAATACTTACTTGGACTTTGTAAACTCAAGGTCATTTCCATACCATGATGAAATCATAAAAAAGAATTTCCCAAGAGAGCTGGATTTAACTTTCATCTTCATATTTCTTAGCACCTAATATAGTGACTGTCCACAATCAATGCTTAATATGTTTGTTGAATTGAAATGAACTGGAGGGGGCATCAAAAAAGGTATGGCTTATTTATTTTAAAATTAGTTTCATTAATTGTTGGATAGAAAATTTAGCAAGCCCAAAATATAAAGTTTCCTGCAGAGGTAAACCAAAAAATATAGTTTAATGATAAACCACAATGACAGACATTGCACATAGCCAGTGTGGGCAGAAGTTTTCATTCTTCTGACATTTGTCATAAAAGCCAGGCTGAAGAAAAAGCCAAAAAGTGAAGCGTGAAAATTGTGAAAGTCTTAACCCTAATCATAAAAATAAGCCTATTGCAAAATATATCATTATAAATAACTATTGCATATTATTATCACCAAGTGATTTTCTGTAAGAATGCAAATTAAAAAAAAATCAGTGTGTGGGTGGGTCTGTAAGCTACTGGGAAATTAAATACAGATCTACTACTTAAAATCTGTAAATCTGAAAAAAAAAATAAAAATTCTTAACATCTGGACACCTTGGAGTTTTTCTTTTCATCTACTGCCAAATTGCTGTGTATTTAGCAGGCTCTAGAGCTATCTGAGGAAATCCCATCCATTCCTAGAAAAAAATTAGAAAATCTTCATGTATCATAGCTAAAGCTTATTGCATCAAATCCAACCTGAGAAATGAAATTTTGGAACTAACAGAAATCCTAATGTAACCTTAAATTCACATCTTTGAAGGAAATTTATGCAACAGGCCTCAAATTCATAGTGATTCTTCACTTAGTAATGTAGTAATGAAATGACTCATGTTTATGCCACCAGTTAAAGAACAAAACTCTCCAACAATGGGCTTGGGATTTGATAGAAAAGTTCTCTCTCTTATGTGGTTCCCATTATATATTTATGCCACAAACAAAAGCAACATTGATCAGGTATTTATGAGAAATAGTATAAAATGTGGAAGAATAGTATAAAATCTTTAACAAATTAAAAAAAAGAAAAATGGAAGTAAAACTGGGAAAGGGTAGAACCTGTCTTGTAGTTCTTCTTTCAGTCAGGCTTGTATTTATCTGTGCTCCTACTTTGTGGAGAATAAATGAAAAATAAAGCACAGTCAGAGACACCTTCTAACTTGTTCATTCAGATGAAGATCATCTCTCCTAGGCTAACAGAAAGGAATTATACATAGGGCCAGCACTAGTTGCTATTCAGTTTGCATCTGCTGAGACTAATTTTCCCTTCTTTTTATTTTTTTTATTTTTTTATTTATTTATTTTTTATTTAATAGCCTTTTATTTACAGGTTATATGCATGGGTAACTTTACAGCATTAACAATTGCCAAACCTCTTGTTCCAATTTTTCACCTCTTACCCCCCCACCCCCTCCCCTAGATGGCAGGATGACCAGTAGATGTTAAATACATTAAAATATAAATTAGATACACAATAAGTATACATGACCAAAACGTTATTTTGCTGTACAAAAAGAATCAGGCTTTGATCTTTTCTCCTTCTTACCAAATTTCCCGAACAATTTGCCTCAGCTATGCATGAAAACTGCTACATTTCCCATCCCCTTCCTAGCCCCCTCCACTCCCTCTGAAGGCTGATTTCTATTTAACTTCTCTTCTTGCTCTAGGAAGAATTACACATTGCAAAAATTATTGTGACTAGTTAGCCTCTTGTCCCAAGTTTGTCAAAAAAGAAAACAGGAAACTTTCTTCCTGGGAAATCAGCTAAAGACCATAAATTTTTGTCAAGTTCAGGATCTGTCTCCCAGGAAGTGGTAGAGCTTTGTAAGGGAAAAAAAATGCAAGTATGAAAGAAACTGTGATTTTAGACATAATTTATCATCAAACTTGGCCCCCCAAAAGTTAGAACATTTGTAAAGCCCTAAGTGGAGTTATCGTTATTTGAACCATGGAAGAGTTTAAATGTTCTTTAGAGAGAATTGGTACATAGGTTTCAGATATACTTCTTTCTTGCTCTACTATCCTCTTTCTTTTAATTGTTCTCTAGGAGGTTCTTTAGGAGTCTATTCACAACATCCTGAACCATAAACCATTTAGGCTATAGACTGTAGGACCTGGCAAGAAAACTGATCACAAATAGATTTCCTGGAAACTTTCCCAACTTCTCTTAATACTAGTGCTTTCCCTCCATTATTTCCCTTCTATCCTGCATATAGCTTGCTTTGTATGTCACTATTTTCATATTGTTTTCTTCACTAGATTACAAATTCCCTGAGGGAAGGCACTACTTTTAGTTCCTTTTTGCATTTTCAGTACTTAGAACAGTGCCAGGCACATAGTAGTAGACACTTAATAAATGTAGATTAACTGAGTGATTGATTGATTTCTATTCTAGCTTTCATCAGAACAAAAATGGTTTTATGGTGCTTCTGAAGGTGGCAATTTTTTAAAAGCTTTTTATGGAAATAATGGAGGGAAGGCACCAGTGTTAAGAGAATTGGGAAAAGCTTCCAGGAAATCTATTTGTGACCAGTTTTCTTGCCATGTCCTGCTGGATAAAACAGTCAGTTAATGTGTAATGGTTCAATTATAGCTTACGTTTTTTTTTGAAATTTAAAATATACATGCACACTTGTAAGTAAGTGGTCAAGCTTAAATTCTTGTCTTATAGTCTATAGCCTAAATGGTTTATGGTTCAGTATTTGTGAAGTATTCTAAATGCCTTAGCCAAAATGCTTTCAAAAATTTGAAATATTCAATTATCTTTAGTTTTGTTTTTGCCTTTTAAGCTTCATTCAAAATAACAACTTACAGATTGACAACAACTGCCAATTTCTAGCACACATCCCATTTAAATCATTTATTTCTCTTTGGATAAAATGCTCTTTTAAGCCAGAACAGCCAATATAGAAAAACACTTTTCATGTCTACTCACTTTTGACTGTTCAAAGATAGGAGAAATAGGCAAAAGCTACAGCAGCATCTAAAACTAGTCCACACTTTTCTTTTTTTTTTGGAAAATCTGTCAAGTTAAATCTGAAAGAAGAGATTATTTTATGTTCACTATCTCTTTCTTCTTCCCAACCTTAAAAGTGACTTAGTCCCTTCTCCTTAAGGTCAGAAGAATGTATAAATTTTATAAGTCATAGAGTATAACTTTTCCTTTTCCTTTATGGAGATGAACAATGTAGGCATCTTTTCCCCCTGAAAGATAATTTCCTCTTCCCATATAACTCAGAAGACTTCAGTTTTTGTCTGAGCAATGGACCCCCATCTTGTAAATGTCTGCTGGAATGGAATCAGCATCAGGCACTTTGCCACATGAGAGGAGCCTAATTGCATGCAAAGCCTCTCTTCAATTGGAGGTTTAGCTAGAGAGGGATTGATTTCAATCTGGGGTAAATGGTCAGTGGCTTTGGCACTGACTGATAACAGTCTCTCTATCTTTTTTAATAATTGCTTTTTATTTTCAAAATGTATGAAAAGATAGTTTTCAACATTCACCCTTGCAAAACCTTGTGTTTCTAATATTTTCTCTTACTTCCCTCATCCCCTTCCCTAGTCAGTAAGCAATCTAATATATGTTAAACATGCACAATTCTTTTATACATATTTCCATATTTATCATGCTGCACAAGAAAAAAATCATATCAAAAAGGAAAAAAGAAGAGAAAAAAACAAAAAGCAAGCAAACAATAACAAAAAAGGTGAAAATACTATGTTGTGATCTATGTTCAGTACCCATAGTCCTTTTTCTGGATCTAAATGGCTCTCCCTATCACAAATCTACTGGAAGTGGCCTGATTCACCTATTAATAATAGTCTCTTAATAGAGAGATATTTCCTTACCAATGTCTTTTACTGTCGAAGAAGATATCCTTTACATAGTTCAAGGGGAAGAAAAAAATCCCTATATTTGAAATCACCCTGATTTTGGATATTATTGACTTTATTAAGGCTTAGAACATAGCTTATGTGAAATTTTTAATCACTCAAAAAATTTTGACCTGTCTATACACACTGGGGGGAAACTAAAATAAAACAAAACAAAAAAAATGCTTGCTGTTCTACTATAGAATAATAACTTAAATGTATTTAGTGCTTACTATGTGTCAGGCATACTCTTTTAAGCACTCTTTATCTTTATAACCCTGGAAGATAGATGGTATTATTATATCTATTTTATGGACAAGGAAATGAAAGGAAACATAGGGCTTTGCCTGAGGTTATATAGCTAATAAACATATGAGGCTAAATTTGTACTCAGATCTTTCTGATTCTAAGTCTCTTACTCTATTCATTACCACCTAGTTGCCCCTATACATGCAAACTATGATATATAATTAATTAACAATCTAAAAAGCTGGTCCATTATAACAAATATCTTGGACAAATTGTGTACATGGACAATGAGCTGTATGCAGAGTTAAGGAGGGCATGTTTGATTGCCTTTGGACTATCATAAATTGACTTCAATATCCCTGAAGCTTCTACATGAAACAAAGCTTTATCTTTCTATTAATATTCTTATAATTATTTAGCATAAATAAGATTCATGGAATATTTGAGTTTCAAAAAAATTAACACTGAAGATCATCCAAAGAGCAATGGAGAGAAGTTCTGTGTTTGTTATTAAGCTATAGCATATTTCAAAAGAAAAATTGTGCAGGAGAGGCAGTATAGGAATCCCTTTCTTGTAACAAATAAGCACAGCAAGACACTGGCTATGTTGTAATTATCTCAGTTTTTTGGGCCTTAGTCTCCTTATCTGTAAAATGAGACATTAGGAATAAATAATCTACAGAAGGAGGATAGAATAATGGGAAGCTGTGAAACAGAAGGAGTAAGTGACAATGGCGAGAAGGTGATAACAAGAGCCATAATTCTGGCTAGGAGCAGAGAACACTGATAACTAAAAGAAAGAGCATGATGAAAGTTGATTTGCAGTGGTAAATGAAAAGATATCTCAATGAGGGATAGAGCTTCACCTTTATTGGAGCCATTGAAAGCAGTACTATGAGTCATGGAATTATACAGGTAGCTAGGGTGTGAAGGAGTGAATAAAGGGAATCTATTGAAAAAGAGCTGTGAAAGGATTTGGTCCACAACTTCTGCTGCAATCTTGGCAAATACATACTCTGGAAAAAGAGCATAGTAAGAATTTAACTAGATGGAGGCAAGCAAAGTTATGAAATAGAAGGGGGAAGTAGGTAAACAAGGTTGTAAAATGAAAACTAAATGTATCTCAAGTCACAGAGATTTTTTTTGTCTATTATTGCTCTAACAATACTCAGATAGCACTTAACAATTGGGGATAAAATCAATCACAAGTAGAGAGGTGATGGTTTTTCTAGCCTGGCAATATTTTCACCTCTGACTGACTGTTGTCAGATGGGTCTAGGCACAAGACTCAGGGAAAACAGAGTGAGGCACAGAGAAAGAACAGTTGACTGAAACTTTTATTAGATGGGATCTTGCATCATGCATCTATATCATGCCTTTAGTTATCGTATTCTTATCAAATGAAACATAAACACCTTTATATTTTTATATAGACATATATACACACATATGTATATCTGTGTATATATGTGTGTATATTCTATATTCTTTACTGGGAAAATAAAACCCCATTCATGTTTGCTGCCTTGTGCTTTTGCAATGATTCAGTAGTACTATTGGGGCACAACAGATATTTTCATTCACAGATTTCACCTGGAGAGGGGAAAATAGATTTTAAAAATTTAGAAGTTCTCAAGCCATGTCTGGGCTCTGAATTTTAGCAAATATCCTCTTAATCAGGGATTCTGACCCAAGAGCCACATAAATTTGTAGACAATTCAAAGAAAATTTTCCCTCTAATCCAGCAAACATCAAAATAAGTAAAAATCCTCCCCATGGGATAAGGCTTATATGCAGAATAGCACATTCTGATCTTTTATCTCAGTCATCATGTCACTGAATGGCTTTCATACAGTTTCTATAAAAAGAAAAAAAAATACATAATTTACAATTTGGCAAAGCCTCAGGAGAGACTACCAGAAAGTAGGCTTACCCTCAAGAGGGCAAAAAATAAATAAATAAATAAACAAGAGATTAACCAGTTATTTTAGGTCTCCTTTAATTTTGCCATTTGAACAAATCTAAAACCATTAACTCTCTATACAGATGTCAGTCTTGTCACTGAAAGAGATACAAAAAAATAGAGCATCTAAAAGAAAATTCAGAAAATTGAATTCCAGTTTTATCATTGTCTAAATTTGAGAGATAAAATAAATACATTTGAGAAAGCATATTATTACTGTATCTTTATAATTAAATTATTTCTGCTTCATCATAATCTGGCCAGACAAATAATATTATTTGAAGCACTATGGGAAGAATTGGTCCTGGGGTAAATTATAAAGCTTTTAAATAAAAATATATAAAACATTATAAAATCAAATAGGAGAGATTTGTCTTTTGATTCCCTCCCTCTAACTCTTTCATCTCAGGGATTTATTACAATAAATGATATTTATAAATGCTTTAACTTAAAAAGTACCTTATATACTTTCATTCTTTAAATACTCATACCCTATAAAATTATGCAAATAATAACATCTCAAATTTACAGATGAGGAGATCAGGAATAAGAGAAGTTAAATGACTTATCCAAGATCACACAATTAATAAGTGGCAGATCAATTCTTTTAATCTCAAGTCCATTTTCTTTCTTTTCAAGTATAATAAACATTATTCTTTATGTATCTAAGTTCCATTTTGTTTCATCTCTATAACAGTTCATGGGGCTTTTCTTTGCCATTGAAACTTAGCTGTCCTATGGCCAATTCTCTCACAGCCTTGTCTCTATTTTTCAATATACTACTCTGCAAGGATTCAGTTTCAATACAGAGTTGTCAATTCCTGGCCATATCAACTTGAAGGTAAAAGATTTGTGTCTTTAAGAACTTGGATTACTGATTACAGAAAATAGCATAGATCCACTGATTTGATTATACTCCGTGTATAAATTCAGTCAGATCCTGTTAAGGACAAATAAGAATAAATGTGGAATAGATGCTTTCATAGTTGAGTTCTATCCTTAATGACATTCCCCCCTGAAATCAGGGAACACTCTTTGATCTTATTTCCTTGGTTTTTCCCCCTACTATACCAAATCAAGTACATTGCATATAATTTTTCAGTTTTGGCTGATTGAAAGTTTGGCTATTTAAACATTTAGTTATGGATAGAGAAAACATATTTTCTGATCATTTGTACATATAAATTCAGTCAGGAGACTAGAGGTAATGAGGAAAAACATAGAAGATGATGCTTTTGGAGCTTATCTGAGGTTCTCAAATCTCTGACTCCATATCTTCATAGAGAAGACATTCTTCTTTTCTTTAAGGAATGCATAATTTCAATAAGATGATAAAGACAAATTTGTTACCCACAGTTAAAGGGTTTTATTTTTTTCATGGCAGACATACTCTCTTTCTATAGACTTTCCATTGGTCTCTGATAGAAAACTTCTGAAAAATGGAGAAGGGAGATCATCTTAGTGAAAATAGCACAGATAAAGATTGACGCCAGGGGAATGGAGTAGGGATAGTGCATGTAAGAAAGGAGAGAATATTATTAGTCTTATAGCAGGTGAAAATATTCAACTAAATTATGTTAAAAGTCATGGTAATTGTTGGAATCTTTACAAAGTGTTAAGCCATTGGAGTTGATTTAATCTTGGAAAGAGTTATTTTGGGCCAGAATTTGAACTAGGTACTAAGTACAACTGATGGAAACAATGCTTGTGTTCACACCTTTAGAGAGCTCATAAGTATCTAAGTACTCAATGGAGTTCACATGTTTGGGAGATTTCAGAGAGCATGCTGGGAGATATCCCACAATCCCATTCTCAGAGAAGTAGCATAAATACAGTTCCAGTGAGCGACTTGAGAGAGTTCTGGGGAACTTCGACTGGGATTGGAGACAGAGCACTTTAGGATATACAGAAGGTACCTGCCTCAGTTGGAGATTGAGAAGCCATGAGTTGGAGTTGAGCTGGAGGCAGAAGAAAGCAGAGGCAGAAGCCAAGGACAAAGCTGCAAGATCTCTTGGAGCCAGGCAGAGAAATAGGCCTTAACTAACTGGGCTAATTTGTAAGGAGAAATAAACGCTTGCATTTTTACCAGCTGACTGCAATTTTGGAATTATTTATTTCAACTGAGACTAAGGCTGCCTCCAGGAAAACCTTCACAGTTAATTTTTTTTTCCAGAATCAAGGGAAAAATTAAAAGAATTAAGGGAAGATTTTAAGGAGCAATATGAAACAATATGATATAGCAAGCCTTTATTAAAAGTGTCTTTTGTGCTGGATGTAATATTAGGTACTGGGAAAGATAAAAATTTGAGATAAACCACAATTATCTCCCCAGTTATTTTAGTCTAGGGTGGATTGACATCAACAAAGTTAATAGTGAAAAATAAATATGTAATAATAATAATAATAACATTAAATAAATAGAGATAAAATAATAGATTAAATATATATGTATAATACTTTAAGGTTTACTTGCTAAGTTCTTTCTTCTTGTTTTCTCATTTGAACCTACCATAACTCCCTAATAATTAGAGCTCTCTAAAAATGAAATGAATTGCCTAGGAGATAAGTTTTTTCTTTAAGCAGAAGGTTATACTGATTAGGTATTTTATAGAAGTGATTCCTTTTGGACATGGATTGAACTAGGTGACTACTGAGATGCCATTTTACTTTAAAATCCTTATGATTCTGAAATTGCTCACTATTTCCTGTTCATAGAACTTATCTATTCTGTGCCTAGTTTTCTCGTCCTGTTTCTTTCTTTATAATATGGTAATTCATTAGTTTACTAAAATAGCCTGTTGAATGTCTATGATAACATATACTATTACATGATAAATATATCAAGAATTCCCCAAAATGCAATATAAAACCTGAGAAATGAGGTTAAAGATGTTTTATAAAAGAATTACCTTATTTGGACTTTAAAGGATGGGTAGAAATTCAACAGAAGAAAAGGGAATATGAGAACATTTCAAACATAAGATAAGGTTAAGTAAAGGCATGATGATATTAAAGCAGTGTATGTTTATCAGGCAGGATGCAGCTTTGCTGGCCCTGAAGGTTACATATAAAAAGTTATGTAAACCAAAAACATAAAGAGGAACCAGGTTACTGCCAGAAAGAGACATTTGAATTGTATGTGGATAATACTATGGTACCTCTGAAGATTATTAAGCAGGATTGTTATCAAATTTATATATAAGAAAGATTATTCTGGCAATTTTAAGAAAAATAAATTAGGGAGAGAGAGGAGGAGGAAGAGGATGGAAAACCTACAGAGGTTTAGTTAAACAGATAAATAACAACAGTCTATATTAGGATAATGATAATGGGAATCAAATGAAGGGAATATACCCACCTACTCTGATGAATACAATAATCCAAGACAATTCCAAAGGATTCAAAATAAAAAAAATGCTATCCACTTATATAGAGAGAAAAGTGACAAGTTCTAAATACAGAATGAAGCATATTGTTTTTCATTTTCCAAAATTTTCTTCTTTTTTTTTAAACAACATGACTAATATAAAAAATGTTTTGTGTGACTTCACTTATAAATTGGAAATGGTGGGAGATATTAGAGTAAAGGAGAGAATTTGAAATTCAAACTTTTTAAAATGTATATTGAAAGAAGAGGATGTATATGACAATTTGACAAGGAAAACGGGGGCATAAATGCATAACTCAATTTATCATAGCTTATTATCTGGAATGAAAAAACCTTAGGGGTCATCTAGTTCAATTCCTTTACTTGGCAGAAGAGAAAAATCTAGTCCAGATAGTTAAAGTACGTTTCTCAAGATCACTAAGGTATAGCATGGGACAAAGATGGAGTATTAAAAGATAAATCCAAGGTGTTGAGCATGGGAAAAGGAATGAATAATAGTGCCATTGGGAGGAAATAGAAAAGTTTAGAGAAGTAGCCACTCTGTTAGATATATTGTATTTCATAAGTTCAGTCCTATGTTCTTTTCTGATAATGAAGAATTCTATTTGAATTCAGTTTCTGAGAAACTACAGACATTTCTGCAAGAAAGAGCATTTCATCTATTGGCTTATTTTTCTTCTCAGGCACACTCTTTGGAACATCATTGCACTGTGACCAAAGTTTCCATATATTATGTTTTCATCATCCTGGAACATAGGGAACTGAAGATTCACTTGTACATAAGAGATCTTTAAATATTAAAAAGTTTTATATTTTTAAAATGGGTAATCTATTTCAAATTCCTTCAAATTAATATGCAATTAATAGTACAAATCTAATAAAAAATATTCTGGGAAAGAAGTACAATAACTATGCTTATTAGCTATCAAGCTATGTCCTTTTGAGAAACTGCTAATGTGTTTGTTCCTGAAGAAAACTAAATTGTGTCTTTGATTTCAGGATTTATTCATCTCAAATGGTATCAATGCAGAATAAAGTTTAACTGTAAGTGTTAGGTCCCATTATTTACTATAAATTCTAAGAAAGAATATAAGACAATCTTTTGTTATAAGAGGTGTTTGAGCACAAAGAGGCAACTCACATCATGGTTAAAAAATCCTTGGAAAAAAAAAGATGATCAGCTTAGAGATCAGTTAGAGATCAGTCTTAGAGATTAGTTAAAACAGAGGATGTTCTAACTAGGTAATGACAAAATCCCATCAGCTTTCTGTCTATATCCTTAAAAGTAAAGATTATTTCATTCTTTGCATTAAAATCCTCAGCTTTAGGGATGGATTTGACTCAGCCTCCTACTCTGTGCATGTTTAATATTAGAACAAAAGTCCTACATCATTTAACAGTTGACAAAAGGAGATTTACATAACCATAGCCTAGAAAAGATATTCAAAAATTATATTCTAGGGCTTAGTTCTCTTAGGATCCTCTCACCTCCACATGGAAACCTTTCTGGTCAGCAGAACCAATTGCACTTATAAGCTTAGTCTAGGAATATCCATCAAAACTGAAAGACCCTGATTCCATGTTTGTGGGCATTTTTGTCTTTAGTGACGAGAAAGTCATTTCAATATGGTCAGAGGCTACCTAGAATAGTATTGTCACCTTTCAGTATTAAGTTAAAAAAAACATTCAAACAAGAGAACAAAAAACAGATTAACACCTATTGTTGATAGAGAGAAACTCTGATTGTCACAGTCAGCATTTAGCACACTGACTGGCATATAATCAGTGTTTAATAAATAGTTATTGATTAATTAAATTCCAAGCTAGCATGACTTAATAATTCCCCACAGAGGCATATATCTTAGAGCAATAAAAATCATAGAATTTTAGAGTTTTAAAAGACTATGAGAGAGGAGGAAACTTTAAAGTTGTATTTTATTCCAATCAAATACTTTTTATAATAATAAAAAAATGACAAGATCGCCAAAAAAATTCCTCTTTGGACAAGTGGCCCTTTCTGTTCCAAAAGTTTTTTTTTTAATTTAAAAGAAATTTCATAGAAGAATCCAATTGCCAAGAAGATGCTTAATTCAGTAAGCATCTTTTATAATACATTTCACTGAGAACAAAAGAAAAGACTAAAATTTTAAGGAGAAACCTATAAGCTTGAAAGAAACAAAGGTTTGATAGAACCAGATCAACAACTAACATCTTCAGAATTAATAAAACAACTGACATCTCTAAAACCAAAGCATGTGACAGATATATTAACCTGCTTCTTGGACTCTGGGTTAATGATTAAATCATTGTAGAAGAATGGAGGGAAGATCTTGATGGTCTTTAAAAGAAGCTGTCTCCAGAATTGGCTTTGCCAGCCTTTTTCCTCCTCGATAGGAAAGGATAACTGTGTGCTTCCTCATCCTCCAAAGAAACGAATCTTGATCAATCAAGTTATATAAGGGCCATGGATCTTAATGAAAGTGAAGGGGGCATGGTTCATTCAGGCATTGCTTACAATTTTACTAGCAGGAACAAGGAATTACCTATAGGAAACTATTGTTATATAATTATAGGACATGATATCTTCAAATCATCACCCTAAATGGGCAAGAGATAAGGGCACTAAGTAGAGAGGCTATTAAAAATAGAAGCATATCAGAAAAAGCATTTGATAAAATCCAACATCCATTCCTAATAAAAGCACTTGAGAGGATAGGAATAAATGGGCTTTTCCTTAAAATAGTCAGGAACATATATTTAAAACCATCAGTAAGCATCGTATGCAATGGGGTAAAACTGGAACCTTTCCCAGTAAGATCTGGAGCAAAGCAAGGTTGCCCACTATCATCATTATTATTCAATATTGTATTAGAAACACTAGCCTTGGCAATAAGAGCTGAGAAAGAGATTAAAGGAATTAGAGTAGGTAATGAGGAAACCAAACTATCACTCTTTGCAGATGATATGATGGTATACTTAGAGAACCCCAGAGATTTTATTAAAAGCTATTAGAAATAATTCATAACTTTAGCAAAGTTGCAGGATACAAAATAAATCCCCATAAATCCTCAGTGTTTTTATACATCACCAACAAAATCCAACAGCAAGAGATACAAAGAGAAATTCCATTCAAAATAACTGTCAATAGCATAAAATATTTGGGAATCTATCTACCAAAGGAAAGTCAGAAATTATATTAGCAAAATTACAAAAACTTTCCACACAAATAAAGTCAGATTTAAATAATTGGAAGAATATTAAGTGCTCTTGGATAGACCGAGCGAATATAATAAGGATGATAATACTCCCTAAACTAATCTATTTATTTAGTGCTATACCAATCAGACTTCCAAGAAAATATTTTAATGATCTAGAAAAAATAACAACAACATTCATATGGAAGAACAAAAGGTCAAGAATCTCAAGGGAATTAATGAAAAAAAAATCAAATGAAGGTGGCCTCGTTGTACCTGAGCTAAAGCTATATTATAAAGCAGCAGTCACCAAAACCATTTGGTATTGGCTAAGAAATAGATTAGTTGATCAGTGGAATAGGTTAGGTTCACAAGACAAAATAGTCAACTATAGCAATCTAGTGTTTGACAAACCCAAAGATCCTATTGGGATAAGAATTCGTTATTTGACAAAAACTGCTGAGAAAACTGGAAATTAGTATGGCAGAAATTAGGCATGGACCCACACTTAACACCATATACCAAGATAAGATCAAAATGGGTCCATGATTTTGGCATAAAGAACGAAATTATAAATAAATTAGAGAAACATAGGATAATTTATCTCTCAGACTTGTGGAGGAGGAAGAAATTTGTGACCAAAAATGAACTAGAGATCATTATTGATCACAAAATAGAAAATTTTGATTATATCAAATAAAAAAACCTTTGTACAAACAAAACTAATGCAAACAAGATTAGAAGGGATGGAACAAACTAGGAAGACATTTTCACACTTAAAAGTTCTGATAAAGGCCTCATTTCAAAAATATATAGAGAAATGACTCTAATTTATAAGAAATCAAGCCACTCTTCAATTGATAAATGGTCAAAGGACATGAACAGACAATTTTCAGATGATGAAATTGAAACTATTTTCACTCATATGAGTGTTCCAAATCACTACTGATCAGAGAAATGCAAATTAAGACAACTCTGAGATATGACTACACACCTTTTAGTTTTCCCAGGTGCCTTCCTGGCAGCCAACCTTGATATTTTTAAATGCCCCTATGATCCTAGGAATAGTATATGATAAGGAATTAGAATTGTGATTATCCCAAAGGTCATGTAATGCACATAATTAATTTGCAGCAAAATTTTGATAATGATTTATGGTGAGAGTAAATATCTTCCAAGTTATAAAATATCATCCTGGAAATATGATGAGAAAGGAAAAAGGACTTGTTATTTATTGAAAACAGGAGTTAATAGGTGGATTCTCAAGTGTTAAACTGATACCCAGAATATATTAGTATATTTATATAATGACATTAATAATAGTTCTGGATGAGGAAACCCAAAAGAATTGCAATCCACACTATCAAAGGGATTAGCTTTCCTGATAAAAGTCATAGATGACTTAAAATACTGAAGAAAAAAGTCTACTGGGGGAAAAAAGCCTATGATTATCTTTAAGCTTATTTTTTTGTTGTTCATTATTATTATTGTTTTTTTTTATTTTGAGAGAGATAAAGGATGAGTTAAAAATGAAGAAGCAATTTTTTTTAAAGTAGGGCTGATTCTTCTTTTTCAGGACATTAGAGAATAATAGCATAGCCTCTAGAAGCTGGGAGAGAAGAAAAGTCTTTCCTAGGGAGCTTCTGTAAGTTAGAGTAAGCAAAAGTAATCTTTTTGTCAATCAACAAACATTTATTAAGTTACTTTTGTGTTGCAGATTCTGTGCTAACTGGAGAAAAAAACTTTTAGCTCTCAATGAATTCACAACATAATAAGGGAGACAATATGTAAACAACTTGTATGAACAAGCTATATATGGAATAAATATGAAATAATTAACTGAGGGAAAGGACTAGCATTAACGCAGACTAGTAAATGTTTTCCTGCAGAAAGTCATATTTTAAGTGGGACTTGACAGAATATGGGGATGTCAAGAGGCAGAGATGAGAAAGGAGAGCATTGCAATTGGGGAACAACAATTTAGCGTTTTAGGGAGTTTCCTAGATCACTGAGAGACTCAGTGCTTTGTTCAGAATCATATAGCTAAAATGTATTAGAAGTAATTCTACTTGACTTGACATTATTAATCAGATAAATGCAAATTAAGACAACTTTGAGATACTACTACACACCTCTCAGATTGGCTGAGGATGACAGGAAAAGATATGCTGAATTTTGGAGGTGATGTGGGAAAACTAGGACACTGATACATTGTTGGTGGAATTGTGAATACATCCAGCCATTATGGAGAGCAATTTGGAATTATGCTCAAAAAGTGATCAAACTGTGCATACCCATTGATCCAGCAATGTTACTACTGGGTTTGTATCCCAAAGAGATCTTAAAGAAGGGAAGGGGACCCACATGTGCAAAAATGTTTGTGGCATCCCTTTTTGTAGTAGCTAGAAACTGGAAATTGAATGAATTAATCTGAGAAGGAAATCGAAAATGCAAGTGGATAAAAACAGAGGGATTAGAAATGCTATGTAGTGGTTCACACTCATTTCCCAGAGTTCTTTCACTGGGTGTAGCTGGTTCTATTCATTATTGAACAAAAGGAATTGATTTGGGTCATCTTATTGTTGAAAACCACATTCATCAGAATTGATCATATTTCCTTCTCAGGCTAATTTTACATTATTTCAAAGTCCAATTCTTCTTGTGCAGCAAAATAATTGTACAGACATGTATACAGATATTGTATTTAACATATACTTTAACATATTTAACACATATCGGTCTACTGCCATCTGGGGGAGAAGGGAAGGGGAAGGAGGGGAAAAATTGGAACAGAAGGTTTTGTGAAGGTCAATGCTGAAATATTACCCATGCATATATTTTGTAAATAAAAAGCTATAATAATAAAAAAAAGAATACTTGAATCCAAGTCTTTCTTTCTCTGTGACCCATTCTTTAATCACAATTTCAGGCTTCCTCCCATAACATAAAAGTTTGCTATTTTAAAATACTTTTTTAAAAAATCATAGTAAGCATGGCAAGAATTTCATTGGCATTTGGAGCATTTTATGTTAGCACCCAAAATTGCTATGGGAAATATAATTAACAAGGCTTTACCAGGAAGTATAAGGCAAAATGCCAATACATTATTACTAAAGTATTTCTAGTTATCATATGTCTCAAAAACTAAAAACATTCTCCTTTTTCCTAAAGCCTAGAGCTGATTTTCTATTTTTTTCTGCATTAGAGAACCAGTAAAGAAATACTTTGTCACACTGTCAGAACTGGAAAATTCCTTAATGCCTGCTGTCTCTTTAAAACATGTGACTTCTCATTTTCTTGAGCTTCTGTTCCCAAATGTTTAAAGAGGTATCTTATTTAGACTACAAGACAAGGAACAGTATTCTTGCTCCCAATTCTTTTTCATAACTTCTCCTCAGGAGGGAATTATCAACAGCTTTATATTTAATGAGTTGTATGGGATTCAAGAAGCTACTATAATTCAATGAGAGAAATCTTAGAATCCAGGCTATGAAAAGAACCTCCAGAGGATATTGGGTGTTATGCCTTATCTGAATTATAAATGCTCTCTAAGGCATTTCCATTAATTGATCCTTCAATCTGTAGTTAAAGTTGTCCCTTGCTAGGGAACTCACTATTACCTGAGGCTGCCTCTTCTATTTGGAGTTCATTCTAATTGCTAGGAGATTCTTTTTTAAATTGAACTGAAAATCCTCCTATCAAGAGCTTCCCATATCGGTTCAAATTCTCAAAATCTAAACAAAATGAAAACACTTTCTCCTTAAAGTCCTCCATTTGCTTCTTCAAGGAAGACCCTACATCTGTCTTCCATTTTACTTATAGGTTAATTGATAATAGCATGTTAATAATTATTATTATATAACAAATAATTAATTTATAATAATGTTTAATTCAGATCCTCTATTAACATGTAATGCACTGGCCTTTGAGTAAGGAACTCAAATCTATTTTTAATAGCATTTTTTTTTCAAATTACATGTAAAGAAAATTTTCAAATTTCATTTTTAATAAGATTTTGAGTTCCAAATTTTTCTCTCTCTCCTTCCAACCATCTTCCCCAAGACAGCAAACAATCTGATATTGGTTGTATGCATAAAATCCATATTAAACATTTACATATTAGTCATGTTGAGAAAGAAGGCATACACTAAAAGGGAAAAATCACAAGAAAAAAAAAACCAAAAAAGTGAAAATAGTCTTTTTCAATCTTCATTCAAACTCCATTATTCTTTCTCTGGGTGTGGAAAACATTTTTTCATTATGAATATTTTGGGTTTGTCTTGGATCACTGAAAAGAGTTAAGTATATCATAGTTGATCATCGCACAATGTTGCTATTAACTGTGTATAATGTTCTCCTAGTTCTGCTCACTTCAGTCAGCATCAATTTATGTAAGTCTTAAGAAACTCAAATTTAGAAAAACAATAGTTAAATTAAAATTTATACATAATCTAAAATCTATGTGATCTTAAAACTCTTACCCCTTTTCTACTACTATGTCACTACCACTGCAAAAGCAGAAGAATCAAAAAGGATTGAAGGCAATTTTGAATATTTTTTAGAGTCACTAGTTGGTTTGTCCAAATTATTCATCAACAAACGGCTAGACTACTGGGGTAAGACTCTCTCCTTCACTCAGAAGATATCTATGACTAGGTTCACATTCAAAATCCTTTTAGCATGGTGAAAAATACTATCAGTCATTGCATAGACTTCCAGAACACATGGAATTAATTACAGAAAAATGTGTCAATGAATTAAAATAGGGATTCTTAACCTGGGTTTTATAAACTTGTGTTTGTTTTTAATATTTTGATAACTATATTTCACAGCATATTGATTTGTGTTCATTTAAAAACATTATTCTGAAAACTCTTTACCAGATTGCCAAAGAGGTCATGACACAAAAAAAGATCAATAACTCCTCAAGTAAGGAAATTTGTTATAGTTTTATAAATAATTTAAGCTATGACCATAAAACTTTAGCAATAAGAGTATAAATTAAAGTAATAAGCATCAATAAAGATTATGCTAAATATTTCTATTTATAAATGATATAATGGATTATTATCATTTTTTTTTGCTGACGCAATTGGGGTTAAGTGACTTGCCCAGGGTCACACAGCTAGGAAGTGTTAAGTGTCTGAGAACAGATTTGAACTCAGGTCCTCCTGACTTCAGGGCTGGTGCACCACCTAGCTTTCCTGATATAATAGATTATTTAGAAAACTTGTGAGATGTAACCAAAATTTAACTGAGACAATAAGTAATCAATTCACAATATAAAATCATGGATCAAAACATAAAACCAAAAGGATAATAAATATTGGTATTTTAACATTGCTAGGCTTTAGTAACATAAGTATTACTAAAAATGGGCAGAATAAATTGATTTATTATTTGTTTTTCTAATAACAACAAATTTAAAAAGTCAGGACAAACTGATAGAAAAGTAAATATCATTTTTCAATTATAAAATTACCAAATACTCAAATATTAAACATTATAATTATAGCTAATTATTAAAATATTACACAATAGAAATTATTAAATATTTGGAGAAATATTCACTGATCAGGCCTAAACCAAATCAATGGAATAATGATGGAAGTTAATCTATATCTTTAGTTGTCAAGGAAAATACCAATTGATTCAGCTCAGGATTTTATAAAAATGTATTTTAAATGCATACTGAAGAACAAAAAGTCAAGCATGTTTAGAGAAAAAAAGTGTGTTCCAAAAGTCTTAATTGGATGGGATAAACATTAGAAAAAAAACAGATTAATAGAATAGGATATAATTCAAAACTAAAACTTAAGGTATACATTACTATTTTTTGATAGGCTTAAAAATATAAAGTAAAATGAAAATAATGTATTATTTTAAATCAGTGGGAAATTTTGATCATAATGATATGTAAAATGAGATAACATTTCTATTTCATATCATCCACCAAAATAAATTATTGCTGGATCATTGATTTAAACATTCATAATTTTCTTCTGCACAAGTTAGAAGATAATGAAATGTTATATTTAGTACAATTGTGTACAGGTGAGAAAAGCTTAGCCATTCAACACAAAATAAATCTTAGGAAACAAATGAGACAAGTCTGTGTATTCCAAATATAGTTTGTTCATTTTTTACAGCAAAAAAATAATTAGAATCAAAATAGAAAAAAAGCAAAAAAATTATATGAACCCGTTGACTGAAGCTGATTTATTTACTTAATAAATTAATCCATCTAGACCTAAGAGGATTGAATTCCAGTTGGTTTTAAGTCATTCAAAAGCTTAATAGCTGCAAAATATTGAACTCATCTGCTTCTATCCTTTTTGTCTGATTCTTGTTCATTTTTCTCCCTTTCTTGCCCAAAGTTTCTTTTACTTTTTAATCTTCTAAAATTCCATTCAAATATTTTTTCACATGACATCCTGGATGACTTGTTTGATTTTCATTCAATGAATAGTGTCTTACTCATTTATTTTTTTTAGAAGTGCTATGATCCCAAGAAAAATACAATTGAGATGAAATTTTATGGTAATATATTCTATATCTTTTTAGTCTGTATATTTAATTCCTTAGTTTGTTAGGAATTGCTAGAAGGATGTGGAGCAGAAAGTCACCTGCATATGTATGCTCTCTTTCTGTTTCTGTCTCTGTCCATATGCTATCCTATTTCTTTCAGCTTCTCCTTCTATTTGTCTCTCTTTCTTGCATAATTGCCTACCTGAAAAATGAGGTGTGATCCAGAGTAAATATTCATTAGTTTTTATTAATTTTATTAATTTTTATGAACTATTTTTTGGCAAAAGACAAAAAAAAAGGCATGACAGAAAAGAGTTGAATTCATTAATTACCTTAGAAATATTCTGAAAACATCATTATAATCATCATCATCATGATAATAATAATAGTTGACTCTGTTATCTGACATAATAATACATTCAATGCTACTAATGAATTAGCTTGATAGTTTTTTAAATTAGATTTTGCATGCATCCATCATCTCACTGGAGCCTCTCAGCAACTCCTGAGGTAGTTATATGAAGCCTTATTTCCATTTTACAGATGAGGAACTCATACCAATATCAGGTTATATTATTTGTTCATGGTGAAGTAACTAGTACCTGAAATAGTCAGGATTCAAAGGCAGGTCCCTGATAATCTTAAGTTTAGAGCTCTTCTTTCTACATTACATTGTCTCTTACAAAAGTTTGTTAAGACATTCAGGGCACTTAATAATAAGGCCATTAGGTAGTCTCTCAGTCCATAGACTAGTAACTCTCCACCTTTTTTGGTTTCATGAATCTTTTACAATCTTAAAAATTAAGACTAGGCAATAAAAACAACTTGTATTCACAAAGTTGTTTTTGTTTTTAAGGTTTGCAAAATGCTTTATATTTATTATTTTTTTTGATCCTCCCAATAGCTGTGGAAGGTAAGTGCTATTGTTGTTCCCATTTTATGGAGGCTGAAACTGAGATAGAAAGGTGATTTTTTCATGGTCCCAAAGATAGCAAGTGTCTGAGTCAGCATTAGAACTAAGATCTTCTTTTTTTCTTTCTCCTGTAGACTCAAGAAAGAGTTTTAGTTTTTGTGAGTTTTGTCTATTAATATTTACCATATTAGAAATCAAAATGTCTTGGTATTATTATGACAATAATAGTATGACCTCACAGATCCAAGATCTCTGCACATTTCCTAATTGAATTTCTGAAATTGCTGTCAAATACAAATTTTCTGGCCAAATTATCCCCAGGAAATACTTTGATTAGTTCTATCTACATACCTTGGCTCAGACAATTTCCTCTATTTTGTACACCCCATCTCTGACCTTTTATCTCTGAATTTTGCTCATTCTTAAAGGCCTAGTTTTTTTTTTTGTTGTTGTTGTTTGTTTTTGTTTTGTTTTGTTTTGTTTTTCATGAAGTCTTCCCTTACCAGCCAAACCCAGCAGTAGTACTCAAAGTATGGTCTAGAGAATCCTGGGGATCTCTGAAACCCTTTTAGAGGGTCTACAAATTCAAAAATAGTTTTTATTTCCAATATGGTAAATGTCTATAAATATAATCCAGATAAACAAAAACACTTTGGAAAGATACTCAATAATTTTTAATAGGATAAAGATATTGAAAACAAAAGTTTGAGAACTACTGCCTTAAGGTTTTATCTCCCTCTCCATTTAATTATCACAGAACTTCTTACTAGATTTAGAGCTGGAAGAAATCTGAGTGGTCATCTCGTTGTCTAAACCTTTTAATTACAAAGAACTAAATAGAAAGTCAGAGAAATGATTTGTCAAAGTCCACATAGATAGTACATAATAGAATTGATATTTGAATTCATGTCTTCTAATTGCAAATCTTATGCTATTATCATTCCACACTGTCTCTGCCGTCTGATAACTTGAATATTCCTTTGGCACTTGGCATGTGCCATTTTGTATTATTTTTCATTTGCTTATAATGTCTTTACAAATAAATTATAAGTTTCTTTAGGGTATGAATTATATCTTATGATACATTGAGATTTCCCAAAAGTATTTAGCCCAGAATTCAATGGGTTAATTATTTAATGAATTATTATTTGATAATAATTTGAAATAATTGTTGAAATAATCATTATTTGATAATAAATGATTAATTTTATAACTTTCTTTAGCTTCCTTCTTGTTACAAGGATATAATGCATGTTTACCTATAATCTAATGCAATGGAAGAGTCTTTTGTGAACATTTTGTAGAACAACAGTGACATCCATTGGCTAAAACTCACTCATTTTCTGCTGGAACCCTTTTGTAATTATCTTCTTATAGAACTGACTTTCCATTGGAAAATAGATGCCACAATTACTCAGAATATTAATGTAATGGAAATTTAAAAGTCTTATAAAATACATCTTTTCTGTATTCCCTTAAAGGCAAGTTTCCATGTTTTCAGGTGAAGTAGGGCCTATTATTCCACCATGAATTTAATTGAAAAACCCATTTCCTTTTTTTCAAAGCATTAAAGCACTTTTTAACAACCACTTGAGTGGATTTGCCTAAGAAGGTATTTAAATAGTGCCCATAACTTCAGCAGGGAAACTATTTTTATTTCCAAGGTATTTGGAAATACCAGAGTGGCCACAAAGATGTTAATAGACTTTGTGTTCCTAACAAATGAGGATCATTTTGAAGGAATTCAGCCTGATGGCTCAGAGAAAAGATACAGGACAGAGTAAGAGAAGAGGGATGATAGCTAGCTTCAAATATTTCAAGGTTTGTCATATATGGAAAAATTGCATTTGTTCAGTTTAGCCCCAGATGGCAAAACCAGAAATAATGAATGGATAGAATTTGCAAATGGGGCCAATTTAATATTAAGGGGAAAACTTCCTTATTAGAGCTGCCCCAAAGTAGAAAGGGCTTCTTTAACCATCTTCACCTAGATATTTTGCTTATATCTCAAAATCAACATATTCAAAATATGCTGATCCTTACCTTCCCTCTGAATACTGGTGAATTTTTGTCTGTCTTCCATGCACCTAGGTTGGACAGGGGATTAGATGGCCAGACTGGAAATCAGGAAGACCTGAGTTCAAATTTATTCAAATTCAAATTTATCACACTTTAAGTGTGTGACCCTGGACACACACTGTCTCAGTTTCCTCATCTGTTAAATGGGGATAATAATAGCACTAAGCTCCTAGGGTTGTTGTGAGGCTTAAATGAGATAATATTTGTAAAGAATATAGACATACGTCTATATTGTTTGTCCTCCTCAGCACTAGGTGCTAGAGAGGGTACTAAGGAGATCCAGGAGTTCAAGCTATGATTGGAGTCACTATTGCACACAGGATTGCACAGCAACATTCTGGCATAGAAGTGTGAAAAGCCTTGGAACAGGGACTTTGCTCTATAGGAATGGAACTAAGCTATCAATCTAATCCCCTTGACTTCCATAGACTAAGATGGTATAAAATGGGGGAAGAGGATTAACTTCTCATGTATTTGGATAAATAAAGCTTGCATATTTTTATTATAACTTTTGAAGTAAATATTCCTTTATAAATTTTATTTATTACATGTATGCGCTCATCCAGGATAAATTAGGCCCTTTGTTTTTATGGAAATCCTTCAGGAGATTCTCTGTCTAGAACTTTTGGTTTTAAATTAGCCTGGACTGTGAATTCCTTTAAAAAAATTGGAGGAAAAACATTTTTTTTTTTTAGTTTATAAATGTTTAGCCACTTTTTATAATACATGTTCCCTCACAAATCAGTACCATTTATATAATTTTGCATACTTTTCATTTGTTGATTATTTAACTTTAGATACTGATCTGTTAGAATTATTTAATTCTGTATAAATAAGTTCAATACATTGGCATATGCTATATTTATGCATCTTGTATAAATATTGATATTAAGTTTAATGTGAGAAAAATATGAATCATATTTTACTGTCTAGAAGAAATGTTTATTGTTTTCACATTTAGATAGACCTAGACCGTTTGCCTTTTATGAAAGTAAAATGCCTTAGGATATGAATGCTTGTGTCTAAATCCAAAAGTAGCTGACATTCTTTTCTGCTTCTCTAACTGATCTTGTTTGCCCTGATGAGAGAGTTTTAAATTCTGCTTGGTTTGTTTGGGAGTAGAAGCATACATGGGGAAATTTTAGCCACCCTTTGGGATAAAGGATCCAAAGTCTGCATCTCTGTGGGAATGGCGAGAAGGATGCCTCAATAATTTTAATATGCCGTATAGAGAGGGATGTATTTTGGTTGTTCAAACCCCAGTGGATGACCTGAAGAAATCATTAATAGAGTATTTCTCTCAGTGCACATTTCTCATATAATAAAGAAAAGATTCCAAGTTGACTGAAGGTTCCATATCCCTGTGGGAAGACCTCCATGTAACCTGTAAAGCTCAGTTTCAACAAGATTCCTGTTCAAGACAGAAATCAGTTTTCTTTGTTTTTGTTTTTTCTTGTGCTTGTGGATTGAGAAAGGCTAAACAAGCAGAAATATTTGGTAAACTTTGTAAACTGTTTTGTTTGCTTATTTGGGGACCCTTATGAAATGTTCTTTGCTTCATGAATCTCCAAAATTTTTTAGGGAGAAATCATAATTTTCATCTGTCCATGTGGGATTGCATATAATAATGTGGCATTGGCTATTTTGTATGGACCTGGAGAAGCAAGTGATAGCACATTTCATTCCTCCCTAGAGTCCATACTGGGATAGCAAATTTCAAACAAGGGAAATTGTGTGAGCAGACTTATTTGAATATTACAATTTGTCTGACATGGAAGAGCTCTGGAGGGAACTTTGGAGCATGTGCAGAGTGCCTACTATGGAGACCTCTGCTTCTCCTATCACATAATTGAGGAAAGCTTCCTTTGATTGATTGTTCGTATCTTCAAAACTGGAAAATCTGTGGGATCTAGGGCCTCTGCTTAAGGAGAGAACTCAACACCATCTTCTCCCCATTTAACACTAGTTCCATTTCTTTTGCCCTTCTTTGGACCTTTCTAACATGCCTTCCTTCATCAGGAAACTCATCACTGAGAAATCTCATTATCCTGCAAGATTGAATCTGCCTCTGTACTCACTTCTCATCAGTAGCCTCTGCCCTTCTGACTGGATTCTCTGAATGGAGTCATGGCCTCTGGGGCTTCTACTTAAAGCCCAGTTATACAGTTTTTGGCCTTATTTGGCCTTTTCTGACATGCTTATATCTTTTCCCTGCACATATAACTTCTTTTTCTGTGTGTTTTCTTCCTCCATTAGATAATAAACACCTAAAGGCTAGGGATTATTTTGCCTTTATTTCTATTTATATTCTCCATGTTAGCACAATGCCAGGCACACAGCTGTTGTTCAGTCATTTCAGTTGTGCCCAACTCTTTGTGACCCCATTTGGGGGTTTCTTGGCAGAGATACTGGAGTAGTTTGCTTTCTTCTGCAGTTCATGTTACAGATGAGAATCAGAGGTAAACAGGGCTAAATGACTTGCCATGTTCACACAGCTAGTAAGTGTCTGAGGCTACTTTTGAACTCAAGAGAATGAGTCTTCTTGACTCCAGGCCTGGCACTCTATCTATTATGCCAGCTAGCTGCCCGTGGTACATAATGAATGCTTAACAAATGTTTATTGACTGACTGACTGACTGACGCCAATTTGGTCATTCTTTTATACCACTTTTTCTTTAATTTCTCCTTCATGCTGTACTCAGAGGGTAAAGATTGTGGTTCACCCACAGTGCAGATATTATGAATTATAGATAGATAAATAGAGTGCTGGAGATACAACAAGAAGCAAATGACAGTGCCTTCCCTCATGGAACTTAAAATCTGATGGCAGTGAGGGAAGGGAGACATGGACAATATAAGCAATTATGTACAATAAGGTATATACCAAATAAAGATGAAATAATTAAAAGAGGAAAGACCCTCAAATTGTTGATTGGGAAAAGCTTCTTATAGAAAATAGGGATTTTTATCTTAGAGGTAAGAAAGACAGGGAAAGCCGTAGGCAGGAGAATAAGGAAGAAAATGAGGGGAAAACATCAAAAATGCCTAGTGCTAAGAGATGATCTTATTCTTGGAACAGTCAGTATCACTTGGAACAGGAGGTCAGTATCACTGGATTGAATGTGCTTTAAGGGTGTCAGTATCAAGGAAAAAAGGGTGTGTATTTAAGAATTGTAGCAAAGGTTATATTGTTAGGTTTTGACAATAGAGTAGATATGGGGATAAGAAATGAAGCATTGGGGAAGGGCATCAGGTTGTGAGCCTGAGGAACTAGAGGGATGCTAATGTCAAGATGAAAGAAATTTAGAGGAAAAGATAATGAATTCCATTTTGAACATGTTAAATTTAAGACATCTTAAACATTTGACATTCAAGATATCTTGAACATTTAGTTTGAGAAATCTGAAAGGGTGGAGAAGTAAGATTGGAGGTTAGCAAAAAGGTTAGAGCAGGACAAGTAGATCTGAAAATCATCAGCATTGAAATGGTAATTAAATTCATGGGAACTGAAGGGATCAATAAGTAAAATAGTATAAAGGAAGAAGAAAAGAGACTGTAGGATAGAACCCTATGTAATGCCTTGGGTTAGTTAGAGAATATGATTTAGATTCAGCAAATAGAGTAAGGAATGCTTTGATAGGTAGAAGGAAAACCTGAAGAGAGTGAATATCAAGGATAAGAAGATGATCAATAGTGTCAAAGGCTGCAGAGAGTTAGAGGAGAATGAATATTGAAAAATGCCATTGAAATTGATTTATTTAGATTAGTGTGAATAATGAATACCCTGTTTAAGTAATCTAATTCTAAGCTAAAATTATGTAAGATATGGTCATTGTTTCTAGACCAGTTTCTAGATACTAGGCAGTATGAATTTAATTCTACCACTTCAGGGGATTCATGATTTCATTATTCACATTAATTGATTGGCACGTGGCTATTTTATTATCCCCATTTTCCCAAATGAGAAACTTGTGACCTTAGGGTTACACAACTAGTTAAGTACCTGAGTCAGTATCTGAACTCATCTTCCCAAATCTAATCTTAGTGCTTGATCCTGCTCAAAGCCAGATAAACTCTTTCCACATTCACTTGAAGCAAGTACAGTGATCCTACCATGAAGGATAATGACGTTAGTCATACAAGACTTGTCCTTACTCAATTGATACTGTCTTGTAATGATAATATTTTCCTTTTTTAAGAATGTCCAAACAGTTTCCTTAATGCATTATTGTTACAACTCATTATCTTTTTCTTCAAACACATCCCTCTTCCTATTAAGGGCACCCTGATGCTACTGGTCACCTAGATTAACAACTGCAGCATTATTCTCTCTCCATTCCTCACTTTTCCTAACCCCACAGTTCCAGTCAATTGTCATGTCTTGACATTGTAAACTCCATATCTATTGAATTGCATAAATAAATTCTCACTAGTTATAATTACCATTATTTCAGGACTTTGAAACCTGGACATAATTTCTACCCTCAGTAATCCATTTTCTACAAAAGTGATTTTTTAAAGTCCAAGTTTGACCATGTTATTGCCTTACTCAAAGAATTCCAATAGCCCCTATTTTCTCTAAAATCAAAGAGAATGCATCTGCTTGACATTTAAAGATATTTATAACCTTGTCCTTCTCTACCTTTTTGAACTATATCCATCTTCCTCCATTGAATAATCCAGCCAACTCAAAAATTGACACTCCATCTTACATCTCCATTCTATTTCTCTTGCTGTACCATATACATAAAAACTACTATCAAATCACATCTGACTAATGGAATCTCTTATTTCCTTCAAGATTGAACTCAAATACTTCTTTCTCTATGAAACTTTTCCTAATCATTCTCCATCTCCCTTATAAAACTCCCTTGTATTCATTCCCACATATTCTATATGTAATTATATATACATATATCATATATTCTGATGAAATACAAACTCTTTGAGGGAAAAAAGCAGTTTCATTTTTGACCTTACTAGCACAATAACTATATATAATATGCAATGAAAAATGCTTATTAATTGGTGTATTCTAGAATTTTATCATTTATTATTAATAAATGTTGTTATAGAGCAGGACACTTGTGGAACTTTAAGGAAAGGTTGGAGTTAGCACTCCCATCTACATTCTCTCTCTCTCTCTCTCTCTCTCTCTCTCTCTCTCTCTCTCTCTCTCTCTCTCTCTCTCTCTCTCTCTCTCTCTCTCTCTCTCTCTCTCTCTCTCTCTCTTTGTCTCTCTCTCTCTGTCTCTGTGTCTGTGTATTTATGTGTGTGCATATCTCCTCCCCCCACCTCCATGCATACACATTTCCATAGCACCAATTGCTACTCTTGGAAATATATAAGTTTCAGTACAAACTTAGGGCAATTTGGATTAACTTTGCCCCATATGATTGATTTGAGACACAGCTATGGGACCTTTGGCCAAGATATTACAAAAGTAGTTTTTAGGACTTTGGCACTGAGCTCCTGAAATTCTTGGTAATCTCTTTGCCAAATTCTTTTTTATTTCCTCACATGTCTTTTATCTTTCTCTCTTTTTGACTGTTTTTAACCATCTTGTTTTTACCTGATGAGGGCAATGGAATATTTTTAATATGAAGACTGTTTATTTGAACCCTAGGACCCTCAGTAATTCATTGTGCCAAATGCAGAATAATAATTAACAAATAAATAAAACTCTAATAAAATTCTGTTTTTCTACATTTTGAAGTATTCATTTTTGAACTTTAAGATGCTTCATATCTAAGGGACTTTGAAACCTCTACAATTTGCCATAATTCTTCAAGACATATTGGTAACAGCAATCACAACTACAAGTTGTTCCTCCTTCCTTTCTCCTTTCCTATATTCTGCAGTGTAATTTGCTTAGACTTAATGACTAGATTCATTGCTTGGTTATTCTTTTTAGTACAACCTTATTTATTTTTGGTTTCAATGACTGGAGATCATATTCTTAGGTAAAAGAAACAGAGGCAAAATGGGAATAGATTGAAATTATCTAAAATTTCATTAGAATCCCCTTTCTATTTCTGGATATTCTTCTAAAATATTAGAATACCCTGCCTTAGCAGGAAACTAAATAGGTTGAACAAAATCTTGTTTTTCTTTAACAATGCTCAGGTTCAGTATTATTAACATCAATATATACCATACAGGATTGGAGATGCAGAATTTATAGGAAATAAAGTTAACATTGTGTCACTCCTAAAAAAAAAAATAAACCTTGAAATTACATTCATTCCTTTATTCTTATATCTATTTATTCATTTTTCTGAATATTTTAAATGAATTTGTTTTCTTAATAATTTTCTTTCTGCTCCTAAAAGTGAAAAATCTTTTATTTGTTCCTCTACTTTGCTCTTTTGACAAAATTGAATGGTATTTATTGGATGGAAACATTGTCATTTGTCTTTCTGTTGATACATGTAAAATAATCAAAAAGATTATCATAGAATTTTTAGTTAGAGGATCAATTTAAAGATGATGAAATGAAAACTTGAAAATATACAAGTAATTTCTCCAAGGTCACACAAGTATAGAGCTAATACCAAAACCTAGATAACCTGCTGTCTAAATCTGTATTCTTTATTCTTAGGAGAGCAAGCACAAATATATTGCAATGTCCTGCAAATGCAGAAGTCAAATATTCCCCTTCACATGCATCCTTTTATATGTATCTTTTATAGTGATGTTTACACATGTGGCATTAATCATTCCTACTTCCAGAAGAATCTGTACTGGGGAAATTCTTTATATAGGACAGATCCCATAGGCTCTTCTTTTGAGGAAAGAAAGGGTTGAGGCCTAACTTATCTAACTGTATTTTTTTTTAATTTTGGTTTCAAGCTGTTATTTCACTAGTTTAGGTTATTTCCCTCTTAGGAACTCCTTTCACCTAAAGAGATTGGCAACCCATTTTCTAGGTATTATCCTAGGGAGTCACCAAGTTCATTGAGAGATTAAATTACTTGCCCATGGTCTTTCATATATTATATATGAGAGGCAAATGTTGAACCTAGTAATTCCTCACTCACTCTTGTCCTCTCTGCACTGTGCCTCAATAATTTGATTCAAGCTGTTTTACATCTCGGGTAAACAAATACATCTGGTTGTTTTACAATTCAGGGATGTTTATTTCTTGGTTAGAAGGCAGGAAATATTAGAGTCAATATTAAAAATGGTTGTACCCCAAATAAAACAAGTGTGCTTCTCCACACACGCCAAATTGACTGGTGTTTACATTAGTCAGAACTCATACAACTGGCACACATACAATCTTTGCCTTCTTTTTTTTTTAAATTGAAGACTTTTCTTTTTTTATTTGATTTTATTAGTAAAACATAAAATGTAAAAAGTCATATAAAAAGAAACAAAAATAGGTATTTAAGTCAAGCACTAATTTGTCTTTGTTCCACCACTGGGCAACAGAGAATTGGCTTACAAAGGATTACAGGACTAGAGAAGAGAACACATTTAAATTGCTGGTATAATAAACCAAATATTTTGGAGGTTTGTTGGGTTGCTTTATTTTTTGTATGTTGTTTTTGTTTTTTGAAAGGAAAAAGCTTGGTAAAACTTTCAGATTGTAAAATAAGGTTGTTGTTGTTTTTTTTTTTTTAATTAAAGCTCATATGAGTGCATTGTTTAAGATATTAAATTGGTCTCATTGGTGGAGAATGACAACACTACTTTCTCACTCCAGTTTAGCAACAGTCCATGCATTTTGATCCTTTTGTTCATGAACTTCAGTCTGTCAAAACTTTATGGGGGAAAAACCACAAACTTAGAAGGATAAATACATCTAATATGAGTGATCATCTTCAGAATAACCTTTTTTGTGATAAAGACAATCAATGTTTTTTATTAAGTTTTTCATCCTTTAATTTTTTAAGTAATTGGAATAATGTTATTCTTCTCTACCCTTACTCTAATATCATTTCCTCCTTAACTTACATCAGCTAATTATTATCTATTTGCTGTTTTGCTCTGGTCATTATGGCACCACTGTGTTTGCTTTTGGATCTCACCACATCTGCTCAACAGAATATAACTTTTTCCCTTTTCTTTGATTTTGCTACTGATTAGACAGTTGCTATTATGAAGACATGAAAAAAGAACGAGTGCTAGTGGAATTTCTGAGCAACATTCAGATACATTTTTAAAATTGTATCTAGTTTTAAAAAAAACTAATGCCGACAACATTAGAAGGGAAGCAATAAACTGGGAAAACATTTTTACATCCAAAGGATCTGATAAAGGCCTCATTTCTAAAATATAAAGAGAATTGACTCATATTTATAATAATTCAAGCCATTCTCCAATTGATAAATGGTCAAAGGATATGAACAACCATTTTTCAGTGGAAGAAAGTGAAACTATTTGTAGCCACATGAAATGGTATTCCAAAGCACTATTGATCAGAGAAATGCAAATTAAGACAACTCTGAGATATTACTACACACCTGTCTGATTGACTAAGATGACAGGAAAAGATAACTACAAATATTGGAGGGAATGTAGGAAAACTAGGACACTGATACATTGTTGGTGGACCTGTGAATGGATGCAACCATTCTGGAGAGGAGTTTGGAACTTTGTTAAAAAAGTTATCAAACTGCGCATACCCTTTGATCCAGCAATGTTTCTACTAGGATTATATCCCAAAGATCTTAAAAGAGGGAAAGGGACCCACATGTGCAAAAATTTTTGTGGCAGCCCTTTTTGTAGTGGCAAGAAATTGGAAATTGAATGTTTGCCCATTAAACTGTGGCTGAATAAATTATGATATATGAATGTTAAGGAATATTACTGTTCTGTAAGAAATGACCAGCAGGATGATTTCAGAGAGGCTTGGAGAGACCTACATGAACTGATGCTGAGTGAAATGAGCAGAACCAAGAGATCATTATACAGCAACAAGACTATACAATAATCAATTCTGACGGATGTGGCTCTCTTCAACATTGAGATGATTCAGACCAGTTCCACTTGTGCAGTGATGAAGAGAACCATTCTCACCCAGAGAAAGAACCATGGCAACAGAAGGTAGAATACAGCATAGCGTTCTCACTATCATCTCTATTATTATTTGCTTGCATTTTGTTTCTTTTTTCTCAGTTTTTCTTTTTCTTCCTTCTTGATTTGATTTTTTCTTGTACAACTGGATGGTTGTGTGAATATGTATATACATATTGGATCTGGCATGCATTCTGGCATATTTGGCACATATTGGACTGCCTGCTGGGTGGGGGAGGGGATGGGGAAAGAAGGGGAAAATTTGAGGCAGGGGGTTATGGTCAATGTTGGAAAAATTACCCATGCATATGCTTTGTGAATAAAAAGTTTTAATTAAAAAAAAAGAAAGAAAGATGGGTTTACTATAATCTAATCGTTTACAAAAAAAAAATTACTGCAAGTTATTGAGAACAGAATTTATTTTTACTTTCTTAAGTCTAATTCTCTTGAAAATTAAACCAATGTTTCTACTCCCTCTATCTAAAGTTCAACCATGGTCATGTTAGGAAATACCCCAGTTTATTTGTTAATCAGAAATACAATTCAAGTGCTTTTCAGGCTGAGTTTCAGCTTCATTATATTTTACAAGGAAACAAAAGACTTGCAATGTTCCTGCAAAGTCTTTCATGTTGCAGTTGAGGTTTAATGATGGTAGTGGAGGAAAGCAGTGGTGATGCATGTAGGAGGCTGGAACGATGAAAGGGTATACTTGAATCTAAGACAGCAGGGTGCTTGTAGTTAAGTACCTACATGGTGTGAGATGGTGGTTCTCTAAGCACATACTTGATGTAATGTAATGATGTGATCAATCTAGTTGGTATATACTTAAGGTAATGTGGTGATGTGATGTTCTACAGCTGTGCATGCCCAGTGTGGTGTGGTAATAGGGTCGTACTGGGGTATTTTAAGGGAGTCCCAGAGACAGAGGGCTCCCTCGGTTGCAACAATCTCAGCCACAGAGAAGACTTCAGGCTCCAGACTCCAGAATCCAGACTCCATCTTTGACCAGCCATGTGTCTGCTCTCCTATCTCTTTCACTTCACTCCCCCACTAAGTCCAAATACAGCTGCAGAGTAAGGTAGCTCAACTGCCCTTATCTGGTCATGGCATCTTTTTTCCTATCTGGCTTGCATTGCAGCAAGGAGGTTTTTCTGATCAGGTTGCCTTCACCAAACTTAACTTCAGGAAAAGTTAGCATTCTCTGGTTGATCCAGTTTAAGGGTGATTCTCATTCTCTTTATAGTTGAATAGAATCTCCCCTTCATTCTGTTGGTTGGGGTATGATACTAATATGAAGAAAATTATGAGGGTAATTGAAATATTCACTTAGCCACTGCAAAGGTAGCTCTAACAGTGGTTCAATTCCATGAATCATAACTTGATTCTTCTTTACCCCATCTTCAGGAGTAATTGCAGAAGAACAAACTTCATTTAAGACAGCACCTAGTACATGCAATTATCCCCCTGCAGCAACTGTCTGAAATAACTTCTGAATGAAAGATCACTCAGTGGCTGCCTGATATATTTTACAAGGTATGTATTGAAATCAATTATCTTCTGCAGGGTATTCCATGAGTTTCCAATTAATGGCCCACAATTGGTCAAATTTATCATTCTGTGTTCCTATCCAGAGTTGTTTATGATTCTTTTTCTGCACTTCATTGATAACTTGACTTTTATACTTTAAAACATCAGCTTCTTTCATTCAAGACATAAAACGGGCTTCAACTGTCCTTAGATGGACAATGCCACTTCTGTACTTGGTTCTCCTGGAAACTCCGAGGTTCACACTAGCAAAGCAACCATCCAAAACAAAATATATCCATGCTGTCAAGCTCCTCTGTGACTCCAGTCCATGTTGGCTCTGGGAGATGATGTCTGAAGACTTTGCTAATGTATAGATCACAGAACTCTGTCTGCCATAGGCAGAAAGTATTTGTAGAGTGCTTTATAAATTGTATGAGACAGAAAACCAATATTATAATTTGTAGATAATAATAAAACTCTGTGTCTGTATCTTTGCCAAATGATAAACTAAAATACTTTAAAATATATGTTTAAGTTTGAACTTAGTAGTAGTTAAATTTGTCAAGAAAAGACTTTTCAAACATTATATGAGATGTTTAGAAGAATGAGTGGTAGAAGAACTAATCTTGGAATCAAATATATTTTGATTACAAACAGAAACCTATAATTAGAAACTTCAGAAAATCCTGAAGGACTTTTTAAGCTCAATAGATAACTAACTGACAAAGTAAAAAGAAACAAAAATATAACCAATGTGGGGAAATAGAGAAAAGATGCTGGCATTTCTTTGTCTTGAAATGAGAGACTCCACTTCAGAAATCAGCAGTCACTTACAATTGTCTACCTCTCTCTACCTTGTTCTACATTCATGAAGTCAAAAACAGATAAAGAACATTTTTTCTACCCCAGAAATTCATGCAGATAAGCAAAAAACCTCTGCTCTCTTCTTAAAAGAAATGATTTGCCCTGTTGTGCTTCCAAAGCCAATTTGCAAACAACTTAAAATCTGATCTAATAAATTTATTTTTCTCTTCCATTTTATGATATCCATACAAATCAGAAAATATCTTGAATTGTGACTTCAGTTGACTAACAAACAGTTGTAAACCAACTGAAGTATTTTCCTGTTATATTTGACCTATAGTATAAATCCTGTATACTGAAAAGCTTTTTACCTTGCTATAGTAATCAAGGACTAAAAAAGGAAAACAGGCACAGAATATTTTGTGGGAAGATCTTACCTAAAAGGTTAAGTCAAATGATTTCTCTTACAACTCTGCAAAAGAAAAAGAAATTTAGGGCTGGGAAAGAAAAAGTGGAATACCTGACAAATTGGATATCTATTAGAATCCAAAAAAATCTCAGCAGATAACTGGGTTACATGGAATCATATTTAAGTAAACAAATTTTACACACACACACACACACACACACACACACACAGAGAGAGAGAGAGAGAGAGAGAGAGAGAGAGAGAGAGAGAGAGAGATTTCAATATATAATGCATGTCCTATATAAGTATGTAATTTTACGTATATAGATATGTATTTGTGTGTACACATACAACATAGACCCAAGGGGAATGGGTTAAAGAGGTGGATAGATAGATAGATAGATAGACAGAATCTTTGTGTATGCAATATATATATATATATATATATATATATATATATACATATAACAAGAAGAGAATAGAACTCTACAAAATCTTTAAAGAAATAAGGACAGAGACAATAGAATAAGATGGGGTATAGAAGGGTGTGATAGTTTGTAGATGAACAAGAGTGGGGTTAGGTATGTAGATTAATGGGAATGGGATAAAGAGGGAGAGACAGAGTGGGGGGAGAAGATAAAAGAGGATTTATGGGGGAGGCAGTACCAGGGAAGTTAAATAATAATAAGACAACTTAACAGGTAGAAATAAAGTAGAAGAGTTAGCCGGAATAATAATTAAGAGATAAACACAAACACAATAACAATGCTTAGGAGTAAAATTTATTAAGAAAAAATGGATGTAATAATCAATAGTCAGTCTCAAAGTCAAACTTTGAAAATATTTGATCAAAAGAGAAATTTATATTATATGTAAACTATATTAATAATGTTTAGATATATGTGTATATATGTATATATGCATGTGTGTATACATAAATATATCCATGCTTAACAGTAGCTTTCTTGGGGAAGATGGGGCATAGGAAAAGGGAAAAAAAGAACAAAGTAAAAAGTATACACCAGAGAACAAAAGAAAAGCTACAAGGAATCAAAGATGGACAATTCTGAATACACTATCTTCTATTATCATATATGCTTTCTTGAAATGGAAATTGTTACATATTTTGAATTCTCCTTGATGTTCTGCTGGGCACATGACAATGTTGTTGTTGTTGTTGTTTTTAATAGTTTTTCTTTTTCTATTTTTTTTTTCATTTGTTAAAAAACTAAAATAAAAAAAATAAAAATGTAAAAGCAAATTATATATGCATGTATATATCATGTATATTTCATTATGTTTACCAGTCTTATTCTATAGCATTTAAAATTTATTTTGGAAATTTATTTCCAAAATAAAATTGAAATGGCTCAGATTTCTGTATTTTTCATTATTTTAATGTCCTAAATAAAGCCTTGATCTTTCTTTTAAGAATAACACAAAATATATAAATGTATATAAAACTATTATATATGTATGTATTTGCATATATATCCACACACACATACATACATACACATACATATACTCCACTCATTGGCAAATATTATTGCAGGAAGATGGTTACTTTTTCCACCAACATATCTAAGCAGTTCTGATATATTAAATGGAATACAGGACTTGAAGTCAGGAAAATCTACATTCAAATTCCACTTCAAACCCTTACTGACTGTGTGACCCTAAGCAACTTACTATTTCTCTTGCCTCCAATTTCTTCATTTGCAAAATGAGATGACCTTTAGTCCCTTCCAGTTATAAATTTATAATCTTGTAATCTAAGTCCCCAAAAGAAAACATGCATTGAGGTCTAAGGGAAGAACCTTTCTTTTGCTTTAACAATAATAGTAAGACAACTATTATTTCCATGTTAGAGAAAGATAAATATTACTGGCATCCAAGGGTAGAGACTAAAAGGTAAATAGGGTGAACCCTTATCTAGTGCATTATCCTCTCCTAATTTGATAGGTAACCTGACAGATTCTAAAAGGTAAGAGATTTATGGGTGTTCATGTTTTGATATACTCAAATATTCAAATCCCCCAATGCAACTATGGCTTATTTTTGTAGGTATTTTCTCTGATGATGGATGCAACAATCAATCCAGGAATACGCATATATATATATATACTATATGACTTTTCAGTGTCCTCTTCTGAGTTTACAGAAAAAGGTCATTCTAATATACTGGGACCTTCCTCAAATTTTCCTATCATTATTAGATACCACTGAAACATATAGATTATCCATTGGTTATGGCTCCCTTCTACTAGACAGCCAGAATATTCCTTTGGTATCACATAACCCAAAATCCTCAAAAATAAAAATTCATGTACGTTGAATGACTTATCCAAAGTCACCCTGCCTAATAGCAAAGCCAAAAGCTTGTCACATGACTCCCAGTGAAAGACATCGTATTGTATGTTTGTCTTCTTTCATATATTAAAGTTGTTTGTTTCCCTAGAGATAGATATTCTATGATCATCTCATAAAAATAAAATTCTCTTTCTTCCCTTCTTTAAGTGATCTGTAGAAAACTAACAGTCTTGCATGAAAGAAAAGTTTTATAAATTATAATACTTTTCTCTTCCTCCTCATAAAGTTCCATTGTATCTTCAGGGCTCAACCAAGTACTATCTTCTGTGTGAAATCTTTCCTGATCTTCCTTCTCTAATGTCCTGTACTCTTCTAAACTACCTCTTATTCCTCCCTCCCAAAATATTTCTGTATTTATTTGTTATATTTTGATATCATATAAATATTTTATATGCCTTTATTTCACCTGTTAGAACATAACCTACTTGTGAATAAGTATTGTTGTTTTCTTTTTACTGGTAGTCTGAGAATCTAGCACAATACCTAACATTAAGTGGTAATCTATCAAACATTGTCATCATGAGATATTAAATTTACCTAAAATGTCAAAATACCTCAGAGATAAGAACTTAAAAATATAGTTGTAAGCCTAATGAAGGAAGTGTACTGTCCTTATCACATGGGTAATGGGGGAGAGGGAGGAGGGAGATGAGGATTGAAGTCCAGTTCCCTGAAGGGAAAGAGAAAGTGACATGTGTTGTTACTCAGCATGACTTCCTCTCAACTAGACTTGGAAAATTGGTTGGAACAAGATTTCTTTTCCCCCAAAAAATGACTGTTTTGTGTGTAACAAACTAGGCAGAACATTGGAAAGAGAAGGGAAGAGAAGGAAGTAAGTTGACATGTTATTGTTGTTGGAGCAGGAGCTCCTGTGCCTGAGTCAAGAACAAAGCCTTCCAAGGCAGATGAGGGTGTTCCATTGCCACTGGGATGCTGAAAAACTTTCACAACTTCCTCTGGCAAGGGACCATAACCACAGGCCCAATGATCCCAGACGAAAATAATGTCAGCAGCAGCCAGTGGTGGCAGTAACAGCAGCAAAGCATCAGCCAATTCCCCAAACTAAGCCCATCACATAATTGCTTCATCTTAAGGGACTATCAAGTGCATTTTTACGGGAATTTTTATAAACATTTTATGGGATCTCTGGGATGCTTTTGCTTTAGCAGAGCAAACTGGATGTCTACTCAGTATGATTTATTGGGCATAGGAAAAGGGTAAAAGATCAACCAAAGAAGTTTAGTCCCAGACCTGTTAAGGATTGATGAGATAGTATGTCACAAACTTATAGGGATATTGTTTGTTTGATTGATTTTTACCAGCTATTTTTGCTATATTACCTCAGTAAATTCTTTTCTAAAAGCTAATTGAATTTGGTTAATTGATATTAACTGATAATAATGAATAAAAGCAAACAATGAGGAGCTATACAATTACAAAGACACATGCACACCCACAAACACACATACTTACCACTATGGACTCATTCTAGTTTATTAATATATGATACTCAAAATGAAACATCTAGATGTGTTCTGATTAGAACATGATATATTGAAACTATCAGTTTCATTTTTTATAAATTATTTCTTTCTATTAATTCAACTCATGATTATAATAGCTTTTTAGGTTATATATCATATCCTTGATTGCTATTCAATTTTCTGTTCACTGAAAGACTCAGTTATTTTTAGATAAACTAAATTCTAGCCACATATCTAGATGGACTAAAACAGCCTCTAGGATCATTTAACACTTTTTATAATTCTATCATTTGTATATCCTATAGTTGTGCAAATTGGAGCTATGTCCAACTACTTTGGAGTTGTACAGATGATTTGTTGAACTATACATTTGTCACTATTAAATTTTAAAGTGCCATGTTAATGTTAGTTATTATCATCATCCTTAATCTCATCTCCTCACTTTAAACTCAACCCACATTTGCAAAGTTATCAAAACTTAGTTTCTTAACATTATTTCTAAAATCCATTCCAATCTTTCCCCTCCTACAGTCACCAGGTCCTTTATCATCCCCTATCTAAAATACCATAATCACTTTTTAATTGGTCTTTGTGACTTTAGACTCTTCCCATTCTAGTATATAATTCAAACAGCTGCCAAGGTGATTTTCCTAAAATACAGGTCTGGCCACATCATCTTGCTCTTTCTTGCCTCTAGAATAAAATATAAAACTCCTGTTTCTCATTTAAAGCTATTTACCAACTGGTTCCATTCTACCTTTATAATCTCATTACATGGCATTTCCTGACCATGCACTCTATAGTATAGCCAAACATGTCCTTTGCTGTTTCTCAACATATGGGTCTATTTCTTATTTCTGTGTCTTTTTACTAGCTTTCCCCCATTCTCAAATGCATTCTTCCCCTCAACCCACCTCTCAGAATCCCTGGATTCCTTCAAAATGCAACTCAAAAACTATGTTGTGTATGAAGTCTTTTCAAGCTGTTAATGCCTTTCCCTGTAAGATTGTTGCCATTTGTTTTTGGATGTAGTTTATATATATATATATATATATATATATATATATATATATATATATATGTATATATATATATATATATATATACGTGCGTGTGTGTGTGTGTGTGTGTGTACATATTGCTTCTCTTTTTAAACTATTAAGTTCTTTGAGGTTTTGTTTCAAAGCCTACTACAGTTCTTGGCTCATTACATTCATTTAATAAGTGTTTATTGATTGATATGTAGGAAAATATGGTTGGAAAATATCAAGAAATAAAAGGAGATGTAGACATTCAGATGATTCAGAAATTTCAAATACATGATTAATATCCCCTTTACTGAAAAAAAATTTGGAAAATACGGATTATGATGAGTAATAAGCATCATCACTAAAAGTAAAAATCATGATATTGCTTAAAGACATAGTGAGAACATCTAGATGGCACAGTTGCTAGAGCACCTGCCCTGGAATCAGGAGGACCTGAATTCAAAACTAGCCTCAGACACTTAACACGTCTTAGCTGTGTTACCTTGAACAAGTCATTTAATTTCAATTGACTCAAAAAAAAACATAATACCCATTTATGTTGCTTTATGGTGATATTTCTAGGAAATCACTGCATTGAAAAATGGAAACCATCTTTACAAGTCTATCTACTCCTACAGAACAGCTCAAAGTATATTCTATTCATATCACTACAGAAATTCAATTGAATAGTATAAGTTGAAAATTTCTTCCAACTCTGAAAATTTCATGATTCTAAATTATGTAAATCTTGGAGGACAAATAATCTCATAGAATCATTGATTTAGGATTCAAAGAAGGCTTAGAGGTGATTAAAATTATACCAGGTCAAAATCATCACAAGCTATCTAATAATTACAGTGGAAAATAATTTTAAAATATAAATGTATTGGTTTGTGATCTTTGGAAAGCTGCTGAACCTCTTATTAGTCTATGTATTAGTGGGAAGTTTCCTTACCTGGTAGTTCTTTATGCCAACGAGATCATAAGTACAAGCCCCAGCCTTTGCCAGTATATAAGCTATATCCTGTATCCAGGTAATATTTCTATCTGCAGTGTATTCTTATTCCATATATAGGATATAAGGAAAGGTTTCTACCCCTATATCTCCTACACATACGTAATTTGTAATAGCTTGTGAAACTGGTAACTTGGTATAAAAAAAGGAAAGATATTTGAAAATAAAGATGATGTAAGTTAAGTAAGATATCTTTATGATATTTTTAATTTAGAAAGAAATTATAAGGTTTTTTTTAAAGTAATGTAAATCAATGGAAAGAATAATGTAGAAGAGTCAACTCCATTCCCCATAAATGAGCATGTTTGTAAAGCACCCCTAAACATTAGTCTAATTCCTCATTTCTCCCAAGTCCCCAGGTTTGTCACATTAATGTATAATCATAGCAACCACTGGGCTATTGTAAATTAAATTTGTTTTAGTGCAACATCTTCCAAACTGCATAAGATCTGTTTTCAAGAGAACAAAACGATTCATCTCACATGAGAAAACTTAGGAAATAATTGTCATACGAAGGTAAAAGCTGTTCACATTAATTTTTTTCCATTTTCAAAATTTACTTAAAGCTTCTTTGTTTACTTTAATTCCACAAATGTAGAAGATAATTAAATTAACTTATTCTGCCTTCTTTTTTGTTTAGGTATAAATATTCCAAAAGTGGAAATTAAAAAGATACACAGGAAAAATAAATATGAGGCTAAATAAGCACATTGTTTTTATCATTTTAAAACATTTTTAAAGATCAGAAATTTAAAAAGACTATAATCTCTAAACCATATGGATCACAAAAAAAAAAAAAAAAAAAAAGTGTATTAAATAAGGAAGCCATCCATTCGATTCAGTGCTGAAACTGGAGTCAGCCAGATAAAAGTTTGAATGCTGATTCAGATTACTTGTGTGACTCTGGATAAGTCATTAATTTCTTTGGGCCTCAATTTCCTCACAAGTAAAATACAGCTGAATTCAATAGTTCATAATGTCTCTTCAATGTCAAATCTATTAACCTTTGATCATATGTAATTTATATAGGTAAGAACACTTATTGGGAGCAAATTTGGGTATATGTCCCTGCTTTCTGCTTCATTGCTTTAGGAAAAATCTATGAAACCTCAGTTCCCTCATTTGGAAAAGGAAAGATTTGAATTAGAACATCTCTAAGGTTCTTTTCAACTCTAATAGTATTCTGTAGTATCTTAAGGCCAACACATCATTATTGCCTTCAGACAACATTAAAGTAGGCATCCTTCTTCCTACTTAATAACCTTCACATACCTATCCTATCCAGTTTCCTCTTGCCACTGGACTCAGATAGCTCTGGAGGGAAAAGTGAGACAAGTGACCTTGCCCACCCTTCCTCACTTAAATCCAATTTACTTGCATGTCATGACATCATCTCCCTGATGTCATGGTCCTCTTTGAGAATGAAGGACAAACAACAACCCATCCTAGTAACAATAATAATGTTCAATATAGTCAGAGAGAAAAAAGCATTTCAAAGATATAAAAAGAAGGGAGTAAATCAGAAAGGATGCAAAGAATAGTGCAATGTAGTATTTCTAAATGTTTCTGAGGCTCAACTCACTTCTGCAGTGCTTTTCATACCATAGGTACTCAAGTCAAATTAAGGAACAGTGTGCCAGTAACCTGACCTCAAGGAACTTACATTCTCCTGGAAGAAGACGTTTAAAGGGAGATGAAATGAATAGGGAGGTTGGAGAGGAATATAAAGATAAACCAGGAGAATTTAACCTGGAATAGCCAGATGAATAGCTTGGAGAAGAATAGCATGAATACATGGCCAGCTACACCATCTTCCCCTTAAAATGGAAGTTCTTAGAAGAACCATATAATTTGGAAGAGAGCTCATAGGATGAAAGGTACTTCCAGTGAGTGAAGTCCAGGAATGGAGTAAATTTCTAGGGTGAAAATATTTCTAGGGCATGGTAGAGAATGTCTAGAGTCAATCAATAAATATTTATGAGGCACCTACTATGGGTTAGGCACAGTGCTAAATACTGGGGAAACAAAAAAGTCAAAAGAGCTCCTATTCTCAGGGGGTTTGTAATCTAATAATTCAGAGTAGAGAAAGAAAAAGAAGAGAGGAAAAATGTAGTACTGTATATGAAAAACATCAAAGAGATTGGTTTACCTGAAAGGTCTGTGAAGAGGAACAATGAACTGTATTGTAAGACAAGAAAGGTACATCAGAATCAGGTTATAAAGATTATTAAATGTGAAACTAGAGCCTCTCTTGAATGTCAATTAGCATCTAGATGGAGGATATCTTGAGAGAGGTTGGAATCAAGGAGACCAGCTAGGAAATGACTGAAATAGACAAGGCAAGAGATTATGAGTATTTGAAGTTAGATAGTGTCCATGGGAATCTTGAGAAGACCTCAGACAATAGAAAAATGGTGGTAGTAGCAACAGCAAGATTTGGAAACTGAATTACTGTGAGGTAAGGTTAACTTTGGAAAGTGTAAAACTAAAGACCATGAGGATTAGTTGATCCTTAGTCACTTCCAATCATGTCCAACTCTTTATGATCTCCTTTGGGGTTTTCTTGGCAAAGATACTGGAATCATTTGTCATTTCCTTTTCATTTTGTTTAGACATAAATATTGTTTTAGTTAAAAATATTCTAAAAGTGGAAATTAAATGAAGGTAATGAAATTGAGGCAAATAGGGTTAAGTGAGCGGCCAAAGATCACAAAGCTAGTGTCTGAACCTGAATTTGAGCTCAGGTCTTCCTGACTTTAGGCCCAGAACTCTTCTTTATGTGCCATAGTAGGTAGATTTAAATGAAATAGGTAATAATACCTATTTTTCGGAATATGATATGCAGCTGGATAGGCACACCCTATAACTTTTGTGTATTTGCATACACTCACAAAAATATCATTTGCCATTTTAGGAGGAGGGAAGGAGAGGGATTAAGGGAGGGATAGAAACTTTAAAAAAAATAATTCAAATGTTAAAAAAGGTATTTTAATAGGTAATTGAAGGGGGAAATGTAATATAAAAATATATAATATACTCAGACTTATATACATTACATATGTGTGTATGCAAGCTTTGGAGTATTGGTACTTTCTTCACAATAAGCTTTGAAAAACAAGAAGTGAAACTCTTTCCATTTTTAGGATTAGGAAGTAAAACCACAGAGAGGCTAAAAGAGTTACTTATGGGAATGTCAAAGCGCTGAGATTCAAACCTTGGCCTTTAGCCCCCAACTCCAGTGACTATAACCACCTGTTTAGAAAAAAAAAAGTGAAGCATTAAACAGGAGGATACTGCAAAAGCTCCAGATGAAGGAGGGGGAATGACCTAGCAACTGGAAGTAGGGAGAAGTTATGTCTATTTCTCATTTTCTAAACAAAGAAGAAAAAATTAAGAAGTAGGTCACTTCTCTGGAGACCTTAGCATGCTCCAAAGGCTCCATTCTTTCACAACATTTCCACTTCAATCCCTCAGATTGTACCAGAAATCCAGAAGTGGTTATTGGGTCCATATGCCAACACATAATGAAAGAAAAATTTGCAGAGAAAATTTGCTCTCATGGATATGGAACTCAGTGGGTAAGACTTCTATTTTTTCACATGCCACATTGTTTTCAATTCCTCTAAATGGGACATGGTCTGCGACATGGAGATTTGACACTTAGACCTCATAGATCATGGGGTAACAGATCAAAGAGTCCTATGGGAGGTAACTTAAAAGCCATCTAGTCAAACCTTTTTTTTTTTTAAAAAAAAAAGGGAAAGAAAATTGATGAAATCTTAGCAAGTTAATGTAATACTCCAAATCACATATGTATGAGAAGCAGAATTTGAACTCTGCTCCTCTGATTCTAGACCCAGTATTATTTCAGCAGTATCATGATGGGGCAGCTAGGTCAGTGCAATGGATAGTGCACTGGGTCTGACATCAGGAAGACATCTTTGTGATTTCAAATTCAGCCTCAGATATTGGCCCTGGGCAAGTCACTTAAACCTGTTTGCCCTAGTTTCCTCATCTATAAAATGAGCTGAAGAGGGAAATGGCAAACCACTTCAGTATCTTTGCCACAAAAAACCCAAATGGGATCATGAAGATTCAGAAATGCCTGGAACAACTGGATAAGAATAATAAATGTTGGAAGAGATGCTAGAGAACATCTAGTTTAGTGCCTAGTTTAGTGTAGATAAAGAAACAGAAGGCAGAAGCAAAGATAAAATTAAAACATAGGCTTCCTGACTCTTAGTCCAGAGTCCACTTCTAAAATGCCATTTGTAAATATAATGGAAAGTAATTAAAATTTCCAGAAATGAAAATACTTTCAAAATAACAACCAGCATCATGTGAATAATTCATATTTATATAGTGTTTTAATATTGCACCAAGTGATTGCCTCACAACAATCTTCCTAACTAATTAACTAATGTTAATATAAGTATTATTAGAACCAGGATGTGTAAAGGAAAGTTTTTCTTTTGAGGTCACACAAACATACTCATTCATAAAGCATGGACCAAGAATGCATCCAGGGAAAGTGTTAATGGTACATCAAAATAAAACAATGCACACCAGGCCCATGCCCTCTGCACACCTATAATTGGAACCAAGATTAGAATTCTGGCCTCCTGAGTTCAAGTCTTGGATTCTTTCCAGAACTTTTCCTGACAATTCTTATGCTAGTCTCTAAAGGTCTTCTTATTCAACAGTTTCTAACTTTGAGGAATATTTTTTTTCCCTGTGCTTATCCTTTTATCTTTATGATGGCCTAAACAACAAGTGGAACTGAAGGAGTCTGGGAATAAGGCCAAGATGATCCAGCTCTAATTTATTAACAAAATAACTTAGAAAAAGGACTGAGTATCAGAGGTCTCATCAGTACTTCTGATGTGTCACATTTAGAATTCTAGCAAAGTAAATATGAAAACAGCCCTGCTGATCTTATCCCTTATGCAAGCATTCAGAACAAAGCTTGGCATAATTCCCACCAATACCTATTGCAAAAGATAAAAAAGTAGAGGACTTCTTTTCAGGAATTTGCTAAGATCTTCTAAAACAAGACAACATAATCAAGGCCCTCAGTGCAAATATACACTATAGCTCGAACTCCCCTGCCACACACATGAGAAAGGCATCCCTTGATCTCTTTTTCCTCCATCTCTTAAGTAACAGTTCTACTTATTATGTGTCCCTGACAAATTGTTCATATCTTATTTGCTCTTCCTTACTTAAATGTTCTAGTTTTTTCTTTGAAAATTTAAAAATGTACCAGTTTCAATCTGAATACTTAGTGTTTAGAGGACATAGAATGTTGAAATTCTATTATTTAAATAATATCTTTGGTGCTTTAAAATGCATGATAATCCACTGCTTCATAACTCCATTTAATATACCTATACTTCTGAGTTTTAACCTAGGTAGGCCAGAGTGATGCCTGAGACCAGCTTAATAAAAACAAGAAGAGCCTCATCAGCTAATGCAGGTTTTTAATTTGGTAGTTTTTGATCTTGGCAATTTATAGAATAAAAAAAAATGGATTGCTCACCCTACTTCTGGTTCTAACATGATAGTCACAAAAAGAACCAAAAGCACAGAGACTCACATAGTCCTTAAGAGCTTTGACAATATGAGTTAAACTATTTAAATGAATGATCCTTGTCAAATGGCCAAGTAACTGAAACATTAAAAGGGGAACTGAAGGACTGACATTCTGCCAATATAAAGTCTTCACAGGTTTTTACTAAAAGAGGGAAACAGACAATTTAGTGTAATTTGTCTCCTCATGCTCCTAAAATTGACAAGAAGTATTTTTTTCCCCTGGGTCATTTAAAAAAGATCATGAAGAAATGGCAGTTCATCACCAATACCTATTGCAAAAGGTAAAAAAGTAGAGAACTTCTTTTCAGGAATTTGCTAAAATCTTCTAAAACAGTACAACATAATCAAGACCCTCAGTGCAAATGCGGTAAAAGGAAAGAATGATAACAAATATTTTAAATTATTCCATTTTCTCTTGGATTCAAAGATTCATTCAACTATTCTACAAATATGCTATTTTTTTCTTCTTTTGGAAGTCATTCAAATAAACTATATCTTTAAGAATATGAAATAATCCAAAGATGGTCTACTTCTTAATGCCCTCTGAGAATTCATTCCCAAAAGCATTTTGCAAAACTCTCTTAGGCATGTGAAATTTCAGGAATTCAAAAGACTTACTAACATTTTAATACTAAATCCACTAACATAGAAACATTTTTTTTATTTGTTTTGTTTGTAACCTATTCCTAGTTCCCAGGCTTTCCAAAGTGCTGATTCATACTGACTAACAACTAGCATCCCCCATTTGCTTTCATCCTTATGTTACTTGTATGATCTAAGCCAATTTCTCAAGCTACTCTCTATGGGTTAAGGGCTGAGAGAGAAAAGTCCACCTCTTACAGACAAACTCAAATAGTTGTTTGAATCTTATGTCTCACTGTGCAGTAGAATCTCAAGCAAAGTTGAAAAAGAAATGTGATGGATCATATGACCGGAGTTGCCAATATGCTTTCTTCTTCTCTTTAGTCTCCTAGCTTTCTTCCTTTGGATGTATCCATTTATATGCATCAACATTACCTAGTGTTTATTAAACTGGGGTCATAGCTGGGAGCATCATAGAGTGGAAAGCAGTCTTAGGGGCTATCTAATATAATCTCTCCTTTTGAAGATTAGAATTAATTAATTAGTTGCAACTAATAACTAATTAATATTATTTATAGTAATATTGATGTACTAACATTAATATGATATATTAATGTGTTTATGTCAGTAATATATTGATGAACCATTAATCATAATTAATATGATTAGTAATAATAATATTTATATAGTGCTTTATTATTAATGCATGTATCAACATTAATATGATATGTTAGCATATTGATATGGATGATACATCATGAAATATTAATCATATTTATTACAATAAATACATTTATTAGCAATAATAATAATCTTTATATAATACTTTGTTATTTCATTTGATAAGGATTTACCCAAAGTCACATAAGTATAAATGAAAGAGTCAGAATTTGAACCCAGTTCCTCTGACTATAAATCTAGTATTCTTTCCACTGTAACATGCTGCCATAAATGTGATGTCAGGGAGAATATTCCTTCAGTCAGATTTAGAATGTAAATATGACTTTTAATTGTCATATATGTCATTCTTGAGTTAGACAATAAGGATCAAGTGGCCCAGGCTTTGTTCTTGGGAGGCTAAAGCTCTAATAAATAAATTCAAGGAAATACCTCCCCCACTCATTGCATAAATTGACACCTACTCCCTCACTTGTAAGCACAATGATCCAGTTGTAATTGAAGTACTTATTAGCAAATAACAATTTTCTTAGGAATCGGTGATTCCAAATTTGCTAATCCTTGAGTCTCAAGGGAACAAATGAGGCAGAAATTGTTGACACAGCCTTATGTGATCACAGCTTCAAGGCTGAGAGAGAACAAACAAATAGCATGTGACACACCTGAACACACATTACCTATTAACCACCACCCTTACCCATCAATCCTTAGTCTAGGTCAATTTTAATTGGCATAAGGGAAATTTCTAACAGGAAATCTCTAACAATAGGAGGATAATAATGCCCTTTCCACCTCAATTCACTTCCCTTAGATTATTGAAAGAGGATTTTCAGAAGGATCTTTACATATTTTGTAAACTGAGGAGATCCAGTACTACTATATCTAGGGATTTTTTATCCATTGCCTCTATTTATAGATTTAGTTAGCTCCCTCTAGGTTTACTCCACATATTAACACAAGGAACTAACCTGTTCTATACAAAATCACAACTAAGTTTGTACTACCATGATTTTTCCCCAAGGCACCAGATTTAAAGGGTATTGACAGTTGCTTAAGAGCTCAGAATGTAATTAATAAGGACATTTAGTTAAAATAGAATGTTGTAAGGTTTAGCACTGGGATGAATACAAGATCCTCATGTTCTTGGGGACTCAAGGACAGCTGGAAGTAGTGCTACTAGTTTGTATCCAGAAGTTGACAGAAGCCATGGAAGGAGGGAAAGACTGACCAGTTAGTGAAGGAAATTGGTAGACCCTGAAAACTTTATATATTAATCAGGTTATTATTAAAGAGCATATTTTTGAGGTTTCCTCCTATCTCTTCTATCAAGAAAGGGGGAAAAAAATACCTTCTTAGCATATATTCCAAAGAATAAAACCACAATAATCTGAAGACACATAATCTTCTACCATAAATATCTTTTGGGGTTGTTTATATTCAAGTTCATATAGGGGTCCATGATCTGCTACCCAGTCATAAATTGCTGAAGTTGCTTCAAGAAGACAATTGTATTGCATTCATTCATCCTGTTGACCAGAATTCTGCCAGGAAGTCCAATGCTGCTGCTAGGGTTAGTCATAGAAAGAGGTCTTAGAGAACTTCTACTCTAATGACTGCCTATGTATGCCTATGAATTTCTAGTATAAAAGTTGAAACTAAAACCTAGGTCTCCAGATTCCTAATCCAAGATATCCTCCATGATACTGTGCTGCTGGTCTACAATCATTAATTTATTCAACATTTATTGCATGAAGTCAGTCAACAAGTATATATTAAAAATTTGCTATGTAAAAGGTATTGTTAACATCTGAAAATAAAAATTGAACACAATGCACTCTTGCTACATCCTTGCTACAATTAATCAATCCCCATTAAATATTGGGGATATAAAAACAAAATAGTCTCTGCCTTCAAGGAGTTTATATTCTGTCAGGGAAAAAAGAATATTCTCATATAAGCAGATATACAATATGTACAAATTACAAGATGCATACAAGGTAATTTGGGGTGGAGTTTAGAAAGACATTTATCTGGGACTCTTATCTGATACTCTTTTGGTACTCTTTATTATCTGTACCCTGCCATAGTCAGGCATCTCTCTTTATCACTTTAATCCCATTCTTGTCCATATCCTGAAACTGTTACGGAATTTTACTAGGGAAGTATACATGGATTCCATAGCCCAAATAGAAGACCTTCACATGACTAGCAGGTTCATTCCTACTAATGATGTCCTGGTATTTTGACAGATCTTCTTGTCCCTTTCCTCCAGACTTCATGACTTCCCAATTCTTAGCTGTCTATTTAATCTGTTAACTTCATATCTGTTCTGCCTTCCACCACCAAGTTTGTCCTTTTGGATTGTGCATTGTCCTTGTCGCTGGTATGGGGCATTCATACTTTCCTAACCCTACTTCCTTACTCTATGTCCCTGACCTATCATGAATATTCAGGCTTGCAAAGTCCAAAGCTTGGCTTTTTTTTTTTTTTTTTTTATCACTTAATAGTTTTTCACAGGCACAGCTTGGTATTTATGGGAGCGCTTAATACTCTTCTCCTAGCCTAGCCAATAATTAATAACTCTAGTCATGCTCTTTTCACAATATTTCAGTTTTTTACTAAATTCCCAGAAAAAGAGGCCCTTTCTCCAGGGATTGCCTACCCTACCAGGTAGCAGCATAATTATCTCTGAGTTAGACATAGACATAAAATACTAACAGTGAAATCTCATTAATCACACATAGAGAAGAGAGGAATAAAAATGATGTATTTTTTTTAATTCCCCTTTCCCTGGTGTTCACTTTATTATTGTGAAATCAGACATCATCCTACATATAAAAGGAATGAGTAAACATTCCACCTCTCAAAGAAAGGGATTGTATGCCTATTTCCCCATGGTCTGATTATACTCTATTTTTCTAGAAGTTATCAATTAAGTTATTCTAATTGTTTTCCAAGTTGCTCCCAGGAAATCATGGTAAATTACACAGGTAAAAATAACAAGAAATATTGAGAACACCTACTCTACCCTTGACTAAATGGAATGTATTTTAATCTTATTCCTAGAAAAGTTGTACTTCTTGTCTTTAATATTTTGAAAGGCAGAAATTTATCTTTCAGAGTTGAATTTATAAATAATTTCAGTCAGCACATTTTAATTAAATCCAGTGTAGTTGTCATATATATTGGTAAATACAATAAAGTTTCATTTCAATATTTTGCTATGTACAAAGCATTCATAAAATACTAAGACCTTAATAAATATTTAAATATATAAAGGAACCATAGAATCTTAGAATTAGAAGGAATCTGCAATGATCTCTTAAAAGCAGAAATTTCTTTTAAAACAACCCAGTTCATCTGGCCTTTACCTGAATGTCTCCAGCAGAAGCGACTTGTCAATTAAGTCAATCCATTCCATTTCTGGACCATCCTAATTATTAAAAATTGAAGTCTCTTTAACTTTCCACATATTGGACCATTTGAACCAACCAAGAAGCAAATTCTTGCTTCATACTAACAATCTTTCAAATTTTCAAACTTAACAATCACATCTCCTTTTTGCTTCCTTTTCTCTATATCAAATATTCCAGCACTTTCAAAAGTTCCTTATATAATGCTTTTCCATGGTTTTCATCAGAATGTATTCTTCTGGACAGATCATTTTATCAAGATCCCTCTTTACATATTTGCCTCCATGTTCATGACTTCTATATTTCTGATAACAGTCTGTTGTCATCCCATCTCTCCTTTGTCTTGCAATCCCAAAGTCTGTTCTTCTTAGACTTACAAACCTTTGATCTCCTCAGTTGTTTTCTAGACCCCCACATTGGCTTTAATAACCTTTCTTTACCATTTTAACCAGTTGATGAAATAGTTTAACTTTACAGTTTCCTTTTCTCTGGAGAGCCTCACTCTTTATTCTGTCTCTAAATTTTCCCTGCCAAGCACCAGATGCACTGTAGGGACCCCATGGTGTCCACATGCCTTGGGAATCTACCAGGAAGTTCTTAGCCAAAATACAGCAGTGTTGGCTACTCTATACTGGTTCAGAAGCCAATGGATCAGCAAACTAGCTGTGGGACATTCAACACAATTACAAAAAGCAAATAGTGAACCCCACAATAACAAGGGACTTGGCCATGCCCACCCAGCACTGGAAGGAAGTCTGCAGCACTGGTCCTGGGGCATCATGAAGCTGTTGTCTCTTGTAGAGGAAGCTTGTGACAATCTCTCTTTTGCCTTAAGAGCAGACTTCAACCTTTAAAAGTGAGCAAAAGCACAAAAAAGAACTCTGGCCATAGATATCTCTTATGAAGGCAGAGAAGAACAAGCCTGAAACCCAGATGACACTAAAGGCAAATCATCTTTAAATGAAGTGATATGAGTTGGTCTCCATCTCACAAAACCCTCTTGGAAGAATTCAAAAAGGATCTTAAAGGAGAGGTAGAAGAAAAAAGGAAATAAGAAGTTTTCAAGAGAGTTTGGAAAAGGAAAAACAAAAATTATCTGAAGAAAATTCATTTAAAAATAGATTTGATGAAATGGGTAAAGCATATAACTCCTTACAAAATAGAAATGAAAAAGAAACCAATTCATTGAAAAGCAAAATTTGTGAAATGGGAAAAAAATGCAATGAACAAAACATCCCATTTAAAAGTTCATTTGGCCAAATGCAAAAGGTGATAAAAAAGCTACCTGAAGAAAAGAATTCATTAAAAATTAGAAGTGAATAAATGGAAGTGAATAACTCAATGAGACATCAAGAATCTGCCAAACAAAATCAAGGAAAAACAAAGAAAAAATAGAAGAAAATGTAAAATGCCTCATTTGAAAAATAATTGGCATGGAAAATAGATCCAGGAGAGACAGTCTAAAGAATTATTGAGCTACCTGAAAACCATGATGAAAAAAAAAAAAAAAGAACCTAGACAACATCCTTCAGGAAATCATCAAGGAAAACTGCTCTGGTGTCCTTGATCTAGAGGGTACAATTTAGTCATTGACAGAATTCACCAATTTGTCCTGAAAGAGATCCCCAGAATGAAAATTCAAGGAACATCATAGCTAAATTTTAGAATTATTAAATCAAAGAGAAAATATTGCAAACAGCCAGAAATAAACAACTCAAATATTGAGGAGCCACAATTAGGCATTAATCTAGCAGCTTCTACTTTAAAAGACTGAAGGGCCTGGAATACAATGTTCTGAAGGGCAAAAGAATTTGGATTGCAGTCAAGAATCCACTATCCAACATAATTAAGCATTATTTTTCAGGGGGAAAGATGGACATTCAAAGAAATAGAGGATTTTCCTTTATTTATGATGAAAAGACCAGAGCTGAACAGAAAATTTGATCTTCAAAACCAGAACTCAAAAGAAGCATAAAAAGGTTAAAAGGAAAGAAAAAAACTGTTTCTTTTAAAAGTTAAAATGTTTACATCCCGATATATGAATATGATATGTTTAACTCTTGAGAAATGTATCTCCATTATGGGTATGCTTAGAAGGTGTAGATATAATTTGCTTTTATTGTGATAATATAAAAAAGAAACTAGAGGTGGAAAGGGCATTGTACTGGAAGAAGAGAAAAAAAGAGATAAAATGGTATAAATTACAACTCATTAAAAGGCACAAAAGACCTATTACATTTGAAGGAAAGAAGAGAGGGCAATGAGCATTATATTTGCCTTACTCTTATCAGAATTGGCTCAAGCAGAAAATATCAAACATATTTAGCTTCACAGAGAATTTTTTTCTCACCCTATAGGGAAGTAGATAAGAAAGGGTAAGGGAAAGAGGGAAATAATAGAAGGGAGAACAAAACTAGAAGGGGAAAAAATAAGAAAGGGGTAGGGCTACAAAAGGAGAAGGCTATTTGGGGGAGGTGGTGGTCAGAAGCAAAACACCGGGGTGGAGGGAAAGGGGAAAAGGAAAAAGAAAAATATAACTTGGGGAAAATAAGATGGTAGGAAATAGAGTCAGTAATTTTAACTGTGAATGTGAATGGGATGAATTCTCCCATAAAATGGAAGTGTATAGCAGACTGGATTAAAAGGCAGAATCCTACAATATGTTGTTTACAAAAAAAACACATTTAAAACAGAGTGATACATACAAAGAAAAAATAAAAGGCTGGAGCAACATCTATTATGCTTCAATTGAAGTAAAAAAAAAAAAAAAAAAAAAAAAGCAGGGATAGTGATCCTGATCTCAGATCAAGCAAAACCAAAAATAAATCTAATTAAAAGAGATAAAGAAGCTACATCTTGCTAAAGGATACCATAGGTAATGAAAAAATATCAATACTAAACATATATGTACCAAGTGATATATATAATATACATATATTATATATATATTACATATATAATAAAAATAATAAATAAATAAATAAATAAATAAAAAGAATAAATAAGAAAGAAGTTAAGTAGGTAAATAGAATTTTTAAAAAGTTAGGTATGATAGACCTCTGGAAAAGTTCAATCAAGAAAGAAGGAAAGAAATATATGTTTTTTCTTGGCAGTACATGGGACCCACACAAAAACTGACCATGTATTATGGCATAAAAGCCTCAAAATCAAATGCAGAAAAGCAAAAATAGTAAATACATCATTTTCAGATCATGATACAATAAAAATTACATGAAATAAAGGGACAAGGGAAAATAGACCAAAAATTAATTGGAAACTAAATAATCTAATCCTAAAGAACAAGTGGGTAAAACAATAAATCATAGACACAATCAATAATTTCATCCAAGAGAAGGAAAATAATGAGACAACATACCAAAATTTATGGGATGCAGACAAAGCAATTCTTAGGGGAATTTTATATCTCTAGATGCTTACTTGAAGAAAATAGAGAAAGAGAAGATCAATGAATTCATCATGCAACTAAAACACCTAGTTTAAAAAAAACAAATTAAACCCCCCAATTAAATACTAAATTTGAAATTCTGAAAATAAAAGAGGAAATTAAGTAAATCTTTCTATATGTATAAGTGATCCCATTCCATCCCATCTTCTCCAGTAGAATTCCCCTTCTGTCATTCCCACTCTTATCTTTAAGGTCTCCCTCTCTACTGACAGCTATCCTTATGATCTATAAATATAAAAAAACTCTTATTTGAACCTTTCATCCATGCTAGTTATATTCCATAAATCTCCTCCCCTCTGCATCTTAACTATATGAGAAATTTATCTGTAATCAATGCCTCCGTTTCCTTTTATTTTCTTCTTACCTCTTTATAATCTGGCTTCCAATCTAATCATAAATGGATGTGAGCCCTCCAAAATTACCAGTGACCTTTTGATTGCCACATCTTCTCATTCCTCTTTACCTTTCTGGATGTTTTGATACACTTGATCACCCCCTTCTCAATATTCTCTTTTCTCTAGGTTTTTGTGACACTAGTTTATCTAGCTCCTTATAATCTCAAGGACAAAATATAAAATCTTCTTTTTGGCATTGAAAGGTCTTCATAACCTAACATCTTTCTACCTTTCCATTCTTATACTTGTATTTTAAAGTATTTGCCTTTTAAAAATCTAAATTCCATTATTGTTCTATAGGAAATGGATGCTTCAGAGAAACCTGGAAAATCCTCCCCGAACTCAAATAATATGAGATATGTTGTGTACAAAGTGATAGCAATATTGTGAGATAATAAGTTGTAAATAACTTTGTAATTCTTATAAATACAATGATCCACAACTACTCTAAAGGACTTATGATGAGAAATGTTATCCATACCCAGAGAAAGAACTAATTATGTCTGAATACAGATTGAAGCTTATTTTTAACTTTATTTTTCTTGAGGGTGTTTTTTGGGGGGAGGAAATCTACATTTTCTTTCATAACATGACTTTTATGGAAATGTTTTGTATAACTTCTCCTGTGCCTTCTCAGTGTAGGGTAGATGGGGAGGAAGGGAGAAAATCTGAAACTCAAAGTTCTAAAAATAATATAAAAACTGGTTTTATATGGCATTACTGGGGAATGTTAACTGGGGAAAATAGAAACATTAAATAAATAAATAATCTACATTCAGTACCTTAGATTTTCTCTTGTTCAGTTTCATCTTGTTAGTTAAAATTGATCCATAAATCTTTTAAAATCTTTATTCTGATACATATCTTCTATCATTACTCTCAGCTTTCTGCCATCTGAAAACTTGATAAATAGTCCTGCTGTATCTTTTGAAGTAATTTGTTTAAAAATATATGAACAAGTCATGGCCAGGATATAGTCCCTTGCTGTCCTGCTAGAAGCCTCTTTCCAAGTTGTTATATCAATTAATCACTATTAATATTATACTAGCTGCTGATCCACCTAAATGTAATACCAAACCCATGGTTCACCATCTTTTCCTTCAGGATAGTATGAGAGATTATCAAAATAATTGACTACTTATTTCATAAAAAGCAACATTGCAGTGTAGATGGAGAATATCAACCTGAAAATTGGGGAGATCTGGATTCTAGTCCTGCCTAGCTGTGGTAACCTCAGGTAAATCATTCAGCCCTTCTGATTTGGGTTTTCTGATCCATATAATGAGAATTTTAAATTGGATGATCTCACATTTTAATCAATTCAAGCATAGTGTTTTACAAAATCAGAATTTAGACCACAAGGGGACCATAGAAAACAACTACTGAAAAGAATAAGGCATGCAGGGGCATCTAGATGGTGCAATGGATAGAGCATCTTCCCTGAAGTCAGGACTTAAATTTTAATCCATCTTCAAACACTTAACACTTAATAGCTGTGTCACCCTGGGCAAATCACTTAACCCCAATTGCCTTGCCAAAAAAAAAAAAAAAATTAAAAGAAAAAAAGAATGAGACCTTCCAAAACTAGAAAACCTCTCTGAATTTACATATCCTTACTTCTTTCTCTCCTAAATCAAATGATGAGTCAATCCTCCCTTACAAAGCTAACTTTTTAAATTATCTCTTTGATGCCATCTCCTCCATGTTCCTAAAGACTAATTTCACCTTTCCTACTGATTCTTTCTGCTCCAACTAGAATAATGCTCAATTGATTATCCCCCACTTAAAACAAATGAAAAAGCTCTCTGCCATCCAATTGTACTATTATATTATTTCTTTTCATTTCCATTGTCAAATATTTAGGGGAGAACAACACTTCACACTTCTGTCCTTAACTTGCTTATGCTTCACTGATTCCTTGACACTTTGTAGTCCACATTCTGCCTCTATCATTCTACCAAAACTGTATTTTCTAAAGCTATTCATGAAGTCTTTCTGCAAATTTGGTGACCATTGTTTTAATTCTAGTCTGCTGGATGAAAATAACTGGCTACTACAGAGTAAAGATGTGGATGAGATTTAAACACAGGATCTTCAATTTGTATATAGTAGGCATTTAATAAATGTTCCCTGGATTGAATTCAATTAAACTTGCTGGATTTTCATTTTTAACAGAATTCCTGATAACATCCTTTCTCCTCAAAATATCATGACAATCCTCTGATATACTGTGCCCCTTGAAAATGTTTTCTTCAGGTACTTCAACAAGTTGATAATCAATTTCTGCAGTGAAAATATTTCATGTTCATGATGTTTCAGATCACAGCACATCTGGAAACCACTGAGAAACTACTTGGAGGGTTTTTTTGTTTTGTTTTGTTTTGTTTTGTTTTGGGGGGCTTTGCATATGGAAACAACCAATCACAGATAGATGACAAAGTTGACGGTGTACCCAAAAAAGCCAGGAATAACTGATGCTAGAGGAAAGAGGAATGATAAAAAGATGGGCATATTAATGTACTATTGGTAGTGAATTGGTCCAATCATTCTGAAAAGGAATTTGGAATTATTTGAAGAAAGTATAATGCCAGAGAAACTGAGGCAAGATAGAGATTAGAGAGTTGTTTAATATTTTATTAATTGGAGAGTATAATTGACTGGACAAGACTCTTGTCTCAAAGTATCCAGTGACAAATGGGAGAATCCCAAGTCTTTATATATCTTTTTTGAACAAAGAAAGGAAAATAAGTGGGAGACTTCTTTATAGAACCATTTAGTTCTGTCAGGATGGGGGGAGGCTATAAATTCTTACTAAAAGCCAGAGTCAGGATGTTTAAATAAACAAAAGTAAAGGTGTCAATGAGGTATCTGGGATAGTCTTATCTTTTGAAATAGTTTAGAGGGGGTAGGGTCATAAATTCTTGAGGGCAGAAGGAGTTAGGAGCCAGGAAGTCTTATCTCCCCCTCATCTTGAGCCTCACATTGACAATTTATAACCTTAGTGCAAATGGTCCTCAGTTTTTTTAATGGACCAGAGGTGGGGTTTTACAACTAAAGGGGATTGAGGCAGAAAAGTTAAGGAAACTGAGGTAGAACAATTCTGGGAAACTCAATCAGGACAATAAGGGAAACTGAGGTAGAACAGTTCAAAGAGACCGTGGCATAACAAAAATCACTAAAATAACATTTACCATTTATATAGCACTTTAACATTCACAAAATGTGGCACATGTCTTAACTTATTTAATCTTTTCAAAGAGTATTGAGATAGGTACTTTTATTGCTTGCATTTAATAGACAAGGAAACTCAGGCTAAAACTCAGGCTAACTTGCCCAGTGTTATAGTTAATAAATATCTGAGGAAGGATTAGAACTCAGGTCTTATAGTGCCTAGCACACAGTAGGCATATAATAAATGCTTATTTCTTTCCTTCCAAAGAACAAAAAAAAAAACCCTCCAGATCTTCCAAGTCCAAGTCCAGCACTCTTTTCTGATTTCTACCTTGCCTCACATTTTCAGACCTTTTAATCCATAGATCCCATGGCTAGACTATTTCTTCCCCTTGAAGTAACGGAGCCCCAAAACTTGACATTCCTATCTCCCCTTCTCCCACCCAACTGTGAGTATGGGGAAAAGCTAGGAAAGCATACCAGAAACCCACTGAGCTGTTATATATATATATATATATATATATATATATATATATATATATATATATATAATTCTGCACTGACCAAGACAGGCAGCTCATAGACCTCAAGGAAGAAAGTTTTGAATAAAAACTGGAAACACTTAAAAAAAACAATTCCAAGAAGACTGGTGACAAGAAAGGCTCCACATACATCAAAATAGCCATAGCAGCATGTTTTTATAAGCAAAAATTGGAAACAAAGTAATGTCCAATGATTAAGGAATGGTCAAATAAGTTCTGTTCCATGAATAAATAAAAAGTGCTTTAAGAAGTGATGGATACCAAAAAACATGGGAAGACTAACAAGAATAGATGCAAAAAGAAGATTCAGAAAAAAATAGATATAGATATAGATATATTCTGCACTTCTAACAATGTAAATAGCACAATGACGATAAAACAAAAATTAAATGCTGTAAAATATATTGGCTAATCTTGGCCCCAAAGAAGATATATAAGAAGGAAATTCTGCCTGCTTTTTTTTTTTTCAGAGGTGGAGAATTATAGGAAAGGGAAACTGCATCAAATGTTAGATTCTTTTGTTCAACATAACAAGCATTTTGCTTAAGAGAAAAGTTTTCCTTTTTTTTTTGCTTTTTGTTTTATGGGATAACTCTCTGGGAAGGTTCCTTATAGTCTAGGAGTATAATTAAAAATGTAGGTGATATAAAAACAAATTATAACAAAAGAAATTTTAACAAAAAAATAATATAGCTAAACATGCATAACAAAACATTTTACCATTAATAAACATGCCACTGTGGGCAATTATCTTGTAATTGTCCTGATGGTACTAAGTGGCATAGTGAATAAAATACAAGGCCTGGCAAGTTCAAATTTGATCTAAAACAATTATTAACCATGTGACCTCAGTTTCTCAATCTGTAAAATGGGGATAGTTATAATAGCATCAGGGGCAGCTAACTGGTGCAATGGTTAGAACACCAGCCCTGAATTCAAGAGGACCTGAATTCAAATCTGGCCTCAGACAATTAATACCTCCTAGCTGTGTGAATGTGGGCAAGTCACTTAACCCCCAATTGCCTCAGCAAATAATAATAATAATAACACCTACTTCCCAGATTTGTTGTGAGGATCAAATGGAATAATTGTAGAGTACTGGCACATGATAAGTACCACATAAATGTTAGCTACTATTATTTTATTATAATAATTAATATAACTAACTTTGTAAAATTTTTTGATATATTTCATATTTATTCCATAATCTTCCTTCTAAAGAAATCAACAATTTCAATATCTCTTCTGTAACTTATATGAGAGAACACTAGGAATATGTCTCATTCACAAGAGAAAGTCATTCAGTTCCGATTTTGAACCTGAACTGGTCTTTCGCTCATTTACTGATTTTCTTCAGTGATTTCCTTCCACCAAGTTAAACAAAGGTTATTTTAGTCTGACTGTATTTATTTTTCTTTCTTATTTTTATATGTTGGAAAAGTAACTTTAAATATGAGAACCACAACTTGGGAGACATAGCAGCCAAAATGACTTTAGAGATCATCTTGTACAATTCTTGTCATTCTACAAATTAGGAAATTGAGGCTTAGAGAGTTTAAGAAAATGCACATAGAATAAGTAGTAAGTAGCAGAGCTGAGATATGCATTTAGATAGAGCAGATATGTGCTTCCAGATGGTCCAAATCCATTGTACATTCCCTTTAATACATATAATCCCATCTGAAATTCTTTCCTCAAAAAGTCACTCACTCAATTTCATCCTTTAAAAAATTGTGATTCCATCATAGCAGTTTATGTTATTTCAAATGAAGGCCATTCTGAGAAAAAGTTTACAGCAATTCATGAAAAATGTGGCAAATTTTTTTTGTTTGTTTTTATGAAGTGGAAAAGACCTGGTGGAATTCTTTTTATTTTCTGAGTTTTTTTAGAAGGTATTATGAAGATGGAGTATTACATAATTTGATATTTGCAGTTCCCATGGCATATTTTAAAGTCTCTCAGTCTATTTGTTTACATATAAGGCATTATGGGTCTGCAGAGTAGCATTGGATTGCCTGCCCTACTGCCCCTTGGCATTGCTTGGGCCAGCATAAATCAACTTTAAGAAATACATTATGACCTTTCTCTTAAGATTAATGTTGGTTGTAAAATCTGATTTCTGACAGATTGCACTTGATTTTAGACTTAAAAAAATGTTTATTCAATATTTATGACTATCATACTGTGGGTCTCAAGAAGGTATAGATGAAACTTCACTTTACGCTCTTCTAATAGTGAAGATGGTTATCTTGGATCATCCACTCTTGCCTGGCTAAAAAAGATTTGAGTTTATAACTTTATGGTGAAGTTTTCCCTCAGTAAAGCTTTAGGGAGTAATCCTAATTTTATACATTTATTTGAAGCAGTTTTTATTCTATTAAACTGACCCAGACACTTGTTGGGAGCAGCACTTAAGATATATCCATAAAAACTGGTTGATGTCTTTTGCTCTTAGGGTTTTGGATTTCCCTTTTAGTACAAATAAACAGACAAGAAGGGCCTCTTTCCTGTCCCTTTTGCCAAATGGCTTAAGTTGGGAACTGCTGGAAAATAACTGGGTTCTAGTCCCATTTCTGTTAGTAACTGACTTTGAAACCTTGAGAAAAATAACTTTGCTCCTATGATCATGTTTCCTCATTTCTAAAATAAAGGAGCTGAGATTAGGCAATTGCTCAGGTCTTTTCCAGACCTAAAGTTTTATGAATACTTTGAACTACAGCTAGTTCCTCTCTCTTGTCATGATCTGATGTGACCTAGGCCAGTAGTATAGATTCTCCAGCTAACCTCAGCTTTGTGGACTGACTAGTGAACAAATGTGAAGAGGGAAGCAAAAGCAAAACCAGCTAACCCAGTTCCATAATGGAAAAGGTAGTCAGAAGGCATGGATTGCGAATATCAATTGGCTGGGGTATCTTAACCTAGAAGACAACTTCAAAGACAGAATTCTGAAGCTCCTTGCAAAGATGGGGAGCTGGTAGAGAACAGGTGTAAGGGGACTGAACAAACCATGGCTTTGACAAACTCAAACGGCCAACCAGCTAATAATATTACTAGATTTTTGTTAGCCTCATCCCCCACCTCTTCTCTTGATCATAGAATAAGACTCAGACAGAAGCTTAGAAGTGATCTATTTCAATTCCTTCATTTTATAGTTTAAAAAAAATGAGGATCAGAGAAATGAGAAATTATTTATCTAAGATCACACCATCTAAATGTGGCAGTCAGGATTCAAACTCAGTTCATCTCTGGGCCTTGTTTTTTTTTTCATTAATAAAATGAAGAGGTTGTAATAAATTATCTCTGAGATTTCTTCTTTTTTTTTAATTTATGAACCAGCTATTCTTTGATTTAAAATTCAGTCCACTGTCCTCTGAACTACACTGATCATCTGCTGTGCCAAAAATAATCCTGGTACTTCTAAGGGAAATAAGGAAAAAAAAATAAGGAAAAACAAACTCACACTTACAATAGAGTTGAGCTTATGAAAAAAAAATTTCCCCCATTTCCTCAAAAATCTCTCCAATGAAATTTCATCATTAGAAAGTCATGTCTTGAGCAGAACCAGGATGGCAACAAGATAATACAAATATCAATTCTGATGGACATGGCTCTTTTCAACAATGAGATGATTCAAGCCACTTCAAATTATTTTGTGATGAAGAGAACCATCTACGCAGAGAGAGGACTGTAAAAATTGATTGTGAATCACAACATGGTATTTTCACTCTTTTTGTTGTTATTTGCTTGAATTTTGTTTTCTTTTTCATTTTTTTCTTTTTGATCTGTTTTTTCTTGTGCAACATGATAATTGTATAAATATGTATACGTAAAAAGAAAGAAAAAAAAGAGTCATTCCTTTGGATTATCACTATCTTCTTTTAAATTTAAACATTCCCAGAGAATCACAGTGAATCAGTGATCAGATAGTTCATATCTCAGTTTGAATTTATAATGTAAGATAGTCACATGAGACTTTTAGTCAGATGGAAAGGAAAATAAAGCATCAATTTTGGAGCATGGATTGCTAATCTAGGAGGAAAGGAGTGGCTTGGAGCTCTAGGCAACAGAATGATGAAAAAGAATATAGGGGTCCTAGGTACATGAGGCATAAGGACATAATTGCAAATTTGACCTACTTAACATTCTCTCAAGATCAATTCCTGATTAACTTGCCAAGTTTTGATATTTGACCAAATGGACTAAGTATCTTTTTTAAAAGAATAGATTTAATAGAATCACAAAATTTCAGAATCAAAAGAAGTCTTTTGAAATCATTTATATGACCTAATACCTACAAGTCCCACCTTAAGAAAACCTGACATGTGGCTATACATCCTTTATTTAAAAATCTCCAGTGACAGGTAACACATTACATCCTGAAGTATCTATTTTACCTTTAGATAATTTTAATTACTTGAAAATATTTCTCATACCAAATTGAATTCTGCCTTTCTATTACTACTGCTGTTGTTGCAGCTGCTGCTGCTGCTATTACCACTACCACTGCCATCATTACTAACACTACCACCTGACCAATACTACTCCTCCCACTCTGCAACAATAGCACTAATATAGCATTTTAAGGTCTCAACTTCCCCAATCTCAATTTCACATCTATATATATTCAGGAGGCTAGATTAAATAACCCTCAGTTTTTTCATCTGTAAAATAAAAAGATTTAACCAAATGATTTCTAAGATCTTTTCCACTAATCCTAAACCACTTAAAATCATTCATCTAGAAAACAAAAAGGTTAAACTAGATAATCTCCAATGTCTTTGCCAGATTTTTGATTTAATGATCTATAAATACCTTGATTCTATTTAAGAATGAACAGTCAGATTAGAACTTAATGATGAAAACTGCAAACAAATAATAATAAATAAAGTGTAAAACTTGCATTTTATTTTAAAAATAGATTTCTTAAAGCTATAATGGCTTAAAATTAAATTATTCTTAAAAATCAATCCCAAATTGTTTATGACAAGTAAGAAAATTTACTCAGGCCCCCAATGACTAATTCAACCCTCAGAATAATTCTGCCTCTAAGTACTTTAAAATGAATAAACTTGATAAAATAAAGATTTTAGTAAGAGTCTGTAATGGGGGTGAAGATGTTGGGTGAATATAATAATTTTTGAACCAAACCAGCAGAGGCTTGAACAAAGTGGCAAATACTGTTCTGCTTATTGTTCAAGCTTGTAGCATTAACTTCATGGCAGATACTACAAATGTTTCTTGTATTTACATGGGAAGTATTCAAATAGGCTTGTGATCCATAAATCAATACCTGCTTAGTAAGAATTAATCAGTATTATTGTGAACACCATTGCTAAGTGAACGAAGAGGTTCTTTTCATGGCATATGTGAGATGGACAATTCCAAAGGCAACAAGGACCTGAACAAACCTCAGACATCCCATTCTTTCAATAGGATGCTGAACAAAATAATCAGAAGTTATAGTCATACAATTTAACACAACTTCATCATCCCCCACTAACTATTCTCTGCCTATCCCCTCTTTTCCTTATATTCTCCCATTGTCTTTTTATTTCATTAGTGCTGTTACTTTTTACTTTAATAACATGCATAGATCCAAGTGGTTCCATAGTCCATAAGAGCCCTGAGTAGCTAGGATTCCACTAACTTTCTGTTCTCAAGTCTCTTTGGCATGTCAATTTCTATGGACTCAGTATTGGCATGTGAACACACACAGATGCTAAACTATTTCCAATCTCCCCTCAATATTATATTACTGGCCTCCAATAGTCTACAATTTGTCCCAGACAAAATTTATTTGTCATAAGAAAAGGAATCAGACACATAGTGAAAATTTTGCCAGATGGAAGAACCAATGAGGCAATAAAAGAAATCTATTTGAAATACTAATTAAAAGCCAACTCGGCATAAAGCAGAAATGGGCTAGACTACTCTGTGACTAGCTTTCCTGGAAAAAATCCCCACAATATAAGAATTTGCTAAGAGAGTAACATATTTCCTGGAATTAAAACAGAGGGACCAATGGTGAAAATTATTACAATTCACAGCCAAGAAACTATTTGGGACCCTGATGAGTCATTTTCAGGTATGAACTGTGCTAAATGGGTCTGGGGGAAGGTATAACTCTTACAATCTACCCATTACCCTCACAGTTAGTACTAGCAGCTGAGTCCTTTGTGATAATTCTAAGCAACCCTTGGCTGTCTGGTCAGTAAATCTGTTTTAAACAAGGATCTGTAATGGCAAAACAATCTCCGAGAACAAATTGTGGTGAGTGAGATAATTGATTTCAGTAGACATACTGACATTACTATGGTGCTAGCAATAGGTCTATAAAAATCCTGATTGTAGGCCTGGCTAAAGTCTGATAACTAACTTCTAAATTACAGTTCCATATTACCCCTTGGATGGTCATTAGCATTTGGTGATTTGAATTTGAAAAAAAAAAAAGTCCTTAGTTGTAAAGTCAGGACTTTAGAAATTTCACTTTCAGCCAATATGATACAAGTATCTCTTAACACAGAACATATCTCTGTGCTTCAAAAGAGCCATGATTTTGTTCATGTGAGTTAGCCCCTCCATAAAAACAGATCATGACCTGTTCAACAGACAGATTGAAGAGTCATTGTGATCTAATAATAATAAAATAATGATAAAAAGCATGATCAAGCTGACTTCTCTGACTTCTCTGACTCTAACAAGACTAGGAAAACAGATATGTGAGTAATTGCTAGGCCTGTCATTAAAGCTTAAGGCCTTCTTCAACTGATAGAACCTGCCAAACAGAGTTTAAGCTCTGGTGGCTTTGGACTTGAGGTGGCTACCACCCCACAAGCAAACATTAGAATAGATCCCTAGGGAAGAATTATGAAACAGGTCTTAAAACGTGGAATATAGGAGGTGCTAAATGTATATATTAAGTCTCTTCAATAAATATACCCTCACGGAGTTCCTTGATTTATTTTTGAAGAACTCTTATCTATATAACATCTTGATTAGAGGCATGGAGCAATGGCGAGAGTGCTGAAATAGAGTCCCAGGACCCAAAAAACCACTTCTGAGTACCTTTGATACTTTTCACAAGTCAACGTTCTCAAGCCTCAGTTTCTCCCTCTGTAAAATGAGGGAGTCAGATGACCTCTTAACTTCCTTTCAGTTCTAGATTTAGGATCCATTACATTTGTTTTGTATATTGACAGGCATTGAAAGAATGGTCACTTCTTAACTGTGTTTTGGTTCTTAGATTCCTCATTCATGTATTTATTGAATGTGTATGTACACACACACACACACACACACACAAATGCACACAAATATTATGAATGACCAAATGAGTGACACAAGCAAAATAAACTACAGGCTATCAGAGGACAGAGAGATTCTTGGGCATGACCAGGAAAGGGGTCTTGAAGGTGGCAAGAGTTGAGTCTCAACTGGTGAAAAGAAAGGGGAATGAGAGGAAACAGATGAATTCCAAATAGGACAAAAATATGAAGAAACCTATCAAGATAGGAATAAAGAGGGTATAATCAGTTAAATAATTGGCCGGGTTTTTCTAAAACAGAGAATTTGTGTTTGAGATAACTAACATAGATGAGACTGAAAAGAACTACACATTAGTGGACTTTGAATAACAGAATATTCTATTGTAATGGAGAGTTATTGAAGAAATTTGTAGAAGGGAATGATGATGAAAGCTTTGATTATGGAAATTTTATCTAGACTCCTGGTATCAGATCTCTACCTACTTACAACACCCAATTCATATAATGTAACATGTCATGTTACTGTTGCAAAAACTTGGACTGCCTATATAGTAGTTCAAAAACAAACAGCATAATAAATAAAAACAAACAACACAATAAACAAAAAAAACTAGTATATCTAATAATATTTATGAAACATAATTCCTGAGAAATGAACTCAACAAGTCATTTTTGAAATCTCATTTTGTTTTGATAAAAATCTATATTTAAGACTTTACTCTCAATTCTATTAGCTATATAGATGTTATCATTAAATCTAATAACTACTAACATAAAGAGTGAGATAGCTAGAAAGGAGGCATATCTCTGATAAACACATGTAAGAAATACATAAACAATCTAATAAGCTAATGTGAGACCAATAAGGAACTCCAATAGGAATCATAAAGCGACAGACATGACTAAAAAGACTGAAGAAGAAAGTACTCATAAAGATAGTAAAGTACCTACAACTATGACAATGCTAATATAACTGTTGGTTCATAGAATAAATAGTAATTGTACAGTTGATTGTCAGCAGTCCTTGCTCAGACTTTCTTTAGGGAAAACTTTCCCTGACAAACATACCTATCTCTCATATCCTTAAGAAGAAACTAAAAATCTCTTTTTGATCCTATAATTTCTATGAACTATTGTCACCTTACCCTCTTCTCACTTTCAGCCAATATGAAATTGGCTTCTCCTCTTGAGCTAAAGTCTTGAAAAAAAATGTCTATACTCAATGCCTGTCTTACTTCCTTCTAAACCTGCTGCCATTTGGCTTCTAATTTCACCATTCAAACTGAAATTGTTCTCTCCAAAGTTACTGGTACTTGTAATTATCCAATTGAATTGCCTTTTCTCTTCCTTATTAACTTTTTCTCATTCATCGATGTTATTGAGCCTTCTCCTCTTCGATACTTTGTTCTTTTTAAGTTTATATGATATGGTTTTCTCTAGCTTCTCCTACAAGCTATCTGACAGATCCTTCTTTGTCACCTTTGAGGGATTTTGATCTATATCATTTCCACTAACTGTGGGCATCCCCCAAGACTGCCCTGGGTCATTTTGTCACATATTACTTCACTTTGAAATCTCATCAACTGTCATGGATACAAGTATCTTTTCTATTATGATTTATTTCCAATTCTATATAACCAATTCTAGTTTTCCCTGAGCTGCAGTTCCATATCACAATCTATTAGATATTTGACATTGGGTGACCTAAAGACATATCAAACTCCACATGTCCATAAAAGAACTCATCTTTCCCCAAATGCTCTTCTCTTCCCTTAATTTCCATTTTTCTGTTGAAGACACCACTATACTGTTAGTCATTCTAGCCTTAAGTCTTGTATTCATCTTCTACTCTTTACTTTCCCTCACACCTAAAGTCAATGAGTTGACAAATCTTTTCTAAGTCTTATTTCTACAACATCACTTGCAAATGTTCCCTTCTCTTTAACAGCTACTACTCTATTAGATTCCCATGAACTTTGCCTGGCTTATTGCAGTCACATCCTAATTGGTCTCACTGTGTATAGTCTCCCTCCTTTTTAATCCATCTCCTACACAGCGGCCAATATGATTTTTCCTAAAACAGAGATCTAATGATAATGTCCTAATTCAAACAGCTCCAGTGGTTTCCTAATCCCTCTAGAATAAATCACACACTTTCTCAGCTGGTATGTAAACATTTGACATAATAGCTTACCTTTCTAAATTATTCCTCTTTTTCCCATAATGCAAACTGACCCATTGCTATTTTTCATGCAAATTCCATTTCTCATCTCAATACCTTTCTTATAAGCTATGCCTCTTACTTGGAATGAACTCCTTCCTTGACTCCATTTTTTCAGAATCCTTAGCCTCTTTCAATTTCCAGCTCAAACCCCTTATCCCAAAGAGGGCATTTCCTGACATTTCCAGCTAAAAGTACCCTCCCCTTTCGATGACTTGAATACATTTTAAAATTTATTTAAATGTGCACATACATTCCATCTCATATGAAGGTAGGAATCTAGTTCAATGCTTAGCACAGATTAGATGCTCTATAAATGCTACATAATATCTACCCAAAATTCATCAATCAATTAAATGGGAAATTCATCCTACTTCATTAAAATACACTTATTTGAAGTGATATTCTTGCATCAAGCAGAGCCAGATCTAGAATGAGGCCATGAAAGTTACTCCTCACAGTAGCCCAACTTAAAGTGTACTAAGAGCAATTCTACTTCTTCAACAGATAAAAATAGTTGTTTGGTAAACAGTGAGAAAGAACAATTGTTTACAATTGAAAGCTATTAAATGGCTCATTTCTTTCCCCAGCACACTTAACGCTGGGCAGTTCCTTCCCAGAGTGGTACTATTCTGGTCCTTCCACTATGGTAGTTACACTGTTAACTGGCTTCATGTTATTTTGATGCCTCCTACCATAGGGCATATATGTTCTAAGCTCTGTAGTCTCAGATCCAAATCTCTCCTCAAACCTATTGCTCCTCTCTGATTGTTTTTGGATACTAGCCTTAGGTAGCAGAATTGCTAGTCATGTCGCTGGTATAAAGGAATTATAATAATAAACAAATCTTTCTATTGTTGAAAAATTTAGGATTTTGGACCAGTATTAATTTTCTCTGACATATTAATAAAGCAAATGTTTAGTTTTGTGTGTATGTGAGGAGGGGGACTCCAATTACAAACAAACATTAAAATATTTTACTTGAAATATGAATAGCTTACTGAAATATTCATGATTGATTTACTCAAACCACACCAAATTAGCAACTGTCACTGGGTTTTTAGTACATAAACAAAGTATTAGCTTCTAACTTGGGCAGGGTGCAGTCAATGTGTTCCTATTTAGAATAGATTTTAATCCAATAATGGTTTAGAGCTGTTAGGCCTTTGTTTGACCATATGTTTCAAAGAAGCTCTTGGAAGATGCATGATTTATTCAAATCGATTCTAGAGCAACCAAACCGAAGAAAATCTTCTCTCCATAGATAAAAATAAATAACTCCATACAACAGTAATCTGTGTCAACACAATTACATTTCCAAATCTCCAGCTTTTCCTAAGAAAATACTGATCTCTGAGGCTATCTACCAAAGAAATCATTTGAAGTGTAACAAATACACTAATGTCTGTCTCCCTTTGCAATGATATACATATAGAAATAATGGAGTAGAAGTCATTAAATCAAGCCTTTAAGTGTTGTTTCTGTGATCAGGCACTGTGCTAATCCCTGATGATACAAAGAAAGACAAAACAAATTAAAAAAAAAAAACTTGTCCTTGTTTTCAAGAAGTCCACAGTCCAATGGGGAAGGCAACATGCAAATAACTATTTCAAACAGGAGACTTTGGGGGTAATCTCTGAGAAAGGAAGCTTAAAATAATGTGGACTGGGAAGGGCTTCTTGCTGATGATGAAACTTTAGCTCAGATTTGAGGGAAGCAAGGAAGTAAAGGGAAACAAGGAAGTAGAGGGAAAGAGAAGATAGAGGGATAAATAATTAGTGAAAATAATAAAAATGGAGAGTTGAAGTGTTTTGTGCAAGGAAGAGCAAGGAGTCCAGTGACATTAGATCACAGAACCAGTGGAGGAGAGGAAGGTACAGGAAGACAGGAAAGATAGGAAGAAATCAGGTTATAAAGAGCTTTAAAAGAAGATTTTAAAGTTTATTCTAGAAGAAAAAGAGAGTCATTGAAATTTGTTAAATTGGAAGGGTAAAAACTTGGAGGGAGGACTAAAGAAGGCAAATCACCTGAGGTTTAGAAAGATCAGTGTGCAAAAGATGTGCCACCCTGCCTAATGAAGACCCCTAAAAAGTCCTCAAAACTAAGTAAAATGCCATAGGATTAGAATAGAAGTGTTTATGGAAGGGTAACCTTGATGATTACAATAACAAAAGCAATTTCATTTAATTGTCCAGAATCCCAAATTACAAGTAATGCATACAGAGATGCTATGTCCTATTTGCTGAAATGTTGTCTGCTTTTCCCCATTGCCTTAGTCATCTAAATGGCTTAGGTCATTGTTAGAGGAAAGTGAGTAAGGACTTAAGATCTTCAAAATTATTAAAGAAAACAGGTAGTCATTTGTTGTTGGGGAGAAAGGGGGCAATAGTCAAAAATTTTTTTCATCTTCTCTACACAGATCAACTCTGGCCCTTTACATAAAAAAAAGAGTAATATAGAGGAGAGGCTAAATATAATTGGAGAGGCAGGAGAAACAGTCAGGTGGCTTAGTAGAGTGCCAAACCAGAGTCAGGAGAACCTAAGTTCAAATCTAGTCTTGGACACTTCCTAATTGTGCGATCCCTGAGCATGTCTCTTTAATCCTATTTGCATCCATTTCTTCATTTGTAAAATGAGCTGAAAAAGGAAATGGCAAATTTCAGTATCTTTGCCAAGAAAACCTCAAATTGGGGTCAGAAAGAATCAGACACAACTCAACTGAACAACATTAAATGGAATATACTTAGTGAAAACTTCTCATAAGAATATAGCTTTGACCTGTACCCTAATTATAACTTTAAAGTTTGCAATAATAAGTTGTGCTATAGCCAAAAGCTGCAAGTATTCTCTTATCTTAAACTTACATTTCCTTTATGTTCCCCCTGCCCTTTTTGCCATAATTAGCATTAAGTTCAAATTATGATTTTTTTTAAAAAGTGTGTTGTTGACTACTATTCTTTTTCTCTGGTTAGATTTTTAATTTCTGAGTAGATTTTTGCATCTAGAACGGGAACTTAGACTCCCCCAGCCAATAGGAGAAAAGGTGAGAACGGGAATGGAGGCTTGTGCTTTTTCACTCCTCCACTGAGGATACCTACTCTGTTTCAGCTGCACTTTATCATGAGATTGTAATAAATCCATTTTGCTTTTTACCTTGAGAGTCTCTGATTTTAATTTAGGTTAGGGTCGCTGTCCCACACAATGTCAAAAAATACAATTTTCTCCCAAAGTTTTCTTCATCTCTTTCTCATCAAGGAATGAGACTGGAGATATTTGCCTGTCTAGGAGGATAAGATAAAGACTAAGAATTAATATAAGTTTTGACCAAAAGTCAGATGACAGTTGAACTGTAGAACTTAGAGGAGACCGTTGAGAAGATAATAGTATATTGTTGTTTTTTAAAGTCTTTGAAGAATTCAAAATTAGACATGGGCTTCACTTTCTATCTGTGAACAGAATGGTTTAAGTTAAGAGCATCATAATGAATGTCAGAAAGATGACTAAAAACACTTTGTGAACACTGACTTAGCTGACTGAGAATAGCTCTTAGCTTCCTCTGCAGAGAGTCTACATCATCCTCAATGAATATTAATTAGTGTAGTATGGAATCTGAAAGGTATCTGAATAATTAAAAGATAGAGTAATAGAATTTCTATGCCCAGACATGTAGTGACGGAAATAGTGGAAAGCAAGATCCCAAAGGTAATAGGCCCAGCAGAGAGCAGCATAATAATATATAATATCAGTAGTTCTGCAGCTTTGGAGGCCTAATTTGCTCTTCAACACGCATGTCTTCGTCATACATATGTGTGTACTTCATCCATATAGAAACTCTAGCTACATATGTCTTCTTCTTATGTATGCTCCACACAATAGCCACATGCAAATTCATGCAACTTGACTTTTCTTGATGAGAATGTGTTTGGATGTAAGGATAAGCTCAAGATTTAGAGGAGGAATGTTCTACTGGCATTTTATTATTATGTTAGGAAAGAGTTTCCTTTTTAAAACTTTAAGAGTTTTCCTTGTGGGAAAACTGGAAAGCAATCTGGTAGAAATTAATTAATTAATGCTCTCTGTCACCATAACTAGTATGTGGGTTAACTGCGAAACATGTAATATCTAACACCTTTCCCATGAATACTCACTCTCTAGGTAGCCTACTCACTCCATCTTGCCCTTACACTATCAAGATTCAGTTCTGAGAGAACTACTATCACATTGTTAAAATCAAATTCTCTGCTGTGATAGAATGTACACTAATTATGCACCCCTCTAACTTATAAGTCCCTATCAATTCATTTACATTTATGGAGCCAGATACTCAGAATTTTGACACTTTTACATCTTAAATATAATCATTCACTTAAAATAAGGCAATAATAATAATAATAATTGTAATAATATCACAGACACTCATGTTTAAAACATGCATAAAGAATAAAAACATCATTATTTACATATAATACTGAGTCATACCTTTCCACCAAGGTACTCCATTTCTATGGAGATGGGGGGGGGGGGGGGAGGGGAAGTCTACATTAAGAGAAACCTACAAAGGAGATATATGATTGAGGGATGTGCTTCAAGGTAACTTAAAACTCCAGAACTTCAGTGTCTTCTTTCTTAAGAATTGCCCATAAAAGTTTTTGATGAATGGAGCTTCAGATAGTTAGCTCATTCAATATACATTACTCTTCATTAATATATAGACAAAAATCTGTCAGCAAACTAGTTGATCATATTGAGGCAGAAGACACTCCAACAAGATTAGGGTCCCCAAAGTAGTGTCCTAGTTTGGCAAAAGAATTCACACACTCAGTCTCTCAAGTTAAGGGGCAAATATTTATTATAATTTTAACACCAACTGAAGCAGGCTAAGATTCTTAAGGAATCTAGCAAAGAGCCAAAGATAAGAAAATAATTTTATAAGAAAGAAGTAACTAAAAAGCTAATTTTATGGCTTAGAGCTACAATTGAGGAGTGGTAGTGATAGAATAGTTCCCATTATAGCTCCCATCATTAAATGCTATGGCTTACTGACCAAAGATTTTCTCTGACAGCAAGCATTGTTTATAGCCCTCCCAAGGTAGCCTATGGGTTTCTAAAGAATTGCTACATTCTCATATCTCATCAATAAGATAAATAACTTTTCTTATTCTGTTTCCAAATTGTTCCTTTGCTAGGATATAAACTTACTCATCAATTTCAGAAAGACCTGGAGAGACTTATATGAACTGATGCTAAGTGAAGTGAGTAGAACATTGTATGTGGCAATGAGATTATAACATACACAAATCTGATAGACAAGATTCTTTTCAACAGTAAGTAATTTAGGCCAGTTCCAATGTTCTGGTGATAGAGAGAGCCATCTGCATCCAGAGAGAGGTATGTGGAGACTGAGTGTGGATAACAATATAGTATTTTCATTTTTTGTTATTGTTTGCTTGCATTTTGTTTTCTTTCTCATTTTCCCCCTTTTTTATCTGATTTTTCTTGTGCAACATGATAATTATGTAATGGAAATATGTGTAGAAGAAGTACATGTTTGATATATAGTGGATTACTTGCTATCTAAGGGAGGAGATGGGGATAAGCGAGGGAGATAAAAATTGAAACAGAAGGTTTTGCAAGGGTGAATGTTGAAAATTATCTATGCATGTGTTTAGAAAATAAAAAAAAAACTTTATAAAAATAATAAATAAATAAAAATAAATAAACTTCCTCATCAGTGATAATTGCAGTGCCTATCACTTCCACCTTCAAACTTAGCTATTTGAGCCAGTTTTAATTTTATTCCTATCTCCTCTCTCTCTGCTTTTATCTTTATTTGTTTAAATCCTGGATCCTCTAGACAAATAACTCCACCTTAGCTTATAATTAGTAATCAATTATTGTCTTCTGTCTAATTTCTCTAATTGTTTCTATATGTGTTTCATATAGCAGTTATGATGTCCATATCTTCCCAGTTTCCTACAACTTATCAGATTAAGTAAAAAAAAATAATAAAACAGCAACTGCTTGTCTCACAATTTAGGTAGACAACCCTCAGCAAATGTCTTTTGGAGTAATTGTAACTTTTAAAACTCCAAGAACGCTAAAATAATTAGCAAACCTTAAAGAGATGTTAAATATACCACAATAAATTCAAATTTTATATGTGACCTTTAAGATCATACTGTACAAAAAGAAAAGCAGAATAAGATCAGTTGATAGGCTATGAATTGAAGACACTTAAACTCAAGGAACTACAAGCATTGATGAATGCTAGAGTTCATGAAGAATAAAATATAATATTATAAAGTTACAAAGGAATTAGGTTATAAAAAGTTTCAAATGTTAAATGCAATAATTTGTATTTTTTCTAGAGCTAATGGGAAACCATGGGAGTTTATTGAAGAAAAGATGACAGATTAAATCTCTATTCTT